>NC_135881.1:169910252-172310252 GCF_964194155.1 Cetorhinus maximus | reverse complement strand
TATAGAAATTGGGCACTGCGGTCACTTTCATGACCACTGGCAACGGATGCCCTCCACGTCCCTGTGGTGCTAAATCCTGCAGTAGCTGGCAAATGTGACCGACCAGTTCCCTAGACATGTGCAGTCTTCGGCAACACTGGTTCTTGGCCATTTGCAGGAATGAAAGGTGGTGTCTATAGACCCTGGGTCTAGCTAGGCGCTGACCAGTGATGACTCACTGTGGCTCTTTGGTGGCATGTGCGGGAGCCCCAGCTGCTCTTTCTTTCAGAGGGTGCTGCTGCTCCCTCTGCGCAGCCAGGCGCCTTAGTTGCTCTCTTCTCTGTCATCTTCACTCTCTGTAAGCCATGAGGCATGCAGCTAGGTCGCCAGGCTCCATGATCCTGATGTACTTCTCCTGCTGGAGGAAAGAGAGAGATGGGTGGGTTAGCATGCGTTTACTAAGAATTTGTCTTGGTTAAGACTGAAGGCCACTTAACGCATCCTGGAGAATGCTGGCCACCACTTAGATGGCCAGAGATTTGTGCGCTGCATGGCTGTCCGAAACCCCATCCACCTCTGCCCCACTCCACCTGACCGATTGGTGGCAGCTTTGCCCATTGGACTGCATGCTGTGTTCTCATCTCAGGCGCAGGCTTCTCTTAACCCGCACTGCAAGGCTGCACTGTTAACTTGAACCATGGGGGATATTGGTCCAAACTGGGATGCTGACATTGCAAAGGGGCTGTGAGCACCTCCAGCAGTGACTGCTCCATGGCCAGCTTTAGAGAGGGCAATGTATAACGTGCCCGGTCGTCCAACTCTTCTGCAGTCCACTAAAATGCTCATCACTTTGCAGTCTGTGCCGGGAGTGTGAAAAGGTCTGGTGCTCTTGGTGGCACTTTGATGCCTTTGCATTGTTTGTGTGGGCAGAGAAGCTAGAGGCTCGACTCCAATAATATGAATGTGACTGTGCCTGAACTGTCTCAGCTGCAGAGGAATGGTCACTTTATACAAGGTTTACCTAATGCGTGGCCACTTCCCTTTTCCACTTACCCCCCATTCCGCATGTGCTTGTGCACTACCTTCAACTGCAGGGCAGCTGTTGCTCCCCCTCCCCCCAATACACCTCAAACGCAGGTCAGCCCTTCCCCCTCAACCCCCCCATTCCTCTCACGCTGCTTCAATCTTGAAGTCCAACAGGCGATCCAGGCAAGCCATCTGCAACGTTACTTTGTAGTCACCTCTGAGTTCCCCTGGAAGTTCAGCCTGCTGTGTTCACGCCTTTCATATGCTGTTGTGAAACATGTCGGCGTGCAATCACGCCAATGTCGGTGGATGATTCTGGCAGGCTGGCCTTATAACGATATGAAATGCAGCCTGCCATCGGTGGGTGGAGCGGACGATAGCAAACTGGTTTCATAACATCATGAAACCGAATTTTGGCCTTCTTGCCAAATTGTCCACTCACACCACCAAACATGCCCGACACCAGCAGGCATGGAAAATCGTGGCCTTCGTGATGGACATTGAAACACCCACCTGGTGTACATTCTATGCCCTTGCGACCCTTACTACTTCTTCCAAGTGGTGTTGAACATCGAGGAGTACTGATTCATCAGCTGAGAGTTGGGGAGGCTGTAGCTGGTAATCAGCAGGAGAATTCCTTGCCCATGCTCGACCTGATGCCATGAGGCTTCATGGGCCCAGAGCTAATATTGATTCCTAGGGCAGTTTCCTCCCGACTGTATACTACTATACCACCACTTCTGGTGTGTCTGTCTTCCAATGGGTTAGGACGTACCTGGGGATGATGTTGGTGTCTGAGATGTTGGTTGTAAGGTATGATTCAGTGAGTATGACTATATTAGGCTGTTGCTTGGCTAGTCTGTGAGACATTTCTCTGAATTTTGGCACAAGTTCCTCGATGTTGGTGAGGAAGACTTTGCAGAGTCAACTGGCCTGGTTTTGCTGTTGTCGTTTCTGGCGCCTAAGTCAATGCCAGGTGATCCATCTAGTCTTATTCCTTTTCAGGTTTTCTGTGGCAGTGGTCTATGCCATTTGTACAGGAGCCATAGATCAGTTCTATGGAACTTTTACATTATTTGTAGGGCTGCTGTATCTATCAGAAATAGTAAGTAAATAAATGTCATTTCCTTTATCACAAGCACAGTTTGCTGTCCTTCCAGATATCATCGACTCACTTTGCAATGGTAGAAATACACATTACTCAGTTAATAACATGTACAGGAGTGGGGAATGAGCCCTAAATGAACCATTTACTAACAGACATGAGTGAATTGTCAGCTCTAACCCAGTTTTTGTATAATGCTTGAGAGAGACATAACACGAGTTATACAGGATCAGATAGAAGTCAATCACAAGCTTTTACCTCAATGTGCTCATGACAACACTTGACAGAGTCATACATGAGCTATGTAGCATTGGATGTAAGTAAATTGTCAGCATTATGTCCAGGTTTTACTGTACTGGATTTGATAAAAAAAAAATACATGAGCTATACAGAATCAGATGTAAGTGAATTGTCACTTTTTACCAAATATGCCCTGTTACCTCTAGCAGCTGACAACTTGCTTTCATTTGCCTTGTATTCATGCCATTTTAATCTGTCACTTACTGTAACTAGGATTTCCTGACTGTTCGCATTGTTACTTTCTGCTAAGGCCTTGGAGTGAGTTATTATTAGTCAGTTTTTGTCTGATTATGACCCTATGAAGCACCGTGTAATGTTACACTATGTTAAAGGCTTGATATAAATGCAAATTGTTATTATATTGTCCTTGAGAAAACAAAGGAGATATAAGGTAGTCTGAATGATTTTTTAGTGATGGTTTGAAGATTGTAGGTTGGAACTCAACCTATATCCCAACTATAGTATTGATGTCATAAATAAAGCAGCAATTATTAAATTATTATGTACTGTGCAGTTAAACGATTAGAAATTGGATGATTCATTATATCCAATCTGAAGACCAGATCATTGAACTCAACTCAGCCTTTTTGACTTCTTACAATTGTTTTCCTGTGGTGTTTTGCAGGTGGACTTTCAATTTTGTTCACTTAGCCTTGTTTCATATCATTTTTATTTATCCTTACCTTTTGGTCATTTTGCATGACCCCATTCAGGTTAATGCAGCCATATCAACTGCGTTTCCTATGTGAAATGAGATACCACTGGGTGTGCATTACTGTTTCCTATGGAGTTCAGTAGGAAAAAGAGTGATCTAATTTTAAACAGGACTGCCAGACACTATTCCTTTGGGTTTCACAGCCAGACTCTCCCTGGTAATTGCATCTAGACATTCCAATCAATAACATTTAATACAATTTCATTCTACATACAGCTTTTGACCCTTTAAGATCAACTTCCCTTTGGCTAAGTTGAGTTGCTTTGTTGGATTTCTTTCAGTAGATAAAAGCTTATTCAAGCCAAATCACTTTAAAGGGCAACTTGTGGTCCTGTGTATGTGATTTCCCCTATAGACTTGGATTCCTGGTTTCAGCTGAATCTGTGGAGAGTGAAAATTATAATGTTTTAGAAGATCAGCTTTCTGACTGTCCCCACCTTACATTGTTGAAGCTTTCAGAATGCAGGCATGCTGTTATGAATTCTGATTGGGTCAAAGGTCAATGCTGTGCAAACATTAGAGCACTGGAGAGGGTGATGTAGTTGAGGGACTAGAAATGGAATCTTTTTGGTTATAATTAATTCTAATCATGGAGACATCAGCTTCTGGGTAATACTTCAGGCCGCCGAATAGTGGGAAAGAGGTAGAGGAGCAAATTTGCAGGCAAATTGCAGAGAGATGCAAGAGCTACAGACTAGTGGCAATGGAAGACTTCAATTATCATAATATAGACTGGGATAGTAACAATATAAAAGGCAAAGAGGGGGAGGAATTCCAGAAACGTGAACTTTTCTGATCAGTATGTTTTCAGCCTAGTGAGGAAGGAAGCAGTACTGGATCTGGTTCTGGGGTACAGGTGGGGGAAAGCTTTAATGGGACAGTATTTGAGGAACTTGTCGTGTTTTTATAATGATACAAAGGCACCAAACACTCATAACGGATTGTGTAAACATGTTGTGGGTTAATTTATTTAAACTAGGCTCATGAGAACAAATATACATGGATAGAAAGCTTGAAGACATCAGCAAAAGGGCTGTGTGTATGTGCTCTGCTCACAGGCCAAAGTGAAACTGAGGCTGGATCACATGACACACTTGCCCTTCTAGTGATGACATGCTGCTATCTCTTAAAGGCATACTGCAACATTCTCCTTTCTTTTCAAAGATACTTACCCTCTTCCAAAGAAGTAGAACTATTTACAATACATGTTCATGTTTAGTTACCATTGCATAGATGTATATAACTGATGAATTCATGAGAATGTAAAATGCAGAGGTAATCTGCTGGTCAGCCCAGATCTTGTCATGGTAATTTTTTCTCGAGGTGTTTTTAATTGCTCACAGTGATCTGTGTAATTGTCATTCTTGGATACTGTTCCTGGTTGTATTTGGATATTGTACTAAATGCAATAGGACTGTACGGTGGTTGAGGAGCTGGAATTGATCTGATTTGTCCTCGATTATGCCCCATTATTGTGCCTTAGTGTGTAATGACTTCATAGGACCTTGGTTCTGAACAAATCTTTGTCACTGAGATATTGGTGGTCTTCATGCCACAGTAAAGGCACATGCTTTCTCAACAATTCTCTTAGTAAGGATGATTTTTGAGTAAAATTGGGAAGATATGAAGACAAGAAATTAAAGAGACCTAGGCATCTTTGAGGATTGTCCGTATCTTGAGGAATTGGCATGGCTTTAATATCCTCTATTTTACTTGTATCAGGACATATGCTAGCCCTGGAATAAATAGAACCGAAGAAATTGAACTGCTGGAAGTTGATGGCACATTTCAAACTGTTGAACACCAAGCCTTCATTACGTGCCACTTGCATCAATAAGTACAGATTGTGGTCATGTTCTTGCTTTGTTCTACCCACAACAGCAGTGTCATCAGGGATACAGATGCAACCTGCCATGGTGCATGCAGTATGGTCCATGTGAGCTTGAAAGTGATCCTGGCTAACAGCCCAAAGGAAAGTAGTTGAAAAAAATATCATCCGATTGGGGTACAAAATATAATAAGCTCTTGGGACTTCTTGGTGAGATGTACTGAATTGTAGCTATGCTTGGCATCAAGAAGAAATTTACACCTGCAAATCTTGGATTTAACTCTTCTAATGTTGGAATTTTGTAAGGGCAACATTTCAAGCCTGCATTTAAACTTTGTGGATTGAGACATACTCTCAATGACCTATCCTTCTTTATGACACATGTGATTGAGATGTACCAACCTGTATGTTCCTGTACTTTTCCACTGATTCTGTCTTTCTCCATTTTGTCTAGTTTGACCTGTAATTTGTGTTGTAAGTGGATGCTGTACTTATGTGGTAGATCCATTAACGTACTTGTGTTCTCCAGCAAGTGTAATGTTGCAGCTCCCTTGAACTGCCAATTTTGTCAAAAAATTCTGGGTATTTTGATGTTAGGTCATGAACTGAGGTTATAGGAGCAGTTTCTGAGATTGATCTGCTGTATGAGGTCTGACTGATTCCATGGATTGTCACTAGTCTGAGGTCAGAGCTTGTTTGCAGACCTACAATTGCTAGGCCTTTAGTGTCCACAATGTAAAACATCTGTGACACCCAGGAAGATTGATTGTACTTGCACTCCAGGACTATGGATTCTGCACATGGAATAAGTGAACTGTTGTATGCTGAAAGTTGTGCAGTAGTAGATTTTGCTATGGCCTTCCATGTCTGTGGATACATTTCTTTTAGAATGTGCAGAGGTTGGATGTTGGCACTTGCTCCTATGTTGATCTTGGCCAATGATGATTAGTTGCCAATTTTCTTAGGGCAGATAATTTGAATCTTGGCAAGCACTTTGGATGGTGTGACAGTATTTATGTTTTCCATGAGATTGACAGTGTGAAACCTGTGTTCACTGCTCTTCCTCTCATGGTGCACATTAGCTTCATTTTCTGGTTTGTCAATCACCTCACATGTATTTCTTATGGGATATTGGATGGTCATTTTTACTGCTTGAAGGCACCTGTAGTGTACTGTCTGTTTGGATCAGTGCATGGCACTTTGTAACTGGATCAGCCTTTGCTCTAGTGCACTGTCGTTGCCAATGGCCCTTTCTGCTACATGCTTTGCAGATTTGATGGAAAGATGAGCATTTCCTTGGTGCATGCAGAAGGCCATACCTTCCACATGTCTTGCTAGGATTGAATGTTCTAGTGAGTGCATCAACAATTGAGGTGGTTTCTAGGACCTATAAGCTTTGTCGACCAGTAAGGATTGCTTTGTGCTTACGTCCATCCTTGAGTACCTCTTCGATGTTATATATTTTGGGCTTGTCTACCAGATCTATCTGGAATGCTTCCATGGGAGTGGTTGTGATCACCAACTCAACAATTCTGTCTGCTAGTACTATGTCTGAAAAGTCACAGTTTGCACCCTTTTCTCTGCATCTGTTGATGAAGTGGACTATGGATTCTGTAGGCTGTTGTCAAAATGACATGAACTCTAACCAATGAATACCAAAGTTTAACCTGATTCTGAACCGGTCTTCTAATGTAGTCCATATCTTTGGGGGATCCTTTAGCTCTTCTGTTGTCCATTCTGACCTGTTCAGCCTGTATATACCTTCATTCCCAATTGCTAGGTGCTTTTTTTTATGGTTTGCTTGTTTGGTTCAGACACACCTGCATCAAGAAACCATAGCTCTGTACGCTGTTTAAACATTTTGAATTTGGACAATAATCAGTTGCATCCCAATTCAAACTGAGGAATTTTGTGGACATTTTGAAAATATCCCATTGACTTTCCTCCTTGCTTCATTCAATTTATTTTTTAGCAAATTCCAAAGCTACCCATTATAATTGGAACCTTCTCTGGTCCGATTTTTATGAGGGTTTTGTTTGTTTTTAGTTTGAATCTCTCTTGCTATTGATCAGCCCACAACGTGGTCAATCATCTCTCCCGACTGAGCTAACCCGGTGTTGATCCTTTCGATGTGCTGTCCCACTCACCATGAGGGATCTGTCTGCTTACCAGCTGTATTGTGGCGCTGTTTGCAAAGTTTTTCTGTGCAGTCATCACACTCTGTTCTCTACACTCCTGCAAACTCATCGTGGTCTAACTAAAACACCAAGGGTCTTCTCGTGCCATGTAGCACTAACTAAGGCTATTCACCATGTTATTCCTGTACTTAATCTTGCTGCCAGGCTGTTTGGCCACCGCTGAAATCATGTTGTGTTTTTATAATGATATAAAGACACCAATCACTCCTAAGGGACTGTGTAAACATGTTGTGGGCTCATTTATTTAAACTAGGCACATGAGAACACATACACATGGAAAGAAATCTTGAAGATATCAGCAGCAGAGCTGTGTGCCTTGCATTCTGCTCACAGGCCAAAGTGAAACTGAGAATGTATCATGTGAAACACTTCCCTTCTAGCAATGGCATGGCTATCCCTTAAAGGCACATTACAACAGGACTGTTATCATTGTTACATCAGAACTATTACCATTGACCAGAAGCTGAACTGGACTAGACATAGAAATACTGTGGCTACAAGAGCAGGTCAGAAGCTAGGAATCATGTGACGAGTAACTCACCTCCTGACTCCTCAAAGCCTGTCCACCATCTACAAGGCACAAGTCAGAGGTGTGATGGAAAACTCCCCACTTACCTGGATGAGTGGAGCTCCCACAACACTCTAGAAGCTTGACGCCATTCAGATAAAAGCAGCCGCTTGATTGGCACCACATCCTAAAACATTCACTCCCTCCACCACTGACACACAGTAGCAGCAGTTTGCACCATCTACAAGATGCACTGCAGAAATTCACCAAGGCTCCTTCGACAGCACCTTCCAAACCCATGACCACTCCCATCTAGAAGGACTAGGGCAGCAGGTAGATGGGAACACCATCGCCTGGAAGTTCCCATTCCAAATCACTCACCATCCTGACTTGGAAATATATCATCGTTCCTTCACTGTTGCTGGGTCAAAATCCTGGAACTCCCTTCCTAACAACACTGTGGGTGCACCTACACCACATGGGCTGCAACAGTTTAAGAAGGCAGCTCACCATCACCTTCTCAAGGGCAACTAAGGATGGGCAATAAATGCTGGCCCAGCCAGCGAAGTCCAAACCCCGTGAATGAATAAAAAATAGTAATATCATCAGGATTAGAATAGTTATGGAAATGGATGAAGTGCGATCAAGTGTAAAATACCTAACTGGAGGAGAGCTATCTTCAGTGAGCTGAAAAAGGACCTGGTCCAGGTAGGCTGGAATCAACAATTGGTAGGTAAAGCAGTAATTGAACTATGGGTGCCTTCAACAACAGGATACTTCAGGTCGAGGGTAGACGCATTTCCTTGAGGGGAAAAGGAAGGGCCTCCAAAGCTAGAATTCCCTGGATGACTAATGATATGGAGGAAAAAATGAGATGGACATACATACGTACATATGAATAAGGAGCAGGAGTAGGCCATTTGGCCCTTCGAGCCTGCTCCGCCTTTCAATACGATCATGGCTGACCTGATTGTGGCCTCAACGCCACATTTCACCTACCCCCGATAATCTACCTTGGAGACTAGGGACCAACCTCTGAATCAATACCCACCCTGATACAAATCAGTTCTTAATCTCTGTTTCTAGATTCGGTTCGGTTCTGTGCGCAACACTTGCAATAAAACAAAAACAAAATACTGCGGATGCTGGAAATTTGCAATAAAAAGAGCAGCTGCTGAAAATCCTCATCAGGTCAGGCAGTAACGCTGAAACAATTTCAGATAAAGGGCATTTATGACAATTGTAAGGTTGATATTGCAGTAGAGAACCAAGCTGAATATCGAAAGTATAAGGGGAGTGCTAAAATAAAAAGTATGAAAGGGCAAAGGGAGCATGAGGTTTGGTTAGTAACTAACATAAAAGCGAACTCAAAAGTCTCTTATAAACACATAAATATTAAAAGGATAGTCAAAGGGAACATGGGGGAGGATTTTCCCTTCGTCGGGCGGGCACGATGGGTGAGCCTGGGAGAGGTCGCGTAACGGCCTGCCGCCCGCGAATGGGCCCCGAATGCAATTTCACGCTGGCTGGCCAGTTAACGTCCAGCCAGCATGAATCGCAGGCTGAAATGCTCAGTGCTGCCTGGGTGGCGGGGGGAGTAGAGTGAGCGTGGAAGTCAGCACATGCACGTGGATACGCTCACAGAAAGCTTTCTGAAGGCACAGAGCTGCCTCAGGGAGCTGAAGATTTTCCACATTAAAAATAAAGTTTAAAAAAATAAGGAAAACATGTCGTCTCATGTGACTCTGTCACATGAGCAGGGACATGTTGCAAATGAGTTTTAAAAGATTTTAAAAAAATCACTGGTTGAAACCTTATCCCGCCTGTGGATGAGGTTTTGCAAAAAATGCAAAGGCTGCCTGGCCTATTTGCCCGCCTGCAACCAAATTGCTGGACGGGCAGTGGAAAATTCCATTTAATTAATTGATTAAGGGCCTTAAAAGGCTTCTTAATTGTCAGCAGGCGTGCTGCCTCCTTCTTGTGCGCACCCGCCAAGCGAAATATCGAGAGAGTGCATGATGACTCGCCCGATGTCATCGCACACTATTTTACTCCCATTCGGGTCGGGCGCACCCCAGCCCAATGATGGAAAAATTCTGACCATGAGGTCGATTGGGCACCAAAAAGGAGATTATTTTGTGGAGGCAGAAAGCATGGCTGAAGTGCTAAATGAGCTCTTTGCGTCTGTCTCACTAGAGAAGAGATGCTACCAATGTAGCAACAAAGGATGAGGTAGCCATGAGATTGAATAAGGTAAAATAGAAATAGGCGCTGCCCAAATGGTTGGAAATTCTCAAAGTAAACAAGTCACCCAATTCAGATGGGATGCATCCTAGGTTACTGAGGGAAGTAAAGGTGGAAATTGCAGATGCTCTGACCACAATCTTCTGGTCCTCCTTGGAATGGAGTGGGGGGCTAGGGTGGGGTGGTGATACCAGAGGAATGGAGGATTTCAAATGTCACATCCCTGTTTAAAAAAAATGGAGGATAAATACAGGTCAGTGAACCTAACGTTAATGGTAGGAAAACACTCGGAGACAATAACCCAGTTTAATTGGCATTGGCATTGGAAGAAAATGCGTTAATAAATGAAAGTTGCGTGGAGTTTTAGATGTAAATCACTTTGACTAGAATGAGGGTAGTTGTGTTTGGGTCATGATGGGTCCTGTTGCGTTTACATATCTTCAAAAGGCAGTTGAAAATTACCACATAATAGACTTGCTAGCAAAATGAAAGCTCATGGGATTAAAGGGACAATGTCAGCATGGATACAAAATTGGCTAAGGGACAGAAAGCAGAGACAAGTGTTGAACAGTTGCTTTTTAAGGCTGGAGGGAAGTAAAATGTTGTTTTCCTTGAGGTTCATATTAGGAACAATGCTCTCTTTATTATACATTAAAGACCTGGATTTGGGTAGGGCATTATTTAGAATCATAGAGTCATAGAGTTATACAGCACACAAATAGGCCCTTCAGTCCATGCCGGCCATCAAGCACTTATCTATTCTAATCTCATATTCCAGCACTTGGCCCGTAGCCCTGTATGCTATGGCATTTCAAGCGCTCATCTAAATACTTCTTAAATGTTGTGAGGGTCCCTGCCTCTATCACCCTCTCAGGCAGTATGTTCCAGATCCCAACCATCCTCTGGGTGAAAAAAATTTTCCTCAAATTCCCTCTAAACCTTCTCCCCCTTACCTTAAATCTATGCCCCCTGGTTATTGACACCCCAGCTAAGGGGAAAAGTTTCTTCCTATCTATGCCCCCCATAATTTTGTATACCTCTATCAGGTCCCCCCCTCAGCCTTCTCTGCTCTAAGGGAAACAACCCTAGTCTCTCTTCATAGATGAAATGCTTCAGCCCAGCCAACATCCTGGTGGATCTCCTCTGCACCCTGTCCAGTGCAATCACATCCTTCCTATAATGTGGCGACCAGAACTGCACCCAATACTCCAGCTGTGGCCTAACTAGCATTTTATACAGCTCCAACATAACCTTCCTGCTGTTATGTTCTATGCCTCGGCTAATAAAAGCAAGTATCACATATGCCTTCTTAACTACCTTATCTACCTGTGCTGCTGCCTTCAGGGATCTATGGACATGTATACCAAGGTTCCTCTGATCCTTTGTACTTCCTAGGGTCCTACCATTCATTGTGTATTCCCTTGCCATGTTAGTCCTCCCAAAATGCATCAAAGAGAAAAGTACAGCACAGGAACAGGCCCTTCGGCCCTCCAAGCCTATGCCGATCATATTGCCTGTCAAACTAAAACATTTTGCACTTCCGGGGTTCGTATCCCTCTATTCCCATCCTATTCATGTATTTGTCAAGCTGTCTCTTAAACACCACTATCGTACCTGCTTCCACCACCTCCTCTGGCAGCAAATTCCAGACAATCACTACCCTCTGCGTAAAAAACTTGCCCCGCACATCTTCTCTAAAGTTTTCTCCTCTCACCTTAAATCTATGTCCCCTCTTCCATCCTGGGAAAAAGCTTCTGACTATCTACTCTGTCCATGCCACTCATAATTTTGTGAACTTCTATCAAGTCGCCCCTCAATCTCCGGCGCTCTAGTGAGAACAATCCGAGTTTCTCCAACCTCTCCTCGTAGCTAATAACCTCCAGACCAGGCAGCATCCTGGTAAACCTCCTCTGCACCCTCTCCAATGCCTCCATATCCTTCTGGTAATGTGGCGACCAGAATAGCACGCAATATTCCAAGTGTGGCCTAACCAAGGTTCTATACAGCTGCAGCATGACTTCCCAGCTTTTATACTCAATACCCCTGCCGATGAAGGCAAGCATGCCATATGCCTTCCTGACTACCTTATCCACCTGCATTGCCACTTTCAGTGACCTGTGGACCTGTACACCCAGATCCCTCTGCCCGTCGATGCACTTAAGGGTTCTGTCATTTACTATATAATTCCTGCCTGTATTAGACCTTCCAAAATGCATTACCTCACATTTGTCCAGATTAAACTCCATTTGCCATTTCTCTGCCCAAGTCTCTAACTGATCTATATCCCGTTGTATCCTTTGACAATCCTCTTCACTATCTGCAACTCCTCCAACCTTAGTGTTGTCTGCAAACTTACTAATTAGCCCAGTTACATTTTCCTCCAAATCATTTATGTATACTACAAACAGCAAAGGTCCCAGCACTGATCCCTGTGGAACACCACTAGTCACAGCTCTTCATTCAGAAAAGCACCCTTCCACTGCTACCCTCTGTCTTCTATGACCAAGCCAATTCTGTATCCATCTTGCCAGCTCACCTCTGATCCCGTGCGACTTTACCTTCTGTATCAGTCTGCCATGAGGGACCTTGTCAAAGGCCTTACTGAAATCCATGTATATAGCATCCACTGCCCTTCCATCGTCGATCATCTTTGTCACTTCCTCGAAAAACTCGATCAAGTTAGTGAGAAATGACCTCCCATTCACAAAACCATGCTGCCTCTCACTAATACGCCCATTTGCTTCCAAATGGTAGTAAATCCTGTCACGAAGAATCTTCTCCAATAATTTCCCTACCATTGACGTAAGGCTCACCGGCCTATAATTTCCTGGATTATCCCTGCTACCCTTCTTAAACAATGGAACAACATTAGCCATTCTCCAGTCCTCTGGGACCTCGCCAGTGAGGATACAAAGATTTCTGTCAAGGCCCCAGCAATCTCCTCCCTTGCCTCCCTCAGTACTCTGGGGTAGATCCCATCTGGCCCTGGGGACTTATCCACCTTAATATTCTTCAAGACGCCTAACACCTCCTCTTTTTTGATCTCAACATGATCCAGGCTATCTATACACTCTTCCCTAGACAAATCAACCGCTAAGTCCTTCTCTTTGGTGAATACTGATGAGAAGTACTCATTTAGTATCTCTCCCATTTCTTCTGGCTCCACACACAGATTCCCACCTCTGTCCCTGAGTGGGCCTACCCTTTCCCTGGCTACCCTCTTGCTTTTTACATATGTATAAAAGGCCTTGGGATTTTCCTTAATCCTGGTTGCCAATGACTTTTCATGACCCCTTTTAGCCCTCCTGACTCCTTGCTTAAGTTTCTTCCTACTTTCTTTATATTCTCCACGGGCTTCATCTGTTCCCAGCCTTTTAGCCCTTACGAATGCTTCCCTTTTCTTTTTGACTAATCTCACAGTATCCTTCGTTATCCAAGGTTCCTGAAACTTGCCATACTTATCCTTCATCCTACCAGGAACATGCCGGTCCTGAATTCTTATCAACTGATGTTTGAAAGCCCCCCACATGTCAGTTGTTGATTTGCCCTCAAACATCCGCCTCCAGTCTAGATTCCTCAGTTCCTGCCTAATATTGTTATAATTAGCCTTCCACCAATTAAGCACCTTAACCCGAAGACTCCTGTTATCCTTATCCACCAGTACCTTGAAACTTACTGAATTATGGTCACTTTTCCCGAAATGATCCCCTACTGAAACTTTGACCACCTGGCCGGGTTCATTCCCTAATACCAGGGACTAGTATTGCCCCTTCCCTAGTTGGACTATCTACATATTGTCTCAGGAAGCCCTTCTGGATGCACCTTACAAATTCTGCACCATCCAAACCCCTAGCGCTAAGTGATTCCCAATCAATATAGGGAAAGTTAAAATCACCCACCACAACAACCCTACTGCTTTTGCATCTTTCCAAAATCTGCCTACATAACTGTTCCTCAATCTCCCGCCGGCAATTGGGAGGCCTATAGTAAACCCCCAACATTGTGACTGCACCCTTCCTATTCCAGAGCTCTACCCATATTGCTTCGCTGCATGAGCCCACCGAGGTGTCCTCCTGTCGTACAGTTGTGATGTTCTCCTTAACCAGCAGTGCAACTCCCCCACCTCTTCTACATCCCTCTCTATCCTGCCTGAAACATCTAAATCCTGGAACATTTATCTGCCAATCCTGTCCATCCTTCAATCAAGTCTCTGTAATAGCAATAACATCATAGTCCCAAGTACTAATCCAAGCTCTAAGCTCATCTGCCTTGCCTGTTATACTTCTCGCATTGAAACAAATGCATTTCAGAACCCCAGTCCCACTGTGTTCAGTAATTTCTCCCTGACTGCTCTTCCTCTTAGACCTACTGGCCATATTCACTAGTTCCCAGTCATTTATTTCACCTGCTGACCTATTGCTCTGATTCCCACCCACCTGACATACTAGTTTAGACCCTCCTGAGTGACACTAGCAAACCTCGCAGCCAGGATATTGGTGCCCCTCCAGTTTAGATGCAACTTATCCTTCTTGTAAAGGCCCCACCTGCCCCGGAAGAGATCCCAATGATCCAGATATCGGAAACCCTCCCTCCTACACCATCTGTTCAGCCACGTGTTTAGCTGCACTATCTTCCTATTTCTAGCCTCACTGGCACGTGGCACAGGGAGTAATCCTGAGATTGCAACCCTAGAGGTCCTGTTTTTTAACTTTCTGCCTAACTCCCTGAACTCCAGCTGCAGGACCTCGTCACTCTTCCTGCCTGTGTCGTTAGTACCAATGTGTACCACGACCTCTGGCTGTTCTCCCTCCCCCTTCAGAATGTCCCGTACCCGATCAGTGACATCCTGGACCCTGGCACCAGGGAGGCAACATACCATCCTGGTGTCTCTTTCACGACCACAGAAGCGCCTATCTGAGCCCCTGACTATAGAGTCCCCTATGACAATTGCTCTTCTGTGCTTTGACCCACCCTGCTGAACAACAGAGCCAGCCGTGGTGCCTCTGCTCTGGCTACTGCTGTTGTTTTCCCCTGATAGGCCATCCCCTCCAACAGTATCCAAAACGATATACCTATTAGAGAGGGGGACAGCCACAGGGGATTTCTGCATTGACTGCCTGCCCCTTCTAGCGGTCACCCATCTATCTGTCTGTACCTTGGGTGTGACCATGCCTGCAAAACTCCTGTCTATGACGCTTTCCGCCACCTGAGTGCTCCTAAGTGCATCCAACTGCTGCTCCAACTGATCCATGCGGTCTGTGAGGAGCTGCAATTGGGTACACTTCCTGCAGATGTAGTTGTCCGGGACACTTGAAGCATCACAGATTTCCCACATCCCACAGGTGAAGCACTTCACCCCAGCAACTACCATTTCTAGAACTATTTAATAAATTAATTTAAATCTAATAACTGCTTATTGACTCCTTATTAACTATACCTCCCCTAGGGCTAGATTTCTACTATAAATGCTAAATTCTAAGAACAGCAATCCCCTGCTTCTGGTCTAGATACCCTCTAGTTACTAATTAAGTGATTAATTTATTTGGTTTAATTAGGTTATCAATGTTTTAGTTTCAAATTCAGTGTAGATTCCCTACCAGCCAATCAGGTCACAGATTTACCGTGACGCCACTTTTAATTTTTTTTTTAGGACCTGAGGTCCGCCTTCCGACTCTGCTCCCTGGAACTAGGCCGCGAATCCCCGAGCTAAGGTTTTTATACTCACCGCTCTGGAACTCTGCCCTCCGACTCTGCTCCCTGGAACTAGGCTGTGAATCCCCGAGGTAACGTTTTTATACTCACCGCTCTGGAACTCCACCCTCTAACTCTGCTCCCTGGAACTAGGCCGTGAATCCCCGAGGTAAGGTTTTTATACTCACTGCTCTGGAACTCCACCCTCCGACTCTGCTCCCTGGAACTAGCACCTCACACTTCTCAGGATTATATTCCATTTGCCACTGCTCTGCCCATCTTACCAGCCCATCTATATAGTCTTGTAATCTAAGGATTTCCTCCTCACTATTTATGAGACCACCAATTTTCATGTCATCTGTGAAATTCATGATCATCCTTCCTACATTCACATCTAAATCGTAAATGTGCACTACAAACACCAGGAGTTCCAGCACCAATCCCTGCAGTACACCACTCGTCACAGGCTTCCAACTGCAAAAACAACCTTTGACCATTACCCTCTGCCTCCTGCCACTAAGTCAATTTTTGATCCAATTTGCCAAATTGCCCTGGATCCCAAGGGCTCCTACTTTCCTGACCATTCTCCCATGCCGGACCTTGTCAAAAGCCTTAATGAAGTCCATGTAGACTACATCAGCTGTACTACCCTCATCTACACAACTAGCCACCTCCTCGAAAAATTAAATCAAATTTGTTAGACATGATCCCCCCTGACAAAGCCATGCTGACTATCTCTGATTAATGGCTGCCTCTCCAAGTGGAGATTAACCCTGTCCTTCAGAATTTTTTCCAATAATTTTCCTACCACCGATGTTAGACTCACTGGCCTGTAATTACCTGGTTTATCCCTACTACCCTTCTTGAATAATGGTACCTCATTCGCTGTCCTCCAGTCCTCTGGAAC
This sequence comes from Cetorhinus maximus, assembly GCF_964194155.1. Classification (NCBI taxonomy): domain Eukaryota; kingdom Metazoa; phylum Chordata; class Chondrichthyes; order Lamniformes; family Cetorhinidae; genus Cetorhinus; species Cetorhinus maximus. The sequence goes on along the minus strand of NC_135881.1, from coordinate 172,293,751 downwards.
CTCTCTTGTGGCCAGAGAGGATTTGAAAATTAGTGTCTAAGCCCCTGCGATCTCCTCCCTTGCCTCACACAGCAGCCTGGGATACATCTCATCTGGGCCTGGGGATTTATCCACTTTTAAGCCTGCTAAAACTGCTAATACCTCCTCCCTTTCATCGCTAATTTGTTCAAGTATATCCCAGTCCCCCTCCCTGATTTCTACACCTACATTGTCCTTCTCCATAGTGAACACAGATGAAAAGTAATCATTGAAAACCTCACCTATGTCCTCTGGCTCCATGTACAGATTGCCACTTTGGTTCCTAATGGGCCTTACTGTTTCCCTTGCCCTTAATAAATTTATAAAATGCCTTGGGATTTTCCTTTTTCTTGCCTGCCAGTGTTTTTTCATGCTCCCTCCACTCTCCTAATTACTTTTTTTAAGTATCCCCCTACACTTTCAATACTCCGCTAGGGCTTCTGCTGTTTTCAGCCCTTTGTATCTGCCATAAGCCTTCTTTTTTACCTTATCCAATCCTCTATATCCCTTGATATTCAGGGTTCCCTGAACTTGTTGGTCTTACCCTTCACCTTTACGGGAACATGTTGGCCCTGAACTCTCATTATTTCCTTTTTGAATGACTCCCACTGGTTTGATGTAGACTTTCCTACAAGTAGCTGCTCCCAGTTCACTCTGGCAAGATCCTGCCTTATCATATTGAAATCGGCTTTCCCCCAATTCAGGACCTTTATTTCCAGTCCATCTTTGTCCTTTTCCATAATACCTTAAATCTTATAGAGTTATGGTTACTATCCCCAAAATTTCAACATTTGTGATGAAACAATGCTCTAAAATATAGTAAACAATGATGAAGATATAACAGAGTTGAGGAAGATGCAGATAGACTGTAAATGGGCAGGTAAATGGCAGGTGAAATTTAACATAGAGAAATGTAAAGTGATTCATTTTGGTAGGAAGAATGAAAAGAGGCAATATGGTCCAGGAACAGAGAGAGGTGTAGGTGCAGAAATCTTTGAAGATGGCAGGACAAGTTGAAAAGGCTGTTAAAACGCATTTGGGATCCTTGGCTTTATTTAATAGAGGTATAAAGTACAAAAGCAAGGAAGTTATGCTGAACCTTTATAAAATACTTGGTTAGCCTCTGCTGCAGTATTTTGGTCAATTTTAAGCGGTACACTTTAGAAAAGATATCAAGGATTTACAGAGGGTGCAGAAGAAATTTACTAGAATGATAGCAGGGATGAGGGATGTCAGTTATAGGAAAAATTGGAAAAGATGGGGTTGATGTCCTTACAGCAGAGAAGGTTAGGAGGAGATTTGATAGAGGTGTTCAAAGCCATGAGTCTTCTCATAGAGTAGGTAAGGAGAAACTACTTCCAATGGTAGAAGTGTCAGTAACCAGAGGTCAGATTTCATCTAACTGACAAAAGAACTAGATTTGACATGAGGAAACATATTTTACACAATGAGTTGCTGTGATTGGAAATGGATTGCCTGAAAATGTAGTGGAAGAAGATTCAGTAGTAGTTTTCAGAAGGGCATTGGATAAATACTGACAGGAAATAATTTACAGTGCAATAGAGAGAGTGCAGAAGGTATTAATTGGATAGCTCTACCAAAGAGCCAGCACAGGCATGATAGGCCGAATTCCCTCCTTTTGTGCTGTATGATTCTATGATTCTATGAACATGGGGTGACTTGAAGAGGAACAAGAGGAAAAGAGAACCCAAATCAGCATTAACCAGTAGAGGAATCTCAGAATTTTATAGCATCAAAGGAACCCCTTGGGCCTCCCACATCGGTGTTATCTCTCTTTCTGGATATTCTTTTAATTTTTTCTTTTTCAAACATTTATCCACTTCCCTTCAAAACCTATTAAGAATTCTGTTTCCACTTGTGTTTTTCATAGGTAACTGTAGAGTCAAAATTGGTAAGCTTTGTGTTTATTTTACAGGAGTAAAGCAGACTAATTTAGCAATGGGACAGCAAGCGCCCAATCTGTTTGGTATCCATATTATTGTCAAATTCACATTCTGTAGGCATCCAGGGCCTTCAATACGTAAATTAGGGAGCTAACGCCTATTAAAGGATTCCATTGGCAAATTAGCCACCATTGAGCAGGGCAGGTCTTGGGCTGCTCTCACTTAGGATTCTTTAGGGGCTGCCAACTGAAGGTGAGTATTGTAAGTGTATACTTTTTAGAATGATCTCCCTGTTGGACTTGGAGAAGGAGGACTGCTTCCCAGACTCTGCAGGTGTCACAATTGCACTGACCCCTCTGGCCTGCTCCAACTCCACCTGCTCCCTCCATTCCAACACTTATCTGCAAGATATTATTGTCAAGGAGGTTGGCCTGAAAATGACACCTCCCATCAGGCGAGCTGCCAGCAGAGTCTCAACCTGAGCTGGTGGCTCATGTTCCAATTGGTCAGATGAAGGCTAAGGACCAATTTTATTTGAATCCTCTGCCCCCTGCTTTCAGCACCTTCTGCCTTTGGCCCAGTGTGATTTCTATCCTTCTGTGTCCTGACACCCCTTGACATTAAAAAAGCCTGGCGATCTTCCCCTTTGTTCTTTTAGTGATGATGGTAAATATATGCCCCATAGTTACTCATCACCAAATAGTTGAAAAGGTTTTCACGCCTGACCTTGGTGAAACCTCTGATTATTTTGAATACCTGTATTCATGCAAGGAACACAGGAAGTTAGCAAGCAGATTCAGCAAGCAATTAGAAAGGCAAATGGCATGTTGGCCTTTATTGCAAGGAGATTGGAATACAAGAATAAGTAGGTCTTGCTACAATTGTATAGGGCTTTGGTGAGGCCATGCCTGGAATACTGTGTGCAATTTTGATCTTCATGTATATGAAATGCTTGCACTGATACAGTGAAGGTTCACTAGATCGGTTCCTGGGATGAAAAGATTGTTCTATGATGAAAGGCTCAGTAAATTGGACTCTCTCGAGTTTAGAAAAATGAGAAATGGGCTGAAATTTTACCCCTGGGAGTGGATTAGCAGGGGGGTGGTGTTTAAAGTTAGATGCCATGGCAGCTGTACCATGTCTGTTGCCTGCCTCATCCTGTTTGCTCCCACAGATATTTTGCTCGCAGTGGGGGAGGCGTCGGGCAGTCTGTCTGCAGGTCGGCCAATTGACCCTTTAAATGGTCAGTAATGGCTTCCTCCTGCTGGGATTTTACCTGCAGCAGGGGAGGCTGGCTCCAAGTGTCTAAGGTATCACCCAGTTACAACGTGGCCGGGGTGGGGGGAGGGGGGGTGGGGGGGGGGGCAGGGGTTGGGGTGCCTCCTGGTCTGGCACCTTTTGCCCACTGGAGGAACACCTCGCGCCCAAGCTATTCCTCCCTGCATCCGCAATTCCCCTCTGGCCCACATCACATCAATCCAGGCCCCCACCCCCTTGAAGCCCCAGACCTGTAAGACCAGGCTCCTGGCTCCTCAGTGTTGGGGACTGTCAGCACTGCTCCTGGTGGCACTGCTGGGACTTTCTGGTGATAGGTGTTGCTAAACTAAAGGTCTGTGACTATTGGCACAGGTCAACTGACTCAAGCTACACTACCACCTTCCACATAACATTCTACATAGGGACAATGGTACTTTGAGAATGTCCCTTTACTGAAATACCAGATAATTTTTAAGTTGGGAGAACTGACAAATGGTTCAAGTGGTCTCTTGAAGCTATTTATGCTATTTACATTAATGATCTTCCCTTGTAAGATAATCCATGTGCCAACGATTGCTTGTGTGAAGTACTTGGGTCTGAGTTTCCTGCTGATGCTAATTACCTAATTTCTTTCCTCCAGTTTTTGAATACTTCATAAGTGTGAACCATTTGTCTGGTGCAATGTTATCATTCCCTGTCATAACTTATATGAGGTAACTTAACGTTTTCTCTTTTTTCAGTAAAAACAGGTCCAACTTCCTTATCCTTTCACCATAATTTAGATTAATGAGACCATGGATCATTGTTGGTGTACTAGGCTCCACCCTCTGAAGCAACAATATCCATATGGTGGCTGATAAAAGCTTGGGTAATTACAGAACTTGGTTCTGCATTTCATGCTGGTAGTTTATGGGATGCACATGTGATCAACATTTATCCTCTGAATCCTCATTTCTTTAACATAGGCATCCGTTGCTTGTCCCAGTATAGAATATTATCATATTGTCAGAATATCATATACTGTCCCTTTAAGTAAATTCTGTAGTTATTGCCACTTTTCTTAGTTTTGAGAAATTGTCAATTGCCTTCTTATCCTGAAATTCCTTTGAGGTTGTGTCATTGTGAATACTAATAATACCCTGTAGTTGTATAAATTGCAAAAGGTTCATATTTAGCAGAGAAAATATGACTAGTCATTAGTCTAATAGTTTAGGGAATATTAAACCATCCGTCAAATATGATTTATAGCACATACAGCAACTGCTCATGCCAAATGTAGAACTGGCAGCTTGGCTTATTTTAGTGTCAGGCCCACCCCTCAAAAATGTTTAATCCTTATTTTAGTCATTCTGCATATATGAGTTATTTGGGGGGCTTTAATTCAATACACAAAATAGATGGACTGTAGTACTTACATTAAAATTGCCAATAGCACCAAAGGACCTTGTCAGTTTGTGTGTTAAACACGTGACAGTAATACTTTAAAGTATGTCTTTGCTTTTAGTCTTTAAAGATGACAATGTGAATTTCGGGGCAATGGTCATATTTTTGCTGGAAATGTACAACTAAGTCCAGTTCCCAGGGCGAAAGACTTGGATTTTTCAAAATGTTGAGCAGTATTCCCAATCAAATAATAGTGGGAAATATTTTTGTTAATTATTGGTGGTGACAAAAGAAATACAATCAAAGTAAAGCATTGATTCAGTATTCAATTGTGTTCTTGTTCAGAATAGAGCCAAAGCTGATTTTCAGTAAAACTCAAGTGGTAAGACTGTTGCTGAACATCGAACGCCTGTTTTGTCTGTGAACTTAAGGAAAAACTATCGAATTGAGCAAAAGAAGTAGTAATTGTAAATTTATGCAATCTGTAGAAATGTAAGATTATGAATAGAATAATTTAAACAATGGAAGACAGCAGCAAACTCACTGGAAAGCATCACTATTTATTAAACAAAGTATTGTAGTGTTCTGTAAAAAAAATTTATATTTATCTCCTTGTCATTTATCCATAATGTAAAGTCACACCACATAATGAGATGTAATGTAATGAATATTCATTGGGTTGGCTGTTGGCTGACACTTCAGAGAAAATAATTTTGAAATCCCAATCAAAGGGGCTTTACAGGAAAGACAAGTGCAAAATGCCAGGACTGAGTTATTCTCATTTTCATTCCACAGTGTAAAAATACTATGAAGTTACATTTAATATTCTTTCAGATAACGATGCTTAAATTTAGTTTATTTTTCACTGTTCCCACTTTATAAAGGTTGAGACCCCAGGTTGAATGTAATTGCTAAATCCAAAATGATATTAAACTAAGGGTAATACAGAAAGCAGAGTAAGAAATCTAGACATAAACATTACATAACAGTGCTAATACTTTGTAGCTCCCAGCAATTTACAGCATTGAGTTCAAATCTTATAAAGGTACATTTAAGCTACTGAGCTACTGTTGTACTGCGTTGTAGTGAATATATCTGAATCATTCTGGAACCAGTAATCTATAACCAAATGCTTATATAATTTAATACAATCTAGATACCGGCTGATATTCCAGTTTAGAAGAAATTAATTAAATGTTTTTACTATAACATTCTGCTTTCTACTATTCAATGTTGGACACATAAAGAAAAATCTTGCAGTATGTGACACCATCCTGTCCTCACTGTCTACTGTTTAAAAGTCATTAGAAAAGTGTTCTCATCTCTTGTGTTTAAACTGGAGTGTTGATCTACCACAAGAATGGTCAAGGACAGGGCCCAGCCGTACAGCAGCGCCTGATGCCGAAGCTTTTTTTCCTTTCTCTCTTCGTACTTCAAATCAAAGGCACCATCTGTTGTGACAAGTGTTCACATTCACCTTTTCCCTCTTATCTGCACTCTCGCAGGGAAGTGCTCTGGAGGCTGTTTGAGGCTGACAGTCTAATCCAACTGCTGATACCACATTTCTCTATTCATTCTGCCCCTCAGGCTTTGGACACTATTTTTATCAAGTGAAAAAAAGATAGACAAAAAAAAAATCACCACAGGATTATACTCGGGTTGATAAAAAGGTAAAGGCACCTTTTCTGTTGTGCCAGTTTTAACTGAACAGCTGCCTATAATTTTATTGCATGATACACAATTGCAGGCAGCTCCTAAAATGACTAGTTTGTTCTGTCTCAATGTAAAACCTTTCTTATGCTTTAAACCCACATAAAATTATATTGATTCACGTTTAGTTGTAATCTCCAGCTTAGTTTCATGAGTTTTCCATTCCCCTGATGGAAGGATAAATTTCATATAAAGTGCACTTCCAGAAATTCACCGCAAAGATAGTTTGAGAAAATGGGATATTTGGGGAAAATTGACAGCGATTCCCAATGTTCTCAAAGTCAACTTTAAAAGCAGCAAATCACAGTTGTGTTTCATAAAAGATAATTAATCAGTTCTCAAAGTGCATTCTAGTTTTTCCACATGTATTTATGATCACATTGTAAATGGGGAATTGACTTGCATCTTTTTTAGCTAAAAAACATTAACGTTACAAATTACAAAACGCCAGATATGGGAGAGAAGCTAACAATTCACAAAGTCACACTGACTTTAATGAGACTTCTTGAAGGGCTCTTCCTGGGGAACAGATGGCCTTTGGCCAGATCCACCGTTCTTATTAAGTAGACACTTTAACCCTTTACAAACTGAATGTCTTTTGCTGTTTTTAACAGTTGAGACATAATGCTGCATGGGGCTGCAGAGATAGGTTACTGTAAGTGCTGAGTTTTGCAAAAGGACTAACCATAATTTGTTGCGGTTTTAAAATTATTTTTAGCGAAATAAGAGGAATTTAAATGAAGAGTTACATTAGCAGGTGACAAACACTATGAAATGCCCTTTTTTTTTTAAAGGTTTCATTGGTGGTTTCAAACCATACATTCTGAGTTAGGCACGATCTGAAAATTAAAGAGCCACATTTTTCAGACATGATTATATTTTAAAATAAAGGTTAATTTGACATTAAATTGGATTTGGAGCTTTAGCTTCTTGCAGGAGGCAATGTTTTGACACAAAATGTAGAATTTTGCTTTGTTATTATTTAATTGGTTAAGGTTGCCAGGATTGTCATGGTGTTACCCAGAATTAAGGTTTATTCCCCCGGACACTTGGGCAGACATCAGCTGTGAAGAAAATCATAGGGACATTGAAGAAATAGCATGTTTTGTTCATTTTCTTAAATTTAACTTAAAACTTAAATTTATTAGCTATAACAACCTCGGAGATGGGGAGAAAGGCTGTTTGACTGAATGGGTCAGCTGGAGGCAGGAGGAAGCACATTGGCCATCCTATAGCATTGATAGAGGTAGAGTGCTTATAAATTGTCAGTTGTGGATATTGATGTCAGTGCTTTCCATTATCTGGAAGAAGTTTTGGTTTATTTAAGGTTGGTCTCTGCAGCAACATTGGAAGTTCCTTCAGGGCTTCCTCACATTGCTAGACCAAATACATCAACTTGTGACATCTCAACCTGTCCAGCCACTTAATAAACAAGTCTTGTTAGCACTTCAGTGCAGGGAATTTCACAAAATTGCACCCGGTGAATGAACGAATGGATAGAAAATCATGGGGACTGGGTGCACCCGATCGCTAGTAACGTGCTCCCATCAGATAGTGTCCCCCTCGAGGAGTGCATTTTTTGTGCTGCAAAGGTTCTGTACAGCCTACTGCAGTTGTTTAAATAGAGGCTCGAATTTATGCGAGAGATGGCATGGGAAATGCCCACTGGTAGTAAAACATCAGTGGCAACAGGGGCAGGTCCGTAAGTAGCCATTTAAGGGCCTCAATAAGGCCAAGGGTGGGCAGGCCACCTCATACCTCCCTACCACAGCGACAGGCACAGTGTGCTTCATCATGCCTCCTGATTTTACGACCCCTTCCTGTCTGCTAGTCCACTTCCAGGGGGAGCGTCAAATTCTGACCAGGGAAACGGGTGAAATTTTTTTACGTTCATGGCCTGAATTCTGTGGAGCTTGTTGGAGTGGACAAGATCCATACCTGAAAACTTTGACAGAATTCTGCATGCAACGGTGTTAACTTGCATTTGGATGTGATAGTCTGCATTCGGAAGTGATTTTTAAGTGATCATTTGACATCTGAAAGTGATCAAGTGAAGGAACTGACCTGAAACCAATCAATTGCGAATATTTACCTGCCGGCAGGCGTTGAAACCACATCAGTTGTGAACAGCAACTGTCCAGCTGACATCATTGGTGTTGAGCTGATATGGAATGATGCTGAATTAGTGATCGGCTAGATTCAAGTGTGCTAACAGCAAGTAAATTGGCCTGTTTAAGCACTCACAGATAGAAACAAGTCCGTGCAGCCTCTTGGAAATTTGTCCCTGCAGTGTGGTTAAGTGCATGTACCAGCAATTGGTATGGGCCAGCCTGGTGGTGAACACGCCTGCTTCCCATTTTCCGGTATCACGGAATATAGAGATATAGTTGGGCGGAATATAGATATTAGGTAGAATTCATATATAATTAGGACCTTTATACCCCCTCTACCCCTCAACCTCCCCACCCTCTCTACCCCACCACCCCACCTCCTCTACCCCCTACCACCCTACCCCTATCCCAAAACCTCTCTACTCACACCCCCTCTAATTCCCCATCTTCCTACACTCCCAACCCCTCCACACCCGACCCCCTCTACCCCCTCTACCCCCAACACTTCTACCCCACACTCCCCAAACCTCCCCAGCCCTCAAATCCCCTCCTCGTCAGCTCCACCTCGCCCCAGCCCTCCACAGCCCCTCTGCCCCCATTCCCAGCCTTCTAACCCACCCTCCCATCTTCCCCTGCCCCCCACACCTCCTCCCCTTCCCCATTCCCCCACTCACCTCCCCAGCCCCCCACCCCTCTGCCCCAGCCCCTCCACATCCACCCACCCCTCCACCCCGCCCTGCCCTAGCCTCCCCTCCGCCCCACCCTGCCCCAGCCTCCACCACCCTATTTCCAGGTCAAGGCTGCCAGGACTGAAGGTGACATCAGGCCAGATGGGAAGTGATGTCAGAGGCCTGCAACAGTTAGACCAGCCTGGCCTATGACCTCAAGAGAGGTAGGTTTACTGAGAGAGAGGGAGCGAGAGAGAAAGTGAGAGAGAGAGAATGAGAGAGAGAGAGAGAGAGAGGGAGAGGCTGAGACCGAGACATTGAGAGACAGAGGGCAGAAATTTTCATCCCATGCTTGGGAGAAAAATAATGCACGATGGCGATGGGCAAGTGTCCCGACATCATTGCGCATTTGTGCGATATTTCAGTCGGCGGGTGCACGCAAGAGTTGGCAGCGCGCCCGGCGACAATTAAGAGGCCTATTAAGGTCCTTACGCAAGCAATTAAGTAGAATTTTTCACTGCCCATCCAGCCTTACGGTTGGCAGGTGGGCGAATGGGCCAGGCGGCCTTTGCATTTTTAGCGAAACCTCATCCATGGGTGGGATGAGGTTTCCAACAGTGAATAGAAAAACAGTAAAGTTTTTGTAAAATCATTTTTAACATGTACCTCTTCATGTGGCTGAGTCACATGCGGGGGCATCTTTATATTATTTGTAGAATCTTTATTTCTCATTTTAAAAATCTCCAGCTCCCTGAGGCAGTTCTGTGCCTTCAGGGAGTTTTCACTGAGTGCGCCCCAGTGCATGCGCACACTCCAGCACTCGCGCTCCTCCAGCACCCCCCACCCTGGCAGCCCTGAGGCTCTAAGCACGTGTTTCACGCTGGCTGGCCGTTAATTAGCCAGCCAGCATGAAATCGCGGTCAGGTCCCGATCGCGGGTGGCGGACCGTTTCGCGGTCGCTCACGGGCCCACCACGCGACGCCCGCCCGACGAGGGTAAAATCCTCCCCAGGGAGATAAAGAGAGAGTCAGCGCAATTTTACGGCCCCTTCCACTGGCAGGATTTTGCAGTCCCGCCAAAGTCAATAGACTTTTGAATGGCTCACTGCATTTCACAGCCCTGACTCTGCCGCGACGGGACCGTAAAATTCCTGCCTCATTGACATGGGCAGGGATGGATCCAGGGCAACGTCACAGAATCACGGGATCACAGAGCAGAAGAGGCCCTTCGGCCCATCGAGTCTGCACCGACACGTGAGAACCACCTGACCTACCTACCTAATCACATTTACCAGCACGTGACCCATAGCCTTGAATGTTATGACCTGCCAAGTGCTCATCCAGGTACTTTTTAAAGGATATGAGGCAACCCACCTCCAGCACCCCCCCAGGCAGCACATTCCAGACCGTCACCACCCTCTGGGTAAAAAAGTTTTTGCTCACATCCCCCCTAAACCTCCTGCTCCTCACCTTGAACTTTGTCCCCTTGTGAGTGACCCTTCAACTAAGGGGAACAGCTGCTCCCTATCCACCCTGTCCATGCTCCTCATAATCTTGTACACCTTGATCAGGTCGCCCCTCAGTCTTCTCTGCTCCAACGAAAACAACCCAAGTCTATCCAACCTTCATCATAACTTAAATGTTTCATTCCAGGCAACATCCTGGTGAATCTCCTCTGCACCCCCTCTAGTGCAATCACATCCTTCCTATAATGTGGCAACCAGAACTGCACACAGCACTCCAGCTGTGGCCTCACCAATATACAACTCCAACATGACCTCCCTACTTTTGTAATCTATGCCTCGATTGATAAAGGCAAGTGTCCCGTATGCCTTTTTCACCACCCCACGAACATGCCCCTCTGCCTTCAGAGATCTACGCCAAGGTCCCTTTGTTCCTCAGAACTTCCTAGTGTCATGCCGTTCATTGAATACTTCCTTGTCAAATTATTCCTTCCAAAGTGTATCACCTCACACTTTTCAGGGCTAAATTCCATGTGCCACTTATCTGCCCATTTGACCATCCTGTCTATATCTTCCTGTAGCCCAAGACACTCAACCTCACTGTTAACTACCCGGCCAATCTTTGTGTCATCCGCAAACTTACTGATCCTACCCCCAACATAGTCATCAATGTCATTCATATAAATGACAAATAATAGGGTGGGCATGAGCGGACAATATGGTGAGAAAGCCAAAAATCGCTTTCACGACATCATGAAACCAGTTTGCAATTGTCCGCCCCACCCATCAATGGCGAGCTGCGTTTCCCACTGCCGCATGTTGGGAACCTAATTTCAATACTTTAGCATCCATTATAAGCCCAGCTCGCCGGAATCATCCCCCTCACGCTGGATCATCTGGGCACCTTGGTGTGATTGCACGCCGACATGATTCACAACTGTACATAAGTGACGTGCACCAGGTGAGCTACACTTCGCTCGGGACTTCGAGGTTTGTTTGCCTACCTTGCTTCGGGCAGCACTCGCAGTCATCAGCACCAGGCTTCACAGGCAGCACCACATCACTTTTAGGGGGGCTCACGGACAGGTCTCTACCTACCAGACGAGCCATAAGGCAAGGGTGGCTTTCCAATGGCTGCAGGGCTAGGGATTGCTTGGGGAAGGAGGAGAAGTGGCCTCAGGCAAGGGAAGAAGCTGCAGGGGAGGGCTGCGCTGGGGAAGGGCGGTATCCCAGGGTGTGTGTGGGGACACATGTTGATCTGTGCATGTGGCCTCAAATGGTGTGGGCTGAGGATGCAGTCCTCAGGAGATGAGGCCAATTGGAGATGTGAGGATCTGTGTGCGAGAGTGAGCAGTGATATCCCTTGAACTGGCAGTGAGTGAGATGCCAGTGAACGTGTAATGGCCTTGTGGGTGTGTGAGCTTAGAGTGATAAGGTGGTTGCCTTACCTTGGTGGCACAGATGAGATCATTCATCCGTTTTCTGCACTGGATGGCCGACCTCCTGTGCAGCATTGGCACTGACCACCTCTGCTACCGCCAAGCCGGAGTGGTGAGACTGATGGGCCTCCTGTGGCCAGAGCGGGGCTAGAGGATAATGCGGTGGGCCTCCATAGTGGCCAGAAGGCATCCCAGGGATGCGTCACTGAATCTGGGGCTGCAATCTTCTTGGCTTTTGGGGCCATGTCTTCACTGGAGCAGTCCTCGGCATTGAGAAGTGTGTATGTGGCTGCAGTTTAAATATGGTGCCCTGCATGAGGAAGTGGTGAGGTAATGGTGTGGCGGGCAGATTGGAGGCTGCCCGTCAGCAAGATGGCTTGTTTCCTGTGGCTGCATAATTAATGAGGTGGGAATGGGATGATATGGCGTGAAAAACCTGCCATTGTGGCTGGCGGGTAAAACAACTTTTTTCCCGCCCGCTACTGCACTTTGTGCAAATCTGGGACGATTCCGGCCAGAGATAGAGGGAGGGTGTTATAGGCTTGATTTTCCAGACAGGCTTCTCATTAGAAACAGTGAACTTTATTTACAGGGCTTCAGCAACAGTTACATGCTTCCATCAAAAACCACAACTAGACACAAAACTCTACCCCTAAGGTTCCCCACCTTTAGGGCTGATTCATTCACACTGTCACGTGATACTACACATACAATAAGTCTTAAAGCTACAGTCACTACATTTCTCGAAGCTACAGTTACAAAGAGGGAAAGAGAGACAGAGAGAGGCAGAGACAGAAATGGGCTGGCACAGAGAATTGTGCAGGAGATGGTGTGTCAGACTGCTGGCAGTGAAAAGCTGTAAGTAATTAAGCAGGGGGAAGGTGACAAAATGGGAAACCCGCCCCTTAGCGGCAGGAAGCTCACTGATATGTTTAATTGCCCACTTTTATTTAGTTTAAATGCAATTCAATGTGATTTAATCCTGCCTCCCCAATTTAGTGAAACTCACACGTATCTCCTGAGCCTTCAGTAACCTGCTCAGTGAAAGCTGACAACTTATATCTGGCTCCCTTGACTCAGTGTGAGAGTCCTTTGGACTTCCAGGAGATTGAGCCACAACGTACTGGGTTGATCTTGGAGATGACTTTTCTGTGTAAAAACTTGCCGAGCTGAGACTCTGAGGAATGGACCCTTGCGGCAAGCCTGCATTACTGGCATTCGTGAGCTTGCCGCCATGTTCAGCCAATTGCCACGGACCCACCGTTGGGTTCCTTGACGGTGAGACTAAATCCAGTCCTAATGTCTTGCTGATAAATAAAGTGAGTGGAGCCACCGCTAGTCGAATTGCCAAGCCTTCAGAATTCTCCTGGAGTGTCCAGGAATTCCAGGGCACTGTTGGAAGCTAACACAGGGGAAAAAATCATAAAGGCATGAAACAAACTATTTTTTCATTTTCTTTGAGAACCTTCATTCATTAGTTATAAAAATGTTGCAGATAGGGTAAAAGGCATTTTGCCCATGGCACAACTATGATGGGGTTGGTGGGGGGGAAGTGGTAGCGGATAGCTTCAGGCAGGCGATCACGTGATGAGACCTCCAGGAATACCCCCAACCATAGTTGTTAATCTTCGCCCAAAATGAGTGCAATCAGAACATATCCAGAACTTTATCTATCCTCTGGAAGAAATTGTTTGTTAAGCAAACACTGTGCACAGCAGAATTGGAGTTAATACCCACCTCAGATTGATGGATTGAATTTTAATCCCCACTACTTCAGCTGGTAACAACAAGCACCACATCTATGATCTACTGTAAAATATAGCCATAACAACAACACAGTTTGAGGAGTTCCTGAGCCATAACATGCTGTCTAGTGCCATCTCTTTATTTAAAGAGCAAAAAATCCTTGTTTTTATTTCGTGGAATCACAAGATTTTAACTTGGTAAACCAAAGCTCAAAGCAAGACCTGCCATAGTAAAGAGGTAGACTTTAGAAAATGTACATCTAATGATCAAATCACATGGAAAATATTTAATTCCAAAAACGGATAAACAGTACAGCTTTGAGGATTTTCAACAAAAACACAACTTGGTTAAAATGTGTGACTTTAGAGGTTTTAATTGGGCATTTTATCAGTTTACATTTCTGTAGCAATTTCTTTTTTTTACAATTTCGCTAGGTCATGCAACATTACCCAGCTGGAGGACAGACAGATGAGCTAGTTACCAGGAGGGTGCACGAAAGGAGGTACAGCTGGCTTACCATCTGATTTTTCTTCTTTCCCAATGGAGGAGCATCTGGCCTCTGCTTATGCCTTTCTTACGATGTTACAAGTGAGACCGGGAGCCATGAGGGGAATCGCAAACAGAAGCTTCTGTCCTACCATCATTGAAGGGCCATTGCATTAGGCTACAACACTTTGGTTTTCATACCTTTTAACATTTTCTGCTAGGCCACGTGATTTTCTTATGTTTAAAAACAAATCATTTTGCAACAGTCCCAATATATGCAACATTCCAATCATCCAAGGACTGGTGGTAAATATATGACCAAGCATTTGCAGTTCTTATTGCACATTGTTTTTAATGCCTATTCTAGGTTGGATTTTTTTTTTTTGCCTGATTATGGTTCTGTGAAGTGCCTTGCATAGTCTTCTGTGTTAAAAGCACAATATAATTGCAAGCTTTTGCTTTTTTAAAATTCATTCTCAGGGTGGGGACGTCGCTGGCAAGGTGCGTGTTTATTCCTATCACTAGTTGCCCTGGAAGGGTTTGATATAAACTGTGTGGTTTGCTGGGCCACTTCATAGGGCAGGTAAAGAGAGTCAACCACATTGGTGTGACAGAAGCCATATATATAGGCCAGACCAGGTAAAGATGGTCAGTTTCCTTCCCTAAAGGGCTTTAGTGAACCAGTTGAGTTTTTATGATAATCCGACAGCTTCTTGGGGTTGGATTTTCAAAAAAGCTCGGGGTTTGGATCAGAGGAGAGCAGCTGAGCAATTTGGCACCCCTGGCCTTTATGCCAGTTCCCTGCCACCATCCCGACCCCAAGCCATTTTGAAAGAGGGTGGCTCAGGGTTGGATCAGCTGTCT
Source organism: Cetorhinus maximus (assembly GCF_964194155.1). NCBI lineage: Eukaryota > Metazoa > Chordata > Chondrichthyes > Lamniformes > Cetorhinidae > Cetorhinus > Cetorhinus maximus. The sequence continues at coordinate 172,278,703 of NC_135881.1, read as the reverse complement.
GCCAGCAAATTGAGGCCAATTGTAGGTAATTAAGGGGCCTCTTAAGGCCGCGTTTGTGCGTCAACTGGGATTTGCAGTCGGCAACGCAAGCAGCTGGTGTTCACCTGTTTCTTATCCAGGTCATCATGGTGGGCTCAAGGCAGAAAAAGGCAGGGGAGGGGGGGAACATGATGGATCACGTGAGGGACACATCCCCTGAGCACCTGTGGCTGCTGGCCGTCCCTTGGAGGGATTGCTCCTTTAGGATCATGGTCAGTCAGCCGTTGCTTTTTAAAAACTGAAATAAACTTGTCCCTCTCTGTCTCCATGTTCAGGTTGACAGCTTCCACCTCAGCTGGTGGGGCTGCCAATCACTGAATGCTGGAGAGCCTCCCATTGGCCCTACAGTATTGGGAGCCTGCCCACCATCCCTGATTGGATGGTGAGCCTGCTCCCAGGCCTTTAATTGGCTGGAGCACTCAAAAATTGTGGTGGGCGTGCCTGATGCACACCGTGCTTGGTTGAGTCCCGGAACTAGCCCCCGCGTCCAATTCCTGACCTCTAATTAAAAATTCTGCTCATCGTCTCTTGCAAAGGAGGATAGCCACCTAGTACCGCTGCAGGATGAATAGTCTCATTGTTCCACCAGGGTAAGTCACTCTTCTCATCACTCTCAACTCACACACTCACAAACCTATCACACATCCACAGGGATCTCACACCTCAAGGGACAACACCACTAACTCTCACACACACCCTCACATCTTCCTCAGATTCATATCCTCAGGAACTCATGTCCTCACCCCATCCATGGCTCCGCTCACCACAAAAACATTCCACACAGTGCCATGTGTCCTGCTCACACTCTCTCCATCTGTTTTCATGCAGGAGAAGCTGGGTCAGATCAGCGGGAAGAGGTCCCAGACCAGGGGTGGAGTGGCCCACATTAGGCCCCTCACTCACTTTAAGGAGTGTGCCATCATGCTGGCAGGTGAGCATGTGGACCCTGCCTGTGGTGACGGGAAGGTCAGTGGTGAACATCCACGTGAGGATCCTATACCACATCATCCCTCTCGCGATGCAGCCTGTGAGTGCTCTCTCTCCTGTTTTCGACCCTGCAGTATTGCACTAATTATCTCTACTTTGGTTCACAGGGAGCTCTGCCAATCGACCAACACCCACAGCCAGTCAGTCCCTCAGCTCCATCCAAATCCTCATCTGCAGTCACAAGGACTCCTCCTCTCATGATAAGCAGCCCGGAAGACCTGTCACCGTAGAGGGAGCAGCCGGCCCACGAGTGATTCTGGAGAGAAAAGTGTATGTGTGTGGCAAGGCTGTTCGGAGATTGTGCAAGCACTCTCCCACGCACGCGGATCCTTCCCATATCACACTCATTTCAATGTCCTGAGCGTTTTCAATGCTGCCTGCTGGGATTCACTTTCAGTTGTCCATCTGAGCTGACCTGCATCTCCACCCACCCACTGATCATGGACGTTCCTTCAGTGTGCTTTTGGTGTTGGGCTCCAGCATCTTCTGCTCCTCGTGATGTCTGTGATGTGAGCGAGGCCCTGGCAGTAAGTCCCGGCTTCTGCAGGTCACAATTATCAAGATGAGTTCTATACTGATGTGTTTTCCTGCCGATGTGGATGGACGATCCAGTAGGGGGGACAATTCCAGTGGGCAGGCCTAAGAATGATATGCTAATGTATTACAATGAGGATCCCGATGTCCGATAGTGCAGAATGTGGCCCGCCATTGGCAGGCTGAGGGGACGATTACAAACTTGTTTCACGGCGTCATGAAACTGACCGTGCCATATTGTCTGCTCTCGCCAGCGAACATGCCCGACACCGGCAGGCACGGAAAATCCCGGCCTTAGTCTCCACAACGACTGTGCGGTGGTCACTCCTACCGATACTGTCATGGACAGACGTAGCCATGGCAGGCAGGTTGGTGGGGATGAGGTCAAGTATGTTTTCCCTCTTGTTGGTTCCCTTACCTGCCACAGACCGAGTCTAGCAGCTATATCATTTAGGACTTGGCCAGCTCAGTCAATAGTGGTGCTACCGAGCCCCTCTTGGTGATGGACATTGAAGTCCCCCACTCAGAGTACATTCTGTGCCCTTGCCACCCTCAGCGCTTCCTCCAAGTGGTGTTCAACATGGAGGAGCACTGATTCATCAGCTGAGGGAGGGCAGTATGTGGTAATCAGCAGGAGGTTTCCTTGCCCATGTTTGACCTGATGCCATGAAACTTCATGGGGTCCGGAGTTGATGTTGAGGACTCCCAGAGCAATTCCCTCCCGACATGTATAGCACTGTGCCGCCACCTCTGCTGTGCCTGTCCTGCCTGTGGGACAGGACATACCCAGGGATGGTGATGATGGTGTCTTGGACATTATCTGTAAGGTATGTTTCCGTTAGTATGACTATGTCAGTGTGTTGCTTGACTAGTCTGGGAGATGGCTCTCCCAATTTTGGCACTAGCCCTCAGATGTTAGTAAGGAGGACTTTTGCAGGGTCGACAGGTCTGAGTTTGCCGTTGTTGTTTCCAGCGCCTAGGTCGATGACGGGCAGTTCCTCCGGTTCCATTCCTATGTTAATGTAATAATCCAAATTTACATACAAAAGTACATACCCAAAGAAAACACACCTCAAAGTAAATGGAATTTCCTACAATATTTTAATGTGTTATATATCGTATACACTTAGTTGAACATGTGGTCAAACCTGCAGCTACACACTTCTTCCACTAGATGGAGCTTCATAAGTCTGACGGCTCCAGGACACTGACCATCATTCCCACCATTCCTCCTGGATAACAGTAAATTAGGAACAGATAACACTGTTCTTCTTCCCTTGCTTCTATTTTCCCTCATTCTATTTGTAATTAAATGATTTATGAAACTTTTCTAATTCTCTGAGAGATTCTGCAGGGTGATTAAAGCTCTTCACTCCTCACCCCATCAGACCCGATTTCTAAAGCTTTCTGCTGCCTTTTTAGAATACATTTGCTGCCCTAGTCTTCTCTGCCATGGTGTTTTGTCTAGCCTGTTGTGTTTTAGCTCTCTTGAGGGATCCATTTTGCTGATTGTTCTCAGCCTGACCCCTCTTCTCACATCTGCAGCTGTGCCCTTCTGCCACTAGATGGGGTTTCATAAACTCCAGATGGTACAGATCTACAGCGGTACCCTGGACTGAGGGAAATTTGCCTTGTCTTAATTGACTTTTCATGAGTAATTCATTCGTAACACATTAAGAGTTTTGTGTACAGGTTGCAGCTCCTGTAAGTGTTACAATTATTTTCTGTCACACCACCCTCGTCACAAATTGTCACAAAGCCTGCATTGTTATAACATGGTCCTCTTATGAACAATGAGCAATGCCAAAGGCGATCAGCTAATCACTTAAAATAACATTGCACTGATAATTGAATTTCTTGCCTCTTATCCATATCCTGCAGTGCTTGACTGACAGATTTCAGTTCCGCAGCACAATCACCATGAAGGTGACATCCCTTGCACGGCGCCTGAGAATTATTTTTCTTTGCAGGGGAGTATACAGATAAAGAAAGAGAAAAAAAGAATAGCTGGAAAGGCAGGAAGGGCAGAGGCGCCACAGAGAGAAGGTATATCCTCCCCCATTCAAAGCCCCTTAATTTGCTGTAATTTTAGTTAGGAAATCATGGGATGGATGAACTGGATTAGGCAAGATGAGAATATAATCAAAGATCACCAAACTAGTAGTCCTCATCGTTCAGGCATCCTTACCTACCATAGGAAGTTATATATGGGTCTAAAGGATACCTGAATAATGACGAATGCTTGTTTGATATCCCCTGTCCCGTTCCTACCTAACATCTGTGAGGCAAATTATGACATTTTTCTACATTAAGGCTGCTAACATAATACAAGTTGTTGTTGCCCAATCCTGACAGCTTCTTAGAAAATCACATGTTTAAGCACACCCTTCATGTTTGGTCTTGCAACTAATTGATACTATCTAGCAGTTAGGTTTTTGGTCTAACGTGAGATGTCAAAAAAACTTTTTTTCCAGGTGTCAGCTTCCAAGTGAACCTGATAACACCCAGACCTACCTCTCTGTCCCCTGACATCACCACTCTAACTACCTCTCTGTCCCCTGACATCACCTCTCTAACTACCTCTCTGTCCCCTGACATCACCTCTCTAACTACCTCTCTGTCCCCTGACATCACCTCTCTAACTACCTCTCTGTCCCCTGACATCACCTCTCTAACTACCTCTCTGTTGTCAGACTGCTTGGTCTGATGTTAAGTCTGCAAGGAACTGTAATTTCCTCCAATTAAACACTGGGAAAACCAGTCATTGTCTTCAGTCCCAGGCACAAACTCCATTCCCTTTCCACTGAATCCATCTCCCTCTATGACTACTGTCCCAGGTTGAAGTAAGCCATTCTATTTGATCCCAAGCTGAGTTTCTAACCCCATATTCTCATCATTACAAAGGTTGCCTGCCTCCACCCCAGCTGCTATTTGGTTACACAAAGACTTTCATTGAGGATAATAAAATGGGAGGATTAAGAATCTTCCCTCCTACCTCTGTATGCTATCACTGAGAAAGCAGCAGCAGATTGAGAACACTCACAAATCCCAAATCAGCATAGTGGAAGTGGAGACCTGACACAATGGACCTCCATATCCATGTAGCTGCCAATGTGCTTTCATAAGGCATTAGGTTCAGCACTGGTAGGTCTTCCTTGTGGCTTCATTTGATGCAAGTTATATGGAAGATATACCAAAACACAATATTTTACTAGTGTTAATTTTCAGGCTTTAGTTGGAGGCCAGCTCCAGTTGACATTGCATGAAGATAAATTTATGGACTGATCCAGGATTTCTCCTCAGGATGGGTTCACAGTTTCAGTTGGGTCAGGATATTGCTGTTCTCTCTTTTATCTATTTTGCCATAAATTGGAATAGGTTTGTAGGCTTTATTCTGTTGATGTGCCCAGAATAGTACATTTTTACGCTCACTGACTTCAAGACTTTAGGAAGCCCTGAAGGTTACTTGTGATATGTGGAAAGAAAACATTAGGTAACTTAGTGTTAAAGCAATGCATACTCATATACTTACTGTGTATGACTGATGAAGTTTAGCCAAAAGTTAGCTTTGTGTTTTCAGCAGGTGTGTTTTTGCAGCATGTGTTGAAGTGTCTCAACTTGAGCCTCCCTATTTCTACATGGGTACATGGCTCCCCTGAGGAAACCTGAAGGTTAATCAAAGTAACATCATCTCCCAAGTTGGGCATTCATCATTCTTTGGATGATAGCATCCCTCAATCGCCACAATCTTCCCTCCCAACTACTCAGGCTTGCTACGTTCATCATTTTGATGGAGTTTATAAGACAGATATATAGGGCAGAATTTTGCCTTTGGCACGCGGGCTCAGCGGGGGCAGGCGGGGGCGGCCGGGAAGCCGAACGCCGGCCGCGATCAGGCCCGGAAGGCAATTTCATGCTGGCGGGCCTTAGTGTGAAGCGTGAGTGGCAGCGCTCAGCGCTGCTTGTGCAGGCAGGGGGAAGAGCGCGGGCCGGGCAAGCGTGAACTTTGCACATGCGCGCGAGTGTGCGCTACATAATCTCCCTGAGGCAAAGAGCTGCCTCAGGGAGATGAACTGATTTCCAAAAATAATTAAAGATTTTATACATGTTATGAAATGTCCCCTCATGTCATGATCAGGGACGTGTTATTCATGAAAAAATAAGGCTTTTATTTGATTTTTATTTGCTTTTTGGAAACCTCATCCCGCCCGTGGATGAGGTTTCCAAAAAAGTGCAAAGGCTGCTTGGCCTGGTGAAAAATTTACATTAATTACCTTTTCAATGGCCTTAATAGGCCTTTTAGTTGTCAGCGGGCGTGCTGTCGACTCTGGCGCATGCCTGCCGACCTAAATATCGTGCGAATGCGCTATGATGTCGGAACGCATGCCCAACATCATTGCGCGTCATTTTATTCCTGGTCTGATCAGGCGCACGCCCACCGGCCGAGCTGAAAATTTTACCCATAGGATATTGTGTGGCTGCAGAGACCATGTAGGTCTTGGCCCTTTATATAACTGGGGGCCCCATCCCAATGACGTTGGTCAAGATTTAGTAAGCTCAGGACTGGTAGGCCCTCCTTATGTGTCCCATTTCATGCAGTTGTTTGGATACTGCAATAGGTCTCTCTAGTTTGCTATTAAGACCTTAAGAAAACCCTTTAAAAACCTGTTGGAACTTCTCCAGGGCTCCATTTTAGTAGTGTTAGTTTCAGCCTGCAGAGTCAGTGACTGGCAGGCTTTAGTTGTAGAAAATCCAAACCTGCAAGTCACTAACCCTGTGTGAAGGATGATTTTGTTTGAAGAACGCTGAAGACTTTACAAGATAGATAATCTTACCATTTGTAATTCATGCAGACCCGACACAGAAGCTGAACTTGAATGTTAATGGAAGCTGTCTCAACCAAGTTAACTCTCATTCTCCATAGCTTTTCAGCAAATGATCAATTGTTTCCAGACTTTTCCAGACACTTACTAAAAAAGTTAAGGAGGTATGGGAAAATTAGTTTTGATCAAGACAACCCTGAGGAACTTGGTAACATAAGACATTGTGCCTGAGTAAACAATGGAATAATGATTTGTAACAGAAATATTTCCTTCCTGGAACTTCTCCACTAGATGATATTTACACTGACCAACAAATGGACATTAGTCTGCCTCATCACACCAAAAGATCAGAAGATAATTACAGATGAGGATGGCTATTTAGCCATCTTAGATGAAAGTCATGCACCCAGAAAGACCCTACAGATCCCCCATAGTGCTATCTGTTTCTGAAATAATTCTCTGGTTTTCACCTCTATTGCGATTTGGAAGTCTATTCCATGTGTTCATCACTTCCTGTGTTAAGGGCTTCCTGACATCAGGTCTAAATTTGATTTTTGCTTGTTTGAACCTGGGCCTCTTTGTTCAACCAGGACAGTTCAATTTACAAGGTTATTTGATGAAGGTGTAACAACAAATGTGTTTAATCAATGTAGCAGTGCCAAAGGATATTTGAATTGCAGCCAAGTACATTGATTAGCCATCCACAGACTACAGTTTACCCAGAGTGTAAGCTGCCACTGTGTCAGACAATGAGTTAGAGGTGCGGCAGGACTTAAAGCAGGACTCACAGCAAACAACGTATTTTACAGCAAGCAAAATCTATACACTCAGCAAGCAGTCTGCTTAAACAGTGCACAACACTCCACAGCCTCTATAAAAAGAATCTCTATGAACTACAGCAAACTTAACTTACGACCAAATGTGCAGCAATGACTCCCAATTAAAATGGGGTGATTTCTCCAACTAAATACAACGAGTGGAGGAGAACCTGTAAAGTTACATGTGTAAAATTAATCCCAGTCACTTACAGTGGTGTTTCTATTCATGATTGACGGGGGAATTACCCAATCATTGCCATTCTGGCAGGAAATAATGATGTCTGCATTTGCAATCCAATTTGCCACAGGTATAAAGGGAACTTCATAAAGATATCCCTGAGTGACAGCTGGCTGACACCATGGGAATCCTGAAGTACCCATGCCATTCAAAACCAAAAACAAAAATTCTTGTCATTGTCACAGCCACGACCATGTGGACATTGGGAAAATTTGTTGTGCTTGGATAGTGGACCAATCACAACACATTTGGATAGAAGAGAAAGAGCTTGTAATTATATAGCACCTTTCACAACTTCCCGATGTCCCAATTTGCTTTATAGCCAATGAAATACTTGTTAAAGTAGAGTCGCTGTTGTAACGTAGGAAATTTCGTTTTACAGACTGAAGTTAAGTGGATTAGAAGAATTCTAAAAACCTGGGCTTGTTATACATATCATGAGCATTTGTCTATCGACTAATGGTTAATTTGGTGTGACCTCTGAGTCTTTACAAAACCCGCAGTTCATCAGCTAGTGTCACATGATGTTTTCTGTCAGGAAGTAGTGTCAGATTCACTGTAGAATATTGTTAATACCTTTATGACAAGAATCGTTCACTGTTCTGATTGAGGAACAAAATTTGCAAACATCATGGCTCTGAATGTTGGAAATGAACATCACCATTAAAGTTGCTTCATATTTCCCTCCCCTGCCCCCCTGAGAAAGAGAGCTTTATCAAGTAACACTGTTTAAGATAATAGATATCATTCACGTTGAACATCCCAACATGCTGAACCTTTTTACAAACCTCTGTTTGCTGTTTCTTAAAATAAATTTGATATATGATCTGGCATTTACTGAAAAAAGCAGCACTGAGCAGAATTTTGGGGGGAAAATGGTCTGCTTTCACTTTAGTAATTATTACCCTAAAAGGCCTAATGGCAGATTTAGTGCAATTTTCAGAACTGTTTGTCTAATAGAAGATGCCAATCTCTCGGCCTCGTACGCTGCTGCTCTCAAACACTGTGGGAATCACTTAAGCCGACTGAATAGCAGGACACAGTAAACTGAATGCCTCTCTGTGTTAGCTTGACATCCATAATCACTAAGTCTGGATTCACTCAAGCTTTTTTTTATCCTTGTTCTGTTGTTTTGATAAGCGAATGACATCAGTTGAGGAAATGCTGCAGTTTGTAGACTTACAGAGTACAAGGTTCGTGAATTTCATGGGAAATAAGGCCTGCCAATTCCAAGGAATTTCAACATATTATATGAAACATGCAATGTTGGCTGGGTTTTTCAATCAAATTTATCCATTGTCAACTTCAGACGTTAAAATCACAGTAACTCATAAAGTTCCATAAAATGTGCTGAAGAAAATTTGTTTTAAAATTGACAAACTTGTTTTTTTTTTCCATCATAGATTTACTTAGCTGTCAGCCATAGTTCAATTGGTAGCTCTCATGCCCCCTTGGTCTGAAGATTGAGGCAGTGCTGCACGGCCAGAAGTGCTGTCTTTTGGATGGGATGTTAAACTCAGGCCCTGGGAGCTAAATTTAATAGCCCCTGATATTGGGCGTGGGGATCATCCCATACCTGTTCAAAGTGATGCAGGCAGCATGTGACCTTCATGCCGCCTGATAATTATAATGATTGTGGCATGCATCCCAGTGCTGAATGCATTTTTCAGCAGCAGCACACCTCAGCAGGGGACCCAAGTTTATGTGAGGCCAACGACTACTTAAAGCCAAATGGCACATTTTAAAAGTGAGGTGCATTCGAGTTGCAGCAGAGGCTGGAACTGATTACAGAAAAGTAGGGACATCCAAAAATGGCACAACAAGCCAGAGAGCCTACCCCAAGGTTCCTGGAGGCCTTGGGAGGTGCACAGAGGGAGAAAGGACCGCTTCCCTGAGGGGCCAGGAGGCCCTCCAGGAAGGTATTGAGAAGGCAGTGGGAGAAGGTAGCCATTGCAGTCAATTCCTGCAGCCTAGCTGTCAAGGATCTGGATGCAGTGCTGAAGTTTAATGACCTCACACGAGTGTTGAAGATCAGTGAATGTACAGCTAGCATCACTAGCCTTACAGACTTCCCTCTTCACTCGCCTACCAAAAATCTCTGTAAACCATGACTCAAACCTCACTCATAGTCATTGCCTCACCTTGCCCTCACACAGTTAGCACTGTTGTCAACCACACATGCATGTCTCACAGCTTGCACACACTGCCAGCTATTCAACTCAAACACAATGGACTACACTTACTGACAAACTTCCCTCTCCCAGGACAAGGTTGCCCCTAATAGTGGCAGCAGCAGCTAACCTGTAAGGCGGTGGGTGGGTGGGGCGGGAGTGTGGAACCGGCTGCATGTGCTCACCCTGATGGAGAAGATGGTGCTGAAAATCATTGGAGTGACCGTGGCTGAGGCAGTGGCTGGTGGCGGGGTTAAAGCCATAACAGGGTGACTGTAAATTCCGATCTAATCCACCTTCTCACATTCTATTTCACCCTCATTCCGCAATCTGTTAGGTTCACAATCTGTAGATGGTATAACAATGCACCCCCCCCACCTTCCCTCATTCCAGCCCTGCTCTTGTGCCTTGATGCTTTCAGATGCCCAAGTACTGCTGCCTGGCCAGGAAGAGGTGCGGGACGCCAAAGGCTTAAAGGGAGAAGAGACTGCTGAGGAGGAAACACTGAGATTTTATTTCACATTTGCAGCTAGCAGCTCAGATACTGACACTTGTGTGTACTTTAGAGGCTATCACAGAGGGAGGATCTTCATGTCATAAGTTACCAGGCATGAGTAGACTGCAGCCAGAGCTGAAAGAAAGTGTCACACATTTGCCAGCTTTCCAGATGGCGTGGTTGCCCACAAGTTCTACTCAGATGATGACTCAGACAAGGACTTTGATAGTGAGGCATACAGGAAAAGGCTGATGGACATGCATGCTGAAATGCTTGGTGCATTGGCAAGACCAGCCTGAAAGCCTGCTGTCAGTGTCAAGGAGCTTGGAGGAGTCCAGCTCCAATTTAGCACATAGTTTTGTGCAGAGCGAGGAGCTCGTCCTTTCCAGTGTGGAAGTGGTGGCCAGTGCTATGAGGGCACTTGTAGAGCTGTGCACGGTCTGATGCTCAGCTTCCATTCTGGCACAAGAAGAAACCAGTCTGAATGCTGCAGTGGAGACTCAGACTGAGATCATGAAATCGCAAATAAAAACAGAAAATGCTGGATGAACTCAGCAGGTCTGACAACATCTGTGGAGAGAGAAACAGAGTTAACGTTTTGAGTCTGTATGACTAGAGCAGCTTCTTCATGAAAACTCAGCTTGTTGTCATGCAGGCTCAAACTGCTGCCATCGTGGCTGCTGATGCTAGTGCTCCAAGAGGCTTTCAGGGTATCACAACAGTCCAGCAATCTGGCAGAGCTTTCCAAATTAACTGGAATCTTTCTTGAATGCCTTGCAGATTTCTAAACAATTTTCCCAATTTTTCCTGAATTAATTCACTTTATTTTCTCTCTGTTTTTGGCCTCTCACAAGAGATAGCATCGTTATTTAGACAGTGTGGGTACATGCGGCTGCCGTGTGTGTGGGGTGTGGGGTGTGGGGGGCCAACTCTTGCTCTTTACACATTCATGTGTAATTCAGCAGAGTCAAAGAATGAATTCGTTTATTTATCGTTTTTTATGACCTCAAGACATTCCAAAGTGCTTTAAAGCCAATGGGGTACTTTTGAAGTGTAGTCACTGTTATAACATAGGAAATGTGACATCAAATTTGCACACAGTAAGATCCCATAAACAGTAATGTGATAATGACTGGATAATCTGTTTTAGTAAATTAGGTTGAAGGATAAATATCGACTGGGACTGAATTAGTACCATGGGACCTTTTATATCTATTTGAGAGAGCAGTTAGGGTCTCAATTTGACATCTTATCAGAAATACAGCATGGCCAACAGTGCAGCATTCCTTTAGTACTGCACTGGAAGAATCTATCCAGATTATGTACTTAAATCCTGCATTGGGATTTGAACCTACTGTCTCAGAGTCAAAAGTGCTACTGAGCCATGGTTGAAACAATGATGTAGAACACCATTTCACAGCTTGATCAGTGCACAAAGTACACCTTGCATTGCTCCTAATATCCAGCATAACATTTTCTGTCATAATTTAAAGAACCTTAAGGCATTTAACCATACTCCATATTTTACTTTCATTGGATTTGCTTTTATTCTTTCAGCCATTGTTAGATTTTCGGTTCAGTGCTTTGTCCCAATACTAAATAGAATTAAATCACACGGAGGGGAAAAAAAATTAGAAATGGCAATTTTAATTCTGTGGGGGTCTTCACCCATGAAATTAGTTGCATTCAAATCTCCAAGAAAATAAAGAGTGCTACAGTATTCAATTAACATGACGGTATTCATTGCACCAGCATTGCAAAGAGGTTGCTGCTTCTGGGTATCCATAGCATGTCACAGACAATGCAGATTATGTGGACTGGTAGTAGCCTCACCTATTTTCTTTAGGAGAAGCCTCTTGAAGCATTCTACTTATTGTTTGTTGGGTTAACTGTATGTGAAAGATTAAAATTAGTGGTAATGTAACACTCCAAGCTGATGCTAGTAGGTTGAGTGAATGGGCAATTTGATTTCTTTAATCTGTTAGAAAGATTTGAATTGAGATTGTGCCTTTCATGACATCAGGATGTCCCAAAGCGTTTTGCAGCCAGTGACGCACTTTTGAAATGTGATCACTGTTGTAATATAGGAAATGTGACAGATGATTTGTGGATTGCAGGTTCCACCAGCAGCAAAGTGACAATGAGCAGATAATCATTTTTTAAAATCAGTTGAGGGATAAATATTGGCCAGGATACCGAGAGAACGGAGGGTGTGGAAGGTACCTCCAAGAAGAAGAAGAATCACTTTGCGAACTGAGGAGAAAGGGCAGGAGTGCCTCCTAGCCATTGTTCGAACAGCTTTAAGACAACTTGCAGTCAGGTTTACCAATAAACAGTGTAGTTTTACATCCAATTTCTTGGTCTGCAATGCCTTTGGAAGAAATAAGGGAAAGCCCTGGCAAATTTTGGCACTCAGTTGCTGTAGTAGTAACTCGGTGTTGGGTAAACCAACATTTTAAGTTATGATGATTGTGATGACATTTGATCCAGTTGCAATACAGTAAGAAAAATGTGTAATTTCTTTAAAAGGTCTGTTGAATCTATAATTGTTTTTAAGAATCTTTGAAACGGACTTTTAAGAGTTTGCATCAGTGGTAAAAACATTAATTGTGATGTTTTTTGGATAATAAGAAAATACTGGCCCATGTGACCTGATAGCCTTGATCTGGAAGCTGTACCAATAGGAAATTAAGCTAAGAAAGAAGCCATGTGGCTGGCAGATATAAAGGACAGCTGCAGGCACAAAAGAGATCCACAAGCAGAGGAGCTGCAGGGTGAAGGCAATCAGTGCACAAATGCAGACACAAAGAGAAAGCAGATAGACAGAAAGAGGAACACACTAAATTCTTGTGAGGAGAAGAAACAAATCACTCTCGGGAAGAGGTCAGTTTTTCTGTTTAGCAGAAAAGGAGGCAGGACCTCTTGGACTCAATGTCTGAGCTGGCTAAAAAAGTCTAAAACTTGGAAAGCTATCTGAATAGCTCAGACATGTGAAAGAGCTAAGAGTTTATATCAGAGGACCAAATCGTGAACTAGGTATTGTTGGTTGGTTGGTTAAAAAGGAACTCTGGAAAGCTACACCATCAGCACTGATGTGATCAGAGTAAGAGAGGATCCTTAGATATGTGCCTTGCTGATGACAATCATGCCCATGAAACTCAAAGGTGAAAGCTGTTTTCTGATAGGATCCTGATCTACCAGGAGACTCCCAGCAGTCTCCCAGTCACTGCCCAGAGAAATACGGGACAAATGGTGTCCTGGGAACCCAATGTAGGGGATGCCGGACAAATTGAAAAATTACAGGACAATCCTGTTAAATATGGGATGGTTAGTCACCCTGCCACTGAAGCCCAGCTTCAGGAAGTTGAGGCTCAGATCTCAGAGAGCAAAGCCAAAGCTGCCTGATTCCCAGAACAAATCATATTAAGCAACAGGCAAGAGGAACTCTCCCTTGCTCCAGTTTGTGTTGCTTACTCTCTCTCCCCCCTCTGCGCTTCTCTGTCTCTCTCTCCCCCGTGGCCATCATGTTCATAGCCGGTAATGAACTAATGTTCCTCTGGTCATGTCAGCACCCTTGCATCTCCCATTTTCAGACAGGTCAGCAACTCCCTGCCCCAGCTTCTGGCCTCACCAGCAACCCGAACCAACCGCCCCATCGCCCCCCCACCGCCCCCCACCACCCACATTCAGCGTGTCAGAGTGTCCCTTATTTTATTTTCTTGGAGATAGTCACCCTGTTCAGTGGTGGGCTGTGGGAGTAATTTTAGTTTTATTTATTATTTTTTGTGTATTATAAAACATCATACAATTGCACAAACACTTCAGGGTTTCCAACAGCAATGATGTTTTTGTTGAATCAGTGATATTTACTTGGCATTTATCATTGTGGGCCATTATGTAGAAACATCAGAGAGGCAGTGTCCCCTGTAAATTTCTTTCATTGTGCATTGCTGGTTCGGTTGAATGCACAGCACTTTTAAATTTTTTGCACGGCCAGGCACACACAGCATCCTAAAGTGGACAATTCCTGAGCTGTTTGTGTGGTACCTTCATGTGAGGTCACATACACAGCTTAACAGGGGACATTGCACAGAGGTGGTTTTTATTTAATAATTAATTATCCTTAAATATTTCCATTCCTTTTGTTCTTTCCTTGATTTATAAATTATATTATTCATCTCACTAGAAAACAAAAAAAATTATTCAGTGCTTTGTGATACTGAGACACTCAGCTAAGGTGAAAGCAATAACATTTGCAAATAGTGGATCAATGTCACGTGATCAAATGTCATGTGATTAAGCATCACCTGAGCAGTGCCGCATGATCAAGTACCATGTAATCAAATGTCGCTTAATAAAACCTCCAAATCTTCATCAATACGTCCAACTGGAGTTGCAAACGTAGTTATAACTGACACTTGGCAGAAGATGTTGGCCTGAATAGAGACCGAATAGGTTGGGGCTCTTATTTCTAGAAAAGGAAAGGTTGAGAGGTGACTCAATAGAGATCGTTAAAATTATGATGGGTTCATTCAGGGTGTAGAGAAGACATTTCCACTTTCCTGGAATCCAAAACTAGAGGTTATAGCTGTAAGGTAAAAATAAATCCAATAAGAAATTCAAGAGAATCTTCTTTACCAATTGTGGTTAACATGTGGAACTTGATACAACATGGAATTGTTATGGCTTTTAAGGGGAAGCCAGATGGGTACAGAAGTGAGACCACACTGAGAGCTAAGAACAGTGCAGAGCTCATCAAGGACAGAGAGGCAGTCAGTGGTCATTGGAAAAGAGCACTCCAAGGATCTCCTCAACTGAGGCCCTGTCCTTGACATGAATGCCCTCGACCACATTCCACAGCATGCTACCTGCCAGCGCCTCAGCAAAATCCCAGCCCGACATGGGGTTGAAAAGGCCATCTGACAGCTAAGAACCAATAAGGTTGCTGATGCAGGCGGAATCCCTGCTGAAATACTAAAATATGGCGGAGAAGAACTCTTGGCATGAATACGTGACCTCATCTCCCCCATCTGGAAGGAGGAGAGCATGCTGGGGACCTCCGAGATGCTGTAATTGTGACCATCTTCAAAAAAGGAGACAAGACCAACTGCGGTAACTACAAAGGGGTATCTCTGCTGTCTGCCACAGGGAAGGTCACTACAAGAGTACTCCTCAATTGCCATCTCCCTGTGGCTGAAGAGCTCCTACTGGAGTCACAATGCAGATTGCATCCATCAAGAGATACAGTGGGACATGACCCTCCCAGAAAGTCCAAGAAAAATGCAGAGAGCAGCAGCAGCCTCTATTCATGGACTTTTTGACCTCACAAAGGCCTTCGACTCTATCAACCGGGAGGGATTGTGGAACATCCTCCTTGAATTTGGCTGCCTGCAGAGATTTGTCACCATCCTCCACGTGCTGCACGATGACACTCAAGCCATGATCCTTACCAACAGATCTGCCACAGACCCAATACAAGTGTAAATTGGGGTCAAACATGGCTGTGACATCACACCAACACTCTTTTCCATCTTCCTCACCACAACACTCTACCCCATCTCTATGAATCTGCCCGTCGGAGTGGAGCTACTCTACAGGACAAGTGGGAAACTATTCAACCTACGCTGCCTCCATTCCAGAACCAAGATCACCCCAACCTCTGCCATTGAGCTGCAGTACACTGATGACACTTGCGTATGTGCACACTCAGAGGCCGAGCTCCAAAGAATCGTCAACACATTCACACAGGCGTAAGAAAGAGTGGGCTTTAGGCTAAACATCTGGAAGACAAAAGTCCTCTATCAGCCTGTTCCCACTGCTCATCACTGCACCACCCCCACCCGACTATCAAGATCCATGGTAAATGTGAATCATTTCTCATACCTTGGGAGCCTCCTCTCAGCAAAGGCAGACTTCGACGATGAAACTCAACATCGCCTCCAATGTGCCAGCGCAGCCTTTGGCCGTCTGAGGAAAAGAGAGTTTGATGACAAAGACCTCAAACCCGGCACGAAGCTCATGGCCTACAGGGCTGCAGCGCTACCTGCCCTTCTGTATTTGTCAGAGACACGGACAATGGAGAGTAGACACCTTAAATCCCTGGAGAAACATCACCAGCAATGTCTCTGCAAAATCCTGCAAATTCAATGGCTGGATAGACGCTCCAATATCAATGTCCACTCTCAGACCAACATCCACAGTATCGAGGCACTGGTTATGGCTAATCATCTACAATGGATGGGCCATATTGTCTGTATACCTGACACAAGACTCACAAAACAAGCTCTTTATTCCGAGCTTCATCACAGCAAGTCGTTAACAGGAGGGCATATTGTACTCCACCCCCCGCCCGCCATGATGCCCGATGCCAGTGAGGCTGGGAAACTCTGGCCAATGTCTCTATTTATAAAGCCCAGAATCCCAAATGCTTTTTTAACCACTTTCTCAACTTGCCCTTCCATTTTCAATGACTTGTGCGCATATACCTCCAGTATCTCTCTGTTCCTGAACCCCCTTTAGAATCGTACCCTTTAGTTTATATTGCCTGTCCTCATTCTTCCTGCCAAAACAGTTCACTACACATTTCTCAGCATTAAGTTTCATCTGCCACACTTCCACCCATTCCACAAGCCTGTCTATGTCCTCTTGAAGTTAATCACAATCCTCCTCAGTCTTTACAATACTTCCAAATTTGTGTCATCTGCAGATTTTGAAATTGTGCCAATTGTGTCTCCATTATCACCACAATATTATATTCCCATGTGGCCGTTTGGAGTTGCAGCTCACCTATTTGTGCTCTGTGTATTCACATGCATGCACTGTCAACCTGAATTGGATCTTACTGTATTTTCTCTTAGTTGGACCCCCGCCTATTACCTTACTATTCCTTACACTCTGATGCTATCTGTCTTTCCTAATCCTTTGTGCACCTGGTTTATCCTTCCTAATGCTGGTTCCCACACCCCTGCCAAGTTTGTTCAAACCTCCCAACAGCAGGAGCAAACTGTCCCGCGAGGACATTGTTTCCGAGAGACTGCTGCACGGTTGGAGACTCTGTCTTTTGAATGAGACATTAAACTGTATCCTGTCTGCCCTTTCAGGTGTATGTAAAAGATCCCATGGTGTTGTTTTGAAGAAGAGCAGGGGAGTTCATTATCCCTCAATCAACATCACTAAAACAGCTTACCTGGCCATTATCACATTTGTTTTTGGTGGGACCTTGCTGAGTACAGTGATTATACTTCCAGAGTACGTCATTAGCTGTAAAGTGCATTGGGATATCTTGAGGTTGTGAAAGATGTGATATAAATGCAAGTCTTTATTTTTATTTACCATGACATGAAAGTAATTTTGTTATAAATGAATCTAGAGAAAACAAATCCACATATTTTAAGAAAACAGTAATAATTTCAGATGAATGACAGTTCTATTCTTATTGGGTGTTTTTAATGCAAAAATGGATGGGCAACATACACGCTTAATTGGTCTGAGTGGATGCAGCACATGTAGGAACCGAACAATTTATCACGCACACAAAGAACCAAGGGGAGAATGTTCCCCATGTCAGGTGGGCTGAGCAGGAGCGGACACAGACCTGGTCGCTGCCCGCGATCGGGTCCGCATCACTATTTTACGCGGGCGGGCCAATTAAGGCCCACCCAGTGTATTTCTTGACTCCTGAGGATAGAGGGAGTGGGCAGGTGGCGGCTGGCGTGAACAGGCCACCGGGTTCAATGGCAACCCAGCGGCCTGTTTAAACGAAGGCCTGACAGCCGTTGCAAGGCTGCTCACAATGGCTGGCAGAAGGGCTCAGCAGAGGGCTACTGTGCAGCATGCAAGTCTGGAGGGCAGGCCAGGCCGGAGGGTAGGGCATCGGGGCAGTGTGCCCCTCAGTTCTAGGATGAATTCCAAGCAGCCCTCCTGGAGGAGGTGGCAGCACGGCGGTAGGTCCTGCTTCTGAGGGAGGGGAGGTGGAGGACTCCTCACCTGACCAAGCGTGCGTGGGAGGAGGTGGCCGAGAGTGTGAACTCCCATGATGTGGTGCAGCGCTGAAAAATATTCAATGACTTCCTGTGCTTGGGAAGAGTGAGTGCCATGTTGGCTGAGGTGACATAATGCAGCCGTCACCCTTTTCCCCCAACCCCCAGCACCACCCCGCTCCCCCCTGCCCAACAACTCTGAGTACAGTTACAGGATCGAATCCTTCACGGCATGTATCCCTCTCTGGGTGGTCCAGCAGATATTGCCCATGCCTAGTTCACCCTGAGAAGGCTGAGCTAAAATGGGTTCTGCACCGGGAGCATGTGTGACACTGACACCCAGAGTATAGAATGGGAGTGAAACTCAAGGATTTGCACCTAGGTGCAGCGCTGGAACTGGGAAGCATGTCAAAGTCAGGGTGCTAACATGCTGGGAGGGGAGCTTCCAGGTGGCAGGGCACCAATCCATCTGCTGGTCTTTGCCTTCCACGTGCTTGTGCCTCCTTGCTTAGTAAAGTTACATCTTGTGGTGCCACATGTGAAGGGGGCAGCATTTGGGCAAGGGGGTTCTTTGTGTGAGTGTGCGGCAGCTGCGGGGTAATGAAGCACTGGAGCCCTGCAATGTCCCACTCTGGATGGGTTGGCAGGGATGCGATGGGAATTCAGGTGCAGGCTGGACTAATCAATGCTCTTCTCTCCTTTTCAGGAGAAGACTGTACATAATTCCACCGAACGGGTGCGGACTGGAGGAGGGCAGGCTCAGTTGGCCATCTTGACTCCTTTTGAGCAGCAGGCCATGGATCTGAAAAGGCGCCACGCACCCAGGTCTACCAGTGGCAGTGAGGCTGGGGTGCCACGGGGAGGTATGTTTGCCGAGCACTCAGGTCACCATGTGTGTTCCAGCAGCCATGACACTGCTGAATGTTCAGTGATTGAAGTTTACAACATGGGTTGACCATTGATTATAGAAGGATGAGGGCATAATGATCTGGGGGACAGGCATGCACATTGACATTGTCCGCACTTTAACTAATCAAATGTCCTTGTTCTTCCTTTCAGCATCACCGGAGCAGGGCTGGGAGGAGGAGGCTGAGGAGCCACCTCTTACACCTGAGGGCACAGAACATATCAACTCACCAGCGTCACACCATCTCTGCCAGGCAGGCATCAGTGCAGATACTAGCACCTCGGTGGGAATTAGATCTCCTGGGGCACAGCGGTGAGGGCACTTCACACTCACTTGAGCTGCGGGCAGAGACAGAGAGTGCATAGGGTGCCGGCAGTCAGAGGACTTCTGGGGACCAGGCACATGCTCGGTCGGTGGCTGATGGTGTGCCTCTGGAGTCGTCCATGAGGCAGGAAACGCTGGAAGTGCAGCAGGGTTTGTGGGAGGATCTGGCAGAGATACATGAGGCAATGCGTGGCATGGTGCCCGTGATGGAGGAGTCCACGCGGAGCATCACTGATGCAATGAGCCTTATGGCCAAACGCCATGGAGAGTGGTGACTCTTGTGGAGAGGCTCCTCCAGGAGAACAATCAGGGCCTCCTGGGGTTGCACTCAGACCTGCAAGCCCTCACAGTGGCATTGACCTCAGCTGGTATCCCAGCTCGGTGCCCATCCATCTACGGTGAACTGGGAGGTCCAAAGCAACCTCACATCAGTGCAGCAGCTGCCTGTTGTCTCTGCGGGCTCCGGATGAGGGCAGCAGTTCCTCTGCCCCTCTGCCAGTGACCGTGGCATCCGATGAGGCTGTGGCGACTGGGGAGATGCCAGCTGTGGAACTGGCCGCTCCCTCCCAGGCGGGGCTAGCACAGGCTCCACGGGCCAGGGGACGCCCGCCAAGGTCATTGAGGCCAACGGGACAGCACAGTGAGCAGGCTGTCTCAGATGCCAGTGCCAGCGAGGGGACAGCACCTAGATGTAGCACCCTAAAGCGTAAATTTCAGGCACATTAGGCACACCATGGGTCTCTCACTGATCCTTTTATGTTGCCCCATATTAGTTCATTTAAGAATTGGTGTGATATGCAACACCTTTTTTTTGGTTTCTGAAGTTAATTTTGTAATCTCATTAAATTTTGATATGTAACCATGCCTCAGGGTGATTCCTTACTTCTGCAGGTGGATGGGAACCCATGATGTTATGAGTGAGTTGTTTGACATTGAGCTTTATTGACAAGGGCCTTAGTTAATGTTCCTGTCCAGGCAGATTTAGCACTCAGGTATTGAGTATGGAGTCTGCAGCCCTGGCTTGTCCTGGTGGTCCATCTGTGGTGAGCTAGCTGAAGGTTCTTTGGATTAAAGCCTCCCTGGTGTCCCTGCCTCCCTGGAGTATGCCCGGGTCAGCATCTACCCCCTCAGCGTTCTCCTGTGCGTGCTCGTCCTTGGACTCACTGCTGGACTCATCCTGTGCATCCGGAGCCAATTCATCCACATCTTCTTTGTCCACTGCATCGCCCCTTTCCAGCGCAAGATTGTGGAGAGTGCAGCATGCAACCGCTATCAGCGACGCACGATCTGGGGGTTATTGGAGTGCACCCGCTGAACGGTCCAGGCATTGGAAGCGCATCTTGAGAAGACCGATGGTTCTCTCCACAGCCCTTGTGGAGGCGTGGCTCCTATTGTACCGCTGCTCAGCTTCTGTTCTTGGATGGCGGAGAGGCGTCATGAGCCACATTCTGAGGGGATGGCCCTTGTCACCCAGCAGCCATCCATCAAGCCGGGCTGGAGCACTGAAGAGCCCCGGCACCTGGGAGTGTCTGAGGGTGTAAGCGTCCTGGGAGCTGCCTAGTACCTTGCGCAGACTTGCAGAATCTGCATCCTGTGATCACACACTATCTGCACGTTCATGGAGTGGAAGCCCTTCCTGTTGACGAAGGCACCGGGCTCACCTGCTGGCGCCTTGATGGCCACATGTGTGCAGTCTATTGCACCCTGGACACGGGGGAAGCCAGCAATCACTGTGAAGCCTCTGGCTCGCTGTGTCTGGCTGGCCTCATCCTAACGGTAGAGAATGAAAGTCAATGCACTCCTGAACAGTGTCTGTCACCTGCTTGACACAAGTGTGGACAGCTGACTGGGAGACTTCGTAAAGATCACCCACCGACCCATGGAAGGAGCCAGAGGCATAAAAGTTGAGGGCAGCTGTGACCTTTAGCGCCACTGGCATGAGGTGCCCAACCACACAGTTGGTACAGATCTCAGGGCCTATCATCTGACAGATGGAGGTGACTGTCTCCCTTGAGGGACGGAACCTCCTTTGGCACTGCACCTCAGACATATTGAGGTAGCTGCTTCGCTGCCTGTATACCCTGGCAGCAGGATAGTGGCGTCTTCTGCGGCCCCTTCCACTTTGGACTTTCTGTTGGCCCCGCGCCCCTTGTGCCTCCGCCTCTCCTCCCAAAGGTGGCTCCCCTGGAGGCTGAATGTGGACTTCTGGCCTCCACCCCCTTCTGGCTCTCCCTTCCCTCCTCAGAGGAGGTGCCTCCAGTGGATAGCACAACTCCCATTCCCAGGCTAAGGGAAAGCTTCCTGAAACCTGCAGGCCCCAAAAATGATCTTTACTGTAGAGTCCTGACCTGAAGGCTTTTACTCCTGTCCAAGCAGCTGGTATGAGTTTTGAAGTATTCCTGCTCACACAGGCAAGTATCAGTAACTTTCACAATTAAATATCTGACAGATACCACTCGCGACCCCACTCACCCCTCTTACCCCGCCCGAAATTGAGGTTTATACAAGTGTCTCCTACCCGCCTGCCTGTTGTGCCCGTGCGACGTCCTGAAGATCGCACGGGCTCTGAAAAATTGCAGACAATTGCTGCCTCAAGGGCCTTAACTAGCTGATTAATTAATGGCGGGCGCGTATTTGAGAACATAGCGTGCCTGCCCATCCAAATATCGCGATGGCGTGTGGTGACATCGGGGCATTCGACCGACGCCACCGCGTGTCATTTTACACGTTAGCGTGCGGGGCCCGCCCCCACATGCCAACGGGAAAATTCTGTCCCAAGCCACCGTTTTGAGATAGGTTTTGTAGCTTGGTGCTGTGATCACACAGTTCACCCATACCTCACACCATATGAGCCACACTCAACCACACGCCTGAAAAGGAGGAGGTTGAAACTGGCTCCAAGGTGACACATTTGGCAGTGGAACATTTGAGTCAAGTCAACGCTCCATGGCAGCCTCAGTTGTCCTGCTGTTTTTACTTTTATCTTTTATGTTACTTGCTACAACTTTGCTAACCCTTCTATATTGCAGTAAATCTTTTTCCAGGCATCTTTAATGCTCGTGATTGAATATTACCGGCACGAGGGAAGTTCCAACATTGGGACAAAATACAAGTTCCGATCCCACGCCAATGGGCTCAGGACTATTTTACTGGCGGCAACCAATTCAGAGGCCGCCACTGGGAGTGCCATCTAATTGAGGACTGCAGCTCGCCTCCCCAAGCTGCATACCCAATCAGGCGGCCACCAAGAGAGGCGGCTGCTGCTGAAGGAA
The DNA here is from genome assembly GCF_964194155.1 of Cetorhinus maximus. Lineage (NCBI taxonomy): Eukaryota > Metazoa > Chordata > Chondrichthyes > Lamniformes > Cetorhinidae > Cetorhinus > Cetorhinus maximus. The sequence goes on along the minus strand of NC_135881.1, from coordinate 172,256,115 downwards.
CGAGGGAAAGCGAGGGCGCTTCCATATTGAAGCACACTCATAAGCAATTGGAAAATTTTATGTCTGTGCTGGAGCCAGGCAGACAGGCAGGCCCCAGTGACCTGAAAGGTACAGTGCACTCTCCAGCAGCACTGTTCGAGCGGCAGGGATGGCAATTGTTGCCGGTGGGCTGCTCGGCGGGCCATCGAGCTTCCAAAAAGGAAGCCCCCCTTCCCCGTCCCCCAGGAAACCACTGAGAGGTTTCCTTGATGAAGCTGGCAGACTCTTCATGTAGCAGGGGGCAATTGAGAAGCTGGTAAAACACCAGCGGGTTGGTAAAATGACCGTTAATAGGCAAATTCATTGAGTTAATTGGTGGCCCTCCTCTAGTCAGTGGGCAGCCAAGGTGCTGCCTTTCCCACTTCTGCAAGTGTTCCCTGGAGGCCGGATCATGTTAGGCTTCACCCCCTGATGCCTTTTGCTTCTGTTTTATCATTCCTCCTGCCTCCCAGCCCATCTCCAAAGGGCTAGCAAAATTCCTGCCTATGTTATTGCCATTTTGTTGGTAAATAACGATGAAACGGGACATTTATTCTAGTTTTTGTCAAAAAAGGAAAATACCTCCACCCACGCCTGGTTACCTCCACCCACCTCGCCACCTCATCTTATCAGGTACATTCAATCAGTTAGGACATCCACCTGGCACCATTGGGATCAAATATATTGGGTATAAAACCAACGCATCTGCAAGCTATTAGACCATTGTCTTCCCATAACAGCACTCAGCTTAATAGGTATTTACGGGAATCAGAATGAAAACAGTCATTAGGCTCGGGGCCTCGGGCACCTAAATAATGTCAGTGGAGCTCTTTTTGCATTGTGATTACACACCTAATATATTCCCTTATTGATGTTGTAACAAAAGTATGAGCAGCATTTTTTTTTACTTTAATTGTGCTAGATTCTATGTCACCACAATAAATACAATGTGGAACTGTCAAAAAAGAAACAAACAAATGCCTGGTTCAGTTAATCTAAAACTGACAGCCATTTGCCATCTTCTTTTCCTTAATAGAGCAATATTTCCCAACTTCTGTGGTTCAAAGTTCAAAGGCGACACAATATTGCAGTTGATTTTGGATTGTGTAGCAGCTGAACAAGGCTTTTGTAGCCTCGACAACTGTAAATAGCTTTATGGGCACCAAGAAAATATCATTGTGGGCAGAATTGTCCTAGATTTGCACTAAGTGTGGTAGCGGGTGGCAAAAAAGTGTTTTACCCGCCAGTTGCAATGGCGGCTTTTCACACCTTATCGTCCCATTCCAGCGCATCCCGCCTCATTAATAATGCTTCCTGGGAAACACGCCCGGTCGCTGGTGGGGTGGACTCTGAGTCGCCTGCCCCGCTGTCACTTCAAGTATTCAATAAACTGGGCAGCATATTTAAATGCCACCCCTGCGCAGAACTAGACCTCTTCAAAGGATAGGAAGCTGCTGGGAACTGACTGCTGTCAAAGGGAGGAAAAATGCTTCCCCCAAATTCAGCGATACTTCCCTCGAAAACCTATTGGATGCAGTTTGAGGCCCGCTGCGATGTCCTCTATCCCACTGTGGGCTAAGACCAGCAAGCAAGGTCACCAGCATGGAAGGCGGTGGCTGCAGTGGTCAGCGCCAATGCCCTGCAAAAGAGGACAGCCGCCCAGTGCTGAAACAGGATGAATTATCTCCCCTGTTCCTCCAGGGTAAGTCATTCATCTTATCACTCTCAACTCCCACACTCACAAACCCATCACACACCCACAGGGCTCTCACTCACTGCCGGTTCAAGGGACATCACCATTCACTCTGTCACACACACCTTCGTTGTCCTCATCCCATCCATGGGACCACTCACCACCCACACATGCCAGGCATACTTATCATCTGGCCTGGCAAGGCATCCTGCTTACACTCTCTCCATCTGTATTCATGCAGGACAAGCTGGCAAACAACAAGAGGGAGAGGTCACAGACTGGTGGAGGAATGCCCGACATTAAGGTCCTGACAGACTTCGAAAACAGAGCCATACAGCTGGCTGGCGACAATCTGGACTGTTCCTGTGCTGACGGAGAGGTTGGTGGTGCTTAACCAAGTGAGGATCCAGCGGTGCAACATCCATCAAATAACAATGCTGTGAGTCAGTTCCCCTGTTCCGTACTTTCCTGCCACGCACTAATTATTTCTCCTTGCTTTCGCAGGAACATCTGGGAAGCAGCTGAGGGGGCCCACGGCTCAGGTCCTCAAGTCAAGCCCCAAAGACATCTCGGAAGAAGAATCTGATGATACCCACATTGAAGACTCGTCACAGCGCTCACCCACACCCTCCACCTGCGCAGAGACACACGCCTCGGTGAGACCTAGTTCTGGAGTAGCCTTGGGGTCACAATCTGGTGAGCACATTGCACTGTCTGATCCACAGCAGGCAGCAGCAGGAACTTCTCAGGTTTCTGGCACTCGGAAGACTGCTGGAGGCTAGAAATCTACTGAGTCTGAGTCAGATGAGGAGCTTCTGGACTCGGTCTTACCTCAGTTGCTGGAGCTGCAAAGGCAAGCTCAGGAACATCAGGAAGGGATGTCTGCTGCACTCCTCAGATTGCAAGGCACAATGGAGGAGTCTGTTTGCCTTCAGGCTGAAGTGATAACGCCATCATGCCAATGCACAAAGATCAAAACTAGTAGGCCACCATGGAGACCTTGGTCCAGGACACTGGTCCTGCACTGCTGCATGGGCTGAACTCCATCGCTGGCACCATAGTTGGCCTCCAACAGTGTCAACGCAAGAGCAGTGTGGGCAGCTCGATCTCACTCCAGCTTCCCCTTCTCCTCAAGGGGTCAGCCAAGGGCCCTCAGGCACCCATAGGGAGGAGGATCAGCAGGTGCACACACTGGGGCCATCCACCCAGGTGATTCCAGGAGTGTCCGGCCCATCCGAATCCCCTCTTCCTGTGACCCCAGCAGCTCCAGCTCCACAGGCTGTGGAGGGTGCCACTGCCACACAGCAGGATCCCGAAAGCAGGTCGGGGCCCTCCAAGTCACAACGCTCCAGAGGACGCTTGTCAATGTCATTGCAGACAGGGCATAGCTGTCAGCAGGCTGCCTCCACCTCCGCTGTGGATGTCCCGGGAACAGCAAGACATAGCGGCAGGGTCAGGAAGGTAAAGAAGGTGTAACTCTTGTAACTCTTTTGAGTCAAAACAATAAACTAAATTAACAAAAACAAGGGAGAAATCAAGCACAGCCCCTAAGTCAGGTCAGCTGTAAAATCAAGGAAAAACTTTAAAGGAACCTTACAAACATCAAACTAAGATGTGATTAAAGGGGTCAACAAAACACCCCAGTCTCCGCGGTGCCCACCGGGCACAGAAGGCCTCGATGGTGCCGGCAGACACCGCGTGCTCCCTTTCCAGGGACATCCGGCCGCGAACATAGCCGCGGAAGAGGGACAAACAATCGGGCGGGACTCCCCCGTCGATCGCCCGCTGCCTGGACCTGTTGATGGCCAACTTGGCCAGACCCAGGAGCAGGTTCATGAGGAGGTCCTCCTCCTTCCCGACCCCCTTCCGCACCGGGTGTCCGTAGATCAGGAGCGTGGGACTGAAGTGCAAACAAAATAGAAATAAAAGATTTTTTAAATAACTAAAAAGGGAGTGCAGCCTAAGACACCCTATATAAACGTGGTCCACGGACTCCACAAGACCGCAAAAAGGGCAAGTGTCCTGGGAGTCCGTGAACCTAAACATCCTCCTATTGTAGGGGACTGCTGCATGCAACACCCTCCAACCCAGGTCCCCGATAGAAAGAGGGAGAACTCCTCCGTAGAGGGCCTCCCATCGGGGGCCTCTGCCGCCGGACGACAACAAGGCACGCCAGGGCGTGTCCGGGCGGCGGACCAGGGCGAGAAAATGGAAGGTGTGCAGCAGCAGTCCGTACAGAAAACCCCTCCGCACCGTGCCAAATGGCACGGAGGGCATGTCCCCGAGGTGGCTCATATTATTGCGGGGCACCGGCACCCGAGGGAGGGTTCGGGGCTTGGGGCCAATGTGGAATTCCGTCCGAACAGGGGAACGTTCAGCCGGAAGATCACCGCGCACCTGGGCCACCTCGAGACCTAAAATGACTTCGGGTCCGAGCACAACCGTTTTTAGGTCTTGGATGGCATCGGCTGCGACCTGGACACTCACTGACGCGCGGCGCGCCAACTCCTGCGGGAGCATCCAGCCCAGTCCTCCGCCACCCAGCACGTCCCCGATCCTGGTCACCCCGGCAGCCACAGCCCTCCTCTCCGCCAGCCACTGAAAGGGACGGAGGGGCGGATTCCTGAGCAGCGGCTCTCTGACGATAGCCGCTACTCCTGACAGGGGAGAGCTGCGTTGCGAGGCGACCACGTTCCAGACTTTGATCAGGTCCTGGTAAAAGACGGGCAACACCTGGAAGGAGCCACCGAGGCCCCTCTGCTCTATAAACAGGAGCTGCACGTCATAATTCAGGCCGTGCACCTGGCGGAAGAAATACGTCGCCAGGGCACGCCATCTCGGAGGAGGCTCGACGTAAAGGTATTGCTGCAGGGTCTGAAGACGGAAAGTCGCCACCTGCGTGCGTAGGCACACTAGCGCCTGACCGCCCTCCCTAAGCGGGAGACTCAGAACCTCAGCAGCGACCCAGTGCAATCTTTTGTCCCAGAAGAAGTCGACTAGCATTCTCTGGATTTTTACGACAAAGTCCGGGGGAGGGGTCAAAGTGACCAGCCGATACCACAACATGGTGGTGATCAGCTGGTTTATGACGAGAACTCGACCCCGGTAAGACAGCACTCGGAGCAGTCCTGTCCAGCGCCGCAGGCGAGCGGTGACTTTCGTCTCCAGTTCCTGCCAGTTGGCCGGCCAGGATTCCTCGGCAGGGCAGAGATGGACCCCCAGGTAGAGGATGCTGGTCCTGCTCCAGGTGAAAGGCTTGAGCTCCTCGGGTAGGGGATCCATCTGCCACGGGCCGACCAGGAGTCCAGAATATTTCTCCCAGTTGATCCTGGCAGAAGAAGCCGCAGAGTAGACCTCCTGGCACTCGCGCATCCTCCACAGGTCAGCCGGGTCATTAAACATTAGGAGCACGTCATCGGCGTATGCCGAAAAGACCACCCCGATGCCCGGCCCGCGCAGAACCAATCCCGACAACCTCCTCCGCAAGAGGCGCAGGAAAGGCTCCACGCAAATAGAATACAACTGGCCGGACAGGGGGCAGCCCTGACGTACCCCTCTCCCAAAGCCAAGGGGCGCCGTCAGGGACCCGTTAACCTTCACTAGACACTCCGCGGCGGTGTACAGAAGTCGGATCCGGGCGACAAAGTGCGTCCCGAAACCGAATGCTCGCAGAGTCCCGAGTAAATATTCGTGATCCACCCTGTCGAACGCCTTCTCCTGATCAAGGGACAGGAAGGCGCTCGACAGACCAGCCCTCTGGGAATGGTGGATTATGTCCCGGACCAGATGGACGTTGTCGTAGATCGAGCGGTCCGGGACGGTGTAGGACTGGTCAGGGTGGATCATGCGGTCCAGCACGGTGCCGAGCCGAGAAGACATGGCTCTAGCGAAAATTTTATAGTCCGTGCTGAGGAGGGAGACCGGGCGCCAGTTTTTAAGTAGACGGAGATCCCCCTTCTTCGGCAACAGGGCAATCATGGCCCTGCGCCACGAAAGGGGCATCTCCCCGGTAGCAATACTCTCCCCCAGGACCCCCGCGAAGTCGCTCCCCAGGACGTCCCAGAACGCCCTGAAGAACTCCACGGTCAGCCCATCTAGTCCCGGGGATTTGCCCCTTGAGAGACCATCGAGGGCGCCGGTCAGCTCCCCCAGACTTATAGGGGAGTCAAGCTTTCCAGCGCCCTCCGGGCCGACCTGCGGCAGGTCCTCCCACAAAACTCTGCAAGCATCCTCGCTGGACGGATCCGGAGAGAACAGGGCAGTATAAAAGTTTCTGGTAATGGCCCTGATGCCCTCCGGATCCGAGACAAGGGATCCGTCGTCGGCCAGCAGCGTAAAGAGCTGCTGACGGACCCCGTGCTTTTTTTCCAGCGAGTAGAAGGGGGAGCCACGGTCCAGGTCCTTGAGGAACCGGATCTGTGACCTCACGAACGCGCCCCGTGACCCGACGAGTTGCAGGTCCCGCAGCGCGCCCTTCTTTTCATCGTACACCGACCGCAGGGCCGGGTCCGTGTCGGGTTGACGGACACGTGCCTCCAGGTCGAGCACCTCCTTCTCCAACTCCTCGATCCTGGATTTCCGCCTCTTTGTCGACCCCCTCGCGTACTCCTGACAGAAAACTCGGACGTGAGTCTTGCCCACCTCCCACCATAGCCTCAAGGAGGGGAAGCCTCCCCTCTTCCTTCTCCAGCCGGCCCAGAAACGACGAAACGAGTCCAGGAACCGCTCGTCCTCCAGCAGCAGGTTGTTAAAGGGCCAGTACGTGGACCCCGTCCGAGCGCAAAACGGAGCGAGCTCCGCCCACACCAGACGGTGGTCCGTGCACGGCACCTGCTGCACAGAAGCCGCCGGAACGCAGGACACGTACGCCTTCGAAATGTAAAGACGGTCGAGTCTGGACGCTCCGACTCCAGGTAACACAGGTGAAAACGCTGGAATCAGGATGGAGATTTCGCCAGACGTCCACCAAGTCGAAGGACCTGACCAAGTCCCGTAACTTACTCACACCTCGCGTGCGGTGCTGGGTACCGTGACGGTCCCGGGCCTCGAGGGTGCAATTAAAATCCCCCCCGAGGACGATGCACTCGCCCGCGTCGATGGAGCCCAGATGAGTGGACACTTCTTCAAAGAAGCTCGCTTGCTGCTGCAAGCCCAGGGGAGCGTACACATTCATAAAGTGAAGCACCGCGCCCCCCAGGCGCACAGTCAGGTGCAGAAACCGGCCTAGCACCGGCTCCTTGACCCCCAAGATCTCCAGCTGAAAATGTGGGGCCAACAAGATAGCCACCCCGCCTGAATTGGAGGCTAGGTGACTCATGCAGACCCCACCTCGCCACTCCAGGAGCCACATAGCTTTGTCTCCCGGAACGGTATGGGTTTCTTGCAGGAAGCACACCGCATACTTCCCATCCCGGAGGACTGAGAAGTTCTGGAACCTGCGCTGTGCGTCCCTGCTGCCACGGATGTTGAGGCTGGCTATAGTCGTCTTCATTGTCATAGAGTATATACCACCGTCACCTTATTTAAAAGAAGGAGAGGACTTTTTAATCCTTCCTCTCCCTCAGGAGCCCAGCGAGAAACGTTTGGACCCTCCGCCGGGCGTTCCTGTCCAACTCGGGAGCCTTGAGGGCCTCGTGAGTGGACCAAAACACCAGCGGAAAAGAATGCCAAGGCCAACTGGACTCTGTTTCGGCGACCGCGATGACTCGCTAAAAAGTCCCGGAGTTCCCGTGGGGGGATGAGGGGAGAGTCAGTGGAGGGCACCAGGGTATCCATCGACTCGCTTGAGAACGAGTCGAGGTCATCCCCGGTGCTCACCACCGAAACTCCGTCCTCCTCCGGGTCGTCGCCTCCAGCTTCCAACCCCTCCCCCGTATTGAGTACGGGGGCTGGTCCAGAGCTGCCAGTAGGCTCCACCTCCACCTCGATCCCACCCCCAGGATCAAGGCCAGAGTGGTCCTCTCTGGTCTCCTCTAATAAATTGGGGCCAGAGGGTGGCGGCACGGATGCCCGCTCTCGTCCCGGCACCGGGTCGTCCGGGGAGCTCGAAATGAGCTCCTGACCTAAAACGATGACGCCCGGTGCTAAGTTCTGGGAGGGAGCGGGAAGGCCTTCCTCGCCACCACCACCCAATGACCCAGTTAAATTTTTTAAATTATTAATCTCACAGTCCCCCGACGGGCCAGAGGATACCTCGGGGGTATTGAGTTGTTCTAAAATGGGCACCCCCACAAGGGAGGTGCCCTCAGTGACCCCCGAGGGGCCCTGCTCAGGGGACTGCAGCAGGTTGGTGGGGGGAACTGTGGGTACAGGGGTAGGGGTATGTGATTCCCCCAGAGGGCAGGTTGAGGTCTTATTGGGTGGTGGAGACGCCACCACCTCTTCATCAGGGGAGGGGACACACCCAACCTCTTCAGATTGGGCGTCGCCCTCCCCCTCCTCTTCCTTCTCCGAGGGGTGGTGTCTCTTCCGAGGGAGGCTGGGGGCTAGGGAGACCTCCATCTCTGGGGCCTCCTCTACCTTGTCCAGCCTACCCGGACGCCCCGCCCTCTGGGGTTTGGGGTATTCCTTTTCCCCCGGCTCGGGGACACGAGTCTCGCCCCCGCTAGCCCCGGGAACCCGTGCAGGGACGACGCCGGGCCCAGCACATGGCGCCTCGGCACCTACGGGCCCGGGAGCACGCGCGGAAATGACGCAGGGGCCTGATGTTGAATTATCCCCCGAGCCGGTGTCTACAGGGGTCTGGGGATCCTTGGGGGGTTGGGGAGTCTCGGGGACCGCCCCCAGGTTGCGGGTCTTCCTCCGCGCCTTCTTATGACGCGGGGGCTCTCCCCCCCGCCTCACTGGCAACCGAGATGGCAGTGGCTGCCGGCGACGCCTCCCCTTGCGGGGAGGGAGATGGAGTGGTGGCGGGGGGAGGAGGGGCGGTGCCAGCCACGGCCGCTTGAGTGGTGCTGGCGGCCTTGAGGACGGGGCAGTTCTTTCGGACATGCCCTGCCTCCTTGCAAGCATGGCACCGCACGCCCTCCGCGGTCCAGAAGACCCGGTAGGCGGTCCCCTCATAATTAATGGAAAAGGCCCCCTCCAGGCACTCCTCCCAGGCCAAGCGGACGAATACCTGGCGCCGGAAAGAGTACACGTGGCGGAGGGCCGCGTCCTTGAGGCCGAGCGGGATCGGCGCCACCCCCGACCTGACCTCCCCCAGTTTACAAAGGTGGGGGAGGAGGAGCTCATTTGGGAGAAAGGGCGGGACGTTGGAAATCAAAAGCCTCTGGGCGGTGGCCTCAAGAGGGTCCACCGCCAGAAAGGTCCCGCCCACAGTGAGCCCCTTTTGTAGGGCGAGGTGCACCGCCCGCTCGGACCTCAGGGAAAATATGGCCTTCCCATACATTTTAGAGGCCGCGACTATGGCCGAGGGGCCGACGACCCCAGCCATAGCCTTAACTCAGGCCTCAATAGTCATGTCGGGGTGAGCATAGCTCTTTACCCCTAGGGCCCTCGTAAGGAGGCGGAATGGTGACAGGGCTGCGGGAGCAGCAGGAGCTGCAGAAGCAGCCACCCCCGCATAGGTCTTTCTAGTAGGCCCTGGCACCGGTGACAACACCGCCTCCACGTTAGCCCTCGAGGGCCCGGCCACAGGTGATGGCAAAGTGGCCTTTGGGCCAGAGTCACACCCACCCTGGGAAGTATTGGCCATTGTATTGGTGTTTTTTTTTGTTTTTTTTTTAAGATATATCTATTTTTTTAAATAAAGCTCCTCCCTGAGGGGGAAAAAGGAGGAGAAAGGTTGAAATAACCTCCCCCTTTTATGCAGGAGAGGAAAGGAGGGAGAGAGGTAGAGGACAGGGAGGCACAGGAGGGAAAGGGGGGGAAACTCTAGGCGGGTGCCTCTGGTTCTAAGATGGAAGGTGGGTGGGGGCTTGTTGGTCTTCCGGTAGGGGGAGGTGATGGCTTCAGCCAATACTGGCCACTGGAAAAGGCTGGGTTGGGGGGAGGGGAGGGAGGGGTGGCAGCAAGATGGTTTGTAACCACACACACACCCTCCCTCTTCCTTCCCCAAGTCCTCGGGCGGTCTTCTGGCCTCCCCCTACGATACACAGTTCTTAATGGCCCCCACCTGAAAACAAAACACAAAGTCCAAACACCCACCTAGGATGTTGTAAGTCCCAAGGTCAGGCCTCCTGGCCTTCCTGTCCTGCAGCAGCCAAACAAAAGAAAATGGTCTTCTTCTTCTTCTTCTCTCTTCTCTCTTCCTCTCTCCTCTCTGGCCCCTCAGGAACAGCAGCAGCAGTATCCAGAAGTTGAAGTTAGTCCTCAGCAGCAGCAGGAACACCTCCTCTCTCCAGTGTCCAGCTCCAAACTGAGCAACAACGAGCTCAACGAGATCGTTAGGGTGTAAAAAATCTTTCAAGTTATCAACAGTCACAGATTGCAACTCTTTTGAGTACAATCACAGTTCTTGGTTTCCAGAAGTGGGACATGAACCCACAACCTTCTGATTCAAAGGCAAGGGTGCTATGGACTGAGCCACGGGCATGGGTGTTAATCATTTGTACATAATGTTCATGATTGTAAATAAACTCCCAAGAATGTCTCCTATGGCTCCTTGTTATGATGAGCAGTGTTCATGACAGTCTGAAGTGAAAACTTGGTCCCTACACGAGATGAAGGCAGGTATCTCAGTCCAGGGACTCTTCCCTGTGCTTTGTGTAACCTTCCCTGTGAGATCACAGTCACTGGACACATCAGTCATTCCTGCACCTCAATGGGGCTTATTATTGCTGCCAGAATGTCGTGGGCAGGGTCACAGAGTTCCATCATTCTCTCTGTGAGCTCTCAGCTCCTTTGAGGTGTGGATACCCCTCCATATCATCAGCATCTGTGTCTGCTGACAGTCTGGTCCTGAAGGTTTCAGCACATGAAGGATACCATAGGATCAGGAGAAGTTAAAGTTTCCCCACTGCATCTTTATGATATGACCCTGTTCACAGAGCGCAAGCGAGCTGCCATAAGCGAGCTGCCATCAGCGAGATAGGAGTCAGTCATTCACATAAGCTATGTTCTATAAGGTTCTATGGAGTGCCCCACTGCTTATCATCATCATCCTCCTGGAAGGTAGGGATTATGGGTAGCCATTGCGCCTCCATGACAGGAGCCTTATCACAGAGGGTGTGTACGTGCACTGCCATCAGCCAGGTAGGAGTCAAACGTTCATAGATGCAATGTGAGGATCTATGGAGTGCCCTCACTGCATGTCGTCATCATCCTCCAGGAATCTAGCGACTATGAGGGTCTCCTGAGTGTGCCTGCCTCATCTGGACAATGCAATGGCTTCATCATCAGCATCCTCACCTTCAAGGACCCTCTTACCTTCATCCCTGTCAATGTCCTCCTCATTGGAGGAGAAGTGCAGCTCCCCCATCTCCTTCTTAGGCAGCTCCTCCACCCGTCGCAGCGCCAGGTTGCGGAGGGCGCAGCAGGGGACGATGATGCATGATCCCCCCTGTGGACTGTATTGCAGGGCTCCACCAGAACAGTCCAGGCACCGGAAGCTCATTTTCAACATCCTGATGGTTTGCTCCACCAAGTTGCGAGTTGCAGCATGAGCCTCATTATACCTTCGCTCTGTTGCAGCCTGAGGCCACCACACGGGTGACATCAGCCACGTCCTCTGCGGGTGGCCCTTGTTTCCGAGGAGCCATCCCTGCAGCCTCTCTGGATCCTGGAAGATGTCAGGGATCTGAGACCTCCTATGAATGTAGGAGTCATGGACACTCCCTGGGAATCATGCGAAGACATGTAGGATGCGTTTGTGATAGTTGCACATCAAGTGAACATTCAGCAAGTGGAAGCTCCTGTTGTTGATGTAGTTGACCACTTGCTGCCGCAGAGATCTGAGCGCCATGTGAGTGCAGTCGATGGCACTCTGCACCTGTGGGAAACCTGAGATCTGGGCAAATCCCAGTGCTCTTGGCTCCTGGCTGTCTTGGTCCCAGGCAAAATGCACAAAGTTGTGTGCCTTCGCAAAGATAACATCCGTGACCTCCTGGATGCATTTGTGTGCGGAGGCTTGCAAGATCCCACAGAGGTCATCTGTGGAGCCCACTGATAATGGATGCCGTCCATGTTCCCGTGGCACTAAATCCTGCAGCAGGTGGCAGAAGTGACCGACCAGTTCTATGGACATGCGCAGTCTTTGGCGACACTGGTTCTCAGACATCTGCATGAATGACAAGTGCCATCTGTAGACCCTGAATCTAGCTATGCACCAACCCACAACAGCTCACTGCGGCTATTCAACAGCGTATGCAGGAGCCCCAGCCGCCCCTTCTTCTTGAGGGTGCTGCTCCCTCGTTTGCCCAGCCAGGTGCCTCCATCGCTCTCTTCTCCTTGACTCCACTCTCTGTAAGCCATGAGGCATATGGCTAGGTGACCAGGCTCCATGCCCCTGATGTACTCCTCCTGCAGGATGAAAAAGAGAAATGTGTGGGTTAGTATGGGTGTACTAAAATCCTCTCTTGGGGGAGAATTTGCTCCCGGTCGGAGTGGCTGAGTGGGCACGGGAGATTGTGCAGCCAATCGCCTCCTGTGCAGGGTGCCATTGACTGCACTCACATGGCGCTCAGATCTCTGCGGCAGCAAGTGGTCAACTACGTCAACCACAGGGGCTTCCACTTGCTGAATGTTCAGTTGATGTGCGACTACCACAGACGCATCCTACATGTCTTCGCATGATTCCCAGGGAGTGTCCATGACTCCTACATTCAAAGCAGGTCTTGATCCCTGACATCTTCCAGGGTCCAGAGAGGCTGCAGGGTTGGCTCCTCGGAAACAAGGGCTACCAGCGGCTGATGACACCCATGCAGTGGCCTCAGACTGCAGCAGAGCGAAGGTATAATGAGGCTCATGCTGCAACTCACACTTTGGTGGAGCAAACCATCGAGATATTGAAAATGAGCTTCCGGTGCCTGGACTGTTCTGGTGGAGCCCTGCAATACACTCCACAGAGGGTGTCACACATCATCGTCGTCTGCTGCGCCCTTCACAACCTGGCACTGCAACGGGTGGAGGAGCTGGCTGAGGAAGAGATGGAGGAGCTGCACTTCTCCTCCGATGAGGAGGTCATTGATAGGGATGAGGGTAAGGGGTTCCTCTAAGGTGAGGATGCTGATGATGAGGCCATTGCATTGGCCAGACGAGGTAGGCGCACTCGGGAGGCCCTCATAGTCGCTAGATTCCTGGAGGATGATGACGACATGCAGTGAGGGTACTCCATAAATCCTCGCATTGCACATTGCTCGCTGTTCGGGGGGGGCTGAATGGGCGCAGATGGGGGTGGGGGCGGGCGCGCAGCCAATTAAGGCCCGCCCAGCGTGATGCGCACCTGGAAGCGCTCAGCACTCCCTGTGTGGGCAGGGGGAGGAGGGAGAGTTAGGGCCTGCCCTCTTTAGCGCATGCATGCAAAAGAGCGCAGAAATCTCCTTGAGGCACAGTGCTACCTCAGGGAGACTAAGGTGATTGTAGAAAACTGAAAAAAGGTTATAAAAAATTATTCAGACATGTCCCCTCATGTGACAGTGTTAAATGAGCTGGGACATGTCTGTGAATTTTATTAAAAATTTTTATTAAGGTTATAAACCCTTCATGAAACCTCATCCCGCCTGTGGATGAGGTTTCATGAGAAATGAGAAGGCTGCCTGGGCTTTTCGCCTGCCCGCCAACCTTAAGCTTCTTTTAAAGCCAAAACAATTAACTAAATTAACAATAACAAGGGATAAACCGCCAACCTTAAGGATGGGCAGCCCAGACAATCAGCTCAGTTGGTATTTAAATGGCCTCAATAGGCCTTTGGTAGTTCAGCGGGTGTGCAGCCGATTCTGGTGTGTGCCCACCGAACTGAAGGTTGGAATGACGCGCGGTGACGTCGGTTTGCACGCCCGATGCTGCGCGTCATTTTACCTGCTAGCAAGTGGGGCCCACCCCCGCATGCCGACCAGAAGATTCAGGCCTTGGTTAATTCTGAAGACCCCTTAACACATGCCACAGAGTGCTGGTCAGAGTTTAGTGCACTGCATGGCTGCCCAAAACCCCACCCACCTCAGCCCCACTCCGCCTGAATGATTGGTGGCAGCTTCGCTCATTGGACTGCATGCTGTGTTCTCAGCTCAGGCGCAGGCATTCTCCTAACCCACACTGAAAGGCTGCACTGTTAGCTTGAACCATGGGGGAGACTGGTCCAGACGGGATGCTGACATTGCAAGGGGCTGTGAGCACCTCCAGCAGTGACTGCTCCACGGCCAACTTTAGCGAGGAGATTGTATAACTTGCCCAGACTTCCAATTGTTCTGAAGCCCCCTAAAACACTCATTAGTTTGCAGACGGCGCCCAAGGGGCAAAAGATTCAAGAGCATTTGATGGCACTTTCATGCCTCTGCGTTGCTTGAGTGGGCAGATAAGCTAGAAACCTGACTCCAAGCATGTCAATATGGCTGCGTCCGAACTGTCTCAGCTGCAGAAGAATGCTCACTTAATACAAGGTTTCCCGAATGTGTGGCCGCTTCCCTCCACCGCCCCAACCCACCGCATGTGCTTGTGCACTACCATTAGACCGGGCTGCCTTGCCCCTCACCCCCTCAACTTGCCTCAACTGCAGTGCAGCCCTTGCCCTGGCACCGCACTGTCAGCCAGAGGGTCTATCTGGCAACCCTCACAAGTGCTGCATGGCGTTAGTGTGCACTCACCTCCGAGCTCCTCTCTAAGTTCAGCTTGCCAGGTGCATGCCTTTTAAATGCTGTTGTAAAACATGCCATCATGCCCGGATGATCCAGCATGGGGGAGATGATTCCTGCGAGCAGGCCTTATAATTACATGCAGATGTTTGAAAATGATGTTCCTGATGTGCAGTGGCAGGAAGTGTGGCCCACCATTGACGGGTGGAGCGGACAATCGCAAATTGGTTTCATGACAGCGTAAAACCGATCTTTCGTCTTTTTGCCATATTGTCCGCTCACGTCCGCCATGGTGCCCACACCAACGGGGATTGAAAATTCTGGACTGTGTTTTCTTCTTCAGTGCCATGTCCAGGCTGATCTTGTATCCAGAAAAGTCAAAGGAGGAATTGCAGTGCGTTTCAGCAAGGGGAGAGTTACACTTTTGAATGGTGCTACTTTTATGTCCAAGAAATGGCTGCAGTAAACATAGTTTATCTGACATCCTGGGTGACGGAATGCAAGTGAACACAATTTTTATTTCCAATACATTCAAAAGATAGAAAGCTGTGCATGCTATTAAATTGCATTTTGTATAAACCAGCACTGGGAGAACATGGGACACCTCAGGAGTGAACCCAAGAATTTAAACAGAAGCACGGCAGAGCAGGGAAAATAAACACTGAGTAAATCTGCAAAAGTAACATCATGGTAGACGGAGTGGAGGAGCCCAAAAGCCAAGTGACATCATGGTGAGCTTGGAGGAGGAGCACTGAGTAAATCAGATGAGGAAACAGTACCTTTTTTTTAATAAAAGAAGTCTACTAATTTTAATTCAGGCTATCTCATATAAAAAAAAGACTAGAGAAGGCAGGGCAAGCTATGTGTTTAAGAGTTTGTGGACAGTTTGTCTCCCAGATTCCCACATCAGCAGGAAAAATTCAGTCAGTCTGGCTCAGCGTCATTGAGCTGGAGAGACACTCTGAAATATTGAGAAAGGAGAGGAATTTCAGGATAGTTTTATCCAGAGTCAGTCACACCCCAGAGGAAAGCACAGGTTCAGAAAGGGAAGAGTGTGACTGTCAGGGAGCAGGTTTGCGGGGACTCAGGAGGGTTTGGCAATGAAGCCCCTCAGACATTGGTCCTGTGAGGATAAGGAGAAAGATTGCAGGGAGGACAGCTACACTGTAGACCAATGTACCATGGTTCAGAAGGCTGTCCCAGGCAGGTGGTTACATACAAATTGGCATAGGGGCAGGCAGATCAGGAGAATTAACGTGTCGCTGAAGGGCTGATTTGGGAAAGGGTGATTCCTTCTTACGGTACCAGTACTGGGAGAGGAAGGATTTGCTGTGATGGGACAGGTTCCACCCAAACCAAAATGGGACCAATGTCCTAGCAGAAAGGATGAATATGGAGGTGCCGAAGTCTTTAAACCAGTAAGATGTGAGAGGGTCTCCAAGAAATGAAACAAGTCTAAATATAAGTGAAACGGGAAAGAAAAGCATAGGACAGACTAAACTAAGGGAGGACACAGGAGAATAAGGGAATAAGTAGAAATTCTACAGGAGTGTAAAAAGTTGGTTAAAGAAAGTGAGGGGAAATCATATTAAATATGAGTTAAAATGTGTGTACAGCAATACGTAGAGTGGGCTAAATTTAATGGCCATGGTGGTGGCCCTGTCCACTGGCTGGAGAACCAGTGGCAAACCCACTCTGGCTATTTCCAGGAGCCCTGATGGGAGTAAATCTCAATCAGGCATTTACCTGCCTGCCATCGGGGCTCCTGGGGCCTTGGGGATAAGAATCCTGCCTCCAAGAAACGCTGGCTGATCAGAAGGCTGGCAGATCTTCAGACATACCAGCACATCTGGGAGGGACACTGCGGGTGACCTGGAAGAAAGCTAGGTGGGGCAGCCTCGCAGGACCAGTCAGGCAGGCTGAAGCAAAGGTGGGGAGAAGGGGGGGTGGGTGGTGGTGGTGTGGAGGGCAGGGGGGGCCTTATGAGGGGTACCTGAACAGCATGATACCCTCCCAGCCTGCTGGCAGGCCATCAGTGCATTCCAGGCATGGGCCCCCTCTCAACGCTGCTAAAATAACAGCAGCAGGATGAGGCTCTGGCCTTTAATTGGCCACTTACGGGCCTTACTTTGTCTAGGGGTGGAAAGGCCAACCTCAGCCTTGCCCATGCATCAATTGGGGCGAGTTGGGAAGGCAATAGGCTCTTCACCCTTGGCCTTCTACCCATTTAAATGGCTGGCCCTGCCTCCCAACCCAGTCTTGGGAGTGGGAACTGGATGCAATGATATGTTACAAGAAGCCAAACAGAAAAATCAGGACTGGGAATTAATCATTGCAGGGGAAATAGAGTGGGAAAACGGAGAGGTGGAGTAGCTGTATTTATTAGAGATTATTGTAGTGTAATGGTTAATAAAATAGTTATGGTAATAAGTTAGTGATGTTGACTGTGATGTAACAGTGACATCAGCAATCTTGTGCTAGAGACTCTGTACAGCAGACGGAACAGTCTGTATTCCAGACAGACATATCTGCTCTGTAACCTGTCATTTTTATAATGTTAATTAACTAGTTTGAAGTAAATACCTGAGGCAGACCAGAGTTACTCAAGATAAGATAGGCCATGCAACCAGTGTACAAAACAATTACAAAATGGCAGTAGAAAAAAATAACAGTTATCAATAAGACAGAGATAGAAATCATGTGGATAGAAATAAAAAATCATAAAACATCAATCACACTAGTAGCGTAATCTCCAAACCATCCAATGGTGGAAGGGTGGTGGAGGAAGATACCTGCAAACAAATTAGGGAAATAAGTAAAACCTGAGCCTGAAATTAATTGGCCAGGTGAGCTAGGTAAAAAGGATAAGGGAATGGAGTCCCTATAATATGAACAGGATACTCTTCTAAATCAGTCCAACAAGGGAGGATTCTCCAGTGCATCTAGTAATGGGGAATGAATCAGAGTATATAAGAGAAGTAAAAGTAGGGGAACATCTAGGCAATGGTGACCTTAATACTTAATAAAATAAACTTTAAAGGTAATAATTGAGAAGGACGTAAGCATGGCAGAGGGTGATAGGTTGGAGAAAAGGCAAATTTGAAGGGCTACAAATAGAACTTGCAGAAATAAAATGGGCAACAATATTGACAAGCACTGATATAGAACAGTGGGAAGCTTTTACAACAGTGTTCAACAGAATTCTCGATAAAATATAGCCTTTTGGAAAAAAGAACAAACTAAATACTAATGAGACACCATAGATGACAATAAAGACATAAGAGAAAAATTGAAGGTAAGGAAAGATATATCCACTAAATACAAGGACAAGAGAGAATATGAAGAAATTGGGAGAGAAATCAAAAATAATTAGGAAGGCAAAAAGGAGCTATGAAATTAAGCTATCAAGGAACATAAAACAAAACAATAAAATATTCTGCAGGAACATAAATAAAAAAATGAAAGTTAGGTTGTAAATAGGGCCACTAAGGGACAAACAAAATAAAATCACAGGCAGCAAAACTGAAATGGCAGAAATATTAAACAATTATGTTGCTCCCATAGTTACCATTACAGGTGGAGATGACATTGGAAGATGAGGTTAGAGGTGATCAATCATATTTAACATAAAGGAGGAAAATGATTAACTAATCAAACTGCAAGAGGTTATAACCCCTGGTCCGGATGGAATGGAACCATACACTTAAAAATAATTTAGAGAAGAGATAGCACTGGCATTATTACACATATTGAATAATTTATTAGAAAAGGTGCATTGCCAGAGGGTACCCATTCAGAGTGGCATAGGTTCCCACAAGGATTAGTGCTGGGACCACTGTTATTCATCATTTATACTAACCAATTATACTTAGAAATTGTGTTCTTCATTCCAAATTTGAGGATGACAACAAATTAGGGGTACGGTCAACACTGACGGGACCTGCAACAGATTGCACAAAGACATTAATAATCTTGCAGTATAGGCATATAATTGGCAAATGAATTTCAACAGAGATAAGTGTGATATATTACATTTTGGTAGGAAAAATAAGTAAGTCACACCTTACTTGGAAAATAAGAATCTAGCTGGATTGAGGAGCAAAGGGCACAGATATACAAATCGCTAAAAGTTGCAATGCAGTTTAATAAGGCTATAAAATTAGCAAAGCAAGTGCTAGGGTTTATTTCTATAGGCTTAGAAGTGAAAAGTTAGAAAAGAAAAATTATGCTTAAAATTTGTATCAAACCAAGGTTAGACCACACTTGCAGTATAATGTACAGTCCTGGTCACCATGGCCTGAATTTTTCATTCGCTGGGCACACGCGTTCGGCGGGCCTGGGAGCAGACGGGAAACGGGACCCCAGCCCCAATCGGCCCCCATCTGTGATTTCACGCCGGCTGGCCAATTAATGGCCAACCAGCGTGAAATGCGCACTGAGAAGGACTCAGCACTGCGGGTGGAGGTGGGAAGAGGGCAGGCACCGACGTCACCGCGGGTGCTGGTGAGCACTTCCAGTGAGCTCCCTGAAGGCAGACAGCTGCCCCCAGGAAGCTGCAGACCTCCACAGAATAAACAGAACAACTAAAATGCTGCAGAATATGCCCATGCAGCACAATCAAGCTGAAAGCATACCTCATAAAAAAAAAACTGTCCCCAGATATCTCTTTTTATTTTATTTCCCCATGGAGATTTCATCCCCTCTGGATCGAGGTTTGAGCAAAAATGTAAAGGCCGCCTGGCCGATTGGCCCGTCCGCCAACTGTAAAAGTGGACGGGCTGCGAAAAACCGGTTTCAATTGCCTCCTTAATGGGCTTAATTGCTCGCTTAATTGTTAGCGGGCGCGCTTCTGACTGCCGCCCGTGCCTGACTGCCGTGCGCGCCTACCGAGCAAGATATCGCACGAGTGCGGGATGACGTTGGGATGCTCACCCGAAGTCATCTCACGCTATTTCGTGGTCGGACGGGTTGGACGCGCGCCTGCCCACAGGACGTAAAATTCTGGCCCATGTTTTGTTCTTCCTCACAAAAAGCTGCCATATTATAAGAAGGAAATAGAGCTACAGAACAGGGTGTAAATAAGATTTACAAGGATGACACCACAACTATGGGATTTCGATTAGGAAAGCCTTTCAGGAAAGGATGAACAGAGAAAATGGAAGGTTGAGGGGTGACTAATAATTTTTTTTTAATTGTGAAAAGCTTTGACAGACTAGCGCCAGAGAAGATATTTCCAATTTTGGGGAAGAGCAAAATTAGAGACCATCAGTATAAGATAGTCACTAAAAAATCATATAGGGAATTCAGAAGAAACTCCTTTACCCAGAAAGTGTTGAGAATGTGGAACCTGCTACCACAAGGAATGGTTGAGGCAAATAGTATGGGTGCATTTAAAGGGAAGCTAGATAAGCATATTAATAATGGTATTTTATTCAAGAAGAATGTTTTGAGCCTGAAGTTTATATCAAGAAATTCATATATAGACTAAGTAATCAGGTGAAACACATACAAACATGTAACAATCGTGTAGCAACAAAAGTAGACAAACAAATTCAGCAGGATATTAAAAGGGTAATGTTGAATTAAAATTATATTAAAATTACAAACTAATAAACCTTCCTAAATCACAGGCGCTGAAGTGTAAATAAATTTCATCATTGAGGACCTGGACCATATAAAGAATGGGGATACATTGGTACCAATCCATCTTGCATCTTAGTCAAACTTCTGAGTTGCCTTGATTGCTCTGGGTGTGGTGAGGGTAGCCAGTTCTGAAATTGGGTACATTACTTAAGGGATTTTCAGAAGTATATGAGGGAAAAGGAAATAGAGGCTTATGCCTCTATTATATATAAGGTGAGGGAGGATGGGAGGAGGCTTGAGTGGAGCATAAACGCTGGCATAAACTAGTTGGCTAGAATGGCTTGTTTCTGCGCTGGATATCCTATGTAAGTATACACAAAGGAAGAAGAGAATTACATTTATATAGTGCCTTTCATGACCTCAAAAAATTGCAAAGTGCTTTACAGCCAATGAAGTACTTTTGAATTGTAGTCAATGTTAAAATGTAGGAAACATGACAGCCAATTTGCACACAAGGTGCCACAAACAGCAATGTGACAATGACCAGATAATCTGTTTTCTTTTAGTGATGTTGAGGGATATTGGCCATGATAAAAGGGAGATCTCCCTTGCTGTTTTTGAAATAGTGCCAAAGAATCTTTTACATCTCCCTGAGAGGGCAAATGGGGCCTTATCTGAACAATGGCACATCTGACAGTTTAGTACTCCCCCAGTGCTGCACTGGAGGTTCAGACCAGGTTTTGTACTCTAGTCCCTGGAGTGGGACTTAAACCCAGAGTCTTTTCGACTCAAAGATATGAGCTTCACCACTGAGCTGCAGCTGCCACCTAGGGTAGGGTTTTCTCAATCCCAGGGTGGTGGAATGGGGGGTGGCGGAGACCGGGGTCAGCCTGGAAAAGAGCAGGGAAGTGTGTCAAGACAGCTCCCTGATGCAGGTCTGCCCCTGGAGTTGTTTCCCAATGCCAGGACCAGATGAGGATCAGCTTCCTGCTGAACGGAGGCAGGCAGTCAACTTAAATAATTACAGGCCCGATTCAGGGTCATTTTCCCAGTCCACTCGCAGTTTCTGGTGGAAGAATGGGCCTTGCCATGTGGGGAGGCCACCAGCTTCATGGAGGCAGTCTCCATGTGGCAATCCAGGGGGAAGCCTTTGGAGCTGGAGGTGCCATGCCCCAAAGAAGGGACGGTTGGCAAGGTAAGCCACCTGGGTGAGCCTGCCTGTTTGCTCGCTGTGATTTTATATTTATTATTTACCTCTCCCAGGATATCTACATCGAGGCACCCCCTCGATCTCTGACCTGCGTCAGCAGTGCCCACCTCGCCTGGTGAGGCTGCCGA
This sequence comes from Cetorhinus maximus, assembly GCF_964194155.1. NCBI lineage: Eukaryota > Metazoa > Chordata > Chondrichthyes > Lamniformes > Cetorhinidae > Cetorhinus > Cetorhinus maximus. The sequence goes on along the minus strand of NC_135881.1, from coordinate 172,234,755 downwards.
GTTTTCAGAGCTACTGCCAGTCTGATTGGGCCGGTAGCACCGACATCATGCCCACCATCTTTAATTGGATGACGAGCCCAGAAGCGGTCAATTAGGAGGCCGCCTCCAGTAAAATTTCTGTGCTGGCCCTGTTGCCAGCAAGTGTGGACTTGGGACCCCTATTTGGTCCTGACGGTAGGATCTCAAGGCCCGCGTTGACCTGTGCAATGTTAAATTTGTATCATTAATCCATATTTGAGGTCTCACCTGAATTAAAGAGAGAGAGAGAAGCAACATTAGACTGGTCGGAGTGTAATTTCAGTGCGATGTCAAACTTGGGGCTTCAGAAGTGCTCTTGATGTACCGAGAGTTACTTTAAATGTTCAAACAGTGCAGATGCTACCACACAAAAAGTAATTTGGCCAAAGATTAATTGGAGTTGGAGATTGGGAACTGTAAAGGAATATTTTTGCTACACCTATTTGTGATCTTCGCAAAACATGTCTTGTGCTTTGTGGATTTGACAGCAGAACTGGGAAGAGATGATGTGGTGAGATAAAATAGAAAGCCAGACCGCAACGTATGGATCAACATAATTCATATTTGAACCGGTAATGAGATGGGCCTGTGGGATACTTCTTGTACCCTGTTCCTGACACTGACCACAATCCAAATGCACCTTTGTCACTTATGAGTTGTCTGGTTAGATCATCATGACATGTAAATTGTATTCAAGACACCTCTTCATGCATCCTTGATGAGCTGAATTGGCCAAATTACTGTTTTTTTTATAACTAACCTTCTGTTGTTTTTTAATGTTCGTTTGGCAAAGCAATGCGATCTTTCAGGAAAGGCTCCGAGTTAGGAAATAGTGAACAGGCTAAAACGGAATCATGCTGATCCAGTACAAGTCCATCAGATCCCAATACTGTCCTCCCAATAGCCATCGGTGCCACTAACTATAGAACCTATATCTCTGTGGGCAGTCGAAAGATCCTTTAGAGAAACATTGTAAACAAAGACAAAAACAGCAACTTACAATTTATACAGTGCCTCTCATGTAGAAAAATCATCCCAAAGCACTTCATAGAGATGTAATCAAAAAGGAGGAGATACCAGGAGGGGTTAGCTAAAAGCTTTGGCAAAGAGGTGGGTTTTAAGGTATCTTAAAGGGCAAGAGGATTGTGGGGTTTTTTAGGGAGGGAATTCCAGAGCCTTGGACTAAACAGCTGCTACCACCACTCCTGACACCATGTTCCATGTGGTGGGTAAAATGGCTTCTGCATCAATCCCTTGTTTTACCAAAGATGACCTCAGAGGTCATTTCTCCAAACATGGGGGTCAACGATGGACCAATAGCCAAGTCAATTCACGCCAAGTTAACATGCCTGTCCTTACAATTTAACCAATTAAGCCTTGGTATTATTCTGGTGAATCTGGTAAGGATTCTCTCCAAAGCCAATATATCCTTCCTGAGGTTTTCACCCAAAACTAAAGGCTGTATTCCAGATGGGGTCTGACTAATGTTCTGTGCAACTGAAGCATAACTTCCTCCACTTTGTATTCCAGCCCCTTAGAGATAATAACCAACATTTCAGTAGCCTTTTTTGATTACTTTTAATGCCTATGCACCAGTGACCTCAATTTGACCTGCAGTGACTGCTGTTATGTAGGTGAACAGGGGAGTAATGATGAACCAGCAACTTTTTACAGCCTACAGTGATTAGATGAATAATCTGTTAAACTGTTGCTTGGTGGTATTTATCGGCAGTGATACCAGGAGAACTCCTTTCTCCTCTTTGACTATTGCTAGGAGATATTTCATGTTCACTCGAACAGGCAGGTGGACATTAGTTTAATATTTAATCTGAACAACAGCACTCCTGAAAATACAGCACTCCCTCACGCAACATTGAAGCATTAGCCTAGATCTGGCACTCCAGTCTGAGCAATGCACATGATCTAAGTCAACCCCGCCAAGTTAATTCCTTACAGCCTGTAGGTGCAATTATGAGTGTTAAGGATTCATGTTACAGCTGTCATTAACTGGCAGTATTTATCTGCCTCTAATAGAGTTGATCAACCATATTGCTTACTCCAGTTAGGTTCTTTTGAAACTACAGGCTTGATTCTCCATTTCCTATAACATTTGAGTGGGAACAATGAACAATGCTGCATGAAGAGTACATGGTCAGGAACAACCCTAATTCAATATGAATGGCCATCATTAAGGCTTACATTCATCCATCCATTGGGAGCACACTCACTGGGAGGGTCTGAATATCTAGCATGGCTGCAGGTCTCAAAGGGGTGGTTTTGGAGACAACCAATGGCGCAGTGCCACTCCAGAGTGCTACCATTCACTGATACTTGATGTACAAGAGTGCCTGATTTGACACTGTAGGCCGTTATTCCAAAAAAGGATAGATAAAATTGTGTGACAGAAAGTGGCTGGTATCATGCATTCCCTGTTTTATTCTCTCTCCTCCTGCTCATTCATTCATTCACCAATTCACTGATTACACGCACTCACGCTTTCACTACTTAGTCTGCAGCTTATCACACAGCAGAATGCACAACTCTGTCTGTGGCTGCCTTTCTTGTGATGTCAATGTAGTGGTGATCCCAGGGTAGTGACAGGTTTGGGCTGCAGTGGTTCAAGAAGGCAGCTCCCCACCACCTTCTCAAGGGCAATTAGGGATGTGCAATAAATGCTGGCCTAGCCAGCGATGCCCACATCCCAAGAATGAGTAAAAAAAACGGTATGACTAAGATACCTCAGAGGTTGTTTGCATCAGAATTTTTATATTCCCCCTTTTGACATGCTTTTCCTTATATCAATCAGCTAGCGCAATTCCCATTCTCATCTCTTGGGGAAATCTGATGCCTAAGCTGACAGGAACTGAGAATAGTGAAGAATATACTGATGGAACAAACCTGCCTTTCCCACCAACATCTGCAAAAAACAAAGAATCACCCAGAAAAAAAAACGGTGCATGGAGAAAAATGCAGATAAGGGTACAGGAGAATAATGGCCCAAATCTTCTGGTCTCTGGATTGTTGGAGATCAGACACATGATTGAAGATGCACATTGGGACCCTGTGGAAGCCTTGACTTATGGACATTCTTGGGGTTTTCCCGAGATGTTTCAACTTCCGATGGGCTGATTTCCAGGACCCTCCGTGAGTGTCTCTGACTTCGAGGTAGAGTGGAGACATCGGACAGTTCCATGGGACTTACCTGGTTAGTTACCCAGGAAATGTTAGATAGATTAAAACCTAGTGCAACATCTGTGTAATTAACCAACTGATCCCCCAATCTCCCCCTCTAAACCCACTACTAGTCTCCCGACCTGACCTGACTAACTCCCCCCAACCACCATACTACCCCGCAACCAGACCCGATTAACACCTCAACCACCAGACTACCCCCTCACCCAACCTGACTAACATCCCCGACCTCCAGACTACCCCCTGACCACCCGACTACCCCCAATTCTGACCTGACTAACCCAAACCCCTGGCAACCCTCCTGACCCGATCTGGTCCAACTACCCCACCCTCAACCAGACTACCCCCTCAACCACCTGACTACCCCCGATATGATCCAACTACCCTCTCGATCTGACTACCACCCAACTACCCGCTGACTAGACTACCACCTCACCCAGCTGCCACCTCACCCACCCACCATCGCATTCACCTGGCACCTCACACACCCTACCCATCTCACCCACCTATCACCTAACCACCTACCACCTTACCCACCTACCCCCTACCAATTTACCCACTTAACTACCTCACCCACCTACTCATTCACCCATCCGCACACCCATCACTAACATTCATTCACTAATATCTATTCATTAACATTCAACCTGCACCTTTAAACTTATCATATAGTTTACTTATCATATACTTATCATATAGTAGCTGGTGCTGTAAAAAAGGGACCGCGTGCTGTCTTCCCCCAGATTTACTCTTCGACGAGTTCCCCTAGGGACGCTGCACTGTGCATTTCTGGGAAATCTGGGCTTGGAAGCTGCTGGTAGAAATGTGCAGCAGTATGGAGCCGGGGGAATTTTCGACCGTAGCGGCAATCCAACGATCATTGCCGCTGTTCAGAAGATCTGGGCCAATAAAGACATCTCCCCAAAAACAAAATATTACCTTCTCCACTCAGCTCAGTGGTAGTATTCTTATCACTGAGACAGAAGGACAAGTCACTTGAGAACATGACCTCTGTGTCTTGTGAGGAAAGGTTGAGCAGGTTGGAGTTTAGAAGAATGAGAGATGATCTTATTGAAACATTATAAGATTCTGAAGAGGCTTGACAGGTGGACGTTGAGAGAATGTTTCCCCTTGTGGACGGATCTAGAACTAGGGAGCACAGTTTCAAAATAAGGAGTCTCCCATTTGAGACAGATATGATGAATTTCTTCTCTCACAGGTCGTTAATCTTTGGAATTCTCTACCCCAGAGAGCAGTGGAGGCTGGATCATTAAATATATTTAAGGCTGAGTTGGACAAACTTCTGTTCTACGAGGGGTATGGGGGATAGACAGGAAAGTGGAGTTATGACCACAGTCCGATCAACCATGATCTTATTGAATGGCAAAGTGGGCTCGAGGGGCCAAATGGCCTACTCCCGCTCCTATTGCTTATGCATCTCTACTGACACCTCTGTGCAACATTGAGGGAGTGATCCATTGTCAGAGGTGGTGTCTTTCAGATGAAATGTTAAGCCAATGCTCTGCCTGCTCAGGTTGTTGCAGAAGATCTCATGGCTCGATTAGCAGAAGAATGTTCTCCTCAGGTGGAATTCAATGTCGACATCAGAGATCTTGTCTGCCGGCTGGACAGCCAATGAGATCCCAGCATCACCTACTTTCAGGAAGGCTTGTTGAACTGGGCAGTGGCAGTCCTTCCCCCAGTGCCAAGGACCTAGGAGGCAGAAATCCTGCACCCTGAGAGCTACTGGCCAATCAGAGGCCAGCAGCTGTTCATGGCTTGGCAGCATCACTGGGGTAGCAGTGGCTGCTGCCGGTAATGCACTCACTGGAGGCCTAGGATCACTGAAAGACCCAGGCCACAGATGGCAGGAGGGTGGTCAGAGGGTGGGGGTTGCAGGGTGGGGGTGAGGAGTGTTGGAAGAAAGGGCAGGAGGTTGCTCTCAGCACCCCACTCCCCCTTCCCGATGCTAGGTCCCAGTGCCTTGAATGAGGAACCAACCCTGGAAGTTTGCAAGCAATCCGGACAGGGTTTACTTTTTGGACTTCCTGTATGGTGAGTCCCCTGCCCATGGCGGGATGTAACCCAGAGATGGGCATTAGGTGCCCATTTAAGGACTTCAATTGGTGGTGGGGCGGGAAGGCCGTCCACGAGTCTTCTCACCCTGGATGTAATCAGGGCAGAGGCAGAAAGGCAGTGTGCTCCCCACCCGTCACCCTCCTGCCTGATTAAATGCCCCCCTGCCACCAAGCTCACCTTGCGGGGAAGGCATTAAATTCAACCCAAGTGTCTTGTCTAAAAGTCCTCCTTCAATCAACAGCATCAAAGCAAATTATATGGTTGTTTGTCTCATTATTGTTTGTGGGACTTTGCTTTGGATAAATTGGCTTTCAAGTTTACTCATATTACAACGTTGACAGCACTTCTGAAACACTTATTTGACTGTGAAGTGCTTTGCAAGAATCCAAACATATTATGTAAATGCAGATTTTTTCTTTACTGGGCCTATTTGTAGCGGTTAGATACAATGGGTGGCTTGCTGGGCCATTTCGGAGGGCACTTAAGAGTCAACCATATTGCTGTGGGTCTGGAGTCACATGTAGGACAGACCAGTTAAGGATGGCAGATTTCCTTCCCTAAAGGATATTAGTGAGCCAGGTGGATTTTTACGATGATTGGCAATGGTTTCATGGTCATCATTAGACTTTCTTCACTGTCGCCGGGTCAAAATCCTAGAACTCCCTCCCTAACAACATTGTGTGAGTACGTACAGTACATGGACTGCAGTGGTTCGAGAAGGCAGCTCACCACCACCTTCTCAAGGGCAATTAGGGATGGGCAATAAATGCTGGCCTAGCCAGTGACACCAACATCCCATGAATGAATTAAAAAGAAACGTGTGCAATTGCACCCTCCCCCCCATCAAACCCCCACAATCTGCTTCATGGTTAGGGTTTCCTGGATGACAATGCTGTGCAGCATTCAGCATATCTTGGAGATCAAGGGTCTATATTCTAATGCACTCCATCCATTCATTGGAAGCATTGCTTCAGAGTGCCTTTAGCACCCTCAACAATTACCTGGTGGTTATACAGGCCTCAATATTTATATGGATTCATCTGGTATTTCTGGCTGTTGCAAGGAAGGCATGGAGACAGAGTTAACCTTCCAGTCTGTTTACTCATTCAAATAACTTAGGCATAGGGTGTTGCTGTCTGGTGAAGTGAACATTGATGGTAATGGCAATAAATTTCTGCTGGGTTCATCCACCATAACCTCAGCTGAAATTATGGTGGTGACTGCGAGCATCTCCCTACCCTGGAAATTCACTCCTAATGTCATCTTGACCTTACTTTTTGGAATTCCTTCCCTAATCCGCTTCACCTTACTCCTTCACTCCACCTTTAAAAATCTGCTCAGAATCTATCTCTTCAGCCAAGGTTTTGCATGATGTCCATCAGTGGTACAGAGTCTTTTGTTTCAGGGATCTTCTGCCTCACCAGGTCTTCTGGTGTTGCAGTGGGCACCCCTGTGCTGGGACTAGGTTCGAGGCAGTGCTTTGTCCACAAGGATCCTGTAAGGTGTGGCAGATGCATCACTCAGTTCTTCCCTTCCTATAAAGAGGAGCCAGGTGTCAGAATGTGAGGAGCTTGGCACAGGTAGATTTTACAAATGAGTGCTCTTGTCATGGGGCTTCACAAACCTGGAGGTCTTCCATCTGCGGAATACCTGACAACATTTTCTATTCTGCTGATAAATACAAGTTGTTCCTTATTGACAATTAGTCCAGCATTCACACTGGCCCAGTATGAATTTGTTGCTCTTGTACCTTTGTGTTGTTTTAAAACTAAAATATAAATGAAATGCAGCAATATCTTGAGTGGGATAGTTTGGATGTGAGCAGCATTTATTAGTGAGCTTCATATGCTATTACTGAGATCTTACTCAGTGACACTATTGTCATTTCAATGTATTGGGAGTCATCATTTTTACTGTAGTCTGGTTCTTTTGGACCAGCTGTCTCCTCCACTCCTGGGTTTAACGCTGCCCCATTTCTAAATTGCTAATTACAATAAAACTTTCCTCGCAAATGTTTGCGGCAACAAATACCAATTAGATCAGAAGGAAGAATAGGATGAGGAGGTTGTGGGAGTGCTGCTGGAGTGGGGAAGGCAGTCGCATTCTGAAAAACCATGCAGGAGCCTGCAACAAACCACACTAACAAAACATGGGGATTTGTGTGCAAACTGATGTCACCCTCAATACTTTGGGCAGAGTCTTAATAGAGTAAATTAAGTCACCTGCTAAATACATTGTGACCTTGTGTGCGTAAAAAAAAACACTGTGCATTGATTCCCTCCCCCACCTACCCCGTGGTAATTGAAGAGTTGTCTCTGTTTCATTTTCTAATGAAGCTCGCAGAATACAGCTGTCAGGTGTCTGTGCTCCTCATCCGCCTCAGTAATAGCCCAGCTGGAGTTTGCATTGTGTACAAAGCCCTGTGCCGATTATCCCGCGGCTCCAGCAGTTATTTAGGGGCTGGCCCTTCTGCTGAGGGGAATTTGTAAAATGTGCGAATTTCATGCCTAATTACTGTGTACACAACTGCTAAACACCTGTTCTGCCCTCTGTACTGGCGTGTGTGGATGGCACACCTGAGACTCCTTTTTACATGGTGGTGATGAGTTCTCAAGCAGCTGCATCACTAAAGCACCAATTTAAAAATAATATCATTTTTAACTGGTGCTGTTTATGCTAACAGCCCTGAAGATATGCAGATCGTTAAAACAAAAGGAGACAATGAATTGGAATTCGAGCAAAGATTCAAGTTTTTGAAGATCTCATTGGGACCAGCTGAAATTACAGATATTTCTACATCCTGATGTGAAAATCTCTAGCAATTGTGCTGCCTACTTTTCCCCTACAACAGTAATCCTAAACCATGGCATTCACAGTACCATGTGGAACGTGACTTAAAAGAGCCCTCCGCATAGTCAAGAAAGAGAGAAACAAAAAGCAAGTTGATAAATTACAAAAGAACTTGAGGGGGGATGAACAGAATTTATGTCTTATGCATTGGGCAGAATCGTCTGTGCCCGCGGGCATCGGGTGTGCTCGGTGGCGTGAATGGACAATATGCGAGAAGGCCAAAAATCGGTTTCACGGCGTCGTGAAGCCAGTTTGCAATTGTCTGCTCAGCCGGTTGATGGTGGGGAACCTCATTGTAATAGATCAGCATATCACCATGAGGTCAGCCCGCCGAGCATATCTCCTCCCCCCCACCCCCCGCTGGATCGTTCGCTCAAGTCAGCAGGAAAACACGCCGGTGCAGAACATGTCTTGACAACTGTGACGTGCAGAAGTCAGGACTTACTGCCAGGTCCTTCCTCACATCGCTGACATTTGAGGAGTAGAAGATGCTGGAGCCCGACAGCAACAGCACGCTGGAGGAATATCCATGCTGGGTGGATTCTCATGGACATGGCTCTGCCATGAAGCAGCTCACGGAGTTTGGAAAGTCACCGTTGATGCTTACAATGGATGATGGTTGACGGGGTGGGGGACTCAGGCCTAGGATCGGCTGGGAGAGGAAGAGGTGTTGGGGGGGTGAAGTTGGGAGGGGGGGGATTGAAAGTGTAGGGGGGTGAGGTTGGGGGGAACGAGGATGTCGGAGAGGTGAGGTTGGGGGGAATAAAGGTGTTGGGAGGATGAGGTTGAGGGGAAGTGAGGATATCAGGGGGATGATGTTGGAGTGGAATGAAGATGTCGGGGTGAGATTGAGGGGGGAGCATGGAGGGAGGAGGGGGCAATGGGAAGAAGATGACAACTGGAGAGTTAGGTGTAAGGAGTGGTGGAGGATATAAGGGAAGGAGTTTGGAGGGGAGGAAGGAGTACGGAGAGGGGATGGTGTACAGGGGAGGAAGGAGTGTGGAGAGAGGAGGGAATCCAGGGGTAGGAAGGAGTGCAGAGAGGGGAAGGAGTCCAGGGGCAGGAAGGAGTGCGGAGGGGGGAGGGAGTCCGGGGGGAGGAAGGAGTGCGGGCAGAGGGGGGTAAGGGTGGAGGAAGAAGTAGGGGTGGAGGAAGGAGTCGGGAAGGGGGAAGGAGTAAGGCTGGAGGAATAAGTGAGGCTGGAAGAAGGCGTAAGGCTGGACGAAGGAGTCAGGAAGTGGGAAGGGCTAAGTGGGGAGGGGGTAGTCCGGGGTTGGTGGGAGTACTAAGGTAGGGGGAAGTGGTTCCCAGGGGGAAGAGGTCCGAAGGGGGGATGGGGTTCCAGTGGGGGAAGGAGGCCAGAGGGTGAATGTCCAGGTGAACATGCAAAGGGCAGGGGGGTGGTGGGGGGGGAGGTCTGATGGGTCCATGACTGCCTCCTGGGGAGTGAACTGAGGGTGGGCATGGTATGAGGGAATGGTGAGAATGACCAAGGGCAGAATGAGGATGTAGGGTACGAGGGCGAGGGTTTGACGGTAGCAGTAGAAGAGGCGGTGAGGGTGGTTGGTGGGGACTCAGAGGCAGAAACTGGGGGTGGGAAGGTGGAGGTCGGGGAGGTGAATGTTGATGGGGGTGGGATTGTCGGGAAGGGTACACGCACGTTCACCTGGACATCGCCAAAGGAAAAGGGTTGTGGATGGTAGGCCGCAGAAGGCAGGTGGAAGGTGATGCCTGAGGGGGTCAACTGTGATGGGGGAAAGGAAATGGGTGAGTGGGGAAAAGAGGGGTGAGGTGACGATAAAGCGAATCCAGACCATGCTGTCTAAATCAAAAGTGAAACAGCAGTCCTGGTGGCCAAGATCAGGTGCTGCATGGGAGTGTGATCAGTGGGTGGGTGGAGATGCAGGTCAACTTAAAGTGCATGGGATTGGGGGTAGTGTAGTGAGATGGATAGAAAACTGGTTGGCAGACAGGAAACAATGAGTAGGAATAAACGGGTCTTTTTCCGAATGGCAGGCAGTGACTAGTGGGGCACTGCGGGGATCGGTGCTGGGACTCCAGTTATTCACAATATATATTAATGATTTAGATGAGGGAATTAAATGTAATATCTCCAAATTTGCAGATGACACAAAGCTGGGTGGGAGGGGGAGCTGTGAGGAGGATGCAGAGATGCTTCAGTGTGATTTGGACAAGCTGAGTGAGTGGGCAAATGCATGGCAGATGCAATATAATATGGATAAATGTGAGGTTATCCTTTTTGGTAGCAAAAACAGGAAGGCAGATTATTATCTGAATGGCTATAAATTGAGAGAGGGGAATGTGCAATGAGACCTGGGTGTCCTTGTACACCAGTCGCTGAAGGTAAGCATGCAGCAGGCGGTAAAGAAGGCAAATGGTATGTTGGCCTTCCTAGCCAGAGGATTCGAGTACAGGAACAGGGATGTCTTGCTGCAATTATATAAGGCCTTGGTGAGACCACAACTGGAATATTGTGTGCAGTTTTGGTCTCCTTATCTGAGGATGTACTTGCTAAAGAGGGAGTGCAGCGAAGGTTTACCCGACTGATTCCTGGGATGGCGGAACTGACATATGAGGAGAGATTGAGTCGATTAGGATTATATTCACTGGAGTTCAGAAAAATGAGGGGGGATCTCATAGAAACCTATAAAATTCTAACAGGACTAGACAGGGTAGATGCAGGAAGGATGTTCCCGATGATGGGGGATTCCAGAACCAGGGGTCACAGTCTGAGGATATGGGGTAGACCATTTAGGACTGAGATGAGGAGAAATTTCTTCACCCAGAGAGTGGTGAGCCTGTGGAATTCATTACCACAGAAAGTAGTTGAGATCAAAACATTGTATGTTTTCAAGAAGGAGTTAGATATAGCTCTTGGGGTGAAAGGGATCAAAGGATATGGGGAGAAAGCGGGAGCAGGATATTGAGTTGGATGATCAGCCATGATCATAATGAATGGTGGAACAGGCTCGAAGGGCCGAATGGCCTACTCCTGCTCCTAGTTTCTATGTTTCTATGTAACTCAGATGGACAACTGAAAGCGAAGCCCAGCAGGCAGCATTCAAAATGCTCAGGACATTGAAATGAGTGTGATACATGAAGGATCTGTGTGCATGGGAGAGTGCTTGACCGAGGCTCTGAAAGGCCCTGCTCACACACTCACACTTCTCCCTCCAGAATTGGCCAGCTGCTCCCTCTGCAGTGACAGAGGACGAGGTTGAGGGGGTCACAAGCAAAGGGGACTCGGAGGGAGAGGATGCCGCTGAGATTCCTGAGTGGATGACCCAGAGTGTCCAGCTGCTGCTTCCCCTCACTTCGGGTGCCCGGGGGCCCCTGGCCTGAATCCTTGAGGAGAAGGAGCACCTGGAGGAATGTCGAGTCGCCCTGTTTCCCTCTCGCGCTGCCACTGCAGTAACTCACCCATGGCTCCCGCGATTGAGTGCAGGTCTGCACACGGTCTCCATGTTCTGCTGGACAAGAGTCTCCATGGCGTCCGCCATCCTCCCCATGGAGGCCTCCGTATGCGCACATTTGGGCGCCACTTCATCAGAGAGCAGGCGGACGCACTTCTCCGATTCACATGCCACTCTGCTGAGGGCTTCCAACAGCTCTGCGTGATGTTCCCACACCTTCTGCTAACTCTCCAGGATGAGTTGGAAGGCCAAATCCAGAGGCTCATCAGTTCATCATCTGACTCAGACCTCACAGATGCCTTCTCCCTTGCAGTCTTCCGAGTGTGATCTGATTTGGACCTCACAGATGGTTGACCCCCAGCAGTCCTCCGAGTGCCGCGGAGATCGCATGAACCTGCCTCCTCCTGCTGCGGACATGTGTCTGTGCGGTGACCACCAGACTGTCAACCCGAGCCTGCTCTAGGCCTAGGTCCCACCAAGGTATGTGTCTCTGCGCTGGTGGAGGGTGTGAGTAAGCACTTTGACAGGTCTTCTGGGCTGCTTATTTCCAGCTCTTCAATGCAGGAGGAGTCCTCTTGGCTGGAGGTGAGGACATGGATGGAGCTGAGGGACTGGCTGGCTGAAGGCGTTGGTCCCTTGGCAGAGCTCCCTATGAACCAAAGTAGAGATAATTAGTGCGTGGCAGCAGAGTCAAAAGCAGGAGAGAGAGCACCCACAGTTTTTTATTTTTTTTATTCATTCATGGGATTTGGGCTTCGCTGGCTGGGCCAGCATTTATTGCCCATCCCTAGTTGCCCTTGAGAAGGTGGTGGTGAACTGCCTTGAACTGCTGCAGTCCATGTGGTGTAGGTACACCCACAGTGCTGTTAGGAAAGGAGTTCCAGGATTTTGACCCAGCGACAGTGAAGGAACAGCGATATATCTCCAAGTCAGGATTGTGAGTGAATTGGAGGGGAACTTCCAGGTGGTGGTGTTCCCATCTACCTACTGCCCTTGTCTTTCTAGATGGTAGTGGTCATGGGTTTGGAAGATGCTGTCTAAGGAGCCATGGTGAATTTCTGCAGTGCATCATGTAGATGGTACACACGGCTGCAACTGTGCGTCAGTGGTGGAGGGAGTGAATGTTTCTGGATGTGGTGCCAATGAAGCGGACTGCTTTGTCCTGGACAATGTCCAGTTTCTTCATTGAGAGAAGGATGATGTGGTGCAGGATCTGCACGACGGTGTTTGCCGCCGACCTCACTGTCATCAGGCACGGTCTACGCCCTCACCAGTCAGCGCGATGGCACACTCTTCAAAGTGAGTGAGGGGCCTAATGTGGGCCACCCTACCCCCGTCTGGGACCTCTCCCTGCTGATCAGAGTAGGCTTCTCCTGCATGAAAACAGATGGAGAGAGTGTGAGCGGGACACATGGCACTGCATGGAATGTTTGTGTGGTGAGCGGAGACATGGACAGGACGAGGACGCGAGTTCCAGAGGATATGAGCCTGATGGAGATGTGAGGGTGTGTGTGAGAGTTCGTGGTGTTGTCCCTTGAGGCGTGAGATCCCTGTGGATGTGTGATGGGTTTGTGAGTGTGTGAGTTCAGTGATGAGAAGAGTGACTTACCCTGGCAGAATAGATGAGACCATTCAACCTGCAGCGGCACTGGGCGGCTGTCCTCTTTTGCAAGGCATTGGTGCTGATCACCGCTGCCACTGCCTCCCATGCTGGATTGGTGATGCCGCTGCCCATCCTGTGGCCAGAGCGGGGTTATAGGACATCATTGCAGGATTCCACGGCGTCCAAAAGGTGCCCGAGAAACGCACCACTAAGCCTGGAGGCTCCAGTCTTTTTGTCTTTCAGGGCCATCTTGTCTTCTGTGTAGCAGTCATGGGCTGGAGGCACTGAAAGGTGTGCACGTGGCTGGACTTTAAATATGGCGCCTGGCGTGATGATGTGGTGAGGTGATTGTGTGGCGGGCAAATGAGAGCCTGCCCGCCATGGAAACAGTGTGTTTCCCGGGAATGCGTAATTAATGCGGTGGGTTTGGGATGATACAACATGAGAAGCCACCATTATGGCTGATGGGTAAAACACTGTTTTACCTGCCCACTATCGCACTTAGTGCAAGTCTGGGACAATTCCACCCATTGAGTTTATTGTGCTCTGCAATGGACTGCCTGAAAGTGAGATGGAAACCAGTTAAATGGTAACTTTCAAAAAGAAATTGGATATATATGTGATAAAGAAATCGTTTTAGAACCCTGGGGAACGATCAGGGTAGTGGGACTAATTGGATGGAGTTGGCAAAGGCAGGATGGGCTGAATGGGCTCCTTCTGTGCTATGTGACTATGATTGGAAGATTTATAAGATTTATTTCACAATATTATTAGCACAGAGGCTATCTGTGAAATATATATAAAACGTGACTGGAACCTTGTTAATTGATTTTTAGCACTCTTGCTGTGAAGTTTTGTGGGCTAAGAGTGTTTATTGGGAATTCAGTCACATTGGGCAGCACAGGACTTTTTGTTCACTACATTTATTGGATGAAAAAATTGTGCATGGTGCACTGACCTCTGCACCTGAATCGGTCACTTACACTCCTGTAAAGTCCCATGGCAAGAGCACTCATTCGTAAAATCTACCTCATGTGCGCCCCTATGTCTGACTCATCAGATTGCTGCTTACACTCTGACACTTGTCCCCTCTTTTACAAGAAGGGAGGAACAGGCCGAAATTCGCCCGTGATCAGGGGGAATAGGGGGTTCCAAAGGTGTTCCAAAGCAATTTGCAGAACGGAAAACAGAGGTGGGAGGGACTTTGATTTCCACCAGTAATTTATGGTAACTCACTGAGATTGCACTGATCACTAATTGCAATACAAGTCAGGTAGGGACACAGTGGTAGGCCCTGCTGTATGCAATTTTGCTGATTTTTAGCCTCCAGCCTGCCCGGTTTCAGGTGGATGAAGCCAGTTCATGACGTCTGTGGTCTTTAATGCTCCAGACTGCATCGTTGAACCCGTTCAAAATCATAATATTAGACTCCCTGAGCAGCTCAGTTTAAACCTGTGTAATTCCCTACCTGGCAAGATTTTGCTGTGAGGCAGTTAAGTCCCTGTAAAATCCCGGTACAATTATTATACTGAAATCAATGAGATTAAAACCATAAAAGAGAAGTGGGGGAAAAACAGCACACTTGTGATTTTCTGCTCGTCACTAACTGAGTCAAAGCTCTGCACAAGATTCAAGGTCTCGGAACATTTACCCCTCAATGCGTTTGGCTGAAATTAACCAGAAAGAGGCTGTTTATTGTACTGATTAATTCAACCCAACCCACCTCAGTCGTGATGACCTCATTTGGAGCCTGGGATGGACACAGCGGTACTTTCGCACATAGGTATATCCAGTCGCCTCTCACATTTGATTCAATTTCCAGGTGTCAGCAAGTTTTAATTGGAACTGCTTTCCTTCCTGCCAGCCTCTGACAGATCTCTGAAAGATCTTTCACGCGTGTATTCCTTTTAATAGCCAGTCTCCACATAGACATGTGGGCTTTTATTATGCAAAGATACGGTAGCATATAGTACAATTTATGAAAATATAAAAATAACTAGGAAAGAACAGCTAACCCTAATTGGTCCAAACTTCAATCATCTCCTGCACTTCTTTACCTGAACACACGCCAATACACTCTTTGCCTCCCTCCCACACAATCCCTTTCTCTTGCTGCCACAGATACATTCCATCTCTTTCACAAATGTTTATTTCTTTTTCCCACACACATTCCTCTTTCTTTCCTTACTTCCTACAGCCATGTTTCTCCAACACAAAACACACAAATACCCCAACACACCCACACAAAATCTCCAGCTCTCTTTCTCCATCTCCCTTACCCGCTAAAGGGAAGAGCCCATTTCAAATTTATCTATAATAACAATTTTTACGCGTGCATTTCTTTTAATATCAAGTCTTGACATGTTTCTGACCTGAAACTATTGTGGCAGTACCACCAAAACAAGCACTTTGACAGTTCAAAAAGAGAAACTACGGATGGGCAATAAGTATTGCCTTATCAATGTCATGACAGGAACAGTTTAAAAAGGAGACATTTGAAACAGTATTGAGCCATTTGTCTGCATGAGAAGAGGTAAATGTAAATTGCCAAAACTTATTATTGTTTCTGATTTAATGTTTCACTCCAACATATTCTAAAAATTTAGCCATTCTTATAAGTGATAAACCAGACCCAGATTTTCACTCCCGGGTCGGGTGTGCAGAGGCGGGAGAAGCCCCAGCTCTGCCAATTCGACCTTTAAAAATGGCCGCCTGCTCTTTTGACTTTGTTCTGTGGGGGCAGGCTGGATTAGAAGTTGGGCCTGCTGCCCCCGGAACAAGTGCAGAGGCTGCTGGGTGCGGAGGCGAGCTGGGCAGATTAAATAAAAAAAAGACTGAAACAAAAAACAGCTTTCCACCCCTCACACCCACTCCACATGCCCCATCCTTGCCAACGTAAGCCACCTATTAGCCCCACAACCCCCATAGCCCCTCATGTCTACTATGCCAGCCCATGCCCCCTACCACCCCCTAAGGCCCCTCATGCCCCTATGCCAACCCATGCCCCTCTACCCACTCTACATGACTCCTCGTTTCCTCTACAACCCCCACATCCCCATGGCCTTTTATAGCCTCTATACCAACTCAGTACCAGCTCATGAAAAGACATACCCCCACCCACCACCCTTTTCCCTTACCCCCTCCATGTCAACTCGCCTGGTATCCTTTGACAGCTCTTTGATAGCTTTACAGTTCTTTGACAGCTTTGACAGTTCCAATGTGTTTATGCACTTATTATACACATCATGTTTACTTTTAATCTCAAAGAGTGCCTTACCTATCCCAAAGGGTGCCTTAACTCTCCTAAAGGTGTCCCGGGACTATACCCAAAGGGAGACCATCTCCAAAGGGGTACCCTTGCTATCCAAACGAATTCACAAGTTCAGACCAGCTCTTACCTGGCCTAATCTGCACACTCTGGGCTTCACATGCCTGGTTTACCAAAATCCCAGTTCAGTAGGGGCAGCTGGTGATTTAAATGGTCAGCTGCCTCTATAAACCGCTTAGCCGTGAACCACAGCCTGACTCCAATCCCCTCCCCGTGAAAATAAGAAGTGCTGTATTAGCGGGCAGGACTTAGGATTTCCAGCTCGTCCGCCATTTTCATCATGACAGAGAGGCTCTCCATCATGGCAAAAACCTTATTGTTTAGCATAATTTTGAAAATGATTTGGATTGAAATTTTTAAAAATTCATTTACAGGAATGTGGGCGTCGCTGGCAAGGCCATCGTTTATTGCCCATCTCTAGTTGCTCTTGAGAAGGTGGTGGTGAACTGCCTTCTTGACCTGCTGCAGTCCATGTGGTGTAGGTACACCCACAGTTCTGTTAGGGAGGGAGTTCCAGGATTTTGACCCAGCGACAGTGAAGTAACAGTGATACATTGCCAAGTCAGGATGGTGAGTGGTTTGGAAGTGAACTTCCAGATGGTGGTGTTTCCATGTATCTGCTGCCCTTGTCCTTCTAGATGGTAGTGGTCGTGGGTCTGGAAGATGCTGCCTAAGGAGCCTTGGTGAGTTTCTGCAGTGCATCTTGTAGATGGTGCACACTGCTCCCCCTGTTCGTCAGTGGTGGAGGGAGTGAATGTTTGTGGAAGGGGTGCCAATGAAGTGGGCTGCTTTGTCCTGGATGGTGTCAAGCTTCTTGAGTGTTGATGGTGCTGTGCTCATCCAGGAAGCTGGAGAGTATTCCATCACATTCCTGACCTGTGCCTTATAGATGGTGGACAGTCTTTGGGGAGTCAGGAGGTGAGTTACTCGCCGCAGGATTCCAAGCATCTGACCTGCTCCTGGCTAGTCCAGTTCAGTTCTGGTCAATTGCAACCTCCAGGATGTTGATAGTGGTGGGGTGGGGGAATTCAGTGATGGTGATGCCATTGAATGTCCAGGACAATGGTTAGATTCTCTCTTGTCGGAGATGGCCATTGCCTGGCAGTTGTGTGGCGCAAATGTTACTTGCCACTTGTCAGCCCTAGCCTGGATATTGTCCAGCCTTGTTGCATTTGGACGTGGACTGCTTCAATATCTGAGGAGTCGAGAATGATTCTGAACATTGTGCATTCATCAGCGAACATCCCCGCTTCTGACGTTATGATGGAAGGATGGTCATTGATGAAGCAGCTGAAGATGGTTGGGCCTTTGACACTACCCTGAGGAACTCCTGCAGTGATATCCTGGAACTGAGATGATTGACCTCCAACAACCACAACCATCTTCCTTTGTGCTAGGTATGACTCCAACCAGTGGAGAGTTTTCCCCCTGATTCCCATTGACTCCAGTTTTGCTAGGGCTCCTTGATGCCACACGTGGTCAGATGCAGCCTTGATGTCAAGGACAGTCACTCTCACCTCACCTCTAGAGTTCAGCTGTTTTGTCCATGTTTGAAATTAATACACAGTTCTACTCATTCCATCCCCCACTCATTCCATCTTCTACTCATTATATCACTCTGAAACTTGAACTTGATTGATTCTGTGTTCTTTAATTTCCCTAACCTATCTGTATTTGAAGCTGCCATCCAGACTAATATTTCTCTGATTCTCACTACCATGTCTGTTGAGTTTTTGCTGCTGTCCATGAGGCCTCCCCGTTCCCTTGCCACCCTACATCCCGCACTCTTCCCGTTGCTTAATTCGGGTAAACTCCCCTTTAGTTTCCCCCAAAGTTCTCTTCATCCCCCTGCTCTCTCTATCTCCTTCAGAACCACAGACGTCTGCCATCTTGTCTCTCAGATCTCACTTGTGTCCCTACCCATTCTCTCCACATCTTTGATGCGTGTCCTCCACTTTGCACATCTGAAATCCCTCCACCTTCACAAACCACATTTTAGGAGATATTCCTATCAAAGAAGATTAATACAACAGTGCCGCTTTTTGTCCCCACAGAATATTAGGCTCATTGTGAAATATTGCAGTCAGTATTTGCTGGTGATAGTTGCTTGTTAATATTTTGTTTAATTGGGTAATATATTAGCAACCATGAACTATACTACAACCTACTGAGGTGATAGAGGCTAATTTCACTTATCCTGCCTAGCCTTGACCCCCTACAGACTTTTGACATCATGCTAACTTTGATTTGGAAACAGGACAGGAGCGGGAGATTCCTCCCCAGTGTCCTGGCCAGTATTTATCCCTCAACCGACATGTAAAAACAGATTATCAGGTCATTGTCACATTGCTGTTTGTGGGACCTTACTGTGTGCAAATTGGCTGCTGCCAAGGGTGGGAATTGTTTTTTGGGGCTAGCACACAATGGTTGCAGAATTGAGATGCGAGGATGGAATTTTACTTGATCACCTTTGGGAATCAAGTGACACTGATGTTGAGTATTCCATCATGAGTTTGGAAAGGTGCATGGTTATGCAGGGGAGGCAATTATGCACATTGGTGCCAAGTGAATGAGTGGCGGTATGTTATGATGCAAGCAGACTTCAGCCTGTTTTCTGAAGCATAGCATTATATAGTAATTGAAACATGCGGGCAGGCTATTTGGCCTAAACAGTTCTTGTTGATGATATCCTCCACGTGAGCGGTAATCCTCATCAATCAACAATGGAATGAAAATCAGGTGGATTCTACAAAGAATGGGACATTTGTTCTGACAGGTTACTGACCAGGCATTTAAATTGAAAATTATCCTCTATAATGACTGCACTTCAAAAGTAATCTATTAGCTATGAGGTGCTTGGTGGTATCTTGAGGATGTGAAAAGTACAATATAAATGCAGGTTTCTTGCTTATCTTATTTATACACTCCATTCATTAGAAATGAATCTTCAGGTTATAGGCTAATTGTTGGAGTAATATCCCTTTCTGCAATCTGTGCTGTCTTCCGGCCTCCCCACTGGAGTGCTCAATTACTCATTTTTGGATCTAGACCTGGATTCAAAGTTGTCACCTGAACGTGAATTTCACAACGACTGTTTAGTCACAAGTAAAGCCTATTTCATGAAATTTTCAAATTGAACAGGGAGATCAACAATACACTGAAATACATGATAAGAATATTGTATAATGGAACAAAATCCTCCTCCTGAGGTCTCCAGCATCACAGATACCAGTCTTCAGCCAATTCGATTCACTCCACATGATACCAAGAAATGGCTAAAGGCACTGGATAGTGCAAAGGCCATGGCCTCTGACAATGTTCCGGCAATAGTACTGAAGTCTTGTGCTCCAAAACTTGCCGCACCTCTAGCCAAGTTGTTCCAGTATAGCTACAACACTGGCATCTGCCTGGTAAAGTGGAAAATTGTCCAGGTATGTCCTGTCCACAAAAAGCAGGACAAATCCAACCCAGCCAATTACCGCCCCATCAGTCTACCCTCGATCATCAGCAAAGTGATGAATGGTGTCATCAACAGTGCTATCAAGTGGCACTTACACAGTTATAACCTGCTCACTGACACTCAGTTTGGGTTCTGCCAGGGCAACCCAGCTCCTGACCTCATTTCATCCTTGAACCAAACATGGACAAAAGAGCTGAACTCAGGAGGTTAGGTGAGAGTGACTGCCTTTGACATCAAGGCAATATTTGATTGAGCGTGGCACCAAGGAACTCTAGCAAAACTGGAGTCATTGAGAATCATGGAGTCATACCTAGCACAAAGGAAGGCTGTTGTGGTTGTTGGAGGTCAATCATCTCTGGAGTTCCTCAGGGTAGTGTCCTAGGCCCAAACATCTTCAGCTGCTTCATCAATGATTTTCCCTCTATCATAAGGTCAGAAGTGGAGATGTTCGCTGATAATTGCACAATGTTAGCACCATTTGTGACTCCTCAGATACTGAAGTAGTCCATGTCCATATGCAGCAAGACCTGGATAACATTCAGGCCTGGGCTGATACGTGGCAAGTAACATTCATGCCATACAAGTGCCAGGCAATGGCCATCTCCAACAAGAGAGAATCTAACCGTTACCCCTCGACATTCACTGGCATTGCCATCGCTGAATCACCCACGCTCAACATCCTGGGGATTGCCATTGACCAGAAACTGAACTGGACCAGCCATATAAATACTGTGGCTACCAGAGCAGGTCGGCGGCTGGGAATTCTGTGGTGAGTAACTCAAGCCCTGCTTCCTTAAAGTCTGTTTACCATCTACAAGGCTCAAGTCAGGAGTGTGATGGAATGCTCTCCATTTGCCTGGATGAGTGAGTGCAGCTCGTAAAAATTTGAAGAAGCTCAAAACCATCAGGACAAAGCAGCCCACTTGATTGGCACCCTATCCACCATCTTAAACATTTACTCCCTCCATCATCGATGTACAGTGGCAGCAGTATGTGCCATCTACAAGAAGCACTGCAGCAACTCAGCAAAGTTCCTTTGACAGCATCTTATAAACCCGTGACCTCTACCACCTTGAAGGACAAGGGCAGTAAACGCATGAAAACAGCACCACCTGCAAGTTCCTCTCCAAGGCATTCACCATCCTGGCTTGGAACTATATCGCCGTTCCTTCACTGTTGCTGGGTCAAAATCCTGGAACTCCCTCCCTAACAGCACTGTGGGTGCACCTACGCCACATGTACTGCAGCTGTTTCAAGAAGGCAGCTCATCAACACCTTCTCAATTAGTGATAGGCAATAAATGTTGGCCTAGCCAGTGATGCATAACAAAAACAAAAATATCTGGAAAAACTCAGCAGGTCTGACAGCATCTGCGGAGAGGGATACAGTTGACGTTTCGAGTCCGTATGACCCTTCATTAGAACTAAGAAATATAGAAATGAGATGAAATATAAGCTAGTAGAAAGGGGTGGGACAGGAGAGCTCGATAGGGGGCCAGTGATAGGTGGAGGCCAAGAAGAGACTGCCAAAGATGTCATAAACAAAAGGACAAAGGAGTGTTGACTGTGGTGATATTATCTAAAAGATGTGCTAATGGGGACATCAAGGGAAGCAAGCTAGTGGCAGATGGTCCTAGTGTGGGTGGGGTGGAAGAAAGAGATCGAAATGGGCTAAAAGGTGGAGATGAAACAATAGATTGAAATAAATTTAAAAGTGGGGGGAAGAGAAAAAAATAGTTGTAAAAACAAAATTATAAATTATTGGAAAAAGGGGGATCGGAAAGGGGATGGGGATGGAGGAGAGAGTTCATGATCTGAAATTGTTGAACTCAATATTAAGTCTGGAAGGATGTAGAGTGCCTAGTCGGAAGATGAGGTGCTGTTCCTCCAGTTTGTGTTGAGCTTCACTGGAACATTGCAGCAGGCCAAGGACGGACATGTGGGCATGAGAGCAGGGTGGTGTGTTGAAATGGCAAGCAACAGGGAGGTCTGGGTCATGCTTGCGGACAGACCGAAGGTGTTCCGCAAAGCGGTCACCCAGTCTGCATTTGGTCTCACCAATGTAGAGGAGACCACATTGGGAGCAGCGAATGCAGTAGACTAAATTGAGGGAAGTGCAAGTGAAGTGCTGCTTCACTTGAAAGGAGTGTTTGGGCCCTTGGATGGTGAGGAGGGGGGAAGTAAAGGGGCAGGTGTTGCACCTTCTGCGGTTGCATGGGAAGGTGCCGTGGGAGAGGGTTGAGGTGTAGGGGGTGATGGGGGAGTGGACCAGGGTGTCCCGGAGGGAACGATCCCTGCGGAAAGCCGCCGGGGGGGTGAAGGGAAGATGTGTTTGGTAGTGGCATCATGCTGGAGTTGGCGGAAATGGCGGAGGATGATCCTTTGAATGTAGAGGCTGGTGGGGTGATAAGTGAGGACAAGGGGGACCCTATCATGGTTCTGGGAGGGAGAGGAAGGTGTGAGGGCGGATGCGCGGGAGATGGGCCGGACACGGTTGAGGGCCCTGTCAACCACCGTGGGTGGAAACCCTCGGTTAAGGAAGAAAGAAGACATGCCAGGGGAACTGTTTTGGAAAATGGTATCATCTGAACAGATGCAACGGAGGCGAAGGAACTGAGAGAATGGGATGGAGTCCTTACAGGAAGCGGGATGTGAGGAGCTGTAGTCGAGGTAGCTGTGGAAGTCGGTAGGCTTGTAATGAATATTGGTGGACAGTCTATCACCAGAAATTGGGACTGAGAGGTCAAGGAAGGGAAGGGAAGTGTCAATGATGGACCACGTGAAAATGATGGAGGGGTGGAAATTGGAAGCAAAATTAAAAATTTTTCCTGATCCAGACGAGACCATGAAGCAGCACCGAAGCCGTCATCAATGTACCGGAGGAAGAGTTGTGGGGGGGGGGCCTGAGTAGGACTGGAACAAGGAATGTTCCACATACCCCATAAAGAGACAGGTATAATTGGGGCCCATGTGGGTACCCATAGCCACACTTTTTATTTGGAGGAAGTGAGACGAGTTTAAGGAGAAATTGTTCAGTGAGAGAACAAGTTCAGCCAGATGGAGGAGAGTGGTGGTGGATGGGGATTGTTTGGGCCTCTGTTCGAGGAAGAAGCGGAGAGCTCTCAGACCATCCCGGTGGGGGATGGAGGTGTAGAGGGATTGGACGTCCAATGATGCATAATGCTTGTGAAAGAATAAATTAAAAAAATTACAGTGGGCCAAAAATTTACAGGTGAACATGAAAGAACCATTGTACTACTTGTAGAATAGCAGCGAGTTCTCCCTTTACCCCGGCCAACATTCAACCTTCAACTAACACCAGTCATTTGTCTAATGTGCTGTTTGTAGAACATGCTTTATGGTTGCTGCATTTGCCTACACAAGAGCAGTGACTAATTTGCAAAAAAGTAATTAATTGGGCATGAAGGTGCTTTGAGATCAGGAATGATATAAATTTAAGTTATTTCTTCACTATTGACAGGCATTAATTCACTTAAAATTCATTAAAATTAAAATTAATTCAATTAAAATAAACTCAGTTTATGTTGCTGAAGTTCTATTGACCACGCATAATAGGTTCTTCTGAGAGCCGTGATGATCAAAATCCTATCAATGAACTAAAGAGAAATTGGAACTGAACAGGTTTTGGAGAGGGGGAAGAAATCTCAAATATATCTCATTGTGTATATAACTTGTTTTTTGTGCAGGGAAGTGGTGAAGACCTTTTTGCTGTGCTATCAGTAATGAAATCATAAACTTATTTATGAAAAGAAGTCTGATTTTGTTAAATACAGGTAAAATGCACAAAGGAAAATCATCCCTTTTTTATGAACAGATTCTGATGGTTAATTCCATGAAATGATGGCTCAGTAATTTGATTGCAATAGAAAGAAACAATATAAAGTCTTTTTCTCCTTTAGGGAAAAACCTTTGCGATTTTTTGCCCTATTTGCGAAGGACTAAATGTTGAAGGAATGAAATTCATGCCCTTAAAATATGTAAATATACCAGGCATTCATGAATTATACATGCACAGCAGTGTACAGCACATAGTCTATAACAATAATAAAGCCAAATATAAGGTGTTTATTAGAGATAACAAGAATCCATATATGATTATCTTTACTAAATTTGTAAAGGAGAGGGCTAATGCCAAAGCTTCAGATTGTACAATTAAATGCTATATGCAAGTAAATGGGATTCACTGTATGTAATGTATAGTACTTTTCAGGGGAATATAATGCACCAGCCCTGCTCAATGAACACTTAGTGACTGGCATTTGGGCAGAAAATCTCTAACGTTCAAGTAATTTAACTTTAAAATATGCTAAATCAAAAGGTCTGGCTGGCTACACCAAAGATATGTTGATAATGAAACACCAAACAGTGTCAAAAAAGTAGGAGATTTCTCGAGCATTCAGTGCCTGAGTTTTCTCTGGGGAGAAGGGTAGAAGTGCAGATAGACAGTTGAAGCAGATAATGCATAAATTATTATATTCCTTTTTTATTATTTCATGTGTAAACTGCATCAACTGTCACTCTTTAATTCTCCCTTGAGGAGCCTGCAACACAAAAATTTAGGAAATGTTCTGCTTCCTCTGACATTCATTTATAAATATAGGATAATGTTCCAAAGGAGTAAAATATTTAATTAGAATATTTTCCCTGTATGGAACCTATTTAGAACCTAGTGTAAGCGCAAATCCTGAAATTTGAGATTGATAGATTGATTACATATGAACGACAGAACTTGCACTTATAAAGCGGTTTTATCCTTAGGCCCTCCTATAATATTTCATGGCTGATGAATTCCTTTTGAAATGTAGTAACTGTTCTGAAGACAAATATGGCATCCTATTTGTGCATAATGAGGCTCCACAAATAGTAAGTTGATGAGTGATCAATTAGCCTGTTTTTGATTGGGAGAAATACTGCCTGGAACACTGGGAGAACTTCCAGTTCCTCTTCTGAGTAGTGCCATGAGATCTTTCCCACCCACTAAAACAGGCACATTTGGTTAAATGTCTCATTCAAATATTACACCTCTGCTAATGCTACATGCCCTCATAACTGCATTGATGTGTCAGCCTAGATTAAATACTGTGGGACTGGAGTTGGGCTTGAACTCAGAGACACAATGGCCCCAATTGATCCAAGCTGATCAATATTTTCTTTAACTACAGTGACTTAAGGAAAAACTTTCACCTTCAGTGATCACAGAAGTGTATGTCAGCAAATGATGTTGTTTAAGAGCTTGCCCTTCAATTTGGCATTGAACAATTCATTTGGCATTGCTGATATATTTTGCGGCAAGAGAGCTGCTGATGCTGTTGTTATTTTACACCTCTCACTGCTGTACACATACGTGTTTGAGGAATGGTGCAGGAAGGGAGTGGAGGGGAAGGGGTGAGAGTCAAAAGGGGAGAAGGGAATAAGGTATAACACATGTGCACATTGAAACAAATGTACGAGGTGCTGTTTACCATTTTACCCTACGGACTGCATTCCAATAATTGAGCATGGTGGTATAGGCTTCAATGGGCCATCATTCACTAAGACAGGACATAGAAATGCCAAAATATTTCTCAGGATTTATGTCAACCCAACTGGTTCACTAATATCTTCCAGGAGGGGACCTTCCAACCCCACTCAGTCTAGTGTACATGCAGCTAAAGTCCCACACTATGTGGCTTAGTGCCCTTGAGGCAACGAGGGGTGGGCAATAGTTACTGCTATATCAGTATCTTCCACCTCCCAAGAACCCATATGTTCACCTGTAAAGAAAATATCATTGCACCTCCCAACCCCCCGTAGTCTCATGTCTCACAACCAGTTTTGATTTCCTCGTCTGTACCAGGTCCCAATCAATCCAAGCCAACACTCCAGCAGCTTTAACCTGCAGGTCTGACAATGCTGTGCTGAACACTTTAATATGATACTATGGTCAAATATACATCATAAAGACAGTTAAGGTACTTGTGTGCTTATTTGAGCAGCTTACCTTTGAGGTTTTAGAAGTCTACACAGTCAAGCATGGGAACGTACAATGATGGTATCAGAGAGTTGACGATTTAAAGGAAATTATTTCACCCACACAATGCAAAGCTTTTTTCAAGGACATTCCAGACAGCGGGCATCACTGTGCTTGTTGGCACATAAGAGCCTGTACATTACAAAGACTTGACAGTGCCCTGAAGAGACTGGTGCTCGTGTTGCATTGACAGTGAAATGTATTAAGCTGTATTGCTGGGCCTATAGTTAGTCATGCTGAAGGCACTGATGAGTCCAGTGCTTCAAAGGCACTGCACCTGGACAAAACTAGGGCAATGTCCAAGGTTCTATTTACATAATCATTTTTAAACCCGGTTCACATCTAGCTGAATTTACAAAGGTACTGACATAAAAGATGGATCACCACCAGCACAGGACAAATTAACATGTACAAGGTGAAAGATCTGATGACTGGGATGTGCACTTTCTAAAAGCTGTGTGGCAAACAGATTGAGCATATGTTCATGAGGGGTAGATTTTGATTTTGTGTGAAAGTGTTAAAAAGGTGATAGCGAGTCGGCAGCTTGCTTCCAGTGAAGGCAGCGAGAATACAAATTGGGATGGGCTGGTGACTCACTATCATGTATTTTATACTATTGCCTAAAGACAAACTTTATCCCCAAAACACTTAAAGTTAAAACAGAATATACAGCAGCTCCATCTACATCTGAAAAGACAAATTAACATTTCAGGTTGCAAGAAACCACATGCAAAATTCTTGAGAGCAGAAGTCAAGGCTGATACTCGAGTGCAGTACTGAGGGTGTGCTGCACTGTCAGAGGTGGTTTATTTTGGAAGAGATGTTAAACCGAGGTCCTTTGTGCTCTCTCAGGTGGATGTAAAAGATTTCATGGCACTATTTCGAAGGGGAGCAGATGAGTTATCACCAGTGTCCTGGCCAATATTGATTCCTCAACCAACATAACAACCAAAACAGATTATCTGGTCATTATCACATTGCTGTTTATGGGAACTTGCTGTGCACAAATTGGCTGCTGTATATACTACACTAGACCAGCGACTACACTTCAAAGGTACTTCATTGGCTGTAAAGCGATTTGGGATATTCTGTGAATATTGCTGAAAAAGGAAACTTGCTGATGAAGCTTTTCATCTTGCACTCATCTGGATAGACGCAAGAATGCCAAATTTCAAAGGGACCAACAATTTATACTGCATGAGAAACATGATGCTGACTGGTTGAGATGTTGCCATGGTGAATGCATCAGGGAACTTCACAGAATCACATCTAAGGTTAGACATTATGTTCTGTGTTTTCAAGCACAGGTGAATTGAGTACAATCATTACTCTGCCTATTGCAAGCCGAAGGGACGTGCTGATTGATATGATCCGGCACCAGTCATTGAGACGTACAGCATATGTACCTAGCATTGCACAGCAATGAAGTTCATATACACATTATTCATTTGTGTGGTAGGCAGAGTGTCTTTTTGGCTTGATGGCAGCATCTGATAATGGAAAATACCACTCGTGTTGCCACTGCATGAAATGGCTAGCTTCACTTGTTGCTCAGATCCTTGGAGATACTTTACCCTTCCAGGATAATTTGAGGCAGACTATGCACATTTTACAGGTTCCAAAGTGGCAGCCTTAGGCCTATTCATAAGTATGGGGGACAATAGTTCCTGGTGCATTCACTATGGCAAAGTCCTGACCAATCAGAGCCAACTTGCCAACCAATCTGAAAGGTTGGACAGACTGGGCTTGTTTCCACTGGAGTTTAGAAGAGTGAGGGGTGATTTGATTGAAGCATACAAGATCCTGAATGGCTTTTACAAGGCGGACGTCAATAGGATGTTTCCTCTTGTGGGCGAGTCCAGAACTAGGGTGCACTGTTTTAAAATTAGGGATCACCCTTTTAGGACAGAGATGAGGAGAATTTTTTTCTCTCAGAGGGTTGTGCGACTTTGGAACTCTCTGCCTGAGAAGGTGGTGGAAGCGGGGTCATTGAATATTTTTAAGGCAGAGGTAGATAGATTCATGTTAGGCAAGGGAATCAAAGGTTATCGGGGATAGATGGAAATGTGGAAATCGAAACACAAGAAGATCAGCCATGATTTTACTGGATGCTGGAGCAGGCTCGAGGGGCCGAATGGTCTACTCCTATTCCTATTTCTTATGTTCTTATGTTCAATCAACACCCTTTCCTTACGCTGTATAAGTTGTTGTTCCCTTTGCAATTTAGCATCTTGCATCTGTCCTGATGAGTGCAAGACAAAAAGCTTTGACAGCAAGTCTCTTTTTTCACCAATACTCGATGACCTATGATTATGAAAGGTGTCATACAAGCCTTTATTTATTTCTGCTCTCTTCATATGGTACCTGGTGGAGCTGCTGTGGTAGAAGATTGAAACAATGAAGTGGGGTAAACTTTGAATGATAGTGTACCATAGGTGATATCAGCTCAGCAGCCCCTTAAACACATTTCCTGATTTTCATTTCCATTGACTCAGATAGAAACCAAACCCAGCGCTACAGATGCCCAATCCCCTCTTGTTGATCACACTGTGTCTCCACCGTGGCCTGTGTGGCATTCCATCGTGAAATGGGCACCCATATGGGCAGCCCCAGTTTGCACCGGATGGTTCTAAATGAACATTATCCTGATGTCACACAGCCCAACCAGCTGGTACAATGCCAGGATACCTATTTTGAACTATTCAGGTTCAGACCACAAACTTTCTCCATCATTCTGCAAACAAGTGTGAAGCTGCAAGATGGATCCTCCACTTTGGTTATTTAAAGGGCCATGCACCTAAATTGTAGGTAAAGTAATTTTTTAAGATCTTCTACTATTGCAAAGTGTCTGGAAGCACTTTGAAGTGTTTTTGGAGGTGTTGTGATGAGTTCCTGGATTTATCAGCGAGTGTTGCTGCATCTTCACAGGGAAGGCAGAGGATTAAGTGATCTGTGCACACAAAGGCACAGGTTGGGGGCATTCATATGAACCTATGAATTAGGAGCAGTAGGCCACTAGGCCCCTTGGGACTGCTCTGCAATTCAATGAGGTCATGGCTGACCTCATTGTAACTTCAATTCCACATTCCTGCCTAGCCCTGATATACTTTCACCCTCGTGTTATCAAGAATCTATCCAGCTCTGCCTTAAAAATATTCAAAGGGCGGAATCATCCCAGATTTGCACAAAGTGGGGTAATGGGCGGGAGAACTTGCCATCCGCAATAGGGGCTATTCATGCTTTTTCATCCCATTCCCTGCCTCATTAATAATGCATTCTCGGGAAACATGCCAGGTCACTGGCGGAGTGGCCTCTGATTCACCCGCTTTCCATCACCTCTGGTATTCAGTAATCCAGGCACCATATTTAAAGGTGGCTCCTGCACAGAGCTAGCGCTCTCGAAGGCATTGGAAGGTGGTGCAAAATCATGGCTGCCAAAAGGAGGGAATATTTAAGCGATGCCACCCTTGGGTGCCTACTGGACGCTGTGGAGGTCCGCTGTGAAGCTGTCAACACCCGCTCCATGCAAAGACCAGCAAGCAAGGTCCAGCATGGGAGGCGGTGGCAGTGGTGGTCAGCGGCAATGTCCTGCAAAAGAGGACAGGCACCCAGTGCCGAAAGAGGATGAATGATATCCTCCATTCTGCCAGTGTAAATCACTCCTCTTATCACTCTCAGCTCACACACTCACAAACCCATCACACATCCACAGGGATCTCACTCTCTGCCAGTTCAAGGGACATCACCATTCACTCTCTCACACTCACCGTCATTGTCCTCATCATATCCATGGGACCACTCACCACCCACACATGCCAGGCATCCTTATCATCTGGCCTGGCAGGTGTCCTGCTTATACACTCTCCATCTGTATTCATGCAGGACAAGCTGCCACACAACAAGAGGGAGAGGTTGCAGACTGGTGGAGGGATGCCTGAAATCAAGGTCCTCACGGACATTGAAAGTTGAGCTATTCAGCTGGCCTGCGATGATCTGGACCGTTTCTGTGCTGATGGTGAGGTTGGTGGTGCTCTACCAAGTGAGGATCCAGCAGCGCAACATCCATCAGACAACCATGCTGTGAGTGAGCTTCCCTGTTCCACAGTCGCTGCCATGCACTAATTATCTCTCCTTGCTTTCACAGGCACTTCTGGGAAGCAGCCGAGGGGGTCCATAACCCAGGTCCTCGACTTAGCCCTGAAGGCACCTAGAAAATGAATCTGATGACACCCTAATTGAAGACCTGTCACAGTGCTCGCCCACTCACCCTCACCAGCACAGAGACACACACCTTGGTGGGACCTAACTCTAGAGTAGCCTCGGGATCACAATCTGCTGTGCACATCACACTGTCTGATCCACAGCAGGTGGTGGCAGGGACTTCCAGAGGTTTCTGGCACTCGAGTGAGTACTGGAGGCCAGAACTCTGCTGAGTCCGAGTCAGATGAAGAGCCTCTACGCTCGATCATACCACAGTTGCCGGAGCTGCAAAGGCAAGCTCGGGAACACCAGGAAGGGATAACCGTTGCATTCCTCAGGTTACAAGGCACGATGGAGGAGTCCATTTGCTTTCAGTCTGAGGTGATAGTGCTGGCATGCCGATGCACCGAGGTCAACACTGGTAGGCTGGCAGCCGCCATGGAGACCTTGGTCCAGGACTTTGGTCCTGCATTGCTGCGTGGGCTGAACTCCATCACTGACTCCATAGTTGACCTCCAACAGTGTCAACGCAAGAGCATTGTGGGGCAGCTCAATCTCACTCCAGTTCCCCCTTCTCCTCAAAGAGTCAGCCAGGGGCTGTTGGGCACCCATAGGGAGGAGGATCAGCAGGTGCACACCCCAGGGCCATCCACCCAGGTGAGTTTGGGAGTATCTGGCCCATCCGAATCCCCTCTTCCTGTGACCTCAGCAGCTCCAGCTCCACAGGCCAAGGAGGGTGCCACTGCCACACAGCAGGACCCTGAAAGCAAGCCGGGGCCCTCCAAGTCTCGGCCCTCCAGAGGACGCCTGCTAAGGTCATCACAGACAGGGCATAGCAGTCAGCAGGCTGCCTCCACCGCCGCTGTGGATGTCCAGGGAGCACCATGACATAGTGGCAGGGTTAGGAAAGATAAGAAGATGTAGCTGCACAGCTTGGGCATGGGTGTTAATCACTTGTACTTAATGTTCACTATTGTAACCAAACTCTCAAGCACGTCTCCCTGCCTATGGCTCCTTGTGATGATGACCAGTATTCGTGTCACTCAGATGTGAAACCTTGGTCCCTGCACAAATTGAAGGCAGGCATCTCAGTCCAGGGTCTTTTCCCTGTGCAGTGTGTAACCTTCAGACCAAAGTGATGATCCGGCTTCACACTCAGTGGATACATCAGTGATGCCTGCACCTCGATGGTGCTTGTCATTGCTGCCAGAATGTAGTGGGCAGGCACCACACAGTTCCTCA
The DNA here is from genome assembly GCF_964194155.1 of Cetorhinus maximus. Lineage (NCBI taxonomy): Eukaryota > Metazoa > Chordata > Chondrichthyes > Lamniformes > Cetorhinidae > Cetorhinus > Cetorhinus maximus. The sequence continues at coordinate 172,203,319 of NC_135881.1, read as the reverse complement.
TTCTCTCTGTGTGCTCTCAGCACTTTTTAGGTGGGGCTGGCCCCCATCTCTTCAGTATCTGTGTCCGGTGACGATGTGCTCCTGAAGGGGTCAGGTGCTGAAAGCTGGCAAAGCAACAGGTGCATTTAAAGTTTCATGACTGCATCTCCATGATATGACCCTGAGCGCAAGTGAGCTGCCGTCAGCCAGACAGGAGTCAGACATTCACAGAGGCTATGTGAAGATCTATGGAATGTCCTCACTGCATGTCATCATTATCCTCCTGCAGTTGAGCAACTATCAGGGCCTCCGCTGCATCTCCATGACATGAGCCTGACCACTGAGGCTATGTGCGCTGCCACCAGCCACACATGAGTTAAACATTCACGGATGCAATGTGAGGATGTCAGGTCTGTCCTCACTGCATCTCTTCATCATCCCCCACGAATCCCGCGGCTATGAGGGCCTCCCGAGCATGCCTGCCTCATCAGGCCAGTGCGATGGCCGCCTCATTGGCATCCTCACCTTCAAGAACCTCATCACTGTCATCCCCTTCGATGTCCTCCCGATTGGAGGATACATGCAGCTCCTTCATCTCCTCCTCAGCTGCGTCCTCCCCCTGTTGCAGCGTCAGGCTGTAGAGCACGCAGCAAGTGATGATGATGTGCAACACCCTCTGGGGACTGTATTGCAGGGCTCCACCGGACCTGCTGAGGCACCGGAACCTCATTTTCAAAATGCTTATAGTTTGCTCCAACAAAGTCTGGGTTGCGGCACGAGCCTTGTTACACCATCGCTCTGCTGCAGTCTGAGGCTGCCTCAAGGGCATCATTGGCCACGTCCTCTGTGTATAGACCTTGTCCCTGAGGAGCCAAACCTGAAGCCTCTCTGGACCCTGGAAGATGTCAGGGATCCGAGACCTGCTAAGGATGTAGAAGTTGTGGACACTCCCTGGGAATCATGCACAGACTTGTAGGATGTGTTTGTGGTGGTCGCACACCAGCTGAACACACAGCGAGTAGAAGCCCTTTTGGTTGACGTAGTTGACTGCTTGTTGCCACGGAGATCTAACAGTTGCTGGCACTCTGCACCTGTGGAAAACCTGAGATCTGCACAAATCCCAGTGCTCTTGCTTCTCAGTTTTCCTGATCCCAGGTGAAATGCACAGAGTTCTGTGCCTTTGTGAAGATAGTGTCCGTGACCTCCTGGATACACTTGTGTGTGGAGACTTGTGAGATCCTGCACAGGTCACCTGTGGAGCCCTGGAAGGAGCCACTGGTGTAAAAATTGAGGGCTGGGGTGGCTTTCATGGCCACTGGCAGTGGATGCCCTCCATGTCCCCGTGTGCAGTCTTCAGCATCAATGGTTCATCTGCAGGAATGATAGGTGCCATCTATAGACCCTGGGTCTAGCAAGGCGCCTACAAGTGACTACTTGTTGTGGATCTTCTTGAAGGAGATGCTCCTCCCTTTGCCGAGCCAGGTGCCTCTGCCTCTCTCTTCTTCTTCTCTGCTCTCTGTAAGCCATGAGGCATAACGCTAAATCACCAGGCTCCATGATCCTGATGTTCTCCTCCTGCAGGATCAAAGAGAGAGATGCATGGGTTATCATAGGTGTACTAAGAACCTCTCTTGGTTAAGTCTGAGGGCCCCTTCACGGAGGAGAGTGCTGGCCACCATTCGGATGGCCAGTATGCAGTGTGCTCATTGGCTGTCTGAAACCACGCCCACCTCCGCCCCACTCCTCTTGATTGGTGGCAGCTTCACTTACTGGACTGCATGCTGTGCCATCAGCTCAGGCGCAGGCATTCTCCTAACCCACACTGCAAGGCTGTGCTGTTAGCTTGAACCATAATGATTACTGGTTCACATCTTAATAAACACATTGCAAGGGGCTGTGAGCGCCTCCACCAGTGACTGCACCATGGCCAGCTTTCACAAGGGGATTCTACAACTTGCCCAGTCAGCCAATTGCTTTGCTGCCACCTAAAACACACATTAATTTGCAGTCTGCACCCGAGGGGTGCAATGTTCTGGAGCATCTGGTGGCACTTTCATGCTTTTGCATTGCAGAGAAGCTTCAGAGGCCTGTCTCCAAGCATGTCAATGGAGCTCCTGCTGAACGGTCTCAGCTGCGAAAGAATGCTTACTTTTGACAAGCTTTTCCAAGTGCGTGGCCGCTTCCCTCAACCCCCTTCCCCCATCACCTCGGCATGTGCTGAGTCCTTCCTTCAGTCTGTGCTTCCTGCCCCCCATCTCTCCCCCTTCCCCCACACCGGGCCTAACCCGCTCAAAGTTCAGCTCCCCAAGTGCATGCCCTTTAAAGGCTGTCGTGAAGTATGCCATTCTGAAGTCACGCCGATGTCGGTGGGAAATTTGACATAGGGGGATGATTCCGGTGAGCAGGGCTTATAATCAGATGCAAATATATTAAAATGATGCTCCCGATGTGTGGCGGCAGGAAATGCGGCCTGCCATTGACAGGTGGAGCGGACGATTGCAAACTGGTTTCATGATGAGGTAAAACTGATTTTTGGCCTTCTTGCTATATTGCCCCGCTCCCGCCAAAACGCCCAAATTCAGCGGGGGTTGGAAAATTCCAGCCAAAAACTCTGCTCCCACCACCTTTTGAGGAAGAGGGTTCCAAAGACTCACGACCTTCTGAAAGAAAAAATATCTCCTCATCTCTGTCTTACATCAGTGAACCCTTATTTTTAAACAGTGACCCCTAGTTGTAGATTCTTCCATAACAGTGGCAGTGCCTCTGCGTCTGCAACAGAAAGATGGAGCAGAGGCTGCAGAGAGAACAAACTCTATGTGATACCCTTTGCCAAGTTGGAGTTGGACTCCTCCATGCTTCCTGACTGTGACAGGATGCTGTCTGACAAGCCTTTGTCCCCAGCATCTTGATTTCCATCCTCACCCCGTTGAGATTTTAAAAAATTCATTCACAGGATGTGGGCTTCATTGGCTGGACCAGCATTTATTGTCAATTCATAGTTACCCTTGAGAAGGTGGTGGTGAGCTGCCTTCTTGAACCGTTGCAGTCCATGTGGTTAGGGTACACCCACAGCGCTGTTAGGAAGGGAATTCTAGGATTTTGACCCAGCGACAGTGAAGGAACGGAGATATATTTCCAAGTCAGGATGATGGGCGACTTGGAGGGGAACTTCCAGATGGTGGTGTTCCCATCTATCTGCTGCTCTTGTCCTTCTAAATGGTAGTGTTCGTGGGTTTGGAAGGTGCTGTCTAAGGAGCCTTGGTGAATTCCTGCAGTGCATCTTGTAGATGATACACACTGCTGCTACTGTGCGTCGGTGGTGGGGGGAGCAAATGTTTGTGGATATGCGCTGCTTTGTCCTGGATGGTGTCAAGCTCCTTTAGTGTTGTGGGAGCTGCACTCATCCAGGCAAGTGGAGAGTATTCCATCACACTCCTGATTTGTGCTTTGTAGATGGTGGACAGGCTTTGGGGAGTCAGGAGCTGAATTACTTATCCCAGGATTCCTAGCCTTTGACCTGCTATTGTAGCCACAGTGGTTAGTCTAGTTCTGTTTCTGGTCAATGGTAACACCCAGGATGTTGATAGTGGGGGATTCAGTGATGGTAATGTCATTGAACATCAAGGGGCGATGTTTAAATTCTCCCTTGTTGGAGATGGTCATTGCCTGGCACTTGTGTGGCATGAGTGTTACTTGCCACTTGTCAGCCCAAGCCTGGATATTGTCCAGGTCTTGCTGCATTTGGAAATGGGCTGTTTCAGTGTTTGAGAAGTTGCCAATGGTGCTGAACATTGTGCAATCATCAGTGAACATCCCCACTTCTGATCTTATGATGGAAGGAAGGTCATTGATGAAGCAGCTGAAGATGGTTGGGCTGAGGATACCACCCTGAGGAAGTCAGAACTGTGCCCCCCCGCCTTCCCCCCCCACCTCCCCCCCACTCCAACACCGAATGCGTGGCGCCTTTTTCTTGATGTCTTATGGGCATTGCTCATCTGAGTCCTCTGCAGCAGGATTCATTTGCAATCTTGCCCTTCAGTGAACTGGAAAATGAAGCATCCTTTATTCCTGGTCTGGCTGCAGTCCATTTGTGCTGATCCCATCCCTATATAGCCTTCAAGGTGCATGCAATGCAAGTATCTGAGCTGGTGGTTGCGAGCGTCAGATCAAGTGATGGGGCCTCTTCAGTATCCCTGTGCTGCTGCGCTCTCTCTTCCTCCTTGAGCTGCAATGGCTGGGAGGTGGCAGTTCTTGGGTGTCTGAAAGCAGGAACTCAGAAGGGGAGGGTTGTTGTGAGGGCAGGCGGGTAGCTCGTCCATCATGCCAGATAGCTGGATGACAGTGCGCTACGAGTTGAGAAGGGCTATAAGGGAGGAACATGCCATCATCCTCATAGGCCATTGGCTTTTGGCTGATGCGGCAAAAATAGCAATGTGTTGGGATAAACATGCTGCAACATTTCTTTCTCCATAGGATTATTCCTGCTAGCTTTACTGCCAGGTGCTCTATTCCTGCCCAACCACAAAATTGCCAAATGTTAACAAGGTGGAACAAGGAGAGGGATGGTGGGGGGTAATATAAAGGTAGCAGTCAGATCTCATTAAGTGTTGCAAAGATAAAATACTGCAGATGCTAGAAATCTGCAATAAGAATAGGAAATGCTGAAAATACTCAGCAGGTCAGGCAGCATCTGTGGAGAGAGGAAAAATTAATGTTCCAGGTCAATGACCCATTGTCTCATCAAACTGAAACATTGGCTAAGATTTTCCGGTGTAAAGTTCCCGCCCAAAATCAATGGACGTTTGGCTTCCTCTCTGAATTTTCTCTCCTGTCCTTGTTGGGTCCTGCCTGGAAAATCCCTGCCATTAACTCTGTTTCTCTGTACAGAAGCTGCCTGACGTGTTGAGCATTTCCAGCATTTCCTGTTTTTACTCTAACTTTTGTGTGTCTCTAAAAGCATTGCTTGCGCTTTCAGCTCCATTTGATACCACAGGCTTACTCTCTTACTGTCCCTATCCCTTTATTAACAGAGATTACTGTACACTTCCACCTCGGAATCAGAAAGTGGTGGGTTCATGTCCTAATCCATAATCTTGAGCATAAAATCCAGGCTGACACTCCAGTGCAGTAGTTAGGGAGTGCCGAGGTGCTGTAGGTGTCTCCTTTTGGATGATACGTTAAACTGAGTCTTTGTCTGCCCTCACAGGTGGACATGAACGATCTCAAGACACTATTTTAATGAAGAACTGGAGTGTTAGCCCCAGTGTCTTGACCAATGTTTGTCCTCCAACCAACATCACTTAAACAGGCACTAATGTCACGTTTTTGTGATAATGTTGAAGGGAAGCAGCGATGTCAGGCTCATGATAATTTGGATCAATTTAGTTTTATATAAAAATCACAAAAGAAGGAAGTACGAACACTGGGGGAGTAAAGGACACAGTTAGTGTTTGACTGGATTGCAGATAAAACTCCAGAAAATGTTCCACCTTGGAATTTAAAAATAAATGTTCAAAGCCATCTAGGTGTTTCCTGAAGCACTGCTCCAAAATAAAGAATGGAGAAACCAGGAGCTCCCTGTCATTACTTTTGAAAATCTTCAAATGACCTCAAATCCTTACAGGAGTAATAATCCCAACGGATCTACAGAAGGAAATGACAGACATGCCCTCCAAAACCACTATTGATATCTTGGTGCATCTGTTCACTATTGCAGTGTGAGCTAATCCATATGAATTACGCTGTCTAGTTTCCCCACATTGTATTGCAAGGCACTTGGTTCTGTTGGATGCAGTTGCACTTCTCTATCTTACCCAAGTGGCCATAAATCATGGATTCACATTATCATGATCCTGAGGCACATCACAACTGATTCTGATCTTTTCCTCAGTCGATGGCCACACAAGTACTCTTCCAGGAGGAGTCACTGGGTGGCAAATAGGAGCAGGAATTCTGGATGATCTCAACCCCAGCCAACCTATGAGGAATGAGGCCAACTGTAGAATCCTTTCCATGCCCTGGCTAAAATTAAGTGATTTAGCAAAGACCGGGGCAGAATTTTGCCCTTGGTGTGCGGGATTGGCAGGGGCGGTTGGGAAGCCGACTATCGCCCACGATTGGCAGTGCACCGCAATTTCATGCTGGTGGGTCAATTAAGGCCCGCCCAGTGTGATACGCGAGCGGCAGCGCTGAGCACTGTCTGTGCGAGCGGCGGGGAGGAGGGCTGAGCTGCCTCAGGGAGATGAAGGATATATTGAAAAGATTATTAAACAGCAGAAAAATTTAATGAACCATGTCCCCTCATTTGACTCTGTCACACGAGAGGGACATATTTTTAATTAAAAATTAAAGTTTTTATTTCATTTGTATTTGATCTTAGAAACCTCATCCTGCCCTTGGATGAGGTTTTCAAAAAAATGCAAAGGCCACTTGGCCTTTTCGCTTGCCCGTCAACCGTTACGTTGAACGAGCAGTGAAGAATTCAGCACAATTGATAACTTAATGGCCTTAATAGGCCTTTTAAATGTCGGCGGGCGCGCTGCCAGCTCTGGCGCGTGCCCGCCGACCAAACTATCTTGCGACTGCACATTGACGTCGGCACGCTCGGCCGACATCATCACACATCATTTCACGCTCGGTCGGGTCGGGCGCGCACCCACCCGCCAAGCTAAAGATCCTGCCCTCGGGGTCAAACTTTCCTGGACTGTACAGCTTAGTATCACATGGGACAAACTGGCTGAGTCTTCGGATCTAGTTCCCAGGTACCATAAACTCACATCAAAGAACTATTCTGCTAATCATGTCAGGGAAACTAGCTGTTTTGACTTATTGTGTAAATGAAGCAAGCAGTATAAACTTTGATGTAAGTATGTACTCTGACACTGCAGTTTGGAGTTTGTACAATGATGTCCAATTGACATTTGTGAATAATGTAGAGTGTTAAATGGTGATGTTTTACCAGGAGTTATTATACTTTTGGATGCTGTAAACAAACTTACTGAGCCAATCAATATTAAGATACAGTCCATAATATTGTAGGGCATGGACTCTAATTGTTTGTGTGCCTTCGGTTACAATGATTTTTATTCCTATATCTGTACCTAATTTAAGATTTGTGTTTTCATTTCAACAGTATTCTGCCATTCCACTGGTCTCTATATTTGGTAGTTTATGCATCTTTCCAGTCCTTCATCTTACTTAACACAAGACCAAAATGACAGCAATTTGTAAAAACAACTTTAAGAAGTTTATTCTTACAGAATCATCTCATTTTGTGCTTCTTTGTTTTAATTAATCTTTCATTAGTGGACATCATTAGTAGTGGCAATCGAGTCTCAATAACCCTGTTATCTGGTTGTCAGGAGGGGGTGGTATTGTGTTGTTCTCACCCCAGTCCAAACAAGCTGTCATCTGCTAGAAGACAGCTGCCTTAAACTCAAAGGGATGACATTATGAATCCAAAAGTGAGTTCTACCATTAGAAGAATTACTATTATGTTCGCTTGCTGATTCCTGGAATGAAATGCCTCCATTAACTTGGCAAACCTGAACAGCGATTGGCACAGCAGCTTATGGTACAATCCTTTCACGTACGGAACCTTGGCCCAAATCCAACTCAGACAGAAATGATGGAAATATCCTCTCTCACACAGATGTTTGAGCAATTTTGACTCCATTTTTAAAGGATGTGACTACACAGTATAAAACCACTCTTAATTTGTCAGTAATTGACACCAAATTACTAGTCTAATTCAAATAGGCCACATGGATGACTTGTGGGTGAAGTGAAACTGTGTCTTTTTTGGGGTTGGGATGGTCAATGTTTATGGGATAGTGTACTGGAAGCTCGCATTGCATCTAACACAAGTAATATTTAACTTAATGCTTCTGGATGTTGATACCAATTGTGAATAGTGAGAAAATATTACATAGAATCATAGAATGGTTACAGCCCACAGAAGAAGGCCATTTGGTCCATCGTGTCAATACTGGCTCTCTGAATGAGCAATTCCCTGTCCTCTCCCCATAGCCTTGCACATTCTTCCTTTTCAGATAATAATCCAGTTTCCTTTTGAATGCCTCGATTGAACCTGCATCCACCACACCCTCGGGCAGTACATTCCAGATCCTAACCACTCACTGTGTGAAGATGTTTTTCCTCATGTCGCCATTGCTTCTTTTGCCAATTATCTTAAATCTGTGCCCTCTGCTTCTCAATCTTTGCACAAATGGGAACAGTTTCTCCCTATCTACTTTTGCCAGACCCCTCATGATTTTGAATTCCTCTATCAAATCTCCTCTTCTCCGAGGAGAAGAGTTCCAACTTCTGCAATCTATCTTCATAACTAAAGTGAAGGAGGCACAACATGAAAATTGGCAGATGATGCTAAGGTCTGTGCAAATGTTAGGAAGCTAGACGGTGCTGTATTGCTTCAGGTGGATCTTGATGTGTTGAGAAATTGACTTGCAAATGATGTTTAATTTGGAAAAGTGCAGTGATATGCATATGGGTAGGGCAAAAGCTTAGCATACCTACACCCTTCAGTGAAAAGTATTAAAAATCATGGAGAAAGAAAAAGGTCAGTGTGTTCTAGTGCATTGATCTCTAAAGGACCATGAACAATGCTATAAAATGATAACTAATGCAAATAGTGTGTAAGGGTACATTCGTGGAACAATTGATTATAAGTCAGGGCATTTTGACCTTGTACAAGGCCTTGGAAAGGCCTCAGTTGGAAAATTGTATCCAGTTTTGGACACTTCACATTGTGGATCATATTAAGGCTTTGAAGGAGGCTCACTAGACTAATTCCCAGTATAATGTACCTTAAGTTATCAAGATAACAAGAGTTAGGACTGTGTATTTTAGAGAAATGTTCAATTAGGGCTGATTGGACCAAGGGTTATAAAATGATGAAGGGAATAGATTGTGCTCCATGTGATAGTTGTACCAATTAGATAGTTTAGGGAGGATCGAGTTGTGCAGGGAAGGGTTGGTGGGATGGATCACAAGTTGTGTAAGGCCAGGTGTAGGTTAGATGTCAGGAGGTGGTTGTTTTCCCTGAGGATAGTGGCCCCCTGAAACGGGCTGCTGGCTCATGTGGTTGACCTCAGTTCGCTAAATTTCTTCAAGCGAGAGCTGGGTCTGTTTCTGGCTTGGGCAGAGATCGCTTTTTACAAAAGAATAGTTGCTGCAGAGAATTCAGAACCAGAGTGACCTCCTGGGCTAGTTTTTGCCACCTAGATGGATCAGAGAGGAATTTTCCAAATTTCTTTCCCACAAATTTGCTTGGATTTTTATCTGTTTGTTTGACTCTCCGGGGTTACCAGATGGTTTTTGGCTATCACAATTGTGTGAGACCGCTGGATGGACTAGAGGGTCTTTTCCTGTCCATCAGTCCATCATTGTTCATATGTTTCTAATAAGCAGTAGTAAGGAAAAGCCAGATTTAAGGTTTAAGCAGCCTGTATTGATAGATAGAATGGGGGAGTTACCCTAGGAAAGAATGAATTCATAGGATCATAGAATCTACCTCACATAAAGAGGTTATTTGACCCATTGTGCCTGCGCTGGCACATTGAAAGAGCAATCAAATTAGTCCCTTGTCACACTGTTTACCCCTGGCCCTGCAATTTTTTCCTTTTCAAATATACATCCAATTCCATTTCAAAAGTTACTATTGCAAGTGCTTCCATTATCCTTTCAGATCATCATAACTTACTGCACAAAAAAGTAAAATTCCCCTAATCACTCCCTGGGTTCTTTTGCCTTTTATTTTAAACCTGTGTCCTCTGGTTACTGATCCTCCTCGTTGGAACATTTTCTCCTTAGTTTTCTTTCAAGACCTTAAAGTAGTGAATCTTGCAGCTAATCTCAAATATTTCTACTTTCATGCTTCACAGGATCACATGTTGCTAAGTTGCTGATTTTTAATAATAGACTTACACATTTGTAAAGATGCTCCTTTCAGAATTATGGTCACATTCACTTCTCCCAAAATTGTTTTCTAAAAGGGCTTTGAGATGTTATTTTAAACCAGTTTGATCAGAATTTGCTGCTTTCTTCCCAGTCGAGGATTTTTTGAAGGCTTCCTCTGGTGAAGTGTTAGACTCATTAACGACACTGAGGTGTAATTTGTTTCTTTGATATTTAATGCAGGGATTTAAAAATCTAGCCATAGCTATCAATGATGTATACGTGAGACCTTGCATCACAAATAACCTGCTGTTCTTTTTATGCTTGGATTAGAACTTGTTCCTTGTTTTCAACTCTGCAACAATGTTCAATCTCTGTACATGAGCTCCATAAGCAGCCCTCATACGCATAACCAATTATACCCACGTGATTCACTCTATAGGATTCAGGAAAACCCTCCATTACAAGCAATTACAGTCAGGAAGCTCTTAATTATTAAGCAGCAAAAAGCACTAGAATAATAAGCAAGTATAAAATGAAGGAGAAAGGCTTTTCAAGTAAATGACTAAAAGGTTAATACATTTTATGTTAAATTTCATGTCAACTCTATTACTGCATATTCATATGATAAGAATGGGACAAAAAGTAATGCTTAAGATGATCTGGAGCTATCACATTGCTGTTTGTAGGAGCTTGCTATGAGGAAATTGGCTTCTAACATTACAACAGTAACAAAACTTCAGGAGTATTTCATTAGCTGAAATATGCTTTAGGACTTCCTGGGGCTGTGAAAGGCACTATATAAGTGTAAATTGTTTCCTTTTTAATGTTTTAGACTTGTTAGAACTTATACTTATCTAGAACAGTGTGTAATGGAAATAGATGAGTTTCTATGAGAACAGCTATTAGTTATCCTGCATGGTAACAACACGCACACAGGTTATTGCAATGTTAGTGGTTGACTGCTTATGTACATTGAAAACCTCCAAATATTCCCTACCTCAGTTTGTGTTGCTCTCTCTCTCTCCCCAGCTTGCTCTCTCTCTCCCTCCCCAGTTTGAGTTGTTATCTCTCCCCCCAGTTTGTGTTGTTCTCTCTCTCCCTAGTTTGTGTTGTTCTCTCTCTCCCCAGTTTCTGTTCTCTCTCTCCCCAGTTTCTGTTCTCTCTCTCCCCAGTTTCGGTTGTTCTCTCTCTCTCTCCAAAGTTTGTGTTGTTCTCTCTCTCTCTCCCCTCAGTTTGTGTTGCTCTCTCTCTCTTTCTCCCCACTTTACTCTTGATATTTCTCACACTCTCTCTCTTTCCAGTTTGTATTGCTCTTGTCGTATTAGGGTGTTTGGGACTGTAAGGGTTAATGTGATACTGGGGAAACAGTACCGCCCACATTATGATGTAGAGAATTACATGGAGTAGTAGAGTGTAGCAATAAGTCTGGTAGAAGTCGGCATGAAAATAGCACATAGTCAGGGCTGTATCCTGTACATATGTACATAATTATGTGTTGTTAATAAACAGTTATTGTTCAACCATACAAACCTGTTCATGAGACAACATGCAACCTTACAACATGGCGGCAGTGGGTGAAGGACCCCAAAGTATCTAAGAATGAAGAAATAAAGAAACTGCAGTCTGGTCCGAGAGAAGTGCGCCTAATTTGAAGACCTCGAATACACAGCTGGAGATCACTTAAGAAGTTCCTTTACAGCTGTGGAGGCTGAAGGGCAGAAGAAAGATCCACTGTGCAGGGTAAGAGGACTCCACCAGAACACGTGGAGGTCCGTTGCAAGACCCGGTCGAAGCAGAGTCAAAGGACCTAGCCAGATTGCAAAAGGGTGAGCAAATTCCAAAAGAAAGGCTGAAATAACCTTTAAAATTAGGCGCAATGATCAGGCAGCACTGGCAGACTGATTGTTTTAATGAGCGCAGCTTACAGGATGTTGCTGCCCAGATCCAGAGTTTGCACCCTAACACACACAAGACCGCACATGAATGGAAAAAATTTTTTAAAAGAGAAGTCTGAGCAAAAAATTGGCTACAATTCAATTTTTCAAGCTTAGTAGAGTAACTATATGGCCAAAACGACTTATTCTAAAAATTTTCTACAGAATCGCTAAAGTTTAAAACGGCTCCATAATCATGACAGGAGCTCGTTAAATCCCAACAAGCACAGGAAGCAAGTAAAATGTTAACTGCAGCACCATGTAAAAAAAAAGAAAATTTAAATCTGTATTCCCCTCTGTGCTAAAAACAGCCATGAATGGTAAATCAACAGTGCCAATTAAGGCAGATGGAAGGGCCAGTACAGGCACAAAATTGGGCGTTATGGAGAAGAAGGTTTTTTACGATATTTGATAGCATCAGGCTTGAATAAGAAAACAGAGCCTGAACAATTGAACACACTGGGCTGAATTTTCCGTTCGTCAGGCGGGCGGGGCTGACACAATCGCGGGCGGGCGCGGAGCCGATCGCAGCTGGCGATCCGGGCCGTGCCGCCATTTTGCGTGGGCACGCCAATTAAGGCCCGTCCAGCACATTTCACACTCCCGTGGAGAGCGGGATTTAAAAAATTGCAGCGGGCGTGCACAGACCGCCGGTTCCAATGGGGAACCAGCAGTCTCTACAAAGAAAGGCCAGGCAGCCTCCTTTAGGCTGATCACCATGGCCGGCTACAGGTGCAGGGGGTCTGCACAGCAGGCTCCAGTAGAGGGAAGGCCAGAGGAGGAGGGCAGGCCAGAGGAGGAGGGCAGGCTGCAAGGTAGGCCAGCGGGGGGGCCAATGTGCCCCTCGCTTCTCTGATGCCTGTCTTGCTGCCCTTCTTGAGGAGGTGGCAGCACAGCGAGAGGTCCTGTTTCCCGAGGATGGGAGGAGGGTCCCCCACGTGACGAAGCGGGCCTGGCAGGAGGTGGCGGAGGTTGTCAGCTCCCAAGATGCTGTCCATTGAACAGGGACCAAGTGCCGCAAGTGCTTCAATGATTTGTTGCGCTCTGGAAGGGTGAGTAACATGTTGGTCTTGGCCATTTAATCCAGCAGGTAGCCTTAGCCTTTGAGCATGCCCCCCCACCCATCTTAGTATCGTTACTGCATTGGGAATTTGGCGCATGCTGGGTGGGCAAACAGATAGTGACCATGCTTACATAAGCCTTAGTGGTTGATGAGAAGATGGGGTCTCCCTGCAGCATATGTTGGTGTTTGTCGCATTTGAGTAGTCTGGGGACAACTTGCAGGTGAGGCAGCTAGACACAAACTCAACTCCAACACATGTCATATTGATGGTGATGAGATGGTGGAAGGGGAGCCTCAAGGTGTTGTGGCCAAGAGCTATCTGCTGGCCTCGGCGCCGCACCTAGTTGTGCCTCCTTGCCATGGGTGCTAAGACCCGTGTGTTATTGAAAGTGATGGATGCCGAATGTGTCCAAGGTGGCCGTTGGGGGAGGGGGTTGGGAGCAGCCGTACTATCTCCTGGTGACTGATTCACCAGGAGTGTGGACAGGAGCCGCTGGAGGCCTCAGATGGGCCACTGTGGTTGGGGTGTGGCGTGCGCGTACAGAGTACATGAGCGATCAGCCCCAATAAATGGTGTTCTCTGTTCTGCAGGCGAAAACTGAGCACAACACCCAAGAGTGTTTGCGCACTGGTGGTGGCCAGGTCATGCTATACACACTGACCCACTTTGAAGAACTGGCCATGGAGCTAGAAATGAGCCGAGCGGCCAGCTCGGCAGGTGTCGGTGAGGCTGGGGTCAAGCAGCCAGGTCTTTGAGGCCCACAGTCCCATCCGCTCTGTCTTCCCACCATCCAAAGCACTGATGATTGCTGCAATCGTTAATGCAGCAACACTGCTCATTCACAGACTGATACAGTCAGACGTGTGGGTCATACACAAAGGTCCCTCGGCCCCTTGAGGATGCGCATCTCTAGCACCTTCCAAAGTTGCTTTATCCCATTTCTGACCACTATCTCCATGGCCTAACATGCCATGGCATCGCTGCTGCACATCCAAATACTTATTGCATCTTAGGAGGGTTGGTACCTCCACCACCCTTTCTGCCAGTGCGTCCCACATTACTCTGTAGAAAATGTCCTCAGCACCTCACCTGTCAATCTCATGGCACTCAACTTAAATAAATGCCAACACGTTAGTCATCCCTGCACCAAGGGGAAATGTTGCCTTCTGTCCACCCGTTCTATGCCCCTCATAACAGTGTGAAGGTCAATAATGTGACTTGTCAATCTCCTGTGCTCCACAGCAAATGTCACAAGTGTATGCAATGTTTCCTCAAAACTCCAACTCTCCAGGCCAGCATGCATCCTGGCCAGGAACCTCTGCACTCTCCCCACTCCAATGCCATCCCTCCCATGAAGCGAAGGTCACAATTGAACGCAGAAGCGTAGCTGTGGCCTCGACAGTGTTTTCTGCATTTGCAACATGACCTCCCTTTTCCTACACTCTATTGCTCGGCTAATAAAGGCAAGTCTGGCTTTTACTTTGTTGAACGCCTTATGTTCCTGTTCTGCTACCTTGAAGGGTCTGCCCAGCAAGGTCCCTGCAATCGTCCTTACTTTCCATGGTCCTACCATTTCTCCTGTATTCCTGTACCTTGTTTGTCTTGCCCAAGTGCATAACCTTATACTTACCCATTCCATGTGGCATTTCTTAGGCCATCTGACCAGCCTGTCTGTATGCGCATGTAATGTTTAGGCATCCTCTTGACTATTTACCATCCAACCAATGTTCGTCTCCTTAGGTTCTTGAAGGTTGAGCGCATTATGAGCCTGGGGGGGAAAGGGATGAATTGTGTTACTGACTGAACGCTAACTGATCCACTGTCCTTGTTGTTAATTTCAGCATCACCACAGCATGGCCGCCAGGAGGACATCCAGAGACCCCCTTCCACACCTGAGGGGCGTCAATTGGCACGAGTGTAACATCATTTCAGCGAGCCAGGCACCAGCGCTGCGACTACCACATCGGTGCCAGTTCTGGAACTGGCCACTCCCTCCCAGGCGGGGCCAGCACAGGCTCCACGGGCCAGAGGACGTCCACCAAGCTCATCGAGGCCAACAGGACAGCAGAGTCAGCAGGCTGTCTCACAAACCACTCCGAGCGATGGGGCAGCACCTAGACGTAGCACCCGGAAACGTAAGCATAAGGCACGTTAGGCACTCCATGGGTGTGTCACTGGCGATTTTCTGTTGCCCCTAGATTAGGGAATTTATTTTTGTCAACGTCGGAGCAACATTTTGTTATGATTTTGGTGGTACCATCTGATGGATGGGGGATAAAGTCCTCATTTGCTACCATGGCTGAGGGTGTTTCCTTTGTGCTGCATTTGTCTGTTTCACAGACACATCATGAGTGTTTGAGTGGACGTTGATGTTTCTGTACTAAGCCCTTAGTTGCAGCTGATAAAGTGGAAGATGTAACACTTAAGTGCCGCGTATTGATGCACCAGGCAATGCTGGTTTGCAGGTCCATTTGTGTGGAGCTAGCTGAAGGTTCGTTGGATTGAATTGTCCCAGATGTCTCTGCCTCCTTGGTGTAGTAGTGGGTCGGCCTGCTGCCCCTCATCATCGCCCCGTGCTTCCTCATCCTCTGAACCACTGCTGGATTCATCGTGTGCAGCCGCAGCCACTGTGTCAAGGTCTTCATTGTCAACTGCGTCCCCCCCTTTCCAGCGCAAGATTGTGCAGAGCGCAGCATGCTACCACTATCACAGCGACGCGATCTGGGGGGTACTGGAGTGTGCCCCCTGAGCAGTCCAGTCATCGGAAGCGCACCTTGAGAAGACCGATGGCTCTCTCCACCACAGCCCTTGTGGAGCCATGGCACCTATGGTAGTGCTCCTCAGCTTCTGTTCTTGGATAGTGGAGAGGTGTCATGAGCCACCTTCTGAGGGGATAGCCCTTGTCACCCACCAGCCATCCATCCAGCCGAGCCAGAGCACTGAAGAGCCCCGGCACCTGGGAGTGTCTGAGGATGGGAGCGTCGTGGGAGCTGCCTGGGTACCTTGCACAAACTTGCAGAATCTGCATCCTGTGATCACACACTATCTGCACGTTCATGGAGTGGAAGCCCTTCCTGTTGACAAAGGCACCGGGCTCACCTTTTGGCACCTTGATGGCCACATGTGTACAGTCTATAGCACCCTGGGCACAGGGGAAGCCAGCAATGGCCGCGAAGCCTCTGGCTCACTGTGCCTGGCTTGCCTGGTCGCAGCGGAAGTGGGTGAAGGTCAATGCACGTCTGAACAGAGCATCTGTAACCTGCTTGACACAAGTGTAGACAACTGATTGGGAGACACCACAAAGATCACCCACCGACCCCTGGAAGGAGCCAGATGCATAGAAGTGGAGGGCAACTGTGACCTTCAGAGCTGCTGGCATGGGGTGTCCTCCCACACAGTTAGGAGATATCTCAGGGCCAATCATCTGACAGATGTAGTTGACTGTTTCCCTTGACAGTCAGAGCCTCCTTCAGTCATATTGAGGTAGCTGCTTCGCTGCCTGTATACCCTGGCAGCAGAATAGTGGCATCTTCTGCGGCCCCTTCCACCTTGGACAATCTCTTGGCTGTGTGTCCCTTGTGCCTGCGCCTGGCCTCCCAAAGGTGGCTCCCCTGGAGGCTGATTGTCCAATCCTGGCCTCCTCCTTATTCTAGTCCTCCCTTCGTCCTCAGAGGAGCTACCTCCAGTGGAGATGTCAGAACCCATACCCAGGCTAAGTGGAGGCCTCTGGAAAGCTGCAGGCCTGATAAAGATTCCTAACTGCAGACTGCTGAGCTGAAGCTTCAAAGTATAGGGAAAGCTGCTGGAAATTGATCTGAACTGATCACACAGGCAAGTTTAAAACACTTGCTGCAATAAATACTTCACATAAAACATTGACAACCACACTGAGCCCACATATCCCGCCCGTGGATGAGTTTTGTTAAAAAGTCACTTACCCGACTGCCCGTTGCGCCCGTGCACCGAGCCGAAGATCGCACGGGCGCCTCAAAATCGGCGTCGATTGCCGAGTTAAGGGCCTTAACAAGCCCTTTAATTAATGGTGGGCGCGCGCTGCACTTCATCGTGCACCCGCCCAGCTAAATATCGCGATGGCACGCAGTGACGTCGGGATGCTCGCCTGACGTCAGCGCACGCCATTTTAAGTGCTCATGTGCGGGGCCCGCCCCCCCGCACGTCATCCAGAAAATTCTGCCCAATATTATATTCGGTAGGTTCAATAGCCGATGATATAATTGCCAGACAAGGAATAAATGAATCTTCTGCTAACTCTGAAGAGGTCATGACCTACTGTAACCCAAGAAGCAATAAAATTTGGAGTGAGCCAAATTTAACAAGAAAGTCCAAAAGTCTGGGGAACCCATCATAAATGAGTTATACAGATTGGCTGAAGGCTGTAACTATGGTGATCTTAAAGTTGAAGCTCATAAAAGACCGAATAGTAGTGGAAAAAGTCATCCAAATCTTTAGACAATCAGACGTCTGTCAACAGAACCAATCTATTTTGCATGGTGAAATTAAACTATGGTACATAGCAAGCCGAACAGCCCAGCTCATACAGCAACAAAAAGGAGACCCCAGGGCAAGGAAAGTAATACCCAAGCAAAACACAGGATGGTGGCAGACCATATCAGCGCTGTGGTGCCAAGAGACCTCACAGGCACGAGCAGTGTCCAGCAAACATTGAGCAGTGCTTTCACTGCAATCCCCTGGGACACTTTGGAAAGACGTGCAAGTCCAAAATCTCGACTTTTGGAGGATCCTAAATGAGTCCAGGCGTTGGATGAGCCACACCAAGAAAAAGTCCAACAATGCTTCTTGGGAGAAATTAAGGATCCCAGGTTCACATTTTGGAATGCTGACATATCTGTAAATGATCACCTCACAAATTTCAAATTAGACACAGGAGCCAGTGTGATAGTCCTGTCAGATAAGAAGCCATAGTGAGTGAAGTAGTGTTTGAAGCTACCTACAACACAGTTATATGGACCAGGAAGCATCAGGCTCAAGGTCAAAAGTACATATGAACTTACGAAATAGGAGCAGAAAGAGGCCATTCGGTCCTTTGAGCCTGCTCCGCCATTCAATAAGATCATGGCTGATCTGTTTGTGTTTCAAATTCCACATTCCCATCTACCCCTGATAACTTTTGATTCCCTTGCCTAACAAGAATCTATCTACCTCTACCTCAAAAATATTCAATGACCCCGCCTCCACCACCTTCTGAGGCAGAAAGTTTGAAAGTCGCACAACCCTCTGAGAGAAAAAAATTCTCCTCATTTCTGTCCTAAAAGGCCGACTCTAATTTTAAAACAGTGCCCCCTAGTTCTGGACTCACCCACAAGAGGAAAAAACCTTTCTACATCCACCTTGTCAATACTGTTCAGGATCTAATATATTTCAATCAAGTTACCCCTCACTCTTCTAAACTCCAGTAGAAGCAAGCCCAGTCTGTCTAGCCTTTCCTCATAAGACAACCCACTCATTCCAGGTATCAATCTAGTAAATCGCCTCTGAACTGCCTCCAATGCATTTACACCCTTCCTTAAATAAGGAGACCAAAACAGCACACAGTATCTGAGATGTGGTCTCACCATTGCCCTGTATAACTGAAGCATAACACCCTTATTTTATGTTCAAATCCTCTTGTAATAAAGGATAGCATTCCATTAACCTTCTTAATTACTTGTTGCACAATTTTAAAACAGTGCTCCCTAGTTCTGGACTTTTTGTGACTCATGCAGTAGAACACCTAGACCCCTCTGCACCTTGAAATTCTGCTGTCATTTTCCATTTCAATAATACTCTGCTTTTTTTATTCTTTCTGCCAAAGCGAACCACCTCATATTTTTCCACATTATACGTCATCTTCCAGATTTTTGCCCACTCACTTAACCTATTTATATCCGTCTGCAACCTCATGTCCTCTTCACCATCTACTTTCCTAACTACTTTTGTGTCATCTGCAAATTTAGCATTCGCTCCTCTCATCTAAGTCATTGATATAAATTGGAAAAAGTTGAGACCCAGCACTGACTCTACTCATCACATTCTGCCAATCAGAAAAAAACCCATTTATGCATACTCTCTGTTTTCTGCCAGCCAGCCAATCTTCTATCTATGCTAATATGTTACACCCCTACACCATGAGCTTTGATTTTTAGCAATAAGCTTTGATGTGGTACCTTATGTGGGATATTTGCCTTTATTAGCCGAGGCGTAGAATACAAGGGCAGGGAGGTTGCACTGGAACTGTATAAAACACTGGTTAGGCCACAACTGGAGTACTGCATGCAGTTCTGGTCACCACATTATAGGAAGGATGTGATTGCACTGGAGAAGGTGCAGAGGGGATTTACTAGGATGCTGCCTGGGCTGGAGGATCTGAACTATGAGGAAAGATTGGATAGTCTGGGGTTGTTTTCCTTGGAGCAGCGAAGGTTGAGAGGGGACCTGATGGAGGTGTATAAGATTATGAGGGGCAGAGATAGGGTGGATAGGAAGTCACTTTTTGCATTAGTAGAGGGGTCAATAACCAGGGGGCATAGATTTAAGGTAAGGGGTAGAATGCTAAGAGGGGAGTTGGTGAACAATTTCTTCACCCAGAGGGTGGTGGGAGTCTGGAACTCACTGCCTGAAAAGGTGGGTGAGTCAGAAACTCTCATAACATTTAAGAGGTATTTAGATATTAACTTGCATTGCCATAGCCTCCAGGGCTATGGGCCAAGTGCTGGAAAATGGGATTAGTGTAGTCAGATCTTTGTTGTTGTACACAGACACGATGGGCCAAATGGCCTCCTTCTGTGCTGTAAATGATTATCTGTCTATGAGTCTATGAGTTATCAAATGCTTTCTGGAAATCCAAGTACAGCATATCTACAGTCTCCCTTTATCTACAGCGCATGTTACTCCTTCAAACAACCAATAAATTGGTTAAACATGATTTCCCTTTCACAAAACCACACTGACTCTTCCAAATTACCTTGAGTTTTTCTATGTGTCCAGCTATAACCTCCTTAATGATCAACCCTAACACCTTCCCCCGACCGATGTCAAGCTAACTGGCCTATGGTTTCCTTTTTACTGCCTTACTCCCTTCTTGAATTAGAGGGGCTATATTTGCTACTTTCCAGTTTTTGGAACCTTCCTAGGATCTAGCAAGATTTGGAAAATTAACACCAATGCACCTGCTACCTCATTGGCCACCTCTTTTAAGACACTAGGATAAAGTCCATCTGGACCCAGAGACTTGTCAGCCCGCAGCTCCATTAGTTTGCTCAGTACCGCTTCTCCAGTGATTGTAATTTCACCAAGTTCCTCTTTCCCTTCTGCCTCCTGAGTTACAGCTATTACTGGAATGTTTTTGGTATTTTTTAATGCAGACAGAAGCAAAATATTTGTTCATTTCATTCGCCATTTCCTTACTATCTACTATTAACTCCCCATTGTCACCGTCTAGAGGGAAAACACTTACTTTACTTACTCTTTTCCTTTTTAAATACCTGTAGAAACTCTAGCTATCCATTTTTACATTTCTAGTTAGCTTCCTCTCATACTCTAATTTCTTACTTCTGATTAATCTTTTCGTCATTCTCTGCTGTCCTTTATATTCTAACCAATCATCTGACCTGCCACTCATATTTGTGCATTTATATTCATTTTCCTTAAGTTTGCTTTCCCTAACTTCTTTAGTTAACCATGGATGGTGGGTCCTCCCCTTAGAATTTTTCTTTATAGTAGGAATATACTTATTCTGTGTATTCTGAAATATCCTCTTAGATATCTGCCACTGCTTCTCTCTTGATCTATCCTCCAGCTTAGTATTCCAGTTCACTTCAGCTAGCTCAGCTTTCATGCCCACATAGTTGCCCTCATTTAAGTTTAAAATACTAGTCTTAGACCCACTCTTCTCCCTTTCAAACTGGATGTTAAGTTCAATCATATTGTAGTCGCTGCTACCTGGGGGTGCCTTCATTCTGAGGTCATTAATTAATCCTGTCACTTTACGCAATACCAAGTCTAATATAACCTGCTCTCTAGTCAGTTCCAGAACATGCTGCTAACAAGAAACTACCTTGAAAACATTCTATGAACTCCTCATCCAGGCTACTGCTGCCAATCTGATTTTTCCAGTTTATACGTAGATTAAAATCACCCATGATTATTGCCATCCCTTTATCACAAACAACCAATATTTCTTCTTGTATAGTTTGTCCTGCATTGTGGTTACTGTTAGGGGGCCTGTAGACCATCCTCATCAGTGACTTCTGTCCCCTATTATTCCTTACCTGTACCCAAACCAATTCTATATTCTGATTTCCTAACCAAGGCCACCTTTAACTATTGCATCAATGCCATCCTTGATTAACAGTGCCACCCCTCCACCTTTGCCTAGCTTCCTACTCTTCTTGAATGTCATATACTTTGTCGTTGTTGCCTTCTTCAGCTTCAGGTGGATCTTGCCGAACTCAAGGTTGATCTTACATCAGGACCTTGACAAGTCTGGACATCCTGTAGAGATGTCCTCCCATCTGCTGCTGATGCATATAGTCAATTTTGTTCAGTGTGTTACCATCTTGAGACCTGTATGTCTTTTAGTGGATGACATTGTGTTTGAAGAAGGCATTCCCAATGCTGAGCCTATTGCTATGGCAGAAGGCCTGCAGTTGCTCACTGTTTCCATTCAGCATACTTGCTGATCCGTGGGGCCTGATCCCGCCGTTCAGTCCTGGCCGGTTGCCATCAAGCTTAGCACTTAGGTCAGCAGGCATCAGGATAATTCTACCCCCCACCCCCCCATCCTGTTTCTACAAATGTTTAGACTGTTGCATTCAAAAATTAACCAAAATCCTTGAATAATTTAATAAGAGTTAACTTAATGGGTCAATTTCAAATATGATATAAAAAGAAATTACACTCCGCTTCACTGGGTTGATAGATTATCTGATACAACCAGATCAAGTACAGAGTAGCCCAATCTGCTCAGTGTGCTTGTCATGAGAGTATAATAATTTTCATAATATTTTTCTGGTTTATTGTAAAGTAGGTTTATGAGGGTAAATAGTTAGGTCTGTCTCTGTGTGTGATTTAATTACATTTGTAGGCAAGTAGACTGCATGCTTTGACTCAAAATAAACTAGGTGCTTGATATGCTAATGAGTAAACATGGATGTTGGATTAGCATGTAAGGTGTAATGGGAATTTGCATTTTTAGATAAGTGAAGAGAGATTTGGATTTCAAAGGGATTTCAGTCTGTTTACAAATAGCCAAATAAGCAAGCTAACAAATGTGTTTATTTTTCCCTAGGGTTACTGACAATATATAGTGACAACATGAAAGTTTTTATGTTATGAGGGAGATAGTTTCAAAGACTCATGAAACAATAGAATTTACACATTAAGAAGAGGAAAACATATATAAAAGAGAATGATGCATTTTTAGATCTAACAGCAGTGTGTGATGTAGCCTTAATGAAGCCTCCAGCATTTGTGCATAAGTCTGCTGTCTACAGAAATTGAAGCTGGAGAAAGCCATTTTGAATCCCACTATTCAGGGCATTGTGTTAATTTGCTATATCTGTGTAAAAACTAAAAATCTATTTTTGGACCAATGCCTTAAAGGGGGTGTAACTGGGAGTCAGGTTAATTAGGAATTTTAGGAGTTATTATAGTAGTTATTTGTAGCCCTATGTATATGCCTGAAATCTTTTCTTTTGTTAATAAATATTTTAATTTAGTTTTTAAAAAACCTCTCAACGTCTTGGTGGACTTATTACTTCTGAATTCAATGCATGCATCTCGAAATAAATACAAATTGCAAAACTGTTCTCAGCACAATCAAGTTTCCCTCATGGATTTAATCTGCCTGGCACGCATCATCTGCCGGGATATTTGACATTCCTTGATTGGTTTGGAGTTGGTGAGTCATAAGGTTATGAGTACGAGAAGCACTTTGAATTCAGGAGTGGGTGTGGATTTTAAAGTGGTGAGATGGCAAAAATGGCTGTATCCATGGCTAAAACTTCTTTGGAAGTAGAAGATATAACTCTGATTGGGTTACAGAAAATGTCTAAGAGTAAGTTAACAGAGTAGGCAGATAAGTTGCAGTTGAAGTTACCTGTAGGGGAAAAGAAAGCAGACATAGATGAAGTGATAGCACAGCATTTGAAGTTGGAAGGGATGTGAGTCACAGTTGGAGGTAGTCATATTTTAGTTACACATGACGAAGCTTGAATTTAAACAAACAATGGGAATGAAAAAACTTGAACTAGAGGCAGCAGAAAAAGAAAGGGCAGAAAGGGAAAAAGAGAAAGTATTTCAAAGAGAAATGAAAATGCAAAAACTTGATCTCCAGAGAGAGAAGTTAGCCATGGAAGAGCGGGAGAAGGAAAGAGACAGAGAGTACCAACTTAAAAGGCTGGGCTTCAGAAAAGAGATCTTAGATGCTGAGGAAGGTTCTGATGATGAAAAAGCCTTCAACCTAAAACCCAGTGGGGAGATGTTTAAGTTTGTGCAAGCTCTTCCAAAGTTTGAAGAAAGAGATGTGGATGTGTTCTTTGTTTCATTTGAGAAGATAGCCAAACAGGTGAAATGGCCACAAGAAAACTGGTCATTGCTTTTACGGACTATGTTAGTGGGTAAAGCTCATGAGGTTTATGCTTCACTGTCAGAAGAAGTGTCAGTGGGTTATAATGCAATACATAAGGCTATTCTGACTGCATATGAGCTGGTTCCTGAGGCATATAGGCAGAAATTTAGGAATATAGGGAAACAGCCTGGACAAACTTATATTGAGTTTGAGAGAGTAAAACAAAATAATTTTAACCAGTGGATATGGGGCATTAAAGGTAGAGACAACAACTGCAGCTCTTAGAGATGTAGTTTTTTTAGAAGAATTTAAAGATTCATTTCCTTAGTAGTGAGAACTCATGTAGAGGAACAGAGGGTTAAAACATTAAGACAAGCAGGAGAGATAATTGATAATTATGAGTAGGTTCATAGATTTAAACCTTTTTTTTGTCACCCTTTTAAATCAGAGGATAGAAAATGGGAAGGTGAAAGGAAGATAGGTAGTCAGGGAAGAGGAGTAGATGGAAGTTCCCAGGAAGTTTTTTCTCAGCCTAAAAAGGAAGGTGCTGAGGAGAGAAGTGATGCTCCAAAATTGAAGTGTTTTCATTGTAATAAAGTTGGACACATGAAGTCAATGTATTGGAATTTACAGGAAAAACCTGTTGCAATAATTGGATACAGAAAAGTCCTGGAAGTAGAAGTACTGTAGCTTCTGAGATTTAGGCACAGGAAAAAACAATGGTTCGTGGAAAGGTAAAACAGGAAGAATCAGTGATATGTGAAGAATTGGGAATGTGTTCACAATTTACCCAAGGGAGTTCTGAGAAGCAGGTTGTAGAAATGTTTAAAAATTTTGTATGTGAAGGGGAAGTCTTTCCATGTGTACAGGGTGGAGCAGGTAAAGATATTAAAATTTTAAGAGATACAGGGGCTAGGCAATCCTTAATGTTATGGGATAGTGATATGTGTTGTTCCGAGGATGTATTGCAGAAACAGGTGATAATAAGTGGGGTTCGTGGAGATGCTAAACCTATTCCATTGTGGAAGGTAAATTTAAAGAGTAAGTGGAAAAAAGGTTAGGTGAGTGTTGGAGTAGTGGGAAAATTGCCTATTGTAGGGGTTCCATTTATTTTAGGCAGTGATATAGCTGGGTAACAGATGTGGCTGATGCCTATGGTAGTTGAGCAGCTTGTAGAGGTGTTTTCAACAGAAGTATTGCAGAAAGAGTATCCTGGATTGTTTCCAGATTGTGTGGTAATGAGATTACAAGCTCACACGTTGAAACAGAAAGAAGAGGAAGTTAAAAGGCAGGGAAAGGACATTGAAGTTCAATTAGCTGACACAGTCTTTGATAAGATTGTTCAGAATGAAAGAATGGAAGGGAATGCGAAGTGTTTAGCTCAAGGCAGTTGGTAGAGTTACAGCAAAAAGATCCACAAATAAAACAGTTATATCAGATGACTTGCTCAGAAACAGAGGCAGAAATGAGAAAGTCATGATTGTATCAAGTTTCAGCAGATGAAAAATGGATGGAAGTGCATCAGATTATTATACCATCTGGATATAGGAATGAGGTACTGAGAATAGCTGATGAAATTCCAATGGGGGGACATTTAGGATTTAGAAAGACAGACAAAAATACAAAAACATTTTTATTGGCTTGGATTGCATAGAGATTCTGTAGAACGTGTCACACATGTCAGGTGATAGGTAAACCACAAGCAGTGATTAAGCCAGTGCCTTTAATTCCAATTCAAGTGTTTGAAAAATCTTTTGCTAGGGTCATGATTGATTGTGTAGGACCTCACTCTAAGACTAAAAGTGGAAATTAGTATTTGCTGACAATAAAGGATGTGTCTACAAGGCTTCCTGAAGTGATACCTTTGAGAAATATTACAACAAAGGGAATTGTGGAAGAGTTAACTAAATTTTTTTACAAGGTATGGTTAACCAAAAGAAATACAATCAGATGAGGGTTCAAATTTCATGTCACCGCTGTTTAAGGAAGTAATGAACAGTTGGGGATAAGACAGTTTAAGTCAACAGCTTACCATCCTGACTCACAAGGGGCTGAAAGATGGCAGCCAACTTTAAAAACCAGGATGAAAGCATATAGTCAGGACTATCCACAGAATTGGGATTGGGGAATTCCATTCTTGCTATTTGCTATTAGGGATACTCCTAATGCATCGACTGCATTTAGTCCTTTTGAATTATTCTATGGTCATGAGGTAAGGGGACCACTGAAATTGATTCATGAGAAATTAGTGGGCCAAAATTCGGAAACTACTCTCCTGGATTGTGTTTCAATTGTGTATCAGAGAAAGATTGGACAGAGCATGTGAGTTGGCCAGACGACATTTAAACATCACAAGTGATGAAAGTGAAGCCAGATAGCACAGTCACCACTTGTAGTTTTGTTGCTGGGGAAAAGGTGTTAGTTTTGTTACCAGTATTGGTGACTCATTAAAGGCAAGGTTTAGTGAGCCTTACAAAATTGAGAAGAAACTGAGTGAAGCAAATTATTTAATAAATACTCCAGATAGAAGAAAGAAGCAAAGGGTGTGTCATGTAAATATGCTTAAAAAGTGCCTTGACAGGGAAGAAGACCAAAAGGAAGTATTAGTGGTGGTAGATAAGGAGAAAGTGGTAGAAATGAAGTATTCTGAAATTGATTTTCCTCTAATCACATTGGATAATGAGGAGGTTCTTAACAATTTAAATATAATATTGAGTTACATTGCAGACAAGTGTCAAAGTGATTTGGAGAAGCTATTGCAGTCACACAAAGCTATTTGTGAGAATAAGCTGGGCAGGACAAATTTGGCTACACATGATGTGAGTGTAGAAGATTCACCTTCAATAAGGCAATGTCCTTATAGATTAAATCCAGCAAAGTTATCACAAGTACAGAAAAAAATTGAATTCATGCTTCAAAACAACATCATTGAGTCTAGTTGCAGTAACTGGAGTTTGCCTATTGTGATGGTACCAGGACCAGATGGAACACAATCGGACTATTGAAAGGTGAATGTGGCGACAAAAGTGTATTCATAACCTATACCATGGTTGGAAGACTGCATTCAGAAAGTGGGACAATCAAAGTTTATCACAAAGATTGACTTGCTGGGATGATATTGGCAAGTACCATTATCAGAGAGACCAAAGCAGATATCAGCTCTTGTGACACCAGATGGGCTATATCAGTTTAAAGTCATGCCATTTGGTATGAAAAATACAACTTTTCAAAGACTGACAAAGAAATTGCAGGACTGAGCAATTGTGCTGTTTATATTGACAACTTGATAGTTTTCAGTCAAATGTGGGAGGAGTATTTATGGGAAGAATTATTTAATCTACTACAAGAAGCTAATTTGGTGATGAGCTTGGCTAAAAGTGAATTTGCGAAAGCACAAGTTACATATCTAGGCCATACCATTGAACAAGGTCAGGTGGCCCTGAGAAATGTGAAAGTCAAAGCTATTGTGGGTTTCCCCATGCATGCAACAAAATAAGAAGTTTTGAGATTTCTGGGCATGACTGGGTTTTACCAGAAATTTGTATCAAATTTTAGCAGTGTGGTTGCTCAAACTATACTGAACTATATATATAATATAACTATATACTGAACTGAACTATATAAAAAAAAAGACGTTTTGAAGGACACAGTTTAAAAGCTGTCCTATGCATATGCCTGAAATCTTTTCTTTTGTTAATAAATATTTTAATTTAGTTTTTAAAAAATCTCTAAAAGTCTTGGTGGACTTATTACTTCTGAATTCAGTGCATGCATCTTGAAATAAATACAAATTGTAAAACTGTTGTGATAGTGCGATCAAGTTTCCCTTGTGCAATTGTTCTGCCTGGCACACATCATCTGCCATATCATAACAGTGCTTTTGCTGGTTCTTTGAAAGACCAACCTAATTATGTCCTGTTTCCTGTCTTTTACCCATAGACCCATTTAAATTTTTCCTTTCCAAATATTTATCCACTTCCTTTCTAACTGCTATTATGGACTCTGCTTCCACCATTGGTAGGGTATTTCACATCGCAACCAACAGCAGAACAGAACTCTCATAACCTCCAAAATCAGGCTGGACTTCAGTGAGCCTTATTTACCAGTCCACACAGAGACTGACCCCATGGAAAACCTTACCTGTGAGGGATGATTTTCTGAATGGCAGTACTGGTAGGAAGCTAGGTGTGAACATTGAGAAATCATAGGCAGAGATTTCACAATTACTCTGGCTTGTGGGTGATGGCAGCAAGGCTGCATTTATTGCACATCTTTTGAAAAACTTTTAGGGGAGGAGGTGGCACAGTGATATTGTCATTGGACTAGTAATCCAGAGACCCAGGCTAGTGCTCTGAGGACCCTGGTTTGAATCCCACCATGGAAGATGGTGAAATTTGAATTCAACAAAAAATCTGCAATTAAAATGTCTGATGATGACCATGAAACCATCGCTGATTGTTGTAAAAACCTATCTGGTTCACTAATGTCCTTTAGGAAAGGAAATCTGCTGTCCTTACCTGGTCTGGCCTACATGTGACTCCAGACCGACAGCAACATGGTTGACTCTTGACTCAGAATGAGGGCAATCAGGGATGGGCAATAAATGCTGGCCTAGCCAGTGATGCCCACATCCCATGAATGGATTAAAAAAAACATCTTTAGTTGCACTGCAAAAGTTAGAGTGGGTTTTCTGCTTGTTTCCATTGATGTTAGATGGGTAATTCCATCATTGAAGGATTGGTAATACATACTCTAGAGATTGGTATGATAACCGAATGATTATGGCAGTGGACTAGTATCTCAGTGATCATCTGTTAAATTCACACCATGGTAAGTTATTGAATTTGTTAAAATGTGGCCTGCCTCACCTATCCAGATTGCCCTTCATGTGAATTCAGTTGCACAATACTAGGCTGATTCTTAATGGCCTCAGGGGAACTAGAGAGAAGCAACAGGTTTTGTCTTACCAGCGTTGTCCTCTTCCCAAAAACAAATATTTTATTTTATGCAATTTATTTCTCTGGGGTTTTCAAAAGAATTACCTAATAAAAAACATAGGGCAGAAATTTTCACTCGCCGGGGGTGGGGGTGGTGGGGGCTTGTGTGTGAAATGACGCGCGTTGACATCGGCCGAGCGTGCCAATGTCAACGTGCAGTCGCGTGATAGTTCATTCGGCGGGTGTGTGCTGGAGTCGGCCGCGCGCCCGCTGACAATTAAAAGGCCTGTTAAGACCATTAAATAATCAATTAATTAGCCCGCCAGCGTGAAATCGTGGTCTGGTGCCAATCGCGGGCGGCGGTCGGCTTCCCAGCTGCCCCCGCCCACCCCGCTGAGCACCCCCACCAAAGGCAAAATTCTGCCCATGATGCTTGACCCAATCGGCCCAAATTTGTTTTCGTTTTTCAGTAGTCCTAACCCATAGCTTTCATACAGTCCTAACAGCATGTGCTTTCTCTCATCCCATATCCCTTTATCTCTTCTTTTAATTATTTACCTAAAAGTTACCTATTCCTAAAAGTTGACTTCATTTTTCCTTCAGTCACTAAAATCATGGGTGCATTCCACAGTCTCTAAACACTGTAAAAATACTTCTCTTGCTCTCTGTCCTGTATGTCTAATGTCTACTTTCTCTTGGTTTAGATTCCAAGGTCACTGGAACAGGCTGGCTGGGAAAATGGTGAGAAGCCCATAGCAATGCTGCAGCCAAGATGCTGATATGACTCCAGATGAGGTGGTCAGGAACCTTTAAAGCAACAGAAGGATCCTCAAGATACCATCAAGGCTTCTACTGAAGGCCTTGGACAAGAGCAAGGTCATCAGGAGCTAAGTGGTGAATGGCTTGGAGGGGAACTTGAAGGTGGTGGTGTTCCCATGTGCCTGCTGTCCTTGTCCTTCTAGATGGTAGTGATCGTGAGTTTGGAGGGTGCTGTCTAAAGTTACATGGTGAGTTCCTGCGGTGCATCTTGTGGATGGTACACACTGCTGTCACTGTTCATCAGGTGGTGAAGGGAGTGAATGTTTGTGGATTTGGTGGCAATCAAATGGGCTGCTTTGTCTTGGATGATGTCAAGCTTCTTGAGTGTTGTTGGAGCTGCACTCATCCAGAGAAGTGGAGAGTATTCCATCACACTCCTGACCTGTGCCTTGTAGATGGTGGACAGGCTTTGGGGAGTCAGGAGGTGAGTTACTCGCTGCAGGATTCCCAGCCTTTGGTCTGCTCTGGTAGCCACAGTATTTAGACTGGCATTGCCAGTGAATGTCAAGGGGAGATGGTTAGATTCCCTCTTGTTAGAGATGGTCATTGCTGGCACTTGTGTGGCATGAATGCTACTTGCCACTTATCAGCCCAAGCCTGAACATTGTCCAGGTCTGGCTGCATACGGACACGGACTACTTCAGTATCTGTGGAGTCGCGGATGGTGCTGAACATTGTGCAATCACCAGTGAACATCCCTACTTCTGACCTTATGATGGAGGGAAACACATTGAAGCAGCTGAAGATGGTTGGGCCGAGGACACTAACCTGAGGAATTCCTGCAGTGATGTCCTGGGACTGAGATGATTGACCTCCAACAACCACAGCCATCTTCCTTTGTCCTGGGTATGATTCCAACCAGTGGAGAGTTTTCCTCCTGATTCCCATTGACTCCAGTTTTGCTAGGGCTCCTTGATGCCACACGTGGTCAAATGCTGCCTTGATGTCAAGGGCAGTCACTCTCACCTCACCTCTGGAGTTCAGCTCTTTTGTCCATGTTTGAACCAAGGCTGTAATGGGGTCAGGAGCAGAGTGGCCCTGACGAAACCCAAACTGGGTGCCAGTGAGCAGGCTATTGCTAAGCAAGTGCCGCTTGATAGCACTGTTGATGACCCCTTCCATCACTTTACTGATAATCAAGAGTAAACTGATGGGGCAGTAATTGGCCGTATTGGATTTGTGCTGCTTTTTATGTACAGGGCATACCTGGGCAATTTTCCATATGGCTGGGTAGTTGCCAGTGTTGTAGCTGTACTGGAACAGCTTGGCTAGGGGCATGATGCATCTGCAGCAGGCAGGTTGGTGAGGATGAGGTCAAGTGTATTTTTCCCTCTTGTTGGTTCCCTCACCACCTGCCCCACACCCAGTCTAACAGCTTTGTCCTTTAGGAATCCGCCAGCTTGGTCTGTACTGGTACTACCAAACCACTGTTGGTGATGGACGTTGAAGTCTCCCACCCAGAGTACATTCTGCACCCTTGCAAACCTCAGTGCTTCTTCCAAGTGATGTTCAACATGGAGGAACACTGATTTATCAGCTGAGGGTGAGTCGGTACGTGGTATTCAGCAGGATACTTCCTTCCCCATATTTAACCTGATGCCATGAGACTTCATCTGGTCTGGAGTCGATGTTGCGGACTCCCAGGGCAACTCCCTCCCGACTATATATTGCTGTGTCACCACCTCTGCTGGGTCCATCCTGCTAATGGGACAGGACATACCCAGGGATGGTGATGACAGTGTCTGGGACATTACTTAAGATATTATTCCATAACTATGACTGTGTCAGGCTGTTGCTTGACTAGTCTGTGAGACAGCTCTCCCAATTTTTGCACTAGCCCCAGATGTTAGCCAGGAGGACTTTGCAGGGTCGACAGGGCTGAGCTTGCCATTGTCATTTCTAGTGCCTAGGCTGATGCTGGGTGGCTTGTCTGGTTTCATTCCTTAATGACTTTCTAGCCATTTGATATGGCTGAGTAACTTGCTAGGCCATTTCAGAGTCAACCACATTGCCATGGGTCTGGAGTCACATATGGCCAAGCCAGGTAAGGATGGCAGACTTCCTTCTCTAAAGGGCATTAGTGAACCAGATGGGTTTTTACAACCAGTGACAATGGTTTCATGATCATCATTAGACTTTTAATTCCAGATTTGTATTGAATTCAATTTCCACCACCTGCCGTGGTGGGATTCAAATCCAGTTCAGAGCATTACCCTGGATTACTAGTCCGGTGACAATACCACTATACCACTGCCAGTGTTGGTGCACTATTTGGCAAAATTATCTCTATGACATCAACTCACTTTCATTGATAGTGCTGTTACACCTGAACCATTTAAGGGTTTGAACACATAATCAGGGTTGACGCCTCAATGCATCTGTAGAGAAACAGAGGTCTGTCGGTCAGCATTTCAGGACATAAAACCTTCCTCAGATCTGGAAGATATTAAAGATGAACAAAATTTAGAGAAGAACACAAAAGGGATCGGAGGAAGCGAATGAACACACACACACACACACACACACACACACACACGAAAGAAATTGAATAAACTGAAATGCTTGGGTAGAGAGCAGGAGACGTTTAAGAGGCATAAATGATAGTAGCCAAAGACAAAAGGGGGCATAATGAAAAAAATAAATGACATAGCTGAGCTTCAGGAGAGGCCACAGGGGCGGCTACATGAGAACTGGCAGTGGCAGAGGATTGCAAGAATTCTGAGACATGTTGAACCTGAAAAAGGCAGAAAAAATCAAAACGTGATGTGGCAACATAAGGAGGAGCAATGGGGGTAAGTTAGTTTTTTATCATTGATGAGATGTGGGCATCACTAGCCAAGGCTAGAATTCATTGCCCTTGAGAAGGTGCTGGTGAACTACCTTTTTGAAGGCAATTTCCATTGCCTCCTTGAACTACTGCAGTCTATATGGTGAAGTTACACCCACAATGCTGTTAGGAAGTGAGTTCCAGGATTTTGACCTAGCAATGATGAAAGAAAGATACATTTCCAAGTCAGTATTGTATGTGACTTGGAGACAAATTTGCAGGTGGTGGTGTTCTCATGTGCCTACTTCCCTTGTCCTTCTTGGTGGTAGAGGTCATGGACTTGGAAGATGCCCCTGAGGAAGCTTGGCACTGAAGGAGTTGCTGCAGTGCATCTTGTAGATGGTACACACTGCTGCCATTGTCTGTCAGGGGTGGAGGGAGTGAATGTTGAAAGTTGTGGATTGAGTGCCAATCAAGCAGGCTGCTTTGTCTTGGATGGTGTTAAGCTTCATTGGAGCTGCACTCATCCAGACAAGTGGAGAGTATTCCATCACACTCCTGACTTTTGCCTTGTAGATAGTGGACAGGCTTTGGGGAGGCAGGAGGTGAGTCATTTGGTGCAGATTTCCCAGGCTCTGACCTACTCCTGTAGTCACAGTATTTAAACGGCTAGTTCAGTTAAACTTCTGGTCAATGGTGACCCCCAGGAATTCTGATTGTGGGGATTTAGTGATGATAGTACCATTGAATGTCAAGGGGAGTTGATTAGGCTTTCTCTTATTGGAGATGGTCATTGCCTGGCACTTGTGTGGTGCAAATGTTAGTTGGCACTTAGGAGCCCAAGCCTGAATGATGTCCAGGTCTTGCTGCATGCACGGACTGCTTCAATATCTGAAGAATTATGAGTGGAATTGAATACTGCAATTGTCAGTGAAAGCCCCACTTCTGACTTTATGATGGAGGAAAGGTCAGTGATGAAGCAGCTGAAGATGGTAGGGCCTAGGGCACCTCCCTGAGGAACTCCTGCAGCATTGTTCTGGGGCTGAGATTGCAATAAGCAAAACCAGCTTTCTTTGTGCCAGATATGACTCCAATTAATGAGGGCTTTCTCCTGATTCCCATTGACTGCCATTTACTAGGGCCCCTTGATGCCACACTAGGTCAAATGCTGCCTTGATGTCGAAGGCAGTCAGTCTGGAATTCAGCCCTTTTGTTCAATTTTGTACCAAGGCGGTAATGAGGTGTGGAGCCGAGTGGCCCTCGTGGAATCCAAACTGAGAATCTATGAGTAGGTTATTGGTGAGTAAGTGCTATTTGATAGCACTGATATCTCTTTCACCTCTTTGCTGACAATTGAGAGTAGATTTATTGGGAGGTTATTGTCCTGATTGGATTTGTCCTGCTTTTTTGTGGACAGGACGTACCTGGGTAATTTTTTGTATTGTTGGGTAGATACCAGTGCTGATAATAACTGATTTTAATTTTCTTTAAATTAAGCAATGTGAACCTCCTAAAATATAAGAAGAAAATACTGCAAAAACTCAACAGGTCAGGCAGGGTCTGCAGACAAAAAACAGAGTTAACATTTCAAGTTTGTGATCCTTCCTCAGACCTGGAAAATGTTAGAGATGTAACAGGTTTTACACAAGTGCAGGTGCAGGGATAGGTAGGGGAGGGGAGGAAGGCCCAAAAGAGAACATCTGTCATAGAGTCGAAGTCAGGACAGATTTAAATGACTAAATGTTGGGGCAAGGCAAAAGGGGATGATAATAGAACAAGTAATGAAACAAAGGAATGATCTAGAGGAACTGGAGATGGTGATAACTCATTACCAATACCTGCCATCTGAAAAAAATGGAGCAGTTGTTATGATCAGAAATTGTTGCACTTGATGTTGAGTTGTGAAGGCTGTAAATTACCTAATTGAATGGTAAGGTGCTGTTTCTTGAACTTCCATTGAGCTTCATTGGAACAGTATAGGAGGCTGAGAGCAAAGAGGTCAGAGAGGGACAGACAGTTAAAGAGACAGACAACTGGAAGCCCAGGATCACACTTGCATGGAGGTCTTCAGCAAAATGAACACCCAATCTGCTTTTTGTTTCCCCAGTGTGAATTGTGAGCACCAAATACAGTATACGAAATTGAAAAAAGTGCAAGTAAATTGTTGTTTTACCTGGAGGGAATGTTTGGGGCCCTGCATGGTGGGAAGGGAGAAGGTGAAAGGGACATGAACCTCCTAAAATATGTTACGAGTTCCTCCGACCACTTCCCTCTACTGTTCTGGGGTATTCCTTTGAATTCATGTTTTATAAATCAGGTATCATTTTGGTATTATTCTCCATCGCACTGATATTTCATACAATGTTAATGGGCTTATTACTAATGTACATTGAATGACTAAATTGCACAGTTAGGGATGAAAAATTTTAGACTTCATGGAAAAATGCATTAACCTGCCTTGCATTTGCGCCCAAAATAATGAATCACAGAATCATAGGAATTTATGGCACAGAATAATGTCATTCAGCCCTTTCTTCACTCTTTCATGGGATGTGAGCATCATTGGCAAGGCCAGCATTTTTGCCCATCCCTAGTTGCCCTTGAGAAGGTGGTGGTGAGCTGCCTTCTTGAACTGTTGCAGTCCATGTGGTGTCAGTATAGGAATGTATCTGTGTCAGCTGATAAAAAGCCTAATCCAGCCTAATCCCACTTTCCATCTTTTGGTCGATAGCCCTATAAATTACACCATTTTACGTGCATATCCAAGTATTTTTAAAATGTGATCAGGGTTTCTGCCTCCACCACTTTTTCAGGCAGTGAGTTGCAGACTTTACCACCTCTGGGTGAAAACTTTCTCCTGGACTCCCCTCTAATCTTTCTACTTTAAATCTATGTCCCTGGTTCTTGACTTCTCTGCTAAAGGAAATAAGACCTTCCTATCCACTCTATCCAGGCCCCTCATAATTTTATACACCTCAATGAAATCTCCCCTCAGCCTCCCCAAAGAAAACAACTCCAGCCTATCCAATCTTTCCTCATAGCTAATTCTCCAGTTCTGTCAACATCCTTGTAAATCTCCTCTGTACTCTCTCTGGTGTGGTCACATCCTTTCTGTAATGTAGCGACCAGTATCGAGGGCAGTAGTCCAGCTGTGGCTTATAGAATCACAGGATGGTTACAGCACACAAGGAGGTCCTTCAGCTGATTGGCTATCTACTGTTTTGTACAGTTCTAGCATAACCTCCCTGCTCTTATACCCTACGCCTCAGCTAAAAAGGAAAGTACCCGGTATGCCTTCTTACCTATTGTAATATGTTTTTAAGGGATAGCAATATGCCACCACTCATAAGGCATGGTGTAAACACATTATGCGTTCATTTACTTAAACTAGGCAGATGAGAACATACATACATGGATAGAAAGCTTGAAGATATCAGCGGCAGGGCTGTGTGTGCTGTGTTCTGCTCGCAGGCCGGGGTGAAGCTGGGCCTGGATCACATGATACACTTCCCTTCTAGTCATGGCATGCTGCTATCCCTTAAGGGCATGTTACAACATTTACCACCTTATTTACTTGCCTTACCACCTCTGCGATCTGTGGACATGCAATCCAAGACCCCTCTGTTCCTCCTCATTTCTCAGTAACCCACCATTTATTATGTGCTCCCTTACCTTGATTGTCCTCC
Organism: Cetorhinus maximus; assembly: GCF_964194155.1. Lineage (NCBI taxonomy): Eukaryota > Metazoa > Chordata > Chondrichthyes > Lamniformes > Cetorhinidae > Cetorhinus > Cetorhinus maximus. The sequence goes on along the minus strand of NC_135881.1, from coordinate 172,167,627 downwards.
CCAAATGCATTACCTCACACTCCTCTGGACTGAATTCCATTTGTCACTTTCCTCCTCACCTGACCCGTCTATTGATGCCTTCCTGCAGTCTACAGCTTTTTCCCTCACTAACAACCACCTGGCTAATTTTTGTATTATCTGCAAACTGCTTAATCATTAATCTTTTAAGTCTAAATCATTGGCCAGAATTTTACGTTGGCTGTGCGGGTTTGCGACCGACCCAACAGCGCGTGAAATCGCGCGAGAAGACATCAGGTAGGCGTCCTGACGTCATCGCGCACTCGCGTGATATTTCACTTGGCGGGCACGCACGGCAGTTGGAAGCACACCCGCTGACAACTAAGTGGGTAATTAAGCCTATTAAGGAAGCAATTGAGATTGATTTTAAGTGGGCCCGTTCACTTTTTCTGTTGGCGGACTGGCCAATTGGCCAGGCAATCTTTACATTTTCACTGAAACCTCGATCCAGGGCAGGATGAAATGTCCGGGGTGAAATATAGTAAAAACAGATACTGGGGACTGATGTTTTTTGAGTTCTGCTGTCAGGTGCTTGAATGTGTTGCATAGACAAAGTTTGGTGCATTTACTTTCTTGTCTTTTAACCTGTCCAGTTCTGCAGCTCCCTGAGGCAGCTCCACAGCAGCTGTCTGGCTTCAGGGAGCTCACTAGAAGTGCCCACCCGCTCCCACACTTCTGTCGGGGCCCGCCCTCTTCCTGCCCCCCCTCAGCAGCACTGAGGCTTTCTCAGCATGTGTTTCACGCTGGCTGGCCGTTAACTGGACAGCCAGCGTGAAATTGCATTCGGGGGCCGATCACAGGCGGAAGCGCATTTCGTATCCACTTCCGGGCCCACTGATCACACGCGCTCGATGAATGTAAGATTCAGGCCATTGATATTTAAAGCAAGGGATGCAGGACTGAGTCCTGTGGTATCCCACTGGAAACAGCCTTCCAGTCACAAAAACACCCATCAACCAATACCCTTTGCTTCCTGCCACTGAACCAATTTTGGATTTAGCTTGTCACTTTCCTTTGGACCCCACCTGCTTTCACCTTACTGACCTGTAAACTATGTGGGACCTTGTCAAAAGTCTTATTAAAATCCATGTAGACTACATCAAATGAGCTACCCTCATTAATCCTCCTAGTTACCTTCTCTAAAAATTAAATCAAGTTAGACACAATCTTCCCTTAACAAATCCGTGCTGACTGCCCTTGATTAATCTGTGTCTTTCTCAATGACAATTTCTCCTGTTCCTCAGAATTTTTTCCAATAATTTGCCCATCACTGAGATTAGACTAACTGGTCTTTCTCACTTTTTAAACAATGGTGTAAGGTTAGCAGTCCTCCAGCAATACACCTGTAGCCAGTGCAATCGAAGTAAGCAAGAAGATTAGGGCTAATATCAGCCAATGTGATAAAAAGTAAAGTGCTGTCAGCTTATATTTTATGGAATTTGAATTAGCTACCAGCTAAAATGGGGAGGTCCAAACTCTGAATCACAGAATGTTACTGCGCAGAAGGAGGCTATTTGGCCCACTGTATTTGCACCAGCTCTCTGAATGAGCATCATGACACAGTGCCATTCTCCTGCCTTTTCCCCATATCCTTGCACATTGTTTCTATTCAAATAATCATGTAATGCCCTCTTAAATGTCTTCTTGAACCTGCCTCCACCACACTTCCAGGCAGTGCATTCCAGACTCGAACCACTCACTGTATGAAAAAAGTTTTTCCTCACTTCACATTTGCTCCTTTTGCTAATCACTTTAAATCTGTGCCCTCTTGTTCTAGATCCTTTTACGAGCAGGAACAGTTTCTCCCTTTCTACTCTATCTAGCCCCCTCATGATTTTGAACAGCTCTATCAAATCTCCTCTTAGCCTTCACTTCTCCAAGGAGAACAGTCCCAACCTCTTCAATCTATCTTCATAACTGAAGTTTCTCAATCCTGGAACCATTCTTGTCAACCTCTTCTACACTTTCTCCAATGCGTTCACATCCTTCCTATAGTGTAGCGCCCAGAACTGTACACAATACTCCAACTTAGGTGTAACTAGTGTCCTTATATAAGCTCAGCATAATGTCCCTGCTCTTGTACTCTATGCCCTATTAATACAGCCCAGCCCATACTGTATTCTTTATTAACTGCTCTCTGCACTGTCCTGCCACCTTCAATAATCTATGCACATAGACACCCAGATCCCTCTGTTGCTGCACTCCCTTAAGAATTGTACCCCTTATTTTATATTGTCTGTCTTCCTACCAAAATGTATCACCTCACATTTCTCTGCATTGAACTTCATCTGCCACCTATCTGCCCACTCCACTAACTTGTCTATGTCCTTTTCAATTTCTATACTGCCTTCCTCACAGTTTACAATGTTTCTAAGTTTTATATCATCTGCAAACTTTGAAATTTTCCCCTGCACACCAAGATCTAGATCATTAATACATATCAGAAAAAGCAGGGGTCCCAATACCGATCCCTGGGGAACTCCACTACAAATCTTCCTCCAGCCTGGTAAAATATCCATTGACCATTACCCTCTGTTTCCTATTACTCAGCCAACTTTACATCCATGTTGCTACTGTTCCTTTTATTCCATGAGCTATCATTTTTCTCACAAGTCTGTTGTGTGGCACTCTATCGAATGCCTTTTGAAAGCCCATGTAGACCACATCAATGGCATTGCCCTCATCAACCCTCTCTGTTACCTCTTCAAAATACTCCAGAAAGTTAGTTAAACACAACTTCCCCTTTAGAAATCCATGCTGGCTCTTCCTAATCAACCCACATGTTTCCATGTGACTATTAATTCTATCCTGAATAATTGTTTTAACTCAAACTGAATGAAACATTCATGAAGTGAAGATGCAGCCATCGGTTTCCAATTCAAGAAATTGTTGTCAGGAAATAGGAACTGAAGAAAACTAATTTGGTGATGTTTTGGCATGGGGACAATAGGGAACAGGTATTGATTGGTTTGGTGTGCAGTCATATCTGTACGGTTGTCATGGGTCATGCAAGAATGAGCAATTGACTTATACAAGTGATTCATGGGGCTTTCCCTTCAGTTAAAAAAAAAAGTTTTGTTGGCTTTTTTCAAGTAAGTGCAGTTACAAGGATGGAAACAAGGGTGTCGAAACAATCAAAACGGTAACACTCAACGTGCTATACATCAGATACAGCCATGTCATTAGTTACAGCTCTGCATAATTAGTTAAAGAGAAACTTGAATAAGCACTCAAATAGGCATATGATTATGATTGTGGAATGATGTAGGCATTACATATTGTGTCACTGAACTATGATGAGACTAATAAAGGTAGCACTGAGCATTGATTGCAGCCAGCTGTTGAGTATCGCAACAGAGCATTTCCCAAGTCTTATTAATCATGCAATTGCAAAATAAGGAATGCAAGTGAAAGAGAGCCTCATACTCCTGTATATTTGTAGGTGAATTACCCAGGACCAGTAAATCTACAATAGCCATTTGAAATCTTTCCGACTACAAACATGTGTCAATATACAACATACTCCAGTCCTCTAAAGTGAGAAGAACTACGGGACAGCATCCAAAAGCAAAATACTGCAGATGCTGGAAATCTGAAATAAAAACAAAAATGCTGGTAATACTCAGCAACTCTCTGGTAACATTTGTGCACAGAGAAAATATTGATGGGCAAGATTTTCAAAAGCCCATTGAGGCAGGTCTGGAGGCAGTGGGGGCCCGAAAACGGGAGGGAAATCCCTTCAGGCCAGCTTCACAACATGTTCCCACCTCCACAGGATTCTGTAGGAGGTGGGATAATGGTGGGACTGGTTACCTCACCAGTTATGGTGGGTATTTAATTAAGCCCTATCAAAGCCAGGGACTCTATTTAATGGGGAAGGCACCATGCTAATAAGCAGCTACAACTGGTGTTGTGCACATTACTGTGGAGAGCTTTCCCCATCATGTGTAACAGCCCTAAATGCTTTGGCCCTTCTTACATGCCCCACCTTTGGCCAGTGAACAGAAATGGAGGCAATCCCCATGCAACCCTACATACTTCAGCAGCACCGACCTTTGACAGCATGGCTGCTGACCTTTCAGTACTGGATAGCCTCCAGTTGGCCTCCCAGACTTGGGACCTTGCCCGCCATCATTAATTGAACAGGGCACCCTGTGACTGCTTCCTCCAAAATTTCCCTCGGGGCCCTGCTGCCGGAATTTCTGGGTTCTTGACCTGCATTTCATCCCAAAGGCTGGATCGGGAGATTAAGAGCGAAAATTCTGCTCAACATTTCAGATTGATGACCATTCATCAGAACACGACATGAGTTAGCATAGTCCTGTCCTCCAGCACTAGAGTGGAACAAAGGCCCCAATATTAACTCAAAGATACATCGACAATGACATGGAATGATGCTGGTGAGATAGGGGCGGGGTGGGGGAGAGGGGTGGTCGGATATCACTATGGAAACACAGAAATAAGTTCAGTGCATCTGTCAGTGGCACATTACCTTGCTAACACTTTATTTCCAGGTCTGGCATCCAATGCATGTCAATGGGTGTGATGTGGACCTGTATGATGTGATCTCAACTCCAGTATTTTAAAGGGACAATCTGAAGATGAAATTTGGAGGAGCTTGGAGTTGGGAAGAAGAGAAAAGGATAATAAAAGCAAAATACTGCAGATGCTGCAGATCTGAAATAAAAACAGTAAGTGCTGGAAAAACTCAGCAGGTCTGGCAGCATCTGTGGAGAGAGAAACAGAGTTAACATTTCCAATATAACTCTTCATCAGAAGAGAAGGGGAATTGTGAGAATGGATTTCAGATAGTTAAAGGCTGCATGCAGTTCAATGACATCTTACTTGTTGTGCTGCTGGTGTCAGCAAGGAGCCAGAGAGACATACTCTTTCCTAGCATCTCTCACCCATTCTTAAACATGCACGCTGCTCCTGGTTAAAATCCCCCCAAAGTATGAGTCAGCATAATCCTGTCCTTAAGTACTAAAGGGAGGCATAGGGATAGATAGAATAGTCCTCTTCTGCAGTGCTGAAGTGAATCAAGCTATGTGACACTTACTCTTATTCTCCTTAAATTCCCACAAGTAGCATCAAATTCAGTGCTTGCTGATTCTAAACTCTAAGGGCGGAATTTTATGGCCCAGTCCCAGTGGGGACAGGGCAGTAAAATGGGGCAAGCCATTCAAAATTCCGTTGACTTTGGCGGGACTGCAAAATCTCGCTGTGGTAAAATTCTGCCCTAAGGGTACCGTTACCCCTAGGTGGCCAATATTTTCTGTATTTCTGTATCACCTCATGCATGTGAATTAAAGGAGGGATCCTCAACTTGTGTAACTTCTGATCCCACCCCTATTACCCATGGCCTTTATGTTCATTAGTCATACAATAAACTTTGATTTATTAATGCTGTGGAAAATATAACAACCTATGGAGATTTTGCAATATATTTTTCAGAAATACTTGTCCAAATCTGAAAAAAAATCTTCCCTCATGCTCAACTTTTAAACTCAAATTCCAGTTTCATTCTTTAGCGTTAACGCTTTTATCTCTACTCACTCTTATTTTCCTTCCCCTGTGTTTGTTCCCAGGGTCACTCTCATTGGGAGTTCTGGAGCTGCAGATGTGTTAGTTACAGAGGATGAAGAATTCTGGTAGAACAAGATGCTGGAACTGGAACACAAAAAATTTAAAAAAACAAATGTGTCTTTTGCAATTTCCCTCTCTGAAAGTCTTGACTGGCTCCCCGTACATACAGTTTGGTCTATATGTACCTCTTGGGGTTCCTCATGAGTTCACTTCCTCTCTGGATTTCTTTGGAGCTTGCTGCCGCCGAATCTCAGGAACTTTCTCTAGAGTCTCAGGAGCTCACACAGGGTCTCAGGAGCTCACTCAGGGTCTCCGAAACTCTCTCAGAGTCTCAGGAGCCTCCTCAGTGTCTCAGGAGTTCATGCTTTCTTGATATCTCTCAGGTGCTCAAAATCTCAACATTTCTCTCTCTGGTAGATTATTTTGACCAGGGTCTCTGTGGGTTTGAGCTCCAAACATCAAATATGAAATTTGTTCCATTAATCTTTAATATTTTGAAAACACGAGGATCGTAATTGTGGTTTATAGATTATTTTTAATGGAGGTTGGGATCTGATGAATTATTCCCTCTGCAGATGCTGTCTCACTCTCATTTCCTCACTTCTGCTTTCCTTTTCCTCCATCAACATGGTGAACAATGGAACCCCCATAGCAAAACCCATGATGCTGAGTAAAACCCCTGAATGTGAATGGGAGCAAAAACTTACAGGGTATCTGACTGATCCCAACTCATCAGATGCAAAACTCCCTTTACACATCATTTAAAAAACTGAAGTATTTTCCTAAGCCCAGATATAGCCCTAAGTAGCTTTTCTAGGCTGTAAGCAAGCAGAGAGCTCTTTTTGTCAGTGGTAATTCATGCCCCTTTTATCTTGGCTTACACTTATACTGGTTGCACGGGCAGTGCAAACACTGTAACCTTAATTCAGACATGTTTAAATGAGGGTGGATAGAATTGAGCCAATCATTGTGGGAAAATGGAGTTGAAACATGGCAGAAATGATCTCTGCCCCAACTTGTGGCCCGCAAAGTAAGGCTGTTAAAACCTTGAAACAGCATGGAAACCTAGGCCTATATTTTCATATGGGTCAATGCTGACAAAACATTTTTAAAGCAACTCAGGTCAAACAGTTGTGTTTTGTGCTTCAAATGTAAATTGAGCCCTGGGTGGATAAGCTTACTGTCATTTTCAGAGTTGGCTTGTATGATTGCTGGCTATAAAGGGCTGGGATGGCAACTCCTTTAAGTATCCCTCAATACTGGTGCCGTAAACCTCTTCAGCAAGAAGTGCAGTGGCTCTTGTCCTGCTAATCATACAGCCCTCATGTGCTAAGGGGCATTATGCTGATGCAAAAAAATTCCAGGCCCCGTTTTTCTCCCCTTTCACTTTGCTGCTGCAAACAAACAATTATTCTCATCTGATAGCCTGGAAAAAAAGCTGTTTGTGCCACTCTGCGGCTGGCTAATGAGTAATCAACTTTCACAGCTTGAGTGTTAGGGTGGTAATTTGGTAGCATGCCATGCTCCAGAACCATGGAATAGTGCTTCATTAACGTGAAGATCTGTATAATCAAACAATTAGCAGCCTCCCTGCTGCTGAAGCAGCCTTCACATCATTATTCATGCTTCCCATAGTACTTATCTCAGTGTATAGGGATGGCAATGACAGCTACTTTACTAACACAGCTACACAACCCCTGGGATTAATTTTTAAACTGTGCATACAAGTGCCTAGTCTATTCTTTTTGTTTCTTTTTTGTTCAGGGTGTGTAGCTCATTTGTTGTAACTTTCCTCTGCATCACAAGCTGGCAATCCGTTCCTGCTGGGCGAGTTGCTCCAGCATCTCACTCACCAAGTGACAAAATGTAAGTAAGAATTTTCAGGAGACACAATTTCCCGGATGCTTTTAACTGTAATGCAAAATTTCCAGAAGTGCTTATCAGTGCTTGTTGAATTCTTGTGAGGCTAAGAAATTGAACTATGAAACGTCCAACTGTACAGAAGATGACTATATAATTTAAATATGGACAGAATGCAACATTCTTGCTTTTTGGTGAAGTGCCTTTACTTTAAGTGCCTTAAATTTCTACTGATGGTTTGCACTGGCACTAATTTTTGTCTTGGTAAAGTGCCACGGTTATGCCAAGTTAGTGTGATGGCCAAGGTGCCACACATGCAGCTGTAGCTTTCAAAGAATCAGATTTTTCAGTCCATTACCTTGGGCCAAGGGAGGCTGATTGTTTCCTTGATTAGGAACTGTCGTTAGAGAATGAAGGGTCCTTAGCAACAGACTTCTTGGAAAAGGACTTGGCCTTGAAGCATCTTTGTGAGGAAAATGTCCTATGAAGATGCTTAAGTACAGTCTCAAAGTCGTAGGAGGTGCACCTACATCTGTTATGCTCTTCCTGCTGGCCTTCAGTTCATAAGCTCTGGCTTTGAGGAGGCGACAAATGGAATCCTCCCACGAGAATGGTGGGAAAGCTATAGAGAGAGTCAACCCAGGCCATTGTCGCATACTTCTCGGAGTGACTGATGAAAGTTTGTGGAATCAGATTGAAGCTGCAAAGATGCCCAAGTCAGGAAGCAAGAAAGAATGTCCTGAGAAGAGTGAGTCTCAAATGAAATAAAATTAAAGTGATGCTGGAATTAATGGGTTAAGATTTCCAAATTCTGTTTTCACTGACCATTCACGTAAAAGCAAACTGAACCTATTCAAATTCCCATAAAATATTCAATATCAGGGCCTTGAATTTCCTAAAATTGTTTGATGCACCTATGGCCTAAATGCAGATTTTGTTGTATTCATAACTGATTCACACTGAAATCTCAGTTCATGCAAATTTCCTCTATTGTTTGCACTGCTTCTGAGAAACATCTGCTGAATCGCTCTCATTACTCTTTGCTCATTTATGTTATCCACTCCAGTGCAAATGGCCAGCTCCCATTTATGTCTGTAATGCACTGGCAAAGATATACACTCAAATATTTGAGTGTAGCAAGGGTTAAAGCACCTGATAAGGACGTGACTAAGTGTTCTAGAACTTAATAATGATTTTCTTCATTTTTTTTGTTAAGTTTTTCTTATTAATATCTGCACTACAATTAAACCAAAATACTATCAGTCTCAATGCCCCTGAAGTTTATTAGACTCCCACCCTGTGTGTTCAGAAGGACTAAGCCGCTCAATGATTTCTGTATTCGATGTACCCCCTGCTCTACCTAACAGCAGAGGAACAGCAACAGTGGTGCCTTGAAGCTAGGGGAGCCTGCTCTGGTTGGAGGCATTCCTGGAGGTTTGAGTACATGACGTTCTGGCCACAGGATATCTGACTATGTGATGTCTGATCACATAACATTTGGATCCTTCCCCGATTCTGGGAAAATCCCTGTCATTGTGGAAGGGTTTGTAACTCTAGGTGAGTCTTTGACACTGATGCACAATGGCACAAGGCAGCAGCCCACGCACGGATACACCCATTGACGATGCTGCATTTGTACCTGCTTTATGCTAGGTGTAAGTTCTGATGTAGGCAAATGAGCTGTGCTGCTTATTTGGGTGTAAGTTCCCTTTAGCAAGATTGGCCTAGAAAGTGACATGAAAGATATTAAGGGCCATATAAAGAAATCATAGTAGACATATGAAGTGAAAAAATGTGCTCGTTAAGCCGTGTTTTAGACATTACACATGCCCTTAGAGCTCAAAAGTGCATCCATGACATGCTCACATGCTTGTGGGGTGAATCACAGCAGATGCCGATTTGGTGTAGGCAGTGAACATCCACTTGAAGTATACAGAATGGGCAGATCATGACATTAATCAACATTCGATGGTGATTTGATGGCAGCACTGCCATTTTGAAGCTCAGTGCTCCAGACAATGCTCTTCCTTAACCTCACACAGTTAAACACGTTTTTGACAGAAGAATGGGCCCTCCCACCAGCGCTATTTAGAAGGATCATTGACTACTTACAGGTTAGTTATTAGCTGATTTCTTCTGTTTGTTGCTACAATTCTACAAAGCTTGGTGTTTTCTATAGTTATCTCAAGTTGCAAGACTACAGGGAGTGGTGTGGAAGATGCTGAAGGACTTGTTGCTGAGTTCAAGGCTTCTGCACAAACCAGTTGCTTCATGACATGGGTGCACCAGTAGGCATTTCTCTTAGAATACAGCTTGAATGAACAGAGGACACACAGAGGAGGGCAAGCTTCTGGAAGAAGGAGGAGGAAGGGGAGTTGGGCTCTCAGCAAGAGAGCATATCCATCCAGTGTGTTCAGGGAATAATTTTCCTACCTGAACCTCAGTGCGGAACTATGTATGATGTCTGCACTTCAGTAAGAATTCATGACTGAAATTTGCCATGTGCTGCAGCCCCAAGTGCAAGTGGAGAACAGGACAAGGGCTGCATTGACAGTGGCTGTGAAGGCGACTGTGGCCTCAACTTTTATGTGCCTAGCTGCTTCCAGGCTTTTGCTGGGATATTTGCAACATCTCGCAGTTTACTGTCCACTGTTCCTTAAGGGAGGCCACTGATGCTCTCTACTTAAAGAGAGCTCACTACATTTCATTCTCTCTTGCTAGAGTCAAGCAGATAGACCGAGTACATGGCTTCACTAAGATTTCAGGCTTCCCAACGATGCTGGGCACCAATTTGCATCAATTTGCAGGTGCAGCATGTCAACTCTGCCCTATCCTGCTACTGAGGGGGATTCCACTGCTTCAATGTCAGCTGGTGTGTGACCAGAGGCAACAAATCAGGCAGCAGTATCAGCCCAGTATCCAGTCATGAAGCCTTTATTCTGTGACACTCTGTTGTGCCAGCTGCGTTTGAGCTACCGTGGCCCATGACATGGGCAGTGACTCCAGTGTGCAACACATGCACACGTGGGCGCTATCCACACGATGAAATTCATGTCGCCACATGAAATGTAGTAGAGCAGTCCACTGGTTGCTGAAGTAATGCTTCGGCTGTTTGACTGTTCTGGAGTATTTCGCAGAACGGGTGTCAAGGTTCGTGGTGACCTGCTGCAGGCTGCACAGCCTCGCCATCAAGAGGCAACAGCCTCTGCCACCAGTTATACATCGAGAAGCTGAGGAGAATGAGGAGGAGAATTGGGAGGAAGAGGATGAAGAGGGAGGGAGAAGGCAACCTAGATAATTCCTTTCTGACTGAGCTGTTCCTGAATAACTCATCTGTGTACAAGACCTGTAACTGCAACCTCAATTTCCAATTCACCAATAGCCCCCACACCTTATCTTCCACCTGTGACTACCCACCGTACTGCCTGTTTGACTACAATGCAAAAAATAAAAGTCAGCACAAAAGAAACATTCCAAACCAAATTGATAAATTAAATCATGCTACATTATATTCAAAATTTAACTAATCACCCTTGTGTATTCCCTTTGAGCCTGTCTTCCATGTACCTTTGTTTGTCATCGTGTTCCTATGAAATGCTACGTATCCTAGTGAATGCAGCCTAGCTGACTTTCAATAGAGGAGACAGCAGATGGCCTTGGAGAGCGACCTCAAACTGCTCTGGGCCAGAAGGCACAGCTGCAGACTGCACCATTTCAACATTGGCAGCAACAGTCTGGGATAGCTGACTGACAGGCAAAAGCAAGGGCATTGGTGGAATGGCAGGAGTCGGAGGGTATATACTGCCTTCCTAAAAAAGGACAGCAGGTCCGTGGCCCAAGGAGGCACAGCAACTCCCCTAGGACAGCCCAGGTTGGATGTCAAATAGTTGGACTGACACCCTGCAAGCTCTTTGCACCCTGTATTCCACATGGCAGCAATCTGAATTTTCATGACAGCACAATGACCTTGCATGACAGCAGTCTGAGCTTCCACAGCTGCACTCAGATATTGGGCAGCTACAGCTTGTACTGCATTGGAAGCTGTGACATCGGCCATCGGGCACTGCTTCATGGTTAGGTTCACAGGTGTATGAATCAAATTGGCCACCAATTCCATCCTAGAAACAATGGCTTGTAAGTAAATTGTTGTTGCTGGATTCCTCCATGCTCCTTGACATTGAGCAGAGGTTTTCTGGCAGAAACTGAACACTTGGTGTACATATCCACAGATCCCTGAAGGTAGCAGGGCAGGTAGATAAGGTGGTTAAGAAGGCATATTGGATACTTGCCTTTATTAGCTGAGGCATAGGATACAAGAGGAGAGAGGTTATGCTGGAACTGTATTAAACGCTAGTTAGGCCACAACTGGAGTACTGCATGCAGTTCTGGTCACCACATTATAGGAAGGATGTGATCGCACTGGAGAGGGTGCAGAGGGGATTTACCAGGATGCTGCCTGGGCTGAAGGGTCAGAGCTATGGGGAAAGATTGAATAGGCTGGGGTTGTTTTCCTTGGAGCAGCGAAGGTTGAGAGAGGACCTGATAGAGGTGTATAAGATAATAAGGGGCATAGATAGGTTGGATAGGAAGGCACTTTTTCCATCAGTAGAGGGGTCAATAACCAGGGGGCATAGATTTAAGGTAAGAGGTAGAAGGCTAAGAGGGGAGCTGAGGAGAAATTTCTTCACCCAGAGGGTGGTGGGAGTCTGGAACTCACTGCCTGAAAAGGTGGTTGAGTCAGAAACTCTTGTAACATTTAAGAAGCATTTAGATATTCATTTGCACAGCCATAACCTCCAGGGCTATGGGCCAAACGCTGGAAAATGGGATTAGTGTAGTCAGATCTTTGTTGACCAGCGTGGAAACTATGGGTTGAATGGCCTTCTTCGGTGCTGTAAGCATCTATGAGTCTATGAGTGAACTGGATGAGCCATATAAATACTATGGTTACAAGAGCAGGTTGGAGGCTAAGAATCATGCAGCGAGTGACTCACCTCCTGACACCCCAAAGCATGTCTACCATCTACAAGGTCAGGCGTGTGATGGAATACTCGCCACTGAGTGCAGCTCCAACATCACTCAAAAAGCTCAACGCCACCCAGGACAAAGCAAACTTAATTGACACCCCATCCACAAACATTCACTCCCTCCACCACCGACGCACAGTAGCAGCAGTGTGTACCATCCACAAGATGCACTGCAGGAATTCACCAAGCCTCCTCAGACAGCACCTTCCAAACCCATGACCTAGACATCTAGAAGGACAAGGACAGCAGACACATGGGGTAAAATTTTTAGCTCGGTGGCCGGGTGCGTGCCCGGGCCGAATGAACTTAAAATGACATGTGATGACGTTGGGCATGTGTCCCATCGTCATCACCCACTTGTGCGATATTTCAGTCGGCAGGCGCGCGCATGAGTCAGCAGTGAGCCCGCCAACAATTAAAAGGCCTATTAAGGCCATTAAAAACATAATTAAAAGAAATTTTTCACTGCCCGTCCAATCTTACGGTTGCCGGGCAGGTGAAAAGGCCAAGTGGTCTTTGCACATTTTTGGAAACCTCACCCATGGGTGGGATGAGGTTTCCAAAAGCAAATAAAATTCAAATAATAAACTTTATTTTTTCATTGATAACATGTCCCTGCTCATGTGACAGAGTCACATGAGGGGACATGTTTCATAACATTTATAAAATCTTTAACTTTTAAAAAATCAGTTCATCTCCCTGAGGCAGCTCCGTGCCTCAGGGAGATTCTGAAGCATGCACTCATGTGCACATGCGAAGTTAGTGCTCGCCTGGCCCTGGCTCACCTTCCTCCCCCTGCCCGCACAGGCAGCGCTGAGCGCTGCTACTCACGTTTCACACTGGACGGGCCTTAATTGGCCTGCCAACGTGAAATTGCCTTTTGGGCCCGATTGCGGATGGCGGTCAGCTTCCCGACCGCCCCTGCCTGCCCCCGCTGAGCCTACACACTAAGGGCAAAATCCTGCCCATGGGAACACCCGCAGCTGCAAGTTCCCCTCCAAGTCACTCACCAACCTGACTTGGAAATATATCACCATTCCTTCACTGTCGCTGTGTCAAAACCCTGGAACTCCCTCCCCAACAGCACTGTGGGTGTACCTACACCACATGGACTGCAGTGGTTCAAGAAGGCGGCTCACCACCACCTCCTCAAAGGCCATTGGGGATGGACAATAAATGCTGGCCTAGCCAGTGATGCCCACATCCCATCAATGCCTATCAGCAGCAAACATGGGGGACTAATGGCCTGTGATTGAAGGAGAAGCCCTTTTCAGAATCTCCCACTTCACTTACTTGTCTTACCGGCATTTTGACCAGTGGCCCTGGGGTCCACACAGAGTGGCTTCGGGGGCCACAATCTGGCCTGTTCTGACATATGCACAATATCAGTATTTGAGCTGATGGCTCCATGTGTGAAATCAAGTGACAGTGCTGTTCTCCATGGTGTTGCTCCACTGCCTGGATTGGTTACATCTCCTCTTATCTGAAACGGATAAAGGCACAAGGGTGATACTGTGGTTTGGGAGGGGGGGGGAAAGTAGGAGATGAACGCTTACACCATCTGCTGCTTGTAACTCAGAGAAGCATTTGGGATGAGGGGGAAGGGGAGTGTGAGAAGGAGGACTCAGTATGAGGATATCGTCATCTTTGATGGCTTCAGCCTGCCGCTTGCCACATTGGGCATCCCAGTAATGGTCAGTACTTTCTCAAATGGGGGTTAGAACATGCAGGCATGCCTGGCAACTTCCGTTTTCGCTCTTGCTGCTTCCAACTGTGCGCCATCCTGTCCTGCAAGAGGTCAGAGTGTGCCAGTTAATGCTGTGCAATCTGTTTGGCTGAATAGCTGGTCGAATAGCTGGCAGTGTGCACAATCAGTGAGGTATGGGGTATGAGGTGAGTGAATAGGGCATGGTGATTTGATCAGCGGCTGACACTTGTTGTGCAGTTGGCAGGCATGTATGTCATTTAGAGATGTATTCACTAACCCAGCTCTCATGTGATACGATTGAACTTCTTGCTGCACTGCAACCAAGTCCTCAGGGTTTGACCACTGCATTGATCTCCACAGCTTTCTGTTCTCACTGTCTTTTGATTATGTGTCTGGAAGACCTCCCTCCCCCCTGCCGATACAAGGCATCTCTCTTTTTTTTCACCTCCTTCACTAAGGCCTCCAGTCTAGTGTCCCAAAAACTTGGAGCTAGCTCTCTTCCCTGTTGTGCCATTCCTCACTCCCAGATCATATTCTCCTCAATCACGGCTCCCAGCACATCCAGCCACAGTGCAACTCCCCTTTAATAGGTACAGACTAGCATAAGGAGTGTTGGCTAGCTTTAAGTGGTGCTAACCACTGATGATATTGGTCCCCAGCTGATGCATCCAGCCAGTGAACAGCACGGTTAGCGTTGGTTGGACACAAGGATGATGGAAATGAGCAGGCAATGTGAAGCATGCTTTGCAATTAACAGGGGTTAATCATGCATTGCAATCCCTGAGCCTATTTTTGGCGTCTTTCAAATTTAGCCGCCATGTTCTCCAGTTCTCCATAAGAGCTTTTAAAAGGGAAACTGGTAAGTATTTAAAAGGACTGGAGAATGGAACAAAGTGGATTGATCTTTCAGAAAGCTGGCAGAGGTGCAAAGGGCTGAATGCTCTCTGTTGGTTGCTTTAAAAATCTATGCTTCCCTTCTTTCCATTTTTACACTTTAAACCTGCTGCTCAGGGCTTGTCTGAGAGCAGATGCTTGAGGAATAGTTTTTCCACTTTGTTCTTTCACTTAGGAGTAGCACTCATCAGGAATTCGTGTGGCCCCTGAATTTAGGTTAAGGGTAGAAAATCATACCCTGGGCATGCCACATTTTGGATGTGCATTGCCTCTGGAAGTGCAAGTTTTGAAAAATGTCTTCTATAAACTTCTTTTGATGTGACTTCATCAACAATGACATCATGAATTGGGAGGGCTTTCTGTCAGTTCTATCAAGTGTTCCATATTTTGGAGGGTGCCGTGCTTCCTTGTCAGAAATCCATTTTTAATACCAGCTCATGGCACCTCAGCTGAGCTTGTCATATATCAAATGTGTGTGAATAAGAAAATGCAAGGTTTTGACAATAGGCAACAGGAGTGTCATGTTTTGATGTATTTTCCCATAGGGTGTATTTGGAAAGAGTTACAAAGCACTGAAGATTGAAAAAAAAGCTCTGAATTGATAGGTGGTTTAAATGCTGATAAGTTAGCTTTTATGTTGTTTCCCCAAAGATGATAAATAATTTGGTATTTGAGCACCTGGATCTCAAACCCAAGACTAAGGTCATGGTTTGTCTGGAATCACATGTGGGCTAGACCAGGTAAGGATAGCAGATTTCATTCCCTAAAGGACATTAGTGAACCAGATGGGTTTTTACAACAATTGACAATGGTCATCATGAGACCTTTAACTCCAGATATTTATTGAATTCAAATTCCACCATCTGCCATGATGGGATTTGAACCTGGATCCCCAGAGCATTACTCTGGGTCTCTAGATTATTAGTCTAGTGACAATACCATTGCGCCACTGCCTTCCTCAAATCAAGCTCTACTCGGAAGGACATGTTGTTCGCATGCCTGACACCAAACTCCCAAAGCGACTGCTCTACTCAGAAGTTGGTCATGGCAGGAAACTTCCAGGATGACAGTCTTTAGGGATGCTTTAGGGATGGTCTCAAAGCATCCCTGAAGAGGTCAAATATCTTCACTGACTCATGGGAGTCCCTGACTTGTGACCAACCAAAATGGAGAAGGTTCATTCATGAGAAGGCACTTAACACATTGAGAGACTTTGTCAGGAACAAACAGGCGCAAAGTCAAGGCATCGGAGAGAGCGCACAAACCTCCCAACAACTCATCTACCTGATCGTCCAAGCACGCCTGCCCCACATGTGGCAAAGTCTGCTGATCATGCAATGTACATATCAGCCATCTCAAAACACATTGAACCAGAGTGGAAGCAAGTCATCCTTGATCCCAAAGACTTGTTTAAAAAGAAGAAATAATATTCAAATTATAATATTAAATTCAATCACTTAACATCCATGATATTAGGAAGCCTTTGATCCCTTTGAGACAGTGATAAAAAAATATAAGACAGTAGCATGGGAAAGCAGTCAAGTCCAGCAGAAGCTACAAGGCCAGTCAGATTTTTAATACAGAAAGGTGTGGGGCAGTTCGGCCCAGCAAAGACGTAAAAATGTTTGAATGCAAGGGTGTGGTTAGAAGTTATTTTATTTGTCAAGTAAGATGTCTCACTATGTGGAAAAGTGCAGCATGTTCATTATTTTTTTATGCTTCTGCAAAGACAAGTTGTTCTCATTGAATTAAGTGAATTTGATTATAATTGTTCTGTATGTTCACTCGCTGTGAAATAAGGCAGCTTTCTAATTTGTTTCTGGCTTGTCTTACTAAGTGTTACTCAGTTTGCCTTCAAAAGATTGAAGAAACACATGTGAAAGACACAATTATTTATTTCTGAACACAGATTTGTCTGGGTCATGCTATGTGGCATGAGGCAGTATGGATAAACCCCTAAACATAAGAAGCGTAGATTGCTAATAGTTTGTCACTAGCATTGCTGTGCCAAAACTGGGAATTGTGAATCCCAATTGTACGTTTGTTGTAGGATGGCCAAGCTGTACTTTAGATTGAGTAGATCTGCAGACACTTCTTAGGTGGAGCACATTCTGTTTATTTACAAGGTACTCAGCAGCTACACGTGTGTGCTTCTACATCAAACTCTATCTCCATACTTCTGCTGCTCACTGCAGACTACTGACTACTGAGGTAGCCCACACTACTCCTTTACTAGTTACACGAGATCCTATTATCGCCCTTTATAATATCCTTCTTAAAGGTATACTACACATTACATAAAACCATAATTACTACATACCTCCTCCTTTACTCAGAAACACATCTTACATTTGCAATTACAATTTTCTCAAAATAGCAAATTATTTACACATAAATAATTTATAAATTCAGTCTTTCTGGGGGTTTCCTTTGGCTTGTAGAACACCTCAACTCTACAAATTCAGGTGCTTGTTTGGAACCTCATTTTCTGGAGTTGTCTGAACATCAGGTTCTTCGGTGGGTACCTGCAAATCTGTTTCCTCAACTCTTGTAGGTACATTTGACACATCAGATACATCGGTACTAGGCTGAGCTCTCTCAGCAGGAAACCCTGACCCGGACGGGAACACTGGTGGAATCATTTCTTGGTGATTTGTTTCTCTCTTCCTTAGAGGATCCACATGTCTCTGTATGACTCAGCCTTCCACCTCCATGTGGTAAGTCCAGCCACTGCACTTATTTCACTCGGTAACCACTTTGGTCCTTCTCCAAAGTTCTTCACAGATACCGTCTCTCCCACGGTAAATTTCCTCTCACGACTATGCCAGTCATGTCTAGTTTTCTGACTTCCCTGACTCCTTTCCCCCTAAATTTGGCATTAATGAGCTCAATCTCGTCCTGAGACGATGTTTCGTCAATAACTCCGCAGGTGTGACATTTGTTGTTGTGTGAGGGGTGGTCCTATAATGAAAAAGAAAGCGTGCTAGCTTGGTTGTTAAGGATTCTCCATTTAACTTTATCATTCCTGACTTGAACATTTGAACTGCCCTTTCGGCTAGTCCATTGGAAGAAGGCTGGTGCGATGAAGTTTTTACATGAGTGATACCGTTGAGGCTGATAAACCGTTGAAACTCAGCACACGTAAATGCTGTGCCGTTGTTAGAAATGACCACTTCTGGTCGTCCATTAATTGCAAAACTTTGACTTGGCTTCTCAATTGTAGCAGAAGGCATTGGTGATATCACCTCATATATGTCCATCCATTTTGAGTGAGCATCAACAATGAGGAGAAACAATGTTCCCATGAAAGGTCCCACATAGTCAAAGTGTAATCATACCCATGGCCTTCCTGGCCACTCCCAAGGATGTAACGAAGCTGTTGAAGGTAACTTTTGCAATTGCTGACACTGCACGCAATTCTTCACTAAGCTCTCTATTTCTCCATCCATCCCAGGCCACCATAGATAGCTGCGTGCTATGGTCTTCATTCCGGATATTCCTGGATGGGCACTGTGTAGTTCAATTAACAATGGCTTTCTTCCCTTTGGAGGAACTATCACTCATGCTCCCCACATTCAGATACCATCCTGGCTGGTTATTTCATGTCTTCTGTTAAAATATGGTTTCATTTCATCGGATACAGGTTCTTGTGGCGAACTGTGAAGCACTTCTCTCGTCCTTGAGATAGGACTAAGTCCCGACTTATCCAGTCTCTGATCTGTCTAGCACATACCGGCAAGTAATCTAAGAAATTTAACAATAACACAAGTTCTTGTGGAACTGAGACATCTCCATCATTTTCTTGTAAAGGCAAATGACTAAGTGCTTCAGCATTTCCGATTTGATTTCCAAGCCTATGTACAAAAGTATACTCGTATGCTGCCAGAATCAGTGCCTTATTTGTGGTTCTGTGTCTTCTTTCGATGGGTCTTCTTCTTTTTAACATTGACTTTAATCTCGACCTTCTTTTTGACTTCCATATTGGCTAGACTACTCTCAGATACAAGCTCGACTTGAGTGAGCTCAGTGGTTGAGTGTCCCAGAATTTCATCACCTGTCTGCTTCTTAGAAAATTCTGTGACTTTTGCTTCCAAAGCCTCTTTGGCTTCATGTAGCTGATTCTTCAGCTCTTCCATCTCTTTTTTGTATTTGTTTGCTGCCTCCTGGAAAATTGAGCATTATTGTGTCTCCTCTGCAAACGCATCCTTCAGTTTAATCAGAGAAGTGCTAAATTCTTCCTGTTCCTTAGACCATAAGACCATAAGACGTAGGAGCAGAAGTAGGCCATTTGGCCCATCGAGTCTGCTCTGCAATTCAGTGAGATCATGGCTGACCTGATCATCCTCAACTCCACTTTCCTGCCTTTTCCCCATAACCTTTGATGCCCTTACTGATTAAAAATATGTCTATCTCAGCCCTGAATACCCTTAATGACCCAGCCTCTACAGCTCTCTGTGGTAAAGAATTCCACAGATTGACCACCCGCTGGGAGAAGAAATTCCTCCTCATCTCTGTTTTAAATGGGTGCCCCCTTACCCTGAGATTATGCCCTCTGGTCCTAGACTCTCCCACAAAGGGAAACATCCTCTCAGCATCTACCCTGTCAAGCCCCCTAAGAATCTTATATGTTTCAATAAGGTCACTTCTCATTCTTCTAAACTCCAATGAGTACAGGTCCAACCTACTCAACCCCTCCTCATAAGAAAATCCCTCCATACCCAGGATCAATCTAGTGAACCTTCTCTGGACTGCCTCCAATGCCAGTATATCTTTCCTTGGATAAGGAGACCAAAACTGTTCACGGTATTCTAGTTGTGGTCTAACTAGTGCCTTGTATAGTTTTTGCAAGACTTCCCTATTTTAATACACCATTCCCTTTGAAATAAAGGCCAACATTCCATTTGCCTTCCCTATTACCTGTTGAACTTGTATGTTAGCTTTTTAGGATTCATTCACAAGGGCACCCAAATCCCTCTGTGCTGCAGCCTTCTGCAATCTTTCTCCATTTAAATAATATTCAGCTCCTCTATGTTTTCCTGCCAAAGTGCATAACTTCACATTTTCCCACATTATATTCCGTCTGCCAAGTTTTTGCCAACTCACTTAACTGTCTATATCCCTCTGTAGACTCCTTGTGTCATCTTCACCATTAATCTTTGCCACATTGTATGTTTTTCTCTCAATTTGACACTGTCCTTAACTTCCTTGGTGGTTTATCCCCTTCCTTGAAGCCTTCTTCCTCACTGGGATGCATCTTGGTTGAGAGTCATGAACTATTTTCTTAAACATCTGCCATTGTTCATTAACCATCTTTTCTGCAAAACTGTTTTCCCAGTCCACTCCAGCCAACTCTGCCCTCATGCCCTTGTAATTACCCTCATTTAAGTTTAGCACAATTGTTTCCAACCCAAGTTTCTCACTTTCAAACTGAATGCTAAATTCTACCATATTATGATCACTGTTTGCTATGGGATCCTTTACTCTGAGATCAGTTATTAAACGTGCCTCATTTCACATTACGAGATCCAAAATAGCCTAATCCTTGGTTGGATGTCTTCACTGGTGTATATTGTTAATTTGGCATCAGTTTCTTCTAAATTTAATTTAATTTCACCATAATTCAGGTATTTGAAGGTGTGTTCACCAATTACTGCAGTGGAAGCTCCTGTGTCCACTTCCATTCCAATAGGTCCGCCATTTATCTTCACTGTTACATATATTGGTTCTGTCTTTCCAACCTTTAAATTAAATAATGAATAAATATCTGAACTTGTTGCTGCAGGCTCTTCTACACTGGGTTTTTTATTTTGTTTGAAAGTCTGCCTGATTCTTTCCTTGCACTGCCTCATTATGTGTCCATTTCGATGACAATAAAAAAATTTGATTCTTTTAAACCGCCCATCATTATAAGATTGCTTGTTTCCACCTCTGCTGCAATTATTCCTTGTCTTTGCTGCTCAGTCGTTTCTTTTTATTTTTCTGCTAACAGAGGCTGTTTTCCGCTTCTTGGCAGAGTCTTGCATTTTCACACACTTTTTGGCTGGGGCTTTCCACCCAATGTGGAGGACGGCGCCATTTGGAGCTCCCTGTATTGCTTTTGAATCCCTTACTATGCTTTCCATGCCCAGTGCTATCTCTAGCACCTTCTTAAAATCCAAATTTGTTTCGGGCAGTAATCTCTTCTGAATCGTGTTCTCATTCACACTGCACACTAAATGATCTCTGAGCATGTCGTTTAAAGATGTACCAAACTCACATTGTTCTGTTAACTGTTTCAAACTTGCCACATAACAAGCAACCTTCCCCCCCGGGGTTCTATTCCTTGAATTAAACTTGAAACGTTGTTATCATTACCGAGGGCTTTGGCTGGTAATGACCCTTCATGAAATCCACCAATTCATCAAAATTTTTCGAACCTGGGGCATTGGGTGCCATCAAACTTCAAATTGAGCCATAGGCTTTATTCCCACCTGTAGATAGGATTGCCCGCCTCTTCTCTTTCCCCGTAATCTCGTTCGCTTGGAAATAGAACTTGGAAATAGTTCCATAGAATGAGACCCATCATCCGTGGCTGGATCAAAAGGATCAATTCTTCTGAATTGCAGCATTCTGTGAGGGGATTACTTTGACGATTTGGAAATTCTACTTACAATTACTGCACGAGATTCAGCCCGATTTCGTTTCTGTCGATTTCTTCTGTTAAGTGATTTTACTCTTCATGCTAGTTCATTGTACCTTCCTTCTATCCTTCCTTTTCCCTTGCTTTTTCCTTGCCGCCAGTTTGTTGTGTCCTCGTCGCAAGTTTGTTGGGTCTTCGCTTTATCCTCGCTTTATCCTCATCGCCAGTTTGTTGGGACTTGTGAATCCCAGTTGCACGCTTGTTGTGGGATGGCCAAGTTGGTACTATAGATAGAGTTGATCAGCAGACACTTCTTAGGTGGAACACATTCTATTTATTTACAAGGTATTCAGCAGCTACATGTGTGTGCTTCTACATCAAACCCTATCTCCATACTTCTCCTCCTAACCACAGACTACTGACTACTGAGGTCGCCCGTGCTACTCTTCTATTGGTTACAGGAGATCATGTGACCTTCCTTTATAACATCCTTCTTAAAGATATACTACACATTACATAAAACCATAATTATCACATATTATAAACATTTTGAAGTAGTGCTTCAGATACTGGGACAAAACAAGTTAATTTAGAAGCTTGATAGTGCTGCGCCCATTTTTGGGGTGCTAAATGGCACCTAAACCTCCAGATGGTGTGAGCATTGGCTTATTACAAGGAGTATGATGCCTACCATACTAGCATAGGTGAAAAAATCTGCAAAACCCTTTGTACATGCAAACAGGCGTCTTCTGACTGTTTGAGGCTCCCTCTGCAACACTGGTTTGCCCTGAGGTAACTATCATGCTGCGCTTGAGAAAGCCACATGAGAAAGCCTTGTAGGCAGTCCTTCAAAGAAACCATTGCATGCCGTCACCAAAAAGTTCCTTTTGTTAAAAATGCTGACCTGAATGTGAACTGGGATAAGCAGGAGTGCTTCGAGGCTTCCTCTTTGGCAAGATGCCTGGGATGACCGTTAGTTGTCTGTAGCTCACTGTTTCGATGATAATGAGGCCCAATATCGGAGCCCCTTGGGCTTATGCTTTCAGACATTTCTCCCGGTGTCTACGGCTTGCCTGATTTTGAGCTGAAACAAATTATTACCTCAGGGCATTTTCCAAAACTGCTCACCCAGAACTCCAAGATCATCGTAATCTACTGCACTCTGCAAAACCTTGCCATCCAATGAAGGGTAAGTAGGTGGAGGAGGATCACCCATGATCAAGAGTAGGCCAAGGCAAGAAGCCTGAAGAGATTTCTACTGAACTCTTTTACAGATAGCAAGAGTCATACAGCAGGCAGTCACTGAGCAGATTTTCACCGACTGCCCCATCTGACAGTCCTTCACATGTGCACACTGTAGTAGTCAAATCCAACGTTGCCAACTCTAACATGGGATCCCATTCCTTTCATCTGCCGGTACTTAATTGAGCAGCATCCTAACAAATCTCCTGGCATGATTGAAATAAAGTGCAATGAGATTTTAAACCCTGTGTCCAATGCTTGTTCCCTTGGTGACAAATAGGTATCTTCTTGAACTCACTGAATGTTCCTTCTGGGTGCTTCTCACATGGTAGGGTTAAGTGAGGTGACAGACTGCTGAGTTTCAATGGGAGTCTCTTGGGTTTGAGACACCCTTGTCCACCATGTGTTGGACATGAATTAGCTGTACAACTGCCCCTGACACATTTGGTTGCTTTCTAACAGATGCGCTGTGATTTGAGGAGAAAATGGACTAGAACATGCCTACTTCACCATGTTGATCCACCTGGTATGTGTACTTCCTTAGCATGTCCATTGTTGGGTGGTGGAGTAGACATCAGCATATCATTGAAGGCAGAGAAGATCTACACAGTGGTTCTCTCAATCTGACTCTCCGAACATTTAGATACCAAGTGAAACAGCCCCTTGGAGATTGGAACCAATGCCTCTATGGCAGCAGCCGCAAGAAGTACTCAAATATGCTTAGAACCACTGTCATTTTTGATCTCTTTATCTAAGGAAGGATATAATTGCCTTAAAGGGGGTGCACTGGAGATTCACTATATTGATTTCCGGAAAGAGAGGATTGTCCTATGAGTAGATTAAACCTTCAGTTTAGAAAAATGAGAGGTGATCTCATTGAGACATATAAAACTCTTAAAGGGTTTGACAAGGCAGTTGCCGATAGGCTGCTTCCCCTGACTTGAGAGCCTAGAACTGGGGGGGTCATAGTCTGAGAAAGAGGAGTTGGCCATTTAGTACTGAGTTGAGGAGATTTCTTCACTAAAAAGGCTGTGAATCTTTGGAATTTTCTACCCCAAAAGGCTGTGGGTGTTCAGTCATTAAGTATGTTCAAGACTGAGGTCGATAAGAGTTTTGGGCACCAAGGGACTCAAGGAATTGGAAAGGAAAGTGGAGTGAGGTAGAAGAACAGCCATGATCTCACTGAATGGAACAAGCTGAAGGGGTCTTATAGCCTATTCCTGCTCCTATTTCTTATGTCACTAGGGTCTCTGCAGATGGCCCTAGAGTTTGTTACCATTCATGTAGATTGCAGTTCTGTTAATTGAACACACACCATTGAACAGAAGTTGGCAGCGAACTCCTCCACAGCCCCCATCGGATCTTGCAATGTGCTTGAAACAGCCAAGAAAACATTAATGCTTGGATAGCATTCTTCTTTGAAATGTAAGAGGTGTGATGAGAATATATGTTCAGGATGACACTTAAATGTGGTACTGAGGGAATGCTGCATTGTCAGGGATGCTGTCTTTCAGTTGAGATGTTAATTAAAGTCAACGCCTGCCTGTGCAGATAGACATCAAAGAGTGTGTAGTGCTATCTGGAAAAGAGCAAGAGAGCTCTCGTCTAAAAAACAAACATCTTCAAAATTGCAGCACTCCTTTTAGTACTGTACTGGAGCTACCCCAGAGTTAAGTTTTGAAGTGGGGACAGCTTGAACCCACAATCTTCAGTTTCAGAAGCACGAATGCTACTAGTAAGCTAAGCCGAGCCTTGAAGATAAAGCAGCTGATCAGAGTCAGATGCATTTTGGGCTGACAGGGAAGCAGTATTTAAAGTGGGCCCAGCTGTATTTTTATTGGGAGTGTACATGAAAGTGAACTTCAACTTTGGGATTGTGAGAACTGACAGCTGAATTCTACAGCGCTTGTTATTTTGGCAGATTATTTATTTTTGAAGGCTTTCTTCCCAGATTTTTGGCAGCAGATTTTCATTACTCCAATCAAAAATCTGGATCTAGGAATTCCAGTGGGCATTCCTCTTTGGAAGATGAAGGAGAGCATGAAAGAATGGATGGGAAGCAGGTTTCATTGCATCAGAAGTAGACTCCACACACCGTGCTTTACCTAGTGAATCATGCTTACTGACACAGGCAAACCACCTGGGAAGGTCTGAGGTTTGCAATGGAGACAACCACAATCTGCTTGAATCTGACAATCTCACCAGAATGGTGGCACTGCCAGTCACAACCAAGTCAGCCACAGCCTTGAACCTTGACCCCTCTCCTCCATTCCAAGCGATCACAGCAGCCTCAGTTTATCTGCAAGTCCCTGATGCCTCATTTGCCACAGAAAACCCCTTCACCACACCCCAAGTAAAACCAGGAGAAGAATGAAAAGAGTATTCTAATTCATTTTCAGTGCAGGATTTCTCAAAATCTTAATGATGGTATCCAAGTCACCAGTCACTGTGCACAATTGTGTGATCTTTGTGTCAGTTATAGCTCAGAAGTAGCACTCTTGCCTGGGTCAAAAGGTTGTGAGTTTAAGTCCCTGGCACTCCAGTACAGTGCTGAGGGAGCACTGCACTGTTGGATGCATTGTTTTCCAGGTGAGATGTTATACCAATTTCCCTCTAAAGTGGACATAAACTATTTCATGGTGCTATTTTGAAGAAGAGGGGTGTTGTCTTAATGTCCAGGCCACTATTTATTCCTGAACCAGCATCACTAATCATCATGTTGCTTTTTGTGGCAACTTTCTATGTGCCAATTGCTACTGCTTTTCCTACATTACAACAGTGACTACACTTCAAAAGTACTTAATTGGTTGTAAAGAGTTTTTGGGTTTCCTGAGGTCATGAAAGGTGCTATATTAACATTTACTTGTTTGTCTTCCTTTATAAACCACAAAGAGCTCCAAAAGCACCATTATTGGTAGGTTGAGATGAGGCATTGAGGGCAGAGGGGTCAGGAATTTTTTTTATAATAACAATAGTCTGAAGTGAGACAGATGTTGGCTGAGGAGAAGAAATCATTGCAATGTCAGCTAACAGGGTACCAGGAAGGGGAGTTCGCTGGTCAGGATTTAGTAGAAATGAGACTGAGGAAGCAGGAGGTAGGTCCATGGGCATGATGAGCCTGGACAGGGAATGGGAGGGTGTAATGATGATGAAACCAGAGAGAGAGGTAGAGAGATGGGGTTTTGGGACTAGGGTAGGAGGGGGCTTAATGTGAAGTTTGACTTGGTGAACAAGGAGAAATGGAAAACAGCAGAGGCAGGACATTTGGAATATTATTTAATATTTAAGAATGTACAAACGCTTCATTTGGGGCAATGAGGCCCAATGCATTCCTGCATAATTGCAGAACATTTCTCTAGCGTGCAATTCATCTACATAATGGACCCCATACTTGATTCTGAAAATAACACATTTACGAATAGAAAGAATTATTTGATTTGTTAGATTTCACTTGGATCTCAAAATCGATTGAAACCTTCAAAAAGGCATCCGCCAGGATTTTGATGGAGAATGAAAAAAAATGCAATGCGGGTCGTGAAGCCTACTGCTGCCTGAGTCTCATTTCCTTTATCCCCGCATCCACTGAGTCTACTGCTGGCCTTCTGTGGTCTGCCCACCTCATGAAATCATGTTAGTAGAGAGTGGGGGCCAAGACCCTGGATGATTTCCCTCCTGTCTATCTGTGTTACCACCACTTCCCCAGGCTGCAGTGGGGTAACTGGCATTCGGCCTTAGGATACAATGGCAAAGGCCTGAGATGCTTCCTGTAAGAATAGGCTCTTGTCGAAACCTCAACTTCTGCCCTTCCAGCTTTGATTGATTTGTAAAACCCAACCCTTGTCATCACCTATAAGGGCAGCCAATTTCTTATCTTTGCCTCTTTACCTCTACTAGTCTAGCTGCCTCTGTTTGTGCTAAATTAGCAGTCTCTCTCGGTATCTCTCAGCAGGAATCCCATCATCCATATGAGATGGACTTCAATCCAGGAAACTGGGACAGTGTTCAGGGGCGGTGAAAATGGTGTGCAGAAGTCCCTCTGTGTTGGAGCATTGACTCTGGGAGGAGAAATTGTCCCTGATGTTCCCAGAGGACTGACACAATAAGTCATCTTCAATGGATACAGACCAGTGATTGACTCCTATTCCTTTTTTTCATACATGACCTGGTGGTTGATCCCATTAGTTTTGCTGATGCTAACACCGTCTGTATAATGGTTGCTCCCAACCTGATATACCTGGTGGACAGTGGGAGGTCAACACTTGGGCTGCAAAGTGGTGGTACCCAGAAAAGCATATAAAAAATTGGGAGTCGTGTACAAACCTTAATCCTGTTGGTCACAATTCTATCCTTGCTATTCTTCAAAGCTCGCTAATATAATATTGTATCTTGTTCCCAAGCACGGTGCAGTCCAAAGCCAGAGGAAGATGGCCAAGCCCATGCCGGAGTCTGTCCTGATAGATAGATAGGTTTTTGATGTCTCAGAGAATCAAGGGACATTGGGAGCAGGTGGGGAAATGGGAGTTGAGGCAGAGGATAAGCCATGATCATATAGAATGATGGAGCAGGCTCAAGGGGCAATACAGTTTAGTCCTGGTTCTATTTCTTGTGTTCTTACCTTCATCAGGGAAGTGCACCTACTTTGTCGGTCCTTTGCAGAGCTCTGGCTAAGATAGCATTACAAGAGTTGATGCTGCTTAAGTCCATATTTATACCACAAACAGAGCAACTGTTATGGGTGTGTCTCAGAATAAAAACGATCCAAAGGCACTGCCATCGGTAATGCTTTGCTAACTCCTTCAGTGCCACCCACCACCCTATGCCTGTGAAATTCACTCCTAGGACAGAATCTTCTGGTCCCACCAGCAGCGAGAAGCATGGAGGGGAGGGGGGTGGGGTGGTGGTTGGGGGGCGTGGAGGAACTTAATTTAGTCTTAAGCCAAAAATCAGTTTCCTCACAGCAGGATGAACTTTAGCAATTATGTTCTCAGGACTTTAAAGTGGGTCGAGCTTCCCAATTAACAATGCCAGGAAACCCTTTTGCATGCCTTAGCATCTCATGCATGCTCATTGAAAGGCCACCTCGTTGGAACTAAGTTCCCCCTCCAAATTAAGTTCCCTGCCAGTGAGAAATTAGAATGTTCGCACTCACATCTGCACATATAAGTCGTGCACCTGGCGAGATTGACTTCTACCATGATTAATGGTGAGTTGCCACTGCATTGTCCTCTTTGGGGAGTATATGTAAATGCCAGCCCATGCTTGAGACCAGGTGGTGGCTGTGCAAGTTGCGTGGAGGATGACCAAGGAAAGGAGGAAGGGTTAGCAGGGAAGGGTGGAGCAGTGGTCAGGCAAAGGTGGAAGGGATAGTGCAGGCTGTCCAGGTGCCCTTTACATATGGTGCTTGGACTTTCGTCCCCATGAGGTAACGGTGGGGACCGTGACTTCCTGCCTGCCTCCACCGTGAGAATCAGCGAGCTCCTCATGGATGTATATATAATGAACTGAGCAGTGAAAGATCGCGTGTGGTCAGCTATCCCACCAACCCCCACCCCCCAGCGCTCTCACTCTCACTTCTGTGCTCACCACCAAACCTAGAGTCTGGAACATATGATCCTGGCCCTAGATTACCTGGAGAAATCTAGCAATACTTTGCTGCTAGCATGGAGCCTCATAAGGTGGAAACCAAGGATTCGCCAACTCACTTCCTGCCTAATGAGGGTCCACATCCTTCCATCTTTTCTATGTAGGCATTCAAAGGCAAAGTTGACCACCACTCACTGAGACTCTGACCTACCCACTGGCACTGAATACAACTATGTGCTCCCAATAAAGTCAAATTCATAAAACATCTTCCTCTGGCTATGCCGTTGCAATTGTTGCATCATATTAAAGAAAAGGAGCTTCAACTACTGATAATTCAGACTTTCTCATGCTTAAAGTGAATTGGAAATGCCAAGCTGGTGTTAAGGCAAAATAGGAAACTCTAATGCATTCTTAATCATTATCTGAACTGTTGACCTAATCCCAATCCCTGTCCTTCATAAACATGGAAAATACTGTGGGACAAAAGGAGGAAGATTAGTTTTACTAATGAATGGAGCTTTCAATTGCTGAACCTTGTGATTATATTTTCCACGTGCACAACACATATTCATGAGTGGATCATTGTCCACTTTTATAAAATCAAATCGAATGGCTTTCAAATACATGTATCATATTTAATGTTGGCAAATTCATGCGAGGATCTCAATTTAAATAAAACAAATTACTGGTTATTGAATATTTGCCCCCATACAAGACCTAAAGAATCCTCACAAAGGAGATATCTCCTTTAACACAGATTTCACAAAGTGTTACTGCATAAAGTGATGCCCTTAAGCCACACGTGAGAGGCAGCTCAATGCATTAATTATCTGAAGAAAAGAAGCAAAATAAAAGGTAGGGCATAAACCAAGATTCTCAAACTATATATTTTGGACAAATATACAGCAACAAGCCATCTAGGTAATGTTAATAAATCAATATCTGAGAAATGTGGATAAAACATGTGATGAGTGGCAAAACAGAATTTAGCCTGCTTCATACCCAACTCACGTATTATCAGAATAAGGATAAGGCAGGTAAATTATTAACCTGACTCCTTAAGATAGTTGAATCTATAAATGAAATTAAGATGGCCAGAACAATGAATAGTTTCTGCTGACATGGTGTTAATCAGTATTCAGATACATGTTAGCCTCTGCTTAGAGACAGACAGACCCAGAGTATTCCAAGCACAACAAAAGTGGCAAAGCTCTCGTGTTTTATTAATTAAATGCTACTCTTGATACTTAAAAAAATATAAACTTACTTAGATTGAGGAAACACAACTACCATTGGGAAAATTATTGTAATCGATTTTAATTTTTCATACACCTGGGTTCAAATGGTGGAAAATCTGGGGAGGGGTGGGGAAAGAAAACCAGAATGGTTCTGCTGCCAACATGCAATCCTCCCTGCCAGACTGCCCTTTCTGGGCACTGCGCCCAGGGGACGTTTAACACTCGGGCAATAAAGGCGAAAATCTGCTCAATTTTGGCTTCATTGATAGTCTGCAGAATTTCATGAAGAAAATACAGATTGCATTGCTTTTTATTGTTTAAACAAATAATGTGCAGTGAAGGGAAAATCACAAGCACCGTTACACAAGCATTAACATTCAGCAACAAAAGTTCATGATCCATTTTGCTGTTAATTATAGACTGATGTCCCTCAAAGTTGACAAGTGAAGGACCCAACTGGTTGATTGAATCTACTGGATCTAATTGAATGGTGGAAGAGGCTTGAGGGGCTAAATGGCCGAATCCTGCCCCTGAGTTCTTATAAATTTTACCAAATAGTTTAATAATTATATTATTTAGATTTTATGTGCCATTTTGTTAAAATACTGTTTTGCAAATATATTTGCATTTCCAACCTCTCCATTTGGAAGTTGATCCAAGCAACTCTGTAGCAGCTGAGTAGTGAGGAAAGCAATTCCCTAAATGAAAAGGTTTGTTCCAAATCTCTGTGAATTTGTTTGGATAAAACCATCACTAATCTATTGCACTGGTGGGAATAAAAGTACAGAAATGTATCTGCATTAAATTTGCAAACTAGGTTTACTTTTCTGAAGTTTGTCATAATACACTATAAATTATCAAGCTGTTCTGTGATATACGTTTTCTTAATTCGAATGCATAATTTCAATAAGAAAATTGACAAAAGGCCCCTTTTTGCTGACACATTTTAATGAAAACATGTTGGATGCAATTTGAAAGCTGCAGAGGACATCCATTATTAAGTTGGGTGAAACATGTACGTAACTACACAAATTCATATCTCTACTACTAGGAAAATGACTTGGAGTCTATTCTGAATTGTCTGAATTGTGCCGGACTCCAAAATATTGCTCAAAATTCCACTGTTCAAAGATGGTCCAGTGGTTCTAATGGTACGAGGTTAGTGTTTGAAATTCAGCTTTGCTTAATTTGGACATTTGTCTGCTGTTGTTGAATGAATCCAATCGGTTCCTTTCAGTGAACTGTGTCAAGCAAAACATGAAAGTAGAATAATCCATTCCTACTCACCTCGATTCCCATGACTCAGTTTCCATCCCTCCATTTCAATTGCCATGATTCTTGTCTTTTTTCTGTCCAACTCTAATTCTGCATCTCTCAGCCTCTGTTCCTAATTGACTCTATTTGTGTAACTCTCGGTCTCCATTTGTACTTGGCTTATTCCCAGAATTCACAGTCTTTGTTCTATTCCAATTGCTTTTCATTTCCTATCCAGCTCTATTCCTATTGCCCTCAATCTTTACTCTTACAAGCTTTAATCCTGTGGTTCTCTGTCTCTATTCCTACCCAGCACTATTCACATGACTCTCAGGGCAGAATCTTTTGTCCTTTGAGAACTTTCAGGGACGATTTTTGGATCCCAACCCTGCACTGGTTAGAGTTGCACTGATGGGCAAGTCTTCTGATAGGTGACCAGTTGACAGACCACCTCTGTGTCCAATTAAGAATGGCATTCAGGTTCTGGACAGGAGAGGTCCAGAGAGAGGGCTTGCAGTACTGGGCAGACAGCAGCCCCACGAGGAGAGGTGGGTGCTGCTGAGGCAGGTATGGTCATGGCCCAGACTGCACCCTTTGTATTCATGTGGTGCAATAATGGGGCCAATGAATGTTTTATCATGGGTTCAGGGTCTAGATGGGGTTTCCTTAGGGTTTGCCAGTTACCCTAAGGATGCTACCATAGACTGTTATTCGTAAAAACCATTCTTGTTTATTTACAGATCCATATACATCTCAGTAACTCTACACGAGGTTGTACTTCTGCTTCCCACCAGGTCTTATTCTCTTAGTCATGTGACAATGCATCACAGTTAAATCATTAGTTGCATCATCTTCACCCTTTACTCTACATCACCCCCCTCCCATGGACAGGATTTTTACCTCATCGGGCGGGTGCCGCGGGCGGGTCTAGGAGTGGCCGCAAAACTAACCGCCAGCCGCGATTGGGCCCCGACCGCGATTTCACGCTGGCTGACCAATTATCAGCCAGCCGGCATGAATCACAGGCTGAAACGCTCAGCGCTGCCTGGGTGGGGGGGAGGAAGACGAGCACTGAAGTCAGCGCACGCATGTGGATACGCTCACAGAAAGCTCCCTGAAGGCACAGAGCTGCCTTAGGAAGCTGAAGATTTTTAACATTACAAATAGAGAATGGAAAACGAAGGAAAACTTGTTCCTTCACGTGACTCTGTCACATGAGCAGGGACATGTTAAAAATGAGCTTTAAAAGTATTTTTAAATCAATGGTCAAAACCCCGTCCTGCCTGTGGATGAAGTTTTGCAAAAAAATCCAAAGGCCTCTTGGCCTTTTCGCCTGCCTGCCAACCGTAAGGTTGGACGGGCAGGGAAAATTTCAATTTAATTAATTAACTAATGAGCTTAACAGCCCTCTTAGGTGTCGACTCCTGTGCGTGCCTGCCGACCAAAATATGGTGCGAGTGCACGATGACGATGGGACGTTCGCATGACATCATCGCGCATTATTTTTCTCCTGTTCGGCTCGGGCGCGAACCGGTCCGACGAAGGAAAAGTTCCGCCCCAAGCCTTATCCCAACTACATATATCCTCCTACAATAATGGCCCTCCGGCCTGCCACTTTGGGACCCCTCCCAGCTGCTGTCGGCCTCCCAACCCAACAATAGAACCCAGTGCATCTGCAACTTGACCCTAAGTGGGTTATCAGTTGGCCTAGTTGGCTACCCAATGCTGCCAGACAGGTGGCTGCTGCTGCTGCTTTGCACCTACCTTTGATGGAAGTGCACAGCGGGGGAAAAACGCTGGGGAGCTGACCTGATGAGCAACTTTCTAAATTTACTTGTGCCCCTTGCCTCCAAAGCTGCCTCTGCAGACTAGGGAGATTCTGCTCAGGGCCGAATCTTACGTTAGTGGTGTAAGACATCATTCAAAAAAGGTTGTTGTCAGAAATGAATTTAGACTTTGGCAAAGCACCAGATTTGGCACTCGCAATGGAGAGCGCAGTCAGGGATTCAGAAGAAGTGAAGGGAGCAAAACTGGTGCCGTCCTTCACGTCGGGAGGAAAGCGCCGGTTAGAAATGGCGCAGAAGCAGAGGGCTCTTTGGAAAGGCGGGAAACAGCCACCATTAACAGACCAGCAAAAAGCAATGGTTTAACAGGGAAAACCTACATTAATAACGACAGAAATGGAACCAGACAGCCTGCAAATGAACAACAACTTAAAAGAATTCAATGTTTCTTCTGCCATTGTAATGGACACATTATTCGACATTGTAAAGACAGATTAAGACAAAACTTTAAGCAAAAAAGTAGAAATCGTGAAACCTACAAAATAGTGGAACCAGAAGAAACAGAGTCAGATATGTACTCATTATACAACTTGAAAATGGGTAAAACAGAGCCAATCTACGTGACAGTGAAAATCAATGAGAAACCCATCCAAATGGAGGTGGATACAGGGGCACCACGACAGTTATAGGGGAACACATGTTCAAATATCTGCATGGAGGAGACCACCCATTAAATCTGGAAAATTCAGATGCTAAATTAAAGACACATACTGGTGAAGACATATGAGTAGGAGGTATATGCAAGGTTCCAGTACAGTATGGAAATCAGTCTGTTAATCTACCCCTAATAGGGGAAGCAGGGGAGGGCCCAAGTCTACTTGGTCGGAACTGGCTTAAGGAAGTAAAGTTGGAGTGCACCAAGATTTTTCAACTCAGAATGAAAGATCTGCAAGAATTGTTACATAAATAAGCCTCCATTTTCAGAGAGGAGCTTGGAAAGAGTGAGGGGCTGCAAGCTAAAATCCACGTTGATCTTGAGGCAACCCCCGGATTCATGAAGGTGAGGCCAGTCCCCTATGCACTGCGAGAAAAAGTTGATGTCGAATTAGACTGGCTGGAAAGATTGGGAGTCTTACAACCTGTACAATTTTCCTAATGGGCAGTGCCCATAGTTCCAGTACTAAAGCCTAACCAGAGTGTGCGAATATGCGGGGACGACAAGTTGACTGTTAACAAAGTGGCCAGACTAGACAGGCATCCTATACTGAAAATTGATGAATTGTACTCCAAGCTGGCAGGGGGAACTGCATATACGAAGCTCGACATGATCCACGCTTACCAGCAAGTAGAGCTAGAAAAGGCCGCTCGGGACTTTGTGACTATGAACACACATAGGGAGTTACCCTTTGGAGTCTCATTGGCTTATGCCATTTTCCAATGGACCTTGGAAAATTTACTTCAAGGACTGCCCCATGTTGTGGTTTATCTCGATAATGCCCTAGTAACAGGATTAGCTGATGAACACCTGGCTAACCTGGAAGAGGTATTGAAGTGTTTCTCACAACCTGGAGTACATTTGAAAATAGAAAAATGTATCTTCCAAGCAAATGAAGTGAATGGTTTACCTGGGTCATAGGGTGGGCTCACAGGGCCTTCACCCAGGAGAAGAAAAGGTGAGAGCTATTTGTGAGGCGCCAGCACCGAAAAATGCCTTAGATCTCAAGTCCTTCTTGGGAATGATTACCTATTATGGCCATTTTCTCCCAAATTTGTCAACAGTACTGGCTCCATTATACGGTTTGCTCAAGAAAAACCGTGGGTGGTCTTGGCAAGTCCCATAACAAGAGGTTTTTACGACGGTAAAGCAGTTTCTACGTTCATCAGCCATGTTGGCACATTTTGACCCAAAAAAAGAATCAATTATGATTTGCGATGCACCCCCTTATGGAGTAGGGACAGTACTCCCCCTCTGCATGGTGGATGGCTCCGAACGGCCAATTGGTTACATCTCAAGAACACTCAGTGTTGCAGAACGAATATACTCACAAATAGAGAAAGAAGGCTTATCCATTATATTTGGCATTAAGAAGTTCCACCAATACATCCATGGCTGCCACTTTACCATTGTATCTGACCACAAGCCGCTACCAGGTTTGTTTGGTGAAGATAAGGCAATACCGCCAATCACCTCAGCACGCATCCAAAGGTGGGCACTGATTCTAGCTGCTTATAAATATACTTCTATCCACTAACCGGGAAGTCAGATTGCAAATGCCGATGCACTGCACGATTACCTCTAAAAGACAGCAATGTAAATATCCCAATTCCTCAAGAACTTGTCTTGTTATTAAACTTTCTGGATTCATCACCAGTACATGCCAAACAAATAAGAGAGTGGACAAACTGTGATCCAGTTTTGCCTCACATAAGGGAACAAGTCTTACAGGGATGGTCTAATGAGTCATGTCTGATGAAATGAAGCCCTATTTTAATAGGAGATATGAGCTCACCTGCCAGGATGGCATCTTACTGTGGGGAGTGAGAGTCATTGTGCCTCCAAGTGGAAGAGAGCCATTATTGACCAAATTGCATAGTGTTCACCCTGGCAACTCAAGAATGAAAATGTTGGCGCAGAGCTAATTATGGTGGCCAGGGATGGATACAGAAATCGAAAACTTAGTCAAGAGCTGCATATAGTGCCTACAGGTTCAGAAATTGCCCCCTCCAGCTCCATTGCATCCCTGGGACTTGCCAGGAAGGCCATGGATCCTCCTCCATGTTGACTACATGGGGCCTTTTTTGGGCACAAAGTTCTTCTTGATCATAGATGATCACTTGAAGTGGATAGATGTGTACGAAGTAATATCACCCACTTCTGCTGCCACCATAGACAGATTGCCTCAGAGTTTTGTGATACATGGGTTACCTGGGATAATAGTGTCTGATAATGGAATGACATTCACCAGCGGGGAATTCCAATGATTTTCAAGCCTCAATGGCATAACATATATGTCACGATCTTGCCATACCACCCTGCATCCAATGGGTTGGCCGAGAGGGCAGTCCAGACCTTCAAGTCTGGAATGAAAAATCTGGATGAAGACTCTATTGTGACTAGATTATCACGTTTCCTATTCAACTATAGGACTACGCCACACATGACCACTGGTATTGCCCCCACAGAGTTATTGATGAAGAGACACCTCAGGACACGTTTGAGCTTCATAAGGCCAAATTTAGTGGGGAGGGTAGAGAGAAGTCAGGACACCCAGAAAAATGGACACAATTACCACAGTTGTGAAAGAAACTTCACTGTTGGAGACACAGTTTTTGCAAAGAACTTTGGAGATGGGCCCGAATGGCGAACAGGTAAAGTTAGTGACAGGACCTCTTCCCTATCACATTTCGGTTGAAGGTCGGATAATTAGGAGACATGTAGATCACCTCAGGAAAAGGGAAACAGATCTACAAGGAAGGATGCGCTAAGCATTCTTGTTGGAGCCTACACCACATGTGGAAGGAACACCCCTTGGTTTGGAAGTGCCTGTAGGATCCGTTAAGCCTGAGAGAGATGAAGAAACAAACTTACAGGTTCCTACCGGAGAGCCTAGTGGACAGATGACTCCTGAGAGGGAGGTCTCAGATAAACCATCCGAAGTCGTAGAACTACAACGGTAGACACATTTGAAAAAGCCTCCGGAGAGACTGAACTTATAAATAATATATTTATGTAAATAGTTGATATATTGTAAAGATTGCAAACTGCACTTTCGAGTAAACGGGGAGGGTTGTGGTAACCTGAGGCGCAATACACCTTCAAGAGAATGTGAGCAGACTGACCACATGATTGTATTACCCAATTGCTGTGTAGTGCGGGCTGCATTGTTAATCAGCAGTTTTAGAGTAGGATTTGGTTTGGGAAGCACACGTGTTAGTGCTCTGTTACTTATGTTAATAAGCAGCATGTGCTTCATCTTACAATGGTCTCTTCATCTGCATCATCTTGATTACCAACTCACTCACTAGTAGATAGGCGTGCAACTGTGTTCACTGAGCAAAACGACCCAATAGAAGGAACAACCGGTCAGTAGTGACATCTCTGCATGTGTAGGTTTAAATCTTAGGCATCATTTGTAAAGTCAGGGGCTTGGAACACAGCTGGCACCCCAGCAGGCAGTGGTCACCTGATTCTCATTCCTCTGAGGCTGCTGTCTGAACTGCGCCTGCAGCTGAGTCATTGTGGGTCTTGCCATTGTCCGCATCTGAGCTCTGTGCAAGGCTCTGCCCCGATTTGGAGAATGTGTCAGTGAGCTAGGTGTGACTCTCTGCCAAATTACAAGTGCTTGTGGCTTCCAATATAGCATGTACATGGGGTTGCTTGTGCCAAAGGCCTGCAGCAGTTTTCCTTCTAGGTGCCAGAGGTCGTGGGAATGTCCAGTGTTATACAGGCAGTGTTCCAGTCCTGCTGGCACTGACATCATGTCTGAGCAGCACATCTAGCACTAGTAGGATGTGTTTTCTTTCAGATTAGCACATACACAGGATCACAATACCAGCAGTGTTAAGATGAAAATGTCAACTCTAATGCAGCTACCAAAACAAAAGTACAATGCAATGAAACAAAGATGTACACGCCCACGAGGGAACTCCGGGCTCCCAGCCACCAGAGGGTGATAACCGATAGTGGCGGAAGGATGTTGCAGTGCCTCACTCAGCCTGGAATCTGGTGGCGATGAGGTAGTCACAGGCCTGTCTGTCACGTCACACCATTGCCCTGGCATCTGCCGCTGCATCAGCATCATCCACTCCCTTATCACAGCAGAGTCTTCCCCTTCCTGCTCGTCGGAAGAGACATCTGGTTCCTCCATCTTCCCCTCTGCAAATTCCTGGATGATGAGTGAAGTTATGCAGGGCACAGCAGACCACAATAATCCTGGACATTCTTTCTGGTGAATACTGCAGCATTCCACCTGACCTGTACAAGCAATACAACATCAACCTTAGCGGTCCAATAGTCTGCTCTATTGTTGCTCTTGCTGAGGCGTGGGTGGCATTGTACCTCCTCTTGGTGGCACTTTGTAGGCTCTGCACTTGTGTCATTAGCCAGGTCTTCTGTGGGTACCCCCTGTCACCAAGAAACCAACCCTAAAGTTGATGAGGTGGAGAAAACATTTGTGGCAGCTGTGCTTTTGTGAGGATGTACGAATTGTGAGAGTTCCCTGGGTAGGGCGCATGTACCTGAAGGGTTTGTTTCCGGTGATCACAGACCAGCTTTAGATTCATGGAGTGAAAACCCTTTCTGTTAATGAATGCAGCAGGCTGATCCCAGGGAGCTCTCAGCACCACATGTGCGCCGTCAATTGCCCCTTGAACCTGTGGAAATCCAGCGATGCCAGAAATTCCCACAGCTCTGACAGCCTGGCTCTCTGGGTCTGTTGTGAGTCTAACAAATTCATTCACTCATCTGAACATGGCACTGGTCACCTCCCTGATGCATTTCTGAGTGGCAGACTGCGATATTCCACACATGCCCCCAATTAGGAATGGGCAATAAATGCTGGCCTAGCTCGCATCCCTAGCTTAGCCCACATCTCGTGAAAGAATAATTTATAAAGTCCAATGCCACGGCGACGTTCAGCACTATTGGCATTGGATTGCCTTGCAATCATTGTGGATGCAGGTCTCCCTGGAGGGGTTGGCATCTGTGAGTGACGGCAGCCTGTGACATCCTCAGCCACCTCCGACATTGCCTCTCCAACATTTGCAGGGAGCTGCATCACCTGCGGTATATTCAATTGCATGCCGATGCTCAACGTCACATTGGCCCCTGGATGCCAGCACCCTGCACTGCATGACTCTCTGCTGCCTCCCCCTGTTGCTGTTCTGGCTGGGCCTGGGCTACCCTCCACTGTTTTCTCTGCATCTGCAACATAGCTATTAGAAGTGTTGAGTTGACTTGACCCATCATCATGTCTCCCTGAGGAGATCTGTGAGAAAATTGCATTGAACAATCTGGTCAGCATATTCTTTGAGATCTCCCTCCTGACCTGAAACTTTTTGCCCAATGGGAAGCCCTGTACTTAGCAATAGGCAAATCCTGGCCCCCACCCATCCCACTGTGGTCAATACCATCCTGAAGGATCATTGCCCAGGGTACTTCACATTGATGCAGCCAATTGCATGTGGAGCATAGGAACAGGAGTAGGCCATTCAGCTCATCAAGCCTGCTCCGCCATTCAAACAGATCATGGCTGATCATTGACCTCAATGCCATTTTTCCCACTACTCTCATATCCCTTGATGTTTTTAATATGTAGAACTCTATAGATCTCAGCCTTGAACATACTCAACAACCAAGTTTCTGCAGTCCTATGGGGTGGAGAATTCCAAAGTTTCACCACCCTCTGAGTGAAGAAATTCCTCCTCTTCTCAGTCCTAAATGGCCTGCGCCTTATTCTGAGATGGTGTCTCCTAGATGGTTCTAGACTCAGCAGCTAGGGGAAACATCCTATTTACATTTACCCCGTCACACCCTGTAAGAATTTTGTAAGTTTCAATGAGATCATCTCTCATTCTTTGAAACTCCAGAGAGTACAGGCCAGTTTCCTTAATCTCTTCTCATAAAACAATCCCACTATTCCAGGGATTAGCCTGGTGAACATCTATTGCAGTCCATCTATGACATGTATGTCCTTCCTTAGATAGGGAGATCAAAACTGTACACAATACTCCAGGTGCAGCCTCACCAAGGCTCTATATAATTGCAACAAGACATCTTTACTCCTGTACTCAAAATCCCCTTGTGATGAAGGCCAACATACCATTCGCCTTCCTAATTGTTTGCTGTACCTGCCTGCTACCTTTGGTGAATCATGAACAAAGACACCCAGGTCCCTTTGGACATCGACACTTCTCAACCTCTCAACATTTAAGAAATATTCTGCCTTTCTGTTTTTTCTTTGAAAGTGGATAACTTCACACTTATTCACATTATATTCCATCTACCATGTTATTACTGATTCACTTAGCCAGTCCAAATCCCCTCGAAGCCTCCTTGCATCCTCCTCACAACTTACGTTCCAACCTAGTTTTGTATCATCAGAAAATATTGAAATATTACATTTGGTCCCTACATCCAAATCATTTATATAGGTTGTGAACAGCTGTGGCTCCAGCACTGAAACTTGTGGTGCCCCACTGGTAACAACCTGCCACCCTGAGAATGACCCGTTTATTCCTACTCTCTGCTTTCTGTCTGTTAACCAATTCTCAACCCATACCAGCATATTACCCCCAATCCCAAGTGCTCTAATTTTGTTACTAACCTCCAGTGTGTAGTGACTCTGGAAATGAAAGCCAATGCACCCTTCCCCAATCACTACTGAGCTTCTCTCCACCACCCTTGAGCCTCAGTCCAACAATCTTGCCTAGCCCTCAGATAGGTTCCACCCACCCCCTTATCAGCCATGACCAGCTATCAGGTATCTTGAATCTTCCCCAATGGCATAGTGGTACATTTCCCCACCAACCCTCAGCCTGCCATCCATCATCCTCGGCACTCCTTCTAACACCCTTGAGTTTCCCACAGCTACTCTTGATTCTCACGACTTCAGGAGTCGAAGGACTGCATTAGTCTGCTCCCGGATGAAGTGGTGCCCCCATACGCATGTATGGAGGTCTCCATGGGGAGAATGGTGGATGTCATTGAGACATTGGTCCGGCAGAACACGGAGATGTGTGCAGGCCTGCACGCCATCAGGGAGCCATGGGTGAGTTCCTGCAATGGCAATACGAGAGGGAAACGGGACACCTCAACGTCCCTCCGGGTGCTCCTTCCCCTCAAGGAATCAGGCTAGGACCCCCAGGCACCTGAAGGGAGGAGGAGCGGCAGCTGTGCACACCTGGGTTCTCCACTCATGAATCTCAGAGGCTGTCCTCTCACTCCGAGTCCCCTTTGCCTGTGAGCCCCTCAGCCTCATGCTCTGTCACCACAGGGGGAGCAGCTGGCCAACAAATGATTCTGGAGGGAGAAGTGTGCGTGGCAAGGTCTTTCGGAGCCTTGTGCAAAAGCTCTCCCACACACGCGGATCCTTTACGTATCACGCTCACCTGAGCATTCCTGAGCATTTTCAGTGCGGCCTGGTGGGTTTCACTTTCAGCTGTCTATCTGAGCTGACCTGCATCTCCGCCCACCCAACGATCACACTCCCATGCAGCACCTGATCTCGCCCATCACAACTGTTGTTTTACTTTCAATTTGGATAGCATGGTCTGCATTCGGTTTTTCGTGTGCTACCACATCTTTCCCCGCCCCCAGCCACCCATTTCCATTCCCCTATCACAGTTGATCCCCTGGCATCACCTTCCACCTCTCCTCCATGACCTACCAACCATAACCCTTTTCCTTCGGGGATGTTGCGGTGAACGTGCACGTTCCCTTCTGTCACAATTCACTGGGGATCATGCGCTGAAATATCAAGCCTCACTGTTCCCTGAGCCATGACAAATGTGAAAATTGATCAAACCACCAGATTGCCACAATTCTACCTAACTGTTTATGTTAACAGAATACGAGTACCAGGTTTGTAAACTTAATAAGTAAATAGCTGTTTATTGAACAAACTGTTGTTAACTAGTGGCAAAAAATAAGAAATACGAACTGCTAATTTTTAACACTATAACTTAAACTCTATCCCCTTCTTAAATCCCTTTACACACACACACACACACACACGACACATAAGACTCACAAAACAGGAATTTTAAGGGTGGGATAAAACAGTTCATTAGCACCAATTCTAGAGTACAGGATTCCAAGGGTTGATTTTGATCA
Source organism: Cetorhinus maximus (assembly GCF_964194155.1). NCBI lineage: Eukaryota > Metazoa > Chordata > Chondrichthyes > Lamniformes > Cetorhinidae > Cetorhinus > Cetorhinus maximus. The sequence continues at coordinate 172,125,981 of NC_135881.1, read as the reverse complement.
ATGTCTTCTAAATTCCTTTCAGTTCTTGTAGATGACACGAGATGATCTTCCAGCACTTTCAGTATTTAGTTCACTGGTTGAGAACTTGCTTTTCAATGTCTCTAACAGTGGTTTTCCCTTTGCCTCTTGACAGGGGGTCTTCAGAGAGAAAGAAGGTTATAGATAAATGAGGAGAAAAAAGTTAGCTATTATCATGGAATTACTGGAATCTTCCACACGCAGGAGAAAGAGGTTTTAGGTCTTTTCCCTTTCAGGCTAGGAGCTATTCAGCTGCCCTACTCTCACATAAAACCTGGTCACTTGGTCAGGAGCCAATTAAAATGCTGTTGTCAGGCAGCTCCCTTGGGCCAGGACTCCTTTCCGGCACAATCCTGTCTTTCATGGCACACTTGTGTTTCAGGACTGTAACATTGTATATATTTCTCAATCTCCTCCAGTAGACAAGTCTTTCAAACTGCAGCCATTGTAATTTTAACCCACAGTCCAACAGAAAATAAAAAGATATGTACTTTACAACAGTCCAACAGAAATAAAAAGGTATGTTCCTTACACTTGCTTTCCGAAAATCCCACCCCATCCACATTCACCTCCCCGACTTCCTCCTTCTCACCCCCAGGGTCCTGTCTGCCTCTGAGTCCCTACCAGCCACCCTCGCCATCCCTTTTACCACTACTGTTGAACACTCACCCTTCCACCCTACCACCTTATTCAGCTCTCAGTCACTCTTACTATTCCCTCATATCACACCCACCCTCGGTTCACTCCCCAGGAGGCAGTCGTGAACCCATTAGACCCTTCCCTCACACGATCACCAGGACATCCCCCCACTCCACCAGACCTCTTCCCTCCCAGAACTCCTTCCTCCCCCGGAACCCCTTCCCCCACCCCCTTAGTCCTCCCCCCACCCCGGCCGGGACTCTCCCCCCCTGCTTAGTCTGTCCCCCTTCCTGACTCTCTGAGACACCCTTACTTCTTCTGCCACCCTTAGTCCTTCTCCCCACAGACTCCTTCCTCCAGCCTTACCGCTTTCTCCAGTCTCACTTTTTCCTCCGTCCTTACTCCTTCCTGCTTCTTGACTCCTTCAGACACCCTCACTTCTTCCTCCTGACTCCTTCCTCCAGCCTTACTCCTTCCCCTCTCCACACTTCTTCCTCCCCCTGGACTCCTTCCCCTCTCTGCACTCCTTCCTCCCCTCCAAACTCCTTCCCTTATATAGTCGAACCCCCGTACACCTACCTCCCCAGCTGCCATCTTCTCCCCCGTTATCCTTTCTTCCTCCTGTACTCTGTCCCCCCAACCTCTCCCCCAACACCTTCTTCCCCCCTCAACCTCACCCTCCGACACCTTCATTCCCCCACTCCCAACCTCACCCCCGATACCTCTCTTTCTCTCAGTCAATCCCAGACCTTCTTCTCCCACCCACTCGACCATCATCCGTTGTGAACATCAATAATGACTTTCAAACTTCCATGTGTTGCTTCGCAGCAGAGCCATGTCCATGAGAATCCACCCAGCATTCCATGGACGTCCCTCCAGGATCCCGTTGCTGTTGGGCTCCAGCATCTTCTGCTCCTCGGACGCCCGCGATGTGAGCAAGGCCCTGGTGGTAAGTCCCAACTTTTGCACGTCACATTGCCAAGACGTGTTCTGCACTGGCGTGTTTTCTCCCCGACGTGGGTGGATGATCCAGCGGCGAGGGGATGAGTCCGATGGGCTGGCCTTATGATGATATGCTGATGTATTACAATGAGGCTCCCGATGTCTGATGGCGGGAAACGCAGCCTGCCATCAGAGGGCGGAATGGGCAATTGCAAACTGGTTTCACAACGTCGTGAAATCGATTTTTGGCCTTCTCGCCTTATTGTCCGCTCACACCACCGAACACGCCCGATGCCAGCAGGCACGGAAAATCCTGGCCAAGATTTATTGCCTGAATGCCAGTGGCTTGGCATTAATGACAATGGCTCCTCTCCCTTATTTCCAGCTAAAGCAGAAAGCATGGAGTTAAGAAATGGCCGTAAAACAAATAAATATACATCAAAAAATGCCAGTTGAATGCACAAGGAGTTCTAATAAGAAATTGGAGAAGTGCAAATATTGTTCCAACAACTTGGATGTTTTGTGTTATAATGCAGTGTTTTAGATCTTGATTTATTGTACACTTCTATCAAACATTGAAGTGACAAAACTTGGGATGTTGCAAAGGTGACAAAACCTAAGCAATCATCCTTTAATTTCTGAAATTCAGAGGCAGGAGAATAGAGCTCAGTGGAAACGGAGGATGTAAGAGATTGGAATGATGCTGAAAAGGAATAAAAAATTCCTCCTCCCTCTCCCCTTCATTTCCATCTTCCCTCTCCAGCCAACATCATCCTTATCTGAGTCCTGTTGCTAATGGAAAGGATTAGAAGGCAAGAACTCTTGATTTTGTTGTAATTCCCACCAGCTTTCATCAGCAGCAGGGCTCTCGTTGGACTGGTGCTGGAGGAAGGTTTGCAGGGCCAGGTTTGTGATGATTTTTGTCAGCAAACTCTGGTAAATGGCTTGTGCTTCATAAACACCGACTGTCAGTATAAAATGCTGTCTGCTGGCATATGTGTATCTCCCCAGTGCTGACTGTCCTACTGATTGAGTTGCAGTCTGACAGGGAGTTGATGGCCAGTGCCTTCTGCAGTTTAGCCCCTTTGGTTGATCCTAAGCTCAGGTATAGTTTCGATCACAAACATGGTGGCTGGGGCTCTTAGCATTTTGGGCTCTAATCTCTAGCACTTTGTTTTGTCTGGTTTAATCATGTTAGTCAACCAGATGGAGCAGAGATTCAATAGCTTCATCGTTGTCAAGCAGTCTAACCTCTGGCCTTGCTGAGGCAGTGCCTAACTGCATGGGAATGGAAATAGCTTGTATTGGCTGATGGAGATGCCATATCTGTAACCCCCAACCACTGTGTCCAAATGTGAAAGCTGCCAACTGCAGTGAGAGGTGTCAGCTTGTAACAATGTGGTTTGGACATGCCCAGCAGCCTAGCAGAAAAGTCAACATGGAACCAAACTGAATTTTGTGCTGTGTCCTCATTATAATGTGATTGTTAGGTTGCCAGCACAAAACAAGCTTCGAATCAGCAGCCTGTCAATTTGAAATCAGGAAATCAGGCAGTGTGGCCGCCTTGCCATGGGCCGACAACAGGAGCTTAAAGGGGAGAAGCATTTAATGTTAGCAACAGAAAGTGGCAACGCTATAGAACAGCAGCAATGCAGATGTAGGGCAGAATCGTCCCAGATTTGCATTAAGTGCAGTAGCAGGCGTGAAAAAAGACGTTTTACCCGCTTGCCGCAATGGCGCTTCTTGTGATGGGTTATCCCCTTCCTGCCTCATAAATTATGCAGTCAGATGAAAGACGCCATCTCACTGGTAGGTGGCCTTTGATTGGCCCGTCACACTGTTACCTCCCAGCTTCATCATGCTGGGCTCCATATTTAAAATGCAGCCGCACACACACTTCTCAGCGCTTGCAGCCCAGGACTGCTCCAGTGAAGACATGGCCCTGAAAGCCAAGAAGAGTGCAGACCCCGATTTAGTGACACATCCCTGGGATGCCTCTGGATAATGGTGAGTTCAGCGGTGAACATCCACGTGAGGATCCTGCATCACATGATCCCTCTCTCAACACTACTCTGAGTCCACGGTTCTGTGTTCAATGTAACTGCCAAGCACTAATAGTCTCCATTTTCTCTCCTAGGCACACCTGACACATCGCCTTCAGGCAACATTGACCTGGACCCCAGCGCCAAGAGCATCTCGGATGATGGCCCTGAGGGCAGCACCGTTGAAGACCTGTCATGGTGTTTACCCACATCCAACACCAGTGCAGCAACACACACTTCGGTGGGACCAAAATGTAGAGTAGCCTCGGGATCACAATCTGGTGAGCATACCACACGATCTGTTCCACAGCAGGCGGAGGCGGGGACATTCTTGGTTGCCGGCACTGGGAGAACTGCTAGAACCTGCTGAGTCCGAGTCAGATGATGAGCCCTTGGACTCAGTCCTCAATTAGTCGGTGGAGTTGCAAAGACAATTATGGGAACACCAGGAAAGGATGTCTGGTGCATGCCTCAAATTATAAGGGACAAAGGAGGAGTCCGTCTGCCTTCAGTCCGAGAAATTAGCGCCGGCATGCCAATGAACCAAGGTCAACACTGGCAGGATGGCGGCCGCCATGGAGACCTTGTTCCAGGATATTGGTCTTGCATTGCTACGCAAGCTGAACTCCATCACTGATGCCATAGTTAGCTTCCAACTGTGTCAACGCAAGAGTGGTGTGGGGTAGCTCGATCTCACACAGGTCTGTCTTCACTCCATCTCGTAATCATCCTCTATGAATCTTGTGGCCACGAGGGCCTCCCTAGCATGCCTGCCTCATCTGGCCAGAGCGATGGCCTCATCACCAGCATCCTTGCCTTCGAGGACCTCATCACCGTCATCCCCTTCAACATCCTCCTCATTGGAGGGGGCGTGCAGCCCCTCCATCTCCTCCTCAGTCAGGTCCTCCCCCCATTGCAGCACCAGGTTGTGGAGCATGCAGCAAACTACGATGATATGTGACAACCTCTGGGGACTGTATTGCAGTGCTCCACTGGACCTGTTGAGGCGCCGGAAACTCATTTCAAAATGCCTATCATTTGCTTCGCCAAAGTTCAGGTTGCTGCACGAGCCTTGTTACACCGTCGCTCTGCTGCAGTCTGAGGCTACTGCATAGGCGTCATCAGCCACATCCTCTCTGTATAGACCTTGTCCCCCAGGAATCAAGCTTGCAGCCTCTCTGGACCCTGGAAGATGTCAGGGATCTGAGACCTGCTAAGGATGTAGGAGATGTGGTCGCTCCCTGGGAATCATGCACAGACTTGCAGGATGTGTTTGTGGTGGTCACCCACCAGTTGAACACTCAATGAGTAAAAGCCTTTGCAGTTGACATAGTTGACTGCTTGTTGCCATGGAGATCCAAGCACCATGTGAGTGCAGTTGATGGCGTCCTGCACCTGTGGAAAACCTGTGATCTGCACAAATCCTAGCATTCTTGCTTCCTGGCATTCCTGATCCCGGGGAAATGTACAAGTTCTGTGTTTTTGTGAAGATGGTGTCCGTGACCTTCTGGATGCACATGTGCATGGAAGCTTGCGAGATCCCGCACATATCACCTGTGGAGCCCTGGAAGGAGCCACTGGTGTAAAAATTGAGCACCACAGTCACTTTCGCGGCCACTGGCAGCGGATGGCCTCCATGTCCCTGTGGCACTAAATCCTGCAGCAGTTGACATATGTGACCAACCTGGGCATGTGCAGTCTTCAGCGACACTGGTTCTCAGACACCTGCAGGAATGACAGGCGCCGTCGATAGGCCCTGGGTCTAGCAAAGTGCCTACGAGCAATGGCTTGCTGTGGATCTTCAGTTGCCTGTGCAGCAGGCACTGCTGTCCCTTCATCTTGAGGAAGGTGCTCCTCCGTTTGCCGAGCCAGGTACCTCTGCTGCAGTCTTCTTCTTCTTCTCTGCTCCCTGTAAGCCATGAGGCATACCGCTAAATCACCGAGCTCCATGATCCTGATGTTCTCCTCCTGCAGGATCAAAGAGAGAGACATGTGGGTTAGCATGGGTGTACTAAGAACTTTTCTTGGTTAAGTCTGAAGGCCCCTTCATGCAGGAAAGTTCTGGCCACCACTTGAATGGCCAGTGTGCAGTGTGCTCATTGGCTGTCTGAAACTCCACCAACCTCCAGCCCACTCCACTTGATCGATTGGCGGCAGCTTCACCCACTGGACTGCAAGCTCAGGTGCAGGCATTCTCCTAATCCACACTGCAAGGCTGCGCTGTTAGATTGGAACATGAGGGACACTGGTCCAAACCTTAATAAAGACATTGCAAGGGACTGTGAGCGCTTCCACCAGTGACTGCGCCATGGCCACCTTACGCAAGGGGATTCTACAACTTGCCCAGACGGCCAATTTTTGCTACCCCCTAAAACACACATTAATTTGCAGTCTGCACCCGAGGAGTGAAAAGCACTGGAGCATTTGGTGGCACATTCATGCTTTTGCGTTGCTTGAGTGGGCAGAAAAACTCATGGGCAGGTTCCAAGTCTGCCTCAGATGGAATAAGAATTGAACTTATGCTGGTGGACCTATTCTGAATCACACACTAGTCATCAAGCCAACTGAGCTAACCAGCCCCTTAATGCCTGTGCCTAACAGTGTCTATCATCTCATTGGTGATTACTAAAGACGCATTTAGGGAACCAAAATCTAGTGGCAGTTAGTCACATCTTGGGGTTAAATCATGGGGACAAAAATCTATCAATATCAGTTTTGAATCTTCCAATTGACTTAGCCACAACAACTCTTTGAAAGAGACAGTTCCAGATTTCCACTACCCTTTGTGTGAAAACGTCCTTCCTGACATCACCCATAAATGACCTAGCTCTAATTTTAATATTATCCCCCCTTATCCTGGCCTCCCCACCAGAGGAGAAATTTTTTCTCTATCTACCCTATCAAATCCTTGGATGGTCATGAACACCTGAATTAGATCATTCCTTAATGTTCGAGACTCAAGGGGTTTCAGGACTAGTCTAAGCTGCTTTGGACCTCAGCACTTGCCCTATCATACTCCACAGCAGAGCACTGTGCGCTTATCTGGCAAATGGCATCATGCACACATTTGTTGACACTCAATCGAATGCAACAATGCACATTATAAGTAGAACTCTCCACTCAACAGCCCTCCCCTGGCTTCTTGTCCTTGCAAACATCACTGCCACACATCCACTGACTGACAAAAACCCACAGGCTGGTTGAAACCATCCATGCTGCACCTCACTTACCACTCCATGATGAACTGTTCAAGACACTTACTGCCCACCTTCCATCTCCGCACCCCCTATGTTACACCCTTCCTGAGCAAGATCTACCAGCAACGTCCTTTGGATCAAGGAATGGGAAGCAAGGGAAGTCACAAACATGTTCCTTGTGACGAACCCCATCTGTTGAACAGCAGGCTTTGAACTACCACGGCGACAGTGGTCCTTGCTAACTAGGTTCAGGGCAGTCCAGGGCCCTGTGCAGCCAATATCCACTGGTGAGGCTTCAGTACAAACCCCTTATGAACTTGTGGAAAGACACAAACAATGCTGCACATCACCGAGGAGTGTCCCCTCTGCAGACTAAGTGGTGGACTGGTCACCTGATTAAACTCAGCAAATGAGGAGGCCATCGCTTGGCGTTGGGGAATTGCATTCGCTAAATAATAATAATATGCCACCTGTCCTCATGATTTAGCTCTGAGTATGTTGATGTGACTAACAGTCACTAGACTTTGGTCCCCTAAATGCCCCTTAATAATCACCAACGAAATTGTAGAGAGATGAAAATTGTGCCTCATAGTTTACCTCTATGATATAGCGCAATCAATTGGTAGAATCACCACTAGCATAACTAACAGAAGAAGTCAGATTCAAGACTGCAGTAATAATAACACCAGGAGAGAAATCCAGCCTTGGAAAGTCAAACCACCAGGTTTAGAAATTTCTGTATTCTGTTTTCTGTGAAAGTGAGGAGTGCAAGATATAATTCTAAGCCTGAATGTTGAGGCCTGAGACACCTCCGACATTGCACCTCATGCTCTGCTTCCATGAAGTGGGCGAACAGCGGAGAATAAGAGGCAGTTCACCTGGTGCAGCATGGCTGAAGATCAGACCACTGTGGAGCACTAGCATTGGCTGTCAGGTAGTTGAAGATGTGGAGCAACTAGGGCTGGGATGTGGTGGCATTGGCAGCCAAGGCCAGCAGGGATTCACTAGCCAGGTCAGGGGGGTTGGGCAGCAGCGATGGGGGAGTTGTTTGAAGGAGGGAGTGATTGTTGCCCAAGAAAGAGATTTGTGGAAATCTCTAGCTGGGTCAGGGGAAGTGGTAGCTGGGTTAGGAATGGGCAGAAGGAGTGGCTGCTGCCCGAAAAAGGTATTGAATCTTTGGAGGGGAAATCGCTGGTTGGATCAGGCAGACCGGTAGCCAGTGGGAGATTTGCAAAGAGATAGCTGGAACAGTGGCAGCCTGCATTTTTTTAATGTGGGATAGGAGGAGGATTCCTGCTCCTCTGGGCTCCATAGTCAGTTAAGTATATTTTGATAAATTATCTTGTTGGTTGAGGCCCAACACCTGGCCCTTATAAAGTTTTTTAAGCCTTATGTACGCCTGATTTTCCTCATGGCAAACAAAATTTGCAGTCAGACCCTTAAACAGGCATTAGGGCTTCTCATTGTACAGCAAAGGGTCTAAGAGCTTTTTTGGACATGAATACTGCATGGCCACTTTTTTGGCCTTCACCAATGTGGCAGACAGTGCACACTGGATCAAAATGAGTCTGTGCTTCTTGGTTGCCTGTTGAAGGCTGTTTAACATCTGAAAAATGAGAGCTGAGCAGTCAGGTTTTTAGATTCTTTTTTCCATTTTATTTTCATTCCCTGGCTTCACAACTTCAGCATTAAAGGCCAGGGCCAGTCAGGCCCCTGTAAATCTCTCATTGTAGCTAACAATGGAATTAGGCACTTTACAGCCTTCCAGATTCAAAATTAAGGGTGGAATCATCCCAGAATTACACTAATTGCAGTAGCGGGCTTGAAAAAGACGTTGTACTCGCTGGCCGCAATGGCGGGATTTTGCGTCCTGGCCTCATTAATAATGCATTTATGGGAAACACTCTGGATCGCTGGCAGGTGGGCTCGGATTTGCCCACCACACTGTGACCTCAGCGCTTCCTCGCTCCAGGCGCCATATTTAAAGTGCACCAGAGCACAGCCCGTATCATGTCTTAAGACCAGGACTGCTCCAGGCAACAGGTGGCTCTGAATGCAAAGAATATGGCAGTCCCCAAATTCAGTGATGCCTCTCTGGGGTGCCTGCTGGACACAGTGGAAGGCCGCCACAATGTCCTCTATCCCCGCTCTGGCCACAGGAGGTCCACCAGAGTCACCAATCCGGCCTGGGAGGCAGTGGCAGCAGTGGTCAGCACCACCAAAGCACAGAGGAGGTCAGCCATCCAGTGCAGGAAGAGGATGAGTGTTCTCATCCATTCCATCAGGGTAAGTCAGCCACCTCATCACTCTCAACTCACACTCACAAACCCATCACACACCCACGGGGTCTCACACCTCAAGGGGCAGCACCACTAATTCTCACACGCAGCCTCACATCTTCATCAGGCTCATATACTCTGGAGCTCATGTCCTCATCCTGTCCATGACTCCGCTCACCACACAAACTGGCTCACAACTGTAGGGAGGGGTCCCAGTCCAGAGGGTTGGGGGGGGTGGGGGGGTGTGGAGTGGCCCACATTAGGTCTGTCACTCACTTTGAGGAGTGTGTCATGGGGCTAACTAGCGAAGATGTGGACTGTGCCTGTGGTGATGGTGAGGTCGGTGGCGAACACCCATGTGAGGATCCTGCACCACATCATCCCTCTCTCAATGTAATTGTGAGTGCTCTCTCTCTTGCCTTCGACTCTGCTGCCACGCACTCATTAGCTCTACTCTGGTTCACAGGGAACTCTGCCAAGCAACTGACACTCTCAGCCAGCCAGCCCCTCAGCTCCATCCACACCCTCACCACCAGACAAGAGGACACCTCCTCCATTGAAGAGCTGGAAATAAGCAGCCCGGAAGACCCGTCACAGCGCTTACCCACACCCTCCACCAGTGCAGAGACACACACCTTGGTGGGGCCTAAATCTAGAGCAGGTTTGGGTTCACAGTCTGGTGGTGACCAGACCGATATGTGTCCGCAGCAGGAGAAGGCAGGTTCAGCCAAGCTGCCTGACACTTGGAGGACCGTTGGGGAAGAGGTATCTGTGAGGTCTGAGTCAGAAGATGAGCCTCTGGATTTGGCCTTCCAACTCATCCTGAAGAGTCAGCAGAAGGTGGGGGAAGATCGCGCAGAGCTGTTGGAAGCCCTCAACTGAGTAGTACACGAATCGGAGGAGTGCGCCCGCCTGCTCTCTGATAAAGTGGTGCCCACATGTTTGTGCATATGAAGGCCTCCATGGGAAGGATGGCAGAAGCCCTGGAGACCCTGGTCCAGTAGAACGTGGACATGCACACAGACCTGCACTCCATCACGGTAGCCATGGGTGAGTTCCTGCAGTGGCAACACGGGAGGGAAATGGGGCACCTCAATATCCCTCCAGATGCTCCTTCCCCTCAAGGAGTCAGGCCGGGGCCTTCGGGCACCCGAAGGGAGGAGGAGAGGCATCTGGACACACCCCCGGTCATCCACTCAAGAATTTCAGAGGCTGCCCTCTCCCTCTGAGTCCCCTTTGCCAGTGACTCCCTCAACCTCATCTTCTGTCACCGCAGAGAGAGCAGCTGGCCCACAGGGAGGCGGACAAAAGGTCCCTCAAGTCTTCGGCTCTCCAGAGGATGCACACCAAAGTCATCAGAGGCAACAGGGCCAACCATTTCACAGGCTGTCTCCACCCCTGCTGTGGATGTCAGGGCAGCACCTCGAAGAAGTGTTAGGCCTGGAAAGGTTAAGAAACTCTGATCACAAGTGGTTGCACAGGTGAACATATTTTGTCACTTTATAACATGAAAATATGTTCACTTTCACTGAGTAATGTGTAACGTTGCCTTTCAGCTTCATTGACAGGCTTCGCGAGTCCTCCCACTGCATCCCATTCCCACTAGCCGTTCAGTTGCACGCAGTCGGACCACGAGTGATTCTAGAGGGAGAAGTGTGTGTGTAGCAGGGCTTTTTGGAGTCTTGTGCAGACTTTCCCACACATGGGGAGTTTTCATCCATCACACTCATCTTATTGTCCCGAGTATTTTCAATGCTGCCTGCTGAGATTCTCTTTCAGTTGTCCATCTGAGGTGACCTGCATCTCCGCCCACCCACTGATCACACTCCCATACAGCACCTGTGCCTGCCCAACATGAGGCTCCGCTCACTTTTGATTTTGAAAACCATGGTCGTGGTCAAGTATCTGTTCAGCTCCCTGTCCATCCCCTCCCCGTGAGTTACCCATGTCCTTTCCCCCATCACTGTGGACCCCACCCTGGCATCACCTTCCACCTTCCCACTGCCAGCTAATAATCTGAACCCTTTTCGTTCCAGGATGCCCAGGTGAACATGCACCTTTCCCACTTCCTGAGAATCCCACCTCCATCCACAATGACCTCCCCAACCTCCTCCTTCCCACCCCTAGGGTACGTGTCTGCCTCCATGTCCCCACCAACCACCTCGCTGCCCACTCTACCTTTACTGACGCACCCTCACTCTCCCGCCCTACCGGTTCCTTTTGCCCCCTCTCACACCATTCCCTTCCACCATGCCCACCCTCAGTTCATTCCCCAGGAGGCAGTCATTGATTCTATAGACCCCTCCCTTGCATGTTCACCTAGACACCCCCACCTTACTCCCTCCTCCACCCTTACACCCTCCTCCACCCTTGCTCCCCCTTCCCCCTGGACACCTTCCCCCCTCCAAAATCCCTCCCCCCCCCATATACCTCCCCCTCTCCGAATTCCCTGCTTCCCCTGGACACTTTCACCCCTCCGAACTCCCTCCCTCACACCTTCCTCCCGCCTTACACCTACCTCCCCACTTGCATCATTCTCCCCCATTTCACCCTCCTCCCCCTGCATTCCCTCCTCCATTTCCCAAACCCCAACCTCACAACCCCCGACACCTTCGGCCTCTCCCCCCTTCCAACCTCATCCCTCCAGTACAGTTTCCTCTCCCACTCACACCTAAACCTTCCTCTCCCACCTCTCCGGTACACCTTCCTCTCCCACTCCCAGCTAGACATTTCTCTCCCCCCCCACTCACCAATCATCCATAGCAGCCCATGGCCAAGGCTGTGATTTTCCGAAGCAGACCCGAAGCATCAAAGGAGATCTCTGGCCTTCCATGAGCTGCTTTGCAGTGGCGCCATGCCCATGAGAATCCACCCAGCATGGGATACATGTGATCCTCCAGGGTCTGGTAGCTCCAACATCTTCTTCTCCTCAGATGTCCACGATCTGAGCAAGGGTCTAACGGTAAGCCCTGACTTCTGCATGTCACACTTGTCCAGGCATGTTCTGGACCGCCGTGTTTTCCTGCTGGAGTTAAGGTAATTTTGGCGTGGGGGGGGGTTGATTCCGGTTGGGCCTTACTTTGCATTCCATTACCGGAGTGCAAATCGGTTCACATCAGCCTCCAGCGGGATTTGCATTCTGCCATGGCGGACACCATCGGATAATCCCACTGTAATTCCACACCGGCATGAACCCAATTTCTGCCCCTCATGCTGAATTGTCCCCCCCACCGACCCCCCACAGCCAACAGGGCCAGATGACTCCACCCTAAGTCTCAGACTATAAACTCTGTCCACCCCGTTTTATTTCCTTTAATTGCACGTTTTGGTTTTTCTCTTATTTTCCTTTCAGTCAGCAGCACACCTGTCTGGGCACATATTTTGTTTCTTTATTTCTTTCCTTTCCCCATTCCCTTTGGTCCCCTGTCACTCGATCTCTCCTGTCTTCCACCTTATCACAGACCTTCCTTTTTCCACCCAACCCTTTGCTCAAAACATATTCCATCTCCAACTTTTCACAGTTCTGATGGAAGGTCACCGGCCTGAAACTTAACTCTGTTTCTCTCTCTCCACAGATACTGCCTGACCGACTGATATTTCCAGCATCTGAATTGTTCTGCTTTACGAATAGTATCTTTGGAGTGTGACTTCAACCCACAGCCTGCTGATGGGGAGACAAGAGTTCTACCATTGAGCTGAGATTGGCACCTTTGCATGTTGATGACTTTGATCCGTAGTGAAGTGAAGTGTAATGTTAGAAAAATGCTCATGGTGGATCCAGTTTATTAGTAATTGAAGGTCAGTTAAACCAAAAGGTTTCCATAAAATCATTGTGCTGCCCTTGCTTTAATGTAAAATATCAATCATTTTTGCGAGCCCGTAATATCAGAAAGTGCTTCAGGCAACATTTTAAATACTTTAACACGAGAAAGCAACCTGCATCATTAGGTTTGTGCGATATGAAAGAGAACACATTATTATTTAAATGATATGAGGTATGGCCTTTTATTCTCAATTTAATAGCATTGTGCCATATTTGTCTGAGAGTAAAATGAAAGCACTGAAAAGAACTTTATTAAAAAAACATGCTTGCACTACCAAATGTCTTTAAAATTGCATTGTATGATATTGAAATTCATGAGATGCTTTGCTTGTTTGATAAAGCTGTCATTCAGTAATGCACATCCTGGTAGAAAATGGAAAAAATTCTTAAATTACAGGCAGATTATATGAAAAAGGTCTTCCCATTTTAGAAACCGAACAATGCAGTTTACTTGAAATTTTTTGCAAGCTTCATTAATTTTCTTTTTAAGGAAATTATATGAATTCTCCTTTGAAATTTAAGCCTGAAGTCAACAATTTGATGTGATTCTGAGGTAAATGAAACAGATTATTGCTCTCGCACATGGGCAGGGAATGGGTATTCCACCCTAAGCCAGATCATTCAAATTTAATTTATTTCCAGTGAGATTGATCGAACAGTGTAAACTATTTCAAAGGGCCTGGTTCAAATGTTTTAAAAATTCCCACATCGCTCTGCAATTCTGTTGTGATGATTTATTTTGCTCGTCTTGGCTGACTTGTTTGCTGATTTTCAAACTAGTCAGAAATGGGATGCATTGACTGTCAATAGATGGCTGGAAATATCTGCAGCATCTTCTCTGCACTAACTTCTGTGAGGATTAAATGGATCTCCTGATTGCAGAGGCATTGTGTAATGAAATGCATATGGAAGGCTCAAAGGATAGTGAAATGGCTTTTTGTACATAGTGGAATCATGTACAATCATCCTAGAAATGACCATACAGCATATTGCTGATAGCAGGGAATGTTAGAAGGGAGATTCCTGGGAGCAAAACTCCAGTCTTGCATTTGGTTGGTAAAGAATTGTCTTTACCATGCATACCCTGGATGATTCCATTGTTCTCATGCATTGATGCCAATACTTGTGCCATGGATTGGTAGGACTGAGATTGTTACTTGCCATTGCCTACCCAATTTGCCACTCCCATTTCCATGTCACATATTCCAGATTTTGACTGTGCCATTGCTGGACAGGTTCTGAGTGCAGGCTTGTCATCGACAACCTCCCCACTCCATGTAGCGGATTTAAGTTTTTGGCTGTGCTAATGCTGGGGGAATATTGATTGCAAGTTTAAGAAAATAATCCATACAGTTGTAATCTGAGTCCTTCTTTACTCAAAACGGGCAATAGGCCTATCTCCCCTGTGCCTCACCCCTCCATTCCACGTGGCAGATTCCAGGTTTTGGCTGTACCATTATTGGGTAGAGCTGCCAGTTCCCCACAGATAAGGAGGAGGATTTCAGCTGACAAATCCTCACCCTAGCTCTTTCTATAAGGAATATTTGGATTGGAAGAGACTTTGAAGCAGATTCCTGACCTGCCCTTCATCCAAAGAAATGTGTACGGCATAATATGCCTGAATAAAATGGAAAGTTTCTTTTGAAATCAGGCAAGTGTTTATTTTCCTCTAAAATAGTTAATGTTCTGCATATTCCTGCAACCCAGTTATACCTGTGATCTAAATGGGGCATAAAAGCTTTTTCAAATGGTGAATTATTTCAAGATTTTGAAAAGGACCCATAAGCACTGGTTCCCAGACTGACATATATAAACATCTACCAACCTAGCTCAGTGGAACAGAAGCTTTGTATAAATCTGCATGATTTTGAAAAAAAGAGAACAGTTAAAGCATAAGATACAGTCATTCTTTTGTATTCTTGTTCATGAAGGTCAACACTAAAAGCACTTAGATGCCTTCTGTTAGCAGATGCCAGCCTTAAAGGTAATGTGGAAAGCCATTTTATTGCGTTGAGCACTACAGCAAGTATATTGTTGTCTAAGTGCACGTAATGGTGATGATTATTTTTAGCACAGAACACATCAGCAATCCCACAACAATCACACACTATATGAAGGAGCACTCATTAGCCACTGGAGGTATATCAGTCAAGTGGCTCTTACTTAAAAATGCTCTTGTTAAAATTAAGCTACTGGCAGATAAAATGTCAGAAAATGAGCCATAGGCAAAAGGATTTTACCAAATAAAAAGTAGCATGGAGGATTGTGAGGCTATGGAATACACAACCAGAGTTAATGATTGAAGCTTGAAGCAGAGACCATGCCAAGAATAGGTTAGATTGGTTGAATGTAAAGGGAATTTAAGGATATGGAAACATAGCATGCGCATGAGGGCTTTAGTGGGTGGTGGTGCAGTTATTGAGAAATGTGTTAACGAGATGGGATCTTACCTTGACCCTTCATTACATTTTTTGCAGCACTGGAACCTTGGCCTCAGGCAGAATGGTGATCTCTTCACTGACCTCCTCACACATCTTCCCCATTAGTTGCCTCTGTGGCCTCCTTCCCCTCTGTGGGTATAGGACATTACTCCCTCTCTATGCCTCCTCCAGCGGGACCTCCAGTGCCATACCTGAGAGCTTGCGTGCCCTCTCCCTCAGT
This sequence comes from Cetorhinus maximus, assembly GCF_964194155.1. Classification (NCBI taxonomy): domain Eukaryota; kingdom Metazoa; phylum Chordata; class Chondrichthyes; order Lamniformes; family Cetorhinidae; genus Cetorhinus; species Cetorhinus maximus. The sequence continues at coordinate 172,110,380 of NC_135881.1, read as the reverse complement.
GTCCAAGTATTCCTGCAACGTGTTGCTGTGAGTCAGCCAAAGCCCTCCACACCTTTGGTGGAACTGGGTGCAAGGGGTCCAAACAAACTGCTCCACAAAAATTGCATCTAACCAACGCTCAAGTGCTAAGCTTGCAGTTTTCTGGTTTAGCGCCTCCAGGCAAGCTCAAATTATGCTAATCAGCAATTAGGACCAAAATTTGGTGCCACATCTAGATTTTCAGACAAGCTCGTGTTATTAGCATTGCATCCATTTAGCACTAAAATAAAAGCAAAATACTTTGGGTGCTGGAAATCAGAAATAAAAACAGAAAATGCTGGAAAAACTCAGCAAGTATGAGCAGTATCCCAGAGGAGCCATGAACCATGGGGGAACCCTATTCCCAAGTCAGGAACCTAAAAAGAAAAACAGCCCTTTAGCATTCCCATTGAAATGCATTGCCCCCTTCTCATAAAGCTGTCAATCAATCACAGCCATTCTTACTATCATTGTCAAAAAACTTTAATCCACTTCACAATTCTTAGTCTTGTGAAGAAACACAAGCATTGAAAAACTCTTCAAAGAAAGATCAGGATATTACAAGGTAATAAATATGTAAGTCAAACAAATCTTGCATTCCCCTCTGCAGTTGTGTAAACATCGCCTGCTAAGGACTAAATGCATTAGTCATTCTTGGAGCTCAGCCAAGCATTCATAATGAGGCCAACTGGAAATACAGATGTCTGCCCATCTGTTCCAACTGCTTCTTTGGGTACAGAGAGGTGAGAGCTTAAGGGCCTGACAATCATGATTACAACTGGGTCAATGTCCCAGTAAACGGAGGCAGGCCTTCTAGCCTGCCAGCCTCACCATCCTCCCGCTTCCATTGTTACCTCAGGCCTGCCTCCAAATGTTCTTCAGTCCATGTGTGTGTATTAAAATGGTGTGTTACACAAGATAAGTACACACAATGTAAATTAGCTCTTTTAAAAAAAACTTGAATTTTATTTTTCTCACCCATTCCCACACCATACATTACACCCTGAGCAGCAAGGAGCTGACGGCAGGAGGTGGACGGATGCAGGGGTTAGGGGGGTTGGGGAGGTGGGTGGTGTGGGGGATGGTGGACGGGTGTTTGGGTCGTGGTGGGTGGGGGGGTGGGGGAACGTGTTGGGGGTTGGTTGGAGTGGGAGCAGCATTAGCTCTTGATGCTGGCAGATTTAAGAGGTACTTTCCTTGTATGTGTGACATCAAGCAAGGACCAGACCCTTTTCAGTACTGGGAGGAAAGAGAGCATAGTGCAATTGCAAAGCAAAATAGATGAATAGTGTGGGACATGATTCTTCTGATTAGTACTCTTGCACTCTTTACAGATCACGGGCAGAATTTTGCCCTTGTTGGGTGGTCTTGGCGAGACGAGGTGGGCGGGGGTGGTCGGGGAGCTGATCGCCATCTGTGATCGAGGCTGGATTGTGATTTCATGCTGGCGGGCCAGTTAAGGCCTGTTGTCTGCCGGGTCCAATGGCGACCCGGCGGCCAGTTCAAAAATGGTGCAGGCAGCCCCAGGGAGGTTGTCCGAGTTGCAGTAGCGACATGGCTGCAAACGAGGATGCAGAGATCGGGCCGGAGGTGAGATCGGTGGGGCACTCGGCCCCCTGTTTTTCCGACGAGTGACTCGCTGCCATCCTGGAAGACATGGCTGCCAGAAGGGACACCCTTGTCCCCAGAGATGGGTGGAGGACCTCACAAAGAGGGCATGGGAGGAGGTGGCAGCCCGGGTGAGCAGCCACAACGTGGTGCAGCGCACCTGGGTACAGTGCCGGAAGGACTTCAATGACCTGCTGCGCTCAGGAAGGGTGAGTACCGTGTTGGCATGGGTCAGCATGGAGAATTGTTCTGGGCTGGCCATCCCCCCGTGGAGCTCAGTGGTGTTAGAGTCTGAGTGCCAACTGTCAATCACACTGGCACTATCCAAAGGGCTGAGCTCTGGCTGCTTTGAATGAGTGCCTAGTGAGCATTGCATTGACCCTCATGTCCGAGTGCAATGCCTCCTCCATGGAGAGCGACTCTTATGGAGAGGCAACTCCAGGAAAAGAACCAGGGGTTCCTGGGGTTGCACTTGCGCCTGCAAGCCCTCTCACAGGCACTGACCTCAGGTGGCCAGTGTTCGTGTGTCAGATGGATGAGACACCCAATATCCCAGCTAGGTGCCTGCAGGTAGAGATGTGCCCTGCAAGGTGTTCCTCAGCTGTGGTTGGCCAGGCTGCAGTGGCACTGCAGGTAGAGAGTGGACTAATCAATGCTTCTCTGTTCTTTCAGGAGAAGACATCCCATGAAAGTATTGAGAGGTCGTGGACTGGCGGAGGACCCCTACACGTTCTCATCCTCTCCCAGTATGAGCAGGAGGCCTTGGAGCTCGAGAGGCGTCATGCACCTTGATCAACCGGCCGCGGTGAGGCTGGGGTGTCAGATGATGATAAGAGTTCAGTGCACAGAGGTGAGAGTTTTGGATGGTGCAAACATTCTAGTGTAGCCTCGTCATTGATGTGAGCCTTGAATCTGGTCCCCATTAATCATTGAAAGACGAGGGCACCATGATGCAGATCTCCATTGCCTCATCAGAGGACCTGGCATGCATAGTGACAGTGTGATGACTTTAACTAATGGCATGTCCTTCTTCTCCCTTTTAGGTTCACCAGCAGGCGTTCACTCTTTGGCTCCTGAAGGGCCACCCCTGACCTCGGACGACCAAGCACCTGCGTCACACCCACTCTCTGAATCAGGGACCAGCGCAGATACCAGCACCTCGGTGGGCATTAGTTTGGCGGCTAGTATCTCGGTGCACATTGGTGAGGGCACTTCACATTTGCTTGAGGTGCAGGCAGAGGCAGAGAGTGCCCAGGGCACTGGCATTTGGAGGGCTGCTGGAGTCTAAGACGGTACTCAGTTGAAGGCTGATGATGGGCCACTGGAGTCGTCCATTAGGCAGCAGATGCTGGATGTCCATCAGGGTGTGCGGGAGCATCTGGTGGAGATCCATGAGGGTCTGTGTGCCATGGTCCCTGTTGTGAGCACTGCATTGACCCTCATGTCCAAGCGCAATGCCTCCTCCATGGAGAGCGACTCTTATGGAAAGGCACCTCCAGGAAAAGAACCAGGGGTTCCTGGGGTTGCACTTGGGCCTGCAAGCCCTCTCACAGGCACTGACTTCAGGTGGTCAGTGTTCATGTGCGAGATGGATGAGACACCCAGTATCCCAGCTAGGTGTCTGTCCATCAATGACAAGCGGGGAGGTCACAGCGACCTCACGTTGGTGCACGAGCTGCCTGTCGTCTCTGCGGGCTCCTCTCAGGGTGCTCTGGATGATGGCAGCAGCTCCTCCGCCCCTCTGTCAGTGATTGTGGCATCTGATGAGGCTGTGGCGACTGGGGAGATGTCAGCCATGGCACTGGCCACTCCCTCCCAGGCGGTGCCAGCACAGGCTCCATGGGCCAGAGGATGACCGCCAAGGTCCACAAGGCCAACAGGACAGTAGAGTCATCAGGCTGCCTCCAGTGCCAGTGCCAGCGAGGGGGGAGCACCTAGACATAGTGCCTGTAAACTTAAGTTTAAAGCACCTTAAGCATAAGAGGGTCTGGTCATGGGTGATCTTTAGTTCCCCCATTTTGTTTTTTGTTTTTTTTAGTGGTGTGGCTATCAACACCAGATATTGTTCCTTCCATTCAACACTGTGAGTTCCAACATTAAATTATATTTGCTTCTGTGTTATTGGCCTGAGTATGCTTCATTTGTTTTGTAGGTACAGGGTACACCAGTATGTAATGCTGGACGTGGATGATCGAAACCTTATTGCACAGGCACTGAGCGTATATTTCTGTGATCCAGGATGGCCTCGGCAGCACTGGCATGAGGTGGTAGTTCTTATTTGGTAGCCTAGCTGAAGGAGCATTGGATCAAGGCATCCCTGGTGTCCCTGCCTCTCTGATGGTTACTGAGGTCTGGCTGCATGCCATCAGTGTTCTCCTCACCGTGCTCCTCTTCTGACTCACTACTGGACTCATCATCTGTTGCCTGTGCAGCTGCGTCAACATCCTCTTCCTCCAGCGGGTTCCCCCTTGTCAGTGCCAGATTGTGGAGAGAGCTGCATGCAACTACTATCAGCGACAGCCACTCTGTGGGATATTGTAGTGCACCCCCTGAACGGTCCAAGCATCAGAAGCGCATTTTGAGAAGACCAATGGTTTTCTTTACCACCGCCCTTGTGGATACATGGCTCCAGTTGTACCACTGCTCTGCCTCTGTTCTTGGGTGGCAGAGAGGTGTCATGAGACACCTTTTCAACTGATGGCCTTTGTCACCCAGCAGCCATCCATCCAGTTGGGCTGGGGCATTGAAGAGCCTTAGCACCTGGGAATGTCTCAGGATGTACACGTCATGTGAGTTGTCAGGGTACTTTGCGCAGTTTTGCAGAATCTGCATCCTGTGGCCACACACTACCTGCACGTTCATGGAGTGGGATCCCTTCCTGTTGATGAAGGCACCCGGCTGACCCCCTGGCACCTTGCTGGCCACATGTGGGCATTTAATGGCACCCTGGATGCAGAGGAACGCCGCAATCGCTGCAAAGCCTCTGGCTCGCTCAACCTGTCTGGCCTCATCCGTACGGAAATGAATTAAAGTCAATATCCGTCTGAACAGAGCTTCTGTCACCAGCTTGATGCAACTGTGGACAGATGATTGAGAGACTCCACACAGTTCCCCCACTGACCCCTGGAAAGAGCCGGAGTCATAGAAGTTGAGGGCCGATGTGACCTTCAGAGCCAATGGCATGGGGTGTCCACCCACACAGTCAGAGCTGATCTCAGGCCCAATCATCTAACAAATGGAGGTCACGATCTCCCTGGAGAGACGGAGCCTCCTTCAGCACTGCATCTTGGACATATTGAGGTAGCTGCCTTGCTGCCTGTAAACCCTGGCAGCAGGATAGTGGCGTCTTCTGCAGCCCCTTCCTCCTTGGACTACCTGCTGGCCCTGTGCCCCTTGTGCCTGCACCTCTCCTCCCACAGGTCCCTCCCCTGGAAGCTACATTGGGACACCTGGCCTCCTCTCCCTTCTGCCCCTCTCTTCCACCTCAGAGGAAGTGCCTCCAGCAGAGACCACAATCCCCATTAACAGGGTAAGGGAAGGCTGTCTGATACCTGGAAGGGTCCACACGGTCTGAATCCTCAGGGGGCCTGAAAGACACCACTGAGTCCTGAAATGATGTGTAGAAATGCTAAGATTTAAGCCTCCCCCACTGCTGATCAGAGATTAAGCTGACAAGTACCAATAAGCAGCCAGCAGCAAACTATCTCCAAAACTCCTCACTACTCATACTGGCATTGCTGCTGACCCTTCTTATCCTGCCTGTGGATGAGGCTTTGCAAATTGTGGGCTGCCCGCCTGCCCGTTTTGCCCGTGCAATGGGTGAAAAATCACATGGGCAACGTTAAATCGCCACCAGTTGGGTTGTCAAGGGCTTTAACTGGCCTCTTAATTAATGGCGGGCATGGCTCCGACTTCCATGCATGCCCGCCAAGCGAAATATCGCGCGAGTGCAGAATGACATCGGGACGCTCACCCGATGACATTGCACGTCATTTTATGCTCGTTCGGGTCGGGCACGTGCCCAGCCGTTGAGCGAAAATTTCTGCCCCATGAGTTCAAATCCCGCCATGGCAAGCTGTGAAATTAAATTCAATTAATCAAGCTATTTGTGGGAGAGCACCAGATAAACAACAGCCATGAAAACTGTTAGGTTGTTCTCAATCCCAATGCGTTCATGAATGACCTTTACCTACTCAGTCTGGCCTACGTGCCCTTCCAGTCCTACACCATGTGGTTGACTCTTGATGCATTCTAAGGCAGCCTTTGAAGCCAATCAGGGAAACTACGATCAATGGCCCACATCCCATGAACAGATCTTTTAAAAGATTAATTAGAAACACCTAACTATATGCTCTGAAGCTTAAAGAGATCAAATATGACAATGTACATAAGCAGATCCCATGTAGACACTGAGAGGAGCTTCAATGCCATTGTTTCACTTGAACTTCATTTAGTTTCATGTAGAGCAGGAACACTCAGTTTTACAAGAAGTTTTACCCAAATATCCCAAATACTTGGCTTTGATGTAGATTTTATTTCTCTACTGAACACAGTAACATTTATTTTTATTTCTGGTCTGACTTGATGTGCTTTGGCCAGTTTGGACTAAAAGAAATTCAACTCAAAATCTGAACTAAGAGTGAATATCTTCATGGTGCCATTTATTATGTCTTCATTGCCAGTAGAGAGGTCATGCATATCAATATATCCAAGCTTATTACCTACTATAAGCTACTTCATTCCTTTTAAAGATACTCCTATCTAACAACATTGTCACATTGTTCGTCCCCAGTGTTTAATATCAGCCTTAACTCTGTGGTCGCAATCTCATGATTGAGCCAGAAGTTTTGGATTTAAGGTCCAGTCCAGAGACTTGAGAACAGAATCTAGGCTGATACTGTAATGCAGTACTGAGGCAGTGCTGTATTACTGGAAATGCACCATCTTTCAAATGAGAGGTTAAACCACATCCCTGTTTGCCCTTTCATGTGAGCTTACAGGATTCCATTGTCCCATTCAAAGAAGAGCATGGGGAGTTCTCCCGAGTGTGCTGACCAATATTTATCCCTCAACCAACATCAGAAAAACAGATTATCTGGTCATTAAAACATTGTTGTTTGTGGGATCTTACTGCGCTCAAGATAGCTGCCATTTTCCTCTGTTACAACAGTAGCTATGGATGGAATTCTCTGGTCCCATCAGCGCTGGGAATTGTAGCAGGTGGGGACACAAAATTTGGCGTGATGGCAAAAATCAGTTGCCCATTGGCGGGAAAGTAGGCTGGAATTTTATCCTCCTGACTTTCATGGCGGGTTACTGGCAGGTTGGCTTTTACATTGTTCTATGTTGGGAACCAAATTTGCATGTATTTCCAGGTCATGAATACTCATTAAAAACCCAGCTTGCTGGAATCACATTCTCCCACTGAATTAAGTGCCCGACCAGTGGATAATTAGACTAGGCTGGTTCATGACCGTGTATAAATGGCATGCACCTGGCGACCTTCACTTCACTAGCGACTTTGAGGTTGTAGACGCAGCTTTTGCCTGCCTTTAACAGCAGTGCTGCCATACCTCACTGCTGCTCGGATTCCTCACCGAGGCTGCTGACTATCAGGCAAGGCCAGAGGGAAGGAGGGGAAATCAGGCACATGACGGGGTGGGGGAGGGGTGTTGGTGACTGAAGCATGGGAGGAAAGGAGAGGCATGACTGTGGTGGGGGTGGTGACTGGAACACAGGACAGAAGGGGGGAAGATAGATGCATGGCTGGGGGTGGTGGGGGGGTGGGGTGGCGGTGGGGTTGTTAAAGGAACAGGGGTAAAGTGTGAGACTGTCCTAGGGCTGAGGCCATATTGTCAGGGGCAGAATCTTAAGACAGCCCTGGGGCTTTGTGGGCCATGCTAGAGGGCTACACATGGTGTGCATGTCTTGGTCCCAGTCCTGGGAGGGGGAAGGCCTGTCTGGACAGTGCAGGTTGTGCGCAGTATGGTGTGCAGGGCGTGGTCAGTAGTTTAACATTTGGGTCCTGGGAGTTGGTAGCTTGGTAGTGGGAGGCAAATGCACAGTCACGGTCAGGGAAGGCATCTGCAGTCTGTAAATTGGGAGCTGGTAAGTAAGGATGGGTACTGGATGGTCTCATCACGGGGAGGGTCCCTGTAAGTCACAGTGCTTGTGGCCTCAAGAAGGGGAGGGGTCAGATTGACATGAGGCATGGGGATATCCACAGAAAAGGGTTCAGGGGGGAGGACAGGAATATTGACCACAATAACGATGGGCTCCAGGGTTAAAGGAGGAGGCGGGAGCATTATCATGGAATGGGAATTTGGAAGTGCTAAGGTTGGAGGAGGATCGGAGGGACTTGGAGGGTAATGGAGGATGTTGGAAGCTGGTCTCATAAAAAGGGAAGAAAGGTCTAACAATTATGGGGCCTTAACTGCAGGGCATATGCAACATGCTCCAGACAAGCCTACATATTATTGTTGGGATGTTCATCGCTTACAGGGCAAAACGCTTGCAGTTATTAAATTAGTGCAAGACTGGGCTACTGTGTAGGCAAAAGGAAGCAGCCTGATAGTAGCCTGACTGAGGGTAAGAGCACATGGCTGTACTCAAGATCAAAGCCTTTGTGAATGTGCAATCATGCTCAGCCACCTCTGAACCTTCAGGATGTGCTTCAGCTGCAAGGGGTGGTCTGGGGGTGCCATGTCTGGCAGAAGGCCAGCCCACGGTCTTCACACTGGCTTCCTGACTTGGCTATGGATGGAGATCATTGTAGGGTAAGGTGCAATCATGTCTCTAATCTATTTGTCCACAGAAAAAAAGAGGAATGCAGAATGCAGGTTTCAGGCAACGGTGCATTCTTGATAACTTGGATGCAACTTGAGGAGGAGAAGAAGGGCCCATCGCCATCTGGGACAGCTCAGGGATGAGCCTCGTCCTGAGGAGCATGGGCCAGCAAGGCCTCATGAAGACCCAGGTGCTGAGGAGGAGAGACAAAACCCATGGAGGCTTTTAGCTAAGGGTCTACAGTAGATGCCTCTCATACATGGAGATGAGTGACAGACAATGCCATAGATCCCTTCACTTGTCTATTGAGGGACCTATGTGGGATCTCTCAATTGTCCACGCATAAATGTATAAGGGAGATGACCTATGCCCTTTTCAGCGAAGCACACCATTACGTCCAGTTCACCATGAATGAAGCAAGTCAGGCTGCCAGAGCTGTGGGATTTGCGGCAATCTCAGGCTTCCCACACGTACAGAGTGCCATCAACTGCACACATGTGACCTTAAGAGCTGCATGGCAACTACCAGGAAGGTTCAATAATTGGATTGGATTCCACTTTCTAATGTCCAGCTGATATATGATCACCAAAAGCAGATCATGAATGTTTGTACCAAGTACCTTTGGAGCTTGCACAACTCTTACATCTTGAGTCACTCCCTGTGCCACAGATCTGTGAGGGCCCTTGGTGCATAGATGGATAGACGGTTAGCTCCTTGGTGATAAGGGGTATACCCTGAAGGCTTGGCTAATGACACCCGTCCATCATCCATAAACTGCATTGGAGGATAGGTACAATACTGCACATTCAGCCACAAGGTCCTTAATATAGAAAACTTTGGCGCTTCAGATGTTTGGACCGATCAGGAGGGAGGGGCTCTCCACTGCTCTTCACAGAGGATGTCCTGCATCATCGTTGTTTGCTGCACCCTACGCAACCTGGCACTGCAAAGCAGGGAATAATGTTGCACATGGAGGAGGCACATGCTTCCTCGACCAAGGAGGACATGGAAGGGGATGAATCTAAAGAGGTCGAGATGCAGGCTTGCCGCATGAAGATGCCATTGCACAAGTGCAACGTGTAAGACGTGACAATGAAATGCTCATAGTGACGAGGTGCAGGAGGAGTATGGTAAAGGCAAGCTGATAAGAGTGCATTCCTCTTGATCTCTTCCCTGCCTCTAAGTGACAAGATGTTCTTTGTCATCATAGACATCTCAATCAAGTTCATCATTCTCCCAAAGATTAGTAACCTCCAAGGCTAACGATGGGCTCATCGTTGCAAGGCTAATCACATGAGTGAGCATGTGGCCATTGTGCAATGGGATAAGCACTCCACCAGTTCTCATCCTCAGCCAACTACACATCGTGCATTCTTTTAAACCATGACAGGGCAATTTCTATGGCTAAGGCAGCCTTCAAGGGGCAGAAGCGTGATTGGAAACGTCATTTTACTCATGGCAGTGTAATAGAAGGTTAGCTGGGTGGATGTATCAGTTCAATCATCAGTCAATGTTTGCCACCAGCATCTCAGCAAAAGCCACCTGTCATGCCAGATTAAGGGTGAGACCTCATCCTCATCATGAGCTCCAGGATGCCATGCCTCCTCAGGGTGCTGTGATGTGACACTCTGCAGCATGGATGCCAACGTGCAAGTTAGGAGACCTTTGAAAGCACAGAGAGCTTTAGTAAGACCATCGTGTAGTCATATACAGGCGCTCATGATCCTGCATTGGTCAGAAGCCTGCAAAGCTGACATGCAGCATTGCCCGAGCATCTGTGAGAGACATCAGCCACTCAGTATTGACACTTCATCTAAGGATAACTTATTCCCTTTGTTCATATTGAGTGATCAGGAGAGGTGCTGGTGCTTTGCTTTCATCCAATTCCAGTCCTCCATATTCTCAACCTCCTAAAGTGCAATATTGCCAAGGAACTCTTAAGCACTGCTTGCACACTCAGGTAATTAAATCCACATTGAATGTCCATCTTTCACCTGACAAAGGGATTCAGTAATGCCAATCTTGGCAGCCCTTCATGTGCAAGGTAACATTCTCATATTTAATAGGCTGGTATCATCAGACTGGGCACTCACCTCTGACATTGCAAACTCATTGCTGTCAAGCAGACATCACCAGTGATAGCAAGAGGAACAGAATTCCATTGTCCCGTGTCATGCATGTGGAGAGTGGGGACTAATGCAGGAGTAAGGCTCAGTTGTAAATGCGGTAATAAGAGAATGCTGAAGGCAGCCAAGATGATTCAAAACCTGACATATTAAATGCAGGCCATTGAAAAGTGCACCTGGTTGGAGTAACTGTAACGCGGCTCTCGAACAAGTGCTAAAACATTCACAAAGAACAGACTTCAGTGTTGCTGCATCAGCATTATATATAACCTTCCAAGATCAATAGTCATGAGCCCACATTATTAGACTGCCTGATGCACAGCCTAAGTTTGCATCATTCAACAAACATATTCGTTCAGGATCTGACTTAGTCCATCTCTCTTATGTGGACCCTTGAATGAACACGTAACATTGAATCAGATCAAAGAGCCATTCAGTACCTGAGACTTTGAGTCAGAAAATCAAAATATATTTGCAAAGGTGCAGAATATATACAGTGAATGAACACCTGTGCCACAATTTTGCTTTCATAACGTGTTAATCTTTTGAACTCTACCATCACACCTAGGTGCAGCCACAACAGCAGAGGTGGAGGCAGCCTGCTGACGGCTATGCCCTGTTGCTGAGATGACTTGGGTGGGCGTCCTCTGGAGGCCCAAGACCTAGGGGGCCCCAGCCTGCTGTGGGTCTCTTGCTCAGGGGCAGGTGTACCCTCCGTGGACTGAACAGCTGGAGCTGATGGAGTCACAGGCAGAGGGGTTTTGGAGCACCTGGACACGCTTGGAGCGTTCTGGGTGGATGCCCCAAGGGTGTCTGATGCTCCTCCTCCCTTTGAGTGCCTGAGGGCCCCTCCCTGACTCCTTGAGGAGAAAGGGGTACCTGGAGGGAGGTCAAGGTGCCCCGTGATGGAGTGTAGGTGCGAGCACACATCCGGCAGAAACTGTGCATTCTGCTGGTCCTGGGTCTCCAAGGAGGCCGCCACCCTTCTTCCAATGGAGACTTTGATGCGCTCACATGCCAGAGCCACGATATAAGAACATAAGACCATAAGAACTAGGAGCAGGAGTAGGCAATTCAGCCCCTCGAGCCTGCCCTGCCATTCAATACGATCATGGCTGATCTCATTTCGGCCTCAACTCCGATTTCCCGCCCTCTCCCCATAACCTTTCAAGCCGTTACTAATTAAAAACCTGTCTATCTCCTCCTTAAATTATTCAGTGTCCCGGCATCCACTGCACTCTGAGGTAGTGAATTCCGCAGATTCACGACCCTTTGAGAAAAGAAATTCTTCCTCATCTCTGATTTAAATCTACCAACCCTTACCCTAAAACTATGGCCTCCGTTCTAAAATGTCCCACAAGGGGAAACATCTGCTCCACTTCTACTTTGTCTATCCCCTTTAGCATCTTATATACCTCAATTAGATCTCCTCTCATCCTTCTAAACTCTAGCGAGTATAGGCCTAAACTGCTCAATCTCTCCTCATAAGACAAGCTCCGCATCTCTGGAATCAATCTGGGTGAACCTCCTCTGAACCACCTCCATTGCAATTACATCCTTCCTCAAGTAAGGAGACCAAAACTGTGCACAGTACTGCAGGTGCAGTCTCACCAATGCCTTGTACAGTTGCAACAACACTTCCCTATTTTTATACTCTATTCTTTTAGCAATAAATGCCAAAATTCCATTTGCCCTCCTTATTACCTGCTGTACCTGCATTCTAGCTTTCAGCGATTCATGCACAAGGACACCCAGATCCCTCTACACTGAAGCATTCTGAAGTTTCTCTCCATTTAAATAATAAGTTGCCTTTTTATTCTTCCAACCAAAACGGATAACCTCACACTTATCCACTTTAAACTCCATCTGCCAAATTTTGGCCCATTCACCTAACCTGTCCATATCCATTTGTAAATTTCTTATTTCTTCATTACAACTTACTTTCCCACCTATTTTGGTGTCATCTGCAAATTTAGCTATAGTACCTTCTATCCCTGAATCCAAGTCATTAATATAGATTATAAATAGTTGGAGCCCAAGGACCGAATCCTGTGGCACCCCTTTAGTTACAGCTTGCCATCCAGAAAAATACCCATTTATCCTGACTCTCTGCTTTCTGTTGGTTAGCCAATCCTCTATTGAAGCTAATATATTACCCCTAACTCCATGATCTTATCTTGTGTATTAATCTTTTGTGCAGCACCTTATCAAAGGCCTTCTGGAAGTCCAGACATACTACATCTACAGGATCCCCATTATCCACTTTGCTTGTCACACCTTCAAAGAATTGTAGCAAATTAGTCAAACATGATTTACTCTTCATAAAACCATGCTGGCTCTGATGGATTGCATTTTGACTTTCCAAATGCCCCATTACTACTTCCTTAATAATGGATTCCAACAATTTCCCAATGACAGACGTTAAACTAACTGGTCTATAGTTTCCTACTTTCTGCCTCCCCCCCTTTTTGAATAAGGGCGTTATATTAGCATTTTTCCAATCCACTGGAACCTTTCCAAAATCCAGGGAATTTTGGAATATTATAGCCAATGCATCAACTAGCTCCACTGCCTCTTCCTTTAAGACCCTGGGATGTAGACCATCAGGTCCTGGGGACTTGTCACACTTTAATCTCAATAGTTTGCTCAGTACTTTTTCCCTAATGATGGTGATTGTTCTAATTCCTCCTTCTCTATACACTCTGCACTACCTGTTACTATTGGGGTGGTACTAGTGCCTTCCAGATATCAGAGAGAACACAGCCTGACTCCTCCATCCTTTGTTCCAGTCTGGTGATAGCCTCTGACAACTCTGCCTGATGTTCCCCTGCCTGTCTTTGCATCTCCAACATTTCTCTGACTGCCAATTCCAGAAGCTCTTCATCTGACTCAGACTCAGCAGGGGTCTGGTCTCTAGCAGTCCTCCGAGTGCCAGAGAACTTGGCTGTCACTGTTTCTGACTGCTATGGAGTTACGTCAGTGATGTGATCGCCAGAGAGCGACCCCGAGTCTAATCTAGATCTCGGACTCTCTGGGGTGCATGTGTCCGCGCTGGTGGAGGGTGCAAGTGAACGCAGTGATGGCTATACATCTAGTGGGTCCTCAGTATCTTCATGTGAGGTGGATTAGAGGCTGGGGCTGAGGAGCTGGCTGTCTGGGCCTCTTCTTGCTGGTACCTGGAACAGAGAGAAGAGAGAAGGTTCCTACATTATATTTAACTCACAGTATTGCCAATATGTGGCTGAGGAATAGAGGGTTCATCCTCACTGGCTTGTTGGGGGAGGCCAATTTTGACCCACACAAGACCAATCTCTGTCCTCTCCTGCCAACTCCACCGCTGCCTCGTCAAAGCTCAACAGCTCCTGTAACTCTGGAGTGCCTCCTCAGATCTGGGATCTCTCCCTCTTGCTGTGGGCTATCTTGGCCTGCATAATGACAGGTGGATAGATTGTGATCAGAATGAATGGAAGAAGAATTCAGAAGCGTGCATGCCTGCTGTTGTGCTAAGTCCTCGCCAAAAAGGGCTGAAGATGCCATTTGTGCAGGATGTTAGATGAGATGGTGATGTTAAAGTGGCTGCCAGACATTCTGTGCAGATGTCCCATCTGCTGATAGTGTGTGTAATCTCTGTGGGCTGTGGCCCTTAGACTACCTGATGCCCTTATGAGAGTGAGTTTGGAGTGAGTAGAAGGTTGACTTACCCTGGCAGAGTGGATGAGATCATTCATCCTCTTCCTGGAACAGCCCAGAAGGAAAAACCAGTGAAAACTGGGAAATAAGAATACTGGTCCAATCTGGTCTTGTATACCATAAAATGGAACACCAGTAAAAACTGGGGAGTAAGAGTACTGGTCCAAACTATTTTTTCTTTCTTGGAGGGCAATCCTTTTTCGTTTGGCAAAGCCGCCGACCTCCCTGATGACCTCTTCCCAGACCGCCGAGGTCAGGTGGGTGGCCCTCCTGTTGCCATCCCTCGGAAAGAGGACCTCCTGCCTTTCATGGATGGCCTAGAGGAGAATCACCAGGGAGGCCTCGCTGAAATGTGGGGCACAAGGTTTGTTTCTTCTGGCACCTATTCCGTATGGTTCCAAAAGCTACTCCTGGGCTGCAGAGAATGACAATGTGCTCAGGCGGTGTTTAAATATGGTGCAAGAGCTCCGACTCCACAAGGCAACGGCGGGGCGGACGAATCACTGCCCAACCCACCACAAGATCCGATGCACTCCTTGCCGATGCATAATTAATGAACTGACAAGTGGAAAATTGGGCGCAAGAACCTGGCCCAGATTGAAACACGTCGGTTTTCCCACCCTCCACCACACTTAGCCTTCAAGATTGATAATTCCACCCTATACTTCAAAAGTATTTCACTGCTTGTAAAGGGCTTTGGGATATTCTGAAGTATGAAAGGCACTACCTAAATGCAAATTCTTTCTTTCGCTTTCAGCATCCCCTTAAATATTGTGAATTCTGTGGTGTATGGATAATCATCAGCTCCTAGGAATAATATTGTAGGAAGATTACCTGTAACTCCACTTGCAGCGCACTGATGTTTGAGTCTCTACAAGCCTCTGTTTCACCTTACATCACTCCTGGCCATAACTTTCTTTCCTTTCCATCTTCCCAAAATTGAGCTCCATTAACCCTGCACCCAATGTTGAATCTAGCACTAAATCTCGCATTAAGCTCCAATGCTGACATCCACCATCCACCTGAATCCTCTACCAAATACACAGATCAATCTTCTCCTCACCCCATAAGCAACAAATCAGGAGAATTGCTATTGTTGCTTTATAAGTGACGACGAACAATTTAACATCCATTTTTGGACAATAATATCCTTTCCAGCCTCAACAGTCACTTTATGGCTGCAGAAATGAGGTGTGCTCAATAGCGCTGAAATACAATCCCTGACATAATCATCCTGAGACACTGACAATGACTATTTTAAATTTTTTTGTCTATGTACAATTGTCATTCAAACTGTAATGGATCCAGATCAAACTCATCACAGTTTAGTTATCGTTGCTTTTTTACATAATAATAAATGCAACAAATAATCTCTTTTTGCACAGCTATCGGGAATGTATAATGAGGTTGCTTTTGTAGAAAGCAAATCAGAGAACAGGCATTTTACAAAATGCTTCTTTATTAAAGAGCGAGCCAAAGGCACTGAGTATCATATAAGCGGTCACTATGCAGCAGACAATGCCACTTGAGAAGTTACTGTGCGTGCATACAAACCAATAATAATAGGCATTTGGCACACTGTTCATCACAAACAGGGGTCAAATAGATGGATGAAAAAAATTAAAATTCTTTGTTACAGTATTCACAATTTAAGTTACAAGCCATCTCCACCATTGGGAGATATTGCCGTTCCTTCATTGTTGCTGGGTGAAATCCTAGAACCTCATATCTAACGGCATTTTTGAACCACCTTCACCATAACCCCAGTGGGTCAAGAAGAAGGCTTAGCACCACCTTCTCAAGGGCAATGAGAAATGGACAATAAATGCCAATGATACCCATATCCCGAGAATGAATTAAAAAAAAAATCATGATTGCTTCACTTCAGCAATGCTTCTCCTTTACAGTGCTCGATTGTAGCTCAGATTTAAAATTCAGAGGCTAGGGCTGGAATTTTCTGGTCTCGTTGGCGTCATGGCGGGCATGAGCGGACAAAATGGCGAGAAGGCCAAAAATCGGTTTCATGCCATCGTGAAACCAGTTTGCAATCGTCCACTCCACCTGTCAATGGCGGGCCACATTTCCCACCACTGGATGTCGGGGATGTCATTTTAATATATTTGCATCTAATTATGAGCCTTGCTCGCTGGAATTGTTTCCCCCCCACCCCCCACCACCCCACCACGCTGGATTATCCGGGCACGTCGATGTGATTGCACAACAGCATTTATAAGGTGTGCACTTGGTGAGCTGAACTTCGAGGGGAGCTCGGAGGGGGGTGCACACTAACACTTGTGCAGCACTCGTGAGGGTCACCTCTTGAACCTCAAGGTTGAGGTGCCACACATTCAGGCGAGGGCACAGGCAAGTCGCTTTTTTCAGGCTGGCCGACAGTGCGGTGCCAGGGCAAGGGCTGCCGTGCGGTTGAGGGGGACAAGGCAGCACGATCTGATGGTGGTGCACAAGCACCTTCCGGGGGGCGAGATGAGGGAAGTGGCCACGTATTAGGGAAACATTGCATAAAGTGAGCATTCTTCCACACTACACTGACATGCTTGGAGTCTGGCCTCTAGCTTATCTGCCCACTCAAGCAACACAGAGAAATGGAAGTGCTACCAAATGCTCCTGAACTTTGCACCCCTTGGGCACAGACTGCAAATTAATGAGCGTTTTAGTGGACTGCAGAACAATTGGATAACTGGGCAAGTTGTACAATCTCCTTGTGAAAGCTGACCATGGAGCAGCCACTGGGGGAACTGCTCACAGCCCCTTGCAATGTCTCCGTTCAGTTTTGGACCAGTCTCACCTAAGGTTCAAGCTAACAGTGCAGCCTTGCAGTACGGGTTAGGAGAATGCCTGCGCCTGAGCTGAGAGCATAGCATGCAGTCCAGTGGGTGAAGCTGCTGCCGATTGGTCAGGTGGAGTGGGGCGGAGTTGGGTAGGCTGTTGGGCAGCCATGCAGCACATTTAACTTTGGCCATCCAAGTGCTGTCCAGCACCCTCCGGCATGCATTAAGGGGCCTTGAGATGAAGCTGGAGCCATACAAGTAACCATGAAAGGCCCTAGGATCTCCATGTTAACCTTTGTGCTTCTCTCTTTCATCCTGTAGGAAGAGTACATCAGGAGGGTGGAGCCTGGTGAGTTAGCTGTATGCTTCATGGCTTACAGAGAGCGGAGATAAAGGAGAAGGGAGCGATGGAAGAGCCTGACTGGACAGAGGGAGGAGCAGCACCCTCAAGAAGGGGCAGCTGGGGCTCCTTCGCATGCTGCTAAACAGCCACAAGCAAGCCATTGAGGTCGGTGCCTAGCTAACCCCAAGGTCTACATGTGGCACTCGTCATTCATGCAGATGACCGAGAATCAATGTCACCGAAGACTGCACATGTCCAGGGAACTGGTTGGTCACATATGCCACCTGCTGCAGGATTTGGTGCCACATGGACATGGAGGGCATCCACTGCCAGTGGCCATGAAAGTGACCACGGTACACCATTTCTACGCCAGTGACTCCTTTCAAGGCTCCACAGGTTACCTCTGCGCGATCTCACAAGCCGCCACACACAAGTACATTCAGGAGGTCACGGATGCCTTATTCGTGAAGATACACAACTTTGTGCATTTTGCCTTGGACTCAGCAGATTTCTGGCCTCCAGTAGCCACTCGAGTGCCGGAAACCTGGGAATCCCTGCCACCACATGCTGTGGATCAGACAGTGTGATGTGCTCACCAGATTGTGACCCCAAGGCTACTCTAGAGCTAGGTTCCACCGAGATGTGCATCTCTGCACTGGTGGAGGATCTGGGCGAGTGCTGTGATGGGTCTTCAGTTAGGGGGTCATCAGATTCTTCTTCCGAGGTATCTTCGGGGCTTGAGTTGAGGACCTGGATTTATATAGATTTTTCTTTTCCCACCTACTTCCATTTTTTTAAGTGTATTTCCATCCATTGTTTTATCTTTATCTTTTAGCCTATTTCGATCCCTTCCCCCCACCCCACCCCCACTAGAGCTATCTATACCTTGCTCATCCTGCTTTCTACCCTTAATTAGCACATTCCTTAGATAATATCACCACCTTCAACACCTCTTTGTCCTTTTGTCTGTGACATCTTTTGGTTATCCTCACCTATCACTGGTCCTCTATCCAGCTCTACTTGTCCCACCCCCCCTTAAACCAGCCTATATTTCACCTCTCTATTTTTATTTAGTTCTGTTGAAGGGTCATTCAGACTCAAAACGTTAACTGTGTTCCTCTCCGCAGATGCTGCCAGACCTGCTGAGTTTTTCCAGGTATTTTTGCTTTTGTTTTGGATTTCCAGCATCCGCAGTTTTTTGCTTTTATCATTGCTCTGATGGATGTTGCATTTCTGGATCCTCACTTGGTAGAGCACCTCACCATCAGCACAGGAACAGTCCTGATCCTTGCTGGCCAGCTGGATGACTCTGGATGGTGTCAGGCATTTCTCCACCAGTCTGAGGCCTCTCCCTTTTGTTGTGCGCCAGCTTGTCCTGCATGAATACAGATGGAGAGAGTGTAAGGAGGGTGCCTGCCAGGCCAGATAATAAGTATGCCTGGCATGTGTGGGTGGTGAGTGGTGCCATGGACGGGATGAGGACACGATTCACAGGGCAGATGAAGTTGTGTGTGAGAGAGTGAATGGTGATCTCCCTTGAACTGGCAGTGAGTGAGATCACTGTGGATGAGTGATGGGCTTGTGAGTGTGTGAGTTGAGAGTGATGAGAATAGTGATTTAACCTGGCGGAACGGAGGAGATCATTCATCCTCTTTCAGCATCGGGTGGCTGTCCTCTTTTGCAGGGTGTTGGCACTGACCACGGCTGCCACTGCCATGCTGGATTGGTGACCTTGCTTGCTGGTCTTCGCCCAGAGTGGGAGTAGAGGACTTCACTGCAGACCTCCACTGTGTCCAGTAGACACTCGAGGGATGCAGCATGTTTCCTCCCTTTGACAGCCATCAGTCCCGAGCAGTTCCCTATCCCTTGCTAGCTCTGTGCAGGGGCAGCCTTTAAATATGAGGTGGGATGTACTGGGAATGCGACAATACGGCGTAAAATCCACCATTGCAGCCTATGGATAAAACGTTTTTTTTCCTGCCTGCTACCGCACTTAGTGCAAATATGGGACGATTCCGCCCTAGGTTAAACATAAGTCATCTTTGAAATAATAATTATTAATTTTATCAAATTGTGCCAATTATTTGGGCTAGAACCTTCCTTGCACTTGGACGCTTCACAATCCTCAGAAAATGCCATGATTATTTCCGGAATTTTTTCTGTCATATCAAGGGGTGAGGGGTAGGTGGGGGTGGTGAGATTAAATTTTTCAGGTAAGGGGGAAGAACCCATTAAAAACTGGGAAATCTTTAACATTCATTATAATTCATGTTCTTTTGGCATAACTATTGATATGTAGAGGGAAACTGTAATGGCGGGATATGCTAAATTCCCATGTTCTTTTCTTGATTCGAATGGATATAAGACACGGCAGGAACTAAAGTAACTTATTAACTTAAGCCCATGGCCTAGTAGGCAGTTGCAATATTCCACAATTTACCAATAGGTCACAGATATGTGAAATAAATTCTTGACAACAATCACCAGTAGACTCAAGGCTTACATTCAGTTTATATGTATGCCATAATACAAGCTTCTCTGCTGTATAACAAGAAGCACAGACACTGCAAGAGCAAACTGATGAACTGATATGTAGGCAATAGAAGGTGGCACTTGTTCCTTACCACCTGCTGTCATGTACAATAGTGAACAATACCTACCTATCAAATAAAGATCCCCTACTAAATGTCTGTGGTTAAACAATATTGGACCCTACTTTCAGACTCTTCAAATAAAAGGACACTTTGTCAAGACTTCATCAATGCTCAAGAAACAAAAGTGTGAACTTTAATCACATGAGGTTTGCTTCAGGCTCAGGAGATGCCAGGAGCCTGTGTCTGCCCAGGAGGTTGGGCTGGCTTGAACTGTCACCGTGAAATATCTGGATTGTGAGTTAATCAGGTTGTGTCAAAATAAAACAAATCCTCCATTATTTAACTTATTACCGGAGTAATTTTGACTTTAGTTGATACAGTAAAATGGGCGATATTGGTTTGGCCACCAGGGCCAGGGAGAGGGGGCTGCACAAGGTGCAAAACACCAGGGCCTGTGCTCTAGAAGGGCCTGGCTCAACTCGCAACTTTTGTCTTTTCCTTTACCAGCAGCACTGCCCCTCCCCATCTCAAGTGGCCGCCTCATGACTTGTGTGCGAGTACATGGTTATATTGACTCTTCAGAATCTGGAACACCCACCGCGTGGTCTGCTCTGCCAGCGCTCGAGATCCGATTGTCCTGGAGCAAGAGTCCACGTCCCTGCAGCCAGGGTACATTCTGGGTGATGTAATCCACCCTTGGCTGCACCCTTGCCGTCTCACATAGGTGCCAGCTCACTGAATGGCTACAGGACCCAAAGCGCATTGTGAAAGTGCTGGATGGAAACTGTTGAAAGGAAAACCGTAAGTTATTCTCTTCAGTGGTACCACTCTATAAACAGAAAGAACATTAGAGTAGGGCACTGTCGAATAGTAGACGCTAATGTTGGGGCCCAATGGCAAGGCTCTAATTGAAACAAGTGGTATATGTATTCTGAACAATTATGCGTAAAAGTTCAGAGATACAAGCATTCTTTTCCAAGGCATGTCCTAAGTATAATTAGTTTTCAGGTTATTCTTTCCTGAAGTAATACAGTTGTTCAGTTGAGTTCTTTGGTGATGCGACTGGATTTGAAGTTGATGCTGTATTTATATTATCTGTTAGGCACTTATCTTACTTTTGTGTCCCAATGCATTTTCTAGAAGTTTTCAATAGAAAAACTTTGCATTTATAGAGTGCCTTTCACAAATTCACAAAAGTACTTTTCAGCTACTGAAGTACATTTATAGTCAATGTTGTTATGTAGGGAACTCTGACACCCAAATTGCTCTTAGTAAGATCCTCAAATAGAAAGGACTAGATGTTGGAGGTGAAATTCAATTTTTCAGCTATGACGCCCCTTAAAGCTCATACACACACTTCTAATGCAAAATGTGCCGGATACCATATTGGTAAATTGGTTAGTGACACACATCTAATATTTCCCAGAAATATGCAAACCCATTCAGTCAACCTGCTGTTTATTTAAGTCTTGCCATCCGTCTGGAGAGTGGCCACCAGGTCCCTTTTCCCTAATATTTTGAATGTGACTTGATTGGCACCTCAACCACCACCTTCAGCATTCACTACCTCCAACACCTATGCCCAGTGACAGCAGTGCGTACCACCTACATGATGTGCTTCAGCAACTCACCAAGGCTCCTTCCAAACCCATGACCTCGACCACCAAGAAGGACAAGAGCAACAGATACATGGGAACACCACCATCTGCAAATTCCCTCTCAAGCCACTCACCACTCTGACTTGGAACTATATCGCCGTTCCTTCACTGTCACTGGGTCAAAATCATACAACTGCCTTCTAGCAGTACTGTGGGTGTACCTACAACACATGGACTGCAGCTGTTCAAGAAGTTTGCTCACCAGCATCTTCTCAAAGGTAATTAGGGATGGGCAATATATGCTGGCCTAGCCAGCAAAGCCCACATTCCATGAAAGAGTAAAAAAATGAAACTGAATATTGAGCTGGGTGTATAACAGGTGGTATCAATGTAACTGATTATCAGGTGGAGTGTATAACAGGCGGTATCAATGTAACTGATTATCAGGTGGAGTGTATAACAGGCGGTATC
Source organism: Cetorhinus maximus (assembly GCF_964194155.1). Taxonomy (NCBI): domain Eukaryota; kingdom Metazoa; phylum Chordata; class Chondrichthyes; order Lamniformes; family Cetorhinidae; genus Cetorhinus; species Cetorhinus maximus. The sequence continues at coordinate 172,088,357 of NC_135881.1, read as the reverse complement.
AATGTAACTGATTATCAGGTGGAGTGTATAACAGGAGGTATCAATGTAACTGATTATCAGGTGGAGTGTATAACAGGAGGTATCAATGTAACTGATTATCAGGTGGAGTGTATAAGAGGAGGTATCAATGTAACTGATTATCAGGTGGAGTGTATAAGAGGAGGTATCAATGTAACTGATTATCAGGTGGAGTGTATAAGAGGAGGTATCAATGTAACTGATTATCAGGTGGAGTGTATAACAGGTGGCACTCATTTTGCAATACTGTACAAGACAAATTTCTAGCCCAGGCTTGATTGGCATGATCTGAAATGGAATAACCACTCACTAACTATAAATTGTTATTCTGATTGCTGCTCTCTCACTCTAAAAACCCCAATCTGACACAACAAAATTCCCTGGTTCAGGCAAAGGCTACTATCACCAGCAAATGCTGTACCAAGCAGCACCTGGAGGACCACTAAATCTCCCCATCCTGCTCTGCGCTTAAAATCCAGGATGTTGCCACAGTGGGCACAAGGCTCATACTGTAATGCCCTATTTAAGGAGACAAACAGTACCTTTCCCAACATGCATGTTTCTAACACAGACTTTCTCTCCTTGATCACCAAAACCTTCTACATTTTGGCCTCACAACATAACCCAGCGCTGGAATTGGGGAATTCCTCAAATGTAGCTAAAACCATGCCTCCCCAATCAAGTTGCCGGTCACTAAGGAAGTACTGTAGGAAGCTCAGTTGAATTTATGTGTAGACGTAACCACAGTCCAACAAATGTTATTCCAGAATTGGTTCATTCCTCACTCTGCAATTACAGAACTCCAACTGCTCCTAGCCTCACAAAGGAAAATGAAAATGTAACTTTCATTCTTTTTCTGACCTGCTTCAGCCTGGCAGGAAAGACATAGCAGATTCCCTACTCAGACTGGAATTAAAATTGTTTTTAGATCTTTGGACCTTGCCTGCATAATCAAAGGAGCCTGCCAACTTCAGGCATGAAGTAACAAGCTTGCATAAAAGTACTGGTTGGTGGGACCAGGGGTGGAATTTTACACCAGCGGGATTTTACGTTCCCGCCGAAGTCAATGGAGTTTAAAATGGCTCGCCGCATTTTATGGCTCCGTCCCCGCTGTGACGGGGCCTTAAAATTCCGGCCCAGGTTGTTTAAGGGCGGGTATGTTACCTGGGCAATTTTAACTTCCTAATAACCTGTTTTCTGTCGGGCATTTAGGGTTAAAATCACCCCAGTGTCCCTAATTCCATTTAACACCTTCTGAGAAGGAATGGCCCCAATGAAGGAAGCAGGGGCAAAGGTCGAGGGAGAGGATTTCCGGAGAGTAAACCTGGAAGTACAGGTTTTCCGGATGTCCTGAAATTAACCACAGGGCTTCTTTCACGTTTACTCAGCAGATTGCCAGCCCACCAGTCAGCCTGACTGAGAGGCTGGCTGCCTGTTGGGCAGGAAAGCAGCCAGGGAGCAGATGTCTGGACAGGGGAGGCGATGGCGTAGTAATCCAGAGACCCAGGGTAATGTTTTGGGGACCTGGGTTCGAATCCCGCCACCGCCATTGGTGGAACTTGAATCCAATAAAAATCTGGAATTAAAAGTCTAATGATAACCACAAAACCATTGTCGATTGTTGTAAAAACCCATCTGGTTCACTAAGGTCCTTTAGGGAAGGAAATCTGCTGCCCTTACCTGCTCTGGCCTACATGTAACTCCAGACCCACAGTAATGTGGTTGACTCTTAAATGCTCTCTGAACAAGGGCAATTAGGGATGGGCAATAAATGCTGGCCTAGCCAGTGACGCCAACATCCCACGAATTAAAAAAAAAAGGTGCGGGTGAGTCAGAGATTGCCGCAAGAAATTTATTAATTTGACACAAGTGGTCAAGGTAAGATCCCATTTCACAAATACACTCCCAAAAATTGCACCACTGCCAGTATCGCAACCTGAACACCATCTAACTATTGGGCTAAAATTCAAACAACGCACAATATTGCATCCATCATAGACACTACATAGATCTCAGTCACATCTCACAGCTCTTAAACCATGTGAAACATCGCACAGATGCAAACAACAATAACATTTTTATAGCACCTTTAATGTAATGAAATGTCGCAAGGTGCTTCACAGGAGCAGTATAAAACAAAGTACTGTAAGGCATGGAGCCACAAACCGGATATTAGATCAGGCGGCCAAAAGCTTGGTCAAAGTGGAAGGTTTCAAGAAGCATCTTAAAGGAGGAAAGACAGCGAGAGAGGCGGAGAGGTGTAGGGAGGGAATTCCAGAGCTTTGGACTTAAACAACTGAAAGTAGGACCTGGAAAAATGTATTAATTTTGCTTCCAATTTCCACCCCTCCATCATTTTCACATGTTCCATCTCTGACACTTCCCTTCCCTTCCTTGACCTCTCTATCTCAATTTCTGGTGATAGACTGTCCACCAATATCCATTACAAGCCTACTGACTCCCACAGCTACCTCGACTACAGCTCCTCACACCCCGCTTTCTGTAAGGACTCCATCCCATTCAATCAGTTCCTTTGCCTCCGTCGCATCTGTTCTGATGTTGCCACTTTCAAAAACAGTTCCTCTGACATGTCCTCCTTCTTCCTTAACCGAGGTTTTCCACCCACGGTGGTTGACAGGGCCCTCAACCGTGTCTGGCCCATCTCCCGTGCATCCGCCCTCACACCTTCTTCTCCCTCCCAGAAACATGATAGGGTCCCCCTTGTCCTCACTTATCACCCCACCAGCCTCCGCATTCAAAGGATCATCCTCCGCCATTTCCACCAACTCCAGCATGATGCCACCGCCAAACACATCTACCCTTCACCCCCCCCGGCAGCATTCCAAAGGGATTGTTCCCTCCAGGACACCCTGGTCCACTCCTCCATCACCCCCTACACCTCAACCCCCTCCCACGGCACCTTCCCATGCAACCGCAGAAGGTGCAACACCTGCCCCTTTACTTACTCTCTCCTCACCATCCAAGGGCCCAAACTCCTTTCAAGTGAAGCAGCATTTCACTTGCACTTGCCTCAATTTAGTCTACTGCATTCGTTGCTCCCAATGCAGTTTCCTCTACATTGGAGAGACCAAACGCAGGCTGGGTGACCACTTTGCAGAACACCTTTGGTCTGTCCGCAAGCATTACCCAGACCTCCCTGTCGCTTGCCATTTCAATACTCCACCCTGCTCTCATGCCCACATGTCCGTCCTTGGCTTGCTGCATTGTTCCAGTGAAGCTCAACGCAAACTGGAGGAACAGCACCTCATCTTCCGACTAGGCACTTTACAGTCTTCTGGATGAATATTGAGTTCAACAATTTTAGATCATGAACTCTCCCCTCCATCCCCACCCCCTTTCCCATTCCCACCCCCCCCCTTTTCTTTCCAATAATTTATATAGATTTTTCTTTTCCCACCTATTTCCATTATTTTTAAATGTATTTCCATCCATTGTTTTATCTCTACCTTTTAGCCTTTTTTGATTCCTTCACCCCACCCCACCCCCACTAGGGCTATCTGTACCTTGCTTGTCCTACTTTCTACCCTTAATTAGCACATTCCTTAGAAAATATCACCACCTTCAACACCTCTTTGTCCTTTTGTCTGTGACATCGTTTGGTTATCTCCACCTATCACTGGCCCTCTATCCAGCTCTACTTGTCCCACCCTCTCCCCCCCCCCCCACTTAAACCAGCTTATATTTCACCTCTCTTCTTTTTTTTTGCTTAGTTCTGTTGAAGAGTCATGCGGACTCGAAACGTTAACTGTGTTCCTCTCCGCAGATGCTGCCAGACCTGCTGAGTTTTTCCAGGTATTTTTGTTTTTGTTTTGGATTTCCAGCATCCGCAGTTTTTTGCTTTCATTTAACTGAAAGTAGGGCTGTCAATGGTGGAGCAAGTATGATTTGGTATCCATAAAAGACCAGAACTAGAGGAGCACAGATATTTCAGAGCGTTGTGGGGTTGGAGGAGATTACAGAGATAGGGAGGGATAAGGCCATGGAAGGATTTGAAAACAAGGATGAGAACTTTAAAGTCACAATGTTGCTTGACCTGGAGCCAGTGGAGGTCAGTAAGCACAGGGGTGATAAGAGAATGGGACTTGCTGAGAGTTAAGACATGGGCAGCAGAATTTTGGATGACAGGTTGAGAGGGGTGAAGAGGGAATGTTTACCTTTGTCACAGTCACATTTCATTTGTGACACCATTCCTATACAATCATTCATAATTCCCATTCTTTCTGTACCACAATAAGGTAGCACATAACAGGCACCAGCAGGATTTGACTGGGGCAGGGGAACTAAGATAGCATGCTATCACTTGAGGAAGCAGTGAGGACGGTGATTGGTGCTGGGAGCAGATGTGGGGAGTGAGGAATGGAAGATGCTGTAGCTGCAGGCGAAGCAGTGGGGCATATGGCTTAGAGATACCCACAACTGTTCCTGATCCCTCAAACCTATCTCCACTGCCAAGCACCACATGTGCATATATCTTCCTATAGTGCCCATATGTACTGCAACCTAACACTTCTAGCTTTATTACTGTAGGCTCCCAGGAGCAAGATTTATCTCAACTCCCAGGGGAACTGGTAGAGGAAGAGCCATCTTGTGCCCTAGAGAAAGAGGGGGAGGAAGGTAGCACTGAGTCAGTTGCTACCACTGTCATAGGCACCAGCTCAGAAATTGGCACCACGCATAACTTAGAGGATAGGGTAGAATACAGATTCTCACAGAGGGATGCATAAGCACTAGTGGGCAGCCATGTTGAGTGGAAGGGAAATCATAGGTGCCACCTTGCTGGGGCATTGTAAGGTTATATATTAGTTCTGCTAAAGATGAATCAAAGCAGTACCTCACAAGGCCAAGCTTCAGAACAAGGCTGATAGCTTTGACAAACCACATGCTTGTTGCACTGGACAGCCTGTGGCTATTGGATTGTGGCTACAGGAATGAAGATGTCCATATTAGCTTGGCCGGTGGCTTGACACAGAACCTGGAATCTACCCTGTGGGGAGGATGGTCTATTTTATCCAGTGACCTCTGGAGCCTGACATCATGTGGTACTTGATGACTGAGGTTGCAGTTTCCACTGCAGACCTTGCAGCTTCCATGGAACACTGAACAGCTTTTAGTGATGCAATGAAGGTCCAAACAGCTTCCACTGCACCGCTGGCATCTTCCATGGAATGGCAAAATGCTGCAATGGAAGTTCAGGTGGCTGTCATGGTGACTTTGAGCTCCTCAGTTGAAAGGGGTTTGCAAGATTTCTCAACTGCTCTGTAACCTGTCCTCCAGAAGGTCACTGGCCTTGTTGAAGTAGTGGTATGGGATTCATGGAGTGGGAACCTACTTGCCTCTGTCCAGATGCCAATGTTCCTGCTCCCTCCTCGACCACTTTAGCATTGCTCTTGCAAGTGCCTGTCAGCTTTAATGAGTGTTAGGAGCTAATTTAATTGGTTATCAGCGCTTTAATTATCATTGGGACAGCTGTTTCTAGCACATGCTTAAACTCCTTTACCAAGATGTATCTTGCGTTACAAGCAGGCCAGGCATTCAATACCTATCTTGGCTTCCTCGGGGACCCTTTAATGCCTAAAGTACCTGGGGAAAATAGTCCCCTAATTATTTCCTGTTTTCTCTTTGTAAATTGAGTAAAGAGTGAGCTCCGTCCATTTTGAACCCAGTGATTTTAAAATCAAACAAAATAACAAGTGAAATTTCTTTGTAACTCACAACATTCCTTCCCCAGGAATATAATTAATCACTAGAGCTTCTTAAGCTGTCTTTTTGAAATTCATGTCGGTAATCTGCTGCCAGACCAGCTCTTTTTGATAATGTCTCACAAGGCACATGGAGACTCTTATAAAAGTTGACTTCCTCCTGGCTCTTTCATTTCTTGCATTTCATTCCTGCAATAGTCCCATCCATATTAAGGCACTCTATAGGACACAGTTCTATCATCTATTTTCTAACACTGCATGTTTACAGTTTCCACATGGATGCCTAGCCTCTTATAAGCCAAAAGCTGCAGTTTTGTTCTTTTCACATGAAGCTATTAGTGTAGCTCGGATCCTAAAAACTAACCCCGAACAACAGTCAATCACCTACTGGAAAGCACACAGGATACCCCCTCATGTTTTCCTAGCACCTCAGAAAGTGAAAAAGTAACACATTGTTACATCACTTGTACAGCCTACTTACAATTTATGTTTATCACAGGAAAGGTCTCTCATATACATCTGAGTGCCAGCTGACTTTCCCTAGGTACAATGTTGCTGTCTCCTCAACCCCTGAATTAGACTTATTTGCTTCAGGGCTAGGCCTTGCACTATCCTTGGAGGCAGAAAAAGCATCTGATTGAGTAGAATCAGGACAACAGAGGATTGTGCTAAAGGGATTGGGTTTGGAGGAAGGGGCCATTTTCATCTACTTGATATCTATATCCATTGTAACTAAAAAGCTGAGTAACTTCTTCAATTTTCACCCTCATTGGGGAAAGCTAGTAGAAGTAACCATTCTCCTTGGGTAGAATTTTCCGTGCCTGCTGGCGTTGGGCATGCTTGGCGGCGTGAGCGGACAGCATGGCGAGGCGGCCAGAAATCGGTTTCATGATGTTGTGAAACCAGTTTATGATCGTCCGCTCAGCCCGTCAATGGTAGGCCGCGTTTCCTGACATCGGACGTCGGGAACCTCAATGTAATACTTCTGCATATCATTATAAGGCCAGTCCACCGGAATCATTCCCGCACTGCCGGAACACCCGCCCATGTCGGCGTGGTTGCATGCCAACGTGTTTCACAACAGCACAAGGCGTGCAGCTGGCAGGCTTTGAGGGGAACTCAGGGTGCAAGGGCTGCCCTGCAGTTGAGGCGCATTGAGGGAGAGGCAAGGGCTGCCCTGCGGTTGAAGCGCAATGGAGGAGTGGGCAAGGGCTGCCCTGTGGTTGAAGTGCAATGGAGGAGTGGGCAAGGGCTGCCCTGCGGTTGAAGCGCAATGGAGGGGTGGGCAAGGGCTGCCCTGAGGTTGAAGATAATGCACAAGCATATGTGGGGTAGGGGGGAGGGAAGCGGCCACACTTTAGGGAAACCTTGTATAAAGTGACCATTCCTCCACTGCTGAGACAGTTCAGACGCAGCCACATTGACATGCTTGGAGTCGGGTCTCCAACTTATCTGCCCACTCAAGCAGCACAGAGGCATCAAAGTGCCACCAAGCGCTCCAGAGCTTTTCATTCCTTGGGACAGACTGCAAACTAATGAGCATTTCAGACTGCAGAACAGTTGAACAACTGCACACGTTGTACAAGCTCCTTGCTAAAACTGGCCATGGAGCAGTCACTGGTGGAGGCGCTTACAGCCCCTTGTAATGTCATCATCCTGGTTTGGACCAGCCTCCCTCATGGTTCAAGCTAACAAGGATCAGGAGAATGCCTGCGCCTGAGCTGAGAGCACAGCATGTGGTCCAGTGGGCAAAGCTGCCGCCAATCAGACAGCTGGAGTGAGGTGGAGGTGGGTAGGGTTTCTGGCACCCATGCAGCGGACTAAATTCTGGTCCTCCAAGTGGTGGCCAGCACACTCCAGGATGTTTTAAAGGGCCTTCAGGCTTAAACAAGAGAGGTTCTTAGAGCACCCAAGCTAACCCATGTGTCTCTCTCTTTCATCCTGCAGGTGGAGTACATCAGGAGCATGGAGCCTCATGAACTAGCTGTTTGCCTTATGATGTACAGAGAGCGAAGACGACAGAGAAGAGAGTGACGGATGTGTTTGGCTGTGCAGTGGGAAGGGCAACACTTCAGGAAGAAGGGGCAGCTGGGGCTCCCGCACACGTCGCTGAAGAGCCACAGTGAGCCATCACTGGTTGGTGCCTAGCTAGACCCAGGGCCTACAGACGCTGCTTTTCATTCCTGCAGATGACCGAGAACCAGTGTCGCCGAATACTGCACATGTCTAGGGAACTGGTCGGTCATATATGCCAGTTACTGCAGGATTTGGCACCATGGGGACATGGAGGGCATCCACTGCCAGTGGCTGTGAAAGTGACTGCGGTGCTCAATTTCCACATCGGTGGCTCCTTTCAGGGCTCCACAGATGACCTCTGTGGGATATCACAAGCCTTCACCCACAAATGCATCCATGAAGTCGCAGATGCCATCTTTGTGAGGGCACAGAACTTTGTGCATTTCACCAGGGACCAGGAGAGCCAGGATGCAAGAGCAATTGGATTTGCCCAGATCCCGGGTTTCCCACAGGTGCAAGGTGGGATCAACAGCACTCACGCGATGCTCAGATCTCCGTCGCAACGAGGGGTCAACTATATCAACCACAAGGGATTCCATTCACTGAATGTGTAGCTGGTGTGTGACCACCACAAACACATCCTGCAGGTCTGTACACGGTTTCCAGGGAGTGTGCATGACTCCTACATTCTCAGCCGGTCACAGATCCCTGACATCTTCCAGGGTCCACAGAAGCTGCAGGGATGGCTCCTCAGGGACAAAGTCTACCCAGAGAGGCCATGGCTGATGACACCCATGTGGCGGCCTCAGACTGCAGCAGAGCAAAAGTATAATGAGGCTTATGCTGCAACTCACAAATTGGCGGAGCAGACCATCGCGATGCTGAAAATGAGGTTCCGGTGCCTGGACCGGTCCGGTGGAGCCCTGCAATACAGTCCACAGACAGTGTCAGATATCGCTGTCGTCTGCTGCACCCTTTACAACCTGGTGCTGGTACGGGGAGAGGAGCTGGCTGAGGAGGAGATGGAGGAGCTGGAGGTCTCCTTCGATGAGGAGGGCATTGATGGTGATGAGGGTGAGGAGGTCCTTGAAGGCGAGGATTACAGGGATTCAGCCATCGCACTGGCCAGACGAGGCAGGCATGCTCAGGAGGCCCTCATAGCCGCAGGATTTGTGGAGGATGATGATGACATGTACTGAGGAGACACCATAGATCCTCACGTTGCATCTGTGAATGTTTGACTCCAGTCTGGCTTATGGCAGCGCACATACCCTCTCTGATAATGCTCTTGTCATGGGGATGCAGTGGAGGCCCTAATAGTCTCTCAATTGAAGGAGGATGATGACAACATGCAGTGAGGACACTCCATAGATCTTCACACAGCCTCTGAAAATGTCTGACTCCTGTCTGGCTGAGGGCAGTCGCTTGCGCTCTGTGATCAGTGTCATATCATGGAGACGCATCCATGAAACTGTAAAAGCATCTGATCCTTTGTCTGCCTTCAGCATCTGGGCCCTTCAGGAGCACAGCATCATTGGTCAGAGGTGCTGAAGAGATGGGGGGCCAGCCCCACCTTAAAGATGCTGAGAGCACACAGAATGACGGAACTCTGTGACACCTGCCCACAACATTCTGGCAGCAATGACAAGCACCATCGAGGTGCAGGCATCAGTAATGTTTCCAGGGAGTGAGAGGCCAGACCATCACTTTGGTCTGAAAGCTGCACAAAGCACAGGGAAGAGGCCCTGGACTGAGACATCTTCTTTTATCTTGTGCGGAAAGGTTTCACATCTGGGTGACATCAGCACTGCTCATCAGAACAAGGAGCCATAGGCAGGGAGACATTCTTGGGAGTTTATTCACAATAGTGAAAATTATGTACAAGTGATTGACACCCCTGCCGAGGCTGTGCAACCACATCTTCTTGACTTTCCTAACCCTGCCACTATGTCTTGGTGCTCCCCGGACATCCACAGCAGAGGTGGATGCAGCCTGCTGACTGCTACACTCTGTCTGTGATGACCTTGACAGGCGTCCTCTAGAGGGCCAAGACCTGGAGGGACCGACCTGCTTTCGGGGTCCTGCTGTGTGGCAGTGGCACCCTCCTTGAGCTGTGGAGCTGGAGCTGCTGGGGTCACAGGGAATTGGATGGGCTGGACACTCTGGAGTCACCTGGGTGGATAGCCCCAGGGTGTGCACCTGCTGACCCTCCTCCCTATGGGTGCCCAGCGGCCCCTGGCTGACTCCTTGAGGAGAAGGGGAAGCTGGAGTGAGATCGAACTGCCCCGCCCCTGTCTCACATACAACTATGGCATCAATTACGGAATGCAGCCCACGCAGCAGTGCAGGAGTAATGTCCTGGACCAAGGCCTCCATGGCAAGCACCATCCACCAGTGTTGACCTTGGTGCATTGACATGTCGGCGCTATCACCTCAGACTGAAGGCGGACTGATTCCTCCATCGTGCCTTGCAATCTGAGGAGTGCAGTGGACATCCCTACCTGATGTTCCCAAGTTTTAAAAAAATTTTTCATGGGATGTGGGCATCACTGGCTAGGCCAGCATTTATTGCCCATCCCTTATTTCCCTTGTTCAGAGGGCATTTAAGAATCAACCACGTTGCTGTGAGTCTGGAGTGACATGTAGGCCAGGCCAGGTAAGGGCATTAGTGAACCAGAAGGGTTTTTACAACAATCGACAATCATCAGGCTTTTAATTCTAGATTTTTATTAGATTCAAATTTCACTAACTGCCATGGTGGGATTCAAACCCAGGTACCCAGAGCATTACCCAGGGTCTTTGGAATACTAGTCCAGCGACACTACCACCCTGGAAAGTTTGCCTTTGCAGATCCAGCAGCTGAGACATGACCGAGTCCAGAGGCTCATCATCTGACTTGGACTCTGCAAATTTCTGACCTCCAGCAGCCCTCCGAGTGCCGGGGATCTGGGAAGTCTCTGCCTCTGCCTGCTGTGAATCAGATAGCATGATGTGCTCACCAGATTGTGAACCCGAGGCTACTCTAAAGCTAGGTCCCACCGAGGTGTGTGTCTCTGCGCTGGTGGAGGGTGTGGGTGAGCGCTGTGACGGGACTTCAAGGAGGGCACCACCAGATTCCTCTTCAGAGGTTTCTTCAGGGTTTGATTGGGGGCTCTGGGTTGTGGTTTCCATCAGCTGCTTCCCAGGTGTATCTGCAAAAGCAAGGAGAGAAAATTAGTGCATGGCAGTGGCCTATGAAACAGGACACATCACTCACAGCATGGTTATCTGATGGATGTTGCATTGCTGGATCCTCACTTGGTCAAGCACTGCCGACCTCACCATCAGCACAGAAACAGTCCAGATCTTCGCTGGCCAGCTGGATGGCTGTTTTCAAAGTCTGTGAGGACCTTGATTTCAGGCATTCCTCCACCAGTCTGTGACTTCTCCCTGTTGTGCCAGCTTGAACTGCATGAAGAGAGATGAAGAGAGTGTAAGCAGTATGCCTGTCAGGCCAGCTGGTAAGTATGCATGGCATGTGTGGGTGGTGAGTGGTGCCATGGGCAGGATGAGGACAAGGATGGTGTGTGTGAGAGAGTGAATGGTGATGTCCCTTGAACTGGCAGTGAGTGAGGGCCCTGTGGACGTGAGATGGATTTGTGGGCATGTGAGTTGAGAGTGATGAGAAGAGCGACTTACCCTGGCAGAATGGAGGAGATCTTGTGGCACTGGGTGGCCGTCCTCTTTTGTAGGGTGTTGCCGCTGACCACCATTTCCCAAGCCGGATTGGTGATGTTGCTGCCCATCCTGTGGCCAGAGCAGGGGTACAGGAGTTCATGGCAGCCCTCCATGGTATCCAAAAGGAGCTCGAGGGATGCATCATTGGGCCCGGGGGCTGCAGTCTTCTTGCGATTTGGGGCCACGTCTTCCAAGCAGCAGCCCTGGGCTGGAAGCACTGAGAGGTGTGCACACAGCTGCACTTTAAACATGGTGCCCGGTGTGATGAAGCGACAAGGTGATGGAATGGCAGGCGAATTAGAGCCTGCCTGCCATCAAAATGGCATATTTCCCGGGAATGCATAACAAATATGACAGGTTTGGGGCGATACAGCATGAAAAGCTGCCATTGCAGCCAGCAGGTAAAACATCATTTTCCCTGCCTGCTACCACACTTATGCGAATCTGGGATGATTCCATAAGACCATAAGACATAGGAGCAGAAGTAGGCCATTCAGCCCATTGAGTCTGCTCTGCCATTCAATGAGATCATGGCTGATCTAATAATCCTCAACTCCACTTTCCTGCCTTTTCCCCATAACCCTTGATTCCCTTACTGATTAAAAATGTCTATCTCATCCTTGAATATACTTAATGACCCAGCTTCTACAGCCCTCTGTGGTGAAGAATTCCACAGATTCACTATCCTCTGGGAGAAGAAATTCCTCCTCATCTCTGCATTAAATGGACGACCCCTCACTCTGAGATTATGCCCTCTGGTTCTAGACTCACCCACAAGGGGGAAAAAACCCCTCAGCATCTACCCTGTCAAGCCCCATAAGAATCTTATGTTTCAATAAGGTCATCTCTCATTCTTCTAAACTCCAATGAGCACAGACCCAACCTACTCAACCTCTCCTCATAAGAAAATCTCTCCATACCCGGGATCAACCTAGTGAACCTTCTCTGGACTGCCTCCAACGCCAATATATCTTTTGTTAGATAAGGGGACCAAAACTGTTCACAGCATTCTAGGTGTGGTCTAACTAGTGCCTTGTATAGTTTTAGCAAGACTTCCCTATTTTTATACTCCATTCCCTTTGAAATAAAGGTCAACATTCCATTTGCCCTACCTATTACCTGCTGAACTTGTATGTTAGCTTTTTGGGATTCATGCACGCAAACTTTCTGCAGTCTTTCTCCATGTAAATAATGTTCAGCTCCTCTATTCTTCCAGCCAAAATGCATAACCTCACAATTTCCCACATTATACTCCATCTGCCAAGTTTTTGCCCACTCACTTAACCTGTCTATATCCCTCTGTTGACTCCTTGTGTCATCCTTACCGCTTGCCTTCCCACCTATTTCACCCCTTGACTTTTTCATAGAACCATTCATGATACATTAATCCACTTAGCATGAAATCACTGTGGTGTGGGCTGAATACAGAATTTCACATATCTACATGATGTTGTTACTTATATTTTGGTGCCATTAACTCAGTCTGAATGTAACTGTAGTATAAGTGTCTGGCATAAAAAGGTTTAACGTGGGTCTGGGTATGGTGCCGCCCAGAATTTGATGTAAAAGAACCCATGACCTGAGTCTAGATGGCAGTCTTGTGCTGGACAGAGTCGTGTGTAGAAGCAAGCATGGAGACAGCTCCTAGCTTAGACCTTATGCTGTTTCTATGTATATAGTTATGAGTAGTTAATAGACACTTACTGCTAAACTATACAAGACCCAGAACCTCTTTGTGACACCTATCGAACTGCACACATCTTACAAGAGTAACCAACTGCAATAAAAGATCTTGCTGCTGGGATGTAAAATTATCTAAATGTGAACAGAAGCCATTATAGTAGACTCCCAGGCATATTAGGTGCATTTGCCTTCAAATGTGTCTGACATGACTCAATTATTTGGGGATTATTGTTCTATCAAGTCAGGAATACTCAGCACTATCCAGGAAGACATGCACTGATGGGTCTTTCTCCCAATCTCTCCTTAAGGAAGGGCAGTGTCTTCAAAATAAACTACCTGCCCAGTCTCCTATACCTGCTCGAGATGATTCTGAATTGTGTTTACTGAATTACTTGAACTTAAGAGCCAGGTTAACCTGGAAGAGAAGGAAATCCTGAAGTAAGAAAATCTTTAGATACTCAAAGATAGAGGGAACTCACAAGCTGTTACTACCATTGCCGACAATGCAAGATATAAAGGTGGTGAGCTATCAGTATGGCCAATGAGTAAAGGTGTAAGAGAGTGAGCCATTAGTATCATTGGTAATAGAAGGTATAAGCAGGTGAGTATAGCGCGGTCAATGTTTGAAGGTGTAAGGGGTTGAGCTATTAGTAAGGCCTATGTATCCGGGTATAAGGGCATGAGTTATTAGTTTGGCTGGTAACTGAAGGCGTAACAGAGTGTGCTAGTTCCAGTAACTGAAGGTGCAAGCAGGTGAGTAGAATATACTGAGGGCTGAACGTGCAATGCAAGAGCTCATTGTGTGTTCTTAGCAGTGAGCCACATTGCAGGGAGCACGGATCAGAGAATCAGGGCTGTAGCGTTGTAAACCTATCCCTGCTTCCTATCCCCTTCGAATGTGCCTTTCTCATTGTGGGTGCAGGATTGCATCATTAAACTAGCAATTTAAAGCCCTTGCAAACAATCTTGTGCCCAAGAATAATTTTTTAGAAATTCACCCTGGGCATATGGGTGTCATTAGCAAGGCCATTATTTATTGCCCATACCTGGTTGCCCTTGAGAAGGTCATGGTGAGCCTTCTTCTTGTATAATTGCAGCCCGTGTGGTGAAGGTAACACCTGCAGTTAGGTAAAGCATTCCAGAATTTTGACCCAGTGACAGGGATGGTGATTTTTGGCCAAATCCTGTGGGACTCAGTGAAGGACAGTAAATGGAACTCTATCTTATGATGTCTACTTAAGAGTGTATCAGGGTCTCTCACTATAATACATTTACAATATTGCCACCATTACTGACTGGCTACAGATCTCACATACTCACTAAGACTGGGATCAACTATAATATCAGTTATGCAGTGACACATTTACTTCTGTTTTATAAACTGTTCTAATATTAAATGTTTTCTTCTTGTTATTTCTACATGGTGCTAATCTTACTTTAGTTTCAATCAGTCAGTTTGCAGCATTTGTCATAACTTCCATACTTATGTCATTTGGGTAAATAATGCAAATGAAAATTGCAGCAGTGTAATATAGTGCCCATATTATCTTCTAAGCCCACTTTGGCAGCAAACTGCATGCCATCCCCTCCCCCAGAGGAACCTATTAATGTAATGAGACAACATTCAGTCTTACAGCGCTCACCATGGCGGTTGTTATTTAGTATTGGTTATGTGGCAATGTGCTCACACTCTCTTGGGACTTTTAATTTCCGTTCCTCTAATGAGCTGCAAAGCTCTGAATGCTGGTGTCGTTTCTTCTAGACTCTTCTGTGATACAGATAATGAGGAAACTGATAGGTGCCTAGGAGACTGGATGACTCTAGGCACAGCAATGGTCTGATAACACTGTACACCCATTCTGCCACAGCGAAACAGCTATCATTCTCATTTGTAATGGTTTATCATTGTGCACAATGTAGCAGATGTCACCATAACGACAGTTGCAGTCTAAATGTGAATAGGACAGAATAACCCTATTCCTTTATCAAATAGTGCTTATTTGATTTAATGAGAAGCTGCTAATTAGTTGGAAAACCTATGGGGGGAATTTTAGCATTCAAGAGCACATACGCTTGGTTAAGGTTTAAGCTTGGATGGGGGAGTTAATCTCACCAAAAAATGCCAGCGTGTCTGGAGGCCGACTCCAACTCATTGACTTTCAGGTTTAACTCAGGTGCGTTCAACAGGTTGTGTGTAACACCCTGGGGAGGGGCAAGTTACAAATTCAAATAAGCAAGTCGCTCCGCTACAGTGATATTTCAATGTCCTTTTAAATTTAAAGCGCGTGCATGGATATCCTGGGCTTCCTTAAACTCACTATTTAAAGCAAATTAATGCAAAGCAAATTAATGGGGCTCATTAAAATCAGGCAAATATTGAAATAAATACTCAGCACTCACAGCTGCATTCTTACGTATCGCTGAGAAAGGGTTAGTTCACAGAATTTGTGCCGAGTGATTTCTACACATTGGATATTTTGAGACTCAAATCAGGATAAGTGGTGCCTTGACTGCGTTAGATTGGACCTCGGATGAGGCTCAAGGTGAGCATCAGCAACAGAGCTGCAGGTAGTCAGAAGAGAGGGAAGCAGCAGAGGAGTTGGGTTTGCAGGAGACTACAATCTGCATATCAGGCAGAGGTTCAGCTATCTAGACCTCTCGGAAGAGCAGTACCTACACAGGCTGAGGCTGCCTTGTCAGACCAGACCTCAGCAGCCTCCTTGAAGAGGACCTACTCCCCGTTGGACCTTTTTAAATTTATTCTTTTATGAAACTGGGGCACCAATGGCAAGGCCAGCGTTTATTTCCCATCCCTAATTGCCCTTGAACTCAGTGGCTAGTTAGGCCATTTCAGAGGGCAGTTAAGAGTCCACCACATTGCTGTGGGGCTGGTGTCCCACATAGGCCAGACAAGGAGGGCTGATTTCCCTTCCCTAAAGGGCATTAACTAGATATGACAGTCAATGATAGTTGTCATGGTCACCATTACTGAGACTAGCTTTATATTCCAGATTATTTTTATTGATTGAATTTAAATTCCACCAGCTGCTATGATGGGATTTGAACCCCTGTTGCCAGAGCATTAGCCTGGGCCTCTAGATTACTAGTCCAGTCATTTTCCACTATGCCACCATCTCTCCCTACCTGGTCGACATGTGTTACCAGTAGATGTGAAAGTGATCACTGTCTTCAACATTTTTTCAGGATTCTTCCAGGGTGCTACCAGAGATGATCCAGGATTTGTGGTCATCTGCACACACGATCATAACGTGATAGAATTTCACCTTCAGTTCGAAGGGAAGAAGTGTGAGTCTAAGACTAGTGTTTTAAGCCTAAATAAAGGTAATTATAAGGGTATGAAGGAGAGCTAGCTAAAGTGAACTGGGAAATTAGTTTAAAAGGTAGGACTGTAGAGATGCAGCGGCAAACTTTTAAGGAGGTATTTAATAACTCTCAGCAAAGCTTTATCCCAATGAGAAGGAAAGACTCTTTGAGAAGGTTGCATCATCTGTGGCAAAATAAGGAGATTAAGGATAGTATCAAATTGGAAGAAACACGTTACAAATCTGCAAATGGGTCAGAAGATTGGTCAGATTTTAAGGGCCAGCAAAGAAGGATGAAAAAAATAAAGAGGAAGAAAGTAGTGTATGAGTGAAAGCTAGCTAGTAATATAAAAATAGATAGTAAGAGTTTCTACAAGTATTTAAATAGGAAAAGAGTAACTAAAGCTAATGTTGGTCTCCAGAGAGTGAGTCTAGGGAACTGATAACAGAAAACAAGGAAACAGCAGTCGAACAGACATTTTGTGTCGGTCTTCACTGTAGAATACTTGAAAACTTCCCAAAGACACTTGAAAATCGAGAAGTGAAAGCCAGGGAGGAACTTAAAAGAATCACCATCACCAGGAAAAAGGTGCTGGGAAAAATATTAGACCTAAAGGCTGACAAGTCCCCAGGACCAGATAGCCTGCATCCTATGGTTTTAAAAGAAGTGACTACAGAGATAAAACAGGCATTGGTTATAATCTTCCAAAATTCCTTAGATTCTGGAAGGATCCCAGCAGATTGGAAAATGGTAAATGTAACATCTTTATTCAAGAAAGGAAGGAGACAGAAAGCATGAAACTATAGGTCAGTTAGCCAAACATTTGTCATAGGAAAAGACCTAGGATCCATTTTTAAGGATATTTAGAAATTGAAAATGGGATCAGGCAGAGTCAACATGGTTTTATGAAAGGGACATTGTTTTTAACTAATTTATTAGAGATTTTAATTAAAGTCCTTTGAGGAAATAACAAACCCATGGATAAGGGGGACCTGTAGATGTGGTGTACTTGGATTTCCAAAAGATATTTGATAAGGTGTCATATCAAAGGTGATTGCACAAGATTGCACATGGTTTAGGGGAGCTAACATATTAACATGGATAGAGGTTTGGTTAGCTGACAGGAAGCAGGGAGAAAGGATAAATGTGCCATTTTGGGTTGGCAAGCTGTAACAAGTGGAGTGCCACAGCGATCAGTGCTATTTACAATCTATACCAATGACTTGGATGAAGGGACCGAGTGTATGATAGCTAAATTTGCCAATGACACCAAGCTAGGTAGGACAGTAAGTTGTCAAAAGGAGGTAGAGTCTGCAAAGGGATATAGACAGGTTGAGTGAGTGGGCAAAACAATTGGCAGATGGAGTATAATGTGGGAAAATGTGAACTTGTCCAATTTGGCTGGAAGAACAGAAAAGCAGTATACTATTTAAATAGGGAGAGATTGCACAGCTTGATGGTACAGAGGGATTTGAGCGCCATGGTACATGAATCATAAGGTTAATGTGCAGGAATGCAAGTTATTAGGAAGGCAAACGGAATGTTGGTGTTTATTTCAAGGGGACTGGAATATAAAATTAGGGAAGTTTTACTGCAGCTGTACAGGGCCTTAGTGGGACCACATATGGAGTACTGTGTACAGTTTTTGCCTTGTTATTTGAAAAAAATCATATAAATGTGTTAGAAGCAGTTCAGAGAAGGTTCATTTGACCCATTCGTGGAATGAAGGGCTTATCTTATGAAGAAAGGTTGAATCCACTGGAGTTTAGAAGAATGAGAGGTGATCTTATTGAAACATATAAGATCCTGAGGGCGCTTGATAGGGTGGATACAGGGAGGATGTTTCCTCTTGTGGGGGAGACTAGAACTAGAGGGCACAATTTAAGAATAAGAGGCCTCCCTTTTAAGATGGAGTTTGAGGAATTCTTTTTTCTCTCAGTGTTGTGAATCTGTTGAATTCTCTTCCCCAGAAAGCAGTGGACGCCATTGAATTTGTTCAAGGTTGAATTAAATAGATTTTTGCTAGACAAGGGAAACGAGGGTTGTGGGGGTGGGGGGTGGGTGGGGGCGGGTGGTGGCGATGGGGGGCAGGAAAGTGGGATTGAGACCACAACCAGATCAACCATTATCTTATTGAATGACGGGGCAGGCTTGAATGGCCAAATGGCCTATTCCTGCTCCTAAGTTCCTATGTATAAGTCAGGACACCGATAGGGTGTTTGGCAATTATAACAACTTCCTCTGTGACGACACCAGGGTTTGCGTCTCTAGCTGGTTTCCCATGGGTAAGTTAGTGACTGCACAGACAGCAATCCATGCACCCCAAATCAAGCAGGGTTTTTGTGAACTACAAGGGCTTGCACTCCATCAATGAGTAACTGGCGTACAACCACATGGAAAGGTTTATGCAGGTTTGTGCCAAATTCCCAGGGAGCTGCCATGATGCTTTCATCCTGTGAAGGCCAAGCTCTCGCACACCTTCAGGACCTGCAAGCAGGTAAGGAGTGGCTGCTGGGTGACAAGGGATAACCACTTCAAACATGGTTGATGACACACGTGAGAACCAAACCAACGAAACCAAAGATCCATACAACAAAAGTCACATGGCCTCCAGATGTGTCTTTGAACAAATGACTGACATTCTCAAGATGCGTTTCAGGTGTCTGGACAGACCTGGAGGCAACCTTCAGTACTTAACGGCCAGATTCTCCAGAATAATCATGGTGTGTTTCACTTTGCACAATATTACACAGCAGCCATTGTCTGCAGATGAATTCAAGGAGGAGGAAGATGGCGGCCCTCATCACAGCACCAGCCACTCACATTGCTGTCCCAGATGCTAGGGATTTCGTCCAGGTGTAATCACGGAATCACAGAATCACAGAATCACACTGTGCAGAAGAGGCCCTTCGGCCCATCGAGTCTGCACCGACACATGAGAAACACCTGACCTACCTACCTAACCGCATTTACCAGCACTTGGCCCATAGCTTTGAATATTATGATGTGCCAAGTGCTCATCCAGGTACTTTTTAAAGGATGTGAGGCAACTCGCCTCCACCACCCTCCCAGGCAGTGCATTCCAGACCGTCACCACCCTCTGGGTAAAAAAGTTTTTCCTCACATCCCCCCTAAACCTCCTGCCCCTCAATTGAACTTATGTCCCCTTGTGACTGACCCTTCAACTAAGGGGGACTTAGCTGCTCCCTATCCACCCTGTCCATGCCCTCATAATCTTGTACACCTCGATCAGGTCGCCCCTCAGTTTTCTCTGCTCCAATGAAAACAATCCTAGTCTATCCAACCCCTCTTCATAACTTAAATGTTTCATCACAGGCAACATCCTGGTGAATCTTCTCTGCACCCCCTCGAGTGCAATCACATCCTTCCTATAGTGTGGCGACCAGAACTGCACACAGTACTCCAGCTGTGGCCTCACCAAGGTTCTATACAACTCCAACATGACCTCCCTACTTTTGTAATCTGTGCCTCGATTGAAAAAGGCAAGTGTCCCATATGCCTTTTTCACCACCCCACTAACATGCCCCTCCGCTTTCGGAGATCTATGGACACACATGCCAAGGTCCCTTTGTTCCTCAGAACTTCCTAGTGTCATGCTGATCATTGAATACTTCCTTGTCAAATTATTCCTTCCAAAGTGTATCACCTCACACTTTTCAGGGTTAAATTCCACCTGCCACTTATCTGCCCATTTGACCATCCCATCTATATCTTCCTGTAGCCCAAGACACTCAACCTCACTGTTAACCACCCGGCCAATCTTTGTGTCATCCACAAGCTTACTAATCCTACCCCTCACATAGTGATCATAGTAATGTTCAGTTAGTTACCACCACTGGACTTATGTAACAACAATGCCCCTCAGCCACTCTCATTCTACCCTGCCATCCCCACTGACATGACATAATTCTGGAAACAACCAGCCACTAATTGCATAACCCTCCATTAGCTCCCGTCAAGTCATGTCTTCCCATTCAGCTACAAACAGCTGAAAAGGCATGTTGCCAGCTAGCAACTAAGAATTGACAGGCAGGAAAGTGGTGCAAAGTAATAAGTTTTATGTGATTCTACTAAGGAACGGAAACTTAACAACAAAACATTTTCTCAAACACCCATGTGCGTACACTTGTGCAACTACGAAGCTTTACACTTCCTTTCCATACTGCTGCTACATGATGTTATCCCTGTGGGATATGGAAAGGGTGCTCAGATCTCGGCTCTGACTGCTGAGATGCTCTTGGTCAACATCCTTCGAGTTTCGGAGCCTGTGAGAGATCCACCTGAGAGTTCTCCATTTGCACCTGTGCAGAGACAGACTCACAGACTCAAACATTGGGAGAGGAGGCAGCATGTTGGGTACTGACTTGGGGGCGGGGGGTGGAGGGGGGGGGGGGGGGGGGGGGGGGGCAACAGGTGGGAAATGGGAGCGCTTTGAGTGGAACCCCTACTACAATATCCCCTTTCACCATCGACCCTCTCATAGACCAGCCGAACATCACTCCCACCGCCCTGTCAGAGTTGCAATTTGTTCCCTTGTCTTATTTAAGGCATCAGACATACCAGTATCCAAAGTCTGCATGATCTCCTTTGATTGTCATGATTGATGTTCCACGGAGTTGGCCACTCTACCAATGGAACAGGATGTCCTCACAATAGCCAGTGACATTAACCCACTAATGCATGAGCTGGACTCCAATCTTCATTCTCTCTGCAATCATGGCCAGCCTGCTTGGAAGGCCTGTCAGTGAGCCTGAATTTCCTTGGATTGGCAATCTGCCCAATTTCTTATCTTAAATTTCTAGTCTCGAAGTGCATCTCAGTTGAAGTGAATGAAGACACGTCCCCTTTTTTATGGTGCGGGTTGTCGAGCCCCGGGGGGGATGGTCAGGCCTCGGGGGATGGTGTAGGGTCTTTGGTGGGCGGGCAGTGGGGTCGGGACCTCAGGGGGTGGGGTTGAGCCTGGGGGGGGTGGTAGGGGGATGTCAGGCCTTGGGGGGAGGTCAGGCTTTGGGTCGGATCAGATCTTGGGGGATGGGGGGAGGATGTTGGCCTCGGTGGGGGAGGTCAGCCCTCGGTGGGGGCTAGTGGTGGGGCCTTGGGTTAGGTCATATTTAATGTTGTGCCAAACATTGGAAAAGAAACAACTTGCTGAGCAAAAAAAATCACAACGATAAATTGATTATTTATTACTCATTTAAAAAAAAATAAGATGACTATTTGAGTGTGAAAGGGTGAGAGTGTGATTGTTCAGCTCACTCCCACTCTCAGTCTCAGGGTGCTCAGTTACTTACCCTCACCCCTGTGAGTGTGGGTGAGAGTGTCTGTTGGTGTGTGGGGGTGAGGGTGAATGGGAACCCTGAGACTGGGAGTGAGCCAGGCACACTCTCCCCTCCCACCAACCCCCCTTTCTTTCTCTCTCTTTCACACACACATGCACATACACACACACTCACCCTCTCTGACACACCTTCTCTCTCACACACACACTCACCGTCTCTCTCTCTCTCACACACACTCTCTCAGACACACACACTCACCATCTCTCTCTCTCACACACCCTCTCTCTTTCTCTCACACATACACACACACACACTCTCTCTCACCCTCTCTCTCACACACACCCTCTCTCACACACACACACCCTCTCTTTCTCATACACACAATCACCCGTTCTCTCTCTCTCACTCACACACACACAAACACCCTCTCTCTCACACACACACTCTCACCCTCTCTCTCACCCTCTCTCTCTCTCTCACACACACACACACACAAACACCCTCTCTCTCACACACACACTCTCACCCTCTCTCTCACCCTCTCTCTCTCTCTCTCTCTCTCACACACACACACACACACGAACACCCTCTCTCTCACACACCTTCTTTCACACACATACACTCACCCTCTCTTTCTCATACACATAATCACCCACTCTCTCTTTCACACACACACATGCACACTCTCATCCTCTTTCACACACACCCACACTCACCTTATCTCTCACACGCACTCACACTCTCTCTCACACACACACACACTCACCCTCTCTCACACACACTCTCACCCTCTCTCTCAGACAGACACACAAACATTCATCCCCTCTCTCTCTCTCTCACACACACACACAGACTCACCCTCTCTTTCTCATACACACAATCACCCTCTCACTCTCTCTCACACGTACACGCACTCACACTCTCTCTCACACACACACACACTCACCCTCTCTCACACGCACCCACACTCACCCTCTATTTCACACACACTCACCCTCTCTTTCAGACACACACACATACACACACATTGACCCTCTCTCTCAGACACACACACTCACCCGCTCTCAGACAGACACACACACATTCACCCTCTCTCTCACACGCACTCTCACTCACCCTCTCTCTCACACATACAAACTCACCCTCCTTGTCTCACACACACACACTCACCCTCTCTCTGAGACACACACACGCTCATCCGCCCTCTCTCTCTAAGACACACGCACACACACACACTCACCCTCTCTCTGAGACACACACACACTCATCCTCCCTCTCTCTCTAAGACACACGCACACACACACACTCACCCTCTCTCTGAGACACACACACGCTCATCCTCCCTCTCTCTCTAAGACACACGCACACACACACACTCACCCTCTCTCTGAGACACACACATGCTTATCCTCCCTCTCTCTCTCAGACACACACTCGCTCACCCTCTCTCTCTCTCTCTCTCTCTCTCAGGCACACACACGCTTATTCTCCCACTCTCTCTCAGACACACACACACGCTCACCCTCCCCCTCTCTCTCTCTCACATACACATGCTCACCCTCTCTCTCTGTCTCTCTCTCTCTACAACCACACACCCACCCTTACTCACCCACTGACCCACCCACCCTCATCCACCCAATCGGCTGCAGGGGCAGGGGAGGTATGATGAGAGCGGAAGAGAAGCCTGGAGTGAGGCCAGAGGCCTAGCAGCGCCTGAACGCGAGTGCCTGGCAAGGAGGGCGTTGAGAGCCGGTTGAATGTGGGAGGAGCTGGTGGAACCGGGGGAACTGGGGGAATGTGGGAGGATCCGGGGAAATGCAGGGAGGAACTGGGGGAACACGAGGAGGAACCGCAGGAACACGGGGAGGAACTGGGGGAACATAACCAGAGCTGGGGAACATGGGGAGAACTGGGGAAACACGGCCGGAGCAGGGCCAAAGCAATGTGAACCGAGGGGGAAAGTGTGAAGAGCTGAGGCTCCGTGCACTCCAGGGTCGCCAGTGTTCGCTGTTCCTCCACTCACAACCTGGTTCTCTTCCATGTGTGCTGCCGATAGGCTCACTATTGAACCTATCAGCAGCAAACACGGGTGAGAAGCTGGCTATTATTGGAGAAGCAGTATCTTGGAGAAATCACTGACTTGTCCTACCGACATTTTCAACAAACGCTCTGGGGGCCACATGGGGGGGGCTTTGCGGGCCGCAGGTTGGACGAGCCTGCCCTAGACCCTCCAGGTGCACTATCCACAGGTTGGAGGGACCAGACTTCTGCTGTTGATTTCCCCAGCTAATTCCATCCAGGCCCACTTAGTTGAAGATGTTGTCCTCTTCCTCCTGTCCTTGGGGAAGCTCATGTCACTGGAGCCGTCAGATCCTCCAGAAGGCCCTCCAGTTGAGAATGAGGGACCCATGGAGATGCCTGCCCAGGTCTCCTCTCCAATCCCGTGGTTGCTGGAGCCTCAAAATTACAAATGTTTGTGAGCCCTTGTAACCCATGTCATGGACCCCTTACTTAGAATTCCTTCTATTGACAGAATGAACATGTCATCCTGTCCACCCTCTCTGCTTGGTCAGGGTAGATAGAGGCGGGTGCTAATGCCATGACCCCAGTCAAGAGCCTTGGCAAAGCTCGCCAATTAGTAAAACAGATTACTGACCCATGAATGGTGCCACTGTTCCGGCAGTGACTAAGTCCACAAAATTCTGTCCTGCTTTTAATTTTACCGTACAATAAAGGAGCCCCTTGCTCCAAACATGCCTCCAAGTTAATATCAGTGCCACTGCTTCACAATACAATGTCAAGCTAAAGACGAAATGATTTGGCAGCCACATGGGGTGGAATTGTCCAGTTCCATTGGCGGCGGGCATCATGGCGGCTGTGTGCGGACAATATGGCGAGAAGGCCAAAAATCAGTTTTATGCCCTCGTGAAACCAGTTTGCGATTGTCTGCTCCACCCGTCAATGGTGGGCCATTTTTCCCACTGCTGCATGTCGGGAACCTAATTTCAATAGTTTAGCACCTCATTATAAGCCCTGCTCAGAGGAATCATCCCCACACGCTGGACCACCCGGGCGTTTTGGCGTGATTGCACGCTGATGTGTTTCACAACTGTACATGCGCGACGTGCACCTGGTGAGTTGCACTTCACTCGGGACTTTGAGGTTTGTTTGTCTAACTTGCTTCATGCAGCACTCGCAGTCATCAGCATCAGCCTTCACAGACAGCACCACAGCACTTATAGGAGGGGCTCATGGGCAGGTCTCTACCTACCAGACCAGCCGTATGGCGGGGGTGGCTTTTCAATGGCAGCAGGGCTAGGACTGGCTTGGGGAAGGAAGAGAAGTGACCTCAGGCAAGGGAAGAGGCTGCAGGGTGAGGGCTGTGCTGTGGAAGGGGGGTACCCCAGAGTGTGTGCGGGGGCACATGTTGATCTGTGCAAGGGACCTCAAGATGGTGAGAGCTGAGGAGGCAGTCTCCAGAGGAGATGAGGCCAGATGGACATGTGAGGGTACGTGTGTAAGAATGGGTGGTGATGTCCCTTGAGCTGGCAGTGAGTGAGATGCCAGTGAATGTGTGATGGGCTTGTGAGTGTGTGATGAGTTAAGAGTGATGAGATGGTTTACTTACCTTGATGGCACGGATGAGATCATTCATCTGTTTTCTGCACAGGATAGCTGATCTCTTGTGTGCGTCATTGGCACTGACCACCACTGGCACTGCCTTCCAAGCCGGAGTAATGAGGCTGATGGGCCTCCTGCGGCCAGAGCGGGGGTGGAGGACATCACGGGCCTCCATGACATCCAGAAGGGATGAATCACTGAACCGGGGGGTGAGCACTCTTCTTGGCTTTTGGGGCCATGTCTTCACTGGAGCAGACCTGGGCTGCAAGCATTGAGAACTGCGTGTGCGGCTGCAGTTTAAATATGGTGCCTGGCATGAGGAAGTGGTGAGGTAACACATGGCGGGCACGTCGGAGGTTGCCTGCCAGTGAGACAGCATGTTTCCTGTGGCTGCATAATTAATGAGGCGGGAAGGGGACAATACGGCGTGAAGTCCAGCCATTGTGGCCTGCGGGTACAATGTCTTTTTTCACGCCGTTGAAAAGCCACCCCCACCTTTTGGCTAGTCTGGTAGGTAGAGACCTTCCCGTGAGCCCCCCTAAAAGTGATGTGGTGTTGTCTGTGAAGCCTGGCGCTGATGATTGCGAGTGCTGCCCGTCGCAAACTGTACTTAGTGCAAATATGGGACAATACTATCCATTCAATCTGATGCATTAGGTGTGAGAGCCACATATTTTTTTCTCACCCCACACGTTCCCAGTTTAACTTCTGAATTAGGTGCCAAAACACAGATGTGGAAACGTCTGGTTTCCCAAGAGAAAAAAAAACAATTGATTATTTGCAATTAATAATGAAGAATGTTGTGGCGATGCAGAAAAAACAGAGAGGAAAAATGGTCATGGGCGTCTGAAAAAGAATGACTCGGGAAAAACTGAAATGTTCCCACGATATTTCAAGGAAGAAGGACTTGCATTTAAAAAGCTTTTTTCACGACCTCAAAGCATTCCAACGCGCTTTGCAAACAATGTTGTCATTGTTTTAATGAAGGGAATGCAGCAGCTAATTTGCAGACAGCAAGATCCCACAAACAGCAATGAGATGACAGATATTCTGTTTTTTTTAAGTGATGCTGGTTGAGTGTTAAATATTGTCCAAGACACCAGGGAGAACTCCCCTCTTCTTCTTCAAAATAGCACCACGAGACCCTTCACTTCCACCTAAAGGGACAAAGAGGACCTCACTTTAACATCTCATCAGAAGAGATGGGCTAGCAGGGAGAGTAATGGGGTTCAAAGATAAACTTGGAGAATTTCTGAGGTTTTAGCACCGTAGCTGGAGGTGCACTGACCACAATCAGTTAGGGAAGCAATGTAGCCATGCAACAAGCGCATTCGTCACAATTAACCTTATTATCATAATATTAATGCAATTTTATGAACAAAGGAATATAGGAGCAGGAGGAGGCCAGTTGGCCTGTTGAGTCTGCTCCACTATTCAATTAGATCATGGCTGATCATCTACCTCAATGTCTCTTTCCCGCGCTATCCCCATATCGCTTGATGTCATTAGTGTCCAAAAATCTATCGATTTCTGTCTTGGACATGCTCAATGATTGAGCTTCCATAGCCCTCTGGGGTAGGGAATTCCAAAAATTCACCATCCTCGGAGTGAAGAAATTCCTCCTCATCTCAGTCCTAAATGGCCTGCCCCTTATTCTGAAACTGTGTCCTCTGGTTCTTCCCTGTTATCTTTTAAACTTCATTTTTATATTATTTCTAAATAATGTACTGTAACAGCAAACATTTTTCTTATTTCACAAGCTTGTATTTATCCCTCAGAAATGTTCCCATATTCCTCACAAGAAATGAACTGCATGGAACTGCAATCATTATTTTGCCTGCAGTAAGGTCCCAGACAAACTTTAACAACTAGTTAAAACTCTTCTAAAGGGCACATGGAGGTAGATCCTGACTTGATGTGCTAGTGCAAAATGGGGGAGTCAGCAGCCCATTTTATAACTCTTCCGATGATTATATCCACTTGTTTTACATTATTGCTCAAAGTCAACAGATACCCCACTACCTCTAATGAGACCATTCCCTCAATATGCTGGAGCGATCATGTGCTTAAGTTCTGGATGAAACTTGAGTCCACAGTCCACGGCTCCGAAGAAGGGTCATATGGACTCGAAACGTTAACTCTGTTTCTCTCTCCACAGATGCTGCTGGACCTGCTGAGTTTTTCCAGCTTTTCCTGTTTTTGTTTGAGTCCACAGTTGTCAGTTTCAGATGTGAAAGTATTACCAAGTGAGTCAAGATGACCCATAGATATTTACCTGTTTCTTTCAAGTCTTTGAGGTTCCATCATCCTTTCTAGGGATGAGATTCACATGGTTTAAAACTTCACAGAATCATAGGGCAAAATTTTTACCTCGGCGAGCAGGTGCGCACCTGACCTGCTCGAGTGTAAAATGACGCGCGTTGACGTCGGGCGAGCATCCCAATGTCAATGCGCAGTTGCATGAAATTTCGGTCAGTGGACGTGCGCTGGAGTCGGCAGTGAGCCCACCAACAATTAAAAGGCCTATTAAGGCCATTAACAAGGTAATTAAAATAAATTTTTCGTTGCCTATTCAACCTTACAGTTGGCGGGCAGGCGAAAAGGCCAAGTGGCCCTTGCACCTTTTAGGAAACCTCACCCATGGGCAGGATGAGGTTTCCTAAAGCAAATAAAAATATAATAAAAATTTTTAACTTTAATTAATAACATGTCCCTGCTCATGTCACATGAGGGGACATGTTTCATAACATTTTTCATTTCTTTATTTTTTTTTAAACTCTTTACCTCCCTGAGGCAGCTCTGTGCCTTAGTGAGATTATGAAGTGTACACTCGCTTGCATGCGCAAAGTTTGTGCTCGCTCCATTCGCCTTCCCCCCCCACCCCCACCCACACAGGCAGTGCTGAGCGCTGCCGCTCATGTTTCATGCTGAGTGGGCCATCATTGGCCCGCCAGCGTGAAATCGCCTTCCTGCCTCGATCACAGGCTGCAGTTGGCTTCCCGACCGCCTCTACCTGCCCCCGCTGAGCCCACCCAGCAAGAGCAAAATTCTGCCCGTAAATTTCTACAGCACAGAAAGAAGCCGTTTAGCCAATTATGTCTGTGCCAACGCTCCGAATGAGCAATGCACCTAGTGCCTGCCTTTCTGCTGTAATTATACACATTCTTCCTTTTCAGATAATAATCCAAATCCCTCTAGAATGCCTTGATTGACCCTGCCTTCACCACACTCTCAGCCAGCACATTCCAGATCGTAACCTGAAAAAGTTTCTCCTTATGTCTCCATTGCTTCTTTTGCCAATTACCTTAAATTTGTGCCCTCTTGTTCTCGATCTTCCAACTGTGAGAACAGTTTCCCCATATCATTCTGTCCAGACCCCTCATGATTTTGAATTCGTCTATCAAATCTCCTCTCAACCTTCTCTTCTCCTAGGAAAACAATCCCAGCTTCTCCAATCTATCTATGTAACTGAAGTTCCTCGTCCCTAGAATCATTCTCGTGACTACTGTGAACATTATCGGAAATGGCTGGGAAGGTTCTGGCTGTGCGATAAACTTGTTGGGAGCACTCCAGGGTGGCTTTTGCCAAAATGAATTAATTCACCAATCGGGGGCCTGGTGGCATTGGCTCTAAAGTGAAATAGGCTGTTACTTACTGATACCGTCTTTTCATTTCAGATTTATTAAACTGAATTTAAATTCCCAAAGTGTCAAGTTGGGATTTGAACTCATATTATTAGTCAAAGGCTCTGGGTTACTAGCCCAGTAATGTAACCACCCAAACTGCTGTGCCCATTCCTATCTACATTATTGTCATTCACAAGCATTATTCTCCAAGGATTAATGTAATAGTGGGGCAAAAATGTTGTTGTTGCATTCCAGCATTTACAGCGAGCACATATTGGGGAACTGTGCACTCCCAGTCTGTGCTTCTGTGTTCATTAAAATTAATGGTTGGAAAATCACAGCGGGAGCATGTAATCACCCAAATGCACTCTCGGTGTGTTCTAGAAGTGGAGCACTGGAATTTTACTCCAAAAATAGTGGCTGGCAGAAATACAAGATAGAAATTGAATAAAAGGGGCATTACTGAATTTAAAAATTGTTTGAGCTTCCCTGCAACATTATGGCATCAGTACCTCATGATTCAATGACTTCCCCCCCCACCCCCGCCTTATTCTAAAGCATCCATCACCCTACATTTATACAAATAGTTCACTGTATAAATTTATTCCCAACTAAAATAAAACAATCAGGACTAACTTAGATATTCACAACTCAAGTTATCACTGGTTCAAAAGGACCAACTTTTCAAATATGAGTTTTTAATCGATACTCTGGTTCGTTTTGTATGCAGTATTCCAATCAAAAATTGCTATATGTGTAAAAGAGCCTAATGTTGTTGATGGTGGTGCCTTTGAACTTCTTCTGAGGCTTGCATTGACCTATATGTGCCCACACGCATGTATATGCGTAATAAATAATACATTTTTAAAATTTATTCACTCATGGGAGGCAGGCGTCACTGATGAGGCCAGCATTTATTGCCCATCCCTAATTGCCCTTGAAAAGGTGGTGGTGAGCTGCCTTTGTTAGGAACTATGTAGTTTAAGTATAAGTTATATTTGTGTTTGTGGGTGTTAGGGATGAAGTTTGACTGGTATTTATATGTTAAGAAAGGGAGAACTTGAGTTTTAGTTTCACTTTAAAAGTGCCTGCATTCTAATGAGATTTTATGCCTCCTGAAGGGAAGGTAAAACAAACACAAGGTAGAAAAAAATCTGTGCTGTTGCTGAGCAACAGGGGGCCAGGAAGAGAGGCCCCACACAGATACAAAGAAACTGAAAGCAGTTTGAGTTCAGTTGGTCATTATGCTCTGAGGTGAAGGGGGCAGTTTAAGTCTCTCTCTAGCTGACACACTAGCAGACTGCTGAGGAAAATAAGTCTAAGGACAGGGTTTCCCCTTCATCGGGCGGGCACGGTGGGTGGGCCCAGAGTGGCTGCAAAATGGACCGCTGCCCGCGATCGTGCCCCAACCGCAATTTCATGCTGAATGGCCAACTAATGGCCAGCAAGCGTGAAAGGTGCGCTGAAAGGCTCAGCGCTGCCGGGAGGAGGGCAAGAGCAGAAGTGTGCGCATGCACGGGCAAGCGCGCATTGACAGCCCTCTGGGGGCACAGAGCTGCCTCAGGAAACTGAAGATTTGGAGAAAGGAAAATAAAGATTTAAAAAATGAGATAAACATGTCCCCACATGTGACTTGGTCACATGAAGCGGGACATGTTTAAAATGAAGTGGAAAGCTTTTTTTGCATTTTTTTACTTACCATTGGAAAACTCATCTTGCCCTTGAATGAGGTTTCATAAAAAATGCAAAGGTCGCCTGGCTGATTCGCCCACCCACCAACCTAAGGTTGGATGGGCCGTGAAAGTTACTAATTAATTAATTCCTTAAGGGCCTTATAGGCCTCTTAATTGTTGGTGGCCTCACTGCTGACTCTCGCGCATGCCCACCGACCAAAATATCGCGACAGTGCATGATGATATCGGGACGCTCACCCACCCAATGAACATAAAATCCTACCCTAAGAATCTTTGATGAGTTGTTCTAAAGTTAAAGTAATGGTGAATGTCAAGAGAGTTCTGGATCTCAGGGGATATAACCAGTTGTCAGCAGTCTACTGGGAGAGGGAACTGCAGGGAGCAGGTCCTAAAGGAAAAAGAGAAAGGCCAAGAAGCCCTTTATGTTAAATCAAAGGACAAGGACAGGAATTTGGAACAAAATCCTGTTCAGTGGAAGTGAAAGTAAGGTGCAGAGAGAAAGGTTCCAAGCTTAAAGCTTAAAGGGAAAAGCTGTAGTACACACCCTTAAAGCAAAATAGGCGTGTGAGAAGCCTGAAGATCCAAGGACACAGCCAAAGATCTATAACTCTTTACATGTGCATGTGAAGCAGTGGTGCTCTGTTGGCATGGCTGAGTATATGAGAGAGACTACATGGAAGTTAGCTTGAATGCACGTGGCGACCCAGGGGAGAGGAACATCGGAAGGAGAGCTTGAAGCCCTGGGGATGGACCCTTTTGGAAGGCATCTGAGAGGAGCTCCCAAAGCAGGTTCTTTGAAAGTGGAGATTGGAAACCATCTTGTGAAAGATGGAGTTCAGTGAGACGAGTTGGCTCATGGCGTGACAAGTGCCTGGGGGGAGTTGTTGGGAGATCCATAGCATCTGTTTGGGGTAGCATCTGTCACTTGTGGAAAAATTCTCCCCCCATTGGAGGGAAAGTGCACCTCCAATTGGTGTCCCCGATTGGGGGTGCGCCGCCATTTTACATGGGCAGGCCAATTAAGGCCCGCCTAGCATGACGTCCACCAGGAAGCTCCCTGTGTGGGCCGGGGGTGGGGGGGATTCCCTCAGCTGTGAGTGCATGTACGCGAAAGAGCACACTGATCTCCCTGAGACTACGTGCTGCCTCAGGAAGATCGGCTCCAAATTTAAAAATGTTAAAGAGACAAAAACAAAATTTCCCTGACATGTCCCCTCATGCGACACTGTCACATGAGTTGGGACATTTCCATCACTTTTAGTGAAACATTTATTAAATATTTAAAAACCCTCATGGAACCTCATCCCGCCGGTGGATGAGGTTTCATGCTTTTTCTGAAGCCTGCCAGGGCTCCCAGCCTGCCCGCCAACCTTAAGGTTGGACGGGCAGGTCCATTAATTATTTGCATTAGTTTTTAAATGGCCTCAATAGGCCATTGACAGGTTGGCAGGCGCACAGCTGATTTGGCTGTGCCCCCGCCGACCTGAAAATGGAAATGACGCAGGGTGACGTCGGGAGTTCTACCCGATGTCATCCTGCATCATTTTACGCATTGCTGAGCGGGCCCCGCCCCCCGCTCGCCGACCGGAAGATCCTGCCCTTGGCTTTAGAGTGTGGTTTGTCTGGCCACAGGTCGCCTATTGGTTTACATGGACTGTGTACTTACTGTGAACATTAGAGTATAAAATAGCTTTTGTAATTTGTGTTATCCTTACAAATCTGTATATATCTGTAAAGGTATAGTTGTGGGTGAAGGAGTATTGTAATATAGTTCATCTCTTGGTTGCTTAATAAATGTTTTATTCTTTTGTTAAAAGTTCATCAGCTGACTCCTGTGACTCTGTTCAGTAGCCACTTTCCACGTATCCAAACAAAAAATAAAAGTTAGGATCTATCAAGCTGGGTTCCACCCTGGGATCTGACTTGTCCAGTAGTAACATCAGCTGGGATCATAACACCTTCTCGAACCACTGCAGTCCATATAACTTGCATTTTTCTGTTTATTGCAAATATACCAATCACACAAGAAGAATTGGTAAAACAATAACATGCATTCTTTGTTTGAAGATAAGACTATATACAGACAATGGCAACTCGGAGACTATGTAGATATGTAGGCTTGTAGGACTTCTGCTGTATTCTGTCTGCAGAATCATGGGATTATACATCATTGGGGGGGTGGCGCAGGTGGTGGGGAGAGATGGTGGTGTAACTGGATTAATAATCCAGCGAACCAAGCTAATTCTCTGGGGACATGGGTTCAAATCCCACTGTGGCAGCTGGTGGAATTTAAATTAATAAAATCTGAAATTGAAAACTAGGTGCAGTAACAGTGACATTAAACTATCAAAGATTGTTGTAAAAAAAACCCATCTGATTCATTAATGTCCTTTGGGGGAGGAAATCTGCCATCCTTACCTGGTCAGATCTACATGTCACTCTAGATCTACAGCAATGTGGTTGATTCTTAAATGGCTTAACAAGCCACTCAGTTCAAGGGCAATTAGGGATGGGCAACAAATACTGGCCTTGCCAGTGATGCCCACATCCCATCAAAAAATGTAGAAAATTATCCTGTCTTGGGATGGACAGTAGTTTAAGATATCATACAGCAGCCCCCTTTTTCGTAAATTAAAGTTTTATCCTTAAATAATCAAAAACTACTTACATTACATCAAAAGAAAATTAGGTTGTCTTTGAATATACTATTACACAAAGCAAAGGAAGTCTGAAGCATATTGGCAGCGGGCTTAGTTATGGTGACCTTGGTTTGAGGTTACTGTAAGTGTTCAGAATGCAGTTTGTAAGTGGAGTGTTGAGTTTGCAGAAAGGTCGATAATAAGATCCCGACACTGCTGCTAAAACAGAAAAAAATCCTGAAAGGAGCTCCCTCAGGAAGCAAAGAATTACAGAAACTAAAAGAGGATATTTATTATTATGACCTAATTCAATATTGTCTTAGACTGTGTCTTAGACAATATTCTACTAGCAATAGGGTTACTATTTGTTTCTGGTGTGGTATCAGTCTGATTTGGCATTTGTTTCATCTCATTGTCACGCCATTTGGTGTTCATATTGATGTGATCTTGACTCTGGGCATATGCTGACCGTTTCCACTGGATTCCATGTGCCATTGGTTGGATGTTGTATTCAAACTTTTTGTCTGACATTTAGGTTGGGTAATTTATTGCCTGCATACTGGTCATGGACATTTCATCTTCCCCTGTTTATCAATTCAGGCATCTTGTACTCCTGGGAGTATTGACGAGTGATGACTGGGGAGGGTTGTCCACATTTATCTGCTAAATAGTAATTCTGCAGCGGTTCCCCAGTAAGATGAAGCTTGTAAGTTTGGATTAGGTATACATATACATCTGATGGCTGATAATCTGTGTTGCAGAGTTAGGTGGTCTTTTCCCAGAATAAGCATGGGTGCTCCCGGAGGTCTGTGGTCTTCATCATTGTCTTGATGTTACCATGAATTGTGACTAAGGACAGGTCCCTGCATGATAGGCTAGCAATCACTGGACCAGTGGTGTTCACTATATAAAATATTTTGGGTGACCATGATGAGTTGTTGTAGCGACACTTGAGTGTAATGGATCCCAGGGACAGAATCTCTGAATCATTGTACATGATAAGTTTGTCAGTGGTTGGGTGAGCCACCGTTTGCCACTTCAATGGGTACTTACATTTCTGTGTGTCAAGTGGAAGGATGTTTGCATCTGCACCACCAGTATCTAGTTTTGCATATAATTCATGTTGTACCTACATCTGTGGGTAAATAACCTGGATGGTGGCAAAAGCTTCCGATGGTACCACTGTGCCAATACATTTTTTGATGTTCACCATATGGAGCATTTGCTCACTTTGCGTGTCAATGTTCTGGTCATTCATCATCTGACTGTATAGTCTGGCTGGTCATTTTGTGGATCTTGTTTTGGTCCATGCTCTTGGCTGGTTGGAATGCTGTACCAGTCTGGCCTCTAGCTGTGGCTTCTTGTGATGTCGAGCCACATGTTCCAGGCTTTACTTTCTGCATTGGTGCTTCCAGTGCCCTCTGGTGCCACATGACTTGCATACATCATTGAAAGCTGTATGATTTCTGGGTGCATGCATGAAGCTGCAGTGCCTGCATGGCTAACTAGGTTTGCCTGTGTAGGCTATTGTGGCATGAATCACATACAGCCTGTTGACTCTGTATACTCAATAGTATGGCTTTGTACTTCCATCCACTTTGCAGTAGTTCTTCCACACTGCACCCTTTGGGTCCGTCCAAGAGCTCTTTTTAGAATGCTTCTATGGGGGTAGATAATATCACGAGCTTGATTACTCTGTCGGCAAGCTCTGCTGCCATAAAGTCATAGCCATGCCCCTTGTTTCTGCACCT
This sequence comes from Cetorhinus maximus, assembly GCF_964194155.1. Taxonomy (NCBI): domain Eukaryota; kingdom Metazoa; phylum Chordata; class Chondrichthyes; order Lamniformes; family Cetorhinidae; genus Cetorhinus; species Cetorhinus maximus. The sequence continues at coordinate 172,053,248 of NC_135881.1, read as the reverse complement.
GCTTATAAATTGATCAATGGTCTTTTTCAGCTGTAGTCTAAAAAGCATGAATTCCAGATGGTGTATTCTGAAATTGAGCTTCATTCTTAGCTGATCTTTGAGTGTTCATCATACTTTGTTCGTATTTTTAAGGTAATCGTCTGACAGGCATGGAGTGTTCAGCCTGTGGAGGCTTTCATTGCCTGTAGAAATTTTGACCTTTATGGCTTATTTATTCAGTTCAGAAATATTCAGGGTCCAGAAAACAGAGCTCGACTCATTGTCGGAATAGATTGAACTTAGAGAAGAGGTCTGCTGCCTTCTAATTGGGTGTTAGAAATTCTGCAGTCATCCTGTGACATTTATAGGACTAGTAGGAATATTTGTGACAGGGACAAACGTTCAGGCTCTCACAATCCTTCATCATGATGTGGAATCAGTTTGGGTGGAAATAAGGAATAGCAAGGGGAAGAGATCATGGGTGGGAGTCGCCTATAGGCCCCCAAAGAGCTGCCTCACTGTAGGACAAAGTATGAATCAGGAAATTATGGAGGCTTGTAAGAAGAGCGCTACAATTGTCATGGGTGATTTTAATCTGCATATTGACTGAACAAATCAGATTGGCGGGGGTAACATGGAAGTTGGATTTGTAGACTACTTCAGGAATTGTTTCTTAGAGCAATACGTTGCAGAACCTACCTGGGAACAGACTATTTTAGATCTAGTGATGTGTAATAGGTGGGATTAATAAGGGATATTGCAGTTAAGGTTCCCCTAGGGGGTAGCGATCGCGATGTGGTAGAATTTCAAATTCAGTTTGAGGGCGAGCTACTCGGGTCTCAAACCAATGTCCTCAACTTAAATAAGGGCAATTACAGAGGTATGAAGAAAGAGTTATCTAAAGTGGACTGGGAAAATAGACTAAGGGGAAGGTCAGTGGATGAGCAGTGGCAGACATTTAAGCAGATATTTCATAAAGCTCTGCAAAAATTTATCCCGGTCAAAAAGAAGGACTCGATGAGAAGGATGAACCCCACCCATGGTTAACAAAGATGGGTAAGGAGAGTATCCAATCAAAAACTAAGGCATGCAAAGTGGCGAAAACTAGTGGTAGACCAGAGGATTGGGAATTTTTTAGGAACCAGCAGCTGATGACTAAAAAGCTAATAAAGAGGGAGAAAATTGATTGTGTAAGTAAATTGGCAAGAAATATAAAAACAAACAGCTAGAGCTTCTATGAGTTTATAAAAAGAGAGTGGCTAAAGTGAGCGTGGAACCCTTGGAGGATGCGATTGGAGAATTGATAACGGGGAATTGATAATTTAAATCAATATTTTGCATCGGCCTTCACGGTGGAGGACACTATAAACATCCCAAAGATATCAGATAAGCAAGGAGCTAATGAGAGGAAAGATCTTGTAACAGTCTCTATTGCGAGGGACAAAGTATTTGACAAACTAATGGGACTAAAGGCAGACAAGTCGCCAGGACCTGATGGCCTGCATCCAAGGGCTTTAAAGGAAGTGGCTGCAGAGATAGTGGAGGCATTGGTCGAAATATTCCAGAACTCACTGGATTTCGGGAGGGTCCCAGCGGATTAGAAAACCATTAATGTGATGCCCATGTTCAAGAAGGGAGGGAGACAAAAATCAGGAAACTATAGGCCAGTCAGCCTAACGTCCACCATTGGGAAAATGCTAGAGTCCATTATTAAGGAAGAAATAGCAGGGCATTTAGAAAAGCGTAAATCAATCAAACAGAGTCAACATGGTTTTGTGAAAGGGAAATCATATTTGACAAATTTGCTAGAGTTCTTTGAAGATATAACAAGCAGAGTTGATAAAGGGGAACTGGCTGTTGTAGTATATTTGGATTTCCAGAAGGTATTCGATAAGGTGCCACATAAAAGGTTATTGCACAAAATAGGAGCTCACAGTATTGGGGGTAATGTCTTAGCATGGACTGAAGATTGGTTAACACACAGAACACAGAGAGTTGGGATTAATGGGTCTTTTTCAGGTTGGAAAGACGTAACTAGTGGAGTGCCACAAGGATCAGTCCTAGGGCCTCAATTATTTACTATCTATATATTAATGACTTGGAGGGGGTAGTGTGTAATGTATCCAAATTTGCTGATGATAGAAAAATAGGTGGGAGGGCATGTTGTGATGAGGGCATAAGGAATCTGCAAGGGGATATAGATAGGTTGAGTGAGTGGGCAAAATCTTGGCAGATGGAGTTTAATATAGGAAAGTGTGAGGTAATGCACTTTGGTAGGAAGAATCAAAAGGCAATTATTATTATTTAAATGGAGAGAGGCTCCAAAAAAGTGCAGCATAGAGAGATCTTGGTGTTCTTGTGCATGAAACACAAAATTTAGCATGCAGGTGCAGCAAGTAATTAAGAAGGCAAACGGAATTTTGGCCTGTATTGCTAGGGGGTTGGAGTTTAAAAATAGGGAAGTGTTGTTACAACTGTACAGGGTGTTGGTGAGGCTGCACCTGGAGTACTGTGTACAGTTTTGGTCCCTATATTTAAGAAAGGATATACTGGCATTGGAGGCAATCCTAAAGAGATTCACTAGGTTGATTCCTGAAATGAAGGAGTTGACTTATCAAGAATGGCTAAACAGGTTATGCCTTTATTCATTAGAGTTTAGAAGAATGAATCTTATTGAAACTTACAAGATTCTGAGGGGTCTTGATAGGGTAGATGTTGAGAAGATGTTTCTACTATTGGGGGAATCTTGAACAAGGGGACATAGTTACAGAATAAGGGGACACTCATTTAAAACTGAGATGCAAAGGAATTTCTTCTCTCAGAGGGTAGTGAATGTCTGGAATTCTCTACCCCAGAGAGTTGTGGAGGCTAGATCACTGAAAGTATTTGAAGGGCAGATAGATAGATTTTTGAAATATTGGGAATTGAAGGCTATGAGGAGCTGGCACGAAAGAGGAGTTGAGGCCTGAGGCAGGTCAGCCACGATCTTATTGAATGGTGGGGCAGGCTTGAGGGGCCGAATGCCCTATGCCTGCTCTTAATTCTTATGTTCTTATGTTCAGGTCTTGATTTCTTGTGAGTCCTTTGACTTGCAGTACCTTGGCTGGCCACAACTACAATGATGAAGCTGTTGTGCTGTTGCGATCTTCCTGGGTTCCTATTTCCATTATTTTTAAATCTAAAACTAAAACCTTGTTAGTTTGTCCACCCCACCCCCACTAGAGCTGTACTTTGAGTATCCTGTCTTCCATTCTTAATTAGCACTTTTCTTAGACAAATATCACCACCTTCAACACCTCTTTGACCCTTTTGTCTGTGACATCTTTTGATTATCTGCTCCTATCACTGCTTATCTCCACAATCACCACACCCTCAACATCCCTCTTCCCCCCCTGCCCCCCCCCCCCACCTTAAACCAGTTTATATTTCTCCCTTCTCCTAACTATGCTTCAGTTCTGCCGAAGGGCCATGAAGGCTCGAAACGTTAACTGATTTCTTCTCCGCCGATGCTGCCAGACCTGCTGAGTTTTTCCAGGTAATTCTGTTTTTGTTTTGGATTTCCAGCATCTGCAGTAGCTTTTAGCTTTTTGTTTTTATTTCTAGAAGCTCTGCCTATGAAGCTGCATTTTTGGCATATAAGTGAGCTCCAGGACTGAAAAGATTAATTTAATGAAAAAAAACTTTTTACAGACTTCTACAAACTGTTGGGAGCTGTTGCTGGATGGACTCTTCTTTCCTGGCCCAGTCATGAATGTTTAATCACCCACTCGCCCCAACCTCCTGAAGATTGGCCTGTGGCAGCAATATATGTCCCAGGCTGTGGAACTCTGCCCTATGCTAGATACGCCTCAAACCCCCAACACCCTGGAGTTGGCTATCGAGTGGCTGTTCCTGCACTAACCATTGTGGCAGGTAAGCTCAGACTACTCCCACTCTCCCAACCCAGAAGGAGAAAATAGTTTGGACCAGTGTTCTTATTTCCCAGTTTTTACTGTTTTTCCCTTTGGGAGTTTTCAGCGATCTTACCAGGACCCACTGCCCACTGGTGCAATGTCTCATATGAATGGACTGTCCCTAGGATTCCTACCATGATGCAGAATCACTTACACACTTGAACACTGTGAGTACTTGGCTGTTGTTTCAGTTCCACACCAGAAGTTCTGTTGCGTGCGAAAGGGTTGAGGCTTGTAATTTCTCTAGTCGAATCTTCAAAAACCACTGCCCCCATGTTACATTCTTCAGTTTATCACAAGCGTAAAAATCATAAAACAAGAATTGGTAAAACAATAACATGGGTTCTTTATTTGAAGATAAGACTATATACATATAATGGTGATTTGGAGGATGTGTAGACACTTTTAACCTGTAGGACTGCTACCCTGTTCTGTCTAAAGAGTACATGGACGTGGGATTATACATCACATCCTGTCTCATGGTGGATAGCGATGGACAGTAGTTTAGAATGAACTGCTTAAAGGTACATCTTACAACAATAGCAATGGAGAATGCATTGAGTTAAATTGTTCCATATTCTGTTCTGATGGTGCCACATATTCTCTTTCACATTCAAAAAGAGCAAAGAAAACATTTTTGAGACATGAGGTTAAGATCATGCAACAAAATTCAGCCACCATAACTATCGATGGCAGAAGTAAAAAAAGTGCAAATCTGAAGGGTCATCAACCTGAAATGTTAACTCTGTTTTTCTCTCCACAGATACTGCTAGACCCGCACAGTATTTCCAACATTTTCTGTTTTAATTTCAAGCTAGGCTCTTGTGGTTTGTGGTGTTTATCAATATTCTCTAATTGTCCTACAGTTTTATTAAACAATTCCAGCTATCTCCTATATTCTCTTCATTAAGGTTGGTCTGAAAGAGAGAACTAGAGATCAGATATGTCCCAAGTTCAACACCTCGCTTTATATTAACTGTTAACAGAAATAACTCCTCGAGGCGCTTCACAAATAAATGTGGAAAGATGGAAGGAAGGTTTAGAAAGCATGGTTAGAGGCTGGCTTTGAGGAAATGGACATTTGGGAGATATTTAAAGGTAGAAAGGGGCAAAGGTTTAGGGACGGAGTTCCTGAGGGCCGAGGAACCTAGAGGTGGGATGAAAAGATGAGGAGATGCATAGTTAGAGAAACGTTCAAGAGAGGATATAGAGCTGGTCGGCGTCTGACCAGTGGCTGCTTTCCACTGTTAACTCATCTGAGCCAGGGCAGCAGTATAATCCTCTGGGAAGGGACAGCAAAACTCAGCCTGTGATCCTTTATCTTCTTCAGCTCTCTGCCTGAATGCAGGTCTATGGTCATTCGTAGCTGAACCATGGTAAAGAGCCATGATTTTTTAATTACAGGAATGGTGCAGAGGCAGGCCCTTAGCCTGCCTCAGACAGAATGGGGATCAAACTCAATGCATTTGGCATTAATCTGATCTACAGGCTAGCTGTCTAGCCAACTGAGCTAACCAGCAACCTCTCTATGACCCTACTCCTGAGCATTATCCAATGACACCTGCCCTTGATTTTGGGTGAAAATGGAAGTCAGGTTCATAATCACAAAAGGAGGCCATTTGGCCCATTGTGCCTGGACTGGGTCTTTAACAGAGCTCCACTCCTTACAATTCCTTAATTAGCCCCACTCCTTACAGTTCCCCACGGGATTTCAAATGTTTCTTTTCAAGCATTTTTCTACCTCCCTTTTGAAAATTATTATTCAATCTGCTTCCACCACTCTTTCAGGGAGTGTATTTCGGATCATAGCCCTAAGCATAAATCTTTTTTTTTCACTCATGTCACCTCTGATTCTTTAGCTAAATACCTGAAATCTGTGTCTTTTGGTTACCAAATCATCTGCCAGTAGAAACAGTTTCTCTTTATTTGCTCTAACAAAATCATTCATGATTTTGAACACATCTATCAAATCTCCCCTTTTATAGATTTTGTCATGCCCACATCAAGCAATGTTCTACCATTGTACCCAAGTCTTCACTCAAACACAAACAGCTTGAGGTTGAGTTGGGGAAACACCTCATTTAGAGATAATTCAGCTGGGTAATGGGACTTTCAGAGCAGTGAGGTTGTGAATTCCTTCATCCTTCCATGGAGTAACAGCTTAGCAAACCAAAAGAGAAACCAGAAAGCTTCCTGTACTTTGTCAAGGTACACTCCATTTGCTTATTGATTTTCTTTTTCCTGGAATACAGCATCACTCATCAAGTAAAATATGGAGCTGAACAACTTCCTTGCTATGTGTTTTCATTTGTCTACATGAAGGACTTTCATCTCAAGGCTGCAAACATCCTATTCCGTCAATTTTCTCCCTACATCCCACAGTTCAGGCTTGGCAATCATGTCTTTATGATCTAACAGGCTGGTAGCACCCTCTGTCTTGGTTCAAGGTAACATTTGGACACTTGGACAAACTACTGGAGGGTGCCTAGTGCCTATAGGGAACCTTACCCCAACTGAAGAAGACAGGCATGAGATTAAGAATAGGGCACGAAAATGGAGGAGGAAAGACAGTTATTTTCTCAGCATGATTTCCCTTGTAAAAATGCCTAAAAATAGACTGTACCTTGTGCATATAAATCTTTCGATAATAGCTATGATTAATGAGGTTTGTGAGAATACTGCTCCACCTAGACAGCGCAGACTGAGTCACAGGTGGCACTTTTAGCCGATTCACTATTTAATTTGGATAATATATTCAAAAACAACTTTTGTAGCATATTTATTCTGTCACTCATTAATGAAAACATACTAAATAGCTATTCAAAGCATACACATTTTTTACTTGTTCTTGTTCCTAATGCTTAGAGTTATTTTCTCAGATGGGATAATTGGCTGCAGCAAGAGCTTGGGATCGCCTGGCAGGTTCAACTGAAACTTCCTGGTGCTGCAGCTTTTCCCTGGCACCAAGAGAGGGCACCGTCTAACTTTAGTGATTTTATCCACAAACTCAACAAACTGAACAATAGTGAAAGTAGAGGAAGGAGAAGTAAGAAAAGGCAAATAAGAATAGAAAGAGTAAAGAAAGACAAATTGGGGTGAATTAAGTGGCTTCCTGCCTGCAGAAAGGATTAAATGTTACCCTGAAAGTGATGGGGAATAACTCAACACCTGGTTTCTGCTATTTATGCAGCCATCGCTGTCTTCCTCAGGGCCTTCTGCTCGGGTACTCAGAGTGCCCAGCTGAGTCTGGCAGTAGGCTTCTTTTAAAATATAAATCAAGGTTCTATGCTGTATTTAAGACCCTGGGGGATTGTCATTTTAAGGGCAGAACTGGGTGTAGTCTCAGGTGGTAAGCTACAGCCAGTATCAACTGGTGGCCCAGCCAAAAAGGAGCCCAGCAAGCAAGCTTGACTGTACCTTTGTGGGGTTGGGAGGAACATGCCCCTTTGTTGCATTTTTTTGACCATTCTGAAATCACAACCTCGAAGATAGTATAAAACCTGCAAATACAGCCATAACTTGATCGGTATTTGAAGGAAAACAAAGTTAGTCCAGCTTCTCAGGTGTGACATGAAACAATAACCTACCTTTCCCTTTGAAAAGTTGATGGGCCTGCTACGCTTTTTCTGTTTTCATTTCCAATTTACAGCATTTCCTTTTTAATACAGAGTCTGTGACCTTGGAGTGTAGCACACATAGGGTTATGATATGATTATAGCATTCGCAAGTGATTGTAGTTGACTTGAAGTTCTGACTTTCTTATCTTTCTAGTGACAATTTTGAAGATAGTTCTATCAATTGGCCAAACCTCATCCTCTCTAAACGTGGAATGGGGATAGCAAGACTGGATGGTGTAGTGATTCAAATTAGAAAAGAACTTTGCTGATTAACACTCACATCTCCCATACTTTTTTCTTATCTTTCCTTTCATGTTCCAGATCAAGTTGGCTCTATTGCATCTGGTGCAGTGGGTTAGGTACCCACTTTTTGCCAATGGGATTGGATGTAAATCAATTCTGTTCTACTTAATATGTAAACTGATCCTGGGTAGTCACGGTTCACTTTCCAATGGACATGGCCCACAACAAAAAAATTGTTGCTAATTCGGACCAATTGACAATCTGACTCAGTGAGGCTATAGGCAGGTAAGTTGGTGCAGTGGTTAAGTTACTGGACTGGTAATCCAGAGGCCTGATCTACTAAGCCAGAGAACATGAGCTCACAATCCTACCATATCAGTTCGCAAAATTGAATTCAGTTAAAAAAAATCTGGAAATAAAAAGCTATTATTAGTAAAAATGACTATGAAACTGTTGGATTGGATCACTGGTTCACTAACGTCTTTCAGGGAAGAAAGCCTGCGGCCCTTGCTTGGTTGGGCCTATAAGCAGTTATATGATTGACTCTAGTGGAGAACTAGGGATGTGCAATAAATGCTGGCCTTGCTAGTGACATCCACATCCTGAGAATGATTTTTTAAAGTTGTAAATGACAGTAAGGCAGAATTCTGTTGTGGTACTGCAGGAGGAGCTGGAGCTCTATATATGATAATTGACTTGATCGTTACTTTGCATTGATATTGGGTGCCTGAAACGACAAAGGGTTCCAGTCCCCACCTTAGTACAAAAGACTCACTGGGTAAAAAGTTCCCAAGATGCAAATTATTGTGACAATGAAGGTTTTCATTCCTTGATCATTGTATGCATTATTGACTGGAAACAACACTCCTGCTATTCACTTCATACCATAGCAACTCCCCACACACCTGTTCAAACAATGTCACTGTACACTCCTATTAATACCAGCTCCACCATTTCTCTTTGTATATCAATATCAACTGCTGAACTACAGTCTTTTTTAACATAATGTTTTTTGGAAAACACATTATATGCTGCTTTGTCTTGTTGCTGTCAATAACATATCTGTTGTTTACCAAAGACTGTTGCTAAACCGGATAGCGTTGGGCTAGCGGGTGGCACTGTCTGATTGCAAATCCTTTGACTGTCACAGGTGTTACTCAGTATTCTATCACACATTTCCACAATAAATGACAAGTGCTGTTTGTTTTGCAACAAATTGTGAACATGCATTGGAAACTCGACCTGTAAACATTGACTCTGTTACTGATATTTAAAAGTTTGCATTCCCAGTGCACACCGGGCAGAAAGAGATCGATTTGAAAAGCCAAATTGCTATTCACAATTGTATTGAAACCACTTCCAGATATCTCTCGATTGCAAGGTACCAATATGTTGCTAAGATACAGGAGCTATGATTTACTTCAAGGTGTTTAAAATGTAGCTAAAGATAGCTTGAAGTAGACACAGAGAGATGCAATATGTATTTTATAACATCTGAAAAATTCATATTTATGATTCAAAATGATTTTGATATATCTTTAGATTTGTTTTTCAAAATGGGTCTATTTACAGTGGACGATACAAAGAAGTATTATTATTTCCGTGGTATGGCAGCATTTATCAAGGGTGAAAATCTCCATTATCACCTGCTACTCATACAACCCAACCTCACATTCTTCATTGTACTGAAATACTGTCCAGTGTCCAAACTTCCCTTTCTTTCCAAAGTCCTGGACTGTTTCATTGCCCCACAACTGTTAGATGAAACCTTACATTTATATAATGCCTTTCACAACTTCAGAGTGCCCCAAAGTGCTTTACAGCCAATGAAATGCTTACAAACTGTAGTCACTGTTGTAATATAGGAAAAGTGGAAGCTGTTATGGACACAGCAAGCTCCAATAAACAGCAGTGAGTTAATGACCAGATAATCTGTTTTAGTGATTTTGACTGAGGAGTAAATATTGTCCTGGAAAGTGGGAGAACTCCTGTGCTATTCTTTGAAATAGTGCAGTCCCTTACGTCCACCTTGAGAAGACAGGCAGAGACTCAAATTCATGTCTCAACTGAAAGATGGCGCCTCCAACAGAGCAGTGTTCCTTCTGTACTGCACTGAAGTGTCAGCCTAGTTTATATGCTTCAACTTTCGCACCACTTCTGTTCAAGACCCCTTGATCTAGCTTCTCCCCTGCTCACAATGCTGTGACCGTCATTCACAGATTTTCCTCTTTGGCCACTTTACTGCTTTGATATTTTGACTATTGCTACCGCCTCCAACTTTCCTTTGCATTCCATCTCAGTGGCCCCGCCCCTCGCAATTTTGCTCATGCCTGATGCACCAAAGGCACCGTAAAGTGATGAATGGCTTATTCTCCATTATTGTCTGAAGTCATCCATGGCTCCATCCTCAGTGCCCTCCTCTTCACCATTTATATATTCTCCCTCAGCAATTTCATCTGGAAACATGGAGTCAACTTCCAAGCAGCGACAACATCCAGCTATATCTCTCCACATTCTCTATCAATTCAAAGATTGGTCCCAAACTCTCCAACAGCCTGTTTTGGATGCAAGCAAGGCAATATCTGGAGAGGTATTTATGCAAGAATTTCCCATGTCAGCTCATTTGCACAGCTTTTGGAGGAGTGATTGGTGTGAAACGGAAGTAATGTGTGAGGATGCACTGAAATTAAAGTGCAGTCTTTAAAAAGCCACTTCTGGGTGAAGATTGCAGCAGTTGACTGAGGAACAGGAGATATAAGGCACATTTGCTTGGCTCAGTGAGTTAACTATTAGTTAGTTTGACTGGATGTTTCTTGACTACTGTAGTGCCATTTTATAAGAATGTCTGACACAGCTTGGGCAACCTGGCAGGAGAAAGCAAAGAGGGATCAATGTCACAGCATAGAAGGAGAGAGCAAGATCCCACAATTTCATAGACCCTGAACTGCAAACCCTCCTCAACGAAAGAGAGAAGCAGAGAGAGTGATGGGTGTTTGTGGCAGGAATCCTGCCAAAAAGGTCGCACATGTCATGTGGAGAGGGGTCTCGCTCCCATGCACCCACTCAGCTATTTTTATCCAAGGGAAATTAGTGTTAATGAACATATGGCACCAGGTGTCACAAAACATGAAAGGACAGAAGGCGAGGATGAAATTGTACTGGAGAATGTTGCCTACAGTTTTGGAATTGTGGGACCCAGAGTTCATGGGTGCTTCAATGAAAAGATGGATGTTTGAGGAACTTATACCTTCGTGCAGGCGACAAGATCAATTGCTGAGTCTCATTTGTGCCAGCACCACTGCAATCTGCAGTAGATCCCACCTAAGATGCAGCCAGGGCATAGTCAGGGCTGCCACTTGCACAGAAGCACACACAATGTAGCTTTGATGGCAAAAAGGGGAGCAATTAGGCAGCTCTTTACATAGTGGCTGCATCACATTGCCACATTGCATGCTGCTCTTTCTCAGGATCTTTGGAACCTGATAGCTGCCAGCAAACCAGTCACCCAGTTGATCCCAGGTGATCCTGGTACCAGTGGAATGGCGATAGCTGCAATCAACCTGCTTGATACTTCCATCTCTCATAATAGCAGCAGATGCTAGGCCTCCAACCTTCCTCCTTTGGAGAACCACACAAGTGAAAGGTTGGAAGTGACCAGGCTGTTGAAGTAAGAGCTCCAGAGCTGAAGCTCCTTGCCTAGAACAAGCTGTCAGAAGTGGAGACCCATGACTCTGCTGTGGGGAAACAGCAGCCAACCACCTCAGTGATAGTGGACCTCAGGTTTTGCCAGCAGACACACCAGAATATATAACAGAAAGATACATATAGCTAGCCAGCTCAAGTACAGTGTTCGGGAAGAGTAGGTCTGTTTGTGTTCACTTTAAATTTATTGTAATAGAAATATAAGATGATCCAGTATGGACACTTCGGGCAGAATCATCCCAGATTTGCACTAATTGCGGTAGCGGGCGGATAAAACGATGTTTTATTCGCTGGCCGCGATGGTGGGTTTTCACACCATATTGTCCCAAACCCGCCACATTATTTATGTATTCCTGGGAAACACGCCGTTTCCATGACGGGTGGGCTGTCATACGCCCGTCTGTCATCACCTCGCCGCTTCATTACACGTGGTGCCATATTTAAAGTCTAGCTGCGCGCACACATCTCAGCGCTTTCAGCCCACAACTGCTGCAGGGAAGATGTCCACGAAAGGCAAAAGGACTGCAGCCCCCAGGTTTGGCAACGCATCACTGGAACGCCTTCTGGATGTCATGGAGTCCCGCCGGGATGTCCTCTACCCCCACTCTGGCCGCCGGATGGGAAGCGGCATGACCAATCAGGCTTGGGAGGCAGTGGCTGTGGTGGTCAGCGCCAACACCCTTCAAAAGAGGGTAGCCACCGAGTGCTGCAAGAGGATGAACCATCTCCTCCGTTCCACCAGGATAAGTCACTCTTTTCATCACTCAAACCCATCACACATCCACAGGGATCTCACTCGCTGCCAGTTCAAGGGACTTCACCATTCACTCTATCACACTCACTGTCATTGTCTTCATCCCATCCATGGGACCACTCACCACCCACACATGCCAGGCATACTTATCATCTGGCCTGGCAGGCATCATACTTACATTTTCTCCATCTCTATTCATGCAGGACAAGCTGGTGCACAAGAGGTTGCAGACCGGTGGAGGAATGCCTGAAATCAAGGTCCTCACAGACTTTGAAAGCAGAGCCATCCAGCTGGCTGGTGACGATCTGGACCGGTCCTGTGCTGACGGTGAGGTCAGCGGTGCTCTACCCTGGAATGAGCGTCCAGCAGTGCAACATCCATCAGACAACGGTGCTGTGAGTGATGTGTCCTGTTTCACAGGCCACTGCCATGCACTAATTATCTCCCCTTGCTTCTTCAGGCACATCTGAGAAGGACTTCCCAGGTGTCTGGCACTCGGCAGACGGCTGGAGGCCAGAATGTTGCTGAGTCCGAGTCAGATGATGAGCCTCTGGACTCGGTCATGTCACAGTTGCTGAAGCTGCAAAGGCAAGCTGGGGAACATCAGGAAGGGATGTCCGCTGCACTCCTCAGATTGCGAGGCACAATGGAGGAGCCCATCCACCTTCAGGCTGAGGTGATAGTGCCGGCATACCATTGCACTGAGGTCAACACTGGTAGGATGGCGGCCACCATGAAGACCTTGGTCCAGGACGTCGCTCCTGCACTGTTGCGTGGGCTCAACTCCATCACTGATGCCATAGTTGGCCTCCAACAGTGTGTATGCCAGAGGGGTGCTGGGCAGCTTGACCCCACTCCATCTACCCCTCCTCCTCAATGAGTCAGCCTGGGACCCTCCATGGGGAGGAGGATCAGCAGGTGCACACACCAGCGCCATCCATCCAGTTGACTCCAGGAGTGTTCGGCCCATCCAATTCCCCTCTTCCTGTGACCCCAGCAGCTCCAGCTCCACAGGCTGAGGAGGATGCCACTGCCAAACAGCAGGACCTCGAAAGGGGCCAGGACCCTCCAGGTCTCGCCCGCCAAGGTCATCACAGACAGGGTGTAGCAGTCAGCAGGCTGCCTCCACCTCCACTGTGGATGTCCAGGGAGCACCAAGATGTAGCAGTAGGGTTAGGAAAGTCAAGAAGGATTAGTTGAACAGCCTGGACATGGGTGTTATCCACTTGTACATACTGTTCACTATTGTCAATAAACTCCCAAGAATGTCTCCCTGCCTATGGCTCCTTGTTCTGATGAGCAGGGCTCGTGTCACTCAGATGTGAAACATTTTTACACATGATAAAAGGCAGGTATCTCAGTCCAGGGCCTCTTCGCTGTTCTTTGTGCAGCCTTCAGACCAAAGTGATGGTCCAGCCTTACACTCCCTGGACACATTACTGATACCTGCACCTCGATGGTGCTTGTCATTGCTGCCAGAATGTAGTGGGCAGGCATCACAGAGTTCTGTCACTCTCTCTGTGTGCTCGCAGCACCTTTAAGGTGGGGCTGGCCCCCATCTCTTCAGCATCAGTGACCAGTAATGCTGTTCTCCTGAAGGGCTCAGGTGCTGAAAGCGGACAAAGGATCAGATGCTTCTAAAGTTTCATGGCTGCGTCTCTATATGACCCTGATCACAGAGCACAAGTGAGCTGCCCTCAGCCAGACAGTAGTCAGACATTCTCAGAATCTGTGTGTAGATCTATGGAGTGTCCTCACTGCATGTCGCCATCATCCTCCTGCAACTGTACAACTACTAGGGGCTCCACTGCATGTCCATGACAGGAGCATTCTCACAGTGGGTATGTGTGCTTCCATAAGCCGGAATGGAGTCAAACGTTCACAGATGCAATGTGAGGATCCATGGTGTCTCCTCACTACATGTCATCATTATCATCCACAAATCTAGCACCTATGAGGGCCTCCCGAGCACATCTGCCTCATCTAACCAGCGCGAGGGCCTAATCCCGGTCATCGTTGCCTTTGAGGACCTCCTCACCTTCATCCCCATCGGCGGCCTCCTCATCGGAGTACAGCTCCAGCTTCTCCATCTCCTCCTCAGCCAGTGCCTCTCCCCGTTGCAGAACCTGGTTGTAAAGGGTGCAGCAGATGATGATGATGTGTGACACCCTCTCTGGGCTATGTTGCAGGGCTCCACCAGATCGGTCCAGGCACCAGAACCTCATTTTCAGCATCCTGATGGTTTGCTCCACCAAGTTGTGAACTGCAGCCTGAGCCTCCTTATACCGTCGCTCTGCTGCAGTCTGAGGCCGCCACATGGGTGTCATCAGCCACGGTCTCTGTGGGTAGCCCTTGTCCCCAAGGAGCCAACCCTGCAGCCTCTGTGGACCCTCGAAGACTTCAGGAATCTGTCACCAACTGTAGATGTAGGAGTCATGCACACTCCCTGTAAACTGTGCGCAGACCTGCAGGATGTGTTTGTGTTGGTCACACACCAGCTGCACATTCAGCGAATGGAATCCCTTGTGGTTGACATAGTTGCCCATGCGTTGCCATGGAGGCCTGAGCACCACATAAGTGCAGTCGATCGCACCCTGCACCTGTGGGAAACCCAAGATCTGGGCGAATCCAATCGCTATTGCATCCTAGCTCTCCTGGTCCCAAGCAAAATGCACAAAGTTGTGTGCACTTGTAAAGATGGCATCTGTGACCTCATGGATGCATTTGTGGGTGGTGGATTGTGAAATCCCACAGAGGTCACCTGTGGAGCCCTGAAAGGAGCCACTCACATAGAAATTGAGTACCGCTGTCACTTTCATGGCCTCTGGCAGTGGATGCCCTCCATGTCCCCGTGGCGCCAAATCCTGCAGTAGCTGGCAGATGTGACCGACCAGTTCCCTACACATGGGCAATCTTCGGCGACACTGGTTCTTAGTCATCTGCAGGAATGAAAGGCGATGTCTATAGACCCTGAGTGTTGCTAGGCGCTGTCCAGTGATGGTTCGTTGTGGCTCTCCGACAACGTGTGCGGGAGCCCCAGCCGCCCCTTCTTCCAGAGGTTACTGCCCCTCTCTCTGCGCAGCCAGGAGCCTCAATCGCTCTCTGCTCTGTTGTCTATACTCTCTGTAGGCGATCAGGCATATAGCTAATCCACCAGGGTCCATGATCTTGATTTACTCCTCCTGCAGGATGAAAGAGAGACACCATGTGGGTTAGCATGGGTGTGCTCAGAACCTGTCCTGGTTAAATCTGAAGGTCCCTTAATGCTTCCCGGAGAGTGCTGGCCACCACTTGGATGGCCAGAGATTAGTGCGCTGCATGGCTGCCCGAGACCTCACCCACCTCTGCCTCACTCCACCTGACTGATTGGCTGCAGCTTTGCCCAATGGACTGCATGCTGTGCTCTCAGCTCAGGCACAGGCATTCTCCTAACCCACGCTGCAAGGCCGCACTGTTAACTTGAACCATGGGGGAGACTGGTCCAAACCAGGATGCTGACATTGCAAGGGGCCATGTGTGCCTCCATCAGTGACTGACCCCTGGCCAGCTTTAGCAAGGACATTGTACAATGTGTGCCATCGTCCAACTGTCCTGCAGTCCATTAAAATGCTCATTACTTTACAATCTGTGCCCAAAGGGTGAAAAGCTCTGGGGCACTTGGTGGCACTTTGATGCCTCTGTGTTGCTTGAGTGGGCAGATAAGCTAAAGGCCCGACTCCAATCATATCAATGGCCATATCTGAACTGTCTCAGCTGCAGAGGAATGGTCACTTTATACAGGTTTCCCTAATGTGTGGACGCTTCCCTCACCCACCCCAAATGCTTGTGCGCTATGCTCAATTGCAGGGCTGCTCTTGCCCAAACCTCCCCCCCTCCCGAGTCACCTCAACCACAAGGCTGCCTTTGCCCGCCCCCACCTCAAGCTTGAAATCTAACAGGCAACCCTGGTGAGCGCTGCACCTTGTTGCTGAGCATTCACCTCTTAGTTCCCTCAAAGTGCAGCCCGCAAAGTGCACGCCTTTTATACGCTGTCGTGAAACATTCCGGCGGGCTTTCCCGCTGACATGGACGAACAATCCAGCAAGGGGCGGGGACGATTCCGGCAGGCTGGCCTAATAATGATATGCAGATATATTACAATGAGGTTACTGACGTCCAATGGCAGGAAACGTCATTAGTGGGCTGAGTGGACGATGGCAAACTGGTTTCACACCGTCATGAAACCAATCGCACCATATCGTCCGCTCGCCGAACACGCCCGGTGCTGGCGGGCACAGAAAATCTTGGCCTTTGTTTTTCATGGAGATTACAATATCATAGGAATGTGCAGAATGATGATCATTGGAACATTCATGTACGTGCAGAGGGGGCTGATACATTGCCATGTTGTAGGATTGTTGTTCACTAAGAGAATGCCCTTATTATTTATTGTGGAGAAGGAGGTAAGGCTGTGGTGACAAAAGATAGGCTGTGTTAAATGGAACGCTTCAGTGATCAGATTGGCTTTGATGGACCATGCAACAGTCACAAAGGACTCCTCAGAGTATAGATCATTGTGATGCTCTCTTTCATATAGTTGTGCCTTAGAAGTTTGAGCTGCCTCCCGTGCAATGTCCAAACGTTTTTATGTGGCTAAGTTTACAGGGCACAGTAGGCAACAACAATATAAGACACACAAGCTGAAGTGTACGACACAGCCTCTGTCAACCATTCTAGGCATTGAAAATGTATCTTTATAAGCCTGAGGGCCATATTGATGATTGTTCTTGCAGAGGTATATGCCTCACCAAAATTACTTTTATCACTCACAAGCTATCGATTGATGGAATCTTCTTCCCTAAGAGCTCAAGGAGAGCTAAATTTCAAAGGATGAATTAATTGTGAGAACTTCCAACATATACCATATTGGTATTTTATATATTCAAGGTTTGGAAGCCCTTCCTGGTGAGGATCTTAAGGGAGTAGGAGTTTGCAAAGTGAGGTGGGTGCCATCGATTGCACCCCAAGCCTGTGAAAACCTAGCAACTCCATAAAACTGGATGGCCCTATCTAGCTGCTGCTTTAATGTGATTCCAAACGTATTGAATTCCCCAGCTCTTCTATACAATGCATTAGGCATTTGCAAATACAAGGCCATACTGAGGTCGGCTGATACAGAGATCCCTTGTGGCTGCCTGAAATGAGTCTATGCTATGAAAGTGGAACACGGTGATCACTGCCATAGCCACAGAGAAGCAATGAACATGATGACCATGGCTCTAGGTGACAGGTTTGTGCTGTTGTCTCTTTAATGAAGTGCACTTTTCTTATGTACATCTTCTCACTAAGGTCTTCATAACATCTGTGTTGCTTGTACACCCTATGGGAATGATGGTTGGGTGTGGGGGTGGGTGGGTAGGAGATGGTGAAGTAATATTTGATGAGAAGCATTTTCCTTAAAAGTTGCCTGATTCTCCTTTGTGTCATTGTATGCTGCTCATCCTCATCCTCCATGATAATGGCAAGGAAGGGTATGCCTGTAGGAGTGCTACCTACTCCTGACAAACCCTAACTGTGGGTAGAGGAATGAAAATCACCTGGTGGTCTCACAAAGTTCAAAGCCATGAGAAGGAAATCCAAATCTCCACATACAGAAACCAAAAATATTGTTGCCAATTCTTATTCCTAGCTCCAGAAATTGCTACTGAAACTCTCTGGACTCTTCAGGCTTCAACTGGCTTCCACTCCTTATTTCCATCTATCTCAGCTTTTCGTGGCAACAGCTACATCTCATGATTCTGACTCTAACTTACCCCAAAAACCGTCAAGTGCAAAACATAACAACAGCCCAGGTACAGGAGTAGGCCATTCAGCCCCTCATCCCTGTTGCGCCACTCAATTAGAACGTGTTGTATTACTCAAGAAGCTCAACACCATCCAGGACAAAGTAGCCCGCTTGATTGGCAGCCCATTCAAAAACATTCACCCCCTCCACCGCCAACACACTGTAGCAGCAGTGTGTACCATCTACAAACTCATCAAGACTCCTTAGACAGCACCTTCCAAACCCACAACCACTACCATCTAGAAGGACAAGGGCAGCAGATAGATAGGAACTCCACCATCCGGAAGTTCCCCTCTAAGTCACTCACCATCCTGACTTGGAAATATATTGGCTTTCCCTCATTGTTGCTGGGTCAAAATCCTGGAACTCCTCCCTAACAGCACTGTAGGTGTACCTACACCACATGGACTACGAGCGGTTCACGAAGGCAGCTCACCACCAGCTTCCTGAAGGCAATAAAGGATGGACAATAAATGCTGGTCTAGCCAGCGACATCCACATCCATGAATGAATAAAAAAAGTCATCTTAACTCCATCTTGGTGCCCCAAACACCTCAATTAAATCACCCCTAGAGTTGTAGTGACACCAGCCTTCATTATAGTATATGTAAATGGGGGCACTCGAGATTCAGTGGATGGATCGTGGGAAGGGCCAAAAAAAATGCGAGTTATTCGGGTGGGGGACTGATCTTGCAGCACAAAACCAGTGTAAATTACTTGCGTTCCTTTTTTCTTCTAAAACAAATTACTTGCCCCGATTAAACATCGAAGTTTAACAGAAAATGGTGTGTAATTTCTAAGCCTGTGTCTATTTCCTCAACTTTCCTTATTGCAGGGGGAATATCCTAAACTAACGTTTTTTTTAAGTTTCATGCTTGGGATCAGGTATCACTGGCAAGCCTGGCATTTATTGCCCATCCTTAATTGCCTTGAGAAGGTGGTGTTAGGCTTCCTACTTGAACTGCTTGTGGCTTGTTTGGTCATTTTTGTTATTCTTTACATCACATTGATACAACTGAGTGGCTTGCTAATTCAGAGGGCAGTTAAGAGTCAACCTTGCTAGTGTAGAACTGAAGTCACATACAGGCCAGGTTTCCTTCCCTAAAGGACACTAGTGAAACGGTTGTATTTTTTATAACAGTCTGACAGCTTCATGGTCACATTCACTGATGCCATGCTTTTTTTTTTATTCTAGATTTTTAAAACTGAATTTAAATTCCCAAACTGCCATTGGGTATTCGAACTCTCATTCTCTGGGGATTATTAGTCCAGGCCTGTGGATCACTGGTCCACTAACTGAACCACTGCACTACCATAACACAAATTGAGTAACATGATTCAACAGAACAGTACTGCATTACCTGCCAAATCCTGAATTGTATACACTCAAAGTTTGGAGCCCTGTTTAATCTTTCAAAGTAATCTTCAAAATCCTCAACTAAATTACCATGACTAAAATTAATTTGAATCCAAAATACTATGGTAGTAGTTATGTATCATGTTTAAAAATACTATCAAGCCTTGAACCAGTTTTCTCCTTATATTTTATTCCCACCTAAATTAGACCTTTACATCCGGCACTGTTCCATTCAACCACCGTGATGGATAAACCAGCCTAGATTGTAGACATCCTTAGGTTTGACTTAGCAGGAGGTGGACTTGACCAGCGTGTGAATAGAGTGCCATAGGCCAGTTTTCTCTTCAGATGAATGGGTCAAGGTTGGCAAAATCTCTCTCTTGAAAAAGGCCAAGTACGAATGACCCATATCTGAAATTGGATTTTCTAACCACACAATAGTGACCAGCAATGTTTGCTCAGAATAGCAAAAGGGAACTGGTTGGTATTTGAATTGAGTTGTACATTTGTTATCACTCCTGTTATGCCCATGAATGTATGAAGATGATGGACATCTTTACTTTTAAAGACTACAGAATATGGACAATTTACTTTGACAAAATGGAGTCCAGGAGCAGGGTGACCAACCATCTGGGATTTTAAGGGACTGTCCTGTAATTGGGCCAGTTGTCCTGTGGTCCTCGGTTGTTTGAAGCTGGTATGCATATTTTTCACGTATTTGCAATGGTGGCTCTTTGCCCCTCATCCTCCTCCACCCCACACTCTATAGCTTTGGCACCCTCTCCAACCCCTGCTCTCACAGCTGTGGCAGCTCTCTCTCTTCTCACATCTCTGGCAGTAGCTCCCTCCAACCCACCCCCAAAACTCAGAGCTCCAAAGCACCCCCTCACCAGGCCACCCACCTCTTCCTTGGCTCTTACAGATTTGCACCGATGCTAAAGTTGCCCTTAAACTTTTCGCTGAGAGTTGATCACCCTGTCCAGGGGTCAGATGACTTATTTTGTGGTTTCTGCACAAACAGTGACTAACTTCATGTCGGGACATGACTCTGGAAAGGCAGTAAAATGTAAATAAACTTTTGGAAGACCTTCCATTGAAGAGACATCGGGATGCAACAGATCACTTGAGGAATTAACGGTTGTTATTATCTAGATGTTCACTGAAAGTCACATATAATAGTTGCCCCAAACTTGATCTGAAAACTTGAAATCCAACAAAGAGGGGTATGAAGGAGCCTCTTTATCACAAGAAAGTGTGAATGGCTGTCATTCATTCCCTTTTGCGTGAAGATGACTTATGCCATCAAACTATTTGTGTGGACAATGGGAATATTGATTCTGTGGTCACATGACAGAAACTGGCTTTAGATAGCAGGGATCTTATTATTCCAAGATCAGTCCAGAAAAGCCAGTCTGGGATACAAAGATTAGAGGGAAACCATCTTGCCCAACTGAAGGAAGAATCCTGCCTCGAAAAGAAGACATCTCAGGCAGAGAAGTGGGGCTTTCCTTTTACCTGCAGGTTATAATCTTGACTACAAGGGTTCAACCACAGCTTTTACTGGAAAGGCTAGATACCTGCTACTGCTTGAAGTACCATTGTGAGTTCATCACCAGAAACATCTGACCTTCAGTTTCTTTCAGTGAACTAGAAAGGGGTTTTCAGGCCTGCAATGTTTCCAATGACCACCATGAAGAAACAGTGTATTAGTGACTTTTGAACTCTCTTCTTTAAGATATCAATGCATGCTACCCTTTTTTTTGCAATAATCTTTTCTTGTGTGTGTATGAATGAGGAGTGGGTGTTTGTTGAGATGATATTGCAGGTGTTATGCAAATAAATGTTTACTCTTTCTTTTGATTTTAAACTTACCAGAAAGCCTGTTTTGTGTCTGTTTTTAAAAGTCACAGCACTCAAGGGGTTAAAACGCTTTTTCTCTCAAATGCATCTTGTTGCGGTCAGTCGAGAGGTGGGGAAAAAGGAAAAATTATCCCACGTTCCTCCCCTATCCGTAACACATTGCAAAAATTGGGAAAAAAATAATGTGCTGCACAAAAAGGCAAGTGGGATGGAAGATGAAGACAAGAAGAATCAGAGACAGGAGTAAGAATGAGATTGGAGACTGGAAAAATGGGATGGATGAAATCATGGGCCTTCTCAACCACAAACAAAGAAAAGCCTCAGAGAAAACCATAAAGGATCATTACAGATACTCCCGTGCAGAAACAGTGTAGTCACCAGACCAGATATCATGGAGATGGCGAAAACAGTGAAGGGCCTGATAATCTTCAGCTTTGAAAAAACAGACAAAAAGTATAAATCTTGAACTATTGGCAGATCAGCTAATGAATTCAGCACTCCAAATTGCTGACTGGAGGAATTGCAAATTTGTAGTTGTCAATGAATCCAGTAGCAACTAATCCTGTAAGAATGATCTTTGCAAAACTCTTAAACAGCCAGTTGAGCCATGTGACCCCAACCATTTTGCAGAGCTCTAGAATCTAACAGTGGCAGTGCAAAATGGCTCAACAATTGCAATGCAAAATCACTTTCAGCTACATAATCTGTGCAAGTATCGGATGAATATGATTATAATACAACAGCCTTTTAACATGCAAGGAAGTTGTTGCTGACCGTTCAATGCTGTCTCCTCTCCTTGGGAAGCCAGACAGTTCTGTAAGAAGTTGTACAATATAAAGGCAATTAATATTACTGTAAATGAAAAATAAGTAAAGCACTTGCATTTATATATGCGCTTTTTGTGACCTCAGGAATCCCAAAGTGATTTACAGCTAATGATGTACTTTTGATGTATATTCACTGTTGCAATGCAAGAAACGTGGCAGCTAATTCCACACAGCAAGGTCCCACAAATACTGATGAAATAAACAAACAGTATAATGGCTAGGAATCAGGAAAAACTCCCTTGCTCTTCTTCAAGGAGTGCTGCGAGATCTTTTACATCCACTGAGAGTGCAGACAGTGCCTTGATTTAACATCTCATCTGAAATATAACACCTGATGGTACAGCACTCCCTCAGCCCTGGAATGATTGGCCATAATTTTATGTTGCAGCAATGGACAGCGATGGAGGCAGGGGGCAGGCTGTAGAATTGCATGGTGTGGCACTGGGTTGAGCCCCCAGTGGGATCACACCAGGACACTTTTACGAGCGGCGTATAGCAAGCCACGTGGGGATGCCTCTCGCGATTTTGAAACAAACAATTAAGAGGCCAATGAGATGGTTAAGAAGCCAATGGAGGCTGATTTCACATGTCCATCTGAATTTTTTGCTAAGTGTATGGAGTCCTCAGGGGTTCAGAGCCTCAGCAGCTTTTAAAAAGCAGCAATTGGGCAGCGGCTGCTGTTATTGTTACACTTGGAAATCTTGTGGCTATGGTCTATAGGCAAAGGCTGTATTATCTTTGGATGTCAGAGTGGCAGTGTCGTTGAAAACTGCACCTGTCCTGAAAGGACATGACTGATCTGTGAGCCATGATGGTGGAGGAGGTGAGCTCCGATTGTATTGGTAGTCATCCGATGCCAGTAGCTTTCAATGTCACTGTTGCTCTGAGTATCCACGCCTCAGGTTCATTCCATCTGTGCACTGGAGTCATCTCCCAACCAGCCGCACATCACTGCATCAAGGTGGTGACAGATGCCCTCTTCAGGAGGATCAACCAGTCAACAAGTTTCAAACAGATGCAGACAGTCAGGCGTCATTGGCACCACTGTTGGACTCCCCCTGTTGCAAGGTCTCATTGATTCCACCTATAGGGCCATCAAGGCTCCCATAGGCCAGCCACCGTTCAAGAGCCAGATGGGATTTGATTCCCTCAATGTCCAACTAGTCTGTGGCCACCACTAGCGGATCCTGCACATGTGTGCTCATTACCTCATGAGCACCCACGATGCTTACATTCTCTGACATTTCAGGTGCCACGGCTTCTCACCACCCCCTGCATGCCTTCAAGGATGAATATTTGCGAGGAAGGAGCATCTAGATGTAGCACCCGTAAACTTAAGTTTAAAGCACCTTAAGCACAAGAGGGACTGGTCACAAGAGGGACTGGTCACAGGTGATCTTCTGTTCTCCCTTTTTTTTCTTTTTTTAATGGTGTGACCATCAACACCTGATATTATTCTGTTCAATAATATGAGTTCCAACATTACATTATATTTGCTTTCATGTCATTGGCCTGAGTATGTTTCATTTGTTTTGTAGGTGCAGGGTACGCCAATATGTAATGCTGGACGTGGGTGGCTTGAAACTTTATTGCATTGGCACTGAGTGAATCTTGGAGGCAAAGGAAATCCAGGATGGTGGCAGCAGCCCTGGCATGAGGTGGTAGCTCTTATTTGGCAATCTAGCTGAAGGAGCGTTGGATCAAGGCGTCTCTGATGCCCCTGCCTCCCTGGAGTTTTCCGAGGTCTGCCTCCATGCCGTCAGTGTTCTCACCGTGCTCCCCTTCTAACTCACTTCTGGATTCATCATCTGTGGCCTGTGGAGCTGCATCAAGATCCTCTTCCTCCAGTGGGTCCCACCTTGCCAGTGCCAGATTGTGGAGTGCGCAACAAGCAACCACTATCAGTGACATTCGCTCTGGGGGATATTGTAGTGCACCCCCTGAACAGTCCAGGCATCAGGAGCGAATCTTGAGAAGATCTATACTTCTCTCTACCACCACCCTTTTGGAGGCATGATTCCTTTTGTACTGCTGCTCTGCCTCTGTTCTTGGGTGGAGGAGAGGCATCATGAGCCACCTTCTCAAGGGATAGCCCTTGTCGCCCAGCAGCCATCTATCCAGTCAGGCTGGAGCACTGAAGAGCCTCGGCATTTGGGAGTGTCTCAGGATGTATGTGTCATGGGAGTTGCCTGGGTACCTTGCACAGAATTGCAGAATCTGCACCCTGTGGTCACATACTATCTGCATGTTCATGGAGTGGGATCCGTTCCTGTTAATGATGGCACCTGGCTCACCCGCTGGTGCCTTGATGGCCACATGTGCAGTCGATTGCTTACTAGATGAAGGGGGAACCCAGGAATCGCTGCAAAGCCTCTGGCTCACTCAGCCTGGCTGGCCTCATCCATACGGAAATGAAGGAAAGTCATTACCCGCCTGAACAGAGCTTCTGTCACCAGCTTAGCGCAACTGTGGACAGCTGATTGGGAGACTCCATACAGACCCCACTGACCCCTGGAAAGAGCTGGAGACATAGAAGTTGAGGGCCACTGTGCCCTTCAGAACGACTGGCATGGGGTGTCTACCCACACAGTCGGAGCTGATCTCAGGCCTGATCACCTGACAAATGGAGGTCACAGTCTCCCTGGAGAGATGGAGCCTCCTTCAGCACTGCACCTCAGACATATTGAGGTAGCTACATTGCCGCCTGTAAACCCTGGCAGCAGGAAAGTGGCATCTTCTGTGGCCCCTTCTGCCTTGGACTTCCTGCTGGCCCTGCGCCCCTTGTGCCTGTGCCTCTCCTCCCACAGGTCCCTACCCTGGAAGCTGCATAAGGACACGTGGCCTCCTCTCCATTCTGCCCCTCTCTTCCTCCTCAGAGGAGGTGCCTCCAGTGGAGACTACAATCCCCATTACCAGGGTAAGAGAAGGCTGTCTAATACCTGGAAGGGTCCATACAGTCCGAATCCTCAGGGGGCCTTGGAGACACCAATGAGTCCAGAAATGATGCGTGGAAATGCTAAGAATGAAACCTTGAACAGTGATGAAGCTGCCAAGTACCAATAAGCAACCAGCAGCTAACTATCTCTAAAACTCCTCACTACTCTTGCATCAGCCAGCAGTGTGCAACCCCCACCACGCAACAGCCTGCGACCCCACACCCCCAAACAACCAACAGCTTGCTCTCACCCCAAACATCCAGGAGCCAGTGACCATGCACGAACCTGGCAAGGTATCCACAGTGGAAACCCTGTTGTGGGCACGGCAGAAACAAGGGGCAGAATTTTCCGCTCGCTGGGCGGGTGGAATTGCTGCTGACCCCTCTTATCCCACCCGTGGATGAGGTTTTGCAAATTGTGGGCTGCCCACCTGCCTGTTTTGCCCACGCGACGAGTGAAAAATTGCACAGGCAACGTTAAATCACCGTCAGTTGGTTTGCCAAGGGCCTTTACTGGCCTCTTAATTAATGGTGGGCGCGTCTCCGACTCCCGCTCGCGCCCGCCCACCAAAATATCGTGCGAGTGCGCAATGGCATCGGGACGCTTGCCCGATGTCAGTGTGTGTCATTTTATGCTCGTTCAGGTCAGGTGCGCGCCCGCCCAGCGAGCGGAAAATTCTGCCCCTTGTTTCTGCCGTGCCCACAACGGAATTTCCACTGTGGATTCCTTGCCAGGTTCGTGCATGGTCGCTGGCTCCTGGATGTTTGGGGTGAGAGCAAGCTGTTGGAGCGGGGTGTGGGTCGCAGGCTGCTGTGTGGAAGGGTATGCACACTGCTGGCTGTTGCAAGGGGGGTGTTCTCCGGCTGCCGGCTGTTTTGGGGGTGGTCGTAGGGGGCTGCTGGCTTTTGCAGGGGAGGGGATCACAGGCTGTTGTGGGGGTTGCAGGCTGCTGGCTGTTGCAGGGAGGGGGTCATAGGTTGTGGGGGTGAGTGTCGCAGGCTGCTGGCTGTTGGGGAGCTTGCAGGCTGCTAGCTGTGGGGGGTCGCAGGCTGCTGGCTGTTGCGAGGGTGGGGTTCTCAGGCCGCTGTCTGTTGAAAGGGAAGGGGTTGCAGGCTTCCTGGGGGTTTGCAGGCTGCTAGCTGTGGGGGTCGCAGGCTGCTGGCTGTTAGGGGGAGGGGCGGAAGGCAGTTGGTGGCTACAGGATTCTTGCAGCTCTTCGTTTAAATCTGGGCTCCAGTGCTAGTGGCCTTTTAAACATGCTGCCAGCAGTTCTTTCCTCGTCGGTAGACGGCTGCTGCCCTCCTCGAGGCCCTTCTCCGGAAGCTGAGTGGCAGCGATCCAACAGCCAGCCATCACAACATTGAACCGAGAATGGAGGTGGAGTAGGAGGGCATTCCACACTCACTTCCAGTTCCACCTCCGCATCCGTGTCAAGTCCTGTAAAATCCCAACAATCTAAATTTGGTGCTCAAATCCCTGGAGAGGCTTGAAGCTCTGACCATCTGACTCAGAGGCACACATGCTACCCCTGAGCCACAGCTGACACCTTGATAACACCAGCCTTGAATTCCTGTAAAATTCTCACTTTCTAATGCACCTCTACAGCTGCAGAATTTTGCTCTAGCCAATTATGTGATCTTTATAACTCCTTAACAAGTCGCATTGGCCTTTGCCCCAAGTCTTTAATAGGCAGGGATACCAATAGCATTTACATTGATCCTAGCTGATGTTCCAGCACTTTTTACACACATCTACTTCATTAAACAGTATTATTAATAGAAGAAAGGCAACTCTGGAATCTTTGCTAAAGAAATATAATCTATTGTGAAAATGTCTAATTTCATGATTCAAATGTTGTGGGAATATAACTTATATTTTTGGGGAAATTAAATTTGCAGATATAAAGTAATTGAAACTCTGGAATTCAGAAATTGCCAGATCACCCAAGGTATTTACACATCAAAGGTCCTTCCATGTGTATTTATGTGGTCCATCTCGTATTCGTCCTGAGGCAATCAGCATCACAGCTGCCAGTCTTCAGCCAATTTGATTCAACCCAAATGATATCAAGATACAGCTGAAGGCATTGGATGCTGCAAAGTTGATGGACCCTGACAACATTCTGCCAATAGTATTGAAGACTTGTGCTCAGAGCTAGCCTTGCCCCTAGCCAAGCTGTTCTAGTACAGGTAAACACTGGCATCCACCCAGCAATATGGAAAATTGAACAGGCATGTCCTGCACACAAAACACAGGACAAACCCGGCCAATTACCACCCCATCAGTCCACTCTCAATCATCAGCAGAATAATAGAAGGTGTCATCGACAGTGCCATCAAGCAACACTTATTTAGCAATAGCCTGCTCACTGACGCTCAGTTTGGGACCCGCCAGGGTTACTCAGCTCCTGACCTCATTACAGCCTTGGTCCAAACATGGACAAACGAGCTGATTTCACGCGGTGAGGTGAGAGTGACTGCCCTTGACATCAAGGCAGCATTTGACTGAGTGTGGCACTAAGGAGTCCTAGCAAAACTGAGGTAAATGGGAATCAGAGGGAAAACCTCTCCACTGGTTGGAGTCACACCTGGCACATTGGAGGTTGTTGCAGGTCAGTCATCTCAGTTCTGGGACAACGCTGCAGGTGTTCCTCAGGGTAATCCTAGGCCTAATCATTTTCAGCTGCTTCATCAATGACCTTCCCACCATCATAAGGGTAGAATTGGGAAAGCTCGCTGCTGATTGCATAATGTTCAGTAGCATTCACAACTCCTGAGATACTGAAGAACTCCATGCCCATATACAGCAAGACCTGGACAATATTCAGGCTGATAAGTAGCAAATAATATTCACACCACACAAGTGCCAAGCAATGACCATCTCCAAAAATAGAGAAACTAACCATCTCCCTTTGATATTTAATGGTATTACCATTGCTGAATCCGCAACTATTAACATCCTGGGGATTACCATTGGCCAGAAACTAAACTGGACTAGCCGAATAAATACTATGGCTACAAGAACAGATCAGAGGCTGGGAATTATGCAGCAATTCACTCACCTCCTGAATCCCCAAAGTCTGTCTATCACCTAAAAGGCATAAGTCAGGAATGTGATGGAATACTCTCCACTTGCCTGGATGAGCGCAGCTCCAACAACACTCACATAGTTCAACAACATCCAGGGCAAAGCAGCCTGCTTGTTCGACACCCCATCCACTACCTTAAAAATTCACTCCCCTGACCACCAATGCAGTGGCAGCTGTGTATACCATCCACAAAATGCACTGCAGCGACTCACCAAGGCTCTTTCCACAGCACCTTCCAAACCCATGACCTCTACCACCTAGAAGGACAGGGGCAGCAGATGCATGGAAACACCACCACCTGCAAGTTCACCTCCAAGTCACACGCCATCTTGACTTGGAAATATATCACCGTTACTTCACTGTCACTCGGTCAAAATCCTGGAACTCCCTTCCTAACAGCACTGTGGGTGTACCTACACCACATGAACTGCAACGGCTCATGAAAGAGCCTCACCGCCACTTTCTCTAGGGCAACCGCCCAGTCAGCAATGCCCACATCTTGTGAAAGCATTAAAAAAACCCACACAACACAACTCGCCAAACACTGAAATCTGTCACAGCATACCCGCCCTGTACCCGCCCGACACAGCACACTGACCCCTGCACCAGCCCTCGCCCAAGAAAACTCACCCACTCCCAAAATCCCTGTCACAGTTACCCACACCTGCACCCATCCAACACAGCTCTCCCTCCCAACACAGCTCACCCACCCTGCGCCCACCTGACACAGCTCACCCAACCTGCACCCACCCGACACAGCTCACCCAACCTGCGCCCACCCGACACAGCTCACCCAACCTGCACCCACCCGACACAGCTCACCCACCCTGCACCCGCCCGATACAGCCCATCCACCCTGCACCCACCCGACACAGCTCACCTACCTGGCACCCGTCCAAACCAGCTCACCCACCCCCACAACCCCGACATAGCTCACCCACCCCTGCACTCCTGACACAGCACTCCCCCAAATCTTCGGACACAGCTCATCCCCTCCGAAATGCTCCGAAGCCTCTCACGCCCTTCACCGCTATAATGCTCAGGCCCTTCCATCACCCACAACACTGTTCACCCACCCTGCACCGCCTGCCAATGTTCATCCATCACCCTCGCCCCCAACTAATCACCCCTAATAATGCTCATGCCCATACCTCAGTCACTGACAATACTCTCCCTCCAACCGCCCCCGCCCCCCCACAGCTCCAACAGCGTTTACCCGTGTCCCGCACACTCTGACAATGCTTGCATCTTTCCGTCATTCCATACAATGCTCACCTTCCCTCCTGCACCCCCGGACAATGCTCACCCTCACTCCTTTACCTCTTGACAATGCTCACACCCCACTCTCACCCTCAGCAATGCTTACTCCCGCCCTCACTCCACAACAGTGCTCACTCCCCTACCCTCACCACCAAAAATGTTCACCCTCCAACCTCACCTCTCGACAATGCCCACCACCCCCACCCTCACCTTCCACAGTGCGCACTCCCTCAATCACTCCCTGATATTGCTCACCCACCCCCACACCCCGAAAATGCTTCTGACATTGGTCAGACAGGAGCCAGAGATTCCGGAAGGTGAGACAGGAGAATGTGTGTAATGGGTGGGGGTTGTGCATTATCAGGGTGAGGGAGGGAGCATGATTTGGAAGAGGAGGGGGCAGCATTGTTCAAGGGTGAGAAAGGGTGAGCATTGTCGGGGATGGGGGTTTTAAACTTTATTCATTCATGGGATGTGGGCATCGCTGGCTGGGCCAGCATTTATTGCCCATCCCTAATTGCCTTTGAGAAGGTGGTGGTGAGCTGCCTTCTTGAACAAATGCAGTCCGTGTGCTGTAGGTACACCCACAGTGCTGTTACAGAGGGAGTATTGTCGGGGTGTGAGGGAGGGAGGGTGAGTATTGATGAGACTGCAGGGGTGGCGGGTGGGGGTTATGGGGTGTGATGAGATTTGCAGCAGCTGAGCGCATGGGTGGGGGGGGTGAGCATTGTTGCAGTGTGCGGGGAAAGTGGCGGTTGGCAGTGTTGGGGTATGTGGGGGAGTGATCTTTAAGCCTTTTCCATAACAGCTCCTGCTGTTAATCACTGTCCTACACCTGAGATTAACAGTGGCAGAACCCTAGAGGAAATTTCTGCTTAAGTGTAGGGCATCAAGCCCAATCTCTGACACTAAGGACAGTATTGAAGACATTGATGGAGGGCACTGGGTAAAGTAATTCTTGCCACTGGAACTTTAAACTTCTCAGGTAAATACTGCACATGTACGCATGTTGTCATCGGAGGATTCTGTCCATTATCTTCCCAACAGGCGAGTTAGGTTAAAATTGCCTTTCACCTTGGGCCTCTGTCAGCTTTCCTGTGTATATTTCCATGAGAAAACTGAATTAATGCACTGCTGAGGTATTTTAAATGTTCTCTTCTGTTTCTTTATAGAACTGCATTTTTCTAGTTATCTATGAGTTTTCTATCTGGGAACCCCGAGTTCTTGGGGATTCTCAGGTTTTGTGACGTCATCAGATTTCTGTATTTCTCAAATTGTTAGCATGTTGCTTATGTTGCGTAGATAAATTTTATAATATTTTATAATGTTTTCCTTTGCATAGCTGCCAATGACTTTTGGAAGTTAAGGCAGGGGTCCCAGGAGTGTGAACTCACTACCCATGATGTCAGTGATTGTGCAAGTTCAGTACTTGTAACAGCTCATCTTGTATCCCAAGACACAGGAAAGCTTTTTTTAAATAGTTCCATAAACTCATAAATTTAGCCTAACAATCATAAGTTTGGAAGTTTCTAATCTATCTCCATTGGCACAGCCTCCTGAGGATTCCACTACAGACAAGAATTATGAATCTGAAAGATGACATTGTACAAAGGGAAGTATAGTCTTCCTGATGTTCCAAACAGATTTTAAGGGTAAAAGACGTGCTGTTAATATTTAGCGCTTTTGAAGAATTCTTGTGCCATAAAGACTTCTAAATGATGTCAGAATTGGGGCCTTACTTAATCAAGCACACAATTGCTGCAAAGGTCCAAGCACTTCAGGTGCTTTCAGATGAGGTTATTGTGCACACTGGGCATTGTGGACCTCCGACATCAGTGGCTAATAATGTGGGGGCAGAAGTCAATGTACAACAGCACTAGACACCAAATATTGCATTTTTATCCATATAGATGTTTCTTCGTATGCATTTTCTTTTTTGCATTTGTGTCTGCTTACGTCAGTGTTTGTCTATTGCTTGATGAAAATATGATGAAACGGATTACTGTGTGCAGCATTAAAAAGAACAGTGCATCAGGAAAGACTGAACAGGCTGGGGCTCCTTTCTCAAGAAAAGAGGAGTTGAGGGGCGACCTGACAAAGGTCTTTAAGATCATGAAAGAGTTTGATGGAGTAGATGTAGTGATCTTTCCATTTGCAAGGAAGGCCAGAACTAAGGGCCATATCTATAGGAAAATCACGAATAAATTCAACTGGGAATTCAGGAGAGATGTCTTTAAACAGAGACTGGACTGAATGTGAAACTCTCTACCACAAGACGTAGTTAAGGTGAATAGCATAGATGCATTTAAGGAGAAACTAGTCAATCACATAAAAGATAAAGAAATAGAAGAATATGCTGATTACATTAGATGGTGTAGGGTGGGAAGAGGTTCATGTGGGAGTATAAACATATGTATGGACCAGTTGGACCAAAGAGTCTGTATCTGCGCTGTAAGTACTTCACTTTGTAACACTTTGCATTGGCACCTTTTAGAAAGGAGATGCTTTATAAAACCTCCATAATTCTTTTAAGAATTCAATGTGCCATTCATCAGTGCTTTTCCAGAATATTCCTATTTGAACAGTTGTCAGTTTCCAACTGTGAGAAATATACATGAATGTACTTAGACACTTATAATTAAGACTTGAGATACTCTTGTATGTTTGTTAAATGCTGCTAGTTTTTGAAATTTGATACAATGAAGAAAATTACAAAATGGGACATCTTCCTGTTTTGAGTGACAGATAGACTCATTTGATAGCAATTTTGCTGCTGTGTCAGAAGGTTGTAGATTCAAAGACTTGAGCACATAATTTAGGCTCAATGTCTCAGCGCAATAGCGAGGGAGTTTGCATCTTTGGTGATATTGTCTTCAAATTAAATGTTAAACTGAAGCCCCATCTGCCATTCAAAGAATTCTCGTGGTGTCTTGGTTAATATTCCTTCCTCAGTTAAACCAGGAAGCAAAACAGATAAACTGGCCATTTATTCATTCATTGTTGCATTTTCCTGCATAGTACAGACTGGACATCAGAACATAACCCATTGGATGTTTTGAGGATGTGATGAGGTATGATATAAAAGCAAGGCCTTTCATTGTTTATAAAACATATTAAGGATTTTATTAAGTGTTGCCCTCTTTCATGTAGCTTCATTCTACCACCCAAGAATGTTACTTCTACTGAAAAGAAAAGTGTGATGTGCTGCACAGGGCATCATCCCAAAACATTCTTAAAATAAAACAGCAAAATATGCATGTTGTACCTTTCATGATCTCAATATGTTCCAAAGTGCTTTACAAAGCAGCTAGTTTATACACAGCAGGATTCCACAAACAGCAATAAGGTAAATGGTTTAGTGATGTTGATTGATGGTTAAATATTGGACGGGGTGAGCTTTTCTGTTCTTTGAAATAGTGCTCAGGCATCTTTTATGCACACCTAGAAGTTCAGACAGGACCGATGTTTAACTTATCAAATGTAAGACTACCCCTAAAATGAAATTAGTATTTCACAGAAGATGTCGATTTATCTTAAAACATGCAGTAGACTAACACAACCGATTTCAGGTTTACGGTTTCTGAATGGATGTCATCTCAATTAGGACGAAAGGGAAACCCTGATATGATGTTGCTCTGGAGAATGATGGTCTGGACGGCTAGACACCTTGCATCTTTCGAAACGTGTGCAGTCCATTGACAATTGCTAATGGAATTATGTTTGCAATCCACACACAGGCGGAAGGTAACTAGCAGGAAATAGTTAAAGAAATATTCTTACACCGCCGATTATTTTTCCTGGACATCACTGGTCTGTAGGGGGCGAAATTGAACGTAAAATTCAGTTTCGCTCCCATTTATTCTGGTGGACCTGTACTCGAACCTTTCGATAGTGTTGGCATTGGGACGATACCTGTTCTTGAAGGTCCCCAGTGATGCACTTAAAATTCATAAATCACCAGTCTATATTTAATTGTTTCTCCGTGGGCTTCTGAAAACACGCACTGCCGAATGCATCCAGATGTCTGTGGACAGAGAGCAAAGTCCGCTGTGGAACATTAGTCAAACAGCCATCCTTGAAAGGGAACCGGGAAAATTATCTGCAAGACGACTTAAGGATAGAGCTTAAAACAATGTTTCACATACAATTATCTTGTACCAATTTTCTTAATTTGAAAGGCTCTCTTGTTACTTTTAATTTCGCCCGTGTTTTTTTTTGGTCTCCCAGTTGTCAGGGTTTACAGTGTAAATAATGTAACCCTCCCTCCTTCTGAATCCACAGTTATAGGCTGGTACCTGTGAACACCTGGGAGGGAGATGGAACCTCGTGTGGTTTTGCACTGTACTGGTATTTGGAACTACACCCAAATCTGTCAGTTATTTAAAAAAAATACATTAACACACCCAACTTGTCCTGCTACCTCCACACTGAACCGGTTGTCAAAATACCATCAGCTACTATAACCCGCGGCTCAATAACACAATTCAAACCTATGCTGTTCAGTTCTAACTAAATCTTTAAAGCAAACAAGAAAAGTATATGAACCCAAATGTGATCTTGTACTAAACGGTCTCTAAATGATTCAAAAGTGCAACCCCGATTTTAGGAACCTAATCAAGTCGTTGTTCTAATCCATTTTTTCCCCCCTAATCCATCATTAAATTAAATCTATATGTCTCTGTGCGCGTCTATCTTTATACAGATCTGGCCGAAACTGACCCCTGGGGCTCAGGTCGGGCTGGAAGTCCGATCAGATCGTTGGGAATTAACTCCCACTTTGAACAGCAATCCGCCGGACACAAGGCAAAGCTGACAGCGCTATCTTATCACGAATGGTGGCGGTCCCCCTCCATCGCCAAGTCCGTTATTCAATCGAGCAATGCACACAGCCCAAATTCGCATCATCCAAACATAATCCAAAATACAACGATATAGCCTTCCATTCCTCCTGGAACGCGCTGTAAAATATGTAGAAAGCACCGACACCCCCCGCCGCCGCCCGAATTTACAATCCCAAAGCAGCCTAAACTCCCAGTTACATCTCCAGTCTCCAGTAAGGTTACTGTTGCAGAGAGTCGGCCAGACTCGACGGTCTCTTTCTGTGCTTCTACGATTCCGGTCATCAGAACTAATTTATCCACCAACATAAACAACCTATAACACACTTTTTGCAATAATTTATATCAATTTCTGACAGCCTGTTACGCAGCCCTAATCAATCCACTTTACACCTCATTACACTAATAAAAAAATGTTCCAGGCTGTACATTTATTCAAAAATGTTCACCTCCAAATCCAATCAATCCCTCATTAAGCTCAAAGAGAATCCACTCAAAACATGTTTCGAAAGGTCCGAAACCACAGACCCCAGTCAGGAGTGAAGGTCTCTGTGTCCCAGAGCTTTCGTTGGATTTAGTCACATTGGTGACCGGTGCATTCACTCAAAAACACTCCACACCACTCTCGGCGCGTCAGGGCTCAGTGAACTTTAAGATGATAAACACTTCTTAAAATACTCTCCATTTCTTTGCGGCTTAGCTTAGTGACAGGTAACATGGCAGGTCATTTAAAAAGACTTCCATTTAAGGTCCGTTTTTAGCATCATCCGGATTCAGACACATCTCTTTAGTTGTCGGAATAAATGTAGGTGTAAAATGGTTAAGTGTGCAATGCGAGGACTTTCAGAGCCAGAGGATAGGATTACTAAATGGAATATGGGCGAGGTAGTGCTTGTGAAGGTCTGGGTGAATAACACCTCACCGAGTCAAACATTCCCAATCCCATCTCTCTCTGTCGGGTCACCCAAGTCAAAACTATTTTCATCACTTCGGTAATTGTGAGGGCTCGGTCAATTTCAGAAATGGCTCAAATATTACTCTTTCCAATATTAATTTGTTACACCGTAAATTAATACTGCGAATGCAACTCGTCGGGGAAAAAAAAAACTATCTGTTTTTTGACGTTCAGATTCAGAGGCTGGACCGCGGCAAGTCTGGAGCTACATTGAGAGCACAACATGGGCTGATCTGTCAACTTTTGCTGCTGAATTATTCAAAAACTCTTTACTGTGAAAGGAGCAGGAGGTTCAAGTGCACGCTACAATGCTTTTCAAAGTTTCATTTTAAATTACAATTCGTCTCAAATGAACCTTTTCCAGTCAGCGGGACTACTGGGAATTTTTTTTTTAATTTCCCGCATCCCGGCATTCAGACCTAAGGAAATCGACAAGCTGAACTGAAACACAGGGATGAACTCAAAATGAAATTACATTAGCCATAAGTTAATTTTTTTGATTACGACTTAACAAAGTTACCAAATTGAATATGAAATGGTGCCCAATTCATTTTGGATATTCTTTTCTATTGCCTCCTGTCTTGTGATAAACGCTCAGCAATTTTATCTGCAAACTGGCGGCTCCAGATGAGTAAACGGTACAATTTTAGGCAGGTCATTGAATTAGTTTAAAACACGGTTTCTGGTGTGCACATCACTTACAATGAAGGCGGGCGGGAGGAATGAAAGAAACCTTGTAAAACTGTACAAAAATCTTTTTTAATAAAAAATATCTTATAATTACAATGATCTATTAAAGCATATACATTTCCACGTACACTCATAAAGAACATCTTGAATATGTACAGCAGGTTAAGATTCGCCGCCCATCCCATCCCGCTTTGTACTTGTATACAATGTGACTTTACTTTTAAAAAACGGCGAATCGACACTTCCCTGGTCCGAACCAGTCTTCTTCTATTTAAAACATGACAGAACATCTGGAAGATTCTGCTGGATTAGTAAAAAGCGTCAGCAATCAGTTGCTCTTAGTCGATGAAACTTTCTACTTGTTTCCCCAGATGCTTTCGCTGGTCTCTTCCGCCTCTCGATGAGCCGTCAACCAGCCTGGCGAAGTCACTCAATTTAGCCCCCCCTCCCCCCCCCCACCCTTCCCCAAAGTGTCCCAAGATCAGAGCTCTTTTTTTTTAAAAGTCTGTGGCTATAACGCTGTGAGCAGCAGAGAGGTAAGACGTGATTTGGCAGAAAACCCTCTCAGGATGGAATCCGTTGGACAGGTTTTTGACGTTGATCGCAAGGATTAGATTTTTTTGTCCTTTTTTTTCCTCTTTTCCCCCTCTCTGGTCTCTGTGTATTTGTGTGTGTGTGTGTGTGCGCGCGCGATTCTCGGGCACACCTGTATAAGAAAAATGAACAAGAGGGGGGTGTGTGAAACACTCAGATCCAGACTGACTGGCGCCACCAATACAACACAAGGCATGCTTGATCAGCAACCCAAAACAAATCAGGGTCAAACAGCAACAACATACCCACCACTACAAACTTCAAATAGGGGCAGCAGCTTGCTACTCCTACAGTTTTTTTAAAAAAAAACAAAACGGCAAAGTTTACTTCCAACGCTAGATATAGACCGTTATTTAAAGCGAAAGTAAATGTTAAATAATGGCTCACCTCACACATCACATCAGCGGCACAGAATGCTGTCCTCTTGTCTTCTGACTTTAGACCCAGCCTGCAACACAGAGGGGGGGGAAAGCAAATTTGAATATTCCTGGCAGTGTACATTTTATCTCTAGGAGAAAGGCTGAAATATACGAGCAGCACTTTTGCGTTGGATTTAAATGCAAAGCCGAGAACTACGCGTCGTTTTGCCTGCATCATATGGAACTGCATGTGTTGTTTTTAACATTTACGGTGCGTAATAACAAAACCAGAATTGGAGATGGGATTTAAAATACCACACCCCCCCCCCAAAAAAAAGGCCGAATTGCATGCGACTGTTTTCAACGTTACATATCCTTTCCACCCCCCCCACCCCACCCCGCACAACCTCGTTTAGTTTTGACCAGAACAAAACGCTTTTCTATAGTTCCCATCGAGATTGCACCTAGTACAGGAAGAAATGTGCCACAAGAGATAATCACGTTTCCTTGTTGTAATGCATTCCGCAGTAAACTGAAAAGTGTTCCAAGGTACAATTAATCCACTTTTATAAATACATTTTAAATTAAACTGCATCGTTTAATATGGATTTATGTTCTTGCTGGGTCACGGCATCATGCAGGAATGATGCTCGTATATTTTCATGTGAGCATCCATCCTGTAATCTTAGCAGTTCGTGCCTTTAACATTTCACTAAAAACATACCATCAACATACACACACTGTCACATGCCTGTAATCCTGCCGGAGTTCCCACTGGTAGTGCAAGGAGCAGACAATGGGATACGATAAGCGTAAATTTCCCTTCTCCCACACCGTCAGGATGAAAACCGGGGGGGAAAATACGGGTTAGCTTTGTTATTGGACATTAGAAAATGTTTAGCTCTTAAAACAAAATGAAATGGATAAAGTTTTTTTTTAATAGAAGTGGTTTTGTTTGTAATCTAGTTACCCCTCCCCACCCCCTTCCCTCCCTCCCTCCCTCCCCCTGGAAGATTAGTGAGGCAGGGATTGCTTTTAAAGGAGATGCAGCTTTGGAGTGAAGTTTTGTGACAGTGCCGGCTTCCCTTTTATTTTTACCTGCTCGGTGTTGAGAGCTGTCAGAGGATTTCGGGGCGCCGAAGGGCAGATCGCTGGCTGCGGTCTCACCAGAGCCGGGTGCGTTTCCAGAGCCAGCTGCAGATCCAGGATGTAGTCGATCACATGCTGAAGGATCTCCACTTTGCTCACCTTCTTGTTCTGAGGGATGGTGGGGACCAGCTGCTTGAGCTTGGAATAGCAATCCTTCATGTCGTACTGCAGATCCAGGGACTCCTCTTCCATCTTGCAGCGTGCGATGCTCAGACTGTGCTCCGACAGGCAATGCAATGTCATCTCACCGCAGCCTGCCTTCTTAAGAGCAGGAACATCACTCACCGCTTTCATTGCGCCGCTAAATAATACTTCCGTTTTACTGGAAATAATAATGCAGATGATTCTGCAAGTATATTGCCTTATAATTGCAAAAGATGCAAGTGAAATATTAAAGACAGAAATATAAACCTTGTTTTTTTTTAATAGATGTATTCTTCCTCGCTTTAAGATTCCACCACTTGCCTCCAGAGGTGCAAAATTCACACTGAAGTGTGGGGGAATCGCTGAGCTTTATAACAGTAAAGGGGGATGATTGACAGATTGCTTA
The DNA here is from genome assembly GCF_964194155.1 of Cetorhinus maximus. NCBI lineage: Eukaryota > Metazoa > Chordata > Chondrichthyes > Lamniformes > Cetorhinidae > Cetorhinus > Cetorhinus maximus. Next base: position 172,014,713 of record NC_135881.1, on the reverse strand, counting down.
TCCAATCACTGATCGCCGAACGCTGATGTCCCCCCGCTCATTGAACTAATGGAAAGGCGAGTTTGATCGGCCAGCTCCCAATGCCTGAGGTTGGTCGAGGTGGGAGGAGCTGGACACGCAGGGGGAAGTGCAAGTGTCAGCGGGGATGGAGGAGTTGTAGCTGCAGAGGTGGCGGTGTAGGGGGCAGAGAACGCGGGGAAATTCTTTACAAATCTGCTCATTGAAGTTCATTGTAGTTCAAGGAAACGGCAAACTGCGGCGTATTTTATATATCGTTCACCATGCGTTGTTACACGGAGGCGATACCCGGAACCAGAACCGATGATACTTTGGGTACCTGAGCTGCTGCTCCACACCTCGCTGTGACTCCCCGAGTGAGACATTGCTCAGTGTCGGTTAGCCAGTGAAAAAAAAAACGGCTGGGTATACTTATGTCGTTAGTGTTTTTTCTTGTTTGTTTACATTAACAAGAATACTACTTTGGGATTCTGCAATTTGAAATATTTCTGAAAAAATATATGTAGATGTAAAACCTACATCTTGCACAGTTAGTTATTAAAGGTTTTCCCCCTCTCTAAATGGTTTACTTTTTTAATATACCATTTTTTATGGAGTGTCTGTAAAGACGTTTTCACTGAGAGTCCACACTTTAGTTCGCATTTATGATTGACTAACACACGGTACATCTATATTTAGTGCAAAACAACAGTTGCAGGTATCATTTCACCATGTACTGGAGTTGTAGATTCACAGTATCATTCCATCACTACCGCAGGCGCACGCCACATATTACATAAAAGGTGCGGTTAATTTTCAGGAAACAATTGTTTCACATTTGCTGCGACATTGTGGGTGCAAAATATTCATTTTTCCTTCATATTATTGTACTTAAATTGTACACGGGAGGTGGAGATTTTCTCTGTTAACTTGTCGTAATTGAGCTAATTTTGTGTGTCACCTGGACCCTTGATAAAGACCTCAGAAATCTGTCCAAGAAATCTCAACCATATTTTGAGAATATGTCCCCTTACGATATTATGGAACTGAGCAATTTTAGTCAAATTTATGGATTATTTATTATAGTGATTATGGCGCAGATCATCCACTTGGAGATACTTATTCTACAGCACTGCGTTATTATTCGAATAAAAATCACTCGGCCATAACAACAGGTCATTGTGTGTGTGTAGGTCAGTCCTGTGTCTATTTCTGTGAATATGTGTGCACCTACTTGTTTTTGTGTGCCTAAAGGCATTGGTGTATATATGTGTTTATGTGCATTTATCTATGTGTCTGTAATATATTAATGTGGTTTCCTGTGAGTTAGGAATAAATAACACTTGGACAAAAATGGTCTTAATACAGATAATAATGGAGACCTGGGAGTGATGAGCAGGTTATAGTAGAAATTCAGGTTGCAGATTATGTAGTAAATCAAAAAAGCAAAGTTGACTGGGACTCTAAGTTTAGATTAGTGTCTTCAGTCCAATCAAGGGGATCATTTAGTTAAATGTGTTGATAGATATAGATGAATAGATAGAAAGGAAGACTGATAAATAGATTTCTATAGAGATAGATAGCTAAACAAAACAAAACATCTTCCAGTTCTGATGAAACATCATTTGACCTGAAACATTAACATTGTTTCTTTCACCGCAAATGCCTTAATTACTGTTTACCAGCATTTTCAGTTTTTTTTAATCAAATAGATAGGTAGTAGCATGTCCCCTTTACATGATGATTATGATTGATTCATTGAAGGCTATGCAGCATAAAATGTTCAAGATATTGTCCACCAGAAGCCACATATAACTGTGTTCCTTGAGGTGGTGGTCGTTGTGGTTGTGGGTGGGGAGAGGAGGAGGTGGTGGTGGTTGTGGGTGGGGAGAGGAGGAGGTGGTGCTGATGGTTGTGGGTGGGGGAGGTGGTGGTTATGGGTGAGCAGGTTGTAGTGGTTGTGGGGGGGGGGTGGGGGGGGGTGTGTGGGGGTGGGGGAAGTGGTGGTTGTGGGTGGGGAGGTGTGGGGGTGGGGGAGGTGGTGGTGGTGGTTGTGGGTCGGTGGGGAGGTGGTGGTGGTGGTTGTGGATGGAGGGTGGGGGCTGTGGGGGTGGGGGAGGTGGTGGTTGTGGGTGGGGAGGTGGTGGTGGTTGTGGGTGGGGGGGTGTGGGGGTGAGGGAGGAGGTGGTGGTGGTTGCAGGTGGGGGGTGGGGGGGTGGGGGAGGTGGTGCTGGTGGTTGTGGGTCAGTGGGGAGGTGCTGGTGGTGGTTGTGGGTGGGTGGGGAGGTGGTGCAGGTGGTTGTGGATGGGTGGGGAGGTGGTGCTGGTGGTTGTGGGTGGGTGGAGAGGTGGTGCTGGTGGTTGTGGGTGGGGGGGTGTGGGGGTGGGGGAGGTGGTTGTTGGTGTGGAGGTTGAGGAGGAGGTGGTGGTGGTTGTGGGTTGGTGGGGAGGTGGTGGTGGTGGTTGTGGGTGGGGGGTGGGGGGATGGGGAGGTGGTGGTTGTGGGAAGGTGGTGGTGGTGGTTGTGGGTGGGGGTTGTGGGGGTGGGGGAGGTGGTTGTGGGTGGGGGAGAGGAGGTGGTGCTGGTGGTTGTGGGTCGGTGGGGAGGTGGTGGTGGTGGTGGTTGTGCGTGGGTGGGGAGGTGGTGTTGGTGGTTGTGGGTGGGTGTGTGTGGGGGCGGGGGAGGTGGTGGTGGGTGTGGAGGTTGAGGAGGAGGTGGTGGTGGTGGTGGTTGTGAGGGTGTGGGGGTGGGTGGGGAGGTGGTGGTGGTTGTGGGTGGTGGGGGGAAGACGTGATTCTCCTGTTGATCCCTCTGTTAATCATTCTATCTCTCAGGTCTTGCTTGACACAATAGCACAATAGATATAAAAACAAAAAACTACTGCGGATGCTGGAAATCCAAAGCAAAAACAGAATTACCTGGAAAAACTCAGCAGGTCTGGCAGCATCGGCGGAGAAGAAAAGAGTTGGCGTTTCGAGTCCTCATGACCCTTCATGAGCACAATAGATAGATGAAGATAGATAGGTAGAATTGAAGATAGGTATACTGAATGTTAACTTAACAAGCTAACGTTTTTATGCCTCTGGTTTGTTTTGGTTCCAACAGTAATTCTCAGTCCAGATACTGAATGCTCGTGTGCACCATCTGACTGATAAATGATGTTACTCAAATGAAAATATTAATAATTGTGACACTTCTATTATAAATGCAATTAGAAATAACTTGTAGCTGATTACTAGCAAATTCTGTGGCTAGTGCATACAATGACAATATATAGAATAATTTTAATGCTGCAATCAAGAAAATCAACATCTCTTGTCAGTTTTTATTTAAATTAAAGCAAATGGAGGTTTTATTGCAAAGGCTTTTAAGAAACAATCCATGTACCCACTATAACTAATTTGTTGTGTTAGATTCACATCGCTACATCATATGCTTAAAAGGACAATTCATGCTTTATTATTACCATTATTGTAGATTTCTAGGATTAATTGGGATTCTGAATTGGATCCCCTTCCAAAACTTTTTCTTGGTGCAAAAGCCAGCTCTATATGCAGTCCTCTGCTACCTATGAACTGAAGCATTATGTGTGAAATGAATGAGATGTAGCATGCCTCACAGAGAACTGCCTACATTTTTAGTTGATGGGTTTTATCAAAAATAGTGCAGGTTTCCCACAGTACATTCCTGATCTTCCCAATTGTTGGAAAAACATCAAGCTCAGACTACAACTACTGATTGGAGTGTATCGTAAGATATAAATTCAAACAGAAAATTAATCAGCAGGTTATTAGCAATAAAAATGACTGTTTATAAGAACAAAATAACAAAGTTTAAAAATTATTATATAGTTCTTTTTATGGGCCATTTTTTGGAAGTCTTAGAAATCTGTAACATGATTTACGTTAGCTTTTTAGAATCCTGACTCACCAAAATGTTTTGGATATACAGTTCAAGCAAACAAACTAAAGACGAGAAACAATATCAAGCTATAAATACGCAGAAAAGCTTCCATGCTATTGTGCTCACTTTAAAACAAAAACTTTTCTAGTGGGATATTCTCTAATGGACTGGCCATTATAGATAGTGCCTCTGTCTTTTTCTTGGAATGGAAAACCTACGTACATTATTCTGGAATTAAACCATTTTTCTCTTTTATGAAGTATATCTACAAGTAATTAACATAAAAGAGGTGGGCCATCATTTTGAAATAGTACCAATACTCCAGAAAGGATCCATGCCTGTTCCTCACACCCTGTATTCCCCAATTCCAACCCCCTCCCCCATCAAATGCAAAGACAATAAAATTACAAGCACAAAGCTGTCAACATAAGGCAGTTTAAATTTATCTTCTGGCTTTCATTTTAAAAGAGACTTGGAATTTCTTAAACTAAAATAAAAGGATGTAGCATTCACATGTAATTTGGAAGAGGATGGGTCTCTGTAGAGAGCTACCAAGTGTACCGACAATGTCATAGTCATTTACTTATGTTACACAATTCTCTCTATTCATTTCTGTTTTTGAATTTGATCTATATTACAGTGAGAATTGTGCTTATAATATTTGTAGTACAATTGTGGATTTAGCTCTGGGACATTTTATTTGTGATGTTTAGGTTTCTTCTAGAGCTGCTAGTTTGGCTCAACACACAATATGCCTTCTATAATCATGCAAATAGTTATTACTAGCAGTTGCTCAGAGTCAGAGCTGACACAAACAAATGCCCTGGGATCTGTACTGGGCTTTCTGCTTTGCACCCATATATATTAATGACGGGTGAAGGTATGGAAAGTTGTATATCCAAGTTTTGAGATGACAGTATATTAGGAGGCACAGTAAGGTATATAGCCAGGAGCAGTAAGTTATAAAGGGACAGACTAAATGAATGGGAAAAACTATAGAAGATATATTTTACAGTGGGGAAGTGTGAGGCTTTGGATCTGAAAAAGACAAATTGGAATATTTTCTTAATGGTAGAAAGTAACAATGGGATTTAGGTGTCCATTTACACAAATCTTTGAAAGTGGACGGGTACAAGAAGTAATTAAATCATTTAATGGAGTATTGACCTTTCACAAGACAGTTAGCATTCAAACACGAGTTCAGACCCTATCTGCATATAGTTTTGGGCACAAAACTTAAGGAAATATATATTGGACTTGGAAGGAGTACAGGAATAGCAATACCACGGGATTATCCAAATGGAGTAGGGGGCAGATCAGCAAGGATACAACTAAGCGGTAGAACAGGCTTGAGGGCCTAAATGGGCTACTTCTGTCTTATGAAAATCAAACATTTGCCTGACAAAAGTGCAGTTTTTCTTCTGCGCAAAATCAGGGCAATTCCAGTATTTTGTTCTACAAAATCATAGATAGACAAAGCATTAGTGAATTAAAAATTAGGCATGACTAGCCATAGCTGGGTGAAGAGTTCTTTTGTTCCTGGGGCCAGGATTAGCCAATACCCAAAACTATTCTGGTTCATTCACTTTTTCAATACAACAAGCTGCCTACATACACAGAGACAAAATTCTTGATATATATTAGTCAGGATGCAGAAACAGCAACTGAATTAGTTTTACCTTGAAGGATAATGAGCATTTGATCTGTAAACACAAATTTCTGTTCTTCAGATACTATGGGGGCTAATCATCTGAGTCCCAAGACATCGCTACAGTGGTTGTTCAGGGCAGTGGCCTAGCCACAAATATCTTAAGGCATTTCATCAATGGCCTTAGGCTAGATTTTTGTCTCCCAATGGAGGTGCGAATCAGGTCATGAAATGCTGAACCTATTTTATTTTTGCTGGAAAAACAACTTGCCTGTGCCTTCCCAATCTTGTACCATTTTTGTGTGGCCTTTCCATGGATTGGGAAGACCTTGCCAAAAGGCACATGCACCTCCAAGGTGGGAGACCCATGGTGAAGACCACAGAAAAATATTTCCTCCCGCACAATATATTCATCTGTTGGTGCAGGTTTTGGGAAGCTTTAAAAAATGCACCTCCTTGGAGAGTTTGTGGCCTGCTGAGGAGTCACGAACATTCTGAAAGGTAAGTGTAAAATGTTTTGAGACCTTCATATGTCACTATTAAATGTTGTATTGTAACGTAGATGTGTTTTTTAATGCAGTGTTTCATCATAGGGCTCTGTCCTACAAAGCTAAATTAACTAATACGTTGACCACCATTGTGTAAGTTTTGACATTATTTACAGTACTTTTTCCATTGGAGAAATGCCGTAATGCATTCAAAAATGTAAAAAAAAATGTCTTGATAAACTCTCCTTGTCATTAGTGGTATTGGGATGTAAATGTACAGACAGCTCCTACAGTGAAAGAAATCCCCTGCTTTTGAAAGGTGAAAAAATTGAAGCACCTGCACCTATCCATTGATTGGCAATCTGTTTCCTATTTCTTACATTCTTAAATGGAGAGGACATCATCTATTCTTACAATTTCAGGATCTTGCAGTCACAATCATGTTTTCATAGCTGCAAATGCTTGGCTGAGTTCCTAAAAACAGTGGGATACTCAATTCTGTTCACACAGCTGTTTAGGGGGATGACTGACAGTTTTTTCTGAAATTTTAATAACATCCTCTGCTTTTGATATGATTTCAGGGTACTTTGTTTTTGCTTCACACAAACTAATGGCCATTTGCCAACTTTTGGGGTAGACAGGAGATGGAGGTGGTCTCTAATGTGTGGTAGTACAAGAAAAGGGCAATTGTTGCCATCCTATTCATGAGACAACTGAGAGTACAAATTATGGTATGATCTGACTTTGCACTGTGAATACAAGTTAGAAATATTGAGAGAACATATCAACTGCAATACTGCCTTTTTAAAAAGTCACACAGTTTCATGATCTCTCAATTGTTTTTTTTAATTCATTTGCATTACTGTTTAGCATTTTTCTACATGTATCTCTATACATTTTAGAATTGGTTATCCTTGCATTCATTTTTCAGACCAAGTTTGTAGGGCCCTCTGCAGCCATCTTATCCTATAATAGCAAAGCACTGTCCTGTAGAAGGAAATGAGATGAAAATGGTAGTTCTCATGTGGCCTTATGTGATCCTATGTTTTGCTCAGTACAGAATAACTGTGAACTATCATCCCAACTCCAATGTTGACATTATGCTGAATGTAATGTTTCATACAACAGATGCATTGTGGAATTAGGCAGGTTATCTGTTCATAATGCGGGCTAAGTGACTTTGTTACAACAAATATGATAACATTAGTTCCAATGAAGATACGATACGACAGATTTATCTGCATTTTACTTAAACATAGGAAAATAGTTTTTTTTTATCCCCTTGCTTTCCTGAAGATGCTTACTCATGCTGGGGTATAATTCCATAGGCACCAACAGCCCTATACTGCCATGTGATCAATTAGCCCAGATACTGTGTGCTGATAACAACAACTTTCATTTATATAACACTTTTCATATAGCAAAATGTCCCAAGGTGCGTCACAGGAGCGTTATCAGACAGAAATTGTCATAAGGAAGATGTGGAGTCCATATGGGTGGAGTTAAGAAATAACAAGAGGAAGAAGACACTGGTGGGATTAGTCTATAGGCCTCCTAACAGTAGTGATGCTGTAGGACAGAGAATAAATCAGGAGATAATGAGGGCATGTAAAAAAGGCAGTACATTAATCATGGGTGACTTTAATCTTCATGTAGACTGGGAAAATCAAATTGGCAGAGGTAGCCATGAGCAAGAATTCATAGAGTGTATTCAGGACAGTTTCCTAGAACAATATGTTGTGGATTCAACCAGGGATCATGCTAGTTTGGATCTGGTAATGTGTAATGAGGCAGGTTTAATAAATGATCTCAGAGTAAAAGATACCAGAAGAAACAGTGACCATAGCATAGTGGAATTTAGCATTCAGTTTGAGAGTGAGAAACTTAGTTTGGAAACAACTGTGCTAAACTTAAATAAGGATAATTACAAAGGAATGAGGGCAGAGCTGGCTGGAGTGGACTGGGAAAGGAGTTTAGCAGAAAAGATGGTTGATGAATAATGGCAGACATTTAGAATTGTATAATATAATCAAGCAGAGTCAGCATGGCTTCATGAATGGGAAATCATGCCTGACAAATTTATTAGAATTCTTTGAGGAGGTAACAATATAGATAAACGAGATAGATAAAAGGGAACCAGTAGGTGTAATATATTTGGATTTCCATAAGGTACCACACAAAAGGCTACTTAATAAGATAAAAGCCCATGGTGTTAGGGGTAGTATATTAGCATGGATGGAGAACTGGCTAACTAATAGAAGACAGAGAGTTGGGATAGGGAGGGGGTGGGGAGCATTTTCAGGATGGTAACCTGTAATTAGTGGAGTGCCACAGGAATCAGTGCTGGGGCCACAATTATATACAATGTATATTAATGACTTGGATGAGGGAAATGACTGTACTCTTGCCAAGTTTGTGGATGGCACAAAAATAGGTGGGAAGGCAAGTGGTGAGGATGACACAAAGGGTCTACATAGGGATATAGACAGGTTAAGTGAGTGGGCAAAAACATGGCTATGGAATATAATGTGGGAAAATGTGAGGTTATGCACTTTGGCAGGAAGAATAAAGGAGCTGAATATCACTTAAATGGAGAAATACTGAAGAAAGCTGCAGCACAGAGGGATTTGGGGGTCCTTGTGCATGAATCCCAAGTTCATAGCATACAAGTTCAGCAGGTAATGGGTAAGGCAAATGGAATTTTGGCTTTTATGTCAAAGGGAATGGGGTATAAAAATAGGGAAGTCTTGCTAAAACTATACAAGGTGCTAGTTAGATCACACCAAGGATACTGTGAACAGTTTTGGTCTGCTTATCTAAGGAAAGATACACTGGCATTGGAGGCAGTCCAGAGAAGGTTCACTAGCTTGATCCCGGGTATGGAGGGATTTTCTTATGAGGAGAGGTTGAGTAGGTTGGGTCTGTCCTCATTGGAGTTTAGAAGAATGAGAGACGACCTTATTGAAATATATAAGATTCTTATGGGGCTTGACAGGGTAGATGCTGAGAGGTTGTTTCCCCTTGTGGGTGAGTCTAGGATCAGAGGGCATAATCTCAGAGTGAGGGGTCGCCCATTTAAGACAGAGATGAGGAGGAATTTCTTCTCTCAGAGGGTAGTGAATCTGTGGAATTCTTTACCCCAGAGGGCTGTAGCGGGTGGGTCGTTAAGTATGTTCAAGGCAGAGATAGTCATTTTTAATCAGTAAGGGAATCAAGGGCTATAGGAAAAAGGCAGGCAAGTGGAGTTGAGGATTATCAGATCAGCCATGATCTCATTCAATGGCGGAGCAGACTCAATGGTCCGAATGGACTACTTCTACTCCTGCGTCTTATGGTCTTATAGTGTTACATAATGAACCACTGGGATAAGTGAACAAAAGCTTGATCAAAGATGTAAGTTTTAAGGAACAGCTTAAGAGAGAAAAAAGAGGCAGGCTATTTAACCATGGGGGTATCAGAGTTAAGCTTAACCCTGTTCTCATCAGATAACCACACAACTGCAACTTCCACCAGGGGTCCTTGCATAATCAGCAGCCTTGCCTGATTTTTTTCTCCCTCCTTAAACAGGGTGCTGAGGCCAACTGAAGTTTCCCCAGTAATAATGATGAAAACAAAATATGGCGGATGCTGGAAACTTAAAATAAAAACAGAAAATGCTGGAAAAACTCAGCAAGTCTGGCAGCACCTGTGGAGAAAGAAACAGAGTTAACGTTTTGAGTCTGTATGACTCTTCTTTAGACCTAAAGAGAAGTAGAAATGTGTCATGAAGAGATATTGATGTCTATAATGTTATTGGAAATTATTTTTAAATTGGAATTGTAGTAGGGTCTGTGTCTATGTGTGTGTCTTTGTGTGGCTCAATTGGAATAAAGCTGGCTAGTCTGCGTGCTTTGATGTATAGAAAGAAGTAGGTTTAAAATGGTAATTAGTTAAGCATGACGAAGTTTAGAAACATAGGTGTGAAGAGGGCAATTTGCATTTTTAAATAACCCATTCAAAAGAATGGGTGAAATCTTGCACCTAGTTAGAATACGCCAAGCAATGTGTTTATTTTTTTCAGCTTACTAATAAAATTGGTGGAATTAAAGGATTTATTGTTAGGAGAGGTAAAATTTAAAAACCTAGTAATACAATGGAAAATTTACATTCAATGGAAAAGCTAGATATAAACAGAAAGGAGTTTGTGTGTGTAAGTCAAGGGCATTTGAGATCCAACCAGCCTGTAAGCCTACAACTGTGTCTGCAAAGGAACCAAATTGAAAGGACTTAATTTTGAATTTGTAAGGTCAAATGTGCTTTGCCTGGTGTCTGTTTAACGCCTTTGGGTTACTGTTGGCTTGATGAAGATTTACCTGGGAGTGACTAATTTGGGGGTTTGTTTAAAAGTTATTATGGTAGTAATTTGCAGACATGTGTATGTGTTTGATTTGTTGTTAAATTAATAAATGTTTAATTTAGTTTTATACAAAAAACCTTTCAAGGTTCAGTGGTCTTATTCCTGAACTCAGAGCCACATCTCAAACGTACCAATGGAAAATATAGATTATGACAGTTGTTCAAGTTTCCCTCTGGGGTTTAAGCAACTCAGCCTTTACCAACTGCTGTGTCATAACAAAATGTAATGGATTTTATACTGTTTAAGTGGGGGTGGCGTAGGTGGAGCAAGAAACAAGGTCAGGGATAGGTGGGAGCTAAGGAGAAATTTGACAAAGATGTCATGGACACAAGGCAAAGGGAGTGTTAATGGTACTGGTAAAGACTAAAGAAGGTGCTGAAGTGGCAGAAATGTAAGATAGCAGAATGTATTAATAGCAGAACAAGAGTCAGCGCTTTGTGAAAGCACGACATAGAAACAAGTGACAGATGACCCTGTAGGTGGGCAGGGGTTGGGGAAAAGGAAAACTGAATGAATAAATGAAAATAAATAAATAAAAAGTTTCCCCAAATTGATTCTGGCTGACGCGAGCTAATTCACCAGAAACCAAGATTGTACCCAGGATCTTCCAGGTCACTATGGAACACTACTACACCTGGCAGTGTAATGACTCACTTAAACTTCAAAAAACCTTTCTTTTCTGTTTTATAAATAAAATCAAAATCTGCCCCAATGCAAGGTTTATTTGAACATAATTGGTACAAAGAAAGTGCAAACTTTTCTCAGGAGCTGTGTAGGGTTTTGTTTAACCAAATACAGAGTGAACTGCGCATGATGAGCAATTAACAGACTTTAAATTACATGCATACATGCATGGTATCTAACAATTGCACTATAATGTGTCCAGAATAATTGGTGGCACCTCGCTAAATCTGCTTCTGTACCATGAACTGGTAAAATGATACCACTATAGATGGAACAGAATAGAAATTATACTGATCTGCCCCCCTCAGATGTGCTTACCTTAGTTGGCTGGATGGCTGGTTTGTGATGCAGGGTGATGCCAACAGTGCAGGCTCAATTCCTGTACCGGCTGAGGTCATCTATGAAGGCCTGCCTTCTCAACCTCACCTGAGGTGTGGTGACCCTCAGGTTAAACTTACCACCAGTTGTCTCTCTCTAATGAGAGAGCAGCCTCTGGGACTACAGTGACTTTCTTCCTTCCCTTAACAAAACTGTTCTTCTCTAACTGAGCTTCTTTTATTGTCAGCAAAGTCATGACCCACAATCACCAGTTTCAGATTTTACCAAAGCTCTAGAAGCCCTTTATCCCACAGCATTACTTCACTACTTTGTCTTATGCATACCTAAGTCATATTTCTGCTTCTTCAAGCATCACTGCATTGCTAGTTCACCTCATTACATTCCAGAACTGTGCTATCATGTTAGTTTGCTTTTCTTCGTGGGTGTATTTTTCTTCATTGCAAGTGACTATACTTCAAAGATACATCTTTGGATGTAAAGAACTTTAAGCATCTTGAGATTGTGAAAGGTGCTAAGTAAATGCAAGTCTTTCTTTAAGTGTGCTTGATTCTGAATATCTTGACATAAACTCCAACTATGATTCATAAGTTTACTGGACAATTAATTGCCCTAAGAAATTGGCTAATAACTCAATCAACATTTGGGATGAATTATTATTAGGCCCAATGCCACTCAATAATATATTTTCAATAATCCACCACTCCTTATCATGTAGCCAACATACACACACATATATATCTAAGTTTGTATATTAAAACTCTTAAAGGATATAATTACTGTCTGACGTGTTTACATAGTTGGTTCCCATTATTAATATGGACATAGAAAGTTTTAGTACAAAGATATAAAATATGAAAAGATACATAATTTTTAAGATTGGAACTGAATTGTCAATAAATAGACAAAATCAACTATTGTTCAAACTAACAGTATTAACATGGGAACTAAATTATGTCCTTACACCCTAACCGAAATTTCCCTCATCCTCTAACCCCACTTCGCTGAAAAATAACAACTGGTCTTGAATGCCCAGGTGAAACACCAGGGGAGATCAACATGACTGCTTGTCAACATTGCATTATAAATTTTCATGTCTACATTTGTAATAGAAACTGCCTATGTAAATTTGTCATGCTGTAATTACACCTTCCTGTCAGTGGTTGTGCTGCAGTGCCACTATTGATAGGAGGGTGTAATTACAGTGTGACAAGTTTATACTGACAGTTACCATTATAAATGTGGTCACAGGAATTTGTTAATAAAATGAAAGAACCACTTATTTTAAAATAGGTACTGATTTTATATATAAATATAATGATACATATCCACAAATGTATTTATAATATTCCTCTGTGCTGTTGTTCATGATAACTTAAATGACATGTTCTTTTATAAGAACAGGAGCATTACATCATATGCACTATTCTGTTATAGCGGCATGTATTCCTGTAAAGTCAAATTGTTGTTAAACAAATGGTGTGAAAGTGCACATTGAGATGAGTTAAGAGACTGTTGCCATTCTTTGTTAATTGGGCCCCATAAGAGTTTCTTTGGCATTTTATACTATTTTGGAGGAACACAATTTGGGCTGAATTTTACGGCTGGGGGTGGTGGTGGTCAGATGGCACGCCTCCCCTAGAAACCACATTGGTGTGGAGCCAACGCGCTCCACGCCGACCAGGCTCGTTAACAAGGGCCGAGTGGGACTTCCACCCCACAAGAGCTGGCAGCCCCAACAGTCCCGGAAGTGCCACAAAAGCGTCTGCGGCGGCTGCCGGGACTGCAGGTTTGGAGTGGAGTCCAAGGCCTAGGATCCCCGGAGCAGGTAGTCTAGGGTCTTGGGCCGGGAGGGTTTGGGATCGTTAGGGAGAGAGGCAATGATGAGGAGGGGGTAAGTTTAAGAGAGGGAGCGGGTAGGCAGGAAGTGGAGATTTAGCCTAAGGTTGGGCAGCCCCCAAAGAGCGATCCCAACTTCCTTCCTGCCCTTTAACCATTTCAGGTTAAAAATCAGGCTTCCCGCTCTGCTGCCCACGCCAAACATATTATGTTACGGGCAGCATATTATTCGGGTCAATAGGCTTGATAATAAGCCTAATTGACCCTTAATTGATTATTTTAATATGGCGGGCGGGCTGCTGATTTTGGCGCCCGCCCACCCTCCACCCCCGTATTATGGGGATGAGCTCCGGGGTGGGCAGAAAGGTGGTGGGATGGGAGCCCACCCAATTTTATGTGCCCCCCCCCCTTGCTGGGGGCATGTAAAATTCAGCCCTTTGAATGTGACATCTGAAGCATGCTAGTGAAATGTGGCAGATAGCAAGTTCATGGTACACATACCATTTTTTATAATATTACTAATGAGAGTCCTTTGGCACCACTCATTTTAAGTCAAAGGATACAGGACAGGAACACTTAAAACAATTCGTTATTCTAGGGTTGCAAAGTGTTACTGTGTCTTCTTTTAAGCCGGCTAGGTTTACTTGATGTTAAGTAAAAAATAAGGGACTTCATTCAAGTGTTGCTACTCAGATTAAAGATCACGACCCTGATTTTGTTTATGTCTCCTTTGGTTAACCCATATGGAGACATTGAGTTGTCCTGGAGCCATCAGCTCAAAAAAAGACTAACACAAGTGTACCTGTTTTGTTCCAGTATATTATGAACTTTCAGTTAATACTTAAAATTTTGACACAAACAGGCTATTAAAATGGCCACTGCAAATCATGTGACCTTTGGCATTTTGCACTCCACACAATACTGAGTCTCAAGCAAATATCCAATTAAATATGGACATTCACAGTCATCCAGGGAATTCACACATCCTGTTGTTTAAGAATGGATCATCAACAAAATAACTAAAGCATCCCCGTCTTTGGGCAAAAGAAACTTAATGTGTGTTAGCTGCATGTGAATGAATTCCATCAATCTTCCATTGTATTATCATGGTCCCTCATCCAAACTAGACTGGGTGAATTTCAAGGTATCAAACAACAACACGGGATGTAATCAACACACCAAAAGGACTTTGAACTTGTACAAGTCACATGGTGAGGAAGCCATTTTGTTGTCTGCTTTTAAAATAACAGCAAGAAGCTGTTCTGCAGTCAGAGTTCCATCAGCATGCCATAAAACCAGCTGCGAGTCATCGAAGCAGCCAAGAAATAAACAGAAATACCTTGAAAGGGGTAGAAGGACTCCTCTGAACCTGGGAATCAACATCCTCGAAATTCAACTACAAAAAGCCTCACAACTAAATGAGAATGCTCTGCTTTAGAAGTCCTTTACCTCAGCTAAAGTATCAATTTCATTTATGAAACTACAGGCCTGCCATGAAAGAGGCTGAGAGAATCCTGAATTGTAATTGTATTGTTTTACATTCATCTGTACCTAACCTTTGTGTGTGTGATAGTGTGAATCGAGTGAGTGAGATGTCAAGTTTTAAACATCCTGGGCAAGTGTGTGATAATAAATATCCTTTTTTTTATTTTAAAACTCACCAAAGGCTTGGGATTATTTAAATTTGTACAATCACTTTGAGAGTAAGAAAACATACACCTTTTACATATAAACATATTTATCTTGGGCAATAAAAAGGAACCCTTTTTAAAGGGGCATAACTAATAAAACCCAAACCATATAAAGGAAAGGAAACTTAACATATTAACTAATATCATTTCCCATATTATGTTTTTCCCATATCTGCTTCACGTTCCAGTTCTGGCAGTGCCTACTGGTCGTGGAAGGCTTTGAGTGCACTGGTGGACATCTTCTCTAGGGCCACCCAGGCTCAGATAAAGCCATAGAATAGAGGCAGGCAGCCAGAGTAACAAGCCATGTCCGTGTAAAACGTAGACCTGTGGGTATGACTTTGGTTATGGTAAATTTGATTAGGAGCCCGTAAGAGATTATGGCTCTCATGAATTCTGTTTCCAAGGTGTTTTTTCTGGAAATTTCAACTGATCTTTTTTATTTCACATTAAGCAGTATGCTATGTCTAAAGTGTGTCAGGCAAGAAGTACCCACAAGCATAAACATTTTTATAGATTTACTTATTCTTTGATTAAGGCCTGTAGTAAATTACGGGGTGAACAATTCATGACATTTGTGTTTTATTCCAAAAAATATATTTTATACATAAGATTTGTAAAAGGTACATTACAGGACAGTTCAAATTTTACATTACACAAAGTGCAATACAGTTTTTTTTCCTTCAATACAGTATGTGGCACTCTGAGGTGCCCCATTATACTCAGAGTTGGAGGTTATATTTACTATTGACATTTCATGTTAAACATTTTCTGGTTCATGAAGCCCAAAGGACTTTACATGGATTCCAGACCCTCAGTATACTATGACAGTAGGGTCTTAGACCTATGTGAATGAATTCTATCAACCTTCCATTGTATTACCATGGTCCCCCATCCAAACTGGACTGGGTAAATTTCAAGATATCAAACAACAACACAATTATCTTCATTTAGCCATTGCTGGTGGCTGCCCCAAGCTTTAGTACATCCCTCAGCATATAGTCTGGACCTTGGAATGTGCCAGTTTGCAATACTCAGTTGTGGACAGCTCTTTGTATTAGAAGATCAACAATTTTCAGGCACACCAAAGTGCGTCAAGGTAATGGTCCTCCAGGCGCACCCCTGGAAGCAGCCCGAGAATATGGAGCCCTGCGTTACAGAGCAACTTGGAACAAACTTTGCATCTTTCCAGACCTTCTTTACAAAGGCACATTCGAGAAGGAGGTAGGCGATGGTCTCTTCCCCATCACAGCTGCCTTGAGGACGGCGTACAGTGGTGCTGAGACTCTGGGTATGCAAGAAGGATCTAAAAGGGAGGGCCATTCTCACCACCAGCCAAGGTGCATCTTGGTGCTTGTTTGAAAGTTCTGATGAGGCATTCTGCCAAATGACTTTGACAGTCTGCTCGGGAAACCACTTCACAGGATCCATCAGCTCCTTTTCCCACAAGGACTCAAGGACGTTACATGCAGCCCGCTGCCTGATGGACCTGTGCTTAAAGATGTTTATCTATACAAATTTGTTCATAGAGGTCTACAGCACAGAAAAAGGCCCATCGAGTCTGCGCCAGTCAAACAAGTACATAACTATTTTAATCCCATTTTCCAGCACTAGGCCCATAGCTTTGTATGCCATGACATCACAAGTGCACATCCAAATACTTCTTAAATGTTATGAGGGCTTCTGCCTCTACCAACCTTTCAGGCAGTGAGTTCCAGATTCCCACCACCCTCTGGGTGAAAAAGTTCTTCCTCACAACCCCTCTAAACCTCCTGCCCCTTACCTTAAATCTATGCCCCCTGGTTATTGATCCCTCCACTAAGGGGAAAAGTTCCTTCCTGTCTACCCTATCTATGCCCCTCATAATTTTATATACCTCAATCATGTCCCCCCTCAATCTCCTCTGCTCTAGGGAAAATAACCCCAGTCTACCCAATCTCTCCTCATAACTAAAACTCTCCAGCCCAGGCAACATCCTGGTAAATCTCCTCTGCACTCTCTCTAGTGCAATCATATCCTTTCTATAACATGGATTCCAGAACTGCACGCAATACTCTAGCTGTGGCATAACCAGCAGTTTATACAGTTCCAGCATAACCTCCCTGCTCTTATATTCTATGCCTCGGCTAATAAAGGCAAGTATCCCATATGCCTTCTTAACCACCTTATCTGCTTGTCCCGCTACCTTAAGGGACCAGTGAACATGCACACCAAGATCCCTCTGATCCTCGGTGCTTTCCAGGGCCCTACTATTCATTGTGTATTCCCATGCCTTGTTTGTCCTGCCCAAGTGCATCACCTCACACCTATCCGAATTAAATTCCATTTGCCACTGATCAGCCCATCTGACCAACCCGTCTATATCGTCCTGTAATCTAAGGCTATCTTCCTCACTATTTACCACCGCACCAATTTTCGTGTCATCCGCAAACTTACTGATCAACCCTCCTACATTCATGTCTAAATCATTTATATATACCACAAACAGCAAGGGACCCAACACCAACTCTTGTGGAACCCCACTGGACAGAGGCATCCAGTCACAAAAACACCCCTCGACCATCACCCTCTGCTTCCTGCCACTCAGCCAATTCTGGATCCAATTTGCCAAATTGCCTTGGATCCCATTGGCTCTTACCTTCGTTATCAGTCTCCCAAGTGGGACCTTATCAAAAGCCTTGCTGAAGTCCAAGTAGACTACAATGCATTGCCCTCACCTACACACCTGGTCACCTCTTCGAAAAATTCAATCAAATTGGTCAGACATGAACTCCCCTTAACAAAACCATGCTGACTGTCCTTGATTAATCCCTACCTCTCCAAATGTAGATTAATTCTGTCCCTCAAAATTGCTTCCAATAGTTTCCACACCACTGAAGCTAGACTGACTGGCCTGTAATTCCCTGGTTTATCCCTTGCTTCCTTCTTGAATAACGGTACCACATTGGCTGTCTTCCAGTCCTCTGGCACCTCTCCTGTGGCCAGAGAGGTATTGAAAATTATTGCCAGCGCCCCTGCTATCTCCTCCCTTGCCTCACTCAACAGCCTGGGACAAATTTCATCCAGGCCTGGAGATTTATCTATTTTTAAGCCTGCCAGGCCGCTTAGAGCCTCCTCCCTTTCTATGCTAATTTCTTTAATTATATCAAAGTCCTTCTGCCTGATTTCCATACCCATGTCGTCCCTCTCACTTGTGAACACCAACACAAAGTATTCATTTAGAACCCTACCTATGTCTTTCGGCTCCACACACAAATTACCTCTATGGTCCTTAATGGGCCCTACTCTTTCCCTAGTTATCCTCTTACTTTTAATGTACTTGGAAAATAACTTTGGATTTTCCTTTATTTCACCTGCCAATGTTTTTTCATGCCCCTTTTTTGCTCTTCTAATTTCCTTTTTAAGTTGCCCCTGAGACATTCTATACTCCTCTAGGGCTTCCGCTGTTCTGAGCCCTCGGTATCTGCCATAAGCCTCCCTTTTTCTCTTTATCCAATCCTGTATACCCCTCGACATCCAGGGTTCCCTGGATTTGTTGGTCCCGCCCTTTATCGTTACTGGAATATGTTGGCCCTGTACTCTCCCTATTTCCTTCTTGAATGAGTCCCACTGCTCTGATGCAGATTTACCTAAAAGTAGCTGCTCCCAGTCCACTCTGGCCAAATCATATCTGACCTTATTAAAACCGACCTTTCCCCAATTTAGAACTCTGATTTCTGACCCATCCTTGTCCTTTTCCATAACAACCTTGAATCTAATGGAGTTATGATCACTATCTGCAAAATGCTCCCCCACTGATACCTCTACCACTTGCCCGGCTTCATTCCCTAAAATTAACTCCAGGACCGCCCCCTCACTTGTAGGACCTTCTACATATTGGCTTAAAAAGCTCTCCTGGATGCATTTTAAGAATTCTGCTCCCTCTAAACCTATCGCACTATGACTAACCCAGTTAATGTTGGGGAAGCTGAAATGCCCCAATACTACTACCCTCTTTTTTTTTCACAAGGGTCAGACGGTAAGGCACCATCCATCTGACTGCAACATTTCATGGAACCTTAATTTAATATTCATGTCTGTCTCATATGCCATTTTATGTAAAAAGTCTCTCTTCTCTTAAGCAGTCTCTCAGGATCGAGGATGACTTCCTTCCACGCTGGTTCAACGGGTTCTGAGATGACTCGAAGAGTTGGGTAGATTAATTGTTTGCAGGTTTGTGCACTCTCTCCGATGCCTCTACTTTGCCACTGCATGTTCCTACGAAGTTTCTCAACGTGTTTATTCCCGAATAAACCTTCTCCATTTTGGTCAGTCACAAGCCAGGGACTCCCATGAGTCATTGGGGATATTTGATCTCTTCAGGGATGCTTTGAGGACATCCCTAAAGCATTTTCGCTGTTGTCCTGGGAGTCTCCTGCGGTGACCAAGTTCCAAGTAGAACAGTTGCTTTGGGAGCCTGGTGTCAGGCATGCGAATCACATGACCTACCCAGCTCTCCTGGTTTTGAGTCTACTTGTTGATTTAATGTGATTGCAGTGCATTGCTTTGCTACTTGTTAAAATTGCTGGAAGTGGCTGAAGATGTATTATAATGCCTGTGCTAAAATCTACTGCTTTCTTAGATTTCTGGCCACCTTTAAAACACCAGCGACTATGATTTAACCTCACAGCTCAAAAACTGCAGTCAAAATGTGTTTGTCTTATCTGAGGCTTTCAGTGTGTGAGGATGTGGAAACGTACCTGAAAGAGATGGAGAGTCCTCTGTAGCAATTCTGGAGAAAGTCTGAAATTAAAAGCTTGTATGTTGCAATCCGTTGTGACGCAGCTGTCAGCAACAAAAAAACACTCATGGAAATGTATTTACGCAGTTTTAGCATATGCTGCACTTTCCCCTGTTGAGACTGGAATGTGCATTCGTTGTTCTGGCATCTTATTGTATTGTTCATTAACAAAATACAACAACAGTTTCTGACAGGTAACTCTGCACCTAGGTACCATTCATTAGAGTCTATATTAAGTTACGGATGCCATGAATATGTATCTTCAGAGATAGATCTGGGGTGTGCATTAGTTAATTGCTTAGAATATGGTCCCAAAACGCGGAAGCGTGTTACTTTCCAATTTCTATTCCTACTCTGGACAGCCCCTGTCTCTGCCACATACACGCCCTAATACTGCATGTGAATTCACTGGGACAATTTAAATCAGCATTGACAAGTAACTCAATCCAAAGATAAAAACAGGTGATAAGTGCCAAGGAAATATTGCTCTGGTAAACCAGATTTTATGTCAAGATATTATCGTTCACTTACCACTGCCCTCGCAGTGCCGCCCTTAGGCCTATATTGAAATTCGCAACGTTAAAAATGGGTGAAAATACGAAAAATTCTGGAAACACATGGCATCTAAGAAAAGTAAAAGGTTGTTGTCCCTCGTGGATATGTTCTGTAAATATGCGGCCGACTTTTTTCCTCTCCCTGAATAATTTTGAAAGCTTTAACTCAGTCCAAGCACCTGGGTTCCTATGTTTATTTTGATTGTCGACACTAATAGATACAAAGTAAGTTTGACTGTAACTGAAAAATTAAGCACAGGGTGTCGGCTGGATCGCCGGCGGGGCTATCAGCATTAGAAGCCGCGGGTACATCAACAGCGGCGGGGAGTAATCCACCTTTACACGAAATCTCCACGAAACGGGAGGAATTACACAGTGTTTCATTCTGAAAAGGATTACGCTGATGAAATATCGTTGCTGCTTCAAGAGCTTGCTGTTTATAAACGGAATATTCCGACGCTTTTTGACAGTAATCCTTCACAAGTAGCATCACTCTTTGGCACGGGTATTATCCTAAAGCGATAAGGAACATAGGCAAGTGACAGACTTGACAAAAACGCTCCTTAGCAAGTCTCGTCACTGTCGCAAACTTACAATTAAATAAAAACGTGAGATTCGTTTGATGCGAAAGTAGGAGATGGCTCTTTTTTAGGGGGGGTGGGGGGGGCGGGGGTGGGGAGGGGGGTGCAGAGGGGAGCGCAACTTGTCCCCACACCCCCAGACTTGCCCCCTGGCTGCCCAGCTGTGTTGTCTTTGCAGTGAAGTTTGTGTGTACATTCCTGAGGTCAGCGCTGCTTTGCTCACTGACAACTGATTCATTGGCAGCGGGATCGCACCGGAGCGCGCGCCCAGACTGGCCGGCGCCAGCCCCGTGACGTCACCCATTCACACTGCGCTCCAGCTGGCGCCGGCCCGGCGGCTGCCATGGCAACAGGCACGCCAATCAGAGGCCGGCCACAATCCAATCCAGCTGCTCGAGCCGGGGAGTCCCGTGCGCCGCTGATGAATTGCCATTTAATTCTGCACCTTTAGCCCGAGCAGAGAGGGGAGGGAATGCACACCTGCATATTTGCATTTTCTCTCATTGCTGCCAATATTATTTTCTTATACACACACACATATATATATATATATATTTAAATAACCCAGCTGCACGCACATTTCGCTGAAGTTTTACTTAGTGCAATGTCATTACTTATAAACACGTCCTTTGTGTCACTCTTTTAAATAAGAGACAAATGCCGATTTTTATTTTGCCTTCCCTGTTCAGGAGATTGAATGATTGACTTAAGCACTCCGCAGATATTTTTAAAGAGCTCCTGGTTGCAGACTGTGCCTGGATGGTCAGGCCCTGGTGGGGAAGCGTTGCTGTAGTTGATTGTGCTGCTGCCCTATCGTTGAAGCGCGGAAGGCTGTTAAACGGTGAAGACGGTATGTACGTGCTCTTCTTTACTGTATGTGTGTATATACACTTTAATAAAACCTTCGCTTTACGTGTGGCCACTGTGCTTATCTCTTCGCGCGATCACTAGCCCTTTCAGCTGTACGTGTGAAGCGAATGGGTTGCTTCAGTCAGTACTCGCAGCCGAGAGAGTTGGTCACTTTAAGTTCAGTATTAACTTCGCTACTAAAGGTCAGAATGGCAGCAAAGCTTTCCCACTGCACTTTTACAGTACCTCAGCTACATTGTACATCCCGCCAAACTTGTGTGCCAAGAACACCATTTATACTCTACGTCAGTTTGTTGTAACGATGTGTAAAGCCGATAAACAATTTGAGCCCTCGGATTTAGTCATAAATGAAACACGGTTAAATAAAATTGCCCACAGAAAGTTAAGGACTTCTATTCAGTACCACCTTGCCGTATGCCCAGGAAGTCCTAAAAATTTATGGATTGATCGCAAAACATGTTAATTTTAAATATCTTCAAGAACGTAGTTTTCAAATAATTTCGTTTAGGGCTGGGTCTGGTCAATCGACGTTTATTTGCTAAATGCATCTCCACATAATGTGATTTACTTCAAAAGTCTTGACATGACTTGCTCCACGTGCCTGTGTACATTCTTGTTTCCCATCAGTGACTACGTTAGGTAAAACAACCCATTTAATCCGCTGGAGTATTAGAATCTGACATCCTCTTTTTCTCTCCATCTCCTTCCACAAAAAACAGATAAACGCTAATGTAAAACAGAGAAAAAAAATGCTCAAATGTTAACTCTCTTTAAGTGTTGGATCTGAATCTCTAGGTGTGTTCTGGAGGATTTTCTTGATCAGATGTTCCTGGCCCAGTCAGGAAGGAGGCTTTGCTGGATCAGGTTCTGGGCAATGAGGTGGGTCAAGTGAATCAAGAGGCAGTATAGGAACATTTAGGGAACAGAGATCATTCTATAATAAGATTTAGGTTAGTTATGGTAAAGGGCAAGGAGCAATCTAGAGTCAGAATACTTAATTGGAGGAGGACACCAATTTCAGTGGGGTGAACGCACATCTGGCCCAGGCAAATTAGAATCAAATTACAGGCAAAACTGTAACAGAACAATGGGCTGCCTTTAAAAAGATGGTTTGGTACATTCCCACAAAGTCGGAGCTCCGTGGATGACAAAATAGATATCCACTTGTGGGAGAGATGAGAACCGGGGATACTGTTTAAGAATAAGAGGTCTACCCTTTAAGATGGAGATGAGGATATGTTTCATCTCCTAAAGGATCGTTAGTGTGTTGAATTCTCTTCCCCAGAAAACAGTGGAGGCTGGGTCATTCAATTTATTCAAGGCAGAATTAGACAAATTTTTGATAGAGAAGGGAATCTAGGGTTATGTAGTGCAGATGGCAAAGTGGAGTTGAGACACAACCAGACCAGCCATGATCTTATTGAATGGTGGAGCAGGCTCAAAGGGCTGAATGGCCTACTCCTGCTCTTAAGTTGTATGCTCCTATATAGAATAAGATGACGCAGAAAAAAGTGCATTTGACAAGTCAGTTGGATAATACAAGTGAGAACCAGGCTGAATATAGAAAGATCTGGGAAGTGAAAAATGAAATGAGGCAGAGAGAGAGTATGAGAAGAGATTGGCAGCTAACATAAAAGGAAATCCAGCAGTTTCCTATAGACAAGTAAAAAGAATAAGGCAGTAAAAGGGCACTAAAAAGAGAGGTGTGGCTAGTTAGGGATGAAATAGGGAATCCATGTGTGGAGGCAGATGGCATGGCTGAGGTACTAATTCCCATGTCATAGTGAAAGAGGAGGCATTTAAGTCACTGGATGGGCTAAAAATTGAGAAAGAGGAAGTATTAGAAAGGCCGGCTGTACTTAAATTTGATAAGTCATCAGGACCTGGTGGGATGCATCTGAGGACATGAAGAGAAGTAAGTGAGGAAATTGTGGAGCTACTGTCTAGAATCTTCTAATTTTCCTTAGACACGGGGATAGTGCCACAGGACTGGAGAATTACAAATATTACATCCTTGTTCAAAAAAGGTGCAAGGATAAACCCAGCAATTTTGGTCCACTCAGTTCAACTTCAGTGGTGTGAAAGCTTTTCAAAATGATGATTCAGGAGAAAGTAAACAATCATTTGGATAAATGGGGATTAATTAAAAAAAAAGACATGGATTTGTGAAACACATCATATTTAGCTCACTTGATTTAAGTTTTTTGATGAAAGGTGTTTGTTGGCAAACCTATTATGTAGCACTTTATCAATGTTGCAGCTCATGGAATAAAATGGACAGTGACAGTATGGATGTAAAGTTGGCTGAATGACAGGGAACAGAGTAGTGGTGAATGGTTGTTTTTTGGACCAGAGGAAGATACACAGTGGGATTCATCATGGGTCAGTATCAGGGTGACTGTTTTTGTGTACTGGGCAAAATACCAATTTACAGATGAGACAAAACTGGGAAGTATTGTGAACTGAGAATAGTGGTGGACTTCAAGAGGGCATTGACAGGTTGGTTATATGGGTGGAATCATGGCAGATGAAATTTAATGCAGAGAAATGTGAAGTGCTACATTTTGGTTGGAAGAACGAGGAGAGACAATATAAAATAATAGGTGCAACTCTAAAGGGGATGGAGGAACAGAAAGGCCTTAAGGTATACGTGCACAAATCAGTGAAGATGGCAGAGCTGAATGAGAAAATAGTTAAAAGGGGTATGAGATTTGGGGTTTTATAAATTAATGCGTGTGAGAACAAAATCAAGGCAATTATGATGAACCTTTTATAAAATACTGGTTTAACCTCAATTGGAGTATTGTGTCCAATTCTGGGAACCATACTTTTGGAAGGATGTCAGGGCTTTGGAGTGGGGGGAGCAGAAAAGATTTGAGAATCGTTCCAAGAGTTGGTCTTCAGTTGCATGAAGCTGAATTTCTCTCTTCTAGAGAAGAGAACATTGAGGAGGTTTGATAAGAGTTGTTGAAAATCATGAGGGTCTAGACTGATTAGATCGAGAGAAACTCTTTCCAATGGCAATGGGGTCCAAAACCAAAGAACACTGATAATAAAGTGAGTGGCAAAAAAAAAACTAACAATGACATAAACTTTTTTAAGCAGTGATTGGTTAGGATCTGGAATGCACTGTCTGAGTCTGTGGTGGAGGATGATTTAATCGTGACTTTCAAAAGGGAATTGAATAATTATTTGAAGGGAAAGAACTATGGGGAAAAGGTTGGGGAATGAGAGAGCCAGCATGCGCAGAATGGGCCAAATGGCCTCTCTTTTAGCTGTAACCATTCTCTGATTCATAATGACTGGATTTTCTTCTAATATTGCCTTACGGAAGCAACTTTGCTAAAATGTGACAAATTATGTGGCTAAATAGGAACATGGTGTGTTTTTGTCTTTAAATAACCTGAACAGACAGAATACACCATTTCAAATGTGTGGCCTTGTTTTTGCTTTGGTTAATTGTGTTCAAAATATCCTTATTTTAGGAATCAAGTGAATCCAACTTACTTGTTGGACAAACGTTATTGTAAGATCTACATTTATCTCCTTCAAAAGCTCTCCTGCCCGCATCCTAACCTGCACCACGTTCCATTCAACTATTGCCCCATGTCCTCGTTGACCTTCATTTGCTCCTGACCCCAATGTCTTGGTTAAACTCTTATCCTTCATGGCTTGGCCTTGCCCTATATCTCTAATCTTTTCCAGCTCTATGAACCTCCAAGAGCTCCACGTTCCTCCCACTCTAGCCTTTGCATCCCCTACTCATTTTGACCCATATTTGGCAGTCATGGCTTCAGCTGTCAAGGCCCGACACTGGAACTCCCTCCCCAAACCTCTCTGCCTCTTCACCTCTACCTCCTTAAAACCTAACTGATCAAGCAGTTTACCCCTCCTAAGGTGTCCTTTGGTGCATGTTTTTGCCTTACTGTGTACCTTGTGAAGTTTTTCTGCTTTTTCTATTTTAAAGATGCTATACATAAATGTAAGTTATTGTGTATTTGTATATAATTGTGCTGTGTTTTGTCTGTTTTTACTTCTGTTCGTTTTGGTTTCTGTCTCTGTGTTTCAAATTTCATTTAATTTTCCCTCACACAACTTGCGTGGTCTGTGGCAGAGGCACAACCTCATTTTAAAAAGTTAGATAACATCAAGGACAAAACAGAACTTGGAAAGAACTGAGCTATGTTGATAATTTGGAATGATCATGTCATGGAAATCCCGCAGAACAGAAGAAGTGAATCACATCACACAGTAAATGATATGGGCAGATGCCATTTTATTATTTTTTTTGATGCTACTTGCTTTTTTTGTGTGTGATTTGCTTCATAGCTCCAGAATTGATGTCACAATCACCATAGGGCTGACAGCATTAACATTTGAGCCAAAATTGTCTCTATTTGTGTTCTAGCAGGAGCGGAACCACAAGTCTTGCAATGGGTTTTCTCCTCCACAACACAACCAGCTGACAGAATGCTTTTTTAAAATTCATTCATGGGTATGTGGGTGTCACTGGCTAGGCCAGCATTTATTGCCCATCACTAATTGCCCTTGAGAAGGTGGTGGCAAGCTACCTTCTTGAACCGCTGCAGCCCATGTGACCCAGGTACATCCACAGTACTGTTAGGGAGGGAGTTCCTGGATTATGAGTCAGCAACAGTGAAGGAATGGTGATATATTTCCAAGTTTGGGTGGTGAGTGGCTTGGAGGGGAACTTCCTGGTGGTATTCGGAAACTATCGTGTCCTAAAGTATCAACATCTTAACAAAGGTTTCAGCTTATGATCTCATATCATGGATGTGGGTCTAGCACGTGGGTACAGGTTGTGTTGCTAATTAGAGTAGATATTGGGCCGTAACGTCCGAGCTCCAGGGTAGGACTACCACAAAGATCCACTGGGGATCGCTCCTGGAAGTTCCCAAGTAGGATTTGCACGGCAAATGCCTGGGAAGTACTAACTTCCCATGGGCAATTGCCCCTGAACTGAAACCAATATGAAAATTGCAATTTAAATTGCAAACTTCAGATGGTTCGGACTGTGTTACAGAATAGTTACCCGGAAACGATTAGTTAGAATTTTAAAATTGAAACCACTTCTAGCTTCTGGGTAACCATTTTTCACAGACCCACTCGACAAACCACACCTCCCCCCCACCCCCCCCTCCCCCCCAATCACCAGATCCTACCCACTTACCTGATACACCTTGTCAAAGACCTTTAAACCTGCCTGGTTTACCTGGTTAATCCCGTTTTTAAAAAAAAAACCAGGGGGCATAGCTTACTTACCTTCGACCCTACAGCACCTGACGCTAGGTTCCGGCAATGCTTGCCCGGCCTGAGTTGGAAGGTCGGATGAGATAGGATTAGCTGGATTTCAAGTAAATACTTCAAGTGGAGTGGCAATTCAACTCAATTGTGTCTCCATCGGAAGTTATAGCCTATTATGTCAAAATTATAAAATGGAAACTAACATTTGGTTTAACTGCTACTTTTTCTGTTTATCCTCAACAGGAGCAGTATCTTAATCCTATACACTTGGCTTTCTCCAATCCTGTTTATCCTCCATTCCTTCAGCTCCCTATCTAACCAGTTAAAAGTTGACATCGCCTCTGCTCCAGTTACTAACTGCTCCAGTTACTAACTCCTGTCGTGCTTTCCACAATCTCTCTAGAGTGCAGCCTATAGGTCCTAGATATTTAATTTACTTCTAGAAGGTCAAGGCCAATATAAGGACTGGGTGCCATTATCAAAGGATAAGGGAATATGAGGATTGATCAGAATATAGATCATCACCATTTCTATAATACCAGTGGCCATTGTAGGTAAGTGTTGATGTGCAACTTGTTTTGAGTTATTGTTGTACTGTAATTCATTTTGTTTTTCTTTTCAGGAAAATGAAGTACAATTGCTGTTATAGAATTTTTCAATTTGTGGAACATGAACTAGGGAAGGAATAGGTCACATACACAGCCTGATCAGATGTTATCAACTATCAGAACTGCAACAAAGATGTTTCTGTGAGAAAGTACAACACATCTCTGAAAACTGGTTCCTGGAAATGATATTTGGACAATCCATTCACGTATGTGACAACAGGAAAAGAGCTACCATGTCAATAAACTGATGTATCGGAGTAAGGAGTAGTATGTTTCCACTATCTGAAGAATGTGTGATCTGATGCTAGCCAGTCCATGTCATTGTAGATTTGCTGCTTATTTTGCCTTTTTTTGCAATCAAAAATTATTGATAATCATTGAAGAAAAATTTTCTGCTCTCACTGTGCTTTTTCCCTTGTGTGGAGTCGACTCACAATCGAAAATCAAAGATAAACAAAATTTGAATGAAAGCTTCGAGTTGAAAGTAAAGAGCAATAGTCAAAGCCGCAGAGACTTGGAGAAACTGAATAGGGTTTCTCTGATTTCGGATCCGATAAAGTATGTTCTGATGATCATAACTGGATAGAATGACATTCCATTGTCTTATTAACACTGTCACCAAAAGCCACCTCTAATCCACGTGGGATGGCCTAGCAAATACTCGTTTTACAAATTCCGAGAAGAACCTAGAAAAAGAGGTGAAGCCTTTGTCTTAATAAAGCCTTTTTGATAAAGATTTGACTGAATTCTGGGGCTTTGATCCTTTCTGATTAATTTTTTGCTTTGTGGTAATAGCTTGCTCAATTACTTTGCTGGGAGTGGATCTACTATGGAAGGTGGGATGTGAAAAATCAATAACAAAAACAAAAATAGCTGGAAAAACTCAGCAGGTCTGACAGCATCTGTGGAGAGGAAGACAGAGTTAATGTTTCGAACCCATATGACTCTTCATCAGAACTAAATAGAAATTAGGTGAAATAAGCTGTTGAAGGGGGGTGGGACAGGTGGAGCTGGATAGAGGACCAGTGATAGCTGGAGGCAAAGGAGAGATTGCCAAAGATGTCATAGACAAAAGGTCAAAGGGGTGTTGACGGTGGTGATATTAACGAATGGTGACATTAAGGGTAGAAAGCAGGATGGGAAAGTGACAGATGGCCCTAGTGGGGGTGGGGTGGGGGGGAAGGGATTGAAATAGGCTGAAAGGTGGAGATAAAACAATAGAAGGAAATAAATTTAAAAATAATAATAGAAATAGGTGGGAAAAGAAAAATATGTTAAAAAAATATATAATAATTATTAGAAAAAAGGTGATCGAAAAGTGGGTGAGGATGGAGGAGAGAGTTCATGATCTAAAGTTGTTGAACTCAATGTTAAGTCCGGAAGGCTGTAAAGTGCCTAATCGGAAGATGAGGTGCTGTTCCTCCAGTTTGCATTGCGTTTTACTGGAACATTGCAGCAGGCCAAGGAGGGACATGGGGGCATGAGAGCAGGATGGTGTGTTGAAATGGCAAGTGACAGGGAGATCTGGGTCATGCTTGCAGACAGACTGAACGTGTTCCGCTAAGCGGTCACCCAGTCTGCGTTTGGTCTCTCCAATGTAGAGGAGACCGCATCAGGAGCAGCGAATGCAGTAGACTAAATTGAGGGAAATGCAAGTGAAATGCTGCTTCACTTGAAAGGAGTGTTTGGGCCCTTGGACGGTGAGGAGGGGGGAAGTAAAGGGGCAGGTATTGCACCTTCTGTGCTTTCATGGGAAGGATCCATGGGAGGGGGTTGAAATGTGAGAAGCTGTAGTTGAGGTAGCTGTGGGAGTCAGTGGGCTTGTAATGAATATTGGTGGATAGCCTATCACCAGAAATTGAGAAAGAGAGGTCTGCTTCCTGTAAGGACTCCATCCCATTCTCTCAGTTCCTTCGCCTTTGTCACATCTGTTCTGATGATGCCACTTTCCAAAACAGTTCTTCTGACATGTCTTCCTTCTTCCTTAACCGAGGTTTTCCACCCACGATGGTTGACAGGGCCCTCAACCGCATCTGGCCCATCTCCTGCACATCTGCCCTCACACCTTCCTCTCCCTTCTAGAACCATGATAGGGTCCCCCTTGTCCTCACTTATCACCCTGCCAGCCTCCGCATTCAAAGATTCATCGTCCGCCATTTCAGACAACTCCAGCATGATGCCACCACCAAACACATCTTCCCTTCACCTCCCCCACCGTCGGCATTCCATCAGGACCGTTCCCCCTGGGACACCCTGGTCCACTCCTCCATCACCCCCTACACCTCAACCCCCTCCCATGGCACCTTCCCATGAAAGCGCAGATTTAAAAAAAAATTATTTCCATCCATTGTTTTATCTCCACCTTTTCAGCCTATTTCGATCCCTTCCCCCCCACCCCACCCCCAATAGGGCCATCTGTCACTTGCCCATCCTGCTTTCTACCCTTAATGTCACCATTAGCACATCCTTTAGCTAATATCAACACCCCTTTGACCTTTTTTCTATGACATCTTTGGCAATCTCTTCTTTGCCTCCACCTATCACTGGCCCTCTATCCAGCTCCCCCTTAAACAGCTTATTTCATCTCATTTCTATTTCTCTTTAGTTCTGATGAAAAGTCATACGGACTTGAAACATTAACTCTGTCTTCCTCTCCACAGATGCTGTCAGACCTGCTGAGTTTTTCCAGCTATTTTTGTTTTTGTTTCAGATTTCCAGCATCCGCCGTATTTTGCTTTTATCTTAGTGTGAAAAATCTATGCTTGTTTCTTTCTAAAATTAACTTTAAAACTTATCACAGTATCTTTACAGTGCAGAAGGCCATTTGGCCCTTCGAGTCTGCACTGGCTTTCTGAAAAAGCACTCTACTTAGTCCCACTCCCCTGCCTTATCCCCACAACCTTGCACATTCTTTTTTTCAGGTAGCAATTCAATTCCCTTTTGAATACCTCAATCGAACTTGCCTCCATCACCTTTTCAGGAAGTTTGTTCCAGACTCCAACCACCCTCTGGGTGAAAAAATGTTTCCTCCCATCACATTTACTCCTTTTGCCAATTATTTTGAAGCTGTGCCCTCTAGTTCTTGATGCCCTCTTGAGTGGGAGCAGTTTCTCACTATTTACCCTGTCCATACCCCTCAGGATCTTGAATACCTCTATCAAGTCTCCTTTCAACCTTCTTTTCTCCAATCTATTCTCATAGCTACAATGTATTCCTATTTTAAAAAACAAAGTCCTCAAATAATCTGCTTACTTCTGCATTCATTGCTGCTCAGTATTTTGAAAGCATGCACCCTATCCCTCGCCCCAGTTCTTCCAGCCGTCTGTGCAACATTGACTATACTATGGCCAGGTGTAGACAGTTTTTATTAAAAGCTGTGGTAATATTAGCCCCATTCATTTCATAAGGAAACATTGAGTTGGCAAAGAGATTTTCATCCAAGTTTTCTAGTTGGGATTTATGCTAAAGCCCCAAAGATGAAAGGACAATTTAAAGAACTTTTTCTGTATTGTGTTTTTAAATCTAAAGTGGAATGGAAGATTTGTAACCTGTAAAGTTAGCGTGGGGGAGGAAGGAAAGTATTCAGTCCTCAGTGCCAGGTTGCTCTGAAAGAATTCTTGTTTTTCAGAGTGTATAGATAAGCACATGTGATGCACCTTGAAGATATGATTTTAGTTTTGGGTGAGATCTTTCCGGCCAAACTTATTATTATTTCTTCCGTCTTCTCTCACTTATTGTTTATAAGGTATTTCCTTCTCCCTGAAACCACAGCATCATTCCCATTTATTTTGTTGGACTCCTCTGAGGTGAGTGACATGGAAACACGCTTTTGATAAATTGATTGAAAAAGTTGAGATAAACAATTAGGGGTGAATCTAATACTTTTTTTTTCTGGGTGACTTTTTAGGAATTTGTGAAATATATCATTGGTAATGAAAATTACTTTTTCTGTTGCTATACTTTTGGGGTGTATTTTATAATGGTCTTCAAACTTAATGGTTATTTAGGTTCATACAAATCAATTAAGTTTCTCTTCCACCTTTCCAATCCATTCTAAAATCTCCTTTTACAACTTTTATAATAAAGAAATCAGCAGTTGTGAACTGAGTTCACACAATCACAGAATTTTAACAGCACAGAAGGAGTCCATTTGGCCCATCGTGTCTGCACCGGCACTCCAAATGAGCAATATGACCTAGTGTTATTACCCCACCTTTTCCCTGTACCCCTACGCATTGTTTCTATTCAAATAATCATCTTATGCCCTCTTTAATGCCTTGATTGAACCTGCCTTCACCAAACTTCCAGGCAGTGCATTCCACACCCGAACACTTGTGTGAAAAAGTTTTCTCTCATGTCACATTTGCTTCTTTTGCAAATCACTTTAAATCTGTGCCCTCTCGTTCTTGACCCTTTTACAAGTGGGAACGGCTTCTCCCTATCTACTCCAGCCCCCTCATGATTTTGAACATCTCTTTCAAATCTCCTCTTAGCCTTCTCTCCAAGGAGAACAGTCCCAACCTCTCCAATCTATCCTCATAGCTGGTTCCATAAACCTCTTCTGCACTCTGTCCAATGTGTTCACATCCTTCCTATAGTGTGGCACCCAGAACTGTACATAATACTCCAGCTGAGGTCTAATGAGTGTCTTATATAAATTCAGCATAATCTCCCTGCCTTTGTACTCTATGGTCCTATCAATGAATCCCAGGATACTATATGCTTTATTAACTGCTCTCTCCACCTGTCCTGCCACTGTCAATGATCTATACACATATACCCTCAGGTCTTTCTCCTCCTGCACCCACTTCAAAATTTCATCCCTTATTTTATATTGTCTGTCATTACTCTTCCTACCAAAATGCATCACCTCACACTTCTCCACATTAAACTTCATCTGCCATCTATCTGCCCACTCCACCAACTTGTCTATGTCCTCTTGAAGTTCTACACTGTCCTCCTCACAATTCACAGCACTCCCAAGCTTAGTAGCATCCGCAAACTTTGAAATTGTTCCCTGCATGCCAAGATCTAGATCATTAAAATATATCTGGAAAAGCAAGGGTCCCAATACCGACCCATGGGAAACTTGATTAGGAATCCTAATGCAGTGCAAAAATATGTACTTTTGACACTTATCTATCACAGGATTATAGCTTTTAATAACTATTTTAGTTGAAGAATGGATATAATTCGGTTTCACTGGCTATTAAAGATCTATATTGAAATTAGACAGAGGAGGATTTGTTAACATATTTTCAACTCTTTAGATCTAGGTCTAATTCCAGCTCAAAATGGAGGAATGAAATTGCCCTGCCTCACTGGCCTGTACGTACAGGTCTTAAAACTAGTCTTAAAACTAAATCTTTACAAGACGGGCTTGGATGAGGTTGCTCACTTCACACAAATCCATCCTTCCAGATGCTCAACTTTGGAATCTTGCTATTGTAGCACCATGTTTTCATTTTAATGAGTTTGGTGTCCAATACTTGGTCACTTTCCTGGTGGTCATCCTGTTTATAAAGAAATACTTCACCTGACACCTGTTTTGAATTTGTCCTCTGAAATTTTGAACCTGTGCTCTGTGGTCTTGGTCTGTCTGTAACCATTGTTTTGGGGTTTAATTTCTCTATCCTGGTAAATAATTCCAAGTCCCCTCTTGAGACGTCTTTTTGATTAAATGCGAGGAGGTATAACGAGCATAATGTCAGTTTGATTGTTGTGATTGGAGTGTCCTTTAGGGTTAGATGATTCAACCCGTCCCTCAAAATATTCATGTCAGGACATATGAGCTTGTAGGATGAGGACACATCTGTCCACAATTTGTTGAATGCATTTGGATATGTTAGAATTGGGGAGAGGGGGAGTGATAGGGGAAAGAGAGGATGGGATTATCATATTGGGTATTTTTAAAGATTATCTCTTTTGAGATTGGAATTACGGTACATTTGCATCTGGATGTTGCTATGCTTGGTCAAGAGGGTGCTTGATGCTGATACTTGAGTGAGTGCCTTTATCTTCCAGTACTCATTCATAATGAGGCCATCTGGAAAAACAGACATCTGGCCATCTGTTCTAACTGCTTCTGTTGATACAGTTACCAGATAGCCAGGTATCCATACTGAGGCTGAGCTCCAAAATAATGCACTTAGCTGAGCAGGCAATGTTGACACAACTGTAGAGGGCAGTGCAAGCTTTGTTTGATTGACAACATATTACAAGATAATATATATTATTTCTTTGCAGAGTTTTTTTTTAAATGCCTATATTTATTTGCACAAGATTGAGGTATGAAGTGGTATGATTTTTGTAATCGATTTTATGACTGGCTGTGATTGATATTTATTTTGAAGTTGTAAGTTCAAGCTTTGTGTTGGTTTCATGAGCATTTCAAAGACTTGCCAGTGGCTCATTGGCTCTGTACATACTGAATATTGATAGAGTCTGTATGGAGGATGCATGGGAGATATTGGGGTGGGGGGCCTGAGGGCATGAAGGTCTGACAGTCGTGATTACAACTGGACTGATGTCCCAGCAAATGTAGGTGGACCTTCTAGCCTGCCAGCCTTGACATCTGTTCGCCTTCATTGCTGCCTCAAACCTCCCACTGGAGGTGATGGGCTCAATTCCATCCCACTCCCACATCCCCAGAATGAAAATATGGTGGAGGGGGGTATCCTTTAAAGGAGATGGGTTTGCAGAGTTGGGAACTCTCCGACTCCTGCTTCCCATCTCCTTCATGAAAATCCAGCCCTTAAGTTTGTGGTGATGAATCTAGGCCAGACCAGTATTACTCTTTAGGGAGCTGTCTCCATATGCAGTTTTCTCTTTTTTCCCTCATACAACCTGATCCTGGAGCTGCCAGGATGTAAATAGAGGCGCTGAGCCAGATGAAGCAGCTGTCTGTTGAGAGTCACAGACAAGGGAGCAGGTAGATTAACCCTGTCCTTGGGCCATGTTGTGAGTGAAGTGATGGTGAAAATTGAACTCAGTCAAATAATTTGTCTCTGACTATCAGATATGCAGATGTTTTTCTTTTGTTCATTATTTTTTGTTTTGATCAGATTATCTTTGAAGATATTCAATCTGCAACTCTTAAGACCTTTTTATATTTGTGTTCTAAATCCTCCTTTTTTAAATATTCCACTGCTGCTGTTTTCAGTGGTATTTTTTCTGTAATGTCTGTTTGAATCCGGGGGGGAAATGAGTTTGAGGAATTGCTGAAATATTCACTTCTCTGAGCAGGTGCTTTTGATTTCTGCCTGCTTCTGAGCTGCTGAACAGTATGAAGCTCGATGTATCCAATGCTGCTGTTAAATATTATTTGATTGTACCCATCTAACAGCTTAGAATAGGCTCTTGGGCTGTCTGAATAGGGTATTGTCTGTCTTGGTCAGTGGTAATCGCTGTACTAGAGATCTGAAGAAAAACATAAGGTCATTTGCAATTTCTTGATCCAAGTGATTTGTAAGGGTAAAAGGGATGTGCAAATAAATGTTCCTCTGTCTATTCTGATTTAATCTGTGTAGGTCAGTGGTATTCAGCCCAATTGGATGTATTTTTTTTCAAATTATGCCTGCTGGCCCCCAATGTTATCTGAGAATATCTGACTGATGAGAGAGTGAAGGGCCTTGTTATTGAAAGGTAATGGTGCAGTCACAGTTTAGGCTAGTCTTGCATGGTGGCAAAAGGAGTATTTAATGAAATTGATGACAGTACACTGAGTTGGATCTTGCTGGAAAGATAATGGCGTGTTAACAACATACATTGTTATTGATGTACAAATCAGCCAGCAAGTTCAGGCGATTGCACTGTTAGTTGTGAATTTCCAGAACTTGCTGATCCATTTACACAGCTCCACTGTTTGTTTCACATAAGTGGCATTGGAATAGGCCTCAATTGCCTGATTGTTGATAACTTTTTGGAATTGTACATTGTCCATTAAACTCACCACAGGAAAGTAAATCTGCTGACTAACTGCACATTCACCTTTTTTCACTCTGATAATTGCTAATGTAATGCAAATCAACCCTTTGAAACTGGAGTCTCATTCTTTCAGGTGGTAAATGTTTTTGTTGGAGATTTTAAAAATGTCTTTTTCTATTTCTTCCTTAATCCAATTTTTTTCCCCTTAAAATTCCCTTTTCCGTACATGATCTGACCTTGAGTCACTAGGTTCCATCTCAGCCTCCTCCGGAGGTTCCCAGCATCACTCACAGATGCCAGTATTCAGCCAATTCGATTCACTCCACATGATATCAAGAAATGGCTGAAGGCACTGGATATTGCAAAGGCTATGGGCCCTGACAATATTCCAGCAATAGTACTGAAGACTTGCGCTCCAGAATTTGCCGTGCCTCTAGCCAAGGCTGTTCCAGTATAGCAACAACACTGGCTTCTACCCAGCAATGTGGAAAATTGCCCAAGTATGTCCTGTACACAAAGCAGGACAAATCCAACCTGATCATCAGTAAAGTGATGGAAGGGGCTGTCATCAGTTGTGGTAATCTGAGGTGTATTACACCTTTTAAGAGACTGTGAGCAGATTGGCCACGTGAATGTAAGACCCAGTAGCTGTCTAGCGCGGGCTACCATATTAATGTTAGTCTAGAGTAGGGTCTGGTTGGAATTCACATCATGTTAGTGTAAATAAATAGTGCTCTGTTAGTGTAAATAAATAATGCTGTTAGTGTAAATAAATAGTATATGCTTCATTTCATTTTGGTCTCTGCGTCTGCAGTATATTGTAATCGACTCACCCGCCGACAGCTAAGCATGCAACGGTTCACGAGCAAAGCGACCCCGTAGTAACACAACCGCAGTGCTATCAAGCGTCACTTGCTTAGCAATAATCTGTTTACTGACACTCAGTTTGGGTTCTGCCAGGGCCACTCAACTCCTGGCCTCATTGCAGCCTTAGTTCAAACATGGACAAAAGAGCTGAACTCCTGAGGCGAGGTGAGAGTGACTGCCCTTGACATCAAGGCAGCATTTGACTCAGTGTGGCATCAAAGAGCCCTAGCAAAACTGGAGTCAATGGGAATAAGGGGAAAATTCTCTACTGGTTGGAATCATATCTAAGACAAAGGAAGATGGTTGTGATTGTTGGAGGTCAATCATTTCAGCTCCAGGCATCACTGCAGTAGTTCCTCAGGGTAGTGTCTGAGGCCCAACCATCTTAAGCTGCTTCATCAATGACCTTCCTTTCATCATAGGGTCAGAAGTGGGTATGTCCACTGATGATTGCACAATGTTCACCATTCGCGATTCCTCGGATACTGAAGCAGTCCATGTCCAAACGCAGTAAGACCTGGACAATATCCAGGCTTGGGCTGACAAGTGGCAAGAAACATTCACGCCACACAAGTGTCAGGCAATGACCATCCCCAACAAGAGAGAATCCAACCATTGCTCCTTGATGTTCAAGGGCATTACCATCCCTAAATTCCCCCACTATCAACATCCTGGAGGTTAGCATTGACCAGAAACTGAACTGGACTAGCTGAATAAATACTGTGGCTACAAGAGCAGGTCAGAGGCTAGGAATCCTGTGGCCAGTAACTCTCCTCCTGACTCCCCAAAGCCTGTCCACCATATACTCTCCCTTGCCTGAATGAGTGCAGCTCCAACAACACTCTAGAAGCTTGACACCACCCAGGACAAAGCAGTCCCCTTGATTGGCACTCCATCCACAAACATTTACTCCCTCCACCACCAATGTACAGTGGCAGCAGTGTGTACAAACTACAAGATGCGCTGCAGAAACACACCAAGGCTCCTTTGACAGCACCTTCCAAAAACAAGACCACTACTATCTAGAAGGACAAGGGCAGCAGACACCTGGGAACACCACCACCTAGAAGTTCCCCTCCATACCACTCACCACCCTGACTTGGAAATATATTGCCGTTCCTTCACTGTCACTGGGTCAAAATCTGGAACTCCCTCCCTAACAGCACTGTGGCTGTACATGTACCACATGGACTGCAGCGGTTCAAGAAGGCAGATTACCACCACCTTAAGGGCAATTAGGGATGGGCAATAAATGCTGGCCTAGCTAACAATACCCATATACCCTGAATAAATAAAAAGCTTCCACTCCAGGGCTTGAACACAAAACGCAAGGCTGACACTCCAGTGAAGTACTGTATTGAGGGAGCACTGCACTGTGTCAGTGATGCGGATACTTTCGGATGAGATATTTAAATCGAGGACCCATCTGTCTGCTTGGGTGGATCTAAAAAAATTCCATCGCACTATCTCGAAGAACAGCAGGGAATTATCCCTGTTTTTTTAGCCAATATTTATCCCTCAATCAACTTTATAATAAAAATTGATTCTCTGGTCATTACCACATTGCTGGTTGTGGGAGTTTGGTGTGCATAAATTGGCTGCTGTGTTGATTACGTGTTATAAGTAGCTCATTGATTGTGAGCACTATGCATCTCAAAGTGCTTCATGAAAGGTGCTATTTAAAGGCAAGATTTTTCTTTTTGAATTTATTCTAATTTCTCCCTCCATCTCGGTCTGTGTTGTTCTCAATCCTTAGGTCTCATTGGTTAAAGCAATACACTAGTGATCTCACAGTTCACTGAGGACCTAGATGCCCTGTTGCCCTCACAACTCCCTTGCTGTGCCATTAGCTGCTCACACTCGCAGTAAGTTATGGTGCAATAAATAAAACTGAAGTGTCTAAAAAAGAGTCTAATGGGGTATGCTGCAAGCTACCCCACTCCAGCAAGAATCAACCCAATTAAAACGGTGGACTTCATATAACATTTACAGCTCGCAAGTTGAATAGATGGTAGAGTACTCTTTGCACTGTTCAAACAGACCACTTGATGGGACTGATAAGCAATATTGACAAGTGTCCGTCTGTTGGCCATTACTGCATGGACACTTGGAGATTGGTCACTCTATTTAAATTTTATCATTTTCACTTCCATATCATTCAGTGCCCCAAAATACTAATTAACACAGGTGAGCCTATGACCTAATTTGCATGCTGTTACTCAGTTACACAGAAATCTATATAAAATATCGAAGTGCTACAGGCAGTATCTGAGAGAGTTATACCTTGATTTATTTTTGCGTAGATGGAGAGATAATGGCTTAGTCTTGATGTTTTCTAAACACTGCGGGTTACTTGCACATTATACAGCTCAACGCAAACTGGAGGAACAGCACCTCATCTTCTGACTAGGCACTTTACAGCCTTCTGGATTGAATATTGAGTTCAACAATTTTAGATCATGAACTCTCTCCTCCATCCCCACCCCCTTTCCGATCTCCCCTTTTTTCTTTTCCAATAATTTATATAGATTTTTCTTTTCCCACCTATTTCCATTATTTTTAAATGCATTTCCATCCATTGTTTTATCTCTACCGTTTAGCCTATTTCGATCCCTTCCTTTCACCCCACCCCACCCCCACTAGGGCTTTCTGTACCTTGCTTGTCCTGCTTTCTACTCTTAATTAGCACATTCCTTAGATAATATCACCACCTTCAACACCTCTTTGTCCTTTTGTCTATGACATCTTTTGACTATCTCCACCTATCACTGGCCCTCTATCCAGCTCTACCCCACCTCCTTAAACCAGCTTATATTTCACCTCTTTTCTGTTTTTACTTAGTTCTGTTGAAGAGTCATACGGACTCGAAACGTTAACTGTGTAGATTAGGAGTGTTAACTCTCCGCAGATGCTGCCAGACCTGCTGAGTTTTTCCAGGTATTTTTATTTTTGTTTTGCACATTATACATATGAACTGTGTAGTGTGTGAATAAATAGGAATGTCAGATGAGACATTGACAGTTTTACTATTTTTCCCTGTGCCCAATGTTTATCATTTTTCAGACATTGTGTGGTTTGATAATTTTTTTTTAAACCTTTTCCTTTTTCTCATCTGAAAGCAGAAGCAGTTGAAAGTATGAATATTTGTACTTATGAAAGAGCCTTTCATGATCTCAGGATGTCTCAAAAATAGTCACTAAAGTACAAGAAACGTGGAAACCAATTTGCACACAGCAAGATCCCACAAACAGGAATGTGATAACGACATAAACTCTTTCTTTTAGTGGTGTTAGTTGAGGAATACATGCTACCTGATGCCCTGTCAAAATAGTGCAAATAGTGAAATCTGTTATATCCACCTAAAAGGGCAGAAGGGATCTTGGTTTAATGTCTCCTCTGAAAGCCAGCACTTCTGATGCAGCACTTCCTCAGTCCTAACTTGGGAGATGAGTACTCACTGAGCCAATGCTAATTCTCCTGCAACCTTGTGCTGTTCAAACATGAAGGACAACTACGTGGCCATTGAACATTAGAAGAGGAGTGGGAAGTTTTCTCATGGACTGGTTCCAACATGGGCATTGTACTCATCTTTTTCTTCCTGGCGCTAATAATGTCCCATGTTTTGGAGTTATCCTCGTTTCTGGTGTTCCTGGTGGGTAGAGAATCACTGTAGCACCTGTTCCATAATGTGGCCAGTTAGGAGAAGCCTAGACAAGGCAATCTTTTCATTTTTGAAGATCTACTTTAATTAACCATGCTGAATGCCAGGAACTAACTCGAGGTGTAGCAGGGTAGAAATCTATGCTTGAGTATCAGTAGACTCTTTGAACTTTTGTGAAGGGATGCATCACATGATTTTGTTCTTGTCTAGGGCCAGTGGGTCATTGGACAGCAGTCAGGAGCAGGAACTCCAGCTGACTACATTATCCCTCTTTAGTCTAGGGACTTGAAGGCTAAATGTCTTGGTTGGAGTCTACTGGTTCCAGCACAGACCCAGAAATGAACTTGGGGTAGGGTTTTCGTACGCCTTCACACTTCAGTACCACATTGGGCAATGTACCCATTGAATTATTTAGCAGAAGCAATTCAGAATCCAATATTTAATGTTAACCATTTATGTTGCTCATGTTCTGGTCTTTGCAAAACATTGTAAAATTAAAATTTGTAATTGTAAATCAAGTTCAAGCAATTGATTCCAAGATAGACCTCCTTTCAAGCGAGGTAAGTGTGTGCACGAGCCAATAAACAGTTTTGTTGCACTTAGGCTCTGGTTTGCTCAGTCTAGTGAACGTTTATTTAAAGTACCATAGATCTGTAAGAAAAGTTTGTTTTTGTTTCTAAGCGAGAGTACACTCCATCTCTTACCATCCATCACAAACTCAGCAGCTGTGTCCACTTTGCGAATGTCAATTAAAGCTGTTTATGCAAACATAAATGTTCCTGAAAGCTAAAAAAGATATTTTTATAAAATTAATATTTATTTTTTGTATTGTCCTTTCACTGAGGAGTCTGCATTACTGGGGAAGGTAAAGAAAAAATATTCACCGACGCACACACACACGTGGTTGATCTTAAAGTGATCCTTCTCTTACACTGAGAAGCCAGGGCATATTTGGCTCCAAGGACACCCTGTTCCAAATGGTTGACTTCTGATGTAGATTTGCACTGGTCTGCTGTGAGGTGAACTTTTATGATAGATAGGCAGATATTGCATACTTCTCTTTTACAACCCCCTGTTAAGTATAAGACATTTATCTGCCAAGCATAATTTAAAATGAGATTGTGTGAACGACTTGAATGGGTTGTTTGGTGAATGTTTTATACTGTTGAATGATAAAGTTTAGCTTCATCAGGAAAGTGCTTCCTCCAGAGGCAAAATCACCTGAATGAGATTATTTAGACCAGTCTTGTTTGGGTGCAGCTCGTGCACCTGCTCTCCTGGCTGTTGAATGTTGCATTTTGGCCCTGATGTCAAGTAACCCTTAAGGAGGAGAAGCAAAATTGATTTGATTAATAAATGGGAGAGGAATATGAGATGAGTTTAGGAAACTTATCTCTCCCTTAACTGAGGAACGTATTCCAATGCTCTCCTGGCTCACCTTCTGTCTTCCACACTCTATAAACTTCAGCTCATCTAAAACTCTGTTACCTGTATCTTAACTCACATCACCTATCACCCCTGTCCTCATTGACCTATGTGGACTCCTGGCACAACAATGGTTTGTATTTAAAACTCTTGTCTTTGTGTTCAAATTCCTTCATGGGCCTTTTTTTTTTTTACCTCCTCCAGCCCCATTTTTAAAAAGTGTTCCTCTAATTCTGCATTCCCAATTTCCATTGCTATACCATTGACGATTGTGCTTTTAGCTATCTAGGCTCTAAGTTTGTGATTCCACACCCCCAAACCTCTCCATCTCACACCCACTTTTTCCTCCATTAAGACACTCCTTAAAACCTATCTCTTTTCTGTTCAATATCTGTTTATTCAACTCATTAACAAATTTTGTCTGTAAGTGCACCTGCAAACTGCTGTTAAAGGCACTATATGAATGTAAATTGTTAACCAGTGAGTAAATGCAACTTTTTGAAAAGATTCTGAACCATATAAGCATCCAAACGACCAGGTTTGGTCACTGGTTAGAAGTAATGATCTTGGGTGAAGCAAGAACAAAGGTCAATACTATTGGCACCTTTGACCGCAGACGACTAAGACACTCCTGATTTCTATCCGGCAACTGAAACATGTTTGTAGATGTTGGGTGAGGGCAAGATTGGATTTGGCTGTGATATCCTACAGCAGAATGGACCTGTTGGTGTTGTCCAAGCTCACTTAGGTAAGGCACTGGAGAGCTGCCAGTCCTAAAAAGTCAGGAGAGGGGAGACACCGAAGGGAAACAAGACTAGATGTAATCTGTGCAGGTTAAGAGGTAGCCGTCAAATCCAAACGGGCGTGAGACTGCAAACAGGAGATGGCTTCAGAAACCTTCGATACACACGTGCATATCAAAGTGCTGCTTTCCTAAGTGGAGGAGGGGTGGAGAGGTTGGTGAATAGATAGTGGCTTCTTTCTTGCCCTTTGAAATGACTGGGTTCTTTCAGAGTGGAATCTAATATCTTTGATGAGGCCAATGAATGTTGGGAAAGCATTTGCTATATTTTGACAAGTTTGTACCACGTAAAGTTGACAGCTTTCTGTGGTACACGCTTCAGAGTCCTCGTTGGCCTTATAAAAATGTTGTAAAGGAAAAAAACTGGCAAAGCAGGTTCAGACAGATATTAAACACTGAACTCCAAGTCTTTTCTGTTTAATTTGAAATTGCGAACTGACTTGACTGATTGTATCCATGTTTACATTGCAACTCTCCTAATCCATTGATGCAGATTTTAGTTTTGAGTCTGTGAAATTTTTTTCAACTTTTAGTAGGTTGCTGTAAGTACACAAATGAAGAAGGGCAAACTGCCTTTTGGTTTTAAAGAAAAAACAAAAAACATGTTTTGTGGATTGCTGTGCAGTTAACAAATCAGAATTGCATAATTATTTTTTCTGTTCTGAGCTTTCACTTTATGTCAGTCCCAAATGTTTGATTTTTAAAAAAATATTGTCAACTTTCTAGCTCATTGTCTTGTGTGCACAGAATTGGTGGGTGGGCACTGGGAGATAAGGGAAGTTCCAGTACATGCATCTCTGTCCTCCTACAGTAATTCTTTATTTTTTTTAAAAAAGGTCTCTTTCGAAAGAATGTATTTTTTGAGATAGGTGAAGAATTGCAAAAAGATTGGCCTCCAATATTCTGGTTTACATCTTTAACCGTGGCCTGTGATGCAGCAATGGCCAATCTGTATTTAGTTCACATATTTTGAGCCTGAGTAGCTGCTGCTGGATCCACAGCTGTTCTGACTCAGAAGCAGCATTGTTAAGAAAATGATAATAGAGTGGCTCCAGATTGCTTGCAGATGTCATTCCGATCTGGCACATGTTACCACCACATATATAGAACTTTACAAAGTGCTTCTTGCCAAAACCCATAACAGAGGAAAATGAGACATGCATCTATTTGAAAAAAAATCTCATCTTTAATTAATATTTTTAAACTCCCCGACAGCTAAGTGAGCTCCCTATTGCCCACTTGTGTGAAAGAGCAATGATCACTTTAAAATTAATATGTCAAGCATAACTCAATCCATTTATGGAAAAAAGTTGCTGGACTTTAACAAAGTGGGTGAGTAGCTGAGCTGTACAATCCAGGATTGGCCTTAGTCTGCTTCACATTTTGTGACTGGGGCATGGGGAGGACCACAGTTGGTCTTAATGGCCTTGGCTTAAGCAGTGGGATTTCTAACCACTGTCCACTGACCGTTCCTTCCTATATGTTGAGCCACAATGGAATCACTCGCCTGCAG
Organism: Cetorhinus maximus; assembly: GCF_964194155.1. Taxonomy (NCBI): domain Eukaryota; kingdom Metazoa; phylum Chordata; class Chondrichthyes; order Lamniformes; family Cetorhinidae; genus Cetorhinus; species Cetorhinus maximus. The sequence continues at coordinate 171,970,878 of NC_135881.1, read as the reverse complement.
TCAAACAGCCTGTTGACAGTCCAGCATGGATTTCCCTTTCAAAAAATTGCCCATTTGCAGGCAGTGTGGAGGTTGCCTTGAAAGTTAAAATGGGGTGAAGAGATCTCCTTTTGAAATTCCGCTCCAAAAACGGATGTCACAATTTCCACCCCATGACCTGTGCTGCCTGCCACAAGTGTTCCCGGATGCAGGTGGCAACATGACCTACTCATCCATGGGATTTTCTTGTGTCACTGCTTGTTTACTGTCCCTTCATATCACTGCCTCATAAAGATGACACTGGGCCAGTATAAAGTCCCAGAGGCAGGAAAATATTGGGGAGGTGAAATGTCACACATGATGATATTTCTGTTCTAATACAAATCTACAATAGCAGGGTATTTGTTGAATTAAGTAGAAAATTTAAAGGGAGCTGTCTTTAGTGAAATAATGGATTTCCCTTGAGCGATTCCATTGTATCTCTTCTTTCAGGAAGAGAATGATGAGGACATGGAGGATGAAATTATGGCAGCCATAAGAGTTCAGTGGCAGGCATGCTGGTGACACCCAAGCTGTAGATATCCACACCAAGCACTATTTGTCTTCTTAATCTTGATTCAACCAGTATCATCATCACTACAGCAACTGAAGACTTTGGTGTTTTAGCCATTGCAGAACCTTTCTGGCATTAGTCCTTCTGAAATTACAACTGCAGTTAAGAATCCACTCTCTCTCCCCTTCCCTTGCTCTTCAATTTCCTCATCCCCACTCCTCCCTTGTCTTCCCCTCTTCATCCATGTGCTGTGCTTTTGACCCTTTAAGTTGTAGCAGCCTTTGAATGCTACCACTGGGACAATTTCCCATCCTGGCAGTGGTGGACGACCAGCAAGGAGCCACATTCCTGCTCTAATCCCATTCTGTACTCAAAATGAGATTACCCCGCCACCCCAAAGGAAATGCAGTCAGGTCCCAGCTGAACTACCTGAGTGGACTCATGCCCGACTATATTTTCTGACAGGCCCAGAAAAATCCAGTTCTCATTTATTGAGATTACTCTTGATAATGGTCATTTGAATGAGGGGAGGGTGTCCAATACCAGTGGAACCTTATCCTAATGAAGTCATGACTCGAGGAGAAGAAGGAAAGTTGGCAAGGCAAAACAAAACATGCCAGTTACAGAAAATATCTTTATGTATGTATTGGCAATATTCTTTTTAAAGTAACTTTGCAATTGTGAGGTTTTGAGGTCCTCCTGTTTGTATGGCACCACAGCTGCTACTTGGGAGTGAGATAGAACTGGCAGACTTAAATCATAGGGTATCTAAATTTGAATTAGGTGATTGCAAATCTGAGTTGAATCACAAACTTTGTATCAAAAGTCAAAATTGTTTTCCAGCATTTCAAGCATGTAGATCTCCAATGTGGGGAAGGGATGTCATGGTTTGGGACAGAATGAGGAATTTTGCATAAAATATAGCAAGATATTGCTATTAAGTTAAATTTAGCTCAAAGGATTTGATTCAGTCAAATCAGATAAAGCTTATGTCCTGAATGGTGGATCCACATCAGCTTGAGACAAAGGAGATTTGTTTTAAAAAAAACATACCAGTAAACTTTCACACGATATGGTAGGATGGGCCAATTCACGTGAGTTTAGCAAACCTGATGGCCTGGCTTGAAGACGAATGAGGGCAGTAGCAGATTTACTTGTCAATGCAAATAGCCAGTCTGTAGACACAAGAGGGGGCGGAAAGTGAGAAGTCAAGACTTTAGCTTCCATTCAAGTTCAGAAAAGATGCATACCAAGTTTGCAGAAATTTGGGATCGAAGTCAGCGTCTGCCAGCTATAAAGAATTTGCTAGTCAAAAAAACGTATTTGGCCAACTAACGGTGTGGCCTTATTTTTATTTTCTGTTATTTTTGAATGGAATGAACATTTAAGGGACTCTGTGGCAGGGTGAGCTGCTGTGCCAGATTACTGCTCAGGTGAAGCTGATGAAAATTTACTTCATTTATTTGTAAAATAAATCAGCTTGTTGGTTTACCATTGACCTCACTGCAGTGTTCGTCCATCCAGCTTCCAGAAGGTAGGAGAAACAAAAATTAAGCAAGATTACAGTATCTTGTTCACATACTAAATGGTTTCATTGTTATGATCCCCAATTTATACTATTGTAGGATCCCTGAAGATAGCAGGATAGGTCGATAAGGTGGTTAAGAAGGCATGTGGAATGCTTATATTCTATGCCTCAGCTAATAAATGAAAAAGCAGGGAGAGTATGCTGGAACTATATAAAACATTAGCTAGGCCACAACTTGGGAGTACTGTGTGCAGTTCTGGTCACCTCATTACAGAAAGGATGTAATTGCACTAGAGAGGGTGCAGAGGAAATTTATGAGGATGTTGCCAGGACTGGAAAAATTGCAGCTATGAGGAAAGATTGGATAGGCTGAGGTTGTTCTCCTTGGAACAGAGGAGGCTGAGGGGAGGTTTCATTGAGATGCACAAAATTGTGAGGGGCCTGGATAGAGTGGATGGGAATGGCCTATTTACTTCAGCAGAGAGGTCAGTGACTAGGGCGCATAGAATTAAAGTGATTGGTAGAAGGATTAGAGGGGAGATGGGAGAAAACTTTTTCACCCAGAGGGTTACAGGGGTCTGGAACTCACAGCCTGAAAGGGTAGTAGAGGTAAAAACCCTCAACTCATTTAAAAGGTTTCTGGATATGCACCTGTAGTGCTGTAACCTGCAGGGCTACAGACCAAATGCTGCAAAGTGTGATTAGGCTGAGTGGCTCATTTTCAGCTGATGCAGACACAATAGGCCAGGGGCCCCTTTCCATGCTGCAGAATTTCTATGATTTTATAGGGTATCACAGAAGCCAGTCTTCAACAAATTCACTTCATTCCACATAGTATCAAGAAACTGCAGAGCTTGTTGGATACAGCAAAGGCTATGGGCCCCAATAACATTCCAGCTCTAGTGTTGAGGACTTGTGCTCCAAAACTATCTGAACCCTAGCCAGGTTGTTCCAGTACAGCTACAACTTTGACATCCACCCGACAAGGTGAAAAATCATCCAGTTATGTCCCGTTCACAAAAAGCAGGACAAATCCAACCTGGTCAATTTTCACCCCCTCAGCTAACTCTCAATCATGAGTAAAGTGATGGAAGTTGTCATTGAAAGTGCTATCTCGTGACACTTACTCAGCAACAACCTGCTTATCAATGTAAAGTTTGCAATTGTCTAGTCCTCATTACAGCCTTGGTTAAAACATGGACAAATGAGCTGAATTCCTGAGGGGAGAGTAACTGCCCTTAGTATCAAGACAGCATTCAATTAGGTGCCCAGTAAAACTGAAGTAAATAAAGATCAGGGGGAAACCTCTCCACTGGTTGGAATCACACACCTAGTACTAAGGAAGATGGTTGTAGTTGCTGGAGGCCAATCATTTCTAGACATCGCTGCAGGAGTTCCTGAGGGCAGTGTCCCAAATGCAACCATTTTCAGCTGCTTAATGTCCATCCCTCTATCATAATGCCAGAAGTGGGTATGCTTGCTAATCATTACAGAGTGTTCAGTTCCATTCGCAGCTCCTCTGATAATAAAACAGTCTGTGTCCACGTCTTAAAAAATGTATTCTTTCACGGCATGTGGGCTTCACTGGCTAGGCCAATATTTATTGCCCATCACTAATTGCCCTTGAGAAGGTGGTGAGCCAAGTTCTTGAATTGCTGCAACCCATGAACTGGATGGTGTGTAGCTTGGAGGGGAACTTGTAGATGGTGGTATTCCCATGCATCTGCTACCCTTGCCTTTCTAGGTGATAGAGGTCACTGGTTTGGGAGGTGCTGTTGAAAAAGACGTGGTAAGCTGCTGCAGTGCATCTTGCAAGGTCGTACGCACTGCTGCCAATGTAGCAAGACCTGTATAACATTCAAGTTTGGGCTGATAACTGGCAAGTAATTATGCTGCCCAAGTGCCAGACAATAACCATCTCCAACAAGTGAGGCTCTCAGTACCTCTCCTTGACATTCAATGACATTACCATCACTGAAACACCTCCTAACACTCTGGGGGTTACCACTGACCAATAACCTAACTGGACTAGCCATATAAATACTGTGGCTATGAAAGCAGGTGAAAGGCTACATTTTTTGTGATGGATAACTCACCACCTGACTCCCAAAGCCTGCCCACCAGGCACGAGTTGGCAGTGTGATGGAATTATTTCCACTCGCCTGAATAAGTGCAGCTCCAACAACAGATTGGCACCCCACTACCTTAAATATTTTCTCCCTTCACCATTGATGCACAGTGGCAGCACTGTGTACCATCCACATGATGCACTGTACAAATTTGCCAAGGTTACTTCGGCAGCAGTTCCTAAACCTGCCACCTCTACCGACTGGAAGGACAAGGGTGGTAGGTGCATGGGAACACCACCACTTGTAAGTTCCACTCTAAGTCACACTTGCAAATATTTTGCTGTTTCTTCATTGTCCCTGGGTTAAAATCCTGGAACTCTCTCCTTAAGAGCACTGTGGGTGTACCTACACTTTATGGACTGCAGCAGTTCAAGGTGACTCACCATCACCTCCTCTAGGGCAATTAGGGGGTGCAATAAATGCTGCTCTTGCCAGTGACGCTCACATCCCATGAAAAGATATTTGCTCTGGGACATGTTGAGATACAGGCACCGTATAAATGCCTGTTCTCTGTTTAACCATAATTAAATCCCATAATGTAGAAGGGAGAAAATAAAATTCACTATTTTTGGTGCTTCTGACTGCTTAAAAAAACAGCAAAAAAAAGACTCAAATATTGAATCTTAAATATTGCAGAAGACGATTTTCTGCCTATATAGCGATGGAACCAGTGCTAACACTGAAGAGGGAGCAGTTTACAGCCCATTCAGGGCATGCTCATAACGTCCTCTGAATGTGTTCCCACTGAGACATTAAAGGAATTAATTGCTCATAATGATCTCGCCATCTGTTAGCAGAGGTTCATACCTACAGGCTTGTGGCAAGTGGTGGTCTTATTCAGGAATCAATAGGCTGGGCTGGCGAGTTGGTTTCCCACATTGCTGGCTATTGCCTGGAGAATGCACTCTGAAAGGGGAGGAGTGCTAAAGACTGGCCATCTGCTCCCTGTCTTTCTGTGGGAGCCTCTGATACAATCTTGTACAGCCCTGGTCTGACTCCAATCTGTTTCGCTGAGCTGTGAAAGTGAGTCAAAGGAGCTCCCCCCATTGTCCACTACTGGTGAAAGGAAAATGATCACTTTAAAATTCATAACTCACAGGTGCCTGCCACCCGCTCATGGGAAAAAAAACCTCTCAGAACTTTGCTGAACGGAGAGAGTCGTGGAAAAGCTGTGGAGGGGGCTGGGGCAGGGGTGTGGGGGAGGGTAAAAGGGAATAGTGCTGGGAACTTTTAGGGCCTATAAATGCAGACTTTTAATCTTTTGAAAAATGATGATTAACATTGTAAGGTCCACAGCTCCTTTGCCCAATCCTGCTATTTCTACTTGATCTCACACATGCACAATCTCACATCAACTCACCACTCTCCACCTCACCAAGTTTCACATACGTTATTTAACCCTCGCTATCTTTTTTTGACCTCTAGCTTAAATTCCATCTAAGCTATTTAAAAAAAAATCAGTTGTGTTCCAGGATTTCAATGGGTTCTATAAAGATGTGTCTTTTCCGATAAAAATGTTCTGAACTCATGCTGTACCGGGGAAATAGGCTGCATTTTCCAACCGGCTTTGGGACCTCAACATCGGGCCCCAATAGGAGTCCGGATTCTTCACTTGCTGGCAGTAATACCAGTGGCCTGAACTTCCGGGAGACGGCCTCCTAATTGCTCATTTCTGCACTCAGAATCCTACTATGGATGCTGCAGTCTCTGAGGGATGGGCGGGCATTGCTGAGGCAGGTCGGAGATCGCGAAGGAACTTCAACATAGACATAGCCTCACTGGCCAATACAGAAGAGCTATACCGAAGACTCTCGAAGGCGATAGGGACACCAGGATGGGATGCGGCTGCAATTGTGGCTCTTCATCCACACGGCGCCGTCATCAGGGCATGGAGCTTTCAGCTCAGATCCCCCCCATGGCCTGTCACAGGGACATCGGTCTCTTTGCTCTGCCATTGCAGTGGGACCGTGTGGTGACCGTGCCCCTCTACAACCCCCACGTCCCTGTCGCCAGTGTGCTCACCTTCTTCGCCAGGTACGTCGACAAGGCTGGGAGCTGCACCAAGGTTAAAAACACCTTCGGGATTTGGACAAGCAAACGCCAGGTCAAGGTCACGCTCAAGGCCGATGGTAAGGGAGCCATCCTCCATCGTCCTTCCAGCTTCACTATCGGGGAAGCCGTGACTACCTTGTCTATGCTGGGCAGCCCAAACTTTGTCGCTCATGAGGCAAGTTCTGGTCATGTGGCGGCCAACTGCAGCACCGTCCTCTGCAAGCACTGCAAGCAGGAAGGGCACCAGATAAAGGCAAAGGACTGCAAACAGACTAAGTGCTGCAACCTGTGTGGCGAGGAAGGCCATCTCTACAAGACCTGCCCCAAACGCTGCCTCACTTATGCACAGGCAGCCAAAGCCAACGAGGGGGAAACAGATGAAATGCTTCGTGTCACTACTACCAAGGACACTTGCAACCCTCCAACCACCAAGGCCCCCAATGAGAACAATGAGACAAAGGAGGACATGGAGAGAGACAAGGTGGAGGAAAAGATTGAGGCAGCAGACAGCCAATCAACTGCACTGCCCCCTGAACCTCCCACTTCTCAGGAGAGCGAATCAATGGAGGAGGAAGCAGCAGAAAATCAGCAGGGGGAGTGGCAGCTGGTGAAGAGAGCCAAAAAGAAGAAGGGGCTAAGAAGGGACCAAACCACTTCCCAGACAAGTGGCAAGAGGTATCTCCCATCCGACACGGATGACAAGGGCAGATGCTCTTCGGACGAAGAAGGGCAAGGGCGACACCTGCAGAAGAAGCGGCAAAGCTCTAGGAAGTTGGAGGATGAGACACCCGAGCTCAAGAACATTGGAGACAATGAGGAGAGCAGCGCACCCCGACTTTGCCCACAACCTGAAGAAGCCAGCGCACCCCAGCTCCAGGAATCTGGGAGCAGTGAAGCACTCAGCGCACCCCAGCTCCGGGCAGCCGGGAGCAGCAACGCCTCAGAGGGGGAGAGGATCGGAGAGACTTCTCCAACAGAGAACAATTCAAAACTCGTTCCTTGCACCAACCCCCTGATGCTACCTGAGAGGAACATCTCCAATGGGGTGGTTCAGGACAGTTTCCTCAGCCCATCCAAAGTGAGACAATTTGTGAACACTATGGGTATGCAGGAGCCATAGTGCACTGAGGGGCTGGGAATTGTTTAGAGCCCCTCGGGCTGTACAGCTCACAATGAAAGTATGCATTGAATACTAATTGTATTATAATTGTGTTGAAGCACCTCAGAGTGCAACGTGATGTATGTTGATAACTCTAATACCATTGTCTGACTGTCTGTAATGACCATATTGAAATGATTGTAATATTCATTGATTGTATTGATGCACCTCGTGATCCATGTGTAAAAGTTGAATCTGATTGCAGTTTTTGTGATGGCGATTTTGAAATGTTTTGTATTGTTCTTCCAGATATTTTATGAATAATGTATATTTTTCAACAAAAAATAATCGGTGATCCCCGTACCCCCACCTCCAATCCCATCTCATTAGGGCCAGAAAAATCCAGCCAAATAGCACTAAAATGACAAACGTTGAGAGACCTTTTTTCCCCCAATACAGGAACTCTTCATTGCATTGACATTGATTGTAATAGTTTACAGTACGGGATTACTGATAATTTTGTATTGACATCATCATAGTGAGTGACACAAGAACAAGTGAATTACGGATTTTCTGCATTTACTACAACAGTCTCTGATGAGACTGAAAAAGGTCAAATGCAATTTAAAAAATAATCCAATGAATGATAGAATAGTTACAGCGCTGAAGGAGGCCATTCAGTTTGTTGAGTCTGTGCCAGCTCTCTGCACCAGTAGCTTATCCTGTACCACTCAGTCCTTGTGCCATTTCCCTTGTCTACACTTTGTACATCCCTTGTGATTTTGAACACCTCTATCAATCTCCTCTCAACCTTCTCTTCTCTAAGGAGAACAACCTCAACTTCCCCAGTCTAATCAGTAACTGGAGCCCTTCATCCCTGGAACAATCCTTCTAAATCTTTTCTATGCCCCCTTTCAAGCCTTCACGTCATTCCAAATGTTTGGTGCCAAGAATTGGACACAATACTCCAGTTGAAGCTGACCAGTGTTTTATAAATGTTTATCTTAACTTTTTTTAGCACTCTATTTATAAAGTTTGGAATTCCATATGCATTTTTAACCATCTTCTCAATCTGCCCTGCCACCTTCAACAATTTGTATGCATATGTCTCCAGATTTCTCTGTTCCTGCAACCCCTTTGGAATTCTACCCTTTAGTTTATATTGCCTCTTCTCATTCTTCCTACCAAGATGTATCACTTCACACTGCATTAAATTCCATCTGCCACATGTCCACCTTTTCCACCAGCCTCCCTCTGTTCTATTAAAGTCTATCACTATCCTCCTCAGAGTTCATGATACACCCAGGTTTATAGTCATCTGTAAATTTGAAATAGTGTCCTTTACACCCAAGTCCAAATTCTTAATACATATCAAGAAAAACAATGGTCCTAGTCCTGTCCACTGGAGAACACGACTTCCTCCATTTTTTTATTCATTCATGGGAGGTGAGTGTTGGTGGCAAGGCAGCATTTATTGCCTATCTCTAATTGCCCTTGAGAAGGTGCACTTGAGCTCTCTTCTTGAACCATTGCAGTCCATGTGTTGTAGGTACACTCACAGTACCGCTATGGAGGGAGTTCCAGGATTTTGACCCAGCAACAATGAAGGAATGACAATATATTTCCAAGGCAGAATGGTGAGTGGCTTGGAGGGGAAATTCCAGGTGGTGGTGTTCCCATGTATCTGCTGCCCTTGTCCTTCTAGATGGTAGTGGTCGTGGGTTTGGAAGGTGCTGTCTAAAGAGGCTTGGTGAGTTCCTGCAGTGCATCTTGTAGATGATACACACTGCTGCCACTGTTTGTCGGTGGTGGAAGGAGTGATTGTTTGTGGAATGGGTGCCAATCAAGCAGGCTGCTTTGTCCTGGATGGTGTCAAGCTTCTTGAGTGTTGTTGGAGCTGCACTCATCCAGGCAAATGGGGAGTATTCCATCACATTCCTGACTTGTGCCTGTAGATGGTGGACAGGCTTTGGGGAGTCAGGAGGTGAGTTACCCGCCACAGGATTTCTAGCCTCTGACCTGGTCTTGTAGCCACAGTATTTATATGGCTAGTCCAATTCAGTTTCTGGTCAATGGTAACCCCCAGGATGTTGATAGTGGAGGATTCAGCGATGGTAATGCCATTGAATGTCAAGGGGCAATGGTTGGATTCTCCCTGGTTGGGATTTTCCATTCCGAAAAACAGCCTTTCAGCACTTCTCTCTGTTTCCTGTCACTTGGCCAACTACATATCCATGCTTCGTATCCAGTTGCAAAGAAAAGTCATATTCGATTCAACTCGAAACTTGAACTCTGGTCGGGATTTTCTGGCCCCGTCATGGCGGGACCCACCGCGGGAGATTTGGTGGCCCAGCCAAAAGTCCATTGGCTTTCAGTGGGAGCAGACGATCCAGTAAATCCCACTCTCTGTTTCTCTCTCCACAGATGCTGCCTCACCTGATAAGTATTTTCAGCACTTTCTGTTTTTATTTCAGATTTACAGTGTCTGCAGTACTTTGCGTTTATATTCATGTCCATGCTGCTGCTTTCTCTTTTGTTCCAGAGGCATCAACTTTGCTGACATACAAACATACGAATTAGGAGCAGGAGTAGGCCATTCAGCCCCTTGAGCTGCTCCACCATTGAATAAGATCATGGCTGATCTGAATGCAACCCCACATTTCTGCCTATCCCCGATAACTTTTCACCCCCTTGTTAATCAAGAATCTATCTAGATCTGCCTTAAAAATATTCAAAGACTCTGCTTTATAGTCTTTTGAGGAAGAGAATTCCGAAGACTCCCAACCGTCTGAGAGAAAAAAACTCTCCTCACCTCTATCTTAAATGAGTGACCTCTTATTTTTAAACAGTGACCCCCTCATTCTAGATTCTCCCACAAGAGGAAACATCCTCTCCACATCCGCCCTGTCAAGACTCCTCAGGATCTTAAAGTTTCAATTAAGTCACATCTTACTCTTCTAAATTCGAGTGGATACAAGCCTAACCTGTCCAGCCTCTCCTCATAAGATAACCTGCTCATTCCTGGTATTAGTCTAGTAAACCTTCTCTGTACTGCTTCTAGCATAATACTCCAGATGTGGTTCACCAATGCCCTTACAACTGGAGCATAACCTCCCTAGTTTTGTAATTAATTCCCCTCACAATAAATGATAACATTCTATTAGCTTCCCTAATTACTTGCTGTACCTGAATGTTAACCTTTTGTGATTCATGCACTAGGACATCCAGATCCCTCTGAATCTGAGAGCTCTGCAATATCTCACCATTTAGATAATAAGCTTATTTTTTATTCTTCCTGCCAAAATGAATAATTTCACATTTGCTCACATTATATACCATTTGCCAGATCTTTGCCCACTCACTTAACCTATCTATGCCACTTTGTAGCCTCCTTACATCCCCTTCATAATTTACGTTGCCACCTATCTTTGTGTCATCAGCAAATTTAGCAACCATTCCTTTGGTCCCTTCATCCAAGTCATTTATATAAATTGTAAAAAGTGAGGCCCCAGCATTGATCCCTGTGGCACACCACTTTTCACATCCTGCCAAACAGAAAAAGACCCATTTATGCCAACTCTCTACTTCCTGTTAGCTAGCCAGTCTTCTATCCATGCCAATCTGTTACCCCTTACAGCATGAGCTTTTATTTTCTGCAATAACTTTATCAAATACCTTCTTGAAATCTAAGTACAGTACATCCACCAGTTCCCCTTTATCTACAGCATGTGAATCCTTCAAAGAACTCCAATAAATTGGTTAAACATTATTTCCCTTTTACAAAACCACGTTGACTCTTCCCGATTGCCTTGAATTTTTTCTAAGTGCCCTGCTATAGCATCTTTAATAATAGCTTCTAATATTTGCCTATTATGTGGCATTTTATCAAACGTCTTTTGGAAGTTCATATACACCATATCAACCACAATATCCTCATCAACGCTGTCTGTTACCTCATCAAAGACTCATTCAAGTCAGCTAATTATGATTTTCCATTAAGAGGTCCATGCTGACTTTCCTTAATTAATCCTGTCTAAGTGACTGTTAATTTTGTCTCAGGTTATCATTTTTAAAAGCTTTCCATCATTGAGGTTAAACTGAATGGCCTGTAGTTGCTGGGTTTATCCTTAAATCCTCCTTTGAACAATGTTTTTGTAACATTTACAATTCTCCCATCATCTGGTACCAACCCCGTATCCAAGGAGGATTGAATCATTGTGGCCAGTACCTCTGTAATTTCTACCTTTACTTTCCCTAGCATCCTTGGATGCATCCCATCTGGTCCTGGTTGTCAATGTCTTATCAATTACATTGTTAAGGTTTGTTAATGTCAATTACATTGTTAAGGGAATCAGGTGATAGATATTTGAACATGTATAAATAGGGACACTGGATGTGGGTAAGAAGTGTTGACACTGGACAAAGTCCATAAACTCTCCAGTCAAGGATAGGCTCTGTGTCTTGGTTTTGATTTCACCAGTCGGCTTGAATCCTTTTAAACATGGGTGCCTTATCAACTTTAAGTACAGTCAGCCTTTTTAGTACTTCCAATTTATCAATTTTTAGCCCATCCAGTATCTTAAATCACTCCTCTTTCACTATGACCGTGGCAACATCCTCTTCCTCGATAAAGACAGATACAAAATGTATTTCAGCCATGCTCTTGGCTTCGATGTGTAAGTCCCCTTTTTGGCCCCTAATCATCCCCACTCCTCATTGCACTACCCTTTTACTATTTACATGTCAACTGAAGACTTTTAGATTCGATTTTATGTTGGCTGCCAGTCTTTTCTCATATTCTCTCTTTTCCACTTTTATTTCCTTCTTCACTTCCCCTCTGAACTTTCTAAATTCAGCCTGGTTCTTGCTTGTATCAATAACTTGATGTCTGTCATACACACCCTAATTCTGCTTCATCTTACTCTATCATTTTCTTGATCCAGGGAGCTCTGGCTTTGATTGCCTGACCTTTCCCCCTCATTAGATGGACATCGACTGTACCTGAACCATTTCCCCTTTAAAGCCAGTCCATTCTTCTGTTACAGTTTTGCCTGCCAATCTTTGATTCCAATTTACCTAGGCCCAATGTGTTCTCACCCCACTGAAGCTGGCCCTCCTATAGTTAAGTATTTTAACCAACATTGTCTTTTTTTATAGCTTTTCAAAACCTTATTATGCAATGATCACTATTTCCTAAATGTTCCCCTGCTGACACTTGATCCACTTGACCCCCCTCATTCCCCAGAACCAGACCCAGCAATGCCTCCTCCATCATTGGACCAGAAAAGTACTATTCAAGGAAATTCTCCTGAACACACTTCAGAAACTCTTGCCCTCTCTCCCCTTTACACTATTATCATCCCAGTCTGTATTAAGACCATTAAAATCCCTATTACCACTGCACAATAGTTCTTGCACCTATCTGTAATTTTCCTACAAATTTGTCCCTCTATATCTTTCCAACTGGTTGGTAGCCTATATAATGCATGCAGTAGTAGAATGGCACCTCTAAAGTTTATTATCTCTAACCAAATAGAAACTGTCCTTCACCTCTCCAGGTCATCCTCTCTCTCCAGCATTGCAACATTTTCTTAAATCAATACTGCCAGCCCTCTTCCTTTCTCTACTTCTCTATCTTTTCTGAAAACATTGTATACAGGAATATTTAGTACCCAGGTGCCAGGTGCCTGTTATCACTACAATATCATATTACCATGTTGCTATCTATACCTGCAGCTCACCAACCTCATTTACTATTCTCCATGCTTTTATATACACAGTAAAGTTTATGGATTGTAAACCTGAATTAGATCTTACTGTATTTCCTCTTAGTCTGACCCCATGTAATACTTTACTATCTCTCACTCCAGTGCTACGTGTCTCTCCCAAACTTTTGTGAACGTATTTTTCCCTTTGTAATTTTACTTCCTGGTTCCCATGCCACCGTGAAATTAGTTAAAACCCTATCACACAGCACTAGCAAACCACTCTGTAAGGATTTTGCTCTTGGCTTTGTTGATTTGGAATCCATCTGGCCTGTACAGGTCACATCTCCCTCAGAACCAGCCCAGTACAAGGAATCTAAAGCCCTCCCTTCTGTAGCATTTCTTCAGCCACACATTCTTCTGCTTTATCCTTTTACATTTATATTCACTAGCCTATGGCATCAGGAATAATCCAGAGGTTGCTACCTTCGAGGTCTTGCATATTAATCCCTTTGCTAGCTCTCTAAACTCTGCCTCATCTTCATCTTCTTTCTGTCTATGTCCTTGATACTCTTGTGGGCCACAGCCTCTGGCTGTTCATCCCTTACCTCACAATGTTCTGCAGCTGTTCTGTGACATCCTGGAACCTGGCACAGGTGAGGGAACATATCATCCTAGAATGAAGTCTGTAGCTGCAGAAACGTCTGTCTGGTCCCCTAACTATAGAATCTCTCATCACTGTTTCTTTCCCAATCTTCCTCCTACTCCCTCTGCACAGATGAGCCACTCTTGGTGCAATGGACTTGGCTTTGGCTGCACTCCCCAGAGGAATCTTCACCTTTACCAGTATTCAGAACTGAACACTGGTTAGAGAGTGAAATGCTCCCATGGGACTCCTGCACTACTGGCCTGGTCCTCCTTGACTGTTTGGCAGTCCCCATTCCCTCCCTGCCTGCACCCTTTTAACCTGTGGATGATCACCTCCAGAAACGTGCAGTGGAATTCACACTGTGCACTTTGTTAGGCGTGATGTCATTTTTTTTCCCATGCTGTTCCGTGTCAGAGGGAGAGAGAGAGAGAAAGCACTACTCCGTTCTCAGTCTCACCCTCTGTGATCATTCTGCTTGGAGCTCCACCCTCTGTTTAGCTCAGACAGTTAGTGCACATAATTGCTACCCACAATGTTGCGTGTACAGTCTCTGATTTGGTGGGCTCTTTTGTGGTATACCTTTAGGGATATGAATGTGTATCTGTATCCATCACTGGAAGGGAAGTGATACAATGCATCATGTGATTCAGTGTTAATCTCAGCCTATGTACGCAGTGAGGAGACAACAGCTGACATGTTTGCAAGCTCTGCAACAATGTAAGGCTGCTCTCATTCACCTAACCCTTAATAAATGAACTTACGAATAATGTACTAACCAATCCCTCATGTGTGGTTGATGCCTTGATGTTTATATAGCAAATAAGCTCAAGGACTTATTTTATAAGAACATGACATGGTGGCAGCTTTGGATTTTTTCAAGGGCTCCACATGGTGGCATTGTTGAGAAATTTTCAAGAATACCCCTGACATGGTAGCAGCAATTAGAGTCTCTTCTCTTAAACCACAACGAAGTTGTAGCATGGAGAGTTCGTAAAATGCAGTATGGTGACTGCAGTGAAAAGCTTTGAAAATACAGCCTTGTGCCAGTTCTGAGATACAAGCTGGTAAGCAGACAGTGTTGAAGTTTGTAGCAGTGTTTAGGCAATACTGAATGTGTGATCTCCAGCGGGGGATAACAGCGCTCAGCCTGTCATTTCCACAAGTGAGACAGCGTGTTGGGAGGACCCACACAGGGCTTTGCTCAGTTGGAAAAGGTGAGTAACGGGGGCATGGACCAGATTGATCGCAGACAAGGACGAGTCAAGAACAGTCATGGCTATCGGGCCGAGTAAGGTTGCATCATTACTTGCTTTGCAGAGCGTCATGGTGCTTTCACGACACAACTTATCCTCATGGGCAAAGTTTCAGAAAAGCGTGTGAAAGCGGCAACAGCAGCACTCATCCCGGGTACTACAGTAATAGTGGAATATGCTGTGGTGTGTAGAAGGATTACAAAAGCTGACAGGCAGCAATTTATTTAAACCACTCACAGTCCTCAATTCATACAACTGCAAGAGCAGCAATATTTGTTTAAACAGTACAGTAGAAGGCAGATCCAGGGAATATTGCAAAAATGTCTATAAAATTCCTAATCTTAAATCGGAATACAGTTGACCTGCTGTCTGAGTTCAAAATATTTAAACAATGTACAGAGTGATGGTTTCTTGACTTGGGCATGTCTGAACCAAACAAGCAAGCCATAAAGATTGGTCTAGAAATTGGAAATGAAGGTCTGCATAGGCTATCCACATTCGGGCTAATGAAAGAAGAACAAAAAGATCATCTTTGATCATTCGTAGTATTGTCTGGACTGGACTCGTAATCCACAGACCCACAGTAATGCTCTGGATTCAAATCCCACTAGGGCAGATGGTGAAATTTGAATTCAATAAAGAATCTGGAATTAAAAAAGTCTAATGATGACCATAAAACCATTGTCGATTGTCGTAAAAACCCATCTGGTTCACTAAAGTCCTTTAAGGAAGGGAATCTGCCGTCCTTACTTGGTCTGGCCTATATGTGACTCCAGACCCACAGCAATGTGGTTGACTCTGAAGTGGCCTAGCAAGCCACTCAGTTAAATTAGGGATGGGCAATACATTTCAACCTAGCCAGTGATGCCCACGAATGAATAAATTTTTTTAAAATCCCAAAAAGATTTGCACAGCTTTGTAAGATTGGTTCAGAGTCAGATTAAATTTCTGTATCCACGACCTGGAATTCATGTCATACCATCACCAGCCTAAGGAATCCATAGATCGATTCATCAGTTAATGCAGAGAAAAGGGTGCGAACTGTGATTTCTAGGAAGCAGAGCTGGCAGCGAGAATTGCTGAGTTGGTGATTACATCCACTCCAATGGAATCATTTCAGAAAGATCTGCTTGAAAAACTCAAAAGCTACAGCATTGATGGATTAACACAAGGATGAACAAAAGTATTAAGTGCTCATTACAGATTGCCACAGTTTACAGGTATTATGTACAACCCCAATCATTAGCACAGTAGAATATCCAAACCTGGGAAGACATGTGGAAGGTGCAAACTTCTACATGCACTGAAGTAATGCCCAGCAGTTAATGAGTTCTGCAAGGCATGTGGCATAAAGGGCAGTGACAGTGCGACAGAGCTAGGGCTGGATTTTACCATCGGCGAACAGGGGTGGGGCCCACTCGCCGATGTGTAAAATGATGCGGGATGACGTCGGGCGGAACTCCCGACATCACCGTGCCCCAATTAAATTTTCAGGAAGGGGGGGGCGCAGCAAAATCAGCTGCGCGCCCGCCGACCTGTCAATGGCCAATTGAGGCCATTGATAGAGCAATTAAAGTAATTAGTGGATCTGCCCGTCCAACCTTAAGGTTGGTGGGCAGGCCAGTAGCCCCGGTGGGAACTAGAAAAAGCATGAAACCTCATCCACGGGCGGGATGAGGTTTCATGTAGGGTTTTAAAAATTTTAACAAAGTTTTTTGGAAATTATGAACGTGTCCCAACTCATGTGACATTGAGGGGACATGTTAGGAAAATTTTATTTTTCTATTTTCAGCTTTTTCACATATAGATCCGATCTCCCTGAGGCAGCACTTAGCCTCAGGGAGATGAGCGCGCTCTTTCATGCGCATGCGCGAAAGAGCACACTCTCGATTTTAAGAATCCGCCCCCCCCCCCCACTGCCCGCACAGGGAGCGTATAGCCTTAATTGGCCCACCCACGTAAAATGGTGTGGCATCTCTGATTGGGGGTGCCAATCGGAAGTGTGCCCGTACGCGCCCGCCCATCAACATTCCCCCAACGACGGGGGGAGAATTCAGCCCCAAAGGCCAAAGGAGCCACGAAGAGAGGTGATACCTCCGAGAAGCAACAATGACCATACTATATCTCGTAATAAACACATACATGAGGTAGTTGATGAACTAGACAATGATCATGATGTGCAAAGTGATGTGAAGCACAGTGGGCACACGCTTCACACTGTCAATCTCGCAGAACACGCAGATGGCATCACACCATCAGAAATGTTTGCCAAGATTCAGATCATCTATCCTGAGAAAGTTGGTAACTATGGGCTATTGGCAAAGATAGCCACAGGGGCAAGAGCCAATATACTACCTCTGAGAATTCTACATGACATATACCCACAGCAATGGAGGGCATGGTGAAAACTACTATTATAACACTTTCTGCATATTGCGGCTCAGTAATTCCATGTGCAGTATCCATCATGCTAGAATGCAAGTACAACCAAACATCCTGGGTGTCACAGATATTCTACATCATAGGAAACAAAGACCCAGCCATTGCTGGTCTACTGGAATGTCATGACCTCACATTGGTGACCATCCATGGGATAAGCCAGATACCACAATTCAGATGAACATCAGAAGTTACACCTATCACTTCAGTTCGCAATGTGACATTTCAATATCCAGAATGTTTATACAGGATTGGCAGTTTTCAAGGAGCTACAACGCTACGCTTGCAAGAGGCTGCAATTCCATCAATTGACCCACCACAAAAATGCAGCATCCACATACAAGCCAAGTTGAAGGTTGAACTGAACAAAATGGAAACAGAATCATCAGAAAGGAACAAGAGCATATGGAATGGTGCAGCTCGATCTCATGTGTCATAAAGAACAGGTCACTGTGAGAATGCTTCAATCTGAGATGTTTGAACAAGGCTTTGAAACACTGTCCACATAAAATACCTCCTTTGGAAGAGCTAAATCTGAAACTCATGGGTGGAAATGTTCTTTTCAAAACTTGATGCCAAGCATGATTATTGGTCAGCACATCTAGGGGAGAAGTCGCAGGAGCTGACTATGTTTCGTAGCCCATTCGGTCAATATTGCTTCCAACAACTTCCTTTTAAGCTATTTGTTAGCCAGGATCTCTTTCAAGCACATATTGATCACATTACATGCAGCCGACCAGGGTGCATATGTATCACAAATGACATAGCCATCGTGGGAGGAACAAAGCAAGGACATGACCGTAACTTACACCTACTGATGCAAGCAGCACATAAGGAAGGGCTGGTGTTCAACAGTCTTAAATGTGACATCAACACACAGCAAATCAATTTCATCGGCTCTATTTATTCAAGGGCTGGTATATGTCCTGACCCAAGTAAACTAGAAGATATTCCCTCCATGCAAACACCCCAAGATAGGGAAGGTGCATAAGTCTCTAATTTTTTGTCTCCTTACATTCCCAATTTCACACAAAAATCATCATCTTTAAGGAGATGCCTTTTCTGTGGCACAAACATTACCAACGTCTCTTTGAAGCACTGAAACAGTCATTATCAGAAGCATCGGTATTGCAATTTTATGATCCTTGGGAGATAAACACCCTAGAAGTAGATGCATCACAAAAAGGTTTAACAGCATGCATACTACGAAAAGGTAAACCCTTTGCATTTCGTTCAAAATCGCTATCTGTGGTCCAATCCCATCACTCTAACATCAAGTGGGAAACTTTAGCCTTGGTGTTTGGAATTATGCATTTTCACACCTACTTATTCAGTAAGAAGTTCATGGTAGAAACAACCACAAGCTGCTGGAGATAATTTGGAGGGAACCATTGACCAGTGCAGTGTTGAAGTTGCAATGTCTCTTGATAAAGATCCAAGGTCACAACTGCGAGACTAGGTACAAACCTGGTAACATGATGGCCCAATCAGATACACTTAGCAGATTGCCTAATCCGGTGAAGACAACAGATGCATACCTAGATATACTGGTTGACTTGATCAACATTGAACTTGAAGATGTTCTACAATGTGACCTGATGCATTTTGCACAATGCAAATGTCAGCAACTACAAGAGGAAACAGCAAAAGATTCTACATAACAGGAGCTCTGGAAAACCATTATTGAAGGATGGCCTGCCTCCATTCAGCATGTCCATGGACAGATAAGACCCTTTTGGCCTTAATGGAACAAGCTAGGTATCTCCGGGGAAGTCATTTTTAAAGGCAAGCAAGTCATCATACCAAGCCTTTGCAACATGACATACAACAACTTCATCACTCACACATGGGTATAGATCAGATGAGAAGACTTGCAAGATAGTCTGTTGGCTGAGTATGGACAATGACACTGAAGTCATCATTAAAAAATGTGAGGCATGTCAAGAGAATGTGCCAAGTCAGCGCAACAAACCACTTTTACCACAAATTCCTACTCACTCTTGGTCCAAGCTTGCTTCTGACCTTTTCCATGTCCATGGCACTGATTTCTTAGTTGTCACTGACTATTTTTCCAAGTACCCTATCATCCATCAATTGTACAATAAGTCAAGCACAACTGTAGCACAGCTTCTAAGTGATATTTTCATTTTGTTTTGTGTACCCAGAGAGATCATCTTGGAAAATCATCCTCCATTTATTGGTAAGTCATTCCAGAATATGTAAGAGAAGTAGAATATTGGTCACACTACTTCTCCTCACTATCCTATGTCTAACATCCTGGCCGGAAGAATGATTTGTATGAATGACTCTCAAATGTAGACATACCAAACAAGATCACACATTGTACTATTACATCTGAGAGCAACACCTCTAAGTGCAACCATTCCATCACTGGCAGAACTCATGTTTGGCATACCAATGTGAAACAATGTACCCAGTCTTACCTCCTCTACTCTCTCAGAAGCTGGAGAGGCGCTTTTAAAAAAAACAGGGGAGGATGACCAGCGTGCATGACAGGTATGCCGATGCAGAGCTGCCAAGCTTTACAGCTGGGACAACAAGTTTGAACCCAAGATCCCACAGAAGGTACGTGGAGCAGCCAAAGTGACAAGGATCTGTTCAGGACTGAGGTCCTATGAAGTTAACACACACAAAGGTGCAACAGTGAGGCATAACCAAGGACAAATCAGAAACATACCAACTCCTCAATCACCATGCAATCCTATTACATCCAGAACAAGGTCCCAAATAAAACCAAGAACAACATCCAAGAGTGCGACTTCTACAGGCCACTGTGAGAAGATAGAGAAACTTCCAGACAACATTCCAATCACTAAATCAGGGCATACAATCAGACCACTTCTATGCTTCAGAGACTTATGAGTTTTTGAAATCACAAATCTATAATTAAGCACACACATGTATTGTAAATAGTTATTTGGAAGGGGGAGTATCTTTAAAAAATACAATGGGGCAAATTGTGGTATACATTTAAGGATATGAATATGTATCTGTATACATCACTTGAAGGGAAATGATGCAATGTATCGTGTGATCTAGTTTTGGTCTCAGTCTATGTATGTAGTGAGTAGACAACAGCTTAGACGTGTTTCCAAGCTCTGCAACATTGTAAGATTGTTATCACTTACCTGACCCTTAATATATGAACCTATGAACAATGTGTTAATCAATCCCCTATGCGTGGTTGGTGCTTGATGTTTATATAGCAAATAAGCTCAAGGACTTATTTTATAAGAACATGACAGGCTTTGCTACTTTGTTTGTATGGTAATCAATGCATGTCAAGCTTCAGCAATGAGAGAATATAATTGTAGAATAACATCAAATGTTATCATTAAGACAAAATATCAAGGTTGCAATCTCATAAGCTACAAAAGCAGTTATAAACCACTCAAGCTTATTTTATGAGTTAAAGCAAAGTACTTAGGGCAATTGCAACCTTCATTGTATCTATTATTATTTATCTAATATATGTAGGAATATTTGTTTAAAACAGATCAGTCAATCTTCTGTAGCCTTGCACACGAGAACTCATGATCAACAGGAGCTTTCAGGTGAAGTGGGGTTTGAATACAAAGGAAATCATGATAACAGCTCATGAATATATAATTCAGTCCTCATTTTAAAGTCAGAAATTCCACCCATATTTATATATAATACTTAAATTTGATATAACAAATTTATGGCAATTTGCTAAACAGAGAATTATAGTTGGTTGGCGCATAAGACTTTCTCTATAATGCAAGTTAAGGAGCTGGGAGGCACAAAACCGAAGTGTTACAGCACCTCAATTGGCAAGAGAATGTATTTACACTGACATATTTACATAGGCTGTTTCCTTTATAACTCCACTCACAGGAACAAGTTGGCACAAAACTGCGAAAAGGGTTTGACAGCAGGCATAACATTTTGAAGGTAGAAAGTGTTGTATAATGTACCTGCATGCCATTGTAATGTAAAGGTGCTCAGCAGGGCAAAGGTTAATGTGGGATTAGAGAATAGCACCTCCCACAGTATGATGCATAGAGTCACATGGTAATGGACTGAGACATCAGTCTGGAGAAAACAATCTAGAACCAGCCTGCATGGAGGTAATAGCACCATGCATGACAGTAACCTGGGATCTGTAAATAGCTAAAGGTTAACAATAAAGGGTTTATGTTTAAATATACAAGTCTCAAGATGACTTCATTGTCATCATTGAGATGTCTAAGGAATGCATATTACAATGTGATGGTAGCAGTGGAATCTTCTACAAGATATCACATTAGGGATGGTACCATAATTTGACATGGTGACCCGCATTGATATGAAAGGTGGCAGCTAGATGCATGAATCTAGAACTGCATCCCAAGGTATGAAAACTATAAGCTACCTCAACCTAACTACAGAGATGTACACCTAAGAAGAAAACTTGAAGAAAAAGTTGAAGAAACTTCACTACAGACTTGAAAGTGAAGAGTCCACCAGAATGAGTGGAAGCCCATTACAGAAAATTGCAAGAACCTGAGTTCACAAGATGGTGGGCAAAAATACAAAAAAGCTGTATGTACATTTTAGAATAGATGGCGGTCCCAAGGGCTCAGCATCCAGAGGGAAACTGGAAGACAGCTGCAGTAAAAAAAAGTTAAAAAGGCTGGCAGAGTTAAATAGAGAAGCCTGCAGAGTATAGTAAAGAAAACAAGAAAAAGCCTGTAGAGTTTAAGTAAAACAAAGAATTACTGCTGCTCTGAAGGTTTTAAGAAAATGGCAATCAGAGCAAAAAAAGTCCTTCAAGTTAAAAAAAAGGGCCCCAATAGGACCTCAAGCTCATCGAAAATACCAGAGCATTCAAAAAAATGGAACCTGCAAAGCTTGAAAGATAGGAAAGAAATTGCTGCAGTGGCCTCTAAAAAAAGAAAATTTTTCAAAGTTTAAAAGTATTAAAAAAAGGAAGTGACCCATTGCTGGGGAACCCGCCAAAAGCACAGGAAGCTCCCAACAAAGAAAGGTGACAGCTGCCGTCCGCCTGAGTATAAAAGAGATGGTTACTGTACTCAGTCTTAAAGAGGCAATGCAATTTAAAGCTGTAACTACAAGAAAAGAAAACAGACATAGAAAATTGGAAGAGACCCCAGAGAGAGGGCAACTCCGCTGAGGGCAACAAAAGACTCCAGAGGGAAGCAACTAAATACCACAGAGAGAAAACAACAAAAGATCCCAGAGCAAGGGCAACAAAAGACCCCATAGCAAGGGTGACAGATGGCAGTGCAGAGTGAGCAGATGGCTATGAATGAAGGAAAGCTATCTGAGATGACTCAAAAGAAGCAAAATGTGCAAAATGCAAATAAAACTGTTCTCCAGGAAAATGTCTGCATCAGAGTTGAACTGGAGGATTTGAAATGCAAGATTCAAGCTGAATATGTACCTCTGAAAACGCAGGATAAACCACAGTTTTCGATGAACCAAGTGCTTTGAGATCTGAACAACCAAATTTCAGAGACAACACAAAGGTACCAGGAGGAGATAATGGTCCTCAATTCCACAGTTGGCACGTTGAAGCAGGAGTTGGGAAAACTCAGCCAGATGTACAGCCAGGCAAAACACCAGGCAGAAAAGGTACACAAAAGAAACCACAAAAGAATCAATATGTAGCCATGGAAAAACATGAGGAGTGAAGAAAGACATTGAATACTAC
Source organism: Cetorhinus maximus (assembly GCF_964194155.1). Taxonomy (NCBI): domain Eukaryota; kingdom Metazoa; phylum Chordata; class Chondrichthyes; order Lamniformes; family Cetorhinidae; genus Cetorhinus; species Cetorhinus maximus. The sequence goes on along the minus strand of NC_135881.1, from coordinate 171,947,794 downwards.
TTCAGAAAAAGCTGTGTTGGAACTATCAGTAGCAACAAAATGATGCACTGAAGCCCAGAGTGAGGTGGCAAGAGGTCAACAAAAAATCAACAGTTGAAAAAAGAATTGATTGTCCTTCAAGGTCAAATGCAAAAGGAATGCATAACCATTCAGCAACATGAAGAAATGAAGACTGTCTTAAACAGCAGACTGGAAGCGCAGCAGAAGAAATTTGAAGAGACTCTATTGAATTACAGGAAAGCTCAAGATGAAACAAGTGAGCTTCACAAGGAAAAAGAAAACCTGCTGAAAGACCTTTACATGTTACAAGAATCCCTCGGGACAAAGTTTATTCTTCTGGAAAACTACGAAGAGAAGCAAAGTGAATGTAACATCACTCTGAACAAAGTGAAGAATCATTTGGAAGAGAAGAGGCAGCAATGTTCTATATTCCAGGAGGAAGCCGAAAGCTATAAGAAACAGACTGAAGAACTGAAGAAGCATTTGAATGGAAAAGAGGAGGCATTGAAAAAAAAGCCGTAGAACTTTTCAAGCTGCAAATTGATAATGGAGCCATGAGTAACTCAGTTACAATACTGAAATGAGTTAAGACTTTGCCGGAGACAGGCTTGGCCAACAGGGAAACCAAAATGCAGGACAAGGACAAAGTTCTGTTGCAGACAGAGAAAGTAAAGACAGAAATAAGATTGGAAAATGTAAATCCGAAACTGAAGTGCAAGGAACTTGAAGAAGAAAGAGCACCGGATGTCTCAGATGTACTGAGAACCATTGAGCTGAATGAAAAGATTCATAGCTTGTAAAATGGTTTGAAAATAGAACAGCAAACAAATGTTTGGCTGTGATTGCGAACCAAGTGGAAATGAAGGTTCCATTTGCAAAATTTAAACATCCAGCAAGTACATGGTGGACACCATGGAAAAAGAAACTTCAATTCCACTCTAGGAATGAACGGAGTGCATATTCCCTGTGGAAGGAATGGGACAAACCCACAGTGTCTGAATAAAGAGAAACACAACTTAAAGGAGCAGACAAAGCAGATTAAAAGGAAATAGCCAAGTACTAGAAACATAGAGTACAACTATCATTCCTCCAAATGTGACAGACTGAGATATGGAAGGACTGTTAAGCCTCAATGCCGTCTGAATTTATAAAATCAGAGACTTATGATGGGGGAGCAGGGATAGCAAGTAAAAATTATATTACAAATCGTTATACTCCCTTGAAAAGAAAAGTTTTCTTTGGAGAAGCAAGAGGGGTGTTGTTTGATGTGCCTGCATGCCACTGTAACGTAAAAGTGTTCGTCAGAGCAAGGGTTAATGTGGAATTGTAGAATAGCACTACCCATGGTATGATGCACAGAGACACATGGGGCAGAACTTTCCCCCCGTCGTGGGGGAAGTTTAGGAGCGGGTGCGTGGAGGCACGCCTCTGATCGGTGCCCCCGATTGGGGGCGCGCAGCCAATCTATGTGGGCAGGCCAATTAAGGCCCGCTCAGCGTGACGTTCGCAAGGAAGTGCAATGTGCTCCCTGTGCAGGCGGGTGGGGGGGAAATCTCTGAGCTGAGAGTGCGCTCTTTCGCGCATGCGCACGGAAGAGCGCACTCATCTCCCTGAGGCTAAATGCTGCCTCAGGGAGATTGGCTCCTGTCTGAAAAAATTTTATAAACAGAAGAAATAAATTTCCCTGACATGTCCCCTCATGTGACACTGTCACATGAGTTGGGACATGTCCATCACTTTCATTGACAATTTTATTAAAAATTTTAAAACCCACATGAAATCTCTTCCCGCCTGTGGATGAGGTTTCATGCTTTTTCTGATGCCTGCCAGGGCTCCCGGCCTACCCGCCAACCTTAAGTTTGGTCGGGCAGGTCCATTAATTACTTTAGCTACTTTGTCAATGGCCTCAATTGGCCATTGACAGGTCGGCAGGCACACAGCTGATTCTGCTGAGCCCCTGCCGACCTGAGAATTGAAATGAGGCTGGGTGGCATCGGGAGTTCCGCCCAACATCATCCCGTGTCATTTTACGCAGGGGGCTCGCCGACTGGGAAATCCTGGTCTTGATAATGGACTGAGAGAACAGATTAGAGAGAACACTCTAGAACCAGCCTGCATGGAGGTAACAACACCATGCATGACAGTAATCTGGGATCTGTAAATAGTTAAAGGTTAACAATAAAGGGTTCATGTTTAAATATATAAGTTTCAAGATCTGATCATTGAGACAACTAAAGAGCCCTTATTACATCAGAAAGTGTGTATAGATGTTGGATTTTTTAATGTATAAAAAAGATATAAAATCATTTTATGGGCAATAATTATTGAACAAAAAGTGTTTTTTAATATTTTAAACAGATGCCTAAAAAGTGGACCCTCAGGAGTTTAGCAGTAGAGCTAAAGTTTTTGCAGATTGGGTGCAGAATGTTCCACTGCTAATTTGGTATGCTTTGCACCTATTTTACACCAATAATGTAATGCATACCAAATTCTATCCCTTTTGTCCTCAGAACATCCTAATCTGCTCAATCACCAATAATTACTTTTAAATTTAGTCATTGTTGTAATATAGGTAAACATGGCAGTCAATTATTGGGAACAATGTATAGCTTTAAGTTTAATTTATAATTTGTATTTGGGTGTTAGGAAGGGTGAAGCGTGGTTTTCGTTTCATTTAGAGGTTTTTGCAAGCTGGGTGCCAGAAAATCTGGGGTCCTGTTTGTATACATGCATTTTTAATGAGTTTTTACTAGTCTTGAAGTGAAGGGATGGGTAACCAAGGTTGTTAGTAGTTTAGTGAAGTTAAAGAAACAAAGTAGAAAAAAACGGTGCTGTTGCCTAGCAACAAGGGTCCAGAGACACACAGAGAGACAGGGAAACACAGAAAGGAGGTCAATTAGTGTGTGTATATCAGAGAGTGCAGACAGAAGCTTGAATCTCTCTAATAAGAAATCCTGCAAGCCTACTGGGGAACTGAGTTTAGGGAACTCATGTGTTTGCTCTGAAGTTGAAGCAATAGAGAGTTTAGATTGCGGTTTTTGGGTGTCTCAGGGAGAGATAACAGCTGAAGAAAAGCATCTAGTGAATGCTCAGAAGTCTGTCGGAAGAAAACTGTTTGAAACTGAGCTAACCAAAGCAAGAAACCTTAGTGTTGAGACAGCGGTAAATCTTCACTGGGGTTTTGTGTTTGTAAGGGTTGCTGGGATAAAAAGAATAGAGTGAGTCTGAATCACTTTCTGGTATCTGTATTGAAATCTTTCCAACCTTTTTGTCTAATGTAATATAGTTCTTTTTTTTTCTTGTTTAATAAGCGTTTTATTCTGTGTTAACAGTATACTGGCATACTCTTGTGAATGTGTTCAGTAACTGACCTCCACGGTTTCTAAAAAAAAGACAAAGTTCGGATTTACTAGGTTTTGCTCTGGGATCTGAATTGTCCAGTATTAACATCACCTGGGATCATAACACAATGTATGCACAATAAGGCCCAACAAAACAGCAATTACCAACTAATTTGTTTTGATGCTGTTGGTTGAGAATCAACAATTGTCCAGGTCCCTGGTGGGGACTTTTAAATAGTGTTTTGAAATCTTTTGCAATGGAGCCTTGGTTTAACATTTTATCCAAGATAGCATATCTGACAGTGCAGTTCTCCCTTAGTACTGCACTGTAATGTCAGTCTCGATAAAATGCTGAAGTCCAGGTTAAGATTTTAAGACACTACCTTCTGATTTAAGTGAGAGAGCTATCACTGGGTCAAGCTGATTCCTACTATCCTTACCCTGTCCGCTACGGTTTTGAAGGACATCAAACAGAAGGGTCTCAGGCTTCTGCTAAATTACCAGATCTCAACCAGGGTGGTGATGAGAGTGCTACAATTCAACTACATGCCTCTGGACTGGGGGTAAGAAGGAAGTTACTGAGGGCTCAGTGTTGAAACTTGTGCACTGATGCCAGGTGAGGATAGAATCAAGCTCAGCTGTAATGTCCTGTTGAAACAGCCTGCTGATATTCACTGTCCAGGCTAATTAATGATAAATAGTTGTTTGGATGAGATATCGAAGGGCAGCTGGTACCCAAGGAACTATATGCCAGTGTATTTGGAAGAAGAAAAAAGTAAAAATGTGGCCAGTTTGGATGTATATATTAAAACAAGCTCAATAATTTGATTGAACTGATAGGGCTGCATCTTCCAGTCGGTGAGCAGGGGGGCGGAGCCCGCCTCTCCGACATGTAAAACGACACGGGATGACACTGGACTTGTGTCCCGACATCACCCCGCGTCACTTAGATTTTCAGTTCGGCGGGCGCACAGCCGAATCGGCTGCGCACCCGCCGAACTGTCAAAGGCCTATTAAGGTCATTAAAAGAGTAATTAAACTGATTAATGGACCTGCCCGTCCAACCTTAATGTTGGTGGGCAGGCGAAGAGCACAGACGGCCTTCAGAAAAAACATGAGACCTCATCCACGGGCGGGATGAGGTTTCATGAGGGTTTTAAAATTTGTATGAAATGTCTAAATAAAAGTAATTGACATGTCCCAGCTCATGTGACAGTGTCACATGAGGGGACATGTCAGGAATATTTTTTTCTGTCTTAGATGAAATTTTGAACCTTGAGCCGATCTCTCTGAGGCAGCACTTAGCTTCAGGAAGGTGAGTGTACTCCTTCGTGCGCATGCGCGAAAGAGCACAGTCCCGGCTTAGAGAATCTCCCCTGCCCGCACAGGTAGCGCACAGCGCTTCCGAGCGGATGTCACACTGGGCGGGCCTTAATTGACCTGCCTACGTAAAATGGCACCGCGCCCCCGATCGGGAGCGCCGATCGGGAATCCGCCCGCTCGCACCCGCTCCCGCACAATCCCCCCCAATGAAGGGAAAATGTTGCCCATGATGATTGTTACTTCATGGTATTTCATGGTATTTGGTACTTCATTGCTGTACTGAAGGAGTGTTGCACTGTTGAAGGGGGTTCACAACAGCAAAATGGTCTGTAATCTCTACCACATGTCCAAGGTGTCAGCCATGGTGCAGTCACTAGCACCTTTGCCTCTTGAGTCAGAATGTTGTGGGTTTAAGTCCCAATCCAGGGATTTGAGCAAACAATCTAGGCTGCCATGCAGTTCAGGAATGAGAGAGTGCTACATTGTTGGAGGTGCTGCCTTTCAGATGAGATGTTAAACTGATGTCCCATCTGCCTTCTCAGTTGGATGTAGAGGAAGCAGAGTCATATGGACTCGAAACGTTAACTCTATTTCTCTCTCCTCAGATGCTGCCAGACCTGCAGAGTTTTTCCAGCATTTTCTGTTTTTATTTCAGATTTCCAGCATCCGCAGTATTTTGCTTTTTTTCTCTCTCAAATCTTCTTTACTCTGTAAGGAGAATAATCACTTCTTTTGTCTCTCCACATAACTGAAGTCCTTGTCCATGGTTTCATTCTGGTATATCTACTCTGCACCCTTGCCAAGGCTTTAACATCATTTCCAAAGTTCAGTGCCCAGAATTGGGCACAATTGCACTGTTTTAAAAAGGAACGGATTGCTGCAAAATGGAATAGTTTCTATAGCACTGAGAAAGAAGCTTTGAAAATCAGTTCTCTTAAGAAAATTGTGTTATAATTTGAATCCGAACGTGACAGAACACTTTGCAGTTAGTTAAAAGCATCATTGCTCTGTCATTTGTTAGCAATGGATGGCTGGAATTCTTTAGCAGACTTTTTTTTTTATTTGTTTTTAGAAACAAAGCAAACAGATTGAGATCAGCCTATATTCTGTCATTCACAGATCCTGGGAAAATCCACCAGGTGTTCAGCTCAGCTGGATGTGAGCCATTTTTAAAAAATGCTTTCCGTGAAGAGAACTTACTTTGTGGTTCGAACTTCATGTGGGGCAGAGACTAATGACTCCATTAACATCTCAATTCTGGGAAATGCGAACACCAAACCTGCATTAATCTTCAAAGGGAAGCTGCAGAATAGTTTAAGTAATGAGGTGCTTTCTGTACTAATATTCCCGTAAGAGTTTGGTACAGTATTCACGGAGAATATGCAGTATAAGGTTTAGAATAGAAACTTTGTAGAATTTCATGCATAACAAAATAAATTCCTATACATAATATTCTTTCCAAAAATACCTTGCAACTTTTTTTTTTAACTTCAACCATACAACATGGCATTTGGCATTGGCATCGGTGGCAAGTACTAAATGGGTACCTTTTACATACCCAAAATAAAAACAGAGCTTTTAAAAGCGTTTAGGTTTTTCACCTAGTATCATCATACCAAACTGTGAAACTTATGGGCGTGCTTACTATATGCAAGAATTTTAATAAATAATATTAGAAGCCTTGTACACATTGCCCGCACTTCTTGTAAGTGTGACATTACTTGCTGACACACTTTCTCCCTTGTACTTTGGTAACAGTGCTATTTTTATAAAACATATGTCCTATGGCTCACCATATTGCGTAAAAATAATTAGCTTCATTTTAATTAACTCAGTTCAAAAAGAACTAATTTATTACAGTCAAAAAGTTATAATTAAACTGGTACAATATCTGACTTTGAGTTAAAAAGTACTTCACTCGTATATTCAAACTTCATATTGCATTAGATTCAGATACTTAAGGGGGAAACAATCTAAAATTATGGGAAATAAGTAAATAAATAGGTTCAAGTTAGCTTCAGGACTTCCATTAACATGCGGACAAAAGACATGAAGACTCAATGGGGGAGACATTCCTTCCCATATTCAGTGGACTTTTAATGAACTGTACTTTAATCCCTGACTGAAAGAGTTTCATTGTTGTCCTGTATGTTTTGTTTAATTAGCCCAGGTGATTATCATGTTACATTCTACTTAATGTTTCAGTTAAGGTTTTTGCAGTTAAATTAAGCATGTCCAATCTGTTATGGTAGCAGGTAAGTGATAAAATAATCAATGTTGGAAGTCCTTTCTTGATGATGAATTCCTGCTACAATGCAAAAAAAACCCCAAACTTTTTACATTTTGTTAAAAGCTAAACTTCTGCAATTGTTGGGAATCTGTTCCCAAATTATGCTTTTTTTCAATCCAATGTAGAAATTTAAAATAAGGGTTGGTTTAAATAGCTATTCTGAGTGCACAATTAAAAGGTAGCTGTTCCATTACATGACTGAAGTAAAAGTCATAGGTGGGCCTGATTATTAGTTGCTCTAAACTTACGTCATGCAGCAGAACTCCTCATAATCTGAAAGATTTCTACTCTCTCCTCCCATTCGCTGCTGAGAAATGCATAGCTTTCCCCAGATGGTAGGGCCAAAGGAAAGAAACATTTTCTCATGGCTTTTTAAAGAAGGCTGCTTTCTTTCTTGGCTAATATTTAGCTCCTTCAAATGCAAATGGAGAGGTTTCTGCAGCAAGGTTAGCATAACAATTATGGGAAAGCTTCAGATGTTAAGTGTTTGCTTGCATGATGAAAGAAGAATTTTCAAAGCATGGGTTCTTGTGGGTGGGGGGAGGTGGTTGGGTGGGTGGGGGGAGGTGGTTGGGTGGGTGGGTGGGGGGGGGGTGGGATGCCTTGGAGGTTTATTAAGAATTCTGTTAATTTCTCAATAACCAATAGTCAACTCAGTAATAGAAAAGACAGACTGATCTGTTCCTATGTGTTACTTCTTTCCCCAATTCATTCACATTTTAAAAAGTCGCTCATTGCCCAGCAGCAGGTAAAAAGCAGGCTTTGAGTAAAATCGATTTTACTCCATTTCCTGAAGACCCCCATCCCTCTTCCACCCTCTTCCTAATCCTAATCCAAAATGTTCTGTTTCCAGCACATGTGCCAGAAAACTCCCGGTCTATTTTTTGTAAAGTCTTCCTTCGTTTTCCCACACTCACTTTCTGTCATCATAGGCAGTGAGTCTCGCCATTAGTAACAATGACAAAGAATTCCATTATTAAGCTGAACAGGAGGGTTCTCCTCGGGGTGGGAGGGTGAGCAATAGGGGTAGGATAGTGTATTGGTTTTGTTACTAGCCTAGTAATCCAGAGAACATGAATTCAAATCTGACCACGACAGTTTGAGAATTTTACTTCAGTTTAAAACAAAATGCAGAAATAAAAAGTTGGCACCAGTACAAGTGACCATGATTGACATTAATGTTGAACTGATTCACTAATGTACTCTAGGAAAGATAACCTGTTGTCCTTACCTGGTCTGGCCAAATGTGACTCTTGTTTCATATCCATGTGGTGGCCTTAACTGCAGTTGGAAGTGGTTCAGTATTTCTACCAATAGAAGGGCAACCAACACCTTCCTGGGGACAATGAAAGCTGGGCAGTTAATACTGAACTTGTCAGCAACACCCAACTCTCAGGAACGGATAATAATTTTTAAAAGGCCTGAGCCTTCACCAAGTCTTGTGTCTAAAGATTGGGTACCAAATTTGATTGTGCACTGGGCCTCTGAGATCAGGACCTAGCCGGTGTTGGGAGGACAAAGCAGGGGAGGACATAATTTATCTCTCACAACCAAGGATTTGATGGAATTGTCCAAGCCTGCTGAGGGTCCCCAGGCAAATCTGACTCTCTACCTACAACCTCTTAGGGAGTCCCACTTTTTAAGTGCCCTAGGGGTGTTGGTACAAGAAATTGAGACAGTAGGGTCAGGAATGCCAACCTCTTACATACATGAGAACTGAACCTTTATATATTGCAAGTCTAGACTAGCCCTAGCCCTGTTCTCCACCCCAGGGCAGCCTCAGAATTCCTGAAGCAACTAGAAGAGGGTGATGACTTGGTAAAACAGGTATTAGCCTTTTTTGATTAAGAAGGGAGTCAAAGGTTATTGGGGGTAAGCAGAATGTGGAGTTGAGGCCACAATCAGGCCTCACAATTATGTTGACAACCAATTTAAGATTATCAGTTGGGCTCGCAGTTAATACACAGGGTTTAAATCTCTGCAGACGGAAAGAACATGTACACACATTGTGCCTGTTTCAACTAAACAAATTGGGTGACAGCCATTCTCTGGTTCATTCCCTGGGGCAATGCCTTGACCAATCAGAGTCAACCTACCTGATTTGAATTTAAACAAAGTTTTGCAGTTAACTGTCCGTCGTCAGTTAACTGGTGCATTTCCCATGGCAGCACCTCTACCAATAAGAGTCCACTTGCCAATCAATCATGAAGTATAAATTGTTGTTCCCTTTACATTTGCTATTCTTACGAATTGTCCTGACGAGTGCAACATGTATCTTCGACAACGTGTATCATTTTTCAGCAATACCTAATTGTAAAGCTTTTTTGGATGTCCTAAGGTCATGAAGGATGCAAATACTGCAAGTCTTTCTTTATTCTTTCAGTTTAGATACTTCTAAGAGAGTTAAGAACATTGCTTCTTAATATTGGAGTCCATCTTAAAAATAATCATTTTTGGTTCTGTTCATCACGCAAATAAAGGACACATTATAGTCTCCAGGAATTGTTGCATCTGTGCCTTAGCATTATGAATAAAATGTGCCTTAGCATTATGAACAAAATTGGTGTTCTGAGGCACTGCACACCCTCAATGGAACTGGCAACAAACTATGAATTATACAATGTGCTCCCTCTTAAGGTCCTAGGACTAAGTTGTGCAGTAACTTAGTCGGAACACAGATTTTGAGTATTGTTTCAACACAGGATGCGCCATGTAAATGTGGTACATTACACTTGGCAATCAGCAGGTTAAAGGCACAAGTTTAAAGATCTGATATTTTTAACTCAGACAGTATTTGAATCAATACCAAAGTGTGAAAAAAAATTATTTCCATGGAATGGTTGGCTTCTCTTTTTCACATTATCATCCTCTCGCTCTCCTGCTAGATTACACTTTTCTTTTAAAACCAGCCTTGGTATTATTTTAACTCTTCCTAAACTAGCTGCTCTTCATCCCCCCATTTATCATTGGCAATGCTGTAAATAGTTCATTTTGTTGGCAAAGAATTTTTGCATACTTAGCCCATGGCCTTGATCTGATGAGTCACTGGAAATAAAAATTGGGAGGGATGTAAAGGGGCTACTGATTCATTATGGCCCATTTTACACTATTGTACAAGTCAAGGTCTACCCTATTCTGTGTCACCCAGTCATCATACCTTCTAGCTCACCATGAACAATGGAGGCATGCTAGTTGTATTTGTTTGGTGATTCAATTCTGGTAGAGAATTTAATCTTACTGAGGTGACGGATGCTCGTGCACCCAAGGATACTGAAGGAAGTGAGATTGGAAATTGTGGAGCACGGGCCATAATTTTCCAACTTTTCTGAGATCCAGGGTTGGTGCCAGAGGACTGGAGAATTACAAATGTTACACCCTTATTAAAAAAAATGTGTAATAATAAGCCCAGCAACTACAGGCCAGTCAGTAATTTGTTGTAGGGAAGCTTTTAGAAATGATAATTTGGGACAAAATTAATAGACACCTCAGCAAAGTGGGATAATTAAGGAAAGCCATGCATGGATTGTTAAGGGCAAATCATGTTTAACTAACTTGTTTGAGTTTATTGATAAAGGTAACATAGAGGTTGATGAGGATAATGCTGTTGTTGTAGTGTACATGGACTTCCAAAAGGCACTTGATAAGATGCTGCACAACACACTTGTGAGTAAAGTTAGAGCTCTTGGAATAAAAGGGACAGTAACAAGGCATATACAAAATTGACTGAGTGACAGGAAACAGAAGAGAATGTTTGTTTTTCAGACCGGAGGAAGATTTAAATTTAAAGATTTAAATTGCTTCATGGTACAGGACTTGAGTATTGCTGAAAAATGAGACATGCTATTGAAATTTTTTGTCTTGCGCTCACCAGGACAGACTCAAAAATGTCAAGTTTCAAAGGGAGCAACAATTTATACTGCATGAGAAAAGGATGTTGATTTGTTGGCTAGTCTACTCTGATTGTTGAGGTGTTGCCATGGAGAATGCACCAGGGAACTATTGCTTCTCACACTTTTGTTTAATTCAAAAAAGGTGCAGAAGCCTGGACATGTTCCTTTTGCCTGCAGAGGCCAGACCCTGTGGCTTCGAGCAAGTGTGAGTGAGCCACATTGTGAGCCTGACTGATAATCTTAAATTGGCTGTTAGTGTAATGCTTAGCACACTCTGGCTGCAGTCCTGCCACATCCAGTTGTAAGTGGTGGTGGACAATTAAACAACTGACTGGGGGAGGAGGATCCATAAATATCCCAATTCTCAATGATGGGGCAGCAAAGCACATCAGTGCAAAAGAGAAAGCTGAAGCATTTGTAACCATCTCAGTTAGAAGTGCTGAGTGGATGATCCATTTGGCCCCCTCCTAAGGTCCACAGCATCACAGATGCCAGTCTTCAGCCAATTCGATTTACTCCACGTGATATCAAGCAATGGCTGAAGGCACTGGATACTGCAAAGGTTGTGGGCCCTGACAACATTCTGGCAATAACGCTGAAGGCTTGTACTCCTAGCTGTGCCCCTAGCCAGGCTGTTCCAGTACAGCTACAACACTGGCATCTACCCGACAATGTGGAAAATTGTCCAGGTACATCCTGTCCACAAAAAGCAGGACAAATTGAACCCGGCCAATTACCACCCCATCAGACTACTCTCAATCATCAGCAAAGTGCTGGAAAGTGTCATCAACAGTGCTATCAAGTGGCACTTAATCAGCAATAGACTGCTCATTGATACTCAATTTGGGTTCCGCAGGGCCACTCAGCTGCTGACCTCAATACAGCCTCAGTCCAAATGTGGACAAAAGAGCTGAATGCAAGAGATGAGGTGAGACTGACTGCCCTTGATGTCAAGGCAGCATTTGACTGAGTGCGGCATCAAGGAGCCCTAGCAAAACTGAAGTTAATGGGAATCAGGGGGAAAACTCTCCACTGGTTGGAGTCATACCTAGCACAAATGAAGATGGTTGTGGCTGTTGGAGGTCAATCATCTCAGTCCCAGGACTTCACTGCAGAAGTTCCTCAGGGTAGTGTCCTAGGCCCAACCATCATCAGCTGCTTCATCAATGACCTTCCTTCCATCATAAGGTCAGAAGAGGGGATGTTCGCTGATGATTGCACAATGTTCAGCACCATTCATGACTCCTCAGGTACTGAAGCAGTTGGTGTCTGTTTGCAGCAAGATCTGGACAATATCCAGGCTTGGGTTGATAAGTGGCAAGTAACATTCACACCACACAAGTGCCATGCAATGACTATCTCCACAATAGAGAATCCAACCATCTCCCCTTGACATTCAATGGCAATACCATCACTGAATCTCCCACTATCAACATCCTGGGGGTTACTATTGACCAGAAATTGAACTGGGTCTGCCATATTAATACTGCGGTTATAAGAGCAGATCAGAGGTTGGGAATTTTGCAATGAGTAATTCACCGCCTGACTCCCCAAATCCTGTCCACTATCCACAAGGCACAGGTCAGGAGTGTGATGGAATACTGTCTCCACTTACCTGGATGGGTGCAGCTCCAACAACACTCAATAAGCTTGACACCATCCAGGACAAAGCAGCCCACTTGATTAGCACCCCATCCACAAACATGCACTCCCTTCACCACTGATACACAGTAGCAGCAGTGTGTACCATCTACAAGATGTACTGCAGCAACTCACCAATGGTCCTTCAACAGCACTTTCCAAACTTGTGACCTCTACCACCTAGAAGGACAAGGGCAGCAGATGTATGGGAACACCACCAGCTGCAAGTTCCCCTCCAAGCCACACACGATCCTGACTTAGCACTATATGATCATTCCTTCGCTGTCACTGGGTCAAAATCCTGGAACTCCCTTCTTAACAGTACTCTGGATGTGCCTACATGGACTGCAGCGGTTCAAGAAGGTGGCACATTGGAGCTCGATTCCTCCATGCTCTGTGATTGTGACAGCAGGCTCTCTGGCAGGCCAACCATTGTATGGAACATCTCAATTAATGTGCATCTCATCAGTGTTCACCTCTATACCGCCCCATCTGTCCTCAGCTGAGTCCTCTGTAGCAGGACTCATGTGCGAGCCCACCCTCTGAGGAGCTGGTCACAAGCAATCCTTTCACCCGGCCTGGTTGCAATCCACTCATACCCAGTGACTCACCATATGCGGATCCTAACTCTATACTCGCATCTGAAGTCTGCGCAATGCCAGTACCTAAACTGGTAGCTTAAAGGGACAGTGCTTCTTCATTTGTGCGGTGTTGCATTCTCGTGTCCTCCTGAGGTTGCTGTGGCTGGACAGGTAGCATTTCTTGGGGGTCTGAAAACATAAAATCAGAAGGGCAGGCTGGGGTGATGGAAGGCATAGTGGGGTACAAAGCAAGAGTTCATGGTCACGCCATCTGCAGCTTGCACATCATGCTAGGTAACAGGATGAGGGTAAGGTGGGAATTGAGAAGGGACATAAGGCAGTAACGTACCGTCATGTGGAATGCTCTTGATGTTGTTGGATGCTACAGGCTCTGTTGCAGCCAGATCAATGATGCACAGCACATCTCTTCTCACTTAGAGGATGAAGGTGTGCCTGGCCCCCTCTGGTTCCACTTTGGTCCCTTCTATTGTGTGCAACCTTTTCCTGTGAGAGAGGGGGCAGAATGTCAGTGACTGCGTGGCACTGTGTTTGGGTGTTCTGCCTGCCATTGCTGAATAGCTGGAGGTATGTGGAGGTCTGAGAGGAGTACACGAGGTTGGAAAAATTGGAATGTGTGTGAAGGTGAGGTGGAATATCTAAATAGTAGGTGTTATTCCTGAGAGCTAGGGACTACTGATGGGTGAGTAATGGGGTTATGGTGTATTGAACAGCTTGAGAGGTTGGTAGTGTGGTGGTCATAAGATATCTTTTGAAGATGCATTCACTGACAACCCATGTGAGGTCTGTAAACTTCTTCTGGCATTGCTGTCAGGTCCTTGAGGACAGATTCGGGAACTTCATCTCTCTGACCACCTGCTCCCATTCCTTTCGGATGGTGTTTCTTGAGGGCCTCCTGTGGAAACATGGTGACAGTCTTCCTGTCCACCTCCATGTCTAAGGTCTCCAGCATTGTGCTTATGAACTATGGAGGTCCCTCTCCACCCTGGTGCTTAATTTCCCTTCTCTCTATTCGCAGCACTGACTGTCAGCATCAGTCTCCTTTCATTCTCTGGAGTGTCACTTTAAGAGAGACAGACTGCCTTTAAGAGTTAGAGGCTAGCTGGAACATATGCTAACCTTGTTGTTAGGCCCTATGTTAAGTGTGCAGCCAGCCAGCAGCATGGGTTGCGCTGGGCTGCATGCTGAAATCATAGGAATGAGGGGGCAGCGCCAGGTTTTGGGTACTGCCGGCCTCAATGAGAACGGACATGAGCAGATCACAAATTGCAACCCCTGCGTCTGTAATGGGTGCAAACAAATTTTTGGACAGTGCCATTTGTCCAGAGAGGTTATTGGCTTGTCTGAACATCCTGTACAGCAGCTGCCCTTTGAGCTGACCCTCCCTTTCTCAGCTTCACACTGAAGAGGGTTCACACACTCACCCACTCCCATTGGTCAATGCTCAATGCTGCCTGATGGACTGCTCACCAAATGTGTGTGAAACCATCAACTTGTCGAACTTTCTAACTGAAATGCTGGTTATGTTAAATGCAGGCAGGCAACAACAGTCCTTCCTTTACTGAGATGTGATATCTATCCTACACTTTACCCTGCACTGCCATCTGAAAGCTGAATGGAGTTTGCAAAGTGACTCGGCTGATATTTTTTTGGATCAAATGATCAACAGGTAAACTGGACAAATCAGGCCAGCACAGATCAGTCTGCTATTAAATGTTTTGGACTATGTCACATGTTGGATGCTAGTTGACTACTTTCCCAATTAAATCACCATGTTTTTAGTATGGTGGGGGGGAGATGGCATAGTGGTATTGTCGCTGGACTAGTGATCTAGAGACCCAGGTTAATGCTCTGGGGACCCAGGTTTGAGTCCTGTCACAGCAGATGGTGGAATTTGAATTCAATAAAAATCTTAAATTAAAAGTCTAATGATGACTATCTGGTTCACTAATCCCCTTTAGGGAAGGAAATCTGTTGTCCTTACCTGACCTGGCCGACACGTGGCTCCAAACCCACAGCAATGTGGTTGACATTGCCCTCTTAGTTGGAACAAGCCACTACAAAGTTACAAAAAAGGAATGACAGACCACCTGTTGACCTAGGCACCAGAAATGACAACGGCAAACTCAGCCCTGTCGACCCTGCAAAGTCCTCCTTACCAACATCTGGGGCTGGTGCCAAAATTGGGAAAGCTGTCTCATAGACTAGTCAAGCAAGTCATTAGGCACGGAACCATACCTTACAGATATTGTCCCAGACACCACCATCACCATCCCGAGGTATGTCCTGTTCCACTGGCTGGATAGACCCAGCAGAGGTGGTGGTACGGTGGTTATACAGTCGGGAAGGGAGTTGCCCTGGGAGTCCTGAACATTGACTCTGGAACCCATGAAGCCTCATGGCATCAGGCCAAACATGGGTAAGGAAACCTGCTGATTACCATGTACCACCCTCCCTCAGCTGTTGAATGCCACTTGGAGGAAGCACTGAGGGTGGCAAGGGTGCAGAATGTACTCTAGGTGGGGGACTTCAATGTTCAATGTCGGTAGCACCACTACTGACCAGCTGCTAAAGGACATAGCTGCTAGACTGCGTCTGTGGCAGGTGATGAGGGAACCAACAAGAGGGAAAACATACTTGACCTCATCCTCAACAGCCTACCTGCCACAGATGCATCTGTCCATGATGGTATCGGTAGGAGTGACCACTGCACAGTCATTGTGGAGACAAAGTCCCGGCTTCACTTTGAGGATATCCTCCATCGTGTTGTGTGGCACTACCACCGTGCTAAATGGGATAGATTTCAAACGGATCTAACAACTCAAGACTGGGCATCCATGAGGCACTGTGGGTCATCTGCAGCAGCAGAATTGTACTCGAACACAATCTGTAACCTCATGGCCCCGCATATCCCCCACTCTACCAATACCATCAAGCCAGAGGATCAACGCTGGTTCATTGAAGAATGCAGGAGGGCATGCCAGGAGCAGCACTAGGCATACCTAAAAATGAGGTGTCAACATGGTGAAGCTACAACAGAGGACTACTTGCATACCAGACAGCATAAGCAGCAACTGATAGACAGGGCTAAGTGATCCCACAACCAACGGATCGCATCTAAGCTCTGCAGTCCTGCCTCGTCTAGTCGTGAATGGTGGTGGACAATTAAACAATTCACTGGAAGAGGCTCCACAAATATCCCCATCCTCAATGATGAAGGAGGCCAGCACATCAGTGCAAAAGATAAGGCTGAAGCATTTGCTACAATCTTCAGCCAGAAGTGCCGAGTAGATGATCTACCTTGGTGTCCTCCGGAGGTCCCCAGCATCACAGATGCCAGTCTTCAGCCAATTCGAGTCACTCCACGTGATATCAAGAAACAGCTGAAGGCACTGCATACTGCAAAGGCTATGGGCCCTGACAATATTCTGGCAATAGTACTGAAGACTCGTGCTCCAGAACTTGCCGCGCCCCCTAGGCAAGCTGTTCCAGTACAGCTACAACACTGGCATCTACCCGGCTATGTGGAAAATTGCCCAAGTATGTCCTGTGCACAAAATGCAGGACAAGTCCAACCCAGCCAATTACTGCCCCATCAGTCTACTCTCAATCATCAGAAAAGTAATGGAAGGGGTCATCAACAGTGCTATCAAGTGGCACTTGCTCAGCAATAACCTGCTCACTGACGCCCAGTTTGGCTTCCGCCAGGGCCACTCAGCTCCTGTCCTCATTACAGCCTTGGTTCAAACATGGACAAAAGAGCTGAACTCCCAAGGTGAAGTGAAAGTGACTGCCCTTGACATCAAGGCAGCATTTGAAAGTGTGTGGCATCAAGGAGCCCTAGCAAAACTGGAGTCAATGGGAATCAGGGGGAAACTGAGTCATACCTAGCACAAAGGAAAATGGTTGTGGTTGTTGGAGGTTAGTCATCTCAGCTCTAGGACATCACTGCAGGAGTTCCTTAGGGTAGTGTCCTCGGTCCAACTATCTTCAGCTGCTTCATCAGTGATCTTCTATCCATCATAAGGTCAGAAGTGGGGATGTTCGCTGATGATTGCACAAAGTTCAGCACCATTCGTGACTCCTCAGATACTGAAGCAGTCCATTTTCAAATGCAGCAAGACCTGGACAATATCCAGGCTTGGGCTGATAAATGGCAAGTAACATCCGCACCACACAAGTGTCAGGCAATGACCATTTCCAACCATCGTCCCTTGATGTTCAACGGCATTACCATCACTATCAACATCCTGGGGGTTACCATTGACCAGAAACTGAACTGGACTAGACATATAAGTATTGTGACTACAAAGAGCAGGTTAGAGGCTAGGAATCGTACAACAAGTAACCCACCTCCTGACTCTCCAAAGCCTGTCCACCATCTACAAGGCACATATCAGGAGTGTGATGGAATACTCCCCATTCGCCTTGATGAGTGCAGCTCCCACAACACTCAAGAAGCTTGACACCATCCAGGACAAAGCAGCCTGTTTGATTGGCACCACATCCACAAACATTCTCTCCCTCCATCACAAATGCACAGTAGCAGCAGTGTGTACCATCTACCAAATGCACTGCAGGAATTCACCAAGGTTCCTTTGACAGCACCTTCTAAACCCACGAAGGACAAGGGCAGCAGATAAATGGGAATACCACCACCTAGAGGTTCCCCTCCAAGTCATTCACCATCCTGACTTGGAAATATATCACCATTCCTTCACTGTCGCTGGGTCAAAATCCTGGAACTTCCTTCCTAACAGCACTGTGGATTTTTTAACCTATGCTGTTTCAAGGGTAAAGTTATTTTGTTATCTTGTTCTTGAAAGCCCCCTTTTATCACCTCACAGCCTCACTTCTTGATTGAGTACACTTTCTCATATGGCTTTGTCCTCCTCAGGCACATTAGGAACAGGCAAACTGGATAAAGGCCATTCAGCTCTTTGGGCCTGCTCCATCATTCAATTATCTCTGCTACTGAGCTCCATTTCCCTGCCTTTGTTCCATATCCCTTGATGCCCTTTCCTAACAAAAATTTATCTTTCTCTGTCTTGAGAACTTCAATTATCCTACAATCTAGATCCTTCTGGAGCAGAGAATTCCAAATCTCTACTATCCATTGTGTGGAAAATGCTTCCTGATTGCATTCCTGAATAGCCTAGCTCTAGTTTTAAGATTAAGTTCCCGTATGCCCCCACCAAAGGAGATATTTTCTTTGTATCTACCTTATCAAATCCTTTATGTGATTTAACACCTTGATTAGATCGACCATCAATCTTCTATTTTGAAGGGAAGACAAGCCAAGTTTATTCAATCTGTCCTCATATTTTAACAATCCAAGTTTCCGAGCTGATTACCTGCAGCTTGGCAAAAGCGGGGAATATGTGGACTCTCTACTCTTGAGACAAAGCACCAAGACCCTTCTCAATGGCATCTCCTGCCCCAGCTGATTTCCTATGATTGGTAGCTGGTGTGTAAGGAATAACGTGATTGACTCACAGGGCAGAATCTTGCGAAGGTCCCAGGAGCTGGAACTGAGGTGAGCCGGGGAACTTAATTGTGAGGGAGGCCAAAAGTCAGCTTCTCAACGGTGGGATGAAACTAAATTGGTGGAGGCAGATTTACGGCAGATTAAGCTTCCTGATAGCAAGCACTGGGAACTTCTTGTTAATATGTTTGCATGTCATGCAAGCTCATTAAAAGGCAACCTCACCAAAATTAAGTGTACCTTTGCAATTAAGTAATCAGAGAGTGAGAAACACATGTTTTTAGATTCATAACTGCTTAAACCTAGCATGCAGTGGGTGAGGTAGCCTTCCTGGAGTGGGTAGGAGCTGTTTTTCCTTCTATGGGAAGTTTTGTTCAACTATTGGAGAGGGGGTATTGATGATTGAGATCGGGTGGCAGCAGTCAAAGGGAAATGGACATGTTTGACTGAGGGAGGGGGGGGAGACAGTTGGCAGCTCTACAAAGTCTTGTGGGGGACAGGAGGAAGAAGCTGGATTATACAGGGAAGGTCAATGTCAAAAGACGGTAGGTTAAGCATGATTGTGGGGAGATCAAGGGAAGGTCAATGTTGAAGTCCTGAGAGTCGAGGGGAATAGAGGGAAGGTCAAGGATGAGAGAGGGAAGGTTGAGGATGATGGAGGGAAGGTCAAGGGTGATTTAGGGAGGGTGCAGGTTGATGGCTTCCAGTTCTAGGCTCACTGTGTGAGTGTCCATGGACATTGCTGCGTCAACAAAAAGACTTCTCCACAGTGAACCTCGAAGATGGAGTTGACCATGGTGGGGGTGAGTGGAGAATAGGGTTGGATAGATGCTAAGTATATGGCTCCCTATTGGTCAAAAGTGCTCATGTCAGGAGTGGGGCCTCAAAGACTGATCTGACCAGATCTTTGCCAGCCTTTTGTTCACCTCAGTCAGACAAGATGGATCAAGTGCACCTAGTGCTTCTGCTAGCACTGATTCCGATACAGAGAAACTGGCAGAGGATGGCCTGGGGCAGGCACAACAACGGCCAAAACACCAACAACAGGTGCCAGCAGAGGATCAGGCAGCTCAGGATGCTGGCAACAAGGGGCCATACAACGCAGGGCATTGGCAAGCAATTGAATATACTACTGGCTGAGTAATTACCTGAAAATGTCAGAAAGGCAAATTCGAAGGCAGCTGAAGATGTCAGGCTTCCATCACTCACTTAAGTCAGCTTCTTCAACTCCAGGAGGACTTACATCCTTGTTGACTGGGAGGGAGTCCAATGCTAGCAACTTTAAAAGTCACCATGGCATTGAATTTCTATGCCAGGGGGTCTTTCCAGGGCTCCACTAGGGACATGTGAGGCATCTCACAGTCAGCCATTGATAACTGCATCAGTGAGGTTACCAATGTCCTGTTCACAAAAGCCAATACATTTGTGCGATTCAGGACAGACCCTGAGAGTCAGGCAGCCCGAGCTGTGGGTTTTACTGCCATTGCTGGATTTCCACAGTTACAAGGGGCAATTGATTGCGCACATGTGGTGCTGAGAGCTCCCTGGGAGCAGCCTGCAGCATTTATAAACCAAAACGGTTTTCACTCTTTCAATGTGCAGCTGGTCTGAGATCACTGAAAACAAATCCTTCCAGTGTGTGCTCACTTCCCAGGGTGCTCTTCTCACTCTTACATCCTCCCTCACTCTCGGGTGCCACAGCTCTTGGCACCCTTTCAGCAACTGCACGGGCGACTCCTGGATCACGGGATATCCTCAGAAGATCTGGCTCATGACACCTGTGTGGATCCCACAAAGCCCAGCAGAGGGGGTACTATGCTGCCCATGCCTCAACAAGGGGAACAATAGAACAGACCGCCTACTGAAGATGAGCTTCCTGGATTGCTCAGGCGGGGCACTGCAGTAGATGGCAGAGAGAGTCTCCAGGGTCATTGTGGCAGCTGTGCCCTACACAAACTCGTGGAGCAATGGGATGAGGAATTTTCAGACGGGAGGGTGGAGGAGCCTGATGCCTTTACAGATGAGGAATAAGAGGAAGAAACCGATGTTTATAAGGAAGCGGATGGTGCAGCTGCAGCTGCAGATGCCAGGGTGATGGAGCGACGCACCAGGCAGGCCTGTGGCAACATCATTGCATCAAGATTCTGGCCAGAATGAAACACCTGCAAGATCTCTTGTGTTGGTGGAGGATGCGAGCTGCATGATGGTGCACCCTCTGAGTGCTGTGTGTGAGGTGGAGGTGGAAGTGGGGGAAGGCTGCCTCTCCCTCTTGGCCTTGCTGCGAGGACCTGCAGTGGAGAACACGCAGAATTAGTTGGTGGTTATGCACAATCCCTTTCTCATCAATGTTTCAGGCATTGCTCCTATATGTCCAGTTGTCAACACCAGACTGGAAGCATCCTCACTCGATCGCCTTGAAGTGCTGGCCTCTCTGTCTGCTCATGATTGCTCCTGAACTACAGTTCCAATGCCTCCTCTTCAATGGGGGTTTATAGGCAAATAGGGACACCTTCACCCACCTTAGTACGCTCCCTGTGGTTCTGAGCTCTTTTTTCCTGCAAGCAGACAGAAGGATTAAGTGTTACCCCAATGGATGAATAGCCACTTTATGAGCATTCAAGCCGATTACAGCTCCTGTGCCCTCCCTAGTAAATGTTCCACACATACATGTGCACACGATGTCCTGAACTGGTATGACTTTTGGAACATGAAGTGGCTCCAACACATTCAGTCCATATCTTCCATTTAATGATGAGACCGTCAACTTAAAATCCTGTCTGGCATCCCTCTCCACTCACACATTCACATTACTTGATGCCCTTATGAGTGCCACTTTGCAGTGACTACACAGTGTCACTTACCCTTATGGAGCACTGGCGATCATTCATCCTTTTCATGCACTGGACTAAGATTCTGGTATGGACTGCATGGCCACTAACCTCCGCTGTGACCTCCTGTGCAGGCTGCCTTGGTCAGCTGGGAAGGCCACCTGCTGCCATCCCTGGGAAACAGGATTTCCTGCCATTCCCAGGTGCCTGGAGGAGGACCTGCAGTAAGGCATCACTGAACCGTGGGGCCGCTTGTTGTCTGCGCTTGGACATTTCTCACTTTGGTATGGGGTGAGAGCAGCTCCAGGGAGAGAGGGTGGCAGCAGCTCCAGGATCTAAGTGGCACATGGAAAGGGGGTGGCAACAGTTGCAACTCCCAAAAGCTCCTCAGACAGAGAGAATAATGCTCCTGGATTGCAGGGAATGAATGCCTACATGGGTTCCCCTTAAATATGGGTCCCAAAATGGGTCTCATAAATTTTTGGCATTGACTTTCTGCCTGTTCCCGCTGCAAGATTCGCAGTTCTCCTCAACTATGAAATTTGTAGCCATCTTCAGAGGAATGGATGATTCATCTTGGACTCTTCCTGAGGTCCCCAGCATCACAGATGCCAGTCTTCAACCAATTCGTTTCACTCCACGTGCGATAAAGAAACAGCTGAAGGTATTTGATATTGCAAAGGTAATGGGCCCTGAAAACATTCCAGCAATAGTACTGAAGACTTGTGCTCCAGAACTAGCCATGCTCTGAGCCGAGCTGTTCCAGTACAGCTATAACTCTGGCTTCTACCCGGCTATGTGGAAAATTGCCCTGATATGTCCTGCCACAAAAAGGAGGACAAATCCAACCCGGCCAATTACCACCCCAACAATCGACTCTTGATCATCAGCAGAGTGATGAAAAGTGTTGCCGACAGTGCTATCAAGTTGCACTTACTCAGCAATAACCTGCTCAGCGACACATAGTTTGGGTTCCTTCAGGGCCACTAGGCTCCTGACCTCATTAAAGCCCTGGTTCAAACATGGGCAGAGATGCTGAAGTCAAGAGGTGAGACAAGAGTGACTGCCCTTGACATCAAGGCAGCATTTGACAGAGTGTGGCATCAAGAAGCTCTAGCAAAGCTGGAGCCAATAGGAAACGGGAAAAACTCTCCACTGGTTGGAGTCATAGCAGCACAGAGAAAGATGGTTGTGGTTGTTGGAGGTCAGTCATCTCAGCTCCAGGACATCACTGCAGGAGTTCCTCAGGGCAGTGTCCTTGGCCCAACCATCTTCAGCTGCTTCATCAATGACCTTTCCTTCCATCATAAGGTCAGAAGTGGGGATGCTTGCTGATGATTGCACAATGTTCAGCACCATTTGCAACTTCAGATACTGAAGCAGCCGGTGTCTGTATGTAGCAAGATCTGGACAATATTCAGACTTGGGCTGATAAATGGCAAGTAACATTTGTGTCACGCAAGTGCCAGACAATGACCATCTCCAACAAGAGAGAATCTAACCATCGCCCCTTGATATTCAATGGCATTACCATCACTGAATCCCCCACTATCAACATCCTGGGGGGGTTACCATTGACCAGAAATTGAACTGAATTGAACTGGACCAGCCATATAAATACTATGGCTACACAAGCAGATCAGAGACTGGGAATTCTGTGGAGAGTAACTCATCTCCTGACTCCCCAAAGTCTGTCCACCATCTACAAGGCCCAAGTCAGGAGTGTGATGGAATACTCTCCACTTGCCTGGCTGAGTGCAGCTCCAACAATACCCAAGAAGCTAGAAACCATCCAGGACAAAGCATCCTGCTTGACTGGCACCTGATTCACCACCTTCAACATTCACTCCCTGCACCACCGATGCACAGCAGCAGCAGTGTGTAACATCTACGAGATGAACTGCAGCAACTCACCAAGGCTTCTTCGACATCACCTTCCAAACCTGCAACATCAACCACCGTGAAGGACAAGGGCAGCAGATGTACAGGAACACCACCACTTGCAAGTTCCCCTCCAAGTCACATACTATCCTGACTTAGAACTATATTGCCATTCCTTCACTGTTGCTAGGTCAAAACCCTGGAACTGCCTTCCTAACAGCACTGTGGGTGTTCCTACACTACATGGACTGCAGCAGTTCATGAAGACAGCTCACCACCACCTTCTCAAGGGCAATTAGGGCTGGGCAATAAATGCTGGCCTAGCCAGTAATGCCCACATCCTGGGAACAAATTTAAAGAAATAGCTAATTGGCTGGCCACCGTGTGATCACGTGTGGCCAGCCACCTACGAACGGAAGTGGTGCATACTTCCAGTCATGCCACCAATACCTTGCCACTACCGGAAGATTCCGCCCACAAAATGCTATTCATAGTGGCATATGCTGGCTCCTGGCAGATAAGCTCATCAACTGTTTTAAGAAATGGGCATTCAAATCGTTATTTATAGTGGAAGGGCATTCAGGTGATGACATCATTTTTATTAGAACCCTCCCAGCCTGTGTAGGATCTTCTGCATCCCTGATCTCCATCATCCCAACATTGGGAGTTAGCAGCCTGGACCATTTCTGGAATTACCTCCCTGCCTCTCTACCTCTCCTGCTTTTAGATGCTCCTTAAAACACACCTCTTTGACCAAGTCCAAATAGCACTTTATGTGGCTCAGTGTCAGGTTTTGTCTGATATTGTTCCTGTGAAGCACTTTGGAAAAATTTACTATGTTAAAGGTGCTATATAAATGCAAATCATTGTTCTTGTTGATGTGGTATGCTGTCTAATTATGGAACTTATATCCTTCAGAGAATAGAACCAAGAAAGGGAAACTTTACTTTGTTAAATGTGAACATTCTCTGGAATAACGTAGCTAATAAAAAGAAAACCCCTTTTATGCTCCCCAGTCCCCACTGACATTTCACTCGGTCTAAGAGAGAACAGAACAGAGTCAGGAGCACAGCAGAGAAAGAGAGGATCAGATAGAGAGGCCGAGAAAGTGAAAATAAATATAAAAGAGACATAAATTAAGTAGCGACCTCTCAGAGCAGTCTGCTCACAATTCCTGTAGGCAGATGTGATTTATCAAACTGTGCCCACACAGTAAACAGATCTCCCTGGGGAGAAGCACAGACTGTGAACGACTGTAAAGGAATTAGCTCTTCATAGCACAACAGCTTGCCAGTAGTCTGTCTCCAAAGAAAGAAGGATCCAGATTGAAATGGCTCTGGTAAGGATGGGAACTTTTTTTGCAGCTCCCTCCCAGGGAGATGTTTTGCTGCCCATCTCTTATTTAACAGCCTTTGTACCCTACTAATTGTAACTTAATACTTTGAGTCACAGATGGCCTGCTACTGAATTGGCAACTCATTTCCCATTCAATCAGCAGGTAAATAGACCTAAAGCCTTCACTTCATACCAGTACAAAGTGATTCTAAAGACGCCAAGCACATGTTTCAAGTTTATAGGTGCTGTAGCAAGCTTTCCTAAGGACCCTGGTCACAAAGAGGCTTTGCTAAGCTGTGCTGATTTTGAATGACTGTGCTCAGATCTAAGGCACCGATTAGATTTCTGTCCTCAGCATGGGCTAAATCTACTGAGAAAGGAAATAAAGTTTCCCCAAGTGCAGGGTCGCTATTACCGTGTGCAACATCAACACCAAGTTCCCATTTTGTTCAGGAAATTGATTGAAAGCCACAACTTCTCTTTTTTCACAGATCTGCCCATGAGAATTGCAAGTGAATCTCATTAATTCAGACCGAATGAGAAGTGATTCTCAAATAAGTCACAAAAAAAACTTATAATTATTTTCACATTCTCAAGATGTCCAAAAGGTTTTACAGCTGATGAGGTGCTTTAGAAGTTTAGAACTGTTGTAATGTGAGAAATGCAGCAACCAGTTTGACCCACAGACAGTAATGTGATAATGATCAGATTAGTGATGTTGATTGAAGGATAACTATTGGCCAGGATACTGGGGAGAACTCAGCTTCTCTTCGAAATATTGCCATGGGATCTTTTACGCCCACCTGAAAGAGCAGATGTAGCCTTAGATTAACATCACATCCGAAATACAGCACCTCCTCAGTACTGCACTGGAGTGTCAACCTAGATTTTGTGCTCAGGTCTCTGGAGTAGCACTTGATATCACAATCTTCTGACACAGAGTGTGATTTTAGTATTTTAAGTATGGGAATAGTAAGCTTCAGCAATAAAACTTAATGAAAGAAAGGGATCGACACTAGAGGATAACCAACCATCTCAGTTGTGTGCATATAAGCTTTAACTGATAGTGGTCAGAGAATTTCTGTTGGTATGTTGAGCACTGCAGAAAGTTTTGGGTGATGAATCAAAAATGGGCGATAAGTCAAAATTGAGAATTCCTACAAATACAAATTCCCAAATATCACTGAAATAGTAAGGTTACTGCTCAAGCGGCTAAATGTTTAAATTAGTAAGCAAAGGCTTCCACTTGTTGAGTGAATACATGCTATAAACTCCCGTGCCACATAACCTCTCCCATGGCCTACCACCAATCTTCTCACTGACCTCCACCCCACATCAGCTCTGCAACCTTTTCAAGTCCTAAATCACATCTTGCAACTCTTCCAATATTAGCACATTCTGGCGCCTCCCCCTCCTTCTGCCTCCCCATTAGTGGTAGTTTCTTTAGCCATTCCTCCCCTGCACTAGGGGATTCTCTTCCTAAAACATTCCTTTGTTGATAATCTTTCCTTTTTTTCCTGAATCCTTGAATTCAATTTTCTTTCATTGTGCTAGGGTGTAGCCTTGTCCATATATTAGCAGCTCTTAACCGTGAAAGTTGTTCATTCAGTTACATTTAGCTCATAATTGTGACCTGTAGTTCCCCTTCTTTGGTTTCTGTACAAAATTAACACACACCCACCTAGTTCTCTTCATAGTTTTACAATCTTGGATTATTTTCTTCCATTAGTCCAGTCCTTATCATTGGTGACAGAATTAGCTCTCTGTGGTATTCTTCATAAGAATGATCTAAGCTCAGTATCATTCTTGTTGAATCCTTTCAACCCTTTCCAATGCTTCAATAACCAGAAGGCTTCCAGGACACTGCTTTACTTTGCTTCTTGTATATGGGGCCATACGCACTGCTTATACCAGCTGTAATTGGGGGTGATGTGGAGGAATTACTGTCAGTTCCTGAAAGCAGTTACTTTTAAAAGCACAATAATAAAAATAAAAAGACAGCTGTTGCCACCCATCTTGCCCATTTATTCCTGTCAGATATATCATTATAGGCTTAGAATTGTGTCCTCGACAGAATTCCCGTTCTGTATTTTCATGACATAGGGAGTGGGGGGTTGTTATTAATATGATACAGTTGTTCATCTGGCCTCCTTTTACCACAGAATGGAAGTTCTCCCTTTCATTGGTGATCATTGTGTCAGACAGTGTGATCTGTCACAAATTTATCTGCATATATTCTGAAAAATCCTGTGTCTCTGCAATGTTGCTTGACTGTGCTAATGTACCAACTTTCAAATGTTGCTGATTAGTTCATGCTAACCGAGTGATACCAATCAGATTGTCAGTACTTTCACTCAAAAATAGACTTGTATTTACTCAGGGGTGAATTACAGGCTGGGATCTAATCAAGGGGTTTGAACAGCTTACATATTGAATAGCAAATGCCCTGGAATGAGGGACAGACTGGAATCTAATCGAGGGGTTTGTGTGTTTTATAACTGATATACCCAGGAGTGAATTACTGACTGGAATCTAATTGAAGGGTTTGAGTGGTCTATAACAGTTTATGCCCAGGAGTGAGTTACAGGCTAGGATCTAACTGAGGAGTTTGGATGGTTTATGTAGAATAACAGATACCCGGGAGTGGGTTACAGGCTGGCATCTAATCAAGGGTTTGGGTGATTTAAAAAAAAACCAGATACCCGGGAGTGAGTTACAGACTGGCATCTAATCGAGGGGCTCGGGTGGTTTATGTATAAAATAACGAATAGGAGTGCATGTAACACCTTCCATGGTCTCTTGTTGACAAAAAGCAATTTATGAACAATTAAGTACTTTTTTTTGAAGTGTATTCATTGTTGTAATGTTAGAAATGCAGCAGCCAATTTGCACAAAGCAAGGTCCCACAAACAGCAATGAAATTATTGACCACACAAGCTGTTTTAGTGGTGTAGGTTGAGGCATAGATATTGATCAGGATACCAGGGAGAACTCACCTGCTCTTCTTTAAAATAGTGCCATGGGATCTTTTACTTCCACCTGATTGTACAGCCTCAGTTTAACATCTCATTTGAAAGACAACACCTCGAACGCTGTAGTGAAGCATCAGCCAACGTTATGTGCTCACGCCTCTGGAATGAGACTTGAACCTTCAACCTTCTGACTCAGAGGCAAGAGCGCTACCAACTGAGCCATGGCTAAAAAAACAAAGAGAGAAAATGCTGGAGACAGTCAGGCAGCATTTGTTGAGAAAGCAGAAGTGAGTTGATGTTTCAGATATAAATCCATCCTGAGAATTCTTTCTTCTCTTGAAGAAAGCTTGATTACTGAAACTTCAACTAATGATATTTTCTTGATAGACGCTGCATAACCTTCTGAGTGGCTCAAGCATTTCCCTCATGGTTTCAGGCTTTTAGAATTTACAGTATTATGCTCATATTATCAGATTTAAACAAATTATTTCAGCCATCAGGATAGTTCTCTATTTCTATCTTCCATTAATACTTCATTTGGTGCTTCCTCTCTTCCACTGATGCTCACTCCATTTCTCTGTTACAGTCTAAAGTTCCCACCCACTGCAGAACTCTTTTCCTGCCCCAGCTCCATTTGCCCCACACCCTCCAGTCCAGCACTCCCTGTCGCTAAGGACTGCACCCAGCCGCTGAGCCCAATAGGCAGTTCTTTCCCCTCATCTTTTGCAGTCCCCGATCCCCAGCTATCTCACTCTCTCTCCCAGCCTGTAGCCTTATACTCCCAAACATTCTCAGCTTCTGGAGCCATGATCTTGCAGCTCTTTGCCAGCTGGACCTCACTCTCCCAGACTTGTGTCTCTTTCATCCATGCATGTTGCTTTAGCTTCCAGATACTATACCTTGGTTGGGAGTTGCAGCTCTTAATTGATCCGTTGTGACAGCAAAAGAAAGATTACCTGGTCCACAATATATGTGCTCAGCAGATTTCCTCAACGTATTTTTGAATTTTTATCTCAACTAGTGGCTCTTCCACATTTTCCTCTGGTTCTCCTGCAGATCTATGCTTGCCTTCCTTGGAGAGAACTGACACTTATTAAGCACCCCTGCTATTCCCTCACTCAAATTCAAGATGATCTTCTTTATCTCTATCTGATCCCATTGAAAGGATAGTTTGAACTGAGGGTGATACTCAGACTGAGTCTGTCTTGATTGAGCTAAGAAACAACAAGAAGTCTGTCACCATATTGAGCGTACAAGATAGACAACTGAAAAGTGCAAAGGAAATTGAGGCTGAACTTGTAGGTAATTTAGAGAGCTTTCTAGTAGTAACAGAGACATAAATGTTTGGGTGGGAGGGCATAACTGTCTTAAAGTAGACTGGGATAAGACAAAGCTTTATGCTGAAAAATTGGTAGGATTTTCCAGAATTCATTCAGAACTATTTATTTCATCAATGTGTTACACTTCTAACAAGGAAATAAAACTGCAAGACCTGATTCTGAGTAATACAGCAGCACAAGTAAGTAACCTGAAAGCAATGCCTAGGGGAAAAAAACAGCAATATCTAATTATACTTACATTGAAAAGAAAAGAGAAAAAGAGGAGCAAAAAGATAAAGGTGTTGGGTTGGAAATGGGCTCAATTCAGAGGGATTAAAGGAGACATTTAGTTCATTGCAAAATTGCATATTAAACAACAGACCAGCAGTGGGAGACATTTAATTCTGAGATGGATAGGTATAGGTTAATTGCATTCAATCTGGGATTAAAGGGAAAATGTCTAAAACGGGGGTTTCTTGCAGGGGGCAAATTAAGATTTGCAATTGAGATATGTGACAAAGATTGGGAGAAGAAAACTATGAGAATGAAATAAAATACAGAAAGAAAGCAAAAGGGGAGATTAAGATTGGTAAGAATGAATATGCAAGATTGACAGTCAACATAAAGAGAAAGAGCAATAGGGTTTGTAAGTGCAGCTAAAAAAGTTCCTCTGTAACCAGAGGCACCATCACCATGGCTACTGTAGTGTGGAATGGACCAAAGAAAAAGAGATAATTTATTTTAATATTATAGCCAAAAAGCAGTGTAGCCACTTGGCCACAATGGATATTCGGGCCTCACTTCAGAGCCTACATCTGCTCTCAATGGAAGTAAGTCCTGCTGATGGGCTACTTTGAATGAAATTCCAGAAAGAAGCACAGTAACGTCTCAGGAAGTGTCTCTAACCTGTTGTTGAATAGGGGCAAACAGAAGGAGCATCCACTTCCCCTCCAGGCTTTCTCAGTTATTGATTATGTTATGCCCCTGAGATGACATTGTACCGTAGTGTCCATGTCTGTTCTTTCCAATTATGGTGATGTAAGAGCACAGAAATGGTTTTGAAGTTCAAGTCACCTGTTTAGACATGAAAATACAGTATGAATGATGTACACCTGAATTTGAATTTGACACCATTCTTCAAGACTGCATGAAAATATAGTGAAATGCATTGTATTCATAAACTGTTTTTGGAAAATGGATAAAAGTGGCCGTTGAGCAATGTTTTGGTACTGCCTATAAAATCTCATTCCATTCACACCATATTAGAGATGCAGTTGCCATGGCTAACTGCCATATTGATACATAACTGAAAAAAGCATGTTTACTCTACTAGTAACGTGGGTTTCCCTTTTTATGTCATGTGGGTTTACGTTTTGTGGGTTATTGTTTTCCCCTTGGACTTTTGCTGCTCAGTTGATAACTATCCCATAACTATTATAACTATTTCTTAAATTGATCTCTGAAACATTTCCTTTGCTGTAAAGTTGCTTTGCCAACTGTTTTCTTATCTTTTTTCCATTCAGGTACCACTAGTTGATTAAGGTCTGTTGGTGAACGTCAAATAGTTAAACAGGAGAGGTAATGGCCTGAATTGTTACATGATTTTTACATGGTTCAGAAATTGTTATGGCTTGTGGCTCCCAGAAGTTTGAAATGATCGCACTTTTAAACACAAATGCTGGAGTTGACATCGAGTGTATTTTTCCAGATCTCCATGTGCTATGGAATGATACATTGTTAATACAGTGCACAGACTGTAATGCAGTAGTGAGTGATGTGGCATCCTGGATAATTATGTATGCATGTACATAACAATATAGTTCCTAACTCTTCTCGAATAATATAACAATATACAGAAATTATATGGAGGAAGATTCTAATGAAGATGATGAAGTAATCAACCTGCATGGTCAGATAGGGAGATCAACGGGGATGAATTTCCACTGAGGTTCTCACTGTAACTTTGGCCAAAGGTGCCAAATTCTGCAGCTCCTTTTCCATCGAAGTTACAGAGGAGAACTCACAAGGAAATTTGGGCTTGATTGTATGCTGATGGATCGGGATCAATTGGATCCTGATTAAGCCAGATAAATGTAAATTAATACACAGCAGTGCAGGAAACTCAAACATCGGAATGTGATGGATGTGTAACCATCAGCAAAGGCAAAAAAAAAATCAGGTTTAATTATTGTACATTCACTGGGTACATCCAATCAACATAACTCAAAATTGTTTGCTGGTAAGTCAAATTCAATTATTTTTATCCTGTTTGACTGAAATATAGGATCCCGATTTTCCCCAGCTAGAGAGACATTTCACAGAGCTTTGTCACCTGTGGTTGGTCAGGAGAAAATGTTCCATGAACAGCTAATTATAGCTGATCTACCAGGGAAAAGGCTTGATGGTTGGAATAGCTGTTTCTCATTCCAATCTCCATTGCGTTCTTATGTTTTACAGAACATTTGCATCTTTTTGCATAATATAGGTAATTAGCCATAGTCCAGAAAGAACCAGAGGCATCTCTCTCCATTAGAGAGAGATAATTGGAAGCTGGAGGGGCGCCACTCCACATCAAGCACAGGGCAAGGTAAGGAGGCAGGCCTCTATGATCAACCGCAGCCTGTACAGGGATTGAATACCTGCATTGGTATTATTCTATACTGCACACTCGCCATCTAGCCAACTGAGCTATACAGGCACCAAAAAAATAGGCAATACAATGGTAAAGCAACCTAGTGGCATTTTAAGGACCCAGAACTTGAAGTTTTGATAAAACAATTTGTAAAAGACAAAGAAAAATATTAATAAATACCATGAATCAACTGAGCAACAAGATGAGTGTGCTTGATTTACTGGTGCCTTCAGCTCTCCCTTGCTGAAATGCTTTACTTTGAAATGAACCCCTTTGTTCTGGCCATTTTTTGTCATATCTTCTCTACATTGGCTTAAAGCCAGTCTCTTAGAGCTGCTGTGGTCCCTCTATCTGTGAACTGATGTTCTACCAATATTCTTTAAAGTCAAAGGCAGAAAAGTAAAACCTTATCCTGACTTTAGTGTCAGCTTGGTGCAGTGGTAGGACTCTTGCCTCTGAGTCAGGCAACTCGGGGTTTTATCCTTCCCAAGAATTTGAGCACCAAATCTATGTTAACACTTCAGTGTAATATTTGGGGAGTGCTATATCAGAGGTGCTATCGTTTAGATAAGATGATAAACTGAGGTCCCATCTTCCTGTTCAGGTGGATGTAAAAGACCCTATGGCCAACGTTCTCTCTCAGTGGTGTGACCAAGTGACCGTGCAGCAACCCAGAGTTCCTGTCCATGCCCTTTAAGCTAACCCTGGTGTGCAATCATGCAAAAACATTAAAGAACCTGCACACTAAAATAAATAGGCCGCATACTCCAAAAGGTTAGAGAGAATGTTGCCCTGGCCCTATTTGAAGAATAACAGGGTAGTTAGCCTGGCCAAAATTCATCCCTTTGCCAGTTTGTTCACATCCCGAAATACAAATCAACCAGTCAATAACTCATTGCTGTTTGTGGGAGCTTATGTGCAAAGCAAAAGTGGCTGCGTTGATAGTAAAGCACTTTAGGAAGTCCTGAGGACATGAAAGC
Organism: Cetorhinus maximus; assembly: GCF_964194155.1. Taxonomy (NCBI): domain Eukaryota; kingdom Metazoa; phylum Chordata; class Chondrichthyes; order Lamniformes; family Cetorhinidae; genus Cetorhinus; species Cetorhinus maximus. Next base: position 171,915,278 of record NC_135881.1, on the reverse strand, counting down.
TAATAAAATTGATTCTTTCTTCTTTTACTGGACCAATGCACAGGGTCTACAATCTCTATTGAAAATTTTGAAGTTGCGTCTGATAATCTGCCAAATATAAATCAAGTGTGATCCAAAGTCTACCGTTAATGATTGAGAAAACATGGCTTAGAAATTATTTGACACCACACTCACTTTACAGGAATAGTACAGGTGTCAAGATCATCCTTCCTTCTTTCCTTCCCTCCTTCCTTTCATGGCTGTACTCCATGCTGGTAGTGGAACACTCATCATATTGCTAAAGGCAGAAAAAAAGACATTCAGGGTCTGTTCTTTAAATAGGTTTTAACCTTTGCATATAGAAATAAGAAGCCTAATGACATTTTGGGGCCTCCTTTGCAAAATTGGACAGCTGCACTCAGGATTACCTGTTCTGCAAGCAGCCTAACCAGTCATCCTTAAAGGGACTGCTGGAAGTTGTCATCAAAATGTTAAGTCTGTTAAAAAATACATAAGTGAATAAAGAGCCTGAAGACCATTGCCAGTTTCCATCTTCCCCTCTCCAGTTCTCCTCCCATTACTCCTGACTGTCCCCCTCTCCCTCCCCACTTTCCACCACCCTTTTGTTCATCCTCTTCCTCCTGATTGCTTCCCTTTCAATTGCCCATCCTCCCACTTGCTTTCCCTCCTTCCAATCACCTCTCTCCTCCCTCCCAATCACTTCTGTATTCCCTTTCAATTGCTTTCTCCCTCCTGATCCCTCCCTCTTTCCCGCACTCTCTTCACCCTCCTATCACTTCCTCTCCCTCCTGATTGCCTCCCCACCCACCTGGTCAGGACATAGCTGGGGGTCATAACTGGTGATGCAGCAGCCCAAAATCCAATGCTTATTCGCCCGTGGGTTGCCTGTGAATAGCCACAAGGCATACACAGTTTGATGGCCTTATGTAAATGATGCCCAAGGGCTAACATTGGGTGTGCCTTAGGTGCACCCAGGGGTAATTTCCTGTGCCCAGTCATTGCTGTCAGGTGGGCATGAAGCAGGTTCTAGCCCTGTGTATGAGGTGAAGTTGTTTTTAATATTGAATAAGATGGTTGTAGTGTGGAGAAGTAATGTCCCAAATTGACAATATCTCTGGTTTATATTCAAAAAGTGGTCACATTTTATTAAATTAAATTTTGATAGCGAAGTCAAAACAACATCTACTAGTCTTGGCAACAAAGTTGGTGGTAACTATGGGGACTGGCTCCTACTCCCTAAAGCTGATATATCACTGTTGTGCAGATAAGAAGTGCATTTCTCCAGTTCCCAGAAGTGTGCTATAAAATCTAATTCCATGCATGCTTTCCCACTGAAACATTCACACATTGTGTAGTGGACTGTGCTGAGAAGTGCACAGGAGGAATAGAGGGAGAGAAGCTGGCCAAGTTTTAGAACACTGGACTTGGCAGTGACAAGATGGAAAATCCGGGAGACCATAATTAAAAGAAATGTCAAGGGTTTGTTTCTTTTAATGACAGCTGAGACTTTTAGCACAGTGTAAAATGAAGGAAAGTTGACTGTGACTCTGACCTGTGTGATGGCTGTTGGGAAATTGCCGAAATGAAGGGTGGTAAGGAAGTATTTTCTTTTGGAGATGCCTCATGGGATGACTGCAATATATAAACATTTTATTAATAAAAGCAGAATTCTTATTTTAAAAGAGAAGTACCTGATAAAAAAATAAGGAAACAAAAATAGTACAAGGGAAAAATTGAATGAAAGAGGCTGAGAAAGAATAAAAGCATTGAAGATTAAAGGTCGATATAATTGATGTGTTTAAAAGATGGTTAAAGGATCTGATGCAATAGATAGAGGGAAATTACTTCATCTGGTGGGGGGAATCCAGAACAAGGGGGAACAATCTTAAAATTAGAGATGGGTTGTTAAGGGGTGAGGTCATGAAGCACTTCTTTACATAAAGGGTAGTGGAAATCTGAAATTCTCTCACCCAAAAAGCTGTTGAGGCTAGACTATTGAAAATTTCAAAATGGAGATAATAGGTTTTTGTTGGATAAGGGTGTTAAGTGATATGAAAAGAAGTTGGGCAAATGGCGCTGAGGTATACATTAGCTGGGATTTAATTGAATGATGGTTTAGGCTGAAGAGGCTGAATGGTTTACTCTTGTTCCCCTGTTGCTAAAAGGAATAAAAGAAGTGAAATGAAATTAAACAAAACAAAAAGAAATTTAGCAATAATTAACATGAGGGTCAGTAAAATCAGAATTAAAATAAAATTATAACTGGGTAGTTTGTGCCCAACATAAATCTGGTTGACCACGGTGAATGATTTCTACACGTTTTAATTCAGCAGACAAATTTATAATGTGCTTTCTAATAGCATATGACACTGATTAATTCAGTGTTCTTACATACGTAGTGAACACATGGCTATTTTCCTTAAGATAAAAGATTGAGATCTAGTTATTACTGTCAGTGTAAAGCTGATGGGAGATGCAGTATCTGAATCTGCTACACTTGCTTCCCATGCATTTCCAGATGCTAAGGAAGTTGTTGGGCATGTGAAAAATGGGAGATGGTAGTGTAGTGGTAATAGTGCTGGATGAGTAATCCAGAGACCCAGGCTAATGCTCTGGGGACATGGGGTCAAATCCCACTATGGCAGCTGGTGGAATTTGAATTCAAATAGTAAAATCCAGAATTAAAAGCTAGTTTCAGTAATAGTGACCATGAAACCATTGTTGTTCCCTTAGGGAAGGGAAACCTGCTGGTCTGGCCTACATGTGACTCCAGACTCATGGCAATGTGGTTGACTCTTAACTGCCTTTTGAAATGTCCTAGAAAGCTGAAGGCGGACACGGCATCAGATGCGTCTAAAGTTTCATGGTTGCATCTCTGAGATGGCCCTGATCATGGAGCGCAAGCGAGCTGCCCTCAGCCAGACAGGAGTCAGACATCCTCAGAGGCTATGTGAAGATCTATGGAGCATCCTCACTGCATGTTGTCATCATCCTCCTGTGATCGAGTGACTATTAGGGCCTCCACCGCATCTCCATGACAGAAGCATTCTCAAAGAGGGTATTGGCGCTGCCATAAGCCAGACTGGAGTCAAACGTTCACAACTGCGATGGGAGGATCTTTGAGTGCACCTCACTGCATATCATCATCATCCTCCACAAATCTAGCAGCTATGAGGGTCTCCCAAGCATGCCTGCCTCATCTAGCCAGTGCGAGAGCCTCATCCCCGTCATCGTCACCACCGAGGACCCCCTCACCCTCATCCCCACGGCATCCTGCTCATCCGAGGAGACCTCCAGCTTCTCCATTTCCTCCTCAGCCAGCTCGTCTCCCAGTTGGAGTGCCAGGTTGTAAAAGACGCAGCAGACGACAACAATGCGTGATACCCTCTGTGGACTATATTGCAGGGCTCCACCAGACCGGTCCAGGCACCGGGACCACATCTTCAGGATCCCGATTGTCTGCTCCACCAAGTTGCGAGCTGCTGCATGAGACTCATTATAGCGTCACTTGCTGCAGTCTGAGGCTGCCGCACGGCCTCAGTGGGTAGCCCTTGTCCCTGAGGAGCCAACCCTGCAGCCCCTTTGTGGATCCTGGAAGACTGCAGGGATCTGCGAGTGACTCAGGATGTAGGAGTCATGCACACTCTCTGGAAACCGTGCACATACCTGCAGGATGCCTTTCTGGTGGTCGCATACCAGCTGCACATTCAGTGAGTGGAAGCGCTTATGGTTGATGAAGTCCACCGAGTGTAGCAATGGAGACCTGAGCGCCACATGAGTGCAGTCAATCGCACCCTGCACCTGTGGGAATCCCGAGATCAGGGCGAATCCAATGGCCCTTGCATCCTGGCTGTCCCGGTCCCGGGCAAAATGCACAAAGTTGTGTGTCATGGAGAAGATGGCATCCGTGACCTCATGGATGCATTTGTGGGTGGCGGATTGTGAAATCCTACAGAGGTCACCTGTGGACCCCTGAAAGGAGCCACTGGCATAGAAATTGAGTACCGCGGTCACTTTCACAGCCACTGGCAGTGGATGTCCTCCGTGCACCCTTGGCGCCAAGTCCTGCAGTAAGTGGCAGATGTGAGCCACCAGGTCCCTAGACATGCACAGTCGTCGGCGACACTGGTTCTCAGTCATCCGCAGGAATGGCAGGTGGCGTCTATAGACCTTGGGTGTCACTAGGCGCTGACCAGCCACTGCTCGCTGTCGCTCCTGGGCAGTGTGTGCAGGAGCCCCTGCTTCCCCTTCTTCATGAGGTTGCTGTTCCTGCCTTTGCGCAGCCAGGAGCCCCAGTCGCTCGGTCCTCCGTCTTCTACGGTCTCTGTTGGCCATCAGGCATACAGCTAGGTCACCAGGATCCATGAGCCTGACATGGTCCTCCTGCAGCATGAAAGAGAGTGAGAGACGTGGTTATCATGGCTGCACTTAGCACCTTTCCTGGTCCTGTGTGACTGCCCCTTAATGCTTCCTGGAGAGTGCCGATCAGCCCTTGCTGCATGGCTGCCCTGTCAACCTGCGACATGGGGACACTGGTCCAAATCAAGATGCTGAGTTGCAAGGGGTTGTGAGCGCCTCCAGCAGTGACTGCTTCATGGCCAGTGTTGGCGAGGAGATTGTACAACGTGCGCAGTCCAACTGCTCCACGGTCCAATGAAGTGGTGGTGGACTCGAAGTCTGTGCCGGGGAGCGTGGGGTGAGGGGGGTGGGGTGGGGGGGCGGGGGGGGGTGTGTAAGGTATGGAGCGCTTGGTGACCCTTTGGTGCCTCAGCATTGCTTGCATGGGCAGGCAGGCTAGGAGCCTGACCCCAATCGTATCACTGTGGCTGAGCCTGATCTGTCTCAGTTGCAGAGGCATGGTTAGTTTATACAGGTGTCCCTAATGTGGAGCCACTTCCCTCACTTACCCTGCCCCCCACCTCGATTGCCTGTGCACGGGATGCAGCACCAGGGCAGCATTTGACCTACCCGCCCCCTCCCTCCCACCAATAACAATGGTTGCCTCTGAGGCTGACCATCACTTGCCCCTGGACGCCCCCTCCCTCAGCAGTCACCTCTGAGGCTGGCCAGCACTTGCCCCTGGATGCCCCCTCCTTTAGCAGTCGCCTCCGAGGCTGGCCAGCACTTGCTTCCGGACACCCCCCTCACCATAACAGTCGTCTCTGGGGACAGGCATCAGTTGCCCCCGTTCCCCCCACCCTGGTCCCCTGAGGCCTGTAAACAACAGGTTAGCTGTGGTGAATGCTACTGCTCACTCACCTCAGCTCCCCCCAAAGTGAAGGCCGCCAAGTGCTCGTCGCCTGTGTGTTGGTGTGAAACACGTCGGCGTGCTTTCCCACCTACGGATGATACGGCGGGGTTCCAAGAGCCTGGCGGGATGGCCTTTTAATTATATGCTAATGTATTACAATTAGCTCCCTGCCAACCGAAGGCGGAAATGCGGTCCGCCGTTGGAGGGCTGAACAGACAATTGCGACCTGCCTTCACGCCGTCATGAAACAGGTCACGCCATATTTTCCACGCACGCCACCTATCTCGCCTACCACCAGCGGGCTCGGAAAATTCTGCCCATTGAGTCAGTGAACATTGGTACTAAAAAAAAACTTCAACTCCAATTATTTTCTTCTCTCCTTTCTCCCAACTCTTCTCCTCTCTGACTTTGCTGGACTTCAGCTGCATGGACGAATGCCTTTCTCCGATACCTCATCCAAGTTGCCACCATTCATGTGCGAGTCTTGATTGTGTAGAAGGGTACATCTGAGCTGTTCTCCTTCAATACTCACACATGCCCAATTGCAACAGGAAAAGTTGGATAGTGATCAAAAGTGCATACACTGGTTGATTTTTCCTCTTCTTAGACTAGGATACCATTACCAATTGTAGTGATCCTAACAACAACCCAGCTAAGAATAGCCATCTCAGCTCAGGCCAGGGTCCTTCCTGTCCAGTATGGCTCAGCTCCTCATTGGTTAAACTTGTTGAATAGCTAAAATGCGGGTTTTGATCCAGGAAAGTGTAATGCCTTCTTGAGAGGGGAGTGCAGAGAATTGGCAAGAAAAGATGAAATCAACCATCTGGGTGTTCTTGTTCTTCCCATCGGCAAGCACTGGCTGTAACCATGGGGATTCTTTGCTGTTCTTGCTGGTATGTATATTTTCGTATTCTGGAGAATCATTCATACAATGAAAAAAGTATTGGTGGTACATAGTTTACCCACGGCCATGTAGAATTGTTGCTCATATAACACTCAACCAAACAAAATTTTTTCTTAAAAGTCAAGCCATAGAACTAACAGACACCATATGTATTCCTTTACCACATACACTTCAGGGATCAAATTCCAACTCATGTCACGAGTGATACGATGAACATTGCCCACTTCACATGAGTTCAAACTGAGCATCTCAAAAAGATGACAATGCACAGAATATTGTAAAATAGATCAATCGTATAGTGGCCAGTATATCATCTTCAATAATTACTGACATTTTATATTGTAAAGGTGAAAATGAAGTATGCCCTATTATTATAACTGTCTATTACTGAACTGTATAAAATGCTGGTTAGGCCACAGCTAGGGTATTGCGTTGTGTTCTGGAATCCGCATTATAGGAAGGATGTGATTGCACTAGAGAGAGTGCAGAGGAGATTTACCAGCATGTTGCCTGGGCTGGAGAGTTTTAGTTATGAGGAGAGATTGGATAGACTGGAGTTATTTTCCCTGGAGCAGAGGAGATTGAGGGGGGACATGATTGAGGTGTATAAAATTATGAGGGGCATAGATAGGGTAGACAGGAAGGAACTTTTCCACTTGGTGGAGGGATCAATAACCAGGGGGCATAGAATTAAGGTAAGGGGCAGAAGGTTTAGAGGGGATGTGAGGAAGAATTTTTTCACCCAGAGAGTGGTGGGAATCTGGAACTCACTGCTTGAAAGGGTGGTAGAGGCAGAAACCCTCATAACATTTCAGAAGTATTTGGATGTGCACTTGTGATGCCATGGCATACAAGGCCATGGGCCTAGTGCTGGAAAATGGGATTGGAATAGTTAGGTACTTGGTTGACTGGCGCAGACTCGATGGGCCAAAGGGCCTTTTTCTGTGCTGTAGACCCCTATGACTCTATGACTACCTTGTAGGAGATGTAAAAACATAGGGAATTTTCTGTGCCCGCTGGCATTGGGTGTCGTGGCAGGCATGAGCGGACAATATGGTGGGAAGGCCAAAAATTGGTTTCACGCCATCATGAAAACAATTTGCAATCATCCGCTCCGCCCTTCAAGGGAGGGCCACATTTCCCACCACCACATGTCAGGAATGTCATTGTAATACATCTGCATCTCATTCTAGCCCAGCCCAGCTCTCCAGAATCATCCCCCCACGTTGGATCATCACATCATCGTGTTTCACAACTGAACATCAGCGTTGTGTATCTGGTGAGCTACACTTTTCCCAGCTCTTTGAGGCTTGTTTGCCTACCTTGCTTTAGGCCACACTCACGGTCATCAGTGCCAGGCTTCGCAGGCAGCGCCACAGCACTTTAAAGGGGCCTCACGGGCAGGTCTCTACTTATGAGACCAGCCATAAGGCGGGGGTGGCTTTCAACAGCTGCAGGGCAAGGTCTTCCTTGGGGAAGGGGGAGAAATGGCCTTGGGCAAGGGAAGAGGCTGCAGGATGAGAGCATTACTGGGGAAGGGGGGAATCCTAAGGTGTGTATGGATCACATGTTGATCTATGCAAATGACCTCAAGAGGGTGAGGATAAGAAGGCAGTCTCCAGAGGAGATGAGGCCAGATGGAGATGTGAGGGTGTGTGTGAGAGTGTGAGTGGTGATGTCCCTTGAGCTGGCAGTGAGTGAGATGCCAGCGAATGTGTGATGGGCTTGTGAGCGTGTGAGTTTAGAGTGATTGAGATGGTTACCTTACCCTGGCAGCATGGATGAGATAATTCATCCTCTTTCTGCACTGGGTGGCGAACCTCTTCTGTGCAGCATTGGCACTGACCACCACTGCCACTGCCACTGCCTCCCAAGCATGATTGGTGACACTGATGGATCTCTGGTGGCCAGAGCATGGGCAGAGGACATCGCGGTGAGTTCCAACGGAATCCAGAAGGTGTCCAGGGGATGCGTCACTAAATTGGGGTGTTGCAGTCTTTTTGCCTTTTGGGACCATGTCTTCTGTGTAGCAGTCCTGGGCTGGAAGCACTAAGAGGTGTGCACTCGGCTGCACTTTAGATATGGCCCCCGGTGTGAGGAAGCGGCGAGGTGATGGCGTGGCGGATGAATCAGAGGTTGCCTGCCAGTGAGACAGCTTGTTTCCCAGGAATGCATGATTAATGAGGCAGAATTGGGATGATATGGCATGAAAACCCACCATTGCAACCAATGGATAAAATGTCCCTTTTCCTAGCCGCAACCACACAGTGCAAATCTGGGATGATTCTGCCCATATGGTGGAATTTAATGCTCTTCCCCATGTGAATTTGGAGGAGGGGGGCATATATTTGGCTAGAGGGTGCAGGTGGGGGACCTGCCTCTGTGCCTATGAAGTCCGGGGTTGGAAGGCTCGTGGATGGTTTTCCTGCCCCAAAGGAGGCCCTTAAGTGGGCCTCATCCCTCCACCACTGGGATTCAACCAGCAGAGGGTGGGGCAGCATCACACGGGGAGCCCAAAATGCAAAACCCTGTCAGGTTTGCTTGTGGAATCCTGGGGGGTGGGAGGGTGGGAGGGTCCCTCAGTATCAAGAAGGAGTTAGATATAGCTCTTGAGGTGAAAGGGATCAAAGGATATGGGGAGAAAGCGGGAGCAGGCTATTGAGATGGATGACCAGCCATGATCATAAGGAATGGCGGAGCAGGCTCGAAGGGCTGAATGGTCTACTCTGGTTTCTATGTTTCTATCAGGCACAGTGTCTGATTGAGGGTCGCGGCTTTGGGAGTAGGATGAGCCTGCTGAGAGACAAACTCCCTCCCTCATTTCTGGCCCCCTCCCTCATCTCTGTTGCTCTCCATCCTGTGACTCCCATCCTGCCCTCACTTGCCTGTGGCCTGGGACCCTTGTTGATCCTAGGTCTCTGGTGGGTGCATTGTCAGCAGTTGCCACCACTCCCCTGGTGGCACTGATGGCAATGAGGAGCTACTGGCCTCTGTTTGACTGGCAGCTCTCAGGAGCTGGGATTTCAGCCCACCGATATCCTCAATCCCAGAGAAGGTCCACCACTGACCGCTTTAGTAGTGCCTATCTAGCACTTACTATGGTGGGCCTTCCCCAAAGGAGGTGAGGCGGGGTTCTCTCTGGCCCTCCAGACCACTGTCACATTGATTACATTTCACCCATAGAAACAGGAATAGGCAGCATCTGTAGGGGAGAGAATCAGAGTTAACATTTCAGGTCGATGACCCTTCATGAGAACTGGGAAAAGTTAGAGAGCTAATAAGTTTTGAGCAAGGGGTGAGTCGGACAAGGACAAAAGGTAAGTCTGTGATAGGCCGGAAGACAGGAGAGATTGATTGACAGAAGCGTTAGTCCTACAGGGCCAAAGGGAATGGTGATGGGGAAAGAAAAGAAGCAAAGAAACGAAAGATGTGCCCAGAGCAGGTGTGCTGCAGTATGAAAGCGAAAATAAGAGAAAAACCAAAAAATGCAAATTAAGGAAACAGAATGGGGCGGACAGGGTTTACAGTCTGAAATTGTTGAACTCAGTGTTGAGTCCGGAAGGCTGTAAATTGCTTAATCGACAGGTGAGGTGCTGTTGCTCAAGCTTATGTTGAACTTCACTGGAACAGTGCAGCAGACCAAGGACAGAGATTTCAGTGTGAGAGCTTCTTCGATGTGTGCACTCCCTTTTCTGGCAGCTGCCATGACTTCTTCATCCTTTGTCAGTCCACCCAGATCTTCACTCCAATCTCTAAAGTGTGTGGATGGATCCTAAGGTACAAGGGATATCCCTAGAAACCATGGGTACTCAGCCTTGATGGGAGCCCCAGACAAAGGTACAGAGGCAATACAACCAATGCCACATGCTCAGTAGACCAACTATTGAGCAGCCCATTTGAGCAGGCCATTGGGATTCTGAAGACGCAATTCTGAAACCTGGATTAGTCAGGTAGCACCCTCCAATATCCTTCTTCAAGGGTCTTGGTCATTGTGGTAGTCTGCTGTGCTCTCAATAACATGGTCATCCAGAGACATGTGGACCTTGAGGACCTAGTGAGGTCCTAGAAGGAGATAGCTCATTGGGACAGAAATAGGAGCAGGTGATGAGAGAGGAGAAGGAATTGGAGGCAGGAGGAGATGACACTGAATAGAGAAGTGCCCCTGCTGCAGGATGAGGTGGTTTCCTCCTTCTATCCTCCGGGAAGAAGACCTTTCTCCTCTTCCTCATGGCCTCCAGCAATAGATCCAGGTTGGCATTGATGAAGCAGAGGTGCCAGGCCTCCGACTTTCCTGTGTCACCTCAGCTCCCTCAGGTGCTGTGGAAAAACTTTGGCACAATCAGCAGATTTCTTCCTTAGGATGTTTCAGTGATGGTTGTCATGGGGAGTCTAAATCAGTTCTGCATCTCATCTGACCTACTTCTGTTCCTTCTCCCATAGGCTCTAAGTAGACAGGAAACCCTTCTCCATACCAATTATGGACTTAGCTACACAAAAATCTTAACTTTCATCAGTTTCCTAGTAGAGGTGGGTTTCTAACCCAAAGACAAAGTTCCTACTTTTGACCTCTGTGACGAAAATTCAACCCAGTTTCCCTTTATCCAAATTATCAAATCCATTAGTGATCTTAAACATCTCAATTATATCACTCCTTACAATCTTGAGTATATATATTTAGACATTTATATGATATATCATATTAGGACATTGGAAACATTATAGAAAGTCCAGTATGCTTATTCCTTCCGGGGTTGTCTGACATCTCCCTTGAATAATTTTAAGTAAGGAGCCAGATGTTTAGAATTCCATTTTGCTTAGCTTAGTTGAGGTATTTTTCTATTTTAAGACAATCCATAGGATTTCAGAAACCAAATTTCCAAGAGAAACACTGGGAGGGAAAGAAACTGACCTAAAATTTTAAAACACAAAAATAAACATAACCAAAAAAAGATGAGAAAACACCACTAATGCTCACCAACTGATCATGCGCTGTTGTGCCTCATCCTCCCTAGTTCTTTGTAATGTCAACTTGGTGGGGTGGCAAAGACATTGAAAAAAGGGCATCAAGCAAGATACAAAAATCAACAAATTTTCTACTCATTAAATGAAAGATTTTCAACTTATATGAGGTATTCAATATACCCATTGACCATCTTCTATTTTTTGGAAGGGGCAGAAGGACCAAAATCTAAACTAGCCGTCATAAATCCGATTTTCTGAGTGTGTATTCCTGTGATGGACTATCGGAAAATTATGGACACACTCCCAATGATTTTCCAATATACCCTCCGTGTGAAACCCCACGTCAGGAAGGCGCAATTTGATAAATTGGTCCTTAAGCATTCGACCCTTTTGAGATAATCCTGGAGACAGTCACATGTTTTTGCTTATTAGTATCGACTAGTGAAATTGTTGCAATAAATAAAGGTAATTGTAAGGGTAATATTTGCACATTGAGTAACTGTGAATAAAACATGTTTTCTAAATGTATTATTTATGTAGCATTCCCATTTAGCAGTTTTGAAGTTGACTCTTCAGAATTTTTTCACATTGGTTTAACAGTTTAATAACACGTTGGAGGAACTAATTGGTATTTATGTCTTATATGGCTATGTTTTGAGCATCTCCACTGTTCACACTGCTAGTGCCGATGTCTGCTTAAAATCACTAAGTGTTTGTCCAAATTCCCTCATTTACTTCAAGCTGAAATATTTCAAGGACTGTGCCAGATACTGCAGATGAAACTGGCAGCATTGCAGCATTAACACAAAGGTGGCACAATTATAATGTCACTAGAAGAATAGAATAGAAAGGCTTATGTTAACATGCATTGAACCTTGTTTAGACCACACAGAGTACTGTGTATAATTCTGGTCTCCAAGTTATGAAAAGTGTATATAGACAGTGGAGAAGGTGCAAAAAGATTTACAAGTATGATACCAGAACTGAGAAGTTATAAATATCAGGTAAGATGGAAAAGGCTGGGGCGTTTTTCTTGAGAAAAAGAAAAAGCTGAGGGTGACCCCATAGAGGTCTTTAAAATGAGGAGGGAGTTTACTGGGACGGAAGTAGAGAGAATGTTTCCACTTGTGGGAAGTCCAAAACTAGGCTCTGTAAATATAAGATAGTCACTAATATACCCAATAAGGGCTGAAAGAAAAACTTCTTTACCCAGAAAGTGATTTGAATGTAGAACTTGCTATCACATGAATTAACTGAGGCAAATAATGTACATGGATTTAGGGGAAAGCTAGATAATTATATGAGGGAGAAAGGATAGAAGGATATGCTGATTGGGCTAGATGTGGCCAGATGAGAGGAGGTTTGTGTAGGTTATGAACACTGCTTTAGAACAATTGGGCCAAATGGTCTGCTTCAGTGCTGTAACTTCTACATAATTCTATGTAATTTGACTGTGTGTGTGTGTTTTTTTTTTAAAAAGACAGCCATTTATTTCCTGGTTTCAGTGTTGAGAAGTTATGGGCTCAAGCCCCATTCCAGGTTGACACTCCAATGCAGTACCAGGGGAGTGCTGCCCTGACGAAGGAGCTTTTTTTCAGATGACAGGGTAATCCTAGACCCTATCTCCTCTGTCAGGTAGAAGTAAAGATCCAACATTGCTATATGAAGAAGAGTAGGGAAGTCCTCCTGTTGTCCATGACTACATTTATCCCTCAAACGATGGCCGGGATTTTCCGGCCCTACCTGCTGCTGGGATCTTCCGGCCCTGCAAAAGTCAATGTACTTTTTGCTGGCCCACTGCATCCTCTGCAGTAGCTCACACTATGGCAGGGCTGTAAAATCCCAGCCAATATAATTAAAAACACAGAGCAGTTGGTCATATTGGACCTTGTTGCATGTGAATTGGCTGCAGGATTTCCTTACATTGCAGAAGTGCCTTCATCTGTCTTAAAGTGTTTTGGGACATCCTGAGATCTTGAAAGGCTAGTTTTAAATTCAAATCCTTACCTCCCCTTTAATTTTAGTCGGAAATTGAGTGGGATTTTACCAGTGGTTTGGGAGGTGTTGGCTGCCCATCTGCCCTTGGGCCAATTGAGGCTCTTAGGCATTTAAGGGCCTCTTCCCGCCACTGCTGACTTTTCACCAGTGGTGGGGGAGGGGCGGCGGAGCCCACACCATGAAGTGAAGCTGCCACTTACCTGCTTCTTCAGCCTCTAACTCTGCTCCAGGTCAGGGAATGGTGCAGTCCCAGCAGTGGCCACTGTTCCTGGTGGCACTGCTGTGATTGAAGAGCTGTCAGCCATCTGATTGGCTGGAAGCTCTAGGAGGAGGGACACCATGCCTCAGAGAGATGGAAGCCATGACCACAGGCAATTGTCTGAGCTACGCGGAAGTGCTTTGTGGTTTCCAGGGCTGGGTGGGTGGGGCCAGTGCCTTCATTGTTATAATCCCAGTAGTTTGCATTTTGTTAATACAATTTCAGAATATTCAACACCAACCACAACAACTTATATTTGTAAAGTGCCTTTAATTAGACTAAAATTAACATAGAATCAAAGAAGCAGACATTAGGACAGTTAAATTGGTCAAAGAATTATGCTTTAATCATGTCTTAAAGGAGGAGAGAGAGGTAGAGGTATGGAGGCAAATAAGTTTAGGAAGGGAATTTCAGAATTTAGGGCCTGGAAGACTTAAGGTGTGAGTCACAAACGGTTAGTATGCAGGTACAGCAGGTATTTGGGAAAGCTAACAGAATGTTATCAGTAGGGAGGTTATTATTGTACAGGGCATTGGTGAGACCACAGCTGGAGTATGTGTACAGTACTGGTCTCCTTCTTTAAAGAAAGATGTAAATGCATTAGAAGCAGTTCAGAGAAGGTTTACTAGACTAAAACCAGGAATGGGTGGGTTGTCTTATGAGGAAAGGCTAGACAGGTTAGGCTTGTATCCACTGGAATTTAGAAGAGTAAGAGGTGATTTAATTGAAATCTTTAAGGTACTGAGGAATCTTGGCAGAGTGGATGGAAAGAGGATGTTTCCTCTTGTGGGAAAATCTAGAACTAGGGGTCACTGTTTAAAGATAAGGGGTTGGTCATTTAAGACAGAGATGAGGAGAATTTTTTTCTCTCAGAGGGTTGTGAGTCTTTGGAACTCTCTTCCTCAAAAGGCGGTGGAAGCAAAAGCTTTGAATATTTTTAAGGCACATCTAGATAGATTTTTGATTAACAAAGGGGTGAAAGGTTATCAGGGGTAGGCAGGAATGTGGGGTTGCATTCAGATCAGCCATGATCTTATTGAATGGCGGAGCAGGTTCAAGGGGCCGACTGGTCTAATCCTGCTCCTAATTCATATGTTCGTAAGGCACGGCCGCCAATTGTGGGCCAAAGGATGTGGGGGATCGAGGCACAAAAGGCTAGAGTTGAAGGGACGCAGAGTTCTTGGAAGGTTGCAAGACTAATATTTGGCATTTGAAATATATTAACTTTAAGAGCAATGGATAGTGCAGGAAGCTGTAAGGGTGCTACATGAAGTGATATTACACAGTCTCAATCCTGTTTCTAGTGCTGCCAGAAGCAATCTTTTCCCAATCATTGTATGAGAAACACAGGGAAGCTTGTGCCTGATTTTCAAACATAAATACTTGGAAAGCCTGTGAGGCATGTGGCTGCCTCTCCTATTTGCAAAGTCAACATAGGGAGGTTACCCATCAGTAACATCAAAGGAAGACAATTTCTACGCCCCCATCTGATGGAAAAACCCCAAAATATAATTTAGGGGTAGAGGTGTGGGATCTCCTGATGATCCACCATTAGCTTGGCAGAAGAGCCATGGAAACTCCCAAAAAACTGGATAAAAGTTTGAACCTAACAATGCATTCTACCAAGCTGATGGCTGGTGGACCAGTTCTGCACTGGACATTGTGGGTTGAACTGCTATGGCAAACAAGACCAGTCTATGAAGAAGTAATGTAATTGTTGAAATTAAATCAGAAGTAATTGTCCAAAATCTGGTTTCCATTGGTGACCTTTAACTGGACCAGCACATGACAAAGTGCATCATGACAAAGACTATGCATCACTGGAAAGGGATATGCACTGACCCATTTATCTGTGGCAGTTTAAAAAAATACTATGCTGCTGGCAAAAGATCCCAGAGTCAATGTTGATGTCATAAGCGGCATTCCTCAAATCAATACTGGATATCACAACCAGACCCCATGAACCACTAATTAATAACAACAACTTATATTTATCTTGAACCTGAACATGGTAGAACTTTCCAAGGCATTCACAAGAGTTTCAGTAAACAAAAGTTGACATCTGGCCACATAAGGAGACATTAGGACAAGTAACAAGATAATTGGTCAAAGAGTTCAGTTTTAAAGAATGCATTAAGGAAGGAGAGAGGCAGAGAAGCTGAGTTGAGGGAGGGAATGTCAAAGTTGAAGACAAGGCTGCCAATGGTGGGGTGAAGAAATTTGAGATGCACAAGAGGCCAGACTTGGAGGAGTGCAGAGGTCTTGGAGGACTGTAGGGCTGGAGGTGGTTTCAGAGACAAAGTCATTAAGAGATCATGCCCTCATGAGAATTTTAAAATAGAAGCATTGCTGGACCAGAGGCTAGTGTAGATTAATGAACACAGGAGTGATGGGTGAGTGGGGCTTGGTGTGAGTGAGGTTACTGGCAGTAGAGATTTGGATGAGCTCAAGCCTACGGAGGGTGGTTTGTAGGAATCTGCCCAGTAGAATATTGGAATAGTCGAGTCTGGAAGTAACAAAGGCATGAATGACAGGTTCTGCAGCTGAGGGGCTGAGATAGGGTGGAGACAAGGGGATATTGTAGAGGTGGAAACATGTGATCTTGGTGATGGAGAAGAAATGGGGTCGGAAGCTTACCTCAGGGTCAAATAGGATGCCAAGTTATGAACAGTATGGTTCAGCCTCAGACAGCAGCAAAATAAAGTGATGGAATTGGTGGTTAGGATATGGAGTTTGTGTCAGAGCCCAAAGGCAATGTGAGAGTGCTATTACTGAGCTACGGTTGGTGCTAAACAAGGTGCATAGTGGCCCAAGAATTGTATAGGTTCTCTTACCACCCAGTTACATTGGTGCTCCACCAGAGAAAGGCTGAAATGCCCACCTGTTTGTAGCAAAAGGACTTATTAATTATGCACCAATTGCAATTTTGAAGGTCAAATGGACAACACATGCACTAGCATGCTCTGGCCATTGGCTCCAGTTGGTGATTTAAAAAAAATGGCCCAGATTGTCACTGATTCAATTTATGTGGAGTCAGAAGGATAAGGAGAGGACCTGATGGCTCTATAAGTATACCGTGGGCCATTTCCACTCTGGCCTTCCCCCTTCTACGATTGATCCACTGTGATTGATTCCTCCAACAACACCTTCAAAACCCGTGACCTCTATCATCTGGAAGGACAAGGGCAGTTGCATGGGAAAGAATGACAAAAAGATTAATAAGGAGGGAAAAATTAGAGTACGAGGGAAAGCTAGATAGTAATATAGAGATGGATAGTAAGAAAAGAGTTAACAAATTGAGCGTTGGTCCTATAGAAAGTACATCTGGGGAATTGATAATGGAAAGTAGGGAGATGGCGGATGAATTAAACAAATTAAACAGGAATTTTGCTTTGGTCTTTACTATAGAGGACACAAGATACATCCTGGAAATCAATGTAAATCAGGAAATGGAAGGGAGGGAGGAACTCGGGAAAATTACAGTCACCATGGAAGTGGTATTGAGCAAATTGATAGGGCTGTGGGCTGACAAAAACCAGGTTAGGATGGACTTCACCCTAAGGTCTTGAAAGAAGTGGCGAGTGAGATAGTTGATGCATTGGTTTTAATGTTCCAAAATTCCCTAGATTTGGGGAAGGTTCCATTAGATTGGAAAATAGCAAACACAACTCCTTTATTCAAAAGCGGAGGGAGACAGAAAGCAGGAAACTACATGCCAGTTAACTTAACATCTTAACATCATAGGGAAAATGTTATTAAAGATGTTATAGCAGGGCATTTAAAAAAAATCAAGGCAATCAGGCAGAGTCAACATGGGGCGGAATCATCCCAGATTTGCACTAAGCGTGGTAGTGGACGGGAAAAGCAACGTTTTACCCATCGGCCGCAATGGCACTTCTCACACCATATCGTCTCAATCCCGCCGCATTAATTATGCATTCCCGGGAAACACGCTGTTTCGGTGGCGGGCGGGCTCTCATTCGCCCGCCACGAATTACTTCACTGCTTCATTATGCTGGGTGCCATATTTAAAGTGTAGCTGTGTGCACACCTCTCAGTGCTTCCAGCTCAGGACTGCTGCATGGAAGACATGGCCCCGAAAGGCAAAAAGACTGCAGCACCCCCAGGTTCAATGACACGTCGCTCAAGCGCCTTTTGGATGTAGTGGAGACTCACCGTGATGTCCTCTACCCCCACGTTGGCCACAGGATGGGCAGCAACATCACTAATCCAGCTTGGGAGACAGAGGCAGCGGTGGTCAGGGCCAACGGCCTGCAAAAGAGGACAGCCACCCAGTGCCGCGAGTGGATGAATGATTTCCTTCATTCCACCAGGGTAAGTCACTCTTCTCATCACTCTCAACTCACACACTCACAAACCAATCACACATCCACAGGGCCCTCACTCACTGCCAGTTCAAGGGGCATCACCATTCACTCTCTCACACAAACTTTCATTTCCTCATCCCGTCCATGGGACCACTCAACACCCACACATGCCAGGCATACTTATCATCTGGCCTGGCAGGCATCCTGTTTACACACTCTCCATCTCTATTCATGCAGGACAAGCTGGCACACAACAAGAGGGAGAGGTCGCAAACTGGTGGAGGAATGCCTGAAATCAATGTACTTGCGGACTTTGAAAACAGAGCCATCCAGCTGGCCCGCGAGGATCTGGACCGTTCCTGTGCTGACGGTGAGGTCGGTGGTGCTCTACCAAGTGAAGATCCAGCAGTGCAACATCCATCAGACAACCGTACTGTGACTGATGTGTCCTGTTTCACAGGCCACTGCCATGCACTAATTATCTCTCCTTGCTTTTGCAGGCACATCTGGGAAACAGCCGATGGAGCCCACAACACAGGGCCTCCAATGAAGTCCCAAAGAAACCTCTGAAGAGGATTCTGAAGGCACTCTCCTGAAGTCCTGTCACAGCGCTCACCCACACCCTCCACCAACGCAGAGACACACACCTCAGTGGGACCTAGCTTTAGAGTAGCCTCGGCATCACAATCTGGTGAGCACATCGCACTCCCTGATCCACAGCAGGTGGTGGTAGGGACTTCCCAGGTCCACGGCACTTGGAGAATTGCTGGAGACCAGGAATCTGCTGAGTCTGAGTCAGATGATGAACCTCTGGACTTGGTCATGTCACAGTTGCTGGAATTGCAAAGGCAAGCTTGGGAACATCAGGAAGGGATGTCCTCTGCATTCCTCAGATTGCAAGGCACATTGGAGGAATCCGTACACCTTCAGGCTGAGGTGATAGCACCAGCTTGCCAATGCACTGAGGTCAACATTGATATGATGGCGGCCGCCATGGAGGCCTGGTCCAGGATGTCGCTCCTGCACTGCTGCGCAGGCTCAACTCCATTGCTGATGCCATAGTTGGCCTCCAACAGTGTGTACGTGAGAGGGGTGCCGGGACAGCTCGATCTCACTCTAGTTTCCCCTTCTCCGCAAGGAGTCAGCCAGGGGCCATTGGGCACCCATAGCAAGGAGGATCACCCCAGGGCCTTCCACCCAGGTGACTCCAGGGGTGTCCAGCCCATCCGAATCCCCTCTTCCTGTGACCCCAGCAGCTCCAGCTCCACAGGTCAAGGAGGGTGCTGCTACCACCCAGCAAGACCCTGAAAGCAGGCTGGGGCCCTCCAGGTCTCGGCCCTCCAGAGGACGCCCGCCAAGGTCATCACAGAAAGGACACTGCAGTCAGCAGGCTGCCTCCACCTCCGCTGTGGATGTCGGGGGAGCACCAAGACCTGGCAGCAGGATTAGGAAGGTCAAGAAGATGTAGTTGCGCAGCCTGGGCATGGGTGTTAATCACTTGTACATAATGTTCATTATTGTCAATAAACTCCCAAGAATGTCTCCCTGCCTATGGCTCCTTGTTCTGATGAGCAATATTCGTGTTACTCAGATGTGAAACCTGTTTACACAAGATAAAGGCAGGTGTCTCAGTCCAGGGCCTCTTCCTTGTGCTTTGTGTAGCCTTCAGACCAAAGTGATGGTCCAGCCTCACACTCCCTGGACACATTACTGATACCTGCATCTCAGCGGTGCTTGTCATTGCTGCCAGAATGTTGTAGGCAGACGTCACAGAGTTCCGTCATTCTCTGTGTGATCTCAGCATCTTTAAGGTGGGGCTGACCCCCATCTCTTCAGCATCTGTGACCAGTGATGCTGTGTACCTGAAGGGGGCAGGTGCTGAAAGTGGACAAAGGATCAGATGCTTTTAAAGTTTCATGGCTGCGTTTCTGTGACATGACCCCGATCACAGAACGCAAGCGAGCTGCCCTCGGCCAGGCAGGAGTCAATTATTCTCAGGGGTTATGTGAAGATCTATGGAGTGTCCTCACTGCATTTGAGTGACTATTAGGGCCTCCACTGCATCTCTATGACAGGAGCCTTAATGTTCATAGATGCAATGTGAGGATCTATGGTATCTCCTCACTGCATGTCATCATCATCTTCCACAAATATGGCAACTATGAGGGCCTTCCGAGCATACCTGCCTTCTCTGGTGAGTGTGAGGGCCTCATCGCCATCATTGTCACCTTCGAGAACCTCCTCACCCCCATTGATGCCTTCCAATTGGAGGAGACCTCCAGCTCCTGCATCTCCTCCTCAGCCAGCTCCTTTCTCTGTTGCAGTGCCAGGTTGTAAAGGGTGCAGCAGGTGACGATGATGCGTGACACCCTCTGCAGACTGTATTGCAGGGCTCCACCAGACCGGTCCAGGCACCGGAACCTCATTTTCAGCATCTGGAGGGTTTGCTCCACCAAGTTGCGAGTTGCAGCATGAACCTTGTTGTACCATCGCTCTGCTGCAGTCTGAGGCCACCACACACGTGTCATCAGCCACGTCCTCTGCGGGTAGCCCTTGTCCAAGAGGAGCCATCCCTGCAGCTTCTCTGGACCCTGGAAGATGTCAGGGATCTGTGACCGACTGAGAATGTAGGAGTCGTGGACACTCCCTGGAAACTGTGCACACACCTGCAGGATGTGTTTGTGGTGGTCGCACACCAGCTGCACATTCAGTGCATGGAATCCCTTGCGGTTGACATAGTTGACCGCTTGTTGTGATGGAGATCTGAGCGCTGCGTGAGTCCAGTCGATCGCATCCTGCGCCTGTGGAAAACCCAAGATCTGGGCGAATCCAATCACTCTTGCATACTGTTTCTCCTGGTCCCAGGCGAAATGCATGAAGTTCTGTGCCCTCGCGAAGGTGGCATCCATGACCTCATGGATGCATTCGTGGGCGGTGGATTGTGAAATCCCACAGAGGTCACCTGTGGAGCCCTGAAAGGAGCCACTGGCGTAGAAATTGAGCGTCGCTGTCACTTTCACGGTCACTGGCAGTGGATGCCCTCCAACCCCCGTGGTGCCAAATCCAGCAGTAGCTGGCAGATGTGACTGCCCTTTTCCCTAGACGTGCACAGTCTTCGGTGACACTGGTTTTCGGTCATCTGCAGCAATGAAAGGTGGCGCCTATAGACCCTGGGTCTAGCTAGGTGTTGACCAGCAATGGCTCACTGTAGCTCTTTGGCGCCATGTGTGGGAGCCCCAGCCGCCCCATCTTCCTGAGGGTGCTGCACCTCCCTCTGTGCAGCCAGACGCCTCAGCCACTCTCTTCTCCGTCGTCTTCGCTCTCTGTACGCCACGAGGCATACAGCAGGCTCCATGATCCTGATGTACTCCTCCCTCAGGATGAAAGGGAGAGACGCATGTGTTAGCTTGGGTGTTCTAAGAACCTCTCCTGGTTAGGTCTGAAGGCCCCTTAATGCATCATGGGGAGTGCTGGCCAGCACTTGGATGGCCAGAGTTTATTGCGCTGCATGGCTGCCCAAAACCCCACCTATCTCTGCCTCACTCCACCTGACCAATTGGTGGTAGCTTCACTCACAGGACTGCATGCTGTGCTCTCAGTTCAGGCGCAGGCATTCTCCTAACCCGCACTGCAAGGCTGCACTGTTAGCTTGAACCATGGGCGAGACTGGTACAAACCGGGATGCTGACATTGCAAGGGGCTGTGAGCGCCTCCAGCAATGAGTGCTCCACGGCCAGTTTGAGCAAGGAGATTGTACAACATGCCCAGTTCTCCAACTGTTCTGCAGTCCACTAAAATGCTCATTAGTTTGCAGTCTGTGCCCAAGGGGTGAATAGCTCTGAAGCACTTGTCGACACTTTCATGCCTCTGCATTGCTTGACTGGGCAGATAAGCGGGAGACCTGACTCCATGGATGTCAATTTGGCTGCGCCTGAACTGTCTCAGATGCAGATGAATGGTCACTTTATACAAGGTTTTCCTAATGCGTGGTTGCTTTCCCCGCCCCCACCCTGCGTGTACTTGTGCACTACCTTCAACTATAGGGCAGCCATTGACCCCCCCTCCTCCAACACACCTCTACTGCAGGGCAGCCCTTGCCCCTCCCCCAAGTCGCCTCAACCTTGAAGTCCAACAGGCGACCCAGGCGAGCGCTGTGCAACGTTACTATGCATTCACCTCTGAGTTCCCCTCAAAGTGCAGCCCGCCAAGTGCAGGCCTTATATATGCTGTTGTGAGACACATCGGCATGCAATCACACTGACATAGATGGGCAATCCAGCGGGGGTGGCATGATTCTGGCGGGCTACTCTTATAATGATATGCAGATCTATTACAATGAGGTTCCCGACATCTGATGGTGGGAAAAGTGGCCTGCCATCGACGGGCTGGGCGAACGATTGCAGACTGGCTTCATGATGTCAGGAAACTGATTTTTGGCCTAGTTGCCATATTGTCTGCTCACGCCACCAAACATGCCCGACGCCAGCGGGCATGGACAATTCCACCCATGGTTTTGTGAAAGGGAAATCATGTTCAACCAATTTACTGGAGTTCTTTGAAGAAGTCACCTGTGCAGCGGATAAAGGGGAACTGATGGATGTACTGTACTTAGATTCCCAGACGGTGTTCGACAAAGTGCCATGTCAAATGCTATTGGAGAAAATTAATGCTCATGGTGTAGGGGGTAACACATTGGCATGGATAGAAGATTGGCTAGCTAACAGGAAACAGACAGTAGGCGTAAATGGGTCTTTTTCTGTTTGGCAGGATGTAATGAATGGTATGCCACAGGGATCAGTGCTGGGGCCTCAACTTTTTTCAAATTACATAAATGACTTGGATGAAGGAATGGTTGCTAATTTTACTGACGACACAAAGATAGGTAGCAAAGTAAATTGTGAAGAGGACATGAGGAGGCTACGAAGTGACATACCTAGGTTAAGTGAGTGGGCAAAGATCTGGCAAATGGAGTATAATGTGAGCGAATGTGAAATTGTCCATTTTGGCAGGAAGAATTAAGAAGAGGCTTAGTATCTAAATGGTGAGAACTTGCAGAGCTCTGAGATTCAGAGGGATCTGGATGTCTTAGTGCATAACTCACCAAAGGCTAGTATGCAGGTACAGCAAGTAATTAGGAAAGCTAGCAGAATGTTATCATTTATTGTGAGGGGAATTGATTACAAAAGTAGGGAGGTTGTGCTTCAGTTGTACAGGGCACTGGTGAGACCACATTTGGAGTATTGTGTATAGTACTGGTCTCCTTATTTAAGGAAAGATGTAAATGCATTAGAAGCAGTTCAGAGAAGGTCACTCATTTAAAACACAGATAAGGAGAAATTTTTCCTCTCAGAGGGTTGTGAGTTTTTGGAACTCTCTTCATCAAAAGGCAGTGGAAGCAGAGTCTTTGAATATTTTGAAGTCAGAACTAGATCGATTCTTGACTAACAAGGGGGTGAAAGGCTATTATGGGGTAGGCAGGAATGTGGGGTTGAGGTTACAATTAGATCAGCCATGATCTTATTGAATGATGGAGCAGGCTCAAGGGGTCAAGTGACCTACTCCTGCTCCAAGGTCGTATATTCGCATGTTCGTATGTAACATCACCACTTGCAAGTTCCCCGCAGCCACTCACCATCCTAATTTGGAACTATATTGCTGTAATAAACTTGGAGAGTACAGGACAGGTTTCTTGCAAGAAACAGTGAACTTTATTAACAGACTTCAGATGAGGCTACATGCTTGTTCCAAGATCAAGGCTAAAAAACCCTGCCCCTAAGATTCCCCGCACTTAAGGCTGATTGGTCTATACCATCACATGATCCCCGTAACAATAAGAAATGGTTTAACTTACAGTCATTACATTCCTCCCCCTTTACCTTTGTTTTACCTTCTCATTTACAAACATCTTAACCCATTTTATATACAATTATATACAGTTCATGCCATTATAAATTTAGTCTTTGAGGAGGTTTACAGATTCAGGTAGAGCGACACAACTCTACAACTGGAGGTTCTTCCATTCGATTGACTTTCACAGGAACTGCAGCTTCAGGGACATCCCTAGACGACGGCAGTTCAGAATTATTTACTTCAGCAGAGACATCAGGTATGTCTATTGTTTGTCGATCTGGCACCTCAGGTGTCGAAGTTTTGACTTTGATTACAGGTGGGTTAACTGGTTGTCGGAGGATTTCTTGACTTCTGAGATGATCCACGTGTTTCCTGACAATCCTGTTTTCCGCTTCTACCTGATAACAGTCCTGTTTCAGAGACAATTGTACCAAGGACCCATCTTGGCCCAGTTGCAAAATTTCGACAAAAACTGTCTCTCCCACAGTAAACTCTCAACCTTTATTGTGAATGTCATGATTTATTTTCTGACTCCCCTGGTTTCTTGCCCCCTTCCCCTCTAAATTAGGGAATATTAGGCTCAATCTCGTATGAAGTCGATGCTTCGTATGAAGTCGGTGAAGTTTTGTATGGAGTTGATGAAAGTGTTAAACTAGTGGCTGCATGAGGAGTTGTGCAATTGAATCACAGAATTGTTATGTTGCAGAAGGAGGCCATTCGGCCCATCATGTCTGCACCAGCTCTTTGAGCATTTTAACTTAGTGCCAATCTCCTGCCTTTTCCCTGTAACCATGCACGTTATTTCTATTTAAATAATCATCCAATGCCCTCTTGAATGCCTCGATTGAACCTGCCTCCACCACACTTCCAGACAGTGCACTCCAAACCCTAACTACTCGATGTGTGAAAAAGTTTTTTCTCACCTCACATTTGCTTCTTTAGCAAAAACACTTTAAAACTGTGCTCTCTGGTTCTCGGTCCCTTTAGGAGCAGGAACAGTTCCTCCCTATCTACCCTGTCCAGGCCCCTGGTGATTTTGAAAACTTCTATCAAGTCTCGTTTTAGCCTTCTCCTCTCCAAGGAAAACAGTCCCAACTTCTGCAATCTTTCCTCATAACTGAAGTGTCTCATCCTGGAACCATTCTTGTAAACCTCTTCTGCACTCTCTCTAATGCATTCACATTCTTCCTATAGTGTGGTGCTCAGAACTGTACACAATACTCCAGCTGAGGTCTACCAGTGTCTTATACAAGTTCATCAAAACCTCCGTGCTCTTGTACTCTAAGCCCCTATTAATGACACCTAGAATACTGTATGCTTTAGAAACAGCTCTCTCTACCTGTCCTGCCACTTTTAATGACTTAAGTATGTATACACCCAGGTCTCTCTGCTCCTGCACATCCGAAAGAATAATATCTTTTATTTTATAATATCTCTCTATGTTCTTTGTACCGAAGTGTATCACCTCACGCTTCTCTGCATTGAACTTTATCTGCCACCTGTCTGCCCACTCCACCAATGTGCCAATGTCCTTTTGAAGTTCTACAATGTCCTCCTCACAGTTTACAATCCTCCCAAGTTTTGTGTCATCCACAAACTTTGAAATTTTCCCCTGCACACCAAGATCTAGATCATTTATATGTATCAGGAAAAGCATGGGTCCCGATACCAACCCCTGGGGAACTCCACTACAAACTGTCTCCCAGCCCAAAAAATACCCATTAGCCATTATTCCCTGTTTCCTATCCCCCAGCCAATTTTGTATCCATGTTGCTACTGTCCCTTTTATTCCATGAGTATAACTTTCCTCACAAGTCTGTTGTGTGGCACTGTATCGAACGCCTTTTGGAAGTCCATATATACCACATCAATGGCTTTGCCCTCATCAGCCATCTCTGTTACCTCTTCAAAAAACTCCATCAAGTTAGTTAGACATGATTTTCCTTTAACAAATACAGACTCTTCTGATCAATTCAATTTTTTCCATGTGTCTATTAATTCTATCCTGAATAATTTTTTCTGGAAGTTTCCCCACCACTGAAGTTAAACTGACTGGTCTGTAATTGCAGGGCAGATCTTTACAACCTTTTTTGAACAAGGGCGTAATGTTTGCAATTCTCCAGTCCCCTGGCACCTCCCCCGAATCCAGGGAACATTGAAAAATTATTGCCAGTCCCTCTGCAATTTCCACTTTCACTACCTTCAATATTCTTGGATGCATCTCATCTGGTCTCGGTGCCCTATCAACTTTAAGTACTGACAGCTTATCCAATAACTCCTCCTTATCAATTTTAAACCCTTCTAGTGACTGAGTTTCCTCCTCCGTCACCATGGCCTTGGCAGCATCTACCTTGTAGGTAAAGACAGATGCAAAGTATTCATTTGACACCTCAGCCATGCCTCTTGCCTCTATGTGTAAATCCCATTTTTGGTCCCTAATCAGCCCTACTCCTTTTACCATCCATTTACTATTGATGTGCTTACAGAATACTTTGGGATTTCCTTTTATGTTAGCTGCCAGACATTTTTCATAATCCCTCTTTACTTCTCGTATTTCACATCCCTTCTGAACCTTCTGTATTCAGCTTGGTTCTCAGTTGTATTTGCTACCTGTCATAGGCACACTTTTTCTTCTTTAATTTAATTTCTATCTCCTTTGTCATCCAGGGAGCTCTGGATTTGTTTGTCCTACCCTTCCCTTTTGACGGAACATACCTTGACTGTGCCCAAACCATCTCCTCTTTGAAGGCAGCCCATTGTTCAGCTATTGCTTTTCCCGCCAACATTTGGTTCCAGTCTACCTGTCCCAGCTCCGTTCTTGCCCCATTGAAGTCCGCTCTCTGCCAGTTGATTATTCTTGCTCTGGATTGACCAATGTCATTTTCTACCGTCATCCTCAACCTTATGATACAATGATCACTGTCCCCTAAATGTTCCCCCACTGTCATTTGATCTACTTGGCCCACCTCATTCCCAAGAACCAGATCTAGCAGTGCTTCCTTTCTTGTTGGACTGGACACGTACTGCTGTAGGAAATTTTCCTGAACACAATCTAGGAATGCTTGTCCCTCACTGCCCCTTACATGACCACTATCCCAGTCTATATACAGATAGCTGAACAGGAATCTTGAAATTCATGTTTCTAATGTTCCCTCTGATAGTTCCTTCATACCTGTTTTAAAGGTTTGTACTGCTCTTTCCGCCAAGCCATTAGAGGAGGAATAGTGTGGTGCTGTTCTGACTTGTTTAATCCCATTTAGGTTCATGAATCTTTGGAATTCAGTACTACATTGTCTGACACAATAACTTCAGGTAAACCATTAACACAAACTCTGGCACAGTTTTTCAATGGTTGCAGACGCAGTGGGTGATCTCGCTTCAAACACGTCCATCCATTTGGAATGTGCGTCAATAATCACGAGAAACATGATATCTAGAAATGGACCGACATAGCCTGTATGTATTCTAACCCAGGGTCGACCAGGCCACTCCCACGGATGCAGTGGAGCTGAAATGGGCAACTTCTGCTGTTGCTGGCACTGGAGACAGTGTTTCACCATCTTTTCTATATCACTATCTATACCTGGCCACCAGATATAACTTTGTGTGAGCATCTTCATTGTTGAAATACCAGGATGTGCACTATGAAGTTCCTCCAAGAATGGTTCTCTTCCTTGGACAGAGATAATGACTCTTGCTCCCCATAATAAGATACCATCTTCAGAACTCATTTTGGATCTATGTACAAAGAATGGTTTCAATTCTTCAGGAACTTGTGCATTCGACCATCCTTGTAACACTTGTTCATGGATTCTAATTAAAATTGGATCCCGATTCATCCAATTCTTTATCTGTCTTTCTCCACTACTGGATGCAAACCTTGGGCATCCACTCAATGATCCAGATATACAACTTCCTTTGCTTGGAAGGTGCACTTTCTTTATTTAAATGAACGCCAGCCTCTGAAAATCCCTTCAGAACCTCTTCCAGGTTTCCCACATGCTCTGCTTCTGTGGACCCTGTGATTAGGACGTCGTCCAGGTACACTGCAACTCGGGGGAACCCTTATAGTAAAGCTTTCCATGGTTCTCTGGAAAATCTGTCAGACTGGTGAGGAGTCCAGGAAATTTAATGCAAGTACTACCTCTTGAGGTACTGGTACATGTGTAATACTATCAGGCAAAGGGAGACGACTGGGAGCATCTGCATTTGTTGTATGCACACCCGGACAGTGCATAAAAGTGCACTAGTATGCCAACAAAATTAAAACCAATCTTTGAATTTGAGCAGAAGGTATTGGTGGGATTGCCTTATCTTCACTAAACAATCCTAACAGTAGTTTGTGATCTGCCACTAAGAGTCGACCATGTAAATATTGATGGAACTTCTTTACTCCATACACGATAGATAAGCCCTCATTTTCAATTTGTGAGTATCCTTTCTCGGCTGCAGAAAGGGTTCTGGATACATATCCTATCGGTCTTTCAGATCCGTCCTCCATCTTGTGTGACAACACTGCTCCTATTGCATAAGGAGATGCATCACAAGTGAGTATCAATTCCTTAGGCAGGTCATAGCGCACTAGCAGAGACGACGAGTGTAAAAGCTTCTTAACTCTAGTGAAGGCTTCCTCTTGCTGAGCCTTCCAGAACCATCTGTGATTCTTCTTCAATAATAAATGCAAAGGGGCTAACACTGTAGACAGTTTAGACAAAAATTGACCGTAATAGTTCACCATGCCCAAAAAAGACTTGAGCTCTGTGACGTTAGTAGGAAAGGACACTTCCTTGATTGCCGTGACTTTCTCCTCTAATGGATGCAATCCTTGGGCATCCACTCGATGACCCAGATACACAACTTCCTTTGCTTGGGAGGTGCACTTTCTTTATTTAAATGAACGCCAGCCTCTGAAAATATCTTCAGAACCTCTTCCAGGTTTGCCACATGCTCTGCTTCTGTGGATCCTGTGATTAGGACATCATCCAGGTACACTGTAACTCGGGGGAACCCTTATAGTAAAGCTTTCCATGGTTCCCTAGAAAATTGTACAGGCAGACGACACACCAAAGGGTAGGTGTGTATACTGGTACAGGCCCTTGTGCGTGTTTATGATGACATCTTGATGTGTTGTCCAGCTCGAGCTGCTGACACGCATGGCTCACATCCAGTTTAGTATAGGAACTTCCTCCTGCATGTTTAGTAGACAGATCTTCAATCTTTGGGACTGGGTACTTGTCTAATTTCTCAGCCTTGTTTACCATTAATTTATAATCCCCGCAGATGCAAATGGTTTGGTCCGGCTTTAGCACAAGGGCTATGGGTGCTGCCCATTCTGAAAACTGGACTGACTGTATTATTCCTAATTTCTCCAAATGGCATAATTCCGTATCAACCTTTTCTCTCTGAGCATAAGGCACGCATCTTGCCTTAAAAAACCAGGGTGTTGCTTCAGGGTCCACGTATATTTTAGCTTGCCAGCCTTTGATTTTCCCCAACTCATCTCGGAATACTCTGTCATACTTTTTCAGCAACTCTGGAATTCCTCCACTCCTGATGTGAAAAATTTCTGACCAATTTAGTTTGATTTCCTTCAACCAATCACAGCCCAGAAGGCTAGGTCCTTCTCCAGTTACAATTATTGGCAGCTGTGCCATCTGTATGATACAGGTACAGAGGTGATGCCTTTCACTTGTATTGTTTCTCCTGTATATGTTTTTAACTGAGCAGCGGTTTTCTCCAAACTCAATGGCTGGGTACCTTCTCTGAGACATTTAAAGATGTGTTCTCCCACCACTGTGGTTGATGCTCCTGTGTCCACCTCCATGAGCAGAGGCTTTCCATCTAGTTGAAATGTAACAGTGATTGGTTCAGTTACCTGGCCTTCAGATTGTGTAGAGAATAAATGTCAGCCTCGGTAACTTCTGATTCATCCATATTGTGCACTTCATTTAACTTGACCTGACATCTAAATGGCTGCCTTGATTGAGTTCTGCACTACTTAACAACATGCCCCTTTTTGTGGCAGTAGTGGCATTCTGCCTCTTTAAATCTACAAACTTCGGGTGCATGGTTTCCCCTACAGCAGTAACACTAACTTCCGGGTTACTGGTGAGTTGCTTCCAGCATTTCTTGTTTTTCTAGCACTAGGGACTGTGTCCTGCTTCACTGTCGCCTCCCTGATCTTTGCACCATGCCTGGAGGCAGGTTCTCACCCTAGCTGCAAAACGGTACCATGTTGCTGCGCACTCTGCCTGGAATTTGGTGTGTTTGGAGTCAACAAGCTACGGATGAGGTTATAGGTTTTGCTCCCACAGACACTCAGGAGAATTGCCTTTTGTTTCTCCTCTGCCGTTATTTCGTTAGCTACAAAGTAGGAACCTAATCGCTCAATGTATTGACTCCAGTCAGCAATGGATGTCAATTCTGCCAAAGAGAGGCATTGCTGGTGAGTATACTCCTTTTCTTCTCTTAAAATATCGAAATACTCACAGTCTTGAGGCGAGGTGCTGCGTCGGCTCTATTTATCCTCGTCGCCAGTTGTAATAAACTCGGAGAGTGCAGGATGGGTTTCTTGTAAGAAACAGTAAACTTTATTAACAGACTTCAGAGGAGACTGCATGCTTGTTCCAAGACCAAGGCTAAAAAGTTCCACCCCTAAGATTCCCCATGCTTAGGGCTGACTGGTCTAGACAGTCACATGATTCCCATAACAGTAAGAAATGGTTTAACTTAACGATCATTACAATTGCTGTTCCTTCACTTTTGCTGGGTTAAAATCCTGGAACTCCCTCCCTGAAAGCACTGTGGGTGTACTTACACCACATGGTCTGCAGCGGTTCAAGAAGGTGGCTCATCACCAACCTCTCAACGGCAATTAGGGATGGGTAATAAAAATGCTGGCCTAGCCATATCCCATGAAAGAATAAAAAAACTAACCCCAGATGTACCTGCCTGCAAGCTAGCTTGATATCTGGAGCAGCCAAAATTCTTCCACTGGCCAATGGGTAAATTGCAGTGGGACACCTATTCTAGTGGTCTGAACCTCAAAATGGCCAAGACCTCACCATTGGCCCAATTGTCCTGCCAACATAGCCCAAAGTCAAAGTCAACCTCTACATCACAACTGAACATCATTAAAACAGAGTCAGAGAAAGGGAAATCCAGGCATTTGCTCTAGCCTTTTCCTGACTGTGCTATAGCCTGACCGCTCCTCAAGGTCAGAAGAATAGCAGCTGCCATTTTAGAGAAACTCCCACCAAGAGAGCAAGATGGATACAGGTGAGGAAGACAATTCAACCCATCCTAGATCATCAATCTAAAAACACTCCAAGTTATTACTTCAAGGCACCTGTTTCTTAGGTGATTCCAGGCATTTTGGCTTGGTCTATCCTTACACATTTGTGAACTTCCCATTCATCCATCCCATGTGTTAATAACCATACATGAAAAGCTTACTGACATCAGTTTTAAATTTGTCTTTTACTAGTTTGAATCCATGTCCTTTGCTCTAATCTTACTGTTTAGTTTGATATGCTGTTGGGGATTTACTTTTTGATTCTATTATTGTTTTATATACTATGGTAAAGTGGAGTGCTATGTACCTTTAAGAGAATGTAGTTAATTGACCATGTGACTGTATTAACCAATCACTACACAGCGCAGGCTACTTGGGTAACTGGGAAGCCTACAGCTGGAGGTGATTGAAGAAGCACACATGGTGTTGGTGCTTTGTTCTTAGTTCCAATAAACCGCCAGTGTTTGTTCAGTTAATCGGTCTCTCTGCCTATGTTGTTTCAAGCACCAACTAATGTGTTAATATCAAGGGCGCAGCTAGCGTTCACCAAACAAAGCGAACCTGATAACCAAAAACATAAAATATACCGTCTTGTATATCTCTATAAAGTTAACTTTTAGTCACCTTCTTTCAAGACCTCGCTTTTTCCAATCTTGCCCCATACCCTATCCTTTAATTGTAGGGACCAATTTCATTGTCAGAACCACCTCCAGGGTGCAGTGTCTTAACTGTGTCTTATAGGCCAGAATTAACTGAATGCTGTGCTTAAAACATGATGAATCACAACACCATACTGTCTAAGCATGACTTCTTTTGACTTGAACTCTCCTCTTTTGGCTATAGCTCAGCATTCTATTTGCTCTGTCTTGCAGCAACAGTACTTAGCATCTGTTTGAACTCAGTGCCTATTTAGAGCACTTTTCCACAGGGAGTACCTCTGTGGTGGCCTTAAAGGGAAAGGCCTGGTTAGCATGTAAACATCAGAACCAGGCCTCAAGCTCCAAGCACTGCCATGGGAAATCAACTAGTGTTTTAATAAGAACACAGGCCATACTAATGCAATTAGCTTGTGGACTTTTCCACTAGAATATGTGAACAAATAGATTGTATCTTTTTGTTGGGGAGGAGAAAAATGCATAAGAATTTATAAGGAAAATCTTAACATAATTCAGGTGGAATAACAAGTTAAAGAAAGAACATGACCAGTTAATCTGCTTTAGTGATGTTGGTTGGCAGACAATTACTTGCCAAAACATGGGGGAGAACTCCCCTGCTCTTCAAAATTGTGGGATCTTTCACATCTACCTGAGAGAACAGACAGGGCCTCGGTTTAACATCTCATTTGGAAGCACATTACCCTTGTATGAAGGGTCAGAAGAGATACAACAGACTCTTCCAGTGCTTATATTTCATAGTACAAAAAGCCATCTAAAATATATTTTCAGATTGAATCTTGGATGGAATGAATCTGGAGGAGATAACAAGATCCAGGTAAAGAATCAGGCTAATACAGAGAATGTAGGCTTTGTCAATGAGTTCAGATTCTTGTGTCAGTGAAGCACTCTCGGGAAATAAACTGATGACAGGTTAATTCACAGTTATTACCATATCTGTCTGATAGAATCAAAGAAAGAGTTACAAGCCTATTCTTAGTGCTTTGAGCTCCTGGATAGGCTGAAGAAATAATACTTTTGGGGATGTTCCAGAGGGGCCAAGGACGGAATCTCTCTGGCTAGAGGTAAAGAATGAAAAAGGTGCAATAACATTGATTGGTGTAGTATATAGACCACCAACTAGTGGAAAGGATATAGAGAAACAAATTTGCAAAGAAATTACAGAGGTGCAAGAATTATAGATCAATTATAATGAGGGCCTTCAATTATCCAAATATAGACTGGGATAGGAATAGTGCAAAGGGACATGAAGGGCAAGAGTTCCTGGAGAGTGTTCAAGATAATTTTCTGCAGCAATATGCTTCCAGTCCAAAGAGAGGGCTGGGCCTGGTTCTGGGGAATGAGTTGGCCCAAGTGGATCAAATAACAGCGGGAGAGCATTTAAGGGACAGTAACCATTGTATCACAAGGTTTAGGTTGGCCATGGAGAAGGACAAGGAACAATTCAGAGCAGGGATAATTAATTGGGGGAAAGCCAACTTCGATGGGATGAGAATGCATCTGAGTCGAGTTGGAATCAAATGTCACCAGAAAAAATGGTGGCTGAACAATGGGCCACTTCAAAGAGATAGTATTGCAGGCAATGTCAAGATATATTCCATTGAAGGAGAAAGGTAGGACAAATAAATCTAGATCACCCTGGATGGTGAGGGGGATAGAGGTGAAGATGAAAAGGAAGAAGTGCGCGTACGACAGATGTCAGATAGAAAACACAATGCAGAATCAGGCTGAATGTAGAAGGACCAGAGGGGAAGTGAAGAAACTAATAAGAAAAGCAATGAGAGAACATGAAAAGAGACTGGCAACAAGCATGAAAGGGAATCCCAAGGTATTCTATAAGCATGTAAATAATAAAAGTCTGCTAAAAGAAAGGGTAGGGTCAATTAGGGATATAAGAGGAGACTTGCATGTGGAAGCAGGAGAGGTAGCGGAGCTATTAAACAAGTACTTTGCATCTGTCTTTACAAAGGAGGAGGATGCTACCCAGGCCAAGATGAGAGAGGAGGTAACTGGTACACTCAGGAATTTACAATTGAGAAGGAGGAGGTTTAGAAAGGCTATCTTTACATAAAATTGATAAGATACCAGGACCAGATGAGATGCATCTTAGGATACTGAGGGAGGAGAGAGTGGAAATTTCAGAGGCACTAGTGATAATCTTCAAGTCTTGCTTAGACACAGGGGTGATGCTGGAGGACTGAAGAATCGTGAATGTTACATCCATGTTCAAAAAGGGGTGCAAGGATAATGCCGGCAACTACAGAGCACTCAGTTTAACTTTAGTGGTAGGGAAATTTCTAGAAACTATAGTTCGGAACAAAATCAATAGTCACTTAGACCACAACCATCTAGAAAGATAGATGGGAACACCACCACCTGGAAGATCCCCTTCAAGTCACTCACCATCCTGACCTGGAACTATTTCACCGTTCCTTAATTGTCACTGGGTCAATATCCTGGAACTCACTTCCTAACAGCATTGTGGGTGTAGCTACACCACATGGACTGCAACAGTTCAAGAAGGCAGCTCACCACCACCTTCTGAAGGGTAACTAGGGGTGGGCAATAAATGCTGGCCCAGCCAGCAAAGCCCACATCCCATGAATGAATAAAAAAAAAAGTGCAGGATAGTTAAGGAAAGCCAGCATGGACTCATTAAGGGAAAATCATGTTTGACTAACTTGTTGGAGTTTTTTGAGGAGGGTGGCGTAAATGGATTTTCAAAAGGCATTTGATACAGTGCCACGCAATAGACTTGTGAGCAAAATTCAAGCTCATGTAATAAAAAGGAAAGTAGGAACTTGGATAAGAAATTTGCTGAGTGACAGGAAACAGAGAGTAGTGATAAATGGTTGTTTTTCAGATTGGAGGAAGGTTTGTAGTGGAGTTTCTCAGGGGTCAGTATTGGGATCCTTGCTTTTCCTGAAATATATTAATGACCAAGACTGTTGTGTGCAGGGCATGATTTCAAAATTTGCAGATGATACAAAGGTTGGAAATATTGTCAGCTGTGATGAGGATAGTCTTGAACTTCAAAAGGACATAGACATGTTGATGGATTGGGCAGACAAGTAGCAGATGAAGTTCAATGAAGAGAAGTGTGAGGTGATTCATTTTGGCAGGAAGAATATGGAGAGATAGTACAAAATAAAGGGAGAAACTCTAAAGGAGGTACAAGAACATATATTTGTACATAAGTCATTGAAGATGGCAGGGCATGTTGAGAGAACAGTTAATAAAGCATATGTATCCTAGGTTTTATTAATAGGGGCATTGAGCACAAGAGTAAGGAGGTAATGTTAAACTTGTGTAAGTTAAGCCTCATCTGGAGTACTGCGTCCAGTTCTGGGTGCAATACTTGAGGAAGGGTGTGAAGGCTTTGGAGACAATACAGAGGAGATTCACAAGAATCATTCCAGGGACAAACAATGTTAAACAGGGTAGACTGGAGAGGTTGGGTCTGTTTTCCTTGGAGAAAAGAAGGCTGAGGGGAAACTTGATAGGGGTATTCAAGATCCAGAGGGATATGGACAGGGTAAAGAGTGAGAAACTGTTCCCACTCAAAAGAACATCAAGAGTTAGAGGGCACAGATTCAAAGTAATGGGAAAAAGGGGTAGAAGTGATGTGAGGAAATTTTTTTTTTACCCAGAGGGCAGTTGGAGTCTGGAATTAACTTCTTCAAAGGGTGTTGGATGCAGGTTTGATCAAGGTATACAAAAGGGAATTGGATTGCTACCTGAAAAGAAAGAACATGCAAGATTACAGGGATAAGGCAAGGGAGTGGGATTAGGTAGAATGATCGTTCAGCGAACCAGTGCAGATTCGAAGGGCCGAATGGCCTCCTTCTGCACTGTAAAGATTTTGTAATTCTGTAATTTGGTGGATCCACAAAGTATTTGGTATCATGACATGGAGATAGTGTTTTGCAAAGATTCCCACAAAAGGAAAGAAGGTGCATTTCCAACCTGCATCTAGATTCACTGCTGTAAAACCAACTAACTTTCAGCTGGTATAAATATGCCACAACATTTGCACATTAATCTGTTAGTAGAACATTACAATTCTATATGACTGAGGTGGTAATGGGGAACTAGTGCTGTCATTAGGTTCCCACTGTATAAATTAACGGAATTTCTAGAAATGGACCACCTAATATTATGTTTATCAATCACTTATAAAGGCAATGGCCGGTTACAAGAGTAGGTCAGAGGATAGGAATCCTGCAGTGAGTAACTCACCTCCTGACTCCCCAAAGCTTGTCCACCATCTACAAGGCACAAGTCAGGGGTGTGATGGAATACTCCCCACTTGCCTGGATGAGTGCAGCCCTAACAACACTCTAGAAGCTCGACACCATCCAGGACAAAACAGCCCGCTTGATTGACACCCCATACACAAACATTCACTCCCTTATCCACCGATGCACAGTAGCAGCAGTGTGCACCATCTACAAGGTGCACAGCAGAAACTCACCAAGGCTCCTTAGGCAGCACCTTCCAAACCCACAACCACTACCATCTAGAAGGACAAGGGCAGCAGAGACATGGGAACACCACCACCTGAAAATATCCCTCCAAGCCACTCACCACCCTGACTTGGAACTATATCGCTGTTCCTTTACTGTCGCTGGGTTAAAATCCTGGAACTCCCTCCCTAACAGCACTGTGGGTGTACCTACACCACATGGTCTGCAGCAGTTCGAGAAGGCAGCTTCTCAAGGGCAATTAGGGATGGGTAATAAATGCTGGCCAAGCCAGCGACGCTCACATCCCGTAAGTGAATTTTAAAAAATCATCCAGCCCCCCCACAGCGGGATC
This sequence comes from Cetorhinus maximus, assembly GCF_964194155.1. Classification (NCBI taxonomy): domain Eukaryota; kingdom Metazoa; phylum Chordata; class Chondrichthyes; order Lamniformes; family Cetorhinidae; genus Cetorhinus; species Cetorhinus maximus. Next base: position 171,878,940 of record NC_135881.1, on the reverse strand, counting down.
CCCCCCCGGTAGGGCTGGCAAGCCATTGAAATCTCTGTTCACACTGGTGGGACTGGAAGATTCTGCCAGTGTGAAGGGTTGGTAAATTCTAGTCAATGTGTATTTTTAGCTCCATCTTAAAATTTGGGGTACGGTGATCCACAAAAGCAACTGTTAACTACATGTTTCTGCACAAGTATTGATGTAAGCGAGTTGGAAAATACACATTTCACATCACCTATCTCCTTCCAAAAAAACCTTCCCATTACTCACGAGATTCATTAAATATGGCAGTTGATCAGTGGCCTGTGTGAATTCAGGCAGTCTGAGAGGAAACCCTGTCGAATCACATCATCAACACTCTGAACTGAAGTTGCCCATTCCAGAGCCTGCTCAATTATGGATATGGCTTTGGCTCTGTGAGTTGGCAGGCTGGAATGAGCTTGCATCCAGAATCTGATGTAATGACTGGATGTGATGGAAAACAAGAGATTTAAATTGGTCAAAATCTGGCCAATCAATGTCTAACTTGACTACAAGAGCACTGATAGTTCTATTTATGGATCTTTATAAGACGGCACCAGAACACTTTATACCAGAACGAGACAGAGCTAGTTCGAAAGGGCTATTAAAAATATGTGGCAGTATATCACTGCTTTTATTATCTGTCCATGCATGGAGACTTTGTTCTGTTCACTGCACTGTAACATTAACTGAACACTAATTAATGGGCCCAAAGTTCTTCACTGGAACAGTTATTGTGGAAATATTCTCTATTGTTTTCTGTATTATGTTCACTGTAATATGACAAATAAAATTCAAGAGAGTTTGATTTTGCTATTAGTAAAAATAAGTTTAAAAATCTACACATTAGGTGCAGAGAGTATCTAACACCACCGTCAGTACAAGGGCTATGGCAAGAGGACCCATTGCCACTTCAGGCAACTAAGGATGGGCAATAAATGCAGCATTGTCAGTGTTGTTTACAAACAACTTTTTAAAATCCCATATATCTATATCTACTACCTAGTCTTTATATATAGTTGTCAATGGCCATGGCTGTACCACAGCCCCATATATTTATACCTGATACATAGCCTTTATACATAAACAGGAAATGCTGGGGATCCTCAGCAGGCCAGTCAGCATCTGTTGAGAGAGAAACAGTGTTAATGGTTCAGGCTGATGATCTATGGTCAGAACTGGAAAACCTTACGGATGCAATGGGTTTTAAGGAAGCACAGGGGCAGGGAAAGTGGGGAGGTGAGTAAACAACAAAAGAGAGGGGCAACAATATGGTCACTGACCATTTTAATTAATTGCTTTTCTGAACACCTCCATTCACCCCCCCAAATGTGACCATGAGCTGCTGGTCACTTGTCAATTTAATTCGCCCTCCCACTCCACTCTGATCCCTCCAGCCTCCGCCTCCTCCACTGCTCTAATGAAGCTCAATGGAAGCTCGAGGAACTTTACCGCCTTCTGGACTCCACATCAAGTTCAACAATTTCACATCATAACAGCTGATCCCATTTATTTCGGACAGCAGGTGCTGGTCTGTTGTCCTGTTCATTAAATCTATCTCACCTCACCCTATCACAGGCATTCCTTTTTCCCTCTTCATGTTCTCTGCCTTGTACTTGCTTAAAGCCTGTTATATCTTTTCTCGTTCTGACAAAGGATTGTGGACCTGAAACGTTAACTCTCTCTCCACAGATGCTGCCTGACCTGCTGAGTGTTTCTAGCATTTCCAGTTCTTATTTCAGATTTTCAGCATCCACAGTATTTTGCCTTTGATATTGGGCATAAAATAGCACGAGAAGATGTCAGGCGGGCAACCCGGCATCATCCCGCACGTGAGCAATCTTCAGGTCAGCGGGCGTGCGTGGGTGTCAGAGCCACACCCGCCAACAATTAAAAGGCCACTTAAGGCCAATAAAAATCCAATTAAACCCGATTTTACGTTGCCCGTGCGATTTTGTGCTTGTCGCACGGGCAGGCGGGAAGCCCACGTTTTGCAAAACCCCATTCAAGGTCGGGATAAAAAGGGTCAGCAGCATTGCCAGTGTGAGTAATGAGGAGTTTAGGAGATAGTTTGCTGCTGGTTGATTATTTGAAATTGACAGCTTCATTCTTAGCATTTCCAGGGAGAGAATTTTCCCCCCTTTGGGGGGGGGGGGCGGTTGTGCGGGGGCAGGCACAGACCTGATCGGTGCCCCCGATCGGGTCTGTGCCGCCATTTTACGTGGGTGGGCCAATTAAGGCCCGCCCAGCGTGATGCGTGCCCAGAAGCGCTGAGCGCTCCCTGTGCAGGCGGGGGGTGGGGGGGGGGGTGGTTGGAAGGTGGTGGAACGTTGCCTGAGCCAGGAGTGTGCACGCGAAAGAGCACAGAAATCTCCCTGAGGCACAGAGGTGCCTCAGAGAGGTAAGTTTTAAGTTTTAAAAACTTTAATAAAGAAAAAAAAAATTAAGACATGTCCCCTCATGTGACAGTGTCACATGAGCTGGGACATGTCAATGAACTTTAATGAAAAGATTTATTTAATTTATAAATCCTTCATGAAACCTCATCCCGCCTGTGGATGAGTTTCCATGAAAAATGCGAAGGCCGTCTGGGCTCTTCACCTGCCCGCCAATCTTAAGGTTGGATGGACAGCTTTCTCAATAGGCTTAATTAGTTAATTAATGGCCTTAACAGGCCTTTGACAGTTTGTCGGGGGCCCGCCGAACTGAAAATCTAAATGGCGCACGGTAACATCGGGACCCATACCCGACGTCACCCCACATCATTTTACACCTCAGTGAGCGGGCCCCGTACCCGCTTGCCGAGCCGAAAATTCTCCCACAGGCTTCATTTCAGGACTCATTGGTGTCTCCAAGGCCCGCGGAGGAATTTGACCGTGTGCGCCCTTCCAGGTATCAGATAACCTTCTGTTACCCTGGTAATGGAAATTGTGGTCTCCACTGGAGGCACTTCCTCTGAGGAGGAAGAGAGGGGCAGAAGGGAGAGGAAGCCAGGTGTCCCAATGCCGTTCCCAGGGGAGGGACCTGTGGGAGGAGAGGCACAGACAGAAGGTCAGCAGGGCCAGCAGGTAGTCCAAGGCAGAAGTGGCCACAGAAGACGCCACTATCCTGTTGCTAGGGTTTACAGGCAGCGATGCAGCTACCTCAATATGTCCGAGGTGCAATGGTGAAGGAGGATCCACCTCTACAGGGAAACGGTGACCTCCATTTGTCGGATGATTGGGCCTGCGATCAGCTCCGACTGGGTGGAAACCCCATGCCAGTGGCTTGAAGGTGACAGTGGCCCTCAACTTCTATGCCTCCGGCACTTTCCAGGGGTCAGTGGGGGATCTTAGTGAAGTCTCCCAATCAGCTGCCCACAGTTGCGTCAAGCTGGTGACAGATGTTCAGGTGGGTAATGACATTTATTCATTTCCATACAGACGAGGCCAGCCAGGCTGAGTGAGCCAGAGGGTTTGCCATGATTGCTGGGTTCCCTTGCGCCCAGGGTGCAATTGACTACACACATGTGGCCATCAACGCACCAGCGGGTCAGCCGGGTGCCTTTGTCAACAGGAAGGGATTCCACCCGGTGAACATGTAGATAGCGTGTGACCACAGGATGCAGATTTTGCAAGTCTGTGCAAGGTACCCTGGCAGCTCCCATGGTGCCTACATCCTCAGACACTCTCTGGTGCCGGGCTCTTCAGTGCTCCAGCCCGGCTGGATGGATGGCTGCTGGGTGACAATGACTATCCCTTGAAATGATGCCTCTCCACCACCCAAGAACAGAGGCAGAGCAGTGTTATAATAGGAGTCATGCCTCTACAAGGGCGGTGATAGAGAGGACCATAGGTCTTCTGAAGATACGCTTCCGATGCCTGGACCGTTCAGGGGGAGCACTACAATACCCCCCAGAGCGAATGTCACTGTTAGTGGGTGCATGCTGCGCTCTCCACAATCTGGTACTGGCAAGGGGGGACCCACTGGAGGAAGAAGACCATGACACAGCTGCACAGGCCACAAGAGAATAAATTCAGTAGTGAGTCAGAAGAGGAGCATGGTGAGGAGAACGCTGAGGGTGTGGAGGGTGACCTCTGTATCCTTCAGGAAGGCAGGGACACCAGGAATGCCTTGATCCAACACTCCTTCAGCTAGACTGCCAAAGATCTGCTTCCACCTCATGCCAGGGCTGCTGCTTCCATTCCGGATGTCTGAAATGACCCTTTCATTTGAAGCAAAAATCCACTTGGTGTCTGTGAAATAAAGTTTAGAGCCACTCACATCCAGCATTACATACTGGCGTACCCTGCACCAAAAAAATGAAAAAGTGAAGCACACTCAGGCCATTACGACAAGAACAAAATTGATCTCATTTTGACAATCCAAACAAATTAACATAGCCTTCCCTGGTCTTCATTCCCAGACCAGTAAACATAAACAAACCACTAGAGAACAGAAGATCACCCGGGAACTGTCCCTCTTGTGCTCGTGGTGCCTTAAACTTACGTTTGCGAGTGCTATGTCTTAGTGACCCCCCCACCCCGCCCTTGCTGGCACCGGCATTGGAGGCAGCTGCTGACTCCAGTATCTTGTTGGCCTTGATGACATTGGCGGTCATCCTCTGGCCAGTGGAGCCTGTGCTGGCCTCGCCTGGGAGGGAGTGGCCAGTGCCATGGCTGGCCTCTCCCCAGTCATCACATTCTGACCAGATGCCATGGTTGCTGGGAGAGGGGTGGAGGAGCTGCTACCATCATCCAGAGCACCCTGAGTGGAGCCCGCAGAGACGACAAGCAGCTTGTGCGCCAACGTGAGGTCTCTCTGAACCTCCCTGCTCGCCATTGATGGACGGTCACCTAGCTGGGATACTGGGTGCCTCATCCATCTCCCACACCGACGCTGCCCACCTGAGCTCAGTGCCTGCGTGAGGGCTTGCAGGTCCGAGCACAACCCTAGGAACCCCTGATTCTGTCCCTGGAGCAGCCTCTCCATGAGAGGTACCACTCTCATAATGGAGGAGGCAGTGCACTCGGCAATGTGTGTCAATGCATTGCTTATGCTCCGTATGGACTCCTCCACAACAGTGACCATTGCATGCATACCCTCATGGATCTCCGCCAGATCCTCCCACACACCCTGCTCGACATCCAGCATCTGCCGCTTAATAGACGACTCCAGAGGCTCATCATCTGCTTTCGATTCACCATTGCCCTGGCCTCCAGCAGTTCTCTGACTGACGGCGCCCTGGGCACTCTCCGCCTCCGCTTGCTCCCCAAGCAAGTGTTGAAGTGCCCTCACCGCTGTGCTCCGACATTCTAGACGAAGATCTATCGCCCACTGAGGTGCTGGTATCTGCACTGGTGCCTGGTTCAGAGAACGGGTGCGACGCAGGTGCAGCTGAAGCCCAGCGGTCCTCTGACGTCAGGGGTGGCTCTTCAGGGCCCTGAGAATTAGTGCACACTGGCGAATCTAAGGGAGAACACCAACATGTAATTAGTTTAAGTTATCACACCATCACTGTGCATGCCATGTACCTTGGTGAGACAATGGAGATCTGCATCATGGTGCCCTCGTCTTTCAATGATCAATGGGGACTCCAGTTTTTAGGCTCCCATCAATGAAGAGACGACACAAGAATGTTTGCACCATCTGAAACTCTCACCTCTGTGCACTGCACTCTTACCTTCTTCTGACACCCCAGCCTCTCCGTGACCAGCTGACCGAGGCGTGTAGCCTCTCCAGTTCCAAGACGTCCTACTTGAATCTTGTAAGGATTTCTAGGTTTTGGGGTCCTCCGCCTGTCCGCGACCTCTCTATGTTGTTATGGCTCATCTTCTCCTGAAAGGGCAGAGGAGCATGGATTAGTCCATTCTCTACCGCAGCGCCATTGCAGCCTGGCCAACCCCAGCTGAGGAACACCTTGCAGGGCACAGGTGAGTCATTGCCCTTGAGCCGCAAGACACTCAGTCCAAGCAGCCAGGGCTCACCCCCTTGACCAGCTCCGGTATCATTGACAGTTATCACTCAGACTCCAACATCCCTGAACTCCATGGGGGATATGGGCTGACCTTAACACTTGAACACACTGATCCATGCCAACACTGTTCTCACCCTTCCTGGGCACAGCAGGTCGTCAAACCTTTTGTGGCACTGCACCCATGTGCGCCGCACAACGTCGTGGCTGCTGACGTGGGCTGCCACCTCCTCCCACGCTCTTATTGTCAGGTGCGGTGGCCTCCTCCTTCCATCTCTGGGGATGATGGTGTCGCTCCTGGCAGCCACCTCCTCCAGAAGGACCACAAGACACTCGTCCGAAAACTGGGGGGGGCCGAGTGCCCACCCAACCTGCGATCCTGTCTGGCACCTCCAGCCATATTTGAGGCCATAGCTTCGGTTTTCAGCACGCAGAAGATATGTTCTTCCCTGGCAGCCTTCATAGAGCTGTCTGTGCCGTTTTTAAACTGCCCGTCAGGTCGCCATTGGACCCGGCGCCCGACAGGCCCCCGCCCCCGCCTGGCCCTTCCTGACCATTGGGAAGACATATTTCACGCTGGATGAGCCTTAATTGGCCAGGCAGCCTGAAAGCACAGTCGCTGGCTGATCACGGAGAGCGGCCCATTTCCCGGCCGGTCCCGGGCCTGCTGATCGTGTGCATCCACCAAGGGTAAAATTCAGGCCATTGTCTTTATATTCCGTTGTCAATGATTAGTGGCTAAAACCAGGAGAAATGTAAAAGGGAGTCATTGCCAGGCAGCTTTGGTGAGGTCACTATCTATTTTCCTCCTTTACTACCAGGTCCTTGGATTAATGCTTGTGGCCGTTAAATGTTCAGATCACCTCTCTCTACTGCTCAGATATTTCAGATATTTGCACCCAATGGGCACCCGAAACCCATCACTCATCACTAAAGAAGGCTATCTACCTGCTTTTGACTATGAGCAACACGATGGCACTGCCCTGAAAACTGACAGGGGGTGTGGTAGGCGGAGGGGGGGGGGACAAGGGATGTGATGAGTTGAGGGTGGGGGTAGGGTTGCCAACTGCAATTAAACGCCTTCCTGGAGGTTTCATCACATGACTTGCCCCATGCTCCAGCCATTAATTGGCTATCACATCCATCCTTGTGACACATGGCCTTCCTACACCAATTAGAAAGCAAAAAGACTCATTACCCAATTGGATGATGCTTGACTGTCAGCCAAACAGCCCTTTTTTTTCTGAAACAGAACCAAAAATTGCTGGAAAAACTCAACAGGTCTGACGGCATCTGTGGAGAGAAAGACAGAGTTAACATTTCGAGTCCGTGTGACTCCTCTTCAGAGCCCTTAGCCTTTTTTCCTCCAATTTTTAATACTTTTATATCTAGCAAAGAAAAATGTTCAAAGAAAATGACCAAAAAACAAATATTTTCTAATGTCTTGGTGATTTTACTTCAGGGCTCCGCACAGCAGTGATTGAATCTTCAATTCCTGGAGACCCCAGGCCAATCCTGGAGGATCGGCAACTCTAGGTGGGGTCCAGCTGCAGTCATCTTATCAGCAGCCTGTGAAAAGAAGCTCTAGTATCCACCATATTGAAAGTACACGTCCCCTTTAAGGGCCCTTTAAAAGGCACAGGCTGCCTTTAAATTGTGGCCCTCCAATTGAATTTCCCATTTGCCCAATGGGTGAACTGTGTATTGAAAGCACAGTTCCCACAGGCAGCTGACCCTGAATATTAAAATCAGGCCTGACCATGAACATGGTTCGAGTAACAAGCCTACATAATCAGACGGGTATGGCCCATCACTGGGCTGATTTATTGAATAATTATCCCCATGTCCCTTAACCAGACCACCTGGACTCCCATCCATAGAATGAATAAAGTATTTAGGAACTATCGCTCCTGGTGTACATCGGGAATCCAGGTGCAGAGTTCAGAGGAACCCCCAGAATCTACCAACTACTAACATGGACCTCATATTAGAATTCTCCACTAGGACTTCCAGTGCATGAAGCTTGCATCAGGAACGGGAAGTCCTTTAACCTACAATTTTTCCTGGCACGAAGCTAAACATATATAATTCTTACAGCTATGAAATGTGTGCCTGTGATATTACAGTAATGCCTGTTTAAAGCCTCTCTCACCTTTGAACAGCAATGTTAGTTGCGATTGTGGTATATTGTACAACAGGCCTTTATTACAATATAATTGTACGGTGGAATTTGGAATAATTGCCTCATTGTAGCAGTCTGGGAGCTGAGTCACATGACAATGCTATGTTCTGATGACATCACAGCAACATCTCATTTTTCAGTCAATATCATTTCAACATTGTGACATTTAAGTGAATGTATAAAACATACAGGAAAACACCATGGACAGCAGAGAATAAGTATCTAATTCATTCTCAGGTTGGGGTAGGGGGCAGTTTGATGGCATTCATAAACCACTCAAGCTTTACTCTTGTGGATAATGATGTCATCTGAAAGCCTGGATTAAATTACGGTCTCATTACTCACTCCATGCTACCCACAATTCTCAGCGCTGTGTGAAAGTAACAGATTAACTGTGCACGTTTGTGTTTTTAACTGAATAAAGCATTACCTAAATCACAAATGAAAGATTTGCTAGGTCAAATACTCCTGTTAATGACATTTACGCTGATTGCTGGACTCTTGATTAAAAACAAACAAAAGAACCATTTTATTGAAAACAAAGTGATTTAGCATGGAGGTGCTTGGTTTCTGGCACATCAAACCCTTTGTGGGTATGATTCCTGTTTCGATCTAAAAGGCAGTTTGTGACCTGCAGCTGGCAGGAGCAGGGAAAAGAAAAGAAAGACTTGCATTTATATAACGCCTTTCATGGCCCCAGGACACCCAGGGAAGCACGTTTTTTGAAGTAGTTGTAATTAGGAAATGCAGTAGCCAATTTGCCCACTGAGTGGAAATGAGTGAGATTAAACAGTGAAGAAATGAGCCTAGAGAGCAGCGTGCGTGTCACACCCAACCGAGAGTTATCACATGCCGAATGGCGGAAGAAAAAGCTACTGTACTGAATCCCAGCTCACAGGCCTAGCTTAAAGACTCCCACCTCTCCTGGACAACAAGATCTAAGATTCAAGGACAATGATGTCACTAGTGGAGTTGTAATGGCTACACTATTATTGGAGGTAGTGAATTATTTCATATATAATACAGAATTTAAAAAGCACAACAAATTGCAAATGCCATAAACTTCCAGTAAGTCCAATTGTGTCATTGGTATCATTATTTTTAATGGAAGAAAGATAAGTATTTATATCATGTCTTTTGCAACCTTAGTATGACCTGACGTGCTTTACAGCCAATTAAGTCGAGTCACAGTTGTAATGTAGGGAAAGCAGAAGTTAATTTGTACACATCAAGGTCCCACAAACAGTAACTTGATAGTATTCAGATAATCTGTTACAATGATTGTGGTAATTTTGGTTTTATTTAGTGTGTAAGAATAATGCTTGTTAGGCAAGATCACAAGATCTGTAATAACCAATAGGAGAGTAGCTCAGGCTACCTCAGGAGTCAGAGTAGAGATGGAGTTGGAGTTGAAAGCACATGTGTAGTTGCTGTTGAGTATATTGTAAATAAACTTAATGTTTCTACCCAAGAAGGGTCTGCAGATCAACTTTATCATTCATAGCACAACTCGGCCACCCTACAACAAACTGGTAATGAGGATAAAACAGGATTGAACAGAAGAAATCAAGTTAAAAAGAAATGGGAACTGCACCTCGTCCAGTGATTGTAAGTAGCAAGCTCCGTTAGAATTGAGGAAATTATTTCCTCTAAAAATGCCATAATTTCGGAGAATTGATCTTTTTGAACCTCCCACAAATGATTGGTTCAATACATAGAATGCCTCACGTTCTTTTTTCAAGCGAACAAGATTATGGGGGAAGAGAAGAAGCGAGCAACCCTCTTGAGTGCTTCTGGGAGCAAAACCTACAGTCTGATTCGAAGTTTGATGGTACCCAGTGCCCCAGATTCAAAGGATTTCGATGACCCAGTGTAAATATTGTTGTCTTGAAAAATATGTACTTGTAAATATAGTATGTATACAAGATAAGATCACACGGAGTTAGGGGTAATATTTTAGCTTGGACAGAGGATTGGCTAACCAACAGAAAGCAGAGAGTTGGGATAAATGGGTCTTTTTCTGGATGGTAAGCTGTAGCTAGTGGGATGCCACAGGGTTTGGTCCTTGGTCCCCAGCTATTTACAATCTATATTAATTGGATTCAGGGATAGAAGGTACTATAGCTAAATTTGCAGATGACACCAAAATAGGTGGGAAAGTAAGTTGCAAGGAAGAAATAAGAAATTTACAAGTGGATATGGACAGGTTAGGTGAATGGGCCAAAATTTGGCAGATGGAGTTTAACGTGGATAAGTGTGAGGTTATCCGTTTTGGTTGGAAGAATAAAAAGGCGACTTATTATTTAAATGGAGAGAAACTTCAGAATGCTTCAGTGCAGAGGGATCTGGATGTCCTTGTGCATGAATCACTGAAAGCTAGTATGCAGGTACAGCAGGTAATAAGGAAGGCAAATGGAATTTTGGCATTTATTGCTAAAGGAATAGAGTATAAAAATAGGGAAGTGTTGTTGCAACTGTACAAGGCATTGGTGAGACCGCACCTGGAGTACTGTGCACAATTTTGGTCCCCTTACTTGAGGAAGGATGTAGTTGCACTGGAGGCAGTTCAGAGGAGGTTCACTAGATTGATACCAGAGATGCGGGGCTTGTCTTATGAGGAGAGCTGGAGCATACTTGCCCATACTTGCTAGAGTTTAGAAGAATTGAGGTATATAAGATGCGAAAGGGGATAGACAAAGTAGATGTGGAGCGGATGTTTCATCTTGTGGGGCATTCTAGAATGAGAGGCCATAGTTTTAGGATAAAGGGTGGTAGATTTAAATCAGAGATGAGGAGAAATTACTTTTCTCAAATGGTCGTGAATCTGTGGAATTCACTACCTCAGAGTGCAGTGGATACCGCGATGCTGAATAAATTTAAGGAGGAGATAGACAGACTTTTAATTAGTAATGGGTTGAAAGGTTATGGGGAGAGGGTGGGAAATTGGAGTTGAGGCCGAAATGAGATCAGCCATGATCGTAATGAATAGTGGGGCAGGCTCGAGGGGCTGAATTGCCTACTCCTGCTCCTAGTTCTTACGTTCTTATGTTCTATAGACGAGTTAAAGGGGGAGGAATGTAATATTATGGTTATATTTAGTGTGTAATGTACCTTTAAGGATAAAGATCACATGACCTGTAACTACCTATAGGAGAGTAGCTAGGGCTACCTCAGGAGTCAATGTCGAGATAGAGTTGGAGTTGAAAGCACATGTATTGTTGCTGCTGAGTATATTGAGTATAAATAAACTTAATGTTTCCACCCAAGAAGTGCCTGCAGATTATTAATACCACAACTCAGCCACCTGACAACAATGATGTAAGTTAAGGGATAATTATTGGCCATGACACTGCAAGAACTCCCTGCGCTCAAAATAGTGACAAGGGGTCTTTTATATTCTCCCCACGGAGACAGACAGTGCCTCACTTTAGCATCTCATCTGAAAGACAGCACAACACTCCTTCAGTACTACACCAGAGTCATTCTAGATTTCTCGTTCAAGTCTCTGTAGTGTGCCTTGAACCTACAGACCTCTGATTCAAGAGACTGGGATGGCTGAGGTGTCACAGGTGCATACCCAAATGCTGAGGATCTAGTGATGGAGGCTTGTCTTCCTGCCCCCATGGAACTTTGGGCAACATGATGGAACACTGTCAGCTCTCATGTTGAGAGTTTGCAGTCTCCTTGCCTCATGTGTGTTGGGGCTGTGCTAGTATCCTCGGCATGGTCTCAACTTCTCTTGCTTTCCAGAGGCAGAGCTCAGATATCTGAAAGCAAAACGACTCAACTGCCAAAGTGGGCTTTGCTCATTTATAACAGAGTATATGTTTTTCAAGATGGAGTGCTGCAATCCTGAATTCACAGGCTGTTGGAGTTTTCTACCATTTAACTGACTCACTAGGTGACCAAGAAACATTAAAGCTTCCTTGCCACAGATGTTTCACTTTGGCTGATTTTTTTTCTTGAACCTCCCCTCACCCCAACATTACGTGACCCCTGTCTTCAGGAATTGAGCATTTCAAAACCATGCAAATCCTTAATCTTGATTATTTACAAAGAAAAACAGATATTTTTTACATACATTCACAGGATGTGGATGCTATTGACAAGGCCAGCATTTATTGCCCATCTCTAATTGCCCTTGAGCAGATGGTGGTGAGCTGCTTTCTGGTACCACTGCAGTTTGTGTAGTATTCAAATGTTCGGTGTTTGACTATATGCGTTTGTTGACTGTTATCTGTGTGCTATTAGTCAAGCCTGGGTGTGGTTACCGAGCAAAACAGAAACTAAATTGAGAGAAGCAGCTGGAAGGATGAGAGAGCAGACATTTTAAAAGTACTGTGAATAAAGCTTCTGTTCCGACATTGGGCTGGATATTACGGGCTGGATTAAGAAAAGTTGATTCCAAACTGACTGACTTTAAGCCCACCCTGCAGTAACGTGCGCTCCAGGTGGCCTAAACAAGCTGAGGGTCAGACTTCTGCCCCTCAGTGGGAGGGTGCCTCACCTCTGGGAGATCTGCTGGGCATTCTGACTGTCGGTAACTCTAGCAATCCCAACACTGCCAGAACTCAGGAGTGAGTGGGTGCTCCTGGGACTGCAAGGAGGCACATGGAGATCGAGGATGGACACTGGGCGCCAGGCAGTGAATCACAAAGGGGGGTGGTAACATCTTGAGAAGGTGCCCCCGATGCGCAGAGGGCACCTCCCCAAATGATGTACACACCCTTCCTTCCTGCCTTTTCACCAAATTTGTTAAAAAGAAGTCCTTCCCACCCTCACCTGCCTGTCACTGCTCAGCGTGTTATGGCAGTGGAGATGGATTGAGGGCCTTAAATGGTCAATAATTGGCCGCTTGAGGCCCTCAATAGGCCTAAGGTATGCAGACTAGCGGGTGCCTTACCTACCCTCCCCCGCCGTATAATGGGGTCTGGATTGAGCTGGGCGAGAAGATGGTGGTAGCTAGCCACCCGACATATTTTGCATGCCCATCCTCCCCTGCCAAAAATACACCTGCTGGAGGATCATAAAATCCAGCCAATAGAAACTGGTGTGTCATCTATATCGGCTTATCGCCGAGACTCCAAACAATTGGCAATGAGGTGAGAATAGTTTAAATTTACCAGCTCCATTACTTTCCTTTCTGCACCAGGAGATTCTCCCATGCTGTGGGATTGATGGATTTCAGGGTTCAAGAACTACTTGCTTACTATGGGGATGGACAGTCTGGATGTAGTCACGACCTGCCACAAGACGCTACTTGTACATTGTCTCGGAGCAGAACGCCAACGAATATTCAAGCTGCTCACAGAAGATAGGTCTATATTTGATACAGTGATAAGTGCTCTTTAAAAATACTTTGGGTCAAAGAAAAGTATGATTTTTGAACAATATACATTCCACCAGAGATACCAGAGAACCCATAATGATCGGATACCTTCAGAAATATGCCCAAATTGTGGAGGTACCCATCGATTCACAACACTATGTCCAGCTAGAGGGAAAAATGTAACTCCTGGTTAAAATGGAACCACTTTGGAAAGGTGTGCAGGTCGTCAAAGAAGAGGATTTCATTGATTCAACACGTGGGCCAGTCTCTTTCTGAGAGTGCGATACGGTATGAGTATACCATCTCAGATGGTAACGAACCTGATCATCTTAAGGAATGCTTGGCAGAGATTGTGGGCATTTCAGTATTGCTTCCCATTGATGTTGGTGTAGAAGTATCTGTATTGAACGACAAACTCTATCATTGTTATTTTTTGCAACTTTCTCTCACTCCTGTGACAGATACTCTCCAAGTTTAGGATGACCTGATTATTCCGTTTTTGGGAATGATCACTATTCCAGTGCATTATAAAACATCACCCTAGACAGGTTCACACTTTATGTAACTAAAGACCGAAGCCTTATGGGGATAAAACTTTTTGATAAGCAAGAACAGCAAATTGAGCAAATCGGCTCATTGCCGTGGATATCAAACCTAGTCATTACACAATGCAAAAACTTAGGCAATGTGTCAGCCTTAAGGCAGTCAACAAAGCAATCATTCACCAAATATCCACTTCCTACATTTCCAAGAACTATCAGAATCATTTCATGATTCCTTCAGCTATCTTCAGATAGCACTAGTGGAGAAAAGCCAATATCTTACAGCTTTTCTTACTCAGGAAGGTGTGAAGGCAGAAAGCTCCATAGACTAAGTTCAGTACAAAAACAAAAATACCTGGAAAAACTCAGCAGGTCTGACAGCATCTGTGGAGAGGAACACAGTTAACGTTTCGAGTCCGTATGACTTTTCAACAGAACGAAGGAAAAATAGAAAAGAGGTGAAATATAAGCTGGTTTAAGGGGTGGGGGGACAGGTAGAGCTGGATAGAGGACCAGTGATAGGTGGAGATAACCAAAAGATGTCATAGACAAAAGGACAAAGAGGTGTTGAAGGTTGTGATATTATCTAAGGAATGTGATAATAAGTTCGGTACCTGATGAATTCCAGAAGATCATTTCTTCCGTCTTGTCAGGCATTGATGAGATGTTCAACTACTCAATGGCATCAGTGTCTATTGAAGGGACAAAGCAGAGCACAATCAGCGATTTATCAGCGGTGCTTACTTGACTCATATAGCAGCTTGACACTCTGCAAGGGCAAAAACACATTTGTAGCATCCAAGATTGACTTTCTAGTGCACGAGTGACATAAGTTGGTTTCCACAAAATTCAAAGTTACGAAGGGCAACAATTAAAATACATTTATTCTGAATTGTTAAATGACTCTAATTTCCTGAGCCGTCTTTGAAAATTGATAAAATCGCTAGGATGCCTAAAATGACATCACATTGACATTACCCAAACTCATGGGCCAGAATTTTCTGGCTGACGTGCGGATGGCGGAGCCCGCACATCAGCGCGTAAAATGACGCGTGCTGACGTTGTGCGAGCGTGCCAACGTCAGCGCGCACCATCGCGATATTTCAGTGGGCGGGCACGCTCAGTTTGCCCCCCATTAATTGAAGGGCTCGTTAAGCCCTTTAACTTGCCAATTGTGTATGATTTTGAGGGGCCCGTGCGAACTTTGGGTCAGCGCACAGGCCCAACGGGAAGGCGGGTAGGAGATTATTTAAGAAAACTTTTGCAATGTCGGGATATGTGGACTCAGAGGGGTTGTTCATGTTTTTGATGAAGTTAAATTGATGAAAGTGTTTAAAAGTTGCCTGTGTGATTGTTCGAAGTTCTCATCGATTTCCAAGAGCTTCTTGTGTACCTTGAAACCAGTCTGCAGACAGTAATCTTTCTCGGGCCTGCAGCTTTCTGGAGGCCTCCATTTAGCCTGGGGATATGGGTTCTGACCTCTCCAATGGAGGCAGCTCCCCTGAGGAGGAAGGGAGGGATAGAATAAGGAGGAGGCCAGGACTGAACAACCAGCCTCCAGGGGAGCCACCTTTGGGAGGCCAGGCGCAGGCACAAGGGGCGCAGGGCCAAGAGGTTGTCCAAGGTGCAAGGGTCCGCAGAAGACACCACTATCCTGCTGTCAGGGTATACAGGTGGCAAAGCAGCTACCTCAATATGACTGAGGTGCAGGGCCGAGGGAGGCTCCGACTCTCAAGGGAGACAGTCAACTATATCTGTCAGATGATTGGCCCTGAGATCTCTCCTAACTCTGTGGGTGGATACCCCATGCCAGTGACTCTGAAGCTCACAGTTGCCCTCCACTTCTATGACTCTGGCTCCTTCCAGGGCTCGGTGGGTGATCTTTGCGGTGTCTCCCAATCAGCTGTGCACACTTGTGTCAAGCAGGTTACAGACGCTCTGTTCAGACGGGTATCCACCATCATCCACTTCCGCTGGGACCAGGCAAGTCAGGCACAGCGAGCCAGAGGCTTCGCAGTCATTGCTGGCTTCCCCCGCGTCCAGGGTGCTATAGACTGCACACATGTGGCCATCAAGGCACCAGCAGGTGAGCCCGGTGCCTTCACCAACAGGAAGGGCTTCCACTCCATGAACGTGCAGATAGTGTGTGATCACAGGATGCAGATTTTACAAGTCTGTGCAAGGTTCCCAGGCAGCTCCCACAACGCCTAAATCCTCAGACACTCCCGGGTGCCGCAGCTCTTCAGTGCTCCAGCTCGGCTGGATGGTTGCCTGCTGGGTGACAAGAGCTATCCCCTGCGAAGGTGGCTCACGGCGCCAGTACGCCGTCCAAGAACAGAAGCTGAGCATCGGTACAATAGGAGAGAGCCATCGGTCTTCTCAAGATGTGCTTCTGTTGCCTGAACCGCTCAGGGGGCGCACACCAGTGCTCCCCAGTTCGCGTCTCTCTGGTCGTGGTAGTCTGCTGCGCCCTGCATAATCTTGCGCTGGAAAGGGGGGATGCAGTTGACGATGAAGACCTTGACGCCCTGGATGAGGCTGCACATGATGAATCTAGCAGTGGCTCAGAGGATGAGGAAGCACAGGGCGATGATGAGGGGCAGAACGATGACCCGCATTTACACCAAGGAGGCAGGGACACCTGCGACAATTTAATCCAAAGAACCTTCGGCTAGCTCCACACACATGGATCAGCAGGAACAGCATTGCCTGGCTTTTCCACACATGCTTCAAGCAGGCTGCTTGGCCACTCTTTAAACAGGCTGCCAGCGACTCATTGGAACCGGCAGTCTGAGGCCGCCCGCCCCCGCCACTATTTTCCCGTTCGCCACGTGAGTCGCTTACCCGTGGGGCGGGCCTTAACTGGCTCACCGATGGAAAATGGCAGCGCGGCCCGTTTCTTCAGCGGCAATCGGCCGGTCGGCCGCCGCCGAGTTGATCGGGCCCGCCCAACCGGTAAACGGAAAATTCTGGCCGTGGGGTTAAAACTTGGTGCATGCAAAGAGTGTCACGAGCAGCAGAATTTTTTATCTCACAGTGCCTACTTAATATAGAAACCCAATTTTCAAATAAACACAGCTCCCATTGGCACTCAATATAAATAGCATTTATTTTACAAATTATTAATATGTCAAATGATCAGCATCTATATTTTATAAATGCCCATTGTCTAAAATGCCACGTCTCAATACTTCCATTCTTGAGATTGCAATTGATCTTTCACACTGATGAAAGAAACCCATAAAACCCACATCAAAGTGGCAAGCCAAGTTTCAATTGTATACTCCCTACCATAGGTTCACAATGAACTGAACTGACAACATTCCCAGTAATTGCCAACTGTGGTTATCTCAAATGTATTCTTAAGGGAATCCTTGGCTGGAAAGGGTTTGACAGAGGAAAAAGACACATGACATTCTGTGTGCAAGCAATGCAGCTAAGTATTTATAATTGAGGATCTGTAAATGTATATGCCAAGACATGTTGGAACATGAAACACAATCAGTGCGTAAATCTAGTCCTTGAAATTATGTTATTCATCAATATCACAGGCCTTTCAATGGTCATTTTACAATGGCTTTGATCTGGCTTCTTAAAATTGCTTGACAATTTTGGTTTTAATTGCCTACATTTCCTGATTGACGTTATGTTTACAAAAGCAGTAACCCATTTATTTTTGAACAGGTTAGTGCTACCTTAATCTCCTAAATGAAAAGCCTTTATCCGGTGTGCTGCTTGCACCCTTTTTGTACCAAACCTGTTTCTGTTATTTCAAAATCAGACAATTGGCCGTTCTTCCCCTGGACTGGCCCCTGCATGACGTTTTGGCCGGAGGGGGGTCGCGGGGGATGGTGGGAGTGCGGACCATGGCGCCTGGTGTAATTCAGCCCAATGTGATTATGTAATATGGGCAACAGTGAATCGATCATCCGTTCACACCTCTCTTTCACATTGACTTCATTGCACCCAATTTATATAGAAGCAGTGGAGACAGAAAATTTACAAGGATGATATTAGAACAAGGAGGATATGCCAATGTTGTGTCCTGTGTCTGTAAAAATTATTTACTAATCTTAAAATACTTTTTCTTAAAAAAGTTATTTGAAGCCAAGAAGTTTGATAAAGCAGGTTCTGAGCTTCCAGGTTCTGAGTTTTAAGTTATAATAATTGCATTTTTGTTTTTTAAAGGGAATTTCTGCAGGCCATGTTTAGAAGTGAAAAGGGTGCAAATTAAAAGCCTATTCACAACTGTAACATCTGTGCAAAGTAATTTTGCCCTGCACTAACAGTGCAGTTATATTGGAAATATAGCCTGAATTTGGTGGCTGTTCCCAATCTTACATAGGAAAGAAATCAAGTGGAAGTCCCTGAAGGAGGAGTCTTACTTCACCTTGGAGTCCATGGGCTGATTTTCCTGCAGGATTTGGGACACCGACTTTGGGATCAAATGGGCATCCTGAGCCCACATTTATGGGCAGCGAGACTAGTGGCAAAATCCTTCGGGAGGCGGCCTCCTAATTGGCTACTTCCGCATTCACTGTCCTATTATGGGTGGGCTCTAGATGCTGCAGGCTAACAGCTGCTGGCAGCTCTGGAGCCTCATAATCCTCCTGGGAGCAGTGGCCACTGCGGAGGCAAGTTGGGGACCATGAGGACACTTCAAAATGGAGGCACTCTTGGCAGCCAACACAGAGAAGCTGCAGTGAAGATTCCCGAAGACAATAGGGACATCAGGATGGAGGAGTACCCCTCCAAAGGGGCAGACGCAGCTGTGGTTGTGACCTTTCATCTGCATGGCCCTGCCATTGAGGAATCCAGCCTCTGGCTCCAATGGCCTCTTGGTCTACCACAGGGAGGTCAGCTCCAGTGAGCTGGTGGTCTCTACATGTGGCGGGGATGGGGTGGGTGGGGGAATAGCTCAGGCAATGCCACAAAATCACCCCTAATTGGCTGTCTGCCTCCATGGAAGGAGTTGTTACCAGCATGGCCCTGGAAAACACCCCTGGTAGCAGGAATATGTCAGGGAGCCATCCTCACCCCCACCCTCAATTTTTCCAGGCCCACACCCCACCTCCTTCACTGTCATCATGGGGCCAGGAAAATGCAGCCCCATGCGAGCTTTTCAAACCCAATTTACCCTTCATGTTTAGCATCAGTATTAAATGCTTTCAACTTTGCATCAGTGACAAACTTGTGGAGAATAAATGCGCCCTGAACTTCTTTCAATGCTTGAACTGTTTTAAGCTGGTTTAATTCAGGTTAATTCAAAAGCAACTACACTGGCCCAATTTAGATCGGCTTTGATTAGCATGCCCATTTAAAAAGTGGTAATGCTCACACACAGAGGACCAGATATCACACTTTTACACTATCTAAGTCAAAATTACCTCATATGTGTGGACTAACTACCACAAAGCTGCCTCCTATGACTAAACTCTTCCCTTCCCACTCACTAATTATGATTAGCATTATTGTTTGGATATTATAAATTGTCAGTTAATCACAGTATCTATGTAGATTAGATTCTTTTTCAGCATGTTAAGCAATGTGCAAGTGGCACAATAAGATCACCAGAATTTCATAAGCATATTACAATGACATGCTGGGCAATGGGTTATCCCAGGGAATATCATGCCGAAGGCTTACAATTTAGACAAGGAAGCTGAACTGCAGGAAGCACGAGGAGTAAGGCTGAGTTAGATAGACTGTTGATCGGCAAGAGAGTCAAGAGTTATGGGGGGGGTGGGAGACAGGAAAGTGGAGTTGAGGCCACAATCAGATCAGCCATGATCATATCGAATGGTGCAGCAGGCTTGAGGGACCAAATGGCCACTCCTGCTTCTAATTCTTGTGTGTCTGAACGCTAGGTAAGAGATTCAGAATGATTACAGATTAAGACACCTAGAAAAAAAGAACTCATACTGAGATAGGCAATAGGTTAACATAGAATTATTTAGTAATTAAATAAGGAATTTGGCCCATTTTGCTGGCTGTTTGAAAGAGCTATCCAAGTACTCCCATTCCCATGTTCTTTCCATATTTCCTCATAGCCTGAAAATTTTTCCTTTTCAGCATTTATCCAATTCCCTTTTGAATATTTCTATTGGATTTTCTTCCACCATTCTTTCAAGCAGTTCATTCCCAATCACAACATTTCACGGAATAAAAATGCTCTCCTCATTTCGCCTTTGGTTCTTTAACCAATTACCTTAAACCTGTGTCCTCTGGTTACCAACCTTCCCACCAGTGGAAGCAATTTCTTGCTCTGTACTCTATCAAATTCCCTCAAAATGTTGAGCACCTCTATTAAATCTCCCCTTAACCTTCTACGATCGAAAGAGAACAATCCCACTTCTCTAATCTCTTCGCAAAACCGTATTTCCTCATCCTTGTTTCATTCCAGTAAATCCCTTCTCCATTCTGTCCAAGATCTTAACATCTTTCCTAAAGTATAGTACCCAGAATTAAAGAAGATACTCCAGCTAAGGCCAAACTAGTGGTTTATTGCTTAGCTTCCTTCCTTTTGTACCCGATGGGGCAAAAATTCAGCATGAACAGTAGCGCCAAACAGGAGTTGTTGTATTGACTGCCTATTGTTCACCTCACTTCATACTCAGTTCTATTGAAGTTAATGAAACTGAACATTGGGCGGAGAGTAATATCGGCGGCTGATTCGATGCTGCCATTTTGTTCTACTTCAGGAGCCCAATTTTAACCCTTCAGCCTCTATTTTTAAAACCGCCTTTTTTTTAACAACCTCATCAACTTATCCTGCTACTTCCAAAGACTTAGGGGAGACTTTTCTCCCCGTCGGGGGGGAGGGGGGTGTTGGACAGGAACAGATTTGGGTGGGTACGTAGGCTGTGCACCGCCATTTTGCTCAGGCGGGCCAATTAAGGCCCACCCAGCATGCACGCGAAAGAGTGCAGAAATCTCCCTGAGGCACAGAGCTGCCTCAGGGAGATTAGTTTGATTTTGGAAAATTTTAATAAAGTAAAAAAAAAATTTAAGACATGTCCCAGCTCATGTGACAATGTGACAAATGAATTTCATTACAAATTTTTATTAAACTTTAAAAACCTTCATGAAACCTCATCCTGCCCCGTGGATGAGGTTTCATGATAAATGCGAAGGCTGTCTGGGCTCTTCACCTGCCCGCCAACCTTAAGGTTGGATGGGCAGATCATTTAATTATTTTAATTAGCTTTTAAATGGCCTTAATAGGCCTTTGACAGTTCGGCGGGCATGCAGCGAAGTCGGCTGTGCACCTGCTGAACTGAGGATCTGAATGACGTGCTGTGATGTCGGGACGCACGCCCGACGTCACCGCGCATCATTTTACGCGTCGGCAAGTGGGGCCCATCCCCACTCACCAAGCCGAAGATTCTGCCCTTAGTTACATATACCCCATGTGTCCCTGTCCCTGCACCTGCTTTAAAATTACATTCATTTATATTCCTTTTCATCGTCCTTCCTTCCAAAATGCATCAGTTCACATTTCTGTCTGTTAAATTTCATTTATAAGACCATAAGACATAGGAGCAGAAATTAGGCCATTCAGCCCATCGAGTCTGCTCTGCCATTCAATCATGGCTGATAAGTTTCTCAACCCCATTCTCCCGCCTTCTCCCTATAACCTTTGATCCCCTTACCAATCAATAACCTATCTATCTCGGTCTTAAATACACTCAATGACCTGGCCTCCACAACCTTCTGTGGCAATGAATTCCATAGATTCACCACTCTCTGGCTAAAGAAGTTTCTCCTCATCTCTGTTCTAAAATGTCTTCCCTTTACTCTGAGGCTGTGCCCTCGGGTCCTAGTCTCTCCTACTAATGGAAACATCTTCCCCACATCCACTCTATCCAGGCCTTTCAGTATTCTGTAAGTTTCAATCAGATCCCCCCTCATCCTTCTAAACTCCACCGAGTATGGACCCAGAGTCCTCAAACGTTCCTCATGTTTTTGGCCATTTCATCTTTCCGTCTATGTCTTCCTGAAGTCTGCTATTATCTTCTTCACTGATTACTGGATACTTCTGAGTTTTGTGTCATAAAAAACCTTTGAAATTATGCTCTATATACCCAAATCCAAGTTATAAATACGTATAAAAAGTAATGGGAGTCCAAGTACTGGTCCCTGGGGATGTAACTGTATACTTCCCTCCAGTTTACCACTGCTCTCTGTTTTCTGTCCCTGAATCAATTTTATATCCATGGAGCTACTGCACCTGTAATCCTATGGGCTTCAACTTCACAAACTATCATGTGTTGCTGAAAAAATAGAATTTTTTGTCAAAGCTTTTTGTCTTGCACTCATCAGAACAACTCGCAAGAAAATACAAATGTCAGGGGAAACACGATATGTATACTGTATGAGAAGAGAGTGCTGACTGGTTGGTAAGAGGACTCTGATTGGTAGAGACGTTGCCATGGAGAATGCACCAGTGAATGGTGACTGACAGTTACTGCCAAGCATTGTTTGAAATTTAAACCAGGCAGCTTGACTCTGATTGGCCAAGACATTGCCCTGGGGAATGAGCCAAACAATGACTGTCACTCATTTTGTTTAGCTGAAACAGGTGCAATGTGCGTACATGTTCTATCTGTCTGCAAAGAACAGAGCCCTGTGTATTAATATATGTAGCTTTCAGTACACGCAAATGCACCACACTGCGAGCCCAACTGACAATCTTAAATTGGTTGTCAGTGTAATTCTTAGCACAGTGAGGATTACTTAGCACATGTTGTTCAATTGTGGAATCACATCTAATGTGTTCTGAATTTTGCAGGCACGGGCTGGTTGGGTACGGCCTGTACCTTGCCCATCGCGAATAGCGGAAAGGACATGCTGTTTGATATGATCCGCCAGTCTTTGGGACGTATGGCCTACATACCTAGCATCACACTGGCACTGAAATTCATACACCACATTACTCATTTGTGTGATAGGCAGAACGTCTTTTTGGCTTGACGGCAGCATCCTGTTAGTGACCTTTATACACTAGCGGTCATACTACACCCATTCTAGGTCTCTCTACAAGGTATGACCGATGTCTGGAGCACATCGGTCCAGATGATGCTCCCCTTATCTTATTTGTCGAAGTGTATCCAACTTGCACTCCAGTTCAATAATTCTTAACCGGAGAGATGTGAAACAAAGATATCCCTTGTGGATGTATTCACCCTGGATAGTCTCACTGTCCACAAACTTCCACATACTGCAATCCACCACTTGCTCTGCCGTATCTTAACCTGGATTATTTATACCTACTTTACTTTGTCGCAAATTATTTTCTTTTTCTACACACTAACTTGCATTTAGTAGTAAAGCATTGGGCATAATCTTTAAATACCTACTGCCTCAAGCTTACACCAGCTTACAGAATTGGAAAGGAAAAAGCAGCACCTCTCTCTGTTATTGTACTGAATTCCCACCAAGCTTCCAAATTATGAACTCTGATTACAATGCGCTCTGTTCTGCAATTGCTCTGTGCTGACCACCATTGAAGACTCTACATTGAGGGGCAGGAACTGAGGCAAGGGAATGGCCTAATGAGCTGAAGTCTGAGACATCTCCAACAATACAGCACTCCTTCAGTACTGAAATGGAATGTAGCCTAGATTTTGTGCTCAAGTTTCCTCAGAAGGATTTCTGAGTCAAACATAAGAACATAAGAAAACAAAAACAGAATTACCTGGAAAAACTCAGCAAGTCTGGCAGCATCGGCGGAGAAGAAATCAGTTAACGTTTCGAGCCTTCATGGCCCTTCGGCAGAACTGCAGCATAGTTTCAAGAAGGGAGAAATATAAATTGGTTTAAGGTGGGTGGGGGGTGGTGGGAAGAGACACATTGAGGGTGTGGTGTGAGCAGATAATCAAAAGATGTCACAGACAAAAGGGTCAAAGAGGTGTTGAAGGTGGTGGTCTTTGTCTGAGAAAAGTGCTAATTAAGAATGGAAAACAGGATATTCAAAGTACAGCTCTAGTGGGGGTGGGGTGGAAAGACTAAAGGTTTTAGTTTTAGATTTAAAAATAATGGAAATAGGTGGGGAAAGAAGAATCTATATAAATTATTGAAAAAAAAGCAGGTGGGGGGGGAAAAGAAACGGGGTGGGGATGGGGGGAGGGGGAGTTTAAGATCTAAAGTTGTTGAATTCAATATTCAGCCCAGAGGGCTGTAAAGTGCCTAGTCGGAAGATGAGGTGCTGTTCCTCCAGTTTGCGTTGGGCTTCACTGGAACAATGCAGCAAGCCAAGGACAGACATGTTGGCAAGAGAACAGGGTGGAGTGTTAAAATGGCAAGCGACAGGGAGGTTTGGGTCTTTCTTGCGGACAGACCGCAGGTGTTCCGCAAAACGGTCGCCCAGTTTGCGTTTGGTCTCTCCAATGTAGAGGAGACCGCATTGGGAGCAACGAATGCAGTAGACTAAGTTAGGGGAAATGCAAGTGAAATGCTGCTTCACTTGAAAGGAGTGTTTGGGCCCTTGGACGGTGAGGAGAGAGGAAGTGAAGGGGCAGGTTCCTCTCTCCTCACCGTCCAAGGGCCCAAACACTCCTTTCAAGTGAAGCAGCATTTCACTTGCATTTCCCCTAACTTAGTCTACTGCATTCGTTGCTCCCAATGAGGTCTCCTCTACATTGGAGAGACCAAACGCAAACTGGGCGACCGTTTTGCGGAACACCTGCGGTCTGTCCGCAAGAAAGACCCAAACCTCCCTGTCGCTTGCCATTTTAACACTCCACCCTGTTCTCTTGCCAACATGTCTGTCCTTGGCTTGCTGCATTGTTCCAGTGAAGCCCAACGCAAACTGGAGGAACAGCACCTCATCTTCCGACTAGGCACTTTACAGCCCTCTGGGCTGAATATTGAATTCAACAACTTTAGATCTTAAACTCCCCCTCCCCCCATCCCCATCCCGTTTCTTTTCCCCCCCCACCTGCTTTTTTTTCAATAATTTATATAGATTCTTCTTTCCCCACCTATTTCCATTATTTTTAAATCTAAAACTAAAACCTTTAGTCTTTCCACCCCACCCCCACTAGAGCTGTACTTTGAATATCCTGTTTTCCATTCTTAATTAGCACTTTTCTCAGACAAAGACCACCACCTTCAACACCTCTTTGACCCTTTTGTCTGTGACATCTTTTGATTATCTGCTCACACCACACCCTCAATGTGTCTCTTCCCACCCCCCCCCACCCACCTTAAACCAATTTATATTTCTCCCTTCTTGAAACTATGCTGCAGTTCTGCCGAAGGGCCATGAAGGCTCGAAACGTTAACTGATTTCTTCTCCGCCGATGCTGCCAGACTTGCTGAGTTTTTCCAGGTAATTCTGTTTTTGTTTTGTTTTGGATTTCCAGCATCCGCAGTAGCTTTTAGCTTTTTGTTTTTATAAGAACATAAGAAATGGGAGCAGTTGTTGGCTCCACCATTCATTGAGATCATGGCTGATCTTCTACCTTGGCTGCACCTTCCCACACTGTCCCTATATCCTTTGATTTCCTTAGTATCCAAAATCTGTTGATTTCTGACTTGAACACGCTCAACTGACAGCTCTCTGTAATAGAGAATTCCAAAGATTTACAACCTTCTGATTGAAGAAATTTCTCCTCATCTCAGCCCTAAATGGTCAACCCCTTATTCTGAGGAACCTTAGTTCTGGTCTCTCCAGCCAGGGGGAACACCTTCCCCGTATGTACCCTTTCAAAGACTTTATGATTGTTTATAATTCAATTAGATTATTTCTCATTCTGTTAAAATCTAGGAAATGTGGGCCTAAACAACCCCTCATCCCAGGAATCAGCCTAGTGAACCTTTGTTGCACTCCCACCACAGCCTTCATTTGGTAGGGAGACCAAAATTATGCACAGTGCTCCAGCTATGGTCTCACCAGGGTCCAAAAAATTTGCAGTAATACTTTTTAATCTTATGGTCCAATCCCTTTATAATAAAGGCTAAAATGTCATTTGCTTTCCTATTTGCAGGCTTTCTGTGAATCATGCACAAGGACGCTCAGCTTCCTCTGAATATCAGCATTTCCCAGTTTCTCAACATTTAAAAAATATTCAGCTTTTTTATTATACCTACCAAAGTGGATAACCTTACATTTCTCCACATTATGTTCCGCTTGCCACATCCTTGTCCTCTCATTTAACCTACCTAAATCCTTCTGCAGCCTCTTTGCGTTCTTACAGATTACTTTCTTGCGGAACCCTCAATAAACTCAAATGCATTACGCTCGGTCCCCTTGTCTACATTATTGATATAGATTGTAAATAGCTGAGGCTCAAGCACTGATCCTTGCGTTAGCCATTAGCTGCAGCCTACCAACCTGAAAATGACCCTTTTATTCCTAATCCTTGTTTTCTGTCCGTTAATCAATCCTCAAACCATGCTAATATCTTACACCCAATCCCAAGAGCTCTAATTTTCAATCAAGAGAGCTACTAGCAAACCAAGCCAATCTCCAGATGTAATTCAACTTTTATTTCTGAGGTTCAATAAGAAAAGTTGTATGTACTATTAAAAGTTCATTTTCAAATTATAGAACAGGGAAAGATATCAGTCAGAACATAGCCTAAAATACAGCTGCCTGAATGAAATATCTGAACCTTTACCCAGTGAATCTTGTACAATACACCTGACATTTGGAACAGCTTTAATTCATACATTCTGTCTGAAAGACCTTGAAATTGACTATTATGGTCTTTTCAAACATAGGCACTGTACGGAAGAACAAAACACAAGCCTGTTACACGCAAAAGGTCAAGGTGGGGAAATCTATAAATGGTGTATAGAAAGAATGGTTTTAGCAATAATGAACAAGTGAATCAGCACAGCGGTATATGGGCTGCAGTGCATAGGTTAATCAAAAAACATACTGAAATGTGAAAGAGATTAAAAGAGAGAATCAGCTCACAGAAGACACGGTATGAATGAAATACCAATTTCAATGCAGTCAGCTCAAGAGGTCCAGGGGCCCATGCAACAGCTGCTCTGGTAGATCAGTGACTTCCAGGCTCTCCCTTATCCTCCACAAATCACTCCAACTCAGCATTCGTATCAGTGTGCCTACTGCAAAAGACACACTCTGGCACTACCTAAACAGATGGGCAGTGTGCTTCATAAGTTGGTCCTCTGCTCTGTGACCAGAGCGTATGGCTGCATTTATCAACTGTCTGAGTGTATTTATCAACAGATCTGGGTACATTTAGCAATTTGTCTGGGTGTATTTATCAATTTGTTTCTGTGTTTTTAGTGACTGGTGTGGGTATTTTTATCAACTGGTCCGCATGTATTTATCAACTGGTCTGAGTGTATTCGGTAACTGGTCTGAGTATAACTGGGCCTGGTGTATCTATCAGCTGGTCAGGGTGTATTTGTCAACTGGTCTGAGTGTATTTGCCAACTGGTTGGAGTGTATTTAGTAACTGGTCTGAGTGTACTTATCTGCTAGTCTCAATGTGTTTAGTAACTGGTCTGTGTATATTTGCCAGGGGCACAGAAAGCCTAACTGATGGTCCTTAAAGAGACTGCTAGAGAAAAAATTTAAGCTTAAGAAGATACTTAGCTGAGTGTCGAGTTGGTTGCCGATTCACACTCTGCTTCTTCGCGATTGCCTCTTCCCCTACTGGATTGGCTTCCCTGTTCACTCCTGATTATCTCTTCGCTATTGCCCTTCCACACTCGCCTGATCTTATGCATCCCCCAATCCCTAACCAGAAGCTATCTAAGGGATGCTCGTAGATTCAGAGACCTACATCTGGACTCCCAATTCCACACCTTGCTGGCAATACACTGATGAAGCTTGAGGCTGAATTCCAGGTGATCTTTGGGCCACCAGGTACTGACATGAGCTTTCAGTGTGCTGCCTTTCAAGTCAAAGAAACAGTCTGAAATGAATTTCCACCCTGTGGGGTCTGGATTGAGGCCCTGAAAACATCAGCATTTACAAGTGCTTTAAACTGGCCCTGACTGAAACATATCCATTCAATGCAAAAAATTATTAGCCCTCAATATGTAAAATTTGACAGGTGCAGTTTTAACAGGAATACTGCAGACGAGCGTGTGACAAGCCAGGGTGAAACCTGTGAGGCTGATTCACTGATGATGCATCCTCGGAGAGGAGCCCCATATTCTGTGAATACACCTCACCGAATCCAGCTTGTAGTTCCTGAACACTGGAATCCCAAGCTGCTGAATTTAATGATACATAAGCTCTGTGTTCTGGAAAGATGGGTCACTTGCTATTCAAACGCCTAGCCCATCTTTTTATAGCTCATTGCACTTTGTGGTGGTTCCCATAGACTGTAGTACAGTATTTTAAAAAGGTGACAAGACAGACCAGGCTAACTCTAGGTGCAATAGTTTGTCATCAGTGTTAGAAACAGAATGCATTTGATCTCTTACCGCTTGTAATCAGTATATGCTGTATGAAAAGTGTGTCTTTCCTTATCCTTGGAATGTATACTCCAATTAAATAACTCAGCAGTAGGCTTTCATGAGTTTAAAGATAAAGAAATTTATTTATTTTCACACACTTACCCCGAATTAATGCAATAACACACACTCGGACCATTGTGAAGCCAGTTTGCGATTGTCCGCTCCACCCGTCACTGGTGGGCCACCTTTCCTGACGCCGCATGTCGGGCACATCATTTTAATACATCTGCATTTTATTATAAACCCTGCTCGCTGGAATCTCCCACCATGCTGGGTTATGCGGGCATGTCAGCAGGAAAACGCGTCGGCCCAGAACACATCTCGACAAGTGTGATGTGCGGAAGTTGGGACTTACCATTAGGGCCGTGCTTACATCGCGGGCATCCGAGCAGCAGAGGGTGCTGGAGCCCTACAGCTACTGGATCCTGGAGGAAACGTACATTGCATGCTCGGTGAATTCTGATGGACATGGCTCCGCTGGGAAGCAGCTCACAGAAAGTGGAAGGTCACCATTGATGCCTGGGGTCTGCTTCAGGACATCAGAGTCTTGGCCATGGGCTGCGACGGATGATCATCAAGGGGGTGAAGATGAAGGTCTAGGCTTGATTGGGAGTGGAATGTGTACCGGGAGGGGGCAATTGGAGAGGAAGGTCTAGGTTTAATTGGGAGAAGGGAGTGTACCGGGGTTGAGGTTGGGAGGGGGGAAACAATGGCTGCCTCTTGGGGAGTGAAATGAGGGTGGGCATGATAGGAGGGAACAGTGAGTATGAGAGGGGGCAGAGTCAGCCGGTAGGGTGGGAGGGTGAGGGTGCGATGGTAGCAGTAGAAGGGATGGCGAGGGTGGTTGGTGGGGACTCGGAGGCAGACATGGACCATGGGGGTGGGAAGGAGGGGTTGGGAAGGTCAATGTGGATGGGGGTGGGATTTTCGGGAAGATAGGGAATGTGCATGTTCACCTGGACATCCTGAAAATAAAAGGTTCGGATTGGTAGGTGACGATGGGGAGGTGGAAGGTGATGCCAAAGGGGTCAACAGTGATGGGGGAAAGGGCATGAATGACTGGGGGAGGGGAAAGGACGGGGGAGCTGAAAACACAACTTTATACCCACCATGCTCCTGAAATCAAAAGTAAAAGGAGCGTGTTGGGTGGGTAAAGGTGCTGAATGGGAGTGTGATCAGTGGGTGGGCGGAGAAGCAGGTCAGCTCAGATGGACAACTGAAAGAGAACCCCAACAGGTAGCATTGAAAATGCTCAGGACCTTCAGGTGAGTGTAATGGAGGAAGGCTCTGCGTGCTTTGAACAGTGCTTACGTGAAGCTCTGAAAGGCCCTGCCACACACACACTTCTCCCTCCAGAATCACACCTGGTCTGGCTACGTGCAGCTGAACTGTTAATGGGGGGCGGTGGGGGCAGGGGATGCAGGGGGAGGACTCGCAAAGCCTGTAAATGAAGCTGAACATTACTGAGTGAAAGTGAATATATTTTCAGATTATAAAGTGACAAAACGTGTTCACCCGTGCAACTACTTGTGATCCGAAATTCTTAACTTTTCTAGGCCTACCACCTCTTCTAGGTGTTGCCCTGACATTCGCAGCAGGGGTGGAGACAGCCTGTGCAATGGTTGGCCCTGTTGCCTCTGATGACTCTGGCGTGGGTCCTTTGGAGAGCCAAGGCCTTGAGGGACCCGGTTTGCTTTGGCTGCCCTCCTGTGGGCCAGCTGCTCCCTCTGTGGTGACAGAAGACGAGGTTGAGGGGCTCACAGGCAAATGGGACTTAGAGGGAGAGGACAGCCTGTGAGATTCCTGAGTGGGTGACCCAGGGGTTCCAGCGGCTGCTCCTCCTCCCTTCGGGTGCTTGGAGGTCCTGGCCTGACTCCTTCAGGGGAAGCAGCACCTGGAGAGATGTTGAGATGCCTCACTTCCCTCCTCATGCTGCTACTGCAGGAACTCACCCATGGCTACTGTGATGATGTGCAGGTCTGCAGACATCTCGGCATTCTGATGGACCAGGGTCTTCATGGTGTCTGCCATCTTCCCCATGGAGGTCTCCATACGTGCACATGTGGGCACCACTTCATCAGAGAGCAGGCGGCCGCACTCCTCAACTCGTGTGCCACTCTGCTGAGGGCTTCCAGCAGCTCTGCGTGATGTTCCCACGCCTTCTGTTGACTCTCGAGGATGAGTTGGAAGGCCGAATCTAGAGGCTTGTCATCTGACTCGGACCTCACAGATGCCTTTTCCCCAGCAGTTCTCCGAGTGTTGGGGAGCTCGGCTGAACCTGCCTTCTGCTGCTGCAGACACGTATCCATGTGGTGACCACCAGATTGTGAACCGGAGCCTGTCTAGATCTAGGTTCCAATGCGGTATGTGTCTGTACTGGTGGAGGGTGTGGGTAAGCGCTGTGAGGGGTCTTCCGGCCTGCTTATTTCCAGCTCTTCAATGGAGGAGGTGTCCTTTTGGCTGCAGTTGAGGATGTTGGCGGAGCTGAGGGACTGGTTGGCTGAGGTTGGCCCTTTGGCAGAGCTCCCTGTGAACCAAAGTAGAGATGTTCCAGTGAAGATCAACGCAAACTGGAGGAACAGCACCTCATCTTCCAACTAGGGACTTTACAGCCTTCCGGACTGAATATTGAGTTCAACAACTTTAGATCATGAACTCTCCCCTCCATCCCCACCCCCTTTCCGATCCCCCTTTTTTCCAATTATTTATATAGATTTTTCTTTTCCCACCTATTTCCATTATTTTTAAATGTATTTCCATCCATTGTTTTATCTCTACCTTTTAGCCTATTTCGATCCCTTCCCCCCACCCCACCGCACCCCCACTAGGGCTATCTGTACCTTGCTCGTCCTGCTTTCTACCCTTAATGTCACCTATTAGCACATTTCTTAGCTAATATCACCACCGTCAACACCTCTTTGTTCTTTTGTCTATGACATCTTTTGGCAATCTCCACCTATCACTGGCCCCCTATCTAGCTCTACTTGTCCCACCCCCCCACCTTTAAACCAGTTTATATTTCACCTCTCTTCTATTTTTCCTTAGTTCTGTTGAAGAGTCATACGGACTCGAAACGTTAACTGTATTCCTCTCCGTAGATGCTGTCAGACCTGCTGAGTTTTTCCAGATATTTTTATTTTTGTTTTTGTGCTGGAGATAATTAGTGCATGGCAGCAGAGTCAAAAGCAGGAGAGAGAGCACTCACATTTTCATTGAGAGAGGGATGATCTGGTGCAGGATCCTCACAAGGGTGATCGCTGCCAACCTCGCCAACACTGCAGGCACAGTCCACATCCTCACCAGTCAGCACGATGGCACGCTCCTCAAAGTGAGTGAGGGGCCTAATATGGGCCACTCCACCCCTGGTCTGGCCCGTCCCCCTGCTGTTGTGAGCCAGCTTCTCCTGCATTAAAACAGATGGAGAGAGTGTGAGTGGGACACATGGCACTGCGTGGAATGTTTGTGTGATAAGCAGAGCCATGGACAGAATGAGGACATGAGCTCAAGAGGGAATGAGCTTGGTGGAGATGTGAGGGTGTGTGTGAGAGTCAGTGGTGTTGTCCCTTGAGGTGTGATTCTGGAGGGAGAAGTGTGTGTATGTGGCAGGGCCTTTTGGAGCCTCGTCCAAGCACTCCCCCATGCACGCAGATCCTTCACCTATCAGACACACCTCAATGCCCTCAGCATTTTCAATGCTGCCCGCTGGGGTTCATTTTCAGTTGTCCATCTGAGCTGACCTGCATCTCCACCCACCCACTGATCACACTCCCATGCAGCACCTGATCTCGCCCACCATGACTCTCGTTTCACTTTCCATTTAGCCAGCACGGTCTGGATTTGGATTTTTGTGCCCTCCCCCATCTTCTCCCTTTCCCCAGTCATCCATTCCCTTTCCCCTTTCACATTTGATCCCCTGGCATCACCTTCCACCTCCCCTCTGTGACCTACCAACTACAACGCTTTTCCTTCAAGATGTCCAGGTGAATGTGCCCTCCCTTCTTGAAAATCCCACCCCCATCCACATTAACCTCCTGAACCTCCTCTTTCCCACCCCCAGGGTCCGTGTCTGCCTCCCCAACAGCCACCCTGACTACCCTTCTACTGCTACTGTCGAACCCGCACCCTCCCACCCTACCACCTCACTCTGCCCTCAGTCATTCCCACCATTTACTTATACCACGCCCACCATTAGTTAGCTCCCCAGGAAGCAGTCATGGACACTTCCCCCCTAGAAACCCTTTCCCCCTCCGGACGCCTTCCCCCAAGAACCCCTTCCCCCCTCTGGAACCCTTTTCCTCCAGAACTTATTCCCCCCACTTAGTCCTCCCACCCCACTGGATTCCCCCCCTTCTTAGTCCCACCCCCTTCCTGACTCCTTCAGGCACCCTTACTTGTTCCTCCACCCTTAGTCCTTCCGCCCTAACTCCTTCCTCCAGCCTTACCTCTTCCTCCAGTCTCACTTCTTCCTCCAGCCTCACTCCTTCCCCCTTCCTGACTCCCTCAGAAACCCTCACTTCTTCCTCCAGTTTTACCCCTTTCCCCTTCCCGACCCCTTCCTCCACCCTTACTTCTTCATCCAACCTTACTTCCTCCCCGCTCCGCACTCCTTCCTCCCCTTGGACTCCATCCCCTCTCTGCACTCCTTCCTACTCCCAGACTTCTCCCCCTGTCCGCAATCCATTCTCCCCCGGACTCTCTCCCCTCCACATTCCTTCCTCCCCTTGGACTCCATCCCCTCTCTGCACTCCTTCCTTCTCCCAGACATCCACCCCTCTCCGCAATCCTTTCTCCCCCGGACTCTCTCCCCTCCACATTCCTTCCTCCCCCTGGACTCCTTCCCCTGTCTGCACTCTTTCCCCCCCTCCAAACTCCTTCTCTTACACCTTCCACCCCCCCTTACACCTACCTCCCCAGTTGCCATCTTCTCCCCCATTACACCTCCTTCCCCTGTACACCCTCCACCCCCTCCCAACCTCACCCCCGACACCTTTATTCCTCCACTCCCAACCTCACCACCCCCCCCGACATCTCCCAGTCGATCCTAGACCTTCCGCTCACACTCCCTCGACCATCATCCATTGTGAGCATCAATGATGACTTTCAACATTCTGTGAGCTGCTTCATAGCAGAGCCATGTCCTTGAGAATCCACCCAGTATTCCATGGATGTTCCTCCAGGATCCCGTTCCTGTTGGGCTCCAGCATTTTCTACTGCTCGGACACCCGCAATGTGAGCAAGGCCCTGACGGTAAGTCCCAACTTTTGCATGACACACTTGTCAGAAATGTTCTGCACCGATGTGTTTTCCCACCGATGTGGGCGGATGATCCAGTGGTGGGGGGAATGAGTCCAGTGTGTTAGCCTAATACCGATATGTTGATGTATTACAATGAGGTTCCCAACGTCTGATGGTGGGGAACGGGGCCCGCCATTGACGGGCTGAGTGGGTGATCGCAAACAGGTTTCACGTGGTCGTGAAACTGATTTTTGGCCTTCTCGCCATATAGTCTGCTCACACCACCGAACATGCCCGATACCAGCGGGCACAGACAATCCTGGCCACTGTCTAGTTCAAATGCCAAAAGTCACATGATTTGCAATGGCCATCTTAACCGCTTGTTTCTATCCAATTTTTAAAAATATTGACTGAAAGTACATGCCTGTACTGGGCATGGCATAAGTAATAGGAGAGGTGCTTGGGGGAATCATTAGAGATGCAATATTTAATTGTTTAAATAGAGAGGGATATAGGAATCCCCAACATGGCTTCATAAAGATGTAATGCCTTACAAATCTAATTGTATTTTTTGAAGATGTTGCTTCATCTTCAAAGAAGATGATTGTGTCAAGGAAGCCCAGAGGACAATATCTGCTCAGACTTTCATGATAACATATTAAACTGGATTGAGAACTAGGTGGCAAGATATAGGTAAAAAGCAGCTATAGATGGATTTGGATTTGCTTAGAGATCAGATGTCCTGCAGGATTGCTGTTTGAACAGTTGTACGTTACTATTTTTATTAGTGATCTGGATGTAGGTGTTCTGGGGATGATTTGCAAATTTACAGATGATATGAAGATCTGTTCAAGTGTTAGGACAGTAGACAATGCTCAACTGCTTTAGCTGGATCTTAATGTGCTGGGAGATTGAGGCACGACTGGCAAATTATGTTTAAGTTGGATAAATGCAGTGTTCTGCATATGGCAAGGTGAACGCTCAGCATATATACACCCTTCAGAGAATAGCATTAAAAAGGGTGCAGAAAGAAAATAGATCTGGACATTC
This sequence comes from Cetorhinus maximus, assembly GCF_964194155.1. Taxonomy (NCBI): domain Eukaryota; kingdom Metazoa; phylum Chordata; class Chondrichthyes; order Lamniformes; family Cetorhinidae; genus Cetorhinus; species Cetorhinus maximus. The sequence goes on along the minus strand of NC_135881.1, from coordinate 171,844,198 downwards.
TAGTGCATAGATCTGTAAAGGTACATGAGCAATGCCATGAAGCAATAGCTGGAGCTGAGAGTGTTGAGGTGCATTCATAGGATAAATGATTGCAGGGCAAGGCATGATATTTTTATCCCTCCACCCCACCCCCCCACTCCACCCCCACTAGGGCCATTTGCCACTAGTTTGCCCTGCTAGCTACCCTTAATGTCCCCATTAGCACATCCTTTAGTTAATATCACCACCGTCAATACCCCTTTGTCCTTTTGTCTATGACATCTTTGGCAGTCTCTTCTTGGCTTCCACCTATCACTAGCCCCCTATCGAGCTCTACCTGTCCCACCCCCCTCTACCAGCTTATATTTCATCTCATTTCTATATTTTTTAGTTCTGATGAAGGGTCATACGGACACAAAACGTCAACTGTATCCCTCTCCGCAGATGCTGTCAGACCTGCTGAGTTTTCCAGGTATTTTTGTTTTTGTTGTGTATGATACTTTGTTATTGTACAAGACCATGGCCAAACCTGACTTGCCTGGTTTTCATTACCCCACATTGTGAGTGATACTGAGGCTTTGGAAAGGGGGTAGAATAGGGTCACTAGACTAATTCCCAGTAAATTGCACCTTAATTATCAAAATAGGCTAAAAGAGTTAGGACTGTACACTTTAGAGATATGTCGACTTAGGGCTGATTGGATTAAAGTTTATAACATGATGAAGGGAATAGATTGTATAAACAGTTGGTTCTAATTAAATAAGTTAAGGAGGGCCAGGGATCACAATTTGAATTTATGTAAGGCCAGATCTAATTGAGATATCAGGAGGTGGTTCTTCTCCCAGAGAGTATTGGGTCCCTGGAACAGTCTTGTATAGTGGACGTTGATTTGCTGAATTCCTAGAAATGAGACATTTTTAACTCATTGGGCGGGTACGTGCCGCAACTGACCGAGTGTAAAATGACTTGCGATGATGTCGGGCATGTGTCCCGACATCATCGCGTGCTTGCGTGATATTTCGGTCGGCAGGAACACGCCCGAGTCAGCAGTGCGCCCGCCGACAATTAAAAGGCCTATTAAGGCCATTAAAAAGTTAATTAAAAGAAACTTTTCGCTGCCCATCCAACCTTACGGTTGGCGGACAGGCAAAAAGGCCAAGCAAATAAAAATAAAATAAAAACTTTATGTTTTCATTAATAACATGTCCCTGCTCATGTGACAGAGTCACAGAGGGGACATGTTTCTTAACATTTTTAAAACCTTTAATTTTTTTTTTGAAATCAGTTCATCTCCCTGAGGCAGCTCTCTTCCTGAGGGAGATTATGTATTGTGCACTAGCGCACATGCACGAAGGTCGTGTTCCCCCCACCCCACCCCCACCCCCCCCCCCCCCCCCCCCCCCGGCCAGCACACGCAGCGCTGAGCGCTGCTGCTCGAGTTTCACGCTGGACGGGCCTTTATTGGCTCACCAGCGTGAAATTGCCTTGTGGGCCCGATCACGGGCAGCGGTCAGCTTCCCGACCGCACCCCCCTGACCCTGCTGAGCCCGCACGCCAAGGGCAAAATTCCGCCCATGGTCCTGTTTCTGGTTGGAGCAAACATCACCTCTCGCGAAATGTAGGTACTTGAAGGAATTCAGGGCCTGATCTCTTGGATTAGTTTCGATTGCCTAGTTGGGTTGGAGAGAAATTTCCCAGATCTTTTTCCTCCAAATTGGCTGGAGTCTTTGATCCGGTTTTTCACCTATCCCAGGAAATCACAGTTTTGAGTGGGTTGGAGAAATGATGTCTGCTTCGACCAGAAACAGGTCCATGTCTCACTTCAAGGAATTCAGCGAATCAGCGTCCACTACACAAAGCTCTTCCAGAGATCCACCATTTTCTGGGGAAATAGCCACCTCCTGATATCTCGCCTACATCTGGCCTTACACAACTTAAAATTCTGAACTTGGTCCTTCCTAGCCCATTTAATTGGAACCAACTGTTAATTGGAATTCAATCTATTCCGTTCATCATCTTATAAACCTCAATCAGATCAACCCCAAGTCGATGCTTCCCTAAAGTACACACAAGGCATCACAATTGTGTGGGATAGGTTAGAGGGCCTGAAGGGACTTTACCAGTCCATCATTGTTTGTTCAAAAAACTAACCATTCTAAGAATAATTCGGGACATCCACTACAGGCCCATTTAGGTGAAACAACATCAAAGCCTTGTCTCAGCTTGGGTCACTGCTCATAAATAAATATATTTCCATGCTCACCCTGTGCAGCACATTATTGAGGTTTGTCTTCATATTTCATTTCACCTTTCGGGACAACCAGAGCTTCCATTACAATTTTTATTTATTGAGAAAAATTCCTGTTTAACATAACTTAGCAGATAAGAGTCCAATGAAGAGGAAACCAGAAAAAAAAGACTTAACAAAAATATTTTTAGGGTGTAAATTCACTTTGATCTGACTTGTGCGCCTGTGGAGTTGACTGTACCAGGACAAATATACATAGCAAAGTCCACAAGGATGAGGGAGTGAACAGACTGAGTTCAACTTCTGATAAGCAAAATACTAACTGTCTTAATGCAGGGAAGGTTTTCAGATTTATAAGAAGTAGATTGTGCAGGAAATTCTTTACCAATGTAAATAGGTGAAAAATGTTTGGACTTATTGATGGGTGTGGGGATCCTGATTAGGCCTTGCCCAGTTGAGATGAAGCAGGCAGCGTGCAAACTTTGTGCTACCTGCTCATCTCGATGATTGTGGTATGCAGCCCAGCTCTGAACATGCTGTTGACTGGCTGCACACACAGGAAAGGGTCCAGGTGCATGCATGACCTGCACTTCTTAGAGGCAGCTGTATCTCAACAGGAAGAAGACTACCACTGGAGCAGCATGCCAGAGGGAGGAATCCCAGCTGCTCTGGTACAGCACTCAAGGCTTAGTTCCAGAGGTGGAAAGGAGGAGTGAGGTCATATTTCCACAAGGGGCCCCCCAGGCACACACTGCGGAGGGAATCAGAACAGTTAGCCACAGAGGTCAGTACAAGGCACCTGGCCCTTAGGACTGGCAGCCTGCCTGGAAGAAGTTTAACGACCTCACATAGGTGGTCGAGATCTTCAATTGCAATCTCCTACCCACTGCACCACCATCCTCACACACTGCTCAATGCACCACAATCCCATAACGCGCCAATCAGCAACCAGGACTCAAGCATAACATGATGCTCCACCTTACCTTCAGAGACATATCAATGTTGCAAGCCTCATACACACCCTGCAGCTTCATCTATGCAACTGTGACAGGAACATCGCCTTGCAACACAGTCAATTACATTCTTTCCTCTCTCTTGCAGGATAAGGTGGGGCGAAATAGGAGAGAACAGCAGAGTATTGATGGGGTATAAGCATGCCTGAATCCCCAGTCGCGTCAGAGGAGACAGTGCTGCAAAGTACTGGGTCAACAGTGTCCGAAACTGCAGCTGGCTTCGTCAAGTACATTCAAGATGACAGTATAAAAATCATCCTTAGCTTCTCAAATCTCACTTCATCCTCAACCCGCTATCTAATTTAAAATACAAGCTGCAGTTGGTGTGACCTTACACTTCTAATTTTCCACCCAATTCTCCCTTCCCTCACCTGAGTCCTCCCCTTCTGCATTTATGCTTTCAAGACCAGTTGCCTGGCCAGCTAGTACAGCCCCATGGTAAAAGGCATGAACATGAGCAGGTTTTGCTGAAAAGAGAGACATGTTGCTGAGGCATTTATCTTGCATTCATCAGGACAAATGCAAGAATGCCAAATTTCAAATGATCACAACAGTTTACACTACAGGAGAAAAGGGTTCTGATTGGTTGGCAAGTTGACTCTGATTGGCTGAAGCATTGCCATGGAGAAAACAATGGGGATTATAGGTTCCCCATGCTTCTGGGTAATCAATTGAGCAATGTCGACCTGATTCTCCCGGTGGAGTGGCAATTGAGTCGGATTGTGACTCTGCTCGTAATTGCTTACTTTGAAATCCATCAGCTCTTATCTTGCCTGACCTTCTGACTCAGGCCAGGCGAGATCTGTGTAGCACAAAGGATTTTTGTGGCCTATAGTCAAGGGCAGCTCAGTTGAAGGTAAGTAAGCCACACCCCCTTTTTGCGGCACTAGCTGCCATAAAGCAGGTGAGTTTAAAGGTCCAGCCACTGAGAAGCCAGGGAGGGGGTAAATGTATAAGTGGACAGGATTGGGGGGAGAGTAGGGTGGTCCAGGGGCTTCCCCAAGTGCAACTTTGGGGTACCACCCAGATCCTGCCCTGGAGTTCAGAGGTTACCCTGTTGAATTTCAGCATTGCTGCGATGCCAGGTATGTAGGCCATGCGTCCCAATGATTGGCTGATTGAATCAAACAATGTGTTCTCCCGGCTGTTTGCAATAGGCAGAGTACAGACCGCACTCAACCAGCACGCAATAGCAAAACCCAAAACAAAACGTCTGCTGTTAGATGTGATTCTGCAATTGGGCAGCACTTGCTGAACAATCCTGAGTGCGCTAATAGCTACACTAACAACCAATTTAAAATAACCCAATTGAGCCTGTAATGTGGCTCATGTACACTTGTTAGAAGCAGCATACATTGATATGCAGGGACCCATTCTCTGCAAACAAATTTCAAGCCTTTTGCCTATTTTGAAATACTTGGAAGTCCTGTGGGGATTCTGGAGGTCCACCTGTAAACCCTTAAGGCAGGTCTCATGAAGCCATTCACCCTTTCCCGGAACTGAAGCTATGTTCGAGGGATGACTCCATGGTTGCTGATCTCCTCTGTGATCTCCATCTAGGCTTGCTTGGTCTGGCAGATGGGTCTCCTCCTGCTCAGCTATAAAATGAAATGTTCTGTATAAATTTGCCAAGGGAGTTAATAGAGATATGGAAAGCTTCAGTTACACTGAGCAATATGACTTGGCATTGACTCCTGCAGCAAACAAATACTGTTAGGCAGCAAGGGCAGAATTTTACATTGATCGGGCAGGTGCGCACCCGACCCTATCGGACGTGAAATTGCACAAGATGACTTCGGACGAACATCCTGACGCCGATATTTCGGTCAGCATGCGCGCGCAGAAGCCAGAAGTGCGCCAACTGACAATTAAGAAGCCAATTAAGGTTATTAAAGGCGCAATTGTCTCTGATTTTTTGTGGTCCGTCCAATCTTACGGTTGGCGGACAGGTGAATCGGCCAGGCGGATCTTGCATTTTTGATGAAATCTCATCCAAGGGCGGGTTAAGGTTTCCGTTATTAAACAGAAGAGAAAGAAAAATCTATGGACAGCACTTATATCATGTATATGTTCAGGTGACTGATTGTGATGCTTGGACATTTTTTTTCCTGAATTTAAAAACTTTATTTAATGCTTTTCAGGTCTTCCGCTCCCTGTGGCAGCTCTCTGCCTTCGGGGAGCTTTCTGTCAGCGCTTGCCCACGCCCGCACTGACGTTAGTGCCAGGGCAAAGTCAGCATGGTTTCATCAAGGGGAGGTCATGCCTGACAAATCTGTTAGAATTCTTTGAGGAGGTAATGAGCAGGTTAGACAAAGGAGAGCCAATGGATGTTATCTACTTGGACTTCCAGAAGGCCTTTGACAAGGTGCCGCACATGAGGCTGCTCAGTAAGATAAGAGCCCATGGTGTTAGAGGCAAGGTACTAGCATGGATAGAAGATTGGCTGTCTGGCAGGAGGCAGAGAGTGGGGATAAGGGGGTCCTCCTCAGGATGGCAGCCGGTGACTAGTGGAGTTCCGCAAGGGTCAGTGTTGGGACCACAACTTTTCACTTTATACATTAATGATCTAGATGAAGGAACTGAGGGCATTCTGGCTAAGTTTGCAGATGATACAAAGATAGGTGGAGGGACAGGCAGTATTGAGGAGGCGGGGAGGCTGCAGAAGGATTTGGACAGGTTAGGAGAATGGGCAAAGAAGTGGCAGATGGAATACAACGTGGGGAAGTGTGAGGTCATGCACTTTGGTAGGAAGAATAGAGGCATAGACTATTTTCTAAATGGGGGGAGAATTCAGAAATCTGGCGTGCAAAGGGACTTGGGAGTCCTTGTCCAGGATTCTCTTAAGGTCAACTTGCAGGTTGAGTCAGTAGTTAGGAAGGCAAATGCAACGTTGGCATTTATTTCGAGAGGACTAGAATATAAAAGCAGAGATGTGATGCTGAGGCTTTATAAGGCTCTGGTCAGACCACATTTAGAATATTGTGAGCAATTTTGGGCCCCGTATCTCAGGAAGGATGTGCTGGCCCTGGAGAGGGTCCAGAGGAGGTTCACGAGAATGATCCCAGGAATGAAAGGCTTAACATATGAGGAACGTTTGAGGGCTCTGGGTCTATACTCGATGGAGTTTAGAAGGATGAGGGGGGATCTGATTGAAACTTACAGAATACTGAAAGACCTGGATAGAGTGGACGTGGGGAAGATATTTCCATTAGTAGGAGAGACTAGGACCTGAGGTCACAGCCTCAGAGTAAAGGGAAGACCTTTTAGAACAGAGATGAGGAGAAACTTCTTTAGCCAGAGAGTGGTGAATCTATGGAATTCATTGCCACAGAAGGCTGTGGAGGCCAGGTCACTGAGTGTATTTAAGACTGAGATGGATAGGTTCTTGATTGGTAAGGGGATCAAAGGTTACGGGGAGAAGGCGGAAGAATGGGGTTGAGAAACTTATCAGCCATGATTGAATGGCGGAGCAGACTCGATGGGCCGAATGGCCTAATTTCTGCTCCTATGTCTTATGGTCTTATGGTCTCTCCTCCCACCCTCACCCCGGCAGCACTGGGCTTCTCAGCGTGCACTTTACACTGGCTGGCTGTTAATTGGCCAGCCAGCATGAAATCGCGGTCGGGGGCCGATTGCAGTCGGCAGTCCATTCCCCGGCCAATCCCGGACCTGACGATCGCGTCTGCGTGCTGACATAAAAATTCTGCCCTCAGAAACTGTTTACCTTTAGGAGTCAGGAGGTGGTTAGAAATATTAATTAATTTGAGTGAATGGCTGAATCCCCTTTAAGGCAGAAAGAAGGAGGAGCATTATTTATATTGAACCTTTCATGACCTTGGAAAGTTGAAAGGGCTTTGCAACCAATGAAATGCTTTTGAAGTGTAATAACCTGTTGTAATACAGGAAATGCAGCAGCTAATTTATGTACAGCAAAGTCCCACAAGCTCTTAGTCCTTTCTTCAGTGTAGTCTCAATGTTTTGCTGCATCATTCGGCAACTAATTGATGTGGGTTCACTTCATCTATGTGGGCTAAAGGGAGGTTAAAGCTAAGGAACAAAGAGCAACATAAGAGGAGCTGCTATTTGTTACTCAGACAGTGTGACTGCCCCAAACTCGGACTGAGCCAGGTGAAGTTGGCTTCTGTGGACCATTGACTGATGACAGTTCTGCAGGTGTAAGTGTTAGTAATCTAAACATGACAACACACAGAGGATTCCAGTATGTTGTGACAAAATATATTGTAAGAACTCGAGGGCATAACCGAGAGGGTTTAATATTGTACGGACAAATAAAGAGTCCACAATGATATCTAGGGATCTGGAAGTTGAATTTTTTCCTATATCCTCAACTGGTGTGTAGTCAGGGAAGGGGGTGGGAGAGATATTCGGTGGCCTATGGTGGACTCTCAAGCTTTGGTTGCTTCCTTGGATCGGCAGGATTTAAGGGGTAATTGTGAGATCCCATGAGGCAGCAGGGAGTGTGGGAAAGCACGAGGAAACAACAGGCTCCAATTACCCTGGTCGGAGGTGGGTTTGGAGGTGGCGGGGGAAGGGGTGGGGGCAAGAAAATAGGGGGGAGTCTCCGGGGAACTTTCCCAGGGTTGGGCTGGTAACAAGATCCACAGATGCAGGCAGCCAATTAGAGTGGTTGAGGCCTCAATGAAGGGTGATTTTGTGGCAGTGCTGGAAAATTCCCAGTGGCAGAGCAGCCCCCTGCTCCGTGCTGAAATCACCAGTCCATGCCCCAATGGCAGGGCCGCCGGGATGAAAGGCCACAATTGCGGTGATGTCTGATCCTGTGGCGGAGTTTCTCCTCCACCCCGATGTCCCTACTGGATTTGGGAGTCATTCAGTGTTGGCCGGTGGAGGAGCTTCAATGTTAAGGCTCCCACTGGGGATGCCGAATTTCCAGAACTGCTAGTCACCTGAATTTTCATCTGTTTAACTACCTTTACATTTTCCCCCAGAAACCACAAATCTTGCAACTGAATAAAAATAATTTTATGGCAACCAAACACACTAGTGAAGCTAGGAATAATGGGCCGAATTTTGCACAGGGGACATTTGTCCCCGCTGCTGGGGCTGAAAGCAGATGCAGGGACCTGGGGTCACGTTTTGGAGGCAGTGGCCAATTTTATGGCCTATGAAGGATGGCAGCCCAACTCAAAGAGCTGCTAGACCAATCAGAGGGCAGCATACTCAGCAGCCTCAACAGTGCCACCACTAGCGGTGGCCAATGCTGTGGCTGCTTCAGAAGGATGAAGGCACATTGATGGCCAGTTGAGGAGGGGTAAATGGCCGGCAGGCAGGCCACAGTGATTGGGGGCAGAGGGTTATCAGTGCGACAGCTGGCCCTCCATGGGCCAAAAAGTACTCTAAAAGGAGGCACCGCTCCCTCCAAAGCCTGCTAGAAGGCCGCCAGGTTTCATTGGGCAGTCTCTCCACGTGGCAGTGGTTCCTCCTGATGTGGGAAAAATATCCAAGATGCAAGAATTGACCCTCAGCTGACCACTTAAGTGACTCATTTGGGCTCTGGGCGGGCAGCTTGTCTGCCATGTTTCCCGCAAAATGGCATTGTGGCGGAAAGACATTGGGCATGCCACTTGGAGTCCCTGCAGCATCTTGCCAGTGGCTGTGAAGGTAACTGTGTCGACGAACTTTTATGCTTCTGTCTCCTTCCAGACTCGAGCTTGGGATATTAGTAACACCTCCCAGTTCGTCTTCCACTGTTGTATGAGAGGTTACTGAGGTTCTCTGCCCGAAGATAGCTAACCATTTAATTCTCATTTGCTAGGGACAAGCAGGCAGAGTAAGCATGAGGATTTGCTAAGATTGCAGATTTCTCCATGTTACAAGATGCCTGTGATCCATGCACATTACTTTGTGAGCTTTACATGTCAACCACTGGACTGCTGTAATACCTTGGGTGCCCTTTTTGAACACTGGCATCTTCCACCATGATGGCAGCAGTTTGAGCTTGCCTGACTTCAGTCTGAGCTTCCAATGCAGTTCTCAGGCTTTTGGTGAAAGCAGCTTGTTCTGCAACAGAATCTGAGACATTGACACTGCGTCACAGGTGGGTCCACAATTGTAGTTGGGCATTTATTACACGTTGAAAAGCATGGACTCCAAACTCTGTACAAAGCCCTGTTTCAAGTAAATGCCAGACTCCTTCATGCTCCTGGGTTTTGACCACAGGCTTCTGGCTGGCCTGTCAATTCACCAAGTGTATTTGAGAAGCAGAATACTGCGGAAGCTAGAAAGCTGAAATAAAAGCAGAAGATGCTGGAAAGACTTAGCAGGTCAGGCAGCATCTGTGGAGAGAAACAGAGTCAACGCTTCAGGTCTGTGACCTTTCATCAGAATTGGGAAAAGTTAGAACGTAATAGGTTCTGAGCAAGGGGTGAGTGAGCTGTCCTCACCGTCCAAGGCCCCAAACACTCATAATTCCTTATGATGCCCACTATTCATGGAAGGCACCAAATGGACAACGCAAGCTCCCTCTCCAGGAGTAAACAGGCTCGGACAGGATCATGGAACTGAATCAGGCAATACTTAACTGGGCCACGTTCAATACTGGACTTATGAATAGCCATCTTTGTCAGGCACAGGAGTTACCCACTCCTCTCCTTACCAGTTGGCCAATGGTCAGGAATGTGTGGCAAAAATGGGAACCAAAAAAATAAATAAACATCAGCTTGTAAGGCACTGTGCCAATGATATTTTTTGGGAATTCAGGCGCGATGCCCATTTTCCCCACCATACACTGAAATGGTTGGAAAATGATTTGCACTCTGAAATGCACTTCTGGCAGGCCCACCGCCACGTCGACAGCACAGGGTCAGAATGCATCTTTCCCACGTGTTGCTGTCTTCACGTCATTGCTGCAACTGACACAGTCTGTTTAATGTGGGGCTGTGTTGATAGCAAATGACTCGGAAAGCAGTCACGCCTCGTCACAACACTTGTCATCCCTTTGAATTAGGAACTGTGAATTAGAGTATCTAAAATGTACTAAAATCCATTGATGCAGAAGGTAGGAATACTTTAGTGTGTAATGGGAAATAAATTGTAAGATGCCAACATTGGATATCAGAGGCTTGGACGAATGCCAGCCACAGCTGAAGACCACTCCATGAGAACTGGGCATGTTTCCACTGACAGAGTCCAGATGTTGTGGCTGATCAAGACTCCCCTCAGGGTAAAGTTGTCCCTGAATTCTGGAAGGAGGAGGACAAGTACCCTCAATAGGGACTACATCCTGCCTGTTTGGTGATGGTATTTTTGAACTATAAATAAATTGCAATTTGAGCTACACCTCCTTAACATGACTTGAGTGTTTTTTTTGAATTGCAAGGACTACTCCTGGCTGCATATTAAAGTTATTTCACCAGGACTTACTAGCATCAAAGTGGTCAGCCACTAACAATTACTTTACAAAACTCATCATGTGCAGGTCATGCCCACGGTGGTTCCTAGCATAATAGCTCACCCACTCCACGATCAAACTGGTGGTCTTAGCAATGTTTTCCCAGCCAATGTGAAGAGTGGGAAATGATGGAAGCCATTTTGATGTGGTAAACTCAGTTAAGGTAAACATTGTAGTAATAATAAGCACATAGCATTGATCCATTTAAGAGGAGACTTGATGCACACATGAGGGAGTAAGGAATAGAGGAACAGAGTGGGAAGAGGTAACCAGGATGAGGGAATGCTGGTATGGAGTACAAACACTGGTGTAGACCAGAATGAATAACCTGTTTCAGTGCTGTAGATTCTATGTAATACGTAATTTGTAATTGGTCTACAGATGGTGTCATTTGTAATAAGCAGTGAAAACACAAATGAAACAGTTGACAGACTTCCTTGAATTACTGATGAGTTTTTGTTTATTTATTTTTTTAACACGCAAGCTGGCACGTTCCTTTAAGTAACCTACCCATTTGTGTCATAGACATGTTGGGGAGTAGGAGGTCAGGTTGGTGGGGTGGGCAGTCAGGTTGACGGTAGTTGGGGGTGTGGGTGGGGGTGGGGAGCTACTATGGGAGGTGTTGGGTTGAGTTATGCTGTTAATCACTGAGCTACAGCAGATATTAAACACTGTAACAATTCTGGGTTAAGTATCTGGGTAAGTAGTGCAAATCAGCATTTTACTCCAATCCCTACAAATCTTAACATGCATTGGATCTTAGAGACTATTCCTTAGAGTCTTTTGCCCTATTTTATCATCATGCTCCTATTATGTAATATTTCACTCTGGAAGAAAACCAGGGCCCCTCTATCCCCCCCCACCACCTCCCCCCCTCCACCCACCCCCGCTCCCCCCCCCCCAGCCCAATATCACTGATGCTGAAACAAACTTGTATTGATATCCTCTAACCAAGAACTTGGGGCTAAGATGGATTGACCAGCAAATTCTCAGGTTAAATCATTGGTCCATGCTGCTTTAACCAATTTCAGAGATGAAAGGCACTATGATTGTCTTCACTGGGCTGCTGGGCTGGGGAATAGAAAAATCAGCCAGGTCTTCATTTCTGGCCATTGTACAGTGGACTCATCCTCGAAGAGTGCATGCCTGAGATAATGTGCTACACTGGGAATTTTTAAGTCAATTGCTGTACTGATTCCCAATTTGGGATCAGGAGTTTTTGGATATAGGCCAGGGATTTAGCATTGGACTTCCCTATGTTTATGGCTCAGCAGCACACTGTGTGGGCTATTAAAAGAGCAAAAACTCACCAGGAAAATCAAAATGACTAAACCGCCAATCAAACACAAAATCCTCGTGTTATCTTTCTGCCTGAGCGTAATCTTAAAACTGGTACAGGGTAGAAGGTTTTGCTCAGATTATGTTGTTCTGCTTTAACTTAAAGGCACAATGGCAGAAGGAGGAACAGGTGCACTGGTTCTGAAAGATAGGGGTCAACCTTCACCAAAACAAAACATGATTTGCATGAGTGCAGTCATTCTCCTGGGCTGATAGCTTCACCTTGTAATACTGCTTCCCTTTCAAAGACCCCAGCTCCAAAAATACTCTTCAGCTATCTACTTGTTATTAAGTGTTGTTAAGGAACAGTGCATGAATAATGTAATTAGCTGTGGAGTGCACTTGACATAAATTGCACAAATTAATGTGTACATTTTACAGAAACGTCTAGCAAACAAACTTTTTTGTGATGATCATAAGTGGCAGCTATATTGTACCTAGGCTGTCAGTGTTTATAGGCAGCTGGCAAAGAATAAGGAATAAGGGAGTTTGAAAGATAATGATTAGACCTTGACTTTGTGTGATAGTATATAATGGCTGATAGCAAATCAGAAGTCTGTTTTCAATTTGAGATATAAAAAGGGCTGCAGACTTGCTATCACCCATTTTACATGATCGCAAAAGTCAAGATCAATGGGAGACCATTGTGAGACCTTAGAGCCTTTAAGGGGACAAATAGCTCTCCACCACCTCACCCCACTGCTCCTATGTGGATGAACCCTCTTTCAATCGCTGTGAAGTGTTTTAGTTTATTACAGACCGTAAGTGGTGGATGGATGTGAAATTTGTCCATGCATGACAGACATCGCTCTGCACTGATGGATACCTGAACAATTTCAAAAGCAATTAGAATCAAACAACACAGAAGGAGGTTATTCAGCCCATAGTGTTTGTGGGCAACATTTAGAGATGGTGTGCTTGCGCAGCCTGCATGCTGTCATGACCAGGGGTCATAGTCCCAAATTACTTACGGACCTATTGAACTTTTAAGTAAGAAATGTGTTTTTTAAAAAAAGGACATACAAGCAAAATCTGGCTGAGACTGTAAAGTAACCACTTGCTGGAAAATTCCTATGTGGATTATACTTGACCAACTAGTCCAGAGAATGGAAAGTCACACCTAAAAACGTGCCAAGGCCTTCTTCAGGCAGAGACACTTCAAAGGAAAAGATGTAATACAAAAACTGAACGGCAATCTCTTGTGGTTGTGGAGATAATGAAGGCTGATTACCATCTCAGCAGAAACCATCTCCCATGAGTTATATCCCAGATTGTGCACATGATGTGAGTTGAAAAGAAATCAGATCTGGATGAAAGACATGTATTTTTCCCTTCCAGGAATACACAAGAAAAAGGGTTAAATAGTCAATTGCAACCCTAGTACTGTGTTCCAGGTTTTGGTGCCCCAGGCCTGGTGTGCGAGGGTGTGCTGTTAAGGTCACAGCTGAAGAACATCAACTAGGCATCCCTGTGCTTGCAGGTAAAAAAGTCCTCTCCCTTTGATTTCTGCAGGCAAGTTACAATGTCAGCAAAGCCAAAGTCAAAAAGAAAACAGGACAACTCCTTTCTGCTAACCTGCAGAACCAAGAATCTCTAAACCCACTGCGCAATTACCAAAGTCAGCTCTACTGGAATCGCCCAACTCAACAGCCATAACATTTCACCATCTACTCCTCATGGATAAGCCAAAAGACTAATTCATATACCTTTTTTTAACTTCTATTTCTGGACTCACTCCTTATGTGTGTATGTGTGTTGAGTTTTTGTTATTTATTTTTGTATTTTAGTAACCGATAAACTCACAGTTTCTTTGACTCAAGAAAGCCTGGTTATATTGGCTCCTTTTAAAACATAATAAGTTTGGACTGGGAAAAGGTATCCACGAGGGAAGGGATCCTTTTTAAATATAACTTGTTGCGACCAACCGAGGGCATTAGATAAAGGATGGGAGCCAGTTCATCCCTCCTCACCTGGGAGCATAACAATTTGAGGTACTTCTTCCAGGATCATAACAAATTGGGGGAACCTCACCTGGGGATCAGTGGTGACATTGCAGATCTCAATTTGTGGGCTTTCCTTTGACCTGTGAGATCCGTGAACTTGGGTATTATTCATGTGTTTCACAGCATTGTGGAGGAAACATACCACAGATGTAGAAGGTTGATGCTGCTTTTGAAAAGGAAACTCAGCAGTGGCCCCACAATTAAGCTGCCCCATCATGGAAGAGGGGCATGGCTGAAGGAAACACAAAAGTTATTAGAGAAGAGAAAGAATTTCACCCTGTACAGAGAACAACTGGATGCCATGGGATGCACATCCAAGTTACATGTGGGAGAATATCACTGCCCTGAATCCTCTACTTCCATTGGCACTGACTGGGTACACTTGGCGAGACCACATGTACCTGTGTTAATGCTACACCATGTCCCAACTGAGTTGGTGCAGGAGCTGCCAACTTGTGGATTTCCCATCCCTGCCCTCCTAATGCCAATGGGGGGGGCAAAGCTTCATCCCCTCAAGACTATCCTGCTGTGACCAAGATTGTGGTCTTTCTAATGGATTCCTAGCAGACTGACAGAAGTCCACTGGGATGGCTGCAGAATTTTGGAGTCACTCCCAAAGCAAATCAACAAAACTTTTAAGAAAGCCCAGAAAACGAGACCCAACTGTGATTTGTTAAAACAGGTGGTGGGAACGGAGGTAAACCAAACAAAATGAAATGGAGGGAAGCCCCACCCCCATAAGCATAATTTTGGCCCTTTCAATGGGCTTGTGCCACATTCCAATATACAGCCTTCAATGGCAACAGTTTAACCCAACCACAGACAGCTAGCTCACCTAATCCCAGAGTTGAATAAGGAAGAGGTTGAATCCCAGACTGTTCTTTTACCTACAACACCCCCCTTTCCTTTTTAATCCAAACCTTTTAAAAGGCTGTGCATTTCTCTGTAACTGTTTTGTTTGAAACCCACTCTCTTAAAACTATCTCTACAATGAGCCATATGTTCAAAACACCAGAGGCCTTGCACTGCTTTACCTGTGTTCCCTGTGACATGGCTGCTTCCTGTGCGGCCCATGCTGCATTCTGCAGGGAAAGAGGCGCATGCAGGTGAATTCTCCCACCTCCCCAACCCGCCGTGCACCGGAAAGCTTTGATTTGACTTTCAACCTGCCAATGTGCAGGATCCCGAATTTGTGCAACAAATATCCAGGCAGTGTCTATATTGCTTACTCCAGGAAAAATAAGTGTGAAACAGCAAAATGAGCCCTGCAATAATGTTAATTATAGGGCCAGGCACCTTGGTTGCTAGCAGGGTAATCTTTGGGACTTTTTCCAAAGGGCCGGATTTTTCATCAGGTTGAGGGAGGCGGAATGGAAAGTGAGTGCTCCACTCGCCCCTGCATCCGCCGTCTCAGCTTGTCGAATCAACTGTCGGATGGCCAATAGTGGCTGCCAAGTGACAAGGCAGCCAATTAGCAATGCGAAGGGAGGCTCCATGCTCAATTGGGTGTCTAGACCGGGATGTCACGCAGGGGAGGGGTTATCCCATGAACAGGAAGTCGGTCATGGCTACAAATTTAAAGGCCCCCATGTCTCTCAGCCCCTACTTATTTCTCATGGCAGGCTGCAAAAAGCTAAAGAAAAGTTAAAAAGAAACATACAGGCGCTGCCACCTGGCCCAGCAGAATCTGCTGCTATGTTCAGTCCTGGTGGCAGGTCTTTTCATCCACTTTTCTGCCCCCTTGTCAGAGCTGCTGTAAATCACTCCCAAACTTTGTCATGTCCGACACCCAAAAAATGCAGCGGACAACAAAAAAATTGCAGATGAACTTTTTTACGCAGAGGGTAGTGGGTGTCTGGAATTCGCGGCCCAGGTTGGTGGTAGAGGCAGAAACTCTAAACTCTTTTAAAAAGACCCTGGATCTGCACCTTAAGTGCTGTAAGCTGCAGGGCTATGGGCCAGGTGCAGGAAGCTGGGATTAGAAAGGGCACCTGGGTGTCCTTGGGCTGGCATGGACAAGATGGGCCAAATGGCCTCCTTCTGTGCTGTAACTTTTCTATAGTTCTATGGTTCTATGATTGGGTCCTTAACATGGTCAATAGTTTCAAAATGGCGGACAGGCTTCCAATTTCCACACCTGTCTACCTTCAGTAATTTCGGAGACTGGCATGATGGTGTCGTATTGCTGACCTGATGTCATCATATCCTATTTTGTGTCTGTGCGGGGGAGGGGTGGGGGGTGGCGTGACAGGCCTGATTTGCGGCCATGAAATCCAGCCCAAAGTGTCTGGAAGTGGAGGTGTTTTGGTGAGTTCCTGGATTTTCCAGAGTGTTGCTGCATCCTCACAGAGGGCAGAGGGGTAGGTGCACCAAGGCTGCAATATGTATGGGGGCAACAGTGATAGACCCTGTGTGGCTGCGGCATGACAGGGAGATAGAGCAGAGGCTGTGGAGAGGGAAAGCTCTGTGCCATCCCCTTTGTAAAGTTGGAGCCTAACTCCACTATGCTCATTGACAGTGACAGAAGACTGTCTGGCAGACCAACCAGTGCACCCAACAACTCAGCGTGAATGCACATTCAGCACTGTCTTGTAAGCCATTAAGGTCCTCAACTGAGACTTCTGCAACAGAACTGGTTTGCCACCTTCCCCTTCAGTGAGCTGATAAATAAACCATCCTTTACCCCTGGTCTGGCTGCAGGCCATTTGTGCCCAGATGTCTCACCATATGCAGATCCCAACTTTGTACCAGTCTCTAATGTACATGCCAGTATCTGAGCTGTTCGATTAATCAGTGCTGTACTGTTCCTCTCTTTCCTTTTCCTGTGGTTCCAGTGGCTGGGCAACCAATAGTTTTGAGTGACTGAAAGCAGGAACTCAGAAGGACAAGGCTTGTGGGAGGGAAGTGGGTGGGGTGGGAAGCAAGAATCCATGGTCAGACCATCAGCAGCTTGCTCACCATGCCAGATTGCAAGATGAGGGTGTGCTGGGAGCTGAGAGGGCAAAGGGCAGAAAGATGCTGTTATCCTCAATGTTCTCAGTGGTTGTCAGATTCTCCTGGTCCCATCACAGTCAGCCCCATGATGCAGAGAACCATCTCCTCTGTGGGGCTTAGGAGAGATAGGTGTCCTTGTCCCCTGCTAGTTCTGTTCTGCTCCACTCTATTGTGTGCCACCTTGTCCTGCAAGAGAAAGGGCATAACGTCAATGATTGAATAGCACTGTGTTTGTGTTACGTACCTGCCATTGTTGAATAGCTGGAGATATGTGGAGGCAGCAGGTAGTGCATGTGAGATGGGCAGTAATGACAGGTGTGTAAAGGTAAGGTGGAATATTTGGATGTTAGGCGTGAATCCTGAATGTTGGGAGCGTACTGGGTGAGTGATTAGGATGAGGAGCATTGAACAGCATTAGTGATTGGTGTTGTGGTGGGTAGGAGATGTCATGAAACAAAACATTCACTGATGTTCACAACCCATTAAACATTTTGTGGCAATGCTGCCAGAGTCTTGGGTTCAGACTCTGGGAGTTGACCTTCTTGGTCATCTGCTCCCACTCCCTTCTCAGGTTGGTCCTTAAGGCCTCTCACAGCCCTGTGGTATTTCTCCTCCTGCCCACCTGCAGCACTAATGCCTCCAGCACCGCATCTGCCATTATGGATCCTTCTGCATTCCCCGTGTTTACTTTGTAATTTGCATTGTAGCAATGTTTTTGTGCAACCTTCCTTTAAGATGCAGCCAGCCCTTAAGAAGAGCAGGCTGGGTCTACCATGTGGCCTGCAAACCACACTGCCGGGGACTCCTGCTGTGCATTGGGGCCATAGGCGGTGTTCCAGAGCAGACAGCAGTGCTGGAGATACTTGGGCCAGCATCACAATCATTCAGATCGAAGTGAGTACATGAAGTTTACGTGTTTCCCACCTTGATCTGAACAATTATGGGCTGGTCATGAATTACGATCCTTACATTCAAAATGCAGAGCTAACCAATTTCTAGCCCTTGGACTTGCTCAGTATCATTTGCAGAGCTGAATAAACATTATGGGATATTCTGTTGTCACTGCCGTAAACAGAGTTTGTAATGAATGGGTACTGTTATAAAGCCATGCTTTTAAAATGAAATTGAAAACGACTATTTAATTATTGGGCTGAAACCATTGGTTGAGTTTTAAAACACTGAAACAGTATTCCAGTGACTTAAAGCAACAGCTTCAAAGATGGCCAAACATTTGCATGACTGTTCCTTCCATATTCCAAAGCCAATAAAATGCAGTCAGCCTTCTATAAGAACCCATCAGGGATAATAACCACAGAGGATTATCAATTGCTCATCCCCTAACCCATTCACAAAACATTTAGCTAATCACCTGTGTATTCAACTGGGTGTGGAAAAAGCTAAACAGATTAAACAGAATCACCTTGGACAATGCACTTTGGCTGAGAAGGGAACCCTTCCAGCAATAATTTAATCAGACCTAAACCATGGACCTGGACTCAATTTGCAATGACCATGTTTGAGTAAGTGGTCAGTTGGTAAAAGTGAATCAAGTGATGAACCAAATAGCCCTCCTTTATGTTTTTCAGATATTGAAAAGTGTGAGAGGAGAGGGAGTCGGGAGATTGAAAAAAGCATGAGAGGAGTGGCAGTCAGGAATATGAAAACAGCATGATAGGAGAGACAGTTGGGAGATTGAAAATAGCATGACTAAAGAGACAGTCGGGAGATTGAAAATGATGTGAGAGGAGAGACAGTTGAGAGATTGAAAACAGCACGAGAGGAAAGGCAGTCAGGAGATTGAAAAAAGCACGAGAGGAGAGACAAATGGGAGATTGAAAACAATGCGAGAGGAGAGACACTCGGGAGATTGAAAACAGAGCAAAAGGAATGGCAGTCGTGAGATTGAAAACAGCGTGACTGGAGAGACAGTCTGGAATCTGAAAATAGCGCGAGAGGAGAGACAGTCGGGAGATTGAAGATAGCACGAGTGAAGAGACTGTCTGGGAAATTGAAAACAGAGTGAGAGAAGAGACAGTCAAGGGATTGAAAACACCGCAAGTGGAGAGGCAGTTTTGAGTGTGAAACCAGTGTGAGGGGAGAGGCAGTCAGGAGTGTGAAGAAATGCAAGATGAGAGGCAGCCGGGAGTTTGAAAACAGCGCAAGAGGAATGGCAGTCAGGAGACTGAAAACAGCGTGACTGGAGAGACACTTGGAAGATTGAAAACAGTGCGACTGGAGAGGCAGCTGGGAGTGTGAAAACAGCATGGGTGGAGAGGCAATCGGGAGTGTGAAAAAAGGTGAGAGGAGTGGCAGTCAGGAGATTGAAAACAATGTGACTGAAAAGACAGTTGGGAATCTGAAAACAGCACGAGAGGAGAGAAAGTTGGGAGATTGAAAACAGCACGAGAGGAGAGGCAGTCGGGAGGTTGAAAACAGCACGAGAGGAGAGACAGTCGGGAGGTTGAAAACAGTGCGAGAGGAGAGACAGTTGGGAGATTGAAAACAGTGCGAGAGGAGAGGCAGTTGGGAGGTTGAAAACAGTGCGAGAGGAGAGGCAGTTGGGAGGTTGAAAACAGTGCGAGAGGAGAGGCAGTTGGGAGGTTGAAAACAGTGCGAGAGGAGAGACAGTTGGGAGGTTGAAAACAGTGAGAGGAGAGGCAGTTGGGAGATTGAAAACAGCATGAGAGGAGAGACAGTTGGGAGATTGAAAACAGCATGAGAGGAGAGGCAGTTGGGAGGTTGAAAACTGCATGAGAGGAGAGACAGTTGGGAGGTTGAAAACAGTGCGAGAGGAGAGACAGTTGGGAGGTTGAAAACTGCATGAGAGGAGAGACAGTTGGGAGGTTGAAAACAGTGCGAGAGGAGAGACAGTTGGGAGGTTGAAAACTGCATGAGAGGAGAGACAGTTGGGAGGTTGAAAACAGCATGAGAGGAGAGACAGTTGGGAGGTTGAAAACAGTGCGAGAGGAGAGGCAGTTGGGAGATTGAAAACAGTGCGAGAGGAGAGGCAGTTGGGAGATTGAAAACAGTGCGAGAGGAGAGGCAGTTGGGAGGTTGAAAACAGCATGAGAGGAGAGACAGTTGGGAGATTGAAAACAGTGCGAGAGGAGAGGCAGTTGGGAGGTTGAAAACAGCATGAGAGGAGAGGCAGTTGGGAGATTGAAAACAGTGCGAGAGGAGAGGCAGTTGGGAGGTTGAAAACAGCATGAGAGGAGAGGCAGTTGGGAGGTTGAAAACAGCATGAGAGGAGAGACAGTCGGGAGGTTGAAAACAGCATGAGAGGAGAGGCAGTTGGGAGGTTGAAAACAGCATGAGAGGAGAGGCAGTTGGGAGATTGAAAACAGTGCGAGAGGAGAGACAGTTGGGAGGTTGAAAACAGCGCGAGTGGAGAGACAGTCGGAAATCTGAAAAAGGTGTGAGAGGAAAGACAATTGGGAGGTTGAAAACAGTGTGAGAGGAGAGGCAGTTGGGAGATTGAAAACAGTGCGAGAGGAGAGACAGTCAGGTGATTGAAAACAGTGTGAGAGGAGAGGCAGTTGGGAGATTGAAAACAGTGCAAGTGAAGAGGCAGTCAGGAGATTGGAAACTGCATGAGTGGAGAGACAGTCAGGGATTTAAAAACACCTAAGAGGGGAGACACTCGGGAGATTGAAAACAATGCGAGTCCTAAAACACATACCTGTGTAATTAGGAAACGGATAACTTTTAGTTGTATTTGTGGGTGGTACTCGTATTTATTAAGCACAGTAAATTTTAGTATACATAGGATTTATTCTAAATTAATTAAGAAAATATTTGAAATGAATTAGTAAGCGTTTTATATAAAGTTTAAGATATGTCAGTGCAGCTCAGCCGTGTGGGATGTGCATCCTGAGGGATGTTGTAAGTCATATGGGCACAAAGTGCCCTCGATGACTACAGCTGCAGGAGGTGTCACCAGCTGCAGAAACTTGAGCTCTGAGTTGCGGAGGTGGCTGGAGTCACTGTGGTGCATCCACAAGGCTGAGGATTACATGGATAGCACATTTAGAGAGGTGGTCACACCACAGCTAAGGTGTACACAGGCAAAGAGGGAATGAGTGGCTGCCATAGTATCTAAAAGAAACAGACAGGTGGTGCAGGAATCCCCTGAGTCTATTTTGCTCTCTAATGGCCTTTTCATTTTGGATACTGGTGAGCGAGATGGTTCCTCAGAGGATAATAGCATGAGCCAAGTTCGTGACACTAAGGGTGGCTCAGCTGCACAGCAGTGGAGGAAGAACAGTGGAAGTGCTATAGTAGTAAGGGATTTCATAGTTAGGGGAGCAGGCGTTTCTGTGGCCATAGACGTGACACCTAGATGGTATGTTGCTTCCTGGTGTCAGTGTCAAGGATGTCACAGAGTGACTGCAGGACATTTTTTGGGGGGAGGGTGAGCAGACAGAGGTTATGGTCAACATTGGGACCAATGACATAGGTAGGAAAAGGGATGAGGTCCTGAAAGCAGATTTTAAGGAGTTAGGAAGGGAATTAAGAAGCTGGGCCTCAAGAGAAGTAATCTCAGGATTGCTCCCAGTGCCATGTGCGAGTGAGCATAAGAATAGGAAGATTGAACAGTTCAACACATGGCTGAAGCAATTGAGTAGGAGGGAGGGCTTTAGATTTCTGAGGCATTAGGACTGGTTCTGGGACAGGTGGAACCTGTACAAGATGGACGGGTTACACCTTAACAGGACTGGGACTAATGTCCTCGTGGGAAGGTTTGCTAGTGCTGCTGGGAGGGTTTAAACTAGATTGGCAGTGCGATGGGAACCTGGGGGGAGATTCAGAATGGAGAGCAGATAAACTGGCAGTGGGAAGTAGAGAAGTATCAACTAATAATGAGGACATATCAGAGAGTAGTATCAATATAGGTAGAATACTTGGAGAGTTTGATAGAATTAGAGTTGGCAACAGTAAGTCATTAGATGGGGTCAGAATAAGGGGGAAAGTGAAAAGACTAAACCAGGGCTAATGTGCATGTATGTGAAGGCACAAAGTGTGGTTAATAAGATTGGTGAAGTGCAGGCACAGGTTGACAAATGGAACTATGATATCACTGCTATATCAGAGACCTGGCTCAAAGAAGGGCAGGAGTGGGTGTTAAATATTCCTGGGTACAAGGTGTTTAAGAGAAAAAGGAAAGGAAGAAAAATGGGGGCGGGGGGAGTTGGGGAGTGGCAATATTGGTTAAAGAAGGCATTACAGTACTGGAGAGAGAGAAGATGTTCCAGGGGGGTCAAGGATGGAATCTCTCTTGATAGAGGTAAGGGATGAAAAAGGTGCATTAGCATTGATTGGTGTAGTATGTAGATCACCAACTAGTGGAAGGAATGTGGAGAAACACATTTGAAAAGAAATTACAGTGAGGTGCAAGAATGATAGAGTAATCATAATGGGGACTTCAATTCTCCAAATATAGACTGGGATAGGAATAGTGCAAAGGGACAAGAGGGGCGAGAGTTCCTGGAATGTGTTCAAGATACTTTTCTGCAGCAGTATGTTTCCGGTCCAACGAGAGGGCAGGCACTGCTGGACCTGGTTCTGGGGAATGAGTTGGCCCAAGTGGATCAAATAACAGTGGGAGAGCCTCTAGTTGACAGTGACCATTGTATCATAAGCTTTAGGTTGACCATGGAAAAGAACAGGGCACAATCCAGAGCAGGGATGAGTAATTGGGGGAAGCAAACTTAGATGGGATGAGAGTGCTTCTGAGTCAGGATCAAATGTTGGCAGAAAGGACAGTGGCTGAACAATGGGCCACCTTCAAATAAAAGGTGTTGCAGGCAATGTCAAGGTATACCCCCTCGAAGGGGAAAGATAGGACAAATAAATCCAGAGCACCCTGGGTGATGAGAGAGATAGAGGTGAAGATGAAAATGAAGAAGTACGCATATGACAGATGTGAGGTAGAAAATAAAATGGAGAATCAGGCTGAATATAGAAGGACCAGACGGGAAAGGAGAAACCTAATAAGAAAAGCCGGGAGGGAGCATGAAAAGAGACTGGCAGTGAACATAAAAGGGTCAAGGTCTTCTATAAACATATAAATAATAAAAGGGTGGTGAAAGAAAGATTAGGGCTGATTAGGGACAAAAAAGGGGGCTTGCACATGGAGGCTGGAGAAATAGCAGAGGTATTGAATGAATACTTTGCATCTGCCTTTACAAAGGAAGAAGATGCTACCCAGGCCGAGGTGAGAGAGGAGGTAACTGGTGCACTAGATGAATTTGCAATTGAGGAGGTGGCGTTAGAAAGGCTATCTTTACTTAAAATAGATAAGGTACCAGAACCGGATGAAATGCATCCAAGGGTACTGAGGCAAGTGAGAGTGGAAATTGCAGGGGCCCTAGCGATAATCTTCCAGTCTTCCTTAGATGCAGGGGAGGTGCCAGGGGTCTGGGGAATTGCGAATGTTAAACCCTTGTTCAAAAAGGGGTGCAAGGATAAAGCTGGTAACTACATTTCCATCCAAATCATTGAAGCAATCCCCTCACAGAATGCTGCAACCCAGAAGCATTGACCTTTTTGATCCAGCCACGGACGATTGGTCTCATTATATTGAACACCTCGCGTGCTGTTCCAAGCAAACGAGATTACGGGGGAAGAGGAGAGGCGGGCAATCCTACCTACAGGTGGGAGTAAAGCCTACGGCTTAATTTTAAGTTTGATGGCACCCAGTGCCCCAGATTCAAAAGATTTTTGAATTGGTTGACCTCATGAAGGGTCATTACCAGCCAAAGCCCTCGGTAACGATGCAACGTCTCAAGTTTAATTCAAGGAATAGAGCCCCGGGGGAGACAGTTGCTTGTCATGTGGCAAGTTTGAAACAGTTAACAGAACAATGAAACTTTGGTACATCTTTAAACGACATGTTCAGAGATCCTTTAGTGTGCGGTGTGAATGAGGACACGATTCAGAAAAGATTGCTGCCCGAAACACATTTGGATTTTAAGAAGGCGCTAGAGGTAGCACTGGCCATGGAAAGTGCAGGAAGGGATTCAAAAGCCATACAGGGAGTGCAAAATGGCGCTGTCCTCCACGTTGGGTGGGAAACCCCAGCCAAAAAGGGCATGGAATGCAAGACTCTGCCGAGAAGCAGGAAACAGCCACTGCTAGCAGAAAAATAAAAAGAAACAAAGGAATAATTGCAGCAGATGTGGAAACAAACAATCTTATAATGATTGGCAGTTTAAAAAAAATCAAATTTTTATATTGTCATCAAAAAGGACACTTAATGAGACAGTGCAAGGAAAGAATCAGGCAGACTTTCAAATGAAAGAGAAAACCCCATGTGATTTATAATGTAGAAGAGCCTGAAGCAACAAATTCAGATATTTATTTGTTATTTAATTTGATGGTTGGAAAGACAGAACCAAAAATGTAACAGTGAAGATAAATGGCAGACCTATTGGAATGGAAGTGGACACAGGAGCTTCCACTACAGTAATTGATGAACACACCTTCAAATATCTGAATTATGGTGAACATAAATTAAATTTGGAAGAAACTGATGCCAAATTAAAAACATACACCGGTGAAGACATCCAGGTCAAAGGCATAAGCCAAGTTACTGTCCATTACGGAAGCCAATCATTATAACTACCAGTGTTGGTTTTGAGAGGCAGAACACCAAGCCTCCTGGGACAAAACTGGCTGAGGGATATCAGCCTTGATTGGCCACTGAGATTCCAAAAAGAAATTGAAAATGTTCCAGTTTTGGGAAAGGAGTGTATAAGGACTCAACAACCTGAAGAGAAGCAGGCAACTTATGTCAAAACATGGTAGAACAGCAAAAAGAACTCCATGTTTAATGACAGAGTTCGAGACAAGCTGAGCAATCTCTGAAAGGAAAAAGAAAATCTGCTGAAAGACCTTCACACACTACAAGATTCCCCCAGGTCAGAGCTTGTACCTCTGGAAAAGCATAAAAAGAAACGGAAAGAATTCAGCACTTGTCTGAATAAACCGAAGGATGAGTTGGCAGAGAAGACGCAATAATGCTCAATTTTCCAGGAGGCAGCAACCAAATACAAAAAAGAGATGGAAGAGCTGAAGAATCAGCTACATGAAGCCAAAGAGGTTTTGGAGGCAAAAGTCACAGAATTTTCTAAGAAGCGGTCGGATGAAATTCTGGGAGACTCAACCATTGAGTTCACTCAAGTCGGCCTTGTATCTGAGAGTAGTCTAGCCAATATGGAAAGACGAAAAGAAGGCTGAGATTAAAGTCAATGTTAAAAAGAAGAATGCCCATTGAAAGAAGACACAGGAACACAAATAAGGCACTGATCCCGGTAGCGTATGAGTATCCTTTTGTACATAGGCCTGGAAATCAAATTTCGATGCACTGAGTTGTCTGCCTTTACAAGAAAATGATGAAGATGTCTCAGTTCCACAGGAACTTGTTTTATTGTTAAATTTCTTAGATTCATCGCCGGTATGTGCTCAACAGATTAGAGACTGGACAAGTTGGGACCCAGTCCTATCTCAAGTACGAGAGCAAGTGCTTCATGGTTCATCACAAGAGCCTGTATCTGACGAAATGAAGCCGTACTTCAACTGAAGGCATGAAATAACCAGCCAGGATGGTATCTGAATGTGGGGAGCACGAGTGATAGTTCCTCCAAAGGGAAGAAAGCCATTGTTAATTGAGCTACACAGTGCAAATCCGGGAATATCCTGAATGAAGATCATAGCATGCAGCTATCTTTGGTTGCCTGGGATGGATGGAGAAATAGATAGTTTAATGAAGAATTGTGTTCAGTGTCAGAAATTGCAAAAGTTACTTTCAACACTCCCTTGGGACTGGTCAGGAAGACCATGGGTACGATTACACTTTGACTAAATGGAATCTTTCATGGGAACAATGTTCCTGTTCATTGTTCATGCTCATTGAAAATGGATGGACATATATGAGGTGAAGTCGCCAACGTCTTCTGCTACAATTGAGAAGCTACGTCAAAGTTTTGCCATTAATGGACTACTAGAAGTGGTGGTTTCTGATAACGGAACGGCATTTACGAGTACTGAGTTTCAATGGTTTTACAGCCTCAACGGTATCACTCATGTAAAAACTTCACCCTCCTCACCCTTCCTCAAATGGACTGGCTGAAAGGGCGGTTCAAACATTCAAGGCAGGCATGAAGAAGCTAACTGGAGATTCCTTAGCAACCAAGCTGGCACACTTTCTTTTTCATTATAGGGTCACCCCTCACACAACAACAGGTGTCACACCTGCGGAGTTATTGATGAAATGCTGTCTCAGGATGAGATTGAGCTTAATAATGCCGAATTTAGGGGGAAAGGTGGAAAGGAGTCAGGGAAGCCAGAAAAGTAGATACGACTAGCATAGGCGTGAGGAAATTTACCATGGGAGAGACGGTATATGTGAAGAACTTTGGAGAAGGGCCAAAGTGGTTATCGGGCAAAATAAATGCAGTGACTGGACCTCTATCTTACCACGTGGAGGTGGAAGGCTGAGTCATATGGAAACATGTGGATCATCTAAGGAAAAGAGAAACAAATCACCAAGAAATGATTCCACCAGTGTTCACGACCGGGACAACATTTCCTGTTAAGAGAACTCAACCTAGTACAGATGTGTCTGATGTGTCGAATGTACCTGCAAGAGTTGAGGAAACGGATTTGCAGGTACCCACTGAAGAACCTGGTATTCAGACAACCCCAGAAAATGAGGTTCCTGACAAAGCATCTGAAGTTGTAGAGCTGAGACATTCTACACACCAAAGGAAACCCCCAGAAAGACTGAATTTGTAAATTACTTATCTGTGTAAATAATTTGTTATTTTGAGAAAACTATAATTGTAAATGTAAAATGTGTTTCTGAGTAAAGGGGGAGGGATGTAGTAATTATGGTTTTATGTAATGTGTAGTACACCTTTGAGAAAGGAAGATCACATAATCTCGTGTAACCAATAGAGGAGTAGCGCGGGCTACCTCAGTAGTTAGTTGTCTGTGGTTAGGAGGAGAAGTATGGAGACAGGGTTTGATGTAGAAGCACACAGGTGTAGCTGCTGAGCACCTTGAAATAAACAGAATGTGTTCCACCTCAGAAGTGTCTGCTGATCTATTCTATCTATAGTACCAACTCAGTCACCCTGCAGCAAGTGTGCAACTGGGATTCACAAGTCCCAACACAAGGAAACCTTTCTGCAGGTGCCTTTTACATTCACAGCACATAAACACTTAACACTCACTGAATTGGCAAGCATATCCTTTTGAAAAGAACCTTTTGCAGTCAAATAAGGAGTGGAAAAAAGGGAAGATATTCTACTCGTCCTCACCTGATCGTAACAGTGCACAGTGTAAGGTAATAGGATTAATCACCAATTTGCATGTGGTTAGCTGCTCTTAGCTAGTGACAGTTGGTATGGCGGGCGGGGGGAGGTGGGGTGGCACAACAACTGGCTTCAGCTCCCCAGTCTAAGGAAGGGAATAACCAGCCAAGATTCTCGATCCTGATCATATATAGTAAATCTTGCCTTTGAATCAAAGGATTGTAAGTTTGTGCCCCAATAGAGACTTGAACATATAATGTAAGCTAACTTTTCAGTGCAGCACTAAGGGAGTCTGCACTGTTGAAACTGCTGCTGCCTTTTAGATGAGACCTTAAATCAAGGTCTGTCTGTTCAGGTGAATGTAAAAGGTTCTTTGATGCTATTCAAAGATCAGCAGAGAAATGCTCCTGGCCAACATTTACCCTTCAAACATCATCACTGAAACAGATTAACTTGTTGTTTATCTCAGGAAATCTTGATGTGTACAAATTGACTGCTGCATTTGCTGACATAACAGCAATGACTCTGTTTTAAAAGTAATTACAATTTGGGATGCATTTTCATACTACAAACATTTTGCAATCAGTCAGGAAATGAAGTAAGTTTTGAGTTTTCAAAAGGCAAAACATTCTGCATGTCATGGATTCAAGTTATAGGGAATATCAGTAGACATCAGCAGACATATTGGGACAAGTGTCTCCTGATGACCAGTAGAAGAATTGTGTACCTTAAATTGATGTGACTGATATATTGGGATTCTGTCACCAATAATTGACCAAATGTTAATCTAGGTGAGCGCACTCTTTAGTGTTGATCTGCTGACAAAAACAACAACAGCTTACATTAAGATAGCACTTTTCGCATAGTAAAATGACCCAAGACTCTTTGCATGAACATTATGAAACAAAGTTTGATCTCAAGCCATACAAAGAGATTTTAGTACAGGTGACTAAAAGCTTAGGTGATGAGGCAAATTTTAAGGAATGGCTTAAAAGAGGGGAGAGAGGCAGAGAGGTTTAAGGAGAGAGTTCTAGAGCTTAGGGCATAAGCAGCTGAAGGCGCAGTTGGCAATGGTGGAGCAAGCAAAATTACGGATGTGCAAGAGCCCAGGACTGGAGGAGCGTAGAGATCTTGGAGAGTTATAGGTCTGAAGGGGGTTACAAAGATAGGAAGAGAGAGAGAGACCATGGACGGGTTTCAAAACAAAGATCAGGATTTTGAAATCGAGGTATTGCCAGATTGTTGATGTACATCAGCAAGCACATGGGTGCAGGGCAAATGGGACCTGGTGCGAGTTAGGATACAGACAACTGAGTTTTGGATGAGCTCATGGAAGGAATAAGGCGGGAAGGTGGCCAGGTAAGCATTGAAATAGTTGAGTCCTGACCTACCAAGGGCATGGATTAGGGTTTCAGCAGCAAGTGAGCTCAGGCAAGGCCAGAGATGTAGGATATTATGGAGTAGAAGTAGATGGTCCTTGGTGATGGCAAGGATATGAGGTTGGAAACTCAACTCAGGATGCCAAACTATGTGGTTCAGCCTCAGACAGAAGTCAGGGAGAGAGATAGGGAAGGCACTAAGTGGTGGGACTGAAGGCTATGGGTGGAACCGTCCTAGATTTGCACTAAGTGTTTTAGCAGGCGAGAAAAAGGACATTTTACCCGCTGGCCACAATGGTGGGTTTTCATGCCATATCATTCCAATCCCACCTCATTAATCATGCATTCCCGGGAAACACGCCGTTTCACTGATGGGTAGCCTTCGATTCGCCCGCCACGCCGTCACCTCGCCACTTCCTCACTTTGGGCGCCATATTTAAAGTGCAGCCACGCGCACACCTCTCAGAGCTTCCACCCCAGGACTGCTGCACAGAAGACATGGCCCTGGAAGGCAAGAAGACTGCAGGCCCCTGATTCAGTGACGCATCCCTGGGATGCCTTTTGGACACTGTTGGAGCCCACCATGATGTCCTCTACCCCCCACTCTGGCTGCAGGAGGCCCATCAGTGTCACCACACTGGCTTGGGAGGCGGTGGCAGTGGTGGTCAGTGCCAAAGCTGCACAGAAGAGGTTCACCATCCAGTGCAGAAAGGGGATGAATGATCGCATCCGTGTCACCAGGGTAAGGTAAACGCCTCATCACTCTGAACTCGCACACTCACAAGCCCATTGCACATTCACTGGCATCTCACTCACTGCCAGCTCAAGGGACATCACCACTCACTCTCTCACACACACCCTCACACCTCCATCTGGCCTCATCTTGTCTGGAGACTGCCTCCTCAGCCCTCACCATCGTGAGGCCACTTGCACAGATCAACAGGTGTCCCCACAAACACCCTTGGATACTCTCCTTCCCCAGTAATGCCCTAGCCCTGCAGCCTCTTCCCTTGCCTGAGGCCACTTCTCCCCCTTCCCCAAGTAAGACCTTGTCCTGCAGCTGTTGAAAAGCCACCCCAACCTTATGGCTGGTCTGATAGATAAAGACCTGCCATGAGCACCACTAAAAGTGATCTGGTGCTGCCTGTGAAGCCTGGCGCTGATGACTGCAAGTGCTGCCCGAAGCAAGGTAGGCAAATAAACCTTGAAGTCCCGAGCGAAGTGCAGCTCGCCAGATGCACGTCACTTATGTACAGTTGTGAAACATGTTGGTGGCCGGGATGACCCGAGCAAGCTGGGATTATAATGATATGCAGATGTATTATAATGAAGTTCCCAACGTGCGGCGGTGGGAAACGTGGTTTGCCATTGATGGACAGAGCGGACGATCGCAAACTGGTTTCACAGCATCGTGAAATCGACTTTTGGCCTTCCTGCCATATTGTTCGCTCACACCCATCGCCAGGGGGCACGGAAAATTCTGCCCAGTGGCTTCAGTCACCCAATATTTAATTAGAGGATATTTCTCGTCATTCAATACGGGATGTTGGACTGGCAGCATAAAAAAAATCAGAGGCAGTGGATGGGTCTAAAGATGTGGTGGAGAGGTGGAGTTCCATCTTGTCAGCATACATATGCAACTTGACTTTTTGGATGATGTTTCCAAGAGATAGCATGTTAATGAGTGATGACTCCAGAGATAATAGCGTGGGAATGGGAAATGAAGGCATTGCACATGATTCTCGGGTTATGACTAGGTGAAAAGGAATGGGACAAAATGAGGACAGACCAATTCAGCTGGACAATGGAAGAGAAGTGCTGGAGGAGTTTGGTGTTGTGAACCATATCAAAGACTGCAGAGATGTTGAGAAAGGTAAGAAGGTGGAGTTTACCACGGTTCACAGTCACACCGAATGTTATTTGTGAATGCTGTGGCAGATGGATACTGATTCGAGGCGTTCAAACATGGAATTGTGGGGAAGGTGGGCAAGGATTTGGGAGGTTACAACATATTAGAGCTCTTTGGAGAGGAGGAGAGTTTGAAGATGAATGGTAGTTTGTGAGGGCAGATGGGTCATGGGTGGGCTTTTTGAGGAGGGGCTGGTGATGGCAGGTTTGAAAGGAAAGTGGATAGCATCTGAAGAGAGAAAACTGTTAAAAATATAGGGCCACCACTTCCGACGGAGTAGCAATTAAGTCAGATTACCAGACCTCTCGAAAGTTTTAACCTGAAAATCCAGCCGATTCTATCTCGCTCGACCTTCTGACTCAGGCCAGGTGAGATCGGGGCAGTGCAGCATGTTACTGAGGCCTAGCGCCAAGGGCTGTAGAGTCGAAGGTAAATAAGCCATGCCTTTTTTTTGCTGCACTAGCTGCCGTAAACCAAGTAAGGTTAAACATCCAGACATGTTTAAAGGTCTTTGACAAGGTAAGTGTATAAAGTAAGTGTGAGAAGGGGTTGGGGAGGGTGGGGGTTTGGTTCAGGCCTTGTGGGGTGGGAGGGGTGAGTTGGTTTGGGCCTAGGGGTGCGGTTGGGTCAGGCCGGGTCTTCAGGGCGGGTGGGGTGGTCAGGTCATGCCTTGGGAGGGGGTCCTGTTGGGTCAGATTGGGCTTTGTGGGGGGTTGGGGCAGGTTGGTTTTGGGTCTGGCCTTGGGATGGGAGAGTGGATCGGGTCAGTCCTGGGGGTAGTAGGGATTGAGGGAAGTCCCGAGTGGGCTGTGGGGAAGTCCTGTGAGGTGACGGGGGCCAGGGGTGGGGGGGGAGGGGGTGTTGGGAGTCCCAATGGGAGGGGGTGGAGGGGGGTCGGGGAGTCCCGTGTGGGGAGGGGAGTCCCATGGGGGAGCTGGTGTGGGTCTACAATAGTTATCCTGATGCTAGAAGCGGTTTTAATTCCTCTAACTTTTTCTGTGTAACTATTGATGTAACACAGCCGGAACCACTTGAAGTTTACGATTTAAATTGCATTTTTCGGATAGTTCCTAGTGCAGGGTAATTTCCCATGGGGAGTTTGAACTTCCTGGGCAATTGCCATGAAATCCTTACCTGGGAACTTCTTTGGGGGAGTTGGGGGGGGTTTCCCCAGCGCATCTTTGGGGTACCCCCCAACATATGACACCCAGGAGCTCGGAAGTTACAGCCCTTAAATCTAACATGGGGGCCAGGCTGGTGGGTGCTTCTACATTTTAACTGTATCTCCTTTTTTTATGGTCCTCTACAGAATTTGCCAACTAAAAGACCTGTTGCTTGCATTCATGTGCATTGGCTAAGAAATGAGTGACATAAACGGCAGAAAACTCAGGACAGTGCTTTGCACTGCAATAGACTTGTGGACATTTCACTTAGTTTGTTCTTAATTTGGCATTTTCCAAGCTCACAGTTTCAAGATGATCAGGCAGTCGAGACAACCACATATCGGGGTAGATCTTGATTTTGTGCGGTAGTGTAAATGAGTGCTTGAAAACCAGTAGCCTGTTTTACATCTCTTATGGTTTTTATTTCTAATTGAGTCAGTGGAAATAAAAATGAGGAGAGATGTAAAAAGGGATGCAAATTCACATTCAGCCATTTGACTCAATCGCACAAAGCCTAAATTACCCACCTTCAAAGTTATTCGTGACACACATATATAGGTGGAAAGGCTCTCATGTTATTTCACAGTGTAAGAAATGGTAGACTTGCTGTGAAACTTTGGTTCAGACATCCCTCCACTTGAGCTGGTGATAGATGCATGTGTTATCTTCACATGGTTAATGTGCACTATGCCTTTACCTGCAAGTGTTTCATAAATCATTTCTACACTGAAAGCTGGTGTCATCTGAAATTTATTGCATGGTTTGAAGATATAACCACAGGGGTCTTTGCAAATCCCTTACTGTTCAATACCATGTAATTTATGGGATTTTAAAAGAAATAAAACTTCATTCATAAAATAAAAGCCGACTTGCAATGACCTAGCTCATACAGCGTAATGTTTGGACACTGTTTTAATTAATAAATAGTATTCTGGGAAAAAAACAGGCATCAAAGAATTGAAAGAAAATGTCCAATGCATCCATTCTGTTGATCCAATGTTAGAGTTTGAGCATCACATACTGTGCTTATTTACAATGCATAACAACGATATCTAAGAGTAAATATGGAATCGGCATAATGAAAATAGTAGCTAAGTACCTGCTCAATTGTAGTTAATTTGTATCTACCCCTCAAGCTGATATGTGGCCAAAAGCACCAGAATGGAAATAAAACGCATAGCTTTATCTCTGTGTTACTTTGTGATTCCCTGCTGAGCTTCTCGTTCATGGGGTCCTTTCATATTATTCATTCCCTTCCATTTTAAAATGACACCAAGCTTTTTCTAAAACAGGTCTGAGGTAAGAGGCCAGGACTACTCCCTTCTAACCCATTTCTAGTCCCAGCTTCACAATTGTCTCCACACCACGCCCCCCATCCCGCCCCCAGAAGAAATCCCAGTGCGACATCGATGAGGGCAGAGACTTGGCCAAACAGACCTTCACTCTTCTAACCTTTCTTTCTGGGGAACCAGGTGGGGTGGTGGGGGGTGCGGGTGGTGGGCATGGGTGAAGGTGCATGATTGGAAAAGTTGACCCCGCTATTTTTATTCTAAGTATTTTACTCTCTGTATCTTGATTTGTTTAATTTAACTTGTAAATGCACCCAAAATTAGTTTAGCTTGAAAAAATAGGGCTGATAGTGTAGCAGTTTACATCTTTCAAAGAGACAGGCGATGTGGTAGACAACCCACATGATTTCTAGGAACTGATATAATCTTTAGGGGATAAATGCTAATCCTCCCTCCACATTCTAAAAGCCAGTGTACATAGGGACACATTGGTCAGATCATAATAAACTAGTCTTAAGTGCAAAACACCTTTTTGCCATGAACACAAGACAAATGAGTTGGGAGAGGATAGACCATAAAACTACACTGCACTCATTGTACCTCTGTCTCTCTCGTGTACCTGAGACAGAGGTAAAATAACGACTGCACTCATTCTACCATTATTGACAACAGGATATTTTGTTAACAAAAAACAAAAGAAACAACCCAAAGAAACGAGACTCTGGCCAGTGTTACAAAACAACCGAACAGGAAGTCTGAATCCTTTTCTATAAAAAAATAAGTAAGACTCAATCTTTCAATGATGCATGCACTTTAATAATTCTCCTTCTGTAACAATGCACAAGAATTAATAAAACACTTAATGGAACAATCCACTGACCCCAACAATGAACTTAATCCAACAATGTAGCCATCCTAACAATGCACTGAATCGAGCATGTACTTAGCCTAACTTATTTTTTTTGAAAAATATACTTTATTCATAAAATATCTGGAAGAACATTGCAAAACATTCCTAAATTGCCATCACAAAAGATGCAATCGGATACAACCTTTACATATGGATCAGGAGGTGCTTCAATGCAATCTATGAATATTACAGTCATTTCAATATGGCGATTACAGAAGGTCAGACAGTGGATAGTTAACATAACAATGTTCAACTGTACTGACTCAAACAATCTACTGACCCTCACATCAGATTCACCCTATTCACCTTTAAGATGTGTTTGCCATGACCCACTCAGCCTCATGTATACAGAACTAAACAACACTCTTACAATCTCATCAACATAAGTTTCCAAAATCTTAACAGCTCTCTGACATCATATCATGATAATTAGACACAGAACGCATAACCAAATGCCAGGGTCAAATATCATATCACCAGGCTCAGGTACCGCTATGCCAGCTCAGCTGCATGCTAACCAACAGACTACCACAGTTCAATACAAGACAGCCAGGCATCAGGTAAATTTACATCACACTGGCACCAGAGATTAAACACATACACCGGGCACTCCATAGACATATAAGTTTTATTTATTTACTCTTTCATGTGATGTGGGCATTGTTGGAAAGGCCATCATTTATTGTCCATCCCTAATTGGCCTCAAGAAAGTGATGGTGAGCTGCCTTCTTGAACTGCAGGAGCCCATTAGGTGTAAGTACTTCCACAGTGCACTTCCAGGATTTTGACCCAGCAATGATGAAGAAATGGCAATACGTTTCTAGGCCCATGCATACCCAAAAATGTGGTGCCAACTGGTGGAGCTACAACACGGAAGTACATGCATGCTAAATAGTGGAAGCAGCATGCTATGGACAGAGCTAAGAGTCCCCACAATTAATGGATCAGATCAGAGCTCTGCAGTCCTGTCACATCCAGTTAGGAATGGTAGTGGTCAGTTAAACAACTAATGGGAGGAAAGGCTCCATAAACATCCTGATCCTCAATGATGCCAGAGCACAGCATGTGAGTGTAAAAGACAATGCTGTAGAGCTTGCAACCACCTTCAGCTAGAAGTGTCGAGTGGTTGATCCAAGCCGGCCTCCACCTGATGTCCTCACCATCACGGGAGTCACGTAATATCAAGAAATGGTTGAGTCCAGTGGATACAGCAATCTCCAGCAATGGATACTACAACCCAGTCGGAGTACTGAACATTTGTGCTCCAGAACTACCTTTGCCTCTAGCCAAGCTGTTCCAGTACAGATGCAACACAGACATCTAACTGACAAAGTGGAAAAATGTCCAAGTATGCCCTGTCCTCAAAAAAGAGCAGGATGAATCCAATCTGCCAATCACCACCTCATCAGCCTACTCTCAATTCTTAGCAAAGTGATGAAAGGCATAATTGACAATGATATCAAGCGGCACTTACTTAGCCCATGATGCTCAGTTTGGGTTCTGCCAGGGCCACTTGTCTCCAGACTTTTTTATAGGCTTAGTCCAGACTTGAATTCCAGGGATGAGGAGAGAGTGATTGCCATTGACATCAAAGCAGTGTTTGACTGGGTGTGGCACTAAGGAACCCTAGTAAAATAGAAGTCAATGGGAATCAGGGGAAAAACTCTCCATTGGCTGTAGTCCTACCTGTTGCTAATATCTAGTTTCATAATTCATATGTTTTAGAAAATAACTTTTAGTTTGGGTATTGGGTTTAGATTAAATGAAGATAAATGGAAACACCTGATTGGAAGCTGGTAACAGCCCATTAAGAATGCAGATCAAACAAGCCTGGGTTAATTATAGTTAAAAGGTAATCTGTGTTTATCTTATGAGTTCGGAGTTATAAGTGTGAAAAGACTGAACCGTGGAATGAGTGTTGTTGGCTAGGTGAGAAGACAGTGCAAGAGGAGGACCCTGGGACAGGCAGTCAGCAGCACCTAGGAGAGAGTGGGAGAGGAGGACCCTGGACAGGCAGTTAGTAGCACCTGACATCACTGAAAAAAAATATAAGTTCATTGGTTGGTGAGGAACTGCTGTGAGGGTGTGTCATCAAGTAGCTGAGAATTAGAAAACGATATTATTTTTAAAAGAAGGGGCTACTTACATTTAAATAAGAAACACAAGCAATCGGGAAATAAAGTTAAGTCAAGGGCAGGTAAAATAGAGTTGATAAGTAAACCAAAGTAAAATAAAGTTAACGCAGGGGAAGTAAATTGAAGCCTTGGCAGGACAGCTCGGTAGTGTGGAATGCATGTCCTGTAATATGTGGGAAATTGTGGATGCTACCAGCATTCTAGATGGCCACATGTGTAGGAAGTGTCACCAGCTGCAGAACCTTGAGCTCTGGGTTTCCGAGCTCGAACAGCAGCTGGAGACACTGTGGCGCATCCGTGAGGCTGAGAGCTCCATGGTTAGCACATTCAGAGAGATGGTCACACCACAGCTTAGAAGCCTGGAGGCAGAAAGGGAATGGGTGACTGCCAGACAGTCCAAGAAAATTATGCAGGTAGTGCAGGAGTCCCCTGTGGTCCAACTCACCAATCGGTTTTCTGTTTTGGATACCGGTGAGCGTATTGGTTTCTCAGAGGTTTGCAATCAGGCCCAAGTTTGTGGCACCACAGTCAAATCTGCTGCACAGGAGGGGAGAAAGAAGAGGGGAAGAGTAGTAGTAATAGTGGATTCAACAGTTAGGGTTAATAGAGAGATGTTTCTGTGGCCATCGACGTGATTCCAGGATGGCATGTTGCCTTGCTTGTGCCAGGGTTAAGGATGTCAAGGAGCGGCTGCAGGACATTCTCCTGGGGGAGGGTGATCAGCCAGGGGTTGTGATCCACGTTGGTACCAATGACTTAGATCGGAAAGTGGATGAGGTCCTGAAAGCAGACTTTACGGAGCTAGAAAGGAGATTGAAAAGTAGGACCTCTAAAGCAGTAATCTCAGGATTACTCCCAGTCCCACATGCTAGTGAGGATAGAAAATAGGAGAATTGAGTGAATAAAGATGTGGCAGGAAAGCTGGTGTAGGAGGGAGGACGTCAGAATTCTGAGGCATTAGGGCTCGTTCTGGGAAAGGTGGGTCCTGTACAAGCCGAGCGGGTTACACCTGAACAGGACTGCGACAGGTATTCTCGCAGGGAGATTTGCTAGTGCTGTTGGTGGGAGTTTAACCCAGGTTGGCAGGGTGATGGGAACCTGAGGGCAAATTGAGAGTAAGGAACGGGAGATGGAGAATTAGCATGTGACTCTGAAAAACCGAAGCAGCACTGGTTAAAAAGTGTACAATACAAGAATTTGGCAGTTTTAAGAGGTATATATGTAAAAGCAAGGAGAATAGTAAATAAAGCCGATAGACACATGGCAACATGATATCATCGCTACAATGGAAACTTGGCTTAAGGAAGGGCAAAAATGGCAGCTCAACATCCCTGGATATAGAGTTTTCAGGCAGGATGGGGGGAGGTGATTAAAAAAAAAGGTGGGGGTGTAGCACTATTGGTTAAAGAAACAATTACAGCTGTGAGGAGGGATGTTATACTAAATGAAGCATCAAATGAGGCCATATGGTTTGAGCTCAGAAATAAAAAAGGGACAGCCACACTGCTAGTACTGTACTATAAAATGCTGGTTAGACCACAGATGGAATTTTGTGCACAGTTCTGGTCATCACATTACAGGAAGGACATAATTGCTCTCGAGAGAATGTAAAGGCGATTTACAAGAATGTTGCCAGGTCTTGAAAATTGCAGTTATGAGGAGAGATTGAATAGGCTAGGGTTGTTGCTAGAGGGGGTTAAGTGGTGACCAAAAGAGGTGTACATAATTATGAGGGGCCTAGATAGGGTAGACAGTAAAGACTTGTTTCCCCTAGCTGAGGGGTCAATTACCAGGGGGCATGGATTTAAGGTGATTGGTAGAAGGATTAGAGAGGACATGAGGAAAAATTTTTTCACCCAGGGTTTGGTGGGCATCTGGCATCTGGAATTCACTGCCTAAGTTGGTGGTTGAGGCTGAAACACTCAACTCATTTAAAATGCACCTGGATCTATACATGAAATGTTGTAACCTGCAAGGCTACAGACCAGGTGCTGGAAAGTGGGATTAAAATGAGCAGCTAGTTTCTATTTTCTCTTTTTGGCTGGCGCAGACATGATGGACTGAATGACCTCTTTCTACATTGTAACTTTTCTTTGGTTCTATGGTTATTGTGCATCCCTAATTGCCCTGAGAAGGTGGTGGTAACCTGCCTTCTTGAACCATGACTCATCTCTGGATCTCTTGGTAAAGCCTGGGCTGATAAGTGTCAAACAATATCCTGAGGATTGCCATTAGTTATAAACTTAGCTATAAATGTGGTGGCTACTAGAGCAAGGAATTGTGCAGCAAGTGACTTAAGCTCCTGATCCTTGTTGAGACTTGCCTGTCCCAATTGCACACTTGTTGCGGGGTGACCGAGTTGGTACTTTAGATAGAGTAGTTCTGCAGACACTTCTTAGGTGGAACACATTCTGTTTATTTACAAGGTACTCAGGAGCTACACATGTGTGCTTCTACACCAAACTCTATCTACATACTTCTGCTGCTCACTTGCAGACTACTGACTTCCAACTAACTGGCGTTAGCCCGCGCTACTCCACTATTGATTACACAAGATCATGTGATCTTCCTTTATAACATCCTTCTTAAAGGTATACTACATCTTAGGTAAAACCATAGTTACCACACTCCTCAAAATCCATCCACCATCTACAAGGCATAAGTCAGGAGTGTGATGGAATACTCTCCCCTTGCCTGGCTGAGTGCAGCTCCAACAATATTCATACAGCTTAACTCAATTTAGAACAAGGTAGCCCACTTGATCGGCACGACCTTAAACATTCAATCCCTCTCTACTAGTGCACAGTGGCAGCTGTGTGTACCATGTTTAAGATGCACTGTAGCAACTTGCCAAGATTTCTTCAAAAACACCTGCCACTAAACCCATGATCGCTACCACCATGAAGAACAAGAGCAGCAGATGCATGGGAACACTACCAACTGAAAGTTCCTCTCCAAGCCATACATCATCCGGACTTGGAAATGGATCACCCTTCCTACACTGTTGCTGGGTCAAATTACTGAAACTTCCTTCCGAACAGCACTATGGGAGTACCTCCACTACACAAACTGCAGCAGAAGACCACTACCTTCACAAGGGCAATCAGGGATGCACAATAAATGCTGGCCTTGACAACAAAACCCACATCCCATGAATAAATTTTTAAGAATGTTGCATTGATGCACGTTGGTTAGTATGACTACAGTAAATCTTTGCAATCAAATAGACCCAAGACCATTGGGAAAGTGTTTTGATTTTCTAACAGTTGCAGCTTTTGAAACTTTATGCTTAAGGCCTGAAATTACCTTGATGAATATATGTACAATTAAACTTCACCTAAGACTCCTCTCTCCTGTTTAAGATGAATGGGTTAACACCATCAATGAATTGGCTGAGAAAGGAATTAATGTTCATGCATTCATATCCCAGAGTTTAACTTCAGGGCCCGTAAAAGAAGGTATAAGCATTTCAAGCTTTTAATGATAGGATATGTAGCAAATAATTTGCGTATATTATTATTTAACCAGAGATATTTTTCAAACAGTGCAGCATTTCCATTGATGCAGTAACAAGTACTCTTTCCCCATTTTTTCTAAGCTTTTTTCAGCATCTTTAGCACTGTACTAGTCACAGTCTACTTGACATTGAATATGACGCAATACTTGTGCTGTAATAGAAAAAGCAGGCCTTGGAGCTGACTGCTGTATTAGCAGCTGCAATGCTATATCATGAAAAGTCTTGTTCACCTATTTCTAAGGCACTTGCATGGCTGTATAGTTTGAGCACTTTCTGCTTTAATGTCAGATCTGTCAGGAGAAGAGGGTTAACTTATTCTTAGTTGCTGATGGCAACGAAGCATAATTTGAGCACCCGCCTCACAAATCTGAAATTAAAATAGAAAATGCAATGGAGGGAAACTTCCGATCAAACAAGCAAACTGGCATTGTCTGCATGCTGGGGATACAGGCACTTTCAAATCAAAGTGATCTGAGCTGGGCCAAATTAAGATCTTTGAGAGAAACAAATCTGTACGGAATAGTTGTACAGATAATCCTGAGACTATGGGTCGAATGTTCTATGCCCGCTGGTGTCGGGTGTGTTTGGTGGCGTGAGTGGACAAAATGGTGAGAAGGCCAAAAATTGGTTTCATGTGAAACCAGTTTGCGATCGTCCGCTCACCCCGTCGATGGTGGGCTACCTTTCTTGCAATTGGATCTTGTGAACTTCATTGTAATGCATCTGCATATCATTATAAGGGCAGCTCACTGGAATCATACCCCACCCCGCTGGATCGTCCGAGCACATCGGTGTGATTGCATGCCGATGTGTTTCACAACAGGATGTATAAGGTGTGCACTAGGCGGGCTGCATTTTGAGGGGAACTCAGAGGTGAATGCACAGTAATGTTGCGCAGCACTTGCAAGGGTCGCCTGTTGGACTTGAAGGGTGAGACACGTTGGGGAGCTGCAAGGGCAGCCCGGCGATTGAGGTGACTTGGGCTGGGGGGATGAGGGTTGCCCAGCTGTTGAGGCAATTTGGGGGGTGTGGGCAAGGGCTGCCCAGCAGTTAAGGTGACTTGGGGATAGGGGAGGCAAACCTGCCCAGAGGTTGAAGGAAGTGCACAAGCATG
Source organism: Cetorhinus maximus (assembly GCF_964194155.1). Classification (NCBI taxonomy): domain Eukaryota; kingdom Metazoa; phylum Chordata; class Chondrichthyes; order Lamniformes; family Cetorhinidae; genus Cetorhinus; species Cetorhinus maximus. The sequence goes on along the minus strand of NC_135881.1, from coordinate 171,803,462 downwards.
TGTGGGGTGTGGGGGGAGGGAAGCGGCCACACATTAGGGAAGCCTTGTATAAAGTGACCATTCCTCTGCAGCAGAGACAGTTCAGATACCGCCATATTGACATGTGGAGCCGGGCTTCTAGCTTATCTGCCCGCTCAAGCAATGCAGAGGCATCAAAGTGCCACCAAGTGCTCCAGAGCTTTTCACATTCCCGGCACAGACTCCAAAGTAATGAGCATTTTAGTGGACTGCAGGACAGTTGGACGATTGGGCATGTTGTACAATCTCCTTGCTGAAGCTGACTATGGAGCAGTCACTGGTGGAGGCGCTCACAGCCCCTTGCAATGTCATCATTCAGGTTTGGACCAGTCACCCCCATGGTTGAAGCTAACACTGCAGCCTTGCAGTGCGGGTTAGGAGAATGTCTGCACCTGAGCTGAGAGCACAGCCTGAGATCCAATGGGCAAAGCTGCCGACAGTTGGTCAGGTGGAGTGGAGCGGAGAAGGGTTTTGGGCAGCCATGCAGCGCATTAAACTCTGGCCATCCAAGTGCTGGACAGCACTCTCCAGGATGCGTTAAGGGGCCTTTAGACTTAAACAAGAGAGGTTCTTAGAACACTCAGGCTAACCCATGTGTCTCTCTTTTTCATCCTGCTTCCTGCAGGAGTACATCAGGAGCATGGAGCCTGGTGACCTAGCTATATGCCTCGTGGCTTACAGAGAGTGAAGACGACTGAGAGGTGCCTGGCTGGGCAGAGGGAGCAACAGCACCCTCAGAAAGTAGGGGAGGCTGGGACTCCTGCACACACTACTGAAGATCCACAGTGAGACATCACCAGTGGGCGCCATGCTAGACTCAGGGTCGATAGACGCTGCCTTTCATTCCTACAGATGACCAAGAACCAGTGTCACTGAAGACTGCGCGTGTCTAAGGAACGGGTCAGTAACTTCTGCCAGCTACTGCAGGATTTGGTGCCACTGGGGCATGGAGGGCATCCATTGCCAGCGGCCATGAAAGTGGTTGCGGCGCTCAATGTTTATGCCAGTGGCTCCTTTCAGGGCTCCACAGGTGACCTCTGTGGGATATCACAAGCCTCCACCCACAAGTGTATCCATGAGGTCACGGATGCCATCTTCGCGAGGGCACACAGCTTTGTGCATTTTGCCCGGGACCAGGAGAGCCAGGATGCAAGAGTGATTGGATTTGCCCAGATCTCGGGTTCCCCACAGGTGCAGGGTGCGATTGACTGCACTCACATGGTGCTCAGATCTCCATGGCAACACACGGTCAACTATGTCAACCGCAAGGGATTCCATTCCCTGAATGTGCAGCTGGTGTGCGACCACCACAAATGCATCCTGCAGGTTGGCGCATGGTTTCCAGGGAGTGTGCATGACTCCCACATTCTGTTGGTCACAGATTCCTGACGTCTTCCATGGACCACAGAAGCTGCAGGGATGGCTCCTCATGGACAAGGGCTACCTGCAGAGGACGTGGCTGATGACACCCATGCGGTGACCTCAGACTGCAACAGAGCGAAGGTATAATAAGACTCATGCTGCAACTCGCAACTTGATAGAGCAAACCTCTGGGATGCTGAAAATGAGGTTCCAGTGCCTGGACTGGTCTGGTGGAGCCCTGCAATATAGTCCACAGAGGGTGTCACACATCGTCATTGCCTGCTGTGCTCTACCAACCTGGTGCTGCAATGGGGAGAGGACCTAGCTGACGAGGAGATGGAGGAGCTGGAGGTCTCCTCCGATGAGGAGGACATGGACAGGGATGAGGGTGAGGAGGTCCTCAAAGGCGACGATGACGGGGATGAGGCCCTCACACTGGGCAGACGAGGTAGGCATGCTCGGGAGGCCCTCATAGCTGCTAGATTTGTGGAGGATGATGATGACATGTGCAGTGAAAACACTCCATAGATCTTCACATAGCCTCCGAGAATATCTGACTCCTATCTGGCCGAGGGCAGCTCACTTGCGCTCTGTGATCAGGGTCATATCATGGAGACACAGCCATGATACTGTAAAAGCACCTGATCCTTGTCAACCTTCAGCACCTGACCCCTTCAGGAGCACAACATCACTGGTCACCGATGCTGAAGAGATGGAGGCCAGCCCCATCTCAAAAGTGATGAGAGCACACAGAGAGAATGACAGAACTTTGTGACACCTGCCCACAACATTCTGGCAGCAATGACAAGCACCATTGAGATGCAGGTATCAGTAATGTTTCCAAGGAGTGTGAGGCAGCACCGTCTCTTTGGTCTGAAGGCTGCACAAAGCACAGGGAAGAGGCCCTGGACTGAGACACCTGCATTTATCTTGTGTAGAAAGGTTTCACATCTGAGTGACACAAACACTGCTCATCAGAACAAGGAGCCATAGGCAGGGAGACATTCTTGGGAGTTTATTTACAATAGTGAACATTCTGTACAAGTGATTAATACCCATGCCCAGGATGTACAGCTGTGGCTCAGTTCATAGCACCCTCGCCTTTGAATCAGAGGGTTGTGGGTTCATGTCCCACTCCTGGAAACCAAGAACTGTGATTGTACTCGAAAGAGTTGCAATCTGTGACTGTTGATAACTCGAAAGAGTTACATCTTCTTGACACCCGGTGCGGAAGGGGGTCGGGAAGGAGGAGGACCTCCTCGTGAACCTGCTCCTGGGCCTGGCCAAGTTGGCCATCAACAGGTCCAGGCAGCGGGCGATCGAGGGGGGAGTCCCGCCCGATTGTTTGTCCCTCTTCCGCGGCTACGTTCGCGGCCGGGTGTCCCTGGAAAGGGAGCACGCGGTGTCTGCCGGCACCATCGAGGCCTTCCGTGCCCGGTGGGCACCGTGGGGACTGGGGTGTTTTGTTGATCCCTTTAATCACATCTTGGTTTGATGTTTGTAAGGTTCCTTTAAAGTTTTTCCTTGATTTTACAGCTGACCTGATTTAGGGGCTGTGCTTGATTTTTCCCTTGTTATTGTTAATTTAGTTAATTGTTTTGACGCTACAAGAGTTACATCTTCTTGACCTTCCTAACCTTCCTGCTAACCCTGATGCATCCTGGACATCTACAGTGGAGGTGGAGGCAGCCTGCTAACAGCTACGCCCTGTCAGTGATGAACTTGGCGGTCTCCGCTGGAGGGTCAAGACCTGGAGGGCCCCGGCCTGCTTTCAGGGACATGCTGTGGCAATGGCACCCTCTTTAGCCTGTGGAGCTGGAGCTGCTGAAGACGGGGTTTGGATGGGCCGGACATTCCCGGAGTCACCTGGGTGGATGGCACCAGGCTGTGCACCTGCTGATCCTCCTCCTTATGGGTGCCCAAGAGCCCCAGGCTGACTACTTGAGGAGAAGGGGAAGCTGTAGTGAGATCGAGCTGCCCCCACCCCTCTCGTGTACACACTTTTGGAGGCCAAATATGGCATCAGCGATGGAGTTCAGCCCGTGCAGCAGTGCAGGATCGACGTTCTGGACCAAAGTCTCCATGGCAACTGCCATCCTACCAGTGTTGACCTCGGTGCATTGGCATGCTGCCATTATCACCTCAGCCTGAAAGTGGATGGACTCCTCCATCGTGCTTTGCAATCTGAGGAGTGTAGCGGACATCCCTTCCTGATGTTCCCGAGCTTGCCTTTGCAGCCCCAGCAACTGAGGTATGACTGAGTCCAGAGGCTCCTCATCTGACTCAGACTCAGCAAATTTCTGGCCTCCAGCAGACCTCTGAGTCCTGGAGACCTGGGAAGTCCCTGCCGCTGCCTGCTGTGGATCAGACATTGCAATGTGCTCACCAGGTTGTGATCCCAAGACTACTCCAAAGCTAGGTCCCACTGAGGTGTGTGTCTCTGCGCTGGTGGAGGGTGTGGGTGAGCGCTGTGATCGGACATCAATGAAGGTACCTTCAGAGATTTCTTCGGGGCTTGATTTGAGGCCTTGAGTCATGGACTCTGTCGGCTGCTTGGCAGATATCCCTGTGAAAGCAAGGGGAGATAATTAGTGCATGGCAGTGGTCTGTGAAAGAGGACACATCACTTATGGTATGGTTGTCTGATGAATGTTACACTACTGGATCCTCACTTGGTAGAGCAGCGCTGACCTCACCGTCAGCACAGGAATGATCCAGATCATCGCCGGCCAGCTGGATGGCTCTGTTTTCGAAGTCCGTGAGGACCTTGATTTCAGGCATTCCTCCACTGGTCTGTGACCTCTCCCTCTTGTGCAAGCTTGTCCTGCATGAATAGAGATGGGGAGAGTGTAAGCAGGACAGCTGCTAGGCCAGATGATAAGGATGCCTGGCATGTGTGGGTGGTGAGTGGTCCCATAGACCGAATGAGGACAATGAAGGTCTGTGTGAGGAGTGAATGATGATGTCCCTTGAACTGGCAGTGAATGAGATCCCTGTGGATGTGTGATGGGTTTGTGAGTGTATGAGTTGAGAGTGATGAGAAGAGTGACTTACACTGGTGGAACGGAGGAGATCATTCATCCTTTTTTGGTACAGGGTGGCTGTCCTCTTTCGTAGGGCATTGGCACTGACCACTGCTGCCAACGTCTCCCATGCTGGATTGGTGATGGTTCTGTCCATCCTACGGCCGGAGGTTCACGATGAACCTCCACTGTGTCCAAAAGGCGCTCGAGGGACGTGTCATTGAACCTGGGGGCTGCAGTCCTCTTGCCTTTCGGGGCCATGTCTCCTGTGCAGCAGTCCTGGGCTGGAAGCACTGAGAGGTGTGTGTGTGGCTGCATTTTAAATATGGCACCTGGCGTGATGAAGCAGCAATGAATGAGAGTGATGAATGAGAGCCTGCCCGCCATCGAAACGGCGTGTTTCCCAGGAATGCATAATTAAAGTGACAGGATAAGGACAATGCAGCATGAAAAGCTGCCATTGCAGCCAGCGGGTAAAATGTTTTTCCTGCCCGCTACTGCACTTAGTGCGAATTTGGGTCCACTCCGTCCTATGCACATTAACAGAGTGAATTACAGCAGTGGCTACATTTCGAAAGTATGCTGTTAGCAGTAAAATACTTTGGGAAGTCTTGTCATGAATGGTACTTCACTTACTGACGGGGTGATGCAATCAGTTTCATTCAGCGCATAAATGGGTAAATTTCTTTAATTCTAACAATTGAAAATCATTGTGATATGCTGAAATTCATGAAAATATTGTCAAACTGTCTTTGTTTGCTTCAGAGTTTTCTCTTCTCCCATTCATTTGAATACAGTTCCAATGCTGCTGATTGTCCTCTGCTACTTTTCCCAAATGAGCATTATTCAAGTGTGATCCTTGACGGTGAGGTGTGGTCAGTATTCTGATGAAAGTTCATTGACCTGAAATGATCAGCTGAATTTTGCCGTGAGAGACAGATCCCGTTATCGGGATTATTTCCACACCTTTTATGGGCCCTGAAGTTAAAATCTAGGATACGAATGCATGAACATAAATTCCTTTCTCAGCCAATTCATTGGAGGTGTTAACCCATTCACCTTAAACAGGAGAGAGGAGCTTTAATTGTACACGTATTCATCAAGGTAATTTCAGGCCTTGGGCATAAAGTTTCAAAAACTGCAAACTGTTAGAGAATCAAAACACATTCTCCTTGGTCTTGGGTCTATTTGATTGCAAATATTTACTGCAGCCATACTAACCAACATACATCAAAGCAACATTTAAAAAAATGTATTCATGGGATGTAGGCTTTAATGTCAAGGCCAGCATTTATTGTCCACCCCTAATTGCCTTTGATAGTGGAAGACAAGGTACAGGCCTTCTTGAACCGCTGCAATGCATGTAGTGAAGGTACTCCCACGTTTCATGTACTCACGTGTTTCAGTAGCGCCTGCTAGCTTAACTGTACAGGAGGCAGCCAATTAGTAGGCTTTCTCCACTTTCGCTGTCCAATTAGGGACAGAGGGCAGGCTACTGAGGCAGGAGGACCAATCACTGTCTCTGAAGTGAAGGGCAATTGTAGGTCCACTGTGAAGACTAAGTGCTGCCAATGTGAATGGAGCACAAGATGGAAGCGCGATCATGGTGATGTGAGGAGCAGACAATCCCTCTTGCCCAGCAGTTTCTGATGGATCCGTCAGCAGGTGAGGTGCATCCATTTCCGAGCCTTTCTAGGTGGATGGCCTGAAGATTGCCAGTTTGTTCCTTCAGCTGCTCTGACCTCCTGCTTTGCTCTCGTCTTCTGCGGGTAGGGGAACTGCAGACAAAATGGGGATCCTGTGCGCCTCTGGCAAAATTGCAGTCTGTTCAAGATATTTCTGCTAATCACATCAATAATTGCCTTAACTGTCGGCCCGCCTCTGACAGGTGCATTGTCGTTACCGCCATGCTCTTGTCTCTGGAAAATGCAGGAGGTCGGAACATGTTGGGGAGGCGGTCTAATGATTTCTTATCTAAATTTTCCATTCTCCTGCCTCAAAAGCCATCTCTATGGGCCTGGTAAAATTTTGCCTTATTAACTCTGTTTCTTATTTCATAGATACATTTATCAGTATTGTGCGCACAGCATTTTCTATTAGAACTCGTGCATGTGGCTAAAATGGCATCACCATAGCAACACTTGTGGCTAGCCAGAAACTTTTGTCGAACAATGCCACATTATGGAATGCTATGGAGCAGCCATCAGCAAACATCACGGCCAGAGTTTTTACCTCGTTGGCAGGCCCGTGCACGGCCCGAACGAACGTGAAATGACGCAAGATACTTTGGTTGGCGGGCGTGCACGGGAGTTAGCAGTGTGCCCGCCGACAATTAAATGGCCCATTAAGGCCATTAAAGTCCCAATTAAATGTAAATTTTTCACTGCCCATCCAACCTTACAGTTGGCGGGCAGGCGAAAAGGCCAAGCGGCCTTTGTATTTTTCAGGAAGCCTCATCCACGGGCGGGATGAGGTTTCCAACAGCAATTAAAAATAAAATAAAAATGTTAACTTTTCATTAATAACATACCCCTGCTCATGTGACAATCACATGAGGGGACACGTTTTGTAACATTTAAAAAATCTTTATTAGTGAATTTTTTTATACCTTCAGCTCCCTGAGGCAGCTCTGAGCGCTGCAGTATGTATTTCACGCTGGGTAGGCCTTAATTGGCGTGAAATCGCGGTTGTGGCCTACTTGCGGGCGGCAGTCGGCTTCCTGGCTGCTCCTGCCCGCCCCTGCCGAGCCTGCCCGACAAGGACAAAATCCTGGTCCACGGACCATTTTCCCCTTCCTAATCCAGGACCTTACGTTCAGAAATAGCCTTTATTACAGGTTTAGCTGAGATCAACTAACTCAGGTTTTAACACGGATTGAACTTCAGGGCGGGGGGGTGGTTTCTGTCAATGTGGGTCAGAAATGGGTACTTATCTTTGAGTCAATGGAGAGCTCACTGCCAATTTTCTGATGGCTAGGAATGAAAATACTTGGACAAGTCAAAGTTTCTGTGTTTTACTGGAGTTAAAGCCATCATCACCTTCACCAGTCAGTAAGGTTTTCCCTTAATTTGCTTCTAATTTGTTTCTGAGGCAAAATTATACATGGTTGAAAGAACAATTATGAAACAGATAAACGCAGTGCTGTCATCCTACATTTCATGATGCTCTTTCTCCAATATGCATAGGATTCTGTTAAGGACAGAACCGGGAGTGAACTGAAACCCTTGTACCCTTTCCCTTACTGGTTTTTGGAGAGGAAGATGTGTGTGTTTCTTTGACCCCATAGTGTGTGGTCAATTTAAATAACAGCAGCAAATTTTTGTAGGTTTAAATGAAGAGGATTATTTATTCACACATTAACCCCAAAAGTCTAAATGCTATATCATTCACTCAGCATGCACACTTTAAAAAAAACACACACACACACACACTTGTGGAAAAAATATAGTTAGAGAGAATAGTATACTTTTACAAGTTGTAAACATAAGAATAGTTCACAGTTCATGTGTCTGGCTTGTTGTAGGAGAACAGCCATTGTGGGCCTAATAAAGAAAAGAGAATTCTTGACTTCTGAATTGTAATTTAGGTGAGTTCAAATAGGTGAAGTTGGATACCAGAATTACTGCAGGATTCACTCAAAGAGATGAATGTTTAGCAGGTGACAAAGCTAGGCACTTGTGATTTTCGTATCAGGAGGTCCAATTTCTTTGCAGGTGGACTTTGATTTAGGAATCAGGCTGGGAAGCTTTTTAAGATTTTACAGCCTCCTGTTCTTAAATGCCAAGAGGACTCTTCCTTTTCTGCAGCTGCAATGGTTTTCGTGGTTCTCTGCAGGCTGCCCAGGTCTTTCAGAGTCTTCAGATAAAAACATGTCATTATAACTGGTTTCAATCACATAATCAATACTGGTATTGTCCACCTGGAATGGCTTAATGCTGAAAGTCATTGCTATACAATGGAGATAATCGATGAGTTCTTCTCACTTACTCAGGGTGAATTGGTTTCTGCTCAGCTCTCATTTTTAGGGTTCCAACTCAGAGATATGGAGTCTGGGCTTGTGTTTCAGATAAATCCTCACACAATAGCAAGTGTAAGTTCCACAGATAGTATTTGCCTTGGTATTTCCATTCCAGGGAGAGGCTCCCATTCAGGATGATTCAATTATGAACTTTCCAGAAGCATCAGACAGCCTGTGATGGAGTTGCAAAGATCAACTGACCCTTGGCAGCCATCTTAGCCACTTTGTGAGTGACCATTTTAAAAAACTAAAGGACAGTTCTAGAAGTTCCCAAACAATCTCAGCCTATGTTTGAAGTTATGAAACAGGACATGCCATTACTGGGCATAACAATACATTTAAATTACGATGATATAGTTAATGAGCTGGTTTAAGACAGGCCAACAGTTGAATAGGTACAGTTGTCCTCAGTGAACACTGGTGAGGACAGGCTCACTCCCCCCTGGCGAGCACAGACTCTCTCTCCCCTGCTGAGGGCGGTCTCTCTCTCCTCTGGCTGGGACGGGCTCTCCCTCTCCTGGTGAGGATGGGCTCTCTCTCCCCTGACAAGGACAGACTCTCTCCCCTGGTGAGGGCGGTCTCTCTCTCCTCTGGCTGGGACGGACTCTCCCTCTCCTGGTGAGGACAGGCTCTCTCTCCCCTGACAAGGACAGACTCTCTCCCCTGGCAAGGACAGACTCTCTCTCTCCCCTGGTAGGGATGAACTCTCTCTCCCTCCCCTGGCGAGGATGGACTCTCTCTCTCCCCTGGCAGGGATGAACTCTCTCTCCCTTCTCTGGCGAGGATGGACTCTCTCTCTCCCCTGGCAGGGATGAACTCTCTCTCCCTCCCCTGGCGAGGATGGACTCTCTCTCTCCCCTGGCAGGGATGGACTCTTTTTCCCTCCCCTGGCGAGGATGGACTCTCTCTCTCCCCTGGCAGGGATGGACTCTCTCTCTCTCCCCTGGCGAGGATGGACTCTCTCTTCCCAGGCGAGGACTGATCCTCTTGCTCCTGGTGGGGACGGACTCTCTCTCCCCAGACGAGGACAGACTCTCTTGCCCCTGGCGGGGATGGACTCTCTGCCCCCAGGCAAGGACAGACTCTCTTACTCCTGGCGGGGACAGACCCTCTTACTCCTGGCGGGGACGGACCCTCTCTCCCCAGGCGAAGACAGACTCTCTTACTCCTGGCGGGGACGGACCCTCTCTCCCCAGGCGAAGACAGACTCTCTTACTCCTGGCGGGGACGGACCCTCTCTCCCCAGGCGAAGACAGACTCTCTTACTCCTGGCGGGGACGGACTCTCTCTCCCCAGGCGAGGACAGACTCCCTTACTCCTGGCGGGGACGGACTCTCCCTCCCCAGGCTAGGACTGACTCTCTTACTCCTGGCAGGGATGGACTCTCTCTCTCCGGCGAGGACAGGCCCTCTGTATGTTAACAATATCTATCCGCCTTGGTTCTGTCACCCTTAATGACCTTGCCTAACAAAAGTCCACCAATTTCAATTTTGAAATTTTCAATTGTTCTCATCTCAACAGCCATTTGGGGGAAAGAATTATCTTTTGTGTGAAGAAGTGCTTCCTGATATCATCCTTGAATAGCCGAGTTCTAATTTATGCTCTTTTGTTCTGGACTTCGCACTAGAGGAAATACTTTCTCTCTATCAACCCTATCAAATCCTTTAATCATCTTACTGGTCTGAACCTAGAGACTGAAAATCACATGATTGATCTCAGTGTGCAATGCAGTGACTAAGTATGAAGTGGAGAACAGGAGCACAACTAATTGGCTTAATAACTTCCTGCTGCTATGACAACAGTCAGCTGCCACAAGGGTATACCTACTGCACAAAAAGAACATTAGAAGTTACTCTTATTGTCTGTAATTAGACCCATGTAGATGTTAATGGTTAGTATCGCACTAAGGAAAAATAGTTTGAACAAATGAAAGGAATCAAAACAGTGATCAGCGCCAGGAGTCAACAAAAAACACATGAGAATAAATGAGTAAAATAAAAACACAGAACACTGGAAAACATTCAGCTGGTCAAGTAGCATATATGGAGAGAGAAACAGAGTTAATTTTTCTCAAAGGTCATTGGCCTGAATCAGTAACGTTTCTTTCTGCCTAGATGTTGGAGTTGAAGTACTAACTCTGTTTCTCTCCACAGGTACTGCCTGTTCTCCAGCGTTTTCTGTTTGCATTTCAGATTCCAAAAAACATTTCCAAAATTGCACAGAGTTTGCTTTTGCTTGAGAATAAATGAGTATTGGAAAGTGTAAGGAAATAAAGTGAATACACATTTTTCATAGCTACGTCAAAGAGGGAATTATACGAGTTTACAATCCTGATGTGGAGAATCTTTTGGCAGAAAGACAAATGTGGAACTCAAGGGTGCCCTTCTCCACCTTCAACCTGGCAGCACAAGCTGAATAAACTATCTCTTTTAGGAAGGTGGATAGTTAAGGACAAGAAAGATCCTTGAAGAGATAACTGGAGTAGTGACGTGATGGCAGACCAAAAAAATATAGCAGGCGTGTCGAATGGTTTCTTGGCATCATTCTTCAGGACTAAAACCTGTGCACAGATTTTGGATCCAGTCAAAGCAAATCAAAAAAAGATGTCAAGTCCTATGAAACAGATGTTGTGAAGAAAGCCAAGCAAATGGATTTTAACATCAGTGATTGCTGGAATTCCCACGCTATCAGCAAATAACATCAAGAGTACGGCAGGGTAGGGCAGGGTCAAAATAATTTTTTCTTTCGAGGGCTCTTCTTGAGATTTCTTGAAGACTATCTTTTGGTTTTCAGGGCCTCTTTGACATTCTCACTAACTTTCTTACTAGGCGATGCAGTCCTACAGTAATATTGCCTTCCATATTTGCATTGACTTATGGTGTATTTGGACTCACACAGAAGCCAGAATTAGAAAAATTCATCAACATCATCAATAATCATCACCGCTCCATTAAACTTAAAGCTACAACACACAAGGAAAGCATTATTTTCCTAGACACCATTGTATTTAAATTGGCACAAGACAACAGACATAAGTTAGCAACAAATGTTTCCTTTCAGAAAAATAACTGATACACACTTCTACACACACAAAACCATTACCTTAAACACGCCTTCTGCAGACTGGTAAGTTCACAGCTAGTGGAGTTCCATCACATATGAACAAAGCTGGAAGATTTTAACCAGGCAGTTACTACCCTTTTTATTGCATCTCCGACCTCAAATTCAGATTAAAATTTAATGATTGATCTAGTATTGATATTGATCTAACATCCATTGCTGTTTGCAGAGGATGAGTTCCAAACACCACCCTTTGTGTGTAGAAGGATTTTCTAAATTCACTCCTGAAAGATCTGGTTCTAATTTTTAGAGCATGCTCCCTAGTTCTAGATTCTCCTAAATTAAGTGATTGTTTACCTCAATACATGTCCTTCATTACAACAGTGATTGCACTTATAATATATTTCATTGACTGTAAAGCACTTTGGGATGTTCTAAGGTCATAAAAAACACTATAAAAATGCAAGTCATTCATTACCATTTGGGATCTTGGTATATGCAAAATGGTTGCATGTTTGTCTACTACAGTCACTGAAACTCAAGTAAATCATGGTATGTCAAATGCTTTGAGATGTGATAACACATGAATGCAAATCTTCTTATGGAATAAGACTTTTCAGTATTAATTTATCCATTTAACACAGTGTTCATCAGAATAACATCTACTACATTATTTCCTCTTAGAGTAGCTCCTGAACTTATACAGCTTTGAACGAGAAACTCCACATTCATTTGCAAGGAAATCATTACCTCTGTGACTTCAAGTTTTCCTCGTTCCCAGTTAGCTGAGTATTCATTTCTTGAGAGGTTAAAGACTGTTCTCTCCCCTCTGCAGTCCCCCTCTCCCCTCTGTAACTCCCCTCTCCCCTCTGCAGCCCTCCTCTCCCCACTGTAACTCCTCTCTCCCCTCTGCAGCCCCCTCTCCTCTCTGCAGCCGCCCTCTCCCCACTGCAGCCCCCTCTCCCCTCTGCAGCCCCCTCTCCCCTCTGTAGCCCCCCTCTCCCCACTGCAGCCCCCCTCTCCCCACTGCAGCCCCCTCTCCCCTCTGCAGCCCCCCTCTCCCCATTGCAGTCCCCCTCTCCCCACTGCAGCCGCCCTCTCCCCTCTGCAGCCCTTCTCTCCCCACTGCAGGTCCCTCTCACCTCTGCAGCCCCCCCTCTCCCTTCTGAAGCCCCCTCTCTCCGTTGCAGCCCTCCTCCCCCCCCTGCAGCCCTCATCTCCCCTCTATAGCCCCCCTCTCTTTTTATTATTCATTCAAGGGATGTGGACTTCGCTGGCTGGGCCAGCATTTATTGCCCATCCCTAATTGCCCTTGAGAAGGTGTCGGTGAGCTGCCTTCTTGAACCGCTGCGTCTATGGTGCAGGTACAGCCACAGTGCTGTTAGGGAGGGAGTTCCAGGATTTTGACCCAGCAACAGTGAAGGAACGATGGTATATTTCCAAGTCAGGATGGTGAGTGGCTTGGAGGGGAACTTCCAGGTGGTGGTGTTCCCATCCATCTGCTGCCCTTGTCCTACTAGATGGTCGTGGTCGTGGGTTTGGGAGGTGCTGTCGAAGGAGCTTTGGTGAATTCCTGCAGCGCATCTTGTAGATGGTACACACTGCTGCGACTGTGCGTCAGTGGTGGAGGGAGCGAATGTTTGTGGATGTGGTGCCAATCAAGTGGACTGCTTTGTCCTGGACGGTGTCCAGCTTCTTGAGTGTTGTGGGAGCTGCATTCATCCAGGCAAGTGGAGAGTATTCCGTCACACTCCTGACGTGTGCCTTGTAGACGGTGGACAGGCTTTGGGGAGTCAGGAGGTGAGTTACTCGTCGGAGGATTCCTAGCCTCTGACCTGCTCTTGTAGCCACAGTATTTATATGGCTAGTCCAGTTCAGTTTCTGGTCAATGGTAACCTCCAGGATGTTGATAGTGGGGGATTCAGTGATGGTAATGCCAGTGAACATCAAGAGGTGATGGTTGGATTCTCTTTTGTTGGAGACGGTCATTGCCTGACACTTGTGTGGCACGAATGTTACTTGCCACTTGTCAGCCCAAGCCTGGATATTGTCCAGGTCTTGCTGCATTTGGATATGGACTGATTCAGTATCTGAGGAGTTGCGAATGGTGCTGAACATTGTGCAATCATCAGTGAACATCCCCACTTCTGACCTTATGATGGAAGGAAGGTCATTGATGAAGCAGCTGAAGATGGTTGGGCTGAGGACACTACCCTGAGGAACTCCTGCAGTGATGTCCGTAAGCTGAGATGACTGATCTCCAACAACCACAGCCATCTTCATTTGCAGCCCCCCTCTCCCCTCTGTAGCCCCCCTCTGCCCTTTGAAGCCCCTTTTCCCCTCTGCAGCCCCCCTCTCACCTTTGCAGCCACCCTTTCCTCTTTGCAGCTGCCCCTCTCCACTTTGCAACCCCCCTCTTGCCCTTATAGTCTTCCAACACTGCTTTGCAGCCCCTCTCTCTCCTTGCAGCCTCCCCTACTGCCAGCCTTACTTCCCCACCCCGGCCTCACCAGCCTCGCATCTGCACCCCCCCACCCCTCCCTCCCTCTGCCCTCACTTGAGCTCGCCTTGCCCTGACCTCACCCCCCACCCCCAGCTCCTCACTGATTCTGTCGCTTCCACTTATGGGGGGGGTGACTTTCCTCTGATTGGTTGCCTTTGTGATTGAACTTTCCAGGGCTATTAGGGGGTGTTTGGGGGCGAATTTGCCTGCTGCCCTCATGTATTTACTGGTGGTGTAGGGTGCAGTTCCCACTCATTTCTCACAAACTAACAGCAAGCAATTTTGGATGTTATTTCATTCAAGATACGTGTTGGAATAATTAAATTTATTAAAAGCTACTTAAATGTGCTTAAATAGGCATCAAATCGAAGGGACGATTCAGCAGGCGCAAGAAGCTTATTTCTCCTCCCTCTTGGTTGTGCTAGACCAGCTTTCATATTTCAAGGTATCACATGTACAGTGTGTTGCCTGTCCCTGTATGAAAGGGACTGCAATTCATTTACTGACAGGTGACTGCTCTAAACTTGAGCTAAAACCTACATATTGTTTTGGATATGATAAGGATTGGATTGAACATCCCAGAAACACTGGCATTGGTAAAAGAGGGCTGCCCTTGTAATGCTAGATGAGACACAAGGCATAAGACTGTCAGGTCCTGAAGGCTCGTAACACAGCAGTATTATCCTCACAGAAGCTTTATTCAGCAGGGTCAACTATTTGGTTAGGATTTTTCCTTCTAGCAGCTGACCCTGGCAAACTTCCTGGTGGCTCACAGAAAGTGACATTATGGCTTATAGAAATGCACGTTGGCAATCCATCTTCCCTCTGTTGACTGCCAAGCCTTCTTTGGCTCTTAAAATAATTTACACTGTTACACCTCTCTTAGCAATGCTGAGTGAATGTTCTGTTCTGGCATGCTTAGCATCCAGTGTTGCTGAGGCGATAATGATGGGTAAATAAGACTTATTCCATCAGTCCATCATTGTCTTCTCATTTAAATGTACCCAAACATATTTGGGCAAGGGTTTCTTGTATATATAATTAATTTCAACAGGAAGTAAGCCACCCACAAAAATGAATAGGTATCTGGTGGAGTTAGTTCTTGTCAAAATGAGGCAGTGCAATATGAAAGAAAGATATAAAGGGGGACTTAAATTCATATAGAACCTTTCATGACTTTAAGGCATCCCAAAGCACTTTACAGCTAATTATGCATTTTTGAAGAGTAGTAATATTTGTAATGTTGGAAAAATGGCAGGCAATTTGTGCACAGCCAGGCTCTTGAACAGTGTTATGACCCCCAGCTGAGGTTACCCCTGGATAAGCCTGATCCCAGGGTTTTCATGGTGATCCGCATTGGAGTCATTCTAACTCAGTGCATCTTTCAATGGTCTCCATGTAATGTCTGTCAGGCTTGAGTGTGGGTTACATTTTAAGTAATAATCAGGAACCTTAGGTGCTCAGGGCGGCCTGTAGCATGACGTTGTGACCGTGTGTGCAGCTAGACTTCATCCCTATAGTAGTTCCCATTCTCTAGGTGCAAGAGGCAAAGCTATGGACCTAGTTAGCACTTGGTGACTCTTGAAATGTTTGCTAGATGGCCACAGCTATGCGAGATCAGAGGTGTGTGCTGAGGCCCCAGATGTTGGACTATTAGATGGGAGGACGCTGCTTTGGACCTGAACATCTGGCTAGCATGACTTGGCAAAATCTCTGGGTGAGATCTCCAATGGGCGATAGGCATGGTAATCTGATCATGACAATGTCATCAGTGTTCCAGGTTTCCCTGTGTATGTGTGAACCTGTTGAAATGACAATGTGGAGGCCTCAAATGGGCTCAGAGCGAAGCTCCACTACATCTGATGGGTGATCTTTATTATGAACAAAGTCAGTAAGTAATGCCTAAATGCAGTGTCAGCACTTTTGCGGCCTCATATGCCAAGGCAATGCTGGATGCAAACTTGGGAAGGTCCATATGCGGGCTGGGTCATGAGAGCTTGTCAATAATCAGACGAAGGTACTGCTGAAGCTCTCTCTGTGCACACAGAGGTGACCTGACTTGCAGGCTCACATCCATAACTGAGTGTGACAGATCACTGCATCCTAAAGAATGACCTCATGCTGGGGACTCCGAGTGAGGATCAGGCCAGAACGTTTATCTTGCACGAGGGATGGCCTGTGGAGAGATGCTGCAGTCCAGATTCAGAACAATCCTCCGATGTTCACGTGAAAACCATTGATTGATGATTGTCCTCCTCGGGATGCCTTGCAATGCTCCAGGCATGCTGCCATAAATGCACTGAGGTTTGCAGTGCTGCTCTTGCCTCCTGAAGGCTGCCATAGGCAGTGAAATATTGGCGCAATGTTTGAAAAGATAGCACCATGTCTAATTTCTTCACAGTACATGCTGGTGGAGTTCTCGTCCCATTACAGAACAGCTACATGCTCCACAGGCTGCCTAGCCTTCCAAGGATGAGGCCATCATCACGCAAGATTGTGTCTACCCATTCTTAGATAGATGTCCTTCATTCACATGCTGAGGATAGCAAAGAAGGGGTTACTGTTGAGCCTGCATGGAGGGCACAAGTGAAAGAGGCTCATATAAGTTAGGTGTCTTCATTGCCCTGGAACCTTGTGGTTGTAAAGATCTCACCGGCAGCTTTCCACACCTGGCCCAGGCTACAGTCCCTTCCTCTGGGGCCTCAGCAACCTCATCCTCATCAAGCTCATCCCTCTTTACGTCCTCCTTATTGGAGGAGATATGCAGCTCCTCTACCTCTCCATCTGGCAATCCATCCCCCCTTTGGAGCACCCAGGTTGTGTAGAGCACAGCAAACCACGGTGATTTGGGAGACCCTCTGGGGATAGTACTGGAGAGTGCTGCCTGACCGGTCCAGACATTGGAAATGCATCTTCAGCATGTGAATGGTCTGCTCAATCAAGGAGTGTGTCGCGGAATGGGCCACATTTTCATGCTAGCGGGAAAATGGCTTTTGGCCACAATCCGAATTTTCCAGTCCCACCCGCCATGATGCCAGCCGTTGTGGAGTGGGAAAATCCCGGCCTGCTTTGGGTCTCATGCTGTGGGACAGGCACACCCTCCTCAGCCTGAGCAGTTGGAGTTGCTGGGGTCACAGGCAGAGGGGGCTTGGAGCGGCTGGACAGCCCAGGCTAGTCCTGGATGGATTGAACCGGGGTGCCTGGCTGACAGTCCTGCTCCCTGTGGGTGCCTGAGGGCCCCTCCTGACTTCCTGAGAAGAAAGGACTCCTGGAAGGAGATCGAGATGCCCCCTCCCCCTCCCGCACAGCCACTGATGCATCCCACTCATGGCTATAGCAATGGTGTGCAGGTCAGTGCGCATATTCAACACTAACTGCTGGATCAAAGTCTCCATGGCGGTCACCACCCTTCCAATGGTGACCTTGCTCCACTGGCATGTCAGCGGCACAACATCAGACAGAATGTGGATGGACTCCTCCATCCTCTGTTCTAATCTGGTGGCAGCCTCTGACAACCCTGCCTGCTGTGCCCCTGCCCAATTTTGGAGCTCCAGCGTCGCACTGAGGGCTGATTCCAGAGGCTCGTTATAGGACTCGGGCTCAGTAGGATCCTGGCCTCCAGCAGTCCTCCATGTTGATGGCCTTGGTTGTCACTGTCTCCGCCTGCTGTGGACCCGAATCTGTGCTGTTCTCAGCAGATGGTGACCCTGAGCCTGCTTTAAAACCAGGTCCCACCAAGGTCCGTGTCCCTGTGCTGGTGGAGAGTACAGGTGAACACGTCTCGTGAACACGTGGCTCGACGTCTAGTGGGTCCTCAGGACCCTCATTCGAGGTGGCCTGGGGGCTGGGGCTGATGGACTGACTGGCGGTGTGTCTGCTCCTTTCCTTGCTGTAATGGAGAGAAGAGATAATTAGTGATTGGCTGGATAGTCAGCTACATTAAAGAGCACTCACAGTTTTGCTGTGTGGGCGAAGACTAGTGGATGGGGCCTCGCTGGCTTATTGGGAGATGCCAATCTCTCTTTTGGCACCAGAACAGACCCGATCCTCACCAGCCAGCTCTGCTGCCTGCTCTTCAAATGGGTGTGAGTGACCTGAGCTCCGGCATTCCGTCCTCCGGTCTGAATCTTTCCCTGTTGTTGTAGGTGATCTTTTCCTACATTGTGTACAGTACTGGGCTCCTTATTTAAAGGAAGATATAAATGCATTAGAAGCAGTTCAGAGAAGGTTTACCAGACTAATATCAGGAATGCGTGGGTTGTCCTATGAGGAAAGGCTGGATAGGTTAGGTTGTATCCACTGGAATTTAGGAGAATAAGAGGTGACTTAATTGAAACCTTTAAAATCCTGAGGGGCCTTGACAAGGTGGATGTGGAGAGGATGTTTCCTCTTGTGAGAGAATCTAGAACTAGAGTTCACTGTTTAAAAATTAAGACAGAGATGAGGAGAATTTTTTTTCGCTCAGAGGGTTGTGAGTCTTTGGAACTCTCTTCCTCAAAAGGTGGTGGAAGTAGAGTCTTTGAATATTTTTAGGGCAGAGCTAGATAGATTCTTGATTAACAAGGGGGTGAAAAGTTATCGGAGGTAGGCAGGAATGTGGGGTTGAGGTTACATTCAGGTCAGCCATGATCTTATTCAATGGCGGAGCAGGCTCGAGGGGCCGAGTGGTCTAATCCTGCACCTAATTCATATGTTCGTATAAAGACAGATGAACAGACTCTGAGCAGGATAGGTGCCAATGCAGATTTTGCCACAACAAGTCCTGGGCTGCAGAGGGTGAATGTGTGCATGCGTGCACACTAAAATGTGATGCCCAGAAACATGAGCCGATGAGGAAACGGCGGGATGGACAAATCCCAGGCCGTCCCACCATGATCTATGACGTGCTGCTTGTTTACGCACACACGATGAGGTGAAAAGCAGGCGGTCTGGCGGGGAAGCCCACCCTGCCGACTGGCAGGAACCGTGCCGACTTTCCCGCCCACCACTGCACTTATTCCCCGGGGCGGAAAATCCCGCCCCACACTTCAGGTTGATGACTTTTCAACAGGACTGGAAAAAAACAGGTTTTAATCAGGGGCAGGGAAAGGTGGGCAGCTGAGGAAAAGCAGAAGGGAAGCTCTGTCATAAGGTGGAAGGAAGTAGAAATTAAATGACAAAGGAGTAATGGGGCAAGACAAAAGAGGATAGTAATGGGACAAGTAAAGAAAGAAGAGATGGGTCTAGAGGAGGGGTAAATCATCACCAATAGTTGCCATCCATAAAAAATGGGAGCAAAGGCTACGGTTTGAAACTATTGAGCTCAGGTTGAGTCCGGAAGGCTGTAAAGTGTTTAACTGGAAGATGAGATGCTGTTCTTTGAGTTTATGTTGAGCTTCAATGGAACAGCATATGACAGTAAACTAGCAAGGAGCATAAAAAACAGATTGCAAAATCTTCTATAGGTATGTAAAAAGAGATTAGTAAAAGTAAATGTGCATCCCTTACAGGCAGATTCAGGAGAAATTATAATGGGGAATATAGCATTAGCAGAGACATTAAATGAACACTTTCTATCTGTAGGCACAATAGAAGACACAAAAACAATACGGAAATAATAGGGAACCAAGGGTCTAGTGAGAATGAGGAATTTAAAGAAATTAGTACTGGTAAAAAAAATAGCACTGCAGTAATTAATGGGCCTAAAAGTCAACAAATCCCCTGGATTTGATGACTTAAATCATGGAGTTTTAAATGAGATGGCTACAGAGATAGTGGATACACTGGTTTTGGTTTTCTACAATTCCCTGGATTCTGGATAGAATTAGCATATATGTACCCCTGCTATTCAAGAAAAGAGTGAACTATAGGCCAGCTAGCCTAACATCAGGGAAAATGTTAGAATCTATTATTGGGGATGAGTTAACAGGGCGCTTGGAAAATCATAATATGATTGGACAGAGTCAACATGGATTTATAATGGGAAATTAGGATTGACAAATCTGTTAAGAGTTTAGTAACCAACAGGATAGATAAAGGAGAAACCAGTGGATGTAGTGTATTTAGATTTTCATAAAGCATTCAAAAAGGTGCCACAGGAGGTTATTACATAAAATTAGGGCTCATGGAATTGGGTGATATATTAGCATGGTTTAAGGATTGATTAATGGATAAGAAAACAGGGCGTAGGAATAAACAGGTCATTTTCAGGTTGGCAGCTGTAACAAGGATCAGGATTTCACAGGTGGCAGGGTTTAGTGTCCACTGCTGAGAAAGTTGCCCCCCCCCCCCCCACTGCTTTGGTGCGCTGCCCTGCTGCCATTTAGCACTCAAAGGAGTATTAAGTGTCTCAGGCGAGACTTCCACCCTGATCTGGGTAGGAAGACCAGCCTCCAATCTGATTGGCTGGGAGCTCTCTGGTCCCAACAATGCCAACAGGAGTGGTGGCCACTCCTGGAATTGCATTCAGACGCAGTGAAGAAGAGGTAATGACAGGTAAATTGGGAGGGTTCTCAGCTGGGCCAGGAGATGAGGCCCTGGGAGGGGTGGGGGGAAAGGGGGATGGGGGCTGGCGTGCACTGGCTAGGTGGGGAGGGGGCTGGCACCTGGGTTGGGCAGGGTGTCGGGCTGGCAAACAACAGTATGAAAGATTTGCTACAATTGTTCAGGGCTTTGCTTCAAATGAAGGCAATGGTCAGAGTTTTATTTACAAGAAGTTAATTGAGTTCCGTGACACATTTTCATTTCATGATAAGGTTTTTTTCTTAAATGGGTGAAGTATAGCTAACATGATTGCATGGATTCTCAAAGTATTCTTTCCAATGCCTTTGCTGCATAATAGCCTTAGTTCCGAGAAGTTCAATGGAGCAACTGTAACCCTTTTATCACCTAGTGCAAAACTTCTGATTAGAGATGCCTTGGAGTTAATCCTTTGGTGTTAGAAGATGTATTTTCACCAATCAAGATCAGGATGTTCTGCTACAGGTATATATTTAAGCAGGGTGGTTGAGGGAATGCTTTGCTAATGATGAGAGCTTTCCCATTAACCCTCAAAGTGCCACAGATGGGCTTATTTGTCCTGGGCCATCAATGATTATGTTAATCGGGACAGACATCACCAAAGAAAGAAAGAAGAAAAACTTTCATTTGCATAGCACCTTTCGTGACTTCCCAATTTGCTCTACAGTCAATGGTGCACTTTTGAAGTGCAATCACTGATGTAATTATTTGGCAAAAACCCATCATTGGTATGAGTTTGTCAATCTTCCAAATCTATACTTTCAATTGGTTGAAAAACAAAGCCCCCTAACAGTAGATTTCCACCAATAAAGACTCATTAAAAAAAAAGGCTTCTTTTGTCTATTTTTGGAATTGGAGCAAGAGGAAGAGAAAAGACAGCAGGTAAGTAAAAGATTTATATTTTCAGTTTTTAAAGGATAAAAGCTTGGAGAAGATGAGTTGAAGATACAATATTTTTAGAAGAATAGGACAGATAGAGAATGGTAGAGAGAGAACGAGGGGAAAGAGGGAGCGATAGACTCAACAGAGTTAAAGTGTTGACATTTAATTTTTTTTTAGCTAAATGTTTTCGGAGCTTATATCTAAAGGTTACAGTAATAAAGCTGATGCTGACGTTGAACTAAAATGCAGTCATATTATTGTTTGTTTTGGTGTTACAGTGTATAAACTGCAAAGCTGAAAAGATTCCACCATAAGTGGGAAATAACCATTTCTCTGGATTTGTCAGCGGTTTAAAGATCCATTCTTTGCAGATAGGAAAGGAAGCATATAAGGAATCAAAAGATTTCACCAGTTTTTGTTGGGTAGAAACTTCACACTAGTAACAGACCATAAACCCATAGTAGCTATTCCTAGGGCCAAATTCTGTAATAATGACAATGGCAACATCAAGAATGCAGTGGTAGGCTGTATGCCTCTCACAGGACAATTACAACATTGAGAGCAGTTGGAAAGAGAATGCTATCTCTGATTCACTGTTGTGTTTGCCACATGAGGGACTCAGATGTCAGCTGTGAAGGTGCAATCTTGTCATGTGAGCGGGGCTGCATCAAGTGAGGTCACAGAGCTGGTTCTTTAAGAGATAGGGATTCTGGTGGGACTCCATATTGAATATACAGGAATAGTTTGTATGGAATACATAGCAAGAGGTTTTGTTTACTAGCCTGGTCTAGACAGTGACCTAGGGTAAAATCATTAGCTCGGCAAGCGGGCGCACGCCCGACCTGACTGTGTGTAAAATGATGCATGATGACCTTGGGTGAGCATCCTGACATCATTGTGGACTCGAGCAATATTTCGGTTGGCGGGCGCGCGCCGAAGTTGGCAGCGTGCCCGCTGACAATTAAAAGGCCATTAAATGGTAAATTAATGTGAATTTTTCGCAACCTTATGGTTGGCGGGCAGGCAAAAAGGCCAAGCAGCCTTTGCATTTTTTAGAAAACCTCATCCACAGGTGGGATGAGGTTTCCTAAAGCAAATAAAATAAAAATAAAAATTTAAAAACTTAATTAATAACATGCCCCTGCTGACGTGACAGAGTCACTCCCTCTATGGCAAGTATATCCTTTCTTAGGTAAAGAGACCAAATCTGCACACAACACTCCAGGTGTGGTCTCACCAAGGCTCTGTACAGCTGCAGTAAGACATCCTTGCTCTTGTACTCAAGTCCTCTCGCAATGAAATCCAACATACCATTTACCTTGCTGCACCCTCATGCTTGCTTTCAGTGATTGGTGTACAAGGACACCCGGGTCCCTCTGTACATCAACATTTCCCAATCTAACACCATTTAAATAATACTCTGCCATTCTGTTTTTCCTACCAAAATGGATAACTTCACACTTATCCACGTTATACTGCATCTGCCATGTATTTGCCCATATGTCTAAATCTCCTTGAAGCCTCTTAACATCTTCCTCACCGCTCACATTCCCAACAAGTTTTGTGGCATCAGCAAACTTGTAAATATTACATTTGGGTCCCTCATCCAAATCATTGATATATATTGTGAATAGCTGGGGCCCAAGCACTGATCCCTATGGTGCTCCTCTATTCACCGCTTGCCACTCCAAAAAAGATCCGTTTATTCCTACGCTCTGTTTCCTGTCTGTTAACCAATTCTCAATCCATGCCAACACATAACCGGCAATCCCATGTCACATGAAGGGATATGTTTCATTACATTTTTATTTTCTTTATTTTTTTTTAGAACACTTCATCTCCCTGAGGCAGTTCTGTACCTCAGGGAGATTATGAAGTGTGCAGTCGCGCGCATGCGCTTGGCTCGCAATCCAACACTGAGCGCTGCCGCTTGCGTTTCACGCTGAGCGGGCCTTAATTGGACCCCAGCGTGAAATTGCCTTCCGTCCCCGACTGTGGACGCTGGTCGGCTTCCCGACCGCCCCCGCCGAGCCCACCCGACATGGGTGAAAGGTCAGGTAGGCCAGTTAAAGAGGCACTGCATAGATGTTCAAATTTCAGTTTGAAACAGCGGTTAGTTAATTTTCTGCTGACATGTAAAACAACCTCACACTGCATTACAGAGTATACACCTGCAGAGCTTTGGACGAAGAGGCGGTTGAGGACACATTTGAGTCTGATTCTACCAAACTTGGCTGTTAAAGTTGAATGCCAACAGTTCAGTCAAAAATGTCAGTATGACACAAACAATGCTTGTGTTCTGAGCCTCCCTCACAAATCACAAAGGGGAAATGTAGCAGAACTGTGTGGAACCAAAAGGCACTTGGATGAAATTGGCGGAAAGTGAGAAATGTCCAGGAAGATCACATGGTCCTGGCAAGAGATAAACCAAATCACAAACACTATCTACTTGATCATGAGCTCATACCAGAATTGGAGCCAGTTCAGATGTCTGTGTCTGACGCACTGATTCCTGAGAAAGCAACAGAACCTTTGAGCACAGAAGCAAAGCAATACAGTCCAGAAGCTGACTCTACACCAAAACCTGAAAGATCAGGAAGGCTTCGTAAACCACTTTCTAAACTTGATTTGTTGATGAGTTCAAGAAAAAATAAAGCCAGTTGTAATTGTTCCAAATATCCCAAGTGCCATGAATTACAAACCCAAAACATGTAAGATGTTTTCAAAGAGTAAGGATCTGTTTTATTCACGAGTTGTAGCCTTTTGAATACAGAAACATAGGCGGGGTTTTCTGGCCACGTTGCGGGCAGGAGCTGCCATGGGCGAGGCGGCGCCCCAGCCAGAAGTCCATTGACTTGCTGCGGGACTGGGCGATCATGGCAGCAGGTGGGTATGGAAAATCCTGCCCATAGAAACTGAAAATAGGAGCTAGAGTAGGTCATTCAGCCCTTCGAGCCTGCTCCATCATTCAATACGATCATGGCTGATCCTCCGTCTCAACTCCATACTCCCGCTCTCTCCTCATACCCCTTGATGCCTTTAGAGTCCAGAAATATATCTATTTCCTTCTTAAGTATATTCAGTGACTTGGCCTCCACAGCCTTTTGTGGTAGAGAATTCCACAGGTTCACCACTCTCTGAGTGAAGAAATTTCTCCTTATCTGAGTCCTAAATGGTCTACCCCATATCCTGAGACTGTGACCCCTCAGCCTAAACCGCCCCAGCCAGAGGAAGCATGATCCCTGCATTCAGTCGGCCTAGCCCTGTTAGAATTTTATATGTTTCAATCAGATCCCCTCTCATTCTTCTAAACTCCAGTGCATACAGGCCTAGACGACCCAATCTCTCCTCATGCGACAATCCTGCCATCCAAGGAATCAGTCTGATGAACCTTCACTGCACTCCCTCTGTGGCAAGTATATCCTTTCTAAGGTAAGGAGACCAAATCTGCACACAACACTCCAGGTGTGGTCTCACCAAGACCCTGTACAGCTGCAGTAAGCCACCCTTGCTCCTGTACTCAAGTCCTCTCGCAATGAAATCCAACATACCATTTGCCTTCTTAACTGTTTGCTGCACCTGCATGCTTGCTTTCAATGATTGGTGTACAAGGACACCCAGGTCCCTTTGTACATCAACATTTTCCAATATATCACCATTTAAGTAATACTCTGCCATTCTGTTTTTCCTACCGAAATGGATAACTTCACACTTATGCACGTTATACTACAACTGCCATGTATTTGCCCACTTACTCAACATATCTAAATCGCCTTGAAGCCTCTTAACATCCTCCTCACCGCTTACATTCCCACCAAGTTTCATGTCATCAGCAAACTTGGAAATATTACATTTCGTTCCCTCATCTAAATCAGGAATCAGTCTGGTGAGCCTTCGTTGCACTCCCTCTATGGCAAGTATATCCTTTCTTAGGTAAGGAGAGCAAATTTGCACACAACACTCCAGGTGTGGTCTCACTAAGACCTAAATCTAAATTGATATATATTGTGAATAGCTGGGGCCCAACCACTGATGCATATAGTGCCCCTCTATTCACCGCTTGCCACTCCGGAAAAGACCTGTTTATTCCTATGCTCTGTTTCCCATATGTTAACTGATTCTCAATCCATGCCACTATATTACTGGCAATCCCATGTGTTTTAATTTTGCACACTAACCTCTTATGTGTATCAAGGAAAAGCATACCAGCACACTTTTCTTTGAGAAAGGGAAAGTACTGTAATGTATTTGTACATTATGTTAATATTATACGATGTTTGAACAGTATGTAATGATGCAATAAACTTTCTCTTATGTACTGGCTATACCTCTTGTCTTCTTCATCTGTACCATGCGAGATGCCACCGTGGTACCTTTCAGGACCTCAAGATATCCCAATATGCTCTATAGCCAATTAAATAGTTTAGTCATTGTTATGATGTGGGAGACATGGCAGCCAATTTCACAAAGTAAGGTCCTGCAAACAGCAATCTGACAGGTAAGTTATTTTAGTGATGTCGGGTGAGGGCCACCTGGTAGAGCTCCGATGCTTTTATTCAACATCCTGTCATGGGACCTTTTAGGTTCACCTCAGCAGAATAATGGGGCTTCACCTTACCTCTCATCCAAAAGATGGCATCAACAACCTCATGGGCAGAAATTTTCATTTAGCAGGCGCTAGGGCGCGCGCTCGACCCATTTGAGCATGAAATGATGTGCGTTGACATTGGCCGAGCGTGCCACGTCAATGCACAGTCGCGTGATAGTTCAGTCGGTGGGCGCGCACCAGAGCCGGCAGTGCGCCCGGAAATAATTAAAAGGCCTGTTAAGGCCATTAAGGAATCAATTAACATAAATTTTCCGCTGCCCATCCAACCTAATGGTTGACGGGCAGGCGAAAAGGCCAAGCGCCTTTGCATTTTTTTTTTGAAACCTCACCCACGGGCGGGTTGAGGTTTCCAATAGCAAATAAAAATAAATTAAAAACTTTAATTTTTCATTAATAACATGTCCCTGCTCATGTGACAGAGGCACATGAAGGGACATGCTTTATTACATTTCAATTTTCTTTATTTTTTATATCCCTTCATCTCCCTGAGACAGCTCCGTGCCTCAGGGAGATTATTCAGCGCTCACTCACACGAATGCGTGAAGTTCATGCTCAGCCCACTTGCACTCCGCTGCCCCTGCACAGGCAGCACTCGGCGCAGCCGCTTGCATTTCACATTGGGCGGGCCTTAATTGGCCCGCCAGCATGAAACCAGGGTCCGGTGCCAATCATGGGCGGCGACCGACTTCCCGGCCACCCTGCCCGCCCCAGCCAAGCCCGCCCGCCAAGGACAAAATTCTGTCCCATCTCATCAAATGACAGCACCAATGACAGTGCAGCACTCCTTCAGTGTTGCACTGTTATGATACAGCAGATGATGTGTGCCAGGTGGATGAAATCCACGAGGGAAGCTTGATCACACAGTCACAATGATTTTGCAATTTGTATTTTATTTTGAGAGGGGTGCCCTGAATTCAGTAGTAATAAGTCCACCAAGACTAGAGATTTTTACAAAACTAAATTAAACATTTATTAACAAAATAAAATATTTCAAGCAGATACATAGGTCTACGAATTGCTATTATAATAACTCCTAAAACCCCTAATTAATCTGGCTTTCAGTTACACCCCTGATAAGGCAGCAGTAAAAAACAAATAGATTTTAAACAGATCCAGGCAAATCACGACAATACCCTGGACAGTAGAATTCAAAGTGGCTTTTCCCAGTTTTGGCTTTTGTAGGCAGCAGCTTAATGTACAAATACTGGAGGCTTTTCACACTTCTGGTAGACCTTGCATTGCCTTTCTTCTCTGACACATAGCCTCTTCTCCTTTATACATGTTTCTCCTTTTTAATGCAAATTCTATTGTCCCTATGGAGCGAATTTTCCCCCCGTCAGGGAAGTTGTGCAGGGGCGGGCACGGGTGCGGGCGTACACAGACCCGAT
Source organism: Cetorhinus maximus (assembly GCF_964194155.1). Lineage (NCBI taxonomy): Eukaryota > Metazoa > Chordata > Chondrichthyes > Lamniformes > Cetorhinidae > Cetorhinus > Cetorhinus maximus. The sequence goes on along the minus strand of NC_135881.1, from coordinate 171,776,101 downwards.
CGGCACCCCCGATCAGGTCCGCACCACCATTTTATGTGGGCGGGACAACTAAGGCCCGCTCAGCGTGACGTGCACCTGGAAGCGCTGTGCACTCCCTGTGCGGGCGGGGCGGATTCCATGAGTCAGGAGGTGCCTCAGGAAGATAAGTTTTGAGTTTTAAACATTTTAATAAAGAAAAAAAGATTTAAGACAAGTCCCCTCATGTGACAGTGTCATATGAGCTGGGACATGTCAATGAACTTTAATGAAAAAAATTATTTAATTTATAAACCCTTCATGAAACCTCATTCCGCCCGTGGATGAGGTTCCATGAAAAATGTGAAGGCTACCTGGGCTCTTCACCTGCCCGCCAACCTTAAGGTTGAATGGGCAGCTTTCTCAACAGGCTTAATTAGTTAACTAATGGCCTTAACAGGCCTTTGACAGTTCGGCGGGCACGCAACTGACTCAGCTGCACGCCCGCCGTACTGGAAATCTAAATGACGCGCGATGACGTCGGGACACACGGCTGACGTCACCCAGCGTCATTTTACGCCTTGGCAAGTGGGCCCCGCCCCTGCTCTCCGAGCTGAAAATTCTCCCCCATATGTCTTGGAATTTTACGTTTCTCATAATATAAATCTTTTCATGGTGCTAATACCAACAGTAACCTTTAGGAAAAATGAACACACTGCTTGGCCTAGATTCTCTGGCTAGGTGTAACTTCCTACCATCTCTATGAAATTCAGACTACCCTGATTTATCTAAAAATGCAAATTCTCCCCACTTCATGTTCTAAACCTTCAGCCGTGTTTACATATTTAGCGTTTCAAACCCAACTTCTTTTGATGAGTCAGAGTCTCCAGACCAGCTGTCTCCAATTAAATTAAACCACCCCCCCACACACAGTCAAACTATTCAAACCCCATTATTAACCTACTTTTACAATAAATCACAACAACATTATGAGGATTATTATACTTTTGTGACATGCACTCAAGTGTCAGTCTAAAGTTTTAGATTGGAATTGTCCCATATTTGCACTAAGTGTGGTAGCAGTGGGAAAAAGAATGTTTTACCCGATGGCCACAATGGCAGCTTTTCATGCCATATCATCCCAATCCCGCCTCATTAACCATGCATTCCTGGGAAACACGCCATTTCAATGGCGGGCTGACTCTCATTTGCCCGCCACGTCGTCACCTATCCACGTCTTCACGCTGGGGGCCATATTTAAAGTGCAGCTGTGTGCACGCCTCTCAGTGCTTCCAGCCCAGGGCTGCTGCACAGAAATAAGGGCCCCAAAAGGCAAGAAGACTGCAGCCTCCCAATTCAGTGACTCATCTCTGGAACACCTTTAGGACGCCGTGAGGGCCCGCCATGATGTCTCTACCCCCGCTCTAGCTGCAGGAGGTGCAGCAATATCACCATTCCGGCTTGGTAGGCGGTGGCAGTGGTGATCAGTGCCAATGCTGCACAGAAGAGGTTGGCTATCCAAAGTAGAAAGAGGATGAATGATCTCATCAGGGTAAGGCAACCATCTCATCACTCTAAATTCACACTCCCAAACCCATCACACATTCACTGGCATCTCACTCACTGCCAGCTCAAGGACATCACCACTCACTCTCTCACACACACCCCACATCTCCATCTGGCCTCACCTCCTCTGGAAACTGCCTTCTCAGTCCTCACCACCTTGAGGCCACTTGCACAGATCAACATGTGCCGCCAAACACACCCTGGGATACCCTCCTTCCCCGGTACAGCCCTCATCCTGCAGCCTCTTCCTTTGCCTGAGGCCACTTCTCCCCCTTCCCCAAGCAAGCCCTAGCCCTGCAGCTATTGGAAAGCCATCCCCGCCATACGGTAGGTCTGGTAGGTAAAGACCTGCCCGTGAGCCTCTCTAGAAGTGATGTGGTGTTGCCTGTGAAGCCTGGTGCTGATGACTGCAGGCGCTGATTGAAGCAAGGTAGGCAAACAAACCTCGAAGTCCTGAGCAAAGTGCAGCTCACCAGGTGCATGTCGCTTATGTACAGTTGTGAAACACATCGGTGTGCAATCACAACATCGGATGATCCAGCATGAGGGGGATGATTCCGGCTAGCTGGGCTTATAATGATGTGCAGATCTATTACAATGAAGTTCCCAACGTCCGATGTGGGAAACGCGACCCGCCGTTGATGGGCACAGAGGATGATTGCAAGCTGGTTTTACAATGTAGTGAAGCCGGTTTTTGGCCTTCTCGCCAACTTGTCTGCTCACACCGCCAAACATGCCCGCCACCCACAGACATGGAACATTCCGCCCTTGGAGTAGGATTTGACTCCACAACCTTCTGGCTTAGATTTGAGAGTCCTATCACTGAGCCAAAGCCGATACTTAGAAGCTCTATCCCACATGTAGATAATCACATTAATATTGACTTTTTAAACTGTCAATAAAAAAGGTGAGGTAATTGGCTGGCTTCAGAATACCATATCTAATTGAAATAACATTACATTGAGAAAGTTACACTCTATCCTCCTCTCTCACTGGCCCTATTTCTTTGTCGATCAAATCTCGCTTTTGCTTTCTAAAATATAAAATACAAAACAAAGGCTACAGTAGGTATATATTCAGGACATTGTCATTTATCTACCTCCCTCTGTCACATAAGCAGAGACATACATGTACCTGCCATCTCTCTGTTTCTTTTTAAGAAAAAAAAACTTGTATGAATTTTCCCCCAGCAAAGCTTTTAAAATTAGTCTTTTAGCTTTCCTTTTGCTAATTTTGAAAATGTTTTGAACAGAAGCTGCTAGAAGCTAAAGATATTCCTAAATAGAGCTTGACTAAACACTACTGATACACTCTGGGATATAAGGTAAAATGCACATGATCGAATACACACTTCAAATAGAGTTCACAGCTCTCATGGATATTGGGAAAGATTGTGGCTTTTTAGTAAAAGCTCCAATGGAATCGTGAGAAGTCATAAAAGTCAAATCAATGGATAAAAGTAATAATTTTAATTTGAAATATGTGTTTCTAATTTTAAAAAAAATGGTTAAACCTTTATCTAGAAATTTCATACAGAGGAGAATTATGACAGATGAAAGATAAAACTCTGAAAGCATTCTGATAAAATTGTGGTCAGTTTGCACATTCAGATAGATACTTGCTGTAAATATTGGCAAGTAAAACCAAGGCAAACCCAAGGATGTTTTATAAATAAATAATGAGTAAGAGGATAACTACGGAAAGAGTAGAGCCAATTAGAGAACAAAAAGGTGACGACAGTGCAAGATGTGGGCATGGTTCTTAATGAATACTTTCCACCCGTATTCACAAAAGAGGGGGCCAAAGCAGACATAGTCAAGGAGGAGGAATGGAAAATATTGAATGGGATAAACATACTGATAGAGGAGATATTAAGATGTTTAGCATCCTTGAAAGTGGATAAATCATCAGGCCCAAATGAAATAAATCCTAGGCTGCTAAGAGAAGCAAGGGAAGAATTGGCGAAGGCTTCAATTGTCATTTTCCAATCCACTTTGGCTCCAGACATAGTGCCAGAGGACTGGAGAACTGCTAACATTGTACCCTTGTTTAAAAAGGGAGGAAGGGGTAGACTGAGTAATTGCAGCCCAGTTAGCCTTGCCCCAGTGGTGAACAAATTATTGAAAAAATTCTGGGAGGCAATATAAATCATCATTTAGAAAGGTATGAACGAACCAAGGATATTTGGCACGGATTTGTTAAGGAAAGCTCGTGAGTAACTTGATTGAATTTTCTGAGGAGGTAATAAGGATGGTTAATGTGTGTTTGATGTAGCCTACATGGATTTTAGCAAGGCTTTTGACAAGATCCCACATGGTAAGCTGGTCAAAAAATTAAAAGCTCATGGGATCCAAGGGAAACTGGCAAATTGGATCCAAAATTGTCTCAGAGGCGGAAAGCAAAGGATAATGGTTTCTAGGTAGTTTTGTGACTGGAAGAATGTTTCCAGTGATGTTCCACAGGGCTCAGTACTGTGTCCCTTGCTTTGCGTGGTGTACATCAGTGATTTAGACTTAAATATAAGGGGCATGATTAAGAAGTTTGCAGATGATATCAAAATTGGCTGTGTGATTGATAGTGAGGAAGAAAGCTGTAGACTGCAGGAAGATATCAATGGACAAATGGGTGTACCTACTCCACACGGACTGCAGCAGTTCAAGAAAGTAGCTTACCACCAAGGGCAATTTGGAATGGGAAACATAAGCTGGCCTCGCCAGTAATGCCCACATCCCATGAATGAATAAAAAAAAGATGAGCATAAAAGTGGCAAATGAATTCAATCCTGAGAAGCAATTTAGGGAGGATAGAAAATGCAAGGGAATATATAATAAATGGTAGGATTCTGAGAATTGTAAAGGAAAAGACAGACATGGATTGCATGTCCACAGATTTCAGGAAGGAAAAGGACAGATAGATAAGGTGGTCAAAAAGGCATACTTTCTTTTATTGGCCGAGGCATAGAATGTAAGAGCAGGGAGGTTATGCTAGAACTTTAGAGAACACTAGTTAGACTGTGGCTAGAGTACTGCGTATAGCTCTGGTGGCCACATTACAGGAAAGATGTGATTACACTAGAGGAGATTTATGAGCTTCCCTTTTCAGGAGTGAAGGCCAGATTTAATTTGTGCTAGCTGCTCATGCACCTGGACCATGCAGCCAGTCAGCAATGCATTTAGCGCTGGACTGCCTGTCACTATCATTATGGTGAGCAAGCAACATGCAGTTTGTGTGCTGCTTGCATCTCTTCAACCAAGTGCAGAGAAATCACATAATGTGATCCTCACGCCTGCAAACCAACCCATCTGAGTTTTTAGCCCAGTCAGTCTTTGGTGGCTGAAAAGGCATTACCCTGGGGCAGAAACAGTTGAGATCACTGACAGGACTGATATCAGTGATATAAAAATAGAAAATGCTGGAGACAGCCAGCGAGTCTGGCAGCATCTCTGGTGGGAGAAACAGAGTTAACATTTCAGATCAGTGACCTATCATCAGAACTCTGATCAGCACCCCATCCACCAACTTAAGCATTCATTCTCTCCACCACCAGTGCACAGTGGCAGCAGTATGTGCCATGTACAAGATGCATTGCAGCAACTCACCAAGGCTCCTTCGACAGCACCTAAAAACCTGCGATCTCTACCACCTAGAAGGATAAGGGCAGCAGACGCAGGGGAACACCACCACCTTCAAGTTCCCCTCCAAGCCATACACCATCCTGACTTGGAAATATATCACATTTGACCAAGTGTGGCACCTCATCCTCAAACACTCACTCCCTCCACCACCAATACACAGTAGCAGCAGTGTGTACCATCTACAAGATGCACTGCAGGAACTCACCAAGGCTCCTTTGACAGCACCTTCCAAACCCATGACTGCTACCATCCAATAGGACAAAGGCAGCAGACACATGGGAACACCACCACCTGGAAGTTCCCCTCCAAGCCACACACCATCCTGACTTGGAAATATATCGCTGTTCCTTCACTGTCACTGGTTCAAAATCCTGGAACCCCCTCCCTAACAGCACTGTGGGTGTACCTACACCACATGGCCTGCAGTGAAGCAAGAAGGCAGCTCACCACCACCTTCTCAAGGGCAATTAGGGATGGGCAATAAATGCTGGCCTAGCTGTTGATGCTCACATCCCAAGAACAAATGAAAAAAAACCTCACAGTTCTCTCTTCTCCTTTCAGATGTTCCTTAAATCCTATCTCTTTGACAAATTTTTTGGTCACCTGTCCTAATATCCCCTTCTTTGGCTTGTTGTAAAAAGTTTTTTTTATCTGAGTACTCTGATGTGCTTTAGTTGTTTTACTATATTAAAGGGTCTAAATACATGTATGTTGTTGTCGTATGATATCAAATTATTTGGCTGCTATCAGAGTATTATGATTTTTTTATAAAGTGAGAATTTTGGCTATGGTATTTTAATGGACTAATAATGGGATTATTAAAAACTGTCGGATGAATTTTATTATTACGCACTGTGTTATACAGGGATACAACTGCTAATATAAATACATATAAGGTCTTATTTGCATGAAGAATACAGAGAGTGATTAATCTGCTGGTAACCACTCTGTCAGCTAATTTTCCTGGACCAGCACATAAATCATGGAACTTCTGAATGTGATAATACATGCACAATTATTCTATTAATTAGGTGATAGTCACCAAAAATTGGGTGACACATGTAAATGGGACAGACTGAATATTTTACATCACTTGCCTAGATACACTCTGGACACTAATTTATTTGACACTGATATCTTTATATACCAAGCCTCATTGTTTATGACTCTCTCATTACTACAGACCTTGGCATAAAATATACTTGCTGTTAACCATGGCACGAAATGTGATGCGCTTTTAGATTGGCTCCCAAAGACAGCTTTATGGAGAGTCTTCTGCACAAAGAAACCCTGGTGAGTAAATTTGAGGAGAAAGAGTGACCCTGAGAGCGCTGAGCACTGGGATTTGCTACAGGCACCATTCTGGGCGATGGGTTATTAAAGGGCAGTGCTTTAAAGACATGACTCTTCGTTTTTAATTTATATTGTAGTTTTTGAGAACCTGTGTGGAGGGGTCAAGGACTGTGTCGGTGAGTGAAATGTAGATGTGAGTAACCAATGGATTTCAACTGAACAAAAGAGGAACCACAGAAGCAAAGCAGAAGGCTATTGATATTAAATAAGTCGTGAAAGTTGGGCTATTAAATTAATGCCAAAAGTTTAATAGGGAAAAGTATTGCCCAAAGGGACCATTTGGCTGTAATGTTGACTTCTACAGTCCCATCTCTTTAGTACAGTATTGATGGAGGCATTAATCCTCCAAGCACCACTTTTGAACCTGCATCCAAAATCTGTTTAGACATTTTGCTCCAATTTATTCAGAGCTATGGCAGCTGTTTTACAACACTCTACAACTGCGTGATTTATAAACATCCCAGGAATGCTTCAGATGGTGGCAATCATGTCACAGCTGAAGAGTTTTGATCTGCACAATGCTGGGGAGGCACTTTATGTAGGTGAGAGATGACATGGTGCTGGCAAATGGCCAGGAGTGAGATATGAAGAATGGTTCTGCTGTGGGAACTGGCCCAAGCAGATGGCAGAGAGTATGGCAGCAGATAAAAAGAGTAAGAAATAACTTGTATTTATATTTGCATCTTTCATAATCACAGGATGTACCAAGGTGCTTCACAGCCAGCAAAGCACTTTTGAAGTATTGTTACTGTTGTAACGCAGCAAAATGCAGCAGCCAATTTGCATGCAACAAACAGTAATGTGATTATGACAAGTTGATCTGCTTAAGTGATGTTACTGAGGTATAAATGTTGACCAGGGAATTGGGGAGAACGCCATTGCTCTTTTTAGGAATAGTGGCATCTTTTACATCCACTTTATAGGCATAATGGTTTAATGTTTCATTTAAAAGACGGCTCTCCACAGAGCAGGACTTGTTCAGTACATCGCTAGAGTATCAGACAAGATTTAATGCTCAAGTCTCTAGATTAGGACGTAAACCCACAACTTTCTGACTCAGAGGCAAAGGTGCTACCAGTGTTTCATGGCTGAAACTGAAAAGCAAGATAATGGGAAGACTGTCCTGGAACATGTCAGGATGGTGCATGCTTTCATTATGCTGCTTATATATGTTGCTAGTTTTAGCATGATTGCACCATACATTACCTTACTTTCATTTATGTGATCATTCCTTGTCTTATTTCAAGTCTGACTTGCTGCTGCTTCTTGCAGTATTTAATGGGGGTAACGGGGATCTCGCCTGCTGGCTGGAAAGCCTCTTTTTGGGAAGGTCTGTCAAATTAATGGCCAATCAGGCACTTAATTGGGCAACGGCAGGCCCTCCCTGGGGTCAAAAATCTTGAGAGTGGGAGTCCCGCCCGTAGAGAGCTGCTGGTCAATCAGAGGCCACAGATCTTCATTGCTTGGCAACGCCACTGCGGAGGTGGTGGCTGCTTCCAGTAATGCACCAACCCAAGGCCCAGGATCGTCCTGGGTGCAGGTACACGTGAGTCATGGCGGAAGGGAGGTTGTGGGGTGGGGTTTGTAGGGGAGGGGGGTTTGCAGCAAGGACAGAGGATTGACTCTCAGCAGGATCCTCTCCTTCCCCATGCTGTGTCCCTTGATCAGGCATTGAAGTGCCTTTGAATGAGGGATGCCTTACCCCCATTTCCAGAAGCCCACTAGCAACTATGATGGGGTTTATTTTGCAGGCTTCCTACATGGTGAGTCCCCCAACCATCGCTGGGTGAATAGTAGCGGTGGCAGCTGGAGGCCTTTAAGTGGGCATTAATTACCCACTTAAGGGCCTCAATTGGCAGTGGGTGGGAAGGCTGTCCACCGGCCTTTCCACCATAGACTTAATCACCAAACTCACCATGGGGTGGGAGGGCATTAAAGTCCAAGGTGTGCTAGTGGGTTGCGAGGGGGGATACAGGGTGGGGTTGTAGGCTTCCCTCCTTAAGATGTTGGGTATGATATTCATTTGCAATTTATTTAGAGTAATGTGTTTAAAATTTGCATACTGTCACCTTTATCTCTCACCATCAACAGTCCCGTCCACCCCCCACACCCCACAATCCAGTATGGCTTAGCTTTATAATATATTTTTGTTAGGATATAATAACATAGGAAGGAGAGGCAGGCTTCTAAAGAGCCTTTTGGAATTTTCAGAAGTCAAAATAATTTACAGAGTTACCTATTTGATAGACTGCAAGTCTAATGATAATTGTTTTTAGTTGAAATCCTAATATTAAATGTGTCATTTACAAAGAGTTGTATGCATCACATGGAAATATTTTTTATATAATAAATAAACCCAACAGTATTCTGCTTCTGAAACAGTATTTCATTGTTCATTGCAATATGGTTTTTGATAAATATGTCCACACAACAATAAAATGTTGGGTGCTGTCAGATGATTCCTTTCTAATTTTTGGCCTAAGATCACAATGTTGTGAATCTCACCATCATCTTGCAAAGAAAAGTGCGACAGCCATATTGACTGCGGTGAAGGAGGAGATGAGACTGGGATTGCATTGGGACTTTGTTGGGAAAGCTCTGAAATGATAAGGACTACCAGGTTTACCTCCTGGCTTAGAACTTGCTATATGGGAGCTGGGGTTGCAAAATTGGTCCATGAGTGTAACAACTCTACTTGTGATCCACACTCCCATCCAGTGAGGCTCCATGCTACAGCTCAGTCTTAAAAGATTTATCTTAGTATGCATATAAGACTGAACAGGCAGGGACTATTCTCCCTTGAGAGGGCTGAGTGTTGACCTAAAAGAGGTTCTTAAAATTATGAAGGGGTGTGATAAGATAGAAGTAGGGGAAGATGTTTCCACTCGAGGTGGAGACTAAATAATAAGGCACTAATAAATCCAATAGGGAATTCAAGAGACAGTTTAGTTAGGGATTGGTTAGAATATGGATCTCTCTACCACACAGAGTAGTTGAGGTGAATAGCACAGATGCATTTAAGAAAAAGCAAAATAAATACATGAAGGATAAAGGTATCAAAAACAGAAAATGCTGGAAAACCTCAGCAGGTCTGACAGCATCTGCGGAGAGAGAAACAGAGTTGATGTTTCAAGTCCGTAAACTCTGTTTCTCTCTCCACAGATGCTGTCAGACCAGCTGAGTTTTTCCAGCATTTTCTGTTTTTGTTTCGGATTTCCAGCATCCGCAGTAATTTGTTTTTATATCAAAGTGAAAGGAATAGTAGGTTATTGTTGTGGGGTGGCCAAGTTGTACTATTAGTGATAGAGTTGATCTACAGATACTTCTTGGGTGGAAGCATTAAGTTTATTTACAATATACCCAGCAATAACTACGCATTCAACTCCAACTCTATCTCTACACTGAATGTTGACGTAGCCCGTGATACTCTCCTATTGGTTATTACAGATCATGTGATCTTCCTTAACAAGTATTATTCTTAAAGGTATATCACATACTAAATAAAACCATAATTACTACAGTCCTCCCCCTTTAACTTGGCTATACATATTATATTTACAAGTACATATTTTTCAAGACATCATAGGGTCATACGGACTCGAAACTTTACCTCTTTTTCTCTCTCCATAGATGCTGCTAGACCTGCTGAGTTTTTCCAGCATTTTCTGTTTTTGTTTCAGATTTTCAGCATCCGCAATATTGTGCTTTTAATATAATATCTGCACTGGGTAAGGTTCAGTCTTTCAGGTGGTTTCCTGGTACATGTGGAACATTGCAGCTCCACAACTTCAGATTCTTTGGCAGGAATCTCCTTTTCTGGAGTTGCCTGAACATCAGGCATTCAGTGGGCACTTGCAGTTCTGTATCCTCAACTCTTACAGGAATATCAGACATGTCAGTCCTGGGGTGAGTATCCTCAACAGGAAATGCAGACCTGATCATGGTCACTTGTGGAACCAAATCTTGGTGATTTATCTCTCTCTTCCTTAAATGGTCCACATGCTTTTGGATGATCCAGCCTTCCACCTCCAGGTGGTAAGGTAGAGGTCCAGTCACCGCACTTAATTCAACCGGTAACCACTTTGGTCCTTCCTTGAAGTTTTTCACATAAAAGTTTTCCCATGGTAAATTTCCTCTAATGACTATGCCAGTCATGTCTAGTTTTCTGGTTTCCCTGACTCCTTTCCCCATTCCCCTCTAAATTTGGCATTATTAAGCTCAATCTCATCCTGAGACAATGGGCAAAATTTTGCTGTCGGCGAGCAGGGGGTGGGGCCCGCTTGCCAACGCGTAAAATGACGTGGGATGACGTCAGGTGGAACCCCCGCCGGGAGCCCTGGCGGGCAATAGAAAAAACATGAAACCTCATCCACCGGTGGGATGAGGTTTCATGCAGGGTTTTAAAGAGTTTAATAAAGTTTTACGGTAATTTATGAACATGTCCTATCTCATGTGACATTGTCACATGAGGGGGACATGTTAAGGATTTTTTTTTATTTCTATTTTTAATCTTTTTGAAAGTGTCAATGCTCTCCCTGAGGCAGCACTTAGCCTCAGGGAGATGTGCGCTCTTTTGTGTGTATGCGCGAAAGAGCGCCCTCTTGCTTTTGGGCAATCCCCCCCCCGCACCGCCCGCACAGGAAGCACATAGCGCTTCCCGCTGGGCGTCACGCTGGGCGGGCCTTAATTGGCCCGCCCACGTAAAGTGGCGGCGGGGCCCACTTCTCTGGTGGGGATCTGCTCCCCACCTGCTGGAGATTGGGTTGGGCCTACCCGCCCGACAGGCAGAAAATTCTGCCCAATTTTTCAACAATAACTCCCCAGGTGTGGCATCTGTTGTTTTGTGAGGGGTAGTCCTGTAATGAAAAAGAAAGTGTACTGGCTTGGTTGCTAAGGAATAGCCAGTTAGCTTTTTCATGCCTGTCTTGAGCGTTTTAAACCACCCTTTTGGCCAGTCCAATTGAGGTAGGGTGGTATGGTGAAGCTTTCATGAGTGACACCGTTGAGGCCGATAAACCTTTAAAACTCAGCACTCGTAAACTCCGTGCTGTTATCGGAAACAACTACCTCTGGTAGTCCATGAATGGCAAAACTCTGCCGTAGCTTCTCAATTGTAGTGGCCGACGTTAGTGACTTCACCTCATATGCCCAAACATTTTGAATGGGCATCGATAATGAGCAGAAACATTGTTCCCAGGAAAGGCCCATCGTAGTCAGTGTGTAACCGCACCCAGGGTCTGCCTGGCCACTCCCATGGGTAGAATGGAGCTGTCACTGGCAACTTTTGCAGTTGCTGACATTGCACACAGTGCTTTATTAAAGTCTCTATTTCACCATCCATCCCAGGCCACCATAGATAGCTGTGTGCTATGGTCTTCATTCGGGAAATTCCTGGATGGACATTCTGTAGTTCAATTAAAAGTGGCTCCCTTCCCTTTGGAGGAACTATCACTCGTGCTCCCCAAAATAAGATACCATCCTGACTGGTTATTTCATGTCTTCTGTTGAAGTACGGTTTCATTTCATCAGATATGGGCTCCTGTGACCAACCATGTAGCATTTGTTCTCGTACTTGAGATAGGAGCGGGTCCCGACTTGTCCAGTCTCCGATCTGTTGAGCACATACTGACGAGGAATCTAAGAAATTTAACAGTAAAACAAGTTCCTGTGGAAGTGGGACGTGCTCATCATTTCCTCGTAAAGGCAAATGGCTAAGGGCATCAGCGTTCGTGATTTGATTGGCAGGCCTATGTACGAAAGTGTATTCGTTTGCTGCCAGAATTAAAACTCATTGTTGTATTCTTGCTGAGGCTATGGGTGGTATAGCCTTGTCCTCACTAAACAGTCCTAGCAATGGTTTGTGGTCTGAAACGATTGTAAATTGGCAGCCCTACATGTAATGGTGAAATTTCTTGACATCAAAGATGATGGACAGGTCTTCTTTTTCTATCTGCGAGTATCCCTTTTCCGCTGAGGTGAGCGTTCTTGATACGTAAACTACTGGCCGTTCCATGCCGTCGTCCATCCGATGAGAGAGCACTGCTCCCACTCTGTAGGGAGATGAGTCACATGTCAGCACCAATTCTTTTGTCTGGTCACAATGCACTAATAGATTGGACGAGTGCAACAATTTCTCCACTTTTATGAAAGCTTCTTTCTGGGGCGCCACCCAAGACTAACGCTGGTTCATTTTGAGTAGAGAATGCAGAGAGGCCAGCACTGTAGACAAATCGGTTAAGAACTGTTCATAATAGTTGATCACTCCTAGGAATAATTTGAGCTCTGAGGCGTTCTCTGGCGCAGGTGCCTCTCTTGTGGTTCTCAGTTTCTCCCCAACTGGGTGGAGGCCCTACGATGACCCAAATAGATTATTTCCCTCGCTTGGAACATGCTCGTTTTTTAAACACACTCCAGCTTTGAAGAAATATTTTAAGACTTCTTCTAAGTTTGTCAAATGCTCTTTTTCAGTGAATCCTGTCACCAATACATCATCTAAATAGACTACAACCTGAGGCAATCTCTGCAGTAAGCTTTCCATTGTTCTCTGAAAGATGGCACAAGTTGAGGAGACACCGCACATCAATCATGTATGTTGGTACAACCCTTTGTGGGTATTTATTCTGACAAATCCCAAAAAGCATTATCCAACTCTAATTGTTGATAAGCATGACTCATGTCAACCTTTGTGTATGTTGTCCCTTCTGCCAGCTTGGCATATAGGTCCTCTATTTTTGGAATGGCTGTCTAGCTTAACTACTTTATTAACCGTCAGTTTGTAGTCTCCACAAATTCGGACGCTTTGGTTGGGTTTAAGGACGGGGACTATGGGCGTTGCCCATTCTGAGAACTGAGCAGGTTGTATAATGCCCAGTTTCTCTAGTCTGTTCAGCTCAATGTCAACTTTTTCTTACGGGGCATATGTCACCAGACTCGCCTTCATGAAGCGAGGGGTTGCTTCTGGATCCACATGAATCTTAGCCTGCAGGACCTGGATTTTCCTCAGTTCATCCTTAAAAACGGTAATGTACTTTCTAAGTAGCTCTCATAGCCCACTTGCTCTCAACTGGAAAATTTCAGACCATTCTAACTTAATCTCCTTTAACCAATTTCGCCACTGGAAGCTTGGCACTTTACCTGCTACCACCATCAAGAGTAGCTTTGCCGATTGACTTCCATAATGGACAGTTACTCTGTTTATGCCTTTTACTTGAATGTCTTCACCCGTATATGTTTTTAGTTTGGTAACTGTTTCTTCTAAACTTAATTGACGTTCACCATTATTCAAATATCTGAAGGTATGTTCCCCAATTACTGTAGTGGAAGTTCCTGTGTCCACTTCCATTCTAACAGGTTTGCCATTTACTTTCACTGTGACAAATATTGGTTCTGTCTTTCCTACTTTCAGATTAAACAATGAGTAAATGTCTGAATTTGTTGTTTCAGGCTCTTCTACATTGTAGGTTTCATTGGGCTTCTTCTTTTGTTTACAAGCCTGCTTGAATCTTTCCTTGCATTGCCTCATCATATGTCCATTTCTATGACAATAGTAACAATTGATTTTTTTTAAACTGCCAATCGTTAAAAGACTGATTGTTTCCACCTCCATTAAAATTATCCTTTGATTTCGCTGCTAAATTATTTTTCTTTACTCCTACTAGCACGTGCTGTTTCCCACTTCTCGGTATAGTCTCGCTTTTATGTACCTCTTTCGATGGGGTTTCCGGTCAGATGTGAAGGACAGCACTATTTTGTGCACCCTGTATTGCTTTTGAATCTCTTACCGCACTTACCATGGCCAGTGCTATCTCTAGTGCCTTCTTGAAATCCAGATTCACTTCGGACAATAACGTTTTCTGAGTGGAGTCCTCTTTTATGCCAAATACTAAATGATTTCTGAGCATGTCATTCAGAGTCATACTGAACTCCCAATGTTCTGTTAGCTGCTTCAAAATTACCACGTAGCATGCAATTGTCTCACCTGGAGCTCTATTTCATGAATTAAACCTGAACATCTGCATGTTGACTGAGGGCTTGGGTTGAAAATGACCCTTCATGAGGTCCACCAATTCATCGAAATTTTTCAAATCTGAGGCATTTGTTGCTGTCAAACTTCAGATCAGACTGTATATATTGCTCCCACAAGTACTCAAGATGATAGCTCACCTCTCGTCTTCTCCCGTAATCTTGCTCACTTGAAGAAAGGCTGTGAGGTGTTCTATGTATTGAGACCAATTGCCTGTGGCAGATTCAAAAGGATCAATTCTCTGAAATTGTGCCATTTTGAGAGAGGATAACTTCTTCAATTCTAACAGAGCTCATTACTTACAATTACTGGGTGAGGTACAGTGCTGATTTCTTTTTAACTTGATTTCTTCTGTTAAATCCTATTTTATCCTCGTTGCCAGTTTGTTGTAGGGTGGCTGTGTTGTACTATTAATGACAGAGTTGATCTGCAGACATTTCTTGGGTGGAAACATTAAGTTTATTTACAATATACTCACCAGCAACTACACATGTACTTTCAACTCCAACTCTATCTCTACACTGACTGCTGAGGTAGCTTGCGCTAATTTCCTATTGGTTACTAGAGATCATGTGATCTTCTTTAACAAGTATCATCCTTAAAGGTACATTGCATACTAAATGAAACTATAATTACTACAGTTATGTTGATAGGGTTAGGTAAAGAATGGTGAGGGGAGGCTTGTTAGGAGCATAAATGCTAGCTTGGATCTGTTGGGTCAAATGGCCTGTTTCTGTGCTGTGTATTTACATAATCTATGTGATACTACATATGCGTGAAAGTATGGGGATAGAGTGAAGGTGTGCAGGCATGCCATGCCAGAATGGAATGAATTTGATGAACTGGCTGGTCTTTACCTCCTTTTTCGCATGATCATAATGGAAATTACTCTGCCCAACTAAATATCCTAATAAAAATACAGAACGGAAATTCTGCAAACTCTTATTTATTTCAAACCAAGGTAAAGTTTCATTTTGCATAACACCACCAAGAAATCAAGAGATGAAATAAATCAAAAAGCAGTGGTTGATTGACAGTAAAATTGGATATTAAAGCATTTTAATTGTAGGAGCCTGGGAAGATTGAGAGAAATAAGAAGTTTCATTATCATTTCACGTCACTACGTGCAGCTGGGTAGTTGTTCCTCTGGTGTCAGCTGTGCAAAGCCCTCCAGCGTTCTAGCTGAGCTGGCCATGGCTACTGACTGGGAGATGTCCAAGTTGATAACATTAACAACTATTTAGAATACAGCATCAGATGCTCCTACCCTTTGAAGATTCGGAACAGAAGATCTTTATGCGGCCCTGATAGAGTCCTTCATATTTGAAGTTGATGACCTTCATCGGAGAATCAAACTTGATAATTGCATTGATGTCTATTAAGACTATTAAGACTCCTCAAAGCCTGTTTGCCATCTAACAAGGCACAAGTCAGGAGCATGATGGAATATGCTCCATTTGCCTTGAAAAGTGCAGCTTCAACAACACTCAAGTAGCTCAACACCATCCAGGAAAGCAGTCCACTTGATCAGGGTTCCATCCACCATCTTAATCATTCACTCTCTCCACCATCAGTGCACAGTGGCAGCAGTGTATACCATCTACAAGGTGCACTGCACAACTTGTCAAGCCGAGCTCCTTTGATAGAACCCCCCAAATCGGTGATCTCTATCACTTGGAAGAACAGGTGTTTGGGAACACCGTCGACTGCAATTTCCCTCCAAGCCACACACCATCCTGACTTGGAAAGTATATTGCTGTTCCTTCACTGTTGCTGGATCAAAATCTTGGCACTCTCTCCCTAACATCACTGTGGGTGTCCCTACACACCATAGACTGCAGTGGTTCAAGACAGTTGGCTCACCACCACGTTCTCAAGGACAAGTAGGGATGGGCAACAAATGCTGGCCTAACCAGCGATGCCAACATCCCATGAATGATCAAAAAAAATACAAGGATGCTGTCTGACTTGCTGAGTATGTCGAGCAATTTCTAGTTTAATTTCAGATTTCCAGCATCTGCAGACTGTTATTTTTGTACAAGTGAGGCATGTTCTCCTGCACATTTCACAGACTCACATTTCTTGCCAGTACTGAATAGCTGTTGCTGTACATATTTCCACATCTCTTTCTGGATATTAACATCCTGGTGCACCTAATGGTTGAAGTGGTTGGCATAGATTGATATTACTTATCTTGAGTTTGTCCCTAAATATTTTTGTGTTTCTCATGTTGTTTCCACTCATTCTGTTCCAGCTGCACAGAATCCTAGGCATTCTGCACACCATGGTGCAGCTGTGGTTCTTACTAGCACAGCCTCAGGTTCTGATGGTCTTGGTGAAATTGCGGATCTTACAGGTGGCCATTTTTTCCAACCACTTGATTTGAATGATAATCCTCATTCTGGCATTGACTATACTTGAAGAGTGTTTAATTGGCTGTAAAGCATTTTGGTACATCCTGAGGTTCTGAAATGGGCTACATAAATTACAGTCTTTCATTCTTTTCTTCCTCGGGTTTTATTTCCAACACCAATCAGCTGCTAAAGGGCATGAGATAACAAGTCCTGAATGCAGGTCTGCACAGATGGGTGCTGATGCCAGTGGCCCTGTACGAGACTGACCTCCGTCTTCGTTCCAAGTGCAACGTCTCATTACTCCCAATGCAGTGTCGGCTTTACTAATATAAGTTTTATTGTCTGTTAATGCATAACTTGACAACATACTATCCAGATAGGTGACCTGATTGACAGCATTTATTTTGGTATTGCCAATACTGACAGTTAATTTGGTAATAAGATAAAGATAATCCCAGGTGCGTAACTCCAGAACACATTCAACAGCCATCAAAATCTTAAAGATGACTCTCATGTAACTTTTATTGAAGCTCACAGTCTACTTAGGTTGAAGTACTTCCCAGATCTACGGAAAGGTACTGGACACCTTTGTTTAGGCTGCTTGTTGTGTCATCAAGCACAATGCTAAGAAGAGTATTAAGTGGCTAAGAGATCACATGCGATTTGGCCCGTAGCTGATGGGAAAAGGTAATGGCTTGAACAGCACACCATTAACACTCACTCTATCAAGCATTCCACAATCGAGCTAACTCACAATTTGGACAAATCTTTATGGCCAGGTTGACTAGGACAAAAAGGCCCTTAAGAGACCTTAATGTTGCTCTCCCAAATTCCTTCTGAATCTGCTAAGTGATGAAAGTTTGCGTTGCAATTTGCTTTGAAGTCAGTATGCTTTTGTGAATAAAACCTCACCATTGCTCTGTTATGGACCATCACAGTACATATGAACATACGAGCTAGGAGCAGGGTTAGGCCGCAGTGTCCTCTTCACCACAATCCTGAAATAAAAACCACCATTAAACAGCCATTCCATATCAACTTTAGCTAACAAAACATCCAATAATCCACACAATGCTCAACTAATCACTCTGTGCATTTCCTCAGTGCCTATCTTGTGGGTGCCTTTGCCTAGTCTAGTGCTCCTATGCAGTGCTACCCCAGTGACTGCAGGAGGGCTGTGCACAGCTGCTGATTTTCACTGGAGGAGACTGCAATGGCCTTACAGGATGCCCTAACAGAGCCTGGACCATGAAGGCCCTCCTTCGACTGCAACACCTCAGCGTGGGAAGCAACAATCTGGGCTGCCTGACTGACACACAACAGCAAGGGGAGTGGCCAAGATGGTAGCACAAATGCTTTCATCCTGAGAGAGGATAGCAGGATCGTGCTCCACGGCACCACAACCACTCCCTGAGGGGTTGACCCAGCCATCCGAGTAACCTTTTGGAGGGCTTTGAGCACTGGTATCAACAGCCATGATGGCAGCAGTGTGAGCTTGCATGGCACCAAGCTGAATGTGCATGGCAATGAGCTGAAGTTTCATGACCCCAGTCTGAGCTTCCACTGCAGCACTCAGGCATTGGATGGCTTTTGCATTACTGAAATAGAAGTTGATGTATAGATCCTCAGACGTGGCATGATTGTTGGGTCCACAAGGGTTTTAATGGAATTGGCCACCACATTCACACTGGAAAGGATGGGCTTGAAGCTCAGTGCAATGCCTGTATCAAGTTGGTGCCAGACTCCTCCATGCTCCTCAGACTTTCTAGCAGGCCTCCCAATGCACCAAATATTTGTGTATGCATGACCATCAGCATTTCTCTTTACACTGCTTCATCAAAATCCTAATCTGAGTCCTCTGCAGTCAAAGTCATGTACAACCTCACCCCCAGGCTTGCTGGTACCCATGCGAACCATTGCCTCTGGCCTGGCTGCAGGCCACTTGTGCCCAGTTGCTCATGTGCAGATCCCCCCCCTCTAACATTTGTACAACACCAATACCTGAGCTAGTGGCTGAAAGTGTGAAATCAAGTGGCGATGTTTCTTCCTCCTCAGCCTCTTCTCTCTCTAGACTTTCAGCCTCCTGCCCCATTGCCTGGCCAAGCAACAGCTCTTGTGCACCTGAAGGCATAAAGGCACAAGAGCAGGATTGGGGTGAGGGAAGGGAGAAATGCAAGAGGTGCATTGCTACATCATCTGCAGCTTGTAAATCCTGACAGATAATGGATGAGGGTGAAGTCAGATTTGAGAAGCTGCAGTAGGCAGGAACATAGTGAAAATATCCAATTTGTTTCCAATTTCCACCCCTCTATCACCTTCACATGGTCCATCTCCGACACCTCCCTTCTCTTCCTTGACCTCGCTGTCTCCATTTCTGGTGATAGGCTGTCCACCAATATTCATTACAAGCCCATCGACTCCCACAGCTATCTCAACTACAGCTCCTCACACCCTGCTTCCTGTAGGGACTCCATCCCATTCTCTCAGTTCATTCACCTCCATCGCACCTGTTCCAATGATGCCACTTTCCAAAACGGCGCTTCTGACATGTCTTCCTTCTTCCTTAACCGAGGGGACCCACCCGCAGTTGTTGACCGGGCCCTCAACTGTGTTCGACCCATCTCCCACGCCTCTGCCCTCACACCTTCCTCTCCCTCCCAGAACCATGATAGGGTCCCCCTTGTCCTAATTTTTCACCCCACCAGCCTCCGCATTCAAAGGATCATCTCCCGCCATTTCCGCCAACTCCAGCATGGTGCCACCACCAAACACATCTTCCCCTCTGTTCCCACACCACCTCTGTCAGCATTCCATAGGGACCGTCCCCTCTGGGACACCCTGGTCCACTCCTCCATCACCTCCTACACCTTATCTCTTTCCCACAACACTTTCCCATGCAATCGCAGAAGGTGCAACACCTGCCCCTTTACCTCCTCCTTCCCCACTGCCCAAGGGTCCACACACTCCTTTCAGGTGAAGCAGCACTTCACTTGCACCTCCTTCAATTTGGTCTACCGCATTCGTTGCTCCCAATGTGGTCTCCTCTACATTGGAGAGACCAAACGCAGACTTGGTGACCGCTTTGCGGAACAGCTTCGGTCTGTCCACAAGCATGACCCAGACCTTCCTGTTGTTTGCCAATTCAACACATCATCCTGTTCCCATGCCCACATGTCCGTCCTTGGCCTGCTGCATTGTTCCAGTGAAGCCCAACGCAAACTGGAGGAACAGCACCTCATCTTCCAATTAGGCACTTTATAGCCTTCCGGACTTAACATTGAGTTCAACAACTTCAGACCATGAGCTCTCTCCTCCATCCTCACCCCTTTTTATCCCTTTTTTCAAAATTCGGTTTTACTTTTTATTCCCTTATTTTTATTTTTATTTATTTTCATTTTTATTCATTCATTGTTTTATCCCCTTTTTTTTATCCCCCTTTTAATCCCATTTTAGATCCTTTTCAGCCATCTGTTACTTGTTCATGTTGTTCTTTTCAGAAATGCTTACCCTTGTTCTTCTATTATCACATTCTGCTTTCTTACCTTAATGCCACTTCAGCACCTTCTTTAGCCAGTACCACTACCATTAACACTACCTTTGTCCTTTTGTTCATGACACTTCTGTCAATCTCCCATTTGCCCCCACCTATCACTGGCCTTCTATCTAGCTTCACCTGCTCCACCCCCCTTAAACAGTATAAATTTCATCACATTTCTACTTCTCTTTAGTTCTGAAGAAGAGTCATACAGACTCAAAACGTTAACTCTATTTTTCTCTCCGCAGATGCTGTTAGACCTCCTGAGTTTTTTCAGTATTTTCTGTTTTTGTAGCAGTGCAAATATTAATGGTTTCAGCCACACAACCAACTGTTGCCTCAGTGACTGCTGCTCCAATGATGGCCAGAATAGCCCTCTCCATGCGAGTGAGGGTGTACTACCATGCCTGCCCCTGGAGGGTTGGCCGCTGCTGCCTATTATGGGCCACCATATCCTGCAAAAGAGAGAAGTGTGTCCATGAGTATGGTGCAATGTGTTTGGTTGATGTGTCTGCCATGGTTGTCTAGTTGATAATGTGTTAAAGCTGTGAGATGTACATGTCTGGCTTGCAGCAGTGTGAAGTGGGTAAGGGTGGGGTCAGACTATGAATGCAAGGCATGTATCATGGCTGGTAGAGATTGTTGATAGGTGAATGAAGAGGATGTGGTGAACGGAGCAGTCTGTGAGGCTGGTGTTGTAGTTGGTAAGATATGGTACGTGAAGATGCATTCACTCACCTCGATCGTGGGTGAGAGGTCATAAAACTTCTTTTGGTTTTACATCTAAGTCCTCAGGGCTAGACTGCTGGCATTTACTGCAGCAGCTCCCCGCTCCCCCTAGCTTCTTAGTATCTATCTAGAAAGTGTCCTGGCTCCTGAAGGAAGAGAATTACCCTCTTCTTGTGCACCTCCTACACCAAGGCATCCAGCGTGGCATCCAAGAACTATGGGGGATGTTCTCTGGCCTCTTATGCCATTTAGGTAACTTCTTCTTCGTGTTTCAATCTTCTTTACCTGCTCCAGCCCCTGCTGCAGCCAGAATGCACCTTGTGTTTAAAAGATACAGTCCGGATTGCAGAAGGGCCAGAGAAATGGTGCAAGAAGCAGCAAATGGTTCTGAGAGCAGAGGGACCAGAAGAACAGTGGGAGAAGCGGTGAGAGTTCAGACACAGAAGTCAAGGTGTGGCATCACAGGAAAGTTGTAAGTTGATTGGCTGGTGAGTGTTGCTTCTTAGGAACTAAGTCTCAACAACTGGAAGATTAAAAATGATAAAAATATGAAGTAATAATAACAAGGAACAAGTGAGCAGCTGATGAGTGTTATCTTTTTTTATTTTTAAGTAAGGTTTATTTCGACTAGTAACATGTATTAAGTATCCATAGGATTTATCAATACCAGTAAGGTCTATCAGTATTGGTAAGGTTTTTTTTAGCAGTAGCAAAGTTAACTAATAAATCAAGGAATGGTTGGGCTGCTCCAACCTCGACGGTGCGCATCCTGTGCAATGTGGGAACTCCAGGATGCTTCACGTGCCCTGGTAACCATTTGTGCAGGAAGTGTCATCAGTTGAGCTAATCGGAACTTGAGTAGCAGCTGGTGTCACTACAATGCATCCATGAGGTTGAGAGCTACATGGATAATATGTTTATTGATGTGGTCACCCCACAACTTAAGAGAATGCAGGGAGAGAGGGACTGGGTGACCATCAGGCAGTACAAAAGGAACAGGCAGGTAGTACAGGAGACCCCAAAGTGCATCCCACTCTCCAACCAATATTCAGTTCTGAATATTGGTGATAGTGATTATTCATCTGGGGAGTGCAGCCAGTGCCAAGTCCATGGCACCACGGATGGCTCAGCTGCACACAGGGGTATAAGAAAGTCTAGAAGAGCAATATTGGCAGGTGATTTGATAGTTAGGGGAATAGATAGGCATTTTTGCAGCTGCTAACATGAATGCAGGATGGTGCTCAGACTCCCTGGTGCCAGGGTCAAACATGTCACTGAACGGCTGCAGAGCACCCTGAGGGGAAAGGGTGAACAGCCAACAGTCATGGTCCACATCAGTGCCAATAACATAGATAGAAATAGTGATCTGACCCTGCAGTTAGAATTTAGGGGGCTAGGTAGAAAATTAGGAAACAGGACCTCAAAAGCAGTATTCTTTGGATTGTTCCCAGTGC
Source organism: Cetorhinus maximus (assembly GCF_964194155.1). Lineage (NCBI taxonomy): Eukaryota > Metazoa > Chordata > Chondrichthyes > Lamniformes > Cetorhinidae > Cetorhinus > Cetorhinus maximus. The sequence continues at coordinate 171,753,497 of NC_135881.1, read as the reverse complement.
CACACACAAGTGAGTACAGAAATAGGAGGATAAGAGAGATGCATGCATGGCTGGAAAGATGGTACAGGAAGGAGGGTTTTAGATTCTTGGGACATTGGGACTAGCTTCAGAGGAGATGGGATCTGTATGGGATGATCTGTAAACCGGATGGGTTGCACCTCAACAGAGCCTGGACTGAGTACCTTGTGAGGGATATTACTTGTTTTGTTGGGGAGGGTTTAAACTAACTTGGCAGGGTTTGGGAACCAGGAGAAAATATCAGAGAGGAATACCAAGGTGCACAAAATACTAGGAGAGACAGGTAGCACTAGAATAGAGAATGGTAAGTTAACAGGTGGGGTCAGAGTAAGGGATAAATTAATAGGTGCCAGCATCAAAATGTCACTGAGTGGCTGTAGAGCACTCTGAGAGTCACTGAATGACTAATAATCCAGAGGCCCAAGGTAATGCTCTGTGGACCTGGGTTCAAATCCCACCATGGCAGATGGTGAAAGCAAAATCTGGAATTAAAAGTCTGATGATGACTACAAAATCATTGCTGATTGTTGTAAAAACCCATCTGGTTCACTAATGTCCTTTAGGGAAGAAATTTGCTGTCCTTACCTGGTCTGGCCTACATGTGACTCCAGATCCACAGCAATGTGGTTGACTCTTAAATGCTCTCTGATCAAGGGCAGTTAGGGATGGGTAATAAATGCTGGTCTAGCTAGTGACACCCACATCCCAGGAGCAAATGAGGAAAACTCCAACTTGATCTCTGCACTGACTGCTGAGGTAGTCCGCGCTACTCTCCTATTGGTTACTACAGATCATGTGATCTTCCTTAACAAATATTATTCTAAAAGGTACAGTACGCACTAAATAAAACCATAATTACTACATTCCTCCCCTTTTACTTGGCTATACATATTATATTTACAAGTGCATATTTTTCAAGACACATAATAATTACACTGGGTAAGGAATTTACAAGCTCAGTCTTTCAGGTGGTTTCCTGGTAGGTGTGGAACGTCGCAGCTCCACAACTTCGGATTCTTTGTCAGGAACCTCCTCTTCTGTAGTTGACTGAACATCAGGTGCTTTGGTGGGCACTTGCAGTTCTGTTTCCTCAGCTCTTACAGGAACATCAGACATATCAGTCCTGGGTTGAGTATGCTCAATGGTAAATACGGACATGGTCATGATCACTGGTGGAACCAAATCTTGGTGATTTGTCTCTCTCTTCCTTAAATGGTCCACATATTTACGGATGATCTGGCCTTCCACCTCTACCTGGTAAGATAGAGGTCCAGTCACTGCACTTAATTCACCCGGTAATCACTTTGGTACATTCCTTCAGTTCTTCACGGATACCGGCCCTTGCACGGTAAATTTCCTCTTGCGACTATGCCAGTCATGTCTAGTTTTCTGGGTTCCCTGACTCCTTTCCACATCTCCTCTAAATTTGGCATTATTAAGCTCAATCTCATCCTGAGACAGCGTTTCAACAATAACTATGCAGGTGTGACATCTGTTGTTGTGGAAGGGATAGTCCTATAATGAAAAAGAAAGCGTGCTAGCTTGATTGCCAAGGAATCAGCAGTTAGCTTTCTTATGTCTGCCTTGAACGTTTGAACCGCACTTTTGGCTAGTCCGTTTGAGGAAGGGTAGTACTGTGAAGTTTTCACATGAGTGATACCTTTGAAACTCAGCACTAGGAAATTCCGTGCCGTTATCGGAAATGACTACTTCAGGTAGTCCGTGAATGGCAAAACTCTGACGTAGTTTCTCAGTTGTAGCGGCCGACGTTGGTGACTTCACCTCATATACGTCCAACCATTTTGAATGGGCATCGACAATGAGCAGAAACATTGTTCCCAGGAAAGGACCGACGTAGTTAATGTGTAACCACTCCCAGGGTCTACCCGGCTACTCCCAAGGGTATAATGGAGCTGTCACTAGCAACTTTTGCAGTTGCTGGCATTGCACACAGTGCTTTACTAAACTCTCTATTTCCCCATCCATCCCAGGCCACCATAGATAGCTGGGTGCTATGGTCTTCATTTGGGAAATTCCTGGATGGGCACTGTGTAGTTCAACTAAAAGTGGCTCCCTTCCCTTTGGAGAAGCTAACACTCGTGCTCCACAAAATAAGATGCCATCCTGACTGGTTATTTCATGTCTTCTGTTGAAGTACAGCTTCATTTAATCAGATTCAGGCTCCTGTTACCAACTATGTAGCACTTGTTCTTGTACCTGAGATAGGACTGGGTCCCGACTTGTCCAGTCTCTGATCTGTTGAGCACATACCGACGAGGAATCTAAGAAATTTAACAGTAAAACAAGTTCATGTGGAGCTGGGACGTGCTCATCACTTATTTGTAAAGGCAAATGACTAAGGGCATCGGTGTTTGCGATTTGATTGGCAAGCCTATGTCTGAAAGTGTATTCATAAGCTGCCAGAATTAAAGCCCATTGTTGTATTCTTGCTGAGGCTATGGGTGGTTTAGCCTTGTCCTCACTAAACAATCCTAGCAATGGTTTGTGGGCTGAAGTGATTGTAAAATGGTGGCCGTGTATGTACTGGTGAAATTTCTTCACAGCAAAGATGATGGACAGGCCTTCTTTTTCTATTTGTGAGTATCCCTTTTCCGCTGTGGTGAGTGTTCTTGATATGTAACCTATTGACCGTTCCATGCCATCGTCCAGATGCATCACATGTCAACACCAATTCTTTCGTCTGGTCACAATGCACTAATAGATTGGACGAGTGCAACAATTGCTCCACTTTTATGAAAGCTTCTTTCTGGGGCGCTACCCAAGACCAACGTTGGTTCTTTTTGAGTAGAGAATGCAGAGGGGCCAGCTCTGTAGACAAATCGGGTAAGAACTGTCCATAATAGTTGATCACTCCTAGGAATAATTTGAGCTCTGTGACATTCTTTGGCCTCTCTTATGGATCTCACTTTCTCCTCAACCGGGTGGAGGCCCTGTGAATCTACTCGGTTACCCAGATAAATTACCTCCCTCGCATGGAACATGCACTTTTCGTTTTTTAAACACACTCCAGCTTGCGAGAAACGTTTTAAGACTTCATCTAAGTTTGTCAAATGCTCTTTTTCAGTGAATCCTGTCACCAATACATCATCTAAATAAACTACAACCTGGGGCAGTCCCTGCAGTAAACTTTCCATTGTTCTCTGAAAGATGGCACAAGTGGAGGAGACACCAAAAGGCAATCGTGTATATTGGTACAACCCTTTGTGGGTATTAATTGTGGCAAATTCCTGGGAGGCATTATCCAGCTCTAATTGGTGATAAGCATGACTCATGTCAAGCTTTGTGAATGTTGTCCCTCCTGCCAGCTTGGCATATAGGTCCTCGATTTTTGGAATGGGGTGCCTGTCTAGTTTGACTACTTTATTAACCATCAGTTTGTAGTCTCCACCAAATGCTGCAGAGATTTGCACCCTTTGGGCACAGACTGCAAACTAATAAGATGACTGGGCATGTTGTACAATGTCCTTGCTAAAGCTGGCTCTGGAGGCACTCACGGCCCCTTGAAATGTCATCATCTCGGTTTGGACCAGCCTCCCCCATGGTTCAAGCTAACAGTGCAGCCTTGCAATGTGGGTTAGGAGAATGCCTGCTCCTGAGCTGAGAGCACAGCATGCTGTGCAGTGGACGAGGCTGCCGCCAATTGGTCAGGTGGAGTGGGGCAGAGAAGGGTAGGATTTAGGGCAGCCATGCAAAGCACTGCACTCTGGCCATCCATGTGGTAGCCAGAATTCTCTGGGATGCATTAAGGGGCCCTCAGACTTAACCAAGAGTGGTTTGTAGTGCTAACCCACATGCCTCCCTCTTTCATCCTGCAGGAGGAGTACATCAGGAGCATGGAGCCTGGTGACCTAGCTGTATGCCTCATGGTATGCAGAGACTGGAGAAGAAGGAGAAGAGAGGGACTGAGGCTCCTGGCTGGGCAGAGGGAGGAGCAGCACCCTTGGGAAGAAGGGGCGGCCGGGGCTCCCGCACACACCGCTGAAAAGCCACAGTGAGCCGTCGCTGGTGGGCGCATAGCTAGACCCAGGGCCTGTAGATGGTGCCTTTTATTCCTGCAGATGACTGACAACCAGTGTCGCCAAAGACTGCGCATGACCAGGGAACTGGTCAGTCACATCCGCCACTTGCTGCAGGATTTGGTGCCAATGGGGACATGGAGGGAAACTACTGCCAGTGGCCATAAAAGTAACCGCGGCACTTGATGTTTATGCTGGTGGCACATTCCAGGGTTCCACAAGTGACCTCTATGAGATATCACAAGCCTCCACCCACAAACACATCAAGGAGGTCATGGACACCATCTTTGTGATGGCACACAACTTTGTGCATTTCGCATGGGATCAGGAAAGGTAGGAAGCAAGAGTGATTGGGTTTGCACAGATCTCAGGTTTCCCACAGGTGCAGGATGCCATTGACTGCACTCACATGGTGCTCATATCTCTGCGGCAGCAAGTGGTCAACTACATCAAACGGAACTGAATGATCAGCTGGTGTGCGACCACCACAAACACATACACAACTCTTGCATTCTCAGTTGGTCACAGATCCCTGATATCTTCCAGGGCCCACAGAGGCTTTAGGATTGGCTCCTTGGGGACAAGGGCTACCCTCAGAGGCCGTGGCTGATGACAACCGTGTGGCGGCCTCAGACTGCAGCAGAGCGAAGGTATAATGAGGCTCATGATGCAGCTCACAACTTGGTGGAGCAAACCATCAGGATACTGAAAATGAGTTTCCACTACCTGGACCAGTCTGGTGAAATTTGCAGATGACGCAACAATCAGCCGTATAGTTGATAGTGAAGAAGGTAGCTGTGGACTCCAGAATTTTATCAATGGTTTGGTTGAATGGGTGGAAAAGTGGCAAATGGAATTCAAACTGGAAAAGTGTGAGGTGAAGCATTTTAAGAGGGCAAACAAAGCAAGGGAATACTCAATACACAGGACGATATTGAGAGTGGTCGAGGAAGTGGGAGACCTTGGAGTGTATGTCCACAGGTCCCTGAAGGTGGCAGGACAGGTGGACAAGGTGGTAAAGAAGGCATACGGAATGTTTTCCTTTATGGCATGAGGTATAGAATACAACAGCAGGGATGTAATGCTGGAACTGTATAAAACTCTGGTTAGGCCACAGCTGGTATTTTGTGCACAGTTCTGGCCAACACTTTACAGGAAGGACATAAGTGCTCTGGAGAGAGTACAGGAGAGATTTACAAGAATGTTACCAGGGCTGGAAAATTGCAGCTATAAGCAAAGATTGGGTAGGCTTGTGTTGTTTTCCTTAGAACAGAGGAGGCTAAGGGGTGATCTGATTGAGGTGTACAAAATTATGAGAGGCCTTAATAGAGTAGACAGCACCTGTTTCCCCTAGTGGCGAGGTCAATTACCAGGGGGCACAGATTTAAAGTGATTGGTAGAAGGATTAGAGGGGATATTAGGAAAACCTTTTTCACCCAGATGGTGGTGGGCATCTGGAATTCACTGCCTGAATTGGTGGTTGAGGCTGAAACCCTCAACTCATTTAAAAGGTACCTGGATCTGCACCTGAAGCGCTGTAACCTGCAAGGCAACGGACCAGGTGCTGGAATGTGGGATTAGAATGGGCGGCTAGTTTTTTCAGCTGGCGCAGAAATGATGGGCTAATTGGCCTCTTTCTGTGCTGTAACTTTTCTATGGTTCTAAGGTATATTTCCTCAAAAGGGGAAGGTAGGCCTCCTTCTGCACTGTAACAATTCTGTGATTCTTTAAGTTGTGCAGGCTAGTATAAAGTGGTGTTAGCCTTGCACAAGCTTGGGCCCCCTGCTGAGGAATGCAGCCACTTAGTGCATTCAGCATTGGGCTGCATGCCACAGTCATTATAATTAGCAGGCAATATGAAATTTGTGTGCTGCCTGCATCGCTTTGAATGGAATTGGGTTAATTGTGCATCATCATCCCCATGCCCAATTTTGGGGGCTATTCAGATTGCCCCCAAAACCCTTTAGGAAAGAAAAAAAGTACAAGATACCATTTTCACTTTTGTAGAATACAGTACAGTAGTCTACAATAAAACATAACACAGCACTACTAAACTGTACCACACAATGATATACTACACAATATAACATACTAATTAATGCTTTACATAATGCTTTACAATACTACACAATAACATAAAGCATAGTACACTATATATAATACACTATAATACTATACAAAACCAAACAGTATACTTCTTTCCCATTTCTCATTTTTTTTATTTCACATCCTTGCTGAGAGATACTGCTGTGAACTCATTTATACTTAAAAGCCTGTAGCTCCTTGTGTGACTCAAAATTAGCTGGTCAGATTGATAGCTGGTCTCCAGCAGTGAAAGCATGGTGCATTAAAGCATCAGTATAATGCATTTCATCACAAACACTCTATTCTATCACTAGAATCTGAACCAGTCTGTAAATCTTTTCTCTGCATGTTGGAGATTCAAGTCGATATAAAATTGAATGAATTTAGCTTCTTCCAGTGATATTGAATAGAAGAAGACGGGTTTCATTTGGTCAGAGAAAGGGAGGTGAATATATCATACGCTGAGTGTTTTACTGTTTCTGCTGAGTCACTGCAGCCAAAACCTAGGCCAATTAGAAAGCCACCCAGTTTGCATCAGGCATCACAATAGGCACACATAGATAGATATGTGTTTGATAATGACACCAATAAACAAAGACTGTTACAGGCTACAATGTAGACTCCACAGTGTCAGGTTTTTGGTAAATGTAAAGTGAGTTTAATAGATATTGCACAAGATTGCCATAACTGGAGTGTAACTATCTCCGCTCTCAGTTAAAACCATTACAAAAAGAATGTAGTGACAGGTTAATGTGGGTGTTACACAGATCATTTTATACTGTCCTTTGCATCATGCTGATGCTGCAATTAGCCTGTTCAACTAAGGCAAGTCCAGGTCCAGACAGTGTCAGGGGGTTGGAAACATGGTGTGAGTTCTAAAGCTCACTTTGCTTGATGGAAATTATTTAAAAGTTTAATTAGCATTATCTCCAAGGTGTAAAATAAAAATGTAGAAAAAGTGGACTTTCATTTTAAAAAAAAGACATGTTGTTCAGACTTGTTTTTCAAAATTTCTGACTGGCCCTTCAAAAGCTTATCTTTGGAATTTGCTGGCCACTGATTCATAAAAATGCCAGGAGGAAGAAAACAAGAGGCAGCCCAGACTGTCATGAGCTTGTCCTCTTGAACAACATTCCTTTCTTTAAGCCACCCCATCAAATATAAATTAGTTGTTCATTCATCTCATTGCTGCTATGGAATCTACACTGATAAAAATGGCTAACGTATTTTATCTACACAATAACAGCCACCATACGTACAAGTAGAACAACAGTTACTTTCAAAATTATGAGGAGTTCTGTCAGAGTACATAGGCGGAAACTGCTTTCACTGTCAGGAGTGTCAGTAACAGAGGAAGCAGATTTAAAATGATTGGAAAAAGAACAGGAGGGAGATAAGGAGAACTGTACTTACATATTATGATCTTCAGTGTACTACCTGAAAATATGGTGGAAGCAGATTCAATAGTAACTTTCAATAGAGAATTGGATATATGCTTGAAAAGGAAAAAAAAACGGAGGACTATGGAAAAGAGCAGACCAATTGGAAATCTCTTACAAAAAGCTGGCACAGGCACGATGGGCAGAATAGTCTTCTTCTGTGCCGCAAAATTCTGTGATTCTATATTTATTTGTATTTTGGGTCACTGTTAGAGCAAACTAAATGGAACTCTGAAGTGCACCTATCTAATTGATGTGCTGCTGATGCAGCGGGAGATTCAGAGTGCAGTGACATGGGTGATTCCAGATGTTAGCTATTACAATTCCATCCTGCTAATTGGCAAAGCGTCACCCACAGGGAGCACATATCAAAACTTTGGACTTGGAGATCAGTGGACTTTTCATTCAAGGCTACAAATTTGTGAAATCTATCCTCAGCTCACAAGACTCTAAGCTGTGAGGGAAGACTTGCAGAACTAAAACTGTTCTCATTGGAGAAAAGAAGGTTGGCAGGGGACAAAATCCCAAAACTCAGAAAATATTAATGTAAGCAGGGTATTTCACTTGGATTGTGAGTTTTGAATGATCCACAATAAAAATTAGAAATTGAATGAAACTCTCTCTGTGACCATCCTAAAGTAGCTGACACTCAGTTGATTTCTCCTTTGAGAAAGGAGCTCAATATATAGTGATTGGAACCTGGCTTTAGATTTAATGAGATCGTATGCTCTGGGAGCCTTCCCCAGCAATTGTAAAATCTAACATGCAGTTTGCTGCGATCAAATTCAGATGGGACCTTTTCTTTTGGTCAGTTGGATGTCTCACATGAGAAGCCCATTATCATAATTAAGAGTCTCCAAGTCAAGCTACTGAACAATCTCCACCCATCTGTAAAGTTTCTGTTTAATTCATTTGGAGTGCAGACATTTTTATGGGCAGAATTTTCAGCCTGTCGGGTGGGACGCATGGCCAGTAGCGCTTCAGCGCTACTTGTGCGGCCGGGGGTAGGAGGGAGAGTTGGGGCCTGTGCTCTTTTGCACATGCGTGTGAAGAAGTGCAGAAATCTCCCTGAGGCATGGAGCTGCCTCAGGGAGATTAAGTTCAAATTGAAGGTTTCACATAAAGAAAGGTAAAAACTATTTAGACATGTCCGCTCATGTGACAGTGTCACATAAGCTGGGACATGTTTATGAATTGTGGGAAAAATATTTATTTAATTAATAAAAGCTTTAGGAAGCCTCATCCCGCTCATGGATGAGGTTTCCTAAAAAACGGGAAGGCCACTTGGGCTCTTCGCCTGCCCGCCAACCTTAAGATTGGACAGGAAGTGTTGATAATTACTGTAATTGGTTTCTTAATGGCCTTAACATGCCTTTGACAGTTCGGCGGGCACGCAGCCATCTCTGGTGTGTGCCCACCGATCGAAAGATCTGAATGATGCGCGGTGACGTCGGGATGCACGTCTGAAGTCACCGCATGTCATTTTACACATTGGTGTGCCGGGCCCGCTCTTGCGCACCGATGTGACAATTCTCCCCTGTGTATTTGTCCTGGGTTAATTCCACCCCTGCATACACCACATAAGTTTTCCAACACAAGGCTGCTGAGGAGGAGAAGAATCTAGTGATTGTAGTTCAAAAAACAGTGAAGGTTTACAACACTTGCAAGGCTGTTGTGAAAGGAAGTGGAATATCAAGATGTATAGGCAGGACAGCCAAACATAAGATGAGAAGTACCATTCTGGCCTTGTGCAAGTCCTTGGTCTAGTTTCATGATTGGTAGATATTGAGACTTTGATACGGCAGGTGGTATTTGCCAGGCTGACCAAATCCAAAAGGGAAACTTGGCCTTGCTATCACAATGGCTTTGCAATTTGTATTTATTAAGAAAAGTTTTGTACACTGAATTCACAGTAATGAGTCCACTAACACCTTTAGAAATTTTAAAAATTAATTTAAAACATTTATTAACAAAAGAAAAGGATAAAACACATACACAAGATTACAGTTACACAGTCACTTAATATTACAACAATTCCCAAAATCCCAAATTAACCAGACTCCCAACTACATAGCCCCTTTAAGGCAACAGTCCAAAATAGATTTTAAAGTTATAGAGACAATCCAGCAAGGTTACTACAAGCACCCACTCGACAGTGGAATTCCAAAGGCTTTTAACACAACTTTGGTTACTGGGACAGCAGACTTCTGCAAAGTGGAGAGAGGCTTTTCCCCAAGTTTGTTTCACACAGTGTACCTTTCAGATCTCACTTGGCCACACCTCACAAAGCCTTCCATCCTTCTTTAAATATATTTCTTCCTCTTTAATTTGTAAATCCCATTGTTCCCCCTTGTCTTTGGAATTTGCTTTTCCCATAATATAAAAATCTTTGATGTTGTCATTATGGTCATCACTTTTAGGAAAAATCAATGTAATAACCTTGCCCTGTTTATCTTGCCAGTCGTCAAAACCTTATCATATCTCTTTGAAAATCCAACAATTTTTCCCCTTATCTAAAAACGCAAATCCTCCTTTACCTAGTTTGTCCATTAGCATGTCAAATGCCTTTTTACAACAAACACTTTTGATAATTTAAACCTTGCAGTCTACCTATCTCTAATTTAATTAAATCAACCAAACACAGAACCACAAACACATACAGACAGAAGCCGACGTTACAATATTCCACAATAATATTATGAAAAATGTGATAGTTTCATGACAGAAAAGATCCAGAGGCCCACTTGATTGCTATGTAGCTTAAAAGCTGTTTTTATCAGGGTAGGAATAAGGAACTGAGTCACTTTGCTCTATAACAATGTAGTCTTTGAGATAGTTAGAATAATGAAGGAATTAGATTCCTTTCAGGTGGAAGCCAGTTAGGTCGGGAAGGACTAGGGAAGTTTAACACAAGTTACCAGGAAGGACTTCTGCTCAGAGGGTCGACTTACTCTGAAATTGGTTGCAGCGTGATGGGTGTGGATTCTCTCCATGCCTTCAAATGGGAACTAGATGAGTTTCTGTGAGTGAAAACATCTCAAATTATAGTTGGTGGGACTGGGAGTGGCTGGGGAGTGGTCCATCACCAGCGATTGGCCTCCGACCGCGGCTTCACACTGGTGGGCCAATTAAGGCCCACCCAACGTGAAACACGGCTCTTCACTGGTCAGGAAGGGCCGAGCGGGGCTAGGGGCCTGTTGGTCGCCAGGCCCAATGGTGACGCAGTGGCCAGTTTAAAAATGGCCCAGGCAGCCCCAGAAAGGCTGCCATGGAAGGGTGTCTGTTCTGCATGGCCTTGATTAAATTCAGTGCAGCTGGAGATGCCAGGCGGGAGGGTACTTGGCCCCCCGCTTTTCAGATGAGTGTCTCGCTGGAGGAGGTGGCTGCCAGGAGGGACACCCTTGTCCCTAGTGGAAGGGGGAGGAAGAGGTCACTGCACCTCACCAAGAAAGCATGGGAAGAGGCGGGGGCACTGGTGAGCAGGGCCCTCTGGATGATGGCAGCAGCTCCTCCACCCCTCTACCAGTGACACTGGCATCTGATGAGGCTGCGATGACTGGGGAGATGCCAGCCATGGCACTAACCGCTCCCTCTCAGATGGGGCCAGCACAATTTCAACTGGCCAGAGGACGACCGCCAAGGTCATCAAGGCCAACAAGACAGCAGAGTGAACAGGTTGCCTCCAATGCCAGTGTCAGTGATGTGGGTGGTGGCCGGGGGGGTGGGAGGTGGGGGGGGGGGTTGTCACCAAGAGGTAGCACTCGCAAACATAAGTTTTAGGCACAATGAGCACGAGAGAGACAGTTCACCGGTGATTTTCTGTTCATTCATGTTTGGTATATATGCCTGATGGTGAAGACATCAACAACTGTAATTGTAATGTCATGATTTCAATGTGACAGTAACATTAAATTCGCTTTGGTTCTGATGAGCTGGGTATGCTTCACATTTTTTCTTTCTGGTGCAGGGTACGCCAGTATGTAATGCTGGAGGCGAGTGGCTGGATATTTTATTGCACAGGCATCGAGTGGACTTTGCAAATGAAAGGGTCATTTTAGACATCTGGGATAGAGGCTGCAGCCCCGGCATGAGGTGGAAGCGGATCTTTGGTAGCCTAGTTGAAGGAGCGTTAGATCAATGTGTCCCTGGTGTCCCTGCCTCCCTGGAGGTTACCAAGGCCTGCCTCCACACCCTCAGTGTTCTCCTCACCATGCTCATTTTCTGACTTACTACTGGACTCATCATCATGGTCTGTGCAACAGTGTCAAGAGCCTCTCCCTCCAGTGGGAGCCCCTTGCCAGTGCCAGATTGTGGAGAGCGCAGCATGCAACCATGATCAGTGACACCTATATTGTGGGGTATTGTAGTGCTCCACCTGAATGGTCCAGGCATTGGAAGTGCATCTTGAGAAGATCTATGGCCCTCTCTATCACCGCCCTTGTGTAGGCATGACTTGTATTGTAACGCTCCTCTGCCTCTGTTTCTGGGTGGCAGAGCGGCGTCATGAGCCAACTTTTCAACAGATAGCCCTTGTCACCCAGCAGCCATCCATCCAGTTGGGCTGGAGCACTGAAGAGCCTCGGCACCTGGGAGTGTCTCAGGATGTAAGCATAATGGGAGCTGCCAGGGTACCTTGCACAGACTCGCAGAATCTGCGTCCTATGGTCACACATTATCTGGATCTTGATCGAGTGGAATCCCTTCCTGTTGACGAAGGCACCCGACTGATCCACTGGTGCCTTACTGGCCACGTGTATAGTCGATTGCACCCTGGGTGGAAGGGAACCCAGCAATCGCTGTGAGGCCTGGCTGTCCTCATCTGTACGGTAAAGAATAAAGGTCAGTACCCACCTGAACAGAGCTTGACGCAACTGTGGACAGTTGATTGGGAGACTCCACACAGATCCCCCAATGACCCCTGGAAAGAGCCAGAGGCTCAGAAGTTGAGGGCCACTGTGACCTTCAGAGCCACTGGCATAAGGTGTCCACCCACACAGTCGGAGCTGATCTCAGGCCCAATCGCCTGACAAATGGAGGCCACTGTCTCCCTTGAGAGGAGAAGCCTCCTTCTGCATTACACCTCAAACATATTGAGGTAACTGCATCACCGCCTGTAAATCCTGGCAGTAGGATAGTGGCATCTTCTGCAGTCCCTTCCGCTTTCAACTACCCCCTGGCCCTGCGACCCTTGTGCCTGCGCCTCTCCTCCCACAGGTCGCCCCCTGGCCCCCTGGAAGCTGCACTGGGACACCTGGTCTCCTCTCCCTTCTGCCCCTCTCTTCCTCCTCAGAGACGACAATCCCCATTACCAGGGTAAGGGGAGGCTGCCTGATACCTGAAAGGGTTCACATGGTCTGAGTCCTCCGGGAGCCTTGGAAACACCAAGGAGACCTGAAATGAAGCCTGGAAATGCTAACAATGAAGCCCCGAACAGAGATGAAGCTGCCAAGAACCAGTAAGTCACAGCAGCAAACTATGTACAAACTCCCCACCACTGACACTGGCATTACAGCTCATCCCTTTTATCCCGCCTGTGGATGAGGTTTCTGAAATTGTTGGCTGGACGCCTGCCTATTTTGCCTGTGCAACAAGCGTGAAATCACAAGGGGAACAAAAAACCGCTGCCAATTGGCTTTTTAATGGCCTTAAGTGGCCTCTTAACTAATGGTGGGCACCAGCTCGCCCTCCGACTGCATTATTGCGTGAGTGCGCAATGACGTTGGGACGCTCACATGGCATCATCGCACGCTATTTTACACCAAATGGGTTGAACGCATGCCCGCCCGCCCGCAGGACTTAAATTCTGCCGTAATAGATTGGAAGAAGGGGGAGGGTGAAGATAAGTGATAATGCACGTAAGTTGCAGCACATTAGACTGGGATCAGCTTGAAGGACCAGTTCGTCTTTTCCTGTGCTTTTTCATTTGTTCATATGTCTCTGTAGTGACACATTCCATGCGTTTTCCCAAGGTCAGGGAGATTAGGTGCAAGTTGACAGAACCAAGTCCCAGGCGCCTCCAATTATCTGTAGGGATGTTTCTTTAGTCTAATCAGCTAAAATTGTGCAGTTTACCAGTACAGAGCACAACTGAACCTGATGCTGCTTGTCTGGCTAGAATTACCCATTGGGCTTTGACTTTCAGTGTTTTGGAGACCTGAGTGGGAGAACCTCAGTCCTCAGTGACAGGCTTACACTGTAGGTTCCAAGCTCAAGCATTAGCCATGTCTTGTAATAAAACAGCTGCTTGATTTAGGTATCGGATTGCCAAGCCTACCATGGAATATTGCAGGATATCATCATAGGCAGAATTTTGCCCTCGTCGGGCAGGCTTGGCGGGGGCCGGTGGGGGCGGTCAGGAAGCCGACTGCCACTCACAATCGGGGCCGGACCGTGATTTCACGCTGGCAGGCCAATTAAAACCCACCCAGCATGAAACGCGCGCACCAGTGCTCAGCGCTGCCTGTGTGGGGTGGGGGGGAGGAGGGTGAGCACAGAGCTGCCTCAGGGAGATGAAGAGTTTAAGAATTAAAAATAAACAATTTTAAATTGTTAAAATACATGTCCCCTCATGTGGCTCTGTCACACGAACAGGGACATGTTATTAGTGGTTTCCTAAAAAGTGCAAAGGCCGCTTGGCCTCTTTGCCTGCCCGCCAACCATAAGATTGGATGGACAGCGAAAAATTACATTTATTTGGGACTTTAATGGCCTTTATAGGCCTGTTACTTGTGGGCGGGCTCGCTGCCGACTCCCGTGAGCGCCCACCGACTGAAATATTGTGCGATGACGTTGGGACACTCGTCTGACATCACTGCGCATCATTTTCCGCTCGTTCTGCTCAGGCGCGCACCCGCCCAATGAGCGTAATATTCTGGCCCATATGCCTTGTCATTGTGGTGTCACTCCAATTCCAAATGAAAGTCATTTGCCTCCTCCCTCTCAGGACCCAATGGTTGCCGCACTAGTGGGGTAGCTGTCACCCAATGTCACCAATGAAGGAAAGTGTGCCAGGATTTAAGAAAAGATAGACAAATATTCTGGAACTTTGACTAATCATCTCCGGTGCACAAGGTGTATTTACGGAGCATTCTCTCAGGAGATGAAGCTATTGAGGTACGATGATAGGGTAAATTGTACATGACCTGTGGATGGAGTGGCTTCACTGATCTGAATGGCTTGTTCTTATTCCATACTTTTTCAGTTGTAAGTTATTAGCAAATTTTTCACTGTACTAATACACTGATTAAAACAAAGATTAGACCATGCCTTCTGATTTCAGCATTTTCACAGCTACAGATATCTAGCTGTATGGTTAATTCAGTGTGCTTTGTGAGCAAAGATCTCTTCTCATCTCAGGAGATAGAAATGTAATTTAGAGGGGGGACCTCAGTAATCCCATTTATCCTCTTCTCCCTTCAGACCGGATGCTTGATTAGTGGAGTGCAACTGATGTGTAATTCCCCTCTTTAGGCACCAGAATGTTGAATTTGGTGGGCTGGGTGGTTTGGTGAGGATGATCTGGTTATAACACTGCAGCAGACCTACCCTCAGCAAGGCCTTGCATTGAGAAAAAACATGGAAACCAAAAGCAGCCTGTGAGGCTGGTTGCTGCCCTGTACTTTAGAGGGTAGAATAAAGGTAGGATCTGCACATACACCACACATAAGTGTGATCCTGGGGCTAGGGCAGAGGAAAGGATAGCGTAGGTGCCAGCTCCAGTGGGAGCCAACGAGAACTGATCAGAAAAAGACTGGGGTCCCTCTGATGCTGGCAGTTCCGGTGATCTTTCTACATAGGAGAAAGATTAGGTGATCTAGACCCCCAAGCCTGTTTGCCATTCAATTAGATTGAGGTTCATCTGTGACCTAACTCTAGATATGCACCTTTGACTCACATCTCTTAACTAAAATCTATCAGCCTGTTTTAAACAATTGAACAGTGCACTCAAGGAGCGCATGCCTCCACCATGCTCTGTTAATTCAATGTATTACATGTATGCAGCTCTTCTTTGAGACTTTCCCTGCCTGGTTGACACTCTGTAACTACAAAGCTGAAAGAATAAACTTTTTTTAAAGAGCTTCCATCTCACTGAGGAGGCTTCAGACCAATCCGTGCCCAACAACCTGCTCTGAAAACTCTGCTCACATTTTGACACAGCTGTGGCAAATTCCACTAGAGCAGCTGAGACAATCCACAACATTCTAAAACAGTCAACAACATTCTAAATAAAACAACCAACAACATTCTAAAAGAAAAAGCCAATTTGCCATATCTCCCAATGTTAATGGGTCCTTTAAAAAAATTCCAGGATCTGGATCTTTGCCAAAAACTAATCAGCTCTTCCATAGACCATACCCTACCTGTGTACCAAATGTTGTTGAAATCCGTCCATTAGTTTTTGAGATATATTATTTATAGACCAACAGGAGCAAAAACATTCCCTCTGGCCATCCTCAGTGAAAATTTCAATGTATTCAAGGTGCTCACCCTATCCTTAATTATATACTCCTGTACTTTCCCAACTACAGATGTTAGGCTAGCTGGTCTATAATTCCCTGGCTTTCCTCTCTTATTTCTCCCAACTAGCAGAGTGACATGCACAATTTTCCAATCTAAAGTAAACTTTGGAAGATTATAGTTAAGGCATCTGCAATATTTTCACCTACTTCTTTTAAATCCCTGGGTTGGAAACCATCTAGTCCTGGGATTTGTCTCTCTTATAGTGAAGTGATTTCATCCTTAACCATGAAGGTTACTCCACTCCATCTATCATTTTCCCTTTCTTTTCTGTAGATCTTATAAACTGGAATATTTAGTTCTCAGTCCCTGTTATCTTGCAGCCATGTCTCAGTAATGTCTATAATATCACCCCCTCCAAGTTGAAGTTGCACCTATACTCCATGCATTTATATAAAGGATACTTATTTGGGCCACACACCTAAACATGTCCTTCTGCTGTAATGTTTTATTCACACATTTCTCATTTCTCTTCCCTGGTTAAATTCCATCTTTTAGTTTTCTCTTTACCTGGGAACACCACCACCTGGAAGTTCCCCTTCAAGCCACTCACCATTCTGACTTGGAAATTTATCGCTGTTCCTTCACTGTCGCTGGGTCAAAATCTTCGATCTCCCCCCTAATAGCACTGTGGGTGTACCTATACCTTATGGACTGCAGCAGTTCAAGAAGGTGGCTCACCACCACCTTCTCAAAAGCAATTAGGGATGGGCAATAAATGCTGGCCTCGACAGTGATGCTTACATCCCATGAACAAATTGTAAAAAACCTGTGGTGCTGGAGCACAATTTCTGACTGCTACTCTATTCTCTTCCCTTTTGTTTGTTTTCAAGTTATTATTTATACTACCTTTTCCACCTGATCTCTCTTTCAACCCTCTCTCCCCAAACATATCAGTTTAAAGTCCTTGTGACTACCCTATTTATCTTTTCCACTAGGACCCTGGTTCCAACCCAATTAAAAGTCTGTCCCAATAGTTCAGTTCCTGTCTTCCCACCACTACTGGTGCCAGTGGCCCATAAAATGGAACCCTTTTTCCTACACCATTCCTTTAGCCATGTGTTCACCTCCCTAATCTGCTTATCCCTATGCCAAGTTTCATGGAGTTATGATAATAAACCAGAGATTGTAACACTTGAGGTTCTGCTCTTTAATTTAGCTCCTAGGTCCTGGTACTTTCCAAACAGGACCTATAGCCTATTCTTCTTTTATGTTTTTTGTTATCAGGTTCGCTTTATCCAGCGATGCTAGCTGCGCCCGTGATATTAACACATTAGTTAATACTTGAAACAACATAGGCAGAGAGACCGATTAACTCAAACACTGATGGTTTATTGGAACTAAGAACAGAACATTAACACCATGTGTGCTTCTTCATTCACCTCCGGCTCTAGACTTACAGTTACCTAAGAAGTCCGCGCTATATAGCGATTGGTCACTACAGTCACATGGTCAACTAGCTACATCCTCTTAAAGGTACATTGCACTCCACTTTACCACACCTTCCCTATTTCGGTTCTAATATGGGCCAAAATGACTGGATCGCCCCTCCCTCTCCAATATCCTTACAAGCCAATTTGAGATGCCCCTTAACCTAATACTCAACAGGCAAAACCATGTGGAACTCTTGCTCCTGCTTACAAAGGGTACTATGTGTCCTACTAATTATTGAATCCCATACACCTACCTTATTACCCTACCACTTCTCCTGCTCTTCTCCCTCCTATTCCAAGGTGCTATGGTTCCAATTTTGGCTGTCCTTCCAGCAGTCTTTATCCTTATCCACACAGGTAGCAAGTGCATTTTATCATATGTTTCTGCAGGTCCTCATTCTCCATCTTACCTGGGTTTCCATTACTCTGCACACTGTCATTCACATCAAGCCTTTTCTGAACATACACCCCTGAAGACAGGCTGGTGTTCTTTTTTAAAAAAAAGAATTTGTTGCACTTACACAGGGGACTGTAAAGGAATTGGAATGGATTTCGTGTGAGCATAGGCTACCCCAAAAGACATGGGGCTGGATTTTCTGTGCCCAATGGCGTCAGGCGTCATGGCAGGCATGAGCGGACAATATAGCAGGAAGGCCAGAGATTGGTTTCACGCTGTGAAACCAGTTTGCGGTTGTCTGCTCCGCCCGTCGATGGCAGTCCGCCTTTCCCACTGCTGGACATTGGGTCTTCATTTTAATACATCTGCATATCACTATAGGCTCTGCTCACCGGAATCATCCCCCCACGTCAAATTTACCATCCACATCAGCGAGAAAACTGCTATGGAGAACACATCTTGACAGGTGTGATGTGCAGAAGTCAGGACTTACTGTCAGGACCTTGCTCATATCACGGACATCCGAGGAGCAGAAGATGCCGAAGCATGACAGCAACAGGACCCTGGAGGCATGCTGGGTGGATTTATATGGACATGGCTCCACCGCGAAGCAGTTCACAGAAGGTGGAATGTCACTGTAGAGGTTCTGCTTTGGGACATCAGTGTCTTGGCCATGGTCTGCTATGGTGATCCTCGAGGGGGTGGAGAGGAAGATCCGCTGTGAGTGGGAGAGGGAGGTGTGCTGGGAGGGCAGGAGAGGAAGGTCTAGGTTTGACTGGGAGAGGAAGATGGGGGTGGGATGAGGTTGGGAGGGTGGGAAACGATGGTGTGGTGAGGACCTCACAGATGCCTCTTCCTCAGCAGCCCTCCGAGTGTCAGGGAGCTCGGCTGAACCTACCTCCTCTGCTGCGGACATGTGTCCGTGCGGTGACCACCAGATTGTGAACCCAAGCCTGCTCTAGATCTAGGTCCCATTGAGGTATGTGACTCTGCGCTGGTGGAGGGTGTAGGTAAGCGCTGTGATGGGCCTTCGAGGCTGCTTATTTCCAGCTCTTCAATGGAGGAGGAGTCCTTTTGGCTGGAGGTGGGGACTTGGATGGAGCTGAGGTCCCTGCAAACTGAAGTAGAGATAATTAGTGCATGGCAGCAGAGTGAAAGGCAGGAGAGAGAGCACTCACATTTGCATTGAGAGAGGGCTGATGTGGTGCAGGATCCTCATGTGGGTGTTCATCACCGACCTCACCATCACCGCAGGCATGGTCCACGTCCTCAGGGGCCTAATGTGGGCCACTCGACCCCCGGTCTGAGACCTCTTCCTGCTGATGTGAGCCAGCTTCTCCTGCATGAAAGCAGATGGAGAGAGTGTGAGTGGGACACATGGCACTGCGTGGAATGTTTGTGGGGTGAGCGGAGCCATGGACAGGATGAGGCCACGAGCTCCAGAGGATATGAGCCAAATGGAGATGTGAGGGTGTGTTTGAGAGTTAGCGGTGTTGCCCCTTGAGGTGTGAGACCCCTGTGGGTATGTGATGGGTTTGTGAGTGTGAGAGTAGAGAGTGATAAGAAGAGTGAGTTATCCTAGAGGTAAATGGATGAGACCATTCATACTCTTTCTGCACTGGGTGGCTGTCCTCTTTTGCAGGGCATTTGCGCTGACCACCGCTGCCATAACTCCCATGCAGGATTAGCGACCTTACTTTCGCCCAGAGCGGGTGTAGACCATATCACCACCGGCTTCCATGGCATTCCAGGGACGCTCCACGAATTGGGGGGCTGCAGTCTTCTTGCCTTTCGGGGCCATGTCTGCTGTGCAGCAGTCCTGGGCTGGAAGAACTGAGGGGTGTGCGCATGGCTGCACTTTAAATATGGGGCCCGGCATGAGGAAGTGGAAAGGTGACAGTGTGGCGCGTGAATTGGGGGCTGCCCGCCAATGAAACAGGGTGTTTCCCAGGAATGCATGATTAATGAGGCAGGAATGAGATGATACGGCATGAAAACCCGCCATTGTGGCCAGCGAATAAAACCTCCTTTTCCTGGCCCATTACCGCACTTAGTGTAAATCTGGGACCAATTCTGCCCATACAGTTACCAGCCATTCAACCAAATGTAGTTGGTGGGCACCAGAGAGAGAAATGCATAAAGGCTACAACACGGAAATAACGCAATTGGCCCAACCAGTTTATGTTGCCCTGGACCCTTCATGCAAGATGTTTCTGTGATGTTATGGGCCCCGTGGCCCCGCTCAGATGAGGTTCCGCTAATTCTGCAAACTGTGGTGGGGTCAGTGCTAGAGGGCACAAGCGGACTTGATCCTGGAATAACCCAGTTTGAGGCATGGCCTTCAGGAGAGGAGAAAAGGAGGAGGTTCAAGAGATGTAGAGAGAGCTGTAGAGTGACTTAATTATTCATCGGGTGAAACATGCTACATAAGTCATAGCTAAGGAACATGTTTGCTGACAGGGTAATTGAAGTAGAGTGTAAAGAATCTCGTGTGGAATATAAACATCAGCATAGACCTCCAAACCTCCAAATGGCCCGTTTCTATGTTGTAAATTCTATGTCATTCAAAAATGTGATTTCATTTTGCTAACATCATTTGTTAATTTTGATATTAATTTTAAATAATCCAAAATAGCAAAAAAACAAATAAATCAGCCCTGCAGGGCAGTCATACAGACTTGAAACGTTAACTCTGTTTTCTCTCTCTCCACAGATGCTGTTAGACCTGCCGAGTTTTTCCAGCATTTTCTGTTTTCATTTCAGATTTCTAGTATCCGCAGTAGTTTGCTTTCAAATAACCCTATTTTTTTCTGGTGAAACAGGGTCCAGCCTGATACATATTATAGTGACAGACAGGAAGCTCATAGAAGCTGGTGAATGACCGTGGTGCATGCTAATATTGGCTAGGAAACACTGGGAAAAATATTGCAACTGAGCGTGGTGAAGTAATGACCAGTTCTTCTCTCTCCTTTGCTGGAGAGTTTTGCTGCATGGATGTTGGATGTGAGATACAGGGACTAGGAGGTCCCTAAGGCTGATGAATAGTAGCCGTTCCCCCTTCTTCACTATCACAAGTAGCTGTCCAGATTTATACATGAAGAATGGGGACTTTGGTGTGAGAGCTGGTTGGGGCCCATGGAACTGCACTAAAATGTGAGTCAGTAAAGGGATTTATTCCCCAGACTGGTATCTGGTTAGCTGTTTGGTGGAATGTGCTGGCCAAATGTTCAGTAGACCAACCGGTAGATGCAGTCTATACTGAAGACAGGGCCGTGTTTGCATTCTGTCAACGGCTGCAACTGGAGACTGAGTGATGTGGGACAGCCCGGGCGTTCCAGTATTTGCCGGCCTGGCTAATGACTAGGCCTGAGAAAGCGCCTCCACCAAAAAGAACATATAAACATATGAAACTGATGGGCAGACCGGTCCAACAAGCCTTAATGGCCGGAGCATCCTGACTAAATACATCGGCCCAGATTTTCGTCCCCGGGTAGGGGTTTGCAGAGTTGAGAGATTTCCCAGATTGGTGAGCCCAAGCTTTAAAAATGTCCACCTGCAGGTTGGACTTTTAGTTCGGGATGTGGAGTGGGGTTGGGCTGAAGTAGGAGTCAGGGAGGGTGACCCCAGAATGACTGCAGAGGCTGCCGGGTGTGGATGCTGCCGGCTGCAGAGGAAGGCTGGGTGCAAGGCCTGCCTCTGTGCTCTGGCACTGTGTTGAAATAAATTAAAAAATGGTAATAAAATAAAAAAACATCCCTCCAAACCTCCCCCTCACCCCTACACACATTCCCCATGCCCTATCCATGTCAAACAATGCTAACCAATGGCCCCCACCCACCTCCATTGCCCCATGCCAAACCATGCCCTCTATCCTCCCCATTGCCCTGATACACCCATTCCAACTTAGTGCTAACTCATGCCAACCCCTGCCCCCACCCACCATCCTTTGCCCTTACCATCTCCATGCCAACTCACTTAGTATCCTTGGGCAGTTCATAGAGTCATAGAGTCACAGAGGTCTACAGCACAGGGAAAGGCCCTTCGGCCTATCGAGTCTGCACCGGTCAAACAAGTACATTCTAATCCCATTTTCCAACACTAGGCCCATAACCTTGTATGCCATGGCATCGCAAGTGCACATCCAAATACTTCTTAAATGTTATGAGGGTTTCTGCCTCTCCCACCCTTTCAGGCAGTGAGTTCAGGATTATCAGATCAGCCATAATCTCATTGAATGGCAGAGCAGTCTCAATGGGCCGAATGGCTTACTTCTGTTGCTACGTCTTATAGTTTTATGATCTTATGTATAAAAGCAAGCATGGAGACAGCTCCTAGCTTGGACTCTGCTGTGCCTATGCATGTAGCTTCTATAATTTAATGAGTACTTGTTGTTGAACTACCTAAGAATATGAATACCTTAGTAGCACCTACTGAACTACGCCCAACATCTTGAAACAATTATGAATTCGTTAGATAAGTTACTTGTAACACCTTGATCAGGAATGGCCCAGGTTCAAATCCCTGTGCTGGATCATCTGATATCAGCTGTTTGGCATTCGGGATGGTAGAATTTGCCTCAGTGCCCCTGAGCTTGGAAATATCAGATAGGATTCATCCTCCTGATTGCTGACCTGGAACTCCTGTTGGGAAATCAACCCTGTGTAGATGTGGAAAGAGGACAGAATTAGATTTGGCCACAATGCCATATAGCCCATCAATAACTGTGTAGACCTGCACAGAGTGAGCAGCCAAAGGTCAGGTGGTACTGCCCCTCAGTATAAATTGCTGTCTTAAGCGGAGGAGGGAGAATATTGGCAGGAAAGAATGATGAAAAATTATTGGAACTCTGCCAATGAAGCATGCAAAGAAAAGATGAGAAATTAAATAATAAATATTATGAAATAAAAACAGTAAATAGGAAAAGGAAGCTTTGCTTTATTAAAATATAAGCTTTAATATAAAAGCAATTGTTATATTGTCTTCTTCCATTCTGCTCAACAAGGAGTATCATGGCCTTATAACAGGATGTATTGAAAGATGATTTTGTGCTCTGCTGTCTAATTCTAAAATGAGTGTATATCAGTTTGTTACATATGCTGCTGCAAATTAAAGTAATTCCAAAGTTTTTGTCTTGACTCGTTAGCTGTATTTAATTTTTAATTATGCTTGATAATTAAATGTATCATATAGTTATCGGTTTTAATTGTTTCCTTTCACTGCAAGGGATGAGATTTGGAGGAGGTGATCGATATGAAAAAGGACCAGAATGGGAGAGAGGCCATAGCCCTACGGAATTTACCAATTAATAAAGGAAGAATTAGAGGACGAGACATAAACGACACTCCAAATAGAGCAATTATAATAAAATCGAGGGATATATTTTGTATTTAATCCTATCAAGTTACACAATGATTTCTCCCACTGCTCCTCTGGACCGTCTCCTCCTTTGAGAACCTCAGCCAATTACATTCCTTTTGCCCCTCCTTTGAAATGGGTGATAAATGCAGGTCATGCCAGTGATAGCTGCATCTGAGAGCGAATAAAAAAATAACATTATTTGAAGGAGTTCAGGGAGTTAGCATGGTGTCCTAGCCAACATTTCTCCTTGATTTTATTGAAACGTATAAGATCCTGAGGGGACTTGACAGGGTGGATGCTCTGAGGATGTCTCACCTTATGAGAGGGACTTGAACTAGGGGGCATAGCTTACTAATAAGGGGTCTTCTATTTCAGATGGAGATGAGGAGAATTTTTTTCTCTCAGAGGGTCATACGTCTGTGGAATTCTCATCCATAGAGAACAGTGAAGGCAGGCTCATTGAATACTCTTAAGGCTGAGTTAGATAGATTCTTGATTGACAAGGGGGTCAAAGGGTATAGGGATAGCTAGAAAAGTAGAGCTGAGGCCACAATCGGATCAGCCATGATCTTATCAAATGGCAGAGTGGGCTCAAGGGGCCGAATGGCCTACTTCTACTTCTAATTCATATGTTTGTATAATGTATGTAATCAAGAATTGATAAAGTGGTCAATCATTTAATAGTTGCCAGTGCACTTCAACAACAACTTGCACCATTGACATAGCAAATTCCCGAACTTCACAGAAGTATTATCAAACAAAACATGACACTGAGCCATATAAAGAGGTATTAAGCCAGATGACCAAAAGAGGTGGTTTCACATTGTCTTAAAGGAGAAAAGCAAGGTAGCGAAGAGGAGAAGTTTAGGGAGGGAATTCCAGGGCATTTAACCTTGGTAACTGAAGACATGGCCATCAATGGTGGGGCAATATAAACTGAGGATGTTCAAGACACCACAACCAGAGCACAGAGATCCTGGAGTGTTGCAGGCTTGCAGGAGGTTACTGAGATAGGAAGGGGCAAGGCCATGGAAGGATTTGGAAACAAGGAAGAGAATTTTAAAATTGAGGTTTTGCTCTACCTGGAGCCAATGTAAATCAGTGAGAGCAGGGGTGATGGGTGAATGGAACTTGGCTCAGAGTAATTCATTGAATATGAAACACTGAGAGATGTTCTGAGGGGTTTGATGAAATGGGGTACCAAAGCAAATCTTTGCCTGGGATTTTCTGCCACTGTTCGCAGCAGGAATCATGGCTGGTGGGAGCGGAAAATATCACAAGATCAAAAATCAGTTTTACATCATTGTGAAACCAATTTGCAATCGACTGCTCCACCTGTCAATGGCGGGCCTCGTTTCCCATTGTGGCACCTCGGGAGTATCATTTTAATATATTTGCATCTCATTATAAGCCCTGCTCGCTTGAATCATCCCCCCACACTGAATCATCAGGCCACGTTGGTATGCATTTAAAATGACGTGTTTCACAGTGGTACATAAGTGATGTGCACCTGATGACCTCCACTTCACTTGCCATTTTGAGATTAGTTCACCTACCTTGCATTGCTCAGCGCTGAAAGAAATCAGCGTCAGGCTTCACAGGGTGCACCACATCACTTCAGGGGGTTGTCTCTACTTACCAGACCAGTGGTAAGGTGGGGGCGACTGTTAATGGGCTGCAGGCCAAGGGCTCCACTGGGGAAATGGGGGCAGCTGGCCTCAGGCAGGAGAAGGAGCTGCAGGGCTAGGCCTGCACTGGGGGTTATGAGTGGGGAAGGTTGCACACAGACACATGACTCGGGGGAGGGTGAGTGGGGGGTATATGTTGAACAGTGTAAGTGGCCTCAAGACGGGGATGGGTGAGGACCACACAGGCCAAAGGCACATCCTCTTCAAAATGTTCAGGGGCTAACAAAGGGACATGCAGCAGAAGCTCAACGGGATAAAGGAATACATGGGGTGGTTGGGGAGCTCTGTGAGGCCGACGGGTGATTTGCTGAAGTTGGGCTTGTGATATTTATTGGGACAGAAGGGAATGAGAATTCCTCAGTAGTTTCAACACAATCTTGATGTGGGAGTAATTGCCACTTGGTGTGTGAGGTAGAACAGTAATCCAGTCTTCAACATTGACATTCTTCACAGTGATGAACATAGAAGGATAACATACCAAAAAAAAGACAATAAAGCACAAATACAGGTAACAGGGAAGAGTTAGTATACAGCGCATTTCTGTTGATGTTGGCCATGCAACCAGCTTTGTCATATCCAATTGAATAGCCTATTACATCACTACATGTAATTTATGTAATCACACATTCACTGCTGCTAATCTGGTGATTTTACATCTTTGTGCCGTAACCTAGGATATAATTTAATAGGCCTCTCAAAGTTTTATGTTGGGTAGGACAGAAGTCAGTGATTTTAAATCAACATTTATCTTCCTACGGGATCTAACGCTTGATTGAATTTCACCTGCACTCTGGAGGTGAGATGTTGCAGCTGTTATCAGTTTTAGCTATGATCTGTTGGAAACTGAGGTGAAACATCCAAAACTCAATTCACTTGCACTCGATCACTATTCAAGGAGACAGGATTTATATTTCCATTAGCCTGGACTGTTCACAAATTACCAGGGCTGAAGGGAACAGTGCTAGCCACACCCTATCTTGCCAACATGTTATTTCCAATACATTGTTGACAAATATTGGAAAATTATCTAAATTTGGATTTTATTGGCAACCAATTCTAGTTCCATTCACAACTCCTCAGATAAGTAAGCCAGAATGCAGCAAGGCCTGGACAACATTCAGATTTGGGCTCACTTGGGCAAGTAACATTCATGCCACACAAATGCCAGGCAATGACCATCCCCAACAAGAGAAAACCTAACCACCTACCTTTCACATTTAACAGCCTGCCAGCGATCCATCATGTTTCCTGTGTGTGCATAATAAATGAGGCAGGAAGTGGACAATATGGCGCAGAAACCCATCATTGCGACTGGTGAGAGAAACATTGGTTTTCACGTCCATTCCCACACTTAGTGCAATGCGGGGAAAATCCTGCCCTTTCTTTCTCTGGGCTGGGTTTTCATCCTCGAGGCTGGTAATGGAGTCAGGAAAATTCCTGGCTCAGTCCTCCCACTTCAGGAGAAAATGCCTGCAAGGACACGATTTCCATTGTGAGTCAGGGGAGAGTGGGGAGTGTGGGCAGGTGCAGGCTGCAGTTGAGCCAGTCAACCCAGAAGAAAGTTCAAAGGCAGCCACAGGGGCTGTCCAGTGCTGCGGTGGTCTCTATAATAGGCCTCCTCGGTGCTATGGGGCTTGGTTCCAGTTAAGATAAAAACAGAAAGCCCTTCAGCCCTCACGCCTCACACCCCCTCACGCCCCCACCCCCCCATATACACTCCCTATTTCCCATCCATGCCAAATCATGCCCCCACCCACCCACCCCTGATGGCCCCTCATGTCCCCACGTCAAGATATATCCCCAAACAACCCCTATGACCCCTCATACCCCCTGTGCCAAGCTATGGCACTCCCATGCCCATTCACCCACTATACACTGTATAGAAGTGGTAAACCCTATAGTGACAGCTTTAAAAATGGTCATTCACTGATAACTTTGTACTTGCTTTAAAAAAACTTCATTGTATTACAACCCAGTAAAAGTATCAATCATCCAGACCATTTAAAGCATCAATAGCAGAAACTACAAGCACTTGAAATATCTTTATCTTGTGTAAATAAAAATTGTGAAATTGACAGCATATATTAGAGAGCCAGAATCAAGCAATCAGGCTCAAGTGTTTCAACAGGCTAATGGGTTTATGGGCTCTCAGCCAAGAATACGGGCTTGGCTGAGAGGTCATAGGGATTCTTTGGGAGGAATACCTTGGCATTGTGGCATAAGGGGTCATAGGGGGTGGGTGGGGGGCATGTCTTGGCATAGGAAAATGAAGAGGGCCTTTTGATATTACCTTTCAAAAGGTTTCCTCATGCATGCTATGGT
Organism: Cetorhinus maximus; assembly: GCF_964194155.1. NCBI lineage: Eukaryota > Metazoa > Chordata > Chondrichthyes > Lamniformes > Cetorhinidae > Cetorhinus > Cetorhinus maximus. The sequence continues at coordinate 171,726,203 of NC_135881.1, read as the reverse complement.
TCACAAAACCTCTGAAATGCTGTGAACCATGGCTCTTTGAAAAGCGGGCCCGAGTCCATGAAAATTGCAGAGGACTAGGACATGCCTATCCTTGCAATGGAGCCAGCCAGGTTGGGAGTGCAGGGTGCAGGCTCACAAACCAAACCAGCCCACACCCTTAAAAGGCTCTCCTGAAAATTGGAAACCCTGGGAAACTGAGCTGGGAATCCCAGATTCGGGACTTGCCTGCCATTTTTACAGGTCTCCCGAGTCATCCTGTCTTGGCAAAAGTCCAGCCCTTTATTGTTACTGCAGTAGATGGGGTTTGTCTGCACAATGGGATGAACTAGACAAAAACAGTTTTTGTATATCGACATGCATTAAAAGAAATACAAGATTAGTTGGTTATGGTAAGCAGGAATATAGGCCTGTCTGCATTTTATTTTACTTAAATGTACTCTAATTGCAGGAAATGTTGGGAAATTGGACACAATTTGACTGTGTCTGGAATCACTTTTCTCTCTGTGGTACCAACGGAACAGTGTATGTTAGCTCTTCTAGAGTTTAATTCAAGCCTGCATCTCATAATCTGTGACCCAGTCATTGGCCATGATTTTTCGTGCCTACCGGTGTCGGGTATGTTTGGTGCCGTAAGTGGACAATAAGACTAGCAGACCAAAAATCGATTTCACTGCCCACATTAGCGGGAAAACATGCCAGGTGTTTCACAATAGCATATATAAGGCGTGGACTTGGCAGGCTGCACTTCGCATGGGACTTCAAGGTTTGTTTGCCAACCTTGTTTCAGTGAGTACCCACAGTCATCAGCGCCAGGCTTCACATCACTTTTACTGGGGCTCATTGGTAGGTCTCTGCCTACCAGATCAGCCATATGGGGGTGACTTTTCATTGACTGCTGGACAAGGTCTTGCTTGGCGAAGGGGGAGAAGAGGCCCCAGGCAAGGGAAGAGGCTTTAGGGCGAGAGCTATACTGGGGAAGGAGGGTATTGCAGGGTGTGTGTGGGGCACATGTTGATCTGTGCAAGTGGCCCTCCAGATGGTGAGGGCTCATGAGGCAGTCCCCAGAGGAGCTGAGGCCAGATGGACATGTGAGGGTATGTGTGTGAGAATGGGTGGTGATGTCCCGTGAGCTGGCAGTGAATGAGACGCCAGTGAATGAGTGATGGGCTTGAGTGTGAGAGTTTAGAGTGATGGGATGTTTGCCAGACGTTGGGTGCACAGAAGGGATAATTCATCCTCTATCTGCATTAGATGGCCAATATCTTCTGTGTAACATTGGCACTGATCACTATTGCCATCACCAACCAAGCTGGTGTGGTAATGTAGCCGTACCTCCTGCGGCCAGAGTGGATGTAGAGGACATCACAGTGAGCCTCCACGGCGTCCAAAAGGCACTTGAGGGCTGCAGTCTTCTTGCCTTTTGGGACCATGTCTTCTTTGCTACAGCCCTGAGCTGGAAGCACTGAGCATGGCTGTACTTTAAATGTGGTGCCTTGCGTGATAAAGCGACGCGGTGATGGCGTAGTGGGTGAATAAGAGCCTGCCCACCATGGAAACGGCATATTTCCCAGGAATGCATATGTAATACAGTGGGTTTGGGATAATGCGGCATGAAAACCCACCATTGCGACTGGTGGGTAAAACATCGTTTTACCCGCCCGCTACTGCAGTGGGACGAATCTGCGTTTCTAACTAAATATTGTGTGTTAGAAATTATTGATTTTTTCTGGGGTATTTAGACATTGTGCTTTTTAGACAGTCCCTTTTAGACAGTCCCTTTAGTGGTTAGAGGAGTTACTGGTTAAATTGGACAAATCAGGGCAGCACTGATTAGGCTATTGTAAGTGGCTTGCAATATACATTGACAAATCAGTAAAACAGTTCAACATTTTTTGTTAGGTAAGGCTATTGAGGGATATGGAGCTAAAGTGGGCAAATCGAGTTGTAATGTTGATCAGCCATGTTCTAATTAAATGACAGAGCAGGCTCAAAAGGACAAATGGACTACTGCAGTTCCTATATTTCTACTGATAGTTTGTGAGTAGGATGCAAAAAGAAAAGAGAATCTAAATTCCCAAGGGCAACACTCTGGGTGGAGGGAGAATTACGCTCATTTCCTATGGACATCCATTAGTACCACCAATGGATGAGTTGGTGGGGCTGGTGAGTTCAACAGTTAGGCAGGGCCCCAAATACTAGTTGAGAGTGAGTGTTTGTTTGTTATTGCCCCTTCCTGAAGATAGGAATGATTCCTTTTTCCAGTGGGAAAGCCCAATATTCTGACACCAGGACCCTGCAAATGCTGGTCCCTGCTGGGAGACCATGGTCATGGAATTAGCCCGTGTGATTCATCCTAGGGTATGAAACGATGGGAAACAGTGGGGCGCCATGTCCTTGACCTAATGGCCATCCTTCAACCGTGAGCCTTGATGTTGAGTGTCATGAGGCTAATTGAGTCTCCATCTGCACTCACCTGATGTACATAAGCATGCACTTCTTGGAAACCATGGCAGCAGCCAGGAGTTTGGACTGTGGCTCAGTATTCCCTTCCGCCATCCCCAGTCATTGCAATGAAGCCTCCGCTGTCATAGCAGGGGTCAACAGATTGAATCCGGAATCTACCCGGTCTGTACAGTACATTATGTGCATTCGTTTTGGCTTTAATATGGTCAATATGTCACGGTCCTTCCAAATATGAGAAGCTTATGTAAAAAGAATCTAGAAGAAAGAAATTATCCAAAATGATATGCAGCATGTGCAGTGTTGTGTTAAAACTGTGCCAACAGCAGAAATGAAACGATTTTTACCATTTCAGGATCTTTTCATAATTACAGCAGTAAAAATTTGCATTTATACAGCATCTTTAATTCAGTAAAAATATCCAAGGTGCTTCACAGGAGTGCTATCAGACAAAAATTGATACTGAACCACAGAGGAGATATTAAGACATGTGACCAAAAGCTTAGTTAAAGAGGTAGTTTTTAAGGAGACACTTCAAGAAGGAGGAAGAGCTAGAAAGGCAAAGAGGTTTAGGGAGAGAATTCCAGAGCCTAGGGCCTAGGCATGGTCACCAATTGTGGAGTGATGAAAACTGAGGCTGTGCAAGAGGCCGGGATTTGAGGAGTGCAGAGATCTTGGAGGGTTGTAGGGCCAAATAAGCAGAGATATTGAGGGGTGAGTCAAGGAAAGGATTTCAATGCAAGGTTTGAGAATGTTAAAATCGAGGTGCTGACGAAATGGGAAACAATGTAAGTCAATGAGGACAGAGGTAATAGGTGAACAGGACTTGGTGCAGAACCCAAATAACTGTGAGTGTTCAACATTGTGCATGTGCAGTGGATTAAAATTCAGATTTGTAATTCCCATTTCTGGCTGCTAGGGCTCCTGAATGGCTGGCAAAGGCCCCTACAAGTTAGCAGTGAAGAAAACTATTTGACTGACTTGTCTGATTAGTTTGTCTGTGGCCATATTTATATTTGCTGTGGATGGCATCACTGCCTCCAGAGTTGCCCTGGAAGCCATCTCATTAGCTTAAGGACACCAGTACCTACTATTTTTAATCTGGGGCTACAATTGGATAGAAACCTGTAAAGTACAGGAGTCATGAAATGCTCTGAGGTAGGGTGTAAGACACCCTGGGTGAAATCATCCCAGATTTGCACAAAGTGCAGCAGTGGGCGGGAAAAAGCATGTTATACCCACTAGCAGCTTTTCACACCATATTGTCTAATTCCCGGCGCTTCCCGCCTCATTAATAATGCATTCCCGGGAAACACGCTGGATCGCTGGCGGGGTGGCCTCTGATTCCCATGCCCCACCATGTCCTCAGGCCCTCAGCAATCTGGGCGTCATATTTAAAGGGCGCCCCTGCACAGAGCAGGCTCTCTCTAATGCATCGGAAGCTGCCGGAAAGTCATGGCTGCCAAAACAAGGAAACACTCTGCCCCCAAATTGAGCAACACCTCCCTCAAGTACCTACTGGACGCAGTGGAAGCCTACCACGTATTCCTCTACCCCTGGTCTGGGCAAAGACCAGCCAGCAAGGTGACAATCCAGCATGGGAGGCGATGGCAGCAGTGGTCAACATCAACGCCCTGCAAAAGAGGACAGCCACCCAGTGCCGAAAGAGGATGAATGATCTCTTCCATTCTGCCATGTAAGTAACTCTTCTCATCACTCTCAATTCACACGCGCACAAGCCCATCACACATCCACAGGGATCTCATTCACTGCCAGTTCAAGGGACATCACCATTCATTCTCTCACACACACCTTGATCTGCCCAGTGGATCGGTCATCCCGTCCATGGCACCACTCACCATCCACACATGCCAGGCATCCTTATCATCTGGCCTGGCAGGCGCCCTGCTAACACTTTCTCCATTGTATTCATGCAGGACAAGCTGCCACACAACAAAAGGGAGAGGTTGCAGACTTTTGGAGGAATGTCTGACATCAAGGTCCTAAAAGACGTTGAAGATGGAGTCATCCAGCTGGCCAGCAATAATCTGGATATTCCTGTGCTGACGGTGAGGTCGGCGGTGCTCAACCAAGTGAGGATCCAGCAGTGCGGCATCCATCAGACAACCATGCTGTGAGCCAGTTCCCTTGTTCTGCAGTCTCCTGCCATGCACTAATTATCTCTCTTTGCTATTGCAGGCACATTTGGGAAGCAACCGAGGGGGTCCACGACCTAGATTCTCGACTTAAGCCCTGAAGACACCTCGGAAGAAGAATCTGATGACGTCCTCATTGGAAACCCCTCACAGCGCTCACCCACACCCTCCAGCGCTCACCCACACCCTCCACCAGTGCAGAGACATACGCCTCAGCAGGACCTAGTTCTGGGTAGCCTCAGGGCCACAATCTGGTGAGCACATCATACTGTCTGATCCACAGCATACAGCGGCAGGAACTTCCCAGGTTTCTGGCACTCGAGTGACTGCTGGACGACAGAAACTTGCTGAGTCCGAGTCAGATAAGGGGGTCTCTGGACTCGGTCATACTTCAGTTGCTGGAGCTGCAAAGGCAAGCTCGGGAATATCAGGAAGGGATGTCCTCTGCACTCCTCAGATTGCAAGTCACGATGGAGGAATCCGTCTGCCTTCAGCCTGAGATGATAGCGCTGGCATGCCAACGCACTGAGGTCAACACTGATAGGATGGCAGCCACCATGGAGACCTTGGTCCAGGATAACGCTCCCGCACTCTTGTTCGGGCTGAACCCCATCGCTGATGCCATAGTTGGCCTCCAACAGTGTCAATGCGAGAGGTGTGCGGGACAGCTCGATCTTACTCCAGCTTCCCTTTCTCCTCAAGGAGTTAGCTAGGGGATCTCAAGGACCCGTAGGAAGGAGGATCAGCAGGTGCACACCCCTGGGGCCATCCATACTGGTGGCTCCACGAGTCTCCTGCCCATCCGAATCCCCCCTTCTTGTGATCCCAGCAGCTCTAGCTCCACAGTCCGAGGAGGGCGCCACTGCCACATAGCAGGACCCTGAAAGCAGGGCGGGGCCCTCCAGATCTCAGCCCTCCAGAGGACTCCCACCAAGGTCATCACAGACTGGGCGTAGCAGTCAGCAGGCTGCCTCCACCTCCACTGTGGATGTCAGGAGAGCACCAAGACGTAGCGGCAGGGTTAGGAAGGTTAAGAAGATGCAGTTTCACTGCATGGGCAAGGGCGTTAATCATTTGTACATAATGTTGACTATTGTAAATAAACTCCCTACAATGTCACCCTGCCTATGCCTCCTTGTTATGATGAGCAGTGTACATGTCAGTCTGAAGTAAAAGCTTGGTTCCTGCACAAGATGAAGATAGGTGTCATAGTCCAGTACCACCCCTGCGCCTTGTGCAACCTTCCCAGCATTCTAATGGTGTGCCTTCATAGTCTCTGAACACATCAGTCATGCCTGCACCTCAATGGGACTTGTCATTGCTGCCAGAATGTCCTGGGCCAGCGACACAGAATTCCATCATTCTCTCTGTGTGCTCTCAGCACTGATGAGGTGTGGCTGGTCCCCTATCTCATCAGCATCTGTGTCCAGTGACAGTCTGGTCCTGAAGGGTTCAGCTCTCAAAGGATGCCATAGGATCAGGAGAAGTTAAAGTTTCCCTGCTGCATCTCCATCTGCATCTCCATGATATGACTCTGTTCACAGAGTGCAAACAAGCTGCCATCAGCCAGATGGGAGTCAGATATTCACATAAGCTATGTGAGGTTCTATGGAGAGTCCCCACTACATGTTGTCATCATTCCCCTGCCCTACAGGCATCCGCAGCGTCTCCATGACAGGAGCATAATCACAGACGGTATGTGCGCTGCCATCAGCCAGACAAGAGTTAAACATTCCCAGGTGCAATGTGAGGATCCATGGAGTCTTCTCACTGCATGTTGTCATTATCCTCCAGGAATCTAGCGACTATGAGGGCCTCCCAAGTGCGCTTCCCTCGTCTGGACAACGCGATGGCCTCATTGCCATCATCCTTGCCTTTGAGGACCTCCTGACCCTCATCCCCGTCAACGTCCTCCTGATCGGAGGAGACATGCAGCTCCCCCATCTCCCCCTCAGCCAGCTCCTCTCCCTGCTGCAGTGCCAGGTTGTAATGGGCGCAGCAGGCGACGATGATGCGTCACACCTTCTCTGGACTATATAGCAGGGCTCCACCAGACGGGTCCAAACACCAGAACCTCATTTTTAACATCCCAATGGTCTTCTCCACCAAAGTGAGGATTGCAGCATGAGTCTTGTTGAACATTCTCTGCTGCAGTCTGAGGCTGCCGCATGGGTATCATCAGCCACATCCTCTGCGGGTAGCCCTTGTCCCCGAGGAGCCAACCCTGCAGCCTCTGTGGACCCTGGAAGATGTCAGGGACCTGAGACCTACTTGGAATGTAGGAGTCATGGACACTCCCTGGGGATTGTGCGCAGACTTGCAGGATGTGCTTGATGTGGTCACAGACCAGCTGAACATTCAGCTTGCAGTTGATGTAGTTGACTGCTTGTTGCCACAGAGATCTGAGCACCACATGAGTGCAGACAATGGCACCCTGCACCTGTGGAAAACCAGAGATCTGAGCAAATCCCAGTGCTCTTGCTTCCAGGCTTGCCTGATCCCAGGCAAAATGCACAAAGTTCTGTGCCTTCGCGAATATGGCATCTGTGACCTCCTGGATGCACATGTGCGTGGAGGCTTGCGAGATCCCACACAGGTCACCTGTGGACCCCTGGAAGGAGACACTGGTGTAAAAATTGAGCACCGGGGTGACTTTCACAGTCACTGGCAATGGATGCCCTCCAAGTCCCCGTGGCGCCAAATCCTGCTGCAGATATGACCAGCCAGCTTCCTGGACATGCAGTCTTCAGTGGCACTGGCTCTCGGTCATCTATAGGAATGTCCAGCACCGTCTGTAGATCCTGGTTCTAGGCGCCGACCTGTGACAGCTCACTGTGGCTCTTCAGTGGCATGTGTTGGAGCCCCAGCCACTCCTCCTTCTTCCTCCAGTTGCCTCCGTCACTCTCTGCTCTCTGTAAGCCATGAGGGAAACAGTTGGGTCATCAGGCTCCATGATCCTGATGTACTCCTCTGCAGGATGAAAGAGAAACACATGTAGGTTACTATTAGTCTCCTAGGGGCCTTTCATGGTTATGTTTGTGGCTCTGGCTCCAACTCAAGGCCCCTTAACGCATCCCAGAGAATGCAGGCCACCACTTAGATGGCTAGTGATTAGTCCGCTGCATGGCTGCCTGAAACCCCACCCCTCTCCGCCCCACTCCACCTGACCAATTGGCTGTAGCTTTGCCCATTGGGCTGCATGCTGTGCTTTCAGCTCAGGCACAGGCATTCTCCTAACCCGCCCTGCAAGGCTGCACTGTTAGCTTGACCCATTGGTAGAGATTGGTCCAAACCTGAAAGAAAACATTGCAAGCATTGTGAGTGCCTCCGCTAATGACTGCTCCATGGTCAGCTTTCACAAGAGGATTGTGCAACTTGCCGAGTCATCCAATTGTTCTGAAGCCCCCTAAAACGCTCTTTAGCTTGCAGTCTGTGCCCGAGGGGTGAAAGGCTCAGGAGCATTTGGTATCACTTTCATGCCTTTGTGTTGCTCGAGTGGGCATATAAGCCAAAGGCCAGACTCCAAGCATGTGAATGTAGCTGCGCCGGAACTGTCTCAGCCGTGTAAGAATGTTCACTTTATACAAGGTTTCCCTAATGCATGGCTGCTCTCCTCTCTCCCACCCCAGTATGTGCTTGTGCACTACCATTAGACCATGCTTCCTTGTTGCCCCCCCAAAATTCACCCCAATTGCAGTGCAGCCCTTACCCTGGCACTGCACTATCAGCCAGCCGGGAAAAAGCGACTTGTCTGTGCCTTCGTCTGAATGTGTTGTGCCTCTACCTTGAAGTCGAATGGGTGACCCACATGAGCACTGTGCTACATTAGTATGCACTCAACCCTGCGTTCCTCTCAAAGTTCAGTTCGCCATGTGCATGCCTTTTAAATGCTGTTGTGAATAACCTCATTCTGAAGTCATGCCAACATGGGGGAGGTAAATTCAACATGGGGGGATGATTTGGCTGGGCAGGCAAGATGACGGAGATACAAATGCATTGAAATTAGGTTCCCGATGTTGGATGGTGGGAAAGTTGGCGCACCATTGACGGGCGGAGCGGATGATTGCAAACTGGTTTCACAACAGCGTAAAATCGATTTTTGGCCTTCTCACCATATTGTCCGCTCACGCCTGCCATGATGCCCACCACCAACGGGGGCAGGAAATTCAGGCCTCTGTAAAAACCTTGTTTGACCAAGTATTTCGTCACATATCGAAATGTCTCCTTCTTTGTTGTCAATTGTTGTCTAGAGATGTTTTACTACTATTCAAAGTGCTATATAAATGAAAGTTGTTGTTTATTGCTGTTAGTGCTGTGTAATATGTCTTGTGTACATAATGAACAGGTTCCATGGTGTCAGTAACCCAGACGTGTTCATATAGTTCATATAGGGTTCATATAGGACAAAGTTTCCAAACACTCCTCCCTGGCATAGAAAGGGTGAAATTGGAATATGGGCAACAGCAAATTGGCAGCCCATTTGACCACCCCACCTGATTTACTTTTTTATTGTGGAAGGGTGTAAAATGCATTGCTGATTTGCCGTCATCTATACTACTATTTAAGGCTGAGTTCATGCTTCCTCCAAGCCTTGCTTGTTAGGAGTGTATGCCAAGAAGGTGCATGGTCTCCCAATATGTAGCCCTCAGCAGGCAAAGCTGTGTACCAAGAATGCCTATTTGTAGAGTTTACTCGTATGACAGCTCCTCAAAGTAGGTAGCCATCTACATCACTAAGAATGAAAACAAGAAGAAATTTGATTATGTTGAGCATCACTTTCCTGTCTATTGTTGAAGATTATTTTGTTTAAGGAGTGAATGTTCATAATATCGGCAGAAGCAATTGACTGGAAGCTATCAAGCTCAACAGTTTGAGGGAGCTGAGCTATCACCAGCAGGACGATTGAGTCATTAATTCTGAATGCTTCAACAATCCTGTCACTTCAGCCTTGTATGTTAATTCGGCTCTCTCACTCTACTGGGTTCAGTAACTCCTCCATGACAGTGCTATACTCCCTGTTATATCACTGTCAGACCTCACTGTTCAAACAAAACATTTGGAAAACTGACAGAAGGAAAAAAACAAACAGAAAGGATGCTAAACTGAACCGCAATGGTTGGTGGCTGTTTGAAATTAATGAGACTCTTTGCATTGAAAAAAACACAGTTTTAAATGGTTAAAAAAATTAATAGTTCGACCACAGCAAAAAAATTGCTGATATTTACAAGGCTATAAAATGCTGTTTGTGATTTTGGATTTGTGAGGAGCTGATAATGTACTTGCATTCATTTAATTGTATGGAATGTCTGATTGAAGCCGTGTCACTAATATTAACATTGTAGGCATGTTTTAAATCAGAAATGAGGCATTTGAAAGCTTGCATAACAAACAGTGACTGGGAATTCTCAAAATGCTGTACACGTTGGGTGTAAAATCTAAATACCCTATAATGTCAATAATTGATGCTCTTGAGAAGTGGTAATTAAATTAGTTAATTACGCTGGTGAAATTACATGTAATTATGTGACTGCAGGGTATGCTTAGTAAATTACTCTCTCCAATACTCAGTGCATGTTTCTCTGCCAATTTTGCTACTTGATGAATAGGTAGCTTTTGGAACATCTTAATTAAATTAATGTTTGCATCTTCAATTTAGCTCTTGATTGTAAGAAATTACTTCCTTGCAGGCTTCTTAGAAGAAATTTTTTTGGATGTTGCATCTAAACCAATTGATGACTAAACAGTGATAAGCTAAATTCTGTGCACCTCTTCAAGATGAATCTGCTGGAAAGCTTTGAGGTTTTTCTCCATGTTTTTTCCACAGTGTAAGAATGTGGTCACCGAGAAGGAGGTGGGAACTGCAGCAGCGATCTTCCAGTGATGCAATTCATGATAAATCATTATCATTACCTAGTCATCCATGACAGAATCCCATCAAAACAATGGCATGAAAAATAATTAACCAGGTCTCACATTTTCTTGGAACTTTTGATAGAAGCCAAGAAAAAGAAAAATACTGCTGCTTCAACAGAACTGATAATCGGTATCTGTTTTTATATATCTCTACTTGTTGTTTTCCAGCTCCATGCTTCTTTCTTCTGGTGGTAAGGTGGGATGCATTATGCCTGTTGTGGAGGTTACATTTCCCTGGGCTTGCTGCCAATGCTTTTCAGTGATCGGCCAGCAGGAGGTGGGCGTCCTGCCAATCTTTGTTCCTCTGGCATAGATCTCTATTTGGGGATCCAGCTGAGAGCTGGTAGAAGTCGCCAAATGAGAGCAGGTGAGTTGGAGTGTCACTACAGACTACTGGGGAGTCTAGTACTTTACAACTGAATCTAGTGTTCTCTCTTCCCTTATGCCAGCGATTCCTTTAATTTGCTCCTTGTTAAATTAACCTGTGAAGACAATCTAAAAGATTAAACAAAAATGTTTATCCCTCATCGTACGTGCATAAAAGATAGAGATAAAATAAAGTCTGACGATGTGACATGCATGATAGCTTTTGAATCTCTAAACAATAAAATCTATGATACGTGGCAGCAAAAAGAAATTGAAATTAACCAAAATATTTTGGACATAAGCAAGGGCAAGAAAATAAATAAATAAGATGGCAAAAAAGCACAAGAAAGATACATGGCAAATAAATCTTTACAAGATGGAGCTGTATGAGGTGGTAGGTAGCTGGGAAAGAAAGAGGCAAGGAATTTAAATGGGAGAGCTAGCTAATAACTGAAGTTGTAAGAGTCAAAGTTGAGATGAGAGGGCTGCAGAATGACCAATACAAATTAAGGCACTCTTCTGAACTTGTGTTAAGATGAGTTAGAGCAGCGTAGGAGACCAAGAATGGTGAGGACAGAGTGGGATGGCAAGTGGGGTTGAAGTGATAAGCTACTGGACAACTATTACAGACAGAATGGAGATACTTTGCCAAATGCTTACCCAGTCTGCAAAAGGAAATTTACTGGAATGCATAAAAATTTAATGCTCGCCAAAATGCTATATGCCACAAATCATTCCATGACTTCTAACCCTATTGCCCTGCTCTTTCCCTATATTCTAATAATTTCCCTCTTTATTTTAAAGGGAAACACACAATTATTTGAAGAAGAAAAATGTTAAAGGAGATGAGGAAAATCCAGGGAAATGGGATTAGTGTAGACATCCATGATGTGGAACTAACTATTGGAAGCAGCTGAATTTACCATCCATTACAATTGTTTAAAAAACATGAGAATCACAAATTGTGAAACTAGCACACAGCATTGTGAAACCCCTGTACATTGGCAATGGGAAAGTCAGCATTGTTATTACTCAAGTCAACAGTGGCATTGGGTAAATTAGCATTGATGTCAAGTAAGTTAGTGCTGACATTGGGTAAATTGATGTTGATATTGACTTCAAGTAAGTAGGAGTTAGCATTGTCTAAGTTATTCTTTGCATTAGATATGTTAGCATTCGGGAAGACAGGATTGGCATTGGGTAACTTTGGTGTTGTGTTAGGTCAGTAATGAATTGGATAAGATGATATTGGAACAGCGTAACCAGCATCAAATTTCCTTCTTCTTGAATTCTCTGCCTGAAGGCAGATCTGACCCGCAACACCAAGATCTCTAGTGCAGGGAGGGAAGGGAGGCGGGTCCTGAATCCACCCCAGCTGGAACAGGGATCCAACCCTTTGCTGTTGGCATCAATCTGATCCAGGCCAGCCGTCCAGCCAACTGAACCAGCCACATCATCCCTCCAACCCGCCACAAAAAGGTCTGAGTTGCTGTAGCAGGATACACTTGTAGCCTGGAGCTATGGATAGTGACGGTAGAGGCTCCAATTTCTTTTCATCACACAGCTAACCGGGAATCTCTCCCGCTCTTACCGCCTGTTGTCTAAATCAGTAAGGCTGCAAAGGCTTTGTCCTGGGTGATATCTAAATTAACAGTCTTAAAGAACAGTATTTGTTTGATCTGTTGCCTTCAATGATTATCCACTAGACAGTAAGAATAGTTCACTTATTCACAAATGTCAATGCGTGCAAGTTTTCCACCTGGAAGAAACAGTTGACTTCCAAACATTTAGTGGCTGATCTTTAGGGGAAGATGGTTACTAACTAACGAGTAACACGTGTAAATTGAAAGGTTTTGCTGACATAAAATCACTAACTTACCTAACTAAATTTCAGTTTTTAGTTCAGCTTCAGTTGAGTCTAAACTAATAGCTGAATTCTATGTATTGAGCAGAAATATTAACTTGCTCTCATAAAACAATCTCATCAAAAAATTTATGAAAGAATGCTTCCTTGAATAACTTAGTAGATTATTGGATTGGGTAAGGAAATGCTCCAAAGAATATATTCTGAACTCTTGTGGACTGATTCAACCCTTAATGACTCGACATAATTTTCTTTATAAAAATGAAAAAAAGAAAGATAAAGGAAAGGCTTGCACATATGTAGGGCTGAATTTTGCTGTCGGTGAGCAGGGGGCGGGGCCTGCTCACCGACGGGCAAAATGATGTGGGTTGACGTCGGGCGGAACCCCTGACATCATCCCGCCCCGTTTAAATTTTCAGGAAGGCGGGGGCGCAGCAAAATCAGCTGCGCGCCCGCCGACCTGTCAATGGCCAATTGAGGCCATTGACAGGATCATTAAAACAATTAGTGGACCTGCTCGTCCAAACTTAAGGCTGACGGGCAGGCCGGGAGCCCCAGCGGGAACTAGAAAAAACATGAAACCTCATCCACCAGCGGGATGAGGTTTCATGTAGGGTTTTAAAAAGTTTAATAAAGTTTTAGTGAAATTTATTAACATGTCCCATCTCATGTGACATGAGGGGGACATGTTAAAGATTTTTTTTTTCTATTTTTAACGTTTATACAACTGTCAGCGATCTCCCTGAGGCGGCACTAAGCCTCAGGGAGATGTGCGCGCTTTGTGTGCATGCGTGAAAGATCACACTCTCGCTTTTGGGGAATTCCTCCCCCGCCCGCACAGGGAGCGTATAGCACTTCCCGCCGGGCAGGCCTTAATTGGCCCGTCCATGTAAAATGGCGGCGTGGGCCGCTTCTCCGGCGGGGATCGGCTTCCCGCCCGCCTGAGATTGGGCCGGGCCCGCCCGCTCGGTAGGCAGAAAATTCTGCTCGTAGTGTTTTTTTATGACCTCAGGGCATGCCAAGGTCAATGAAGTGCTTTTATAAAATGTAGTCACTTTTTTCGGTTTGGTTAAGGGATTAAGTTGGCCAGGACATTATGAGGAACTCCCTTGTTCTCCTTTGAAATAGTGCCAAGGGATCCTTCATACCTAGCTGGGAGCACAGACAGGGCCTCAGTTTAATATCTCATCTGAAAGATGGCACCCCGGCAGAGCAGCACCCTTACAGTACTGCACTGGGGAGCTGAATTTTTGCTTGGTCAAGATGGCAGGACAGGGGGCGGGCTATGCTCAATTTCAGATCTGCAAGTGGCTTTCTGATATGATCCCGCATTCCAGCGATTTTAGAAGAGGCAGCGGGTTCTGTACATTGACAAACCGCCTGAATGTCACTGTTGGGCAATTGATCCAGCATACAAGCCACTTTAAAGGCAGAAAGTGATTTTTGTTTGGAATGACAGTGGCAACGAAGGGTCTCAACCATGTCCTGGAGTAGGAACTGGTATCCGAGGGAGGATGCGTTCACGGAGGTGGCCCAGTTATTTTTGTACCATAAGAGGGAAGGCTCAGAGAGCAACTCAAGAGGTGGCAAACAGAGTATCGAGGTACCTGTGACAGCACTGAATCTATTGAGAGTGACTCAACAGAGGTAAAAGGGCTACAGGTAGCCATGATAGTCCATCCAGAGGCAAGGAAGGCCACCTGTGGACATGGGGCTGAGCTATTTGGAGCTGGAGACAAGCAGCAATGAGGAGCAGTGCTCCCACAGTAAATATAGGCCATTGGTCTTGAGGCAGGCAGAGGTTTTGCATGAGGGGCAGGGAAGGAATAATACCTCCACACAGGGTATACTGACAACCAATGGGATTCCTGTACAGTGTCGCTGAAGGATGCAGATGATGGCCTGTTTAGTCTCTTCATTACATTGAGTCATTTTACCTGATCACAACCAGAACAGAGGTCAACCCTTGTGAGTCAACTAATGCAGAACCCTCCGCTCTTACCCACTCCTACCGGGTGCTTCCACTATGGTTCAGGGTGAGGTTGAAGCAGACTACTCGCACGTATATGGATGAAGCTGAGAGGCAGTGTTGACCAGTCTTGTAGTTGCTGTATCAGTGTGATGCAGAGCCAGCTGCTGCCATACAGCTTTCCTGTGTTGATGATGCCTCAGTCAGAGGGGCCAAGTGGGCTGCAGAGGAAGATGGTGCCCCATGAGGGGCGGCCCCCTCCACCTCATCACTGCCTGTCTCAACCCTTTCATGGGGCACCAGAATGTCAGGGGAAACCACCAGCTGGGCGCATCTGGCTCCCACCCCATACATTTTTGTGCCATTAGTGCCATTGACCAGTCAATACTCCAGAGTGTGGCATAGATTTTGTGCCTGCCAATGCACTACTCCTACATTCGCTTAATGGCTCTCCAAGAGAATGGCCACACTCTTGATGGATAAGCTCATGCGCCTATATCCCTGAGATGTAGCAGTGCACATGTCATGAATAAACTCCTCCATTTTCTAGCCGCACAGCCTCAGGAAACACTGATATTCGGGCGCCCATATCCCACTGTTGCTCCAGGAAGACATTTCTTGGGGTGGCCGGGAGTGGGGCGGGGGATTTTGTCAACAGTTCCTAACAGTCTAACTGGAAGTACGCGCCACTTCCGCTCTCTTGCTTTTTCTCGTACCCCACGCGATTACAATTAAAATTGAAAGTGCTGTCGGTGTGGGCAGGAGAAACGTGTGATTCTGTGGTGGGTTAAGCTTTTCAATGGTGAGACCTCCCGTCAGCTGCCAATGTTGCAGCTATGGGTGGGCTATGAAAAAGCCTTCTGGACAAACAGGGAAGTTTTGCAACGCAGCCACAACTTTCCTGCCCAACTCCATTGCCATTGACATAAAACTTGAGAGTGCAAAAATGGCATGGGTGTTTCTCAAATGTAATGTCCACTTGTAAATTCTTGGGACTCAGAAAATGATCCCAGCCCCCAAAATGAAAATTCTGCCAGGAATGTTGGCCTAGATTTTGCGCTCCAGCCTGTGGTGTGTTACTTGAATCCACAACCTGGTGACTCAGAGGCAAGAGTGTTTTGTGTAGTTAACTTATAAATAAATTTATTAATTTTATGAATATTATGAACTGACAACAAAGTTGGTGGGTGATTATGATAATCTCTGTCAAATGGCCTGTGGTTCATTATGCTAATTACAAACAAATGCTGCATCCAATGTTGTGTAGTCTTATTCATGACGTATATAAGGGTATAAGTTTTAGTTCATGCCAGATTTGATCTGGTCATGGAAACTGCCTTTTTTCTGTAAACAGAAGTTAGGTGTGTTAGGGAATGATTCAAATTGTTATAGCCCCCTGTTCCTCTGGCTCTTTCCACCGGGGAGGCCAATATTGTTGTGGAAAACTCCAGTTATGGCTCTCAAGAGGCCAGAATTAGAAGAGCGCTGATATCTCAGAGCTTTTAGGTGCTGGAGGAGATTACAGAGATAAGGAGGAGAAAGGCCATGGAGGCATTTGAAACCAAGGATGAGAATTTTAAAATCAAGGTTTTGCTGGACCGGAAGTCAGAGTAGGTAAGTGAACGCAGGGGTGATAACAGAATGTGACACAGGTTCGACTGATTTTTAAGAAACATGTGAAGTTTTCATTTAAATTTGGTAAATATTGATCTGCACCATGTGACCAGCACAGATAGATTGTTGGAAGTCTCTGGGAGCGCACATCTGAGTTTAAGTGGACAGGACGTGACAAAAGTAATATGAGTGGCACATTTTTTCGAACATAATTTGCCTTATTCTCAAATTGAATTTAACCACTATAACCACTAGTATTTTCAATGATTTAACTATCACAACTGAAGCTCGCCACAAAATCCAAAATCAAGTTATCTGTCTTCTTATTTTGTTATTATAACTTTTCAGAATTGCTTTCCTCTAGATAGCTACATTATCATATGGTATGTACATAAGAGTTCATCTTAACATCAAAACACAGGTCACTTTACACCCAACTGCATTTCTATAACTTACAACCACTTGTAGAAAAATTGCAAGGGCATTCAGAAGATCTTCTGTGATGGAAGTGCAAAGCCCAGCATTTTTTATTAAACTACTTCAGGGGAATTTTGGGAATTTCTAATGTTATAGCTGGTGCTTTAAAATGATTTGTCTCACGAAAACCATACCTAGGAGTGCAGCCAACATATACTCTTGAGGTTAAACTCTTGGGATGTACGCTGGCTCCTGTAAACGATGTACATCAATGCCAGGTGAATTGTTTAGCTGGCATTTCCAATTTTCATCTCGGCCCTCAACACAGGAATCTGTTTGGTGAGAAATCCAAAGGGCTTCACATTTTAAACGCTGGCCTCATTTTTATTCAGATCCATAATCAACGACTCAGCTCTCTGTAGCGATTTGGATGCTCAAAATGATGTCAGGATGGGACAGGCTGTTTTCTGGTGAAAATCTGTTTGGGCACTGGGATGGGACAGCAAGCAACAGTTTCCTGTTGATATTATTGGAACCTTTTCACCATGATGGAAAGTTTAAGAGGAGTTCTGATGGCGGTGCTGAAAATTAGGGAGGGACTTCGAGAAGGTTAGCAGGAGAAGCTATCTTCACTGGTCAGTGATTCACTAACTGGAAGCCATGGATTTAAGATCAACAACAACATTGTGAGGAGAAAGGTCAGAAGACTTTTTTTAATGAAATGGGTTATTCGATCATGAAATACCCAATCAAAACAGTAGCGGATATATAATTCAATAGCTATCAAAAGGGAAATGGATAATTATTGCAAAAAGGAAAAATTAAAAGAGTTTGGGAAATGGCTGAGAAATGCAAACAAATTGTTGCCTCTTTCAGAGAGGCATGATGGGATAATAGACTATGCTCCTTTCCTACGAGAATATTAGAGATAAGACTGGTGGATATCTAATGTGAGGGTCTACACATGTGTCTCCCTTTGCAGTACCGTGATGGATAGATCTGACTTCTTTATGAAGGTCGTGCTCATCCAGGCACGGTATATCAGTGGGGGAGGGTTGATGGGACTTTTTTTTCATTTTCAGCATTTTACTACATGGCACTCCCAGGTCAAAAGCAGTATAATAGATATGGAATTAAAACCTCTCCCTTAACTTAGTCCCAGAATGTCTCAATGGTAAAGCAATGGGGATTTGTTCAAGTCTGTTCTCATAATCTTGAGGCTGAAGAATAGGGGGTTAATTTATGAAAGCTGTACAGTTAGCAGTAGTTAAGAGTATCAAACAGTTCTTGTGCAAACTATCTTTTGTCTGCACATTTATATCAAAGAGGTTTTGTGGTGAAATCAGTGACACATGCTGTAAATATCTGACTCCCTTCATCCAATTTCCTGTGCAGCTGAAAATATTTTGGCCATATCTCATTTTTATAGATATGCATTTAATTTTAAGCTTCCTGAAGTCACACCTGTGTTCATTACACAGCCAAACCGGTTGATTATCAACCTGAAAATTTCTCCAACATGCCCATGGCAGGTGGTAAGAGCAGGAGAGACAGCTTTTTTTTTATTCATTGGATGTGGGCAGCTCTGGCTAGGCCAGCTTTTATTGCCCATCCCTCATTGAGGGGCATTTTTAAGTGTCAGCCACATTTCTGTGGGCCTGGAATCACATGTAGGCCAGGCCAGGTAAGAGTGGCAGGTTTTGGGTTTTTACAACAATTGGCAATGGTTTCATGGTCATCATTAGATTATAATGCCAGGTTTTTATTGAATTCAAATTTCATCGTCTGCCATGATGGGATTTGAACCCAGGTCCCCAGAGCATTACCCTGGGTCTGTAGAGTACTAGTCCAGTGACAATATCACTGTGTCATCACCTCCCCATGGCTGGCCCCCCTGGTCAGCCATACTTGATGCGGAGTGCATCCGTCAAGCTATAGCCTCTGGCTTCAGGGTAGTGACCTGTTCCAGGAAAAACAAGCTATGGAAAACAGACGTAAGTATGCGCTTCGTCTGCCTCACACATCTCTAGATGCAGGAAGCTTCTAAGTCTAAGAGATCACACCATGGTCAATGTTTTAGTTAGCCTTTATTTGTCACTGAGTGTGTAAAATGTTCTGAGAGTGGACTCTCAGTGCAGAGCCACGCCTACTGGGAGTACTCTTATGGAATATATATGCTCTCCAGCCCAAGCTTTCAGTCTATTGCAGTGTGTGCACAATTTCCCGATGGGCGCACCAAGCTGGCAATGCTCTGCTCCAGGGTCCTGGGGATGCAGTGGCCTTGGTCATTTTTTTGGCCACCAGAGTTCAATCCTGTTGCTTTGGGGCTCACAAATGTAATTCAAGGCTTACCTTAGCTGGGCCCCATCTCCTCCATTGCCCAAGGGACAATGTACAGTGCAGGCCCCAACTAGTTCCTGCCTAAAATAGCAAGCGGAGCCTTAATTTTGTTTTAGGACCCAGATTTCCATAGCCTTACCAACTCAAACAGGAGGATGATTTGGACACCGAGAAATAGAGATATCTTTTAAAACAATGGCAGCTGATTGAAGGAGTTAATGGCACATAACGCTGCTGATCCCCTTTTGTGGCCATTACTGTCCCATTAATGCCAGGAGACAGGATCAAAGTTGATTCCATACAGTCATCACAAAAATATAATAATTCTCATAATATTATTGTGATTTATTATAAAAGTAGGTTAATAGTGGGGTTTGGATCGTTCCTCTCTGTGTGTGTGTGGGATTTAACTGATTGGAGACAGCTGGGCTGGAGGCTTTGACTCATCAAATGAAGCTGGGTTTGAAATGCTAAATATATAAACATGGCTGAAGTCTTCGAGTGTAAGATGAGGAGAATTTGCATTTTTAGATAAATCAGGGCAGTTTGAATTTCAAAAAGATGATAGGATGTTACACCTAGCCAGAGAAGCTAGGCCAAGTAGTGTGTTTATTTTTCTCAGAGTTACTGACAATATTAGCACCATGAAAAGATTTATATTATGAGAAAGGTAAAGTTCCAAAGACAAGTGGGAACAATGGAATTTACATTAAAAGGGAGAAACATGTATAAAGAAGAATGAGGCTATGTGTTAAGGAAGGCATTGTAAGATCTACCAGGAGTGTGAGAAGCCTCCAGTATTTGTGCATTAAGCCTGTTGTCTACAGAAACCAAAGCTGGGAAAAGCCACTTTGAATCCTACGGTGCATGATATTGTGTTGACTGGCCTGGATCAGTTTAAAATCTATTTTTTTTTACTGTTGCCTTAACGGGGGTATAACTGGAAGCCAGATTAATTAGGGGTTTTAGGAGTTATTATAGTAGTAATTTGTAGACCTATGTATGTGCTTGAGAGCTTTCCCGTTGTTAATAAATGTTTAATTTAGTTTTTAAAAAAGGCTCTGATGTCTTGGTGGACTTATTACTTCTGAATTCAGGGCATGAATCCAAAATAAATACAAATTGCAAAATCGTTGTGTTAGCATGATCTGCCTGGCACACATCAACTGCTGCATCATAACACCATTTATAGGAGCCTTATGCTGCTCACCATGCCATGTGTGGGGGTCCTGATAACTGCCTCCCACCTCACAAGAGCTCAGATCAGTACTTGTCAAGTGCCTAATGATTAACTCTAGGTGGTGGACAGCTAAGTGGGATTTCAATGGGGCTGAAGTAACTCCCATACAACCTACCTCACAATGGAAGTTCAGAAACATGTCAATGCTATGCGTTAGATTTGATAATTCAATACTCGAACCAGGCAAATTCAGTCTATTTAGTGGAACCTGAAAAGGAAGACTTGCTGTGGCTCTTCCTTCTCAGCTCCACTTAATCGTGCAAATCAACCCCCTCACTGTAAGAATGACTGTGGCTGGACAATCAGTGGAAACTTTACCAGTGCTTTGTATTGGGTGGATGCTGTGTTTTAGTAGTTTGAGTTTCATCAGTATCTAAATGCATCCTCGACACTCCTTAATTAGCCTTGGTCTTGCCAAGCTTTGCCTAAACTTTCAGGATGAGTGTAGTCTATCATCCAATCAGAAACCATCCTTGTGTGGATTTTGTAGTAGTTTGTATTGGGGGACTCGAGGTGGGGATGAGTTTCCAAGTGCATCAGATGCTCAAATAACTAGAAAAATAAACAAAGTTCCAAGTTTGATTCTTGGCTTGTGTTGATGAAGCAAACCTCAGACAGGATTGTGAACGAGATAAGGGGTAGAACTTTTCCCTTTTGGTCGGGATACTAACATCAGTGTTGAATAGAGGTCACAATCCTGCACTTTGTGGGGAACAGTCACTTGGCAGCAATTTTCTCCGAATTGGATCACTCGTGGGCAGAGGACAGGCCAGCTGTCCGGTGTGCAGGTTCTCGAACGTGGAGGGCCAAAAGCAGGCCCTGCAGTACTGTAGAAGCAGCATGCTGCCTTTTCAGGTAAGAGAGAGTGAGCACCTCAAGATGGAGGCGTCCTCTCTCCAACTGTTTAAACTTTTAAATAGAAAATGCTCTTAGCAGCCAGACCACCATTGTGGAGGAGGAGCCAAGCAGGCAGGGGGGTGGGCCTCAAAACCTACCTGGAGCACTGACTCACTGGTCTGCTGCCAAAAGGCTGCCTCCAGGTAGCTGGCCTAGTCCTGATGCCATGGGGACCCAGAGGATGAGTGGAAAATGTCAGTCTGCCTCTGATGATAGGCCTCAGTAGGCCTTTAAAAAGCCTTAATTGACTATCTGCTACTTGCGGGTGGGTAACCCTATTGCCACCCTCCAACTTGCCTCCAGGAAAATAGCCAGGGAGCAGGATGGTGCTGGCAAACTGGCATGTCACCCAGTGGTGTGATTTTTCACTCCCATCCACCTCTGCACTTGCCCTATCCGGGATTTAAAGATCCAGTCCAATACTTTGGCTTCAGCACCCCCTGAACATTTAGGTGGAAAAATCAACTCTGGTTTCTGTACCTGATTGTTATACAGAGAATCCTCATTGGATATGCCGGCGATGCCACTCATGACCTAATTGCCAACCAGCACATGACTGAGAGTTGCCAATGAAGAATAATCATAGGCATGAAGTACCTGAAAGTACTGTAACAGGCATCCTGATAACTCAGTACGAAGTCAGTGGTGTACCTAAGGAATATTCAGATACAGAGACCTCCAGAGAAGCTGTTTCAGACCCCAGCACCTGTCCGCCATGGATCAGAGAGACTCTGAGGGGCAAAGAAGGGCCAGAAGGACAGGTGGCTTTTTTGTTGTTGTTGCAGGGATTCATTGGATACTTGACCCTGAAGCCCTTATCTTTTGGCTGCTGTTTTTGTATAGTAGCAAGAAGGTCCCAAAGCCAGTGGTCAATATGGATGCAGCAGCCTCTCAGGTCTGCAGTAATAACTGACATTCTAGTCCTGATTTTGCTTGCAGGCCATTGCTAAAGGCTGGGCCTGCATTGGGGGTACACACATTACCTGAATCTGCAAATCTCAAGCTCTGATCTTAACCTGTGCCAGGAGGTGGCAGGGGAGAGTAAAAAGGAGGAAAATTGAAAAAGATAAAGAAAAACTGTAAAAGGTTATAGGAAAAGGCAGGGTAATCAGATTAGAATAGATCGTTCCACTTGACGAGCTAGTACCATCATAGGCACAATGGGCCGAATGGGCTTCTTTTGTGCTGTATTTTCTACAACATGAGTTTTTGATTTTTCTAATTTAGTTTACAATTAAACAGCAATAGTGAAATAATGATGGAAAATTATTAAAATGTGTAAAAATATTAAGACCTTGCAATGAGAGCGTGTAAAATTCTACATTTAAATGCCATTCCTCTGCCCCAGCTTTACCAGACCTATTAGCCACTTTATTTTAATTGAGTTAACACTTTTGTCAAAATAGTAGAGAAAGAAATGTCAAACCGATGTGTTGAACATTTAAAACTTCAAGATCCAACTATTTAATTCAAACACAGACTACGCTTTCTGACTCAGAGCCTCCTCCAAACCACTTCCCACAATCAGTCAATTAAACCAAATATTCAGAGATCTAAAGAAACAGAAAGATAAAAATAAAAGGATGTTAGCAGATATTCAGTCATCAATTGTAACTGATTTCAATTAATTGCTGAAGGGTATCCTCCCCCTTTTCTAAGCATTAGACAATGTTCTTGATTTAATAGTAGCATTGTACAGTATCTAGTTTGTAAATAGATATCAAAATCATGAAGCTTCCTGATGTTTAAGTCCAACCTTGAGGTCCTTCCTTACTTCCTGTAAACAGCACCTGTGCTCTCAATGTTTTGTCTAATGTTTTACACAAGGCCAAGTTTAATGAGTCAATGTATCCAGGAGTCACCAGTTCCTACCCTTGTTCATATGTGGCTAATGGAGAAACAAATTCGGTGATTGCTCCAGAAGGCAGGTGGGATTGTACAAGTGAAGGATACAAAAAGAAAGCCTAGAATCTGATTTTTTTTAAAAATGGATAATGCCTCAAATACACAGCCAAATTGGCAGTGCCCATCAAGAAAAAAGATAAGTTAAGTTCTTGGAGCGACTTCTGATGCTGAGTTTCCACCTGTAACTTGATCTCTTTTTTTTACAGATGCTGATAAATTTGTTCCATAATCCTAGTATATTCTGTTTTTATTGGGCACCTTATAAATAAAACAAGAGGTTTGTTAAGAAGGATATTAATCTAATTAATGCTCTTGGTGATATCAGGTAACAACAAAATAATTATCAACAGGCTTACAAAGGATGCCAGTTATTTGCAATATTATGCAGACAGGTAACTCAGTAAGAATTGAACAGGTGATAATATACCAGAAGCAACCTCAAAAGACAGTTACTGTCACACAGAAAGAGATTAGCTCTTGTCCTCACACTGAGTTTTCTATTTATTTCACAAATCATTTTGATAATAAGTTGTTGCTTTGACATGGAAAAAAATCCTTTCATTTAACCGTAACTTTCAAAAGGAAATTACATCTACACTTGAAAAGGAAAACATTGCCGGGTTATGAGGAAAGGGCAGAGGAGTATGGCTACTTGGATAAGTTGTTCAAAGAGCAGACACTGGCACGATGGGCCAAATGGCCTTTTTCTGTGCATTATGATTCTATGAAATAAAACTGGGTTAGGTACTAGGGGATACGAAGGGCAGCAGCAACAATGAAGTGTTTTGGACTCTTCACAATACTAAGGGATTTAGGGATCAATTTAGAAGAAAATTCCTTCTTGAAGTGAAAGGGCCCTACAGTACTGTTCTCCACAGCGCTTGATCTATGCCTGTAATTAGTGGGCTTTTGATCACTGCTTTTAAATAATGACCACTGCTACATATCCTCCCCAAAACTGGGCCAATCTGCTGCGAAGCTGTGCAGTCGATTTATGTGAGGTGGCAATGTTTGGCTAAATGAGGGAGTCAAATTAATAAAGTTTAGGCTATTAAGGGCTCTATGAGTAAAAATAAGTTTACATTTAAACTGATCTGTGATTGTAAGAAATAACTTTTATTTATATTCTACCTTTCATGGCATCAGGATTTCCCAAAGCACTTTGCAGCCAATGAAGTACTTATTGTACTCCCACAACTCTTTCTCTGGTACATCGATGATTGCTTCGGTGCTGCTTCATGCTCTCATCTGGACCTGGAAAGATTTATTAATTTTGCTTCCAATTTCCACCCCTCCATCATTTTCATATGGTCCATCTCTGACACTTCCCTTCCCTTCCTTGACCACTCTGTCTCAATTTCTGGTGATAGACTGTCCACCAATATTCATTACAAGTCTACCGACTCCCACAGCTACCTCGACTACAGCTGCTCACACCCCGCTTCCTGTAAGGGCTCCATCCCATTCTCTCAGTTTCTTCACCTCCGTCGCATCTGTTCTGATGATGCCATTTTCCAAAACAGTTCCTCTGACATGTCTTCCTTCTTCCTTAACCGAGGTTTTCCACCCACGGTGGTTGACAGGGCCCTCAACCGCGTCTGGCCCATCTCCCCCGCATCCGCCCTCACACCTTCCTCTCCCTCCCAGAACCATGATAGGGTCCTCCTCATCCTCACTTATCACCCCACCAGCCTCCGCATTCAAAGGATCATCCTCCGCCATTTCCGCCAACTCCAGCATGATGCCACCACCAAACACATCTTCCCTTCACCCCCCCTGGCGGCATTCCGCAGGGATCGTTCCTTCCGGGACACCCTAATCCACTCCTTCATCACCCCCTATACCTCAACCCCCTCCCACGGCACCTTCCCATGCAACCGCAGAAGGTGCAACACCTGCCCCTTTACTTCCCCGCTCCTCACCGTCCAAGGGCTCAAACACTCCTTTCAAGTGAAGCAGCATTTCACTTGCACTTCCTTCAATTTAGTCTACTGCATTCGTTGCTCCCAATGTGGTTTCCTCTACACTGGAGAGACCAAACGCAGACTGGGTGGCCACTTTGCAGAACACCTTTGGTCTGTCCACAAGCATGACCCAGATCTCCCTGTCGCTTGCCATTTCAACACTCCACCCTGCTCTCATGCCCACATGTCCGTCCTTGGCCTGCTGCATTGTTCCAGTGAAGCTCAACGCAAACTGGAGGAACAGCATCTCATCTTCCGACTAGGCACTTTACAGCCTTCCGGACTGAATATTGAGTTCAACAATTTTAGATCATGAACTCTCTCCTCCATCTCCACCCCCTTTCCGATCCCCATTTTTTTCCCATTAATTTATATAGATTTTTCTTTTCCCACCTATTTCCATTATTTTTAAATGTATTTGCATCCATTGTTTTATCTCTACCTTTTAGCCTATTTCAATCCCTTCCCTTCATCCCACCCCACCCCCACTAGGGCTATCTGTACCTTACTTGTCCTGCTTTCTACCCTTAATTAGCACATTCCTTAGATAATATCACTACCTTCAACGTCTCTTTGTTCTTTTGTCTATGACATTTTTTGGCTATCTCCACCTATCACTGGCCCTCTATCCAGCTCTACCTGTCCCACCCCCCCTTAAACTGGCTTGTATTTCACCTCTTTTCTATTTTTTACTTAGTTCTGTTGAAGAGTCATACGGACTCAAAACGTTAACTGTGTTCATCTCCGCAGATGCTGGCAGACCTGCTGAGTTTTTCCAGGTATTTTTATTTTTGTTTTGGATTTCCAACATCCGCAGTTTTTTGCTTTTACTTATTGTATGTTATGACCGATGCAGTTGGTAAAGTGGAATTATTTAAAAATTCCAGAGGGAAACTTTAAACAACTGTCATAACCTATAATTTTAAGTGTTATGTTTGAGATACGATTCTAAATTCAGGAATCAGACCACCAGTTCTCGAGGTTTTACATTAAATGAAATTAAACATTTTATTATCTTACACAGGTTAAAATATATATACGCATGGCTTCAAATGACTACTATCATAACTTTCAACAAATTCCCAAACTAATCTCCATTAAGGCAACAGCAACCCATAGACTTAACCAAACACTAGGCATTTTCACCTTACGAATTCAAAATGAGGTTCTTTCACTTTAGTTCCTGTGGAGACAGTTGGAGGCTTACAGCTGCCTTTTGATCTCACATTGCATCTGCTCTGCACACCCAAGAGTGTTGTCTTGTTATACCTACCACCACTGATTGAATGCAAATTCTCATTGTCTCACCAGCCTCTTTGAATTCCACTTTTTAACAATGAAACCCCTTTCATAGTACCAATTTTATTAGTAATATAAACATATTGCTTGGTAAATGCTAGATAGGTGTCCATTTTCTCCCTACTTCTGGAATGCTCTATCATAAAATACAAATGCACGCTACCTCTTTTACATATCAAAACTAGTACATATCAAATGCACCCAGACTAGTTGTCTTTAATCCAATTAAGACACACCCACAGACTAAACCTCTATTTTAAAAGAAAAATCTTTTCCAATAATATTATGTACATTAATAGTTTCATGACAAGTAAAACAGCCACTCATGCAGGAAGCATGACAGCCAATATAAACATGGCAAGGTTGCACAAACAGCACTCAAATAAATGACCAGATCATCCATTGTAGATGTTGGTTTAGGGATAAATATTGTCCAGGAAACTTCTTTGAATGGTGCCACGGGATCCTTTATGTCCACCTGAGAGGGCATACAAGGCATTTGGTTTAACATCTCATCTGAAAGACGGTGACCGGGATTTTCCACGGCCATTTATGGCCTGAGTCATGGGGAGTGGGAGCAGAAAATGTGGCGAGAAGGCCAAAAATTAATTTTATGTCATCATGAAACCTGTTTGCAATTGTCTGGTCCACCCATCAATGAGGGGCCACCATTTCCTGCTGCAGCACATCGGCAACGTCATTTTAATACATTTGCATCTCATTATAAGCCTTGCTCGCAGGAATCATCCCCCCACGCTGGATCATCAGGACACGTCGGCATGCAATTAGAACAATGCCTTTCACAACAGGATATAAGTGACATGCACCTGGTGACCTGCACTTTGCCCGTCACTTTGAGGTTAGTTCACCTACCTTGCATCACGCAGCACTCACAGGAATCAGCACCAGGCTTCACAGGCAGCACCATATCACATTCGGGGGGTGGGGGGTGGGGTTGGGGGGTGTTACAGGCAAGTCTCTACCTACCAGACCAGAGGTAAGGCAGGGGTGGCTTTTAATGGGCAGCAGGGTTAGAGCTGCACTGAGGAAGGGGGGGAATTGGCCTGAGACATGGGAAGGGGCTGCAGGGCTAGGCCTATACTGGGGAAGGAGGGGGGAAAGAGGCCTCAGGCGGGAGAAGGGGCTGGAGAGCTGGGCCTGCACTGGGGGTTATGAGTGGAGAAGGCTGCACTCAGGCACATGACTGGGGGGAGGGTGAGTGGGGGGTATATGTTGAACAGTGTAATTGGCCTCAAGATGGGGATGGGTGAGGTCTGCACAGGCCATAGGCACATCCACTTCAAAATGTTCAGGGGCTAACAAAGGGATATGCAGCAGAAGCACAACGGGATTGAGGAATATAGGGGCTGGATGAGTGTCCTGTGAGGGAGGGAAACCGGAATATAAATGGGAGGAGTTTCCGTGCTCACACAGGGAGGGTCCAAGCTGGTCTGGCAGTGAGACTTCTGCACCACCATCTTCCAACCTGCAGCGATGGAGCAGCGCAAAATTAAAATGAGGAGAAGCTCTGCTGGTGAGGGCTCTGTGGGCGGTTTGGAGGGCAGGTGCATGCACTGGAGAGGTGGGAACTGATTACATTGGCACGGAACTGAACTGTGCATTTCCAAATGAGGAGAGAGGCACATATTAGGAACCTTTCAATGACAGTGCAGGGAATCAGGAAAGTGAACCAATGATGTACATTCATGCAAGACTAATTCTCCAAAGTAGTACTCATTGATCTCCTTGTTTTACCCCCTTGTTCGCAGTATGGAAATTCCCCGCAGAGCACCCCGCACTGGCCATCATTTCAGTGGTGAGTACTCTCGACATGTGAACAAAGCCCTTGAACCCACATTTACACAATGAGGACCCTTGATGACTAATGCTGACACTTGTCCCTTTCTCATTGATGCTGCAGAGAGGAGACCATCAGGAAGATGGAGGCTGGATTTATCACTGCCTGCTTATCGCTTACAGGCAGGAGAGAAGAAGGAGAAGATTGTGACAGAGGCACCTGGATCACCAAAGTGGGGAGCAAGATCCTCAAGACCAAGGGCTGGGAGGGCCTCCTCTGGACGCAGGGGATGAGGCTCACAGAGACGTCATGCATGGGCGGCTCAAAAGACCAGGACTGTACAGTCACCGAAGGCTCCACATGTCCAGGGATCTGGTGACTCACATTTGCCACATTCTCCAGGAATTGATGCCCTGAGGACTGGGAGGGCATCCATTGCCAGTGGCTGTGAAAGTAATGGCTGCAATGAACTTCTACACCAATAGTTCCTTCCAGGGCTCCACTGGAAACCTCTGTGGGATCTCTCAAGTGCTCATGCACAAATACAGTCATGAGGTCACAAACGCCCTTTTTGCTAACACCCACAATTCGCCAGAGATCAAACAAGCCAGGATACCAGAGCAGTGGGCTTTGCAGTGATTTCCGGATTCCCACAGGTGCAGGGTGCAATCGACTGCACTCTTGTGGCTATAAAATCTCCCTGGCAACAGGCACTGCAATAGATAAACAGGGAAGGCTTCCACTCACTCAATGTGCGGCTGCTCTGTGACCATAAGAAACTGATCACGTAGGTTTGCGCCAGGTACCCAGGAAGCGTCATACATCTTGAGTAGATTGCCGATCCCAGACATCTTCAAGAGACCAAACAGGCTCCAGGGCTGGTTCTTAGCTGGCAAAGCGTACCCGCATAAGATGTGGCTGATGACGCCCATGCAGCAGCCTCAGACTCCTGCAGAGAGAAGGTACAATGATTCTCATGGTGCTAGCCAAGCATTAGTGGAGCAGACCATAGGGATCCTAAAGATGTGATTCCAACATCTGGACAGATCTGGTGGAGCACTCCAGTGCAGTCCCCAGAGGGTCTCACGGATCATCATGTCTTGCTGTACGTTGAACAACCTGACGCTGAAAAGGGGGAAGGACTTGCCAGATGATGAGATGGAGGAGCTGCACGTCACCTCTGATGAGGAGGACCTCGAAGGGGATGAGGGTGATGAATTCGGGGAAGACAAAACTGCAGAGGAAGAGACTGTAGCATGGGCCTGATGAGGTAGGCATGCATGTGAGGCCCTGATAACCACCAGATTCAACCAGGAGGATGATGAGTTGTAGTGAGTACGCTCTTGGACAACAGCCCTCCAAGATTGGCCAGCATGAGCTCCAGTGTTCCAATTCCTCTCATTTCGCTCATGCACTGCAATATGAGAGTGAATAGTTACACACCAGGCTCACATTGAAGGATGATGAACCCTCAGCAGTATGTGCCCTTGCTGAGATGAGGTGCTAACTGCAGGGGGGCGTCCCGGCATCAGATGTCAGGAATCTGGAAATCACTTCAAGCGTTTCTCCAGCATCCCAGCCTACAAGAGCCAGGGGCCGTTCCACTATCCTCAGTGGTCTCGTAGCTGTATGTCTTCAATGTGACAAGGCTCCTCAAGAAAATTTATGTGAAGCCATGGAGCTACGCACTCTGTGTAACGTCAATTGTGAATCAGATAATTCACACTTGTGCAAGGCAGCCAATGATGTTCTGCTGCTGTAAATCCATTTATAGATGACTCAGTCATTTCTGGTGCTTTCTTCCAAATCACACTGACATCCGGCACTCTCAGTTAGGGATCCTGAGTTGCATTTATCCTCAGCTTGATATGGATGCCGACCACCTGAGCATGGTGACGTCAAACACTTGCCTGCCATTAAAATGCCTCTTCTTTAACACAGGCATTGTGCCCTCATGGCCAGCTCTGGCTCTTGCCAAGTGCAAAATGCACACACACCATGAAGCCCTCAAGGGCAAGCGTCATTGCTAATAAAGAGCACACTTCAGTTTCAGTATATCCTTGCTCCTATCCCATTGTCTAAAGCAACCATGTGCACTTCTGGAGCCTGCTCAAAGCCTCTGTTACCTGCCAGGAATGACCATTTGGAATTAGCATCAGTGACCTCAGCGAGTGCTCATGTGAGGGGATGCACAGCGTTGCATCCCTCGTCTGTAATGATAGCCTTGTCCCCGCAAGACACACAACTACAGGGTGAGAGACACACAAGGTTGGAAGTTCGAGCGCTGCATTAATGTGGCTGAGGGGGGTTAAGCTTCGTCACCTTGAGGTGGCATGGTACCCCACTTACTAGTGAGCTTAACAGATATAAAATCTGAAAGTCGAAAAAGAGGTTGGCTGACAGCAGTGCACACAAGCTCTGAGTATGGGCTCATAGCGTGAAAACCCTGTCAAGAGACAGAGAGCACATGGAGTTGTACAATATATGATCCTTCTCCATGCGTGAACGTATCTCCCCTCGTACATTGCACCTTCACCTTTCAAGAATGCAGACGAGATAGATGATCAGCTCTGCCTCAATCTTATGCAGCCAAGAATAAACATGACCCCACACTGCAAAGAATGTGAGTGAGGTTCCTTCCGGAGATGGAAGCAACCTACTGTCTGCAACACCTTGTTTTCTGTCACGACCTTGGCGGGCATCCTCTGGAGGGCTGAGTCCTGGAGGGCACCGCCCTGCTTTGCATGTCCTGCTGTGGAGCAGGTGGACCCTCCTTGGCCTATGCAGCTGAGCGTGATGGGGTCACAGGAAGAGGGGCTTTGGATGGGTTGGAGAGTCCCGGGGTCACCTGTGTGGATGGCCCCGGGGTGTCCAGCTGCTGGTTTTCCTCCCTATGGGTGCCTGAGGGCCCCTGGCTGACTCCTTGATGATAATGGGCAGCTGGAGTGAGATCAAGGTGACTCGCCTCCCTCTCGCATTGACACTGATGGATGCCGCCAAGGGCTACAGCGATGGAGTGCAGCTCCTGCAGCAGTGTAGGACTTATCTTCTGGAGCAAGGTCTCCAATGACGGCTGCCAGTCTGCCAGTTTTGACATTGGTGTGCTGGCATGCTGGCATCAATGACCTCAGACTGAATGTGGATGGACTCGTCCATCGTCTGTTGCAATCTGAGGGATGCAGCTGACATCCCTTCCTGATGTTCCCATGATTGTCGCTGCAGCTCCACCAACTGATTTAGGACTGAGTCCAGAAGCTTATCATCTGACTCGGACTCGGCAGAATTGTGGCCTCCTGTAGTCTTCCGTGTGCCAGCGACCTCTGATGTCCCTGCCTCTGCCCGCTGTGGACCAAATTGTGTGCTGTGCTCACCAGATTGTGACCCTGAGCCTTCTCTAGAACTAGGTCCCACTGAGGAGTGTGTCCCTGTGCTGCTGGAGGGTGTGGGTGAGTGCTCGGATGGGTCTTCAATGGTGCTCTCCTCAGGTTCTTCATCTGAGGTGCCCTTGGGGCTGGAGCTAAGGGCGTGGCTGGTTGAGGGCCTCAGGTGCTTGGCAGAAAGAAAGTAGAGATAATTAGTTAATGGCATCTGAATAAAAAACAGGACATTGCCCTCACAGTAGCTTTGAGTGAGGGATAAGCTGGCGTAGGATCCTCACGTGGGTGCCTGTCGCCGACTTCACCGCGACTGCAGGCATGGTCCACATCCTCTCCGGCCAGCTCAATGGTGCAATTTTCTAGGGAAGTCAGCAGCTTAAGTTCTGGCCTGGGGCCTCTCCTTTTTATTGTGTGCGAGCTCGTCCTGCAGGAAGGCAGATGGAGACAGCGTGAGCAAGAGGCATGCCAAGGCTGATGATAAGGATGACTCGCATCTGTGGGTGGTGAGTGGAGCCATGGACAGGATGAGGACACGATTTCCAGAGGATATGAGCCCAGATGGAGATGTGAGGGTGTGTGTGACAGAGTGAGTGGTGATGTCCCTTGAGCTGGCAGCGAGTGAGATGCCAGTGTATGTGTGATGGGTTTGTGAGTGTGATGGTTGACTTACCCTGGTGGCACGGATGAGATCATTCACCCTCTTTTCCCCACTGGGTGACTGATCTACTGTGGGCAGCGTTAGCACTGACCACCACTGCCACCGCCTCCCAAGCTGGAATGGTGAGGTTGGTGGACCTCCTGCGGCCACCACAGGGGTAGAGGACACGGTGGCGGGCCTCCATGGCATTCAGCAGGCGTTTGAGGGAGGCATCAACTGAACTTGGGGGCTGCTGTTTTCACTCTTTTGGGGCCATCTATAGTATCTGCAGAAGTCTTAGGCTGGAGAGATTGGAAAGCTGTGCATGGGTGTCATTTAAATATGGCGCCCGGAGTGAGGAACTGGTGAGCTGACGATGGGGCTGTCGATTCAGAGGCCACCCGCCAGTGATCCAGTGTGTTTCCCATGCGTGCGTTATTAATGAGGTGGGAAGTGGATGATATGGTGTGAAAACCCGCCTTTGTTGCCGGCGGGGAAAACATCGTTTTTCACGCCGACTCCTGCACTTAATGCAATGTGGGGAAAATGCTGCCTGGTACCTTTGATAATGCAGCACACCCTCAGCGCTGCACTGGTATGTCAGCCTATATTTTGTGCTCAAGTCCCTAGAATGGCACTTTAGCACAGGTCTTTCTGCCTCAAAGATGAGAGTGCTATCAATGAACCAAGGCTGACACCTTAAAAACGTCACCTTAAATTGTAGTTTATCATACATTTAACACTCAGTTCCTGGTGTGTCAACCTGGATTTTGTGTGTAAGTCTCTGGAGTGGGGCTTGGACCCACAACCTTCTGACTCAGAAGCTCCTACTGAGCCACAGCTAGCACTGAAAAGCAAATTCAAAATTCAAAAATGCTAAGCCGAAATTATTCTTACATTGTGGAGTAAAATATTGACATAGTAAATACCAGCATGGAAAGCAGTGGCAGTATTTACATAGCCTGCATTGGTTCTACACTAATGGAAATATTGATTTCCATACCAGCAGTGACAATGCCTGCTTTCTGAAATGAGATACTGAACCGATTACGAAGGAGGCTTTCTGAATTTGATGAAGCAATTCTCAGGCCCAGAGCTAAACAAGTTACAAGACCTCACCAACTTAGACATCTCTACCCAAACTCCCCCTGCCCAGACGCAGCATTAAAAGAAAGTTCTGTTAAAAATGTCTCACCTCTCCATTATCAATTTCTGCAACCTGCTTGGTCTCTTTCACTTCCTGGAATTTATTCAAGCCACACAATGCATTTCTCAGCCTTGGCTCAATTGGTAGCACTCTGCCTCTGAATTGGAAGGTTGTGGTTTCAAATCAACTCCAGGGATGTGACTGCATAACATACAGCAGTACTTCAGTGCATTACCGAGGCTGTGCTGCACTGTATTTCAGATGAGATGTTTAACTGAAGCTGGTAGGTCTGGAGTGGACATGTGATTGGCCAGAGTTTAGTTAGGATTTCTAACCTGCGAAGACAATGGTGCAGATTGTGA
Source organism: Cetorhinus maximus (assembly GCF_964194155.1). Classification (NCBI taxonomy): domain Eukaryota; kingdom Metazoa; phylum Chordata; class Chondrichthyes; order Lamniformes; family Cetorhinidae; genus Cetorhinus; species Cetorhinus maximus. Next base: position 171,692,478 of record NC_135881.1, on the reverse strand, counting down.
ACATCGTGGAATTCTGAGACCCTGAGGCATGAAGAGGCTGGATTCTAGTTTGAAAATTTTGACTGGGTGATGTTTTCATGTTTACCTGTTGCTTTCCCAAGATTTCTGTCAGCTACTCATTTTAATTGCCAGTTAGTGTTAGAGAGTTAAGCCACCTAGGCTGAATGTGTTAAATGGGCAGATAAAGCCTCCCGTATACTTGAAGATTAAACTTTTGAGTTTATCTATAAGATGATCTAAAAGATTCAATGACACTATCTAAGGAAGAGGGGAGTTCTCCCTAATGTTGCGACCAACAGTTAACCCTCAACAAACATCTAAAGAGATGTCCTGGTCATTTATTTTATTCCTAGTTGTTGGAGTGTGCTGTGTGCAAATTGACTGCTGCCTTTCCTTCATTACAAGTGCTCCATTGGCTGTAAAGTGCTTTGGGACATTCTGGAGCAGTGCTACAAATGTCAGCTCTTTTGTTTTTTCTTTTAGGTTGCACAGCAAAAATTGTTCAACCATCTGATCAATAGGATCTCTGCATATTACAATTTATATTTAGCAGCTGCTAGTGGCTGATATTGGCAGCATTATCTCCCCAGGAACCTGATCCTGGGCCTGGAGTTTCATCACCAAGACGGAGAGCAAGAGTCATGAGAACTCCTGGCTCGGCTCGCCCACCTCGGGGAAAAGTGCCCCCAAGGCAGGGTCTTCATTGCCGGGAGGCAGATGCAGGCTGCAGCCAGGCCAGCTGACCCAGGCAGGAGGTCAGAGGCAGCCACAGGAGCTGCTAGGTGTGGGGATGGACTGTTTAAGAGGCCCGCTTCATTACTGTGGGACTTTGTCCCAGTTATAATAAAAACAGAAAGTCAAATGGGCAGTCCCTCCAGCCCTCGCCCCTCACACCCCCTCACACCGCACACACTCCCCATGCTTCACCGGTGCCACCTCATGCCCCCACCCACGCCCTTGACCTCTCATGCAAAACTATGCCCCTCCACTCACCCCTCATGGCTGCTCATTGCTCCTATGCCAAGCTACACCCCGCCACCTACCCCCATGGCCCCTAATGCTCCCTGTGTCAAACTATGCCCCTCGACTCATCCCAATTGCCCCTCATGCCCCCATGACAAGCTATGGCATTTCCATGCCCATTGACATCTATACACTGTAGAGAACCAATGAAGCCTATAGTGACAGTAGGATGTGTTTTTAAAAAGTTCAAAAACGTAATTCATTCATTACTTTCCACTTATGTTAAAAAAACACTTCACTACAGTGCAGTAAAAGTGTCAATCATCCAAACCTTTTAAAATCTCAATAATAGAAACCGCAAACAGAAAGCATACATAATGAAACTTGGCTGGGAGCCCAAGCATCCATTACTCTTGTTGAAACACCTGAGCCCCAGGGAAAACATTGCTTGATTGACAGCTCTGGCTCTCTGATATCTGCTGTCAATTTCACAATGTTTATTTACACAAGGTTAAGTGGTTTCAAGGGCTTGCGGATTTTGAACCGAACCAGCCCGCACCCTTTAAAGACACTCCTGAAAATCAGGCAGCCCAGGAATGGGATTGGGCATCCCAGAATTGGGACCTGCCCACCATTTTTAAAGGGCTTCTGTGTCATCCTGACTTGGTGAAAATCCAGGTCCCTATCTCAGGACTAAACCTACAAACATGTTGAAACTGTTCTTTGCTAACCAAGTGCATTAGGGGATATGGAGCCAAGGCAGATGGATGGAGTTAGGACACAGATAAGCCATGATCTCATTGAATGGTGGAACTAGCTTGAGGGGATGAATGGCCTACCACTGCTCCTATTTTCTTATAAACTGGACATGAGCAGAGAATAGTCAATATTTAGAATGTTTACTTCTTCAAAGTATTCATATAAGAAGATGTGAGGGACATGCCCTTTTCCATGTAAGGGTAATCCAGACAAAATAAATTACTTCAATATAAATTAGGCGGGAGTCCTATACAGGTTAAAAGGGCTCGGAAACGGAACAGGGGATTCCCAAGTTCTCCTTTTGTGGCCAAAAGGAACTGCCCAGAGATGCGTCTGGAGTGTTTTGAATCTGCAAGGGTGATTAAAATGAAAACATCTCCTCAGGAGCTAGCTCCACATGTTGAGTTAAGAAGGAATCATTGATTGTATCAATGGGTATCTCTTTGGAGCCTCTCTTCTTCTTGGCTACCTGCCATCTTGTTTTTTATCTTATAAGTGAACAATTAAAATATTCCATTACTCTTACCCTTGGATTCCCTATTGATTTGATTATGTAGGTGCAGATCCACCTCCCTCTATGATGTGGCATTCTATAACACAACCCTAAAAGCTCTCGTATTTCAATGAATCTTCACCCCCACCCCAGCTCCACTATTTTTTACCCTCTCCTAACAAAGATGGCCATTTCACACCCCAATCCTATCCCAAGGGATCCTTCCACATTCGAAGCAAGAAGGTACACACTTACTTAGCTTAGCTGAATCATATCTCTATTCAATAATCTTGCTCACCCAATGAACCGTGGAAACACAGCAAGTCACTACCAAGTTCTTTGCCACAATCCCCATCTGTCAAATGACAGGCTTTGAACTAGCACGGCAAGAGTGATCCTTGCTAAACAGGCTCAGGCTTAGGCCCCAGTACAGCCAACCTCCATCGTTGGGCCTCAGTAGAAACCCTTTATGCGCCTGTGAAAAGACACAAACAATGCTGCACATTACCGAGGAATGTCTCCTCTACAGACTACGTGGTAGACTAATCACCTTAATCTCAGCAAATGAGGAGGCTATCACTTGGCTTTGGGGATTTGCATTCACTAAAGATTGGGACTGAACTTCCTCAGTGTTATGACACAGCAGTTGGTAAAGGCTGAGTTATTTAAATCCCAGAGGGAACTTGAACAACTATCATAACCTATATTTTCAATTGGTGTGTTTAAGATGCAGCTTTGAATTCAGGAATAAGAACACCAAGCCTCCAAAGGTTTTTTATATAAAACTAAATTAAGCATTTATTAATTTAACAACAAATTAAACACATACATATGTCTACAAATTACTACCATAATAACTTTTAAACAAATGCCCAAATTAATCACTCCCAGGTAAATCTTCACCAAGGCAACAATAACCCATAGGCCAGGATTTTCCGTTTGGCGGTGGGGGTGGGGTGGGGGGAGCGGGAGTGGGTGCGGGTGGGTGTGGACCCGATCGCCACCCGCGATTGGGTCCGCACCGCCATTTTATGCAGGCAGGACTTTTAAGGCCCACCTTTTTCCCGACTCCCGAGGATAGCGGGAGTGTGCTGGCGGCAGTGGGCGTGCACAGACCACCGGGTCCAATGGCAACCTGGCAGTCTGTTTAAAAGAAGGCCTGGTAGCCTTTCGTAGGCTGCTCACAATGACCAGTTCCAGGCCACAGCAGAGGGGTTCAGGTGAGCAGGCCAGGCAGGAGGGTAGGCCAGCGGGGGGCCAATGCGCCCATCATTTTTCTGATGGCTGCCTTGCTGCCCTCGTCGAGGAGGTGGCAGCACGGTGGGAGGTGCTGGTCCCCCAGGATGGGAGGAGGAGGCCCCCCCCCCACATGACGAAACGTGCCTGGGAGGAGGTGGCGGAGGTGGTGAGCTCCCACGACGGGGTGCAGCGCACCTGGATCCAGTGCCGCAAGCGCTTCAATGACTTATGGCGCACTGGCAGGTTGAGTACCATGTTGGCATTGGGCATTTAACCCAGCGGGTAGCCTTACCCTCTGTGGCCCCCTAGCCCCCCAAGTCTGAGTGTAGTGACTGCATTGAATCATTGACGGCATTTTTCCTTTGGTGGGTGGGCCAGCAGATATTGCCCATGCTGAGGTCAGCCTGAGTGGGTCATGAGGAGATGAGTTTTCCCTGAAGCATGTGTTGATCTTAGGCCCACATGACTGGTTTGGGTGCAACCTGGAGGAGCTGCACTTAGGTGCAGTGCTGGAACTGCAGGACATGTCCAAATCAGGGTGATGACATGCTGGGAGGGGAGCTTCAAGGTGGCGTGGCAACGAATGCTCTGCGCTCCACGTGCTTGGGCCTCCTTGTTATGGGAGGAGATACCGTGTGGTTCCTAATGTGATGTAGGCAGCATGTGTGGGGGGGTGGGGAACAGGCCTAGCATCTTTGATAGTGATCAGCAGCAATGGGGTGAGGAGGCACTGGAAGCCTGACATGTTCCACTCTGGCTAGGGTGGGCCATGCACGAACAGAGTCCATGTTCAATTTGCCCCAATTAATGCTCTTCTCTCTTTTTCAGGAGAAAAATGCTCACAACGCGGCCGTGCGTGTGAGGACTGGAGGTGGCCAGGCGCAGCTCTCCATATTAAGCCGCTTTGAGTAGGAGGCCCTGGATCTGGAGAGGCGCCATGCACCCAGGTCCACTGGTGTCGGTGAGGCTGGAGTGCCATAGCCAGGTGTTAAGCCCAACAGTGAGGTCCACATTGTCCTCCCAACAGCCAAAGCACTGATGATTGTTAAATTAGTTATTGTTGCAACATTGCTGGGCCATCGGTTATGGAAGGTTAGGGGACAGGGATGAGCTTTGTCATTGTCTGCATGCTAACTGATCCACTGTCCTTTGTTCTTCCTTTCAGCATCATCAGAGAACGGCTGGGAGGAGGAGCAGAAGATGCCCCCTCTCGCACCTGAGGGGCCTGAAGTCTTAGTAGCGTCACACCATTTCTGCGAGGCAGGCAACAGCGCAGATACAAGCACTTCAGTGGGAATTAGAACAACGGCTAGTGTCTCAGGGCACAGCGGTGAGAGCACTTTAAACTCGCTGGGGGAGCTGGCAGAGACAGAAGTGCCCATGGCGCCAGCAGTCGGAGGACTGCAGGGGGCCAGGCACATGCTCATTCAGTGCCTAATGATGTGCCTCTGGAGTCACCCGCGATGCAGCAGGGACAGGAAATGCGGCCGGGTGTGCGGGAGCATCTGGGGGAGATACATGAGGTTAAGCTTGGCATGGTGCCCGTGGTGGAGCAGTCCACGTGGACGATCGCCGAAGCAATGAGCCACATGGCTGAGTGCCATGCGTCCTCCATGGAGAGAGTGGCGACCCTCGTGGAGAGGTCCCTCCAGGAGACCCATCAGGGCTTCTTGGGGATGCTCTCTGATCTGCAAGCCCTCGCATCGGCATTGACCTCAGTTGGTCAGTATCAGCGTGGGAGATGGTGTGGGTATCAACTTTCCCAGCTCGGTACCCATCCATCCATGGTGAGCAGGGAGGCCCGAAGCGACCTCACGTCGGTGCAGCAGCTGCCTGTTGTCTCTGTGGGCACCTCTCAGGGCGCTCTGGATGTAGGCGGCAGCTCTTCAGCCCCTCTCCCAGTGACCATAGCATCCGGTGAGGCTGCGATGACTGGGGAGATGCCAGCTGTGGAACTGGCAGCGCCCTCCCAGGTGGGACCAGCACAGGCTCCATGGGCCAGAGGATGACTGCCAAGGTCATTGAGGCTAACAGGACAGCAGAGTCAGCAGGCTGTCTCAGATGCCACTCCCAGCGATGGGGCAGCACCAAGACGTAGCACCCATAAATGAAAACATAAGGCACCTTAGGCACACCACAGGTTTTTCACAGGTGCTTTTGTGTTGGCCCGAGATTAGGTCCTTATGATTTCTTTCTGATTGTTTACACTATTGTTTTGTGATAACTTCTGCTTCACACATTAAATGCCAGATGTGTGACCATGGCTGAGGGTGCCTCGTTTCTTCTGCATGCGTATGTTTAATAAAAGTGTAATGAGTGATTTGTTGGACATTCCTCTTTGTGTACAAGGCCCTTTGTTAGTGCTGCTGACCTGGCAGATTGTGCACTTCGGTGTTGAGTATTGAGGTGGCAGCCCAGGCTTGTCTTGGAGGTCCATCTGTGGTGTGCTAGCTGAAGGTTCGCTGGAGTAGTCCTGGGTAAGTGTCGACCCCCTCAGCATTTCCCTGTGCATGCTCATCCTCGGACTTACTGCTGGACACATCGTGTGCAGCCGCAGCCACTGCGTCGACGTCTTCATCGTCCACTGCGTCCCCCCTTTCCAGCGCAAGATTGTGGAGAGTGCAGTATGTAACCACTATCAGTGACACACAACCTGGGGGGTACTGGAGTGCGCCCCCTGAGCCGTCCAGGCATCAGAAGCGCATCTTGAGAACACCGATGGCTCTCTCCACCACAGCCCTTTTGGAGGCATGGCTCCTATTGTAGTGCCGCTCAGCATCTGTTCTTGGATGGCGGAGAGGTGTCATGATCCACCTTCTGAGGGAATAGCCCATGTCACCCAGCAGCCATCCATCAAGCCGGGCTGGAGCACTGAAGAGCCTCGGCACCTGGGAGTGTCTGAGGATGTAGGTGTCGTGGGAGCTGCCTGGGTACCTTGCACAGACTTGTAGAATCAGCATCCTGTGATCACACACTATCTGCACGTTCATGGAGTGGAAGCCCTTCCTGTTGACGAAGGCACCGGGCTCACCTGCTGGCACCTTGATGGCCACATGTGTGCAGTCTATTGCACCCTGGACACGGCGGAAGCCAACAATGGCCACGAAGCTTCTGGCTTGCTGTGTCTGGCTTGCCTGGTCGCAGCGGAAGTAGATGAAGGTGGATACCCGTCTGAACAGAGCATCTGTAACCTGATTGACACAAGTGTGGACAGCTGATTGGGGGACACCGCACAGATCACCCACCGAGCCCTGGAAAGAGCCAGAGGCATAGAAGTGGAGGGCAACTGTGAGCTTCAGAGGCACTGACATGGGGTGTCCGCCCACACAGTTAGGGGAGATCTCAGGCCCAATCATCTGATAGATATATTTGACTGACTCCCTTGAGACTCAGCGCCTCCTTCGGCACTGCACCTCAGACATAATGAGGTAGTTGCTTCGCCGCCTGTATACCCTGGCAGCAGGATAGTGGTGTCTCCTGTGGCATCCTCAGCCTGGACTACCTCTTGGCCTTGCACCCCTTGTGCCTGTGCCTGTACTCCCAAAGGTGGTTCCCCTGCAGGCTGAATGTGCTCTCCCGACCTCCTCCCCTGTCTAGCCCTCCCTTCCTCCTCAGAAGAGCTGCCTCCAGTAGACAGATCAGCTCCCATACCCAGGCTAAGGGAAGGCTTCCTGAAACCTGGGGGCCCGGAAAAGATTCTTCACTGCAATGTGCTGACCTGAAGGTTAAGAAACCAGAAAAAGCTGCTGGGATGTGTTTTGAAGTATTGCAGATCACACAGGCAAGTTTTAAAAACTTTCATCAATAAATACTTTACAGAGCAGATTCACAACCCCACTGAGCCCTCTTATCCTGCCCGTGGATGAAGTTAATACAAATGTCTCCTACCCGCCTGCCTGTTGCGCCCGTGCACCGACCCGAAGATCGCACGGGCGCCGAAAAATCGGCGTTGATTGAAGACTAAAGGGCCTTAAGTGGCCCGTTAATTAATGGCGGGCGCGCATCGGCCATCATCGCGTGCCCGCCCAGCAAAATATTGTGATGGTGCGCGGTGACGTCGGGACACTCGCCCGACGACACCGCGTGTCAAACGTAAAATTCTGCCTGTAGACTTTAAGCAGACACCAGGCAAAGCGCATTTGACTGTGCGAATTCAAAATGAGGTACTTTCAATTTGGCTCCTTTGTGGACATAGTTGTAGGCTTACAGGCTGATTAGGTCTTAAATGCCTCTGACTTATACACAGAAACTCCTTCCAGTTTATACCTAACTTTTCCTTTGAATGTAAGATTTCCATGGTATCCTAGGCTTTTAACGTCACATGTCCGGCCCGACATGCTGACGGGTAAAATGGCGCGCAGTGATGTCGGGCATGTGACCCGGCGTCATTGCGCATCATCGAGATATTTTGGTGGGCGCGCGCACTATAATCTCTGATGTGCGCCCGCCATTAATTAATGGGCCACTTAAGGCCCTTGAGCCATTAATACACCGTGATTTTCCAGAGCCCGTGTGATTTTCAGAGCATCGCACGGACGCGATGAGCAGGTGGGTAGGAGACATTTTTAAAAACCTGATCTGCGGGCAGGATAAGAGGGGTGACTGTGCTCGCTGATGCTATTTGTTAGTCATTTACTTCAGAAACTTACTGTTACTTGCTTGTGTGAACAGGAGAACTTCAAATCTCTTCAGAGCTGCTTTCACAGGAATAACAGGCTTCAGGTCAGGACTGTGGAGTGAAAATAATTCTTGGGCCCTTGGAGGTTTCAGGCGGCCTTCCCTTACCATGGGAATGGGGGTTGTGGTCTCCTCTGAGGAGGAGGAAGGGAGGGCCAGCAGGGGGAGGAGGCCAGGAGTCCACATTCAGCCTCCAGGGGAGCCACCTTTGGGAGGAGAGGCGCAGGCACAAGGGGCACAGGGCCAACAGGAAGCGCAAGGCGGAAGGGGCCGCAGAAGACGCTACTATCCTGTTGCCAGGCACAGCAAGCCAGAGGCTTCGTGGCCATTGCTGGCTTCCCCCGTATCCCGGGTGCAATAGACTGCACACATGTGGCCATCAAGGTGCCAGTTTGTGAGCCCGGTGCCTGCGTCAACAGGAAGGGATTCCACTCCATGAACGTGCAGATAGTGTGTGATCACAGGATGCAGATTCTGCAAGTTTGTGCAAGGTACCAGGCAGCTCCCACGACACCTACATCCTCAGACACTCCCAGGTGCCGGGGCTCTTCAGTGCTCCAGCCTGGCTGGATATATGGTTGCTGGGTGACAAGGGCTATCCCCCTCAGAAGGTGGCTCATGACCCCTCTCCGCTATCCAAGAACAGAAGCTGAACAGCGGTACAACAGGTGACACACCTCCACAAGGGCTGTGGCAGAGAACCATTGGTCTTCTCAAGATGTGCTTCGGATGCCTGGACCATTCGGGGGCGCACTCCAGTACCCCCTAGATCGTGTGTCACTGGTAGTGGTTGCATGCTGCGCTCCCCGCAATCTGGCACTGGAAAGGGGGGATGCAGTGGACAAAGATGATGTTGACGCAGATGCTCTGGTAGCTGACAATGAGTCCAGTAGTGAGCCTGAGGACGGGCACGCTCAGGAGAATGCTGAGGTGGTAGATGCTGACCTGGGCAACCTCCAGGGAGGCAGGGACAACTGGAAGGCTTTGATCCAACGATCCTTCAGCTAGCCTACCACAGATGGACCTTCGATGCAAGCCAGGGCTGCAGGTTCCATACTCGATACCTGAGAGCAACATCTGCCTGGTTAGGAACATTAACCTTGTGATTTGTCAATAAAGCTCAATGACAAACAAGTCACTCATAACATCCTGGGTTCCCGTCCACCTGCAGTAGTAATGAAGCACCCTTAGCCTTATTCAGAACTAAAACATTTAATGATTTCATACTACAAAACAGAAATGAAAATTCATTCAGAGGTGTCGAGCTGCATACCGAATGAGAAACAACTAATACAGGGTCAACAGAAAACCACCAGCGGGATGCCCGTGGTGTGCCTAAGGTGATTTATGCTTAAGTTTCTGGGTGCTACGTCTAGATGTCCCCCCCTCGCTGGCACTGGCATTGGAGACAGCCTGCTCACTCTGTTGTCCTGTTGGCCTTGATGACCTTGACAGGTGTCCTCTGGCCCATGGAGCCTGTGCTGGCCCCGCCTGGGAGGGAGTGGCCAGTGCCATGGCTGGCATCGCCCCAGTCGCCACAGCCTCATCGGATGCCACAGTCACTGGCAGAGGGGCAGAGGAGCTGCTGCCCTCAACGGGAGCGCCCTGAGAGGAGCCCGCAGGAATGACAGGCAGCTCGTGCGCCAACGTGAGGTTGCTCTGGACCTCCCTGCTCACCATAGATGGATGGGCACCTAGCTGGGATACTGGGTGCCCAATCCATTTCCCACACTGACAGTGATCACCTGAGGTCAATGCCGCTGAGAGGGCTTGCAGGTTCGAGCGCATCCCCAGGAATCCCTGATTGTTTTCCTGGAGCAGCCTCTCCATGAGAGTCGCCACTCTCTCCATGGAGAAGGCAGTGCGCTTGGCCATGAGGGTCATTGCATTGCTGATGCTCTGCATGGACTCCTCCACAACTGAGACCATGGCACGCATTCCCTCATGTATCTCCGCCAGATCCTCCTGCACACCCTGCTGGATGCCCAGCATCTGCTGCCTCAGGGACGACTCCAGAGGCACATCATCAGCCACCGACTGAGCATATTGCTGGTCCCCAGCAGTCCTCCGACTGCTGCCACCCTGGGCACTCTCTACTTCTGTATACACCTCAAGTGAGTGTGAAGTGCCCTCACCGCTGTGCTCTGGGACACTAGCCGACGATCTTATCCTCACCGAGGTGCTGGTACCTGAGCTCGTGCCTGCCTGGCTGAGATGGTGTGACCCTGGTGTGTGTATATCTTCAGGGCCCTCAGGGATCAGTGGTGGTCCCTCTGCCTCCTCAGCCTGGGCATCCTCCAGTGAGGCTGAAAGGAAGAACAAGGACATTTGATTAGTTGAAGTTGTTCTACTGTCAATGTGCATGTCTGGCACCCGGATCAAGATGTGCTCCTCCTTCCATAATCAATGGGAAACCCATGTTGGATGCTTAATTCACTAAACAGTCAACAGTGGAATGGTGGCAATGACAGACATTGTGACCTCAGTGCACTGCACTCTTACCTCCCACTGGCACCCCAACCTCACCACTGCCGGTAGACCTGGCCGCATGGCGCCTCTCCAGCTCGAGAGCCTGCTGCTTGTATCTGGTCAGTATGAGTAGGTGGGCCTGCCCTCCGCCAGTCCGCAGCCGCTCAGCATTATTGTGTGCGGTCTTCTCCTGAAAGGGGAGAGGAGCATTGATTAGTCCACCCTGTACCTGCATTGTCATTGCAGCCTGGCCAACCCCACCTGAGTGAAACATTGCAGGGCTCATCTGATTCGTGACCCTGGAGCCGCCATAACACTCACTCCAAGCAGCCAGGGCTGACCCCCTTGCCCAGATGCTGCCTCCATCGCATTTACCACTCACACTCTATGACCTTCCAAAGCAAGGAAGCACTACCACCTAGAAGGGTAAGGGCAGCAGGTAGATGGCTGCCCCGCCACCTGGAAGTTCCCCTCCAAGTCACTCAGCATCCTGACTTTGAAACATTTCGGCTTTTCAGCTCTGCGCCTAGGTAAAGATCCTTGAGGTTGCCCCCAAACATGGGTGGGTGTAAGTGCGCCATATGCAGTGGATACAGAAGGAGGCTCAGCACCACCCTCTCAGGGACAACCGGGCATGGGCAATAAGTGCTGGCCCACCCAGCAAAAACCACATGCTGTGAATGAATCAATGCACTAACTAAATTTGGTGTTGGGGGGGAGGGTGGCCAGGGGGGGCCAACCTAACTGCTGTGCTAAGTGACACATCCCAACACGGTACTTACCCTTCTCGATCGCAAGAGGTTGTTGAACTGTTTGCGGCACTGAACCCAGGTACGTCTCACCACATCGTGCTTGCTGACCCCTTCTGCCACCTCCTCCCAGGCACGTTTTGTCATGTGGGGGGCATCCTCCTCCTGTCCCTTGGCATGATGATTTTGCGATGTGCTACCACCTCCTTGAGGAGGGCAGCAAGGCTCATCTGAAAATCTCGGGGCTCAATGTCCCGCTGACCTGCCCTCCTGCCTGGCCTGCTCTCTGAGGGCGCTCTCGGGAATCCTTCGATGTGCCATCGTTGGCAGCCTTTGGAAGGCGGCCTGCGCTGTTTTTAAACAGGCCGCAGGGTCACCAATGGACCCGGTGGTCATTGGCCTCCTGCCACCGCCTGCCCCCTTCCACTGTTCTCGGGAGCCGCAATTCACGCTGGGCGGGCCTTAATTGGCCCACCCATGTAAAATGGTGGCACGGAGCCGATCACAGGCGAAAAATTCTCTCCCAGGTTATTTAAAATGTCCAATTTTCCCTTTATGCTATAAACTCTTGATAATGCATCTGCGAACATATTTTCTCTGCCAACAAATGTAGATTAAATGGTCGTAATAGAAGACACCACCTAAAAAGTCTTTCACTTTTGCCTCCAAATTTGTCCAAAAACTTCAAAGGATTGTGGTCTGTATAAACAATTGTTTCTGATGAATTGTTCGCCACAGAACTTTCAAATTGCTGGAATGCCAACACCAAACCTAAGGTCTCTTTGTCGATCATTGAACATCTTCTCTGTTGTACATTCAGCCTCGGTGAAAAAGACCGTATCGGTTTTTCAATTCCAGTGTCATCCTCTTGTAACAGTACAGCCCCAATGCCTATATTGCTCGCATCAACAGCCAACTTAAATTACTTAGCATAATTAACTACAACTGGTGTTGTAGTTAATAGTTTTCAGACTGTCAAATGACTTCTTACACTCCAGTGTCCATTGAAACTTCTTGTTCTTTTTAATAGTTCAGTCAGTGGAGCAACCACATGGCCAAAATTTGGTACAAATTTCCGGTAAAACCCATTCATCTCAATAATTCCCATAAATCTCAAAACTTCTCATTTTGTTGTAGGCACTGGGAAATCCATGATAGCCTTGACTTTTGCATCTCTCGGAGCCACCTTGCCATGTTCAATAGTATGGTTTAGGTATGCAACTTGCGCTTTTGCAGATACACTTTTAGCCAAGTTCATCACCAAATCAGCTTCTTGTAATCGAGTAAATAATTCTTCCAGATGCTGTTAAATGCTCCTCCCACATTCGACTGAAAACTATTAGACCATCCATATAAACAGCACAATTGCTTAGACCTGCAATTACTTTGTTTGTCAGTCTTTGAAATGTCGCAGGTGCATTCTTCATACCAAATTGAATGACTTTAAACTGATGTAGTCCACTTGGCATCACAAAAGCTGATATCTCCTTTGCTCTTTCCAACAATGGCACCTGCCAATATCCTTTTAGCAAGTCAATCTTTGTGATAAATTTCAATTATCCCACTTTCTCAATGCAATCCTCCAACCATGGTATAGGATAGGAATCTGCTTTTGTCACTGCATTCACTTTTTGATAGTCCAGACACAGTCTTTGTGTTCCATCCGGTTCCAGTACCAGTACAATAGGTGAACTCCAGTTACTACAACTAGACTCAATGATATCATTTTGAAGCATGAAGTCAATTTCTTTTTGTACTTGCGACAACTTTGCTGGATTTAATCTATAAGGATCTTGCCTTATTGGAGATGAAACCTGTACAGGCACATCATGTATAGCTAAATCTGTCTTTCCCAACTTATTCCCACAAATTGGTTTGTGTGGCTGCAATAGCTTTTCCAAATCACTTTGACACTTGTTTGGAAGGTAACTCAATATTTCATTTAAAATTTCAAGCACCCCCCTCATTATCCAATTTGATTAGAGGAAAATCAATTTCAGAGTCCTGCAATTCTACCTCTTTCTCATCATTCACCATCACTAATACCTCTTTTTGTTCCTCTTCCCTGTCAAAGGACTTTTTAAGCATATTTACATGACACACCCTCTGCTTCTTTCTTCTATTTGGAGTGTTTATTAAATAATTTACTTCACTCAATTCATTTTCAACCCTGTAAGGTCCACTAAACCTTGCCTTTAATGAATCACCCAGTACTGGTAACAGAACTAGCACATTTCCCCCAGCAACAAAACCGCGAGCTGTCACTTTCTTTTCTGCCTTCATTTTCATTACTTCTTATGACATCTTTAAATGTTCCGTAGCCAACTCACCTGCTCTGTTCAATTTTTCTCTGAAATTTGATACGTAATCCAGGAGAAAAGTTTCTGAATTTTGAGCAACCAGTTTCTCATGAATCAATCTCAGTGGTCCCCTTACCTCATGACCATAAACTAGTTCAAAAGGGCTAAAACCAGTTGATGCATTAGAAGCATCTCTAATAGCAAATAACAAGAATGGAATTCCTCTATCCCAATCCTGTGGATAATCCATACAGTATGCTCTTATCATAGTTTTTGAAGTTTGATGCCATTTTGCAGAGCTCCTTATGACTCTGGATGATAAGCTGTTGACTTAAACTGTTTTATCCCCAAACAGTTAATTACTTCCTTAAATAGCTGTGACATGATATTTGATCCCTGATCTGATTGTATTTCCTTAGGTAAACCAGAAATTGTAAAAAAATTTAGTTAACTCATCCACAATCTTCTTGGTTGTAATATTTCTTAAAGGTATCACTTCAGGGAACCTGGTAGTCATACCCATTATTGTCAGTAAGTACTGATTTCTACTTTTAGTCTTAAGGAGGGGTCCTACACAATCAATCATGACCCTGGTAAAAAGTTCTTCAAATGCTGGTATTGGGATTAAAGGTGCCGGTTTAATCACTGTTGTGGTTTCCCTCTTAGCTGACATGTGAGACATGTTCTACAGAATTTGACTATATCCCTATGCAATCCTGGCCAATAAAAATGTTTCTGTACTTTTGCCTGTGTCTTTCTAATTCCTAAATGTCCCCCCACCCCACCCCCCCCTCCATTGAGCAATCCTCTGCATCTCATTTCTATCCTCAACTGGGATAATAATCTGATGCACCTTCCTCCAGCTTTCATTTGCTGAGACATGACCCGGCCTCCATTTTCTCACTAAAATATCACCCTTAAGGTAATAACATACTGGAATACATTTTGCTTCTGTTTCTGAGTAAGCTCTCTGTTATAACTGTTTTAATTGCAAACAATTTTTCTGTAACTCCCCTAACCTCCTTGAGTTAAACACTTCAGCTGAATTGTCCTGTAGTCTTTCTTCCTGAACAATGTTATCAAACACAGAGCCAGCTAATTGGATTTTGACACTTTCCTCTTTCCTTTGAAATGCCTCCCCTTCTTGTTTACCTTGTTTCAATCTATGAGCCTGTGATCTCGTTACCACACAATCTGGAAACAATCCAGGACACTCCCTCTGTAACACCTTTGTTGAAATCACTTCTACAGGCTGCTCAACTACCTAGGCATTACCCAATTCTGTGGCCCAGCTATATCATTACCCAAAATATATTGAACCCCTGCAATGGACAATTTTTCCACTACTCCAACAATAACTTCACCTGACTTCTATTTGCTCTTTAAATTTGTCTTCCACAAGGGCATAGGTTTAGCATCTCCATGAGCCCCCCTTATTATCACCTGCTCCTGCAATACTCCCTCTGAACAACAAATGTCACTATCCCACAACATTAAGGATTCACTGGTCCCTGTGTCTCTTAAAATTTTAACATCTTTGCCTACCCCACCCTGTACACATGGAAAGACTTTTCCTTCACACACAAAGTCTTTAAACATTTCTGTAATTTGCCCCTCAGAATTCCCTTGGGTAAATTGTGAACACATCCCCACTTCTTTACCTATCACTGATTCTTCCTGTTTTACCTGTATACACCCCATTGGTTTGTCCTGTCTGAACCTCAGAACCCACAGCACTTTTATTTCTTGAACTTTTCTGCACCCCAATAATCCCAACAAATTTTCCCAGTAAATTCCAACACGCTGACTTCGTATGCCCCACTTTATCCCAATGAAAGCGCTTGAATTTTCAAACGTCACTCCTACCCCTAGCACCTTCTTTATTATTCTAAGAAAAATCTTCCTGGGAATTTCCAGCTACTCCTTCTCTTCCCTGACTACCCATCTTCCTTTCACCTTCCCACTTTCTATCCTTTTAGGATTTAAAACGGTGACGAAAGAAAGGTTTAGCTCTCTGAACTAAATCATAATCATCAGCTATCTCTGCTGCTTGTCTTACCATTTGAACCTTCTGTTCCTCCACATGAGTTCTCACTACCGAAGGAACTTAATCTTTAAAGTCCTCCAAAATAATGACCTCTCTAAGCGCTTCATATGTTGTCTCTATTTTTGATGCCCATATCTACCGGTGAAAGTTATTTTGTTTTACTCTGTCAAACTGAATGGGTGAAATTTTACAGCAGCGGGATTTCACGTTCCCGCTGAAGCCAATGAGGTTTAGAATGTCTCGCCGCATTTTACGTCCCCGCTGGAGAAATGGGCCGTGCCGCCATTTTCTGCGGGCGGGCCAATTAAGGCCCACCCAGCGGGTTTGCGACTCCCGTGGAGAACGGGAAAATAGTCGCAGGGGCGGGCGGCCTCAGACCGCCGGTTCCAACGGGGAACCGGCAGCCACAATAAAGAGTGGCCAGGCAGCCTTCTTGAGGCAGCGCACAATGGCCATTCAGAGAGGTAGAAAAGCTCCATGGAGGGCAGAGGAGGAGGTGGAGGAGAAGGGGGGAAGGCTGCAGGAGAGGCCAGCCAGGGGCCACTATGCACCCAGATTCTCGGACGCATGCTTTGCTGTCCTCCTGCAAGAGGTGGGCCAGTGACGTGATGTTCTGTATCCTGAGGATGGGAGGAGGAGGGCCCCCCATGTCACCAGCCAGGCGTGGGAGGAGGTGGGTGACGCTGTGAGCGCCCAAGATGACGTCCGGCGCACTGGCACCCAGTGCAGAAAACGATTCAATGATTTGCTGCGCTCCGGACGGGTGAGTACCATGTCTGTCTGGGCTATTTGAGGCAGAAGGCAGCCTTAGCCTTTGCCCCCCACCATGTATGGCTGCCGTTACTGCATAGGGCATCTGTCACATGCTGGGTGGGCAAATGGGTACTGACAATGTTTACATCAGCCTTAGTGGCTGAGGAGAAGAAGGGCTTTCTGCGCAGCATATGTTGGTTTCTGTGGCATTTGAGTAGTTTGGGGGCAAGCTGCAGGGGAGGCCGATAGACACATACTCAGAACTCCAACACATGTCATATTGATGGTAATGAGATGGTCCAAGGGGTGCCTCAAGGTCTTTTGGGCAAGTCCCATTTGCTGGCATCGGCGCCACACCTATTTGATCCTCCTTTCCATGGGCGCTAGGACCTGTGTGCTATTCAAAGTGATGGACGCCGAATGTGTCCAAGGGGACCGTTGGGGGAGGGGTTTGGGACCAGCCGTAATATCTTCTGGGGGCTCATCACTAGTAGTGTGGACAGGAGCTGCTGGAGGCCTCAGATGGGCCACTGTGGTTGGGGTGCGGCGTGCGCGTGCAGAGTACATGAGCGATCAGCCCCAATAAACCCTCTTTTGTGTTTTGCAGGCAAAAAGTCACAACAATGCCTGGGAGTGCCTGAGGACTGGTGGTGGGCGCACCCTCCTCCAGCGCCTCACCCCATTTGAGGAGCAGGCCATGGAGCTGGGCAGGAGGCAGGAGGCCAGGGCGGCCGGGGGCGGCGAGGCTGGAGTCCAGCGGGCAGGTATTTGAGGTCCACAGTCCCATCCACTCTGTGTGCACACCATCCAAACCACTGATGGTTGCTGCCATCGTTAATGCTGAAACAATGCTCATTCACAGACTGAGACACTCAGACGTGTGGGTCATACAGAAGGGACCCTCGTCCCCTTGAGGAATAGCCTCTCAGCCACCTCCCAAAGTCACCTTATCCCATTTGTGACCACTATCACCATGGTCTAACATGCCATTGGATTGCCGCTGCACACACAAAGACTTATTCCATTTTCGGGGGTTTGGGACCTCCTGCACCCTTTCAGCCAGTGCGCCCCACATTACTTTGTCTAAAAGGTCCTCAGCACCTCAGCTGTGAACCTCATGGCACTCAACTTAGATGAATGCCACCACGTTACTCATCCCTGCGCCAAGGGGAAATGTTGCCTTCTGCCCACCTGGTCTATGCACCTCCTTACGGAATGAAGGGCAATAATATGACCTCTCAATCTCCTGAGTTCGGCGGAAAATGTCACAACTGTTTGAGATGTTTCCTCAGCCGTGCGACTATCCAGGCAACAATGCATCCACATCAGATTCCTCGGCACTCACTCTCCCCACTCCTCTGGTTCATAACAAGCCATGTGCCATTCATGAGGCCATCTGACCAGCCTGTCTGCATGTGTGTTTAATGCTTAGGGCCCATCTTAACTCATTTGGACCTCACCAATGTTCTTCTTTTAATGGTCTTTAAGGGTGAGCTACTTATGAGGCTGGGGGGAAAGGGATGAAAGGTTGAACTGAATGTACGCTAACTGATGCACTGTCCTTGTTGTTAATTTCAGCATCACCACCAGAGCGACCCGTACCTCAACCCCGCGGCCCCACCTCCACACCTAAGGGGCAACATGTGCAACTTGTAGCACATCATTTCAGCCAGCCAGGCACCAGCGCAGACACACACACCTCGGTGGGGACTTTACCATCGGCTAGTGTCCCGGGTCACAGTGGAGAGGGCACATCACGATCGCTGGAGGAGATGGTAGGGGCAGAGAGTGCCGATGGCTTCAGCATCCCGGAGGGCTGCAGGGGACGAGGCACATGCTGAGTCCGAGCACTGATGACGTGCCTCTGGAGTTGTCCCCAATGCAGCAGCTGCAGGAAAGGTGGCAGGAAGTGCGTTTGCATCTGGCAGGGTTGCATGAGGGAATGGTTCAGTTGCTGTCTGTGACAGAGGAATCTAGGCAGAGCGCATGTGAAGAATCCGCCCTCAGGGCAGAGCATCAGGATTCCTTCAATGAGAGATTGGCGACTCTCACAGAGAGGGGCTTCCACCAAATGGATCAAAATATGATTGGGATACGCTCTGACCTGCAAGCCCTCACAGCGGTTCTGGCCACAGGTGGTCTTTCCCATTGTGGGAGATGTTGTGGACACCAAGCGCTGGCACTCAGTGCCCATGCATCTGCGGTGAGCAGGGAGGTAGATTTGGACCTCACGTCGGCGCAGCAGCTGCCTGCCGTCGCTGCGAGCTCCTCTCATGGTGCTCCGGATGAGGGCAGCAGCTCCTCCGCCCCTCTGCCAGTCAACATTGCTTCCGTTGAGGCTGCGACAACTAGGGAGGTGCCAGTTCAGGAACAGGCCACTCCCTCCCAGGCGAAGCCATCACAGGCTCCACGGCCAGAGGACGCCCACCAAGGTCGTCTAGGCCAATAGGACAGCAGAGTCAGCAGGCTGTCTCACAAGCCACTCCGAGTGATGGGGCGGCACCTAGACGTAGCACCCGAAAACATAAGCATAAGGCACCTTAGGCACTCCCCGGGTATGTCACTGGTGATTTTGTGTTGGCCTTGGAATAGGGACCCCATTTTGTAACATTGTCGAATAATCATGTGGGCTTTAATTGTGGACAGAATAAAGTCCATGTTTGTTACCATGGCTGAGCATCTTTTCATTGTGGTGCTTTTTTCATTTTCACATAATTATCATGAGTGTTGGAGTGGAGATTGATGTTTCTGTACTAAGGCCTTATTTGCAGCTGATAAGGTGGAAGATGTAGCATCTAAGTGCCATGTGTGGAAGTTCCAGGCAATGCTGTTCCTGCTGATCCATGTGTGTGGAGCTAGCTGAAGTTCTTTGGATTAAATTGTCGCGGGTGTCCCTTGGTGTAAACGCGGGTCATCGTTCTGCCCCTCATCATCGCCCTGTGCTTCCTCATCCTCTGAGGCACTGCTGGATTCATCATGTGCAGGCTTATCCAGGGCATCAAGGTCTTCATCATCAACTGCATCTCCCCTTTCCAGCGCAAGGTTGTGCAGGGTGCAGCAGACTACCACGATCAGAGAGACGCGATCTGGGGGTTATTGGAGTGCGCCCCCTGAGCGGTCCAGGCAACAGAAACGCATCTTGAGAAGACCGATGGCTCTCTCCACCACAGTCCTTGTGGTGCCCTGGCTCCTATTGTACCGCTGCTCAGCTTCTGTTCTTGGACAGCGGAGAGGCGTCATGAGCCACCTTCGCAGGGGATAGCCCTTGTCACCCAGCAGCCATCCATCCAGCCGAGCTGGAGCACTGAAGAGCCCCGGCACCTGAGAGTGTCTGAGGATGTAGGCGTTGTGGGAGCTGCCTGGGTACCTTGCACAGACTTGCACAATCTGTATCCTATGGTCACACACTATCTGCACGTTCATGAAGTGGAAGCCCTTCCTGTTGACGAAGGCACCGGGCTCACCTGCTGGCACCTTGATGGCCACATGTGTGCAGTCTATTGCACCCTGGACACGGGGGAAGCCAGCAATGGCCGCGAAGCTTCTGGCTCACTCTGTCTGGCTGGCCTCGTCCACGCGGTCGTGAATGAAAGTCAATGCACGCCTGAACAGAGTGCCTGTCACCAGCTTGACACAATTGTAGACAGCTGATTGGGAGACTCCACAAAGATCACTCACCGACCCCTGGAAAGACCCGGAGGCATAGAAGTTGAAGGCCACTGTGACCTTCAGCGCCACTGGCATGGGGTGTCCACCCACACAATTGGAGCTGATCTCAGGGCTAATCCTCTGACAGATGGAGGTCACTGTCTCCCTTGAGAGATGGAGCTTCCTTTGGCACTGCACCTTGGACATATTGAGGTAACTGCTTCACCTCCTGTAAACCCTGGCAACAGGATAGTGGCATCTTCTGCGGCCCCTTCCGCCTTACGCTTCCTGTTGGCCCTGTTCCCCTTGTGCCTATGCTTCTCCTCCCAAAGGTGGCTCCCCTGGAGGCTGAATGTGGACTCCTGGCCTCCACCCCCTTCTGGCCCTCCCTTCCTCCTCAGAGGAGGAGAGCACAACCCCCATTCCCAGGGTAAGGGAAGGCTGCCTGAAACCTGCAAGGGCCCAAGAATTATGTTCACTCCACAGTCCAGACCTGAAGACTGTTATTCCTGTGAAAGCAGCTCTGAAGAGATTTGAAGTTCTCCTGTTCACACAAGCAAGTAACAGTAAGTTTCTGAAGTAAATGACTAACAAATAGCATCAGTGAGCGCACTCACCCCTCTTATCCTGCCCAGGCATCGTGGGAGCTGCCTGGGTACCTTGCACAGACTTGTAAAATCTTCATCCTGTGATCACACACTATCTACACGTTCATGGAGTGGAAGCCCTTCCTGTTGACAAAGGCACCGGGCTCACCTGTTGGCGCCTTGATGGACACATGTGTGCAGTCTATTGCACCCTGGATGCGGGGGAATCCAGCAATGGCTGCAAAGCCTCTGGTTCGCTGTGCCTGACTTGCCTGGTCGCAGCGGAAGTGGATAAAGATACATATCCGCCTGAACAGAACATCTGTAACCTGCTTGACACAAGTGTGGACAGCTGATTGGGAGACACTGCAAAGATCACCCACTGAGCCCTGGAAGAAGCCAGAGGCATAAAAGTGGTTCAGAGCCGCTGGAATGGGGTGTCCTCCCACACAGTTAGGGGAGATCTCAGGGCCAATCATCTGACAGATATAGTTGACTGTCTCCCTTGAGAGTCGGAGCCTGCTTCGGCACTGCACCTCAGTCATATTGAGGTAGCTGCTTCGCCGCCTGTATACCCTGGCAGCAGGATAGTGGCGTATTCTGCGGCCCCTTGCACCTTGGACAACCTCTTGGCCCTGCGCCCCTTGTGCCTGCGCCTGGACACCCGAAGGTGGCTCCCCTGGAGGCTGGCTGTTCAGTCCTGGCCTCCTCCTGATTCTATCCCTCCCTTCCTCCTCAAGGGAGCTGCCTCCACTGGAGAGGTCAGAACCCATAGCCCCAGGCTAAATGGAGGCCTCCGGAAAGATGCAAGGTTGAAAAAGAATGCTGTCTGCAGACTGGTTTCAAATTACACAAAAACCTCTTGGACATCGATGAGAACTATCAATCACACAGGCAAGTTTTAAACTCTTTCATCAATTATAACTTCATGTAAAACATGAACAACCCCTCTGAGTCCACATACCCCGGCATTGCAAAAGTTTTCTTAAATAATCTCCTACCCGTCTTCCTGTTGGGCCCGTGCGCCGACCCGAAATTCGCACAGGCCTCTCAAAATCCTGGACAATTGGCAAGTTAAGGGCCTTAACAAGCCCTTCAATTAATGGCAGGTGAAATGAGCGCACCCGCCCACCAAAATATCGTGAAGCCGTGCGACGTCAGCGCGCGACATTTAATGCGCTGACGTGCAGGCTCCACCACCCGCACGTCAGCCAGAAAATTCTGCCCCATAATTCACTGATACCTCTTCAGGTAGTGGAGCATATACCTCATGCGCTCTACCCACCAACCTGGACTGTAACAATAATGTCCAGTACTCATGTGACTATTTCATTTGTTTAGCTATCTTCTCAAATGAAATAAAGAATGCTTCAAGGTCTCTTTCCTCAAACTTTGGAAGAGCTTATACAAATCTAAATGTCTCTCCGCTGGGTTTTAGGTTAAAGATTTATTCATCATCAGAACTCTCCTCAGAATCGAAGATCCCTTTTTTTAACTTCCAACCTTTTAAGCAGGTATTCTCTTTCTCTTTCTTTCTCTTTCCCTTGCCTCTCGTTCTTTACCCTTCTCTCCTGCCTGAAATTCCAGTTCCATCTTCCTTCCTTTCTCCTGCCTTTCTGCTTGCTCCCTTTGAAATGTCCTTTCTCTTTCCTTTGCTTCTAATTCAAGTTTTTTCAGTTCCTTTGCTCATTCAAGTTCAAGCATCTTCATTTCAAACTTAAGTCTCACTACCTCCAGCTGTTACTCACTAGTGTCAGGTATCACTTCCAACTGTAGATGCTGTCCTATACCTTTAATTATACCTGCTTTCTTCACGCCTACATGTAATCCTAATTTTAACTTATCTGCCAACACTGTTAACTTATCCTTGCGTACATTTTGTAACCCAATCAGAGTTAGATCTTCTACTCCCAGACAAGTCTTCGCAATTGCTAAAGCCATTTTTCAGTATCACCACTTACAAAAAAACCTCACCAACTCCTGAATTCAAAGTGCTTCTCATATTCATAACCTTAAGATTCACCAATTCCAAACCAATCGAGGAATTACAAATATATCCTGCTAGAGCCCCCAGTTGTTATGACACAGCAGCTGGTAAAGGCTGAGTTGTTTAAATCCCAGAGGAAAACTTGAACAACTGTCATAACCTATATTTCCAATTGGTATGTTTGAGAGGCAGCTCTGAATTCAGGAATAAGACCACTGAGACACCAAAGGTTTTTTTTATATAAAACTAAATGAAACATTTATTAATTTAATAACAAATTAAACACATACACATGTCCACAAATTACTACCATAATAACTTTTAAACAAATCCCCAAATTAATCACTCTCAGATAAATCTTCACCAAGGCAACAATAACCCATCAACTTTAAACAGACATTAGGTAAAGCACATTTGACCGTATGAATTCAAAATGAGGTCCTTTCAATTTGGTTCCTTTGCAGACACAGTTGTAGGCTTACAGGCTGGTTAGGTCTTAAATGCCTCTGACTTACACACACAAACTCCTTCCTTTTATAACTAGCTTTTCCTTTGAATGTAAATTTTCCATGGTATCCTAGGCTTTTAACATCACATCTTCTAACAACAGCATTTTTATCCCACTAATTTTATTTTATAAACACATTGCTTGGCATCTCCCAGCTGGTGCAAGATTTCACCCATTCTTTTGAATTGTTTATTTAAAAATGCAAATTGCACTTTACTTTTTAACTTCCTTACGTTTATCTAATTACCATTTCAAACCCACTTCTTTCTATACAACAAAGCAACCAGACCAGCTGGCTTTAATCAAATTAAGACACACACAGATCCCAGTAAACTCTATTTTAAAAAAAGAATTTCCAATAACATTATAGACATTAATATCTCTTCCTGACACTCGGAGTGGCAATCAGCATCGGATTGTCACTCCATTCCTAGTTTTTTTACTTGAAGTCTTTTCCCAGCCTGTCTCGTCCAACCTTCCACCTCAGGCCGGGTGAGATCCGAATAGTGCAGTGTGTCCCTGGGGCCTCACATTGAGGGGCAGCTGAGTCTAAGGGAAGGAGGCCACACCTCCTTTTTACAGTGCTAGCTGCCATAAACCAGTAAGTTAAAGATCCATTTAAGTTTAAAGGTCCTTGATAGGCCTGGGAGAAGGTAAATGTATAAGGTAAATGGCTATGATTTGAAGGGTGGGGGTGTTCAGAGGTCCAGGAATTGGAGTTCTGGGGGATCAGGGTTCGGGGGGTCAGCAGTCAGGGGTCGGAGGTCAGGAGTTGGAGGTCAGGGGACCAGAGTCAGGGTCAAAGTTTTGGGGGTCGGAGGTTGGAGGGTCAGAGGTCAGGAAGGATGTCGGGATGGAGGGGTTTGTTGAGCCATCGGGGAGGGGTGTCAGGCTCAGTGGGGGGTGAGGGGCCTCAGGGGTAGCTTGTGCTGGGCCTCAGCAGAGGGGGTGTAAGGCCTTGGGGGAGTGTGCCAGGCCTTTGGGAGGTAGCATGTGTCAGGCCTCAGAAGGGGGGTGTAGGGCCTTGGGGTGAGGGGGTGTCGGGCCTTGGATGGAGGGTTCCAGGCCTTGGAGGGGTATGGTTGTCAGGTTGGGCCTCATTGGGGGTTTGCTGAGCCTTGGGTAGGGTTGGGCCTTGGGAGGGGGGAGTGGGGCTGAGTCCGGCCTTGTGGGGACGGGGGCAGGGGCCTGGGGAGGGGGTGAGAGTCGGGCCTTGTGGGGGTGGGGGATGAGTCCCAATGGGGTTGGGGAACCCTGGAGTCCCTGTCGGGGTGGTGTCCCTTGAGGGTGGGGGGAGTCCCTTGAGAGGGGGTTGCCAGGGGGATGGGGAGAGACCCCTGGGTGGGGGAGGGGGGCAGAGGTGGCAGTAGTCGGGGGTGCGGGGCAGTCTTGTGGGTCTGTACAGTAGTCACCTAAAAGTTAGAAGAGGCTTTAATTCTTCTAACTTTTTTTGGGTGACTATTAATGTAACCCTTTTGGAACCATCCAAAAGTTTGCAATTTAAATCGCATTTTCGGATGGTTCCTAGTGCAAGGCAATTGCGCAGGGGAAGTTTGCACTTCTGGGCAATTGCCGTGCAAACCTTATCTGGGAACATCTGAAGGGGATTCCCCAGCATATCTTTGGGGTACCTCCCCCAATATGACACCCTGGAGCTTGGAAGTTACGGCCCAATAATAAAACTGGATTATAGCTTCAGCTTCTTCTCCAAGGTTTCTAACCAGATGGACCCACAAACAGCTATGAGATGGTATCAAGGTAATCTGTTTTAGTGATGTCAGTTGAGGAATAAATATAGGCCAGGGCACCATGGAGATCTCCCCTCTCTTCCATGAAATAGTGCTATGCGATCTTATATGTTTATCCGAGAGGAAAAATGGGTCCTCAGTTCAAAGTCTCATATGAAAGGTGGCACCTCTGACAGTGCAGCATTCTCTCAGTACTGTGCTTGAGTGTTAGAGTTTGTACTCAAGCTTCTGGAGCAGGGTCTTGACTTAACCTGAGCCACAGGTGAGAGTGCGACCACTGAGCCATAGGTGGCATAATCCTACAACACCTTTTATGGCTGGTAATTGTTCTGCAAACACAACCTCGGCACGATATCATTTCATTTTATGAACTTTTTCTTCATCCCTTCCATCATTTTGGACCGTCTTTCCGTTATGTTTGTTGTCCCAATTTAAACAACAACAGCAGCCCCTTCAGTCACTTCCTTTGACATCCCGTGTTCAGTTCTGGATGCTGCACCTCAGTAAGGATGTAATGATATTGGAGGGGTCACAGTGCAGAATGACTAAAGGGATGAAATTACAAAGCCAGGTCTTACAGACTAGGGGCTAGATTTTAGTTGGGGCTGGGGGGGGTCAGACTGCTTGGCCCCTCCCAAAAGGGAAGTTGGTTGGCAGCTGACACACCCGGAAGAAGCCCGTCCCGCAGCCATAAACCATTGCTAGCAGGCTAAACTAGGTGAGTGGGAGACGACTGCCCCCTCAGTGGGAGAAAGTCCTGCCCTCGAGAGCTGCCAGGAATCTAATTGGCCTGCAGCTCTAGCAGACCTGGCAGTGCCAGAGCTCAGTATAGGGTGCTGCTAGGGTAAGCAGGTCCATGAGGAACAGCAATAGCTGCTGGAGACAGGTAAGTCCCAGGCTTTGAAGACAGGAAGGGATCCAAGAGCCTAGCAAGGGGAGAGAGCGGGGGTGGGAAGGGGTCGGGCTTTGGAAGGGAGATGGCAGGGGGTGACATCTTTTGGCGGGGGAGGGGGGGTTTGCATGTGCCCCTGCTGCACACAGAGGCCCAATGCCCGAATGATGTGACCCCTGCTTCCTCTTTGCCTTTGTTCGACTTGGCCTCAAAAAATGGGCACCTTCCTGCCCGCCTGCCCACGCAAACCGTATTACGACGTGGACAGAGTAATAACCCAGTCAAATGGATTGATAACAAGCTCAATTGGCCCTTAACTCTTAATTTAAATGTGTCAGGCAGGCTGCCGATTTCAGTGCCTGGTCACCTAACCAGTGGACAGCTCGAGGGTGGGAGGGTAGGTGGTGGGCTGGGCACCCCTCATATTTATGCCCCTCCCATCGCCGAAAACATGCCCAGTGAGGGTCCGTAAGATCAAGCCCCAGGTTTCTATTTTCTTGATTATAGAAGATCAAGGGTTGATATCATTGAGATATCAAAGATGATTAAAATATTTGATAGGATAGCTATGGAGAGACTAAACCCTTTGTCGGAGGAGTTCGGAACAAGGAGGAAAAGCCTTAAAATTAGAGCTAGGCAGTACTAGGCAGGCAGGAAGCATTTCTTCACATAATGAGAAGTAGAATCTGGAACAGCCCTCCTCCAAAAAGCTGTTGAGGCTGGGTCAATTGGAAAAAAAGACTGAGATTGATAGATTTTTCTGAGGGCAAGGGTATTAAGAAGTATGGAACCAAAGTGGGTAGATGGAGCGAAGGTATAGATCACTCATGCTCTAAGTGAATGGTAGAATAAGTACAAAGGGCTGAATAGCCTACTCCTGTTCCTATCTCCTCAACTCTACCATCGACATTGGTTACCTTCTGAAGGGCAGTCAGGGGATGGGCAATAAATGCTAACATTACCACTGTCATCCACATCTCTAGAATGAATATCTTATAAAAAGTGCTCCACAAAGACAGAAAAAAACAAGTGCAAAGCCAAAAGAAAGTCCTGGAGAGTGTCCAAAGACTTGCACAAAGCGTTAGGCCGGGATTTTCTAGCCCCGTCGGTGGTGGGACCTGTTGTGGGAGATTTGGCAGCCCAGCCATAAGCCCATTGACCCTCGGTGGCACTGCAAGATCTGGCGGGGAGGGGGTGGTGGGCGGGGGCTGGAAAATCACGTCCTTAGTCTTTAAGAAGGATCTTAGAGGAGTGAGGTGGAAAGGTGGGAGAGTTAGGGATGGAATTCCAGAGAATGAGCAGAATGACGGCTGGAGTGCCAGGTGAACTGCCTGGATTTCTTTGAATGCAGCCATGGGGTCCTTAACCTACGTTACCATCTCCCTGAAGAATTTTGCAATCGTACTTTAATCAACTATTCCCCATGTGCTAACAGATTGTGAAACAGGATATTCTCAGGGAGTGATGAATTTACTGCATCAAGCTCCTGGTGAGTTTCATTTTTAAAAATTGCAAAAATATCCTGTTTAACAGTGAAACTGCAGAAGTGTGCCAAGTCATGACTATTAACACCATACAAAGGATGTTTTCAATTTCTTCTTCTACTCCATGTTTGTTTGATTATTTTTGGTTAACATTTAATCCATTAAAAGTACTTCCGGACATTTTACAGAGTTCCATATTTTTCTGTGTGTGCCTATGTTTTCTTCACAGATTGACTCCTTGACTTCTGTAACTGTTTGATACTTCATAGTGCAAGTTCACCACTTCCAAGTTCCCAGTAGGGAGCCTCACCCAAAGGGAGCAGCTATCAAAGCTAGGGTGACGATGTTGTGGTGCTAATTCTTTGACATTTGATCCTTTCAGGTATAGCTCTGTACTGCGAGCAACGGATCGAGGGGATTTATCTTTATCCGTGCATTAAATACAATTTTCAGCAGGTAACGCAGATTTGCTATTGTGAAGTTGACAAATGGGATTTCAGCTGGTGATGACAAGCGGAATTTTCCTCTCTGGAGACAAAGTGCAGAGGCTGGTGGGAAATTTTGCTTGATTCCCGCGAGGGGGCGGGGTGGATTTCAACACCAGATCTTCCACTTGTCAGCTCAATTATGCACCCGCAAGGAGCTCATCGAATCTTGTGGAGGGACGGGCGGGGATTCATCTGCCCCGCCGTTGCTTCATAGGGTCGAAGGTCTTTGGCGCCGTATTCGCACGACACCTGCACACACAGTCGCTCACTGCAGGACCAGGTGTGGGCCGAAGGTGTAAATTAGCGCAGCGCCCAAAAGAAATAAACCCTCTGCTCCACGTTTCAGCGAGGCCTCCCTGGAGAAACTCCTCCAGGCCATCCAGGAAAGGCAGGAGGTCCTCTTTCCAAAGGATGAGAGTAGCAAGTCCATCAACTTGACCATGCTGGCCTGAGGGGAGGTCACCAGGGAGGCCAGTGCCCATGTGCCACAAAAAAGGACCACCCTGCAGTGCAGGGAAGGGGTGAATGATCTGCTGCGCTCCTCCAGGGTAAGTGAGCATTCTACTCACTCCAAACTCAGACTCTTATAATGGCATCAGGCATTCTAAAGGTTAGAGATCACATGGATGTCACATACTACCAGCAGAAACAGGTTCAACATTGAATGTCTGCCGGCCGCTTTAAGATCACCATTTTATTTAAGATCCTGCACAAACGGCATCTTCTTCAGTGACTGGGGAGAGCTTAGCACACACAGCAGGCATGCATGCTTCTGAACTGCTCTCCCAGCTGTATTGCTCATAGCCAATCCATCTGTCTTTATGCAGGACAAGGTTTCCCACAACAAAAAGGGAGAGATCGATGACCGGAGGGGGGACCATGGAGTTGCAGACATTCTCCCAGTACAAGGGGCAGGCGGCAGAGATCACAGGAGAGGATAGGGATTGCTTTTGCGTGGAAGGCGAGATCAACCTCCCATAACCAGCCAGTGAGGATCCATCCAGAATACATCGACAACATGGTGACAATGGCCTCGAGTGATCTATAGGTCAACTGCCTAGTTAAGTGACTTTTGCCATCACGCCAAATTTTGTGCCCCCACCTGCCATGATTCCCGCGGCGGCAGGAGTGGAAAATTCTTCCTGAAGTCTTCAGGTCTCCATTCTAATAACCCATTGCCATGAATAATGCACCTGATTGTCCACCAGTGTTCCTTGCACTCCCCTCCCCACCACCTACAAGGTTCATCAGGATTGTGATGGATTACTCAGCAGCGACTTGGGTGGGTGCTGCCTTAGCACTCAAGAAGCTGAACAGCATTGAAGAGAGAGAGGTTTGTAAGATCAGTGCCCCTTGATTATAGGTGGTCCTAGGTTATGAGCTTAAAGTTCAATTTCAAGACTGATGTTTTGGGCTGAAATTTCACCAGGTCGGGGAAGCGGTGGTCAGATTTGTTTTCAGGTTAGAAACACGCCGCCAGGTGGAAACTGATTAAAGTCAAGACTTTCACAGAGGTGAAATGGTTATGGAGATGGATTTCTTGACCACTTAGAGCCGGTGCAGGGTGAAAATGGAATAGATCTAATGAAGTGTAAGACTCATTTAGGCACCTATAGCATCTATCACTGAGGTTGTCGGAGGAAGAGAGGCCAAAGACTTCCACTGCACCAGGGGGAAGCCAGATATCCCAGGAGAGCTGAAGGCCTGGGACCCAGGGCACGGGCAGACCCTCACTTCATCCTGCGATGTCGAGCTACTTGTAAGTAAATATACTGTCCAGCTGTAGCAAAAAGGGTGGTGTGCAGCCATTGGTGCAAAAGTCCACAGCTGATCCTTGGAAAGAGCCATAAGTGAAGAAGTTCAAGGCCACAGTGGCTTTAACAGCAATCGGTAGGGCATGGCAGCCAGTGCTACGAGGCATGAGACCATTGGTGACAATGCCTGGAGAGTCGCAGTCCCCTACAGCACTGGGTCTCAGTCATCCCCAGGTAGCTCCATCTTAGATGGTAGATCCTGTGTCAATGGTTTGTTCTCCATTGACCTCCTGCCCCTCTTTCATCTCCTGTGCCTCCTGATGCCTAGGGTTCTGCTCTTCCTGTGTAGGGTGTTGCTCCTCATCACCACTGTGTCCAAAATCTGAGACTCGTGCCCTCCATTATGCAATTGTCCTTGACAGCCTTGTCCCCTGCTCTTTTCCCCTTGCCAAAATGATGGGAAATTGTGACTGAGTGAGAGTTAATCAAAGACTTAGTGAACTGTTTAAAGAGGACCTTTTTTTAAAAAAGTACAAGGAAAGACACTGGCCAAGATGGTTGCCACTAGTCACCTGACGTCTGGTATTGTAAGTTGACCACTTTTCTGGAAAGATCCCATATGGATTACATTACAGACCTGTCCTGACCTGTTGCTTGGAATTTTACACCTGGATGAGAATGAACGGTGGTGTCAAGGTCCACTTCAAAAAGGGGCTCTTAAATGGAAGGTATTAAAAATGCAAAGTGCTGGACTTAAATCAACTATATTTCTGTGAAGACAATTGGAACTGCTAACCAGCCAGATACCCAACAGACATTCAAAACCCCCTTTGGAGGATGAAATAATCCTATCTCCAATTGGTTCCTACTATCTTGAAATGTGTCAAAAGTTTCTGAGGCGAAAGATCAAAAATGCAAATACTTGTTCGATAACAATGACTGCAAGGCACGGTAATCAAATTCCTTCACGGAATATACATACAGGAGGTTTAAGAATTGTTTTTTCCAAGCCAGGAAGAGAGCAAAAAATCAAAGTCATTTGCAAAAAACTGCTGAAGGGATTAGCAAGGAATCTCTCTCTCTCTCTCTTCCTTTCTGTCTAAAGCTAAAATTGATTCCAGCAAAGTGCAGTTACCTGAACTTCAATTCAACTCCAGGATTTTAAAGGAAACCAGCTAACTTAAAACGGCCTCAACATTCAACAATCTATGCCTCAAAGGCAAGTAAAGACTTAATTGTATATTATTTTAACTTTTATTTTGACTCTAACTTTTCTTACTCCTGAGATGTGTGTGTGTGTGCGTGTTGTTGCATCTTTTATTATTTTTTCTTGGGTTTAGTTGCAAATAAACTTACTTTTTCTTTGACTCAAGGAAACCTGGTTTGATTGACCCCTTATTAAAAAGTAAATATATTTGGATTGGAAAAGACATTCATGGGGGGAAAATAAATTTTAAAAAACCTTTGTTGCGACCAACATCATAAAGGGGAGCCAGTTCACTCCTCCACACCCAGCCATAATACCCTGCAATGCCAAGGGGGTGCCAATGCTGTTCAAAGCTCTGGTGCTGAGTACCCACTCTTCCTACCACCCGCACTGCACCAAGAGCACCATTTACGAAGTGTCGTATCCCGCTTTGCCCTGCTGAGCCTCTTTTGGAGTTGGGGCGATGTCCCAGGAGAGCTGTGAATGAATCCCCAATCTTTAGCCACCTCTCTTCAACTAATCTGTTTCTGAAAGCATGGCTAAACTGTGCGCCCCTTTAAAAATTTTAACTTCAACCTTGATGAGCTCTTAATGAGCTTTTGATTGGCCTCAACAGGGAGGAGAGCAGGGTTCCTGTCCCATTCTCGCTCTGTTCTGGTGATTATCCCCAGGGCCGGGAATAGCATTTTGAAATTGATATGTTGCCTGGCACCAGTATTTTTGGTGCCCCACACTCCTGGTTCTGTTCCTGGCTTTGAGGCGGTCTTTAACGTCCCATCCCCCTAACTCAGGGGCAGCATGGAGACATAGTGGTGATCTCACTGGACTAATAATCCAGAGCCCAGGCTAATGCTCTAGGAGTATGGGTTCAAATCCCACCCTGGCAGCTGGTGGAATTTAAGTTCAATTAATAAAAAAAAATCTGGATTTAAATCTAGTCTCATAAATGGTGACTATGAAACTATCATTGATTGTCATAAAAGCTTATCTGGTTCACTAACGTCTTTTAGGGAATGAAATGTGCCATCCTTACCTGTCTGGCCTATATGAGGCTCCGGATCCACAGTAATGTGATTAACTCTTAACTGCCCTCTGAAATGGCCTAGCAATCCACTCAACTCATGGGCAATAAGGGTTGGGTAACAAATCCTGCCCTTGTCAGCAATGCCCACATCCCATTAAAGAATAAAAAAAGCATTATCACCGAAATGAACTGAGGCTTGAGGTACATATGGCTTTATGTATAGTGATACAAGTGCATTAATAGAGTTTATATATGGAGAGAGAGAAAGGGATAGAAAGGAAGCTAGACTGAAAAATAAAGTACATCTGCATTTTCGAAAAACTGGCTTGGTTGACTCTATGTTGAGTATTGTGGTGGTAAATAACTAACAGGCATATGTTAGTTTTTTTTGTAGGAAGCTCCTGTTCTACCAGTCCCATATCTTTCATCTAACTGATGTAATCTCAGG
Source organism: Cetorhinus maximus (assembly GCF_964194155.1). NCBI lineage: Eukaryota > Metazoa > Chordata > Chondrichthyes > Lamniformes > Cetorhinidae > Cetorhinus > Cetorhinus maximus. The sequence continues at coordinate 171,660,254 of NC_135881.1, read as the reverse complement.
AGACTGTTCTATTGCTCAGCTGTGACAGATAAAAATCAGTAAAAGCATAAATCATAATGTGTCCTTCTCAGGCACATAAGGGCTGATTCACACAAAAACAATCCAGTGAGTAGGAAGGGTGTGATCGAAGGCTGGATGGGGAGTTGGATGCTGGGGAAGTCTGTATTCTTTAAGGTAGCTGGCAGGTATTTTCTTTCAAATTTAAGAAGATGCAGTCAGAAATAACCAAGGTGTCTTATACACAATTGCTTCTGATACAGAAATTTGGGGGAAATTGTAATGGCCTGTGAACAGGCAAGTGGCGGATTTCCAGTGCTGTATGGTCGAGTGGCCTTGCTTCACCAAGTGATAGTTGTAAATGCTTGTTTGCAGTGGCAGGATTTGAGACAATGACATGCTCTGAGAGAGGAAGTGTGGAGTTTTGCTGTTGGTATGCAAGTGAAGATTTCTGGGCTGCTACACAATTTTGAAGTGGAGGTCATGTATCCAATGTATAAAATGTACAATGGTGCAGGGTGATGACCAAGAGATAATCTCAATGGCTGCCTTCCATCTCCTGATTTTTTTTCAATTTATATTATAATCATCCTGTGCTTGCTGACCTACATTGCCTCACAGTCCAGCAATAGCTCTAGTTTAAAATTCACAACCTTGTGTTCAAATTCCTCCATGGCATGCCCCATTCTATTTCTGTTATCTCCTCAAGATCTGCAACCCTCCAAAAATTCTGTGTTCCTTCAATTCTGGCCTCTTGAATAAACCCAATTTCCTTCATCACTCTGTTCCGTTGGTAGCTTTGCAAAAGCTCTGGAATTCTTTCTCTGCCTCTTGACCTCTCTTTCCTTCTTTAAGATATTCATTAAAATCTATCCCTTTGATAGCTTTTGGTCACCTGTCCCAGTGTGACCCAGTGTCCATTTTCTTTTCTGATAATCACTTCAGTGAAACATCTTGGGACATCTTGCCATATTAAAGTCGCTATATAAGTGCAAGTTATTATTGTTGAAGCTCCTAACAAAGTTGCTTCCTTGCCTATGGGCGGGATTTTCTGTGCCCGCTGGTGTCGGGCATCATGGCGAGCGGGAGAAGGCAATATGGCGGGAAGGCCAAAAACCAGTTTCCCGAGGTCTTGAAACACGTTTGCAACTGTCCACTCCGCCAGTCAATGGCGGGCCGTGTTTCCCGCTGCTGCATGTCGGGAACTTCATTGTAATAAATCTGTGATTATGCACATTATGCATGTTATGTGCACAACAGCACATAAGTGGCGTACACCTGGTAAGTTGCACTTCACTCAGGACTTCAAGGTTTGTTTGCCTATCTTGCTTTGGTCAGAACTCGCAGTCATCAGTGCCAGGCTTCACAGAGAGCACCACATCACTTTTAGGGGGCCCACAGATAGGTCTCTACCTACCAGATCATCCATATGTGGGTGGCTTTTCAACAGCAGCAGGGCTAGGGCTGGCTTGGGGAAGGGTGAAAAGTGGCCTCAGGCAAGGGAACAGGCTGCAGGGCTAAGGCATTACTGGGGAAGGAGGTTATCCCGGGGTGTGTGTGGGGACATGTTGATCTGTGCAAGTGATCTCAAGAGGGTGAGGGCTGAAGAGTCAGTCTCCAGAGGAGATGAGGCCAGATGGGGATGTGAGGGTGTGTGTGAGAGAGTGAGTGAATGTATGATGGCCTTGTGAGTGTGTGAGTTTAGAGTGATGAGATGGTTGCCTTACCCTGGTGGCACGGATGAGTTGATTCATCCTCTTTCTGCATCGGATGACCAACCTCTTCTCTGCAGCATTGGCACTAACCATCTTTGCCACCGCCTCCCAAGCTGGAGTGATGACACTAATGGGCTCCTGTGCCAGAGCGGGGGTAGAGGACATTGCGGTGGGCCTCCACGGCATCCAAAAATCCTCCTAGGGATGTGTCAGAGATTTGGGGGGCTGCAGTCTTCTTGCCTTTTGGAGCCAGGTTTTTGGTGCAGCAGTCCTGGGCTGGAAGCATTGAGAGGTATACACGTGGCTGCACTTTAGATATGGCGCCCAGCATAAGGGAGTGACGAGGTGACAGCATGGCGGGTGAATGATAGCTTGCCCGCCATCGAAACAATATGTTTCCCGGGACTGCATGATTAATGAGCTGGGATTGGGGTGATACAGCATGAAAAGCCGCCATTGCAGCCAGCGGGTAAAACGTTCTTTTTTCTGCTCACTACAGAACTTAATGGCAAAACTGGGACGATTCCGCCCTATATTGGGAAATGCAGAGCAGGTAGAGCATATAGCCATCAGAGAAATAAATTGTTTCTAGGATACTGAAACAGTCCATGCCTGCATGCACCAAGACTGGGACAATATCAGGGTTGGGCTCATAATTGGCGAATAACATTTGTGATGCACAATATCATGGAATGACCATCTTCAACAAAACAAAATCTAACTATCTCCCTCTTACATGCAACAGCATTGCTATCACTGAATCCCCCACCGTCAAAATCCTGGGAGTTACCATTGACCAGAAACTTAACTGGACCAGTCATATAAATGCAGTGGCTACAAGAGCAGGTCAGAGGCTGGGAACTCTCCATAAATCAGCTCACCTCCTGACTCCCCAAAGCCTGTCCACCATCTATAGCGCTCAAGTCAGGAGTGTAATGTAATACACTCCCCTTAGCTGGATGAGTGCAGCTCCAACAACACTCATGGAGCCATCCAGAACAAAGCAGCCCGCTTGGTCAGCTTCCTTTCCATCACCTCTACCATTGGTGCACAGTGGTGATAGTATGTACCATCTATAAGATGCACTGCAGCAACTCTCCAAGTTCTTCCACAGCACCTCCAAATCCGTGACCTCTACCACCTGGAAAAACAAGAGTAGCAGGCACATGGGAACACCACCACCTGTAAGGCTGTTCCAAGTCATGTACTCTCCTGACTTGGAACTGTATAGCTGTTCCCTTACTGTTGCTGGGTCAATATCTTGGAACTCCCTCCCTAACAGCACTCTGGGTATACACGAGATGGACTGCAGCGGTTCAAGGAGGTGGCTCACCAACATGTTCTCAAAAGCAATTAGGGATGAGCAATAAATGCTGGCGTTTCTAGCAATGCTCATATCCCATGATTGAATTTTTTAAAAAACCACCTGTGATTACAAAATTTTACTGCCATGTTGTTCTTCCATACTGAACTGAACTCTGCTTGGTGCTTGTGCCTCACTCCACACCTTCTATTTCAATTGGGCTCTTCACTGCAAAGATACAAACTATACATGGGACTCAGGGAAACAGCTTCAGCTGCTCTTCTGTATTAGGCAGTTCAATAATTTCATGTGAAACTTGAACTAGAATTTACACCCGCATCTTTAGGAAAAAATAGCCTTGCAGATGGGGCCTCAAATAGGTCCTAGGACCCTTCATATTTGCAAATGTAGAGGCCTATTGTTTACTTCAGGCATTGGCAAAGGACGCCTCTTATTTGTCCTCATCCAGTTTAGTGGATGATGCACCTCTGGCTGCAAGAGTGTGCTCACTTCCTGTCTGTCAACTTGCAACCTGTCACGACCAATCTGTAGGCTGTAAGCTTCAATTGTTTTTTGGTACTGCGGTTGGGTATCCCCACATAAATAGAAAAAAAAAGTAGATATTTTTAGATAATGCATCACTACCTAACAATTACATGAGGGGATATATGGTATTGGAGACATGAAGAAATGCACCAAGGCTCTTTATTCACTTTTCTTTACTTTTTTAATGTTACTTTTTGTTATTTACTGTGTACAGGAAACAATCTTCTCCAGAAAATTAGTCAAGTCATGGACTTAACACACAAGTGGGTTAAAATGAGTTGAGAACAGCCGTCACCAGTTTAATATATTTCTGCCTATTATTCCTCAGAAATTTTGCAACACCACAGCATTTACAATGCAAGAGACAACGGGAGTGCAATTGGCCTTTGGCCGGAGGGAAAACAAGTAATGAAAAAGAAAATTGGGCCTCATCCATGCCTTTGTCACCTCCAGACTAGACTATTCCAATGCTTTCCTAACCAGCCTCCCGTCTACCACCCTCTATAAACTAAAAATCATCTAAAACTCTGCCGCCCTAACTTTCACTAAGTCCCATTCATTCATCACCCCTGTGTTTGCTGACTAATATTGTTTCCTGGTCAAGCAACACTTCTGTTTTAAAGTTCCCATCCTTCTGTTCAAATCAGCCCACGGTCTCGCCCCTCCCTATCCCTGTACCGTATTCCAGCTCTACAACCTTCCAAGATCTTTGCACTCTTCCATTTCTGGCCTCTTACAAAACCCTGACTTCCTTTGCTCTACCATTGGTGGTTGTTGAATTGTTTAGCCCACCTCTCTACCTCTCTCTCCTCCTTTGACACGTTCCTTAAGGCCATCTCTTTGACCAAGCTTTTAGTAACCTGTTGTAATATCTCCTTATGGGGTTGGGTGTCAATTTTGCCTAATAATGATCCTGTGAAATGAGATGTTGAGATGTTCCTCCATGTTAAAGGCGCTATATAAATACAAGCTATTATTGTGGTGTAAAGCCACTGTGTCCCCCGCCAATGCAAGATGGCTGCCGATACTCATATGCGCATGCGCACAGAAAACCTATGACAGGAGACACAGTGCCGGTTGGATCGTATTCGGATTCTGAAGCCATTCACCTAGTTTCTGAGCCCAGCGGCGGGCAGGCAGTTCGAGCACCGCCTCCCTGAAGTTCCTGGGGATCAGGATTGGTGGGAGGGTTGAGGGGGGGGAGGGGAGCCTTCTGATCGACCCGGGTTAAGAGGAAGAGGCTCCAGAGCGGGAGATTCGGAAACTGCAGGGAAGTCACGTCCCAACCAACCGCCCCTACAGGGTTTAGAAACTGGGTGAACGGATTCAGGATCCAGATAAGAGCCAACTGGAAGAAGCCCCGGAGCTCCAAAGGCAGGATATGGAGGTTGTAATCCGGGATTGCGGCCTTCACTAGGTGGATCAGAAGCCTCCTCTCCCTACCCATCCTGATTCCCAGCTCCATTCCTTCCCTCCGCCCCACTGACTCAGAGAAGGTGAGGTTTATTATAATCACTGTCTTTAATAATTGTTTGATAAACATCTCTGCTCTTGGCCTCTGCCTACTCAGTCGCTCGGAATGACATCACGGAGTAAAACAGTAAAACTGTGCATGCACGGCGTTGGCAGCAACCGCAGTCATGTAAAACTGGCGGTCGACTTGTGATCACATGGTTATCGCCAAGGACAAATTTAACCCCAAAACTGCGCATGTAGCCTCACCATTGGCTTTCCCAGGAGTCCTTTCAGATGCTAGTGGGTTGACCACATCACTGGTATCACACTTCTCAAACTGCCACAGAAAACTCTTATTAAACTTGAAAGTTTCAGTCGTCTGAAACCCTCAAATAAATTTCAATGTCTGAAAGTAGCGTTTAAAACCTCTCAGCAGCAAATCAGAAACAGGCACTTCGTGAAACTTTGTACTTGTGATCCCAATAACAGAAATCAACATGAAACAAATAAACAGGGCACAAAACTGATAAGTTTTTACTTGATGCCTTTGAAGGTGAGGCACCCTTCTAGGTTTTAAGGAGTGTTTTAAAGGAGGAATAAGGTAGAGAGGCAGGTTTAAGGATTAAGTTCCAGAGTTTAAGGCCTAAACAGAAGAAGCTACAGCCACCAATGGAAATCAGGGATGTGCAAGAGGCCAGAAATGGAGCAGTGCAGAGATCTCAAAAGGGGGTCGGGCTGGAGGCAGTCACAGAGACAGGGAAGGGATGAGGCCATTGAGTGAATTGAAGACAAGGACCAGAATTTTAAAATCAAGGCGTATTTTGGCTCCTGCTATTTTAAAGATGGATAAACCCTGTCGGACACATCACACCTGCTGCCGCATCTTATGTGATCAGCTTCACTTGATTTTGAACTGTGGTGCCACGAGGTTTCTCTACTTAAACTACGACAGATCAGTCATTTACTGCTGTTCGCACATAATCCATGTTAAAAACCTTTAATTACTGCACCAAGTGCATTCATTTTTCTGTCGAGGAACAGGAAGGGGTGAAGGCAAAAAAATAGGCTTAGTTACATTATAGGCATCTGTACAAACTGTCATGTTGCCATGTCTAAAGCCAGAGAAAGCACAATGACTGGTGTCATCCCTTTCTAATAGAGATGGTAAGTCACTAAAATTGTTTGAATTATGCTAAATAGCCATCCGCACTTGAATGCAATGAAAAGCATCTTTCTTTTTAATACAAGTGTCTCTGTGTAGCTGCAGTCACATGTTGGTGGACTTGGCTTCTGAACTGGCATTTATACTGCTGCATCCATCTTTCTCAAATGCTTCTGACATGCAACCCTTATGCATCAAAGTTGATAGCAGACGTCAAGGATCCTGACAGTTGGTCATGACTCTTTTTTTGTCTAAGAACCCATTCAGGATAGTCCATCACCTGATAACAGGTCAATCATTAAACCACAGCGATAATGTGTATGAAATATGGTAGAAGGAGAAAGCTGACAGGAGTTATTGACAGCAGGAGGATGTACGCGCTGACATGGACAATCCATCTGCAGGAAGAGACTAGTTTGGAAAACATGAATGAAAATTATTTCGACATTTCAGCAACAAATAAGACCATTTCCTTTGTCTGGTAGAATAAAGCTGGGAGCTGTAACTCTGTTGGCCCTCCTGCTGCAATGGGTAATAGTGAAGAACAAACAGCTGAGCTTTTATAGGAATGTGTAATGGTAAATCTAGGACATCATGAGATTGCAATTTGTTGATACCTGGGTTAGGATTTTGGTTCGAGACCCTGCCATCGGGGTCAAATGCAGATCTGAACCCCACACCGTGTCGGGAACAGTAATCTGACTAATTTTGGGCGGATTGTCCTATTAGTGGATAGGGGCACGTTCGCCATCCAATTAAGGACAGCAGTTGAACTCCCGAGGTTGGAGGGTCAACGGGAAGGACTCTAGTGATGACTCGGTAGCAAACCCACTGCCCAAGGTGGGAACTGCCAATGCCTGCAGAGAGACAGAGAGAGGAGGCACCTGGTAATGAAGGTGCCCTCTGAAGACCAGGTAAAAAAATTAATTAAAAAAAGGCCACAGCTGCCAGGCTGTGATCACAGAAGGGCAACCCCTCCACTGTATAACCAGTGGTCACAGCTGTGGCTCGATGGCCATGACAGAGCTGGCTCTCCCCCTCTCCCACCAGAGCCTGCCTTGTTTAACTGGCTATATGAACCCTCCCTTCTCCCACCAGAAGATTTTTTTTTTTTAAGTGGACGTATCTCTGCCGCTGTGTGGGGTCCTGCCTGTCGACTGGGATGGTGCTGGCAAACATGCACGCCAGTCAACGGTGCAAAATGATGTGCCTCCCTGCCTCAGTTTCTGCACCATCGGCCTCCGAAAATCCTGCCCCTGGTTTCTGACAGAAAGACAGCAACCCAGCAGCAATGCACACCTCAGCCAGAGGCCAGAGGCTTGTGTGAAATTGGAGCTCGGGCCTCATTGAAATAATCTAGGCAAGTTACTGGTGCCTGGCTGTTGATTGAAATTTGAGGCTGCCCACCTTGCCAGCAGCACTCTCAGCTAAATGTCAGGATGGGGGTGGGGAGGCGAGTGGGATAGGGGCAGATTTCAGCTGACGGCCGCTATCAGATGTCTCGTGCTCTAGCTCCTCCAGGCTGCACATGAATCTAAAAAGAAAAGCAAAATGTTCAGTGTCAGACAGCTCCTACACACTTTCAACATGGATGGTCATTCACTTGGGGAGTGCGGGATAGCTCCAAAATAATAGTGAATTCACAAGAATTCACCAAGATATATCTTCCATTGGTTAAAGTGAAGGAAAAAGCATTTTGCTGAACTGATGAGTGGACAGCGTTATAGGTTCATGCTGCTGGTGTGAGCCCTGACCATTCATGAATTCAGGGTGCATGCTACCTTTGAGTATGAAAGGGCTTTTCTTTCACTCGTATACTGCTTGCAATGGCCTTGAATTGCATCTCTTGCCTCTTTTGTGCAATGGCATTTAATGAAATTTTTTCAGAAAACTTTGAAAACTGAATATAAATGCAGAAGTCTAACATTAGTTACAAATACAGCATCAAATCTAACACTAGTCACATCTGCAATGTAACAATGGCACTTCTTAGCAAGTTAAAACAATGCACACTTAGGTTGTGGGGCTTTGGCCCCTTGCTGTGTTGGTTCTTAGACACTACTCACAGTGTATAGCTGGTCAAACAACAGGCAGGGCTTAAGCTTGTAGGATGGATGGGCAGAGAGGATGCCCACTCAGGGCCCTTCTTCTGCGCCTCTTCCTTCTCTGCTCTGCTGGCTTGAAGAAAAACTGATACCTAAAACACAGAAGAGGTTAGTTGGCTTATCACATGATCCCCTCTCACCAATTGACTAGTTACCCAAAGATGGTCATAGCATGTTGATTCCAGGTCCATGGTTTAGACCTTATTTGATTATGGATGGAAGAGTTCCCTTCTCAGCCAGGGTCCATTGTGCAAAATGATTGTGTCTAATGGCTTGTTCCACACACAGCTGGATACACAGGTGCTACCTGATTGTTTTTTCCTGAATGGGTCAGGAGAATGGCCATTCACACTCCTCTAAGGTGATTGTCTGATGGGTTCTTCCAGACATCCTGACACTGTTTCAATGGTTTTGGTATTTGTAGTGTACAGTTATGCAATGTTTGGCCATCTTAGAAGCTGCTGTTTAAGCCACTTAAAAAAAATGCTGCTGTTCAGTCTTTTAAAACTCAGCCAATGGCTTCAGCCCAATAAATAAATGAAGCGTCATGACCACGGATCCTGAATTACTTATGGGCATATTGAACTTTTAAGTAAGACATGTGTTTTTTAAAAAAAGGACATACAAGCAAAAGCTGGCTGAGACTGTAAGGTAACCACTTTCTGGAAAATTCCTACATGGATTACTTGACCAACTAGTTCAGAGAGAATAGAATGTCGCACCTAAAAGGTGTGACATGGCCTACTTCAGACAGAGGCACTTCAAAGGAAAATATATCTTGCCAACTGAACTGTAATCCCCTGTGATTGTGGAGATAATGGAAAATGATTAGCATCTCAGTCAAAACCACCTCCCGTTGAGTTATGTCCCAGGCTGTGAACATGAACTGTGTTGAAAAGAAAACAGGCCTGGGCGAAAGACATGTTTGTTTTTTCCCTTCCAGGAATACACAGGGAAAGGGGTTTAAAAAAGCCAACTGCAACCCTAGTTCTGTATGCCAGTCTGGTGTTCTGTTCTGGTCTGTGTGTGCTGTGAAGGGTCACAGCTGAAGAGTGCAACTGGGCATCCCTGCGCTTGTAGGTGAAAAAGTCTCTCTCTCTGATTGTTGGAAGCAAGTCACCATTTAGGGAAACCGAGTCAAAAAGGAAACAGGACAATTCCTTTCAGGTAACCTACAGAACCAAGAATCTCCAAACCAACTGCTTTACTATCAAAGTCAGTGCTATCATAATCACCCCAACTTAATGGCTGCACTGCTTCATCATCTACTCCTCACGGACAAGCCAAAGGACTGATTTGTATATCTTTTTAACTTTTATTTTTGGACTCAATTTCCAATTTGTAATCTGTGTGTATGTGTGTTGCATTTTTATGATTTTTTCTCATGTTTAGTAACTAATAAACTTACTCTTTCTTTAACTCAAGAAACCCTGGTTACATTGGCTCATTTTAAAACGTAAATACGTTTGGACTGGGAAAAGGTTTCCATGAGGGAAGGGGCCCTTGTTAAATTAACCTTGTTGCCACCAACCAAGGAGGTTGAATAAAGAAAGGGAGCCAGTTCATCCCTTCTCACCCGGGGGCATAACAATTTGGGGTACCTCGCCGGGGATCATAACAAATTGGGGGAACCTCGCTCGGGGACCAGTTGTAACAAAAATAATTTTCGGTATAAAGCATGGCTTTATGGCAATTGTTATGACTCTGAACCCCAAGGATATCCTCAAGTTCTAATGCTGAGATAGCACCCTTAATTAACACTTCCACCCCAACACCTTCCTTCCTTCTCTTTCTCTCTTAAAAATGTTGTAATTTTGTCAAGCAATTCACAACTGCAGAGACTCAGTTAACTGGTCTATAACGTCCAGCAATGTCTTCCTCTTTTTTTGCAATGTTCTTCTTCTTGGGTGACAACAGAGCAAGTTTTATGAATGTGTATGTGTAATTGACAAGGCCTGTTACTCATTACACTCTTGTAATTGATGAGGTCTGTTACTTATTATGTACTTTAATACATACAAGGCCTGGTATTTCCTGATATCAAACAACCAACTCAAACTTCATATTGTTTCACTTTGAAGCATGTGTTATCACACACTTCAGTTTAATTCATTTGATATATTCATGATTTTGTTGTGGTTCACCCAGTTCTGTTACATCTTGTGCTTCCAGCTATTTTCCTCAATAGACATGTTATTTCATATTATAATCAATAAAGGAATGTGTAGGAATGTGGTTTGAAGCAGCAACCAGTTGTTGGGTTCAGATGACATTGATAGGTCATTCTTAGTTCATAATGTTATCTGGGCTGTATCATGTGTTATAGCCTTGTAATATGAACTCGTGTTATATTAAATACAAACATAATAAATGCAATTTATTTCTTTATGCACTTCTAATCTGAAAGAAGAATACATATGCACATATATATATACAGTTAAGAAAGTATAATAATTTTCATAATATTTTTCTGGTTTGTTGTAAAGTAGGTTTATGGGTGTGTGTGTGATTTAATTACATTTGGAGTCAGGTAGGCTGCAAACATGAAATTACCAAAGGAAACTAGGGGCAGAATTTTACATTCGGCGTGTGGGCACACGCCCGACACACTGGAATGTAAAATGACGCTCGATGACTTTGGGTGTGCGTTCTGAGGTCACCGCGCACCATCGCGATGTTTCGCTAAGCGGGTGCGCTATGAGGATGGAAGCGCGCCCGCCATTAATTAACGGGCCAGTTAAGGCCCTTAAGGCACGAATTGTCTTTGATTTTTCGCAGCCCATGTGATTTTCAGGGCGTCGCACACGCGCAACGGGCAGGCGGGTAGGCCACATTTTCAAAAACCTCATCCATGGGTGGGAGAAGAGGGGTGAGTGGGCTTGCTAATGCGAGTTGTTAGTACTTTAGATTATAAGTCACTGCTGCTTGCTTGTGCAAACAGGACAACTTCATTTCGCTTCAGAGCTGCTTTGACAGAAATAACAGGCTTCAGTTCAGGACTCCAGAGGAGCCATAACACTTGGGGCCTTCCGTGTATCAGACAGCCTTCCCTTAGCCTGGGAATGGAGGCACCTCCTCTGAGGAGGAAGAGAGGGCCAGAAGGGGTAGGAGGCCAGGTGTCCCTATTCAGCCTCCAGGGGAGTGACCTGTGGGAGGACAGGCTCAGGCACAAGAGGCACAGGGCCAAGAGGAAGTCCAAGGCGGAAGGGGTCACAGAAGATGCTCTGTCCTGCTGCCAGGGTTTACAGGCGGCGATGCAGCTACCTCAATATGTCTGAGCCGAAGGAGGCTCCACCTCTCAAGGGAGGCCATCTGTCAGAAGGTCGGCCCTGACCTCAGCTCCAACAGTATGGGTGAACACCCCGTGCCAGTGGCACTGAAGGTCACGGTGACCCTCAACGTCTATGCCTCCGGCTCTTTCCAGGGGTCGGTGAATGATCTTTGTGGAGTCTCCCAATCAGCTGTCCACAGTTGTGTCAAGCTGATGACATATGCTCTGTTCAAATGTGCATTGACTTTCATTCACTACCGCACGGATGAGGCCAGACAGGCTGAGCGAGCCAGAGGCTTTGTCTCAATTGCTGGGTTCCCCCGTGTCCAGGGTGCAATCGACTGCACACATGTGGCCATCAAGGTGTCAGTGGGTGAGCTGGGTGCCTTCGTCAACAGGAAGGGCTTCCACTCCATGAACATGCAGCAAGTATATGACCATAGCTTGCTGATTCTGCAAGTCTGTGCAAGGTACGCTGGCAGCTCCCATTACGCTTACATCCGGAGACATCCCCAAATGCCGGGGCTCTTCAGAGCTCCAGCCCAACTTGATGGATGGCTGCTGGGTGACAAGGGCCATCCCCTCAAAAGATGTCTCATGACGCTCTCCGCCATCCAAGAAAAGAGGCCGAGCAGCGGTACAATAGGAGACACGCCTCCACAAGGGCTGTGGTGGAGAGGACCATCGGTCTTCTCAAGATGCGCTTCCGATGCCTGGATCGTTCAGGGGGCGCACTCCAGTGACCCCCAGGTCATATGTTACTGATAGTGGTTGCATGCTGCGCTCTCCACAAACTGGCACTGGAAAGGGGTGACGCAATGGAGGAAGAAGATTTTGATGCAGCTGCTCTGGCAGCAGATGATGAGTCCAGTAGTGAGTCTGAGTACGGGCACGCTCAGGAGTACGCTGAAGGGATAGATGCTGCCCTGGGCAACCTCCAGGGAGGCAGGGACACCCAGGAGCTTTGATCCAACGCTCCTCCAGCTAGCCCACCAAAGATGAACCACCACCACATGCCAGGGCTGCAGGCTCCATGCTCAGTACCTGACAGGAACATTTGCTTGCTGAACAACATGTACTATGTGCCATTTCAATAAAGCCCAATGACAAACAAGTTACTCATAACATCATGGATTCCCCTTCACCTGCAGAACTAATGAAACACCCAGAGGCTTGTTGAACAGAAACACGTTTAATGCTCTGGTGCCTGCCATACATAAACCAAATTAAATCGAAAGGTGTTCTCCACCTACTAATAACTAACTTAAAAGTGGGGGAAAAATATCACCAGTGATAAGCCCGTGTTGTGTTTAAGGTGTTTCAAGTTTGCATTTGCGGGTGCTACCTCTAGGTGCTCCCCCCTCACTGGCACTGGCATTGGAGACAGCCTGCTCACTCTGCTGTCCTGTTGGCCTTGATGACCTTGGCGGGCATCCTCTGGCCCGTGGGGCCTCTGCTGGCCCCACTTGGGAGGGAGTGGCCAGTGGTACGGCTGCCATCTCCACAGTAGCCACAGCCTCATCGGAAGCCACATTCACTGGCAGAGGGGCGGAGGAGCTGCTGCCCTCATCCAGAGCACCCTGAGAGGAGGCCCCAGAGATAACAGGCAGCTCGTGCACCAACGTGAGATTGCTTTGGACCTCCCTGCTCACCATTGATGGATAGGCACCTAGCTGGGATACCGGGTGCCCGATCTACCTCCCACACTGACACTGACCACCTGAGGTCATTGCCGGTGTGAGGGCTTGCAGGCCTGAGTGCATCCCCAGGAAGCCCTGATTCAGCTCCTCTCTCCAAGAGAGTCGCCACTCTCTTCAAGGAGGATGCAGTGGGCTTGGCCATGAGGGTCATTGCATTTCTTACTTTCCGTATGGACTCCTCCACAACGGAGACCATGGCACGCATTCCCTCATGCATCTCCACCAGACCCTCCCGCATATCCTGCTGGACTTTCAGCATCTGCTGCCTCAGGGACGACTCCAGAGGCACATCATCAGCCACCGACTGAGCATGTTCCTGATCCCCAGCAGTCCTCCGACTGCTGCCGCCCTGGGCACTCTCCGCCTCCACCTGCACCTCAAGCAAGTATGAAGTGCCTTCACCACTGCACCAAGATACTATCCACCACTCTAATGCCCACCGAGGTGCTGGTATCTGCGCTGGTGCCTGCCTGGCTGAGAGGGTGTGACGCTGGTGCGTTTCTATTGTCTGTGTCCTCTGGGGTGAGCGGAGGGCCTTCAGGCTTCTGACCTCAACAGGCTTCTGGTGAACCGGAAAGGAAGAACAAGGACATGTCATTAGTTGAAGTCATTACACTGTTACTGTGCGTGCCTGGCACCCGGATCAGAGTGCCCTCATCTTTCCATTATCAATCGGGATTCCATGTTCGAGGCTCACATCAATATAGAAAAAACAGTGGAATGGTTGCTATGATAGACATTCTGGCCTCAGTGCACTGCACTCTTACCTCCCTGTGGCACCCCAACCTCACCGCGGCCAGTTGATCTAGGTGCATGGCGCCTCTCCAGGTCCAGGACCTCCTGCTCATATCTACTTAGGATTAGAAGGTGGGGCGGTCCTCCGCCAGTTTGCAATCTCTCAGCATTGTTATGGGATGTCTTCTCCTGAAAGGACAGAGGAGCATGGATTAGTCCACCCTGTACCTGCATTGCCATTGCAGCCTGGCCAACCCCACCTGAGGAATACCTCACAGGGCTCAGCTGATTCATGACTCTAGTGCCGCAAGACACTCAGTCCAAACAGCCAGGGCTCAACCCCTTGCCCAGATGCTGCCTCATTGTCATTTGCCACTCACTCTCACTCTAAGAACTCTGAGTCTGGGGGAGGTGGGGGGGTGGGGGTGGCAGGGGTCACTCCTAACTGCCGTGCTAAGTGACCTGTGCCAACATGGTACTTACCCTTCCCGATCACAGGAGGGCATTGAAGCGCTTATGGCACTGCACCCATGAGCGCCTCACCACATAATGGAAGATGACCCTGGATGCCACCTCCTCCCAGGCATTTTTGGTGAGGTGGGGGGGCCTCCTCCTCCCTTCCCTGGGCACAAGTATACCCCGGCGTGCTGCCACCTCCTCCAGGAGGCAGCGAGACACCCGTTGGAAAACTGCGGGGCCAACTGCCCTCCCGCCTGCCGTGTTCGGCACTGACATTCTTCATGATTTTGGTCCTCCAAGTCAATGGCAGCCTTCGCATGGCTGCCAGGTTGCCATTGGGCCCAGTGGACATTGAGTTCCCACCCCTTCTCGCTGGTGCTGGAGTCACATATTACATTAGCTGGGCCTTAATTGGCCCACCCGCGTAAAATGGCAGTGCAGAGCCGATCACAGGCAGTGGTTGGGTTTCTGATCGTCCCCACCTACTCCCGCCAGGCTCACCCGACCAATGAACAATCCTGGCCTATGTGTAGAAATGTACTTGAAATGCTAATGAGTAAATATGGATGGTGTCTTAGCATGTAAGGTGTGTAGGGAATTTGCATTTTTAGATAAGTGAAGGGATTGTTTGGATTTCAAAAGGATGTTATTCTGCTTACAATTAGTCAGATAAGCAAGGCTAAGGAGTGTGTTTATTTTTCCCAAAGGCTGCTGACAATATTGGCAACATGAATGTTTTTATATTATGGAAAAAGTCCAGTTCCAAAGATACATGGAACATTTGAATTTACATATCAAAGAGAGAAAAACATGTATAGAAGAGAATGAAAGGCTATGTCGGAGGCTTTGTAAGATCAAACAGGAGTGTGTGAAACAGCTTGAAGAAGCCTCCAGCCATTTGTGTATAAGCCTGTCAGGTCCAGTAACTGAAGTTGGAGAAAACCATTTGGAATTCCACTGTTAAGTGGGTACTGTGTTAACTTGCTGGTTTTTAAAAAGAAACTAAAATCTATTTTGGACTGTTGCCTTAAAGTTGGTGTGTAACAGGGAGTCAGGTTAATTAGGAATTTTAGGATTTGTTATAGTAGTACGAAATTGTATTCTTATGTATGTGCTTGAAATCTTTTATTTTGTTAATAAGTATTTTAATTTAAATTTTAAAATCTCTAAAAGCCTTAGTGGACTCAATACTTCTGATTCAGAGCACGCATCCTCCAATAATAAATACAAATTGCAAAACCGTTGTGATGGCATGGCCAAGTTTCCCTTGTGGATTTGGTCCACTCGGCACACATCATCTGCCATGTCATAACAAGCTGTATCCGGGAAGCTCCTTACTGGACATGTGCCGGATTTGGGGATTTTACAGGTTTTGGGTCCCAGGCCTAGCATGTACTGATAATACATAAAATAAAGCATGAAAAATAAAGAACAAAAGGCTTTTATTTAAATTCACCAGCTTCAAATGTAACCAATTTTTGGGCCCTTCCCGATTTTGGGATGCTGGATAAGGGGTCTGGGACCTATATATATTATATGTACTCTCAGGATGTCCCAAAGTGCTTCACAGAAAATGAAGTACTTTTTGAAGTTGTAAACACAATTGTATTGTCGGAAAATGCAGTAGCTTATTTGTACACAACACGCTCGCACAAACCATTTGAGATAAACAACTCCTCAATCAACAGAACAGATCAAAGGTTTGCAGTCCTGCCACATCCAGCCTTGAATGCTGGTGGACTATTAAACAACCGAAAGTAGGAGGAGGTTCCATGAATACTCCCATCCTTAATATTGGTGGAGACCAGCTTGAATGCAAAAGACATGTTTGATACATTTACAACCACCTCTAGCCAGATGTGCCGAGTGAATATTCAATCTGTCTCCCTCTGAGGACCCCACCGTCACAGATGCCAGCCTTTAACAAATTCAATTCACTCCACATGATATCAGGAAATGGCTGAGCCCACCAGAGATGGTAAAAGCTATGGGCCCTGAAAACATCCTGGCTGTAGTACTGATGACTTGTGCTCTAGAAATAGCCACACCTCTAGCCAAGCCATTCCAGTATAGGCACAACAATGGCATCTATCCAAAAAAGTGGAAAATTCCCCAGGTATGTCCAGTCCACAAAAGCAGGACAAATCCAACTTGATCAATTATCACCACATCAGTCGACTCTCAATTGTCAGCAGAATGGATTGTTGACTATGCTATCAAGCGGCACTTATTCACCAATAACCTGCTCACTGATGCTTAGTTTGGATTCCATCAGGACCATTTGGGCTCTGGACCTCATTACGGCTTTGGTTCAAACATGGATAAAAGAGTTGAATTCTAGAGATGAGGTGAGAGTGACTGCTCTTTGACATCAATGAGCATCGATGAGCCCTAGTAAAATTTAAGACAGAGGGGAGACATTGGTCTGATATTGTCACTGGACTAGTAATCCAGAGACCCAGGGTAATGCTCTGGGGACCTGGGTTCGAATCCCGCTGAGGCAGATGGTGGAATTTGAATTCAATAAAAATCTGGTCTAATGATTACCATGAAACCACTGTCGATTGTCGTAAAAACCCATCTGGTTCATTAATGTCTTTTAGGGAAGGAAATCTACAGACCCACAGCAATGTGGCTGACTTGTAGCTGCCCTCCGAAATGACCCAACAGCTACAAAGTCTAAAAGGAATTAAACTGGCTGGACCACCCGGCATCGACTAGGCACCAGAACTGACACAGGCAAACCCTACCCTGTCAACCTTGCAAAGTCCTTCTTACAAACATCTGGGGGCTAGTGCCAAAATTGGGAGAGCTATCTCACAGACTAGTCAAGCAACAGCCTGACACAGTCATACTCATGGAATCACACCTTACAGATAATGCCCCAGACACCACCCTGGGTATGTACTGCAGGACAGAGCTAGCAGAGGTGGCGGAACAGTGGTATACAGGTATACAGACAGGATGGAGTTGCCCTGGGAGTCCTCAACATTGATCCGGCTCCATGGAGTCTCAAACCTGGGTAAGGAAACCTCCTGCTGATTACCACATACCGCACCCCCTCAGCTGATGAATCAGTACTCCTCCATGTTGAACACCACTTGGAGGAAGCACTGAGGGTGGCAAGGGTGCAGAATGTACTCTGGGTGGGAGACTTCAATGTCCATCACCAAGCGTGGCTCGGTAACACGGCTACAGACTGAGCTGGTTGAGTCCTAAATGACATAGCTGCTAGACTGGGGTCTGTGGCAGGTGGTGAGGGAACCAAAACATACTTGACCTCATCCTCACCAATATGCCTGCTGCAGGTGCATCTGTCCATGAAATTGTCAATAATAGTGACCACCGCACAGTTTTTGTGGAGAAGTCCCATCTTCATATTGAGGATACCCTCCATCATGTTGTGTGGCACCACCATCATGCTAAATGGGGTAGATTTCAAACAGATCTAGAAACTGGGCAGCCATGAGGTGCTGTGGGCCATCGGAAGCAGCAGAATTGTATCAACAACAATCTGTAACCTCAGGGCCTTCCACTCTGCCATTACCACCAAGCGAGGGGATTAACCCTGGTTCATTGAAGAGTGCAGGGGGGCATGCCAAGAGTAGCACCAAGCAAACCTAGAAATGAGGTGTCAACCTGGTGAAGCTACAACACAGGACAATTTATGTGCCAAACAACATAAGCAGCAAGCGATAGACAGAGCTAAGTAATTTCACAACTAATGGATCAGGTTTAAACTCTGCAGTCCTGCCACATCCAGTCATGAATGGTGGTGGACAATTAAACGACTCACTGGAGGAGGAGGCTCTACAATTATCCCCTTCCTCAATGATGGAGAGCCCAGCACATCAGTGCAAAAGATAAGGCTGAAGCATTTGCAATAATCTTCAGCCAGACATGCCGAGTGGAAGATTAATCTTGGCCTCCCCTGGAGGTCCCCAGCATCACAGATGCCAGTCTTCAGCCAATTCTATTCACTCCATGTGATATCAAGAAATGGCTGAAGGGACTGGATACTGACAAGACTATTGGCCCTGACAATATTCTGGCAATAGTACTGAAGACTTGTGCTGTAGAACTCCCATGCCCCTAGCCAAGCTGTTCCAGTATAGCTACAACACTGACATCCACCTGGGAAAATTACCCAGGTATGTTCTGTACACAAAAAGCAGGACAAATCCAAGCCAGCCAATTACACCCCCACCCCTCCCCCCCGCACCCCCCACCCCCCCTCCCCCATCAGTCTACTCTCAATCATCAGTAAAGTGATGGAAGGTGTCATCAATAGTGTTATCAAGTGGCAGCTGCTTAGCAATAATCTTAGTTTGGGTTCTACCAGGGCCACTCTGCTCCTGACCTCATTACAGCCTTGGTCCAGTTACAGGTCACCATACTGAAGATGCCACCCTTATCTCAACTCTCTGTCTTCTATTAGTTAGCCAATCATCTATCTATGCTAATATACAATCCCCAACACCATGGGCTCTTATCTTATTGAGTACCATTATGTGTGGTACCTTATCGAACGTCTTTTGGAAATCCAAATATATTACACCTACTGGTTCCCCTTTATCTATCCTGTTTGTTGCCACCTCAAAGAATTCTAATAAATTTGTTAGGCATGATTTCCCCTTCATGAAGCCATGCTGACTCTGCTTGATTAGATTATGTATTTCTAAATGCTCTACTATTACATCCTTTATAATAGACTCCAACATGTTCCCAATGACAGATGTTAACCTAACTGGCCTTTTGATACCTGTTTTTCGTTTCCCTCCCTTTTTGAATAAGGGTGTTTCATTGGCCATTCTCCAGTCCTCTGGGACTTTTCCAGCATCCAAGGATTTATTTTAAGCCTTAGTTTTCCAAGGTGGACTCAGGAAGGTCCAGGGACTGGATCAAAAGGGACTGTTGCAAAAATTAATGTGGGTCCACACCCTACCCTCCGATTTATAAAGGCAAGACCAGTACCTTATGCAACGTGGGAAAAGGTAGACGCCGAATTGGACAGATTAGAGAAATTGGGAGTTATATAACCTGTGCAGTTCTCAGAATGGGCAGCACCAATAGCCCCTGCACTTAAACTCGACCAAAGCATTCAAATTTGTGGAGACTACAAATTGACTGTTAATAAAGTAGCTAAGTTGGACAGACACCCGAAAACAAAAATTGAAGACCTGTACACTAAGCTGGCAGGTGGAACCACCTCAGCAAGAATACAGAACTGGGCATTGATCCTGGTAGTGTATGAGTATACTTTCATCCACAGGCCTGGAAATCAGATTGCAAACGCTGATGCACTTAGTCGTTTGCCTTTGAAAGAAAACGATGAGGATGTTCCAGTTCCTCAAGAACTCGTTTTATTATTGAACTTCTTAGATTCATCACCAGTATGTGCTAGACAGATGAGGGATTGGACAAGTCGAGACCCAGCCTTATCCAAAATACAAAAACAAGTTCTTCACGGTTGGTCACAAGAACAAGAATCTGACAAAATGAAACTGTATTTTCACAGAAGATATAGATTACCAGCCAGGATGGTATCTTATTGTGGGGAGCTCAAGTGATTGTTCCTTCAAAAGGACAAAAGCCTTTGTTAACTGAACTACACAGTGCACATCCAGGTATTTCCCGAATGAAGACCATAGCACGCAGCTACCTAAGGTGGCCTGGAATGGATAGAGAAATAGAGAGCTTAGTGACAAGTCGTATGCAGCGTTAGCAAGAGCAAAAGTTACCTCCAACAGCTCCAGTACACCCATGGGAGTGGCCAAGAAGGCCATGGGAACGATTACATATTGACTACGTGGGACCTTTTATGGGAACAATGTTTCTTATATTGTTGATGCTCACTCAAAATGGATGGACATAGATGAGGTGAAATTACCAACATCTTCTGCTACAATTGACAAGCTACATCAAAGTTTCACCATCAGCGGACTACCAGAAGTGGTTACATCAGATAATGGCATGGCATTTATGAGTGCTGAGTTTCAACGGTTTATCAGCCTCAACGGTATCACTCATGTAAAAACTTCACCGTACCACCCTTCCTCGAACGGACTGGCCGAGAGAGCGGTTCAAACATTCAAAACTGGCATGAAGAAATTACCTGGAGAGTCCATAGTGATCAAGCTAGCATGGTTTCTTTTCTATTTTCGGACCATCCCTCATACGACAACAGGTGTCACACCTGCAGAATTGTTGATGAAACGCTGTCTCAGAACGAGATTGAGCATAAATTGGCCAAATTTAGGGGGGAAGGTGGAAAGGAGTCAGGGGAGTCAGAAAACTGGACTTGACTGGCATAATCGTGACAGAAAGTTTACTGTAGGAGAGATGGTATATGTGAAAAATTTTGGAGAAGGACCCAAGTGGTTATCAGGCAAAATAAGTGCAGTGACTGGACCTCTTTCTTACCATGTGAAAGTGGAAGGCCAAGTCATATGGAGACATATAGATCATATAAGGAGGAGAGAAACAAAGTATGAGGAAAGGATTCCTCCAGCGTTCACGACTGTGTCAACATCTCCTGTTGAAAGAATTCAGTTGAGTACAGATGTATCTGAAGGTTCAGCTGCGCCTGCAAGAGTTGAGGAAAGAGATTTGCAGGTGCCCACTGAAGAGCCTGATGGTCGGACAACACCAGAAAAGCAGGTCCCTGACAAAGCATCTGAAGCTGTAAAGGTGAGATGTTCAACATGCATAAGGAAACTCCCAGAAAGACTGAATTTGTAAATTACTCATCTGTGTAAATAATTTGATATTTTGAGAAAAATTGTAATTGTAACTGCGAAATGTATTTCTGAGTAAAGGGGGAGGGATGTGATAACCTGATGTGTAATATAGCTTTAAGAAGAGCGTTATAATGGAAGATCACGTGATCTTAGTATCCAGTAGCAGAGTAGTGCAGGCATCCTTAGCAGCCAGTAATCCGTAGTGAGTAGTCTGGAGTTAGAGTTGTTAATGCAGAGACAGGTTTTGAGTTGTAAGTGTAGCTGCTGAGTTCTGTTGTAAATAAATAGAATGTGTTCTACATAAGAACTGTCTGCTGATCTACTCTGTCTATGGTACCAACTCGGCCATCTCGAAACAAACCTGCAACATGGATCCATTAGTCCAACCGAACTAGTGACCAGGATTCAACACCTCCAAGCCTCTCACCATCCTGACTTGGAACTATATCGCCGTTCCTTCACTGTCGCTGTGTTGAAATCCTGGAACTCCCTTCTTAACAGCACAGCGGATTCAAGAAGGCAGCTCACCACCACCTGATCAAGGGCAATTAGGGATGGGCAATAAATGCTGGCCTAGCCAGTGATACCCACATCCCATGAATGAATAAAGAAAAAGTTAATGGGAATTGGGGAAGGCTCTCCATTGCTGGAGTCATACTTAGCATAAGGGAAGATGGCTGTGGTTGTTGGAGTCCAATCATCTCAGCACCAGGACGTCGCTGCGGGAGTCCCTCGGGACAGGGTGTAGACTACAGAGCTGCCAGTCAATTGGATTGGCCAGCAGTGCTCTAAGGTGGGATTTCCTCCCCAGCTGAGTATAAAATGGCTCTTTCAGTGGCGGGCTTCCTACCAACTTTTTAGTCAGAGAGGGTCTGTGGGGGGCATGGCATTCAGTAAAATCCAGCCCCAAGCATTTTGGCATAGTTTCTCTATGCTACCTTCATGAAAGCACATCATACAAAAAACTCATTATCTATTTAACATTACAGCCTACACAAATAGCATTTTCCTTGATTAGCTGCCTTTTTTACAGAAAGACATTTTAATAACATTTTGGTGTTAAAAGAAATATAAACAATGCATTACAAGTCATTACAAGAATAACAATTCTACTTTGTGCATGATGGCATTTAAAGAAATTATTAAGAATTTTAAAACAATTATAAAATTAAGTCAGTGCTATTAAATGGATGGACTGAAATTGTTTTAATATGGCAAACTGTGGACCAGCTCTCTCAAATGTGTAGCCCATTAATTAATTGCGCTTAATATCCCGAATAGAAACTATTTTGCCTGTACATGGGGTGGGTAAACGAAGAATGTGGTACTTGTAACTTCTGTTGTTATTTTCAGTTAGTAAAAACCTAGAAATGCCTGGATTTTAAAATTCTCAACCTTGAGTTCAAATCCCTCTATGCCCTCGCATCTTCTCCACCCCACCACACTCGAGAAATCTGCCTTCCTCTAACTTTGGTCTCTTGCGCCTCTTCAATTTTCTTCGCTGCACCATTGGCAGCCACTCCTTAGCTGCCAAGGCCTTAATCTTTGGAGTTTCCTCCCTAAATAGCTTTGTCTCTGTACCTCTCTCCCTCTCCTCCTCTAAGTCATTTATTTAAATCTACCCTTTGGATCGAAATTTGGTCACCTGCTCGAATGGGTGGAATTTTCCATGCCCGCTGGCGTCGGGCGTACTCGGTGGCATGAGCGGGCAATATGGCAAGAAAGCCAGAAATGATGGGGGAAAGGAAATGGGTGATTTGTGGGGGGGCAAAAAGGTGGGGCAAGAAAAGCTGAATCATGACCTAAATCGAAAGTGAAATGAGAGTCGCGGTGGGCAAGATAAGATGCTGCATGGGAGTGTGATCAGTGGGTGGGTGGAGATGCAGGTCAGCTCAGAAAGACAACTGAAAGCGAACCCCAGTGGGCAGCATTGAAAATGCTCAGGATTTTGAGGTGAGCATGATACGTGCATGGGAGTGTGTTTGCGCGAGGTTCCGAAAGGCCCTGCCACACACACACACTTCTCCCTCCAGAATCACTCATTGGCCAGCTGCTCCCTCTGCAGTGACAGAGGACGAGGTTGAGGGAGTCACAGGCAAAGGGGATGCGGAGGTAGAGGACAGCATCTGAGGTTCCTGAGTGAATGACCGAGGGTTGTTCAGCTGCCGCTCTTGCTCCCCTTGGGTGCCCGAGGGGCCCAGCCTGACTCTTCGAGGGGAAGGAGCACCTGGGGGAATGTTGAGGTGCCCCCTTTCCCTCTCACATTGCCACTGCAGAAACTCACCATGGCTCCCGTGATGGAGTGCAGGTCTGCACACATCTCCACATTCTGCTGGACCAGGGTCTCCATTGCATCTGCCATCATCCCCATGGAGACCTCCATAAGTGCACATGTGGGCACCACTTCATCAGAGAGCAGGTGGACGCACTCTTCTGATTCATGTGCCACTCTGCTGAGGGCTTCCAACAGCTCTGCGTGATGTTCCCCCGCCTTCTGCTGATTCTCCAGGAAGAGTTGGAAGGCCAAATCCAGAGGTTCATCATCTGACTTGGACCTCACAGGCGCCTCATCTCCAGCAGTCGTCCGAGTACTGGGGAGCTCGGCCGGACCTGCCTCCTCCTGCTACAGACAGATGTCCGTGCGGTGACCACCAGATTGTGAACTGGAGCCTGCTCTAGATCTAGATCCCACCGAGGTGTGTGTCTCTGCGCTGGTGGAGGGTCTGAGTAAGCGCTGTGACGGGTCTTCCAAGCTGCTTAATCTAGCCCCTCAATGGAGGAGGTGTCCTCTTGGCTGGAGGTGAGGACGTGGATGGAGCTGAGGGACTGGCTGGCTGAGGGTGTCGGTTGCTTGGGGGCAGAGCTCCCTGTGAAATAAATTAGAGATAATTAGTGCTTGGCAGCAGAGTCAAAAGCAGGAGAGAGGGGGCCCATAGTTGCGTTGAGAGAGGGATGATGTGGTGCAGGATCCTCACGAGGATGTTCGCCACCGAACTCACTGTCGCCGCAGGCACGATCCACACCCTCACCAGTCAGCGCGATGACACACTCCTCAAAGTGAGAGAGGGGCCTAATGTGGGCCACTCCACCCCTGGCCTGGGACCTCTCCCTCCTGTCATGAGCAGGCTTCTCTTGCTTGGAAACAGATGGAGAGCGTCTGAGCTGGACACATGGCACTATGTGGAATGTTTGTGTGGTGAGCGGAGCCATGGACAGGATGAGGACATGAGCTCGAGAGGAGATGACCCTGATGGAGATGTGAGGGTGTGTGTGAGAGTTGTTGCTACTGCTGTAGGGCTTCAATGAACTGTTTTCATAGGTAACACCCAATTGTCACAATTCAAGCATTTCCCACTCAGAGGAACCAGTTAGGGAACTTGTTGCATTTAAATATGGATACAGTGTTACACCAATATTTATACAATAACATGCAAGAAATGGGAGCTTCTTCTCTGTTGGCTCAGCTGGGTTCGTCATTGAGTGGTCAAGCCATACAGACAAAAATCTCATGTGCAACCTTCAGTTCACACTGAGTTAGCTGCTCTCAGTTAATTCAACTTTGTTCAGTGTTTCCAGTAAAATGATGGGGAAAATTACTCAGGGGGTAGAATTTTAAGTTCGGTGGGTGGGCATGGTCAGCTGGCCAGCGAGTGGTCCCTGACCGTGATTTCATGCTGGCGGGGCAATTAAGGCCCGCTCAGCGTGAAGTGCGGCTCCCCAATGGTCGGGAAGGGCTGAGTGGGGGCCTGTCAGCCACCGGGTCCAATGGCGACCCATTGGCTGGTTTAAAAACAGCACAGACAGACAGACCCTGGAAGGCTGCCACAGAAGAACATCTGTTCTGTGTTAGAAAACTCAAGTAATGGAGTCGAGGGCAGCTGGAAATGACAGGCAGGAGGACAGGTCAAGATGGCACCTGACCCCCGCTTTACAGATGAGTGTCTCGCGGTCCTTTTGGAGGAGGTGACCGCCAGGTGGGATACCCTCGTCCCCAGAGATGGGAGGAGCAGGAAACCGCACCTCACAAAGAGGGCATGGGAGGAGGCGGCAGCACTGGTTAGCAGCCATGACGTGGTGCGGCGCACATGGGTGCAGTGCCGGAAGCGCTTCAATGACCTGCTGCACTCAGGAAGGGTGAGTACCGTATTGGCATGGGTCAGTGTGCAGAAGTGTTAAGGTGTGGCCGTCCCTCTGTGGAGCTCAGGGGTGCTAGAGTCTGAGTGCCAACTGTTGTTGACACCAGAGTTGGCCAAGTGGGTGAGCCCTGGCTGCTTGGACTGAGTGCCTTGCGGCTCGAGGGCCACAACTCAGATGTGCCCTGTGAGGTTTTCCTTAGCTGGGGTTGGCCAGGCTGCAATGGCGCTACAGGTAGAGAGTGGACTAATCAATGCTTCTCTGTCCTTTCAGGAGAAGGCGAGCCATAACTAAGCAGAGGGCACGTACAGGTTGAGGCCCGGCCAACCTGCTGCTGCTCAGAGTGCAGTGCACAGAGGTGAGAGTTCCGGATTGTGCAACCATTCTAGTATGGTTTCTTAATTGATGGGCGCCTCAAACCTGGAGTCCTCACTGATCATTGAAAGATGATGGCACCATGATGCGGATCTCCATTGTCTCCCCAGGGTGCCTGGCATGCACAGTGACAGTGTGATTACTTTAGCTAATGACGTGTCCTTGTTCTACCTTTAGATTCGCCAGCACGCAGTCGCTCTCTGGACCCCGAAGGGCCGCCCCTGACGCCGGAGGACCACCAGGCTTCTGTTGCACCTGCGCCAAACCCACTCTCTGAAGCAGGCACCAGCGCAGATACCAGCACCTCGGTGGGCATTAGATCGGCGGCGAGAATGTCGGTGCACATTGGTGAGGGCACTTCATTCTCGTTTGAGCTGCAGGCAGAGGCAGAGGGTGCTCAGGGCACTGGCAGTCAGAGGACTGCTGGAGACCAGGATGATGCTGAGTTGAAGGCAAATGATGAGCTTCTGGGGCTGTCCATTAGGCAGCAGGTGCTGGATGTCCAGCAGGCTGTGTGGGAGGATCTGGCAGAAAAACATGAGGGTCTGCATATCATGGTCTCTATTGCAGACCATGAGCACTGCTTTGACCCTCATGGCTGAGCACACTGCCTCCTCCATTAAGAGAGGTGCCCATCCATCAATAGCGAGCAGGGAGGTCGAGGGCGACCTCACATTGGCGCACGAGCTGCTTGTCATCTCTGCGGGCTCCTCTCAGGGTGCTCTGGATGACGGCAGTAGCTCCTCCGCCCCTCTGCCATTGACCATCGTAGCTGATGAGGCTGCGATGACTGGGGAGATGCCAGCCATGGCATTGGCTGCTCTCCCCCAGGCGGGGCCAGCACAGGCTTCACTGGCCAGAGGACGACCGCCAAGGTCATCAAGGCCAACAAGACAGCAGAGTGAGCAGGCTGTCTCCAATGCCAGTGCCAGCGAGGGGGCGGGGTGTCACCAAGATGCAGCACTCAGAAATGTATGTTAAAGGCACCATGAGCACTTGAGCGACAGTTCACGGGTGACTTTTGCTCATTTATGTTTGGTTTTTATGTCTGCTGATGTGGACATCAACACCAGTAATGGTAATGTCATTATGCTTTCAATGTGACAATAACATTAAATTTGCTTTGGTTCTGATGGCCTGAGTATGCTTCACCCTTTTCCTTTCTGGTGCAGGGTACGCCAGTATGTAATGCTGGACGTGAGTGGCTGGATATTTTATTGCACAGGCATTGAGTGGACTTTGGGTGCAAGTGAAAGGGTCATTTCAGATATCCGGGATGGAGGCGGCAGCCCTGGCATGAGGTGGAAGCAGATCTTTGGTAGCCTAGCTGAAGGAGCATTGGAACAAGGCGTCCCTGGTGCCCCTGCCTCCCTGGAGGTTACTGAAGTTTGCCTCCATGCCTTCAGTGTCCACCTCACTGTGCTCCTTTTCTGACTCACTACTGGATGCATCCTCTGTGGCCTGTGGAACTGTGTCAAGATCCTCCTCCTCAAGTGGGTCCCCCCTTGCCAGTACCGGATTGTGGAGAGCGCAACTCCTATCAGTGACACCCGCTCTGTGGGGTATTGTAGTGCTCCCCCTGAATGGTCCAGGCATCGGAAGCGCATCTTGTGAAGACCTATGGTCCTCTCTATCACCGCCCTTGTGGAGGCATGACTCCTACTTTAACGCTGCTCTGCCGCTATTCTTGGGTGGTGGAGAGGCATCATAAGCCACCTTTTCGACAGATAGCCCTTGTCACCCAGCAGCCATCCATCCGGCAGGGCTGCAGCACTGAAGAGCCTCAGAACCTGGGAGTGTCTCAGGATGTAAGCGTCATGGGAACTACCAGGGTACCTTGCACAGACATTGCAGAATCTGCATCCTATGGTCACACACTGTCTGCACGTTCATCGAGTGGAATCCCATTCTGTTGACGAAGGCTCCTGGCTGACCTGATGGCGCCTTGATGGCCACATGTGTGCAGTCGATGACACTCTGCGTGCGGGGGAACCCAGCAATCGCTGCAAAGCCTCTGACTCACTCAACCTGGCTGGCCTCATCTGTACGGTAAAGAGTAAAGGTTAGTACCCGCCTGAACAGAGCTTCTGCCACCAGCTTCACATAACTGTGGACAGCTAATTGGGAGACTCCACACAGATCCTTCACTGAGCCCTGGAAAGAGCCGAAGGCATGGAGGTTGAGGGCCGCTGTGACCTTCAGAGCCACTGGCATGGGGTATCCACCCACACAGTCGGCGCTGATCTCAGGCCGATCATCTGACAAGGGGAGGTCATGGCCTCGCTTGAGAGGTGGAGCCTCCTTTGGCATTGCACCTCAGACATACTGAGGTAGCTGCATCGCCACCTGTAAATCCTGGCAGTGGGATAGTGGCGTCTTCTGCGGCTCCTTCTGCCTTGGACTTCCTGCTGGCCCTGTGCCCCTTGTGCCTGAGCCTCTCCTCCCGCAGGTCCCTCCCCTGGAAGGTGGTGGAAGCAGAGTATTTGAATGTTTTTAGGCATGGCTAAATAGATTCTTTATTAATAAGAGGGTGAAAGGTTATCGGGGGTAGGTGGGAATGTGGAGTTGCGGTTACAATCAGATCAGCCATGATCTTATTATAAGAACATAAGACATAGGAGCAGAAATTAGGCCATTTGGCCCATCAAGTCTGCTCCGCCATTCAATCATGGCTAATAAGTTTCTCAACCCCATTCTCCCGCCATCTCCCCGTCACCTTGGACTCTTCATCAAGAGGGAGTTGCCAAAAGCCGCTGTTGATGTCTAGCTTTGGAAATATGATGCACTTCAAGAGTTTAGTCAGGCTTTCATCCACTGAGGACAAGGGATTAACTTCCCCAGCTATGGCTTTATTAAGCTGTGCCAGGTTGACACAAATATGGATGGACGCGTTGGGCTTTGGGATTGGAAGCATTCTGGAAAACAATGTGGTTGGTTGTGTGATGGGGGGAAATGACCCCCATGTTTGTCATCTCGTCCAGCTGCCTCTGCACATGCTTCTTGATGGGTCGGAATCCTTCGTGGTGTGAATAAGCACACAGGTTTAGCATCCTCCCTCAGTATGATCTTGTATGCATTTTTCAGTCACCCCAATCCTGTAAAGAGCTTCTGGCACTCACTTTTATACTTGTAATCAGGCCCTTGTTGGTTGATCTCATCAATTTTTTGTAGAAGGTTAAGTGCGACAGAGGCTTTGCGGCTTAGTAGTGAACAGTCCTGTTTGTGGACCACGAACAGGGTCTCTTGGATTCTTTCATCCTTGTACCTCAGTGTTGCCTGCAGGGTGCATTTCACTGGGAGTTTCATGTCTCTTGCTCCGTATAGGTGTGTTGTAGGTGGCATTAGCCGATAGGCCACCAACCATGGTTCTCTGTCCAACAGGACTGTAATGCTGGCTCCTGTGTCCAATTTAAAGTTTGTGAGATGGCCATTAATCAAAATGCCTGCATTCCAAAATGTCATGCCCAGAAGACATGGAGGAAAATAAATATATATGTCTATATCATCCTGGCCACTTTATAAAATGATTTTTTCTTTAAATGGACAAAGGCTTTATATTGACTGAAGCCTGACTAGCTATGACTAATGTAAATGGAAATTCTAGTCTCCAGAAAACAGCAAGGACCTCGTTATCTCTGAAGAGGCGGAAATGCCTCTGTGGCTCCGAAAATCAAATTCCAAGGAAATGCACAAAGACCCTTTACATTTCTAAGGCAGAGCTCTGGCTAACAGAGATGATATGTCTACAAGGACAAAGGGACCCTGAAAGCTCTGAAACTTATTAATGAACAAAAGATTGACCAGCTCAAGAATCCAGACCAGGAATATATATCCTTTGTCCAAACTGAGAGGATGAAGTGGGAGTTATGTCACATGAACCCCTCCCCCACCCCCCGCCCCAAGCTGCTAGAACCTGTAACATTGCCTTGTGGAGCTGAATCCAGGCAGTCTGCCATCTTCCATCAACAGAACAGCAGCAGAATCAGAGCTTGGTCCAGGTTTAAATTACCTGGCTCCCCTCTACATTGTTTCTACTGGAGCTTCTGAACTTCTGTGCCAGTACCCACTGCAAAACTGATTCACCTTTACTGTGCTTCTCCCATCGTGGAAGTCAGCGCTACTGGGAAAGTGGATTACCCCTCATCAGCTTCAGCTTGCTAACCTCTGACGGAATACACCATTGGAATTTTCATTCTGTACTCTGGGCTCATGTGAAACAATAATTCTTATCTTTTCTGTGGTCTTGCCCTGTTCCTCTTTCTTTCCTTTATCCCTCTTTCATTGTTTGAATGCAAAGAGGGGCAGACATTGTGAACACTCTTTCTGTATTTTGAGTGTGTAAAATAAACTAACCCTCTGATTTTACCCTATCTCTAGTTTGCTGTGGAGTTATTAATAGAGGATTGGATCATTCCAAAACTGAAGGGCTGGTGAAAATATGCCACCACTTATAAATGGAAAAATCAAAAATCACAAAACCTTGTTAGAGCTGGGTGGTGAGAGAAGATATCAGGGCTGTTTAACTTAAACTACCCTCCTGCCCATAACAAATAAGAAAACCCAGGATCTTTGACCTCACCCAAGAAGCATGGCTGTGTGTCTCTTGGTGTGCAGTCTCGGCCTCATGAATCCTCTTTGGGTCTTCTGTCGAAGTGTCCAATTCTGTCATGTTGAAAGCATTGGGCTAAAATTGCAGAAAATTGATCTCACCTGTGGGGGCGCTTGTTCCACAGCACTGGCATGGTCACTCTACAGGATGGTTAGGATATTGCTTCCCTTGGCCTGGAGTGTCCCTGTTTCAATGCTTTGTAACAAATTGGACTGCGGGGTTTCCTTTGTACCACAGTTTACTTCCTTCTCTTTAAATGAATGTGTGCGGCACAGGGAGTTCAGGCTGACTAACAATCTGGATAGCTTTCTCAAGGGTGGAATCTTTCTTCATTTGCAGCACGTCTGAGAGTGCGTCGTCCGCTACTCCTATAACTATTCTATCCCTGATAAGCCCAGATTTTAGATATCCGTATTCGCAGCCTTCAGCCATTCTGTATGGATCAATAATGAATGAGTTGACAGTTTATTCTGGTTGCTGGGTGCACTTATTAAATTTAACCTTTTTGAGGATTTTGTTACTTCTTAGATTAAAATAAACATTGAATGATTTTAGTATTTCTTCAAACTTAGCCAATGATTCATTGATTCCTTGTCTAGCAATAATGTCATCTGCTATCGGGCCTACCGAATAAAGCAGTGTGTTAGCTTGTTGAGCTTCTGTCTTTTTCTCCAGACCTGAAGCAATCATGTATCTAAGGAATCTTTTCCTACAAGTTCTCAATTATGTGATTGATATGGGCCTTGGATAAGTCCAAACTGATCTGGAAGATTGGATTTCTAATCCGTGGTTAAAAAAAATTTTAAGTGTAGGTTCAGCTTTAAGAAGTTGCCGAAATTCAAGATGGCGTTGTCCTTCATTTGAAGGTAATGGATTTTCCAGCAGTTGCAAAGGCTTTCACGCTCAGCTTTGAAAAAATTTTAAACAATGGTTGTTTGGATCGAGTGGCTGCAGGCTTCTCTGTTTCAGCGCAATGTTTTAGCGTTGTGAACGTGTCATCTCCTGACCTTTGCTGGTCTTTAAAGCTGATTTTTTCATCATATTTGTCCATGTTAATTAACTAATTCTTTTCCTCTTTTTGGAGTGATCTCAGATGCCACGTGTTCAGGTGGTGACTCAGGAATCTGTTTTTTTCCCACTGAGTTTTTAAACAGCAATTTCTGATCACTGAACTATTTAAAAGTTTCTCAGGACTTGCTTTATCCTGGAACTTAAATGTTTTAGTTCACCCCTGCTAGGTCTGCTCACCTTGTTCTCTGGGAATTGAAGCTGGACTTCCAAGAGATCCAATGGCATCTTATGCTGCAGTGAGGAATTTTAAATTTCTGCCTTTAGCTTCCAAGCCTTTTTTTGGAGCTTTCTCCTGGTGATTTTCCTTTGCGTATCTTCTGCTCAAACTTTCCTTCAGGTCAGAATACTTTTTCGAATTTTTCTTTAGTCTTGCAGGATTTTAGTTTATCCCTGCATTTTTGTGAGGTTTTGAGTCTCCCTATTCGCTGCCACCATGTTGTAGGGTGTTGGATGCCATTTGGTATGTCTTAATGAAGCCTTCATAGCCTTAAGTATGTTGACTGTATGTATTTATTAACTACAAGAACTATGCACATATATACAGTAATGGATTCAAGCTAGGAGCTGTCTCCATGCTTACTTGTGCACATGGCTCTCTCCAACGCTAGACTGACCCCTAGGTGCAGGTCATGTGTTCTCTCACATCACTGTTTGAGCTGTACTGTATTCAGTCCCACGTTAACCCTACATGTGCCAGACCCTACAGGGGTCATTTTCTGAGGACAGTGCATGAAATTTTCTAACATGGTCTGAAGAGGTCCACCATTGTTAGCCCGCTTTTGAAAAGTTACCCCAGAGTGTCCTTCAAATGATATCTTCTTAATGTCCCTCTTCAGCTACTGTTGATATGAGTCCAAATGAACTTTAAACTGACTCAAATACTCAATGCACTGTATGCAGAATAAGCTCACTCTGATCTCCCAGGCACTTTGTTGGTCCTGTGACCTTCCTTTAAGTAAAGTACAAGTTTCCTAAAGTACAAATGAAGACAAAACTCAAGGACAAGTGATGTGACATTAAAGGTACTGATTTTATGCCTGTGATTAATGTCTTTTGTTTCGCTCCATGTTGGACAAGAGAAGGCTTGGCAGCTAGTAATTATTCCCCTGTTTAAGCAATGCTGGGAGTAAAGGCATATTGCTTTAAAAGCATAAAGGGAAGAAATGGCTACTCTGTATGATGATACCATGGGCACGTTCATTTTTAGAAGGCATTCATAATGCTACTGCATATAGGGACCAAAACAATTTCTCCCTTACAATGGCTGTTGCTGTTAGTCACTATCATCTTGAATGGAAATTATAGAGTTTTGAAGGCAGGTTTTGCAAAACATTATTATTCTATTCAGTTACATAATCTAACATTTGCCAGTGAAGAATCACTGCCGTTGGTTCTTTCAAATATATTGTTCTTAATTATCAGTGCCTATTTATGCAATTTCAAATCGCAAAAACCTAAATATCACTGCTGTGTTTGCTGATTAAGTCTGTTTCCTGAATGTATTGAGGTCTCATTGCATTGTAAGCAAAGAATTCATGGAAAATATTTGCTCACTGATAGCAGCTAACGATAATCACAGTACCTGCCCTTTGTTGTTTAATTCAGCACCTTTAAAATAGCAAAGCCTTATTATTACAAAAAAATCACTGCAGGGAATTGCCTCCCAATGTCATTACCTTATTATAAATGAGCCAGAAAGACGTGCCTACTCCATACAGGTTAGCACTTTCCCACAGTAAGATTTTAAGACTTGAAACCAGGAGTAATTTGTCTGCTCTGTAACTAATTGACTCAATAAATTCTGTAGAATCTCTTCGACCTATATTGGTTCTATGATGATGGTTTTAATGATTGTTCCAAAGCTCTGGCTATTTCAGTGCTCTCCTGGCCGGTGTATTCCGCCTGACAACCGTCCAAAATTGGTTCAGAAATATCCATCCCATACTTTGACAATAATTTTTTTGTTTTCACTTTAATGTAGAAGCATGTCTTCTCAAGTAAGCACATGATATTTTTAGGGTAATAAACAGTTGATTAGTAGAAAATTGAATCACAGAATTAGCCTGTTATCGCTAATTATCTGCAAATAGCATAAGCATATTACCATCACAATGTTGCAACAATTTCTGACAGTTTATCTAAATGTACTACTGTATGCACTCAAAACAACAGGACTAGTGATTAGCTTCCCAGTCTCAGCCTCAGTACATAATGAATAATTCCAGAGTAACATTCCTTCACCTGAATAACACTCAAGGTCTTGGAGAGGGTGCAGAGGAGATGAACTAAAAAGGCATCGGGGATGAGGGACTTCAGGTACCTGAGAACACTAGAGAAGCTGGGTTTGTTCTCCTTGAGCAGTGGAGGTTAAGGTGAGGTTTAACAGTGGTAGTCAAAATCATGAAAGGTTTTTATATGGTGGACAGGGAGAAACTGTTTCAACTGGCAGGAGAGTTGATAGTCAAAGTGTACAGATTTAAGATTATTGGCAAAAGAACTGGTGGGAGATGACAAAAGTTCTTTTACGCACCGAATTGTTATGATTTACAATCCACTGCCTAAAAGGATGGTGGAAACAGATTCAACACTAATTTTCATAAGGGAAATGGGCTTATGCTTGAAAAGCAATCATTTGCAGAACTACATGCAAATAACAAGATTGTGGGACCGGTTGGATTACTCTTTCAAAGAGCTGGCAGTGACACCATGGGCTGAATGGCCTCTTCTGTACTGTGCAATTGTATAATTCTATAAGTCATCTAGAGGTGGAGGATTGACAGAGCAGTAGAGATGCCTCATGAGTAATGGCCTTGTGACCACTGATGCCAGAATTCAGGCAGTCCCAATGAATGTCAAGGTCACAGCTACACTAGCCCTTTGTGATTCAGGTTAATATCAGACCTATGTAGGGAGCATTTGTCACATCAGTTAGATATTGATGTTGTGATGTGTGTCACAGGGAACTACTGTTGTCATGATAACAGTTGCTATTTCCTTGTGCCAGGGTAACATGACAATCGTCATCAAGTCAAACATGAGCTCTTTGTTTTGAACAATAGGTTTTTTCCTTAAACAAACTGGGGCAATCAATTACAGTAAGTCCTCATTTTGAGTTGCCCCGATTTAAGTCGACTCAGTATAAAGTGGTGTTTGCTTTAAGTCCCAATTCTCTGATATAAATCCCAATCTCCGGTATAGGTTTTCTCGTATCATCGCGTTTCACATGTCAGGTCGGCACCATTGTTAGTAGTGTGGTGCTGTACTGTATTCGAGGCAACATTGATTAATTTTTTAAAAACAGAGACATCCAAAGTCAGAGTTTTGCTGTAAGTGAGACTTTTAAATCACGTTTAAAGTTGTTTTTTTTCCCGAACAAAAAGTTGGAAGATTTAAATTTGATTTAAATTTTGAACTTTTACTGTGGGTGAAAGTTTAACCACTTTTAAAGTATTTTTTTTTATAAACAAAAAGGTGGAAGATTTAAATTAGATTTAACTTTTGGAGTTATGCTGTGGTTTTTTTTTCAAATAATAAGTTGAAAGATTTAAATTGGATTTTGGAGTTTTGATGTCGGTGAGACTTTTAAATCACTTTTAAACATGAATGAGAAACACCAAGTAAGTGGTGGTTGCTGACTGCTGCTAAATCACTCAAAGCCACCTCACTGAAACACTTTAGGAATGTCCTCAAAGCATCCCCAAAGAGGTCAACCATCTCGCCAACCCATCGAGCTGGAGTGGAAGCAAGTCTTGCCCGAACCTGAGGGACTGCCTAAGAATGAAGAGAGACAGGCAAGTGTTCTCTAATTTGAATTTATACAGGAATTTTTAAAATTATATTATTTTATTTTGCAAGTTATTTCAGCTAGGAATGCACAGTGCTACACATGTATGGTACAGTATTTCAACTTGTACTTTGTTTTTTTCCAGACGAGAAATGTCTGAAGGAACCTAACTCTGGCTTTAACATTGATTCTTACGGGAAACCATGATTCATATAAAATTGTTTCACTTAATGTAGTGATTTTCAGGAACGCAAGCACAACTTATAGTAAGGACTTACTGTACACATCTGAGCAAGTACCAGAACTAGTTTTGACCTCACTTTACATATGCGATGATTGTTGGAGGGGGAAAGGTCTGCCCTGCCTTTGTGTCCTTATACTCAAGATGGTAGCAGACAGCGACAAGGTAGCACTCTCATCTCTAAGTCAGGAAGCTGTCAATTCAACACAAAAACAGAAAATGTTGGAAAAACTCAGCAGGTCTAGCAGCATCTGTGGACAGAGAAACAGAGTTAATGTTTCAAGTCCGTAAGACCCTTCTTCAGAGCTCTGAGTTAGGGGCATGTT
Organism: Cetorhinus maximus; assembly: GCF_964194155.1. Lineage (NCBI taxonomy): Eukaryota > Metazoa > Chordata > Chondrichthyes > Lamniformes > Cetorhinidae > Cetorhinus > Cetorhinus maximus. Next base: position 171,624,526 of record NC_135881.1, on the reverse strand, counting down.
AATTCTGTTTCTCTCTCCACAGGCGCTGTCAGACCTGCTGAGTTTTTCCAACATTTTCTGTTTTTGTTTCAGAATTCCAGCATCCACAGTCGTTTGCTTTTATCTGGCTGTCAGTTCAGATTCCACCGCAGAGCCAAAGCACTTTGTGATGCCTTGAGGTTGAGAAAGGCGGTATAGGGAATTAGGGATGGGCAATAAGTGCTGGCCGGGTCAGCTAGGCCCAAATCCCACAAATGAATAAAAAATAAATGCAGTCTTCCTTACTTTTCACGATAAGGGTTTCTTTTACCTTGCAATTAAGTCAGGCTAATGGGTGAATACCTGCACAGCTTTGAAGAATAAGAGCATGTTTGAAAGTTTACTGCAGATATTTAAACATTTTGGAACAGCCGACAAAACTGATGGCTGTTTTTGCTTTTGGTTTTTGACGAAGCCTACATTTGCATAAAATAGTTCTTCTATAAATTGTGCAAAATTTTGTCAAAAGGAAGGTGTCAGCCTTAGCTCACTTGTAGCACTCTTTTCTCTGCATCAGAATGTTAGGGATTTAAAGTCCCCCTCCAGAGACAAGAGCACACAAGCTGACATTTCAGTGTTCCACTGAGGGAGTGCCGCACTTTTAGGGGTGCTGTCTTCTAGATGAGAAGTCAAGCCGAGGCTTTACCTGCTCCATCAGGTAAAAGATCCATGTTGGCTTTTCTGAAGAAGAACAGGCAAGTTCTCCCTAGTGAAATGAAAACATAAAATGCTGGAAAAACTCAACAGGTCTGGCAGCATCTGTGGAGAGAGGAGCAGAGTTAATGTTTTGAACCCAGTGTGACTCTTCATCGAAACCGACGTTTGGAACTTCAGTTGCAAAGAAGAACCTTATTGGACTTGAAACGTTAACTGTTTCTCGCTCCACAGATGCTGCCAGACGTGCTGAGTTTTTCCAGCACTTTTTGTTTTTGTTTCAGATCTCCAGCATCCGCAGTATTTTGCTTTTATTTATTTTTATTTAAATTTTCCCCAGTGTCCTCATAAATATTTATTCCTCAATAAAACAGATTATTTGTTCATGTATCAGGCATTGCTGTTTGTGGGGGCTTGCTGTGCACAAATATGCTGTCATATTTCCCTACATGATTACAATGGCTAAACTTTAAAAGTACTTTGTTGGCTGTAAAACACTTTGGGACATCCTAGGGTTGTGAAAGGGGCTATATAAATGCAAGTTCCTCCTTAATTAATTGGAGACTTGTGCATCAAAGTTCTATGTCAAATTTTCATGTATTCTATCATATCTTTGATATACAGCTTAACATTATTTTATAACAGACAGGAATGGGGTTAATTTAAACTGCACTAATTTCTCTCACTACCTGTTTGTAAACAGAAAGGTGTTTAGGTTGGCTTCCCCCTTTATAAGTGGTGGTGGTGGGTGGGGGGGGGTGGTCACAACATTGCTCCCTTTGCAGTCATAATGTAAAAGAGGGATAGATAAAAGAAAGGTTTACACTGCAGAGACTACAGAGAAAAGAAATGGTATTTCACGTGGGTTCCAGAGTCCAGAATCAAAGTCCAATGAGATATTCCTTCATGGAGGCTGGCAGGTTGAAAACCAATGCTGTATAATTCACTTTTCCAGTGTTGTTGATTTCACATGATGAGATGGGCATGCAGAGATGAAACATTCTAGTAAGCAATGGTACAGCATTCTCAGTCATAGCAGTGTAGATGGGGGCCAGATGCCCAAACCTAGCCAGAGCCTTTTTTCTGTGAGGTTGCTTGTGAACCACAGACTGAGATTTTGCAGTACAGCGAGGCAATATTACTGGTTACGCAAGCTAGAGGTCCATGTCATATGACTCCCACCTCTCCACATTGTCTTTGACAAAGAATGTATATTCATCCTCTGGGTTCCTGAGAAGGTTAAATGTCCCAACCATTAAGAATTGAAAGTGAGCTTGAGGGCACTTTGTCCTAGCAGCGGATAGACTCCGGTTGGCCAGCCTGGGTTAAGAAATGCAGGTGGCCTTTGTATAGTTCTCTTTGAATTTGGTCTCTTAGTGTCCCTTCAGAGATAATGAGGTACAAGTTTCTTTGATACTGCCATGGTAGCTCATTTTATGCGAGGGTCACAGACAGAGATAGCTTTAGCCATTTTTTAAAGGTCTTTGCCCGGTTTTTAAAATTATAGAAATAGCCATGAGGACATCTATATCTATTTTATTAAAAATATACAGGGTGAGGTCTCAGTCCTCACGGCCTCACGGGGAAAAAAATGAATTCTATTTAATTTTTTTAATGTGGTCTAATGAAGGAAGAATAGGAAATAAAGAAGTATGCATGCATTCTCTCATGCACACACAGCTAGCGGTGGAAATGGCAGTTCCCTGCTGCATTTGTTTTCTTTTAAGGTTTAAATCTGTGTTAGTGCATCAGCAAGGACATTGTCCTGTCCTGGGATGTGGAACGTTTAGGTGACCTGGGAAGATTCAAATCCATCCTTATGGGGAAGTCTATCGAGGGTTAGATTTCTGAAATTTCCTCTGTTGGGAATCAGGCCTCAGCAGCGGTTCCGGAACTCAGTCTGTCCAACTCCTAATGAATTTTCCACCAAGAGATCTGGCGGTTTTACGATGGGGTTAGCACTCAAGGGATGAGTGATGGTCAAGCTGCCCTGGGCTATCTGCAGGGGAATGTGGGCATCTCACTCAGTGAGTGACAGGTCTTTTGATCATAGGGCTGAGCCGCTCTTGTCCAGCTTAGCTCTTCTCTGCCCACCTTGGTAACTTGTGGGTTCATTTGTTCAAACCTGTGGTTCAGTTGATTGTCAGGAGATTCGGGTGTTTTAATGGAACTTTGGCCTCTTTCAGGGATTCCGGTTCAGTGTCTGGCTCAGGCGCTAGCACGACTGGGATATTCCAACTTCTGTTGCTAGGTGCTTTTGGTTGGCACGGCAACAGGCTGCAGTCTGCTCCTGAACTTGGGTCAGTTTTTCTGGGCACTATAGATAGGAAGATGGTCTTCTGGAAGGGGCCTCTTCCATATCCATACCAGGTAGGGCTACAGTGCTGTAACCTGGTGGGTTGTCATGGATCACTTTAGATGCAGTTGGCAACACTGTCATTTGCCTTGTAATTCTGCATTAAAGTGGGTGAGTATGGGATCCAATCTGGTGGGAATCGCTCTGCTGGTCAGGTAATGGTAGGCTCTGAGTCTTTTGGGGCACTACTGCCCTCTGGCGGATGGTCAGCTCTCACTGTATCTCCTGGTGGCTTTTCAACTAAGTGAAGCATCACCCTCATCCTTTCTGGGCCAATTTGGGAACTTTCTTTGTCCCCAATTAGATTCACCATAAAGCTGTCAGCTAAATCAATCACTGGTTTCCTAGCTGGAGCCATTGGCTTTGGGAGAGGCATCTCACTCCCTATCTGCTCATCAGTTTGGGAACTCTCTTTGTCCCTATTTAATGTCAGAAAGAAGATTCCTTACCCTTTTCCTTTCCTGATTTAAAAGCTAGCCTTCCTTCAGGCTCTTCGGCTATATGGGGCATCTCCCTCACTATCTCTTTCCCTGCTCTGGGGCTTCTCTGGTCACTGTTTAATTCACAATATTCTGTGAGGCTGTTTCCTCTTTTAAATTCGCTGGCCTGGCTTCGGTCTTGCTACATTCGAGCAGGCCTCTCTCAATATTCATGGTTGCTAGTTCACTCTTCTGGGCCTCTGGACCTTCCCCAGCTTTCTGCTCTCCTGCCGATTTCTGCTGGTTGACGTTGGCCTCTTTCTCTCTCTGGCTAACACCTTTCTTCCAGCCAAAGAGGAAATCAATTCCTGCTGCTGATAGTTCAGGGAAATTCCTACTGTGACAGGGCCTGAAACAAGGTCACAATCCAGGTGGACCTTATGGAGGGATGCAAACACAGATCCTCCTCCCACTCCACTGATCAGGGCTTTGGCCTTCAGGGAGGACTAGTGGTGCAGGAGGAGGTGGGGGATAGGTTTAGGTTTCCTTTTAACATTAAGGACAGAGTGGCCCCTGTATCCTGGAGCAGTACAATGGACTTGCTACATTTTGGGACGGGTAGGGAGACACGGTTCCTGAAAGGACAAAACTCCAGAAGCCCTCAGAGAGTTTCTCCAGCTCAAGCACACACAGTGCCAAGCCCTGCAAAGTGTAAGTTTCTGTGGCGAGAGTCTCTGCCTGTTCTGCTGTACAACCCATTGGGGCACTCATTGGGGACTACTCATGTGGAGTCCTATTATACGGGCTTCCCTCATAATCTCCAGCACTCAAGTCTGGAAAGGCCTATCTTATTGCAATGAGTGTCCGAGGGTTCTCCTTTCAGGCTGTAGGAGGGCTTCTCGCACTCTCCTTTGCGTTTTTTTTTCTGGGTAGAGGGCCTTTCTATCTAGATCACCCTGCTTATCTTTCCAATGCTCATGGCAATAGTTTGGCAAGGGTCTTCCTGAGTTTCTAGGCCTATGGGTGAAATCATAGCTGTCTGCTCTGAGGGCTGTATCCCTAGCTGTGAGGGTTCTCAGCTCCTCCATGTGTGTCTGCTGGTTGGAGGGTAAGCGTTTTTAAATTCCTCTAACAATATCAACTCACACAACCCCTCATAGGTGCGTAGGATTCTTAGGGACCTTACCCATCGGTCAAATGCGATTTGCTTCAGCCGTTCGAACTCAATGTTGGTTTGTGTAGTCTTCTTACGAGTGTTCCAGAATTGCTGGCCATGTGCCTCTGGGACTAACTCATAGGCACTTAGGATGGTAACCTTGGTCTGCTCATAATTCATGGACACATCAGGAGTCAGCATGGAGTAGACCTCTTGGGCTCTCCCTGACAGCTGCTCTTGAACTAAAAATGTCCTGATCTCTTATGGCCATTTTAGCTGTCCTGCTACTTTCTCAAAAGTGGCAAAAAATGACTCCAGATCACTCCCTTTGAATTTGGGAATGAATTTAGCATACTTGAGGGCCTCAGGGAGTGGTTCTGAGTTAGAGAGACATAAGGGGTGCTGCCGGGTAGAGAGACATTTTCCCTCACAGCTGTCTGGCCTCTCGTTCACTTTGGGCCGCTAGCTCCATTTCCAATTTTCAGAGCTGGAATTCTCTTTCCCTTTCCTATCCCCTTGCTCTCTCTCTCTCTCTCTTCCCTTTCTCTCTCTCCTTCTCTCCTGAACTTCTTTTTCTCTCTCTTTTTCCCCTCTCCTGAAACTTTAGCTGCAGTCTGAGCTTTGGGGAGGAGATCCAGAGCCATGGTTGTGCTCTACATGTAACTGCTCTATCAGTGACATGAGATTCCAAATGTTCTACCAACAACTGGATCAATTCACTTCTCTTCACTTTACTGGGCAATTTTAACTCTACCTCCCTAGTGACAGCTTTCAATTGTTCTGTGCTAAGGACTGATAAAGTTACACCGTTCAAATTTCCTTGCTGGGCCCACATCTGGGCATCAAAAGTTTCCATTGTCTTAGTATTAGGGAAAAGGAATTTGCTGAGGTAATTTACATGGTTTAGAATTTGTTCCAACCACCCAGCTTGTTCCCTTTTGGTTTCCAATTGGCTCTTTTACATCAGATTTGGCTTGTGTCTACTTGGACTCTGGCCGAATTCAAATGGGTTATCCCAGATTTAAGCCTCCAATTTCTGTCATGGACAGGAGGGAAGTTAATTTAAACAACACTAATTTCTCCTCTCACCACCTGTCTGTAAACAGAATGGTGTTTTGGTTTGCTTCCCCCTTTATAAGCAGTGGCGTTCCCTGACTCCTCGGCTTTGGTATGATCCAATTTCTATTAATACCCGAACAGCAAACTCAAGATAGGATGAACTCAAAGGGTTAGATTATTTGCAAATGCTCAAATTCAGGAAGGGGGGAGGATCGCACCGTTGCCTCCTTTGCAGTCATACATTAAAAAGGGATATAGAAAAGAAAGATTTACAGTGCAGAGATCACAGAGAAAAGAAATGGTATGTCACGTGGGTTCCAAAGTCCAGAATCAAAGTCCATTGAGGTATTCCTTCATGGAAGTTTGGCAGGTTGAAAACCGATGCTGTATAATTCACTTTTCCGGTGGTGTTGATTTCACATGATGAGATGGGCATGCCGAGATGAAACATTCTTGTAGGCAATGATACAGAATTCTCAGTAGTAGCAGTGTAGATAGGGGCCATGTTTCCAAACCTGGACAGAGCCCTTTTTCTGTGAGGCTGCTTGTAGGATGGTAAACCACAGACTGAGATTTTGTAGTACAGCAAGGCAATATTACACAAGCTAGAGAGTTCCATATCACATAACTCCTACCTCTCCACATTGTCTTTGACAAAGGATGTTTTTTCAGTCATCTGGGCTCCCGAGATGGTTAAGTGTCTGAACCATTAAGAATTCAAAGGAATGCTGCGGGGCTCTTTGTCCTAGCAGAAGGTTATACTTCAGTTGGCCAGCCTCTGTTATGAAATGCAGATGGCCTTTGTAAAGTTATCTTTGAATTTGGTCCACAGGAGGTCTTTAGTGTCTCTTCAGAGATAATGAGGCACAAGTTTATCAGGCACTATCAAACGGCACTTGCTTAACAATAATCTGTTCACTGATGCTTAATTTGTGTTCCGTCAGGGTCACTCAGCTCCTGACTCATTACAGCCTTGGTTCAAGCATGGACCACAGTGCTGAACTCCAGAGGTGAGGTGAGATTGACTGCCCTTGACATCAAGGCAGTATTTGACAGTGTGGCATCATGGAATCCAAGCATAACTGGAGCCAATGGGAATCAAGGGGAAAAATCTCTGCTGGTTGGAGTCATATCAAGCACAAAGCAAATTGGTTGTGGTTGTTTGAGGTCAATCCTCTCAGTTCCAGGACATCACTGCAAGAGTTCCTTAGGGTAGTGTCACAGGTTCAACCATCTTCAGCTGCTTCATCAATGACTTTCCTTCCATCATAAGATCAGAAGTGAGGTTGTTCGCTGCTGATTGCACAATGTTCAGCACCATTCACGACTCCTCAGATACTGAAGCAGTTCATGTCCAAATGGAGCAAGACCTGGATAATATCCAGGCTTGGACTGGCAAGTGGCAAGTAACGTTCGTGCCACACAAGTGCCAAGCAATGACCATCTCCTACAAGAGCGAATCTAACCATTGACCCTTAATATTCAATGGCATTACCATTGCTGAATCCACCACTACCAACACCCTGGGAGTTACCATTGACCAGAAACTGAACTGGGTTAGCCATATATATACTATGGCTACAAGAGCAGGTCAGAGGCTAGGTATCTTACGGTGAGTAACTCACCTCCTGACTCCCCAAAGCCTGTCCACCATCTACAAGGCACAAGTCAGGAGTGTGATGGAATACTCTCCCCTTGCCTGGATAAGTGTAGCTCCCATAACATTCAAGAAGTTTGACATTCCACGACAAAGCAGCCCACTTGATTGGCACTCCATCCACAAACATTCACTCCCTCTACCACTGATGCACAGTGGCAGCAGTGTGTACCATCTACAAGATGTACTGCAAGAACTCACTAAGCCTCCTTAAATAACACCTTCCAAACCCACGGTTACTACCACCTAGAAGGACATGGGTACGCCACCACCTGGAAGTTCCCCTCCAAGCCACTCACCATCCTGACTTGGAAGTATATCATCATTCCTGTCGTTGTCACTGTCACTGGGTCAAAATCGCAGAACACCTTCCCTAACAGCACTGTGGGTGTTCCTACACCACATGGACTGCAGCGGTTCAAGAAGACAGCTCACCACCACCTTCTCAAGGGCAATTAGGGATGGAGAATTAATGCTGGACTAGTCAGCAATGCCCACATCCCATGAATAAAAAAAAAAGTTTCTTCCATGCTGCCAAGGTGGCTCCTTTTGCTCGATGGTCACAGACAGCTATAGCTTCAGCCATGTTAAAGGATCTTTTTCCAGATTTAAAAATTTTAGGAGTAGCCATAAGGATATCTATATCTATTTTGTAAAAAGAATATATATCGGGTGAGGTCTCAGTCCCCTCACAATTCCTAGATAAATTCTGACATCAAGCAAAAATATAGCTTAAGGCATAGAGCAGATTGAAGTAGTTAAGTCTGCAGGTTAAAGAGGCATGGGTGACAGTTAAAGCAGCAATTGGACTGGCGCAGGGGTGGGAATGGACGATGATACCGAGGTGGAAGTATGTGACGGAGATCCATGGAGTTAGAGGTTCAGCTCAGGTCACATAGGACATTGAAGTTGTGAAGAGTCTGGTTCACCCTGGGGCAATTATGGAAGATGGAATTAGTGACATGAGTATATATTTTGTGGCTGGAACTAAGGACAGTGGCTTTAGTCTTCAGAAAGAAGTTGCAACCTAGCCAAGGCAACATATTCTATAAAGTCTGACAATACAGATGCAATTTGAGGATGATGGAGTGGTTGAGAGTTGGAGTTGGCCATCATCAGCATACAAGCACATACTAATCCCAAGTCTGCCATTGATGCTGTGAAAGTGCAGCATGTAGATGAGGAAGAAAAGGTTCCAAAGGATAATTTTTTGAGGGAATATGGAGGCAACAGAGAAGTTTGTGGGAAGAGGAGCCATCGCTGGAGATGTTCTGGTTACAATCAGATAGTTAGTACTGGAAGCAAGCAAGGACACTCCCAGCAAGCTGGACAACTGAGGAGAGGCATTAGTGGTGGATGGTGTGATTGACTGTGTCAAAGGCTGCAAAAAAACCTAGGAAGATCAGGAAAGATAATGTATCATGGTCACAGTCATATAGAATGTTGATCATGATTTTGGATAGAGCCATTTGAGAGTTGTGGCAAAAATCTGATTGGATAGTTTCAAACAGAGTTGAACGAAAGATGTACATGAATTTGAAAGGTAAAACTTGTTCATGGACTTTGGAGAGGAAAGACGGTTTGGAAATGGAATAGTTATTTTCAAGGATGGATTCAGGATGGGTTTTGAGGAGAGGGTGACAACAATAATTTTGAAATGGAGGAGGACTCTATCTGAGTAGAGGAAACCATTTTCAATTTAACTGGCCTGAGGGCCAGAAAAGGCATTCAGGTGGTCAGTAGTTGAGTGGGATTGGGTTCAAAGATATAGCAGGTGGGTTTAGTGGATGGGAAGAGTTCATAACATATGTGGAGGAGTTGGGAGATGAACTGGAGAGAGATATGGGTTATGATAAGGGCAATAGAGAATAAGGCAGAGGTTTGGTTAATAGGCAAGATGAATGGGAGCACCAGCAGAGGCAGGTAAACACTAGTCCAGGTGATAAAGGAATCCATGCATCCCTTGCACTTTATGTTGGAGGTGAGGGTAAAGGCAACAAGGTAGAGGAGATTAATGAGATGGTTGGTAGTTATCATTGCCCTCCAGTGTAATTCTTAAAAAAGAGGGTGGTTTTGTCAGTGGAAGTGCCTCCTTATAGTACTTGAAGTGATACAGCCAGGTCTGGCAACGAAAGGCTAAGCCAATTTTGCATTGAGTACACTCAGTCTGCAGCATTTGGCCTTGAGAAAGTGAATATGAGAATCATAGCAAGGGAATGTGTGAGATGGCACAGTAAAGATTGTGCTGGGGACAAGGGTATTAAATGTGAAACACCTATAATGTGGGACCATCCAGAGTCTACTGATAGTGATAACGGTATTTCAAGCTAAGTTGTAATTCCAATCAGAAAGTGCACTGAATCTAAGCGGTGATTTGCCACAGCAGACATCTACCATTTCTACCCCGAAGTTAGTGGAGCACTTGGGTCAAGGCTGCGACGACTACATGGAAATAGCATAGTAATAAATGACTTTGAATTGATAAACATGTGCACCAGTATGAAGTCTCAAGTCAAGTCAAAGAACCTGAGAGGGGTTGCAGTGTTCATGGAGATAAGGATATGGCGATTTAACAATGTAAAGGCTCAAAAAAATGGAATCCCATGGGCAGGATTTTTAGGTTGGCGTGTGGGCATGATCAGCGGGCTCGGGAGCAGCTGGGAAATGGATCGCCGCCTGTGATCAGCCCCCGACCTCGATTTCATGCTGGCTGGCCAATTAGCCAGCGTGAAGCGTACGCTGAAACGCTCAGCACTGCCGGGGTAGGGGTGGGAGGCAAGTGGGCGCTGACGTTAGCATGGGCGTGGGCAAGCGCTGAATGAAAGCTCCCTGAAAATCATGAAAAAAATGTCCACGCATCACAGTCACCTGAACCTATGCATGATGAAAATTCTGTCCATACATTTTTATTTATTTTATATTTAATAATGGAAACCTCATCCTGCCCTTGGACGAGGCTTCATCAAAAGTGCAAAGTCCGCAGATTCGCCCAGTCCGCCAACCGTGAGGTTGGACGGACCACGAAAAATCGGGGACAATTGGAGCTTTAACGACTTTAATTGTCTTTTTAATTGTCGGCGGGCGTGCTTCCAACACACGCACGCGCCTGTCGACTGAAATATCACGTGAGCGCAGGATGACGTTGGCATGCTCGCCTGACATCATCTCGTACAACTTCATGTCTGGTTGAGTCGGGCATGCGCCTGCATGCCAACCGAAAAATTCTGCCCCATTTGAACATTGTGTTAGAACTGTATGAGCCACAACAAATCGTTTATAAGGAAATATGGGAGCCTAGGGATTGCCAGAGGTTACGATGAACGGGTGTGAAGAAGCCGTTATGGTAGAAGTGATAACAATATACATTTCTATGCCACTCAATATATACCGATCTATGGCACTCACTACATACAGAGATATTTCATATTGTTTTACAGGGTGGTGGATAGTGAGTGGATGCAGGAAGGTATAAAGTCAAGAGGGGAATACAGTACAGTTTACAGGCGGTTTCTGAGCAGGATTTTGAGGTGACAATATGGTGAAATTAAAGGAACATACGAACATACAAACAAGGAGCAGGAATAGGTCATTCAGCCCCGTGATCCTGTTCCCCCATTTAATAAGATCATGGCTGATCTGATAGTCACCTCAAATCTGCATCCCACCTACCCCCGATAACCTATCACCCCCTTGCTTACCAAGAATCTATCCACCTCTGTGTTAAAAATATTCAAAGACTGCGTCCACTGCCTTTTCAGGAAGAGAGTTCCAAAGTCTCACGAACCTCTGAGAGAAAAAATTTCACCTCATCACTGTTTTAAATGGGTGACCCCTTATTTCTAAACAGTGACCCCTAGTTCTAGATTCCCCCACAAGAGGAAACATCCTCTGCATCTACCCTGTCAAGATCCCTCAGGATCTCATATGTTTCAATCAAGTCGCCTCTTACTCTTCCAAACTCCAGCCAATACAAGCCTAGCCTGTCTAACTTTTCCTCATAAGACAACCCACCCATTCGAGGTATTGGTCTGGTAAACCTTCTCTGAATTGCTTCCAACACATTTACATCCTTCCTTAAATAAGGCAACTAATACTATGCACAGTACTCCAGATGTGTTCTCACTAGTGCTTTGTATAAGTGAAGCATAACCTCCCTTTTTGTATTCAATTCCTCTTGCAATAAACGATAACATTCTAATGGCTTTCCTAATTACTTGCTGTACCTGCATACTAGCCTTTTGCAATTCATGCACAAAGACACCCAGATCCTTCTGCATCTCAGAGCCCTGCAACCTCTCACCATTTAGATAATATGCTTCTCTTTTATTCTTCCAACCAAAATGGACAATTTCATATTTTCCCACGTTATACTCCATTTGCTGGATCTATATCTTTTTATAGCCTCCTTTTGTCCTCTTCAAAAATTACTGTCCTACTTATCTTTAAGTCAGCAAATTTGGCAACCATCCCATCCATCCCTTCATCCAAGTCACTTATACAAATTGTAATCAGTTGCGGTCCCAGCACTTATCCATGTAGCACACCACTCGTTACATCTTCCCAACCTGAAAATGACCCACTTATGCCTACTCTCTGCTTCCTTGTGGTAATCTGAGGTGCAATGCACCTTTAAGACAATGTGAGCAGATTGACCACATGATTGTGTTACCCAATTTCTGTGTAGCATGGGCTACAATGTTAATCAGTAGTTCAGAATAGGGTCTGGTTGGAGAAGCACACATTATGTTAGTGCTGTGTTACTTGTGTTAATAAATGGCATGTGCTTTATCTTACATTGTTCTCTGCACCTGCACTATCTTGTTGACCAACTCACTCGCCAATGGATAGGTGCGCAACTGTGTTTGCTGAGCAAAGTGACCCGACAGAAGGAACATAACATTCCTGTTAGCCAGCCAATCTTCTATCCATGCCAATAGGTTACCTTCTATACCATGAGCTTTTATTTTCCACAATAACCTTTGATGTGGTACTTTATCAAATGCCTTCTGGAAATCTAAGTACACTACATCCACCAGTTCCCCTTCATCTACAACACATATTACTTCCTCAAAGAACTCCAATAAGTTGGGTAAACATGATTCCCAATTTTCAAAACCATGTTGACTTTGCTTGATTACCTTGAACTTATCCAAATGCCCTGCTATAGCTTCTTTAATAATAGCTACTAACATTTTCCAATGACAGGTGTTAAGCTAACTGGCCTGTAGTTTCCTGCTTCTTGTCTCTCTCCCTTTATGAATAATGGAGTTACACTTGCAATCTTCCAATCTAATGGAACCTTCCCTGATTCTAGGGAGATATGGAAAATTTTAAAAATATATCAACTCTCTTACTAGACACTTCTTTTAAGACCCTAGTATGAAGTCCATCAGGACCCAGGCACTTGTCAGCCCGCAGCTCCAACAATTTACTCAGTATTACTTCTCTGGTGATTGTAATTTTCCTGAGTTCCTCCATCCTTTCCAATTCCTGATTCATAGCTGCTTCTGGAATGTTACTTGTATCCTCTACAGTGAAAACTGATGCAAAATACCTGTTTGATTCATCTGCCATTTCCTTTTTGTCCATTATCAATTCTCCAGACTCACTTTCTATAGGATCAACGCTCACTTTGTTAACTTGTTTCTTTTTAAAATATTTATAGAAACTCTTATTATTTGTTTTTATATTTCTGGCTAGCTTTCTCTCATACTCTAATTTTTCCCTCCTTATTAATCTTTTAGTCATTCTTTGCTATTCCTTATGTTCTGTCCAATCTTCTGTCCTTCCACCTGTCTTTGCACAATTATATACTTTTTCTTTAAGTTTGATACTATCTTTAACCTTTCTAATTAACCATGGATGGTGTGTCCATCCCTTGGACTTTTTCTTACTCGTTGGAATGTATCTATTCTGTGCATTCTGAAATATCCCCTTAAATGTTTGCCACTGCATCTCTATTGACCTATCCCTTAACCTAATTTGCCAATTCACTTTAGCCAGCTCTGCTTTCATGCCCTTGTAATTGCCCTTATTTAAGTTTAAAAACATACAGTGGAATCGTCCCAGATTTGCACTGTGCCGTAGTGGGTGGGCAAAAAGGTGCTTTACCTATCGGCCACGATGGCGGGTTTTCACACCGTATCATCCCAAACCCGCCACGTTATCTATGCATTCTCGGGAAACATGCCATTTCCATGGCTCTGATTCACCTGCCACGCTGTCATCTCACTGCTTCACCACGCCAGGCACCACCTTTAAAGTACAGCCGCGCTCAGTTCTTCCAGCTCAGGACTGTTGCAAGGAAGACATGGCCCTGAAAGGCAAGAAGACTGCAGTCCCGAGTGCACCTTGGACACCATGGAGACCCGCTGTGATGTTCTCTACCTCCACTCTGGCAGCAGGAGGGGCAGCAACATTACCACTCCGGCTTGGTAGACAATGGCAGTGGTGATCAGTGCCAATGCTGCAGAGAAGAGGTTGGCCATCCAATGCAGATAAAGGATGAATGATCTCATCCGTGCAGCCAGGGTGAGGCAACCATCTCATCACTCTAAACTCACACACTGAAGCCCATCACACATTCACTGGCATCTCACTCATTGCCAGCTCAAGGGACATCACCGCTCACTCTCTCACACATACCCTCACACCTCCATCTGGCCTCATCTCCTCTGGAGACTGCCTCCTCAGCCCTCACCATCTTGAGATCAACATGTGCCCCCACATACACCCTGGGATACTTTCCTTCTCCAGTACAGCCTTTGCCCTGAAGCCTCTTCCCTTGCCTCAGGTGACTTCTCCCCTTTTGCCAAACAAGCCCTAGCCCTGCAGCCATTGAAAAGCCCCCCCACATATGGCACATCTGGTAGGTATAGACGTGCTGTGAGCCCTCCTGAAAGTGATGTGGCGCTGTCTGTGAAGCCTGACACTGATGACTGCAAATGCTGACTGAAGCAAGGTAGGCAAACAAACCTTGAAGTTTTGAGTGAAGTGCAGCCTGCCAGGTACACGTCGCTTATGTGCTGTTATGAAACACGTTGACGTGTTTTTCCGCCGATTTGGGCGGATGAGCCAGTTTAGGGGGGGAGGTCGATTCCAGTGGGCAGGCTAATAATGATATGCTGAGGTTCAAGATGTTTGATGACGGAGGACGTGGCCCGCCATCAATGGATTGAGTGGACGATCGCAAACTGGTTTCACACCATCATGAAACTGATCGCGCCATGTTGTCCGCTCACACCAACAAACATGCCCGACACCAATGGGCATGGAAAATCCTGGCCATCGTCTTGGACCCACTCCTCTCTCCCTCAAGCTGAATATAAAATTCAATCATATTATGGTCACTACTACCTAGGGGCGCCCTCACTATGAGATCATTAATTAATCCCATCACATTGCACAATACCAGGTCTAGTATAGCCTATTCTCCGGTTGGCTCCAGAACGTGCTGTTCTAAGAAATTATCCTGGAAACATTCTATGAACTCCTCATCTAGGCTACTTTTGCCCACGTACTTTTCCACTCTATAAACAGATTAAAATGTCCCATGATTATCGTCTTGCCTTTCTGACAATCTCCCGTTATTTCTTCCTTTATGCTCCATCCTACCATGTGGTTACTATTAGGGAGCGTGTACATGACTTTCACAAGTGACTTCTTGCCTTTATCATTTCTCATCTCTACCCAAACCGTTTCCACATCCTGGTTTTCTGAACTTAGGTCATCCCTCTCTATTGTGCTAATGCCATCATTAATTAACAGAGCCACTCCTCTGCCTTTTCCTCACTTCCTGACCTTTGAGATTCTTCTTCTTAACTTGGTGCCTAAGTCCTCATGCTGACTATGCAGAACCTCCTTCTTTGTCCTGCCTATGTTGTTGGTACCTACTTGGACCACAATGACTGGGTCATCCCCCACACACTGCAAGTTCCTCTCCAGCCCTGAGCAGATACCCCGAATCCTGGCACCGGGCAGGCAAAACTGCCGCCTGGCCTGACATTCTTTGCTGCAGGGAATGGTGTCAATCCCTCTGACTATTCTGTCACTACTACCACTACATTCCTTGTAACACTGCCTGCTTGAATGGCTTCCTGTACTACAGTGCTATGTCCAGTTAGTTCATCCACCCTGCAGCCCCCACTCTCATCCAAACAAGCTGAAAAAACCTGAAACCTGTTGGACAATTGAAAGGGCTGAAGCTTCTGCACTCCTGCCCTCTGGGCCGTCTCACCTGCCTCGCTTGCAGTCACAGCTTCCTGTCCCTTGACCACTGACCAAATCAGAAGACTCTATCCTAAGGGGTGTGACTGTCTGCTGGAATAAAGTGTTCAGGTAACTTTCTCTCTCCTGATATGATGCAATGTCTGCAGCTTAGCCTTCAGTTCAGTAACTCGGAGCCAAATGATGGTGGTGTCTAAGCCATGGAGGCTTTTTAGCGGTCCCTTCACATTGAGGATACCCTCCATCATGTTGTGTGGCACTACCGCCATGCTAAATAGGATAGATTTTGAACGGATCTAGCAACTCAAGACTGGGCAACAGTTAGACACTATGGGCCAACAGCAGCAGCAGAATTGTACTTAACCACAATCTGTAATCTCATGGTCCATCATATCCTCCACTCTATAATTAACACCAAGCCAGGGGATTAACCCAGATTCAATGAAGAGTGCAAGAGGGCATGCCAGGAGCAGCACCAGGCATACCTAAAAATGAGGTGTCAACCTGGTGAAATTACAACACAGGACTACTTGCATGCCAACCAGCATAAGCAACAAGTGATGGACAGAGCTAAGTGATCCCTTAACCAATGGATCAGATCTAAGCTCTGCAGTGCTGCCACACCCTGCCATGAATGGTGGTGGACAATTAAACAACTCAATGGAGGAGGAGGCCCCACAAATATCCCCATCCTCAATAATGGGGGTACCCAGCACATCAGTTCAAAAGATAAGGCTGAAGCATTTGCTACAATCTTCAGCCAGCAATGCCAAGTAGATGATCCATCTCGACATCCTCTGGAGGTCTCCGACATCACAGATGCCAGTCTTCAGTTAGAACACATCCAAGCTGGCCAATTACTGCCCCATCAGTCTACTCTCGATCATCAGTAAAGTGATGGAAGGGGTCATCAACAGTGCTATCAAGCGGCACTTGCTTAGCAATAACCTGCTCACTGATGCTCAGTTTGGGTTCCATCAGGCCCACTCAGCTCCTGACATCATTACGGCCTTGGTTCAAACATGGACAAAAGAGCCAAACTCCGGAAGTGAGGTGAGAGTTACTGCCTTGACATCAAGGCCGCATTTGACCAAGTGTGGCATCAAGGAGCCCTGACAAAACAGGAATCAGTGGGGATCAGGGGGGAAACCCTCTGCTAGTTGGAGTCATGCCTAGCAGGAAGAAAGATGGTTGTGGCTGTTGGAGGTCAATCATCTTGGCTCCAGGACATTACTGTAGGATTTCCTTAAAGTAGTGTCCTAGGACCAACCATCTCCAGCTGCTTCATCAATGATATTCCTTCCATCATAAGGTCAGAAATGGGGATGTTTGCTGATAATTGCACAATGTTCAGCACCATTCATAACTCCTCAGATAGTGAAGCAGTCCATGGCCAACTGCAGCAAGACCTAGACGACATCTGAGCTTGGGCTGACAAGTGGCAAGTAACATTCGCGACCATCTCCAGCAAGAGAGAATCTAACCATCGCCCCTTGATTATCAATGGAATTACCAATCTGAAACCCCCACTATCAACATCCTGGGGATTATCATTGAGCAGAAACTGAACTGGACTAGCTATATAAATACTATGGCTACAAGAGCAGGTCAGAGGCTAGAACCTCCTGACTCCCCAAAGCCAGTGCACAATCTACAAGGCACAAGTCAGGAGTGTGATGGAAAACTCTCCCCTTGCCTGGATGAGTGCAGCTCCAACAACATTCAAGGAGCTTGACACCATCCAGGACAAAGCAGCCCGCTTGATTGGCACCCCATCCACAAACATTCACTCCCTCCACCACCAACGTACAGTGGCAGCAGTATGTACATCTACAAGATGCACTGCAGAAACACACTAAGGCTCCTTCGACAGCACCTTCCAAACCCACAACCACTGCCATCTAGAAGGACAAGGGAAGCAGATGCATGGGAACACCACCACCTGGAAGTTCCCCTCCAAGCCACACACCATCCTGACTTGGAAATATATTGCCGTTCCTTCACTATCACTAGGTCAAAATCCTGGAACTCCCTCCATAACAGCACTGTGGGTGTACCTACACCACATGGACTGCAGTGGTTCAAGAAGGCAGCTCACCACCTTCTCAAGGGCAATTAGGGATGGGCAATAAATACTGGCCTAGCCAGCAAATCCCACACCCCATGAATGAATAAAAAAGAAATACAGTACTTACAATACTGATAAAACTAATAATACCAGTTACTGGTTTACCTGCTCTTTCTGCTGCACCAAAATGGAAATCAAATACTGGAGGCTGAAAAAGAGGAAAAAAAGCACCTCCTCCCTGCCCTTCACCGAACTCCCCACTCAGCACACTTTACTTCTTGCAGTAAACCTTCCTAAAGCACCTCTTTCCCCCTATGCACTGAATTCCCACTTTGAACCAAATTCCCAAATATACTCACTTGGTCTCCGCCTCACTCAGGCCGAAGATTCCAGGAGGTTGAGGTAATGTTGATGAGGGAATGGCTGACTGTGATGGAATGGAGAATGAGAAGAAGGCTGAGGTTGGAGGACTGGAGGGTACAGCAGGGGTGGAGGAGATTGTAGACAAAAGGAGGGGTGAGGCCAGAGGGGGATCTGAAAATGAGAACAGATAAGGCTCACAAGGAAGACGGAGCTCCCATGAAATATTGGATTAGGTATGGGTACCAAGGTGGGGAAGATACATAAAGAACAGAAAAAATTGAGCAGGATTCAGACACATCTAAAAATGCAAAAATACCATTTCTGACAGAGCCTGTGAAATTCTACTCCTGTAAACTAGATCACTGTGGTTCAATGGTTTCATGTATAGATTGTCTTTGAAGTGCCAGTGAGCCTTAAGTTGTTCCTTTAGGTGAAATATTTTGGTTTGGAAGTGTGAATCATTCACCAATCAATATGCGCCTCCTAGTTATCAACCATGTTTTAGACAAACTTGTTTTAAAATAGCACCTCATCTCAATATGTCTCTAATTCTTGAACTTAATGAAATTCAATATACAGATAAAGCCATAAGTTCTGCTACCACATTAAGGCACAGGCCAAGTGATATTTATTCCATTGTCCTCTAAGGACACATGTGGCATTAGCAGATAATTTCATGTATAACTAAGTTTTATATATAATATACTGTTCCCGATAACTTATTGTTAAAGGTGATTGTACACTGCTCTGCTTTTTCCTGTAATCCTAAAGATTTAAATATATATACACTTACATATTGATTACCTCATGTTGTTTTATGTTCTAGAAGCATTTTATGCAAATACTTTGTGCAGGCCTTGCCTTATAAGACATGATGTTCTGCTCTAGCGACATCGTGAATGAAACTTAATTCCATCACATGAGGCAAATTGTACACCATCATAGAATAATTATCACGTGGTTGATGCTGCTATCTTTAGCGCCCGTCTCCATTCCCAACCCCATCAGAACCTAAAAATCCTGCCCCAAGTCTCTATAGTGGGGCTTAAACTCACAACCTTCAGACTCAAGAGTGCTACCACTGAGATATAACTGTTTGAGCCCATCACCGTTTTAAAAATTTGGTAATGTTTAAGCATTTAAATGTCACCTTTTATCAGATTCGGTGTGCTGCTGTTTCTGGCTTTGAATGAATAATGTATTCAGCATTGACTGTGGCAATATTTGACTACACTAGTTGCATATTCTTTAACAATACAATCAAGTTGCGTAGTTTCACATAGCACAGCACCTGCACAAATGGAAAAAAATGCTTGACCTTTTGAGGCTTATCTTTTATTCACCTCACAGTGACTATTTTAATTCATTATCCATTATATGTTCTCGTGAAGTATTCAATAACATGGCAGATAATTATAAATGGTACTCTCAGTTTATAAATAAGGATTATAATAATATACAGTGTTCATTATGGATCATTTTTAATTATAGCCTTTTATCAAATTGTAAAATAGTTGCATTAATGGAATTCAATGTCTCTTTCATTACTCAAAGATATAATTAGTAGTTAGATTATTCACTTTATCTGTTCTGATTGGTTAACCAATTGACATTAATCCTCCAATGAGTCTGCAGGAACACTACTAAACTTTGACCCTGATTTTAATTCCCCCCCAACCTGGTGGAAATCAGGTGAAGAGGAGCAGTTAAACTGAGGACAGCAGCTTGCCAACTTTGAAATCCCTGTCTTTTAGCCATGCGCCAATGTTAATTTGCTCTTTACAGCAGGCAAGCTGGATACCTGCAGAAAGGTAGTGAGATCCTGCTATAAATAATGATGCTGGAGACCTCAACCAGCCCCTCACCCCTCCCCTGCCCCAATCAAGTCCAGAATCCATATTACCGGGGCCTGATGCCCAAGGATCCCTAGTTGCAGCCACTTGCCATTCGAATTCCAGTTCCTTTCCAAGCTCTGTCAGGCAGTGAATCTTGCCGGATTGAGACATGAATCAGAGAAAATTTATGGAAATGAAGAAAGGCTGGGTCTCAAATCCTCAGCAAGGACTGGGTGTGCCACCAGCTTCAGGGCTCACATGCATTGGTTCCTCAACCCCATTAATGTCCCCGACTAAATGATGTGAATTTGAAGCCTGTATTGCAAGCAACCTGTCCACAATGGTAATGCTCCAGCCTCCAGTAAGTCCAAAATAAGCAGTCTGTCCCTTTCCTGGATGGAAACAGTCATTGGTAGACCGTTTGTTTATAATACACCTTTTAATTCAAATGATATATTCTTCTAATGCAGGGCCCAATCAAGGATTAGCTTCCTCGCTATCTAATCATTTGACAGATCCCATGCAGGTTCTACATCCCAATCACTTTACTGAGTAACAAAATTCCCATTGTACGGGAACCACATATCCATGTTGGCTGATACGAGATTACACTCCCTGTGTATAGCAGTCATTCAATGGGTCGGGAAACTTATTCCTTTGATCTGCCTTCTGCCTTTTAGAGCTGTGCAGTTGAAATGAGGAAGGCTCATTATACTGTTCAGGGTTTCTGTTCAATTCAATTTTTTTGTTGTTCCCTTAATTGCTCCAACTCCTAGTTAACTTTTGGAAGGGTATAACATCCTGAGGATACAACTTATGGAACAAAGCAAGCAGCAAAAAGAAAAAAACAAAGGCATGAAGAAAAGAAAATCCGCATGCACTCATTTAAGTATTTTTGCAATTCAAAGTTGCCCGAATGAGAAACTTCTCTCCATTTTGGTGACACAAGAGCTCCACTTAGAGAAAGGAAGTTCTGCTCTTTAGGCCCATTCAAATTCTCAGGCTCTGCTTTGTGAAGTCCCAGTGGGGACTGTCACTGATCTTTAAGTCGCACAAATAGATTTTCAATAGCACAAGATGCAGCAATATTACTGGCAAGATGCTGGAACTAGGACAAAAAACTGACTGTGCAGTAATGCAGTAATGAATCATGAACCAATCACACTGCCACCAGCAGTCAGAGAGAACAAAACCCTGTCTAAGTTCCCGACAAACTACCACAGACACTGTTGTTACGTTAGCATTTTGGTGCCACAATACGAAGCACAGAGAAATAAAAAAGGGACCCAACAGATAAGTAGAAAAACTATTTGCTTCCTTTTTCTTTTCTTTTGATTCCCTAAAACAGAGTTTCCTCCATGGCTTAACCCCTCCTTATTTCTGTAACCTCCTTCAATGCTTCAAGAACTCTGTTTTTCAAATTCAGGCCTCTTGTGCATTCTGCACTTCCTTCGTTCACTCATTGGCATCCATGCCTTCAGCTGGGTGAAGGTCCTAAGCTTTGGAAATCTCCCCCTAACCCTCTCTTCATCTCTACCTCCCTCCTCCTTGAAGATATTCCTTAAAACCTGCCTGATTGAGCAAGCTTTTGGTTCCCTGTCCAAATGTCTTCCTTAGCTCAACGTCAATTCTTGTCTGATAATGCTCCTGTGAAGCATCTTGGGATGTTTTACTGTGTGGAACTGGTTTTCCAGAAAAAAACACTGAGAGCTTGGTAAACTAACCCATTTAAAAAGATTTGGAATGTCTGGTCAGGTATAAAATTGAAATTTATAGGGCAAGTATAAATATAGATACCATGGAAATGCAATGATTCCTATGGGTTGGGATTATCTCTGGAACACAACCAAGTTTGAAGAACATGCATTTGACCTGCTAAAATAAATGAGATAAAAATTATGTTAAAGTTGTGCAAATAGGATAGTTTCACTATTAGTCACTAAAATTAAGTTAGACTCATCAGGGCATTTATGGAGAAGTTTGCCTGAGGAGTAGGGTGAAGCCTTTGACAAAGCAGATTGTACATGGCCTATAAAAGAAGTGGGTGAATGAAAGGACCTTTTCCATGTTCTGTACTTTGCTAGGTTTTTTTGAGCCCCATCCAGAGGCCCTTGTCATATTACAGCATATCACATCAAAACATCAATCATAGGCCCATATTTTAAAAATCCAAAAAGAATTCAATCATATCAAACTTAGAGGTGTGGCAAACCATGAGAATGATGCCAATTCGACTGCAATAGCACATAATTAGGCTAGCAGAATGGGCAGACAAGTGACAGATGGAATTTAAGACACAGAAGTGTGAGGAGATGATGCATTTTGCTAGAAGGCAAAATAGACTTAATTGCACAGTTGTAAATTTTGTGCAGGGGCAGAGGGACCTGGACTTCATTCAAGTGCATAGATCTTTGGAGGTAGCAGGACATATTGAGAAAGTAGTTTGCAAAGCAAATGGGATTTTGGGCTTCATAAATAGAAGTATTGAGTACAAAAGCAGGAAGTTATGCTGAACCTTTATAAAGCTTTGGTTAGGACACAACTTGAAATATTGCATTCAGTTCTGGTCACTCCACTTTAGGAAAAATGTGAGGGTCCTTGAGCAGGTGCAGAGGAGAATTAACCAGAATGGTTTCAGGGATGAGATATTTTAGCTCCAAGGTTGGGTTGGATAATCTGGGTTTATTCTCCTTGGAGCAAAGGAGATTGAGGGGAGATTGTACAAGATTATTATTACAAGTTAAGATAAGGTAGACAAAAGAAAAGGCATTCCCATTAGCTGATAGTACAAAGTCTAAGGGACACAGATTTCAGGTTTTGGGCTGAACATACAGGGGGGATATGAGGAAGAACATTTTTACGCTGTGAGTTGTAATGTCCGGAACTCACCACATGCAAGGGTGGTGGAAGTGAAGATTTACTTCAAAAGGAGACTGACTGGATTGCTCTACAGTGAACCAGAATGGACTTGATGGGCTGAATGTCCTCCTTCTGTACCATAGTAACTCTATGGTCAGGACCTTATGGAATCTAGAGGAGTAGGATGGGGGCAGGGGTGACTGAAAAATCGATGGGAGAGTGAGGTGGTGGTATGCCCATTGTCTTCCTGTTAGTGAGCTGGTGGTGTACCCATTGTCTTCCTGTTAGTGAGGTGGTGGTATACCCATTGTCTTCCTGTTAGTGAGGTGGTGGTGTGCCCATTGTCTTCCTGTTAGTGAGTTGGTGGTGTACCCATTGTCTTCCTGTTAGTGAGGTGGTGGTGTGCCCATTGTCTTCTTGTTAGTGAGCTGGTGGTATACCCATTGTCTTCCTGTTAGTGAGCTGGTGGTATACCCATTGTCTTCCTGTTAGTGAGGTGGTGGTGTACACATTGTCTTCCTGTTAGTGAGGTGGTGGTATACCCATTGTCTTCCTGTTAGTGAGGTGGTGGTATACCCATTGTCTTCCTGTTAGTGAGGTGGTGGTGTACCCATTGTCTTCCTGTTAGTGAGGTGGTGGTGTGCCCATTGTCTTCCTGTTAGTGAGGTGGTGGTGTGCCCATTGTCTTCCTGTTAGTGAGTTGGTGGTGTACCCATTGTCTTCCTGTTAGTGAGGTGGTGGTGTACCCACTGTCTTCCTGTTAGTGAGGTGGTGGTGTACCCATTGTCTTCCTGTTAGTGAGGTGGTGGTATACCCATTGTCTTCCTGTTAGTGAGGTGGTGGTGTACCCATTGTCTTCCTGTTAGTGAGGTGGTGGTGTACCCATTGTCTTCCTGTTAGTGAGGTGGTGGTGTGCCCATTGTCTTCCTGTTAGTGAGGTGGTGGTGTGCCCATTGTCTACCTGTTAGTGAGGTGGTGGTGTACCCATTGTCTTCCTGTTAGTGAGGTGGTGGTGTACCCATTGTCTTCCTGTTAGTGAGATGGTGGTGTACGCATTGTCTTCCTGTTACTGCTGGCATTTTACCAGTGGAGGGGAAGGTTGCAGATGCACACCCCCCCAACAACGCCCAAAGGCCAGTTGAGGCCCCTAAGTGGCCAATTAAGGGCTTCTTCCTGCCGCCACTAGCATTTTACAAGTGGTGGGTGGGCCCTCCACCATGTTTGGAATCTGCCAGATAAAACCATCGCCCCACCCCGCCACTGCCTTCAACCACCACCTCTCTCCATTTTTTGGCACCTGCCTGACTGACCACGGTAACTCTGACCCCACTTCTCTAGGTCCCAGGGCAGCATACTTGAAGCTGCTCTGGGCCAGGTACAGTCCAAGGAGTGGCCACTGCCCTCACTCGCTTGGCTGGGCCTGAAGAGCTGCCAGCCCTCTGATTGGCTGGCAGCTCCTGGAGGTGGCATCTCCTCCCTTAAAGAGATGGGAGTCCCGGTGGCAGCTGACTTGTTGCCTAATGGACATAAAATCCGGTCAGGGGTCCCAGAAATGGCTGAGATGGGGTTACCCCTGACTGTCAAGCTTGTGGAGAGGGACACTACTACCCCATAAAATCCTGGCCTATAACTCTATAATGCTGTATGCAGCATTGGATGAGCTAGCTCTTTGAAGACTCAGTGAGATGCTGTCATGAGTGAGTGGGATATTGCTCCCAAAAGTGAATGAGTTAGATCTCTCAAGGGTGAGTGAGTTCTCTGTCCTAAGGCCAAATGAGATACCTCGCCCAAACTACAGCAGGATAACGGGGGTCTTCTGGCGGTATTGTTGGTCAACCAATGAAAGAAGAAAGCAAGAAAGATTTGCACTTATATAGCAGCTTGACTTTGGGATGTTCCAGAACACTTTACCACCAATGAAACACTTTTTGAATTGCAACCACTATTGTAATGTAAAAATTGGGGCAGCCTATCGCAGCAAGCTCCAACAAACAGCAATGAGATAAATGACCACATACATGACATAGTCTATGTATTTGTACATACCAAATTCCATTGTCCTCTATGCTATATGGTTTAACATAAACCATTGTTACGGTCACACCATATGCCCATAAAGATTATTGGGACATGGGCACTTCACTTTTAAAAAGCAACGTGGGATGTGGACACTGTATCTTCATAAAATGGACTCTAGAGAGTTAGGTGACTTATATTTTGGTTGCTGTATGGAAAGAGACAAAAATTCTGAACATACCTCTGGGAAGTTACTTAAAATGCAAATGGCCATTCCAGGTGCTGTTTGACTACCTTCACCTTTTCAATGGAAGAGGCTTAAAATGACAATATTTGCCTGACTCGCTGGCCCCATGAAGATGGGCTTTCAAATAAAGACATTTTAGGAGGCTAATCCTAGCTGGAATGTTGATAGGATATCATTCACTCCTCATTGTGTTTCAATCATATCTGCCATCAACCCATTGTGTGAACAATGAAATATATTGATACTGTCATCACATGACTGAAACTGGCTAGAGATAGACAATACTTTATTGATCTACAAGGACAGCCCAACAGGTCAGTCTGGGGTATAAAGACTAGACTCTCACTCAACACAAAGAGGGAACGCTGTCTCACCTTAGGAGAGAACTGGGGCTTATTCATTTTATCTGCAAGGTTATATTTCTTCACCACAGAGGCTCGACCACATCTTTACCTGAAAAGCCAGACACTTCCAGCCTTCTTTGTTTTCAGTGCACCAAGAGAGAACCCTTCAGGCCTGCAATGTTTCAACCACCATGTTAAAGACTGCGTGAAGAAGTGACCTGTTTCTTTTTTTTAACCTTTCAAATAATTTAAGTGCACATTGAATCTTTAGAAATCACCTTTTCTTGTGTGTGTGTGTGTGTTTGTGTGTGTGTGTTTGTGTGTGTGTATGTGTGTGTGTGTTTGTGTGTGTGTGTGTGTTTGTGTTTGTGTGTGTGTGCTTGTGTATGTGTTTGTGTGTGCTTGTGTGTGTGCTTGTGTGTGTGTTTGTGTGTGTGTGTGTTTGTGTGTGTGTGCTTGTGTGTGTGTGTGTGTTTGTGTGTGTGTGTGTTTGTGTGTGTGTTTGTGTGTGTTTGTGTGTGTGTGTGTTTGTGTGTGTGTGTGTGTGTTTGTGTGTGTGTTTGTTTGAGGAATGAGTGTTGTTGCGTTTACGTTTCAGTTGTGAAAAATAAATGTTTATCCTTTCTTTTGATTTAAACTTACAAGAAAACCTGTTTTGTGTCTATTCTTTAAAGCCACAGCACTAAAAATGGAAAAGACACTTCTCAAAAATACATCTTGTTGAGGTCAGCTGAGAGGTGAGAAAAAGGGTAAAATTATTTCACATCCCTTCCTATCCATAACCCAATTGAATAGGTCAAAGTCTCCAGCAACATAGTGGACAAAGGGATTTGGTGTGGATAGATTAAACATTCAAATGCTAATATTTTGCACAGGGTAATCTCATAGTTTAGGTGAAAATGTATAGCCAATATTCTGTTTTACAATAGTAACATTCCTTCAATGAACAATCAGCTTAAAAACTCAATGAAATCTACAGAAATTTCTCAATAATGAATTGAATGGGTAAGACATATCGATTGTGCTGTGCTACATTTACATTTGTGATTAATGTCACACAGACCACAGGCTGGTGTCATCCCAGGCAAAAAAATCTTCAATCGCAGCTTTTAGTTGTGAAGTACTCATCACAATGGTTTATAACATTCTCGTACTAGGTAAATGGAAGGTTCTTACATGGATTGTTAAAGGAACATCACTGTGATTTGTTTGAGTATTGTAGACACTGGCAGCACTCAAAACCTCATTATCAGCCTAAGAGAGGCAAGAAGGCAGAAGTAGGTATCTAAAGGATTGGTGTTGATAACTATAAAGACTGAATAAAATGGTGCGATCCCTTAGCCAAGTTTTCAGCACTTTAATGGCCTAACAGTAAACTTTTCGAACTTGTTTTAAGCCCAACCTATCCTATCACAAGTAGCACTGCGTAAAGACCACTGAAAGTCATCATTTGAATGAAGTAGGTCAAGGTTTTCCTTGGGGATGAGAAACTAGCCTGTTTTACACTCTCATGCCCGCCTCACAATCCAGTTGTTCAAAATGGCTACCCATGTGTTCTATTCATTGTGTAGCCTGTGCTGAAACACAGAATTAGACTAGTAAAGATATACACTTGTAGAAAATGTAGTAATAAATTCTTCACAGCAGCTTCCTTGTGTCATCATAAAGCAGACAAGTGTCTCCCTCTCACTAACCCCACCCCGCCCGCCCCCCACCACCCCAATGGCTCGATGACTTTGTGCAATGAGAAGCTGAGCAACACCCAATAGGTTCAATCACCATTCTATCCCGAGTTAGCTAATCTCATCTCAGACAGTGATACCGAATCCGATTATTAGGTTCTAATCTAGAACTGCCTGATAGGGTACTGGAAGCAAATACAATGATAGCTTTCAATGGTATCACAAATTTATAGAAATCCACTCTGCCCCATCCTACCTATGAAATGAAGGAATGCTTGGTGCTGACACTTGGCTCTTGAGAAGGATGAAAAAGTAAAAAGAAAGAACTTGCATTTATATAGTGCCTTTCACAACCAGTGGATGCCCCAGAGTACTCTACAACCAATTAAATATTTTTGGTGTGAGGCCACTGTTGAAATCTAGGAACTCCAGGGTACAATTTGCACACAGCAAAGTCCTACGAACAGTAATGTAATAATGACCGGGTAACCTGTTTTAGCAATGTTGGTTGAGAGGTAAATATTGGCCAGGATAGTGGGGAGAACTCCCCTATTTTTCTGAGAATAGTGTCATGAGACCTTAAAGGCAGATGTTTAACATCTCAGTTTAACATCTCATCTGAAAGACAACACCTCTAACAGTGTAGTGCCCCCTTGGCGTTGCACTGGGAGTTTCAGCCTGTATTATGTGCTGAAGCCCTTGGTGTTAAGCTGTAGTTTATGCATAAATATAACATTTGCTGGTTTAAACGGAAAGCAATAATGTGGCTGTGGTGAGGTTGCTCATATTTCTCTGTTAAATGCAAAGCAAATGGAACAGACAGAATAACAGATGAAAACAAGTGCAATATTGATTTCACTGGATACACAAGCAAGTTCTGCAAAACTCAGTCATGAGGTGAGAAAAAAGTAAATCTATACCAGACAACATCATCTGTTATCCTCATAAACAAAAAGTAAAAATAACTGAATTCACCAGAAAGGAACCTTGAAAACTTTGGCTATCTTTGTGTTGCAGGAATGGGAAATAGTTTCATATAAGTTTTAGTGCTTGCTATACCACACTGGTAAAATTAGGTTTTACTGAGTGAGTGCGATACTAAACCTTATCACATTACTTTCAACCCCTAGTGTAAAATGTGGGCTGCACCCCAACCGCCCCACCCCGCCCCCACCAACCCCCCCCCCCCCCACCCCGCCCCACTACGAATGGGCGCAGTGTGAACTGCTCATGTTCCACCCATTTGTACCTGAAAATTCAAATCAGGACCCCACAACAAGTGTAGGACCTCAATTTGCATGTATACGCTCCTGAAGGGGGAGAAAATTGCAAGTCCATGAGGAAAGGGCCAGTGAGTAGAACTAATTAAATTAATCTTTCAGGAAACTGGCACAAACACAACAGCTCAAATGACCGCCTTCTGTGATCTAGCCATTCTATGATTCTGCATCATCACAGAATGGAGAAAGGTGCCTGGCGACCCACCCAATTTGGAGATTATGCCAATGAACGTAGTTAAGGAGTCCATTGTCAGCTTATTGAGGGTTAGTTTGGGATTTAATTCCATGGGGACACCCTTGCGATGCCTCTGGCTTCCTCCTCCATGGCAGCTACGATATGGGGATAGGGCACTTCTGCTCTCTCACAGCCCTTTCTCTGGCTCTTTTCCTCTGCAAGGACTAAAGAAAGAGAGAGAAATAAGGCACTGCTGGCCTCTGTGACCAAGGGCCAATGGCACATTGGCATAGGAAGTTACATGTATCAATGCTACCAAGTCCTCAACAACACTAGGGCCCTGAGCCTTGTTGAGGGGTCAGTAAGTACCTTGGGCACACACCGCCCTTGTTTAGGAGTGGCATGCACCCTCAGGCTCCTCAGCTGGTCTGACTGCTAAAGGTTGTATACCCAGGGGCCTGTTATCAGGATCTAGCGTTGCACCCATCTTGCCAAAGCAAAGAATGTCATTCAAGCTTTTCCAGCACTGGGACCACATTCCCATGGACCACAATTCTGCTTCTGATTGTCTCGACCACCTGCAGCCATTCCAGCTTTGCTTGGCTGGGTGGCCTACTCCTTCCACCCTTTGGATAGAGAACCCCTCTACTTCCCTCACTGCCTGCAGGATATCTTCCCTACCTTTGCCCCACTATTAATGACAGGGCTTATATCTGTTGTAAGGTGCTGGACATAGTTTGGTAGGTCTTATTAAGGTATTTGTAGTGTGGGTTAATTCAACAATACGTATTTATTAACGACTAGAAACTATATATATAGGTACAGTAAAAGTCCAAACCAGGAGCTGTCTCCATCCTTGCTTCTACACACGGCTCTGTCCAACACCACACTGACCCTGAGGTATGGGTTATGTGTTCTCTTACATCATTATGTGGGCAGTACTGTACTCAGTCCCACCTTAACCTGACCTTATATTACATTATATTGCATTATATTATATTATATCATATTATATTCTATTACCTTGTGCCAGACCTTATATTGCACCTCCCCATAAGTCTTTATCCAAAGTATTTACAAGGACTTGTGCTCCAGAACTTGCCATGCCCCTAGCCAGCTGTTCCAGTACAGCGACATCACTGGCATCTACCCGACTATGTGGAAAATTGCCCAGGCATATCCTTTAAACAAAAAGCAGGACAAATCCAACCCAGCCAATTACCACCCCATCAGTCTACTCTCGATCATCAGTAAAGTAATGGAAGGGGTGATCAACAGTGTCATCAAGCGCCACT
The DNA here is from genome assembly GCF_964194155.1 of Cetorhinus maximus. Taxonomy (NCBI): domain Eukaryota; kingdom Metazoa; phylum Chordata; class Chondrichthyes; order Lamniformes; family Cetorhinidae; genus Cetorhinus; species Cetorhinus maximus. The sequence goes on along the minus strand of NC_135881.1, from coordinate 171,594,817 downwards.
TGCTTAGCAATAAGCTGCTCACTGATGCCCAGTTTGGGTTCTGCCATAGCCACTCAGCTCCTGACCTCATTACAGCCTTGTTTCAAACATGGACAAAAGAGCTGAACTCCCGAGGTGAGAGTGACTGCGCTTGGCATCAAGTCTGCATTTGACTGAGTGTGGCACCAAGGAGCCCTAGCAAAACTGGAGTCAATGGAAATCAGGGGGAAAGCTCTCCCCTGGTTTGAGTCATACCTAGCACAAAGGAAGATGGTTATGGTTGTTGGAAGTCAGTTATCTCAGCTCCAGGTCATCACTGCAGGAGTTCCTCAGGGTAGTGACCTCAGCCCAACCATCTTCAGCTGCTTCATCAACAACCTTCCTTTCAGCATAAGGTCAGAAGTGGGGATGTTCACTGATGATTGCACAATGTTCAGCACCATTCACGACTCCTCAGATACTGAAGCAGCCCATGTCCGAATGCAGCAAGTGGCAAGTAACATTCGCACTACACAAGTGCCAGACAATGACCATCTCCTACAAGAGAGAAACCAGCCATCACCCCTTGATGTTCATTGGCATTACCATCACTGAATCCCCCACTATCAACATCCTGGGGGTTACCATTGACCAGAAACTGAACTGGACTAGTCATATAAACACTGTGGTTACTACAGCAGGTCAGAGGCTAGGAATCGTGTAACGAGTAACTCACCTCTTGACTCCCCAAAGCCTGTCCACCATCTACAAGGCACAAGTCAGGAATATGATGGAATACTCCCCACTTGCCTGGATGAGTGCAGCCCCCACAACACTCAAGTAACTTGACACTGTCCAGGACAAAGCAGCCCGCTTGATTGGCACCACATCCACAAATATTCACTCCCTCCACCACCAACACACAGTAGCAGCAGTGTGTACCATCTACAAGACGCACTGTAGGAATTCACCAAGGCTCCTTCGACAGCACCTTCCAAACCCACAACCTCTACCATCTAGAAGGACAAGGGCAGCAGATAGATGGGAGCTCCACCACCTGGAAGTCACTCACCACCTTGACTTAGAAATATATCGCCGTTCCTTCACTGTCATTGCGTGAAAATACTGGAACTCCCTTCCTAACAGCACTGTGGGTGTACCTACACCACATGGACTGCAGCAATTCAAGAAGGCAGCTCGCCACCACCTACTCAAGGGCAACTAGGGGTGGGCAATAAATGCTGGCCCAGCCAGTGAAGCCCACATCCTGTGAATGAATTTTTAAAAAGCTATCCCTGTTTATTCCACGTATTTACACCATTGCTACTACCCCATCTCTCCCTTCAAGTCTCTTGAGCTCATAGGTTCAGGCAGTCTGGAGGCCTTATAACCCTTCAATATCTTGTTCTCACTACTGTCGGAGGAGAGGTAGGCTCTGTCACTGCAGGCATACTTTTTGAATCGGAGGTTGTTCTGGCATCTGGGTGTCTTTTTATCCTTGTTTTCCCTTCTTTGGTATTGAATTGCTCATTGTTGGTTCTGCCAATTGTAGTAATGGATGGCAGTTGGTTTAGTGCCACTGTTTATGAGGTGCACAAAGTCTAGGTAATTTCGAAAGTGTTTTTCTCATCTTCCTTCACACGGCTCACCATGATGCATGCTGGGATAGAAGATAGCTCTTCCTGTTGTGTGATGTGCTGTCATCAGTGGATGGTTGCTACTCGGTTCCAGCATCATTTGTGGCACTGTCATGCTGGCTGGGGATTGCAGCACCTGTCCTGTGGTTTCAGTTTTACCTCCCCAACCTACGTCAGGGCTGGAGATTGAGGCTGTTTTTGTTGCTGGTTCGTCTCTTGACTGTTATCTACTCAATGTATCATGGTATCCATCTGAGTGGTTGGCTGATCTGACCAATGAAGGGCTTCTGACACCTGTAACAAAAGTGAACAAATGTACTCTGCAAAGAGAGAAAACAATTCGGTGCTGAAGTTCCAGTCAAGAGAATCTTTCTTGTTGGAGCGCTTGGGAACTTGCAGTTCTGTGTAATTATGACAGTGGTTGTCTTGATATCTTCTACCATTTTAAGGAGATTCAGGGCTACACAGGCACCTGGTTATGGATGACATATATCAGCTCGAAGATTTGTTTGCCACCATACCTTAATGGTTCCAGAATCGTGCCTCTGACCGGAAGGCAGATACCCCTGGGTGCATAAAGTGGTGTGTCAGTTGTTTGTAGTCAGAGGTCTCTCAGCCATGGTTCTTTGTCTGATAGGACCGTAACACTGGCTCCCGTGTCCAACTTAAAATTTGTGAGATGCCTATTAACTAACACATGCCAGAACAAAAATCCAGGGTCTTTGACCTCACCCAAGAAACATGGTTGTGTGTCCTCCTGGTGTGTTGTCTCAACCTTGTGAATCCTCTTGGGATCTTCTTTGCATTCTGATGTTTTGGCTTTGCGCAGCTTCTCGAAGTGTCCTATTCAGTTACATTGTAAGCATTGGGCTGAAATCTCTGGACATTGATCAATCCTGTGGGGGAGCTTTGCTCCAGAGCACTGGCATGTCGCTGTATTGGTCAGTTAGGGTATTGCTTCCCTTAGCCTGGAATGTCCCTGTTTCTGTGCTGTTTCACAAACTGGACAGTGGGATTTACCTTGTACTACATTTTGCTTCTTTCCCTCGATATGGATCTATGCTGCAAGTAGATTTCAGATTGCCTGACAATCCGGATGGCGTTCTCAAGGGTTAGATCTTCCTTCATTTGAAGCATGTCTGAGAGGGTGTAATTTGCCACTCCTACTACTGTTCTATCCCTGATTAGCCCAGATTCCAGGTCACTGTAATCACAGCCTTCAGCGATTCTGTACAGTTCATTAATGACATGTTCTCCAGGCTGATGGACAGGTTTATTAAATTTAACCCTTTCAAGGATTTTGCTACTTCTGAAGTTAAAATAAGCATTCAATGATTTTAGAACTTCACCAAATTTTGCAGATGATTCGTTGATTCCCTCTCTAGCTGTTATATTGTTGGCTATCGGGCCTACTGTACAGTGTGTTTACTTGTTCAGCTTCCATCTTTTTATCCAGACCTGAAGCAATCATGTATCCAGGTATCTCTTTCTTCAAATTCCCCAATTTTGTGATTGATCTGGGCCTTGGTTAAGTCCAAAGTGATCTGGATTTCTGATCCATGATTAAACTTTCAGCTTCAGGTTCAGCTGTAAGAGGTTTCCGAAAATCTAAGATGGTGCTGCCAGACACTTCTGCACAAAGGGTTTTCCCCATGCTTGCCAATTTTGGTGGGCTCCCGCAGTAATGGTATTAGTGATCTCAGTGGGTAAATGTTTTCAACAATGGCTGCCTGGACCAACTGGTTAGAGTCTTCCCTGTTTTGGCACAATGTTCTCGGGTCTTTGAAACATTGAATCCCGGCTTTTGTTGGGTTTTTAAGCTGCCTACTCAGTTGTGATTCATTTTTTAGTTAATTATTATTTTTCTTTGTTTGGAGCGAGCTTGGCTGCCACATGTTCAGACTGGACTTGGGAATCGGGTTTCTCGGACTGCGATTTGAAGTGCAAATTTCTGACCATTGTAGTGTTTAATTCTTTTCAGGATCTGTGCTATCCAGGAATTTTAAATTTTTAGCTCACCCCTGATATGTCTGCTGACTCTGCACACTCTGGGTATTGAAGCTGGACTTCCAGAGGATACAATGGAGCCTTCTGCTGCAGTGAGGAATTCAAGCTCTGACTCAGCTTTCAAGCCTTTCTTTGGAGCATTTCTCTGGTGATTTCCTTCTGGGCCTTTGCTTCTTGAGCTTTTCTTCAACTCAGAATGCCTCTTTGATTTTTCTTTTCTTCTGTTTTCCAGGATTTTAATTTTCTTCTGCAATCTCTGCGAGATTTTGAGTTATTCCATTTGCTGCCACCATGTTGTAAGGTGTAGTTTTGTGGGTCTTATTAAGGTATTCATGGACTTAGGTAATTCAACAGTAAGCATTTATTAACTACTAGAAACCATATACATTAGTGTGTACCATCTACAAGATGCACTGCAGGAACTCACCAAGCCTCCTTAGGCAGCACCTTTCAAACCCACGACCACAAGAAGGACAAGACCAGCAAACACATGGGAACACCACCACCTTGAAGTTCCCCTCCAAGCTACACACCATCCTGACTTGGAAATATATTGCTGTTCCTTCACTGTCACTGGGTCAAAACCCTGGAACTCCCTCCCTAAAAGCACTGTGGGTGTACTTATGCCACATGGGCTGTAGCAGGTCAAGAAGGCAGCTCACCACCACCTTCTCAAGTGCAATTAGGGATGGGCAATAAATGCTGGCCTAGACAGTGAAGCCCACACCCCATGAATGAATAAAAAAAAAGAGGTACAGTAAAGGTCTAAGCTAGAAGCTGTCTCCATGCTTGCTTCCACACATGGCTCTGTCCAACAGCACACTGACCCCTATGTGTAGGTCATGTGTTGTCTTGCATCACTGTGTGGATGGTACAGTACTCAGTCCCACGTAAACCCTTTTTGTCTCGACCCTTATACTACATTATCCGTCTCAGTCTATTTCCTGGAACTCCTTCCCTAAAGTCCTCTGTATCTCCCCTTCTCTCTCTTCCTTCAAAGACCTTCAAAAAGCCCACCTTTTCAACTGAAATTTTAGAGACACCTACTGACTAACTTCTTACTCTATTTGTTTGGCATTTCATTGTCTTATTCACTTCCATTTGTGAGCACCTTGTTGTCTATGTTAAATAATTATATAGATATAGGTTATTATTGTTGAACACAAGAGGCAGTCGGTGTTCTGTTGGAGTACGCTCCATTATGAAATGTCCTTTAGTCAGTCAGTGACATTGCCTACCCTCCTGCCGTTCTCTGATTACTGTTTATAGGGGTCATTGTAGCTACAGGGCATTTGAATATTTGATGCAACTCATATTTATTCACCTGACATTATTAAGTATTTCACATCAGAAATTCCAACACATTTCTTAACGCATTAAGTAACTCTCGCACACATTTGCCATTTGTGCTGGCTATAACTGCTGCACTTAATTCTTTTGTGTCACAAGTTTTTATGTGCTTGGCATCTTAAACCTTGCTTAATCCCTTAAGTATTTCTGGTTAGCCCTAGAACCCAACTTACACCTGTAAAAGTATGCGGTGCTCTCCTTTACACCTTTACAGGCAGAACGCCTGATCACAGCAGGTGACTACAATGAGCCAATGGTACAAGAAGTAGACGGCTGTCATTACTTTTATGAACAGTGTAAAAGGGCATAGCAATAACAGACCTATACCTTTCTATATCAGCTGAAGAAATTACCCTGTGAAGGGAAAACTGCCATAATACTGTCATCTCAAATAGCCCTCAGGACTTTGATCTGCAGAAAAAAAGAGATAAAGCAGCCCATGAATCATTTCCTACAGCATACAATCACTCCTTGGTATATTTGGATGCAAAAAGTAGCAGACGGAGCAAAGGCTTAGCACCAAGGCAACATGCTGAAAATGCCAACACAAAGGTTGTTTGTGCTGTGAAACCAATATGAAAATAGGCCTGCAGGGGTGAAAATTATGCTCACATTCCTGGGGGAATATGAAAAATCTGCCTGTGTGGTCCAAAGACAAATGTCTAAATGTTCTGCAGAAAGGAAAAATACCTCCTTTCCTGTTTAACTTTGAGTGGAGCTTCACATCCGAGACACCAACAAGACTATCCACGTCTATCTCCTTAGCATCACACCAATAGGGTTGCCAACTACGTTCCCTCTGATATTCCTTTGCTGCTCACAGCCTGTTGGTTGTACTGTGCAATGCGCCTTAAAATTGCCACCTTAAAAGAGCCTCTGCTTGTGAAGGCTATGTTTGCTCCTGTGGGACGCATTCCTGATTGTTCTGTGCTCGCGCACCCGTTCAGTTCAGAGGGAAAGTGGTTGGTTTCTCTCCAGAATTACCCTGGGCTTTTGAGGAATTAAAGATTAACCTCCTGGACACTGCTGCAAGGAACCAGGAGAAAAATTAGAGGTGCATTACAAGGTAATTTGTTGATTTATAAAAAAAAAATTTCTTTGAACACTGTTGTGTATGGGTTACGAAAATTTAGGAGATAGGAAACAAAGGCTGCTTGACCACATGGGACAATTGGAGGTATGAGGTCATGTGATAAAACCTCCAGGAACACACCAAACCAGAGTTAGCAATCCTAAACCTGCCTCCACCTCCTACTTACTCGCACAGTTGCTGAGACTTTCATTCATGTCCTTGTCATCTCCAGGCTCTACTCTCCTGCCTAATTTTGCCTAAACTATATTGCATCCATAACCTTGGGCTGAATTGTTAGGCCCCAATGGAAGCAAATATGTGGGCAGCTGGGTACCTAAATTCACATCTCCGGCCAGCGTGTCAGTTCCCCAGGTTCATCCTGTCCTGCGGGGTCATTTTCCTGGAGATGGGGTAGGATGGGGGCTGGGATTCCCACCTGCAAGTGGCAGGTAGGCAATTGACTTCATTAAAGGTCTATTGATGCCACCTCCCCACCCCTACAATCCTTAATTGTAAAGTGAACCCAGCCTCAAGCCACCAATTGGCCAGGGAAAATCCCAGGTGTCTGTTCCCCAACACAGCACAGGCTTCTGACCTCCATTTGACCATGACGGTGAGGTTCTAGAGCCCACGGTGAAAATCCGTCCTCCTATCACATACGTCCTTGCATACATCACATCATCCACTCCCATCACCTTTGTCCTCACTGACTTACTTTGGTTCCCCATGCTGCAATGCAACACATTTAAAATCCTTTTCCTCACCTGCATGTCCTCACTCCTCCCTAATTCCATGGCCCATCGAGCATACACCCTTATTCATCTGACTCTGGTCTTTTTTATAAATTCTACCTTGCTCCATGTTCACTTGTTGAACCTTTAACTACTTCTGGCCCACATGCTAAACTCTCTCTCTAAATCCCTCTTCTTTTGTTACATCATTCTCCACCTTTAAAAAAAAACTCCTTGAAACCTATTTCTTGCACTTTTGGTTAGCTCTCTTATCGACTCTTCTCTTTTCATTGCTTAATGCTCATTGCGCTTCTGTGAAATACCTTGTGACAGCTTATTGCATTAAAGGTGCGATTTAAGTGCAACTGATTGTTGGTGCTGATGTAAGTCCACTCTAGCATACATAATGTGGAGAATTTTGACCTGGAGGAGCACATGGAGGGCGGTGGGGTGGTGAGGAGTTAAAAATAGTAAAACCAGAAATCAGGTTGGTGATCGTGGGGGTGGTTTTAGCAATGGGGCAGGCTGGGGTGGCAGTTGGAGTGTGGGTTCGGTGATGGAAGCCTTTGATCGTGAGAGTTTAGTGAGATGGAATCAGTGATTGCAGGGGTGTTGGAGGCGGTGGGTTTTGATAATCAATGGGGGTGCTCATTAATGGGGCATATGGGGGGGTAGATTGTAGCGATGGGGCAGGGGGTGGTGTTTACAGTGTAGCTTGTTGGGCTTGGATGAAATATGTTTGCTTCACCTGGCTCACAAGTAGTATGAAGGCACTTACTTGATGGATCCAATCCTTCCTGTCTCATTTTACTTGTCCCTTGTTCCACATTCCCCTTAGTTCAGAAAACCCAACCGATTATGGTTAAAAATATAAACTTCATTCAAATAGAGGCACACAGCCTTTTTAAATGGTTTCAATGACCAACTAACCTCTTGGGAACTGATTTGTCTCTTACCCTTCATCCCAACTCTCTAAAGATCAAAAGAGGGTAGGTTCAAGGTTGTTTAGGTTCCTGTTTCAGATTTTTAACATTTTAACCTCCCCTTTACTGTCTTGTGCTTTAATATCAAAGCACATCTTTTTCTTTTAATTCAGTTTTCCCTATTGACCTTTATCCATGGTCCCCAATAAGTAGCTTGCATGTTTTGGCTTTTAGCGGAATATATTTCTCTTGAACACTATGGGTTTCCTTTTAATAAATTTACCATTGTTTTTCTGTCTCTAGTTTTTAATTTTTTTCTAGTTTAGCTATTTTAGTTCCACACCCATTCCCTCCTAATTTGCTCTTTTCCAATCTATTATCTTAGACTTTGTCCAACATATGTCACTCCTGATCCTGATCTTGAACCTTACTATATTGATCACTACGTGTCACTCACGGTGTTAGTGCCCATTCATAATATTTAAATTCTCTGGCAGGTCAGCAGCAGAGATCACCAGTGGCCATGTTCTGGGCATGACTCCCAGGGCTGTGCCATGGTGATAGCCTTGGCAGAATGGGTAACACTCTCACCTCTAAGGCAGGAGTTTGTTGATTCCTTCTAGACACTTAAGTATAAAATCCAGGCTGACACTTCAAGGTAGTACTGATGGAGTGTTGCCTTGTCAAAGTGTCATATTTTGGTTGTGTCATTAAACTGAGGCCCTAGCTGGAATTTTCCAGCCCCGTCATGGCGGGAGCCACCGCAGGAGATTTGGTGGCCCAGCCAAAAGTCCATTGACTTACGGTGGGACCGAATGATCCCAGTGGCGGGCGGAGCCGGAAAATCCCACCCCACCTGTCCTGTCAAGTGGACATCAAAGATCCTTTGCTGAAGCAGTGGAGTTCTTCCTGGTTGCCCAGCCAATATTTATCCTTCAACTAATAACAATAAAACAAAATACTGTAACCTTCTCCTTGCTGTTTTTGGGGCCTTGCTGTGGGCAAATGGGCTCCTACACTACAAAAGACTACATTTTAAATGTACTTCATTGGCTGTAAAGTGCTCTGGAAAATCTGAGGCCATGAAAGATACTAAATAAATGCAAGTTCTTTCTTTCTTGAGCAAGTTTAGTGATATTACTTTTTTCATTTCCGCAAGGAAATGATAAAGATTGCACTGATGATAGATACAACACCAGCAAAGCTGACAGCAAATCCATCTCTCTACTCTGGAGACACTCCAGTGACTTAAGGGAATTACCCTGACCCCCATCTGAAAAATTGTTTTCATTCAAATTCATTGTAGTTTTTCTATTAATTTTGTGCAAGTAGTGGTCACTTCCATCGCTTTTTTTTCCCACCCATTTCATTTCTAGTTCAAACAGTCTTTTATAAACTAACCTGAGAACTATCTCAGAGATTACAGTTTGGAAAGCTGGTACAAACAAAAAAACATTATGATGAATTTTTTCTCCTTGTGTCACAAAGCCATAACATTGATCTCTACTCAAGTCTTAAAAGAAAATAGTTTTGCAAAGGGCAACAGTATTAAGCCGAGCACTTCAATCAAACTGCTTCACTTCTATTCTATTCTGCACTAGCTCCGTGTTCATTGCTGCTTAGGTGAAAAAAATGTTCAGCTCTGTATTGCAGTCATCCTTCATCTTAATGAGCATATGCACTCATGCAGAGCCACAATAAAGGGAATAAAATAACACAATGTGTGAGCTTTAGCAGCTTAAATCAAAGGACTTGTTCTGCAGCATTAAATTTGATCAGCAGTCAGAGGTGGCAAGTGCCTCAACAGAATTAGAAGAGGACTCTGTGGTACAATGTCTCTGACCCGTAAGTAGGATTGCCTAGTCTGGTTGCACATATTCCTGGAGTTTTCATCAGATGTCCTCCTACCTTCAATTGCCTATCCTCTGTGCTCCTAACATCGGCCACACAATACATCCAAACTCACAGCGAGCTGATTTCCCATGCCAGCTGGAAAGCTCTTTGGTTGACTCTTGACTGTCAGTCAAAACAACCCTATTCCCCATCTTCAATCTTTTTAGAATTGTTCAAAAACATTTATAAAGCTGTTTATCTTAATGCCCTGTATGCACATGCTCCTCAGTTGCTCACAGCAGTGTCCTGGAGATTGATATTCAGTTCCCAGAGACTCCAGGATATCCTAGAGGGATAGCAAGCTGACTTGTAACTGACTTGATTCCTATGTCCTTGTCCTGCTCAGCTTGTCATGATGTACAAGTGTGCTCAACAAATTTAAAATAGGGAGTTGTACTAAAATATATTTTAATGACAAATCCATATTATATTCAATGTGGAAACCCCTCTGTATGTTTATATTTGCTATTACATGGACATCAAAATATGAAGATTAAGTTTATTGGAATTAGTTGTATTCATTGCTTTATAATATATAATAAAAACAGAGACTACCATGCCAGAGTGGGGCCCCTGAGTCACATCAGGCGATGTTTAACACAGAGTTGACCACCATCATCTCACGAGAGGGAAAACTGCCAATCAGGACTTCCAAAGTACTCCACAGCAAATTAATTACCTATGAAGTTCAGTTACTGATGTTATGTGGACAAACACAGCAATCATTTTGCAAAGAGCAAAGACCCTCAAACAGAAAATGAATGAATGATATATATTTTGTTTTTGCCAGTTTTGGTTGAAAAATGAATATTGATCAGGATGCTCGAATCTTTTTAAATAATGCAATGGGATCATGTACATCCACCTGAGCAGATGAATGGTTAATGCTTCATCCAAAAGATGAAGTCTGACAATCTGGTATTCCCTCTGCACTGCACCAAGTATCAGCTTAGAATCAGTGCTCAATTTATACAGGGTCTGAACCAACAACTTTCTGACTCATCAGTAAGATCTAATTTAATCTAGTTTACAAAAATTGACTTAACTGGCTCCTGACTCAAGTCATTGTTCATATCATAGAGTGCATTCAAATGCAAGCTGAATACAACTTCTCAGAGTTCAACCCCATGACCTCTTAATTTCAGTTCATGCATCAGTGATATTAATTTGGTCTCTCAGAACACACTGGGGATTAATGCTCTGTTCTATAAGGTGCTAAGAAGCAGGACCACTCCATTCATTTCTTATTTGGAAGTTCTAGGTTTCAGGTGGACAGTCTGTGAGACGTATAGTGACTGGAAAGGAGAATTAATCCCCTCAAATGGAAAGGAGAAAAAGAACAAAGGAAAAGTCACTCAAACCAGCTGAGTGCATCTCTTCCAAAAGGCAGCTGAAATAACAAAGCTCTGAAGATCAATCTTTCATTCTGGTTCTGGTACAAATCTTCTGCTTGACAACTTGACCAGACACCAGCTCAGGTTGGGCGTTAGTATCCTGGCTTCCAATTGGATTGAGTACCTTTGTAGCACTAGCTCTTGGGCACTCGTTTCACTACAGCTGCAAATTTTCATACTCCCGAAATTGATAATTTGACTACAAAACAGGGAAAATAAATCTTGTTTTCACTGTTATTGAAAGAAGAAAGCAGCCTGTGTGCATTAAAGCTGCACGCAGAATGACTTCCTCATGCAGTGGCAAACGCCAAAAAGTTCCTTTTTTATTCAGTATTGTAATATGGGCATCATTGGTAAGGCTGGTATTTATTGCCCATCTGGGTGGCCTGGTAATCATCTTGATACAACTGAATGGTGACAACTGAGTGGCATAAAAGACCATTTAGAGATCAGTTAAAATGCAACCATGGTAACATGGGATTGGAGCCAGATGTAAACTAGTCCAGGTAATGTCATCAGGTTTCTACAATAAAAGACGTTAGTGAATCATTAGGTGGGGGTTTCACAACAATTGATCAGTTTTATATCAATTTTTTATTACCAGATTTTTTAAAATTAAATTCAAATTCTCAAATTGCTGTGATGGGATTTGAGCTCAGATTGTCTGGATTATTCATCCAGTACCATAATCACTACACTTGCACAAATGGCTTGAATAATGGGAAGAAAATATATAAATGGGACTGCCTACAGCACATTCCTATTGACGAAGGTGCTTGTGATGGCCTTTCTCTTGAATGTATAAATGGAAGCAAACACAGCTGAATCCATATCCTGCCCTCAATGGGCGTGGACAAGCTTTTTTATTCTTCAAAGTGATTTGCCAATGCTGGCTCATGGCTGAATCATATTTTTTCAACTCCTGTCACCCCATTTCATTCAATCCTGCCCATGTCATTCAATCCTGCCCATGTCAATAAATATAGTAAACACTTCAATGAAACAATGAATAGATCAAAACATCTAGACATCCCCATAAACAAACGTTTCTTTCAGAAATGATTTTTCCCTGCCGTTTCCTGGCAGGTGACTTGCTTATCTGTGCTAATAATTGTTCTTTACACCGATTAGTTCTTTCACACTCTTATCTCGCAAACCGCATATATCTATATTCCGCCTGATGGCTGCTGCAGTGACCTTTTCATCCAAATGCTGAATGAAGGATAGGGTTGGGGGCGTGGAGGGGCTTGGTGTGGTGGTGTTGTATTGTCATGGAAAATTCTCTTGTCTCTTGTTTTTCAATTGAGGTTTTTATTGGTTTAATTCACTTTGCATTTGTGACACTGGATGAGTAATTCAGAGGCCAGAGACACGAACTCAAGTCTCACCACTGCAACTGGGAAATTCATATTCAAATAAATCTGGAATAAAATGCTAGTATTAGTAATGGTGACTATGAAACTAGTAGATAGTTGTAAAACCCAATCTGGTTCAGTAATGTCCTTTAGGGAGGGAAATCTGTCATCCTTACTGGGTCTGACTTGTATGTGGCCGCAGACTCGCAGCAATGTGGTTGATTCTTAACCGCCCCCTGAAATCGCCTAGCAAGCCATTTAGTCCTATCTAGTGCAACAAAAAAGCCCAATAGGAATAAACCGGGATGGACCACCCAGCATCAGTAAAGGCATCAGACAAAACACAGGCACAGGACGTGACAAAGACGCACTCTGCCGAATTGACCTTGCAAAGTCCTCAAAATACCTGTAGACTTGTGCCAAAATTGGGAAGCTACCCCACAGACCAGTCAAGCAACAGGCTGATATAATCATACAGAACACACTTTTCAACCAATGTCCCAGACTACTACATCAACATCCTTGGGTTGGTCCTGTCCTACTGGCAGGACACATCCACTAAAGGTAGAAGTACAGTGGTATACATTACCATCGCTGAATCCCTCATTACCAACATCCTGGGGGTCACCGGATGGAATGGCCTGAGACCCCTTAACATTGACTCCGAGTTCCATCAAGTCTCATGCTACCAGGTCAAACATGGCTACAGATGCCACCTGTTACCTTCTACACACCATCCTCCATCAGCTGATGATTTTTTTTATCTGCTCATGGCATGTGGGCATCCCTGGCAAGGTTACCATTTATTACCCATTCCTAATTCCCCTCATGGAGGTTGTGGTGAGTTGCCTTCTTGAACCTCTGAAGTCCATGTAGTTTGGTACACCCACAGTGCTGTTAGGAAGGGAGTTCCAGAATTTTGGCTCATCAACGATGAAAGAATGGGGATATAGTTCCAAGTCAGGATAGCGTGTTACTTGGAGAGAAAATTGTGGGAGGTTATATTCCCATGTGCCTGCTGTCCTTTTTCTTCCAGGTGGTAGACAATGCTGGTTTGGAAGATGCTATTGATGGAGCCTGGGTGAGTTGCCGCAGTGCATCTTTGTAAATGGCACGCACTGCTGGTGGTGGAGGATGTGAATGTTTAAGGTGGTGGATGGGTATCAATCAAGTGGGCTGCTTTGTCCTAGATGATGTCAAGATTCTTGAGTGTTGGATCTGCATTCATCCAGGCAAATAGGGAATATTCCATCACACTCCTGACTTGTGCCTTGTAAAAGGTGGACAGATTTTGGGGAGTCAGGAGGTGAGTTATTCACCGCAGAATTCCTAGCCCCTGACCTTCATTTGTAGCCATGGTAGTTATATGACTAGTCCAGTTCAGTTTCTGGCTACTGGTAACCCCCAGGATGTTGGTAATGAGGGATTCAGTGATGGTAATGCTAGTGAATGTCAAAGGGAGATGGCTAGATTCAGTCTTGTTGGAAATGGTCATTGCCTGGCATCTGTGTGGTGCAAATCAACAAATCAGTGAACTGCAAAGGATTTTGACATTTCAAGGTCATTGCCTAATGATTATAGAAGTGTTGCTGATCCAACATGATGGCCCATTCCAGGATGAAGAAACTGTTTGTGACTCACATCTAAGGGTTTGAACAGGCTTTTCTCTGAATACCCAAGCAGTGCATCCTGGAGAAACATGGCCAACTGTGTAAAAATGGAGATTGGGTGTTCCATTGTGCGCTTTCCAAAATTATGTGTCTCTAAACCAGACCGCTGTTTAGCAACAGTTTGAAAATAAGTTTTATAATGCTGGGGACTGGCATTCCTCTGCCAACCACGCTAGCCGACAGAGGAAAGAAACGTTTAATTTGGTTGACCAGATTGTATAATGCCATGGCCAGGATTTTACGGCCCCTCCCGCCTGGTGCGATATTACAGTCCCGCTGAACTGAATGGAGTTTTAAATGGTTCACTGCATCTGCCGGGGGGAAACATGCTGCGGCAGAGCCTTAAAATCCTGGCCCATATTTTAATACATGTAAGTGAAGCTCAAGACCAGCCAACGACTGTACAAGCAGGCTCAACAGGTCATATGGCCCATTCACACTCCTATTTCTTGTGTTCTTATGTGAATTTCAACCTGGGGAAATTCTCTTTTGAAATTGTCAGTTATGCCATCTGTGTAATTTTGGTTTTTCAAAAAGTGAAATAAAAAATGTTAAAATAAACATGCACTTCACATGGATTTTCATTTGAAAAATGGAAATTTTTCCAGCCCGTGGAATACGTGCTTGGAATGTTGTGAATTAATTGATTTTGAACACCCAGTGTCAGAGGTGCAAACACCTGGCAAGTGCACTGTTCTGACAACAGAAATCATGGAGTTCCCCCAAAGTTAGGGGAAAATTTTTTTGGCTATCAACATGTCAACGGGCTCCAGTTAATTAAAACAGCTTCATTAACATATGAGAGTCACAGTTCAGTATACACTTGCTAACATCCTGACACAGCTCGCTGACTGATGCAGTTTTTCCCTAGCTCAGTGCCACTCTGTATTTTTGTCACACTAGTCATTTGTCACTGTTCTTAGGGAAAGCCTTCCTGCACTCCCTGAAACACTAGCAGCTTAGAGCAGGATTTTACATTCCTCCAATGGCGGGTTTGTACGAGGAGGAGGGTGTGGGGCCTGTAAAATTCTTCAGATGGCCTTCCCACTGCCCTCCCACTGCCCCGCTCTCTCCTCAAATTTACAGTGGGACAGGCAAGGCCTAGGCCAGCCCTTGCCCCAGTTAAGGCCCTTAAATGGCTGGTCCTGTGCAATCTCAATTTTCAGGCTGGCTGGTGGTGTGAGGAGTTCAGGAGAAATGGGGAAGCCCCAGAAGGTGACCCTGCCCAGGCCTCAGGTGGGACTGGGGGGTGCGCCGCCATTAGCGTCCTTTCAATATCTGCCACCAACTCCATCCCCCCATGCCCCCTGACAAGATCTGATCCCACGGGTGCTCCCTCCTATGTGTCCTTTATACCAATGCCTCCACCCTACCCTCTGCCCACACCCCAGGCCTCAGTTCCCCTCCCCGCTCTGGGATCCCCACACTTAGCTAGTCCTGGGCTCTAGGGTCAGAATGTCATGCTCCATCTCCAGCAGGTTTTTAGGTGGGGGAGGCTGGTGAGTGTGAAATGGAAGGAACAGGATCCGCTCCAGGTCCCCGCCCGCCCCGACCATGCAGCGGTTTTATACTGGAGTGGGCAAGGCCTCAGACTGCAATCCTGCCCTTGCCACAACTGAGGCCCTTAAGTGGCCAATTATTGGCTTTGTAAGGACTATTTCCCACCCAACCTCAATTGTTAGCCTGGCGGGAAGATTGGGCTAGCCTGGTGGAAGCCAGAAAATCAACAGACTTAGATCTCGGCAGGTGTGGGGACGGGGGGGTGGTGCACCTCCATCAGAAGCCCCCCTCTGATGTCAGGTGACCCTCCTTAAGGTCTGGTAGGCTCCCGGCCTCCCCCACCCCCCACCCAGCCTTTCCCCTGAGACCCTGATTGCCCACTTTGTGCCTCCCCAGGCCTTCCTCACCCTCCCTGCCCTGGGTCCCCTTGGCCTTCAGTGCCCGAACTTAGTCTCAGGCGTCCTCACGCGCTTCCTCTTCTGCCACTGCAGCTCTTGTTGCTGCAGGGACTGGAGAGTTGCCAGCTAATCAGATTGGCCAGCAACTCTCCAAGGCAGGGCCTCCTCCTGAGTGAGGGGAGGATGTCCCACCTCCAGCCAATTGATACTCATTCGAGTGTGAAATGGCTGCAGGGCACTCGGAGTCAGTGGGGATGTGTTCCCCTCTGATTCTTTGAATGGCGGGAAGCGAGACTCTGCCATCCAAAAAATTCAAGCCCAGGGTTTAGATTCTAGGGACTGCTTGCAGTTCCAGTCCTGTCCACTGCAGTTTCTGGCACTGCAGGGACTAGCAAGCTGCTGGACAATCTGATTGTCCAGCAGCTCCCTGAGGTGGGACTTTCTCCCAAGTGAGGGGTGCAAATTCTATCTCCAGCCGATGAAACTCTTTCGAGTTATCAACAGTCACAGATCACAACTCTTTCGAGTACAATCACAGTTCTTGGTTTCCAGGAGTGGGACATGAACCCACAACCCTCTGATTCAAAGGCAAGGGTGCTATGAACTGAGCCACAGCTGACACCTCATCTCCAGCCAACGAACCAGCACCAGTCAATGAACGCTGCTAAATATCTGCGGGCCAGCCGGTATCAGCGACGATGCATTCTCCATCAACTCTTCAGGTGGTAGACTGGGAAACCCCGCCATCTGAAAAATCCTTGCCTTAAGTTTGTTCACATTACGCTGCACAAAAATTAGGTTTAAGTAGATGAATACATCTACAGCATCAGAGTCCCAGGATAGTATCACCCTAATGACCAGGGCAATTTGGTCACTTCCCCCAACAATAAAGCTGCCAACAACAGACCCAATCAATGCTCAGTAATGCTACAGCAGCTATAAGTGGATATCAGACAGGAATTTCAAGCAGTGCCATCTCTGTGGGTCTGTGCTGTGAAGTGAGGATAGCACAACAGGAACCACAGCCTTCTGCAGGGGCAGATGATCGGGTGCACATATTGCTGTCAGCACTCATGGGCTGTCTGCTGCATCTCACAGTCATCACATCACTCTTCAGGCGCTAAGAGAAGCATTTGAGGCATTCCACATCAACTCAGGAAACAGTCCGTGTACAATCTGATAACAAGCACACATGACACCTGGCACAATCTAATAGCAGTACCCCATGAGCAAGGATACAAACTCTGTCCAATCTAATATCAAAGGCATAGGAATGGGAAACAGTGTGTGATAACTGACACATATGCAGGAACGTGTATGAACAGCCTGATAACCGGATCAAGCAGAATGGGGAATATATATCTGACAGGTTTTTTTTATATTCTTACCTGGGATGTGGGCATTGCTGGCTGGGCCAGCATTTGTTGCCCATCCTTAATTGTCCTAGAGAAGGAGGTGGTGAGCTGTCTTCTTGAACCGCTGCAGCCCCTGTAGTGTAGGTACACCCACAGTGCTGTTAGGAAGGGAGTTTCAGGATTTTGACTCAGCAACAGTGAAGGAACGGTGATATATCTCCAGGTCAGGATGGTGTGTGGCTTGGAGGGGAACTTTCAGGTGGTGGTGTTCCCATGCATCTGTTGCCCTTCTCCTTCTAGGCGGTAAAGGTCGTGGGATTGGAAGGCGCTGTTGAAGGAGGCTTGGTAAATTTCTGCAGTGCGTCTCAAGATGATACACACTGCTGCCACTATGCGTCGGTGGTGGAGAGACTGAATGGGCTGCTTTGTCCTGGATGATGTCAAGCTTCTTGAGTGCTGTTGCAGTTGCACTCAACCTGGCAAGTGGAGAGTATTCCATCACACTCCTGACTTGTACCTTTCAGATGGTAGACAAGCTTTGGGGAGTCAGGAGGTGAGTTATTCACCACAGAATTCCCAGCCTCTGACCTGTTTTTTTAGCCACAGTATTTATATGGCTAGTCCAGTTCAGTTTCTGGTCAATGGTAACCCCCAGAATGCTGGCAGTGTGATATTCAGCGATGGTAATGCCATTGAATATCAAGGGGTGATGGTTAAATTCTCTCTTGTTGGCGATGGTCATTGCCTGGCACTTGTGTGGCACGAATGTTACTTGCCATTGATCAGTCCAGCCTGGATGTTGTCCAGGTCTTTCTGCATATTTACATGGACTGCTTCAGTCTCTGAGGAGTTGCAAATGGTGTTGAAAATTGTGCAATCATCAGCGATCATTCCCACTTCTGACCTTATGATGGAAGGAAGGTCATTGATGAAGCAGCTGAAGATGGTTGGGCCTAAGACACTACCCTGTGGAACTCTTGCAGTGATGCCCTGAAACTGAGATGATTGACCTCCAACAATTGTCTTCCTTTGTGCTAGGTATGACTCCAATCTGTGGAGAGTTTTTTCCCTTATACCCATTTACTACAGTTTTGCTAGGGCTCCTTGATGCCACACTTGGTCAAATGCTACCTTGATGTTACAGGCAGTCGCTCTCACCTCAGCTCTGGAGTTCAGCTCTTTTGTCCATATTTGAACCAAGGCTGTAATGAGGTCAGGAGCTGAGTGGCCATGGGAACCACACTGAGCATCAGTGAGCAGATTATTGCTGTGTAAGTGCTGCTTTATAGCACTGTCAACAACACCTTCCATTACTTTGCTAATTACCGAGAGTAGATTGATGGGGCAGCAATTGGCTGGATTGGATTTATCCCATTTTTTTGTGGACAGATCAGAGCTGGGGAATTTTCCACATTGCTGGGTAAATGCCAGTGTTGTAGCTGAACTGGAACTGTTTGGCTAGGAGCAAGGGTAGTTCAGGGGCACAAGTCCTCAGTACTATTGCCAGAATGTTGCCAAGGCCCATAGCCTTTGCAGTATGCAGTGCCTTTAGCCATTTCTTGATACCGGGGGAGTGAATCCAAGACTTGGGACAAATCCAACCCAGCCAATTGCTGCCCCATCAGTCTACTCTCGGTAATTAGCAAAGTAATGGAAGGTGTTGTCGACAGTGCTATCAAGCGGCACTTACACAGCAATAACCTGCTCACTGATGCTCAGTGTGGGTCCCAAAACCACTCAGCTCCTGACCTCATTATAGCCTTGGCCCTTGGGGTGTGAATCGAACTGGCTGAAGACTGGCATCTGTGATGCTGGAGAAGCTCAGAAGGAGACGAGATGAATCATTCACTCGGCATCTCTGGCTGAAGATGGTTGCAAATGCTACAGCCTTGACTTTTGCACTGATGTGCTGGGCACCCCATCATTGAGGATGGGCATATTAGCGGAGCCCCCTCCTCTGGTTAGTTGTTTAATTGTTCACCACCATTCATGGCTAGGCGTGGCAGGACTGCAGAGCTTAGATCTGATCTGTTGCTTGTGGGATTGCTTAGCTCTGTCTATTGCATGTTGCTTCCACTGTTTGGCATGCAAATAGTCCTGTGTTGTAGCTTCATGCACAGAAAGCTCCCATGGACAGCAATGTGATCATTTTTTGTCAAATACTTTAGATGTAAGAGAGTCTCTGAGGTGTTCAAGATGGGGTTTTAAGCAGCATCTCTGTTTTACCCTGCATTTAATGCAAGATACCATCTTGGTAAAGCAGTTGAGGCCTAGGAACAGCTGCCTGGAGGCTTGTTACACAGCAGATCACCACTTAAATCTGCCTGCTAGTTAGAACGCGTTTTCATGGTGAGTATTTCAGCCAGTGCCCTTTCCAAACAGTGGTTAGTGTATGGACAAAGCAGAGGGATAGACTGAAACCCCCAATTCCCTTTTCCTTTCCCCATCCGCAATCAGTGTAGTTTAATTTTGATAAGGCTGATGATGTGTGGTCATTGGTATTCTGATAGGGGTCCCCTTGGCTTGAATGAGGAATGAGAGGGGGACATGAGGCAAGGCAGAGCAGCACCAGCTGCTACAGGACAGGAGGCGTCCTTCCTTCCTGCAGGTACAGGACATCCCCCTGCCTTTGGAGCATCGGTGCCGCATCTGAGAACCTGTGAGCTTTCTCCTCAGTTTCTGCACCAATCCGGCAATGTACTGCTTGTGTGCCAGCCAAGCAATCCATCCTTCAGTGGAAGTGAGTGCGAGGAGCCCCTATATACTGCTCCACGGAAATTTCACCTAATCAGCATCTGAGGCTAAACCTGCAGTTTTCTGGTTTGGCACCTCCAGGCAAATTTGAATTATGGTAATCAGCAATTAGGGTAATCAGCAATTAGGGTAATCAGCAATTAGGACCAAAATTGGGTGCTAAATCTAGAACTTCAAACAGAGGCTAGTCTTATTAGCACTGCATCCAATTTGTGACTCTTTTCATCCTTTGGCCAATATAACCTCCATTCTGTTTTTAGATGTTGGTTGATGGGTAAATGGACACCAAGGAGAACTCCATCATCCTTCTTCGAAATGGTAATCTGTCTGAGAGGGCAGGCAGGGTCTTGTCACCGTCCAAAAGACAGCCCCTCCAGCCGTGCAGCACTACCTGATTGCTGCACTCACGTGTCAGTTTAGATTTTAGTTCCTGGAGTGAGTTGTACCACTGACTCAGAGACGCGAGGGCAGAATTTTACGCCCTGCGGCCGGGCACGCGCCCGACCCGAACGGACGAGAAATAGCGCAAGATGGCTTTGGACGAGCATCCCGACGCCATCCTGCACGCGAGCAATCTTCAGGCCGTCGGACGCACGCGGGTGTTGAAGCCACACCCGCCGACAATTAAAAGGTCAATTAAGGCCATTAAGAAGGCAATTGTTCGCGATTTTACGTTTCCCGTGTGATTTTGTGCATGTCGTATGGGAAAAATGGGCAGGCGGGCAACCTTGTTTTAACGAAACCTCATCCAAGGGCAGGATAAAAAGGGTCAGCAGCATTGTCATTGTGAACAGTGAGGAGATAGTTAGGAGATAGTTTGCGGTTGGTTGCTTATTTGAGCTTGACAGCTTTCTCTCTGTTCCAGTATTTCTAGGCTTCATTTCAGGACTCATTGGGTTCTCCAAGGCCTCTGGAGAATTTTGACCGTGTGGACCTTTCCAGATATCAGACAGCCTTCGGATAATGGTAAGGGGGATTGTGGCCTCCACTGGAGGCACCTCCTCTGAGGAGGAAGAGAGGGGCAGAAGGGAGAGGAGGTCACGTGTCCCTATGCAGCTTCCAGGGGAGGGACCTGTGGGAGGAGAGGTGCAGGCACAAAGGGCGCAGGGCAAGCAGATAATGCAAGGTGTAAGGGGCCACAGAAGACACCACTATCCTGCTTCCAGGGTATACAGGCAGCGATGCAGCTATCTCAATATGTCTGAGGCGTAGTGCCGAAGGAGGCTCCACCTCTCCAGGGAGACAGTGACCTCCATTTGTCAGATGATTAGGCCTGAGGTCACCTTGAACTGTGTGGGTGGACACCCCATGCCAGTTGCTCTGAAGGTCACAGTGGCCCTCAACTTCTTTGCCTCTGGCTCTTTCCAGGGGTCAATGGGGGATCTGTGTGGAGTCTCCCAATCAGCTGTCCACAGCTGCGTCAAGCTGGTGACAGAAGTTCTGTTCAGGCCGGTAATGACATTTTTTCATTTCCGTATGGATGAGGCCAGCCAGGTTGAGTGAGCCAGAGGGTTTGCTGTGATTGCTGGGTTCCCCCGCATCCAGGGTGCAACAACTGCACATCACAACTGTGTGGCCATCAAGGCACCAGCAGGTGAGCCCGGTGCCTTCGTCAACAGGAAGGGCTTCCACTCCATGAACGTGCAGATAGTGTGTGACCACAGGATGCAGATCTTACAAGTCTGTGCAAGGTACCCAGGCAGCTCCCATGATGCTTATATCCTCAGATACTCCCAGGTGCCGGGGCTCTTCAGTGCTCTGGCTCGGCTGGATGGATGGCTGCTGGGTGACTAGGGCTATCCCCTCAAAAGGTGTCTCATGACGCCTCTCCGCCATCCAAGAACAGAGTCAGATCAACGTTATGATAGGAGTCATGTGATAGAGAGTACCATAGGTCTTCTGAAGATGCGCTTCCAATGCTTGGGCCATTCAGGGGTGAGTACTACAATACCCCCCAGAGCAGGTGTCACTGATAGTGGTTGCATGCTGCGCTCTCCACAATCTGGCACTGGCAAGGGGGTACCCACTGGGGGAAGAGGATCTTGACATAGCTCCACAGGCCACAGAGGATGAATCCAGTGGTGAGTTAGAAGAGGAGCCCAGTAAGGAACACAGTGAGGACATGGAGGCAGACCTCTGGATCCTTCAGGGAGGTAGGGACACCAGGGATGCCTTGGTCCAACACTCCTTCAGCTAGACTGCCAAAGATTTGCATCCACCTCATGCCAGGGCTGCTGCCTCCATCCCGGATGTTTAAATGTGACCGTGACTGGGAGCGGGTTCCACATCCGCTTCCACTTCCACCGACTTGGTTTGCACGTCAAGCATGAAATTCAGGCCAAAAGTGCTTCCATTGAATCACGGCTGCTCTGCACCTGTTTTGATCCATGTGAAAATATGGTTCACTGGGGCCAACTTTTACTTGGTTTGACTAATGTAAATAGGAAAATTAGTGGATCTAAAAGGCTGTGATAAATTCACTGCCCCATTCTTACTCTGCTGCAATATTCACTGGAGCCTTCTGTCAGGTAGCCCAGCCCAATCAGGAGGGAGGCTTATTATTTTATGCAAATTTGGGGGCCTATAATTTAAGTGTAACTCTGATTCAATTTCAAGGCACAACCAGGCGATGAAGAGGAAGGGGCCATAAAACAGTAAGTGAAAAATTATTTTTGTGGGGCCCTTAGATCCAAAAGAATAACCTGGACCACTCGCACCCAGACCTCCTGCCCCTCTACAGGTGATCAGTTTCCCTCCCTACCACACCCCCTCCACCTTCCTATGACTGAGTTGGCCATCGGACTGCCCAGTGTAGCGCCAGTTGGGAATGTCGCTCACCGGTGGCATATCAATGGGACCCACTTTTCAAAATGGATCAGCTGCCCCACAGGGAGAGGAATCGGGTGGTCAGAGCACACGGCGACCCTGCCTGTGCGTTACTGCTTGGCCCTAATATTCCTTTCTGCCTCTCCGGTAGCCATTAATTCTTGTAAGGATAGAATACCCTGGAGCCCACGAGCACCTAACTAAAGTGGCCATTTTTCACGCTACAGTAAATTGGTTGGCTGTGGGTAGTGATCAGGAAAGAATTCAGATCTGAGCCCAGCATTTTCTTCACCCAATTCATACAACCTTCCGGCAGGAGCCACTTGATTGAGGTTCAAACCATCTCTTTCCCAGCCCATGACCAATGGTTCAGTCTACCTGTATAAACAGCAATTCTGGTGCAGAGGGAACTAATAAAGCACACAAGGAGGGCAGAGGAATCAATATAAATTACACCTAGCAATGCATCGGAGCTGGACACTTGCAGATGTTGGTGAGGCTTTGGCCCAGTTGTTATACTTTGCGGTAATAAAACCAGAAACAGTAAGGTGGCCTGTTGCTAGCACAGTAGCTGCACACCAGCCACTGAAACAGCCCTTCAGCTGAGGTGCTGCAGGAATCACACTGGCCTTGCTTAAAAACAAAGGTCTGCAATGGTCTGAGGAAGTTTGACAAATTATATTTTGAGATGGAGTGTTCCCCCTGATCATGGCATCACGTGAAGGCAAACAGTCTTTTATTCTTGTTTATGTTAGAGAAATATCTGGCGGTGTCAGCAAGTATATCAGCATTAGTGTCGTAGTAACATCCTGGACTGTTCTGTACAGTCTCAGAGAAATATACCCTAGTCTCAGTGTAGCAGTTCACTAATCTTGTCCAGTCACATCCCTGAATCAATCCAGTATTCCTATACTCAATACAGTAGATCTCAGTGACAGTCAGATAGCCAAAAATCCAGTACAGTATGTCTTAGTACAACCTGTCAGAGTGCCAAAACAATTCATCAATAATCTAGTACAGGGTGCCTCAGTGTCAGTACTCTATATAAATCATCTAGTACAGTTGTATGTCTGCCTGTCACTACAGTTTATCAATAATCCAGTACAGTATGCCACAGTCTCAGTACAACACATTAATAGCCTGGTACAGTATTCCTCAGTGCAACATCTTTCAGTCTCAATGCAGTATGTCAATAACCCATTACAAATTCCACAATATTTGGACATGGTCGATTGTTTGACATATTACAATAACATTTTTGACAAACTATCAGCAGAGAAAACATTTGACATTTTACAGTTCTATTTATGTTGCCTCCGTGTTGCTCTGTCACCCTCTTCCCCGGAGGGAGTCAATTTCCTGCCATAACTTGGCATTCAAACAAGAGAACCAGATGTGAAATGCATGGAGCCAATAAATAAAATACTGCAGCTTCTGGAAATCTGAAACAAAATTGGAAAATGCTGGAAAACACTCAGCAAGTTGGGCAGTATCTGTAAAAAGGAGGAACGTTAATATTCCAGGTAGAGGCCTTTATCAGAACCCTGACCTCGG
This sequence comes from Cetorhinus maximus, assembly GCF_964194155.1. Classification (NCBI taxonomy): domain Eukaryota; kingdom Metazoa; phylum Chordata; class Chondrichthyes; order Lamniformes; family Cetorhinidae; genus Cetorhinus; species Cetorhinus maximus. Next base: position 171,570,440 of record NC_135881.1, on the reverse strand, counting down.
CCTGACATGCTATCCATTTTCCTTTCTTTACAGATGTTGCCTGGCTTGCTGAGTGGTTACAACATTTTCTGGTTTTCTTGGCGAAAGCAGAATGGAGTCTATTTTTTAAAAATAACACAGGCCAATTTCTTCAACATGAGGTTCTGTGATTCAAGCCAGTGGCCATTTTTGCTGGTTTTGAGAAGTTCATCCACCAGTGACTAGCTCTGTCTATCTTATGAGGGTGGATTATCATAGAAAAAAAGAACAATTTGCATCTATATAGCACCTTCCATAGTCAACATAAGAAATTCTGCAGCCAATGTGCACCTGGCAAAATCCCACGACAGCAAAGTGTTCAATGGCCAGTTTCATCTGTGCTAGTGATGCAGGGTGAGGGATAAATATTGACCACAGCACGAGAGTAGCTCACCTTTTCTCTGAGATCATGCAATGGGAACTTTTGCATTCACCTGGGAAGGCAAACAGGGCCTCGGTTTAACACCTCATCCGAAAGGCACCATTTCCAATTTCCAGCGCACGGTACTGCACTGAAGTGTCAGCCTAGATTTTGTCCACTCCAGAGATTAGGGCACAGGAGCCCATTTAACCTTCTGACTTGGAGGCAAGATTGCTAACACTGAGCCATGGGCAGCTGAATCAGGCTGGGTGGCTATCCCATCATGTCATTTTCTCTTGTGAGACATCACATGCAGGTAAGAATATCTAATGACATATCTCGTTCCTGCATATAGGATATTTTCTTGCTACCAAGTAACTTTTGTGAACCATGCTCAGGAAGTATGGAGACTTTTATCTGGTACTTGAATCCAGTAGTGTATTTGCATATCATATGACCTGGGTGGAAGATGACAAAAATTTGGCTACCAAAGTAAAGCAGTGTTCTTTCATGCCTGGTATTCATTTTAGATTATAACCCAAACATAAGGGCCGATAAGGGGATTTTTTTGGGTGAATTTTGTGTTCATCACGGTGAGGTGGGAAATCAATCACTTTACAATTGTGTACCGCCTGGAATTAATATCAAGCACAAGACTAGTTTGGAGAATTGGGAACCAAAGATCAGGAAGGGGATTAATCACCAGATAAAATTGACAGCCGTGTAATCAGGGATATTGACCTCTGTGTTTAATTCTTTATCCTGTGTCAATTCCCCGTCCTGTGTTCTGCTTACGAAAGGCTAGGTGCTGGAAGTCCAGCTTGGAGACAGCTTCTGTGCCAACTTGAGAAGAGCTCCATTTGAGCACACTGTTTGTGATCCAGGAAGGTTCAGGGGTGAGATGGAAGTCAAAGGGATATAGAAAGTGGTATGTGTTGTGCCTGCCTTTCAGGTGTAAAATGGGTGGAAGGCATACCAATTTAGCTGTGGGATTGCCTGTGCTGCATTGCCCAGGCATTAATTCTAAAGGTAAGTTGGTGGGGACCATTTCTTCTGTACCCAGAGAGTGGTGAGAAGATGAAACTTGCTACCACATGAAGTGGTTGAGGTGATTAATATAGATGCATTTAAGGGGAAGCCAAATAAGTACATGCAGGAGAAAGGAATAGAAGGATAGGCTCATAGCAAGCAGTGAGGAGGCTTGTGTAGAGCATAAACATCAGCATATAACAGTTGGGTCAAATGGCCCATTTCTGTGCTGTCATGTTTATATAATTGGGCCCAGGTGATTTCCCACCCCAAAAAGTAAAATGCAGAAATTCAGCAAAACATAACAAAAATGTATCCAGGCAGGCCAATTGGATATGGAGAGACTGTAGCATGTGATGGCATGTGTGTAAAGTAAAGAGATCAGTAAAAGTGGGAATGATCATATCAAAGTAAGCAACAGGCTCTGGACAGTGACTTAGAAAATCAAAAGCAAAATAGTGTGGGGCACAACAGCGTAACTTAGAAGACCAAATACTGAAACCCTATTTCATCACCTAGATTCCATTTCCATTTTGCTCGATAGCTGCAGCTAATATTACACTTTAAAAATGTCCATTTTCCAATAGATTTTGATGCTTCTCAGCTAACCTTTTATAAATCAGGTCACCATTCACTGACAATTGGGATCCAGATTTGGCAAGGAAAGCTGAACGTTGGCTTTCCAATGAAAGCAGCACATTAAACAAATCCGCAGTTATTTTTTTGATGGTCCCTCCAATGTTAATGAGACGAACAGTCTAAACAGCTGACTGTTGGACAAATGAGACAGGCTTGATTCATAGCCCTTGAGAATGAAACAAGCTGGGCTATCATCAGACACATGGGGCTGTCTATGCTGAGCCTATCTGATGTGTTTCACTGCCACTCTGAGCAGAATTTCATCAGTCCCATGCCTGCGGGAACAGAGGCAGGGGGGCTGGTTAACTAGTGGGGGCGCTCCCTGACATATTCCCTGCAGCAGGCTGGGAGGTGGATCAGCTGCCCACACCACAGAGGCAGGCAGTCAATTTAGATACTTAAGGACACAATCAGGATCATTTCTTTGGGCCTGCCGGCATTTCTCCAGTGGTGGAACACAGCAGTCCAGTTAGATGCTCATCGGAGACAGAGGCGCCTTGACACATTTATGCGGCCACATGAGGGAAAGCCAGCCCCCGTGGTCCAAACATTCTCCCAGGAGAGCTTTCCCCTCCGTCCGCAGATCCTTCCACCATTGGCCATTCAATATTTTTAAATTATCCCAATATCTCCAAAGGTGCCTGTATTTTGAGGCATCCCTATGCTGCCTCAGCAAAGCCCACCTCTATTGATGCAGTTGCTGAGGTTTCAGAGTTGCTGTTCCTCTGATTGGGCAGACAGCGTCTACATCCTGCCCATCTTCTTAATAGGATGGTGAGCTCGGAGGCTGCCAGCTCGGAGGCTGCCAGTTAGGAGGCTGTGCCATTCTGGCTCCTAGCAACTGGGACTCGGGACCCCATTTGGTCCTGACATTGGTGTCCCAAAGCTTGAGCTAAAACCTTGCCCTATATGTCTATTCTATATCTGTGTTTCTTTGTCTTTTGGATCTGCACATGTCCCTATATGTCTATATATGCATCCCAAGGGTGCCTAAATATGTGTCTTTGTCCACATTTGTGTTTTTGTGACTGTCTTTGCGTCTGTATATGTGTTATTGTGCCTATATGTGTATCTCAAGGGTGCTTATTAAGTACCTTTATCCATATGCATGACTCTGTGTCTGTATATTTGTATCTCTGTTACTCATTTTCTCCCTAATTTTATACAATGCAATTTGAAGATTTCAATCCCACATCTTGTGCAGCAAAACAAAACATCTCTTGAACAAAGTGAAGCATCCTCTGCATTCAGTCAGACACCCATTGCAGGCACAATGAGCTGAAATTATAGTGCCTGCTCCTCCCACTGTCAACAACAACTTGCCTTTTGTTTTGCACCATTAATGTAGGAAAAGATCACAAGGCACTTCACAAGAGAATTATTAAACAAAGTTTGACAACAAACCACATAATGTGTTAGCATTAATACCAAAAGATTGGTCAAAGAGGTAGATTGTATGTAGTGCCTTAAAGAAGAGGTCAAGAGATAGAGAAGTTTAGGGAGAGAACTCCAGATCTTAAGGCTGAAGGCACAGTGAACAATGATGGAGTGATTAAAATCAAGGACTAAAATCACAAAAGGCCAGAGTTGGCACAGAAACCTTGAAGGGCTGTAGCTCTGGAGGAGGTTATAGAGATAAGGATGGGCAACGCCATTGTGCGATGTGAACACAAGGCTGAGAAGTTTAAAAGCCAATGTATATCAGCAAACAGAAGGGTGGTATAAAGAAAGTTTGCTTGATGCAAGTTAGGACACTGGCAACAGGGTTTCGGATAAGCACAGGTTTTATGGAGGTTAGAAAATGGGAGGCCGACCAGGAAAGCATTGAAGTAGTCACGTCCAGAGTTAAGATGTGGAGAAGGATTTCAGCAGCAGATGAGCTGATGCAGTAGCAGAGATGGGCAATGTTTTTTAGTTTGAACTCAGCAGTCTTGGGATGGAGTTGGAATGTGATTGGAAGCCTATCTTGGCCCTAATACAACACCAAGGTTGTGAGCAATTTAGTTCTGCCTCAGACAGATAGGAGGATAGGATAGGGACAGCCAAGGATAGATTCCTGAAGGGTTAAGGATTCCAGAGCTAAGGATGTAGGAGCAGAAGGAAAACCATTGCAGCTGATTCTCTGGCTATATCAGGAAAGAGTAAGAAAGAGGACAGTCCTACCCACCTGGACAATGGAGGGGAGGTGTTCAATGAGGATGACATGGCCAACCCTGTCAAAGGCTCTAGACAGGCTGAAAAGGATGAGGAGGGATGGTTTAGCATGGTAACAATCACATAGGATGTTAATTGGGACTTCAATAATTTTTGATTTATTGCTGGCATAGGCGAAGAACTGATTGGAGGAATTCAAACATCGGCTGGGATTTCACACAAGGTACTGGCCCCACCCACTGCTGGAAAGTTATGGGCAAGCCTGCCTCCCCTGACCCTGGAAGCCATGGCTCTATTCGATATGGTTCAGTCAATTAGTTGCCTGAAGTTGCAGTTTTCGCTCCTCTTAGGCAGAATGTCCCATCTTCAAGAGTTGCCAGCCAATCAGAATGCCAGCAGCTGGGACAGCAGCAGACCCCAGACCAGAAACATCACTGGAGACTCGGAAGAGAGGTGAGTGCCTGAGTCAGGCAGGCCCCAGCCAGGGTGGGCTGGTCAATCGCGAAGGTTTGCTACTTGGGGGAAGCTTTTGTGGGGCACAGTGTGCCCATTAAGGAGGGACATGCTGCCCCGGAACTTGCAGGCAAGCTGCCAGGATATAACCGGCAGCCTCACTATGTGGCATGGACTCCACCTGCTGGTATTTTTCCAGTGGCAGCAGGAAGAGCCCCTCATGTGGCATTAGTGTCCCAATTGGCCTAAAGGCAGGTAGGCTACTCGACACTAACCCCCCCACCACTAAAATACCAACTGAGGTGGAAAGATAAAAGCAAAATACTGCGGATGCTGGAAATCCAAAACAAAAACAAAAATAGCTGGAAAAACTCAGCAGGTCTGACAGCATCTGTGGAGAGGAAGACAGAGTTAACGTTTCGAGTCCGTGTGTCTCTTCATCTGAACACGATGCAGAGTCATACGGATTCGAAATGTTAACTCTGTCTCCCTCTCCACAGATGCTGTCAGACCTGCTGAGTTTTTCCAGCTATTTTTGTTTTTGTTTTTGTTGAGGTGGAAGGATGATGGGCACGGCACCCTTTGTTATCCCACCTGATGGTACAACATCCTGCCTGCTGTCCCACTCCCAGGGTACAGGATGGTATGATATGATGTTCATGAACCTTTAAGGGAACGTATCTTAAACTGTTGCCAATCATTAGCACTTTGACAGAATATGATCTATTAGTGCCATGACTTTAGGCCGTGATCGAGGTTAGATTTGTATTGATCCTCTCCGTTAACTTTATCTGTCTTATCTTCAAATAAAGAACCCACATTATTGTTTCGCCAATCTTTGTGCTCGATGGGTACATTTATATAGGAGGAAAGAAGAACAAAACAGAAGGTGGGTATAAAATTTCAGCCAAGGAGTTCCAGGTAAGATAGACACTGATTTGGAAGGTGACAACGCGTTCAAGGACTTTGAAGAGGAAAGGGAGATTTGAGATTGGACAGTAGTTTGTAAGGTTAAGGATGGGTTTTTGAGGAGATGGGTGATAATGGCAGATTTGAAGGGGAGGTGAACAGTACCTGAGGAGACGGAGCCATTAATAATACCAGGTAACATGGGGACTGTGGTGTGGTCATCAGCTTGGGGGGAATAGGGTCGAGCAATCAGCAGGTGGATCTCATGGGCAAGACAAGCTCAGAGAAGGTGTGTGGGGAGATGGAAGTGGTACTAGAGAAAGATGCATTCCATCAATACTGCAGTAGATTGTCAGCCGAGATTATGTGTTCAAGTGTAGCTAGAACTAGGTCTAAAAACGGAATGCTGTTGCACTTGTTTCACAGGCGTGAAACAGGCAGCTATGAGTCCAATATGGAGGGTTTCAAACACATGCTCATTCTGTGGTGGAAGTACTGTACTAATGCAAGTATTTTTCTTTTCTTTCCTTCTATTAACCTATGGGAATCTGCTTTTGTACAGGAGCTCTTTTGAGCAATATTAATGCTGGGGTTTGTTTCACTAACTGGGTAGTTCTGGTTTGGTTGCCTGATCACTGTGACAAATGGCTCTTATTTTGGCTGCTTCAGGGCAGGTGTTTGTAATGTATTTTATGTTGCGTACAAAGGGATTTTTTTTTAACCACAATGTGTGGTAGCCATTTCTGAAACAAATTTCTACCCACCTCCCTGCCCTGAGCATTCTTTGGAAGTTTATATGCTGCTTTAGATTTCACTTCAGTGGTTTGAACCTTTTCCAATACTTCCACCCTGTAACTAGAGCCCCCTCCCTTTCCCCCATCTCAAGCTGCCACATCTATGATGGCAGCCAGTGGGTCAGCCCTCCGCAACAGGTGATGGTACTGTGTCAGAGTCTTGACTCTGTACCAGGGCGGTAGGGGGGGAGGGCATGTGTGTACATCAAAGTTCAGGCTGTTTGTTACGTGCTGAGCATGTGTCCAATTGCAGCTCCTTCTGTGGTTTGTAAGATCTGCATTTCAAAGGCAGATGAATCCACCTTACAAGGTCTTCAAAAAAATGATCCAAGTCGATGGCAGTTGTGACCTTTCAACCTACTACCAGTTGCTGAGGTCCTATCACAGCTGTTGACAGCTTTTTGATACTATCAGTCCACAAATAATGTAAGAGCCAAGCAATCATGGAGCTTGTTCAGCAGTTTACAAAACAGCTCCTGCTCATTAAACAGAGATTGTTATTCTCGTTAAAAAATTATCTTCCTTCCTACCTCAGGTAAAATTAAATCGCACTAAAGGGAAGGGAAAGATTTTGTCTGTAACAAAACATGTACCAAAGGTTCCCCAGCCTGTGCAAAGATCTAACAATTCCTGGTCTCGTGTGCATTCCTGACCTCCTTTGCCCCATCATTGGCATCCATGGCTTCAGCTGTCTGGATCCGGAGCTCTGGGATTCCCTCCTCAAACGTCTCCAGCTCAACACCTTTCCTCCTTTATATCATTCCTTAACACCTACCTCTTTGACCAGACTTTTGCTCACCTGTTCTTATATCTGATATGCGTCAGTGGCAAATTTGTCAGATGATACTCTTTTGAGGCACCTCGTGATGATTTAACACATTTAAGGCACTATATGAGTGCAAACATATTGTTTAAAGGTCACAGCAACTTCTGAAAGTGAAGGCATTGTTTGGGGGGAAACTATTTGTTTGCTCACGGCAGAAAGAGATGACATGGCATTGAGTGCCCCCACATTCCTAGATGCTTCTGTGGAAGTTATACCTCAACAATTAAGGCAGAGGAGAGTGGCAGTGATTGGCACTCCAGGACATTGTCCACACAGGAGAGCAGCAAAAAAGTGCTTGATCTGAAGTGGGTTCATGTGCTGGGAATGGGTGGTGCATCATGTGCCAGGAATGGGTTAAAAATGTTGGTTACCTAAGAATTCCGCGTTTCAAGTTCAACCAATCAGAAAGCTCCTGGGTGATCTCGTGGTGATGCGGGTGTTGAGGTCTGGCGAGAGGTGTAGGAGCGGAGGCATTAATCTGGTGAGCGGCACCAAGGGAACACGGTGCTGCAGAAGCAAAGCACTGCGGGGAGGTTGAGCAAGCACAAGATTACAACTACCCATGGGTGGTGTGAAAGTGGGGCTATTTTACTGTATTCACTTTCGAAAGTTAATTCAGTTAATTATTGAGGGGTGGGGTGGGTTGGGGTGGGTAGTGCAGGGAGCCAGGCTGAAGGTTTGCTTCAGGTGCCAACTACTCACTGGCCCTGGGCGGGTTGCATGCCAACACCCAGAGAAGCTAGATCTAAATCAGGATATGGTTTAGGAATCGGATGGGATCACTAACCTATCCAAAATTGCATGGCACATAATAGCATTATACACTATGGTACTTGAATGCTGCACCAAATTTTGGAATGAGCATTAGTATTGTGGTCAACTCTTTACAGATTCCAACCTCTTTAATAATATTCTTGTTCAGCAGACATCACCATCAGTTCTTGGCGATATTGATAATGATGGCTCTGCTGTTTTTGTCATTAGATAAAGATTCCCAGCATAGTGTGATCCTGAAAATACACAAACAGTTCAGTGGCTATAAAACTCCCTGTGCAATTACAAATAATAAATTAATTCATTTAAATTACCTGCACAATTTAATATAAAACATTGTATATTGGATCAAAACTTCAAATTTATAAGAATCTGAATGAAAATTGCCTGCTTCGTCACTTTAAATTGGGGTTTTAAGCATTTTGCCTTTCATTTTGCTATTCTTGGTTCTGCCTAAATGTTGGAGTATCAGTGGACTTGCTAAAGGTCATCATCTCTATCCACAATTCATAATTCATGAGGTTGTTTGAAATATGCTGTAGGATCTTTTAAGTGCGCTTTAGACGACAGGTAGAGGCTGGAGCTTTACGGGGCCAATTTGAACAGGTGTAGAGGTTAGGGTGAGAGGCATAAAATAGGACCAGGGATGCTGGACTGGAACTCTGCCTTCCTGTCATTTCTGTATTTTACCAACTGTAGTCGACATGGAGGGTGGACTTTGCATATTGGCACAGTGTGAAGGTAATTAGGGTACTTAACTGGCTATCTGACTGCAATTTTATGGGGCATTTTGAACTTTACTGCATGGGAATCAGGTGGCTTTGGCGCCTCGCCTGGTTACAGGAGGCAGCAAGTAAGTGTGAGTTCAGTGCTGGGCCTCTCCAGCAACCATTGAGAGAGCCAACATCCCATGCCAGGCAGGGTGAAACAGCATGGGCACTGGAAACTGAAAGAGGGAAGGCGGAAAGGTGTGAACACCGCAGGTCCATCAGGGCAGTGGCCCTTTCAAGAGAAACGAGAAAAGTTTGGGAGAAGGGGGGGCACCTGGGTAAAAGGTATCGCACAGGAGAGAGCCTGCCATAGGCCTCATATACCCAGGCTTCGGGGGCCTTGTTGAGAAAGAGGAGCCACATAGAGGAAGTGAGGCCCAGGCACTCGCTGTGGGATACCAGTAACTTCAGGGTCAACAAGAGGGCCAGTCTCATGGTTGGGGCACTGGAGAAAGGTGCAAAGGGGCATGCCAATTGCCTCCCGAGATTGAAGAGTCTGCTCTCATGAGAGACTCTCTCATCTGTGGCTTAACTACCTGCAGATGTCAGAGATTATATGTGGGGTCTTGCAGTCTGTGACACATCACTACATCAAGGGGGTAGCCAATGCTCTGTTCAAGAGTGACTTCGTGTGCCACTGAGCCAACCTGGAAAGTCAGGTGGAGAGCCACTCGGTTCAGGGCCATTGCTGGATTCCCCCAGGTGCAAGGTGTCATTGACTGCATGCATGTGACCATCAATATACTCCCACATACCAGCCAGCGGTTTTCATCAGCAGGCTGGGTTTCCACTCAGTCAATGTCCAACTCACTTATGACCACGGCAAAAAGATCCTCCAGGTGTGTGCATGGATTCTGGGAAGCAGCCATGATGCATACATACTTTGGCAATCCAGGTGCCGCAGTTTTCCCAGCCCCACCATACGCCTTCAGGGCTGGATACCAGGACACCACAGCCACACACTGAGGACATGGCTATTAATGCCTGCGTGGATCCCACACATGGATGCAGAGGAGACTTACAACACTTGCCATGGAACAAACTGAGTGACCACCAGGTTGGTCTCCTGAAGATGAGATGGAGGTGCCTTGAGGCACCCTGCTCCTCCTCCGAAGTGGCTGCCTGGCCATTGGTCTCTCCAGATTTGCATCCTTTGGCATGACCATGACCTGCTTGAGAGAACAGATCGATTGAAGAGTTGTGGGTTTCTCAGTGCGTCATTCCCACTATCCCGACTGTGGAGCTCCATATGCCCAGTAGTGAATAAATAAGTACTATGCCTTGTGTGTGCCAGATGTACCCTCGTGCCCCTGCATCCGTTCACTCTCTTCCTTGCATTGACACCCCTGCCTTGCCATCAGCAATGGAGCAGCCGCACTGCCAGTTTCAAGGCCTTCTCCTCCATGGGGGTCAGGATGTACAGACGTGGCACCCCTCTGGCTGCCTTGGCCCTTTCCTTCATGTAATGCGCCATCTTCTCCTGCAAGTGCAATAAAAGAGCACTGTTAGTTTCCCCGCAGAGATGAGCATAATACCTATGCCGATGGGGGTCTATGATGGGGGCACATGAATGCCTCCTGCATGCGACTTTTCTCGAGCGAGTGGGTGGGGGATGTCAGTAAAGACAGATGGGTGCCACACTGAGATGCAGCATGCCTCTGACAGCATATACTACTGCCTAACTCCATTGCCACTGATCGGATGGTCACTCCCTTGCCATCAAACAGACCCTTTCACAAACTACCTGCAAGGCCCAAAGGGAAAAGAGCTATGGAGTACTCACTATGGCAGATTGAATCAGGTCATTGATGTGCTAGCAGGCACTAGTTGCAGGATGTGGGAGTGATTCCCATGGCTGCTGGCCACCTCTGCAACGTCCATCCAGGCTTGCTTGGTCAGGCAGACTGATTTCCTCCTTCCATCCCTTGGGAAGACGACCTCCTGCTTATCTTTGCAGTCTGGGGGAGAACCTGCCGGGAGGCTTCGCTGAACTGCTGGCCCACTTGGGGCCACCTTCTTCATTGTGGCTATAGGGTACTGTTCAATTTTTTTGATTTTCTGGGAGACAGTCACCAGTGGTTGCCTGTCAGGCAGTCAGTCTGGAAGGCAGTCAGCAGTAAATACAGGATTGGCAGCCCTTTAAATGTGGCACCATCATCTCTGCTGCCCCCACAGCCTTCATTTCCCCCTCTCCTCTATGAGTGGACAGCCCCTGTGCCTGTCTGGTGTTAATTGGCCAGCTGCTGTGAGATCGCATGTGGCTGGCAACTCAATGCTGTTATGGACAGGAGGGGGGTTTAAATTAGAACAGCCCTGATTTCTCCTCTCATTACCCATCCGTAAACAGGAAGGTGTTTTTGATTTATGATTTCCCCCTTTTATAAGCGGTGGTGTGTTTTTCCCAACCCTTCAGTTTGGAGTGATCCAATCCTCTATTAATAACCCCACAGCAAACTCAAGATAAGGCAAAATAAGAGGGTTGGTTTATTTTACACAGACATAAAACATGGGAAGGGGCTTTCGCAATGTCCACCCCTTTTTTGCACTCATACAATAAAAGAGGGATATGAGATAAAAAGGGGAACAGAGCAAGATCAGGATAAAAATAAGAGCTATGGCTTCACTTGAGTCTAGAGTCCAGAATCAAAAGCCCAGTGGTATATTCCTTCAGAGGTTGGCAGGCTGACTGTTGCATGGTGAGCCGTTTTTCCCAGAAGCGAGGACTTCCATGATGGGAGAAGGTGTGTAGAGATAAATTAATCTTGAGGACACAGATACAGAAGTTCCAATGTTCCAGCAGTTCATAGTGTAGATTAGGGCCAGGCAATTTACCTGGACAGAGCTCATTCTGCTGCTACCTGTTAGATGATAAAATGGTAGACTACCTGGGTTCAGTTCCATACGGCAATATTACAGGCTCTAGCAGCTTGGGGGGGGTGTCCTGTGACATACCTCCCACTTCTTCTCCTGGGTGTTGGACAAGGACGTATGTTCCCAGATTGGAAATCATGAGGTATTTAATAGACGAGACAGGGTCCCTTTTGTCATTTGCAGATATGCTGTCTCCGTTGGCCAGCTCTGTCTTAGAAATGTAAAGACTGGGGATGCATTCCTTTGGAATTTGCTTGCCTGCAGTCACAGGGGCAATAGCGCCACTTTAAAGGTAACGAGGTCCCTGCTGGTTTCTGAAGGTTAGAAATTCTTCTGGTATGCGTCACGGCTAGTCAGGGAAAAACCTTTGTCCATTTAAAAAATATTTATGGAATAGCCAGGTTGACATAGATATATATATATATTTTTTCCTCCCTGTCTTCTGGCCAGGACAATGCCCAACGTTGGGACCTGCAGCCTAACTGCAAAATTCAGCCCAGGGTCTCAGTTTAATGTCTTAACCAAAAGACATTGCCATTATAAAGAATAAATATTGCTTGGAATCATGTTACAGAGAAATACTGAGAAATTACAATGTGGATACCAGTCTTTCAGTTCAACCAGACAGTTTTGGTGTTTATCCTTAATGTGTTTAAAGCTATAACACATACCCAGAGTTCAGTAGATATTAAAACACCTTCTAATGGTTTGTCTCAGTTCCTCTAGTGTGCTAATGCCTTGTAACATGCACCTGCTCATTGGTACTTGTAATATATTTAGGCTTATTACTCTGTAACACACAGGGAAATTAAAACAATTATTATTCAAATTGGTGTGAAAAAGAATAAATGGAATGGTATCACCCCTCTTTCCCATGAGCTCTGCTTTCATGTGTTATAGACAGGAACTCAGACTGAAGTGTATTTCTAAGATGTTGCACATCTCAAGGTTAAGGTGCCATTGGTAAACGTCTAGAGTTAATACTTGCTTTTATACCGTCACTTGTTTAGGCCAGATTCTAGATGGAAAGCATCCTTGAACAAGCTCTGATGAAGAGCCATTCAGACTCGAAATGTTAACTCTGTCTTCCTCTCCACAGGTGCTGTCAGACCTGCTGAGTTTTTCCAGCTATTTTTGTTTTTGTTTCAGATTTCCAGCATCCGCAGTATTTTGCTTTTATCTTGAACAAGCTCTTTCCATTTCTAGAACTAAATTCAATCCCTTATCCTGGTGGGGGAATTGTAAACCCATTTTTTTGTGGGTTTACAATTCTAGCACTGGGCGGGAAGATCTAGATTAGCCATGCAAACACTTTGAGCTGGTTCAATTACACAGATCTCTCAGAATCTAATCTAAACTAGCACCAGTAACAATGCCTTAAAGAATTCCTGCATCTATAATGTCTTAAATTTAAAATTCCCGTCCTGTGTTCAATTCTCTTCATGGCCTTAGCCCCTCCCTATCCCTAGTGTAACTCCTCTAGCCCTATGCCCACTGATAACACACAGTGTCTGGTGAGCTAATAAGAAGATAAGAAACAGGAGCAGGAGTAGGCCATTCTGTCATTCGACCCTTTACGACCATTCAATATTATCATGCTGATCTTGTATCGCAAATCCATCTTCCCACATTATCCTCTCCCAGACATATACGAACATATGAATTAGGAACAGGAGTAGGCTATTCGGCCCCTCGAGCCGGCTCCACCTTTTGGTAAGATCATGGCTGATCTGATTGGGGCCTCAACTCTACTTTCCTAGCTATCTCCTATACTCTTTGACTCCCTTGTAATTCAAGAATCCACTGAACTCAGCCATAAAAAATTCAACGACTGCCTCCACTGCTCCCTGGGGAAGAGAATTCCACAGACCAATGACTCTCTGAGAGAAAAAAATTCCCTTAGCTCTATCGTAAATGGGAAACTCCTTAGTTTTAAACTGTGTCCCTTAGTTCTGGTCTCCCCAACAAGAGGAAACATAGGGGAGAATTTTCTCCCTGTTGGGCGGACGGTTTGGGAGCGGGCGTGGACAGGCGCGGAGATGATCGCCGTCCACGATCGGCTGCGCATTGCCATTTTGTGTGGGCGGACCAATTGAGGCCCACCCAGTGTGACGCGCACCCGGAAGCGCTCAGTGCTACCTGTGCGGGAGGGGGGAGGGGGGAGAGTTGGAGCCTTTGCGCGAAAGAGTGCAGAAATCTCCCTGAGACACGGAGCTGCCTCAGGGGGATTAATTTAATAATAAAACATTGCAAAAAACAAATTTTACTCAGACATGTCCCCTCATATGACACTGTCACATGAGCTGGGGCATGTTTATGAATTTTCAGAAGACATTTTATTTAATTAATAAACACTTCTGTGAAGGCCGCCTGGGCTCTTCGCCTGCCCGCCAATCTTCAGGTTGCATAGGCAGCCCTGACAATCCGTTTAATTAGTTAATTAATGGCCTTAACAAGCCTTTGACAGTTCAGCGGACACACAGCCGACTCCGCTGCGTGCCCGCCGAACTGAAGATCGGAGTGACATGCGGTGACGTTGGGACGCACGCCCGACGTCACCGTGCATCATTATACGCTTCAGCGTGCGGGGCCCACCCCTGCATGCCGAACAGAAGATTCTGGCCATAGTCTCAGCTTGCACCCTGTCAGTTCCCCTCAGGATCTTATATGTTTCATAAACTCACACCCCTTAATACCCAAAAATCTATCAATCTCTACCTTGAATATGCACAACTCTCTGAGATAGAGAATTCTAACGATTCATAACCTATTGTGTGAAGAAATTTCTCCTCACCTTAGTCCTAAATGGCCAATTCTTTATTCTGAGACTGTGACCCTTGGCTCTTTACTCTCCAGTGAGGAGAAACATCCTCCCAGCATCTGCCCTGTCATTCCCTTAAGATTTTTTAATAGATTTCAATTAGTTTTTTTTCTCATTTTTTCCAAATTCTAGTGAATATAGGCTGCATCTATTCAGTCTCTCCTCATAGAGCAATCTTCTCATCCCAGGAATCAGTCTAGTGAGTCTTTGTTGTGTTCCTTCCAGGGCAAGTATACCCTTTTTTAGGTAAGGAGACCAAAACTGTACACAGCATTCTAGGTGTGGTCTCACCAAGGGGCTGTATATAATTGTAGTAAGACCTCTTTATTCGTTTCCTCCAGTGCCTTTGTAAAAACAACATTAGCTTGTATTAAATAGCACCTTTAGTGTAAAAACGTCCCCAGGCACTTCACAGGAGCATTATAAAGCAAAATTTGCAGGAGTTACATAAAATATTAGGGCCAATAGCCAAAAGCTTGGTTAAAAAAACAGTTGTTTTTAAGGAGTTTCTTAGAGGAGGAAAGAGAGGCAGAGAGGTGTAGAGGGGAAATTCCAGAGCTGGGAGCTTAGGCAGCTAAAGGCACGGCCACCAATGGGAAAGCATTTAAAACTGTATGTTTTTCAAGTGGTCAGCATTAGATGAGAGTAGATATCTTGGAGGTTTGTGGGGCTGAAGGAAACTACAGAGGTAGATAAAGATAAATAAAGACTAAATTGCCATTTACCTTCTTCGGTGCTTGCTGTACTTGCATTTTAACTTTCTGAGATTCACGTACAATCTCACACAGGTTCCTTTCAATGCCAACATATCCCAGTCTCTCTCTATTTTAAAAATATTCTGCTTTTCTATTCACCTTATTGAATGCTTTCTGAAAACCCAAATACATCACATCCACTGAATCCCCTTATCTTTATGGCAAATTTGTCAAACACGGTTTTCCTTTCATAAATCCATGTTGACTTTGTTTAATCATATTATAATGTTGTAAGTGCCCCGTTCCCATATCGCTAATAATAGATTCTAGCATTTCCCCTCCTATAGGCTAGTTCCCCACTTTCTCTCTCCATCTTTTCATGAGTAGCATCTACATTTACAAGTTTCATTTGCTGTCTTCCAATCCAGGGGAATTGTTCCAGTATCTAGGGAATCCTGGAAGATAATAACCAATTCATGTTATCTGTAGCTACATTTTTTAAAACCTGAGGATACAGGCCATCAGGTCTTGCAACCTTTAGTCCCATTAGTTTCTCCAGTACAATTTCTTTATTAATAGTAATTTCTTTAACTTCCTCATTCTTGATAATGGTTCTCCACTATTTCAGGAATATTTTTGTGTCTTTTAACAGAGCCCAGATTTTCGTTGAGTTGGGCCGACTCAGGAGCCCTTTAAAAATGGCTGCAGGGCCTGATTCTGGGACTCCTGTTGATTCTCATTTCTGATTACTTTTGCTGGTGCAAAATAAGGGTGTGGGTAGCCGTTCCACATGCAGCCCAGCATTGCCAGCTCTGCTGAGGGAGTGGGCAGTTCAACCACTGTTCCCCCACCTCCCCAGCAATTTTTGTGGAGTCAGGCCCCCTCAGTAAATAAACATGCTTCGTGGCCTCTAGAAAAGATGTGAACCATTGGGGATTCCCAGTCCCAAGTGGGAAATGAGAAAAAATAAATCAACTGGCCCTGGTATTCCTTCAATGGCAAGCTTTGGAATACAGAAATAACCTGTTCTTTCAATTTCAACAGTTAGATGCTGTGTTGTAAGGTAGATGTGCTTTCACTACAATGATGGAATATCGGGCATCCTGCAAAAGACAAGTTGACCATTACATTCACTTGCATTGTTTAAGTGTTGACATGCATTGGCATAATTTTCCCACTGGGAAAAGTACACTTATGCAGGCAAAAATGAAAGAAAATACCATTTGGGAACTCTAGTGTAAACATTTCCAGCACTCTATAAAAGTAAGAAAAAAAACCTTCAGCAGCTGTCAGTTAGAAGAAGAACATATAGCTGCTGTTGAGTGGATTGATTAACAAGCCACCTGGTGTAGTTTAAAAATTTTAAGCATGTATTTTTGAAAACTCAATAGACTCCATTGCCTGTGTTGTTTTGTTTTGATGGTTGTGACCATTATAAATGCTTGGCTGAGTTTTCAAAAGGTCCATAATCACTTATCCCAGCTGATTGCTACACAGGAATTTTGATTGACAGTTTTAAGAGGTTATTAAAGGACTAGATTTTTTAAATGTGGTCAGTGAAATAGATACTTGTTTATTTGTTACAACAGTTTGAACGCAGGGGATTTAACTTTTTTGGAATAGCATTTTTGTTATGGCGTGTTTGAATGAGATTAGATTGTTGGAAGTTTTTTTTTAAACTCTGAGATCTGCCCATAGTGAACACTGGATTAGTGGCAATGAAGGATGTATGGAAGCATGGACAGCACATGATGAGCGGGTGGAGGGTGAGGAGGCTTAGAGTTTGAGAGCCTGACATTCTGAATTAAAACTGGATTGAGGCCCCCAGTGAATAGAGGTGGGCATTCTTGCCTGCCTGCCCGGTCATCCACCTGCCTCAGTTGCATCTTCAGACCTGCCTCTGGAGGCGGGGGGTCCAACTCCATCCCGGCTGCGGGCCGGGGTCCTTTATATGAAAACGGGTTTGCCGAATCATGAAATTCCCCGTCTTGACCTCCTTGCCTCATCAGTGAAAATTTGGCCCTAAGTATTCATTTAATGTCTGTGCGACTTCCTTATTCCCCTAATGGACCCATGTTTAATTGCAGTAACCTCTTCCTTTTTTCATACCCATACAAACTTTTACCACCTGTGTATATGGGCTGGATTTAATGAGGCACTGGTGTCCCCTCCTCCCCTGCTAAAAAGCTGGGGGCGAACCTGCCCCCAGTCCAGTGTCTCGCCCCGCTGGGAACTAATACTCAGGGGGTTCCTAATTGGTTCAAGGCGGGAATTCCATTCTCTCCTGAGCAGGAAGCCCCACCCCAGGAAGCTGCCAACTAATCAAATACCTGGCAGCTCTCTAGCCCTGGCAGCGCCACCAGCAGCGATGGCCACTGCTGGGACTAGAACAGTCCACAACGCCAGAGCGAGAGTGATGGGTAAGTTGGGGGTGTGGATAGTGTATCACTGGGTCCAGGCTAGAAGGCTTTGGCAAGAGGTGTGAGGTAGGGCAAGGGAGGTGGTGGGCCAGGGTAGACAGGCCAAGGTGGAGGGGAATTGTGGGGGGTAATGACCTAGGGGGCTCTCAAGAGGACCCAGAAGGCCCATTAAGGATACGCCATCCTCCATGCCCACCATCAACCTGTGGTTAAAGCTGCTGGGCTGGATGCTTGGCATGGGCCTCTCCCGCCATTGGTTAAATCCCATCGGCAGCAGAATGAGGCCTTTAAATGGTCATTAATTGTTAAGTGCCTCAATTGCTCCACAGGCACCTCCCCTGCCATTGGTAGAATTGTGGTGCGGTATGGTGGTTGGGTAGTGGACTATGGCATTTTATGGGCCCACCAGCCTGCCGACCTGTCACCGGGGGGAGGCCATAAAATTCAGACCCATGTTTCTTGATAGTCTAGTCTCATTGGGCAGAAATTTGCCCTTGGTGGGCGTGCGGACCCCACTGGCTCGGCGGCGGGCGGACAGCCAACCACCGTCGCCGAAATGGGGCCCACTACCATTTTGAGCGGGCGGGCCAATTAAGGCCCACCCAGCGACCTGCCCGACAGGAAGCACTATGTGCTTTCTGTGCAGGGGTGGAGGGAATCCCCATCTGCCAAAGTGCGCTCTTTCGTGCATGCACGCGAAAGAGCGCACTGCTACCTGAGACTAAGTGCTGTCTCAGGGAGATTAGTGACTGTCTAAAAAACTTAAAAAATAGAAAAATAAAAATATTATTAACATGTCCCCCTCATGTGACAATGCCACACGAGATGGGACATGTTAATAAATATAACATTACATTTATTAAAGTTTTTAAAAAGGAACATGAAACCTCAACCTGCCAGTGGATGAGGTTTCATGTATTATCAGAAGCCCGCTGGGGCTCCTGGCCTGCCCGCCAGCCTTAATGTTGGACGGGCAGGGTCTTTAATTACATTAAGTACCCTGTCAATGGCCTCAATTGGCCATTGACAGGTCGGCGGGCGGACAGCTGATTTCGCTGTCCGCTCGCCTTCCTGAAAATTTAAAGGGACCGGGATGACATCGGGGGTTCCTCCTGACGTCATCCCGCATCATTTTCCTGTCGGCGAGCAGGCCCCATCCCCAAATCGCCAACGGGAAAATTCTGGCCATTATGTTTTCTCTGTTTATCAATTTCTTTTTCATCTTTTACTGAACTCTAAAAGCTTCCCAATCCTCAGGCTTACTACTCTTTCTGGCAACACCATAAGCCTTTTCCTTTAACTGAATGTTATCTTTAACTTCTCTTGTTAGTCATTGTTGGATTACCTCCTATTCTTTGTTTATTTCTTAAAGGAATGTATATGTATTACAAATTATTCATTAATTCTTCAAATGTTTGGCATTGCTTATTTATCATCACATCTTTTACTGTAGTTTCCCAATCTACTTTAGCCTATGAATATTTTTAAGGCAGAGGTGGGTAGATTCTTGGTAAGCAAGGGGGTGATAGGTTATCGGGGGTAGGCAGGACGCAGATTTGAGGTTACTATCAGCTCAGGCAGGATCTTATTAAATGGCGGAGCAGGCTCAAGGGGCTGAATGGCCTACTCCTGCTCCTTGTTCATGTGTTTGTATGTTATGCACTCTCTTCTGCATGAGAACAAGAGGAGGGTTAGGAATATGAGGGGTGCAGTGTGAGAATCATAAGGTAATACATTTGTTGGACTTCATTGTGGCATGGGATGCACAAGGTCATGACTTTAGGGCCGAGTGGAAATGCTGTCCACATGGATGAAAGATGAAGAAAGCAAATAGTGTGTCTTACAGCCTTTCTATAGAGAGGACTGCTAAAGATGTCAGATAATCATAACTGCCAACTGTGAGTTGCAGGGCATTCATCTTGTCGTTGCCATGCTACCTGCACTGTATCCAGGCCCTGTTCATCACACTGCAGCTGCGAACCTCCTCATTTACCTTCAGCCATGCCTGCCTGGTCATGCTGAGTGGACTTCTTCTTCTGTTCTCCGGAAACAACGCTTGCCGCTGTGCCCTCACTGCCTGCAACATAACCTTCAGAGAGGCATCAGTCAAACATGCTTCACCCCTTCCCCATCTCGCTGCCATTTCCTGCACAAGTCACTTGTCCAAATCAGCTCAGCAGTAATCTCACTGCGATAAAGCTGCCAGCGAGCCTTTAAATCTTGCACATTCACTCGTGCTCCTGACTTGTCATCCTGCATGCCATTCCTAATTTTTTTTGAATGTGCAAATATTTTTTTTTTAAAAAGAAAGCAACATTCCATTCAGAAAGGTACATGCCAATCAGCCATTCGGCAAATTTCACAGGGAATGAGCTTTTCAAAATGGAATGTGAGCTAGTTTTCAACAACTCAATGTCATTCGTCATCATTGGCACTGGATGCCTTTCCTAACGGATGGCGGATTTCTAATTAGATGCCTTCCAGAAGATTAAACCAGTAGGCCCGCTATTCATGCCTCTGGATTTTCGACAGGGAAATCACCCCGCCGTCCATGCAAGAGCTAAGGTGTCAAAATTCTGCCCCATGTTCCCTATTAGATCAAATCCATTAGTTTTTATCTGTGTGACACATAATGCCTAGTTGGGTAAAATACACAGCATCTGTGAGGCACACAGAAGACTCAGTATGACACACAATGTGGGTAACTTTGATTAGTGAGGTATAATGGGCGGCTGAATAGATACCATCCATTATACACTATCAGCTAAACTCAAAATTACCTCCAATGAGTGAAAGCTGTCCATACAATACATGCACAGCTTAGGCACGAGTGGTAAAAACAAAAAACTGCGGATGCTGGAAATTCAAAACAAAAACAGAATTACCTGGAAAAACTCAGCAGGTCTGGCAGCATCGGCGGAGAAGAAACGAGTTGACGTTTCGAGTCCAACATGACCCTTCAACAGAACTGAGTAATATTAGGAGAGGGGTGAAATATAAGCTGGTTTAAGGTGGTGGGGTGGGGGGGGGGGGGGTGGTGGAGAGAAGTTGGGGGGGAGGGGTGGTTGTAGGGACAAGCAAGCAGTGATAGGAGCAGATAATCAAAAGATGTCACAGACAAAGGAACAAAGAGGTGTTGAAGGTGGTGATATTATCTAAACGAATGTGCTAATTAAGAATGGATGGCAGGACACTCAAGGTACAGCTCTAGTGGGGGTGGGGTGGAAAGACTAACAGGGCATTAAAGGTATAGATTTAAAAATAATGGAAATAGATGGGAAAAGAAAAATCTAAATAAATTATTGGAAAAAAACAAAAGGGAGGGGGAAGAAACGGAAAGGGGGTGGGGATGGAGGAGGGAGTTCAAGATCTAAAGTTGTTGAATTCAATATTCAGTCCGGAAGGCTGTAAAGTGCCTAGTCGGAAGATGAGGTGCTGTTCCTCCAGTTTGCGTTGGGCTTCACTGGAACAATGCAGCAAGCCAAGGGCAGACATGTGGGCAAGAGAGCAGGGTGGAGTGTTAAAATGGCAAGTGACAGGGAGGTTTGGGTCTTTCTTGCGGACAGACCGCAGGTGTTCTGCAAAGCGGTTGCCCAGTTTGCGTTTGGTCTCTCCAATGTAGAGGAGACCGCATTGGGAGCAACGAATGCAGTAGACTAAGCTAGGGGAAATGCAAGTGAACTGCTGTTTCACTTGAAAGGAGTGTTTGGGCCCTTGGACGGTGAGGAGAGAGGAAGTGAAGGGGCAGGTGTTGCATCTTTTGCGTGGGCATGGGGAGGTGCCTTAGGTGGGGGTTGAGGAGTAGGGGGTGAAGGAGGAGTGGACAAGGGTGTCCCGGAGGGAACGATCCCTACGGAATGCCGCCAGGGGGGGTGAAGGGAAGATGTGTTTGGTGGTGGCATCATGCTGGAGTTGGTGGAAATGGCGGAGGATGATCCTTTGAATGTGGAGGCTGGTGGGGTGATAAGTGAGGACAAGGGGGACCCTATCATGTTTCTGGGAGGGAGGAGAAGGCGTGAGGGCGGATGCGCGGGAGATGGGCCGGACAAGGTTGAGGGCCCTGTCAACGACCGTGGGTGGAAAACCTCGGTTAAGGAAGAAGGAGGACGTGTCAGAGGAACTGTTTTTGAAGGTAGCATCATCAGAACAGATGCGACGGAGGCGAAGGAACTGAGAGAATGGGATGGAGTCCTTACAGGAAGCGGGGTGTGAGGAGCTGTAGTCGAGGTAGCTGTGGGAGTCGGTAGGCTTGTAATGGATATTAGTGGACAGTCTATCACCAGAAATTGAGACAGAGAGGTCAAGGAAGGGAAGGGAAGTGTCAGAGATGGACCATGTGAAAATGATGGAGGGGTGGAGATTGGAAGCAAAATTAATAAATTTTTCCAGATCCCGATGAGAGCATGAAGCAGCACCGAAGTAATCATCGATGTACCGAAGAAAGAGTTGTGGGAGGGGGCCGAAGTAGGACTGGAACAAGGAATGTTCCACATACCCCATAAAGAGACAGGCATAGCTGGGGCCCATGCGGGTACCCATAGCCACACCTTTTATTCGGAGGATGTGAGAGGAGTTAAAGGAGAAATTGTTCAGTGTGAGAACAAGTTCAGCCAGACGGAGGAGAGTAGTGGTGGATGGGGATTGTTCGGGCACATGTTCGAGGAAGAAGCTAAGGGCCCTCAGATCATCCTGGTGGGGGATGGAGGTGTAGAGGGATTGGACGTCCATGGTGAAGAGGAAGCGGTTGGGCCCAGGGAACTGGAAATTGTTGATGTGACGTAAGGTGTCAGAGGAATCACGGATGTAGGTGGGAAGAGACTGGACAAGAGGAGAGAGGAGGGAGTCAAGATAACGAGAAATGAGTTCCGTGGGGCAGGAACAGGCTGACATGATCGGTCTGCCGGGACAGTTCTGTTTGTGGATTTTAGGTAGGAGGTAGAAGCGGGCCGTCCGAGGTTGGGCGACTATCAGGTTGGAAGCTGTGGGAGGAAGATCTCCAGAGGAGATGAGGTCAGTGACAGTCCTGGAAACAATGGCTTGCTGTTCAGTGGTGGGGTCATGGTCCAGGGAGAGGTAGGAGGAAGTGTCTGCGAGTTGACGCTCAGCCTCCGCGAGGTAGGGGTCAGTGCGCCAGACAACAACAGCAGCACCCTTGTCAGCGGGTTTGATGACAATGTTGGGGTTGGACCTGAGAGAACGGAGTGCAGTAAGTTCAGAGAGAGACAGATTAGAATGGGTGAGAGGAGCAGAGAAATTGAGACGACTAATGTCACGCCGACAGTTCTCAATGAAAAGATCAAGAGAAGGTAAGAATCCAGAGGGAGGGGTCCAGGTGGAGGGAGAATATTGGAGGTGGGTAAAAGGATCCGTTGAATGGGGAGAGGACTCCTGCCCAAACAAGTGAGCACGGAGACGAAGACGGCGGAAGAAGAGTTCAGCATCGTGCCGAGCCCGAAATTCATTGAGATGAGGGCGTAAGGGTATGAAACTAAGTCCTTTGCTGAGCACTGAACGTTCAGCGTCGGAGAGGGGAAGGTCAGGGGGTATAGATAAATCACGGCCGGGACTGGGATTGGAAGATGGGGTGGGGACAGAGGGACAGGCAGGGGTGGAGGGTCCTAGATGGGTGTCGGTGTTGAAGGGTCATGAGGACTCGAAACGTCAACTCTTTTCTTCTCCGCCGATGCTGCCAGACCTGCTGAGTTTTTTTAGACACGAGTGGGTTATTTGCAGTTGAATCTACTTATGTGATTATTGTGTCTCCCTTTAAAATGCATATAGTAATTTTCATTGAATCCATACGCAGAGTTTGAATTGTGGCTTTACCCCATGGAGTTGGAACTTCACTATCAAACCTTTGTACAACAAATAAAATTTCATCACTCACTTTTTCATGTAGACAGTGCCCTTCTAAAGATCCATTAATATGTGGCATTCAATATTCCATCACAGTTTGTCTTTTTAATCCTATAATGATAGATGGAAATACATAGATGTTTCAATATGGAAAAAAGTTACTTGACCCAACCAGTCCTGTTTATCCTCTGCATGAACAAATCGTTCTAACCATATTTTTACTGCTGCATTCTCTTTGACTGCACTGGCCTTAATCAAGCAAAGGGAGAGAGTGAAACAGCAACTTCACTGCTGGGCTGGGAACACAGGGGCTGGTTCTTTGGTGATGACTTTGGGATGGAGCATTGGATCTGTTCTGGGTTCACAGTAGGTGGAAGGGCTTGCTAAGTGTGGAGGGCGGTCCCAAGCCTGTGTGGCTGCCCCTTTGCCAGGCAAAGTTATAGCATTAAAGCAGTAAAGCAGTATAGCATTAAAGACTGCTTTCCCATATTGCTTCAACCCATTCTCCTTCATCACCATTGAAATTGAATTTTGAATGATTCTTGCTAACAACTAGCCATTGCAGTGAATTTAATAACCTCACAGCTTTCTATATGAAGATGTTCTTCTGCTGTCTGTTCTAAATCTCTTGCGTTTTAGTCCAGTATCTACAACCTGTTATTCTGGACCCTTGAGCTATTGGAAACAGTCTGCTTCTGTCTACCCTGACCCATCTTTTCCCAATTTTTAACACTTCTCTCATATGGCTAATTAATCGCATTGTAGTAACAAGCAAAACGCTGGGCAGAATTTTTCCCTTGTCGGGTGAGCCCGGCCCGAACGAGTAAAATAGTGCGCGATGACATCGGGCGAGTGACATCTGTCACCGCACATTCTCGTGATATTTCGCTCGGCAGGCACGCGCGAGAGGCGGCAGTGTGCCCACTGACAATTAAGAGGCCTATAAAGGCCCTTACTCAATTAATTAAAGCAAATTTTTCGCTGCCCGTCTAACCATTCGATTGGCAGGCGGGCGAATAGGCCAAGTGGCCTTTGCATTTTTTTGCGAAAGCTCCTCCATGGGCGGGATGGGGTTTCAACCAATGATTAAAAAAGGACTTTTAAAACTCATTTTTAACGTGTCCCTGCTCGTGTGAGTCACATGAGGGGACATGCTTTCCTTATCTTTCCTTTTGTTATTTTTAATGTTAAAATCCTTCAGCTCCCTGAGGCAGCATGCGCCAACTTCAGCGCTCGTGCTCCTCCAGCCCCCACTCCGAACGCTGAGGCTCTGTGCGCACCTTTCACACTGGCTGACCGTTTTAATCGGCCAGCCAGCGTGAAATTGTGTTCGGGGCCCGATCGCGGGTGACGGTCGGTTTCATGGCCGCTCCCAGGCCTGCCCACTGCGCCCGCCCGATGAGGTAAAAACCCTGCCCACTGTTTCTTTCTTTACAGCTCTATTTCTTCTTCCCAGTCAGAAACCTAGCAAATCAGGTTGTAGATTTTTTTAATGATTAAAATTCTACTCTGTTGTAACACAGAACCATACATTGATATATTGCTGGCATAGTATTCAGATTGTGTGGTGCAGGAGTGCAGAGTTTGAAGGGGTAAGCCTGTCTTATGCAAGACCAAGTACCCAGTTCAATGGCTCTTTCAATCATCAAGCATCATTGGCACGAATGAGCTCACAGAACAGGATCAGTTCTTTGGGCATGTATATGAGTATGATAGAGTCTGGTTCAACATATGTACCACAGATGGGTGGCATTAAATGTACAGTGGCATTTAGGTAAATGTAAGCTCAAGTCCAGTGCAATCCAGTTAAATGGGTAGACAATTGCAATAAAATCAGGGTAAACCTGAGCACAAATAGAGTAGAGTCTGGTTAAACATGTGCAGGAGGATATAGTAAATTGTGGAACTGTGCATCATAGCAAGTGGAGTCTAGTTTAATAGGGCCTTGAGTCAATGCAGTAGCCTGACTCAGGTGTAAAATCACAATGTACCTATTGCATTACCTTCATTGTGCTGAACTGACTGAGTCAAACATGACTCTCAGGCAAAACACAATAATTCTCCACTGGCCTTCAGCTGTATCTATTTCTTCACAAAATGCAACATGTCCAAGCTGACTCATTTTTCATGCACAGCTGAGTTTCAGATTGGAACCTGATTGCTGTAACCAGGTAGCACTTTCAAAGTGTTACTTGCAGTGCAACAGCGCCATTAATCTTTCAGCGAGAGGAGGGGGGTCATCATGGCTCAGCTGAGAGGGAGCATCAGTGTCAGCAATGATACTCATTGCAGAAAAACAAAACAGCTTGAAGGGACAGCAGCATATGGCAACTGTGTGCCAGACTTCAGTGAGATCAGTCAGGCTTTCACTGCTGTATGTACCTTGCCAAATAAAGGATAGATGGAAGTGTTTACAGGGAAATGATTTTGTCAAGGCTCATTGACAATGAATCTCTTAAGCTTTGCTCTTGTTTATGTGAATTGAGCTATCGGAGCCCCTCAGTGAGGTATGGCTCTCATGTATTAATCTCTTTTTAATTTGAACGTGACACAAACGGGAACAAGTCACCTTTCTCTTTGAAGTGGTGGAAGTTGATTCCAAGTGGTGGCTGGAAACAGGTACGATACTGGAACACTTAGCCTGCTGCTCAGAATGGCAGATAATGGATAAAACATAAGTCTGGACTAACTGCGTCAGTTCATGGGGTGAACGTACAAACATGAAAGCACAAGCTGTTGTTTGCTGCTTGATGGATTCACAACTTCACTTTTCTGCACTGTGCACCAGCTGCTGTTCTCCAAGGGTGATAAGTCCTATCTGGTTTCATCCATCCTCTCACCTTCACTATCGCAATGAATAAAGCTCAATATGAGGTGACTGCAATGCTGTGGTTACACAGGTTGTTGCAAATGACAATCCCATGAGAACTGCAGCAACTAGGAAGCATGCCTCATGTCGATATGTGTGCCTGAATTCACAATAATAATGTAGTTTCGCGCACTTATATTCTAATTTGGAAACATCAGGTAATATGTTTGTGGCAGTTTAAAAAAAAATTCTGTCTGCATACTAACCTCTCTTCACTATTAATGGTATGTAAAGGAAATAGTTGTATCAAAGATTCAAATTGTCCTAATGTATCACACAGAAACTGAAGTGGAAAAGTAACATGTAGCGTCCGGTGAGGAAACACAGCATCTGGCGAGGTAAAGTAACACACAGCATCTTGAGGAACATCAATTAGATAACATTATTATTTTCTACAAGTTGATTTATTATCTGGGATCTGTTGAATTGGTTGCAAGAACAAAAGAGCATAAGAACTAGGAGCTGGATAGACCAATCGACCCTTTGAGCTTGTTCCATCATTTTAACCAGATCTTGGTTGATCTTATACCTCAACTCCAACTTCCCACATTATTTCAGTACCCTTTAACCCTATTGGTCCCCTCAAAATCTATCGACCTCTTTCTTGAATATACCCAACAATTGATCATCCACAGCTCTCTGAGGTACAGAATTCCCAAGATTCATAACCTTTTGAGTGAAAAACAATTCCCCTCATCTCAGTTCTAAATAGCCGACCCCTTACTCTGAGACTGACCCTATATTCTAGATTCCCCGGCAGGGAAACACTTTCTCAGCTTCTACCATATTAAAGTTCCCTTAAGAACTTTAAGTTTCAATTAGACCACCTCTCATTCTTCTAAGCTCCAATCTTTTAAGTATTTAACAAATCATTTCAGTATTGAGAGTCTTGAACACAAAGGGAAATATTAACATTCTTATCCTATTTGTTATTTTGTTCCAGTACACTTTTATTTCGTTTCTAGCATAAATCAAATGTAAGCATGCGCTGTGATTAATGATGTAACTGAAGTGGGTGAGTTTATATTTCTCAAACTGCAAAAGCTTGGAATGCTGCCATGCGATATTCTTCAAATTGTAAAGCATTCGAGCAAAATTATTATGGTGCAGTAACTCACATTCAATTATTGCAACTCGTTTATGAATGTCATTGTGTCTCTTTCATGGAATCATCGAATGCTAGAACACAGAAGGAGACCATTTGGTCCATCATACTTGTGTCAGCTCTTTGAAAAAGCTATCACTTTAGTCCCAATCTCCTTTCACTTCCATAATCCTGAAAATATTTCCTTTTCAAGCATATGTCCAATTCCATTTCGAAAATTATTGATTCTGCTTCCACCACTCTTTCAGGCAGTGCATTCTAAATTTTAGTGTAACTCACTGCATTATTTAGCTTCTTATTTTTCCCATGGTTCTTTTGCCAATTGACTGAAATCTGTGTCCTCCACTTACTGACCCCGCTTCCAATGAAAACAATTTCTCCCTATCCATCAAAACCCCTCACAATTTTGAACAGCTTTACCAAACCTCACCTTAACCTTCTCTGTACTAGAGAGAAACATCCAGCTTCTTTTGTCTTTTCACATAACTGAGGTCCGTCATCCCTGGTACCATTCTGGGTGCATCTACTCCACATCCTCTCCAGGGCCTTAGCATTGTTCCTGAAGCATGGTGTCAGAATTGAACACAAGCTGAGGATTTAGAAAGATTTATCATAACTTCCTTGCTATTCTATTCCATTCCTCTATTTATTATGCCAATGATTCCTGATGCTTCATTCCCCAAGGATATCCCTTTAAGAGCAGCGGGTAGTGCTTTCTTTCCTCTTCTTTGACATGAAGTTCACAGTGAGAGTGAATGCAAAAAAAAGATCCATTATTTACAATGACTCGCTGTTCAATTTTACTTCACATAGCAAATTGCTGCCCACGAAAAGAACACAATTAATATTTTGGTGATAAGGCACAGCACCAAGGGAAGGTACACTTCTTTGTTTGGCCAGTTATGTTTGCAAAGTAAATACTCTTGAGTCGATGTAATAACAAGGGTTGTGTTTCTCTGATGAATGAATGATAGTCAACAAGATAAAATTCTTAGAAATGAAGTGTTTATTGATGACAGCTAAGATTTATCATTTGATAAACACCTGGCAAATACCCTGGGAATGCCACCTTAGTGATTACAGTGCTCTTATGATCTAGTGTTAATACATAATTATATTGTACAGTATGTTAAAACCAAGGCTGGCTGGTGTGGAATTGAAAATATCCCATTTGTTGTTCGATCAATGGCTGGGAGGTCCTTTCAGCACAAACTATTGGCTAAGGTTGAGAAATTGCTTTTCAAATCACAGGGTTCATTGTAAATTGTATCAAAATGATGATTCAGACAATGACCCTGAGCTCCATTTCAGTCAATGATGCTTTCAGCTAATCTTGTGCCTACCTGGCCATTCATTTAGTCAATTCCCTTATGACGCTATGTCTGTGCAAGTTGATGTTCCAGATGTCAGCTGTGACCTCTGAATCAACTGTTGTGGTTGATGTTCCACTCCAGGAAATTGAGTATAAGATCTGGGCAGACACTTCAATAGAGTACTGGGGAAGTGCCATTTTTCAGAAGAGAGTTTAAACATACTTCTGATCTGCCATGTGGACACAAAAGATCCCCCGGCACTGTTCAAAGAAGGACAGAGAAGTTCTCGCTGATGTTCTGGCTGACATTTATCCCTCAGCCAACATCACTAAAGCAGATTATTTGGCCATTATTTCATTGTAGTTTGTGAAATCTTGCTGTGTGTACATTACAACTGCGACTACGACCAGGATTTTCCGTGCCCACTGGCGTCAGGCGCGATCGGTGGCATAAGTGGACAATATGGCGCGATCGGTTTTACGATGGCGGGAAACCAGTTTGCGATCATCCGCTCAGCCCACCAACAGTGGGCTGCGTTCCCCATCATCGGGCATCAGGAAACTCATTATAATACATCAGCATATCATTATTAGGCCAGCCCACTGGAATCGTTTCCCCCCCCGCCCCCCGCTACATTGTCCATCCACGTTGGCAGGAAAGCACGCTGATGTGTTTCACAACAGCACATAAAAGGTGTGCACATAGTGGCCTGCACTTTGAGGGGAACTCAGAGGTCAGTACACAGTAACATTGTGCAGTGCCTGCCGGGGTTGCCTGTTGGACTTCAAGCTTCAGGGACATTGGGGGGTCGGGGTTAAGAGCAGCCCTTCTGTTGAGGTGCCTGGTGGCAGGGAGGAGGGGTGAGCAAGGGCAGCCCTGCCATTGAACATAGAGTACAAGCATTCAGGGTGGGGGTGGGGTAAGTGGGCGAGGGAAGCGGCCACACATTAGGGAAACTTATATAAAGTGCCCATTCCTCTGCAGCTCAGACAGTTCAGGTGCAGCCACATCGGTATGATTGGGGTCAGGCTTCTAGCTTCTCTGCCCACTCAAGCAACGCAGACTCATCAAAGTGTCACCACGTGCTCCAAAGCTTTCCATCCCCAACCGCCGTCTCCCTGCACCACCCCACCCGCCGGCACAGACAGCAAATTCATGAGCATTTTAGTGGACTGCGGAACAGTTGGACAATTGCACACGTCATACAATCTCCTTGTTAAAGCTGGCCATGTAGCAGTCACTACTGGAGGGGCTCACAGCCCCTTGCAATGTCAGCATCCCAGTTTGGACCAGCCTCCCCCATGGTTGAAGCTAACGGGACAGACATGCAGCGCACTAATCTCTGGCCATCCAGGTGATGGCCAGCACTCTCCGGGAAGCATTAAGGGGCTGTCACACTTAACCAGGATAGGTTCTTACTACACCCATGCTAACCACATATCTCTTTCATCCTGCAGGAGGAATACATCAGGATCATGGAGACTGGTGAACTAGCTGTATGCCTGATGGCCTACAGAGTGCAAAGAAGATGGAGGAGAGAGTGACTGGGGCTCCTGGCTGCGCAGTGGGAAGAGCAGCAACCTCAGGAAGAAGGGGCGGCTGGGGCTCCCGCGCATGCCACCCAAGAGCCACAGTGAGCCGTGGCTGGTCGGTGCCTAGCGACACCCAGGGCCTAGAGACGCAGCCTTTCATTCCTGCAGATGACTGAGAACCGGTGTTGCCGAATACTGCGCATGTCTAGGGAACTGATCAGTCACATCTGCCAGCTGCTGCAGGATTTGGCGCCAAGGGGACATGGAGGGCATCCACTGCCAGTGGCCATGAAAGTGACCACTGCGCTCAATTTCTATGCCAGTGGCTCTTTTCAGGGCTCCACAGGTGACCTCTGTGGGATTTCACAATCCACCACCCACAAATGCATCCATGAAGTCGCGGATGCCATCTTTGCGAAGGCACACAACTTTGTGTATTTCAGCCAGGATGCAAGAGTGATTGGATTTGCCCAGATCTTGGGTTTCCCACAGGTTCAGGGTGTCATCAACTGCACTCATGTGGTGCTCAGATCTCTATCGCAAACACATGGTGGACTACATCAACTGCAGACGGTACGCGACCAACAGAAATGCATCCTGCAGGTCTGCACACGGTTTCCAGGGAGTGCGCATGACTCCTACATTCTCAGCCGGTCACAGATCCCTGGGGTCTTCCAGGGTCCACAGAGGCTGCAGGGTTGGCTCCTTGGGGACAAGGGAAACCCAAAGAGGCCGTGACTGATGACACCCATGCAGTGGCCTCAGACTGCAGCAGAGCGAAGGTATAATGAGGCTCAGGCTGCAGCTCACAACTTGGTGGAGCAAACCATCGGGATACTGAAGATGAGGATCTGGTGGACTGGTCTGGTGGAGCCCTGCAATATAGACCACAGAGGGTGTCACGCATCGTCGTCGTCTGCTGCACCCTTTACAACCTGGCGCTCCAGCGGGGAGATGAGCTGGCTGAGGAGGAAACAGAGGAACTGCACATCTCCTCTGATGAGGATGCAGATGAGAATGAGGGTTGAGGAGGTCCTCGGAGGAGACGACGACAATGGGGATGAGGCCCTCGCACTGGCTGGATGAGGCAGGCATGCTCAGGAGGCCCTTGTAGCTACTAGATTTGTGGATGATGATGACGACATGCAGAGAGGTGACCCCATAGATCCTCACAGCGCATTTGCGAATGTTTGACTCCAGTCTGTCTCATGGTAGCGCACATACCCTCTGTGATAATGCTCCTGTCATGGAGACGCAGTGGAGGCCCTAATAGTCACTCAATTGCAGGAGGATGATGGCGACATGCATTGAGGACACTCCATAGATCTTCACATAGCCTCTGAGAATGTCTGACTCCTGTCTGGTCAAGAGCAGCTCTCTTGCGCTCTGTGGTCAGGGTCATATCAGAGATGCAGCCCTGAAATTTTAGAAGCATCTGATACTTTAGCACCTGAGCCCTTCAAGAGCACAGCGTCACTGGTCACAGATGCTAAAGAGATGGAGGTCAGCACCACCTTAAAGGTGCTGAGAGCACATAGAGAGAATGATGGAACTCTATGGCATTTGCCCATGACATTCTGGCAGCAATGACAAGCACCATCGAGGTGCAGGCATCAGTAATGTGTCCAGGGAGTGTGAAGCTGGACCATCACTTGGTGGTTGCAATGCTGACCTCACCGTCAGCACAGGAACGGTCCAGATCATCACCAGCCAGCTGGATGGCTCTGTTTTCAAAGTCCATGAGGACCTTGGTCTCAGGCATTCCTCCATTGGTCCAGAGCCTGAACAGAGCACATGGAAGAGGCCCTGGGCTGAGACACCTGCCTTTATCTTGTGCAGAAAGGTTTCACATCTGGGTGACAAGAACCCTGCTCATCAGAACCAGGAGCCATAGGCAGGGAAACATCTATGGGAGTTTATTGACAATAGTGAACAATTTGTACAAGTGATTAACATCCATACCCAATGTGCAATTAATTCTTCTTAGCTTTCCTAACCCTGCTGCTATGTTTTGGTGCTCCCTGGACATCCACAGCGGAGGTGGAGGCAGCCTGCTGACTGCTACGCCCTGTCTGTGATGACCTTGGCAGACGTCCTGTGGAGGACTGACACCTGGAGGGACCCAGCCTGCTTTCAGGGTCCTGCTGTGTGGCAGTGGCACCCTCCTCAGCCTGTGGAGCTGGAGCTGCTGAGGTCACAGGAAGATGGGATTCGGATGGGCCGGACACTCTCAGAGTCACCTGGGTGGATGGCCCCGGAGTGTGCATCTGCTGATCCTCCTCACTATGGGTGCCCAATGGCCCCAGGCTGATTCCTTGAGGAGAAGGGGTAGCTGGAGTGAGATTGGGCTGTCTGCAGCCCTCTGTTGGAGGCCAATTATGGCCTCAACGATAGAGTTGAGCCTGCGCAGAAGTGCAGGAGAGACGTTCTGGACCAAGGTCTCCATGGTGGCCGCCATCCTACCAGTGTTGACCTTGGTGCTTTGGCATGCCGGTGCTATCACCTCAGCCTGAAGACAGACGGGCTTCTCCTTTGTGCCATTGCAATCTGAGGAGTGCAGCGGACATCCCTTCCTAATGTTCCCGAGCTTGCCTTTGCAGCTCCAGCAACTAAGACATGACCGAGTCCAGAGACTCGACACCTGACTCAGACTCAGCAAATTTCTGGTCTCCAGCAGTCCTCCAACTCCTGCCACCAACTGCTGTGGATCAGACAGTGCGATGTGCTCACCAGATTGTGATCCTGAGGCTATTCTAAATCTAGGTCCCACTGAGGTGTGTGTCTCTGCGCTGGTGGAGGGTGTGGATGAGCGCTGTGACAGGACTTCAAGGGTGGGGGGCGCCTTCAGATTCCTCTTCCGAAGTATCTTCGGGGCTTGACTGGTAGCCCTGGGTCATGGACTCTCTAGGCTATTTCCCAGATGTGCCTACGGAGGCAAGGAGAGATAATTAGTGCATGGCAGTGGCCTGTGAAACAAGACACATCACTCACAGAATGGTTATCAGATGGATGTTGCACTGCTGTGTCCTCACTTGGTAGCGCACCGCCGACTTCATCATCAGCACAGGACTGGTCCGGATTGTCGCTGGCCAGCTGGATGGCTTTGTTTTCAAAGTATGCGAGGACCTTGATTTAAGGCATTCTGCCACCGGTCTGTGACCTCTCCCTGTTGTGTGCCAGCTTGTCCTGCATGAATAGAGATGGAGAAAGTGTAAACAGGACGCCTGCCAGGCCAGATGATAAGTAAGCCTGGCATGTCTGGGTGGTGAGTGGCCCCATGGACGGGATGAGGATAATGATGGTGAGTGTGAGAGGGTGAATGGTGATGTCCCCTTAACCGGGTGAGTGAGGGCCTTGTGGATATGTGATGGGTTTGCGTGTGAGTTGAGAGAGATGAGAAGATTGGCTTACCCTGGCAGAATGAAGGCAGAATTCATTCTCTTGCGGCACTGGATGGCTGTCCTCTTTTGAAGAGCATTGATGCTGTCCACCACTGCCACTGTCTCCCAAGCCAGATTAGTCCTGTTGTTACCCATCCTGCGGCCATAGCTGGGGTAGAGGACATCCCGGCAGGCCTCCACGCCATTGAGAAGGTGCTCGAGGGACACGTTGCTGAACTTGGGGGCTGCAGTCTTCTTCAGCTGCAGGGCCATGTCTTCCGTGCAGCAGCGGTGAGCTGGAAGCACTGAGATGTGTGCTTGCAGCTGGACTTAAATATGGCGCCTGACAGGATGCAGTGGCAGGGTGATAGCAGGTGGGCGAATGGGAGCCCGCCGGCTATGGAAACTGCGTGTTTCCCAGCAGTGCATAAATAATGAGGTGGGTTTGGGACGATACAGTGTGAAAACCCATCATTGCAACTGGCGGGTAAAACATTTTACCCACCCACTACTGCACTTAGTGCAAATCTGGGACGATTCTGCCCTACATTTCAAAAGCATTCCATTCAATATACTAAATATATATATTTGGAATAACCGAAGGATGTGAAAGGTACTATCCAAATGCAAAGATTTCCTGCTTTCTTTAGTTGTTAGTTTGGTACAATCTTCAGGTCGTGGGACATTTTCACACCCATGTTTCCTTTCCTCTTTAACGAAGGACAGAGTTTTGTTAGGTTCTGGTTCCATAGATGCCAAGCTCTCTTTTATATACCACATATTGGGCGGGATTTTATGTTCCCGCCGAAGTTACTGGAGTTTTGAATGGCTCGCCACATTTTACAGCCTCATCTCCACCGCGACGGGGCCATATAATTCCAGCCGTTGATCCAGGAGAAGACTGTACAGTGATCATCAGTGAACTATTGGTCTGTGGAGACAAGTCTGATCCCACCCACAGCTGATATCCACAAAACTATGATTTTTAACTGGAGTCTCTGCATAGCATGTGGGACCAGAAACTCTGG
Source organism: Cetorhinus maximus (assembly GCF_964194155.1). Taxonomy (NCBI): domain Eukaryota; kingdom Metazoa; phylum Chordata; class Chondrichthyes; order Lamniformes; family Cetorhinidae; genus Cetorhinus; species Cetorhinus maximus. Next base: position 171,535,823 of record NC_135881.1, on the reverse strand, counting down.
ATAAGGGGCTGAATTGTCCCAGATTTGCACTGTGTGGTAGCGGGCAGGAAAAATTATGTTTTACCCGCTGGCCACAATGGCAGCTTTTCACGCCGCATCATCCCAAACCTGCTGCGTTAATTACGCATTCCCAGGATATACGCCGCTTCGATGGCAGGCGGGGTCTGATTCGCCCGCCACGCTGTCACCTCGCCGCTTCATCACACCAGGCACCACATTTAAAGTCCAGCCGTGCTCAGTACTTCCAGCCCAGGATGGCAGCAAAGAAGACATGGCCCCGAAAGGCAAGAAGACGGTAGCCCTTGAACACCTTTTGGATGCCGTGGAGGCCCACTGTGATGTCCTCTACCCCCGCAGGAGGGGCAGCAACATTACCACTCCGGCTTGGGAGGTGATGGCAGTGGTGATCAGTGTCAATACTGCACAGAAGAGGCTGGCCATTCAATGCGGATAGAGGAGGAATGATCTCATCCATGTAGCCAGGGTATGGCAACCATCCCATCACTCTAGATTCACACACTCAAGCCCATCACATATTCACTGGCATCTCACTCACTGCCAGCTCAAGGGACATCACCACCCATTCTCACACACGCACCCTCACATGTCCATCTGGCCTCATCTCGTCTGGAGACTGCCTCCTCAGCCCTCACCGTCTTGAGACCACTTGCACAGATCAACATGTGGCCCCACACACACCCTGGGATACCCTTCTTCCCTAGTACAGCTCTTGTCCTGCAGCCTCTTCCCTTGCCTAAGGCCACTTCTCCCCCTTCCCCAAACAATACCTTGCCCTGCAGCCATTGAAAAGCCCCCCCACATCTGGCTGATCTGTAGGTAGAGACCTGTTGGGAACCCCCCCTAAAAGTGATGTGGTGCTGTCTGTGAAGCCTGGCGCTGATGACTGCGAGTGCTGCCCGAAGCAAGGTAGGCAAACAAACCTCAAAGTCCTGAAGTGCAGCCTGCCAGGTGCACACCTTATATATGCTGTTGTGAAACACATCGGCGTGTTTTCCTGCTGAGGTGGGCGGACAATCTAGCGGGTGGGGGGGTTGGTGATTGAGGGGGGGAATGACTCCAGTGGGCTGGCCTAATAATGATATGCTGATGTATTACAATGATGTTCCCGACGTCCGATGGTGGGAAACGTGGCCCGCCATTGGCGAGCTGAGCGGACATTTGCAAATTGGTTTAACGATGTCATGAAACCAATCTCGCCATATCGCCCGCTCGCGCCACCGAACACACGTGGGCACGGAAAACCCTGGCCAAGGTTTTTTTCCCCTAGTTCCTAAACTAATCTGTAAAACATGCCCCATAATTGAAATAAAATTCTAAATTAACACAATGCATAAGTGCTATTGTTATATTAGTGAGTGTAAAGTTGGGTCCACTGTGTTATCCAAGATCTGCATTTATGGTCAGACTTATAAGGGGGTCTTTCTGGGCAGAATTTTGCCCTTGCCGGGCGGGATTGCCGGGGTGGGGCAGGGCGGTCAGGACTGGACTGCGATTTCATGCTGGCGGAAGGTGAAATGTGAACGGTGTGATGCAGCGCTCAGCGCTGCCTGTGTGGCAGGGGGGAAGAAGGCGAACACGGATTTCGTGCATGCGCATGGGTGCGCGCTTGAAAATCTCCCCGAGGCACAGAGGTGCCTCAGAGAGATGAATAGTTTTCAAAATAAAAAATAAAGATGTTACAAAACATGTCCTCTCATGCGACTCTGTCATGTTATTAATTAAATTTTTATTTTATTTTTATTTGCTGTCGGAAACCTAATCACGCCCGTGGATGAGGTTTCCAAAAAATTGCAAAGGCCGCTTGGCATTTTTGCCTGCCCACCAACTATAAGGTTGGACAGGCAGTGAAAAATGTATTTTAATTACCTTTTTAATGGCCTTAATAGGCCTTTTAATTGTCGACAGGTGTGCTGCCAACTGCGACGCGCGCCCGCCAACTAAAAAATCGGGCTAGTGTGCGATGATGTCATCACGCCTCATTTTACGCTGGGTTGGGTCGGGTGCACTCCCGCCCACCAAGCTAAAAATTCAGCCCTCTGAGTATCTGGTTTATAAGGTGGTGTTGTAAGAGTATATGTTTTATAAGCTAAGGTATCTAAGGGTATGTGATTTATAGTTTACAGGGAGGAGGGTAGATGTCTGTAAGAGTCTGTGGTTTATAGGGGTTATAAGTGTATTTCTTAGCAGTGTGGCTTACGAGTCTGGTTTATAAGGGTTTTTTTATGAGTGAGTAGTTTCTAAAGAGGGGTTATAAGTGTGGTTTGAAAAGGGTTTTTTGTGAGTATATGGTTTAATGAAGATCTTTGTGAGTATGTGATGTTGCTGCTGAACCTTGCTGCTGGAAATGCATGTTGGGAATTCCAGTTTACACACCTTATGACTTTCTACCCATTTTCCTCTGGGAAACTCAACTACATAGAATTATCCCTTATATATCTGAGTTTGTATATGTGTGTGCTGATATGTTTCTAATAAATAGTTACTTAAAGATATATACAGGATATTCTGATTGTGCTAAAAGCTTGGTTTAAAGTGCATCTCCGAAGTGCTTCTCTTATCGAATAGTCAATGATTTGACAGCTCATAACAGTGACAAATTCCCATCACATAGTGCTGACAGTGTGAGACGCTTAAGCTATTATGTGAATCAGCACCAAAGCTAGATGTCCAACCTGAAGCACAGTATCATAGAAACTTATAGCACAGATGAACGTCATTGACCCTAGTCCTGCCTATGCTAGTTCTTTGAAAAGGCTATTCAATTAGTTCAACTCCCTCACTCATTCCCCTATAAAGCTCTGCAAAGGTTTCCTTTTCAAGTATATATCCAATTCCCTTTTAAGAGTTACTATTAAATTTGCTTCCACCACTCTTTCAGACAGTGATTCCAGGTCATAAGTTGTGTAAGTTCTTTCTAATCTTCTTATTTCGTCTGTATAACTCAAACAACAGACATTAGGATAGTGACACTTCTTGATTCATTTATACCAAATTAGATGCACAAATGAGCAACTGTTTTTATTTTTAAATACACTGCACAAGAATATTCAAAGGCTTTTATCAATAGCACGATTCTATTTTTTATGCAGCATCAAAAACCCACCTTCCTTGACTGTTGCTGGCAGCTTATACAGGTCAGTTAGAAGGATGGGCAAGGATGCATCCCTCCATTCTGGCCTCTTGTGCATTCCTGATTTTCATCACACCATCATTGGTGGCCATGCTTTTATAGGCCCTAAGCTCTAGAATTTCCTTCCTAAACCTCACCGTCCCTCTCTCTTCTCAAAACTGACCTCTTTGATCAAAATTTTGGCCATCTGTCCTAATATCTTGCAGTTGCTCAGTGTCCAATTGTGCCTTCACTCCTTAAGGGCCTTGGAATGTTTGATCATGTCAAAGGCATCATATACATGCAAGCTTTTGATGCTATTGTTGAATGGTTGGGAATGCCAGTTCATTAAATCTACCGTTAAGTGTCATTTGATGCCTAAAGCAGTAGCTTCCTCAAGAAAACCATTTCATATGCCGCTCACCATACCATCCATGGCTTTTAAAAAAAATAATTTTCAGGGTGTGATATCAGCGAGACTGGCCATCCATAGTGCATAGCCCACATTTATTGCCAATCTATAATGCAACTGTGTGGCTTGCTTGTCCACTTCAGAGAGCAGTTAAGAGTTAACCATGTTGGTGCAGTTTGGAAGCCACGTACATTCCAGACTGTATGAGGCCATCATATTCCCTTCACTAAAGAAAATCTGTGAAATTGAGGCTGGGATTTTTCAGCCCCATCGTGGCGGGACCAGCTGTGGGGGATTCAGAGATTAAGCCAAAAGTCCATTGACTTTCAACAGGACCAGATGATCCTGGCAGTGGGCGGGGCTGGAAAATCCCTCCCCCCACCCCCCCACCCGAGTTTTCACAACAATCCAATAGTTTCATGGCCGCTTCTACTGCTACCTGGTTTTGTCAGCTCCAGTTTCTTTTAAAATTAATTCAAATTCTCAAATTGCCAAGGTGAAATGTAAATTTAAATTCCCTGAATTACCAAACCAGTAACATCATCAGTACACTACCATAATTCTTTCAAGTGAGTGTTTCTGGCTGTGGGAGAGAACAGAATAAAATTGATCAGATCCAGAGTTATCTCCTGGCATAGTTTTGATCACCTAAGTGGATCGGAAAGGAATTTCTCAGATATTTTTCCCCCAGACTGGCCGGTGTTTTCATCTGGTTTGTTAACCTCTCCTAAGAGATCACAGGAGTGATCTTGGGAGGGAACCTACATCTTGTGACTCACAAGGTGTCACAATTGAGTGGGACAGGGAGAAGTTCTTTTCCTGTCTGTCATTGTTCACATGTGCCTTTGTGCTGAGTGCAATCAAACATGGATCACAGAGCTGAAGGAAAAATGTTCCAAATGGTGTGTTTCAGTAGGATGAGCCGCCCAATCATCTATAAAGAGTTCAACATGACAGTGACCTCAGTCACTAAATCATATCTTCTTGGGAAGCAGTCTGGACAGTAATCCATTTGGCAAGAAAATGGCCTGCCCACCCCAAGGGCATTTATTTAGCTTGTTATAGGCTTGACTGCCCCTGACAGTTCAGACATACACGCACAGGTGATCTGCTTTTGAGCTCCGGTACAGACTTTGAATAAGGCAATAAATTAGGTCCCTACAGTATTTGCCTTAAAATCTGTGAGGTTAGGATAGCTTTAGGATTTAGAACAGAAAGAGAATAAGGAGACCCAATTCTGCTTTCCACAGATAGATCAACAGAACAAATAGAAAATTGGATGAAGTTGTGTCAAAACTGTATCTTGGGTAAAATCCAATGGTCTGCAATGGATTATTAATAACAACACCATGTGCAGGATGCCATTATTTTAGGAATTGATTTCCGTGTAGAATCATAGAAGATTACAGTGCAGAAGGCCATTTGACCCATTATCTCTGGACTGTGCAAAATGAATCCCTCGATATACTCTCTCTACATATTCGTGCTTCCCTTGGCTTCATGGGCTGAATTTTTAGCTCAGGGGGCAGGCGTTCGCCCGACCTAACCAAGCATAAAATGACGCGCGATGACGTTGGGTAAGAATCCCGAAGTCATCGCGCGATATTTCAGTCGGCGAGTGCGCACCAGAGTCAGCAGCGCGCCCACCGACAAATAAAAGGCCCGTAAAGGCCACTAAAGAGGTAATTAAAAGAAATTTTTCGCTGCCTGGCCAAGCTTACGGTTGGCGGGCAGACAAAAAAGCCAAGGGGCCTTTTGCATTTTTTTTGGAAACCCTTATCCACGGGTGGGTTGAGGTTTCCAACATCAAATAAAAATAAAATAAAAATGTTAAAGCTTATTTAATAACATATCCCTGCTCATGTGACAGAGTGGGAGGACATGTTTTATAACAGTTTTAAGATCTTTATTTTTTATTTTGAAAACAGTTCATCTCCCTGAGACAGCTCTGTGCCTCAGGGAGATTTTCAAGCGTGCGCCCGCGCGCGTGCGTGCAGTTTGCGCTGGCCCTCCTCCCCCTCCCCCCTCTCCCCACACAGGCAGCGCTGAACGCTGCCACTTGCATTTCATGCTGGGCAGGCCTTAAATAGCTCACCAGCGTGAAATCGCGGTGCGGCCCCGATCGTGATCGTTGGTTGGCTTCCCAATTGCCCCCACCGAGCCCGCTCGACAAGGGCAAAATTCTGCCCCAAATATTTATCCAGTTTTCCCTTAAAAGGTACAGTGATCTCTTCCTCATTTGCAATTAGCTCCTGTGACAACTATTTACTAATCCAATAATGCACTGCATAAAGACATTTCTCTCAAACTCTGCCCTGACTCTCTTACTGATAGTTTTAAATATAAGATTTCTTGCAACTTAATCTGAACCAGTGGATATAGTTTATTCCAATCAAAACACTTTCTAATTTTAGAAACCTCTATTAAATCTCCTCTTATTTCTCTAATCTAGTGGAAATAGTCCCAGTTCCTCAGTGTATCATCCTTGGCATTATCCTAGTGAATCAGCACTGTATGCTTTCTATAATGGGCTGCCCAAAGCAGCACACAGTAATCTAGCTGTTGCCTATCCAAAACTTATTTTTCAATATTTATCAATGTTCCTTTACTCCCCTATTTCTATAACCCAAGATACTTCTGGGTTTAATTGCACGATTGATATATTTGAATTCCCAGGTTCTGTGTTTTTCCGTTGAGTGTGTACTCATTCCTTGTTTTGCTTCTCAAAATGCATTACATCACAATCATCCAGCAACAAAGAATGACCTTGCATTTATATAGCACCTTTCATAGCCTCAGGATATCGCAAAAGGCTTCACAGCAAATGAAGTACTTTTAAAGTCCAGTCACTCTTCTTTCACCCGTCTGTCCATTTTGCTAACCTGCCTAACCCTTTACAGTCCTCCCCACTGTTTACTAACCTCCCCTACTTTTGGGCCATGATTGTGTTCCCTACACCTAAATCTAAATCATCCAAGAACAAAAAATAGCCTCAGCACCGACTCCTGGAGTTATATGACTTTCAATCTTTCTCCAATGTGATCAATACTTGTTTACCCTAAATTTTTGATTCCTTTCCACAATCCTATAAATTTCCTTTTATACAAAAGTCTATATAAAGTATACTTTTATACGGTTTTTAATATTTCATTTCTAACATGCCTCTTGTGAGACAGTTTATAAGATGCTTCTGAAAATCCTCATGCTCTATATCTACTTTATTACCTTTATCTAGCCAATCAGTCACCTCTTTGAAAAGCTGTATACCTGAATTTTCGTGGACCTTGTGCTGTTATACTGTGTATAAACAAGAGGTGGGCAGCAAAATGATGGTGGTGCAACAGCAGAAAGACTGGGAAACTTCAGAGCCGCTATTAGACTTGACAAATAAAACTTGATTTTAATATATTCTTGCTGGCTGCCTTAATTAGCCCAAGTATTTCTCAGTGTTCATTCCATGTATAATGGATTCTAAGCATTTGGCAACAATGACTTCAGACTAACTGGTTTACAATTATCTGTCATCAGCTTCTTAAACATAGCTTTTGCATTGGCTACTTTCCTGACCAATGGAAATATTTGCATATTTAAGGAGGATTGCAAACTTGAAAGAATATGGCTTGAACCTATATTAACTCCTCTCTGATTTCTTCTTCTTATCATTTTTTTTGAATGAATTCCTTTTTAGCAGTTCCCTCCATCCCATCAATTGTTCCATTTCCTTTCACTCTGTCATGCTTTTCTTCATTTTAAAGGCCCACATTACAGATAATATTTGCAGGAAAGCTAAATTCTTTGAAATTGAGGCACAGTTACTTGATGGCAGCGCTATTATGGGTTCTGTATTAATATTTTATGAAAAGCTGTGTTATATGAAACCAGATGAATGATGTTTCCACTAGTAACACTACAGTTGCACTTTTTGATGTAACAATATCCAATTTAACATTTACTTTTTTTTAACCAGCCAAGAGTTAAAATAGTCCTGGCCTTATCGCCAGTTGATAAGTGTAGTTGTCGTTAGATTGTTACACCTTGCTGACAAGAGGGATGAAATACAGGATTCAGATCTGAAGTCTACATTTGTTTCCATGGCCTGGATTTTCATCCTCAAAGCTGGTAACAATAATTGTCTGGGCTCTCAGCCAAGTGTACATAATGGAGCTTGCTTAGCTGAGAGCCCAGACATTCATTAAGCTTGTTGAAACACCTGCACCCCAGGGAAAACATATTTGATTGACAGCTCGGGCTCTCTGATCTCTGCTGTCAATTTCACAATGTTTGTTTACACTGTTATATGGTTTCAAGGGTTTGTGATTTTTGTTATTGATACTTCAAAGGGTCTGGATGGTTGGCATTTTTATTAACTTGGGGCAGAATTTTCTGCCTTCTGGGCAGGCGGGCCGGACCCAATCTCTGGCAGGTGGGGAGCCTTCCTGTGCAGGCGGGGGGGGGGGATTCCTCAAAAGTGAGAGTGTGCTCTTTCACGCATGTGCACAAAAGAGCGCACATCTCCCTGAGGCTAAGTGCTGCCTCAGGGAGATCGCTGACAGTTCTAAAGACATTAAAAATAGAAAGAAAAAAAATCCTTAACATGTCCCCCTCATGTGACAATGTCACATGAGATGGGACATGTTCATAATCTACACTAAAACTTTGTTAAACTTTTTAAATCCCTAAATGAAACCTCCTCCCGCCGGTGGATGAGTTTTCATGCTTTTTCTATTCCCCTCTGGGGCTCCCGGCCTGCCCGCCAACCTTAAGGTTGGACGGGCAGGTCCTTTAATTGTTTTCATGATGCTGTCAATGGCTTCAATTGGCCATTGACAGGTCGGTGGGCACGCAGCTGATTTTGCTGCGGGCCCGCGTTCCTGAAGATTTAAATGGGGCGGGGTGACTTTGGGGGTTCCCCGCAATGTCATCCCGTGTCATTTTGCATGTCGGCGAGTGCCCCCTCCACCCCCCCCACCCCACCCCCCCCCCCCGCCCACCCCCACTTGCTGACAGCAAAATTCAGCTGTTGTAGTGAAATAACATTTTTTCAACATAGTAGAAAGTTGTGAATGAATTACTTTTTAAAATAGTGGGTCGATGGGCATTGAAGTGCCACAGCTTGGCATAGGAGGGGCCATGGGGTTGGGTGGAAGGGCAGAACTTGGCATGGGGGTATGAGGGGCCCATGGAGGGTGCATAGAAGGGCAGAGTTTTGTATGGGGAGCATGAGGAAGTCCTTTGGAACTTATCTTTTAAAAGGTCTCTTCATGCAGACTAGGGTTCATGACTTCTCTAAGGGGCCATGAACCACAACTCCTTAAATAACCTGGCCCAAACTGCATGAAAATTGCAAGGGAATAGGACATGCCTATCCCCACAATGGAGGCAGCCACGTCCGGAGTGTTGGATGCGGGCTTTTGACAGGAACAAGCCTACACTCTTTAAAGGCACTCCTGAAAATCAAACAGCCCGGGACAGAGATATTCCCACTGTTTTTAAAGGGCTTGTGAGTTATCCTGACTCGGTGAAAATCCTGGCCAACTTGTCCACTCAGAAAAAAAACTGAGCTCGGATAAAGTTTTGTTATGCTTGCATGGATAAGCTCTGAGTTATTTTCAGTGTTGGAATGGAAGCTGAGCCAAGTAATCACTTTGTCTTTGGGCTAGAGGAGAGAGCAACTGTTTTAGTAGTTAGACTTGACCTGAATTTGGCTCGGGCTCCAGACAGGTCAATCACTAATCTCCACTTACTGCTTTACATTTTAATAACTCACAATATTATGCTTGCATATGTTGTTGAAAAGTGTTTCTTGATGAACCCCTTAAATACAAGTGTTTGTATTATCCGTCAGCTCATTTTTCTTTTGGCTCTCCCTATGTTTTTTTTTCCCTCTTTGGGTTCTTCTGTCCATATTTGAGTAATAGGAAAAGTGAACTATTAGCCCAAGACTTCAGCAAGTATGCTGCTCCTTCTGCAACCAACAGAAGGCATCTGAACGGACTACATAATGTAGCCACATTTCACCAATGTAAAGGGTGGAGCTGTCTGACTTCCACAGTCAAAAGAGGGATGGTTATGTCTTCCTATGATTCTAAGGGCACAGACCACAATTAAAGTTGAGTCTACACTGGGACTGAAACCATGTGACTACATGGAAGAGCTGATGCTTATATGTATACACTGAATACAGTAACAACATCAACAACCATCACCACGGTGTGTTCAGTGCAGTAGCATGATAGGTTTGAAGGAGTTTTGAATAATGGAGGGAGAAATGGCAAGAAAAAAATGGATTAGGAAGGGATTTTGAGTAGGAAGAATCTAACCAGCTGATAAGGCCTGCTAAGGAGTGTTAGGAAGCGGCACATGCACAAGAGACTAGAATTTGTGAATTGAAGAGCACCAGCTGGGATATGCAGCTTAAAAGGGTTGTGGCATTAGGATACAGCAAGGCCACATAAGGATGTGCATAAAAAAAGGCAAGGATGTTGAACCTGGTATATTAGGAGCCAGTGGAGGCCAGTGAGGGCAGAGGTGTTTGTCAAGTGGAACACAGTACAACGCAGGAAGCTAAATTGCAATTTATGTGGAGTGGGGCTCTGGAGGTCAGTGTGAGAAGTGTTGGAGAAGTCAAAGCAGTTCTGTAATAAGAGCTCTAAAAACGTACAGAACCAGCTTTGTTAGTGAAGCTACCTGGAGGTAATTTTTCCATGGGGAGGATTTTTCCCTCGTTGTGTGGGCTCAGCGGGGGCAGGCTGGGGCAATCAGGAAGCGATTGGAAGCCAATTAAGGCCCACCCAGCGTGAAACGTGAGCAGCAGCACTGAGTGCTGCCTGTGGGGGGAGGGGGGATGGAGGGCAAGTGCGAACTTCACGCGCGCACGCTTGAAAATCTCCCTGAGACACAGAGTTGCCTCAGGGAGATGAACGTTTTTAAAAATAAAGCTTCCTAAAACGTTATGAAACATGTCCCTTCATGTGACTCTGTCACATGAGCGGGGACATGTTATTCATTAAATTTTAACATTTTTATTTTACTTTTATTTGCTGTTGGAAATCTCATTCCGCCCGTGGATGAGGTTTCCAAAAAAATGCAAAAGCCGCTTGGCCTTTTTGCCTGCCCGTCAACTGTAAGATTAATTACCTTTTTAATCGGCCTTTTAATTGTTGGCAGGCGTGCTGCTGACTCCGGCATGTGCCCGCTGACCGAAATATCACGCAAGTACGCAATGACGTTGGGACGCTCGCCCAACGTCATCGCCATCATTTTATGCTCAGTTGGGTCGGGCCCGAGCCTGCCCGACGAGCTAAAAATTCAGCCCCATCTGTCCATTCTATTATCTGTCCAGCAGTAATGGCACCATCTATTGCAATGCATTTATTTCATTGCTGTTGGCTGGATTATGCGCTATGCAAATTGGCCATCATATTTCCCTACATTACAACAGTGACTAAACTTCAAAAAGTACTCCTTTGGCTATAAAGCACTTTGGGAGGCTCTGAGGTCATGAACGGCACTATATAAATGCAAGTCTTCTTTTCTCTATTGTAGAGACTGCTCATTTTCATAAACTGTGGTATTGGGTGAGCACAGCTATCTAATGCAGATAGCAAGCACAGGCTGTTAAAAAGCCTAAGGTAGTTGAAGATTGCAGTAGCAGACTGAAGTGCAATATAGGAAATAGTGAAAATTTTGCGAAGCTCAGGTATCTGTAAGGTATCCAAAATAGATGGCTCACGCGTGATGCCAATATCAGATCTCTGGTGTCATCTGTGACACACCCCTCAATTGCTTGCCCTCGTCTAATTCATCAATCTTTTTACAGGAGAAACCAAGGCTGAATGCCTGTGAAAGACAAATAGACTGGAGGGACCTTCCAGACATTCAAGAGCTGATCTCTTACAAGGAGCAGGTTAGGGAGGAATTCTATTCACATCTGAAAGATGGTGAGAAGAGTTAGTGTAGGTGGCAGATTAGTGGGTGCGCACCAATATAGTAACCATGGATGGAGCCCATGTGAAACAGCTTGTCCTGCTCTGGCTGGCCTCTGGTCATTCTCCCAGTCTTGCATGATTCCAAGAGGAAGATCTATTAGTACACCCATGTTTGGGAAAAATTGGTTTGTGCAGAAGTCTTGACATCAGCAAAGAGCTCTGCAGCACTTGCTGTATCACTCCCTGAATTTTAAAACTTGAATCAACATGGAAAACACCAAAAATTTGTGAATTGTAGCAGCAACAGCCAGAAGAATTCAACCAGCAACTGACTTCTGAGCAGTGGATAATCCCTTTATGCAGATGTTGCGGGGGTTCCTTCCTGCTGCTTAATGTGTGTTCCATTGTATGAACTTAAGAGACAGTGTCAGATGGAGTGCTGTGTTCCAAAGTGGCAGTGCTGGCATCAAATCAGCGTTGCATAATGATTAACAACTTGATCTGCCTGCTCTGCATACTTCAAGTGGACGTTAAATTCACACATGTTAATGCCTTTACCAAGGTGGCATCTGGTGCACTTTGTGTTAGACGTGTGTGTCCTCACACTGTGGGTGCCATTTTGGAATCTGAATGGAACTTGCAGTGCCCAAAAAAAACAAGAGCTATTGAGCCCGAATTCTTGGCCTCTGCATCTCAGTGAGGATTCTTCAGTCTAATTGGTTGAGGAGACATGTTGTTGCTTACCTTGTTCACACACACCACAAATCCGTGTAGAAAGGATCTCCTGTGATGGTAAGCAGCTCAAAATAATGAAAAGTCTGTGAGCAGCTGTCGGTGTAATGAACAGCAAGTATTGTTCTTTCACCACTGACTGCAAAATCCAGATCCATGTCTTGACTTTCCTGTGCACTGAACCATCTCGGATTGCTGGCCAACGATTGGGAATTTGCAGCATTTGCCCATACAGTCAGATTGCCTTCTTAGCCTACCTGCATCCAGAGACAGTGGGGGTTGGCAATGATATTATTTATGTTGTCTCTTTTGATGAATCTTGGCATCTATACTGCCTCATTTACTTTACAGTGCTGCTATTAAAGCCAGCATGGGCATCAGTAGTGATGCACCTTGAAGCATTGTGCTGATAGTTTATGTATGAAAACCTTCAAACTTCCTTCTCTGCAACAAAGTCTATTGAAATACTCGTGGTATACCTGACATCATCATGACCACGACATCATAACCTGAATCTTACCAATTGTCACCATTTTATCACCTCTTAATATTATTAGAACACAGACCTTTGAAAATAGAGTTCCATGGAGTTAATTACAATTGTACAATATACTACCCTTCCTCTGTTACTGCATGTAATTACTAACAATTATTTCTCCCCACAGGTGGGGTGGGATTTAATTCTAGGTGCGAGGCTCCTGGCATTGGAATTGGAAGTGGGCGTGATATTCACTTGGGTGTCGGGAACTGGCACATTTGCAATCACAATATAACTTTAAGGCTGCACATGCTGCCAACGCCAGGCATGCGCAGTCGATTCTGTTGCTCCGTTATGTCATAGGGGGCAACGGAGTCGGCAGTGGCCTGGATCAAAATGGTGCAGCTCAAATAATCACAGCTGTTTTCTCCCCTTGATCCAGTAGCTTTGAGTTATGCAGGACATCCCTTACTTTCACCCCTACACCTGCACATTGTATTTAAAGGCAGCATTCCCATTCATCATTCTTTGTCCATGTCAATTTAATCTATTGTAGTCACCTAAGTAAATAGTAATGCTTCAGCAATTCGCACATTTTATTAAATCGGGTCAGTTTTAGGATTTGCAAGTTAATAATAAACATCTATTAGTCGAATATATTTTTTCTTGAACAAGTTTGATATTTAATTTGCAAGTTTAAGCCGAATCCATCCTTTTCCACATCTCAGGCAGCAAACTTTGGAAAATGGGAACAATCCAAGACGTAAAGTGTTACTGATCAACATTTTTTTATAAAAATGAAAATGTAATACAAATGCGCATTAAGGTTTGCCAATAGTTTGGGTCTTGTTCCTATTAGTCTTTGCAGAATTAGCAGATGCCTTCTTGTAATAAATTCAAAGATAATGAGAGAAAATACCATAATAAAAGGGTACATAGCCCAGGTAATTGTTTAAATCTGCATCCTGTGGCATATTAAAATATTATTGTTAATGGAAAACTGTTTTGTGTTTCTCTGAAGATTCCGTTCAAATCTTCCAGCTAAATTTTGATTTTGTGATCTAGATTTAAAATAGTAGCCGGATTCTACAGATTGTTGAAATTGGAATAGGACAATAAAGTCCCATGCCATGTCCAATCTCCAGAGATTGCAGGAAAACCGCTTAGTGGTCTGGGTTCCAATAGTTATATTTATAAGTGAGTTGTGTTTTCGCATAACCAGTAAAGAATAAAATTGTAGCCCTTCAATGTTTCCATTAGCTGGATTTCTTTAGCATCATCATCTTTATAATTTCACAAACCTGTACGCCAGTTGAGCAGAATATGGAGCTTGGTTCATCAGTTAATCATTCATTGCTGCTCTTTGATTTTTCTAACCATCCTTCAAATGTTAAAACACTCCTTTCCAAGAAGTGGAACTCCATTGTAAGACTGCAGGTGTGATGTCAACTTACTTTTCATGTTGGTGCTGAACTGCTTACCCTCCATCAGTTACAGAAAGAGTGATAGATACACAGGCTGTAAACATTTATTGACATTCAGACCTTTAAAATGTGTAGTGAGAAAATTAAAAGAATAAAACGTGCTGTCTAGACCTGCAATATGCTATGGGAAAGTCATGAAAACGGAAACAAACGCATTCAATAAGTAATCAGATCTACAATAATCATTCCTGCTACTGTCTCAGTTTGTTGCTACAATTTATAATTTTAGCTTCTCACAGATCAGTGTTGATGTAATATCAATCCTGTCATTGGGAAATCCATTTCTTAATAACTTTTGTCTAATCTTTTGCATCTGACAGGACTTCACTGTACATTGTCTAGATGTTATATCCCCTTTTCTTATGTGGGCAGGGAACAGCAATAGCCTTAAGAGCTTTTACTGAATAATTATAGTTTTAAAAGTATTCTAAGTTCTTGGGTTGACCCAAGTGCATTTCTGGCGTCCTTTGTGTTGCAACAAAGGCTTTAAGTAATGCATTTATAGAAGGACATGTTCTTACTAATGTTTGAAAGGTTTAAAGCTGATTTGTGTTCAAACAGTGTCCGTATATTGGAAGCAGCCTCAAAGTGGCAACAGTTTATAGATAGAGAAAACCTTAAAACATCTGTCTTCTCTTCTTGAACTTCTAAGCCAAATGTACTCAATGTGAGAGTTGAATTGCACTCACCGATTTTCCCTATTATTTATTAACAGTCTCTTACAAACAGGTCTGGAGAGTTGGAACGAATCATGCATGTGCTGAGGTGTACTGGCAGGTTGGTTGCAGCAGAATGACATCATTGGTGCTCTGCGCATGCACTGGCCAGTGCACATGCGCAGACTGGAAGGAGTTACCATGTAAATTCAAAGGTCGGATGGCAGACACGTGGGGCACATGTGGTGGAGGCAGGAACAAAATACCCGAACCCGCCATCAACTGACTCATTTGAAAGTCTGGGCGGGCTATAAATGATCTGCTTGGTAAAGTATGCAGACTATGCAGGCAGGGAGGATTAGGAATCACAGGGGAACAAGCATCATCCCATCCAAACCAACAGGAATATTATTTTTGGTCCCCAGCCTGCATTCCCCTTTGAACTTCTTTAACTTAAGCTCCCATCACTTTCCTCCCTCTACGTTGGAATCAGTTTCTGGGACTCCCATTGTTCCCTGCCCCTTGACATCGGAGTCATCTCCTGAGACCCCCATCACAACCCCCCAACAGCACAATGCAAGTGACAAGGCAATGCTCAGCCTCTGCAGATTCTCCTCCAGGCATTTTGGGTCTTCAATTGCCGCCACTCCCACCTGACCAAGGAGGCCTGAACAGAGATCACAGAGGAGATGAGCAGCCATTGGATCCAGCAGATCTCCTGGGTCTAGTGCCATAAACGGATCAAACCTCCTCCAATCTACCAAGGTAAGGGGCACAGTGGCGTTCATCAATGGGACTCTCATGAGGGCATCAAGCAATGGATCTGTGTGAGTGGGGAGAGAGGCCAGGCAGGAGAATGTGGTCATCCTTAGTGCCGCACGGTACTTGAGGCCAAACTGTGTGACAGTTTTACATGAGAAAGCAATTGAGTACCAGTTACAATGTGGGGCCAATATGCGTCATGGGGATGCATGCAGACAAGAGGGTTAGGTATCCTTTATGTGTCACTATATCTCCACTTTGTTATGCAGGAAAAGTTGACGTTTAACGCCAGAGGGCCAAGATGGGTGGAGGTGTGTCAGAATTGAAGAGCCTGACCCTGTCTGAAGAGGAGGCCATGGAGATTGCCAGGGAGCAGAGCAGCTGTGTTATTGCTGGCGGCAATGCAGGATTGGTCAGGAAGGAGAGTGAGAATGCCTCGAGTTAGTGTTGAGACATGGACACACAAGAGACGAGCATGAAACTGTGGTGTGCAGATAGACTGCGTTGAACCTTTATGACATTCTTTGTGTTCTCCACTGCAGGTCCTTGCAATTCAGAGTCAATGCCACAACCCACAGATAACAACAATGACTCCACCTCTGAGAATGATGACCACCAAAACCCAGAAGTGACCTCTCACCTGCCTCTCCCACACCCCCCACCAGTGCAGTGACATTCACAGGGGTTTCAGAGAGATCACGTTTAGATTCAGAGGTACATTCTGGTGAGCGCATCACAGAAATGTCCGAGCAGCTGAAGGAGGCTGTGTCAGGCGAAGTCCATGATATTGGGGGGATGGTTGGGGATCAGGCCCATGCTGAGCCCCAAGCTGATGACAGAGCCCTGAACTCGGCCACAAGAAGTCTGATAGAGATGCAGAGGCAGCTAGGAGAACATCTGGCGAAGCAGCCAGAGGCTATGCGCAGCTCCGTGTGGAGAACGGAGGAGTCCATCCAGGCGATGAGTTCTGCCATGTCTCAGGCTTGTGAACTCATGGCTTCCTCCATGGTGGTGACACTTATGGAGAGCCAGGTCTAGCATATGACTCATATGCACACAGACCTACAGTCCATTGCTCTGGCCCTTGTATCTGCAGCAGTGGCTAGGCAAAAGGGTGATGAGGCAACTGGGCCTCCCTCCAGGAGTCCCTCTTCCTCAGGGAAACAAGGAAGGGCCATTGTGCGCCAAGATGGAGAAGAAGCATGTGCCAAGCACCTGGGGTGTCCTCTCAGGGCACTCCCAGGGTAAGCAGCTTGCTCCTTATCCCCTCTGCCAGTGAAGAGAGTGCCCTCACTGTTAGGGAAGGAAACAGTTAAAAAAGTTCAAAAACAAAAATACCTAGAAAAACTCAGCAGGTCTGACAGCATCTGCAGAGAGGGATACAGTTAACGTTTCGAGTGTGTATGACTCTTCATCAGAAATACGGACTCGAAATGTTAACTGTATCCCTCTCCGCAGATGCAGTCAGACCTGCTGAGTTTTTCCAGGTATTTTTGTTTTTGTTCTAGATTTCCAGCATCTGCAGTATTTTGCTTTTATCTTAGTTAAAAAAGTTCAATTGCTAATTATTAGGTTGTTTAACCAATGACCCATTTGTTTGTATAAAAGGGATGACAGCTGAGACTAGTTCTGTCTGTGGAGCGTTTTATGACAAGTATTAAAATTCTCTCTGAAGGAGTCTATCTTGGTTTTGGTCTTCATTTCTAAACAACTATTGGAACTTAACAGTGGTAGTAGAGTTTGGTTGCCGCTTGTAAGTAAAAGATTGGAAACTAAGCTTTCTTCGGACAAAAGACTGTATTTGGAGTTAACTTTAAGTGCAGAGTGGTTTGGAGTCACAAAAAAAAAGGAGAATGGCTGAATCAAAATGTAGAGGTTTGGGGTATGATTACTCACTGATGTTTTCTGAGAGTGAACCCTATGAGCAATGGAAGAATTAAGTAAGTATGTGGACACGGGTTACGTCCTTGCCAAAGAAGAAAACAGGGAATAGCCTTGGCACTTTTGTTACCATACAAAAGGAAAATAAGATGCAAAGTATTTTCAGAGTTGGAGCCTCAGCATTTGTACAAGGATGAAGGTTTGGAAGCATTATTCAATTTTATGGATAAGATCTATCAAAAAGATGATTTATTAAATGCTCATGAAGCATAGTCTGATTTTAACAAATTTAGAAAGTTCTATAGAAGATTACATGATGCATTCAATATGCAAGATTGCAAATGTTCCATCTAGAAATTCCCCAATCAGTGCTGGCAGTCAAGTTACTAGACTGTACTAAAGTATTGAATATGGACAGGCTTCTAGTTCTAATGGGAGTTAAGTTTACAGAAAGACTGGAACAGATATCAGAAGCTCTTAAAATTCCTCAAACATTCCTTTCCAGCAGTGTTCATGGTGCAAATGAGCCATTCGGAGGTAAGACAAAATGGAGGATACAGTGTTAGCAGGATGGTGAGATCGTTTAGAAAAGGCACAGGCATCAGTATGGAGGGAGAGTTGTAACTAGAAACAACGGGGACAGAAATGACCAGGGTGCAGTTAATCGATGTTTTCGATGCGATTCAAAATACCATTATGTAATGAACTATTCTAAATGATATAATGTGTTTGAAATTAAACACAAGGCAGAAATGGAGATTTTGACCAAAGAGTGCATTGTATTAGGTACAAGAAGTTTCGACCTGGCGATGAGTGTTTTGGTGGCAGAGTCCTTCAACTGTGCAGCGCTAGATAGCGGATATACGTCAATAGACTGGTTAACATGTCATCTGGGCTCCTTTAAATGACAAGGACTGGAATAAGGTTGAAGAATTTGAGAGTTCTACCAGTTTTAGATTTGGAGATGATAATACCCTAAAATCTTTAAAAAGGGTAGTGATTCTCTAAGATAGCTGGAGTCAATCATTTTATCAACACGGATGTAGTTTCTAGCAAAATACCATTACTGATGAAGAGACCATCGATGAAGAAAGTGCAAATGAAGCTGGACATGGAAAATGACAAGGCCATTGTATTTGGGAAAACCTGTGGATTTACAATTTACGCGATCTGGACACTACTGTATTCCTTTAATGAAACCTAACTTTTCTACTAAGGACATTAAAGAAAAGTTATTAGCTTCAGGGGATAGGAATTTGGAAGACTAAAAGCAAATTGTTAAAGTTGCATTGGTAGTTTTCCCATCCTTTGCAAAGATTAAAAAATTTTACTAAGGGATGGACAGTACACTAAACTTGTAGAGGAAATAAGCGATAGATGTGATACATGTAAGAAATACAGAAGGATGCTGTCACTGCTGGTAGTGAATCTACCCTTAGCGAGGGACTTCAATGAAGTTGTGGCGATGGATTTAAAGGTGTGGGATAAAAAAGAACATTTTTTATTTTGCACTTCGTAGATTTGGTAACAAGGTTTAGCCAGTCTACAATCATGTGCAGTAAAGAAAATATTTGTGGATCAGGTAATGGAGAAGTGGATAGGGACCAGTTTGGGGCCACCAGTTGAAATTTCTCACTAATAATGGGGGGTGGGTGGTGGTGGTGGGGGTACAATTTGCTAATGACGAGTTCCGGGATATGTGTGAAAATATGAATATAATAGTTATGATACTGCAGCTGAAAGTCCCTTTAGTAACACAGTGTGAAAGGAATCACATGGTTATAGATGAGATGCTTTGTAAAATATTGGCGGCTAGACCAAGCTGTAAATTAACATCAGCTCTATCGTGGGCTGTCCATGCCAAGAATTCACTGCAGATGGTTGGAGGCTATAGTCCATATTGCTTAGTTTTTGGTAGAAACCCAATAATTCCTTCAGTCCTGAGTGATTACCCCCCAGCTTGGGAGAGATCTACGATTAGCTCTAACTTTTCTGAGCATTTAAGTGCACCACACACAGATAGGAGTGTTCCTTTAAAGCCGAAGTTTCGGAAAATTTGGCAAACTCTAAGACACAATGTACGTCCATCGGAAACTATTTTCAAGGAGACATGGTAAACTATAAAAGAGAAGGACTTGATGAATGGAAAAGCCTGGGAAAGATTATAGGTAAAGATGGTAAAACTGTCATTTTACAACATGAGAACCAGATTATTTGGGTACAGTCATCAAGGTTAATTAGCACATACTATAAATTTGCGGATGAGGAACCATGTGCTTCTCATAATCATATGTTGCATGATTGTGAGGACCTGGTGGCTGAAGTTGACAGCGTATCTGAAGATGGAGACAGTAATTCAGATGAAGAAGATGAGTCAATTTGTCCCAGAGGACAACTGCTGAAAGCTGGCACTAAAGTTACTTGCCAGAAGGAGCCAGTCAATAGTGGAATACGACGATTGTAGATAGAGCAGGGAAGGCCACTGGAAAATATAAAAACTGATTTAAATGTACGAGATAAAGGACACGAGGTTAGGTCTATGGATTGGAACATGAAGTACAAAAATGGAAGGCACGGAAACACAGAATCAGTTCAGTGGGTCTGGGAGTGAACATGCTTCTAGGAAGAGATCACGAACTGTTGAAAGAACATCTATAAATGGGAGAGGGAAATCAAACAGTAACAATTCGGAGCAAGGTAGACGCCATTGCTTAACAAGGTCAAGGGACATGGCACAGATTGGTAACGCTACAAGGAGCAGAAGCCCATGTGATTGAGAAGTCTTAGTAGCTTCAAACAAATTAGATGATAATTAATAAAGGATGCCAAACAGCAAGAACTACATAGTTAGAAAGAATTTGGGGTATACAGAGATGCCAGATAGGAGACAACCAGCTCTGTCTCATAGATGGATATGCATGAAAAAAGCGCTTCTGATGGGAGTCAGAAAGCTAAAGCCAGGCTAGTGGCATGAGGGATTGAAGAAAAATTAGGTGACCGGGATATGAGAGTAGATTCACCTATAGCAGGGAAAGTTATGCTGAAGATCTTTTTAGCTCTAGCTACAAATACTTGGGAATGTAAGTCCATTGATACTAAAGCTGCTTTTTTGCAGGGACACCAACTTCAAAGGGAAGTCTTTCTATCCACCAAAAGAGGCACCAAATGCAGGAGGGACACTCTAAGCTAAATAAATGCACATGGTTTAAATGATTCCTCCAGAGTTTGGTATTTCTCAGTGGGGTTAGTTTTGTTAAAGTTGGGCTGTCTTCAGTTGGAAGCAGACCTGGCAATGTTTTATTGGCACCATGGAGGGAAACTTGCAGGCATCTTTATGATGCATGTAGATTTTTTTTGTGGGGTTGTAGTAGCGAATTTGAAACCATTGCCATTAATGGGCTCAGAACGGAGTTTAAAATTGGAAGTCAGGCTTCTGATGAGTTTAAGTACATTGGCTTGGGAATCAGGCAGACTGGATCAGACATTGTTTACATCAGCAATCCTATATAGAGGACGTTTAGTTGTGGTAGGGCCTCTCAAAGATACAGTGGTCCCTGAAAAAGAAGAGGAACTCAGAAGCCTAATTGGGCAACTCAACTATCTAGGCAAACAAAGCCAGATGTCAGTTTTTACGTTTTGGAATTGAGCACTAAAATAAACTATCCCAAGGTTGAAGAAATCATTTGGGCAAACAAAACATTGACAAAATTAAAAATAGGGCAGTGTTTCGAAATTCCCATCTTTAGAAAAATGAAACTGATGTGTTCAGTGATGCTTCTTATGCAAATCTGTGATGGATTTTTGAGTGCAAGAGGATTTATAATATTTCTCATGGTGGTGGGGGAAGGCAAATGCTGCCCTTTGGCAGGGGAATCTAAAAATATGAGTTGTAAAAAGTATTTAGCAGCAGCAACTCTCACCCTTGTTGAGGCAGTAGATATGGGATTCTTTAAATCAAAGATACTGGCAGAAGTTTTAAATGGAAAAGGGTATTCAGGGACGGTATCTATCGAATGTCTTATAGATAATTCACTTTGGGGGAAAATGTTCACTCTACGAAGTGTGTTTCACACTAACGAGAAGAGATTGCGGATTGACATTGCAAGCTTAAAACAGATGCTCAAGAATAAGGAGGTTGCCAATAGCAACTACCAATTATCTGACTGCTTCACCAAAAGATGAGTGAGCTCCAAGAAACTACTAGAGATCCTCCAACAGAGGGGCATCTTTTTTCTTTAAGAAAAAGTACTGTTGTGTGTGGATATATCTATACATGTGTTCCTTTTTTGAGGGGAATAAGGTCAATTTATTGAATGAAAAATATATATTGATGCTTGTTATTACCTTTTTTGTGATTTATATAAACTTTTTTAAGAGGGGAATCTGTTATGGAAGGAAATGGTTAAAGAAGTTCAATTGCTAATTATTAGGTTGTTTTAGCCTAAATACCCATTTGGTTGTATAAAAGGATAACAGCTGAGATTAGTTCTGTCTGTGGAGAGTTTTATGTCGAGCAATAAAACTGTCTGTGGGTTTCTGTTGTCTTTTCTAAAGAACTATTGGAACTTAACATTCGGGCATGGTTGAGGAGGGTGCCCCACTATACCCATGCAGGAAACCCCCAGAAGGCTGGGGACCTCGAGGACTTGACCCACTAGAAGGTGGCCACCAAAGTTATCGAAGGCAATGGGACATCGCTCTCAGCAGTCTGCCTGCACCTCTGCGGAGTTTTGGGTCGCATCAAGGTCTAGCATGTGTAAAAGAAGACTTAAGATTTTGAGGGCGTAAAGATGGCATGGGTGTTCAGCCACTCTACAGTACACTTCTTCACATGTATGTACAGGTACATTGTCTCAAAACTGGCAATCTCAGATCTGAGTCTGTGGGATTTTGGATCTTGCTGGTTTTTGGGTCGGGTCAGGTGGTTCATGCCAAATCGGATTGGGTGGGGTCAAGGGTCACTCAGACCATAGGAAAAGATGGGCTCGAAGACAATAACTAGCGGTGGGCCACTGTCAATGCAGCATACAGCCAAGCAAGCCAGTAAGTTATTTTACACATCTAAAAATAATTAAAATTCATGCATAGCAGCTTAAAATTCCAGTTTTTGGACATTGCTGGATAGCCAGATTTGTGACACCGTGCCAGTATTTCACATTATATTTGTTTCACTTGATTCATGTTCATTTATTAGGAGTTTGCTAGTCAGGGGCCATATTGCTCTGGTATGCCTCACGGTTGGCAATCATTGGTTGAAGAGGACTGAGGGGCATCTCGCTTATGAAGGAAACAATGTTCGTGGTGTGTTTGCATTCAGCCTTTATTGGATGTTCATGTGTGCCAAGATTTCTGTTCAAGACTGGGACATGGCTGAACATGTGGCCATCCCATATATGCTGTGAGAAGGAGATTGGCCAAGATTTCTGTTTTATCTTGAGTTCGGGATCTAGATGGGGTTTCTTTAGGGTTTGCCTGTTACCCTATGAATGCTACCATAGACTGTTATTCATAAAAACCCATTCTTGTTTATTTACAGATCTATGTACATAACACTATATGAGGTTGTACTTCTACTTCTCACCAGATCTCTGATGACATTGCACCATCAGGTGCTCTTGATGTTAACCCTTTATTTGGCAGTTACTTGCTCATGTGGCAATTACACTGCAGTAATGCACTCAGGATCAGAAACCTTGGTCATTGTAGCTTCAGTGACTTAGGACCAAGTTCAAGGCCTTTATCCTCGAGGGCAGTCTTCGCTAGAGATTGTCGCACAATGTCCACTCCCTTTGCTTATCAGGTGGAGGATACTGATATTGAGGTCGCTCTGGGGAAGACTGAGGTTTTCATACATTCTGAGCACACAATGATTTGCAGGTGATAATACTGGTCAGGCAGCCTTGGCACATTTTTCCACGTCCCTGGCATCTTGGAAGTGTGCTGTGATAATTCTGACCTCTTCCTCAGATTCCACATGGTCATCCCCAGCTGAGGAGTGCAGCTTCTTCATGGTCCTGAATGGCAATTTCTCTCCTGGTTGCAATGCACAGCAAACCATGACAATCTGGGATGCCCGTTTTGCACTGCCAGGCTGGTCAAGGCAGCACAAGTGCATTTTCAGCAAGCATTGCCCTGGTCAATCCATCTACTGCATTGTAACTCCACAGTGGGGCTGTGCAGAGGGTGCACTGGTGTCATGAGGCACATCCTTGAGGGCAGAACCCATGTCATCCAGGGTCCAAACTAGCACTTGAACATGGGCCTCAAAATAGCTCTGGGAGGTGGTGTAAGATGGGAAATGGGCACACATCTGCATAATACATTTTTCTGCGGTCCCAGTTGAATTGAACGTTAAAGTGAAACTGCTTGAAACTCACAAATGCAGCTGGCTGTTCCCAGGAATCTCTAATGGCCACGTGAGTGCAGTCAATAACCCCCTGCACTTGTAGGAGTCTTGAGGCTGCAAAGTCAATTGCTGTTGCCACCTGGCTATCAGCATCAGATGTGAACTTTAGAAAACTGATGGCCCTTCTAAACAAGTCACCTCCCTGATGCAACTGTGGTGCAGCCTGGGGTATGCTCCACTACCACCCACCCCCGCACCCCCCCAACACCCCTTGGAATGAGCCGGTAACGTAGAAGGTCAATGCTGCAGTCACTTTGAGGGTAACTGGCATCATATTCTCTGCAAATTGGCAGGGCTGCAGGTCTTATTGAGGGAGCACACAGAAGTCAATAACTGCCTCCCAGGAAAGCCTTAGCCTTCTCTGGCATTACGTCTCAGGCATTTTGAAGATCCACTGACATGCCAAAGTCCATCAATGACAGCCCTGGTTGTCTTCTTCCTGACTTGGTCTGGTGCTGCTGCCTGATGACCTTGTTGTTTGGCCACAGCCCTTCTCTGGTGAATCGTTTCCTCCACTGCCCGTGACTGCAAAAAGACTAAGTTCATGAAACCCAACACAAACCCAAAATGAACTGTCAAGAAGGCAGGTGATAACGTGACAGCCCCTGTGTATGTGGTCTTTTCCACAGAGCAGCTGTGGCTAATGAATGGGAATGGCTAAACCTCCCAGGGACCACATCCAGGACTCAACTCACCCCAGACAAGAACTTGGTCTCCTACCTCAAACTGTTAGCAAACTTGTTGATGGAAAAACACACTAACCCTGCTGCTGCAACCCATCCACCTTCACCCTCTCCATGTCACCCTCTAAGCTTCCTCCCAACATTATCCTGAACCTTCCCTTAATCATCCTCGAACCTACCACCAGCACCCTTGATCCAGTGTCAATGACCCTTGACCTTCCATCTTACACCCTCAAATCTCCCTCCCATCTCCCACTCTCAACTTGCCTGTTGTGATTCTGCACCTTCCCTCCATCCTTGAACTGCCCTTGGTAACACTTGACTAGCCTTCAGCCAGCTTTGACCTGCCTTCCCTCAAGCTAGACCTGCCCTTTATCAAGCTTGATTACCCCTCAGTGAAAATAGATCTTCCCTGTTTGGCACAGCTACCTCCCTTTGACACACAGAACCCGGGGATGGACCTTACCCTGTCAGCCAGAGCCTTGCTCTAGTCGGACAGCAACCCCCTCAACCTCCCAACATGCCAGAGCCTTGTTGTACAGGAATAGACACCCCGACCACCACAACGCTCCCCATTCCTTCACTTGCCGCTACCGGACCATGTGACTATGCAAGGCTTCACCTGATCCCCTTCCTGTGCCGCTGAGTTAAACAAAGACCTGAGCTCACCTCAAATCCATAGAATGAACAACCTCACCTTATGCACGTCACCCTTGAGCTGTTATAAAACAGAAGGCCAGAGTTTCCCCACATGCTGTGATTTAATCTTGAAGGTAGGACTTAATTTGGAGATGTTTTGATATAATGAGTATTCATGGGGTGTGAATACATGGAAAAGAGGTTCCCCTATTGGATGGCGTGAGGTCCAACCCGCCAGTGAAACACCGCCGACTTAATTTCAAAAACTCAACCCGACATTGGGAACATGAAAGTTCGAGTCCCCATTAAATTCTGCCTGTGTAATATTTATTCTGCTGGACTTGCAAAAGATAAAATAAATAAGCATTTTACTTTGTTACTAATTATTAGTTTTTAAATTGAGGCTGAAGTTCAGTGTTTTTCTTTTTGAAGCCCTACCCATATTAACATCTGCTCACTGTTACACATAGCAGGAAACTTAAAACTAATTAGCAGACTTAGTGCAGAAAAAGTCAACTGGATTAACAACTGGTTCAAAAGCACTTAGCTGAAAAGAAAATAAATGGGAATCCCTTCCCTATAAATCAGTTCAACGAAGGCTGGCAGGTATTCTTTGTAAATAAAGGAACTTCCTGGAGCTGTCAGCAGTACAGTTTGTCGACTTAAGTGGTTAGCCTTTTGAAGCTATTTTTTTTTCTTTGAAAATATAATTTCTTGTATGCAAGCCTGGCCTCATGCTCAAATTTCCTTTAAGATCATTGTTCTGCAATAAATAAAACTCTCTCCCGGGCCAGTTGTCCAACAGGTTGCGTAACAAAATGACACGGTATGGCTATTTCATTGTTACTTAGGCCTCCTCTGGTAAGTATTCTCACATTGTGGCAAAGCAAAAGTCTGGTGGTCAATAGATATTGGTTCAATTGAAAAAGTTAGTGTAATTGTTCCTTGATATTTCCTTGATAGCTTTTATTCGTAATGTTGATAATGAGGGATAAATATTAGCCAGGACATGGTGGCAGCAGCACTTGAACACCTGCCATCAGCTCTTTGATAGCTGATGGTGCCTGACATTCCCAGCACACCAGACACCTCCACTGAATTTCAGGTGGACAAATAAATGGTGATTTTTTTTTAAGGTGAGCCAATAAGTCTTTAATAGCTGCTGGCACCTGACATCGGGTAGGATTTTCCCTGTGGGCTTTGGGACCCTGATGTCAAAGCCAAATAGGGGTCACAATCCCGTACTCTGTGGGGATGAGTGATTTTCCACAAATTTACCAATTCGTGGCCAGAGGGTGGGTTTGTCATTCAATTAAGGACAGCCAATAGGGAGTCGTCCTACACTGAAGAAGCAGCAGGCTGCCTTTTCAGATGAGAGAGAGCATCTCAAGTTGGAGGCACCCTCTTGCCAAGCTTTCAAAATTTTACAGAAATGTTAAACTCCGTAACCAGGCCATCATTGTGGAGCTGGAACACTTTGATTGGGCAACCAGTGGGCACAGCTGTGGCCAGACAGGCAGGAGGTCACCTGCAGGCAGTTGGCCTAGTGCCCGACACCTCTAGGGACCAGGAGGCTGAGTGGAAAATTTCAGTCAGCGTCTGACAATAGGCCTTAATTGACCTTTTAAATCACATTAATTACCTATCCACCACTTGTGGCAAATATTCACAACTACCACCTGCATGCTTGTCCCTATCAGTGGCTAAAAATGCCCTTTTTAAAAAAAAAAAATCAATACCATAAGATCTTTTACATCTATCTGAGGGCAGAGGGACCTCTGTGCAGTTTGGGGTACGTCAACCATTTTGTATGAATTGGCTTTTGAAGGCTATAGAAATGAAGCACAGAAATGAATGTCAGCTCTCTGAGGAAGAGAGAGTCCACAAAAAGACTGAATTGGGCTGACTTTGCATTATTGAGTGAGGCCAGTCCTTTGGGGACATAAATACCTGCACTACCTGCCTTAAAGTAAGCAAGAATTTTCATTTATATAGTGTCTTGTCATTAACTCAGGATATCCCAAATTGCTTTACAACCATTGAAGAACTTTTTGAAGTGTAACCACTCTTGTAATGGAGGAAACACTGATGCAAATCTTTGCAGAGCAAGATGCCACAACACAGCATTGCGATCAAGGCCAGATTATTCATGTCGGTTGAGGGGAAAAGTATTGGCCAGGGCAAATGTGACAACTCCCCTGCTCTTTTTTTGAAATCATATTATAAAGGCTTTTACATCCGCCTGCAAGGACAGAGGGACCTGAGTTTAATGTCTCATTCAAAAGATGGCACCTCCAGCTGTGGAGCACTCCTTAGCACTGCACTTCTGTACAAGGCTAGATTTTGTGGCCAAATCTCTAAAATGGGGCTTGAACCTCAAACCTGCTGACGCACTCACTGCGACCACTCACCCATGGCTCACATTGGATGCCTGTAATAGCTGAGGAGTAGCCCTCTTGATGCATTGCATGGATATTTCACATCACGATTTAGAGTGGTTTCACAAAAGAGTTACTATTTGAGGGATTTTGTGCAGGCACCAGGCATTGGAAGGTTTTAAGGCAGATTAATTTGTTAGTCTGGAAATGTGGCCTCTTGTGACTTTGCAACCAAGCTTCTCCAGAATATCAGCGAGACAGAAATAATTGCTTTACAGTCAACTTGTGACTAAAATGTTAAGGCCTAAGTGACCTTATGACATAGAAAACGTTTTAAAATGTGATCATTTTATGAATCCCTCCACACAGTGGACACACAAGTAGCAGATGAATGGTCTCCTCTCACCTTACAAATTCTTCCATTTTTCAAACAGACAGGTCAATCCAGTGCTTTATTATTCACTGACTACCAGAGTCCCTGTCCAGCACAGGGTTTACAGTTCTACACTTTTCTAAATGGAACAGCTCTTGAATTATAGAATCCATGCACTCTTCCTGACATCTTCAATCAATGTATAAAAGCAATGTGGGAATCAATTATGTCAAACGGGGCAATGTAAAAGTATTAAAGCATTCTACTGGTGCGTGTACAATTACAAATAGTTGCTATTTATTGAAAGTTGTAACCCAAGCCACAATTTTGTTAATGTTCACAAACTTTTTGTTTGTGACATCATCAGGCGTTACTGTTTGAATTTCTGCTTTTCATGGTCCAGTTTTCTCAAATAAAAATTTGAAGAATTTCTTTTGTCAGAATATCGTGTTTGTTGGAAAAAGTAAGATGACTAAAAATTGCTTTAGAGAACAAGGCAATGACTGTTTGCTTGTTCAGAATATATGGTACCCTCAAGTGTCAGTTAATAAAGTAGTCAAGGTTGTATTTGTGTTAAGATGCATAGATTCTCCATTCAATCTATTCATTTTCTTGCGTTAAAATCATTCTTTAGTCAGTTTGCACTCCTGCTACTTGTAGGAGAAAAGAGACAGGCTAGCGATTGTATAACACCTCTCGCAACCTCAGGACATCCAAAAGTGCATTATAGTCAATTTGTAATATAGGACAAAAACAGAATTACCTGGAAAAACTCAGCAAGTCTGGCAGCATCGGCGGAGAAGAAATCAGTTAACGTTTCGAGCCTTCATGGCCCTTCGGCAGAACTGCAGCATAGTTAGAAGAAGGGAGAAATATAAATTGGTTTAAGGTGGGTGGGGGGGGGCGGAAGAGACACATTGAGGGTGTGGTGTGATGATTGTGGAGATGAGCAGATAATCAAAAGATGTCACAGACAAAAGGGTCAAAGAGGTGTTGAAGGTGGTGGTCTTTGTCTGAGAAAAGTGCTAATTAAGAATGGAAGACAGGATATTCAAAGTACAGCTCTAGTGGGGGTGGGGTGGAAAGACTAAAGGTTTTAGTTTTAGATTTAAAAATAATGGAAATAGGTGGGGAAAGAAGAATCTATATAAATTATTGAAAAAAAAGCGGGGAGCGGGAGGGAAAGAAACGGGGTGGGGATGGGGGGAGGGGGAGTTTAAGATCTAAAGTTGTTGAATTCAATATTCAGCCCGGAGGGCTGTAAAGTGCCTAGTCGGAAGATGAGGTGCTGTTCCTCCAGTTTGCGTTGGGCTTCACTGGAACAATGCAGCAAGCCAAGGACAGACATGTTGGCAAGAGAACAGGGTGGAGTGTTAAAATGGCAAGCGACAGGGAGGTTTGGGTCTTTCTTGCGGACAGACCGCAGGTGTTCCGCAAAACGGTCGCCCAGTTTGCGTTTGGTCTCTCCAATTTTGTAATATAGGACATTAGGCAGTCAATTTGCCAAACACGAAGGCCCCATAAACAGCAATGTGATAATGATAAAATAATCTGTTTTAGTGAAGCTGGCTGAGGGCTAAATATTGGCCAGAACAACAGTGAGAACTCTCATCTTTTTCTTTGAATACAGTCCACTGAGAAGGCAGATGGGGTCTCAGTTGAACATCTCATCCAACAGACAACACCTCTGACAATGCAGCATTCCCTCAGTACTGCACTGGAGTGTCAGTCTGGATTTTGTGCTTTCTGCTAATAAATTAGAAGACAGTGGGTACTGTCATTACCTGACATTAGGGATCAGTTGTCTGTATATGAGTGGAGCTTTGTGCTTCCTTACCAACTTGTTGCTGACAAATGTAATCACAGTCAGAAGAGGTGTTGGCATTTTACTGTCTAGTGAAAACTAAGCCCATTTTTAAGTCATTCATTCTCAATCATTAATAAGACCAGCATTTACTGAGCAACCCTAGTGGCCCTCGAGAAGGTGGTGGTGGGGCTTCTTGAACTGTTGCAGCCCATGTGGCGAACATAGTCCCACAATGTTCCTGGATAGGGAGTTCCAGCATTTTGATGCAGTGAAAGTTATGGACTGGTGATATATACCCACATTGGGATGATGTGTGATTTGAAAGAAAGAAATACTTGCAATTGTAGAGCACCTTTCATGACCACAGGACGTTTCAAAGTGCTTTCCAGCCAATTAAGTAGTTAATGTTTGGCCACAGTTGTAGTGTAAGAAATGTGGCAGCCAAATCACACCCAGCAGGGCCTCATAAACAGCAATGAGATTAATGATCAAATAATCTGTTTCAGTGATGTTGGTTGAGGGGTGAATATTGACCAAAACACTGGGAAGAAAATGCCCTGCTCTTCAAAATATTGCCTATGGAGCTTTTCTGTCCACCTGAGAAGGCAAATGGGGTCTTGGTTTATATCTTATCCAAAAGACGGAGGAAGTAACTTGGAGGTGATGGTGCTCCCATGCACATGCTGCCTTTGACATTCTAGGTAGTGGAGTTTGCAAGTTTGGGAGGTGCTGTCAAAGAAGCCTTGGCGAGTTGCGCAGTGCATCCTGTAAATAGTACACACTGCATCTATGTTACACTGGAGGAGGGAAGGAATATTTAAGCAGTGGATGGGCTGCCAATAATTAGTCTGTACATATAAGAAGTATGGAAAAAATGTAGGAAACCTCAGGGAATTATACAGGCTATGGAAAGTAATATGGAAACAAACCCTCATAATCATCACCTCCAAACGATTGTGGGATGCAGTTTAAGATAACACAGTGAGTGTCTTGTACTCCACAGATGTTTCAGAAATTCCACTCTTTCCCAGGGGGGTGACTGCTGGAGAGACTGTGGTTGGAAGTCTACGTGTATTCTGATCATGACCCCACAGTCAGCCAGCCTGGGAAACCACAGAGAATGCAATGGGGTTTCCAACCTCCTGCAGGCTCAGACCTGTGCTAATTGGTCCAAGGCCAATTGGGTCTAGACACTGCCCCTTCCCCCAGCAACTCAAAAGCTGATTTGAATGAGCCTGCGAGCTACAGGAAGATTCATTTCGCTTCCTCATGCTAAAGCATATTTCTCCCCACAACAAACATGTGGGCGAAAGACTTGTGGGGTGTTAGAGCCAGTCAGTATCAAACTCTGGCCAAATTTGGTCAACAATGTGCCATTCCATAACCGGAACTGCGTGCCACTTCAGCTTTCTCCCTCTTTGCCATTTCCCATGCAATTATAATTAAAATTCTGGTGCGCGTGCAAAACAGATTTGATTTAACGGCAGGGGAAGCTTTTAATTGATGAAATCCACCATCAACTCACGATCTGGCATCTACAGGCGGCCTATTAAAGAGCCTCCGGTTCAAATAGTGAGGCTGCATCACAGCCACAAATTTCCTGCTCAACTCCATTAACAATAACGTAAGACATGAGGACACAAAGGTGGCACTGGTGCTTTTCAAAATTAAATTTCACTTATAACTACTTCACATTACATTGGTTTCACTTCCTTTATGTATACATCATTGTTATTTATTAAGACTAAATATACTGGCAAGTCTCATGGTTGGCACACATTGATGGTTACAAGGGAGTTAGGGGCATTTCCTTTATTTTGGGAGAAACAATATTGTGTTTTTGCGTTTACTCTTTATTTAATGTTCCAGTTAGTGTCCAGTGTTGTTCCCACCACTCCATGTGACGTGGCTGAACTTGCAGGCTCAGGTGGTCCTCCCTTTTATGCATCGTAACGGACATTGTCCGAGAGAACTCTTAGTAATTGAAACGTAGTTGAACTTCAAGCCCTGTAAGTCAACGTCTTGAGATGGACACACACTTGGACAGTACTGACCCACTGCCCTTTAGACCCCCCATTTTGTTACCTTGACTGACTGCCCCCACACCCACAGGACACCAGGTCCTTCCCACTTCACTCCTCCATTCCTCCAACCCCACTCTGCAACCCCCCTCACTGACTCACCCTTGCTGATCCTGATGCTCCATGCAAGAGTCCATTCCCCTGCTCCCCTCCCTTGTGCCATAGAGTTAAACAAGGAAAACCACTGACCTTACACACAACTGCACAAAGCCGACTGGTGCATACCACCTTTAAACGATCATGAAACG
Organism: Cetorhinus maximus; assembly: GCF_964194155.1. NCBI lineage: Eukaryota > Metazoa > Chordata > Chondrichthyes > Lamniformes > Cetorhinidae > Cetorhinus > Cetorhinus maximus. Next base: position 171,503,745 of record NC_135881.1, on the reverse strand, counting down.
GGTGCCGGGAACCTAATGTGTTGCTGACTTTATCTGAAAGGTGGGACATAATTTAAAAAACATTTTATGTTAATGACTATTCATTGCATGCAAATGTATTACAAGTAGGAATAATGCTCGATATGGCACAAGCATGCCACTGACTTTTGCCAGGATTTCTGTGCCCGCCAGCGTTGGGTGTTTTTGGTGGCATGAGCGGACAATATGGCGCGATCAGTTTCACAGCAGCATGCAACCAGTTCGTAATCGTCCACCCAGTCCGCCGCCGGTAAGCCGCGTTTCCCACCACTGGATGTCAGGAACCTCAGTGTAATACATCTGCATATTATTATTAGGCCAGCCTGCCGGAATCATACCCCCGCCACCCTTCCCTCCCCTCGCTCCAGCTGGATCATCTGTCCACGGCAGGAAAGCATACCAACGTGTTTCACAACAGCACATAAAAGGTGACCACTTGGTGGGCTGCACTTTGAGGGGAACTCAAAGGTGAGTGCACAGTAATGTTGCACAGTACTCGCTGGGGTCGCCTGTTAGACTTCAAGCTTGAGGAGCATTGGGGGTGGGGTCAAGGGCAGCCCTGCCGTTGAGGTGACTAGCTGGAGGCGGGGGAGGTGTCAAGGGCAGCCTTGCCGTTGAGCGTGGTGCACAAGCATTTGGAGTGGGGGGGGGTAGGTTGGGCGAGGGAAGCAGCCACTCATTAGGGAAACCTGTATAAAGTGACCATTCTCCTGCAACTGAGACAGTTCAGGTGCAGCCACAGTGATGTGATTGGAGTTGGGCTTCTAGCCTCTCTGCCCACTCAAGCAACACAGAGACATGAAAGTGGCACCAAGTGCTCCAAAGCTTTTCACTCCCACCGGCACAGACTGCAAAGTCATGACCATTTTAGTGGGCTGCAGAACTATTGGAAGACTGCACACGCTGTACAATCTCCTTGCTAAAGCTGGTCATGGAGTAGTCACTGCTGGGGGTGCTCACAGCCCCTTGCAATGTCATCATCCCGGTTTGGACCAGTCTCACCCATGGTTCAAGTTAACAGTGCAGCCTTGCAGTGTGGCTTAAGAGAATGCCTGAGCTGAGAGCACAGCATGCAGTCCAGTGGGCAAAGCTGCTGCCAATCGGTCAGGTGGAGTGGGGCGGTTGTGGGTGGGGTCTCAGGCAGCCATGCAGCGCACTAATCTCTGGCCATCCAGGTGGTGGCCAGCACTCTCCGGGATGCATTAAGCAGCCTTCACACTTAACCAGGACAGGTTCTTAGTACACCCATGCTAACATGTCTCTCTCTTTCATCCTGCAGGAGGAGTACATCAGGATCATAGAACCTGGTGAACCAGCTGTATGCCTGATGGCCTACAGAGAGTGAAGACGATGGAGGAGAGAGCAATTGAGGCTCCTGGCTGTGGAGAGGCACGAGCAGCAACCTTACGAAGAAGGAGCGGCTAAGAATCCTGCACACGCCACCCAAGAGCCACAGCGAGCTGTTGCTGGTCAGCGCCTAGCAACACCCAGGGTCTATAGACGCTGCCTTTCATTCCTGCAGATGACCGAGAACCAGTGTTACCGAAGACTGCTCATGCCTAGTGGACTGGCTGTCACATCTGCCAGCTACTGCATGGAGGGCATCCACTGCCAGTGACCGTGAAAGTGACTGCGGCGCTCAATTTCTATGCCAGTGGCTCCTTTCCGTGCTCCACAGGTGACCTCTGTGGGATATCACAAACCTCCACCCACAAATGCATCCATGAGTTCACGGATGCCATCTTTATAAGGGTACACAACTTTGTGCATTTCACCAGGGACCAGGACAGCCAGGAAGCAAGAGCGATTGGATTTGCCCAGATCTCATGTTTCCCACAGGTGCAGGGTGCAATCGACGTCACTCACTTGGTGCTCAGGTCTTCACATGATGAACTACATCAGCCGCAAGGGGCTCCACTCACTGAATGTGCAGCCGGTCTGCAACCACCACAAACGCATCCTGCAGGTGTGCGCATGGTTTCCATGGGGTGTGCACGACTCCTACATTCTCAGTCGGTCACAGATCCCTGACATCTTCCAGGGTCCACAGAAGCTGCAGGGATGGCTCCTCGGGGACAGGGGCTACCCACAGAGGCAGCGGTTGATGACACCCGTGTGGCGGCCTCAGACTGCAGCAGAGCGATGGTATAATGAGATTCATGCTGCAACTCACAACTTGGTGGAACAAACCATTGGGATGCTGAAGATGAGGTTCCGCTGCCTGGACCGGTTTGGTGGAGCCCTGCAATACAGTGAGCAGAGGGTGTCACGCATCGTCATCATCTGCTACGCCCTTTACAACCTGGCGCTGCAACGGAGAAATGAGCTGACTGGCAGGAGCTGGAGGTATCATTTGATGAGGAGGACACCAACGGGGATGAGGGTGAGGAAGTCCTCGAAGGCGATGACAACGGGAATGAGGCCCTCGCACTGGTTAGCTGAGGCAGGTGCACTTGGGAAGTGCTCATAGCTGCTAGATTTGCGGAGGATGATGACGACATGCAGTGAGGAGACACCATAGATCCTCACGTTGCACCTGTAAATGTTTGAGTCCAGTCTGGTTTATGGCAGCGTGATTACTCTCTGTGAGAATGCTCCTGTCATGGAGATGCAGTGGAGGCCCTAATAGTCGCTCGATTGCAGGAGGATGATGATGACATGCAGTGAGGACACTCCATAGATCTTCACATAGCCTCTGAAAATATCTGACTCCTGTCTGGCTGAGGGCAGCTCTCTTGCGCTCTGTGATCAGGGTCATATCATAGAAACGCAGCCATGAAACTTTAGAAGCATCTGATCCTTTGTCCACCTTCAGCACCTAAGCCCTTCAGGAGAACAGCATCATTGGTCACAGATGCTGAAGAGATGGGGGGCCAGCCCAACCTTAAAGTTGCTGCGAGCACACAGAGAGAATGACGGAACTCTGTGACGCCTGCCCACGACATTCTGGCAGCCATGACAAGAACCAGCGAGGTGCAGGCATCAGTAAAGTGTCCAGGGAGTGTGAGGCATGACCATCACTTTGGTCTGAAGGCTGCACAGAGCACAAGGAAGAGACCCTGGACTGAGATACCTGCCTTTATCTTGTACAGAAAGGTTTCACATCTGAGTGACAAGAACACTGCTCATCAGAACAAGGAGCCATAGGCAGGGAGACATTCTTGGGAGTTTATTGACAATAGTTAACAGCGTGTACAAGTGATTAACACCCGTGTCCAGGCTGTGCAACTAATTCTCCTTAACTTTCCTTACCCTGCTGCTATGTCTTTGTGCTCCCCCAACATCCACAGTGGAGGTGGAGGCAGCCTGCTGATTGCAACGCCCTGTCTGTGATGACCTTGACTCTCTGGAGCGCTGAGACTTGGAGGGCCCTGGCCTGCTTTCGGGGTCCTGCCTTGTGGCAGCCTGTCGAGCTGGAGCTGCTGAGGTCACAGGAAGAGGGGTTTGGATGGGCCAGCACTCCCGGAGTCACCTGGGTGGATGGCCCTGGGGTGTGCACCTGCTGATCCTCCTCCCTATGGGTGCCCGATGGCTCAAGGCTGACTCCATGAGGGAAAGGGGTAGCTGGAGTGAGATCAAGCTGCTCAGCATCCCTCTCGCGTACACACTGTTGGAGGCCAACTATGGCATCAGCAATGGCGTTGAGCCCGCTCAGCAGTGCAGGACCGACATCCTGGACCAAGGTCTCCATGGCGGCCACCATCCTACCAGTGTTGATCTTGGTGCGTTGGCATGCCAGCACTATCACCTCAGCCTGAAGGTGGACGGACTCCTCCATCGTGCTTTGCAATCTGAGGAGTGCAGCGGACATCCCTTCCTGTTGTTCCCGAGCTTGCCTTTGCAGCTCCAGCAACTGTGACATGACCGAGTCCAGAGGCTCGTCATCTGACTCAGACTCAGCAAATTTCTGGCCTCCAGCAGTCCTCCGAGTGCCGGACACCTGGGATGTCCCTGCCACCACCTGCTGTGGATCAAGCATTGCGATGTGCTCACCAGATTGTGATCCTGAGGCTGCTGTAAAGCTAGGTCCCACCGAGGTGTGAGTCTCTGTGCTGGTGGAGCACTGTGATGGGACTTCAAGGAGGGTGCCTTTAGATTCCTCTTCAGTGGTTTCTTCGGGGCTTGATTGGAGTTCTTGGGTCATGGACTCCTAGATGTGCCTGCGAAAGTGAGGAGAGATAATTAGTGCATCGCAGTAGCCTGTGAAAGAGGACACCTCACTCGAGGCATGACTGTCTGATGGATGTTGCACTGCTGGATCCTTACTTGGTAGAGCACCGCTGTTCTCACCATCAGCACAGGAACGATCCAGATCATCACCGGGCCAGCTGGATGGCTCTGTTTTCAAAGTCCATGAGGACCTTGATCTCAGGCATTCCTCCACCAGTTTACGACTTCTCCCTGTTGTGTGCCAGCTTGCCCTGCATGAATAGAGATGGAGAAAATGTAAGCAGGATGCCTGCCAGGGCAGATGACAAGTATGCCTGGCGTGACTGGTCCCATGGATGGGATGAGGATGATGAGGGTGTGTGTGAGATGTGAATGGTGATGTCCCTTGAACTGGCAGTGAGTGAGGGCCCAGTGGATGTGTGATGGGTTTGTGAGTGTGTGAGTTGAGAGCGTTGAGAATAGTGAGTTACCCTGGTGGAAGGGAAGAGATCATTTATCCTATTGTGGCACTGGGTAGCTGTCCTGTTTTGCGGGGTGTTGGCGCTGACCACCACTGCCGCTGCCTCCCAAGCCGAGTTAGTCATACCGCTACCCATCCTGTGGCCAGAGCGGGGGCAGAGGACACCCTGGTGGGGCTCCACGGAATCCAAAAGGCGTTCCAATGACACATCGCTGAACCTGGTGTCTGAAGTCTTTTTGCCTTTTGTGGACATCTTCCCTGCAGCAGTGGTGGGCTGGAAGCGCTGAGATGTGTGCACACGGCTAGATTTTAAATATGGCGCCTGGCGTGATGAAGTGGCAAGGTGATGGCAGGCGGGTGAATGAGATTCCATCTGCCATGGAAACAGCGTGTTTCCCAGGAATGCATAAATAACATGGCAGGCTTGAGACGATATGGTGTGAAAACCCACCATCGCGGCCAGCTCACTGCCCTCTTTAATGCACATCCGGGACAATTCCGCCCTTTATCTCTGCATCTTAACCTGCCATCGGGAAATTGAAATTCCACATCCCACCTAATTAAGTCATCCCACACGCCACATTTCCCACCCTTGTAGGCTCCATTAAAATACTCCCATCTATCTCTGAGGTATACTCTATCCCACACACCTTCACACCTAGATTGCTCACAAAATGATAAGAATACATTAACTGCAAACATGGCCACAAGTTATCAAGGGTGTCCTGATATTCAATTGGAAAACTCTACATAGGGCAGTGAACCCTACCACTCAGTGCTGCTGGGACCCTGAAAATCTCCATGACTCAGCTGGTCTTAAGGAATGCCTAAAAGTTACCTTGGCTCCAGTCAGCATATCCTTGGATACTTTTCTCCCTCATCTGTTTATCGAGCTTCCCCTTAAATATATCCATGCTCTTTGCCTCAGCTAGTCCTTGTGACAGGGAATTCCATATTCTCATCACTCTCAGGATAAAGATTTTTCTCCTAAATTCCCTACTGGATTTATTAGTGGGTATCATATATTTATGGCCTCCAATTTTGGACTCCCTCACATGTGGAATCATCTTCCCTACATTTACCCTATCAAACTCTTTCATAACTTCATAGCTATGCTGGGACAGCATCTGCTGCAAATGTAGGCCCAGTTTTGCCCATGCTATGCTGAGGTAATCCTGATGTAATGTAATGACCCGTTATGTCAGGTCTTTGGGCACAATTTTTCAGCACCCACCCCCCCCCCACTGCGGTGGGTTTCCCTGTGGCGGGGCCGGCAAATCATTGAAGTCCCCGTCCACATCGCGTGGGACAGGAAGATCTCGCTGGGGTGAAGAGATGGAAGAATTCCGCCCTTTGCTTCTGTTTCCACTGCACTGCATCAGGGGGACAGGCAGGGGATCGGGGCTGGGGTAGGGGATGCGATAGCGGAAGGATATTCTTTCCTCATTTTTCAGTCGGAAATGGTGTTTCCTGTTTGAGTCTTGTGCAGATCTCCATGGCCATCAGTGGAAAGCCCGCAGCTAGAATTGAAAGTTGCAAGTTTACAATTTTCAAACTGCTGCATTCTACATGTGCAGTTTTTATTTTCTCTCTGTGAGCATTCATGTAGACGCTCTGCTTTGCTACATAAATGTAGCTGGTTCCATAGCATAAGGAGCTCTAGTGCATTATGAAACGCTTGTACTTGAAGCAAATCTATAATATCCAGGAGCATTACTTCCCACTGCCAACAGAGCTATTGAAGTGTATGTGCATAAATCATTGAAGGTGGCAGGGCAGGTTGAGAACACGGTTAAGAAAGCATACAGTATCTGAGGCTTTATTAATAGAGGCAGAGTACAAGAGCAAGGAGGTTATGTTAAACTTGTCTAAAACACTGGCTTGTCCTCAACTGGAGTGTTGCGTCCAATTCTGGGTGCCATACTTAAGAAAGGATGTGAAGGCATTAGAGAGAGTGCAGAGAAGATTCACGAGAATGGTTCTGGGGATGAGGAACTTCAGTTATGTGGATAGAGTGGAGAAGTTGAGACTGTTTTACCTGGAGAAGAGAAGGTTGAAAGGAGATTTGATAGAGGTATTGGAAATCATGAAGGGCTTGGGCAGAGTAGATAAGGAAAAACTTCTCACTGGTGGAAGGATTGAGAATGAGAGGCACAGATTTAAGGTAATTGGCAAAAGAAGTAATGAGGACATGAGGGGAAACCTTTTCACACAGCGAATTGTTAAGATCTGAAATGTGCTGTCTGAGACCGTGGTGGAGGCAGGTTCAATTGAGGCATTCAAGAGGGAATTGAATTATTATCTGAAAAGGAAGAATGTGCAGGATTATACGAAGGCGGGGAAATAGCACAGGGTGAATTGCTCATTTGGAGAGCCAGCACAAGCATGATGGGCTGAATGGCCTCCTTCTGTGCTGTAATAATTCTGTGATGTGGTGTAGATTCCTACGATCTCTTTTCAATCCCACTGACACTCAGCTGCAGGGCACTAAGGCATATGGAACCATGGTAAGTAAATGGAGTTGAAAGAAAGAAAATGGAAGACCAGAGTTTATGAAGGGTCTTTCGTGACCTCAAGATGTTTCAAAGTGCTTTACAACAGATGAAGTATTTTTGAAATGATATCACTGTTGTGATATAGGAAACACAGCAGCCAAATTGCACACAGCAATGTCCTTCAAAGAGCAATGGTATAATGACCAGATAATCTGTTTTAGTGATGTTGATCGAAAAATAAATATTGGCTAGAACCCCAGCCCCACTTTGTGGTTCTTCTTTGCAATAGTTTCATGGAATCTTTTACATTTACCTAAGAGAGCAGCAAAGGTCTAGATTTAACAGCTCATTCGTAAGACAACTGCTCTAATTGTGCAGCATTCCCTCAGTACTGCACTTGAGTTTGAGCTGAGATTATGTGAAGACTTCAGAGAGGCACTTCAACCCATACCCATCTGACTTAGAGACAAGAGTGCTACTACCAACACAATACAGCCATGATCTAATTGGATGGTGGAACAAGCTTGAAGGGCTGAAAGGCCTGCTCCTGTTTCTATATGTTTCTGAAAGTATCAGCTAAATTTTCCTGCACCCTGGTGGCTGTTACGAGGATGTGTTTTTTTTTAAAGAAAATGATAACATTTCTAATTTTTTTCTGGCTGGATTTTTAATAAACTGTAACCCCATTAAGACAATGGAAAGACTGCCAGCCAGCCGAATATACAACTTGCATTCCACCCCCCCGAGTGGGTTTAAAAAAAAAACAGACTCTCCAACACCACCCCAGGCAGCCCCTCCTCCGGTGACCGTGAAAGACCCCATCTTCTGTTGATTTTTACACGATTTATTCTTCAAAAGTTTCTGAGATGAGACATCAAAAAATGTAATTATTTGCTCTACCTGCGGGCCTGCAGGCATGATCGGCGGGCCCTGGAGTAGCCAGGGAACGGACCGCTGCCTGCGATCTGCCCCTGCCGCGATTTCACGCTGGCTGGCCAATTAATGACCAGCCAGTGTGAAGCGTGCGCTGATATGATCAGCGCTGCCTGGGTTGGGAGCGGGAGGAGGGTGAGCGCTGAGGTCAGCGCGGGTGTGGGGGAGCGCTCACAAAGAGCTCCCTGAAGGCAGAGAGCAGCCTCAGGGAGCTGAAGACTTCAACAGTGTCAAATAAAGATTTTTAAATCTGGAAAAAAATGCCCACACTACACAAGCACTCACCTGCACATAGACATTCTAAAAACTCTGTGCATAGATTTTTTAAAAAATTTAATAACGGAAACATCATCCTGCCCTTGGATGAGCTTTCTCGAAAAATGCAAATGCCGCCTGGCCGATTCGCCCACCCGCCAACTTGTAATGTTGGATGGGCAGCAAAAACTCCCAGTTAATTGTGCCATTAATGGGCTTAATAGCTCTCTTAATTGTCAGCGGGCGCGCTTCTGAGCTTAGCGCGCACCCGTTGACCAGAATATCGCGTGAGTGTGCGATGACGTTGGGATGCTTGGCTGACATCATCACGTGCTATTTTAAACTCCATTGGGGTCGGGTGCACACCTACCCGTTCAGTGGAAAATCCTGGCCAATGGCTACTTCAGACATGGTAATCGAATTCTTCTGGAATATACTGCCAGCAAGGCTTTTAAAGAACTATTTTTACCAAGTCAGAGCAGAGGTCGGAAGGATATACTGAAAGGCTATAAGAGCTGGTCTCTCTCTCTCCCTCTTTCTATCTCTCTCTGATTTTTGGAAGTGCCTGGATATTGCAGAGTGACCACCCTAAGAAGAGCAATCTATTTCAAACCAAGATTTTTTGGGGATAAAATGTGGAAATCTGCTCCATGCAGCTACACTCAGCAAGACAACTGAACAAAACCACAACAATGGGGAATCACCACATCAAGACCAGGCAAAAGACAGTTAACCATATATTTCTTTGATTGTTTATTTTCTTCACAAGCTGTAAAATATCTCGAAGTCTAACCTCTTATTCTACCCTCTGTATGAGTGCGTGTTTGTGCGGGGCCCAGGGAATGTGCGAGTGTGCGAATGAGGATTATGATTTACCTAGCTTTTTTTAAATTCTGGAAATAGGGTCAATAAGCTTATCTTGTTTTTTGATTTAAACTCAGAAAACCTGTCTGATTAATTCTTTATAATCTGAAAGCGTAAATAGTGGGACTCCTGCAGTATTGGCAAAGCACATTCTTGCTAAATTCACAACTAACTGTTACAACCAGTCCTGGGGCAGCATTTTCCCCCCATCGGGGGAGGGTTGTGCGGGAGCGGGTGGGAGTGGGCGGGAGTGGACGGATTCCCGATCGGTGCCCCCGATGGGGGGGGCACACTGCCATTTTACGTGGGCGGGCCAATTAAGGCCTGCCCAGCGTGAGGTCCACCTGGAAGCACTGTGCACTCCCTGTGTGGGCCGGGGGAGTGGGGGGATTCCCTGAGCCAGGAGTGCACAGATCTCCCTGAGATAAAGTGCTGCCTCAGGGAAATCAGTGTTACTTTTAAAAACCTAATTGAAGACGGAAAAAAAACTAAGGACATGTCCCCTCATGTGAAACTGGCACATGAGATGGGACACGTCCAGTCCTTATATTAAAAAATTTTCGCGAAATTTTCAATCTTACATGAAACCTCAACCCGCCCGTGGATGAGGTTTCATGCATTATCCGAAGGCCGTCTGGCCTCCTCGCCTGCCCACCAACCTTAAGGTTGGACGGGCAGGCCCATTGATTACTTCAACTACTTCTTTAAGGGCCTTAAGTGGCCGTTGACAGGTCGGCGGGCGCATAGCTGAGTCGGCTCCGCGTCTGCCAACCTGAAAATGTAAATGACGCGGGGTGATGTTGGGACGCACACCTGGTGTCACCCCTCATCATTTTACCCGTCGGCGAGGGGGCCTTGCCCCTGCTCACCGGCCGGAAAATGCTGCCCCTAGAGTGGTAAACTAGGGGAGTCAATCTTTACCCCTCCTCATATGGCCATAACAGAAGTGAATGAAGAAACTAGAGAGAGGTGGGACAGATTGAGTCAAGTGACGGTATTAAATTTTTAAAAAATTGTCTACAAGCAACAGATCTGTTTCCTTGCTCCAATTACTGCCACCAGCAGTGTTTATTTTAATAGAGACATTTACACCTAACTACCAGTTGGCAGGTGTTAACACTCCAGTCTTCAGTATTGCCACATGCTGAGGATTCTGGGAAGCCTGCCAAGCTCTCTGGCCTGCAATGTGATGCAGTTGCTCAACAATGAAGCTGGGCAGTTACAAGCTTCTGATCCTGAAAATATTTCAGCTGTGGCCCCTCTGTGTTCTCTCCCACACTGTTCTATGCTTCACTGAAATCATATATATCAATACACGAAGATTCCTTTCATATGAATTATAAAATATCTTGCTCATGAGCCATGGTGTATCTCATGCAAGTAACCTTCAAAACTATTTTTGAAGTGCAGATAATGGCCGGCATGAGCAAGTCAGTCTGTCAGGGATGTGTAATCAAACGATGACTATATTAAACTGTGGTAAAGATGCTCCTCTGCTAAATGTTTACCAGACCATAAACGGAATTATCTCACAACGACAACAAAAAAGATTGTGCCCTTCCACGGAATACTGAATTCAAGGTTGGAATGAAATGCTTGTGGACTGCATTATTGTTTTAATAGATTGATGACTAACCTAATATTTGCACTCTATTTTTTTTCTCTGCTGCCTCGTGATGAAAAAGCTCCTGTGACCGGCATCATTGAAACACAGCCCGGTACAAAGGTTAATGTGCGATCATTGCGGTTCACTGCAAAACTAAACCCAGCAACAGGTATCTGTGAAGTTAAAACAGAAACAAAATAAGATAGTAGTGGGGTGGATCATGACTTTGAGCGATAGTGTAAACAGGCAAAAGCAGGTTGACCGAATTTTTATTTCTAATGAAGTCAAGGTCCTCGCATTTTTTAATGGAAATGAATCCATGTCACTGGGGGTAATTTTAACTTTGGGAGAGGATGTGATATGGTCAATGTTCATTATCAATGTAACAAAATCCGATTTGAAGTTAATGGAAGGGAGAATCAAGCCTGGTGTATAATGGGCAGCCAATGTGATATCAGCCATATTTCATCATTGCCCAAATTTTAAATCACTCCCATGATTGCAGATGATAAGACATATTCTTCCTACTAGCCCAGTATTAACAGCTCTGAATTCAGCTCTGTGGATGTATAACATTTTCAATATGCTCTTCTGGCTCCCTGCCAAAAATCCCAAATGTTTCACCTGCTCTGATGGCAGTATAAAGTATGCCTAGCCTTTTGTGTATCCACTACTATCTTTATTCCCTCTTTAATCCCTACTGATTTGAGGTGTTGAGCAACACAAAATAAAATCTGTAAAAAGAGAGATTATTGCCCTTTTTAATTAATATGGCCCTGTAATTCCCTAGCTTGGTTACGCTGTGATGATCCCAATGACAACCAGATTCTGCTGGAGTCTGCTGGGAGCAGCAGGAGTGCACAAGGCTGCCAGATGCTAATGCTCCTTCAGGCTGTCCATAGCTGCTGGAAGTTCTGATGGCCACCTATCCATTAGGGGTGGAATCTTACCCTGACCTCTCCTCTTCCCTGAGCCTGGCAATGAGCATAGCAGTTCCCCGGGGCTGGATCTAAAGAATATTTGACTTGAAGATGTGAACAATCCTTGTCATATGAAATGTAAGTATGGTTAAGGATCAAGTCACTTCCTGAGTTGGATCTCACCAGTGAGTGTGGAATCACTGCAATGCTGGGTCTTGACTGGGTTTAAGGTTCAGGAACTTCCAGTTCGAGCACTCACCGACACTCAGCCCATTACTTGTCCTGTAAGGGATGGATGGAATCTCTGCCTACAGACCTTGTTGGAAATTTCTGATGACAGCAAAAGCCCAATGCCCCAATTTTAACCTAACCCACCCAATGGAGGGAAAAATCAGAAATTGTGTAAATCAGGCATATGACCCAAACCCACCTTCTTCTCATCTAGTGGCTTAGCTGAAAATCGGTATTTCGGCTTTTCTGGAAATTCCATTTGTCCCCTGGTGGAGTTATGGTGTGAAACCAGCAGATGGCCAAACTTATGCCTGACTCCTCTTGGAGGCATCTTTCAAAACCAAATTATATTTATATGGTGCCAATAACGTAGTAAAATGTCCCAATACCCTTCACAAAAGTGTAATCAGACAAAACATCGACACTGAGCCAAAGGAGATATTAGGACAGGGGACCAAAAGCTTGGGCAAAGTGATTGGTTTTAGGGAGTACCTTAAAGGAGGAGATAGAGGTAGAGACATGGAGAGGTTTAAGGAGTTTATTCCAAAGTTTGGGGCCTAGGTATCTGAAGGCAGAGCCTGGATGCAGCAATTAAAATCAGGGGTGCTCAAGAGGCTAGAATTAGAAGAATACAGAAATCTCAGGGGGTGAAGGTAGTGGTGGAACCACACAAGGCCAGGTACAAATCATTTCGGCATCAGAGGAGATGGAACTTGTGGGATTTCTGGCAGGTGGCACCATCCTTCCAATCTCACCTCCTCATGCCTCCTTGTTCTGGACTCCACCGCCAGGGAAATAGATTCTCTCTGTCTGCCCTATCCATTTAATCATCAAAAATACCTCAATTCGATAACAATGGGTGCAAGATCAGCCACCGTGCTTCATCAGAACATTGCTGTTAAAAGAGGTGGAAACCTGGCACAAGTTCCAATCTGCCTCACTGCAGCAGCACGCACCCAGGCCCAGGGATTTTGAGGGCCTTTTAAAATCAAATCCAATGTCACATGATCAGTCACTTGAAAATTCAAAGTACAAGTGGATCTCTGAAGGTATTATTCAAAGTGGGTCTGAGGAAGTTATGCTTTATAAAACACAATGGGCTGGAAATTGGCATGTGTTGCAACAATTTTTCAGGTGTACAGCAGATAAAGACACACCAATTTAGCGGTTGGATGGCCTGCACCCAATCATTGTAAGAATTGGTCCCTCTGCTGAATATGTGCAAGCACCAGACCTCTTAAATACGTAAATTGGGTCCTAAAACCTATTTATGAACACCTTTTCAAACATGCATTGGCATGGAGTAGGACAGGCATCATGGCAGCCAAAGCAAGGTAAGTAACAAAATATTTTTGCAAAAAGACACACTTTCTGTGGTGCTAGGGACTTCACGTAATTAATGTTTATTCACCTCACCTTTTCCACCCGCCACCCCCCACACCCCACACCACCTTTACTCTTTTGCCTGCTCCAATTCCACCTCCTGGGCCTTACATGAGGGCCGCTGCTGGTGAGGTAGGTAGCCCAACATTGATTCCTTTGCTCAGAGGAGGCGCAATGAGCCTGTACCAAGGATGTTGATGCCATCAACCCTCAGGCCTCTTGTTTCACACAGATCCAAAGAAGGAACAGGAGATAATAAGCTTTGTCAGAGAGGTAAGTTTTAAGGAGTGTCTTAAAGGAGGAGAGAGATCAGGAGAGCCCGAGAGGTTTAGGGAGAGAATTCTAGAACTGAGGGTTGAAGCACAGCCACTGAGATGCACAAGAGGCTAGGATTGGAGGAGTGCAGCGGAGGAAAAGGAAAATGTTTGATGACCTCATGTTGGTGGGAAAGAGAAGAAAGACCTTACTATAGTCACTGTTTTAATTTGGGAAACACAGCAATGACCCAGAAACAGCAATAAGATAAATGCCTTGATGATCTGTTTCAATGATGTTGGCTGAGGGATAAATGTTGGCCATAACATCAGGAGAAGCTCTCTGCTCTCTTCAAATAGGGTCATGGAACATTTTACTTCAAACTGAGATATATAATGTCTCATCTGAAAATTGTTACTGGCAAAGTTGTTTTTGTTTGCTCAGTTTTCTGCAACACTTTGAAGTATAATGACATATGATGAACTGGATCTGTGCACTTTGATGGGAACCTGGAATATGTGGACATGACAGATCCTCAGGGTTAGGCTGGAGTGCAGGCAGGACTGGAGTCTGGAGAGTTGGTTCTCAGGAGATTTTCAAAATCACATGGTTAAAAGGCCCTGTATTTTTAAACATGCTTTTACCCAAAGCTCTGCTGCCCCGTATCCTAACTGGCACCATTTCCCTTTCACCTATCACACTTGTGCTCCAAATCGGACAAAGCCTTATGTTTAAATGCTCAAACGTGTTTTCAAATCTCTCAATGGCCTCTGCCTTCCCTCTCTCCGCAACCATTTCTAACCCTACAATTCTCTGAGATCTCCATATTCCTTTACTGCCTATGTATCGATGGTTTCCATCATCCCTCCTTTGGCAGCCATGCCTTCAGCAGTCAAGTTCCTAAGTTCTAGAATTCTCTCTCTAAATCTCTGCGTTTCTACCTCTCTCTCCTCCTTTGGTACTTCTTAAAACCTACCAATTTGACCAATACATTTTTGGTCACCTGTCCTAATATATTTTTATGTGGCTGGGAGTCAAATTTGGCTGATAATGCTCCTGCCAAGTGCCTTGTGATGACTTTACTATGTTAAAGGTGCTATATAAATACAAGTTGGTGATGTTGTTGCTTGTAGTGTCAATTCTGCTTAACTGAAAAAAAACTTCTGTTGGTCTCCAACTAGACTTGGTTCACCATATGTTTTATGAACCCTTCCCATAGTCCGCTCACCTCAGCAGTATGTATTGCAACAACAGGCACTAATGACCTCAGAATAAAGGCACCCCTAGGTAGCAGCGACCACAATATGGTTGAATTTTACATCCAGTTTTAAAGGGAGAAGAGTGGGTCTAAGACTAGTATCTTAAACCTAAGTAAAGGCAACTATGTGGGGATGAAAGCTGAGCTAGCTGAAGCGAACTGTGAAACTAGGCTAGTGGACAGATCAATAGAGAAGCAGTGGCAGACATTTAAGGGAATATTTCAGAGTTTTCAGAATAAGGACATTCCTATTATTAAGAAAAATTCTAAAGGGAGGACCCACCATCCATGGTTAACTAAAGAAGTTAAGGAAAGCATCAAACTTAAGGAAAAAGCATACAACTCCGCAAAGTTGATTAGCAGGACGGATGATTGGACAGAATATAAAGAACGGCAGAGAATGACTAAAGGGTTAATCAGGAGAAATAAATTACAGTATGAGAGGAAGCTAGCTAGAAATGTAAAAGTGTATAGCAAGAGTTTCTACAGGTATTCGAAAAGGAAAAGAATGAGTAAAGTGAGTGTTGGTCCTGTAGAGAGTGACAGTCGGGAGTTAATAGTAGGTAATAAGGAAATGGCGGAAGAAATGAACAAATATTTTGCTTCTGTGTTCACTATAGGAGATGCAAGAAACATTCCAGTAATAGCTGAAAATCAGGAGGCGAACGGGAGAAAGGAACTTGGTGAAATTGAAATCACTAGGGAAACAATACTGAGCAAGTTGATGGAGCTGTGGGCTGGCAAGACTATGGTCCGATGAACTACATCCTAGGGTCTTAAAAGAGGTGGCTAATGAGGTAGTCAATGCACTGGTGTCAATTTTCCAAAAATACACTAGATTCTGGAAAGATTCCATCAGACTGGAAAGTAGCAAATATAACCCCTCTATTCAAGAAGGGAGGGAGGCAGTAAACTGGAAACTATAGGCCAGTTAGCTTGATGTCTATTGTGGGGAAGTTGTTAGAATTGATCATTAAGGAGGTTATAACTGGGCACTTAGAAGAGGTCAAGGCAATTGGGAAGAGCCAGCATGGTTTTGTGAAAGGAAAATAATGTTTAACCAATTTATTGGAGTATTTTGAAGGAGTAACATGCGTAGTGGATAAAGGAGAGCCTGTAGACGTGCTGTACTTGGATTTCCAGAAAGCATTTGATAAGGTACCACGTCAAAGGTTATTACAGAAAATAAAAGCACATGATTTAGGGGGTAACATATTAGCATGGATAGAAGACTGGCTGGCTAGCAGAAAGTAGAAAGTTTGCATAAATGAGTCTTTTTCTGATTGGCAGGATGTGACAATTGGTGTCCCACAGGGGTCTGTGCTGGGGCCTCAACTTTTTACGGTTTACATCAATGATTTAGATGAGGGAAGTGAAGACATGGTAGCTAAATTTGCAGGTGACACAACATTAGGTAGGAAAGTATGTTGTGAAGAGGACATGAGGAAGTTGCAGATGGATATAGATAGGTTGAGTGAGTGGGCAAAGATCTGGCAAATGGAGCTTAATATGGGAAAATGTGAAGTTGTTCACTTTGGCAGGAAGAACAAAAAAGCAGAGCATTACTTAAATGGAGAACAGCTGCATAATTCTGAGGTGCAGAGGGAGCTAAGTGTTCTAGTACATGAGTCACAAAAAGTTAGTATGCAGGTACAGCAAGTAATTAAGAAGGCTAATGGAATGCTATCCTTTATTACGAGAGGGATTGAACATAAAAGTAAAGATGTTATGCTTCAGTTATACAGGGCATTGGCGGGACCGCACCTCAAATACTGTGTGCAGTTTTGGTCTCCTTATTTAAGGAAGGATGTAAATGCATTGGAGGCGGTTCAAGGGAGGTTTACTAGATTGATACCTGGAATGTGTGGGTTGTCTTATGAGGAAAGGTTGGACTGACTGGGCTTGTTTCCACTGGAGTTTAGAAGAGTGAGGGGTGATTTGATTGAAGTATACAAGATCCTGAACGGCCTTGATAAGGTGGACGTCAAAAGGATGTTTCCTCTTGTGGGTGAGTCCAGAACTAGGGGCCACTGTTTCAAAATTAGGGATTGCCCTTTTAGGACAGAGGTGAGGAGAAATTTTTTCTCTCAGAGGGTTGTGCAACTTTGGAACTGCCTCAGAAGGTGGAAGCGGGGTCATTGAATATTTTTAAGGCAGAGGTAGATAGATTCTTGTTTAGCAAGGGAATCAAAGGTTATCGGGGATAGATGGGAATGTGGAAATCGAAACTCAAGAAGATCAGCCATGATCTTATTGAATGGAGGAGCAGGCTCAAGGGGCTGAATGGTCTACTCCTGTTCCTATTTCTTATGTTCTTATTTTCTTATGCCGTAAGCCTAAATTTCCTGGATTTATATTCATAGTGCACTAGGGTATGTTAGAAAGAGATATATAGAGTGCATTTGTTGCTGATTATCAGCGATTGACAGAACAAAGAGTTGGAGCCTGAAAACAGCTGTGAGTTTGAGTAGTGATTACTCCAGCTGGAACAACTTTTGGAGCAATTTGTTGGTGTTTAGCCGGCTTGGACATGAATTTGCTTCTGACTGCCCATTACAGTGGGAAACTAGCAGTTTTTAAACACCCTGCCCCCACCACCGCCCCACCAACCAATCACAGCGCAGGTTCCTCAGGAGGAGCTCTGGCTTTCTCTATGAGTATAATGAGGGGGGCGGGCACAGTTCTCTGCAGCTGGGAACGAGAATCCAGATGGTTGTGTTGCCTGCCCGGTGCCAGGGTTTGGGACACCTGCTATGGGCTGGAGGGAGGAACCTGCAATGAGAGGGGGAGGATCCAGTTGTCGTGGTCCCCAATGACATAGATAGGATGAGGAAAGAAGTTGTGCATTGGGAGCATGAGCAGCTAGGGGCTAAATTAAAAAGCAGAACCTCAAAAGTAATAATCCCTGGATTATTATCTGAGCGATGAGTAAATTGGCCTAGGGGAAATAAGAATAGAGAGATGAATGCGTGGCTCAAAAACTGGTGTGGGAGAAATGGGTTTCAATTCATGGGGCAATGGTACCATCACTGGGGAAAGTGGGAGCTGTACCATTGGAGCAGCCTTCACCTGAACTACTCTGGGACCAGTATTCTGGTGGGTAGAGAGGTCTTTATATTAAATAGTGGAGGGAAGCGATCATGTGAGAGGAGATATAGGCCAGAATTTTACCTTCGTCGGTTGGGCGGGTCCGACTGACTTGGCGGCAGGCGGGCGGCCGAATGCTGCAGGTGAAACAGGCCGCGCCGCCATTTTCTGCGGGCTGGCCAATTAAGGCCCGCCCAGCGGGTTAGCGACTCCCGTGGACAACGGGAAAATAGTCGAGGGGGCGGGCGGCCTCAGACTGCTGGTTCCAATGGGGAGCCGACAGCCTGTTTAAAGAGTGGCCAGGCAGCCTGCTTGAAGCAGTGCACCATGGCCACTCAGAGGGGTAGAAATGCTCCATGGAGGGCAGAGGAGGAGGTGGAGGAGGAGGGGGGAAGGCTGCAGGAGAGGCCAGCGGGGGGCCACTGTGCCCCCAGATTTTCGGATGCATGCTTTGCTGTCCTCCTGCAAGAGGTGGGAAACCGGCATCAGATTCTGTATCCTGAGGATGGGAGGAGGAGGGCCCCCCATGTTACCAGCTAGGCGTGGGAGGAGGTGGGTGACGCTGTGAGCACCCATGATGATGTGCGGCGCACTGGCACACAGTGCAGGAAACGATTCAATGATTTGCTGCGCTCTGGAAGGGTGAGTACTATGTCTGCCTTGGCCATTTGGCCCAGAAGGCAGCCTTAGACTTTGAACCCCCCCACCACGTCTTGCTGTAGTTACTGCAGAGGGCATCTGTCGCACGCTGGGTGGGCAAATGGGTACTGACCATACTTATATCAGCCTTAGTGGTTGAGGAGAAGAAGGGTTCTCCCCACAGCATATGTTGGTTTCTGTGGCATTTGAGTAGTCTGGGGGCAACCTGCAGGGGAGGCCAGTAGACACATACTCAGAACTCCAACACATGTCATATTGATGGTAATGACATGGTCCAAGGGGTGCCTCAAGGTCTTTTGGGCAAGTGCCATCTGCTAGCATTGGCGCCGCACTTATTTGATCCTCCTTGCCATGGGCGCTAGGACCCGTGTGCTATTCAAAGTGATGGACGCCAAATGTGTCCAAGGGGACCGTTGAGGGAGGGGTTTGGGACCAGCCATGCTATTTTCTGGGCACTCATCACTAGTAGTGTGGGCAGGAGCCGCTGGAAGCCTCAGATGGGACATTGTGATTGGGGTGTGGTGTGTGCGTGCAGAGTACATGAGCGATCAGCCCCAATAAACCCTCTTCTCTGTTCTGCAGGCAAAAAGTAACCACAATGCCCGGGAGTGCCTGAGGAATGGAGATGGGCGCGCCTTCCTCTAGCGCCTCACACCCTTCGAGGAGTAGGCCATGGAGCTGGGCAGGAGGCAGGAGGCCAGGGCGGCCGGGGGTGATGAGGCTGGGGTCCAGCGGGCAGGTATTTGAGGTCCACAGTCCCATCCACTCTGTCTGCACACCATCCAAACCACTGATGGTTGCTGCAATCGTTAATGCTGAAACACTGCTCATTCACAGACTGAGACACTCAGACGTGTGGGTCATACAGAAGGGACCCTCATCCCCTTGAGGAATAGCGTCTCCACCATCTTCCAAAGTCACCTTATCCCATTTGTGACCACTATCACCATGGTCTAACATGCCATTGGATCACTGCTGCACAGCCAAAGACTTATTCCATTTTCGGGGGTTTGGGACCTCCTGCACCCTTTCAGCCAGTGAGCCCCACATTACTTTGTCCAAAAGGTCCTCAGCACCTCAGCTGTGAACATCATGGCACTCAACTTAGATGAATGTCACCATGTTACTCATCCCTGCACCAAGGGGAGATGTTGCCTTCTGGCCACCCAGTCTATGCCCCTCCTTACAGAATGAAGGGCAATAATATGACCTTTCAATCTCCTGAGTTCGGCGGAAAATGATACAACTGTTTGAGATGTTTCCTCAGCCGTGCGACTATCCAGGCAACAATGCATCCACATCAGATTCCTCTGCACTCTCCCCACTCCTCTGGTTCATAACAAGCCATGTGCCATTCATGAGGCCATCTGACCAGCCTGTTTGCATGTGTGTTTAATGGTTGGGGCACATCTTGACTCATTTCTACCTCATCAATGTTCTTCTCCTTAGGGTCTTTAAGGGTGAGTGACTTATGAGGCTGGGGGGGAAAGGGATGAAAGGTTGAACTGAATGTACGCTATCTGATGTACTGTCCTTGTTGTTAATTTCAGCATCACCACCAGAGCGAGCCACACCTCGACACCGCAGCCCCCCCTCCACACCTGAGGGCCAACAAGTGCAACTTGCGGCACATCACTTCAGCCAGCCAGGCACCAGCGCAGACACACATACCTCGGTGGGGACTTTACCATCGGCTAGTGTCCCGGGTCACAGTGGAGAGGGCACATCACGATCGCTGGAGGAGATGGTAGGGGCAGAGAGTGCCGATGGCTCCAGCAGCCAGAGGGCTGCAGGGGACGAGGCACGTGCTGAGTCCGGCACTGATGACGTGCCTCTGGAGTTGTCCCCATTGCAGCAGCTGCAGGAAAGGTGGCAGGAAGTGCGTTTGCATCTGGCAGGGTTGCATGAGGGAATGGTTCAGTTGCTCTCTGCGACAGAGGAGTCTAGGCAGAGCACACGTGAAGAATCCGCCCTCAGGGCAGAGCATCAGGATTCCTTCAATGAGAGATTGGTGACTCTCATAGAGAGGGGCTTCCACCAAATAGATCAAAATATGATTGGGATACGCTCTGACCTGCAAGCCCTCACAGCGGTTCTGGCCACGGCTGGTGTTTTCCATTGTGGGATATGTTGAGGACACCAAGCGCCGGCACTCGGTGCCCATGCATCTGCGGTGAGCAGGGAGGTCGAAAGGGACCTCACGTCGGCGCAGCAGCTTCCTGCCGTCGCTGCGAGCTCCTCTCAGGGCGCTCCGGATGTGAGCAGCAGCGCCTCCGCCCCTCTGCCAGTCAACGTTTCTTCCATTGAGGCTGCGACAACTGGGGAGATGCCAGTTCAAGAAATGGGCACTCCCTCCCAGGCGGAGCCATCACAGTCTCCACGGGCCAGAGGACGCCTGCCAAGGTCATCGAGGCCAATAGGACAGCTGAGTCAGCAGGCTGTCTCTCAAGCCACTCCGAGCGATGGGGCGGCACCTAGACGTAGCACCTGGAAACATAAGCATAAGGCACCTTAGGCACTCCATGGGTATGTCACTGGAGATTTTGTGTTGGCCTTAGAATAGGGACCCATTTTTCTGTCATTGTGAAATAATCATGTGGGCTTTAATTGTGGACAGAATAAAGTCCACGTTTGTTACCATGGCTGAGGGTCTTTTGTTTGTGGTGCTTTCTTCTTTTTCACATAATTATCATGAGTGTTGGAGTGGAGATTGATGTTTCTGTACTATAGCCTTATTTGCAGCTGATGAGGTGGAAGATGTAGCATCTAAGTGCCACGTGTGGAAGTTCCAGGCAATGCTGCTCCTGCTGATCCATGTGTGTGGAGCTAGCTGAAGGTTTTTTGGATTAAATTGTCCCTAGTGTCCCTGCCTCCTTGGTGTAATTGTGGGTCATCGTTCTGCCCCTCATCATCGCCCTGTGCTTCCTCATCCCCGGAGGCAATGCTGGATTCATCATGTGCAGCCTCATCCAGGGCATCAAGGTCTTCATCGTCAACTGCATCCCCTCTTTCCAGCGCAAGATTGTGCAGGGCACAGCAGACTACCACGATCAGAGAAACGCGATCTGGGGGGGTACTGGAGTGCGCCCCCTGAGCGGTCCAGGCATCGGAAGCGCATCTTGAGAAGACCAATGGCTCCCTCCACCATGGCCCTTGTGGTGCCCTGGCTCCTATTGTAGCGCTCCTCAGCTTCTGTTCTTGGACAGCAGAGCGGCGTCATGAGCCACCTTCGCAGGGGCTAGCCCTTGTCACCCAGCAGCCATCCATCCAGCCGAGCTGGAGCACTGAAGAGCCCCGGCACCTGGGAGTGTCTGAGGATGTAGGCGTCGTGGGAGCTGCCTGGGTACCTTGCACAGACTTGCAGAATCTGCATCCTGTGATCACACACTATCTGCACATTCATGGAGTGGAAGCCCTTCCTGTTGACGAAGGCACCGGGCTCACCTGTTGGCGCCTCGATGGCCACATGTGTGCAGTCTATTGCACCCTGGATGCGGGGGAATCCAGCAATGGCCATGAAGCCTCTGGTTCGCTGTGCCTGATTTGCCTGGTCACAGCGGAAGTGGATGAAGGTGGATACCCATCTGAACAGAGCGTCTGTAACCTGCTTGACACAAGTGTGGACAGCTGATTGGGAGACACCCCAAAGATCACCCACCGAGCCCTGGAAGGAGCCAGAGGCATAGAAGTGGAGGGCAACTGTGAGCTTCAGAGCCGCTGGCATGGGATGTCCACCCACACAGTTAGGGGAGATCTCAAGGCCAATTATCTGACAGATATAATTGACTGTCTCCCTTGAGAGTCAGAGTTTCCTTCAGCAGTGCACCTCAGTCATATTGAGGTAGCTGCTTTGCCGCCTGTATACCCTGGCAGCAGGATAGTGGTGTCTTCTGCGGCCCCTTGTACCTTGGACAACCTCTTGGCCCTGTGCCCCTTGTGCCTGCGCCTGGCCTCCCAAAGGTGGCTCCCCTGGAGGCTGATTGTCCAGTCTTGGCCTCCTCCTTATTCTATCCCTCCCTTCCTCCTCAGAGGAGCTGCCTCCATTGGAAAGGTCAGAACCCATAGCCCCAGGCTAAATGGAGGCACCCGCCCACCGGAATATTGCGATGCCACGCGCTGACGTTGGCACGCTCGCATGACATCAGCGCGCAACGTTTTACACGCTGACGTGCGGGCTACGCCATCCACATGTTAGCCGGAAAATTCTGCCCATCGTTAATCAAAGGGTAACAACGGGGTAATAGAGCAGGGTAGTGATTTGGGTAAAGATAACCAGGGTGTTGCTTGAAGGACAGAGAGTACAAAGTTAAGAGTGCACCAGCAGACAAGGCCAGAGATTGCAAAAATGATAAAAAGACAGAGGGTGGAATTTTCCACTCCCACTGGTGGGAATCATGGTGGGCGGGGGCACAAAATTTGGATTGATGGCAAAAATCAGTTTCCCACCAGTGGAAATTAGTTTGGAATTTTGTTCTCTTGACTTTCATGGTGGGTTAAAGGCAGTTTGAGTTTCTGCTGATCTGTGTCAGGAACCATATTTGCATTCATTTGCATCTCATGAATCTCATTAAAATGCCAACTTGCCAAAATTACACTCATGCTCCAAATTAAGCACCCAGCCAGCGGATAATCAGAACGCCTGTTTCCTGACTATATACAAGTGGTGCGCTCCTGGTGAGCTTCAGCTCGTCAATGACTTTGAGGTACGTAGACGTTGCTAAGAAGATGTCTGTGTAGAAGATGCACCAAGGCCAAGCACTGGAGGCAAGACCAGCGGGAAGGGGGAAGACGGAGGCATAACTGGAGGGGGGAGGGTGGTGGAACACAGGAGGGAAGGGGGAGGATGAGGCAGGATTGGGTGTCAAGAAACAGAATGGAGCAGTGAAAGATTGTCCTAGGGAAAGAGTTATAAAGCTGTCCAAGGAGGAGTCAGAGACTGTCCTGGAACTGAGACCAGTCGGGGGCACATTCAGACTGTTCTGGGGCTGACGTCCTGCTGTCAGGGGCATATTGAACAGACTACCTTGGGACTGAGGCCACACTGTCAGGGGGAGATGGAACAGCCTTTCCTGGGGCCGAGACCACGCTGTCAGGGGGCATACTGAACAGCCTATACGCCATGTTGGCGGGGGCATATTGGCCAGACTGTACTGGGGCAAAGGCCACAATGTTGGCGGCAGATTGAGCAGAATGTCCTGTCCTGGCATTGAGGCCATGCTGTCGGGGGGAGATTGACCAGACTGTCTTATGGCTTTATGGGCCATATTAGAGGGTCTGCATGGCATGTATATCCCTGTCCTGGTCTTGGGCTGGGGAAGGCCTCTCTGGGCGGTGATGGTTGTGCATAGAATAGTGTGTCATGGTCAGACATCTAAGGCAGCTGGTCCTGGGGGTTGGAGTCATAGTACTGGGAAGCAGAAGGCACAGTAACATTCAGGGGTGACATCTGGATCCAATAAACTGGTAATTCTAAAGTCATGGCGGGGGTGGGGGGCATTGGATGGTCTCATGGGGGCGCTCTTGGAAAGTAAGTGTACAAGTGGCCTTGAGAAGGGAGGGGTCAGATCAACAAAGGGCATGGGGACAACAACATTGAAGGGAATGGGAGGAGAACTGGAATGATGGGGTCAAGGGTAACGGAGGGAGGCTGGATAGTAACAGGAGGGATGGGAATTAGGAGGTGGTGACTATGGAGGAGGATGGGAGGAACTTGATGGGTGACAGGGGGAGTTTGGAAGGTGTTGGTTGCACTCACAAAGATTAGCAACACCTGTGCCTTTACTGACTAATGATGCAGTTGGAAAAACATGCTTAAAAAAATGATATGGGAGGAGGCCTCATGGTGTGTGGGAAGGGTTCAGGATGACTATTTTGTGCCGATTGAAGAAGCGCCCTAATAATTACCTGCTCAAGCCATGGAGAACAAGGCTCAGCTGAGCATTGGTTTTGAAGGTCAAATGCCCGTTGAAGGAGTATTGCTCCTTTACTAATGGTGTGCATTCATACGAGAACCCATTATGTTTTGGAGCCACATCTGAGTTGGTCTGCTTGGTCATCTGTTCCTGACAGAGGCATGAAAAAAGGGAAGGAGGATCAAACAATCAAGGGCCACGGATGCTGGACAGAAGCTACATGCACATTACAAGCCTCAATATTCTCATTTTAATGGTCATGGCTTACAGGGCAAAATGTTTAAAGCCATGGCATTAGTGCAAGGCTAAGGTATCGATAGTGAGTACCTAGGCTAACGGAGGCACACTGACAATAACCTGACTGTGGTTTATAGCACATGATCAGGACCCTCTTTGTGAATGTGCAGTCATGTCTGAGGGGGTTGCTCAGCCACCTGTGGACCTCCAGGATGTGCTTCACCTGCAAGCAGCAGTCTGAGAATGTCAAGTTTAGACTGAGGACAGGCTACGGGCTTCACACTGGCTTCCTAGCTTGTAGATGGAGGGAGAGCATTTAAGGGGTAGCTGCAGTGATATCTCTAATCTATTCATCCACAGATACAAGGAGGAGTGGGGAATGCAGGCTGCAGGCAACACTGCCTTCTTGATAGCTTTGATGCAAGTGAAGAGAAGAAGGGCCCATCGCCATTTGGCACAGCTCAGAGAAGACCGTCGCCCTGAGGAACAAGAGCCAACGAGGCCTCAGGAAGACCCAGATGCTGATGAGATGGAACCAAATCCACAAAGACTTTTGGCATGACCAAAGGTCTACAGAAGACATAGTTCATACATGGAGATGAGCTAAAGACAGTGTCACAGGTGCCTTCACTTGTCTAAAGAAATGGTGGCTCATATTTGCCACATTCTCCATGAGGTCACGCCGCACAGACAGGGAGACCATCCAATGCCATTTGCTCTTAAGGTTACCACTGCACTAAGCTCTTTTGCCAGTAGATCCTTCCAGGGCTCCACTGGGGATCTCTACAGAACCTCACAATCAGCAACACATAAATGCATAAAGGAGGTGGCAGATGCCCTTTTCAATACGTGCAGTTCAGCATGGTTGAAGCAAGCCAGGCTGCCAGAGCTGAGGGCTTCGCTGTGATTTCAGGCTTCCCGCAAGTGCAAGGCACCATCAACTGCACACGTGGTCCTGCAATCTCCTTGGCAGCAGCCTCTGAAATTCATTAGTAACAAAGGATTTCACTCTCTAAACATCCAGCTAATCACAGAAAGCAGATCATGCATGTTTCCGCTAGGTACCCAGAGAGCTCTCATAGCTCTTACATCTTGAGTCACTCCCAGGTGCCAGAGATCATTGAGGGCCCTTGGTGACAAGGGTACCCCCTAAAGACGTGGCTAATGACTCCTGTTCATCGTCCACAGAATGCATCTGAGGAGACATATAATGCAGCACATTCAGTCACAAGATCCTTAAAAGAAAAAACATTTGGCCTCTTAAAGATGTGTTCATATGTTTGGACCAATCAGGCAGAGCAATCCAATACTGATCGCAGAGGATGTCCCACATCATCATTGTCTGCTGCGCTCTGCACAACCTAGCGCTGCAAAGGGGAGACGCTTTGTCACATGGAGGAGCTACACTTCTCCTCAGACAAGGGGGATGTTTAAGGGGATGAATTTGAAGAGGACGAGGATTCAGATGAAGCATTGCACAGGCATGGCACGGAAGACATGCCTGTGACAACCTCATGGCTACAAGTTTCCAGGAGGAATAAGGTGAAGATAAGTTGATACAAGCGCAGTTCTCCTGACACTTCAATGCAGGAAAGATAATAGAGCCTTCATTGTCATCTTCAACACCTCACGAAAGGTCAACAATCTCAAAATGATAACAGAGGAAGTGTAAGTCAAATTCAACGCTAACGAAGGGGTCAGCCTTGGAAGGTGCAGTGTCCTAGAGAGCATGTGGCTGCTGTGTAATGGGATAATCACTCCACCAGCACTCACTCTTTAGCAACTACACATAGTGCCGTCCTTTCAACTATGGCACAAAAAAGTCACTGGCCATGACAACCTTCAAGAGGCAGAAACACTATTGGATACATTGATGCACTCTTGCCAGTGTGACAGGAACTTAACAAGGTCGCTCTAAGAGGAAAAACATCCATCAATAGTCATTGTTTGACCGTCTGAAGACGAAGCTACATCCGGGCAGCAGCATCTGTCCAAACGCTAGCTCTTACGTATGATTAATGCAGAGGCCGCATCTTGATGCTGAGCCCCAGGATGCTATCGGACATCAGGATACAGTGATCTGTCACATGACAGCATGGACGCAAACCTGCAAGTTATGTTAACATTGTCCTCACAGACAGTAGTTCAGCAGAACCATCGTGTGATTATTGACAAACACTGATTACCCTGCATTCGTAGGAAGCCTGCCAAGTTTACGTCCTGCTTTGCCTGGGCATCTGGGAGAGACGTGGCCCAGTCAGTTTTGACACAGCATTAATAATAACTTAATTCCTTCACAGGTATTGATGAGCACTCAGGAGATGCACCGGAGCATCGCTTTCATACCTTTACATTGTCACAAAGTTTAATATCTCCTATGAGCCCTAAGATACTAATTGCACAGTCATGTAACAAAATCCACATCGACTGGTGTTCTGTGACCTAACAGAGGATTCTGTCAAGCAATGCTAGGCAGCCCTTCAGGTGCAAAGTAACATCCTCCCAGGTAATTGGTCAGCATCATCAGGATGAGCACACACCTCTGGCATCACACATTCATTCCCGTCCAGCAGACATTTAAAATGTCACTGAGTGGAACCAACTTCCATCGCTCAGCGTCACGCATGAAGTGAGTGGGAACTAATAAATGTTCTGCATTTAACATTCAGCCTTAAAAGCAGAGACAAAGGAACACTGCAGGGAGGCATGAAAGGCTATGGTGCTCAATGACACTTTTACCAAAACCTCACAGTCATAAAATAAATGCCATTACAAAGCGCACTTGGATGAAGGGACTGAATATATGGCAGCTAATTTTGCCAATTACACCAAGATAGGTAGGAAAGTAAGTTGTCAGGAGAAGGTAGAGAGTCTGTAAAAGGGATGTAGAAGGGATATAGTTAATTGAATGGGAAAAAGATTTGGATGATGGAGCTTAATGTGTGAAAATGTGAGCGTGTCCCCTTTGGCAGGAAAAATAGAAAAGCAGTATACTATTTAAACAGAGAGAGACCACAGAACTTGGTGATTCAGGGGGATCTGCGTGTTGTGGTACATGAATCACAAAATGTTAGCATGCAGGTACAGCAAGTGATTAGGAAGGCACATGGAATGTTGGTATTTACTGCAAGGGGAATGGAATATAAAAGTAGAGAGGTTTTACTGCAGCTGTGAGGCCACATCTGATATAATTGTATTAAAAGCAGTTCAAAAAAGGTTCATTCCACTCAGTCCTGGGATGAGAGGCTTAATTTATGAAGAAAGGTTGAAAAGGTTGGACCTATCCACCTTGGAGTTTAGAAGTATGAGAGGTGATCTTATTGAAACATATAAGATCCTGAGGGGACTTGATAGGGTAGATGCTGGGAGGATGTTTCCACTTGTGGGGCAGACTAAAACTAGGGTACACAGTTTAAGAATAAGAGGTCTCCCTTTTAAGACAGAGATAAGGAGAAATATTTTCTCTCAGAGATTCATTAGTCTATGGCATTCTCTTCCCCAGGAAGCGGTGAAGGCTGGGTCATTGAATTGATTCAAGGCAGAATTAGACAGATTTTGATAGACAAGAGAGTCAAGGATTATGGGCAGACAGGAAAGTGGAGTTGAGACCACAACGAGATGAGCCTATGATCTTATTGAATGGTGGAGCAGGCACAAAGGGCTGAATAGCCTACTCTTGCTCCTAAATCCTATGTTCCCATATTCCTATAACCTTCTCAGATTAGGAGGTACAGTATGGGATCTTTTGGTCGGCTGCAAGGATCTGGGAAAACCTGGAGGGGCAATATTAGTTAAGTTTGACTTTTCGATGACTGACCGGTGGAGCCTGCTGGTTGGCAACTTGTTCCGGTGATAAACAGACCCCTGCCAATTGAGGCCCCACCCTCAGTTCAATTCAGCAGCCGAAGTTTGGGGAACCAAACAAACGTCGCGCTGCCGCTACAATCACAAAATGCTGAAGATGCTGGAAATCCGCAATAAAAGTAGAAAATGCTGGAAACTCTCAACAAATCAGTCTGCATCTGTGGAGAGAGAAATAGAATTAACAGGCAGGATATTCCCTCCGGGAGCAGGAAACAAGAGGTCAGAACTGTTTCTGGGTCTTGGCTTTGCTCGCAGGGGAACAGTTAGCGGCCCTGAATTTCGTGGGGGCACCCTCTTAACAGGCCTGGAGACAGGCTCGCCATCCAATTAGGGTTGGCAGGCAGGCTTTGGAAGCTGGAGGACCAATCAAAGGATTTCCAGCTTGAAAGAAGTGGCAGGTTGCAATTGGGGATAGCGAAGCATAGGGTGCTTCAAAATACCGACACCCTTTCTCCAACTTTGTTGAGCTTAAAAGATGGGTCTTGCAGCCAGGTCACCAATGTGGGGAAGGGGAAAGTGCGTGGGGGAGAGCCGGTCGACTGGGCGGCCTGTGGCTGCTCCTGCAACCAGGCAGACAGCTAGTGAGGATCTCGAGTTCTGCCTACAGCACAGCCTTCCAAAACCCCCCGTCCCTCAATCACTGTCACCAGGGGGGCTGCCTTCGAGCACCTAATCTGGCCCCTGTTACCTCAGAACTGTTCTGAGCAAAGGTCATTGACATGAAACATTTGGTGGAATTTAATGCCCTTTCCCTGAGGTGAGTTTAGAGCTTGGGGGCATTTATTTGGGTGGGAGGATGCTGCATAGGGACCCTGCCACCTGCCTGCCTCTGCCCCAATTATGCCCCAGGCATGAAGGCTCGTGGACAGCCTACCCACTCCACTCGCCAAAAATGAGGCCCTTAAGTGAGCAATTAATGCCCACTCGAGGGCTTTGCCTTGCCACCTGGCATTCAGCCAGGTGGGGCAGTCGCCAGGAAGCCCAAAAAGCAAAATCTGTTGTGTTTGCTTGCTGGATCCCAGAGTTGCGTGCGGGAGGGAGGCGCAGGTGGGATCTGTCGTTGTCAGGCACTCAGTGGCTGATTGAGGGACCCGACATCAGGAAATGTGGGGCGGGGTGGGGGAATACTAATAAGAGCCACCCCCCTGCCCTTGCTGCCAAGCCCCTCCCCCACTCTCCTATGACCTCCATCCTGCCCTCACTCACCTAGGGTCTCTTGCTGATACTGGGCCTCTGATTGGTACATTACCGGCAGCTACTAAGGCTCCCACTGGTGCTGCTTGCAATAAACAGCTCTGGTCAGCAGCTATTGGCAGGCAGAATTTCCTTCCCGAGGTCATTGATCCCAGGTATGGCCTGCCGCTGCCCACTTAAGTGCCTGATTGGCATTTCATATGGCGGGCCTTCTCCAAAGGAGGCAGCGCAGAGACGCCAGTCGCCTGGAATAAATACCACTCCTTAACTCTGTTTCTCTGTCCACAGATATTGCCAGAGTATTTCCAGCAGTTTCTGTTTTCATCCTGGTTCCGCTTGCCAGATTGTGTCCTCAAGATTGAGTTGGAGCTGCTGCTATCAATGTAAGTTGGGTCATGATTGTAGACGGTGGGGTCCTAGAGCAGCAGCAGCCCAGATTGTGTTTTTGGACCTTGGGAGATGCATTCCTACTTCCTCCAGGACACACAAAAAACCCAACACAGTTGCATTGTCCATGGAATTGATTAGAGTCCGCACAAAGCAAGTTTCAACCAGTTCCTGAACTAACAATCCAGGCCCTATTTACATCCTCTATTTTCATGTTGAAAGGGGCCTAAAACAGGCAAACACTTTGGACAACCAGCAGTAGACCCCTTTCTAAATGGAGCCAGCCACATTGCTGGTGTTAATGGGGGCATAAAGCTACTGACCAAATTTTGAGGCTATTGCCATCTGCATGCTGTGAAAATGAACCTCAGTTGGCTGTGGGTATACCTACAATGATGGCTTTGTTTGGGACCACTGGGAAAGCGATTTGGGAGCTTGGTAGAAATGAGAATGAGGACCAGGGCTGTGAAAGTCCTGACAGTGGCTTGCTGCATGTGGTAGTGGGTAAAGGGGTGGAGTTGGGAGGTGGCAGCACCAGGATGACAGTAGTAGGATGTGGCAACTTTGCTTAGGGGAACTGCTGGGAGGGCTGCCTTGAGGTGCCACTGATAAAGGATAGCTTGCTAGGGGATGGATGGGCCAAGAGGCAGCCTGATGGAGCATAAGGGAAGTCAGGAATGTATGGATACTGATTGCAAGGGGAGAGTCCAATTTTGAAAGGGCAGAAAAGATTCCTTAGAAACTTAATTGGCAAGCTTAAAGGACTCAATACATTAGTATAATGTATAATAAGCATGTGACAAATATTGTGGCAAAAGAAGTATGAAAAGAACTAAGCACAGCAGGAAAAGTGTGACAGAAAGTTCTTATATACATAAGGCTATCAACATACAGCCAAAAGCTCTCCTATGGCACTGCAGATTTGCATATAGGGGAGATATGTTGCTTGGGAACATTAGGAGTGTTAACAAAGTGTTGGAAGAAACAAAAACAGAATTACCTGGAAAAACTCAGCAGGTCTGGCAGCATCGGTGGAGTAGAAAAGAGTCGACGTTTTGGGTCCACATGACCCTTCAACAGAACTAAAGTATAGTTAGGAGAGGGGTGAAATATAAGCTGGTTTAAGGTGGGGGGCGGGGGGAGAGAAGTTGAGGGTGGGGTGGTTGTAGGGACAAGCAAGCAGTGATAGAAGCAGATAATCAAAAAATGTCACAGACAAAAGGATCAAAGAGGTGTTGAAGGTGGTGATATTATCTAAGAAAAGTGCTAATTAAGAATGGATGGCAAGACACTCAAGGTACAGCTCTAGTGGGGATGGGGTGGAAAGATTGACAAGGTATTAGTTGAGGATTTAAAAATAATGGAAATAGGTGGGAAAAGAAAAATCTATATAAATTATTGAAAAAAAACAAAAGGGAGGGGGAGGAAACGGGGTGGGGATGGGTGGAGGGGGAGTTTAAGATCTAAAGTTGTTGAATTCAATATTCAGCCCGGAAGGCTGTGAAGTGCCTAGTCGGAAGATGAGGTGCTGTTCCTCTAGTTTGCGTTGGGCTTCACTGGAACAATGCAGCAAGCCAAGGACAGACATGTGGGCAAGAGAGCAGGGTGGAGTGTTAAAATGGCAAGCGACAGGGAGGTTTGGGTCTTTCTTGTGGACAGACCGCAGGTGTTCTGCAAAGCGGTCGCCCAGTTTGCGTTTGGTCTCTCCAATGTAGAGGAGACCACATTGGGAGCAACGATGCAGTAGACTAAGTTAGGGGAAATGCAAGTGAAATGCTGCTTCACTTGAAAGGAGTGTTTGGGCCCTTGGACGGTGAGGAGAGAGGAAGTGAAGGGGCAGGTGTTGCATCTTCTGCGTGGGCATGGGGAGGTGCCATAGGTGGGGGTTGAGGAGTAGGGGGTGATGGAGGAGTGGACCAGGGTGTCCCGGAGGGAACGATCCCTACGGAATGCTGCCAGGGGGGGTGAAGGGAAGATGTGTTTGGTGGTGGCATCATGCTGGAGTTGGCGGAAATGGCGGAGGATGATCCTTTGAATGCGGAGGCTGGTGGGGTGATAAGTGAGGACAAGGGGGACCCTATCATGTTTCTGGGAGGGAGGAGAAGGCGTGAGGGTGGATGCGCGGGAGATGGGCCGGACACGGTTGAGGGCCCTGTCAACGACCGTGGATGGAAAACCTCGGTTAAGGAAGAAGGAGGACATGTCAGGGGAACTGTTTTTGAAGGTAGCGTCATCAGAACAGATGCGACGGAGGCAAAGGAACTGAGAGAATGGGATGGAGTCCTTA
Organism: Cetorhinus maximus; assembly: GCF_964194155.1. NCBI lineage: Eukaryota > Metazoa > Chordata > Chondrichthyes > Lamniformes > Cetorhinidae > Cetorhinus > Cetorhinus maximus. Next base: position 171,471,269 of record NC_135881.1, on the reverse strand, counting down.
CAGGAAGCGGGGTGTGAGGAGCTGTAGTCGAGGTAGCTGTGGGAGTCGGTAGGCTTGTAATGAATATTGGTGGACAGTCTATCACCAGAAATTGAGACAGAGAGGTCAAGGAAGGGAAGAGAAGTGTCAGAGATGGACCATGTGAAAATGATGGAGGGGTGGAGATTGGAAGCAAAATTAATAAATTTTTCCAGGTCCCGACGAGAGCATGAAGCAGCACCGAAGTAACATGTTACTGGAAGTAGGTGTGGTATTTACAGGATGAAAAGAAAAAAATGGTTTGCATTTATATAGCACCTTTCATAACCTCGGGATATTGTAAAACATTGTAAACCTAGTTCAATACATTTTGCAAAGTGCAATCACAGTTATAATGTAGGAAATGCAGCAGCCAATTTTCACATAGCATGCTCTTACAAACAGCAATGAGGTCATGAACAGACAGTCTGGCTTTAGATGTTGGGTGGGGATAAATGTTGGCCATGATGCCAGGGAGAATTCCTATGCTCATTACCTGAGTTATGCAGAGATGTATTCCTCTGCCGACTCTTTTTCTTCCTGTAGGTGGCTCAGCTAAGAAGTAAATATTTTAGCAAATGATTCATGGTTTGAGGGAATTCATCCTGTTGTAAAACAACCTAGCATCTGCTACCATTCTTTGGGGAGCTGATAATACATCACATCAACACAGAGCGTAACAGATGGTCCATGAATTGGGTTAAAACCTGATCAATTTAAAGATTTATTGGACCATGTTTTCAAGGCCAGTAATTAATTTCTTTTTGTTTGTTTATGCATGGTTATCAAGACAAGGACTGATATTACCACAAAATATTAATGTTAACATCAAGTGCTTCCAGATTGCGTGTCCTATAGACTAGATATGAACAAGGTTTTGTCTAAATTATCTATGCAATGGGCCTCAGTCTGAAATTCTGAACAACACCTAGGCTGCCACTCCAATGCAGTACTGAGATAGTGCTGCACGGCTGGATGTTGTTCAGATGAGATGGTAAGCCAAGGCCCTGCCTGCCTTCTCAGGTGGATGTAAAAGACCGCCTGGGACTATTTTGAAGAAAAGCAGGGGTGCTCTGCTTGGTGTCTTGGCCAATTTTTATCCTTAAATCAACTTCACTAAAACAGGTTACCTGGTCATTTATTTATTTCAAATTGGCTGCCAGATTTCTTACATGGCAATGGTGACACACTTCAAAACGTACTTCATTGGCCGTAAAGCGCTTTGGGACATCCTGAGGTTGTAAAAGACGCTATAGAAATGCACGTCTCCCCTTTTTCTTTCCTTCATTTTAACATTTCTATCACATAATAATATCTGTGGGTTGAAATGTACAATTGGCAGACTGGAGAGTTTTACTACTAGATTATGGGTTACATTGCTTGTGACCAAATATGCACTGAGTCATGAGAGGTGGTTTAGCTTTTCGTGCAACGAGAGGGAAGGAGCAGGCAGCAGCATCCTCTTTGTTCAAATGTTAAAAAGTATTGAAAACTGTTGAAGGTCCAAGGCAAATTAAAAATACAGCTTGCCCCCAGACTGGCACAAAATCAAAAATAGTGTGAGACTAACTCCTGGAGGAGCTCCTACAACACTTAGCTTTAATGTGTTCAAGGGTCAGGCTGGGATAAAGTGGTTTTGGATAATGACTGCACAACATTGGGTCCAGTGAGGTATTTGGTTTCGATAAAGATATTGTGCAATTAAAACTCTATGCATTCAGGAGCCAAGGATACAATGGGAAATATGTATACTTTGAATATATTTCTATTACCAGCTTAATTTTATCTGGTGTTCCAATAAAATTAAACGACTAAATTAATAAAGATGAAAGGTCATTCACCTGAAATATTAGGCTGGATTTTCATCCTCGTGGCAGGTAGCAGGAGTCAGGAAAGTGCCCAGCTTGGCCTGCCCACTTTGGGAGAACATGTCAGGAAAGATAGGATTTTCATTGTGGGGAGGCAGGTGCAGGTGTGGTCTGGAGTCGGGCCAGCTGACCCGGGAAAGAATTTGGAGGCAGCTACAAGAGCTGCCAGGTGAGGAAGCAGGCTGTTTAAAAGGCCTGCCTCGGTGCTGTGGGACTTTGCCCCAGTTATAATAAAAACAGAAAGGCCTTCCAGTCCTCACCCCTCACAACCCCTCACCCCCGCATACTTGCCATGCCCCATATCCACCCCCTTTGGCCCCTCAAGCCTCCCTGCCTTGGTATACCCTCACAGATCCCCTATGGCCACTCATGACCCCATGCCAAGCTATGGACTTCCATGCCCATTCACCCACTATACACTGTATAGAACCAATGAACCCTATAGTGACAGTAGGATGTGTAAAAAATGTTTTTTTTTTAAAAAACAGTCATTCATTGATAACTTTTCACTTAAAAAAAACACCTTTTTATTACAGGCCAATAAAAGTGTCACTCATCTAGACCCTTTAAAATATCAATAGCCGAAAGTGCAAGCACTTGAAACCTCTTTATTTTGTGTAAATAAATATTGTGCAGTTGACAGAAGAGATCAGAGAGCCAAAACTGTTAATCAAGTAATATTTTCTCCGGGGCTCAGGCGTTTCAGTACTCTAATAGATGTCTGGCTCTCAGCCAAGAATGCCTAATGAGGCCAGCCACAATAAGGTGACTCTTTTTTTATACTTTCATCTGTGGAACCAGGAGAAGTAGGAGCATTCCTACTCCTCCTGGCTCCAGAAATATATAGTGGGGTCCTTCTGGTGTGGGTACACAATCTCCAATTTGTCCACCCATTCAGGACCTACCCACAAGCTGTCTTAGCATTGGAGCGAGCCAAATTTCCAAAGGTCCCAACTGGTGAGTTGCATCAGGATGTCCAATCGGCATCTACACCCCACCAGTTATATGCAGCTGAGGCTTCTGTCCCAATTCTCAGCAGGCTTTGGGTGCACTTTCCAATTGTGATGCTCATTTCATACTGGTTTCTGGCACTACTCCAGTTTCTCACTTGAATTCAAGTTAATTTGGCAGCTGGTGCTCAAGGGTAGGTATTTTATGAGTTATAAGTGGAATAAAAGTCCTTCATATAAAGGAAGTTTCAATAAGCATTTATCAACAACTGAAAAATGGGACTGAAGGACTGAAATGCATCGAGAGGTTGTGGAAAAAAGGACAATGGAAAAGCACTTTTTGCTTATTTTAGGAGTCAAAAGGCAGTTGTGGAGCAATTCGGACTATTGTGTTTAAAAGTGAGAAACTTGGGCGAGAATTTTCCGCTTGTCAAGCGGGCGAGCACCCGACCTAACCGAGCGTAAAATGACGCGTGATGATGTCGGGCAAATGTCCCGACGTCATCGCGCACTTGCACGATATTTCAGTCGGCAGGTGTGCGCCAGAGTCGACAGCGTCCTCCCCGACAATTAAAAGGCCTATTAAGGCCATTAAAAGGGTAATTGAGTGAAATTTTTAGCTGCCCGTCCAACCTTGCAGTTGGCGGGCAGGCAGGAAGGCCAAGCAGCCTTTGTATTTTTTAGGAAACCTCATCCACCGGCAGGATGAGTTTTCCAACAGCAAATAAGAAGAAAATAAAAATTTTAAAATTGAATTAACAACATTTAATTAAATTACTTACATTTAAATTTAATAATAGCATTAAATTTAATTAATAACCTGCTCATAGGGGGACATGTTTTATAACATTTTAGAAACCTTATTTTTAAGGCTTTGAACTGTTCATCTCCCCGAGGCAACTCTGTGCCTCAGGCTTCCCGACCACCCCACCCAGCCCCCGCCAAGCCCGCCCAACGAGGGGAAATTCCTCCCCTTGAATATTCCCCTTACCAAATAAAACCAGGAAGGTTGTTTGCAGATCACATGGGGAAAGGTACTGACTGACAGAAAAAGTAGCAAGATACTCACTCACCTGGAACAGAAGCAGTACTTGGGGTTTGTGAGAGACAAAGAGCTGCTCTGATAATTGTGGGAGACAGAATGAGAAACATAGTTAAATGTGAGAGAGTGACAGAATGAGGGTGATCATTTAGAGATGGATAAAGGGAAGGAATGAGGGAGAAAGGAGTCACCAATTGGACTCCCTTTCTCAAAGTTTTACTGATCATGTTTTCTTAGCCAAAATACTTGCATCATTTTTAAAAATTCAACTCTGTGATTCATTATTTGGGAATGTCTAAAATGAATCTCCCTTTGGCATAAGTTGATATTTAAAATAAAGAAATGGCTTCATAGCCCCACAACATTTGTCAGTGATTTATTCTGCCCTCAGGAATCAGTTTATATTTCAGTTTCGAAAGTTGTGATAGAGTGAATGCGATGTTGTATCATAATATTTATATATTGCATTAGCTGAAGTCTCACATTAACACACATGTTTACACATGCCAATAACCAGTCATTCAAGGATACCGTTGTTTAAACATTTGTTGTTAGAGCGGGGGAGTGGGGGTTATCACTATTAATATGTATCCAATACTCAGTTGTTACTTTTAGCTAATTCTTGCCACAGTTTCCCATTGTAGCTTGTTATAGTTTTCTCCAGCCTTTGCTTGCTAATATGTTAACTTTATTTGTAAGCACTGCTGAGAAGAATGGACTTCTATCCCATATTTATCACAATGAAGAATGAAAAGCTCAAAAGGTAGACAAATTTTGTTACCTAGGAAGTGTGTTAACATCAGACAGAAAGTGCAACCAAGAAATAAGACAAGGGATTGGAATGACCAAAGATGCATTTCAAAAAATGAAAAAGATTATGATCAACTCAAAATTAGCCATGAAAACAAAGATCAGAACCCTGGAATGCCATGTCACACCGATTTTGATATACGGGAGCAAATATTGGATGATCAGTGAAGAAATGCAGAGAAGAATTGAGATTGCAGAGCTATGGTTCTTGAGGCGGATAATGAAGATGTCATGGACAAATCAAACTACCAATGAAGAGGTGCTAGTAAATCTGAGACCAAGATCAGGAAGAGACAGTTGGAGCTTTTTGGGTTCTTAATGATGATTTAGAAAGTCTGATGCTGATGGGAAAGATCGATGGTAAAAAAGATTGAGGTAGAGAAAGAATTATCTTTATAAGAGCCTCGCAAACTGGATGATCCATGCCTCTAGATCAAGATTAATTAGGAGGTTCTGGTCACCAATGCCCTCTTAGGGCACGCTGCCTGAAGCGAGGGAAAGATCTATACTTCATTTCCTGAAGAAATTCACAATTACTGTTACAAGAAGACCTCCAGTTTTGAAAATACATGCCTCAAAGTTACAACAATTTGTATTTATATTGCACTTTTAGCATAGAAAACACCCCATGGAGCTTCACAGCAGCACAATCAGCCACCAAGCCAAACAAGGAGACATTCAGAGGGGCAGCCAAAAGCTTGGTCAAAGGGGTAAGCTTTAAGAAGTGTCTTAAGGAAGGAGAGAGAGGTGGCAAGATTTAGCGAAGACTTCTTCAGAGGGCTGTACATGAAGTGCTGAATTGGATTAGAAGGCTTTCTATTCTTAAAGTTGATTTCTCGAATAAAATGTTTCAAGGTTTTTAAAACTTTGCTGCCTGCTGTGTCACCAACCAGAAATGCTGAACGGTGAAGTAACTTCCCTGATGGAGGTCACCGTGGAAGTTAGGTTCCTTGTGCAATTGGACTTAACCAGCATTCTTTCCATTATTATTCAGTTACAGATCCTTGCTAGTAGTCTGCTGCATCTCCTAATCAAACTGGCATATTAGATAGTAGATGTGTGGGTTGGATTATATTAATCCCTTGTCTTTCATTATAGGCACCCACATAAGATTCCCATGATGTGTGTTACGTCTATCCCTGCAACCCAAGGGTGGTTGCCACTCCACGGAAGTGCTCATCTTATATACCCCAACCAATTGGCAAGGCTCCTAGTGCCTGGCTCATAAAAAATTTTGTTTGTCCTTGAGCTGTGGGTAACATTGACAAGGAACTATTAATCCCCAATCCTATTTGAGGCCATTTATAGTCAACCATGTTGTAATAGGAGTGAAGTCACTTATAGGTCAGATTTGGCAATTTTCTTTTCCCTGAAGGATATTGGTTAACCATTTGGGCTTTTGCAACAATCAGTGACCTTTATGATTATTAGTTTGTTCCAGCCCAGAAATGAGCAGAATTATTGATTTCAAAGCTGCAATTTGTCACAATGGAAGGCGACCTCATGATCATTGGATTATTAACCTGGTACCATAATCACTAGATTATCAAAATGGAACATTGGTGAGGTATATCTGCAAAGTAGAAAATCACAGGCATGCTCTGTCCACAAAAAGCAGGACAAATCCAATCCGGCCAATTACCAACCCAACAACCTACTCTCAATCATCGGTAAGGTGATGCAAGTTGTCATCGACAGTATTACCTGTAATCTACTCGTAGGTGCTCAGGTTGGGTTCTGCCAGGACCACTTGACTACACACCTTATCACTGCCTTGCTCTAAACATGTAAAAAGGAGCTGAATTCAAGAGGTGAGGTGAGAGTAACTGCTCTTGAGCAAAGTATTACAAAGTCCTAATAAATTTAATTCAATGGGAATCGGGGGAAAACTTTCCAATTGGTGGAATCATGCTTAGCACAAAGGAAGATGATTATGGTATTTGGAGGCCAGTTATCTCAGCCTAAGGACATTGCTGCAGTAGTTGCCCAGGATAGTGCCCTAGACTCAAGCATTTTCAACTGTTTTATCAACGACCTGCCCTTCATAATAAGGTCTCAAGTAGGGATGTTCACTGTTAATTGCAGTGTTCGGTTCCATTCGCAACTCCTCAGATAATGAAGCACTCCATGCCCACATGCAACAAGACCTGAACAACTTGGGCTCGGGCTGATAAGTGGCAAGTTACATTCATGTCACATAAGTGCCAGGGGATGTCCATCCCCAACAAGTGAGAGTTTAACCACATACCTTGATATTCAACTGTATTACCATTGCCAAATATCCATCATTAATATCGTGGCGGTTACTATTAACCAGAACTTTAACTGGAGTCATATAAATATGTGACTAGAAGAGCAGATCAAAGGCTGGATATTCTGTGATGTGTGACTCACCTCTTGACTCACCAAAAGTCTTTGCACCATGTGCAAAGCACATGTCAGGAGTATGATGAAATACTCTCCAAGGGCAGAATTTTTTGCTCAGCGTGCGGGCACACATCTGACACGCTCAAGCATAAAATAGTGCGCGATGATATCGGGCAAGTGTCCTGACATCATCGCGCACTCGTGCAATATTTCGGTCGGCGGGCACATGCTAAACTCGGAAGTGTGCCCACCGACAATTAAGAGGGATATTAAGCCCATTAACGGCGCAATCAACTGGGATTTTTTGCTGCTCGTCCAACCCAACGGTTGGCAGGTGGGTGAATCGGCCAGGCGGCCTTTGCATTTTTCAGGAAACCTCATCCAAGGGCTGGATGAAGTTTTTGTCATTTAATTTTTAAAAATGTTTGGACAGAATTTTCATGTTGTATATGATCCGGTGACTGTTTCTGATGTGTGGGCATTTTTTCCCGGTTTTAAAAACCTTTGTTTTTTGTATTTAAATTCTTCAACTCCCTGAGGCAGCTCTCTGCCTTCGGGGAGCTTTCATTCTGTGCTTCCCTGCGCCTGCGCTGACTTCAGTGCTTGCTCTCCTCCTGCCCCTAACCCAGGGAGCGCTGATCGTATCTGCGTGCGTTTCATGCTGGCTGGCTGTTAATTGGCCAGTCAGTGTGAAATCGTGGTCGGGGGCTGATCGCAGTCAGCGGTCCGTTTCCCTACCACTCCCACGCCCGCTGATTGTTCCCGCCCGCTGAGCTGAAAATTCAGGCCCAAGTGTCTGTATCTGTACAGCCTCAACAACACCCAAGAAGATCGAAAGCATCCGGGACAGAGCAGCCCACTTGATTGACACTCCATCCGCTATCTTAAGTGTTCGCCCCCTCAATCATCAGCATACTGTGGTTGCAGTATGTACCACCTGCAAGGTGTACCGCAGCAGCTTGCCAAGCCTTCCAAACCCGTGACCTCTATCAACTGGAAGAACAAGGGCAGCAGACTCATGGGAACATCACCAACTGAAAGTCCCTCTCCAAGTCACACACCATACTGACTTGGAAATAATTTGCCATTTCTGCAACAGCACAGGTCAAAATCCGAGGACGCTCTACCTAAAAGCATTGTGAAAATACCTTGACTGCACATCTGCCAGCAATGACCACATCCAATGACTGAATGAAAAAAATACATAGGCCAGAATTTTTCTGTCGGCGGGTGGGGGCCGGGACTCGCTCGCCGACGCGTAAAATGATGTGCGGTGACGTCGGGGGGAACTCCCGTCATTTAAATTTTCAGGAAGGCGGGAGCTCATCAAAATCAGCTGTGTGCCTGCCGACCTGTCAATGGCCAATTGAGGCCATTGACAGAGTCATTAAGGTAATTAATGGACCTGCGTGTCCAACCTTACGGTTGGTGGGCAGGCCGGGAGCCCTGCCGGGGGTTAGAAAAAGCAAGAAAACCTCATCCATGGGCTGGATGAGGTTTCATGTAGGTTTTTAAAAATTTAATGAAAGTTTTTGAAAGTTATGGACGTGTCCCAGCTCATGTGTCAGAGGGGACATGTCAGAGATTTTTTTTTCTATTTTTAATATTTTTCAATGTGCAGCCGATCTCCCTGAGGCAGCACTTAGCCTCAGGGAGATGAGTGTGCTCTTTCGTGCACATGCGTGAGAGAGCGCACTCTCGGGCTTAGGGATTCCCCCCCGCCCGCCCACGTAAAATGGCAGCACCCCCCAGAGCAGGGACGCTGATCGGAGGAGCGCCACCGTGCGCCTGCTCTTCAACTTCCCCCTTGCTGGGGGAAAATTCTGCCCATAGGTCAGAATTTTTAGCTCATCGGGCGAGCGCACGCCCAACCCGAACAGGTGTGAAATGACGTCATCGCGCACTCGCATGATATTTCAGTCAGCGGGAGCACACAGCAGTTGGCTGTGCGCCCACCAACAATTAAAAGGCCTATTAAGTCCATTAACAATGTAATTGAATTAAATTTTTCACTGCCCGTCCAACCTTACGGTTTCATGAGCTATCCTCAGAATTTTATATCTATATCCAAATGGTATTACAACCTGATGCATCTCGCTCCAGCTTTCATTTGTTGAAGCATGATAAAGCCTCCATTTTCTCATTAAAACATAACCTTTAAGGTAATAACATTCTGGAATACATTTTGCCTCTGTTTCTGAATAAGCTGTTTAAATGTTTTATTGCAAACCCTTTTTCTGCAACTCCACTAATCCCCTTGTGTTAAATGCTTCAGCTGAATTGTTTTGCAGTCTTTCTTCTTGAATAACCTTATCAAACATAGTGTCAGCTAATTGGATTTCCACACCTTCTTCCTGCCTTTGAACTCCCTGTTCTTCTTGTTTCAACCTATGAGCCGGTGATCTCATTATCACACAATCTGGAAACAATCCAGGATACTCTTTCTGGAATACTTCTGTTAAAAACACTTCTACGGACTGCTCAACTACCATAGGCATCACCCACATCTGTGATGCAGCTATATCATTATGCAGAATAAATTGAATCCCTGCAATAGGCAATTTTCCCACTGCCCCAATAATCACCTCACCTGTTTTCCGCTTACTCTTTAAATTTACATTCCATAATGGAATAGGATTAGCATTTCCATGAACCCACTTATTATCACCTGTTCCTACAATACTCCCTCTGAATAACAAATGTCACTATCCCACAGCATTAGGGATTGACTAGCCCCTGTGTCTCTTAAAATTTTAACATCTTTACCTACTCCACCCTGTACACATGGAAAGGCTTTCCCTTCACACACAAAATCTTTAAACATTTCTTCAACTGTGCCTCCAAATTCTCTTTGTGAGCACATTCCCACTTCTTTACCTATCACTGATTCTCCCTGTTTTACCTGTACACAAACAACTGTTTTTTTTCTGTGCCTGGACCTCAGAACCCACAGTACTTTTATGATTTAAAAGGGTGACACAAAAAAGGTTTATCTTTATGCACTAACTCATAATCATCAGCTATCTCTGCTGCTTGTCTTACCGTCTGAACCCTCTGCTCCTTCATATGAGTTCTTACTACTGAAGGAATTGAATCTTTTAATTCTTCCAGAGGAATTACCTCTCTAAGAGCTGCATATGTTGTTTCTATTTTTAATGCCCATATCCACCGGTCAAAATTACTTTGTTTTATTCTCTCAAACTCAATATAATTTGCCCAGGCTGTTTCCTCATATTCCTAAATTTCTGCCTGTGTGCCTCAGGAACCAACTCATATGCACTCAAAATAGCCTTTTTTGTAAACCACATCATAGTTCACTGACATTTCTTCTGACAGTGAAGCATTAACCTTATGTGCTCTACCCACCAACCTGGATTGTAACAACAATGTCCAGTTTTCCTGTGGCCATTTTATTTGTTTAGCTATCTTCTCAAATGAAATAAAGAATGCTTCAATATCTTTGCCCTCAAACTTTGGAAGAGCTTGTACAAATTTAAACATCTTCCCACTGGGTTTTAGGTTAAATATTTATTTCATCAACAGCACTTTCCTCAACATCCTTTTTGAAATCCAGTTTTTTAAGCTGATATTCTGGACTGCATCTTCCGGTCGGCGAGTGGAGGGTGGGGCCCGCTTGCTGACGCGTAAAAAGACGTGGGGTGATGTCGGGCGTACGTCCTGATGTCGCCCCGTGTCATTTAGATTTTCAGTTCAGCCAAACTGTCAATGGCCACTTAAGGCCTTTAAAAAAGTAATTAAGCTAATTAAAGGACCTGCCTGTCCAAGGGGCCAGGCGGCCTTTAGAAAAAACATGAAACCTCAACCATGGGCTGGATGAGGTTTCATGAGGGCTTTAAAATGTTTATGAAATGTTGAAATAAAAGAAATTGACATGTCCCAGCTCATGTGACAGTGTCACATGAGGGGACATGTCAGGAATTTTTCTTCCACACTTCCACAAATTTTTTAAAATTCTAGCAATCTCCCTGAGGTGGCACTTTGCCTCAGGGAGATCTGTGCGCACTTTCAAAGTGAAAGAGTGCACTCCCGGCTCAGGGAATCCCCCCCATGCCCGCACAGGGAGTGCACAGGGCTTCCGAGCGGACGTCATGCTAGGCGGGCCTTAATTGGCCCGCTCGCGCACATCTCCCCCGATTGGGGTGGGGGGGGGGGTGAAATGTTTCCCTCTGTCTCTTTCCTTGATTCTCTCTTCCATTGCTAACTTTTCTCTCTGGAGATCAAGTTTTCGCATTTCCATTTCTTTTTGAAATAATCTCTCTCTTTCCCTTTCTTTATCTGCTGCCTCTAATTCCAGTTTTTTTTTTCATTTCCAATTTTTTTTTCTTTTCATTTGCCTCCAATTCAAGTTATCTCAGTTCCTTTGTATGTTCAAATTCAAGCCATTTCATTTCTAACTGAAGTCTCACTATCTCCAGCTATGACTCACTAGTGTCGGGTATCACTTCCAACTTTAAATGCTGTGCTATACCTTCAATTATATCTACTTTCTTTGCCCCTGCAGGTAACCCCAATTGTAATTTATCCATCAATTCCATTAACTTAACTTTAGTTACCTTTTGTACACCAACCAAAGTTATAACTTCAACTCCCAGGCAAGAATGAGCAACTGCCAAAACCATATTACAGTCTCACCTCTTCATAAAAACTTCACACCAGCTCAGCTCTTGAATTTAAAGTGCTTCTTGCACTCATAACCTTAAGATTCACCAACTCCAATCCAATCAAGGAATTTGAAATATATACAGCAAAGAGCCCCCAACTATGTTATGGCACCGCCAATGGTAAATGCTGAGTTGTTCAAATCTAAGAGGGAAACTTGAGACAACTTCCACAACTATTTTTTCAATTTGTATGTTTCAAGATGTGGGCTTTGAATTCAGTAGTAATAAGACCAGCGAGCCTTATAGACTTTTACAAAACTGGATTAAACATTTATTAATAAGAGAAATTATTTTAAGCACATACATATGTCTACAAATTACTACTATAATAACTTTTAAATCCCCTAATTAACCTGACTCCCAGTTACACTTCCATTAAGGCAACAGTAAAACACTTAGGGAGGGGATTTTTCCCTTGTTGGGAGGGCTCGGCTGGGGTGGGCGGGGGCAGTCGGGAAGCCAACTGCTGCCCACGATCGAGGCTGGACTGTGATTTCACGCTGGTGGGAAAATTAAGGCCCGCTTAGCATGAAATGTGAGCAACAGCACTGCCTGTGTGGGTGAGGGAGAATGAGGGCAAGCGCGAGGGTGCATGCTGGGAAAGCTCCCTGAGGCACAGAGCTGCCTCAGGGAGATGAACATTTTTCAAAATAAAAATTAAACATTTCTGAAATGTTATAAAACATGTCCCCTCTGTCACACAAGCAGGGACATGTTATAAATTAAATTTTAAAATTTTAATTTTATTCATATCTGCTGTTGGAAACCTCATCCTGCCCATGGATGAGGTTTCCTAAAAAGTGCAAAGGCCGCTTGGTCTTTTCGCCTGCCCGCCAACCATAAGGTCGGATGGGCAGCAAAAAATTTCTTTCAATTACCTTTTTAATTGCCTTAGTAGGCCTTTTAATTGTTGACGGGCGCACTGCCAAATCTCGTGCCCGCCGACCAAAATATCGCACGAGTGCATGATAACATCGGAACACTCACCCAACATCATCGCGCATAATTTTATTCTCGGGTGGGTCGGGCGCGCACCCACCTGATGAGCTAAAAATTCTCCCCATAGACTTTAAAAGATCCAGGCAAAGAAACATGATACCCTGAACAATCCAATTCAAAGTGAGTTTCCTTAACTACAGTTCTTTATGGACAGCAGCTTGAGGCTTAGATGCTGAAGGTGTTTCACTCTTGTTAGATCTCAAAATTCCTGTCTTTACACACAGGCTTCTCTCCTTTATACATATTTTACCCTTTGAATGAAAATTCCGACTGTTTTACTATGTCATTGGACTTTACCTCACTGATCAAAAAAATCTATCATAGTACCAGTTTTACCAGTAATCTTTGGGAAAAATAAACACACTGGGCAGAATTTTTCCTTGGCGTGGGGACTCGCCGGGGGCGGAAAGGTCTGCTGCCCGTGATTGGCACCGCACCGCAATTTCACACTGGTGGGCCAATTAAGGCCCCCCCAGCGTGGAACGCGATCGGCAGCATTTAGCACTGCCCGCGCGGGAGGTGGGGATTGCGAGCCAGCCGAGTGCAAACTTCATGCATGCCCACGAGTGCGCGCTACATAATCTCACTGAGATGCAGAGCTGCCTCAGGGAGATGAAGCGCTGTTTAAAATAAAATAAAGAAATTAAAATGCCATAAAACATGCCCCCTCATGTGACCCTATCACATAAGCAGGGACATGTTTTTAATTCAAGTGTAACATTTTTATTTGATTTTTATTTGCTTTAGGAAACCTCATGGATGAGGTTTCCTAAAAAGTGCAAAGGCCGCTTGGCCTTTTCGCCTGCCCGTCAACCGTAAGGTTGGACGGGCAGCGTAAATTTGAATTTAATTACCTTTTTAATGGCCTTAACAGGCCTTTAAATTGTCAGCGGGCGTGCTGCCGACTCCGGCGTGCTCCCACCAAATGAAATATCGCAGGACTGCGCAATGACATCGGGACACTCGCCCGACATCACCGCGTGTCATTTTACGCTCAGCCGGATCGGGCGTGCGCTCGCCTGCCGAGCTTAATATTCTGCCCACTGTTTCTGAACTTCACCTGGCTAGGTGACACATTTCACCCCCTCCTTTGAAAACAATCTAGTCTGGTTTATTTAAAAATGCGAATGTCCTTTTACACCTCACATTCTGAACTTCCCTTATGCTTACCTACTTAACATTTCAAACCTAGCTTATCTTTTGTTACATCAAAGCCTCCAGACCAGTTGCCTTTAATCCAATTAAGCCTCACACAAACACACACACACACACATATGGACACAGATACCACTATTTTGCAATAAATTCCAGTAACATTAGTATATCTTCCTGACACCACAGCATTAAGATTTCGTGTTACTGGGTGTTTTCAGTTAACCACAGGAGATATCTACTACATCATGCAGTCTGCAGTCCACATGTGTATCCTAGTAACTGGCAAATGCAATGCTTGCATATATCAACTGTTATGATCCCAGCTGATATTAATACTGAACAAGTCAGATCCCCAAGTGAATCCTAGCTTGATAGATCCTAACTTTGTTTTTTCAGAAACCGTGGGGGTCAGTTACTGAATACATTCACAAGAATCTGCCAGTATACTTTTAACATAAAGAATAAAATGATTTTTAAACAAGAAAAAAATAACTATATTACACTAGACCCAAAGATTGCAAAGATGTCAATACAGATACCAGAAAATGATTCAAACTCACACTATTCCTTTCATCCCAGCAACACTTACAGACACAAAACCCCAATGAAGATTTACCACTATCTCAACATCAAGGTTTCTTGCTTGGGTTAGCTCGGTTTCAAACAGTTTTTGTCTGCTGGACTTTGGAGCATTCACTAAATGCTTATCCTCAGCTGGTATCTCTCCCTGATACACCCAAAAACTGCAATCTCAATTCACTATTACTTCAACTTCAGAGCAAACATATGAGTTCCCGAACAAAAACAAAAATAAAAATACCTGGAAAAACTCAGCAGGTCTGACAGCATCTGCGGAGAGGAATACAGTTAACGTTTTGAATACATATGACTCTTCAACAGAACTAAGGAAATTGCCAAAAGATAACATCTTTTGTTAGGGTTAGGGTTAGGGTTAGGGTTAGGGTTAGGGTTAGGGTTAGGGTTAGGGTTAGGGTTAGGGTTAGGGTCCACCTATCACTGGTCCAGCTCTATTTGTCCCACCCCCCACCCCCCTTAAACCAGCTTATATTTCACCTCTCTTCTATTTTTCTTTAGTTCTGTTGAAGAGTCATATGGACTCTAAACGTTATCTGTATTCCTCTTCGCAGATGCTGTCAGACCTGCTGAGTTTTTCCAGGTATTTTTATTTTTGTTTTTGTTTTGGATTTCCAGCATCCGCAGTTTTTTGCTTTTATATGAGTTCCCAAAACTCAGTTACCCAGCAGGCTTGCAGGATTTCTTATAAGAGAAATTAAACCTTCTGCCTCCACTCTGGTATACACACACTAACTGATTTCCCTTCTGGGTTTCCCTGTCTCTCTGCGTGTCTCTGGACCCCTGTCGCTAGGTAACAGCATAATTTTTTTCTACTTTATGATCGTTTTTAACTTTACTAAACAACTAACCCCTTGGTAACCTATCTCTTCACTCCAAGAGTTGTAAAACCTCATAAAAATGCACGTATACAAACAGGGCCCCAGACTTCCTGGCACCCAGCTCACAAAAACCTCTAAATGAAACTAAAGCCAGGGGCAGAATTTTACTCTGGCAGGACTTTACGGTCCCACCAAAGTCAATGCTCTTTCGAATGGCGTGCTGCATTTTACGACCCCGCTCCTGCCACAACAGGGCCATAGTATTCTGCCACAGGCTCCACCTTTCTTAACACCGAAATACAAAATATGAATTAAACTTAAAGCTATATATTGTTCCCAACACAACATCTTCATCACTCTTCCTCTGAAAAAGAGCCATGAGATAGACTTGGTGTAAAACCTTTCAACCTGTCTTTTCAGTGTACAGAATTTCAGATGGCACCCACATGAGCATCAGTTTCTTTATATCAGCCTCAGGCCCTATATGAATACAACAAGCTCACACTGAAGTAACACTCAATTGGTATCTGACCACCGAAACACCACTGAGAACGTTAGTGGTTTTTTGCCATGGACACAATGGGTGGAATCGTTCCAGAATTGCACTAAGTCCAGTAGTGGGCAGGGAAAAAGAACACTGTATCATCCCAATCCCGCCTCATTAATCATGAATTCCTGGGAAACATGTTGTTTTGCTGGCGGGCAGCCTCCGATCCCATCACCTTGGCGCTTCTTTATGCCCAATGCCATGTTTAAAGTACAATCTTGTGCATGCCTCTCAGGGCTTCCAGGCCAGGACTGCTGCACAGAGGACATGGCCCCGAAAGGCAAGAAGTTCTCTATCCCTTCTCTGGGAGCAGGAGGGGCAGCAATATTGCCATAGCATTAGGACAAGTTAAAATTTCCATGCTGCATCTCTGTGATACCCTGCTCACAGAGCGCAAGCGAAGTGACATCAGCTAGACAGGAGTCAGACATTCGCAGAGACAATGTGAAGATCTATGGCGTGTCCATACTCATGTCATCAGCATCCTCCTGGAACTGAGCGACTATTAGGGCCTCCACTGTGTCCCAGTGACAGGAGCCTTATCACAGAGGGTATGGGCGCTACCATCAGCCCAACTGGAGTCAAATGTTCACAGGTGCAATGTGAGGATTTATAGTGTCTTCTCGCTACATGTTGTCATCATCCTCCACAAATCTAGTGACTATGAAGACCTCCTGAGCGCACCTGCCTCATTTGGCAGTGCGATGGCCTCATCGCCATCATCCTCGCCTTTGAGGACCTCCTCACTCATCATCATCGATATCCTCCTCATCCAAGGAGACCCCTCCAGCTTCCCAATCTCCTCCTCAGCCAGTTCCTCTCCCCGTTCTAGCTCCAGGTTGTAAAGGGTGCAGAAGGCGATGACGATGCGTGGCAGCCTCTGTGGACTATATTATGTGGCTCCACCAGACCAGTCCAGGCACTGGAACCTCATCTTCAACATCCCGATGGTTTGCTGCACCAAGTTGTGAGTTGCAGCACGAGTCTTATTATACCATCGCTCTGCTGCAGTCTGAGGCCGCTGCACGGGTGTCATCAGCCACAGCCTCTGCGGGTGGCCCTTGTCACCAAGGAGCCATCCCTGCAGCCTCTGTGGACGCTGGAAAATGTCAGGGATCTGAGACCTACTGAACATGTAGAAGTCATGGACACTCCCTGGAAACTGTGTGCAGACCTGCAGGATGCGTTTGTGGTGGTGCACAGCAAATGGAAGCCCTTGCGGTTGACATAGTTGACCGCTTGTTGCCACGGAGATCTGAGCACCATATGAGTGCAGTTGATGGCACTCTGCACTTGTGGGAAATCTGAGATCTGGGCAAATCCCACCACTCTTGCATCCTGGTTGTCCTGGTCCTGGGTGAAATGCACAAAGTTGTGTGCCTTCACAAAGATGGCATCTGTGACCTCATGGATGCATTTGTGGGTGGAGGTTTGTGATATTCTACAGAGGTCACCTATGGAGGCCTGAAAGGAGACACTGGCATAAAAATTGAGCGCCACGGTCACTTTCATGGCCACTGGCAATGGAAACCTTCTATGTCCCCATGGCACCAAACCCCGCAGCAGGTGGCAGATGTGGCTGACCAGTTACCTGGACATTTACAGTCTTTGGCAATACTGGTTGTCAGTCATCTGCAGGAATGAAAGGCAGCATCTGTAGGCCCTGGGTCTAGCTAGGCACCGACCAGCGACGGCTCACTGTGGCTCTTCAGTGGAGTTTGCGGGAGCCCCAGTCGCCCCTTATCCCTGAGGGTGCTGCTCCTCTCCCTGCCCAGCCAGGCACCTCTGTCGCTCTCTTCTCCTTTGAATCTGCCCTCTCCAAGCCATGAGGTATTCAGCTACGTCACCAAGCTCCATGCTCCTGATGTACTCCTCCTGCAGGATGAAAGAAAGTGACGCGTGGGTTGGCATGGTTGTTCTAAGAACCTGTCTTGAAGGCCCTTTAATGCATCCTGGAGAGTGCTGGCCACCGCTTGGATGGCCAGAGTTTAGTGAGCTGCATGGCTGCCGGACACCCCACCCAACTCGCCCCAATCCACCTGACCGATTGGCAGCAGCTTTGCCCATTGGACTGCATGCTGTGCTCTGAGCTCAGGTGCAGGTATTCTCCTAACCCGCACTGCAAGGTTGCACTGTTAGCTTGAATCATGGGAGAGACTGATCCAAACTGGAATGATGACATTGCAAGGGGCTGTGAGCATCTCCACGCTCCTGTGACTGCTCCACGGCCAGCTTTAGCAAGGAGATTGTACAACATGCGCAGGCGTGCATATCATTCTGCAGCCCACTAAAATGCTCATTACTTTGCAGTCTCTGCCTGAGGGTTGAAAAGTTCTGGAGGATTTGGTGACTTTCATGCCCCTGTTTTTGCTTGAGTGGGCAGATAAGCTAGAAACCCCACTCCAAGCATGTCAATGTGACTGTGTCTGAACTGTGTCAGCTGTAGAGGAATGGTCACTTTATACAAGGTCTCCCTAATGCGTGGCCGCTTCCCCTTCCCCACTTCCCGACCGTGCTTGTGCACTACCATCAACCGCAGTGCAGCCCTCGCCCCGGCACCGCACTGTCAGCCAGCCGGGGAAAAGTGACTTGCCTCTGCCCTCACCTGAATGTACGACACATCAACCTTGAGATCCCAACAGGCGACCCTTGCGAGCGCTGTGCACTCACCTCCGAGTTCCCCTCGAAGGGCAGTTCACCAGTTGCATGCCTTATGTATGCTGTTGTGAAACACATCAGTGTTTAATCATGCCCACGTGCTCAAATGACCCGGCATGGGGGATGATTAAGGTGAGCTGGGTTTATAATGATATACAGATGTATTACAATGAAACTCTCAACGTCTGACGACAGGAAACACTGACTGCCATTGGAGGGCAGAGCGGACGATTGCAATCTGGTTTCACAATGTCGTGAAACCGATTTTTCGCTTTGCCGCCACACTGTCCGCTCACGCCTGCCAAGATGCCTGACACCAGTGACCACAGAAAATTCTGCCCGTAGAATCTTAGAGTCTATTGACTTTGTGTTTTGGGAAAGCTTTGAACAATGGCAGGTGTGAATTCCACAGATAATATTGGTCTTGGTATGTCCAGTCCAGGGGGAGGCCCCAACCCATGGTTATTCAATTTGGAACTTTCTAGAAGCTGGATAGTCTTGAATAGGCAAATATCATATGACCCCTTGGCAGCCATTTTAACAATTCATCAGTGTCAATTTTAATCAAATAACAGACAGTTCCAGAAGCTTCCATTTGAGCTCAGTCCAGGTGAAGTTATGAACATGACATACCTCTACTAGGAAGCAGCCATAATACTCTCAGTGTGCAGCAGTAAAGTCCTAAAAGAGTACTTTGATCCTCTCCCTGCTTTGTGTGAACATGAGTTAAGATAGTAGGGAGGTTTGTGTTGAGTTCCTGATGTGCACTGTCCCCAGTGCCCCCATCTTAATTTTCCTGAATACAGGCACAGGAAGACTGCCTTCAGGGCAATAGAGGCCTAATTCAAATGGCAAGTTCATCTGCATGAGGTTACCAGGGTGTACCACCATTACAACTGCAGCCTGATTCAGGAAATGCTTAGGACCCTGGACAAAGTTCAATGTATTTTATTTTTGAAAGGTTCCTTATCGGCCAGGAGGAATCAGAATGCTTCTGCTGGGCCCTGCAAGTATCATGGACCACCTCTGCCCCAAGCTTTCCTCCCTCTCTTCCTCCCACCCCCCATATGTTAGACTTCATCGATCGTCGCCTTTTTCTCACTTATCCTGCCAGGGATCATTTCAGAGGATTACGAGAGGAGGCCTAACCCCTCCGTCACCACCCTCCCCACCCAACCCTCCCTCCCCTGATTTTTGACTAAAGCCTGCTGGTGGTGACACCACTCCCACCTGCTTATCAAAGTATGCTAATGAGGCCCTGAAGTTAAAGAATCCTGCGCCTCACATTCTAGGGTTGGTGGGGTTCGTTGGACAGATTATTCCCTGATTTGGCCTCCTCACTTCCCAATTCCTGCCCCATGCTAAAATTGGCCCCTCTGAACCCAATTACTGAATATTATTACATTTGGTTTTGAGGCTCTAAAGTTTGAACTTTAAAGCTGTAGATTTGAAAATCTGCCTGTATTAGACACTCAAAAAACAAATTCGATCCGCAGCGTGGCTAAAGGAGAGGAATTAATTTGTAGGCTGAAGGACTAAACATGTCACAGGAAAGTTAGTGTGTGTTTAACTGTAAGACAAGCAAGCACTGGAGTACCATAGGAACAGGTATGGTGATTCAGCCCCTTCAGTTTGTTCCACCGTTCAATTCGAGCATGGCTGACCTGATCAACACCATTTACCAAAACTCAACATGTTGAGGGGTGGACCTTGCCCCATGTCCTTTGCCATGCATCGAAAACCTTTGCCATTTTCAACCTCTCCTTCAGATATTCTGGCTTTCCTGGGCGGCGAGCTGGGGGCGGGACCTGCTCGCCAACGTGTAAAATGACGCCGGGATAACGTTGGGCGGAACTCCCGATGTTACTGCGCCCCATTTCAATTTTCAGGTAGGCGGGGGCTCAGCAGAATCAGCTGTGCGCCCGCCCACCTGTCAATGGCCAATTGAGGCCAATGACAAAGTAATTAACATAATTAGTGGACCTGCATGTCCAACCTTAAGGTTGGCGGGCAGGCCGGGAGCCAGGCGGGCATTAGATAAAGATTGAAACCTGATCCACGAGCGGGATGAGGTTTCATGTAGGTTTTAAAAAATGTAATAAAAGTGTCTTTGAAAGTGATGGGCATGTCCCAACTCATGTGACAGTGTCACATGAGGGGACTTGTCAGGGATTTTTTTTCCCTCTATTTTTAAGATTTTTTATTGTGGAGCCGATCTTCCTGAGCCAGGGAGATGAATGCGCTCTCTCGTGCGCATGCGCGAAAGAACACACTCTCAGCTCAGGGAATTCCCCCCCCACCCGCACAGGGAGCACATAGTGCTTCTTTGGGGATGTCATGCTGGGCGGGCCTTAATTGGCCCGCCCACGTAAAATGGTGGCGTGCCCCAATCGGAGGTGTTGATCGGAGGCATGCCTCCACGTGCCCGCTCCTAAACTTCCTCCCCGACAGGGGTAATATTCTGCCCTCTAAATCCTCCACAATAGCCATTAATTGCCAAGTGTATTGCTTTGCTTTTTTCTCTCTGCCTCATGTTACACACATGTCAAACTTTGGTCTGAGCCTTTGGTCCAACTGTGTCCATCTATGAGCTGCTCCTACGCCATTACCTCTTCTTGTGGTGTTCTTCAAAATCTTTCCCTTCACCAAGCTCAGATTCAGCCCACAGTAAAACACAATTCAGTTACTATTCACCATTGGAACACTGCATGGATTCCTTGTCAGTGGCATTAACAAGTCCTTAATAAGTAAAAGTCCTAGCTTTAACTAATACTTTGCTAATTGTATTCCTGGAAGAACAGCTTCAATCACAGCCAAACACCTCACTGGTATTTCTTACCAACATGCAGCAACATTTTATTCTCTTTTACTCTTTCACTAAAATTAGCAAAGGCAATTAATTAGAGCAGTTGGAATTATGAATATGAATTGTGGTTTGTCATTATCTTTTTATGTAGCACTGCCAAGTCAAATAGCAAACATATTTCAAAATTAAGCAGATGATCTTCAAATGTGCATATCAGCATCTCTTCGGTCAAAGGCGGAATAAAGATCTGACCATACTGCCCTTAACTTTGACCCATAACAACCATTCCCTGACGTGACAGCATAAAAATTCAAGTTCCAACATCAACCATCCATATATCCTGTAGAAGCAAGGTTTCTGTTTAGTAGCAGTCTTATGCCAATTTGAGAGCAGTTTTGTCCTGTGGACTAAGGACTACAGCATGCAGCTGAAACATTTATTTTATATTCTACACACTATGAAAATAACAAAAGAATAGGAGTCATTTCGAGGCTGGGATTCAGTGTCCACCTTCAAATGAGTTATAAATTGCTTCTGATTGCTTGTGTAGTTTATGGTCCTATCTGAACACTGCTATGGGATTATTGCCTTATAACCACTGCCATCTTGCTCCACCATCCTCAGTGTGTCTCTTTTAGTGGTTCCTTGCATTTCCCAACCTGAACCTACTGTACTGGGCCCGTTCCAAGTCTTGGACTCTCACTGCATTGCTTGGTAGACGGACATTAATTAAACAGACACCCAAGCTGAATTAGCTTATGCTTTTAATTTTTGGCATGGAGAAGCTGGGAAATAATTTATTTGGACATGTGGAGGAGACAAGGCAGATTATTATGTGACAGAATATTTATTTCTGTTGCTGATGAAAACCAGATAATTGGAATATTATAGCACATGGTGGGCCACCCAGAATTCTGTTTATAACACAAGTGATTTGGAAAAATAAATACATTTTATCTTCTTCTGTTTCTTTTTTATAAAAGAAATCAATCGTAGCAGCAGTATCTAAGCTTTGACCATCTAAAAAATAGTCCCATTAGAATTGTAAGAGGACATAAATCAGTTATACTATTTTTTGTTGTGTGATTTATGTCTGCACATGAGTGTTATAAAGAGGAATCATATGTCCTCAGTTAAGAGTTAGTCTCTCAGGTCACTTGGATTTAGCACAGTGCTGCAACTGAATGAGAAGCATTATTCATTGTGGAACACAAACCCTCAGGTTCTGTTTACCAGACCAACATTGGTAAGTCTAGATTGGAAATGGTGCATTTGTGCTTTCTTGTCCCAGTGCGCAGTTCCACTCAACAGGAGACTGGATCAGAAAAGCATGCGTAGAGATCTGCACGGTCTATCCCTGTCATTCCCAGTTTCTGACTAGGCAAATCAGGATATTTGGGCCCATTGAGCTATAGTCACTCTACCGGCTTTGTGTAACTTAATATGGCCTCCACTCGCATGAACTCATCAGTTCCCTTTTAAATACTGAAGCGAATTGATATGTATTGTACATTTTGATAATCTGTCTTATGAACATACAAGGCAGCATAACTGGGTCTACATCTCAGAAGATTTATCCTTGGGTCTCTGGAGTGGTACAATCATTTAATGCTGAAGCTCTGCACCTCCAGCAGTTAGAAACACCATTTGTTAGAACATGTTGTTTGTCTATAGTGTGATTATGAGGTTGGTGACAATGTAATCAAATACCTTATGATGTATACACGAATCATCACACCACTTGTGAGGAGTTCCTAATACTTATTGTTCACATAGCAACCACTCAAACCACAAGGCCTGTCAGCTGTCCAATGACTATCTTCCAGGAGGAAAATAAGAATTTGCTAATTTGTTCCATCGAACTCTTGCTGGAGATGGGGAGAACCCTTGGAAATTTGGGGCTGGTATTTCTATCACTTCCTACAGTCCGCAAAAAGATTTACAATAGTTGTGAAGCTGTTAACACAAGTGAAAAAAGGATGGATTCAGCCCATTACTTGTGGCTGTTCAATTGACTTAACTTGAACATCCTAATCATTTTTAACCTTTACAACACCAGCACAAGCATGTAAAAAAGGGCAGGAAATGCCCATCTAACCCACCAAGCCCATTCCACCTTAGATACATCGCCTTGTCGCACTTCCACATCCACTCCCGAGCATTACATTGACCAATTTAGGAAAACGCTCCAGAAAATTCCATTCCAACCCTAAAAGCAATCAAGCATGCTCCACAAGACTGCAGTACACAATAATAATTACCATTACCCCCTGCTGGCTTTGTGTAACTTAATATGGCCTCCACTCGCGTGAACTCATCAGTTCCCTTTTAAATACTGAAGCGAATTGATATGTATTGCACATTTTGATAATCTGTTTTATGAACATACAAACATACAAATTAGGAGCAGGACTAGACCACTCGGCCCCTCAGGCCTGCTCCGCCATTCAATAAATCATGGCTGATTTGATGTAACCTCAACTCCACATTCCTGCCTACCCCAAATAACCTTTCACCCCTTTGTTAATCAAGGATCTATCTAGCTCTGCCTTAAAGATATTCAAAGGCTCTATTTCCACTGCCTTTTGTGGAAGAGAGTTCCAAAGGCTCACAATCCTCAGAGAAAAAATTTCTCCTCATCTCTTAAATGAGTGACCCCTTATTTTTAAACAATGACCCCTAGATCTAGATTCTCCAACAAGAGAAAACATCCTCTCCGCAACCATCCTGTCAAGACCCCTCAGGATCTTAAAAGTTTCGATCAAGTCGCCTCTTACTCTTCTAAACTCCAGTGGATACAAGCCTAACCTGTCTAACCTTTCCCCATAAGACAACCCACCCATTCCTAGTATTAACCTAGTAAACCTTCTCTGAACTGCTTCTAACGCACTTACATCTTCCCTTAAATAAGGAGACCAGAACTACAGAACCACAGGGCAGGATTTTTCACTGAGTGGGCTGGCGGGTGTGCACCTGGCCTGCTCGAGCAACAAATAGTGCGTGTTGATGTCAGGCGAGCGCCCCGATGTCATCGCACACTCGCACAATATTTTGGTCGGTGGGCACATGCTAAACTCAGAAGCGCGCCCACTGACAATTAATAGGGCAATTAAGCACGTTAGCGGAGCAATTAACAGAGATTTTTCATTGCCCGTTCAACGTTATGATTGGCGAGCGGGCGAATCGACCAGGCAGCCTTTGCATTTTGCATGAAATCTCATCCAAGGGCAATGTGAGGTTTATGTAATAAATTAAAATCAAAATAAATTTCTATGGACAACATTTTCATACCTACATTTTCAGGTGACTGATTATAAAGCTTGGAGGCTTTTTTCTGGTCCCTGTGACCTTTCTTTTAGGTTGTTCAGGTCTTCAGCTCCCTGAGCAGCTCTCTGCCTTCAGGGAGCTTTCATTGCGCGCTCCACCGTGCCTGCGCTGACTTCAGCGCTCGCTCTCCTCCCGCCCCAACCTCAGCAGCGCTCAGCCTTTCAGTGCGCGTTTCACACTGGCTAGCCATTAATTGGCCAGCCAACGTGAATTTGCGGTTGGGGGCCGATCGTGGTCGGCGGTCCACTCGCTGGCCAATCCCAGACACGCTGGCCGCGCCCGCCGAACTGAAAATTCTGCCCATTGGAAAAGTTACAGTGCAGAAAGAGACCATTCAGCCCATTGTGTCTGCGCCGGCCAAAAAGAGAAAAAAGAAACTAGCCGCTCATTTTAATCCCACTTTTCAGCTCCTGGCCCATAGCCTCACAGGTTATAGCACTTCAGGTGCAGATCCAGGTACCTTTTAAATGAGTTGAGCATTTCAGCCCAAACCATCAACTTAGGCAGTGAATTCTAGACATCCACCAACCTCTGGGTGAAAAAACTTTTCCTCATGTATCCTCTAATCCTTCTACCAATCACCTTAAATCTATGCTCCCTGGTAATTGCCCCCTCAACTAGGGGAAACAAGTCTTTCCTGTCTACCCTATCGAGGCCCCTCATAATTTTATACACCTCAATTAGGTCACCCCTTAGCCTCCTTTGTTCTAAGGAAAACAACCCTAGCCTATCCAATCTCTCCTCATAGCTGCAATTTCCAAGCCCTGGCAACATCTTGTAAATCTCCTCCGCACTCTTTCCAGAGCAATTATGTCCTTCCTGTAATGCGGGACAGAAAATTATGCTTGGCGTGTGGGCGCACACCCAACACGCCCGAACGTGAAATAAAGTGCACGCTCTCACAATAGTTAGGTCAACGGGCATGCACAGGAGCTGGAAGTGCACCCGCCGACAATTAAAAGGCCTATTAAGGCCATTAAGTAAACAATTGTCCTGAATTTTTCACTGCCCGTTCAACCTAATGGTTGACGGGCAAGCAAAAAGGCCAATTGGCCTTTGCATATTTTAGGAAACCTCATCCATGGGCAGGATGAGTTTTCCTAAAGCAAATAAAATTAAAATAAAAATTTGACACTTGAATTAAAAACATGTCCCAGCTCATGTGGCAGGGTCACACGAGAGAAGGTGTTTTGTGACATTTTTATTTTCTTTACTTTTTTTTTAAACAGAGCTTCATCCCCCAAGGCAGCTCTCTGCCTCAGGGAGATTGAAGTGCTCTTTCGCATGCATGCGTGAAGTTCACGCTAGGCCTGCTTGCTCCACCCCCGCCTGTTTAGGCAGCGCTGAGCGCTGCTGCTCGCATTTCACGCTCGGCAGGCTTAAATTGGACTGCCTGCGTAAAATCATGATGTGGTGCTGATTGCGGGTGGCAGTCAGCTTCCTGACCATCTCCAGCCGCCCCCACCGAGCACCCCCACCAAGGGCAAAATTCTGCCCGTGGTGACCAGGACTGTACACAAGATTCCATCTATGGCCTAACCAACGTTTTATACAGTTCCATCATTACATCCTTGCTTTTGTATTCAATACCTCGCCCAATAGCGGAAAGCATTCCATATGCTATATTGACCACCTTATCCTCCTGTCCTGCCACCTTCAAGGACCTGTGGACATGCACTCCAAGGTCTCTCACTTCCTCAACCCTGCTCAAAACCTTCCCATTTATTGAGTATTCCCTTGCTTTGTTTTCCCTCCCCAAATGCATTATCTCACACTTTTCCGGATTGAGTTCCATTTGCCACTTCTCCACCCACTCAACCAAACCATTGATACCATTCTGGAGTCGACAGCTTCCCTCTTTACTATCAACTACATGGCTAATTTTTGTGTCATCTGCGAATTTCCCAATCATGCCTCCCACATTTATGTCTAAATCATTAATATATACAACAAACAGCAAGGGTCCCAACACTGAGCCCTGTGGAACACCACTGGAAACTGTTTTCCAATCGCAAAAACATCCATCGACCATTACCCTTTGTTTCCTGTCACTGAGCCAATTTTGGATCCAACCTGCCACCTTCTCCTGTATCCCATGGGATCTCACTTTCCTGACCAGTCTGCCATGTGGGACCTTGTCAAATGCCTCACTGAAATCCATGTAGACAACATCCACTGCATTACCCTCATCAATCCTCCTTGTTAATTCTTCAAAAAATTCTATTAAGTTAGTAAGACACGATCTTCCCCTAACAAAACCATGCTGGCTATCCCTGATCAATCCGAGCCTTTCTAAGTGACAATTAATCCTGTCTCTGAGAATTGTTTCCAATAATTTTCCCACCACCAAAGTCAGACTGACCTCCTATAATTTTCTGGCCTACCCCTCACACCCTTTTTAAATAACAGTACAACGTTCGCAGACCTCTAATCCTCTGGGACCTTGCCAGGATCTAGCAAGGATTGGAAAGCCTACTTGGCTTCCTTCAACAGCCGGGGATACAATCCATTTGGCTGTGGTGATTTATCCATTTTTAAGGATGTCAGTCCCTCCACTACTTCCTCTCTCACTCTGCTTATTGTATCTAATATTTCACACTCCTCCTCTTTAACTAGAATGTCTGCATCATCCCTCTCCTTAGTGAAGACAGAGACAAAGTACTCATTGAGAACCCTACCCACATCTTCTGCATCAACCCACAAGTTATCATGTACATCTCTGATAGGCCATACCTTTTTCTTAGTTATTCTCTTGCTCTTAATGTACTGGTAAAAATCTTTGATTTTACCTGCCAATATTTTTTCGTATCCTCACTTTGCTTTCTTAATTTCCATTTTTATTTCACCCCTGTACTCCCTATACTCCTCTCTAGGCTTTCTACAACATTAAGTCTTTTTGTGACTGTCATAAGCTTTCGTTTTCTACTTTATCTTGGCCTGTATGTTTCCAGATAACCAGGGGGCTCTAGATTTGGCAGTACCACCCTTTTTCTTTGTGGGGACATGTCTACACTGTGCCTGTGGAATCTCACCTTTGAATGCTCCCACTGATTTGACACAGGTTTTCCCTTCTAATAGCTGTATCCAGTCCACTCTCGCCAGCTCACTTCTCAGTTTTGTAAAACTTGTCTTCCCCCAATTTAGAACTTTTACTCCTGTTCTATCTTTGTCCTTTTCCATATTGATGCTAAATCTAACTAAATTATGGTCGCTATCTCCAAAATCGTCCCCCACTGTTACTTCATCCACTTCATTTCCTAAGACTAAATCTAGAATTGCTCCCCCTCTCATTGGGCTTGTAACGTGCTGGCTGAGAAAGTTCTCTTGAATGCTGTTCAAGAATTTTGCGCCCTCTGTGCCCTTCACACTGTTCGTATCCCAATTGGCAATAGGGTAGTTGAAGTCCCCAACTATTACTGCCCTATTGTTTTTGCACTCAGAAATCTGTCTACATATTTGCTCTTCTAACTTTCTTCCACTATTTGGGGTCTATAGTACATTCCTAGCAGTGTGGGTGCCCTTTTTTTATTTCTGAGCTCAACTCATATACCCTTATTTGATGCTTCATTTAATATATCATCCCTCCTCACAGCTGTAATTGATTCTTTAACCAATAATGCTACACCCCCACCTTTTTTATCCCCCTTCCTATCCTGCCTGAAAACTCTATATCCAGGGATGTTGAGGCTTCCATTTTTGCCCCTCCTTAAGCCAAGTTTCCATTATTGCGATAGTATCATGCTGCCACGTGTCTATCTGTGCCCTCAGCTCATCGGCTTTGTTTACTATTCTCCTTATGTTTACATATAAACCTCTTAACACTGCCAAATTCCTGTGCTGTACACTTCTTAACCTGGGCTGCTTCTGTCTTTCAGAGTCACTCACTAATTCTCCATCTCCCGTTCCCTGCTCTCAATTTGCTTTCGGGTTGCCATCCCCCTGCCAATCTAGGTTAAACCCCCACCCCCCCAACAGCGCTAGCAAATTTCCCTGTGAGGATATTGATCCCAATCCTGTTCAGGTATAGATCGTCTGGCTTGTACAGATCCCACCTTCCCCAAAACCAGTCCTAATGCCTCAGAAATCTGATGTCCTCCCTCCTACACCAGCTTTCCAGCCATGTATTTAGTTTCTCAATTCTCCTATTTCTATACTCACTAGCACGTGGGACTGTGAGTAATCCTAAGATTACTGCTTTAGAGGTCCTGCTTTTCAATCTCCTTCCTAGCTCCCTAAAATCGGCTTTCAGGACCTCACCCCCATTCCTACTTAAGTCATTTGTACCAACGGGGACCACGACCTCTGGCTGAGGACCCTCCCCCAGAAGAATGTCCTGCAGCCGCTCTGTAATGTCCTTGACCCTGGCACCAGGGAGGCAACATACTATTCTGGAGTCACTTCTATGGCCAGAGAAACATCTGCCTGTTCCCCTAACTAACAAATCCCCTATTACTACTGCTCTTCTCCTCTTCTTACATCTCTCCTGTACAGCAGAGTTGCCTGTGGAGCCACAAACGTGTCTCTGACTGCACTCCTCCAAGGAACCAATGTGCTCACCAGTATACAAAATGGAAAAGTGATTGGTGAGCAGGATCCCAGGGGACTCCTGCACTACCTGCCTAAATTTCTTGAACTGTCTGGCAGTCACTCATTCCCTTTCTGCCTCCAGGCTCCTAAACTGTGGTGTGACCACCTCTCTAAACATGCTACCCATGGAGCTCTCAGCCTCACGGATGCACCACAGTGACTCCAGCCACCGCTCAAGCTCTGAAACCCAGAGCTCAAGGTCCTGCAGCTGGTGACACTTCCTGCACATATTTTCTAGGACACTGGTAGCGTCCACAGCACCCACATATTACAAGGCGCACTCCACACGACCGAGCTGCCCTGCCATGGCTTCAATTTACTCCCCCTGCATTAATTTTATTTTGCTTTGGTTTGCTTTTGCAACTTTATTTTACTTGGCCTCGACTTAACTTTATTTCCCTATTGCTTGTGTTTCTTACTTAAATGTAAGCAGCCCCTTCTTTTAAAAAGAATGTGCTTTTCTAATTCTCAGCTACTTGATGACACACCCTCACAGCAGTTTCTCACCAACCAATGAGCTTATGGCCAAGGTTTTTCCCTCGTCGGGCAGGCTTGGCGGGTGGGGGCGGGAGCGGTCAGGAAGCCGCCCTCTGCCCGCGATCAGGGCCGGACTGCAATTTCATGCTGGCGGGCCAATTAAGGCCCACCCAGCATGAAACGCGCGCAGCAGCTGCCTGTGTGGTGGGGTGAGGAGGATGAGTGTGCAACTTCACGCATGTGTGCGGGTATGCACTGGAAATGCTCCCTGAGGCACTGAGTTGCCTCAGGGAGATGAAGAGTTTAAAAGTTAAAAATAAACAGTTTTAAATTGCTAAGAAACATGTCCCCGTTCATGTGACTCTGTCACATGAGCAGGGGCATGTTCTTAACGCAATGTTAAACTTTATATTTCATTTTTAATTGCTGTTGGAAACCTCAACCCGCCTGTGGATTAGATATCTTAAAAAGTGCAAAGGCCGCTTGGCCTTTTCACCTGCCTGCCAATCGTAAGTTTTGACGGGCAGTGAAAAATAACATTTAATTGGTACTTCAATGGCCTTAATAGGCCTTTTAATTGTTGGCGGGCACGCTGCTTACTTCCGCGCACGCCCGCTGACCGAAATATTGCACGAGTGCACGATGACGTTGGAACGCTCGCCTGACGTCATCATGCATCATTTTATGCTCGAGCGGGTTGGGCACGCGCCTGCCCGCTCAGCAAAAAATCCTGCCCTATGTTTCTCCTGTGATGTTAAGTGCTGGGTGCTGCTGACTGCCTGGCTTGGGGTCCTCCTCTCGCACTCTCCTCTAGGTGCTGCTGACTGCCTGCCCCAGGGTCCTCCTCTCGCACTCTCCTCTAGGTGCTGCTGACTGCTTGTCCCAGGGTCCTCCTCTTGCACTCTCTTCTGCAAAGTACTCCAGCTTGCTCTCACCAGGGCCCTGTGCAACTGAAGCATAACCTCCCTACTTTTGTAATCAATTCTCTTCACAATAAATAACATTCTATTAGCTTCCCTAATTACTTGCTGTACCTGCATACTAGCCTTTTGTGATTCATGCACTCAGACACCCAGATCCCTCTGAATCTCAGAGCTCTGCAATCTCTCACCACTTAGATAATAAACTTTTTTTTATTCTTCCTGCCAAAATGAACAATTTCACATTTGCCCACATTATGCTCCATTTTCTAGATCCTTTCCCACTCACTTAACCTATCTATGTCACTTTATAGCCTCCTTATGTCCTCTTCACAATTTACTTTCCTACCTATCTTTGGGTGGAATCGCCCCAGATTTGCACTAAGTATCGTAGCAGGTGGGAAAAAGGGCGTATTACCCACCGGCTGCAATAATGGCTTTTCATGCCATATCATCCCAATTCCTCCTCATGAATCATGCATTCTCAGAAAACACGCTGGGTCACTGGCGGGGCAGCCTCTCATTTGCCCATCCCGCCATCACCTCAGGCCTTCAGTAAACCAGGCGCCATATTTAAAGGCCACCCCTGCAAAGAGCTAGAACTCTTCAAGGGATAAGAAGCTGCTGCAAAGTCATGGCTGCCAACGGGAGGAAACATGCCAGGCATACTTATCATCTGGTCTGGCAGGTGTCCGGCTTATACTCTCCCCTTCTGTATTCATGAAGGACAAGCTGACACACAACAAAAGGGAGAGATTGCATACCAGCAGAGGAATGTCTGAAAACAAAGTCCCCATGGACTTTGAAAACAGAGCTATCCAGCTGGCCGGTGAAGATCTGGATCATTACAGTTCTCCAAACTTGCACTGTAAGGCTTGAGCCATGTGGGAGACTTGTCAAAAAGTGAATGATGACATTGCAAGGGGCTGTGAGCGCCTCCACCAGTGACTGCTCCAGGGCCAGCTTTAGCAAGGAGATTGTACAACATGCCCAATCGTCCAATTGTTCTGCACTAGAACTAGATCGTTAGTATGCAATCTGTGCTGAGGGGTGAAAAGCTCTGGAGCATTTGGTGGCACTTTCATGTGGCAACCTTGAAAACCAGCAGGTGACCCTCACAAGCACTGTGCGACATTATTATGCACTCACCTCTGAGTTCCCCTCGAAGTGTAGTTCACCAGGTGCACGCCTTATCCAGGCCGCTCTGCAATCACACTGACGTGCCTGGAAGATCCAACGTGGGGAGATGAAGCCAGCAAGCAAGACTTATAATGATATGCAAATATATTAAAATGAAGCTCCTGATGTGCAGCGACGGGAAACGTGGCCCACCATTGATTGGTGGAGCTGATGATTGCAAACCGGTTTCATGACATTGTGAACTGATTTTTGACCTTCCCGCTGTATGGTCCACTCATGCTCACCATGACACTCGACGCCAACGGGCATGGAAAATTCCACCCTTTGTGTGGTCAGCAAATTTAGCAACCACACTTTCAGTCCCTTCATCTAAGTAATTTATATAAATTGTAAAAGATTGTGGCTCCAGCACTGATCTGTGTAGCACACCACTTGCCAGCCAGAAAAAGGCCCATTTATGCCAACTCTCTGCTGCTTCCTGTTAGCCAGCCAATCTTCTATCCATGCCAATATGTTACCCCCTACACATGAGCTTTTATTTTACGCAACAACCTTTGACCTGGCTGTCATGAAGGTATAATAACGTTATTGGAAATTATTTTTTTAAATAGAGTTTTAGTGCGGTCTGTGTCTATGTGTGTGTCTGTGTGTGTCATAATTGGATTAAAGCCAGCTAGTCTGGGTGCTTTGATGTATAGAAACAAGTAGATTTGAAATGGTAATTAGATAAACATGGGGAAGTTTAGAAACATAGGTGTCAAGGGGGCAATTTGCATTTTTAAATAAACTATTCAAAAGATTGGGTGAAATCTTGCACCTAGCTAGAATATGCCAAGCGATGTGTTTATTTTTAGCTTATTAATAAAATTGGTTGGATGAAAGGATGTTATTGTTAGAAGAGGTAAAACTAAAAGCCTAATGATACAATGGAAAATTTACATTCAAGGAGAAAGATATGCATAAAGGAGAAAGAAGATTGTGTGTCAGGGAGAGGCATTTTAAGATCCAACAAGTATGAGAAGCCTCAAGCTGCTGTCTGCAAAGGACCCAGAGCTGAAAGAAACTCATTTTGAATGCAACTGTCCAGGGGGTGCTTTGCAAGGTGTCTGTTTAAATCTATGAGATTTACCGTTGCCTTACCGGGAGTCTTACTGAAAGAGTGATTAATTAGGGGATTTTTGTAGTTAAAATAGCAGCAATTTTGTAGATGTATGTGTGTGTTTACAGTCTTTCTTGTATTAATATATGTTTAATTTAGTCTAATAAAACCTGTTGAGACTCAGTGATCTTATTACTACTGAATTCAAAGCCTGCATCTCGAAACATACAAATTGCAAAAATAGGTTATCACAGTTGTTTCAAGTTTCCCTCTGTGATTTGAACAACTCAGCCTCACCTATGTCATAATAGTGGCACCTTATCAAAATGCCTTCTGTAAATCTAAGTACAGTACATCCACCATTTCCCCTTTATCCATAGCACATGTGACTCCTTCAATGAACTCCAATAAATTAAACATGATTTCCCTTGCACAAAACCACTCTGCCTGATTGCTTTGAATTTTTCTAAGTGCCCTGCTATAACATCTTTCATCAGAGCTTCTAACATTTTCCCTATGGCAGATGTTAGGCTGACTAGCCTGTAGTTTCCTGTTTTCTATCTCCCTCCCTTTTTGAATAAAGGAGTTACATTTGCATTTTCCAATCTAATAGAACCATCCCCGAATCTAGGGAATTTTGGAAAATTAAAACCAATGCACCAATTATCTCACTAGCCACATCTTTCAAGACTTTAGGGTGAAGTCCATCTAGACCCAGGTATTTGTCAGCCCACAGCCCCAACAATTTGCTCAATACCACTTCCCTGTTAATTGTAATTTTCCCAAGTTGCTCCCCCCCTTCCATTCCCTGATTTACAGCTATTTCTGTGATGTTATTTATGTCCTCTATAGTGAAGACAGATGCAAAATACCTGTTTAATTCATCCTACTTTCCATTATCAATTCCCCAGACGCACTTTCTATAGGGCCCACGCTCACTTTGTTAACTCTTTTCTTATTTAAATATCCATAGAAACTCTTGCGATCCGTCTTTATATTACTAGCTAACTTTCTCTCGTAGTCTAATTTTTCCATCCTTATTAATCTCTTTGTCATTCTTTGCTGTTCTTTATATTCTGTCCAATTTTCTGACCCACCACCCATCTTTGCACAATTATATACTTTTTCTTTAAGTTTGATACTGCCTTTAACTTTTTTAGTTAACCATGGGGCTGAATTATCCGGTCAGCGGGCAGGGACGGGCTCGACAAGCCAAAGCATAAAATGATGCGCGATAACATTGGGCGTGCGTCCCGATGTCATTGCGCATCATTTCGATATTTCGTTTGGCGGGCACCGCTGGAGGTGGCTGCGCGCCTGCCAAAAAGTCAACGGCCTATTAAGGCCATTAAAAAAGTAATTAACCTAGTTAAGAACGCTGCCCGTCCAACCTTAAGGTTGGCGGGCAGGCGAAGAACCCAAGCGGCCTTCGTGTTTATCAGGAAACCTCATCCACGGGTGGGATGAGGTTTCCTGAAGCTTTTATATAATAATTAAATAATTTTTCCAAACTTCACAAACATGTCCCAGCTCATTTGATCCTGTTACATGAGTGGACAGGTTTAAATAAATTTTTACTTTATTTATTAAAACGTTTATAATCCATTCAATCTCCCTGAGGCAGCTCCGTGCCTCAGGGAGATTGCTGCGTTCTTTAGAGTGCATGAGTGAAAGAGCGCAGGCCCCGACTCTCCCTCCTCCCCCCGCCCACACAGGTAGCACTGAGCACTACTTGCCGCACGTTACGCTGGGTGAGCCTTAATCGGCCTGTCCACATAAAACGGCGGCGCACAGCAGATCGCGGGCGGCGATCGGTTCCGTGCCTGCCCCCGCTGCTCCCACCCCCCACCCCGGCCAGCCCGCCATAGGAAAAATTCCCCCATGGATGTCGAGCCCTCCCCTTGGAATTTTTCTTTCGCATTGCAATGTATCTATTTGGTGAATTCTGAAATAACCTTTTAAATGTCTCACTGAACCTCTATTGATCTAACCCTTAACCTCATTTGACAGTTCACTTTTGCTAGTTCCACTTTCGTGCCCTCATAATTGCCCTTATTTAAGTTTAAAATACTTGGATGCACTCGTCTCTTCCTCAAAATGAATATAAAATTCAATCATATTATGATTGCTGCAGCCTAGGGGTGCCTTCACTATGAGGTTATCAATTAATGCTATCTCATTACTCAATACCAGGTCTAGTATAGCCTGCTCTCTGGTTGGCTCCAGAACGTGCTGTTCTAAGAAACTATCCCAAAAACATTCTATGGACTCTTCATCTATGCTGCCTTTGCCCATCTGATTTTTCCAGTCTATATCTAGTTTAAAATCCCCCATGATTATTGTTGTACCTTTCTGACAAGCCCCCATTATCTCTTCTTTTATATTCTGTTTTATCGTGTGGTCACTATTAGGGGGCCTGTACACCACTCCCTCAAGTGAGTTCTTGTTTTAATCAGTTCTCGTCTCAACCCAAACAGCTTGTGCATCCTGGTTTCCTGAACTTAGGTCATCCCTCTCTAATATTCTAGTACCATCATTAATTAACAGACCCACCCCTCCAATTTTTCCTAACTTCCTGTCCTTCTTAAATGTCACATACCCTTCAATGTTCAGGTGTCAATCTATGTCATCCTGCAGCCATGTCACGATAATGGCTATCAGATCGTACTTATTTATTTCTATTTATGCTATCAGTTCATCTGTTTTGTTTCAAATGTTACGTGTATTTAGATACAGAGCCTTTAGTTTTGTCCGTTTATTATTTTTGTAGCGTCTAACCTTATCTGCTGATTTACTCTTAGATTTGTACACTCTGTCCCTTCCTGACATGGTCTGTTTATCATTTCCCGTATTAGTGCCTTTCCCTCTTGCCTGGTCTCTACTCTTTGGTTTACCACATCTTCCCAAATTTGATCCTTGCCCCCACTATTCAGTTTAAAACACTCTCTACTTCACTAGTTATGCAGCTTGCGAGCACACCAGCTCAACACAGTTCAGGTGTAGACCGTCCCAACGGTACAGATCCCACTTTCCCCAATACTGATGCTAGTGCCCCATGAACTGGAACCCACTTCTTCCACACCAGCCTTTGAGCCACACAATCATTTCTCTAATCTTATTTGCCCTATGCCAATTTGCACGTGGCTCAGGTAATAATCCAGAAATTATTACCTTTGAGGTTCTGCTTCTTAATTTGGTGCCTAGTTCCTCATACTGACTGTGCAGAACTTCTTTCATCATCCTACCTATGTCATTAGTACCTACATAGTCCGCGGCCACTGGATCCTCCCCCTCCCACTGCAAGTTCCTCTCCAGCCCTGAGCAAATGTTCCAAACCCTGGCACCGGGCAGGCAACATAGCTGTCTGGACTCTCCCTCCTTGCTACAGAGTGTCAATCACTCCCACTATACTGGCCCTACTACCACTACATTATTTTTTGCTCCCCCCACTTGAATGGCTTCCTGTACCATGGTGCCCTGGTCAGTTAGCTCATTCACCCTGCAGGCTCCACTCTCATCCAAACAAGCTGAAAGAACCTCAAACCTGTTGGACAATTACAGAGGCTGACACTCCTGCACTCCTGCCCTCTGGGCCCCTTTACCTGCCTCAGATACAGTCACATCCTTCTGTCCCTGACCATCTTCCAAATCAGAAGACCCTATCCTAACAGATATGACCGTCTCCTGGTACAAAGTGTCCAGGTAACTTTCCCCCTCCCTGATGTGTCATGGTGTCTGCAGCTCAGCCTCCTTTATGGCACCTAACCCAGCTCTATGTTTTTTATTTTATACAATGCTCCCGAGCTCTTCCATCTCTATCAATCTCAAATAATCTATTTTCTTGGTCAGAATTTATTCTATTTATTTTAAAAGCCTCAGCCAAATCACCTTCAAGTCTCCTATTCACCTCCCAGCTGTGTAAGAAAACTATAATTTAACAACAACTAATATTTCAGCCCTACTGTCCTTTGGACTTGGTCAACCACTTAATGACTAAGCAATTGAAATCAATTAATTGCACAGACACTATCAAATTCAGTTGCCCATCTAGTTTGTTCACAAAGTTTCTCAGCTTTTGAATCTATTATGAAGTTCCAATAATCAATTTAGGACTGACTGCTTGTTCTAAATGTGCACAGAATTCCTAAATCCCTCCCAGTTCATCAAAATTGTTTCTTTCCATCGCCAGCCCCTTAAGGAAGTGAGCTACACCCTTTGGGCTAAATTTTCCCTTTGGAGTGTGGGGGCGGGGCCCACACGTCCGTGGGTAAAATGAGGTGCGGTGACATCGGGCGAGCGTCCCGACGTCACCACGCGGCATTGCGATATTTCGCTGGGCGGGCACGCGATGAAGTCCGATGCGCGCCCGCCATTAATTAACGGGCCAGTTAAGGCCTTTTAGTCTTCAATCGACGCCGATTTTTTGGCGCCCGTGTAATCTCCGGGTTGGCGCACGGGCGCAACGGGCAGGCGGGTAGGACACATTTGTATTAACCTCATCCAGGGGTGGGATAAGAGGGCTCACTGGGGTCATGAGTGTGCACAGTCAAGCATTTATTTCTGAAAGTTTTTCAAACTTGCCTGTATGATCTGTAGTACTTCAAAACGCATACCAGCTGCTTTGTCTGGACTCGTAACTTTCAGGTCAGCACACTGCAGTGAAGAATCTTTTCTGGGCCTGCAGGTTTCAGGAAGCCTTCCCTTATCCTGGGAATGGGAGCTGAACTGTCCACTGGAGGCAGCTCCTCTGAGGAGGAAGGGAGGGCCAGACAGGGGAGGAGGCCAGGAGTGCACATTCAGCCTCCAGGGGAGCCACCTTTGGAAGGACAGGCACAGGCACAAGGGGCATAGGGCCAACAGGAAGTCCAAG
The DNA here is from genome assembly GCF_964194155.1 of Cetorhinus maximus. NCBI lineage: Eukaryota > Metazoa > Chordata > Chondrichthyes > Lamniformes > Cetorhinidae > Cetorhinus > Cetorhinus maximus. The sequence goes on along the minus strand of NC_135881.1, from coordinate 171,433,532 downwards.
GCAGAGGGGGCAGCAGAAGATGCCACTATCCTGCTGCCAGGGTATACAGGCGACAAAGCAGCTACCTCAATATGACTGAGGTACAGTGCCTAAGGAGGCGCCGTCTCTTAAGGGAGACAGGCAACTATATCTGTCAGATGATTGGGCCTGAGATCTCTCCTAACTGTGTGGATGGACACCCCATGCCAGCAATCTGAAGTTCACAGCTGCCCTCAACTTCTATGCCTCTGGCTCCTTCCAGGGCTCGGAGGGTCATCTTTGCGGTGTCTCCCTATCAGCTTTGCACACTTGTGTCAAGCAGGTCACAAGACGCTGTGTTCAGGTGTGCATTGACCTTCATCCACTACCGTTGGGACCAGGCAAGCCAGGCACAGCGAGCCAGAGGCTTTGCGGCCATTTCTGGCTTCCCCCGCGTCCAGGGTGCTATAGACTGCACACATGTGGCCATCAAGGTGCCAGCAGGTGAGCCCGGTGCCTTCGCCAACAGGAAGAGCTTCCATTCCATGAATGTGCAGATAGTGTGTGATCTCAGGATGTTGATTCTATAAGTCTGTGCGACGTACCCAGGCAGCTCCCATGACGCCTACATCCTCAGACACTCCCAGGTGCCGGGGCCCTTCAGTGCTCTGGCTCGGCTGGATGGATGGCTGCTGGGTGACAAGGGCTATCCCCTCCGAAGGTGGCTCATGACGCCTCTCCACCATCCAAAAACAGAAGCTGAGCAGTGGTACGATAGGAGCCACACCTCCACTAGGGCTGTGGTGGAGAGAACCATCGGTCTTCTCAAGATGTGCTTCCAATGTCTGGACCACTCGGGGGCCCACTCCAGTACCCCCCAGATCGTGTCTTGGTGATAGTGGTTGCATGCTGCACTCTCCACAATGTTACGCTGGAAAGGGGGGATGCAGTGGACGATGAAGACATCGACGCAGTGGCTGCAGCTGCACACGATGAGTCCAGCAGTGAGTCCGTGGATGACTATGCACAGGGAAATGCTGAGGGGGTAGACGCTGACCTGGGCATACTCCAGGGAGGCAGGGACACCTGGGAGGCTTTAATCCAATGAATCTTCAGCTAGCCCACCACAGATGAACCTCCAGGACGAGCCTGGGCTGTAGGCTCCATATTCAAGACTTAAGTGCCAAATCTGCCAGGTTAGGAACCATCACTAAGGGCCTTGTTAATAAAGCTGAATGTCCAACTCATTATAGTTTTGGAAACCATACACATGCAGAAGAAAAGAGGCACCTTCGACCATGGTGACATATCTGAATTTATTCTGTCAAACCAATCAACTTATTCCAAAAAAAGAGAATAGTGTTCCCAAACAAAACAAATCATAAAGACCTCATCTCGGGCCAACACAAAAGCACCAGTGATAAACCCGTGGTGTGCCTAAGGTGCCTTATGTTTTTGTTTCCGGGTGCTACGTCTAGGTGCTCCCCCCTCGCTGGCACTGACATCTGAGACAGCCTGCTCACTGTGCTGTCCTGTTGGCCTCGATGACCTTGGCGGTCGTCCTCTGGCCCATGGAGCCTGTGCTGGCCCCGCCTGGGAGGGAGCTGCCAGTTCCACAGCTGGCATCCCACCCAGTCGTCGCAGCCTCACCGGATGATACGGTCACTGGGAGAGGGGCAGAGGAGCTGCTGCCCTCATCCGGAGGGCCCTGAGAGGTGCCTGCAGAGACGACAGGCAGCTGCTGCGCCGACATGAGGTCGATTCGGACCTCCCTGCTCACCATGGATGGATGGGCACCGAGCTGGGAAAGTTGATGCCCAAACCATCTCCCACACTGGCACTGACCAGCTGAGGTCAATGCCGATGTGAGGTCTTGCTGGTCATAGCGCATCCCCAGGGAGCCCTGATGGGTCTCCTGAAGGAGGCTCTCCACGAGAGTCACCACTCTGTCCATGGAGGACGCATGGCACTCGGACATATGGCTCATTGCTTTGGTGATCGTCCGCATAGACTCCTCCACCACCAGCACCATGCCAAGCATAGCCTCATGTATCACACCTAGATGCTCCCGCACACCCAGCCGCATTTCCTGCCCCTGCTGCGTAGCAGACGACTCCAGAGGCACATCATCAGGCAATGACTCAGAATATGCCTGGCCCCCTGCAGTCCTCCGACTGCTGGCACCATGGGCACTCTCTGTCTCTGCCAGCTCCTCCAGCGACTGTGAAGTGCCCTCACCGCTGTGGCCTGGGACACTAGCCAGTGTTCGAATTCCCACCGAGGTGCTAGTATCTGCGCTGGTACCTGCCTTGCAGAAATGGTGTGACACTGGTGCGACTTCAGGGCCCTCAGGTGTGAGAGGGGTCCTTTGCTGCTCCTCCTCCTGGCCCTGCTCCACTGATGCTGAAAGGAAGAACAAGGATAGTGGGTCAGTTAATGTGGAGACAATGTCAATGTGCATCCCTGTCCTCCGGATCATTATGCGCTCATCCTTTCATAAGCAATGGTCAAGCCATGTTGCAAAATTAAATCAATCAACATTCAGCACTGCAACGGCTGTAGGGAGAACAATGGTGACCTCGCTGCTGGGTATAAATATCTGGCTGGAGCACCCCAGTCTCACCAACACCAGTGGACCTGGGCACATGGCGTCTTTCCAGATCCAGGGCCTCCTGCTCAAAGCGGCTAAGAATGGCGATCTGCGCCTGGCCGCCACCAGTCCTCGCATGCTCTGCTATGTTATGTGCATTCTTCTCCTGAAAATGAGAGAAGAGCTTTGATGAGTGAAAATTGCACATAGACTCTGTGCACGGCCCACCCTAACCAAAGCGGGACATATCAGGACTCCAGTGCCTCCTCACCCCACTGCTGCCAAACACTCACACAAGGATGCTAGGCCTGCTTCACACCCCGCCAAACCCCTCCTTGGACACATGCTGCCTACATCACATTAGGCACCACACGGTATGTCCTTGCATAGCAAGGAGGCGCAAGCACGTGGAGCGCAGAGGACAGCAGATGGTTCGTTGCCACGCCACCTTGAAGCTCTCCTCCAGGTCATCACCCTGACATGGACATGTCCTGCAGTTCCAGCACTGCGCCTAGGTGCAGCTCCTCCAGATTTCCCCCAAACCAGTCATGTGGGACTCAGTGTAGCACATGCTGCAGGGGAAATACACATCTCTTCATCACCCTCTCAGGCTGACCTCAGCATGGGCAGTATCTGCTGGCCCACCCACCAAAGGACAAATGCCGTCAATGATTCAATGCAGACCCTACACTCAGACTTTGGGGGGTTGGGGGTGGTGCAGCAGGGGGCTAAGCTGCCCTGCTGGATTACGTGACCAATGCTGACATGGTGCTCACCCTGTCAGAGCGCAGCAAGTCGTTGAAGCGCTTGTGACACTGGATCCAAGTGCGCCACACCACATCGCGGGAACTCAGCACCTCCACCACCTCCTCCCAGGCACATTTTGTCATGTGGGGGCCTCCTCCTCCCATCCTGCAGTACCAGCACCGCCCGCTGTGCTGCCACGTCCTCGAGGAGGGCAGCAAGGCAGTCATTGGAAAAATGAGGGGCACACTGGCCCCCCGCCCTACCCTCCAGCTTGGCTTGTCCTGCTGCCCTACCCTGCAGCCTCGCCTGCTCTGCTGGCCTACCCTCCAGACTGGGCTGCTCACCACTTGACATTGTGAGCGGCCTTGCAAAGGCTGCCAGCACTTCTGATAAACAGGCCGCCGGGTCGCCATTGAACCTGGTGGACAATGCGCTCCTGCCGCCGCCCGCCCACTCCTGCCATCCTCGGGAGTCGGGCATTACGCTGGGCGGGCTTTAATTAGTCCGCCCGCGTAAAATGGTGGCACGGACCCGATCGCAGGCAGTGATCTGCTCCCGCTCCGCCTCCCCCACAAGCAGAAAATTCAACCCTTTGTTTATCAGAATCCTTTAAATACATTTTCAAACCCATTACTTAGATATAACCTTGGCCAGAAGTTTTCGTTGAGCGGGCAGGCGCGTGCCCAACACAGTCGAGCGTAAAATAGTGCGTGATGACATCGTGTGAGCATCTCGTGACACCAAGAGGGCTATTAAGCCCATTAATGGTGCAATTAACTGGGGCCTTTCGCTGCCCACCCAGGGCAGGCAGGCGAATTGGCCAGGTGGCCCTTGTGTTTTTCAAGAATCCTTATCCAAGGGTAGGATGAGGTTTCCGTTTTTAAATAAAAAAAATAAAAATCTATGCACAGAATTTCTATAATGTCCACGTTCAGGGGACTGCTTGTGTGGCGTGGACATTTCTTTCCGGATTTAAAAATCTTTATTTGATACTTTTGAAGGCTTCAGCTCCCTTATATAGAGCTCTCTGCCTTCAGGGAACTTTCTGTGAGTGCTCCCCCACACCTGCGCTGACCTCAGCGCTCACCCTCCTTCCACCCCCTACCCAGGCAGCGCTGATCATATCAGCATGCACTTCACACTGGCTGGCCGTCATACAAGTGGCAAGCAATGACCATCTCCAACAAGAGAGACTCTAACCAATAAATGCTGTCTTAGCCAGTGACGTCCACATCCCGGGAAAGAATAAATAAATATACAAGATGCGCCTGTGAAGGAATAAAAAAAAAGTTCTTTCCACATTCATTCTCTGTTCCTCAAACTTGTTTAAATAAACCACATACCTCCTGAAAGACTTATCTTGACTAGTAAATATTCTCCAGTTAGCTGCCTAGCTGAGATTCCTCTTCCAACCAATAACTGAATAACCCCACTTTCTGAGGACTGTGAGGGCATTAAGCCAGAGACCATCACTCAGGAACCTTTATCCTTCAATTTATGAGTTATCATATATTTCAAAGGACAGATTTTAATGTAAAAAAACAACAGCCTTTTGCACTTCTCCTTCATTAAGGCATTCTACTTGTTGTGCATATCCATGACCTTAGCTTCCAACAAAGGATGTTATTGCCTTGAACAATTATCTGTGCTGTTTCCATTATGGATAATGGTGTCACCAATGCCAGGGCATTTTGACTTACCTTTCTGTTCATCTTATCTTTCTTGCTAGATGAACTGTTAATACCTTGAACGGTAGAGCTGCTGAGTTCCATCCGTAACAAATACTTATTAAAGAAGTAACTAGACAATCAAGTGTAATAAAGGTATCAGTTACATTAGCTGGGGCGAGCAACTTAGCAAAGGAATCATTGAAATACAATTGGTATTTCAGCACTCCATCTCCCCTCTAAAGGGAATCAAATTTAATGCATGTACAACAAGCAATGCTACCATAATTTTTTATCTCAATCCTCACCCTTCCCAACGTGATCATTAGGGACTAAACACCAACTCCACACACTAAAGATATCCTCCTTTCTCTGCTGCTGTTATTGTACTAATTCTTATCTGGGGCATGAGTATTGGGAGCAAGGCCAGCATATATTGTCTATCCTTGAGAACTTGGTGGTAAACCATCTTCTTGAACCTCTGCAGTCCATGTGGTGAAGGCACTCCCAATAGACTGTTAGGTAGGTAGCTCCAGGCTTTTGATCCAAACAGAGACCATGAAGAAATAGCAATATATGGCCAAGTTGAGATGGTGTGTACCATGGAGGGGGATTTTAGATTACTATGCTGTCATTTACTTTCTAGCTGGTGGAGGTTTTAGATTTGGGAGAGCTGTCAAAGAAATTCTGAATTATTTGCATCCCATTTGTAGTATATACTGAAGTTATAGTGTGTCAGTGGTGTTAGACTGAGGAGAAAAAGACTCTCTTAGGTTAAGAGGAAAGGAAGAGAGAGAGAGAAAAGCAATCTCTTATTGAGGGGGTTATCAGGAAGGAACTACATTGTATCTAGGAATTGTTTGTAGTGGGGTGGCAGGGAGGTTGAGGCCTTCATTATAAAGCAGTGTGTACTCTGAGCTGGATTTCAATTTGGGGTTGTGAACTGGAGATGGAGTATGTTTTAGGCACGCCTGCTAATATTATCAAAGTTGCATTCAATTAAAGGCCAAGAAGTGGGCCCACCAGAGGGCCAATGGGAGGCCCACCAATAATCAGAGATCAGCAGCCCCTCTGGTCAAGGTGGGAACTGCTGACCTGAAGATGGAGAGAGAGAGGGAGAAGGCCAGATAAAGTTAAATCTATTTTTTTAAAATGCTACAGCTGCCTGGCAATCCTGGAGGGGCTGCCCATCCAGGGGGCAGCCAGTGGCCACAGCTGTGGCCAGGCAGCTGTTATGGGTCAGTGGGGGAAGTCCCTTGTATGATCCATTGCCCCGTTCCCCCCACCTCACTTTTTGCTGTGAGCCCACCACATTGGCCTGAACATGGTGCGGGCTGATGTTGGCCACTTTCATTGTTGACTGAAAATCCCAGTTGGTGCAAGAACAAGTCCTTTATCATCAGTAATTGGCCTGAACTGGCTGCTGCTTGCAAGTAGCAGGCAGCCGATTGGACTCCAAGCGCCCTCATTGTAAATGGCTGGAGTCAGGATCGTAACGTCCAAAGGGCTTGGAGGCTGATGGTGCAAAATTGCACACCTGACCGCCTCTGATCTGGAACCCGCAATAATTTTAAAACCCCAGCCTCTGCCTCAACGTAAGCAATACGTACCATACAAAGTCAGTTTTTATTACAAACGCGTGGATTTTAAAAATAAACAAATGGCTTTACAGTGGAGATTTTGCTTGGAGATGAGGTGATATTTACACATTTGGTGTTTTAATTTGTTGAAAATCCATGCAGGTATTTGAATCACCTGTTAATTTTTGACCATAGGTGTTGTTAATAGTTTTGTGGGAGGGCTTTAGCTACAAGTGCTATATGTCACCCGAATGTACAGACGGCCTTCAACTGGGAAGTGATTTCTTCACCAAGTCTTTTCAAATTAATGCTCTTGTACTGTATAGTGTTGTGTTTTATCCAATTTGTTCCTGCAGCCAGTTCCCAAATCCCCACACAGACTCCTAATAGTTTGTTCCTTTAATCTTCAGCCCAGGCATCTAGTTGGAGCTGTCATTTAACCAGCATGAAACATGAGCCATATTATAATGAATTTCAGAGGGATTATCACAGAGTCTAACGGAAATATGTTAGTTGCATGGTCAAAACTGAGAGAAGAGGTCAAACTATATTCATAAAACTTATTTTAAATGCTAAACAGTATTACGAGCATTGCAAAATTTTCAGTTATTTTAGCCATTAGTTACTAATGTAAACAACTCTTTTCAGAATTCTTGCTTTTGTGTTGTTCTGTCAACAATGACCAATTTCTACTGACTCAAAATTGGAAATGTAGGCATGGACATATTTTGATCATAATGAGATGAAAACAGAAATGTTGGCGCCAAGTGAAGACCACGAGTAAAAAGAAACAAATGGCATTTATATAGTGCCTTCCATGAACCTTAGCTCATCCCAAATCTCATCACAGTGAACGGAGAACTTTTTAAATTCTAGGCCGGGACTTTCCGTGCCCGCCGGTGTCGGGCGTGTTCGGTAGCGTGAGCGGACAATACGGCGCGATCAGTTTCATGACGGCGTGAAACCAGTTTGCAATGGTCCGCTCAGCCCACCAATGGTGGGCCACTTTCTCTGCCATCGGAGGTTGGGAACCTCATTGTAATACATCAGCATAACGTTATAAGGCTAACCCGCCGCAATCACCCCCTTCCCACTGGATCATCCGCCCACGTCGGCAGGAAAACACACTGGTGTAGGACATGTCTTGACAAGTGTGACATGCAGAAGTTGGGACTTGCCCACCAGGGCCTTTCTCACACTGCAGACATCCGAGGAGCAGAGGATGCTGGAGCCCGACAGCAACAGGAACCTAGAGGAACGTCCATGGCATGCTGGGTGGATTCTCATGCATGTGGCTCTGCTACGAAACAGCTCACAGAAGTTGGATACTCACCATTGAAGCTCACAACGGGTGACGGTCGAGAGGGTGAGAGAGGAAGGTCCAGGATCAGCTGAGAGAGGAAGAGGTGTTTGGGGGGGGTGAGGTTGGGAGAGGGAGTGAAGGTGTCAGGATAGGGTGAAATTGGGGGAGGTGAATGAAGGTGTTGGTGGGGAGGGAGAATGGGGAGAGGAGGGGGTAACTGGGGAGAAGACGGCAACTGGGCAACTGGGGAGGTAGGTGTAAGGGGGCGGAAGGCACATGGGAAGGAGTGTGGAGAGGGGAGGGTGTCCAGGGGGAGAAAGGAGTGTGGAGAGGGGAGGGAGAAAGGTTGGGGGCAAAAGTAAGAGTGGAGGAAGAAGCCAGGATGTGAGTAGGAGAAAGGCTGGAGGAAGAGGTGAGGCTGGAGGAAGGAGTCGGAACAGGGGAGGGACTTTGTGGCGGAAGAGGTAAGGGTGGAGGAAGGAGTCAGGAAGGGAGATAGACTAAGTGGGAGGGGGGGTTCCGGGGGCAGGGGGTGGGAGGACATGGAGGGGAAGGAGTTCCAGGGGGAAAGGGGTTTCCAGGATGAAGGAGTTCCAGGGGGGGAAGGGTTGCGAAGGGGGTAAGGGGTGCGAAGGGGGGAAGGGGTACGAAGGGGAGAAGGGGTGCGAAGGGGGGAAGGGGTGCAAAGGGGTGCAAAGTGGGGAAGGAGTGCGAATGGGGAAAGGAGTGCGATGGGGAGATGGGTTGCAAAGGGGGGAAGGGTTGCAAAGGGGAGAAGGGCTGCGAAGGGGGAAGTGGTGCAAAGGGGGGATGGAGTGCGAAAGGGGGAAGGGGTGCAAAAAGGGGAAGGGGTGTGAAGAGCAGAAGGGGTGCAAAGGGGGGAAGGAGTGAGAAGGGGGAAAGGAGTGCGAAGGGGAGAAGGGGTGCAAAGGGGGGAAGGAGTGAGAAGGGGGAAAGGAGTGCGAAGGGGAGAAGGGGTGCAAAGGGGGGAAGGAGTGCGAAAGGGGGAAGGGGTGCGAAAGGGGGAAGGGGTGCGAAAGGGGGAAGGGGTGAGGAGGGGGGTGGATGTGCAGGTGACTGTGCACGGGAGGGGTCGGATAGGTCCATGTCTGCCTTCTGGGGAGTGAACTGAGGATGGGCGTGGTATGGAGGAAGGGTGAGAATGACTGAGGGCAGAGTGAGGCAGTAGGGTGGGAGAGTGAGGGTTCAATGGTAGCGGTAGAAGGGATGGCGAGGGTGGCTGATGGGCACCCAGAGGCAGACACAGACCCTGGGGGTGGGACGGAGGAGGTTGGGGAGCTGAATGTAGATGGGAGTGGGATTTTCAGGAAGGAAGGGAACATACGCGTTCGCCTGGACATCCCCAAAGGAAAAGGGTTAAGGCTGGTAGATAACGGAGGGGAGGTGGGAGGTGATGCAGGGTGTGGGGGGTCAACTGTGATGGGGGAAAGGAAATGGGTGACTGGGGGAGGGTAAAGGATGGGGGAGCGAAAGTAAAACCAAATTAGCGCCATGCTGCCCAAATTGAAAGTGAAACGAGAGTCATAGTGGGCAAGATCAGGTGCTGCATGGGAGTGCAATCAGTGGGTGGGTGGAGATGCAGGTCAGCTCAGATGGACAACTGAAAGCGAACCCCAGGAAGCAGCATTCAAAATGCTCATGGCATTGAGATGAGTGTGAAACATGAAGGGTCTGCGTGCGTAGGAAAGAACTTGTACAAGGCTCTGAAAGGCCCTGCCACACACACAGTTTTCCCTCCAGAATCACTTGTAGGATGGCTGCTCCCTCTACAGTGACTGGTCTTCTGGGCTGCTTATTTCCATCTCTTCACTGGAGGAGGTGTCCTCTTGGTTGCAGATGAGGACATGAATGGAACTGTTGGACTGGCTGGCTAAGGGTGTTGGTCCCTTGGCAGAGCTCCCTGTAAACCAAAATAGGGATAATTAGTGCATGTCAGCAGAGTCAAAAACAGGAGAGAGAGAACTCACAGTTGTGTTGAGGGAGGGATGATGTGGTGCAGGATCCTCAGGTGGGTGTTCACTGCCAGCCTCACTGTCACTGCAGACAGGGTCCACATCCTCACCAGCCAGCATGATGGCACGCTCCTCAAAGTGAGTGAGGGATCTAATGTGGGCCACTCCACCACCTGGACTGGGACCTCTCCCTGCTGAAATGAGCCAGCTTCTCCTGCATGAAAACAGATGGAGAGAGTGTGAGCAGGACACATGGCCCTGTGTGGTGAGTGGAGCCATGAACAGGAATGAGGATGTGAGCTCCAGAGGATATGAGCCTGATGGAGATGTGAGGGTGTGTGTGAGAGTTAGTGGTGTTGCCCCCTGAGGTGTGAGATCTCTGTGGATGTGTGATGGATTGTGAGTGTGTGAGTTGAGAGTGATGAGAAGAGTGAGTTACCCTGGCAGAACGGTTGAGACTATTCATTCTGTAGTTGCACTGGGCGGTTGTCCTCTTCTGCAGGGCATTGGTGCTGACCACCGCTGCCACCACCTCCCAAGACTGGTTGGTAATGCCACGGCCCGTCCTGCGGCCAGCGCGGTGAGCCTCCACGCCATCCAAAAGGCATTCCAGTGATGCATCGCTAAACCTGGGGGCTGCAGTCTTTTCGCCTTTCATGGGCATCTTCCCTGCTGTAGTCATGGCCTGGAAGAACTGAGATGTGTGTGTGCAGCTGGACTTTAAATATGGCGCTGGTGTGATGAGGCGGTGTGGTGATGGCGGGCAGGAAATAATGTGGCGGATTTGGACAATACGGTGTGAAAATCTGCCATCGTGGCCGGCAGGCAAAACGTTGTTTCACCTGCCCGCTATTGCACTTAGTGCAAACCTGGGATGATTCCACCCCCATTCAGCATTTTAAATGTAGTAAAGAGCCAATTTGCGCACAGCAATATCCCACAAAAGGCAATCTGATAATGATTACATCACCTTTTTTTTGGTGATGTCAGTTGAGGGATAAAGTGGCCTGGACACTGGGGAGAGCTCCCCTGCTCTTCTTTGAAGTTGTACCATGGGAACTTTTATATCCACCTCTGGAACCTCAGTTTAACATCTCATCCCTCAGTATTGTCCTAAGGTATTCCTTGACATAGTATAGACTAGGCATAATTAACAGTGTTGCCCAGGTCATATACAAGCACAGCTGCATACTATTCTTTATTACTCTTCTAGTGAGACTGGCACACACGATACCACATCCCCAGTTAGTTTGTGCTGCATGTGATATTAACTAGGAGGTGGACTGAGAGTCTGGTGAATTTGGACTGGTGACTATCTTTAATTTCTGATGGATGGACTGTAATCCATTCTGCCCATATTTGATTTAGGTTGAGCTCCAACTGTAAATGGATGTTGAAGTTCGAAACACCCGAGAAATGGTGGGTGATATATGTCCAAGTCTGGATAGCGTCTGACTTGGTGGAAAACTTACAGGCAAAGCCCATTGTTCCGTTTTCCAGAGCTGAAAATATTTAGCAGCCTGCGTGTGTGTGCTCGCAGAGCCTGTTGTTTATAGATGAAAATTCCCCACAGTGCGTCAAAGGGTTGCTGCCAGCACAGATTTAAATACAGACAGAAAATCAAACAGCATTCAGTGACACTACCTGCACTACACCTGGGTACGTTTGTCATTGTTCGTTATTTTCCCCATGTCTCTCCTTGTTCTTCTGCTTGTATTTTTTTTAAATTAGCCCTTGAACAATGTTTTCCTGTCGCTGTCTTTGCTGTTTGACTTGAGTTCTATTTGTACCAATCACAATATGCCACTATCCGAAGAAGAGCAGGAGAATTCTCCATGGTGTCCTGGCCAATATTTACCTCTCAACCTACATGACTAACAGATTATCTGGTCATTATCTCATTGCTGTTTGTGGAACCTTACTGTGTGCAGATTGGCAGACGTGTCTCCTATAATACAACAATAACTACACTTCAAAAGTCCTTCGCTTGGTATAAGGAGTTTTGGGACATCTTGACATCATGAAAGTTGTTATACGAATGCATGCCTTCCTCTCTTTTTAAATTTCTCTTTCATTTTAGTTATTAATAAAAAAAATGTCCTTTTTTCAGTGATTTTCTCTCGTTTTTTGGGTTTGCTGCGTGTCATATTTCATGGCTGAAAGACAGACAGCCTGCTCCAAGCCATTGCCAAGACTGCTATTTACTAGGTACAATATTCTATTTTGATGGTACAGAGCTTCTTCAAATGAAAGCCATCCTCCCAGTGGGTACTCTCCTTATATTGGATCTCAGCACTCCAGGAAGAACACACAGAAACATATTAAAAACTGTGCATTAACAAATGCATTAATAGTAATGGCTGCAAAAGTGGGAGAGCTGGGAATCAAGCATGCGTACCTCCTCTCCCAATTCCCAGACCTGCAATCCCATCAAGTCAGATTCTTCACTGAGAACAAAGAATTAACCTTGCTAATGGGGAGGCTGGTAGGCTTCCTGGCCCTGAACTGTTGTTCCTCAGTCAAAACTTCCATAATCCGGGTGGCCGGAAACAGAAATTGGGGAAGCTCAGGTTCGACCTACAAAATTCCCATTTTAAGTAGGGCAGATTGCATAATGCATCTGCCCATGTATTGTGACTTGCAAATGAGGGACTTGTGTCATGCAACATAGCTAATAATTGAAAAGCAAGTAGTTTCGCAATGTGGGGGGATAATGAGAAACCATAGATTCAATTGAACCAGATACTGACAAGCCATAGATCCAACTGGGACACTGTACTTGCTATTTTTTTCTGCCCAGCTCCTGTGAGTGTTACATTTACTTCTGTAGTACTTGCCCTATAGCGTTCTGGTGTGAACCCATTTATTGTTATTAAATGGCATGTCCTCTCACTCACTGTAAGTAATTCCAAAGGAGATCTAAGCCCCTCGACATCATCATCTGAAAATATAGCGTTAATTTTCACATGTACGCTAACAACTTTCAGCTCTATTTCACCACTACATCTCTCGACTCCTGTACTGTTGCTAAAGTATCACACTGCTTATCTAACATCCAGTACGAAATAAGCAGAGATTTCCTCTGATTAAATATTGAGGAGATCAAAGTCATTGGCTTCAGTCCTCGCTACAAACTCTGTTCCCTGGCCATCAACTCCATCCCTCTCCCTGGCAATAGTATGAGGCTAAACCAGTCTGTTTGCAACCTTGGTGTCATATTTGGCCCCGAGATGCCCTTCAAACCACATATCCATGCCATAACTAAGACCGTCTATTTCTACACTATAATATCACGACTTCGCCCCTGCCTCAATCCATCAGCCATTATAACATCTGGACTTGACTATTCCAATGCACTTCCGACCAGCCTCCCACATTCTACCCTCTGTAAACCTGAGGTCATCCCAAACTCTGCTGCTGGTGTGCTTACTCGCACCAAGTTCCATTCACCCATCATACCTCTGCTCATTGACCTACATTGGCATAATAGAAGCAAAATATTGCATATGTTGGAAATCTGAAATAAAAACAGAAAGTGCTGGAAAAATTCAGCAGGTCTGGCAGCATCTGTGGAGAGAGAAACAGAGTTAACATTAGTTCAATGTGACTCTTCTTCAGACCCACACTGACTCCTGGTTAAGCAATGCCTCAATTTTAAAATTCTCATCCTTGTTTTCAAATTCCTTCAGTTCGTCACCCCTCCCAATCTCTGTAATCTCCCCCAGCCCCACAGTCCTCTGTGATATCTGTACGCATCTAGTTCTGGCCTCTTGAGCACCCGATTACAATTGCTTCATCATTGATGGTTGTGCCTTCAGCCACCTAGACACTAACATCTCGAATTCCCTCCCTAAAGCTCTCCACATTTCTAGCCCCCTTATGATCCCTTAAGACATTCTTTAAAATCTACCCCTTTGAGCAAGCTTTTGACCCAATTCCCTAATATCACCTTAAGCAGCTTGGTGTCAAATTTTGCTTTATAACGCTCCTGTGAAATGCCCTAGGATACATTAAAGGCACTATATAAAAGGAAGTTGCTGTTGTATTGCGCAAATCAGTGCCCGCTCACATGGCAGCAGTCATGATTCCTCCATTCTGCGCAGTCCACTGTGTCATGTGCATTTGAGCCACCATGACAAACCAGTGGGTGGCTACATCCAGCACTAGATGTCAGACAAACAGTATGACTGAATCAGAGGTCTGTGAAGGGGTTGAGAAATGCGGTGGTCAATTAGAGCTGGATGTCATCCGCATACACTATAAACCTGACATTGTGCTTTCACTATAACCTCCAGTGTCATCATTAATCACCTCTAACCCTTTCCTCTACTTTCAGCATTCCAAAGACTGCTCCCTCTGCCATGCCCTGGTCCATTCCTTAATCATCCCTAACAAGTCCTTCCTTTCCCAGGGCTCCTTTCCATGCAAGCACAGGAGATGCAATACCTACCTTTTGAATTCCAAAGTCCCAAACACTCCTCCCAGCAATTTACTTGTCCTTTTTTCAATTTAGTGTTCTCTAATCACTGGTAACAGTGCAGTTTCCTCTACACTGAGGAGACTAATTGCAGATTGGGTGATCACTTTGCAGAATACCTCCTTTCAGTTCACAAGTGTGACCCTGAGCTTTGGTCCCTGTTATTATAATTTTCCGCTCCACTCCAACTCTGACCTCTCTGTCCTACAGTTCCAACAAAACTCAACATAAGCTTTAGACACAGCATGTTATCTTTCAAGTAGGCACTCAACACTAGTTCTTCACCCTACTCCCCCTTTCCCTATCTTATTACTTGTTTAAAACCTGTTACTTCTCTAACGTTTTTCTGTTATGTTGACAGATCTTCGACCTGAAAGGTTAATTCTGTTTCTCTCTACAAGATGCAACCTGGCCTGCTGAGTTTTTCCAGAATATCCTGGTTTTATTTCAGATTTCCAGCTTCTGCAGTATTTTGTTTTCATGTTAAAGCAGTAATGTCCTGGTTAATAATTATCCCTCAACCAATATAATTAAATAGATTATCTGTTTATCTGGTCATTATCACATTCCTGTGTGTGGGACCTTACTCTACGCAAATCGACTCCTGTGATTTCCTGATTACTATAGCACTTCACTGTACTTAATTGGTTGTAAAGTGCTTCAGCTTCAGGACACCCTGAGGTCATGAAAGGAGCAATATAGATACAAGACTTCCTTTTCTTTTCAAAGGGATCTCACATTGCCTAAACTGGATTTTACTAAAACTTATTGCTTATTAAATTAAAGCATGTAGTTCAGAAGCATTCCTCCTACGTGCTACAGGGAATAAGATTAATTTGTAACAACAGAAAGATGAATTCCTGATAGCAGTAATTTCTGATTTCAGTGAACATTTAATTTTCTTGGCAAATTGAATTTGCTTTTATTAGGAACTGACTGTGTTGAAAATCAAACCAACTCCATAGGGGAGTGATTAAGCAATCTCTGACAAAAGAGTTAAACACATAATTATAAATATGACCTTCTTTTTTTGCATCATCCCAACTCACCAGGGACATTTGATTGTGACATTGGCAGTGAACAAAGGGCTGTACTGAAGCGCTGACCTAAATTAATTTTTTTCAAATGCCAAAACTATAACCTGGATCAACGAGTCAGGAAAGGGACAGGATACACCCTAAAGATTATTGGGCCATGGAGGGTGAGAAAGGCACAAATACCAGACAAGAATAAACTCTTAGTTACAAAGCAGATAAGTTGTTTTTATTCTTCAGCTTGCGAATGCTAGAATTTAACTCCTCAATGACAAATTTGCAAATTACATTTTTCCAGCAGTGTTTGTGATGATTGGTGACACATATCACAGATACTTGACAACATTAAGCATTGCAATATTATTGCATTTTCTGGCAAAATTAACTAATTAAAGATCACTGGAGGTTATTTTAACATATTATCTCACAAAAACGGTTTACACCCTGTATGATTTTCTGCTCCATTGACTTCTATCACCTGATTTTATGATTGGTGATGAAAGTTAAAATTACCCCTTCATTTTCTGTCATATGATACTAAATTCCTAAGCTCCTTCATGAGTATATTTTTATAGTGTTGGACCTCTCCAGGTTGTGCTTGGAAAACCTCATTTCCCTATGTCCTCAAAAAGATTTTTATGCAGCTGTGTTTTGCTGTTGGATGCATTCATGATCAGAGTTAGTAAAAGTAGCTTTCTAAAATAGAAATTTCTTTCTTAACCAGATGTGCCCTAGAATTAAGATACTTTGTAAGGGATCAGCAGTGTGTTTTGTGAGGATATCTGAACTGGTCCAAGTCTCAAACAAAATTTGAGCTAATTAGAACATTTTCACTTGTACTATTTTAAAAATAGTGATGTGCAATTTATAAATAGAAATTTAATTTTTTTAAAATTGTTTTCCAATTGCCCTGTGCCATTTTGTCCACTGTGCCTACTGTTCCTTCTACATGAGTGCTGGCAGTTAGAAGGCAAAGCAGCTTCTTCAAAGGTCTAGTGGGCCAATAATCAATGATTACCTGAGTATTGTTTAAGACACACCCCTGAACTCACAGCTCTACTGGTTTTCTTTAGAATGAGAAGACATGCACTGTAATTATCCCAATAACAGGGAAATGGCAAGCATCAGATCTTGTCCATTGCCTGTTTCAGGCACAAAATAATAATTTCAAACATAAAAATAACACACCAATGCAATGGAATTGTTCACTGGGTATTCTGACTGTGCGATTAGAGTGAAACTCAACAAATAGTTTGTCATGTTGACCAGCCATTTGAGGCTCTGCTGCATGGGGTGAGGGAAATGCAGGGTACCAGCAGTGAGACCGGGTCATCAACTCCTGCCCTCCCAAAAGCACGTGATCCTTCAGAAGTGAAAAGAAATAATTGAGGCAATAAACTAAACAAACTAGATCTGGCAAGTTGGCAGGAAAAAGATCCACAACTGAAAAATTTCAAAATAACATGTCAGAAATATTAAAATGCTTGACTCACTCTTCCTGCAAGCAAGCATGCATCAGCTTGACTCAGTTGGTAGGCCTCTTGCCTGTGAGTCAGAAGGTCAAGCTACATATACAACTCAAGCATATAATCTAGGTTGGTACTTCAGTACAGGACTGAGAGAATGCTTTATCATTTGCGGTACAATCATTTAGAAGAGACTGTAAACCAAGGTGTTGCCACCCTGTTCAGGCAGGTGTAAAATGCCCTACAGTATGATGTGAAGAGGAGGTCTCTCTGACCTGGTGAATATCCTGCCCTAACCATCTCTCTCCCTCACTCTTCAAGCACCATGCCCTTAGAGGGCATTGCTGAACGTGGACTTCCATGTTTATGCTTAGCAGGATGCTGACTGCAGTGTTTTATAATTGCTTCTGGCTGACCAGGAGACTCTCCCGCTTTTACCACCTGCTATAGGCATATTGGAAGGACTTGGAGGTTGATAATCAGCCCATTATGAAGTCCCTGAGTGGGACTTGAACCCAGATCTTCTGGCTCTGATGTAGGGACGCTACTCATTGCACCACAAAACATCTTCCCTAACTATCATCATCAAATAAACAGATTCATTGGCCATTCATCTGTTCTGTTGTTTGTGGAACTTTGCTATGTACAATTGGCTTTAGAATTTGCCTGCACAATAATATAGTAACTGCACTTCTAAAGTAATGAATTCGTTAGAAGGATCCTAAGGCATAGGGTGGCGGCGATTTTCAGGGTCACTGGTAATGCCATACAAATCAGATCAGCTGGTCTTCATTGAGCACAACTCTCTCAGAACCTATTGGCTAACCCAATTTTCCTTAGACACTGCCTCTCAATCATTCCTATAAATGTCTGCCAAGGACACTACACCTTGGGTATTGTGCCACCATACAGCATGAGTTACCCTTTCATGCTATTACTGATCCTGCTTAGTCGATTGCAGCACAAGTGGCCCTCGGAATTCAAAAGGCACAGTATTCAACTTCAATAATGGTTGTAGCTATGCATGGTATCAGATGAGTTGTGACCAAGCAGAGTAGTTTGCAGTAACTGGTACAGTGGCCACTTTGATGCTGTGATTGTACTCTATACACAAATTGGGAACATCATAAGCTGCTGCAAGTTGAATTTAAATACCAATTAAGGTGGCTCACTAAAGCTATCAAATGGTTTCAGCACTGTAATGTTTACAGGGAACATTTTCTTGGCAATTATTTTTCAGGGTGTGAAAATTTTGGGCAATACGTATGCCATGTCCCACTCCTGAAATTACAGACAGACACTTTAATATAAGAAGCCTAGGCAATCAAAATAAACCCAACATTAATTTTCATGCTATTGATTATTTCCGTCTTTTTGATTTTGATGGTTTGGGTAACGTTCATCCACTTATTCTGCTTTGAACAAAATCCTGTTTCTGCATTCTGGATTGTGTTTCCTGCATTTCCTTTTCTGTTTTCTTTAGATCAGTACATGAAGGACAATAGAATAGAAGGATATGTTGATAGGGTTCAGACGAGGTATGGCATAAGGAGCATTGTATGGAACATAACACTGACCAGTTGGGCTGAGTGGTCTCTTTTTCTGTGTAATTTCATGTATGTTGTTTCCTCTAGACTTTACCTATTCTTTTCCTTCGCCTTCTGTGTTCTATTTTCTGTGTTCTAGGTTGTTTTCTGTGTTCCATAAACTGCTTCTCTTGTATTGTTGTCTTTGTTTTGAATTGTTAGTCTGTGTTTAAGCGTTCAGTTCAGTATTAGAGTTTCCGGTTTCCTGCATACTGTTTTCTGAGTCCAAATTGGCCAATCTGTGTAGCACCTGTAACCATAAATAAGCAAACATCACTTGGCTTGCTTTGAGCATACAGTAAGTAAAAGTTAGAAAAGATTTCAGACTCTCAAAAAAAGAAGAAATTGTACATGTACATGCACACATGCCACATAAGGTAGAATGGCACCAAGGAAGGATTTCTGTTTTGCGGAAAGACGAGAGGAGTTGGGATTGTCGTTCCTGGAACAGAAAAAGTTAAGGGAAGATTTAATAAAGGTGTTCAAAATTATGAATGGGTTTTGATAGAGTCAATTTGGAGAAGCAGTTTCCACAGGCTTGAGTGTCAGTAACCAGAGGACACAGATTTAAGGTAATTGGCAAAGGAACCAGAGGTGAGATAAGGAGATTTTTTTTTTACATGAAGGGCTGTTGTGATTGGAAGGCACTACCTGAAAGATTGGTTGAAGCAGATTCAATAGTGTTTTGATTCCCATGGGGTTCCATAAACCAAAAGAATCAAATTCACCGAACAACACCCAAATGAAGAAATTCCCGTACAAGATTTCATTTTTTGTGTAACTTTTACTTTAACACAAATCAGAATCAATATAAATTAAACATGAATTACCAGACAAATCATGGTTGGTATGAACTATAAACCACCCATGGAATAGTAGATACAGCAAAGGCTATCTCACGGAGTCAGTAGGCAGTCCAGTCTGCCTGTACCATCCCAGTCTCAGCCACACAGTGCTTCCAAATACAATTCTAGTCCTTTTCAGTCAAAGGCTTGGCCAATTCTCTGCCGGCAGCAGCTTCAGCCTAAACAGGGTTCTGCCCATGCAACATTTCCTATGTGGCGCACTATTTTCCAGAACCTTCTCAGATCTCAGCTCCAGTCAGTCATGGTAGCGTGGATTGACCAGAACTGCTATGCCTTTGCATGGTTTGGCCAATTCTACATAGGCAGCAGCTTTTAAATGTGCTTTCTGACTCATCTCGCCATCTCTTCCCTTTCTTCTTTGTCTGCCTGCCACACAGCCTTCGTATTTTAACATCCTGTTGGTACTGCTTCCAGGGTAAGCACCACCAATCACATGGGCCAGTATTTCTATTAATCCATAAGTATAATTGATCCCTTTACAAGTGATACAAACTCTTAAAAGTCATTTTTCAATGTTTTTAAGAACAATTACAGATCCCCAAACATTTTAAAATAATTACAAATGTGTCAGGCGGGGATGCCATTGGCTTCCCACTTCCACCCCAATTAATCCGTGGGGGGAAAGCCCTTGGATGGCCTTCCCTTCCCACTGCCCATTGAGGCCCTTAAGTGCCTCTTCTTGTTGCAACTGGTATTAACCCAACAATGGGCAGGGACTTGCCATGTGGTGAGTATGACAAGCAAATCCTTGTAGGATTGCTTTTGGGATCCTGGGGTGTCCTTTGTTCAAGTGCACTGTGTCTGACCGATGGATCCAGCATCAGGAAGGTGGGGGTTGCTGAAAGCTACCCCCTGTCCTGACTGCCTCTGCCCTCTCCCCCTCCTTCCCGCATCACTCACCCGTGCCTGGGTCTCCATTGATCCGAAGCCTCAAGCACAACATGCAATCCAATGGGCAAAATTGCCCCCAATCGGTCAGGTGGAGTGGGGCGGAAGAGAGTGGGGTCATCCAAGTGCTGGCCAGCACTCTCTGGGGTGAGTTAAGGGGCCTTCAGACTTAACCAAGAAATGTTCATAGAACACCCAAGCTAATGCAGACGTCTCTTTCTTTCATCCTGCTGGGGGGCTACATCAAAAGCATGGAGCCTGGTGAACTAGCTGTATGCCTCATGATGTACAGAGTGAAGACAATGGAGAAGAGAGTGACTGCGGCACCTGGCCATGCAGAGGGAAGTGCAGCACCCTCAGGCAGAAGGGGCGGCTGGGGCTCCTACACATGTCGCTGAAGAGCCACAGTAAGCCATCACTGGTCGATGCCCAGCTAGACCCAGGATCTATAGATGCTGTATTTCATTCCTGCAGGTGACCAAGAACCAAAGACTCTGCATATCTAGGGAACTGGCTGTCACATCTGCCAGCTGCTGCACGATTTGGTGCCACCAGGACATGAAGGGCACCCACTGCCCGTGGCCGTGAAAGTAACTGCGTCACTCGATTTTTACACCAGTAGCTCCTTTCAGGCTTCACAGGTGATCTCTATGGGCTTTCACATGCTCCACCCACAAATGCATCCATGAGGTCATGGATGCCATCTTTGCGAGGGCACACAACTTTGTGCATTTTGCCCAGGATCAGGAAAGCCAGGATGCAAGAGCGATTGGATTTGTCCAGATCTTGGGTTTCCCACTGGTGCAGGGTGTGATCTATTGCACTCATGTGGTTCTCAGATCTCCATGGCAACATGCGGTCAACTATATCAATCACAAGGGATTCCATTCGCTGGATGTGCAGCTGGTATGCGATCACCATAAACGCATCCTGCAGGTCTGCGCACAGTTTCCATGAAGTCTCCACGACTCCTACATGCTCAGTTGGTCACAGATCCCTGACATCTTCCAGGATCCACAGAAGCTGCAGGGTCATCTCCTCGGGGACAAGGGCTACCCGCAGAGACTGTGGCTGATGACACCCGTGCGGCGGCCTCAGACTGCAGCAGAGTGAAGGTATAACGAGGCTCATGCTGCAGCTCACAACTTGGTGGAGCAAACCATCGGGATACTGAAAATGAGGTTCCGGTGCCTGGGCCGGTCTGGTGGAGCCCTGCAATGTAGCCCACAGAGGATGCATTGTCGTCACCTGTTGCATCCTTTGCAACCTGGCGCTGCAACAGGGAGAGGAGCTGGCTGAGGAGGAGATGGAGCAGCTGGAGGCCTCCTCCGATGAGGAGAACGTCGATATGGATGAGAGTAGGAGGTCCTTGGAGGCGAGGATGACAATGATGAGGCCATCACACTGGCCAGACGAGGTAGGCGCACTCAGGAAGTGCTCATAGATGCTAGAATTGTGGAGGATGGTGACGACATGCAGTGAGGAGACACCATAGATCCTCACATTGCATCTATGAATATTTGACTCCAGTCTGGCTTCTAGCAGCGCACATACCCTCTGTGATAATGCTCCTGTCATTGTGGCGCAGTCGAGACCTTAATTGCTGGTCAATTGCAGGAGGGTGATGACGACATGCAGTGAGGACACTCCATAGATCTTCATATAGCCTCTGAGAATGTCTGACTCCTGTCTGGCCGAGGACAGCTGACTTGCGCTCTGTGATCAGGGTGATATCGTGGAGACACAGCCATGAAACTTTAAAAGCATCTGATCCTTTGTCCGCCATCAACACCTGACCCCTTCAGGGGCACAGCATCACTGGTCACAGCTGCTGGGGATGGGGCCAGCCCCACCTTAAAGGTGCTGAGAGCACACAGAGAGAATGACAGAACTCTGTGGCGCCTGCCCACAACATTCTGGCAGCAGTAACAAGCACCATCGAGATGCAGGCATCAGTAATGTGTCCAGGGAATGTGAGGCTGGACCATCACACTCAGACCATCAGTCTGAAGGCTGCACAAAGCACAGGGGAGAGGCCCTGGATTGAGACCCCTGCCTTTATCTTGTGCAGAAAGGTTTCACATCTGAGTGACACGAGCACTGCTCATCAGAACAAGGATCCATAGGCAAGGAGACATTCTTGGGAGTTTATTTACAATAGTGAACAGCATGTACAAGTGATTAACACCCATGCCAGGCTGTGCAACTACATCTTCTTAACATTCCTAAACCTGCCGCTACGTCTTGGTGCTCCCCGGACATCCACAGTGGAGGTGGAGGCAGCCTGCTGACTGCTATACCCTGTTTGTGATGATCATGGTGGGCATCATCTGGGGGGCTGAGACCTGTAGAGCCCCAGCCTGCTTTCAGGGTCCTGCTGTGTGGCAGTGGCACCCTCCTCGAGCTGTGGAACTGGAGCTGCTGAGGTCACAGGAAGAGGGGATTCAGATGGGCCGGACACTCACGGAGTCACCTGGGTGGATAGCCCCGTGGTGTGCACCTGCTGATTCTCCTCACTATGGGTGCCCAATGGCCCCTGGCTGACTACTTGAGGAGAAGGGGAAGCTGGAGTGAGATCGAGCTGCCCCACACAACCTCTCGCATACACACTGTTGGAGGCCAACTATGGTGTCAGCGATGGAGTTCAGCCTGCACAGCAGCGCAGGAGAAACGTCCTGCACCAAGGTCTCCATGGCGGCCATCATCCTACCAGTATTGACCTCGGTGCTTTGGCATGCTGGCACTATCACCTCAGCCTGAAGGCGAATGGATTCCCCCATCGTGCCTTTCAATCTGAGGAGTGCAGCGGACATCCCTTCCTGATGTTCCCGAGCTTGTCTTTGCAGCTCCAGCAACTGAGGTATGACTGAGTCCAGAGGCTCGTCACCTGACTTGGACTCAGCAACTTTCTGTCCACCAGCAGTCCTCCGAGTGCCGGACATCTGGGAAGTCCCTGCTGCTGCCTGCTGTGGATCAGATTGTGATCCCATGGCTACTCTAAAGCTAGGTCCCACAGGTGTGTGTCTCTGCACTGGTGGAGGTTGTGATGTGTCTTCAAGGAAGGTGTCTTCAGATTTCTCTTCACAGGTTTCTTCAGGGCTTGATTTTTTAAAAAATTTATTCATTCATGGGATGTGGGCGTTGCTGGTTAGGAAAGCCTTGGAGGCCCTAGGCCATGGACTCGATCGGCTGTTTCCCAGGTGTGCCTGCAGAAGCAGGGAGAGATAATTAGTGCATGGCAGTGGCCTGTGAAAGAGGACACATCACTCACAGCATGGCTGTCTAATGGATGTTGCACTGCTGGATCCTCACTTGGTAGTGCAGCACCGACCTCACCGTCAGCACAGGAACGGTCCAGATCCTCGCCGGCCAGCTGAATTGTTCCATTTTCAAAGTCGTTCAGGACCCTGATTTCAGGCATTTCTCCACCGGTCTGTGACCTCTCCCTCTTGTTGTGTGCCAGCTTGTCCTGCATGAACAGGGATGGAAAGAGTGTAAGCAGGATGCCTGCCAGGTGAGTGGTCCAATGGACAGGATGAAGACAATGACGGTGGGTGTGAGAGAGTGAATGGTGATGTCCCTTGAACTGGTAGTAAGTGAGGGATGTCTGATTGTTTTGCGAGTGTGTGAGTTGAGAGTGATGAGAAGAGCAACTTACCCTGGCAGAACGGAAGAGTTCATTCATCCTCTTGTGGCATTAGGTGGCTGTCCTGTTTTGCAGGGCATTGGCACTGACCACCACTGCCATTGCCTCCCAAGCTGGATTAGTGATGCCGGCTGCCCATCCTACGGCCAGAGCAGGGGTAGAGGGCATCACGGCGGGACTCCACTATGTCCAAAAGGTGTTCGAGGGACGCATCAATGAACCAGGGGCTGCACTTTCCCGAATGCATGGCCACTTTCTTCGCCCACCCAAACCCCCACCCTGAATGCTTGTGCGCAATATTCAACAGCAGGGCTGCCCTTAACCAACCCATCGTGAGTCACCTCAACGGCAGGGCTGCCTTTACTCCCTCACCCCCCACTAGTCACCTCAACAGCAGGGCTGCCCTTACTCCCTCACCCCCCACTAGTCACCTCAACGGCAGGGCTGCCCTTAACCCCGACCCCCCACTAGTCACCTCAACAGCAGGGCTGCCCTTAACCCCGACCCCCGACGCCCCTCAAGCTTGAAGTCCAACAAACGACCCTGGCAAGCGCTGCACAACGTTACTGTGTACTCACCTCTGAGTTCCCCTCAAAGTGCAAGCCGCCAAGTGCACACCTTTCATGTGCTGTTGTGAAACATGTCAGCGTGCTTTCCTGCCGATGTGGACGGACGATCCATCGGCGGCGGTGGGGGGGCCGGGGGGGATGAGTCCGGCGGGCTGGCCTGATGATATACTGATGTATTACAATGAGGTTCCCGACATCCGATGGCGTGAAACATGGCCCGCCAGCGGCGGGCTGAGCAGACGATCGCAAACTGGTCTCTTGCTATCATAAAGCCAATCGCGCCATTTTGTCCGCTCACGCCACCGATCACGCCCGACGCCAGCATGCACGGAAAATTCCGCCCTTTGTGTCCCAACATTTTCCATTCAAAAGCCCTATGTCAATTGTGCCTGTTAATTGTTCCACATTTTCTATGTCCAAGATTTGCCAATCCCCACAGCAGCGGACAAAGTTAAGGGTGAGACGGGAAGATTTTCCTGTCCTGCCAGTGACATTGCCTGCTGCTGGTGGGACTGGAAAATCCTGCCCTGTGTTTTTTTTCGTATTAATTGTGTCCACACATGTTGAACTCTGCCATGTCACATTTTTATTAGGATGAAGGTGACTGCACCTGCTGCTTTAGCTGCACAGTCTGTCCCTCGTGTGGCGTTACAGATCAAATGTCAATGTTCATTTGAAAATTCTTTGCATCTACTATTTTTTCAGTAATAATTAATAATTTCCAAAGGGTTGTAGAAAAATAGAAAAATACACACTCACAACGTGCCCAGTCAATTGCCATTTGTGTATATTAATGCCTTCAATCAAGATTTTACCTGAAGAGCTCAAATGCCTGACCTCCGATTAGATATTTGGACCTCAAAGGAGTTAAGAGAGAGCTTTCGATCACATTTGCACATACTGAGCCTGTGCCATTTGCAAAACATCGCAACATGCAGTTTGTGTATTGACAGGAGCTTAAGGGTGGAAGTGGGCAGGGCAGGGGGGATGGGAGGGCGGAAGTCTCCTCATCCAGTGAAGAGCTGAGATTCTATTTGTTTTTTTTTTCCAAAAGACTTTGAAAACACTGGCGATTGAGTTCTCACAATTTTTATTTTAGGCATGTAATGAGTGTATTTAAATAGATTACAATTGTGCTTTTCTATTCCAGAAAATATGTAGGAATAATAACAGTTGTGAGTTTTTGTTGATGGTTAGAAAAGAAAGAACCTGCATTTCTATAGCACCTTTTGCAACTTTAAGACATCCCAAAGCTTTGTAGCCATGGTCTTTATTGAAGAGCAATTGCTGTTGTGATATGAGGGACAAAGATTTATAGAAAACTGTTTTTCTTAATCATTAATCACGCTTGATTGTATGTTTTTAATGAAAAAATGTCAATCATTTATAAGGTTTTTATCTATAATAATTTAGAAATCGTTTAAACAATGAACTCAATGGAGTAACTTTTGTTTGTGATGAAAATCTGTATAAGTTGGCAAACTTGCTTATAATGTACTCCTGGCACACTACCTGAGTCCTTACCTGGAAACACTGCACCCTAGCCCACAACTTTCTGCCTATTCACTTCAACAAGCGGGAAATTTACACCTAGCCATTTGAAGGCACGAATATGAAGGCAAAAATTGGCTGATGATTGTAAGATTGGTGATGGGGCTGACTGACATGTTGAAGTATGTGGGCTGTGGCAGACTGATAGTTTTAAAGGGTCTAACAACAGTAGAGTCTCATTCTTCCAGACATCATTTCCCACACAAGTCTGTTAAATCTTGCTCCTCACTTCCCCCTAGATTATAGAAAACGTCAATGCTCCAAACCCTTTCCATTCCTACTGTATCTCAGAATCTCCCTCCTGAAACTTCCTTTCCCACTCCTAGGTCCATGATTTCCTGTCGGCGCTCAAAATCCTAGACTACGTTTCCAGTGTTCCTTAATCCTACAACTGTCTCCCAAACCTTAAGTGCTAATTCCCTAATGCCTCTGCTCCTCAGTGTCCCAATTCAGCCCCTGTGATCCTAGGATGTCCCCATCTAGTATTCCAGGAGCTCTGAGAGCCCACTCCTAGTCTTCCAAAGCCTTGGAACCACCCCCTGTCCCCAAGCCCTCACTCAAAGTTCTACATGTTGCTGAGATCCCATCCAGGCTTGCTATTTACCAGGGTTTCCCTCAATGATGATAAATTAGTGCCTCTGGTAATCCTACTTCACCTCATGCCCCTGGTCTTATGACACACGGAACTCAAGGTAAACAATGCAGCACAAGGTCCACTAGCAACAGCGAAAACCTCTGCCTGTAAAATGATTGGACTGAACTCTTTTCAGAGAAGGTGCTTAAAAACAATATTGTCAGTCTGAATTTTATTTTTAGATTTTCGTACAAACCTAGAACAGTAAAAGCAAAATCACTACTCTGGTACCGTAGCTTTAAACAGACACTTTCTTCTGAAAAACTGGTTTAGCAAACATTTTCTTTTTGGAAATGCTGAAATATCACAAGAATCATACATCATTTTGACATCAAATGCAACTTGTGCAATGTTTTGTTCTGATACAGTTTGCTTTATTATGTCATTGGTTTATACGCAAACAAAACAAGCTGGTCAAAATGTTTCAAGAAAACAGTGTCCCTTTAATTTCTGTGCCTGTGTTGCCATAGTATCCAATCTCAGTCACAGCATATCTGAACTCATGCTATATTATTCTTGTTACATTTTGTGTTTACGGAGTTACAACATAAAATTTTCATTCAGTGATGATATGTCTTCCAGAGGCAGTTACGACAAGTGGTGACATGCAGCTGTGAATCTCTTTCTGATTTCTTCCATCAAAATCCAAAAAGCTTTTGAGGCTTGGCCAATTGAAAATTTCAAAGCTGAGAGTTATAGACTTTTGTTAGGCAAGAGTGTTACGGATTATGGAACCTAGGCATGTAGATTAAGTTAAGATACAGATCAGGCATGATCAAATTGAATGGTGGAACAGTCTTGAGGGGCTGAATGGCCCACTCCAATTCTAATTGTGATGTACCTATGTTCCCTAAACTACCATTTACGGGATGTCCAACAGGTAATTATGCTGCTTCAATCTCCCCAGTTTATTGTCAATATTAGATGCATCACTTCTTCTGAATATACTTTAGTCTATATAAAAGACAAAGCAATATATTGGTTTGAGCTAAGTAGAGTTATCACAGTTCAGGAGATTAACCACTGTTCTGTGTCCCTCTTTCAAGGAGAGATTCATACAATAAACACCCAGAGACTCAGAAAAGAAGTTGGATTATTCCCACCTAATAAAGTATCGAAAGAAGCAATAAAAACAGCAAATGCTGGAAAGACTCAGCAGGTCTGGCAGCATCTGTGGAGAGAGAAACAGAGTTAATGTTTCAAGTCGAATATGACTCTTCGTCGGAACTGAAGGGAAGTAAAAACCATGGGCAGAATTTTCTGCCTGCCGGGCGACCCGACCCAATCTCCGGCGGGCAGGGAGCTGATCCCCGCTGGAGAAGAGGGCTCTGCTGCCATTTTAAGTGGGCGGGCCAATTAAGGCCCACCCAGTATGACGTCTGCCCGGAAGCGCTATGCGCTTCCTGTGCAGGCGGGGTGGGGGGGGGTGATTCCCCAAAAGCGAGAGTGCGCTCTTTCACGCATGTGCACGAAAGAGCGCACATCTCTCTGAGGCTATGTGCTGCCTCAGGGTGATCGCTGACAGTTTTAAAAATGTTAAAAATAGAAAAAAAAATCCTTAACATGTTCCCCTCATGTGACATTGTCACATGAGGTGGGACATGTTCATAAATTACACTAAAACTTTATTAAACTTTTAAAATCCCTACATGAAACCTCATCCCGCCGGTGGATGAGGTTTCATGTTTTTTCTATTTCCCGCCAGGGCTCCTGACCTGCCCACCAACCTTAAGGTTGGACGGGCAGGTCCTTTAATTGAAAATTTAAATGGGGCAGGATGACATTGGGGTTCCACCCGACGTCATCCCGCGTCATTTTACGTGTCGGCAAGTGGGCCCCACCCCCTGCTCGCCGACGGCAAAATTCAACCCCACATTTCTGCCTTCCTTCAGTTCTGAAGAAGAGGCATGTTTGAGTCGAAATGATACCTGTTTCTCTCTCCACAGATGCTGCTGGGATTTTTCAGCACTTTCTGTTTTTATTTCAGATTTCCAGCATCCAAAATATTTTGCTTTTATTATTTGGAGAAGCATTTTGTTTTTTAAAAACCTATCCCTAAAGTTAAACCACCCAGTCCCCCACAAATTACTTTAATATGGCATTGCTAAACAGAGTTCATCTTGCTCTTGTGCCTCACTTTTTTTTTTGTTGCGTGGTCAGGGTCTAGAAGGGGCATTTGGGGATTGTCTATTCTCCCAAAGCGTGCAGCTCGAGTCTGTAGTTTCTCAAAACCATTACTCTTTGTTTACAGCAAGTACTTACACATTTTGACCTGCACACAAGGTCCAAAAAAAATCCCTTTACTCAACATCTCCCCCCAAGTCTTTATCCCTTATCATATTTACATTCTCCTACACCTCAGGGCTTATCAGGGCTCACGGTGGCTCTTCAGCAGCGTGTGAGGGAGCCCCAGCTGCCCCTTCTTCCTGAGGGGGCTGCTCATCCCTCTGCCCAGCCAGGCGCTTTCATCGCTCTCTTCTCCATTGTCTTCACTCTCTGTAAGCCATGTGGCATACAGCTAGGTCACCAGTCTCCACGCTCCTGATGTACTCCTCCTGTAGGATGAACGAGACAGATGCATAGATTAGCATGGGTGTTCTAAGAACCTCTCCTGATTAAGTCTGAAGGCCCCATATGCATCAAGACAATGCTGGCCACCACTTGGATGGCCAGTGTTTAGTGCGTTGCATGATTGCCCAAAACCCCACCTACCTCTGCCCCACTCCACCTGTCCAATTGGCAGCAGCTTTGCCCATTGGACTGCATGCTGTGCTCTCAGCTCAGGTGTAGGCATTCTCCTAACTCACATTGCAAGGCTGCACTGTTAGCTTGAACCATGGGGGATACTGGTCCAAACTTGAATGAAAACATTGCAAGGGGCTATGAGCGCCTCCACCAGTGACTGCCCCATGGCCAGATTTCACAAGGAGTTTGTACAACATGCCCAGTCGTCCAACTGTTCTGCAGTCCACTAAAACACTCATTATTTTGCAGTCTGTTCCGAAGGGGTGAAAAGCTCTGGAGCATTTGGTGGCACCTTCAGGCCTATGAGTTGCTTGACTGGGCAGATAAGCTAGAGGCCCGACTCCAAGCATGTCAATGTGGCTGCGCCTGAACTGTCTCAGCTGTGGAGAAATGGTCACTTTATACAAGGTTTCCCTAATGAATGGCTGCTTCCCTGCACCTCCCCACCGCACATGTTTGTGCACTGCCATCAACCGCAGTGTAGCCCTTGCCCCCCTCAAGTCACCTCAGCTGAAGCGCTGCCCTTGCCCTGGCACGGCTCTGTAAGCCAGCTGGGAAAATATGACTTGTCTGTGCCCTCGTCTGAATGCATGGCGCCTCAACCTTGAGATCCAACAGGCGACCCTTGCAAGTGCTGCACAACATTACTGTGCACTCACCTCCGAGTTCCCCTTGAAGTGCAGCTCGACAGGTGCACGCCTTATAAATGCTGTTGTGAAACAAAAACAGAGAAAGTTCGAAAAACTCAGCAAGTCTAACAGCATCTGTGGAGAGAAAAACAGAGTTAATGTTTTCGATTCCATATGACTCTTCTTCACTTGTGTTTTGAAACTCATTGGTGTGCAATCACTCCGATGCGCTTGGATGATCCAGTGTGGGGGCATGATTCTGTTAAACTGGGCTTATAATGATGTTATAGTAATTATGGTTTTATTTAGCATGTAATGTACCTTTAAGAATAATGCTTGTTAGGTAAGATCACATGATCTGTAGTAACCAATAGGAGAATAGTGCGGGCTACCTTAGAAGTCAATGTAGAGTTAGAGTTGGAGTTGAAAGCACATGTTGTACGCATAGTTGCTGCTGAATATATTATAAATAAACTTAATGTTTCCACCCAAGAAGTGTCTGCAGAACAACTCTATCATTAATAGTACAACTCGGCCACCTTACAACAAACTGGCGACAAGGATAAAACAGGATTGAACAGAAGAAATCAAGTTAAAAAGAAATCGGCACTGTACCTCGCCAAGTGATTGTAAGTAGCAAGCTCCATTAGAATTGCAGAAGTTATCCTCTCTCAAAATGCCACAATTTGGGAGAATTGATCCTTTTGAATCAGCCTCAGATGATTGGTCTCAATACATAGAACGCCTCACGTTCTTTTTTTCAAGTGAACAAGATTACGGGGGAAGAGAAGAGGCAGGTGATCCTCTCGAGTACTTGTCTGATTCGAAGTTTGACAGCACCCCAGATTCGAAGCATTTCGATGAATTGGTAGACCTCGTGAAGGGTCACGTTCAACCCAAGCCCTCAGTCAAGATGCTGAGGTTTAGATTTAATTCACAAAATACAGCCCTGCATGAGACAATTGCATGCTATGTGGCAAATTTGAAGCAGTTAACGGGACATTGTGAGTTCAGAATAACTCTGAATGAGATTGTTTAGTGTGTGGTGTGAAAGAGGACACTATTTTGAAAAGATCATTGTCCGAAGTGAATCTGGATTTCAAGAAGGCGCTCGAGATAGCGCTGGCCATGGAAAACACAGTAAGAGATTCAAAAGCAATACAGGGAGCACAAAATGGCACCATCCTGCACATCGGGCAGGAAACCCCATCGAAAGTGACACGAAGAAGCGAGACTCTGCTGAGAAGCAGGAAACAGCCCCCTCTAGCCAAAGAATAAAGAAAAGTAACTTATCAGCAAAATCGAAGAATAATTTTCAATAGAGGTGGAAACAATCAGTCTTTTAGCGATTGGCAGTTTAAAAAAATCGAATGCTACTATTGTCACAGAAATGGACATATAATGAGGCAATGCAAGGAAAGATTCAAGCAGGCTTGTAAACAAAAGAAGAAGCCCAATGAAATCTACAATGTAGAAGAGCCTGAAACAACAAATTCAGACATTTACTTGTTGTTTAATCTGAAATTAGGAAAGACAGAACCAATATTTGTCACAGTGAAAATAAATGGCAAACCTATTAGAATGGAAGCGGACATGGGACCTTCCACTACAGTAATTGAGGAACATACATTCAGATATTTGAATAATGGTGAATATCAATTAAGTTGCGAAGAAACAGCCACCAAACTAAAAACATAAATGGGTGAAGACATTCAAGTAAAAGGCATAAGCAGAGTAACTCTCCATTATGGAAGCCAATTGGCAAAGCAACCAGTGTTGGTATTGAGAGGCAGAGGATCAAGCCTTCTAGGGCGAAATTGGCTACGGGAAATCAACCTTGAGTGGCCCTGAGATTCCAAAAGGAAGCTGGAACTGTTCCTGTTTGAAAAAGGAGTGTGTAAGGCCTCAACAACCTGAAGAAATGCAGGCTGTCTTAAGCCAAAACTTGGAAGAACAGCAGAAGAAACTCAAAGAGACCCTGCTTAGTGAGAGTTCGAGATGAAGTGAGCAACCTTTGAAGGGAAAAAGAAAACCTGTTGAAAGACCTTCACACACTACAAGGTTCCCTCAGGTCAAAGTTTGAAGAGAAACAAAAAGAATTCAGCACTTCTCCGATCAAACTGAAGAATCAGTTGACAGAGAAGACACAACAATGTTCAATTTTCTAGGAGGCAGCAAACAAATACAAAATGGGATGGAATAACTGAAGAATCAGCTAAATTAAGCCAAAGAGGCTTTGGAAACAAAAGTCGCAGAATTTCCCAAGAAGCAGACAAATAATGAAATTTTGGGAGACTCAGCCACTGAGCTCAGACAAGCTGAGCTTGCATCCGAGAGAACTCTGGCCAATAGCGAATCAAAAAGAAGGTCGAGATTGAAGTCTGTACTTAAAAAAAGAAAAGTGCATGTTCCAAGCGAGGGGGGTAATCTATTTGGGTCACTGGGTAGATTCAAAGGCCTCCACCCGGTTGAGGAGAAAGTGAGAGCCATAAGAGCCAAAGAACACCTCAGAGTTCAAATCATTCCTAGGAGTGATCAACTATTAAGGGCAGTTCTTACCCAATTTGTCTACAGTGCTGGCCCCTCTGCATTCTCTACTCAAAAAGAACCAATGTTCGTCTTGGGAGGCGCCCCAGAAAGAAGCTTTCATAAAGGTGAAACAATTGTTGCACTCGCCCAATCTATTAATGCATTATGACCAGACGAAAGAATTGGTGCTGAAATGTGATGCATCTCCCTATGGAGTGGGAGCAGTGCTCTCTCATTGGATTGATGGCGGCACACAACGGCCAATAGGTTACGCATCAAGAACGCTCATCACAGCGGAAAAGGGATACTCGCAGATGGAAAAAGAAGGCCTGTCCATCATCTTTGGTGTCAAGAAATTTCACCAGTACATACATGGCTGTCATTTTACAATTGTTTCAGACCACAAACCATTGCTAGGATTGTTTAATGAGGACAAGGCAATACCACCCACAGCCTCAGCAAGAATACAACAATTGGCCTTAATTCTGGCAGCATACGAATACACTTTCGTACATGGGCCTGGCAATCAAATCACAAACACCGATGCCCTTAGTCATTTGCCTTTGCAAGAAAATGGTGAGCACGTCCCAGTTCCCCAGGAACTTGCTTAGTTGTTTAATTTCTTAGATTCCTCGCCGGTATGTGCTTAACAGATCAGAGGCTGGACAAGTCGCGACCCAGTCCTATCTCAGGTATGAGAACAAGTGCTACATGGTTGGTCACAGGAGCCCGTATGTGACGAAATGAAACCGTACTTCAACAGAAGACATGCAATAATCAGCCAGGATGACATCTTATTGTGGGGAGCATGAGTCATAGTTCCTCTAAAGGGAAGGGAGCCACTTTTAAATGAACTACGCAGTGCCCATCCAGGAATTTCCCGAATGAAGACCATAGCACCCAGCTATCTATGGTGGCCTGGAATGGATGGCGAAATAGATAGTTTAGTAAAGCACTGTGTGCAATGTCAGCAACTGCAAAAGTTGCCAATTGCAGCACCGTTACACCCATGGGAGTGGCCGGGTAGACTCTGGGTGCAGTTACACATTGACTACGTTAGGCCTTTCCTGGGAACAATGTTTC
Source organism: Cetorhinus maximus (assembly GCF_964194155.1). Lineage (NCBI taxonomy): Eukaryota > Metazoa > Chordata > Chondrichthyes > Lamniformes > Cetorhinidae > Cetorhinus > Cetorhinus maximus. Next base: position 171,400,011 of record NC_135881.1, on the reverse strand, counting down.
TGCTCATCGTCGATGCCCATTTAAGATGGTTGGACGTAAATGAGATGAAGTCACCAATGTCAAGTGCTACAATTGAGAAACTACGTCAGAGTTTTGCCATTCACGGGCTACCAGAGGTAGTTGTTTCCGATAACGGCACGGAATTTACGAGTGCCGAGTTTCAATGGTTTATCAGCCTCAACGGTATCACTCATGTGAAAACTTCACTATACCACCCTTTCTCAAATGGACTGGCCGAAAGGGTGGTTCAAACGTTCAAGGCAGGCATGAAAAAGCTAATTGGTGATTCCTTGGCAACCAAACTAGCACATTTTCTTTTTCATTACAGGACTACACCTCACAAAACAACAGGTGCCACACCTGTGGAGTTATTGTTCAAACGCCATCTCAGGATGAGATTGAGCTTAATAATGCCAAATTTAGAGGGGAAGGTGGAAAGGAGTCAGGGAAGCCAGAAAACTAGACATGACTGGCATAGTCATGAGAGGAAATTTACTGTGGGAGAGCTGGTATACATGAAGAACTTCGGGGAGGGACCAAAGTGGTTACCGGGTGAAATAAGTGTGGTGACTGGACCTCTGTCTTACCACATGGAGGTGGAAGGCCGGATCATCTGTAAACATGTGGACTCTTTAAGGAAGAGAGAGACAAATTGCCAAGATTTGGTCCCAGCAGTGATCATGACCGGGTCTGCGCTTCCTGCTGAGGATACTCAGCTCAGGACTGACATATCTGCTGTATCTGTAAAAGTTGAGGATAGAGAATTGCAAGTGCCCATCGAAGAACCTGATGTTCAGGCAACTCGGAAAAGGAGGTTCCTGACAAAGAATCTGAAATTGTGGAGTTGCGACGTTCCACATGTACCAGGAAACCACCTGAAAATCTGAACTTGTAAATTCCTTGCCCAGTGTAACTATTATGTTGTCTTGAAAAATATGCACTTGTAAATATAATATGTATGGCCGAGTTAAAGGGAGAGGAATGTAGTAATTATGGTTTTATTTAGTGTGTAATGTAACTTTAAGAATAATACATGCTGGGTAAGATCACATTCTGTGTAGTAACCAATAGAAGAGTTGCACGGGCTACCTCAGCAGTCAGTGTAGAGTTAGAGTTGGAGTTGAAAGCACACGTGTAGTTGCAGCTGAGTACATTGTAAATAAACTTAAAGTTTCCAACCTAGAAGTGCAGAACAACTCTATCATTAATAGTACAACTCAGCCACCTTACAACAGATATGAGGATGTATTACAATGAAGTTCCCAACATCCGGCGGCGGGAATCACAGCCTGCCATTGATGAGAAGACCGGACGATTACAAACATGTTTCATGACGGCATAAAACCAATTTTTGGCTTTCCTGCCATATTATCTGCTCACACCCGCCATGACACCCGATGCCAACTGGAGTGGACAACTCCGCCCACTGGCTCACAAGACAAAAAATGTACATCCCAGGCTAAAAAGTGTTAAGTACACACATCTTAAAGAGCATCAGGGAACATTCCTGAATTAAATGGGTCTTTTGAAAGAAAGTAATTTTCTTAACTTATCAAGATGGATGTCTCAAATTAATCGAACAGCAATCCAGGAACTAGAAAGCAGCATGTGGCTCACCAATCTCAGAACACCACCATATTTGGCAAAGAAACCACAATTATAAGAAGTCATAAGGTGGGGCAACCATGTTTGTCCCTTTTAGTCCGTAAATGCTGTCTACAGAAAGGGAGACATAGGAAAAAGACAGTAACATCTATGCCTGAGACAGATCTGAAAGCTACAACATCTTACGCTCTCCAAGCCTGTGCCATTTTGAGTCCACTAAAACAGCAAATTGTCCTCCTGGTAAAGATAATACAAGAAACTTACATTGTGACCTACAGAAAGTCCATTACTTCAAGAAAGCCCTGCAAGCAATTTTGATACATGACTTTGGCCGCTAAATTCACCTAAATTGCACTTCAAGTGTGAAAAAGACCTTCCATCAGGCCGACGACGTACCCTCTCCAAAACAAGGCAAGCACCTGAATTACAAACTATTTCTTTTTTTTAATCTAACCCGTAAAAGTGCACTATTCTTTTCAACTGTACCTTCCTTGGGTATGTTTGTGTGTATGATAATGTGAGTGGGTGAAATACAGTTAGATTTCACGGTGATCCTTCAATAATCATTCATCTTTCTTTATTTAAGCCCAAAAGGGCTTGCTGATGGTTATTCGAAACATCCACATACTCAGGGGTTAAAAAGTGCATATACATCTTCCTCTCAGTAAACTCACTAAGTTGGAAAGGGGACAGGGATCTCAGTAGTTCCTTCACTCTCTCCGTAACATCTGTGTTGTCCCCAGTGTGTGCTATCCTGATGTCATACAGTCTGACTGGCTGATGCAACTCCAAGATACCTAATTTGGACCAGACTGGTCCAGGTAATGAATTTGTCAATCACTCAGCAAACAGCAAGTGTGAAGCTGCAAGATGGGCCCTGTGCATGTTCCTTAGAGGGCCAGGCACCCAAATTGGAGGTACGGCCATTTTTAAGAAATCCTACCATTGCAAACTGTCTGGAAGTGCTTTGGAGTGTTTTTGGAGGTGATGTGATGAGTTCCTGGATTCGTCAAAGAGTTACTGTATCCTCACAGAGATGGCAGAGGAGTAGGTGACCTATCCACACAAAGGGTGGAATCATCCCAGATTTGCACAAAGTCTGGTAGCAGGTGGGAATGAAGTCATTTTACCCGCTGGCCACAATGGCGGGTTTTCGCATCGTATCATCCCATCCTCGCCTTATTAATTATGCAGCCATAGGAAACACGTCGTCTCACTGGTGTGCAGCTTCCAATTCGCCTGCTACACGGTTACCTCGCAAGCAGGGCACCACATTTAAACTGCAGCCGCACGCACACTTCTCAATGCATGCAGCCCAGAACTGCTCCAGTGAAGACGTGGCCCCAAAAGCCAAGAAGATTGCAGTCGCTCAATTCAGTGACACATCCCTGGGACGCCTGCTGGATGCTGTGGAGGCCTGCTGGCATGTCCTCTACCCTCACTCTGGCTGCAGGAGGCCCATCAGTCTCACCACTCCAACTTGGCAGGAGGTGGCAGAGGTGGTCAGTGCCAATGCTGCACACAAGAGGTTAGCTGTCCAGTGCAGAAAACAGATGAATGATCTCATCTGTGCCAGCAGGGTAAGGCAACCATCTTATCACTCTAAACTCACACACTCACAAGACCATCACTGGCATCTCAATCACTGCCAGCTCAGGGACATCACCACTCACTCTCTCACACACATACCCTCACATCTCCATCTGGCCTCATCTCCTCCGGAGACTAACTCTTCAGCAACTCACCATTTACACAGGTCAATATGTGCCCCTACACATACTCTAGGTTACCCTCCTAACCCAGTACAGCCCTCGCCCTGCAACCTCTTCCCTTGCCTGAGGCCACTTCTTCCCCTTCCCCAAGCAAGCCCTAGCCCTGCAAGCTTTGAAAAGCCACCCTTGCCTTATGGCTGGTCTGGTAGGTAGGGACCTGCCCAGGAGCCCCCCTAAAAGTGATATGGTGCTTCCTGTGAAGCCTGGTGCTGATGACTGCGAGTGCTGCCTGAAGCAAGGTAGGCAAACAAACCTCGAAGTCCCGAGCGAAGTGTAGCTCACCAGGTGCACGTTGCTTATGTACAGTTGTGAAACACGTCGGCGTGCAATCACACCAAGGTGCCCAGATGATCGAGCATAGGGGGGGTGCTTCTGGTGAGCAGGGCTTATAATTAGATACTAAAGTATTGAAATTAGGTTCCTGACGTGCAGCGGTGGGAAACGCGGCCTGCCATTGATGGGTGAAGTGGACAATCACAAACTGGTTTCACGATGGCATGAAACTGATTTTTGGCCTTCTCACCACATAAATCCTCCCTGCCCGCCTTGATGCCCTCGCCAACAGCCCCGGAAAATTTTGGCCAAAGGCTGCGGCAGGTACGGGAGCAGCAGCGGCAATGCCTCTGGGCAATGGCACAGACCCTACAGAAAGGAAAACCTCTGCGTGATGCCCTCTGCCAAGTCAGAGCTGGTCTCTTCCATGCTCTTTGATAGCATCTCAGTTCTCATACCCATCAGTGTTCACCAGTATGCCACCCCCTTGTATCTTCATCTTAGTGCTCTGCAGCAGAACTTGTCTGCGACCTCGGCCTCTGGTGAGCTAGCAAACAAGCCATCCTATATCTCTGACCTAGTTACAGCCCACTTGTGCTCCCATGACTCACCACCCACATGCGATCAAAAATCAATATTAACTTCCAAGATATGTGTAGTGCCAATAGCTGAACTGGTGGCTGCAAGCATCAAATCAACTAACGGAGCCTCTTTGTTAGTGCTGTGCTGTTGCTTTTTCTCTTCAACCTTGGGCTGCTATGGTTGGACAGGTGCCAGTTCTTAGGTTTCTTAGAAAGAAACTCAGAAAGGAAAGATTGGTGAGAGGGAAGGCAGAAGACCCATGGTCACACCATCAGCAGCTTGTTCACCATGCAGATAGCAGGATGAGGGTGTGCTGGGAATTGAGAAGGGGCATAAAGTAGGAACATACTATCATCCTCAATGTTCTCAGCACCAAGGTGACACAGACTCCATCGCTGCTGACCGCTGAGGGCTATCTCTTACCTAGGGCTCAGGGGATGCAGACGTCCTTGTCCCTAAGCTGATCTGCTCTGCTTCCTTCTATTGTCTACCATCTTTTCCTGCAAGAGAGAGAGGAGAATGTCAGTAACTGTGCAGCACTGTGATTAGGTGATGTGCCTTCACAACTGAATGGCTGAAGGTAGGTCGAGGGAATGAGAGGTAGGTGTGAGATTGGCAGCTATTAGGGGTGTGAAAGTATGATGGAGTGCCTGAACCTTAGGCATGAGTCCTGGGCAGCAGAGACTAATGCTGCTGAGGGGATGATGGGGGTGCAGTGCACTGAACAGCATGAGATGTTGGTGTCATGGTGGGTAGGAAATGTCATGTGAAGATACATTCATCGTGTTCACCATCTGCATGAGGCCATTAGACATTTTCTGGCACTGTTGCCTGGTCCTTGGGTCCAGACTCCACGAGTTGATATCCCTGACTATCTGCTCCTATTCCCTTCTGAGGGTGGTCCTTGAGGCCCTCCTGGTCCCTTGTGGAAGATTTTTTGTTTATTTATTTGTTCATGGAATGCAGGCATCACAGGCTAGACTACTATGTATTGTCCATCCCGAATTGCCCTTGAGAAGGTGGTAGTGAACCTACTTCATGAACTGCTGCAGTCCATTTGGTGTAGGTACAGCCACAGTGCTGTTAGGGAGTGAGTTCCAGGATTTTGACCCAGCAACAGTGAAGGAACAGCAATCTAGTTCCACATCAGGATGGTGAGTGGCTTGGAGGGGAACTTGAAGGTGGTGCTGTTCCCATGCAACAACTGCTCTTGTACTTCTAGGTGGTAGAGTTCATGAATTTGCAAGGTGCTTTAAAGGAACCTTGGTGAGTTATTGCACTTCATCTTGTAGATGGTACACATTGCTGCTTTTGTGCGTCTTTGGTGAAGGGAGTGTATGTTTAAGGTGGTGGATGGGTGCCAAAGAAGCGGGCTGCTTTTCCCTAGTTGGTGTCCGGTTTCTTGATGTTGGAGCTGCACTCATGCAAGCAAGTGAAGAGTATTCTATCACACTGCTAACTTGAGCCTTGTAGATGGCGGACAGTCTTTGGGGAGTCAGGAGCTGAATTGCCCACTGCAGGATTCCCAGCTTCTGACCTGCTCTTGTAGCCACAGTAATTATATGGTTAGTCCAGTTCAGTTTCTGGTCAATGGCAACCGCCAGGATGTTGATAGTGAGGGATTCAGCAATGGTAATGCCAGTGAATGTTAAGAGAAGATAGCTAGATTCTCTCTTGTTGGAAATGGTCATTGCCTGACACTTGTGAGGTGCAAATATTACTTGCCACTTATCATCCCAAGCCTGAATATTGTCCAGGTCTTGCTGCATATGTACACAGACTGCTTCAGTATCCGAGGAGTCACGAATGGTGCTGAACATTGTGCAATCATCAGAGAACATCCCCACTTCTGACCTTATGATGGGGGGGAAGGTCATTGATGAAGCAGCTCAAGATAGTTGGGCCTAGGACACTACCCTGAGGAACTCCTGCAATAATGTCCTGGGCTGAGGTGATTGACCTCCAACAACCACAACCATCTTCCTTTGTGCTAGGTAGGACTCCAACCAGAGGAGAACTTTCCCCCTGATTCCCATTGACTTCAGTTTCACTAGGGCTCCTTGCTACCACCACTCTAACAAATGCTGCCTTGATGTTAAGGGCAGTCACTCTCACCTCACCTCTGGAGTTCAGCTCTTTTGTCCATGTTTGAACCAAGGCTGCAATAAAGTCAGGAGCTGAGTGGCCCTGGAGGGACCCAGACTGAGCATCAGTGAGCAGGTTATTGCTGTGTAAACGCCGCCTGATAGCACTGTCGACAGCACCTTCCATCACTTTGCTAATGATCAAGAGTAGACTGATGTGTTGGTAATTGGCTAGGTTGGATTTGTCCTGGTTTTTGTGGACAAGAGATGGGCTCTGTCACTTGGAACCGTTTCTCTCTTGGTGTTCCATTTTCCATCTTTCAAATGCCAGCAACATTATTGAGTGCGACTGCCCTTTAAGAGCGACAGTCTGCCTTTAAGAAGAACAGACAGGCTATACCACGTCAAAAACAAAAATACCTGGAAAAACTCAGCAAGTCTGGCAGCATCTGTGGAGAGGAACACAGTTAACGTTTCGAGTCCGAATGACCCTTCAACAGAACTAAGTAAAAATAGGAGAGAGGTGAAAAATAAGCTGGTTTAAGGGGGGCTTGGGACACGCTTATATTTCACCTCTCTTCTATTTTTACTTAGTTCTGTTGAAGGGTCATTCGGACTCGAAACGTTAACTGTGTTCCTCTCCGCAGATGCTGCCAGACCTGCTGAGTTTTTCCAGGTATTTTTGTTTTTGTTTTGGATTTCCAGCATCCGCAGATTTTTGTTTTTATTTTAGGCTATACCACGTGATCTCCAAACAATGCTGTTTGGTCCCCTGTTGAAGACAAAGGCAGCTGGCAGTGTGAAGAAGATGCCAGCAACACAGAACCTGCTTGGACACACACTATCAGGTAAATGAGGTGGGAGCACTGCGTTTGTCTGCTTCTCATCATCAACAGAACTAGATTGGGAACTTGCAATTCCTTACAGCCAAAAATGGGGAAAACAAATTTTTAACCTATAGAATCATAGATAATAGGGCAAGGTTATTTGCCCCATCATTCATGTGCCAGCTCTCTGAAACAGCCACTGATTAATTCCACTCCCTGCTCTTTTATCATAATAATTCATTATTTGGACTAATCTGACTGTGTAGCTTTAAGTGACTGAAGCTAATATTATAATGTGGGGAGGCAAAAGAGAGAGAACTGGTTTCTGCAACAAGTTTAGAAAAGGTAGATGCCACAATGCTGAAATTGAGTTAATTGTGAATGAGGCAACTGGAATCTTACAAATCTCCCAAAGCCTAAAAGCATGAAGGATTTATAGTGACCTGAGATGGTATTCTCACAAATGTACTGAAATGTATTTTCTGCCTGCCAAGATCTTGCAAACACATCCCCAGGATATCAAAAAGACAGGATAAGTGACATATGTATGATTATACTTTTGGCATTAAACATCTGATAGAAAGTCATGAAATGAATTAGATATGTAAAGGCATTGCGGTAGATCTTAACTTTGTGTGATAGTTTAAAATGTGTGATCGTGAATTGGCAGCCCACCTTACTTCACTGGAAATAAAAATCAGGAGAGATGTAAAACGTCATACCAACTCACTTTCATCCAATTTACATTATTACACAAAGTCAAGATCAATCCCATTATGATTTGATGTATGAATCACTCCTGTGCAGAGTCAAAAGCAACTAGTATCCTGGCAACAAAAACAGAAAATGCTGGAAAAACTCAGCAGGTCTAGCAGCATCTGTGGAGAGAGAAACAGGGTTAACGTTTCGAGTCCGTAAGACCCTTCTTCAGAGCTGAAGAGAAGTGGAAATGTGATGAAATTTATACTGTTAAAGGGGGGGTGGGGCAGGTGGAGCTGGATAGAAGGCCAGCGATAGGTGGGGGCAAAGGAGAGATTGACCAAGATGTCATGAACTAAAGGACAAAGGGAATGTTAATGGTCGTAGTTAGTGCTAAAAAAGGTGCTGATAGTGGCATAAAGGTAATAAAGCAGAATGTGATAATTACAGAACAAGGGTAGGATTGTGTGAAAGCACATCATGGAACAGGTAACAGATAGCCCTGTAGGGGATGGATTGGGGGAGGCGATGTTGGTGGAGGAAAAAAGGATAGAAAATGGGATAGGAGGGGGGATAAAAAAGGGATAAAACTATGGATAAATGAATAAAAATAAAAATAAGTGGATAAAAAATAAAAATGAATGTAGAGAAAAGGGGATGAAGAAGGGGGTGAGGATGGAGGAGAGAGTTCATGGTCTGAAGTTGTTGAACTCAACGTTAAGTCCGGAAGGCTGTAAAGCGCCTAATTGGAAGATGAGGTGCTGTTCCTCCAGTTTGTGTTGGGCTTCACTGGAACATTGCAGCAGGCCAAGGACGGACATGTGGGCATGAGAGCAGGATGGTGTGTTGAAATGGCAAGCGACAGGGAGGTCCAGGTCATGCTTGCGGACAGACCGGAGGTGTTCCGCAAAGCGGTCACCAATCTGCGTTTGGTCTCCCCGATGTAGAGGAGATCACATTTGGAGCAGCGGATGCAGTAGACCAAATTGAAGGAGGTGCAAGTGAAGCACTGCTTCACCTGAAACGCATGTTTGGGCCCTTGGACAGTGAGGAGGGAGGGGATAAAGCAGCAGGTCTTATACCTTCTGCGATTGCATGGGAAGGTGCCATCGGAAGGAGATGAGGTGTTTGGTGTGATGGAGGAGTGGACCAGGGTGTCCCGGAGGGAACAGTCCCTACGGAAGGCTGACAGGGGGGCTGAGCGGAAAGGTAGGCTCCTGGGCTGAAGAAAGGTAGGTTCCAGGGCTGAATGGGTGCGATGGGTGGAGTGAGTTTTGCCACTCCCACTTGCCCCCGCCGAGCCTGCCCGACAAGGCAAAATTCTGCCCTAGATGACTTTACGTGCAATTGACACAATCAAAAATCATTACAATATCGCGGGCTAGGTTAAATTATGTACTTCGATATTAGTTACTATTTGCAGTAAATAGTACTGCACGTTAATGTACAAATTTGTAAAACTGTTGCATAAACAGAATGAGGAATATGATGTGAAATTTTGTGCAACACCGCAATGTAAATACATGGAAAACTATACGCATGTCAGAATATATGAATATATGGACACGTATCACTAGATCTAGACCTTTCATTGCCACTGCTGAAGCTTGTTTGTTTACTTATATACTTATGTAAATAGTTCATTCAATTTTTTGTGCCCCCCCCCTCAACATTTTACAACTTTAAGTGACCACCTAGTTTGCCCAGTGGTTGCGCCAGCCATGGGCATGTAAGTTCCCGCCATGTCCTGGCCAATAGTTATCTTTCAATCAGCATCGCTAAGCAGATTTGTTTGGTCATTATCACATTGCTGTTTAGTGGGACCTTGCTGTGCCAATTGGCTGCTACATTTTCCACATTACAGTCATATTTCATTGACTGTAAAGCGCTTTGGGACATCCTGAGATTGTAAAAAGCACATTGTAAATGCAAGCCTCTTTCATAAAACCTCTTCCTACCTTATGAGGGATGGGTTTTCCTATTTGTAGGGGAGGGGGAGAGAGCCTTTCTTCTATGCAATGAAATCATAAGTGCATTCCTTATGAAGACAGCTTTCAGCATCTTGGTTTGTAATTATAGAAGTGGAAATTGATATGAGTTTTACACATTTTTCAGGTTTAAAATGGGTGTAAAGAATGCCAATTTAGCAGTGGGATCGCCTGTCCAATCTGGACAGGCTTTGGTCTCATTGCTAAATTTGTGGGGTTTAAGGTGTCCCAGGAGGCTGTTTGAAACATGCATTAGGCCATTGAATATGTTAATTAGGAAGCTGACACCTGTTGAAGGACCCTTTGTAAAATTAATCAGCAATTAGAAATTAGGTACTAAAAGGTACCAATTCCACCTCATGATCCTGCAGAGTGGAGGGGTGCTGATAATAGTTTTTAAAATTGGCCTACTTCACAGAGGCAGGTTACAACACCATAATCCTTGGGAGCATCCAACGAACAGAGAAACCGAGGAATGAGTTAAGTGGCAGAGAATGCCCCCCCTCCTGCCTTATCGCCCTTCCTCAGAATCCTTTTAACTCATCAACAGTCACAGATTGTAACTCTTTCGAGTACAATCACAGTTCTTGGTTTCCAGGAGTGGGACATGAACCCACAACCCTCTGATTCAAAGGCGAGGGTGCTATGAACTGAGCCACAGCTGACACCTCGTGCCTAGTGAAGGTGCAGCTCAAACCCAGCACTTTGCAACAAGCACCCCTCCCCCGCCCCCCACACCTCCCACCACATTTCCATTACCATAACCTCAGGAAAATGCAGAAATCCCAGAGCAACATTAAAGCAGCAAAGACATAGCCCCATTTCAATTGCTAACCATAGTGCCTTGGGCATCTTATATGGTTTCTGTGTGTCTGTAATACAATGTTCCTACCACATATACGGGAAGTATTTAAAGTGCGCCAGACACATCACTGAAGTTTAAAAAAAGCAGATGAGATTAGGTTTACTGTTATCAAATGATGCATTCGTCTGTACTGAATAAGGCTGTTAATTACAAAACTAATAGCACTATAAATTAAATCATTTAGTGGATTATAAGAAGAAAGCTTCACTTTAATGCCTGTGAACTTTTTCATTTCTCGTGGCAGTTCCATTATCTCCAGTGAAAGCTTATTGGCCTTCAGAAATGTTGCATTTCAAGCTTAATCTATTCATATGCAGAATAATGACAGATAAAGCATCACTGTATGGCAATGCAGTTAAGCAAAGCATTTGAGATTATTTTTATTGTGTACAATATAACAGGAATAAATAGGGTTACTCAGGTGGTAGAACTATTTTCTCATGGCAAGGCATCCATTAGTTTTGCTTGGCTGAACACACTTAGTCCTTTTGTCATCTTCATATTTCCACTTATTCTCAGAATAGCTAAACCAAACACTACAGAAAAAAATACAGAACTATTGCAGAGGTTTTTATTCCTGCTTTCCTGTCCGGCAGGGAAGGTTGGGATAGGTCCTAAACACTTAAAGTGGATGAAGAGATTCCTCACACAGCTGGCCTTTTCCACTCCTGATATCCAATCCAGATGCTGGCTAGACTGGCTGGAGCCACTTTCAAGAAACAGAGTGACACCTTCAATTTGCCTTTTGAAATCCTCCAGGTGTGAAAAGGCTCTGGGATAAATCATACGCAGTCTGTACAAACATGCAGAGGTGCCACTCCCACTGCTGTACCACACACAGGCTGAGTATCCTGCTGAGGACAGTGTAGCCCTTTATTTGGATGTGTCAATCACCTACTTGACAGAAAGCTACCCTCCTGAAAACTTATTACCAACACTCGTTTTCCTTAGCCCACTCCAGGTTTCATAAAAAAGCCAAATTTAATATCAGAACAAAAAAGCTGGAGAAAGTCAGAAGATCAGGCAGCATCTGTGGAGAGAAACAGAGTTCACGTTTCAGGTCGATGACCTTTCAGTTCTGATGAAGGGTGATTAACCTGAAATGTGAACTCTGTTTCTCTCCATAGATGCTGTCTGACCTGCTCAGTTTCTCCAGTTTTTTTTTGTTCTTTATTTTATATTTCCAACATCTGCAGCATTTTGCTTTTGTAAACCAAATGTTATGTTACAATGGCCCAAATTTGGCCTAATAATTCTGGAACTACTTTAAAATAGAGCTGATCTTCAGCTTGAGGAATGGAAGTTCCAAGGATCGAGTTCTGAGGTACCACCATTGAAATGGACATGAAGCCTGTCGCTTTTTAATAGATAATGGTTAGATTAAGCGCCAATGCCCATGGCTTAGTAGAAGCGCAACGGGTCCTGGACATGTTGAATTTTTGATTTCCATCCGAATATTCTGAGAAGAGATCAAACTGAAGTTGTGTTTCTCTGCAGGAGGCACAATCCTCTTAGTCCACTCATTATTACTGTTGTGATATGATGTACAGCGGAGGTCTTGTGGCGCAGCGGTAGCATCCTTACCTCTGGGCCAGAAGCTCCAGGATGAAGCTCCAATTCAGGACTTGATGGCCACAGAAGGTGCATTCATAATGTGGCTAAACAGGTTGATTTTCAAAATCCTTTGAAATAGCTTGATGGCAGGTAGTAAAAGTAGGAGAGTTTCCTTGTCAGCCACACTTCAGAAAACAATGGCAAACCACTGCAGTATTTGCCAAACATAACCATGGACCAATCCAATGGATTGTCAACACCCTCTTAGGGAATGGTACCTGGAGGAAGATGATGCACATGCACCTTTAAGGGGACATAGCTTAAATTGATGTCATAGGAACATAGGACTTAGGAGCAGGAGTAAGCCATTCAACCCTTCAAGCCTGCTCCACCATTCAATAGAATCATTGCTGATCTCCACTTTGCCGTCTGCCCCCATAACTCTGGACTCCCTTATCTATCAAACATCTGTTTAACTCTGTCTTGAATAAATTCTATGCTGAACAACCCTTTGAGAGAGAATTTCTCCTCATCTCCGTCTTAAACGGTAGATGACTTATTCTTAAACTGTGTCTCCTGGTTCCAGTCTCTCCTACAAGTGGAAACATCCTCCTAGTGTCTACATTATCAAATTCCCTCAGGATCTTATATGTTTCAATAAGATCACCTTTCATTCTTCTAAACTCCAATGGGTGTAAGCCCAACCTGTTCAATCTTTCTTCCTAAGATGAGCCCCTCATCCCACGAATGAGTTAAGTGAACCTTCTCTGAACTGCTTCTAAAGCAATATCTTTTTTTCAAATAAGGAGACCAAAACTGTACACAGTATTCCAGATGTGGTCTCACCAAGGTGCAGTACAGCGGCAGTAAAACTTCTCTACTTTTATATTCCATTCCACTTGCAATGTATGCCAACATTCCATTTGCCTCCCTAATCACTTGCTGTACCTGCATCGTAACTTTTTGTGGTTCACGTACCAGAATACCCAAATCCTTCTGTAACACCAAGTTCAACAATCTCTCTCAATTTAAATAATAAACTGTTTTTTTATTCTTTCTGCCAAAGTGGACAACTTCACATTTTCCCATATTATACTCTATCTGCCAAATCTTTGCTCAGTCACTTAACCTATCTACATCCCTTTGCAGACTCTCTACCTCCCCTTGACAACTTATTTTCCTCTCTTTGTTGGTGTTATCGGTAAATATAGCTACCATACATTCAGTCCCTTCATCCAAATCATTGATGTAGATTATCAATCACTATCGGTGAGACAGGATGTGATGTAGTAGTCCCATGACTCTGAACTCAGTATACAGCAACTTTTAGAAGTCATACATGCATACTCTACCTCCCACTTAACACTATCTGTATATAATCTTATCTTCAAATAAATAACCCAGATTGTTTTACCCATCCCTGTCGTATCATGGCAGCAGGCTTTTGAAGATTTAACTGAGAAATATAAAAGCCTCAACACTTCACATGCAGCAAGTACTATCAAGTATTAACTCACCATGTGTAAGTGATTCTGTAGCATTGTACAAATCCTGCACACTGTACCATCATTCTAGGACATCACAGCAGCCAGCATTGGGTCCCAATAAGATGGTTCAAATTTGGGAGAGCTTAATTAGCATAAGTCTACCTACTGTGATGGTTATGGAGGAACAGAGATAATACAGCCAACTCTGGGTGTTCTATCGTTAAGCAGAGCTCCACAAAGAGAGGAATCCATTACTGCTGATTGCTGTCCCTACAGTAGGCCAGGAGGAAGTTAAAACACTGCAGACTGGGCTAGGGAAGAAGAGTCCATCCAAAAACAGCTCCCAAGAGCTCCTAACAGCTAGAAAATGGCTGCAAAAAGATCTTTTTTCACTGTTTAATTTTCTCTTTGAAGCAGGAAGTTCAATTCCTTGCCAAAATAACAGTTTTGTGGGCAGAGCTTAAAGAAGCCCAGCGAAACAGAAACACCTCAACAGTGCCACCATTGCCATCAAAAACGAACCTTTGACCAGCTGAGGTGGTGGCCACTTAAGGTACTGCACCTCAGGGAGCAAAACAATGTCCCTGAAGGGCTGTCAAAAAGACTTAACTCCTGCCCTGTTCCATATAACATCAATAATTCTGCAAAAAGCCATGGGATGACCACAAAATTTCCAACACTCAATTGAAAGGCAACAGACCCTCCAACTGAGTTTGCTCTGCTCTGAACACATGTAGAACTACATTTTCTGAGCCTCAATATCTCTGAACCAGATAAACAAGGCACTAAGATTAAAATTGTTATAGGCAATGAAGGCCTCCACAGACTGAACACTTCAGGTCTGTTGGAAAATTACCTTAAAAATCCAGATAGAACATGGTCAACCCTTGAAGATCAATTACGAGTGAAGCTCAACTTCTGAATACACTGTCTGGAATTTATGTATTTTAGGCAACAACTGACAGAGATCATTGATTAATTGATAAGTAGATGCACAGACAAGGGGAGTGATTGTGATTTTACAGTGGCGGAGCTAGTCAATAGGATGATTGAGCTCATGATAGCATCTACCCGAATAGAAATAGAAGCATTTCAAAAAGAGCTGTTGGACCAACCCAAAGGTGGGTTGCATCCCTGCAAAGTGGATGCAAGAATGAAACCTTTCTACTAGGTGGACAGAGTCTACAGGCTATGTGTATTTCAACCACCATTGGCACGATGGTAAACCTAAGCAAGCCTAGTAAGCAATACGGGCAGTGCAGCCTCATGCATGCGCCCACAAATTACCCAGTTTTTAACCATGTATGCAAGGCATGTGGCATTAGAATACATTGGGAGTGCCAGTGCAGAAAGCAATGTCCAGAACAAGTGGTCCAACATCACAAGAAGTGACAACCAGAGGCTAGACAGGCACAACATTCCAATCAAACAAGAGCATGTAACAGGCATCATTTAAATAAGATCCATGAGATGTCTAGCCAAGCTACAGAGTCAGATGATGAGGATAACCAGGCCATCAATACACAAAGTGAACAGACTTTTAGCTCGGTGAACATCAAAGAATATATTGGCACAACCATCAGAAGTCTTTGTCACTATCCATATTATTTGCCCACAGATGCAGAACCAGCTAAAATTGTATGTGAAACTGGATATCGGTGCAGGGGGAAACATCCTTCCAGTTCACACACTGAAATGAATGTATCCACAAACATGGCAGGGGATAATTCAACAACCACTGCCAAAGTCACTGTGCACAATGGCTCAGCCATTCTGTCCCTGGGATCCATTACACTCAAGTGTCTCTACAACAACTCACCCTAGTCACCCCAGATGTTTTATGTTGTGGACACCACAGGTCCAATGATTGCAGGCCTACCAGCATGCAGGGATCTAATCCTGGCCACCATCCATGATATTGTCAAGACAATGAAGAGGACCACAGACCAAAGTTAGCTCCATTGGAAACCCTGTGTTTACACTGGGAGAAGGCCACCTAACTCTGCAATGCAGATCATCAGCTGATAGACTGCGCAGTACAGTTGGAACCGAATATGTATACCCACTCCGAACATGAAAACGTCATCATACTTTGAAAGCAATGATGAATTACTAATTGGCAGAAAAATGCAGGTAGCCATCCCCAGACATCACTCATTGATACTCCCAAGAATACAAGATGCATTACTCAAAAAACAGGGGAAATGAAAACTGCCCATGACCAGCATACAGGTAATGAACTACCCAATCTATGAATTGGACAAAAAGTTTGAGTACAACACTCAACTGATGGCGCATGGAATCCAACAGAAATTGTCAGCGTAAGCCAAGCACCAAATGGCATGACAGTGCGATGAAACAGATGCCAAATCAGAACAATACCACAACCAGAAACACCAAGTAATCCTATTGCAAACAGAACATGGTCTAAGATGCAATACAAAAACAGCACCCCTAATCATAATTCTGAAAACATACAGCAAGCAAACTTCCAACCCTAGATCACCATAACTAAGTCTGGACAGATAAGCAAACTGGTGATACATTTCAGAGAATTATACATTTGTTGCTTTGCATAATGCTATTTTCAGACACAATATTATTTTAATTTGCTGTCATGCAAATAGTTTTATTGGTTAAGGGTAGATCTCTAGTTTAGAAAAGGGATGATGGTGTGAAACGATGTACACATACCTTTAAGGATGCATGTATTAAACTGCTGTCAATCACCGAGACAGGATGTGATGTAGTAGTCCTGTGAATCTGAACTCAGTATACAACAGCAGCTTATAGAAGTCAGGCATGCATATTCAAACTCCCAGTTAACACTAAGACTGTATATGGTCTTATCTTCAAATCAAGAAGACAGATTATTGTTTCACCAATCCCTGTCATATGATTGATATGTTTACATGGTATAGAAGAATGTAACAATTACTCCCTTTAGCTAATTGCTGAGTGGAATGGGTGAAAGCCTGGGAACAGATTTACCTTGTTCACTGGTAGATAGGATTGGTAAAGGGAGAACCAAGGGGAAATGAAGAACCAATGAATCAAAGAAATTTCCAGCACAGAAAGAGGCCAAATGGGGGTAGAAAGAGGAATCTCACTAAAATAAGAGCAGAAGTCTAAGAACTTGAAATCATGGCATGAGATGAGGGTCAAATTTCCCAACCCTGCACCCCTAGCAGAAAAATGTACTCAAAGAAGCACTATAGTGCTGATTCTCTGACCCACATTCCCTTTGAGTATAGTTTGTAAGTTAGAAAAGAACATCGGGAGCGAGGTATTAATAGGTGGCTGACCTGGTATCACCTATTTTACACTTGTTACAAAAATCATCAATGACCTGCTCACCAGTGCCCAGTTTGGGTTCTGCCAAGACCACTCAGCTCCAGAATCTAGTCCAAAAATGGACAAAAGAACTGAATTCCAGAGATGAGGTGAGAGACTGTCCTTGACATCAGTGCAGAATTGACCTGTTGCAGCATCAAGAAGCCTTAGTGAAACTGAGGTCAACAGGATCAGAAGGAAAACTCTCCACTGGTTGGAGTCATTCTTGGCATTAATGAAAATGTTGTGGTTGTTGACGGTCAAGTATCTCAGTCCCAGGACATTGATGCAGGAGTTCCACAGGGTAGTGTCCTAGGCCCAACCATCATTAGCTGTTTCATCAATGACCTTCCCTCCATCATAAGGATAGGATTGGAGATGTTTGCTAATGATTGCACAGTGTTCAGGACCATTTACAACTCCTCAGATAATGAAATAATCTGTGCACACATGTAGCAAGACCAGGCCAACATTCAGCTTTGGGATGATAAGCAGCAAGAAACATTGTGCCACACAAGAGGCATGCAATGATCATCTCCAACATGAGATAGGCTAACCACTTCCCCATGACATTCAACACATTACCATTGCTGAATCCCCAAATATACACCCTGGGTGTCATCACTGATCAGAAACTTAACTGGATCAGCTACATAAACTTTGTGGCGACAAGAGCAGGTCAGAGACTGGAGGTTGAATTTTCCCAGCCCTATAGTGACAGTTTTGGAGCAATGTGTGCTGAGAAAATAGGGAGGAACCACTTTGGGGTGCCCCCCCAAACCTTGCGCATTTCCACTGTCAAGGAAGTTCTTCACGGGCATACGGGGACCAGAATTAGCTGCCCGCATGTTGGAGGCAGACAGCCAATTAAACCGATGATGGATCTATTTAGGTCCAGTTTTAGATCACCGCTGGAGCGTTCCCACTGGCAGGACACCTTCACTTCATTACTGACTGCAAGATCAGGGCCATTAACTCACCCAAAAGATGGCATATTGATGTTAAAAACATAGAAACCATTTCAAAAGGAATTTTAAATTAAGTAAAATACACTGCAATTTTATGATTCTTTTAAAAAATATACTTCATTTGAAGTAGCTGATTGGTGCAAAGCTAAATTTTTGTGATGCTATATTTCACTGTGCACTAATTATGAAGTACAAAAGAAAAAAGTTATTTTCTAACAACAGTTTTATTTTATTTTTTCCCTATTGACAGAAAAAGAGCAAGAACAGTGAAATTCTGAGACTGTCTGCCACACCTTGAGCGGAATTTTACTACCCCTCACTCCAGCGGGATTTTCTGCTCTTGTTGAAGTCAATGGACTTTTGAATGGCTTGCCGCATCTTCCGGCCACTCCCCTGCCGTGACGTGGCCATAACATTCTGCCCTTAGGATTGCTGACTCTGGCTGGGCATATCCCTGGAATTTTCACCTCAGGATCTCCCATCTCCAAATGCCCCACCCAGTCAAATGGCCCCCATCCCCAATATATCTAATATACCTCATAAAATATAACCAATAAACAGGTTCAAAACACTTTTTTCTGTTCCTATGATATTTCTCACAGTAATACCCACCAGATTAATCTTTAATTCATTGAGACCCCAGGATTATCCTGGAGGGTTAGTAACCTAGCCATACTTCTGGTGTTGTACCTTGCAAAGACTGCAAATTTGGCAGGGATCTGGATAGAATGGGTCCCAGTATTATGTCGGTGATTTTTGGGGTGGGCAGAGCCCCTATCAGTTTCATGACATGCCCAGGAACAGAGGCTTCTAAATTTGGGAGTTCCCACGCTCCTGGTCCTCAGTGATACCGAGCTTAGGGCTGAGACCAGTTGTTTCTACCTGCCAAATGACAGAATGAGGCCTGCCTGGAGGTCCTGATTTGGATCAAGGCCTGAAACCCCGCAGAATTATTTTTTTCATAATCTGCAAGTGTCCCCTTTTCAAAGGACACTTGCACCAATAACTTCACTATAATCTTTAGAATGATTGACCTAAACAGAGCTGGTGTATTTGGTGATCGCTTTCATGCCTTTGGAAACGATGTTTGGCCAGTTCCCCTGGCAGCATGAGGCGGACTGCGCTCTGGATCTCCCTGGCCGAGATGGTGTGACGCTTGTTGTAGTGAATAAGGTGTGAGGCCTCAGAGGTGATGAGCTTGAAAATGTCGACAACGAAGGAATTCATAACACTCATGGCCTTGGACGAGATGCTGGGCCGGCATCCTGTACACGTAAGTGGAATAACTCTGTTTGCCAGACTTCCTCTGCTTCTTGGGTGGCTTCTTGGTGACTTTAGTCAGCGATTGCTTCAATGCACCGCGCTTAGCCGCAGCCACCACCTCAGCCGTTCCACTCAACTTGGGGAGGACAGCCTAGCTGCATCTATAATGGCATGAACACCTGCACTAACTTGAGATTCTTGAATCCCTCTGACTCTACGAACCCTTGTGGGGTCAGTGGTGAAGCTTCTTGGATGGGGGGAGGGTGGGGATGCGTAAGAAGGGCACATCTTGGCACTGCCACCAGAATCAGTACTCTATAGTATATACATATTCAACACATTCGGATAATTTTGGATTTTGCTGATAGTTTAAAATGCTGGCTTAGGTTGGCCACCTGTTACACATCTCTCCCTGTTTTCCTTTCCATTGGAAAATGGCCGATATTAGGGTGCAAGTTTTTATCCCAAAATCGATGTCAAAATGGATTAACTGACCAATGTAGAGGATCCTCTGGCATTCTTTAAAGAAGAGTTCAAAGTTCTCCAAGTGTACTGGCCAACATTCCTCCCACAGTCAACATAATCAAAAACAGACTGTACCAGCATTCATTGATTCATTGGCTGTTTGTGAAACCTTGTTATTTGGAAATTGGCTGCTGCATTTGCCACCTATTGTCAGTAACTGCAATCTGTTGGTTGGTAAAGTGTTTTGTGACATCCTGAGGATGTGGTATAGTGCTATAATAATACAGCCTTTTTTAACTGAAGCCATGTTTGACTGGCTGTAATATATCATTAAGTTGGCTCACTCTGAAATAGAGCTGATTAAAATCAGATATTGATTTGCAATTTAATCAACTTTCTGTCCCTGTTTCCAATCCTGCTCAGTCATCTGCAAATTGGCTGCAATCTCTGATACTTTCTGATTGCTCTGAGTGGTGAAGCAGAACTTATTGCTACACTTGGGCTCAATTACTTTCATTTGGATTTAATATATCTTTTGCACTTCATTCTATATATGCTTTTTATTTTTGTAATAATAGAAGTTATAAATCTACTAATCACATACAATAATGTACCTGATGCTTTTAATGATCTGTACAAGTATATCTAAGACTGGGCTTTCTATGACCGGTTGGCACCGAAGAGACCGGAGTGTATTATCAGCCCGGGGAATGTTATTTTAATTTAATAAGTTTCCTTTGTAGTTTTTGTTTCAGGTGCAGTACCCCTTTAAGGGGTTGTTAATTAATTTGTTAATTTGATTATTATTTGCTCAAAAGAGTACAAAATTTATATCTTTGTGTGTAGAAATTATATTTCAGGGATTTCATGTAATGGTTATGTAGCCCTTACACAATAGAATGTGGGAATAAGGCATCAGTCTCAAAGCTTCTTTCAATGAAATTGCAATTTGTTTAAATTCTATGGAACCAGAATTGCTTTTCATCTTCATATTGACGATACTTTAGTTACAAAGAGATTCTTTGTCTTTAAATAATTGTTTATGTTTTAACTCAGTGCAATTTGATCTTTATTCCAGTCTCTTACAGGCCAGACAGCTTTATATTGAATTTCAGAATTATAATTTGAAACAAGTCAGAGGATAGACAAGCAGACTGTGACAAGCATTTATGAGTTTGTACCATTTCCTCCAATCATCAATTTTACATTCAAACATATGCTGATACAGGCATCTTTCAGCCACCCATTGGGCACAGTGGGGCCTAATATATTTTCAATAAGATCTCGTTCCATTTCCCAGTGCTGTCATCCCTCAACTTGATAAATTTTTTAAAAATCCATCCCCCACCTATAGAAAGGCTGGCTAATTAGTCAACCAGATCATACGTATTCTTCCAATAAAAACGCAGCATGGCCCAAGCATTAAGGTGTCCAACCTGTTGGCACTAGAACTTCAATTTTTATTTACAGTCACAGTATTATGAGTGAAGGGGTCTTCAGACTTAACCAAGAGAGGTTCTACGTATGCCCATGCTAACCCATGCATTTCTATTTGATCCTGCAGGAGGAGAACATCAGGATCATGGAGCCTGGTGATTTAACGATAAGCCTCATGGCTTACAGAGACCAGAGAAGAGGAAGAATGCAGCGGAGGCACCTGGCTCAACAAAGGGGGGAGAACCTCCCTCAAGGTGAAGAGGAGGCTAGGCCTGCCACACACACAGCTCAAGATATTTAGCAAATCCATGATTCCTGACATCTTCCAGGGCCCAGAGAGGCTGCAGGGTTGGCTCCTTGGGGACAAGGGCTACGCACAGAGGATGTGGCTGATGATGCCTGTGCAGCGGCCTCAGACTGCAGCAGACTGAGGCTATAACGAGGATCATGCCATGACCCGGACTTTGGTGGAGCAAACAATAGGTATCTTGAAAATGAGGTTCCATTACCTTGACAGGTCCGGTGGAGCAATGCAAACAGTCCATTGAGGGTGTCGTGCATCGTTGTTGCTTGCTGCACGCTACACAGCCTGGCCCTGCAACGGAGGGAGAGCCTGGCTGAGGAGGAGATGAAAGAGCTGCATATCTCCTCCAATGAGGAGGACATTGAAGGGGATGACGCTCATGAGATCTTCAAAGGTGAGGATGCCGGCGATGAGGCCATCGCACTGATGAGATGAGGCAGGCGTACTTGTGTGCCCTCATAGCCGCATGATACATACAGGATAATGACAAGAGGTCACCATCAATGAGGACAGTCCTAACCTCGCATCTGTGAAAGTTTGACTCCTGTGTAGCTGATGGCAGTGCATATACCCTCAGTGCCCAAGCTCATGTCATGGAGATGCAGCGGAGCCCTAATAGTCGCTAGATTCCAGGGAAATAATGATGACATGCAGTAAGGACACGCCATAGATCTTCACATTGCTTTTGTGAATCTCTGTCTCCTGTCTGGCTGAGGGCAGCTCACTTGCGCTCTGTGATCAGGGTCATATCATGGAGATGCAGCCATAAAACTTTAGATGCACTTGATCCTTTGTTGGCCTTCAGCAGCTGACCCCTTCAGGATCACACTGTCACTGGTCACAGATGCTGAAGAGATGAGGGGCCAGCCCCACCTTAAAGGTGCTGAGAACACACAGAGAGAGTGACAGAACTCTGTGACGCCTGCCCACTACATTCTGGCAGCAATGACAAGCACCATCGAGGTGCAGGCATCAGTAATGTGTCCAGGGAGTGTGAAGCCAGACCATCACTTTGCTCTGAAGATTACACGCAGCACAGGGGAGAATCCATGAACTGAGACACCTGCCTTTATTTTATGCAGGAACCAAGGTTTCACATCTGAGTGACATGAACACTGCTCATCATAATAAGGAGCCATAGGCAAGAAGAAAATCTTGGGAGTTTATTTACAATAGTGAACAGTATGTACAAGTGATTGACACCCGTGCGCAGGCTGTGCAACTACATCTTAACTTTCCTATCCCTGCTACTACGTCTTGGTGCTCCACCGACATCCACAGTGGAGGTGGAGGCAGCCTGCTGACTGCTATGTCCTATCTGTGATGACCTTGGTGGGTGTCCTCTAGAGGGCCGAGACCTGGCCTGCTTTCAGGGTCCCGCTGTGTGGCAGTGCCACCCTCCTTAGCCCGTGGAGCTGAAGCTGCTGGGGTCACAGGAAGAGGGGATTCGGATGGGCCGGACACTCCCAGAATCACCAGGGTGGATGGCCCCGGGGTGATACTCCTCCCTATGGATGCCCAAGTGCCCTAGCTGACTCCTTGAGGAGAAGGGGAAGCTGGAGTGAGATCAAGCTGCTCCCGCACCCCTCCAGCATTGACACAGTTGGAGGCCGACTATGGCATCAGCGATGGAGTTCAGCCTGTGCAGCAGTGCAGGGCCAATACCCTGGACCAAGGTCTTCATGGCGCCCGCCATCCTACCAGTGTTGACCTCAGTGCGTTGGCATGCCAGCGCTATCACCTCAGCCTGAAGACACATGGACTCCTCCATTGTGCCTTGCAATCTGAGGAGAGCAGTTGACATCCCTTCCTGATGCTCCTGAGCTTGCCTTTGCAGCTCCAGCAACTGAGGTAAGACCGAGTCCAGAGGCTCTTCATCTGACTCAGACTCAGCAGATTCCTGGTCTCCAGCAGTCTTCTGAGTGCCGGAAACCTGGGAAGTCCCTGCCACCGCCGCCTGCTGTGGATCACACAGTGCGATGTGCTCACCAGATTGAGATTCCGAGGCTACTCTAGAGGTAGGTCCCACTGAGGTGTGTGTCTCTCCCCTGGTGGAGGGTGTGGGCGAGCACTGTCATGGGTCTTCAGTTACAGTGTCATCAGATTCTTCTTCCGAGGTGGTTTTCAGGGTTTGAGTCGAGGACCTGGCTTGTGGACTCCCTCAGCTGCTTCCCAGATGTGCCTGTGAAAGCAGGGAAAGATAATTAGTGCATGGCAGGGGACTGTGGAACAGGGAAACTGACTCACAGCATGGTTGTCACGGTTGTCAACCTCACCGCCAGCACAGGAACAGCCCAGATCATCGCCGGCCAGCTGGAATACTCTAATTTCAAAGTTTGTGAGGACTTTGATATGGAACATTTCTACACCAGTCAGTGACCTCTCCCTTTTGTTGTGTGCCAGCTTGTCCTGCATGAATACAGATGGAGAGAGTGTAAGCAGCACGCCTGCCAGGCCAGATGATAAGTACGCCTAGCTTTGTGGGTGGTGAGTGAGGCTATGGGCGAGATAAGGACACGATCCGCCGGTCACACGAAGGTGAGTGTGTGAGAGAGTGAATGATGATGTCCCTTGAACTGGCAGTGAATGAGATCCCTGTGAATGTGTGATGGGTTT
Source organism: Cetorhinus maximus (assembly GCF_964194155.1). Taxonomy (NCBI): domain Eukaryota; kingdom Metazoa; phylum Chordata; class Chondrichthyes; order Lamniformes; family Cetorhinidae; genus Cetorhinus; species Cetorhinus maximus. Next base: position 171,375,889 of record NC_135881.1, on the reverse strand, counting down.
CTGAGTGTGTGAGTTGAGAGTGATGAGAAGAGTGACTTACCCTGGTGGAACTGAGGAGATCATTCATCCCCTGAATTTTGGGGCAGCATATTTCCTCCCTTTGGAAGCTATGACTTTGCAGCAGCTTCTGATCCCTTAGAGGGTGCTAGCTCATTGCAGGGGCACCTTTTAAATATGGCGCCCAGTTTACTGAAGGCCCGAGGTAATGGCAGGGCGGGTGAATCAGAGGCCACCCCGCCAGAGATCCGGCGTATTTCCTGTGAATACATTATGAATGAAGCAGGATGCACCAGGAATGCGACAATACGGCATGATAACCTGCCATTGCGGCCGGCAGGTAAAATATCTTTTCTCACGCCCACTACTGCACTTAGCGCAAATCTGGGAAGATACCGCCCTTTGGCTTTTTAAATGGGATCACCTTATTTGGAACATGATATGGCATTTTGATACAGCAGCCATCCTGACTTGCCTGCCAAAAATATAGAAAAGGCAGAGTAAGCTGCCTAGAGACAAAACCATCAGAAACATCACAAGAGAGACATCTTAAGCTATGTTCAGTGCAGCAGAGATTGACTGCTCATATCAGGGAGACAGAACAGTCCAATAAGCCCAGCTATCGAACTTCTGGATTTAACGAGGCTACCAAGAACCATCCCTACAGTATTATAAAAGTGAAACAAGGAACCACCCTCTACCCTTTTCCTGTTCTATCTATAAAACTTGCCTGTGAAAGCAACATCTGAAAAGTCAACTGTGGGAGCCATTGGAGCTGCTGAGACAATCCTGCAATTTCAAAGACTTCACTTCAGACAATATAACATCTCGACTTCAAAATATCAGACCCACATCGAAACAATAGAGACTGACCTTGATTCAATTTTCATAAGTATTGTTTTATCTACATCGGTAATTAATCTTTTTGTGTATATGTGTGTGAGTGGTATCAGTTTTCCTTAAGTAATCTCCAGAGCAGGAGTGTAGAAATAAACTAATCTTTGTCAGCACAAAAAGCTTTGCTGTTGGGTTATTTCAAATTGACTCGCTCACTCCAAGGATAAGAAATATACATCCACATACAAATATATTGATCATGGGCAACTTTGAGGAAACACCTTAAAACTGTCTATGACATTATCTTCCTATTCCTGTCACATTTAAACAAAATTATGGAAGATTCATTGTCAAGTGAATCAGGGAAGAAACTCGACTTGTGCGCAAAATGGATTCAAGGTCTGTGGAGCGAATGCTCTGCATTAGTCTGAGGTCTGAGCCAAATATGACTATGGAGTCCCATTCAAAAGTCACCCTAAACTGCGGACATTAAATGGACATCCTGCTGCAGCAAGTTGGGAAAACAGCCAGTTTCTCTGTTAAGCTAGTCACAGAGTGAGTTTTTTCATGACCCAGGAGGTGAATTACTGCTCGTCTTGACCCTCATCCATGCCTTTCTTTCCATTAGACTTGAGTATTCCACATACGCCTGGCCAGTATCCCATCTTTCACCCTACATCAATTTGGAGTCATCCAAAACTCTGCAGCTGAACAGTAAGAGGTGGACAAGTAGGAAGACCAAGTGTTGAAGATGAACAAAACCCACTATTTGCTCTCACACTTGCAGCCACCAGCTCAGATATTGCTACTGTACATAGTTTAGAGAGTAGCTCAAGTGGCCTGCAGACAGAGCAGTGGTCAAGGGTAGTAAAGGTGCCAGCTCACCAGAGGGCAAGGTTGCACTTGAGTTCAGTTGCACAAAAATCGGGTGAGGAATTCAATGGCTTTAAGAAGGCTGATGGGTATGCACAATAAAATTCCTGATGCATTGGCAGCCCTGCCAGAAAACCTGCAGTAAATGTCAAGGACCTGTCAAGGAACACATAATTGCTAACTCAATCTTTTCTTTTGCACATAACAAAAGCACAGACCAATACTTCAATCCATAACTACAAGACTGAGGATTCCAAGATCCACTCAGATCAGAAGAAAGCAGCACTAAAGGATTCAACTGCAATGACCAAATCCAGGAGGGGGTAAAGGAATCTCACTCCAAAGGCATGAGCACAAAAATCTAGGCTGACACTTCAGTGCCATCTGAGATGCCATCTTTCAGACAAGATGTTAAAACAAGGCCTTGTCTGCCCTCTCAAGTGGAAATAAAGATCCAATGGCACTATTTCAAAGAAGTTCTCGCCAATCCCTTATCACTAAAACAGATTATCTGGTCAATTGCAAGTTGCTTCTTTCTCCCTACAAAGGAGTTATGGATAAGCTGAAGCTACAAGGAGATCAAGGATAAAAAAGGAAATAAAGTCTTCAACAAGGTTAAAGTCCGGAATATCACAGAAGGTCTGTAGCCAGAAGACATTTAGATACGTTAGAGGTTAGAGTATGCTCTGTATTATAGAAGACCCAGGCAGGTCTGTTAAATTACTTGCAGATACTGTGGTTTGAGAATCTAGACTAAAGCTGCCCACTAGGGCCAGAACTCAAAGAGAGAGGTTAATGTTGCTACAGGACCTAGGAGATCAGGGGTTAGACCTCAGAGACAGAATTAAATCCTGAATCCAAAGATACTCACAGGATTGGAAGGAGCTGGGATGGCTAAAAGGTTAATGGCAGTGCTGATTAGTGAAAGACTGACTGCATGAGGTAAGTAAAATATTTTCTTTTACTAGAAATCTAACTGTTGCTGTTTTTTTCTCACACCAGCTGAATCTGGCCTGAAGAACACCAAAACGATCCATTCCTTACAGCATGAGGTGCTGTGAGCCAAGAATCCTCCTTGGCTGTATGCATCATCTGCAAATAGTCCACTCGTTCTTTTTAATAACCCTGATATGGACAAGGGGCATATTTAGAAATTTGCACCCATTTGAAGCCAGTGACATGGCTGAAGCTGGAACCAGCCACTGAGGAAAAATAACATCAACACCAACAACGCTCAGGGAAGATGGATGGATGGATTTTTGAGCTGGCTTGGTGCTTCAAATTTACGAGGCATTCTATCAGAAGTGAAAGAGTGGGTGTGAGGCCTGGAATGCAGCATTCAGTGTACGGCTATAACTTAGGAATAATGTGCCTTGTGTTATATTTGAGTTGAATGGAATCCTCAAATCAAGTCTGTGATATCAATGATCAAAGAAGAAAGAAAGTGATGTCTTAAGCATCAAATCCAATGGACATGAATCATGGGAGAGAAGGCAGAGTATGCTCTACATGCAGTATTGGTTTTCAAACTGTCGTCCCAGGATCTGAGGGCTAAGCAATGGAGAGTGGTGGAGGAGGTCCTGCGGGTCATCAGGTAGTCAAATTTCTGTCCATCTTTGTGCATTTTTCTGTATTTGTTGGCTTCCATTATTCTGTTGCTCTATACTGATAAAACATATTCTGCAGTGATATCACTGTTTTCCTTTGGGTAACTGTCAATATTAGGATAAGAGGTCCCTGGGGTGTGTCAAATAGTATCTCTTTCCCCAGCCAGCATAGTCCCTGTGATGCAGACAAGTCTGATCCATGTTGCAGTTGTATATTTTGTTTTCTTCCCATGTTGTAATTGATTTTTTGACGATGTCTTTCTGTGGGCAGGATCATCCCAGATTTGCAATTAGTACGATAGCGGGCGAGTAAAACGACGTTTAAACTGCCAGCCGCAATGCTGGGTTTTCAAGTCATATCATCCCAAATCCACCACATCATTTATGCAATGCCGGAAAACACACCATTTCCATGGCGGGCGGGGTCTCATTCGCCCGCCTTCCATCACTTCGCCGCTTCATCACGCCAGGCGCCATATTTAAAGATTAGCTGTGTGCCCACATCTCAGTTCTTCCAGCCCACGACTGCTGCAGGGAAGATGTCCACAAAAGGCAAAAACACTGCAGAGCCCTGGTTTAGCAATGCTTCACTGGAATGCCTTTGGGATGCTGTGGAGTCCCGCCAGGATGTCCTCTACCCCTGTTCTCGCCGCAGGATGGGCAGCAGTGTGACCAACCAGCCTAGGGCAGTGATGACAATGGTGGTCAGCGCCAATGTCCTTCAAAAGAGGAAATCTATCCAGTGCCACAAGAGAATGAATGATATCCTCTGTTCCGTCAGGGTAAGTCACTCTTCTCATCACTCTCAACTCACGCACTCACAAACCCATCACACATCCACAGGGATCTCATTCACTGCCAGTTCAAGGGACTTCACCATTCACTCTCTCACAATCACCATCATTGTCCTCATCCCATCCGTGAGACCACTCACCACCCACACATGCCAGGCATACTTATCATCTAGCCTGGCAGGTGTCCTGCTTACACTTTCTCCATCACTATTCATGCAGGGCAAGCTGGCACACAAGTAGAGGGAGAGGTTGCAGGCTGGTGCAGGAATGCCTGACATCAAGGCCCTCAAGAACTTTGAAAACAGAGCCATCCAGCTGGCCAGCGAGGATCTGAACTTGTCCTGTGCTGACGGTGAGGTCAGCGGTGCTCTAGCAAATGAGAGTCCACCAGTGCAACATCCATCAGACAGCCATTCTGTGAGCGATGTGTCCTGTTTCACAGGCCACTGCCATGCACTAGTTATCTCTGCTTGCTTCCGCAGCCACATCTGGGAAACAGCCGACAGAGTCCACGACCCAGGGCCTCCAATTACCCTTTGAAGAGGAATCCGGAGGCACCCTCCTTGAAGTCCTGTCACAGCACTCACTCACACCCTCCACCAGCTTAGAGACACACACCTCGGTGGGACCTATCTTTAGAGTAGTCGCGGGATCACAATCTGGTGAGCACATCGCATTGTCTGATCCACAGTAGGCGGCGGCAGGGACTTCCCAGATGTCCAGCACTCGGAGGACTGCTGGCAGCCAGAAATTTGTAGTGTCTAAGTCAGATGAAGAGCCTCTGGACTTGGTCATGTCGCAGTCACTGGAGCTGCAAAGGCAAGCCCGGGAACATCAGGGAGGGATGTCTGCTGCTCTCCTCAAGTTGCAAGGCACGGCATGGGAATCCGTCCACCTTCAGGCTAAAGTGAAGGCACCGAGGATGGTGGCCGCCATGGAGGCCTTGGTCCAGGACATCACTCCTGCACTGCTGCGTGGGCTCAACTCCAACACTGTTGGCCTCCAATGTGTGTACGTGAGAGGGCAGCTTGATCTCGCTCCAGTTACCCCTTCCCCTCAAGCAGTCAGCCTGGGGCCCTTGGGCACCCACATGGAGGACGATCAGCAGGTGCACATCCTGGGGACATCCACCCAGGTGACTCCGGGAGTGTCCGGACCATCTGAATCCCCTCTTCCTGTGACCTCAGCAGCTGCAGCTCCACAGTCCATGGAGGGTGTCGCTGCCACATGGCAGGACCCCGAAAGCAGGCCGAGGCCCTCCAAGGCTCGGCCCTCCAGAGGACACCCGCCAAGGTCATCACAGGCAGGGCGTTGAAGTCAGCAGGCTGCCTCCACCTCCATTGTGGATGTCCAGGGAGCATCAAGACCTAGCGGCAGGGTTAGGAAAGTTAAGAAGAATTAGTTATACAGTCTGGGCACAGGTGTTAATCACTTGTACATACTGTTCACTATTGTCAATAAACTCCCAAGAATGTTTCCCTGCCTATGGCTCCTTGTTCTGATGAACAGTGTTCTTGTCACTCAGATTTGAAATCTTTCTGCACAAGATAAATGCAGGTGTCTCAGTCTAGGGCCTCTTCCCTGTGCTCTATGCAGTCTCCAGACCAAAGAGATGGTCCGGCCTCTCACCCCTTTGACATATTACCGATGCCTGCATCTCGACGGTGCTTGTCATTGCTGCCAGAATGTCATTGATAGGTGCTACAGAGTTCTCTCGTTCCCTCTGTGTGCTCTCAGCACCTTTAAGGTGGGGCTGTCCCCATCTCTTCAGCATCAGTGACCAGTGATGCTGTGCTCCTGAAGATCTCAAATGCTGAAGGCGGACAAATGATCAGATGCTTCTAAAGTTTTATGGCTGTGTCTCTATCATGTGACTGTGATCACAGAGTGCAAGCAAGCTGCCCTCGGCCAGACAGGAGTCAGACATTCTCAGAGGCTATGGGAAGATCTATGGAGTGTCCTCACTGCATGTCATCATCATCCTCCTGCAATCGAGTGACCTTTAGGGCCTCCACTGTGCCTCCATGATAGGAGCATTCTCACAGAGGGTATTCATGCTACCATAAACCAGGCTGGACTCTAATGTTCACAGATGCAATGTGAGGATCTATGGGGCCACCTCGCTGCATGTCATCATCATCATCCACAAATCTAGCAACTATGAGGGCCTCCTGAGCATACCTGCCTCATCTAGCCAGTGCTAGGGCCTCATCACCATCATTGTTGGCTTCAAGAAACTCCTCACCTTCATCTCTGTTGGTGTCCTCCTCATCAGAGGAGACCTCCACCTCCTCCATCTCCTCCTCAGCTAGTCCTTCTTCCCGTTGGAGCGCCAGGCGCAACAGGCAACAATGATGCATGACACCTTCTGCAGATTGTATTGCAGCTCTCCACCAGACTGGCCCAGGCACAGGAACCTTATCTTCAGCATCCCGATGGTTTGCTTTACTGAGTTGCGGGTTGCAGCATGAGCCTCATTGTACTGTCACTCTGCGGCTGCCACAAGGGTTTCATCAGCCATGGCCTCTGCGAGTAGCCTTTGTCCCCGAGGAGCCACCTCTGCAGCTTCTGTGGACCCTGGAAGACTTCAGGGATCTGTGACCAACTGAGAATGTAGGAGTCATGCACACTCCCTGCAGACCATGTGCACACCTGCAGAATGCAGTTCTGGTGGTCGCACACCAGCTGCACATTCAGAGAGTGGGACCCCTTGCATTTGCGTGTTGCATTGGAGATCTGAGTGCCATGAGAGTGCAGTTGATGGCACCCTGCACCTGTGGGAAACCCGAGATCTGGGCAAATCCAACCGTTCTTGCAGCCTGGCTGTCCTGGTCCAGGGCGAAATGCACAAAGTTGTGTGTCCTTGCGAAGATGGCATCTGTGACCTCGGATTCATTTGTGGGTGGAGGCTTGTGAGATCCTACAGAGGTCACCTGTGGAGCCCTGAAAGGACCCACTGACGTAGAAATTGAGCACCGCAGTCACATTCATGACCACTGGCAGTGGATGCCCTCCATCTCTCCGTGGAGCCAAAAGCCACAGTAGCTGGCGGATGTGACTGGCCAATTCCCTAGACATGCGCAGACTTTGACGAGACTGGTTCTCAGTCATCTGCAGGAAGGAAAGGCTGTGTCTATAGACCCTGGGTGTTGCTAGGCATTGACCCACGACAGTTCGCTGTGGATCTTCGGTGCGTGCGTGGGAGCCCCAGCTGCCCCTTCTTCCTGAGGTTGCTGCTTCTGCCTCTGCATGGCCTGGAACCTCAGACATATTCACTCTCTGTAGGCTATCAAGCATACAGCTAGTTCACCAGGCTTCATGATCCTGATGTATTCCTCCTGCAGGATGAAAGAGGGAGACATGTAATTAGCATGTGTGTACTAAGAACCTGTCCTGGTTAAGTGTGAAGGCCTCTTAATGCTTCCCGGAGAGTGCTGGCCACCACTTGATGGCCAGAGATTATTGTGCTGCACGGCTGCCTGAAACCCCACCCACCGCTGCCCCACTCCACTCAACTGATTGGTGGCAGCTTCGCTCACAGGACTGCATGCTGTGCTCTCAGCTCAGGCGCAGGCATTCTCCTAACCCACACTGCAAGGCTGCCCTGTTAGCTTGAACCATCGGGGAGGCTGGTCCAAACCGGGATGCTGACATTGCAAGGGGCTGTGAGCGCCTCCACCAGTGACTGCTCCATGGCCAGTTTTAGCAAGGAGATTGTACAACATGTGCAGTCGTCCAACTGTTCTGCAGTCCACTAAAGTGCTCATGACTTTGCAGTTTGTGCCGGGGGTGGGGGTGGAGGGTGGGGCGGGGTGAGGAGCTCTGGAGCACTTGTTGATACTTTGATGCCTCTGCGTTGCTTGACTGGGCAGATAAGCTAGAAGCCCAACTCCAATCATATCAAGATAAAAGTAAAATACTGCAGATGTTGGAAACCTAGGACAAAAACAAAAATACCTGGAAAGACTCAGCAGGTCTTACGGACTCGAAACGTCAACTGTATTCCTCTCCGCAGGTGCTGTCAGAGCTGCTGAGTTTTTCCAGGTATCTTTGTTTTTGTTCCAATCATATCAATGTGGTTGTGCCTGAACTGTCTCAGCTGCAGAGGAATGGTCCCTTTATACGGGTCTCCCTAATGCTTGGCCGCTTCCCTCGCCCACCCTATCCCTCCCCCCACCCCGAATGCTTGTGTGCTATATTCAACAGCAGAGCTATCCTTGCCTACTACACCCCCCCACAAGTCGCCTCAACTGCGAGGCAACCCTTGTTCCCCTCAACAAGTCACCTCAACAACAGGGCTGCCCTTGACCCCCCCAACTCTCCTCAAGCTTGAAGTCCAACAGGCAACCCTGGTAAGCGCTGCACATCATTGCTGTGTACTCACCTCCGAGTTCCCCAATTGCAGCCCGCCAAGTGCACGACTTTTATACACTGTCATGAAACACATTGGCGTGCTTTTTCGCAGATGTGGAAGGATGACCCAGCGGGGTGGGGGGGGCGATTCCGGCAGGCTGGCCTAGCAAGGATATGCTGATGTATTACAAAGAGGCTCCCGACGCCCGATGGCAGGAAATGTGGCCCACCGCTGGCGAGCTGAGTGGATGATCGTGAACTGGTTTCACGCTGTTGTGAAACTGATCGCGCCATATTGTCTGCTCATGCCACCAAACATGCCCGATGTCGGCAGACATGGAAAATCCCAGCCTGTGCATTGGTATTTTTAGCCTCAAATCAGTTATATATAGGAATTTACTAATGGGCAGAGGAAGTTGTTTACAATACATCAAAAAATAGCAGTTCTCTCAACACAGCCCAAGACCTAACTTGGAAGAAACAGCTCAGTTGTTTCAACTAGTCAATCCTTGGAAACCCAAGCCTGGAGAAGTATAAATAAAACCATAGATTAATTTGCTGAGAACTAACCTGGACTCAAAACGACAAAATTAATTTTGATTATGGGTATTCTAGCCTTTATGCTGCACAGAATGTGAATACTGATTTAAACAAGTAGGAGATATCCATGTGTAGCAAACTAAGGGTTAGTATATTAGTGATTGCCATACTACAGCATTGGGAACAATGTAGGAAACTGTTTGTGTGATCATTACAATAGCTAATGTCCATCCAATGAGCCCTCAAGTGTTCATAGACATTTTCTGTTTCATTTCTAATTTTTTGACTTTTCACAACTTGTAGAATATATTTTTAACATTTTTTTTCCAGTTGTACTAAGCAACTAAAATAAGAAAACTCAGGCCTCTGGTGTGAAAATCTAGACTAAAACTGCCCACTAGAGTCAGAGCTCAAAGTGAGAGGTTAATGTTGCTACAGGACCTAGGAGATCAGGGGTTAGACCCCAGGGGCAGAATGAAATCCTGAATTCAAAGATACGCACAGGCTTGGAAGGAGTTGGGATGTCTAAGAGGTTACTGGCAGTGCTGATTAGTGAGAGGCTGACTGCATGATGTAAGTAAAATATTTTCTTGCACTAGAAATCTAACTGTCACTGTTGTTCTCTCACCTGCTGAATCTGGCCTGAAGAACACCAAAACGATCTCTTCCTTACAGCGTGAAGTGCTGTGAGCCAAGAATCCTCCTTGGCTACTCTGTGATGTTTTCAAACTTAGGCAGATAGGAAGCTGGAAGTCTATTTAATCTACTGTAATTGGATGGCACAATTGGTTAAACTTGGCCATTGATATAGGTTCAAATGCAGCCCAGACTAATGGGCTGAAAATGTCTGTACATGCAATGATTTGGGCGGTTTCAAGCCAGCTATAGTGGGCGTGGGCCACAACACAAAGCTGTCACCATATGGGATAATCTTCCACAAAAGAGGTGTCAGTAGAAGCAAATGATTAAATGCCAACCATAAAGTAGGATGGGCTCTTCTAAAATTATGAGGTGTGTGGTGGGGGGTGTTTTACTTTGTCTGTGGATATGCTTTAACTCCCTGAATTCCACACCAGTACCAATATCTATATTGTCCTCACTTATCACCCCACCAGCCTCCGGATTCAAAGGATCATTCTCCACCATTTCCGCCAACTCCAGCATGATACCACCACCAAACACATCTTCCCTTCACCCACCCCGGCGGCATTCCACAGGGATCATTCCCTCCGGGACACCCTGGTCCACTCCTCCATCACCCCCTAGACCTCAACCCCCTCCCACGGCACCTTCCTATGCAACCGCAGAAGGTGCAACACCTGCCCCTTTACTTACCCTCTCCTCACCATCCAAGAGCCCAAACACTCCTTTCAAGTGAAGCAGCATTTCACTTGCACTTCCCTCAATTTAGTCTACTGCATTCGTTGCTCCCAATGAGGTTTCCTCTACACTGGAGAGACCAAACACAGACTGGGTGACCGCTTTGCAGAACACCTTTGGTCTGTCCGCAAGCATGACCCAGACCTCCCTGTCACTTGTCATTTCAACACTCCACCCTGCTCTCATGCCCACATGTCCATCCTTGGCCTGGTGCATTGTTCCAGTGAAGCTCAACGCAAACTGGAGGAACAGCACCTCATCTTCCGACTAGGGACTTTACAGCCTTCCGGACTGAATATTGAGTTCAACAATTTTAGATCATGAACTCTCTCCTCCATCCCCACCCCCTTTCCGATCCCCCCTTTTTTTTTCCCCAATAATTTATATAGATTTTTCTTTTCCCACCTATTTCCATTATTTTTAAATGTATTTCCATCCATTGTTTTTTCTCTACCTTTCAGCCTATTTCGATCCCTTCACCCCACCCCACCCCCACTAGGGCTATCTGTACCTTGCTTGTCCTGCTTTCTACCCTTAATTAGCACATTCCTTAGATAATATCACCACCTTCAACACCTTTGTCCTTTTGTCTATGACATCTTTTGGCTATCTCCACCTATCACTGGCCCTCTATTCAGCTCTACCTGTCCCCCCCCCCAACAAACCAGCTTATATTTCACCTCTTTTCTACTTTTGCTTAGTTCTGTTGAAGAGTCATACGGACTCGAAACGTTAACTGTGTTCCTCTCCGCAGATGCTGCCATACCTGCTGAGTATTTCCAGGTATTTTTATTTTTGTTTTGGATTTCCAGCATCCACAGTTTTTTGCTTTTACCAATATCTATCATCTTGATCACCTCAAGAATTGCTGCAAATTGATGTCAGTTTTCTTCAGAGTCAGCATAATTGCAGCAACTAAATCAAGTTAGCTCACTAGCAATTTGTTAAGATTAATTTAAATTTTGGATGTAGTTTAAATGAGAATTTCAAGTCCCTGCCCAGTTGGAGTTCCCTGGTCTCAACACCAGTCCATTCCTTGAGTTTTTGCAGAGATGGATCACTGAGCAGATCCTTTCAGCATTAAATTGCAGCCTTGACTGAAGGAAAAGAAAGACTTGCAACGATATTGCACCATATCACATCTTTCGAAGGTGTCTCAAAACACTTCACATTCAGTTAGCTACTTTGTAGTAATTATTGTTCTGCAGGTAAAGATCTCAAGAATTGGCAGAAATTCAAAATTGGCTTACTGGCAAGTGAAATTTTGATTAGTCTTTGTGTACAAGAGCAGTGGTGCTGTTCAAATTAGCATAGTGAGAGATCTTTATCTTTGAGGTGTAGGAGAACTGTGATGTTAGAATGACATTCCAGAGCCAACTGTAAAAAATTGAAAGAATGAATGGAATATCTGGAACTAACTCAGCTGCCCCTTGACTCATCTCCTGAAATGTTCCCTGCTTTAGGTAAACATCAGCAATTTTAATGGAATTATTTACAGGATAACCACTGGGCTAATCACAGCCACTCATAACTTCACATCACTTAAACGTATGCCTGAGGAATATGCTATGTTGTATTTTTCAGATTGGATTCTACTGTTCTGTTTGATGGGAGAAGTGGGGTGGTACTTTATCTGAAGAAAAAAAAGCTTGTATTTATTTGGTGCCTTTCATGACCTCAGGGCTTCCTAAAATACTTTATAGTCAATTAAATATTTTTTAAAGTGTAGTCACTGTTATAATGTAGGAAATGTGGCAGCCAATTTGCACACAGCGAGGTCTCACAAACAATAATGAGATAAATGAGCAGATAATTATATTTTTTAAGTGATGTTGGTTGAGAGATAAATGTCAGCCTGGGCACTAGGATCTTTTGTAGTTGGCTGAGAGACAGGCCCTCAGTTTAATGGTTCATCCAAAAGATGGCACCTCCATCGGTGCAGCCCTCCCTCAAAGCTGCATTGAAGAGTCAGCCCAGGTTGGGTGCTCACGTTTCTGCAGTTCAGCTATGAGCCTGCAAACTTCTGATTTGCAGGAAATATATCACCAGCTGAGAACAGCAGACAAAGGACAACGCATGTTGATTGGGGAACCCATCTGCTCTGCTAATCTAACATGCAACGGCATAATATCACACAAACCATGTCAGTATGAATGCAGCCTTATCCAGGCCAGACACTGGTTTGAATCTTCTCCCTGCTTTCTTAAATAGGTGTAGGGCGTCTTCATTGCAAGATCATGGGATGTTAGGGTAGCCTCAAAGCAGATTAGTCAGTGCCTGCCTCTTTCAAATTCCCTTCCAAAAGTTTAAAGCACTTTTGTGCAAGCTCTGCACAGAATCTGCTGATGGGAACTAGTGATAGGAAGCTCCAGATGTCATCATGTAAGAGATTCCCAAAAGCAGGTGAAGTTCAATTATGCACAATAGAATGTGAGAATATCTGTGCACTAATGCCATAGACAACAGCTTTTGGTGCTGTATAAGTTACATTTATGTACAATGCTCTTCCAAAGATCTGCACTACACTGATAACATGGAGGACTTAACTCCATGATCTACTGACCCAGAGCAAGAGAGTTTCCACTGAACCAAACTGTCACACAGAAGCCAGTCTCCCTAAGTAGCAACAGCACTTGGAGGCCATTCACCCGAAGAAGGCAAATCAGAAGCACCTCAACAGATATATGGGAATCAGGAATAATACCGAAGATCTTGAATTGATTTTTATTCATTTTTAGAATATGTTTTTTGCTGGCAAAAATGGTATTTTACTGCCAATTCGTGGGCCAGGATTTTTCCTATGACGGGCGGGCTGGGCGGGAGCGGGCACGGAGCCAATCGCCGCTCACGATCAGCTCCATACCACCATTTTAGTTAAGGCCCGCCCAATGTAATACACGGCTGGTAGCGCTCAGCGCTACCTATACGGACGGGGGGAGGAGGGAGAGTCAGGGCCAGCGCTCTTTCGCACATGCGCGCGAAAGAGTGCAGCAATCTCCCTGAGGCACAGAGCTACCTCAGGGAGATGGAATGAATATTAAAATAATTAAAGAATTGAGTTAAAAATTTATTTAAACATGCTCCCTCATGTGACTGTGTTAATTTTCATAAATAGAAAAGCCTGACCCCGCAAGCCGACCAGAAAATTCTGCCCCTAGTTGTCCTTGAGAAGGTGGTGGCAGTGCATTTTCTTGAAATTCTGCAGTCCATGTGGTGCAGGTACTCTCACATTATTGTTAAATAGGGAGTTTTGTAAGGGTTTGTTTGGTGCCTCACTAAGAGGTCTGGAGGCGCGTGCGGTTGAACATTAAGTGTTTATTAAAAACTCATAACTATACATGTCCATGGTATAGCCCTGACTAAGTACTATCTCCATGCTGGCTTCTGCTACACTACTACTGTACTTAGTCCGCTATCATGTGACTCTCTACATTGGTACTGTTTTCCAGACCCACATTAATCCTTGCTATGCCGAACACCCTTACATTACATCTCCCCACAAGTCTTTATCCAAACATATTTACAATACATCTTTCCATGCTACCCTTTCTCTCCCTGCCCCTCCAAGTCTCTGACTTTATAAATTTAGATGGTCCGAAGGCTTTACTACTCTTCCAGATCTTCTTGTTTTCACGTTTAGAGGAGTGGTAGTCCTAGTTGCTTTGGACAAGATTTGTTGGCTTGGATTTGAAACTGTAGTATTCTCTGTTTCAGGCACTTGGTTGTCTCCATCTAATTTGTGTTTTGCACTCATTGGTGTTGAATATCTCCTAATCGATAAACTGTCCTTTGTTTGGACTCCACGAGTTTGTCCCATTCCTTCCAGAGGGAATGTTCATTCGGTTCATTCGTAGAGTGGACTTGGGTTTTCTTTTTCAGTGAGGTCCACCATGGTCTTGCTGGAAGTTGACAAAAATGGAACCTTCAATTCCACTTGTGTCACAATTTAATCCAAATACTTGTTTACTCTTTTACTTTCCAATTCTTTTTCCAACTTATGAATCTTTTTGTTCAGCTCAGCAACTACTCTGTTAAGTTCAGTTGTCTCTGTTTCCGAGTTATCTGCAGAATCATTATACGGGCTTAACAACTTCACCTGGGCATTCAGAGTCCTTCTTCATGGTCGCTGACTACTCCTTAGTCTGATTCAATTCACTCATTAGATCCTAATTCTTAGAATTCTCCTTTTCGGCCTTAAAAGTCTGTATTTGCTCTTCCATACTGTGCATCTCATCTTTCATATTCTCCAGTTCGGATTGAAGTTCAAGAATTTAATCAGTTTTAGTTGTTAATTCTAAATACAATTGTTCTGATTCATCAGCAATTCTTTCCCCTGTTCCAGGCATTTTTCATAATACTTAATTGTTAGAATCATATCTTTCAAAAATATGGCCTGGATTTTTCCTATGGCGGGCAGGCTGGGCGGGAGCGGGCGCGGAGCCGATCGCTGCCCACGATTGGCCGCACGCTGCCATTTTATGCAGATGGGCCAATTAAGGCCCCCCCAGCATAACGCGTGGCCGGTGGCGCTCAGCTACCTTTGCAGGTGGGGGGAGGACGGAGAGTCGGGGGAACGCAGCAATCTCCCTGAGGCATGGAGCTACCTCAAGGAGATTGAATAGATAATAAAACAATAATGTAAAAATTTATTTAAACATGTCCCCTCATGTGACAGTGTCACATGAGTTGGGACATGTTTGTAAAGGTTGCAAAAATTATTTATTTATTTTATAAAAGTTTTAGGAAACCTCATCCCACCTGTGGATGAGGTTTCCTGAAAAACGCGAAGGCCGCTTGGGCTTTTCACCTGCGCCAACCTTAAGGTTGGACGGCCAGCGTTCTTACATACTTTAATTAATCCCTTAATGGCCTTAACAGTGGGCGTGCAGCCGACTCTGGCACGCGCCCACCAAATGAAATAGCGCAATGGCGCGCGATGACCTTGGGACGCACGCCTGACGTCATCGCAAGTCATTTTATGCGTCAGCATGTCAGGCCCACCCCCACACGCTGACCAGAAGATTCTATATTCTATATTTTTCTTCTAAAATATGGAAAGACATTGCATTACCTGGGCACTTAGATTCTGACCTGGAGTTTTTTTTTAAAAAGTCATAAGTTCATTTTGGAACTGTCAACAAGCTGGTCTTTGCCAAGAAATCACCTGACCAACACGGTGCTTGAGGGGAATGAGCTGTTTATTTGTTTTGAACTGCAATCACTTTCATTGATGGGGGAAAAAACTGGTAAAGATAAAGGCTAGTGATTTACTGAAATCACATGACAGAGACAAGCCTTAAGTTTGAACCTGTTGGTTTTGAACTCAGTCTTTTGAGGATTAAGCTGAGAAGGAAGGCTGCCCTGACTGGCTCTCTCCTTGCCTTGCCTGAAATTCCGTGTGTGGTTATCAACCTGCAGCCAGAGAATCCTCATCTGAGTATAGCTTATATGCATTTGGAAACCTGCAAAGCTGAGACACGAAGAATTGAACCAGCTCTGTATTCTCCTCCATGCCGAGGCTCTGTTGGTGAGAACCTCCTGACATCTACTGGGACCAGGAGTCTGTCTTCACATGAGGAAGCTCCAGATCAACGGCATCAAAACCCTGAGAATTTGATCCTTTATGTTATAAAGCCTATCCTCCAAAGCCCATCACTGCAGAGACTCTATCTGTTTTTCCTTTGTTAGTGTGTGTATGTGTGTGTGCATGCTGGGATATTTTAGAAGAAATAGATAGTTATACTTCCAGAGTAAAACCGTGTGTTAACCAGCTCTTGCACCTTGTTTAAAGAAAAATAAGTTTCGTTTTATAATAAATCAATCATTATGAGTTTCTTGAAAGAAGCCTGCTTAAAGTCTCTTTCATTCTATGTAACAGTAGTGAAGGTAAACAATTGACCATTTTGGTGAGTGAATTGAACATTTAAACTAATGTTGTAACCTGTGGAGTAGTAGGGCCAGATCAACTGCGCACTCCTCCCATCCCAAGTCATAACATAATAGAGACTTCTTATACTTGAAGTTCATCAAGTACTTCAAAATTGAAGATTTATTTTTGTTGAATTTGCTTCTACAAGATTATCATTTAGGCATTCCAAGTCCTCTTTCAAGTGTTCTACTTTCTGCCAGCAACACTCCAGTGTTCTCACTAGCAAACTCATCTTTTGTATGTGAAAGTTGGTTCTCTGCACTGAACAGTTTTCCCTTAGCAGAACCTAATTCCTCTGTGCTATCCTTCATGGTCACAGTCTGTAATTGCACTTCTGCTAATTGTTTCTAAGACTCTTCATGCTCCTTTCTGAGAACTTCTACTTTCACTTGGGTATGATGCAGAAGTGGTAGGGATCTGTTTTTCTGACTATCAAATTGGAGCTGCAAGTTTTCTACTTTTTGTTGTTCCTGTACACAATAATTCTTTATCTTCTCCTTTCTCTCCTGCAGTTCCAAAACTCTGTTGTTCAGTGATATTTTCATTGTCTCAGACTCTTCAACAGGAATGTATTGTAACTGTATTCTCTCTTTCAATGCCTGGATGTCTAATTGCAGCCTAGCATTTTCCTCCTGGAATATAGAACATTACTAAATCTTCTCTACCAACTGGTTCTTTAGTTCTTTCAGAGTGACATTAAATTCATGTTGCTTCTCCTCGTAATTTGCAGCGGAACAAACTTGGACCTGAGGGATCCTTGTAGCATGTAAAGGTCCAACAATAGGTTTTCCTTTCCTTTGTGAAGCTCAATTGCTTCATCTTGAGTTTTATTGTAATTCAACAGAATCTTCTCAGCTTTTTCCTGCTGCTCCTCCATACTACTGTTCAAGGCAGCCTTCATTTCATCATGCTGTTGAAGTGTAATGTATTCCTTTTGCATTTGATCTTGAAGGACAATTAGCTGTTCTTGCAACTGTTCATTTTCTTGTTGACCTCTTGCCAACTCACACTGCGCTTCTGTGCCTTGTTTTGTTGCGACTGTTAGTTCTAACACAGCTTTTTCAACATCTTTTTTAATTCCTCATGTTTGTCCAGGGTTATGTATTGGTTCTTCAAAAAGACTTTCAGAGCACCGATTTCTTTGAGTGCTTTTTCTGCCTGCTAGTGTGCCTGGCTGTATTTCTGGTTGAGTTCTTTTAACTCAGCCTTGATACAAATATTTTCCTGTGGAATAGCTTCATTTTCTTGTTGCAGGCTTTGTTGCTTCTGGGTTACATCAGATAACTTACCTTCATTCACAGCCATCTGCCTGCTCTGCACTGACACCTGCAGTTGCAGTTTGAATACTGTGCCAGCATTTTAAAAAAGCTCTATTTTTTTGCCTTTCGGCTGCTTCTCAACCTCTTCTTTCCTTTGCACTAAACTCTTCGGTTTGAGCTCTTCATTGTGCTGACATGGTCTGCGACCACCTTGTGCTTTGCTTGGGTATTATCTCCCTTACCTAGGGGTCTCCTTGCCCTTTTGGTGCTCTTTTGGGGGTGTTCTATGCTATTTTTTAAAGATCTGTGCTCTCCACAACTTGGAATTTAAAATACTTGTCAAAGGCATTTAATATCTCATCAAAGCTGGCTGAGAATTCATCAATGCCTTGCATTAGGAGTACTCCATCAGCAATTTCACCAAAGAAGTGTAAAAATGTATAAGCTTGGGCCTCTTATGATTTCCTATTTAATCCAGTTGTACTCCAGTAACTTAAAAAAAATTCTTCTCCATGACACCCAATTTTTTGTTTGATTTGGCCCTTGCATCAGTCCAAATTGATCTGGTAGGGTTGATTTACTATCCATGGTTATTTTGCAGTCAAGGGAGTACAGTTTTAAATGCTGTTTCACTTTTAAAGATGGTGCTGCAGTAATCATTTTCTCAATGCTCCTTCCCTCACTTCTCAGGTTTTGGCAGGTTCCTGCATTGATCGCAGACCCGACCTCAAAAGGATTGAGTTATTGCAGCGGATTTTTAAATCAAAGATTTAGGTCGTTTAGAATGTTTTCAGGCTATGTTAGGGCAATTAAAAGGTGATTTCCAGCTTTGACTGAGCTCGTAAAACTTCGATTTTGTTTCAGCTGAGCTCGGCCGCCATGTGGTGTGGCGCTGACTCTGAATCAGGGCTGGCTGGGGTGATTAATGAAATGGATTGTTTTGACTGATTAATAGCCCAAAGACTTTTAAAAGCTAGTTTAGCCTTTGAACTGAATTTTTGCTCACCCTTGCTATGCCCTTTGATTCTGCAATCTATGATGATTCACACTGGACCTCCACATGCTGTGGTAGAGTCCTTTAGCTACACAGTGGATTTTTCTTCTGCCCTTTAGCCTCCATGTCTGCAATGTAGCTTCTTTTTAGGCAATCTCCAGCTGTGTCTTCGATTCAGGTGCACCTCAGCCAGGTCAGGATGCCGTTCCATTAGTTTTTAATATTCCAGGGTCCTTCACCAGCTTCTTCGGTCTGGGTTCACTCATTAGCTGCCACCATGTTGTAAAGGTTTGTTCAGTGTCTGATTAAGAGGTCTGGAGGCTTGCGAGTTTGAACATTATGTATTTATTAACAACTCATAGCTATATACATCTCCAAGGTATAGCCCTGACTAAGTATTATCTCCTTGCTGGTTTCTGCTAGACTATTAATGTACTCAGTCCACTATCATGTGACTCTCTACATCCTACTATAGGTGGTACTGTTCCCCAATCCCACATTAACCCTTGCTATGCTGAACACGTTTATGCTACAGGTACTCTCACTTTGTCATTAGGAATGGAGTTCCAGAATTTTGACCCAGTGTCGATGAAAAACCAACAATTGTTTTTTCCAGGTCAGGACAGTGTGCGACTTGGAGGGGAACTTGGAAATGATGTTGTCCCCATTCATCTGGTGCCCTTTTCCTTCCAGGTGGTGGAAGTCATTGGTTTGTGATGTACTGCTGAAGATCAAAACCCTGATGACTTGCTACAGTGCATGCTGTACACACTGCTGCCTGTGGGTGCCTGGAGGGAGTGAATGTTTAATGTGGTAGATAGGCTGGTGACCAAGCAGACTACATTTTCTTGGATAGTGTTGAGCTTCTTGAGTGTTGTTGGAACTGCACTCATCTAAACAAGTGGAGAATATTCCATCACACGCCTGACTTGTGCCTTGTAGATGGTGAGGAGAATTTGGGGAGTCAAGAGGTGAGTTACTTTCCATAGAATTCCCAGCCTTGGATCTGCTATAGTAGCCATGCCTACAAGAAGGTCTGCTTCAACATCCCTGCTTCTCACTCAGCTAGATCTTGATTGCATTCTATCATGAGCATGGTCTTTGGTATTTCAGCATTGTAAGTTGTTATGTTTTTCTGATTATCTTTTTAGGGCAAATGGGACTAACTGGATTCTTGTACTGATGGGCTGAATGGTCTCCTGTGCCATGACTATGACTCTATCTTGCATGTTTAATGCATTTTTACTGTTGAGCAACTGCAACATTATACACTGTCCCCAAGGATAACTTAAAATAACAAATTGTTTATAATTTACAAAAGCTTAAAACTCATTTTCCTTCTGTGGTATTTTAAATTTATTTATCCAATGTTATTCTTGACAAGCTTTTATTAATAACTATAATTATTTTAGACACCATTCAGCAGGGCGACATGTACATTTACTCTGGTGTAGTTGAATCATTGTGCATAAAGATTTATTGATTTACTCGGGAAGCTCCTGTGATGGTGGTGTCTTTGACATAAGTTATTTTCATTCCATTTAGGAGAAGATGTGGGGCTGAAATTTATACTGGATCAGAGTGCAAAAGGGGCTGCTGATTTGCTACTGCCCATTCTGCACTACAGCCCAAAATAAATTCCATCCTTGTAACAAACATTAAAGGTTCTTACAATGCACCATTTAGCATTGGATCACAGCTATTATACAAGTGTCAACTTTGGCTCAATGGTAGCACTCTTGCTTCTAAGTCAGACTAGTTATGATTCAATACTCACCGATGTGATTTGAGGAAAGAATCTAGGGTGATGTTTTTCTGTAATGCTGAGGGTTTATGTCAGTGTCCAAGGCATTTGACTGAACAAGTTGAGGTCCTGTCTAACCACTCAGATGGATGTGAATGATCTCATGACACTATTTGATAAGAGCTGTGTATGTCCTGGCCAACATTTATCACTAAATCAGCTCTGGTTCCTTAGATTATTGATGTTTTTGTTTCTGATTTTATACTCCTGTCTTGGGGCTTTGTGTAATGGCAACACATGATGGAAATTTAGACTCAGATATCAGCAGTCCCTGTGGATTTTTCATCTGCTAAATTTAAAGGACAGAACATCCTGCCCTTGTAACCACAGTCTTTATATGGCTCATCCGGTTTGATTTCTAGTCAATGGTAACCCACAAGATGTTGATAGTGGGGTGATTCAGCAATGGTAATGCCAGTGAATGTCAAAGAGAGATGGCTAGATTCTCTTTTGGTGGAAGTGGTCATTGCCTGGCACGTGTGTGGCATGAATGTAACTTGCCACTTATCAGCCAGCCCAAGCCTTAACGCTGCCCAGATCTTGCTACATAAGTACATGGACTTCTGATCTTATGGTGGGGAAAGGTCATTGATGAAGCAACTAAAGATAGTTGCACCAGGACACTACCCTGAGGGTCTCCTGCAGTGATGTCCTGGGGCTGGGATGATTGGCTTCCAAAAATGACAACCGTCTTACTTTGGGTTAGGTATGACTCTAACCAGTGGAGAGTTTTTCCCCTGATCCCCATTGACTTCAATTTTCATAGGGCTTTTTGATGCCACTCTTGGCAAATGTTGCCTTGATGTCAAGGCCACTCTCACCTCACCTCTTTACTTTTTTGACCATGTTTGGATCAAAACTGTAATGAGGTCAGTGCCATGTTTTTATAATGATATAAAGGCACCAATCACTCTTAAGGGATTGGGTAAACACATTGTTTGCTCATTTATTGAGACTGGCACATGAGAACAGGTACAAATGGGTATAAAGCTTGAAGACACCAGCAGCAGAGCTGTGTGTGCTATGTTCTGCTCACAGACAAAGGCGAAATTGCGACTGGATCACATGACACACTTCCCTTCTAGTGAATTAGCCATGCCATACTTTAGAAGAAAAAACACTTTTTATTTGCACTTCATTTCTCTGGTTCTGCTGCTGAAAGAAAATTAAAAAAAAACATATGATGTGGCCTAGCTGTGCATCAGATCCACTGTATTTGAACTACAGAGGAAAGTACCACATACAAAATGCCCGATTTGCCTATGCAATTTAAAAAAAAAATCCTTCACATGATGTGGACTTCGCTGGCTAGGCCAGCATTTATTGCCTATCCCTAGTTGCCCTTGAGAAGGTAGTGGTGAGCTGCCTTCTTGAACCATTGCAGTCTATGTGGTGTAGGTACACCCACAGTGCTGTTAGGAAGGGAGTTCCAGGGTTTTGACCTGTGGGTGTACCTACACCACATGGACTGCAGCAGTTCAAGAAGGCAGTTCTCAAGGATGACTAGAGATAGGCAATAAATGCTGGCCCAGCCAGCAAAGTCAACATCCTGTAAATGAATAGTAAAAATTGACTGGATGCTTTTGTTTCATAGAACAACTCAGTGTGATTACCTTAACATATGGATTCCAGTGGTTCAGGAAGACAGCCCATCATTAGTATCTCAGGGGCAACTAGAGATGGGCAATAAATGCTGGCCTTTTCAGTGGTTCCCACACCTGAGAACAAATAAAAAATCATCAAACCATACACTTATGATCCATCAAGTCTTTGCTAAATTGGAGCTATTGATTCTAACCCCCTTCTCTCCTCCTTCCCTACATTTTTTAACAGTACCCATTTCACAGCAATGATACATGAGGTTTGAGTCATAGAACAAGTGTACTTTTGTAATTAGCTGTCTTTTAGTAGATCTCAGACATAGGAGTATAGAAATTTACCACAGAAGGAGGCTATTTGGTCTATTGTGCCAGTGCTGCCTCTTTGAAAGAGAAGCCATGGTTAATCCCACACTCTTGCTTTTTATCTGTAACCCTCTAAGTTCCTCATCCTCATGAGTCTAACACCTTTTTAAAATTAATTATGAAATCAGCTTCCATCACCTTCTCAGGTAGAATGTACCAAATCCCAGCAACTCTCTGAGTGAAAACATTTCTCGTCATCTTCCCTCTCTTTATTTTATGAATAATTTTAAATCTATGACCTCTGTTATTGACCCAATCACCAGAAGAAATAGTTTTGTTTCATCTACCCTAACTAAACTTCTCATCATCCTGAAGATCACTATTTGGGTACCATTTATCCTTCTCTGTTCCAAGAAGAACAGCCTGATCTTTTCCTAGTGCTTCACTAGGAAAGTGGAGTCCCTCATCCCTGAAAAGACCCTGGTGAATCTCCTCTATACCTTTTCTTTCATCTTTCCTGAAGTGCGGTGCCCAGAATTGTCCACAATACTTGACTCAGGCCTAACCAGTCATTTATAAAGTTCAAGCATGATCTTGTTGCTTTTATATTCTATTCCTCTATTTATAAACCCAAGTGATCCATATGCATTTTTTAACAACATGATAAACTTTGTTTGCCACCTTTAAGGGTATGTGTATCTGGACACCAAAGTCCTCCCAAAGTGCAAACTTCATACTTCTTTGTATTGAACTCCATCTTTATGCTTTTGCCCATTTAACCATCATATCTATGTCATGCGGAAGCCTATAACTATCCTCATCACTATCTATACTACTTTTGCGAAGTTTTGTATCATCTGCAAACTTCATAATGCTTCTCCCATATCTGGGTCTTTTATATAAATTGATAAGAGGAATGGACCCAAAACTGATCCTTGGGGAACACCACTACAAACCAGCTCTTAGACTGAAAAACATCCATTCACCACCATCCTTGGCTTCCTGTCACTGAATCAACTTTCCGAGCCAACTTTGTATCCATACCGCCACTTTCCCATTAATTCCATGGGCATCCATCTTCTTAATAAGCTTCATACGTGGCACTTTGTTGGGTGCCTTCTGAAAGTCCATGTACAGCATCTACAATACCACATTGATCAACCTTCTCTGTTATATCATCAAAGAATTCAATCAAGTTAATCAGTCACTATTTGCCTTTAACAAATCCATGCTGGCTCTCTTTGATTAATCCATGTCTTCCCAAATGACAGCTTACTTTGTCCCTGATAATGCTTTCCAATAACTTTCCCACCACTGATATTAGGCTGACTGGCCTGTAGTTTTATCCCCCCCCCTGACCTGAATAGTGATATAACAGTAAAAGCCCTCCAGTCCTGCTACACTTCTCCTGTATCCAATGAGGACTGGAAGATTGTGATTAATAGCTCTGCTGTTTCAGTATTTGCTTCTCTCAGCAACCTGGGATGCATTCCATCCAGGCCAGGTGACTTATCAGCTTTCTGTAATGATATTGGATTCTCTATCTATTGTTATCCTGTCCATAACTTCTATTTTAAGGATAAAAGTCACACTTTTCTGAGCCATCAGTGGAAATGTGAAAGTTGCTGGAGCAATGGTGATGAACCAGAAACATTTCTTTTCCACCCTCTACTTCTGTGGTGTAACTACTTGTATACTGCTCTATTTCTTCACCCATGCCCATCTCTGCAGCCTCTTGCAGCACTACAACCCTCCAGGATTTCTGCATTCTTCCAATTCTGGACATTTGTCCATCTCTAATTTCCATCGCCTCACCATTGTGGATTTGCCTTTAGCAGCATGGGCCCTAAATTCTGGAATTCCCACTTAAACCTTCTGTCTCTCTTACTCACTCACCTCCTAAGAGGCTCTTCGAACTCTACCACCTTCCCCAAGCTTTCGGTCACCTGTGTGACCTGTCTCACACATAAGAGCACAAGAGAAATTTCATCAGCAAGGCCTCCACTGCATCCTCCTGGTTCAATGGGAGGGCTCCTTCTTGAAGTCAGGTCTACAAGCATTCAGGCAAAACTTCTGCAAAATCAATTTCGACGGACTGGCCACTGTGTCCAAATGGCTGAAAAACATCTCCCAACCAGGTCCTGGTCTCTCAACTCTCAAATGGCCAACATTCCATGGGAGGACAAAGAAAGCACTTCAAAGACTCTCTGAAGCTCTCCTTGAAACATAGCAGCATTGACCTTAATGACTGGGAGGAGCTTCATTCAAAATGGTGGCAACTAATTGCCCATCAAACTGCATCAGGCTACAATACCTTATTGATGAAGCTGAGTGGCGGCAGAGAAGGAAAGAAAAGGAAGGAAATCCTTCACTCCGGATCCCATTACCTTGTGGGATGTCCTACCTCACATGCCCAAAGATCTTCGGGTCGAGAATTGGTCTGTTCAGTTACATGAAGACCCATGGCAGAAACTTGTGACCCTGAGCAGGCATCATCCTCAAGTCAAGGGGCAGCCGCCATGACCATGGTCACCTTTCCCTTTATTTGGTTTAGTGTCAAATTTTGTCTGAGAATGCTCCTGTGAAGTATCTTGGAAGTTTGACTGTTAACAGTGTTGTATAAGTGCAAGTTGTTGTCTCTTGTGGGTCCATTTTTTGAGCTATTTATTTCTCTCTGTAAAGTTCCATCTCATTCTACCTTTAGTAATCTCTTGTGTCCTGTATAGTTAGAGACACAAGCTGAGTTTAACAAGCTTATTACTGTGTGAAATGTTGCTGCCTTCAGAAACACCTAATTTTAGCCTATTCCTCTGCATTTAATCATAATGTATCTGGGTCCAACTTTATGATTTGTGTTAATTATCTGCGATCTACTGTGACAAATGTCTTTTTCCCTCTTGTCTCTTAGCCCAGCAAATGGCCATGATAGATTGTAAAGTATTTACTTGGAAATCATCATAAGGATCTTGTCTATGATGTGTTGCTTTTACAGCACTCCTTAAACCTTCCTCCATAAAGCTGAAAATTATTAACAGCAGCCTTTCTGTCACCACATCCAGGATTTGTAGCTGAATCAATGACATCTGGTTGCGATATTTACCAAGCCGAGTTCTGAACTCAACGAGGCTACGAATTCACATCTGGAGTCTAGACTTACTGGCTCTATGGGTTGGGCTAGATCCTTGTCTTACATCAACTTCTGCCTGGGCTATTGTTTACTTAGGTGGTGCTGCCTCATCTGTTTCATCTTTTTGAAATATTTCAAGCATGAGTCCTTGAGAGAATGGCAAAACTTTATCCAAATGCCAGAGGTTCAGGCAGAGCCTAACAAAAACCATATATGCCTATTCTCGCCACTACTGCTTAATTCCAATCTGGTTACATATCCCTCAAATTGATTCCCATGTCTTACTGGAGTAAATAGCAGGCATATCCAGTTACTGTTATGCAGGAAACCAACTTTTCTTTGCAACCAGGATGTTTGCATGTATTTTAGCATCTCTTGTATTTAGATGAAGTTGTTCATTTGAATCTCTTGACCCTTTATGTACCAGACAAACATTACAATTAAAGTGGAATCTTTTCCCAGCAAAACTGTTGAGAAAACTTTCTCTGGGGGGAGCACAAGGAGCCAGATTGCTGTGCATCATTATTGTCATGACAACTCTGCGCACTTGAGGCACAGTGATGTGATTTACCTCATGGCATTGTGTTCATGAGTGAATTAAAAAGACTCACCAGCTGTATTTCCATGAAGACAGAAGTCCCATGCAGAGCTATAGATGGTGGATGTGAAATATTTAGTCATGAAATCTCTTTGCTCATCGGGCTGAATTCCAGCCTCATCAGTCTGAAAAATTCTTTCAGCACTGCACAAATATACCAAGTCTATTTTGAGAAATGCAGAATTCTTGTTTAAAACAAACTGTTTTCATATACAAGCAAATACAATTAGAGTTATGAGAACGAGGAATAAAAGCAGAAAATGCCGTAAATACTCAGCAGGTCAGGCAGCATCTGCGGAGAGAGAAAAACAGAATTAACGTCTCACGTCTGTGACCTTTCATCAGAACATGAAGAAGGTAGAGACTTAACAGTTTATAACCAAGTACAGAGCCAGGGTAAAAACAAAAAGGGACAGGGAAAGAACAAAGGAGAAAGTCTGTGATAGGGAGAGTTGTCAACCCTCCAGGATTGGCCTGGAGTCTCCAGGAATTGATGATCAATCTCTAGGACATTGCTATGTGCAACCCTGGAGAAAAATCATCGGGACATAAAAAAATTGTTGTTTTTTTACACATTTTCTTTGAACACTTCTCTTTACCAGATATTAAAATATTCAAAATGGGGGTAAAAAGGCTGTTTGGCTAACAGTTCAGCATCATCCAATTGGTTAATGCGTCTTATTGCTTTCCAGTTGGCGTAGGATGGCATGACGTTACAAGGATGGGTGTGTTGGCCAACTAATGGTAACAGCATGGGAGAAAGCCATGTGATGAAATATTTAAGAGGAATACACTTAGGTATAGTTGGCAACCCTAGTGATAGGATGGAGGACCATAGCGATTGAATGACAAAAGGGATGTAATGGTGCAAGCAAAAAGGGGTAGTAATGGGACAATAAAGAAGCGAAAGATCCAGAGGACGTATGGAACAGTACCTCAACTTTTGATTAGGCAGTTCATAACCATCAGCCTCAACACTGAGTTCAACAACTTTAGATCATAACCACTGCTTCCATTTTTTTTTCAACAGCAGATACTGGTAATGATTCTGCTGTAACAATTTACACTTCCTCTGGACCCATCAAATTTCAGCATTTGGTATGGTTTTCCTTTCTTTTAGGAAAAAGAGAAATTGTGTTGTCATAAAATCAGAGTCTTTATGGCACAGAAGGAGGCCATTCATTCCATCGAGTCCATGCCAGGCCTCTGTAGAGCAAACCAGTCAATCCCATTCCCCCGCTTTATCCCTGTACTCCTGCAAGTTTATTTCCCTCAAGAGCTTATACAGTTTCCTTTTGAAAGCATTGATCTTCTTGGCCTCCAGCACCTCCCATAGATGGCGAGTTCCAGGTCATTACCACTCACTGCGTAAAAAAGTGCTTCCTCACATCCCCCTGTATCTCTTGCGCAAAACCCTATGGGTGGGATTTTCCAACCTGCCCACTGCTGGGATCGTCCAGTCCCGCTGGAAGTCAATCGACTTTTGGCTGGGCTGCCCAATCTCCCGTGCGAGTCCCGCAATGATGGGGCCAGAAAATCACAAGGTATGTCTGTGTCCCCTAGTCCTTTTATAATCAGCTAATGGGAAAGTTTTCCTTTGTCTACCTTGTCTAAACCTGCCATAATCTTGTACACCTCTATCAGATCCCCCCTCAAACTCCTTTGCTTCTTAGAGAACAACCACAGCTTCTCCAACTTACCCTGGAACCATTCTGGTAAATATCCACTGCGCACACTTAAAAACCTTTACATCCTTCCTAAAGTGTGGTGACCAAATTAGGTGCACTGCCCACGATAAAGCTTTAGTGTTGAAAAATTAACTGAAGTGCACAGGATTGTTCTATGGTTTTATTACCTTGGATGCGCAATTGCAAGTAATTATCAGCTACTGTGTAGAGTTAGGTGATTTTTCATATTCATTGCTGATTTTCCTTAAATGCTCTCTGGGTTTGGAGATGGGAGGTTACAATGTACAGTGCCATCCAGGATATGTGATTTATCGTTTCGGGAATTTAATATGATGTAGAGCATGAATCAATGGTCAATGGAAGAATGAAGGACAAGAATTCTGCTATAATCTGTTCTTCCTGTTCCTCCACATTTGTCTTAAAAGTCTAGAGAGATTATATTTTATTCAAAGTACAGGAAAAAGTTGGATTCCTCAAAACCTGGTGTGACGGTTTTAAAAAAACATGTTCCTTGTTGCTGGGTGTCCATCTCTCTCTGGTAGGCTGATCAATGAAGCCAGACCAGGGAAGTTTCCTTGGAGTTGGATGACCCTAAGGCATCATACCTTCTACTGTAGTGTGATGTTGTGGATCTTGATGCTTTATATGAATTGCTCCATAAACTTGGAGAAGATTGCCATCGATGGCCCGGCAGGGATCGAGTTCAATTTCCGCTGCATCCCAGCAAATCGGTCATTTAAAAAATATTATTCCAGATGTTAGATATATTTTTTCCAATTTTCAATCCAGTTTTCAAAATAAAATTAATTAGCCAACATAAATGTAATAACCATTGGAGAGGGCATGTGGTTCTTTTTAAATTATCTCACATGCTATTCATTACACCATCTTCCTCAAACATGTGCTTCTAGATCCTACCCTATCTATACAATTTCCTGTAACAATCACCAGATTGAAGACATCTATCAGCAAGCATGGAGAGGACTGTAAGTGCATTTTGCAGAATCGATTTCCGCAGCACTTATTCTAAGCTACACCATCAGTGCGAGGCAGTGTCACTTTGCACTGGTGAGAAGCTGTAACATAAAGTTGGAGTCGAGGTCTAACGTTACCATCTCCAGAACTTTTGTTTCCACCAGGTATATAAATTCTGGATGAACACCTTTGTTAGCTTACTTGGTTTTCCATAATTTTAGCACAATTATACAGAGGCCCTGTATCCAACTTCATCCTTGTCCTTGGGCATATAAAGATTACTTTAAATGGCTTTGTGTAATAAGCTATGAAGCATTCCTTAGGAGCTGTTTAGATAATATGGGTAATATCCTTCTATTTATTTCTGCATTACTTTCCAACTGTGGACACCTAGATTTCATTTTGATTGTTTTGATAATCATATGTAACTTTTTTTGAAAGTTTCTGAATACATTTCAGCAAATGGAGGTTGTGGTAACTGAAGGTATAGCCTCTCCTACTATCTATCGAGGTCATGTGATTGTTCTTGAAGTCTCCAACCAATGAGTCTGGGGAGCGGAGTTTTCTTCTCAAGGACCTGGTTCAAGCATGCAACATGTGAAAAGCTCTCTGTAATAAAGTTTATCTGTGTCTTGTTGAAACCTTCCCAGTACGTCAAGTCATTTCATTTGGTGATGAGGGTAAAATATTTCCGACGCTGCACTTCACCTTGTTAACGTGAGCACATCGAATCTTAGGAAAAAGAAAAGACTACTCACCAGTCATACCACTCTTTGGGAGAATCGATCCTTATGATGCGACTATGGAAGACTGGAGCTATTTCATAGCGAATGAAGTTACTGCGGAGGAGAAGCAGGAAGCAATTCTTTTGAGTGTATGTGGTAGCAATACATACAATCTCATCCGTAGCCTGACGACCCCAAACATGCCCAATTCTAAATCCTTTAATGAGTTAGTGGACCTCGTGAAAACGCATTTCCAACCAAAGCCATTCATAATTATGCAGAGGTTTAAGTTTAATTCCAGAGTTAGGGCCCATCACAACATATATAGTGAAGTTGAAGCAGTTGACAGAGCGCTGCGACTTCAACACTAAATGATACGCTACGGGATTGATTAGTTTGTGGAGTTCATGACGATGCCATTCAGCGCGGTTCACGCGCAGAAGTCGACATCGATTTGAAGCGCACCCTGGAAATAGCACTAGTCATGGAAAGTGCTGTGTGAGACTCGCAGGCTTTGCAACACCTACAACATGGTGCTGTTCTTCATGTGGGGTGGGAACCTACCGCTGGGCGTGGTGTAAAAACCAGAGACACAGCAGCAGAGCAAGAGGCAATGCCCGCTGTTAGAAAAGTGAAAAGGCCTAGTAGGAACACTTCAGCAGCGATTCTGAGGTTAATCTGTTACAGATGTGGGGGTGACCACATACCGGACACCTGCAGATTCAAGGAGGCAGAGTGCCATTCATAACAGAAGAAAAGTCATGTAATAAAGCAATGCAGGGTGAAATCGAAACAGTCCATGAGGCAGCAAACCAACATGATTGAATTGAATAATACAACAGAACCTGAAGCTGCCGATACCGACATCTATTCCCTGTACAGCGTCACAGCGGTAAAAACCAAACCTATTACTGTCACGATCCAAGCTAATATGGAGGTTGATACAGGAGCCTCAACTACAGTGGTGGGAGAGCACACATTTAAATACCTAAATTAAGGTACTGAATCTGGAGCAGGCAGCTGCTCAATTGAAGACATACACTGGAGAATCCATACAGATAAAGGGCATCGCCAGAGTACCTGTGTCTTATAGGCAACAGATAGCCCAGCTTCCAGTGATCATAGTGACAGGTGAAGGACCTAATCTTCTGGGCCGAGACTGGTTACAAAAAATCAAGCTTAACTGGTCTGAAATATTCCACTTGAGAACAGGAGGAGATCCTAAAATGCTAAGGAAATACGACAGTGTATTTTGTGACAAATTAGGGAAGTTAAAAGGCTTGCAAGCAAAAATATATGTAGATTCTCAGGCGGCACCCTGTTTCTTTAAAGCCAGACCTGTGCCTTATGCATTAAAGGAGAAAGTGATTGCAGAACTGTGTCAATTAGAAAAGCTAGGCATCATCCAACCAGTCCAATTCTTGGAATGGGCAGCCAGTGGTGAAGCCTGACCAAATTATATGTATTTGTGGGGACTACAAGTTGACCGTGAAAAAGGCAACCAAACTAGATAAGTATCCTAAGCCAAACATAGAAGACTGTAGCGATTGAAGGTATAACCTTTCCTACAGCCTATTAGGGGCCACGTTCCTGACAAATGATCCCTAATTGTGGTGTTATAGACTTTATTTTCCAGACAGGTTTCTCACAAGAAACAGTGAATTTTATTTACAGGGCTTCAGCAGCAGTTACATGCTTCCATCAAGAATCACAACTGGATACAAACTCCACCCTTAAGGTTCACCACGGTTAGGGCTGATTTGGGCACACTGTCACGTGATACTACACATACAATAAGTCGTAAAGCTAGTCACTACATTCCTTAAAGCTACAGTTACTACATTCCTCCCCATTTAAATTTTTTTTTCAATTTGTATTTACAAAAACAACTTCATTCATGATATTACAAATATATACATGGGTTATGAAATTATAAGGTCTGTCTCTCAGGTGGTTTCCTGATCCGGCTGGAACATCGTAGCTCTACGACTTTAGAATCTCTTGCTGAATCTTCATTTTCTGGAACTGTAGCAACATCAGGTACCTTCTTAGGCACAGGCAGTTCAGTGTTATCCATTCCGACAGAGACATCTGGTATCTATCCTTGGTTGATCAATGACAATGGGGACCACAGGTTCTACAATGGTCACAGGTGGAACATTGGTTTGTTGGTTTATCTCCCTTCTTCTCAAATGATCCACATGTTTTTGGGTGACCCAGCCCTCCACTTCCACATGGTACAACAATGGTCTGGTCACAGAAACTATTACACCAGGTAACCAACTCGATCTACCACTGAAGTTTCATACAAATATAGTTTCACTGACAGTAAATTTTCACTCTCGACTATGCAAATCATGAGTTACTTTTTGATTCCCTTGACTGTTGTCTACCTTCCCCTCCAAGTTGGGAAGTACCAGGCTTAATCTCGTACAAAGGTGGCGCTTCATAAGTAATTCTGAAGGCGTTGAACCTGCAGTAGTGCGGAGGTCATTCCATTAACACGAAACATGAAAGTTTATTCTCCAATGATCCTCCCGATAATTTTTTCACCCTAACTTTAAAAGTTTGTGCTGCTCTCTCAGCCAATCTGTTAGACGGCGGATAATATGGTGCTGTCTTTACATGTTTGACGCATTTAGGCTCACGAATCTTTGAAATTCAGCACTAATAAATGCAGTACCATTGTCTGAGGCAATGACTTCTGGCAATCTATATATAGAAAAACTTTGGTGTAACCTTTCTACAGTCGCACCTGATGTTGGCGATCTAATTTTGAACGCATCTAACCATTTGGAATGCGCATCAATTAGTAGAAACATGGTGCCTAGAAATACATAGTCTATATGCAGTCTCACCCAGGGTCAACCAGGCCATTCCCACGGGTGCAGTGGGGCTGCAACAGGCAATTCTATAGGTGCTGGCACTGGAGACAGTGCTTAACCATTTTTTCTACATTACTGTCTATACCATGCCACCAGATATAGTTCTTTGTAAGCATTTTCATCTTGGAAATTCCAGGATGCATGCTATGCAACTCAGTTAAGAGTGGTTCCCTTCCTTGTGAAGGAATGACAACTCGTGACCCCACAGTAGGATACCATCCCAACTACTTAATCCATTCCTTCGGGTGAAGAATTGCTTCAATTCTTCAGGAACTGGTTCCTGGGACCATCCTTTCAAATCTTGGTCTCGTGCTCTAGACAAGATGGATCACTGTTCATCCAGTTTCTTATTTGGCTTGAGCAGACTGGTGAAGAATCCAGGAAATTCATCACTAATACGATCTCTTGGGGATTTGGAGCATATTCAATGCTCTCCTGCAAAGGAGGGCACTTAGGGCACTGCATTGGCTATATGCATCCCCTTCTATGCGTAAAAGTACATTCATGTGCTGATAAAATCAAAGCCCATCTTTGAATCATTGCGGAAGCTATGGGTGGGGCAGCTTTTTCTTTGCTAAACAGACCGAGAGTGGTTTGTGATCAGATACTCTAGTAAAGTGTCGGCCATGTACATACTGATGGAATATTTTAACTCTAAAATTAATTGATAATCCTTCTTTCTTGGTTTGTGAATAACCCATCTGGGCTGTAGAGAGGGTTCTGGATACATAGCCTATTGGCCTTTCTGAACCGTCGACAATCTTGTGAGATAGCACCACTCCCACACTATAGGGGGATGCATCACAAGTTAGCACCAATTCTTCTGTCGGGTCGTAGTGTACAAACAAGTTCGAAGAGTGCAAGAGTTGGTTAACTTTCGTGAAGGCTTCTTCTTGAGGTGATTTCCAAGACCAAGATTGGTTTTTCTTTAATAATGAATGTAGAGGGGCTAGGATCATTGATAAGTTGGGTAGGAATTGACTATAGTAATTTACCATACCCAAGAATGACTCAAGCTCTGAGACATTTGTAGGCGAGGGTGCCTCCTTAATAGCTTTAACATTTTCTTCTACCACGTGGAATCCCTGGGCATCCACCCAGTGGCCCAGGTAAGTGACTTCACTTGCCTGAAAGGTACACTTTTCCTTTTTCAAGCGCACCCCTGCTTCCAAGAATCATTTTAAGACTTCTTCCAAGTTAGCCAAGTGCTCCACTTCTGTTGATCCAATTATTAGGATGTCGTCCAGGTCGTCCACGACTTGAGGTAGTCCTTGCAGCAAGCTCTCTACTGTCCTTTAGAAAATTGTGCAGGCTGAAGAGACACTGAAAGGCAGGCATGTGTATTGATACAACCCTTTGTGTGTGTGTGTGTGTGTGTGTGTGTGTGTTATGGTTACAAATCCTCTGGATGTTATCATCCAGCTCCAGCTGCTACATGCGTGACTCATATCTAATTTAGTGTAAGTTCTCCCTCCTGCTAATTTGGCATTCAGATCCTCGATCTTGGGGATAGGGTACTTGTCCAACTTGGCAGCCTTGTTTACTGTTAACTTGTAATCCCCACAGGTACGAATGGTCTGATCTGGTTTCAAGACAGGAACAATGGGTGCTGCCCATTCCAAAAATTAAACCGGCTGAATAATACCTAGCTTCTCTAAATGGTTTAATTCAGTGTCAACCTTCTCTCTCAGGGCATAAGGTACAGGCCTGGCTTTAAAAAAATGAGGATTTGCTTCAGAGTCAACATAGATCTTAACCTGCAGGTCCTTGATTTTCCCCAGTTCCTCTCAAAAGACCTTGTCATATTTCTTTAGCAGCACTCAGCTGGAAAATTCAGACAAATTTAGTTTTTTTTTAACTAATCATGATCTAAGAGGCTTGGTTCTTCTTTACAATGCTGTCTGGTGCTTGTAATAAACAGGTACAGTGGTAATGCCTTTCACATGTATGGCTTCACCAGTATACGTTTGCAATTTGGCTGAAAACAGCTCCATATTCAATTGTTGAATACCTTTGTTTAAATACTTGAATGTGTGCTCCCCCACTGCACTGGTATCCATTTCCGTAATCAAAGGTTTTCCATAGACCTGCAGAGTATAGTGATTGGCTCTGTTTTCCCTACTTTCACATTAAATAGAGAATAAACATCGGAATTAGTGGTTTCTGGTTCTTCCACATTATGTACTTCGATCAATTTAGTTTGCTGCCTGGGAATCTGTCTCAATCTTGCTTTACATTGCTTCAGTATGTCCCCTCTTTTTTGACAATAATGGCACTCCATCTCTTTAAAACGGCAAGTTTCAGGGATATGGTTACTTCCGCATCGGCAACAATTCATTTTCAGATTTGCTGCTGAGCTGTCTCCTGTATATTTTAAAATTTTTGGGTAGCAGAGGCTGCTTCCCACTTTGCGGTTGACTCTCTGGTCTTCATGCCACACTGGGTGGTCTGATTCCGCCCCAACTGGAAAACGGCACCATTTTATACACCCTGTAAGGCCTACAAATCCCGCTCGGCACCTTCCATCACAAGTGCTATTTCCAATGCTCTTTTAAAATCAATGCTTACTTCAGCTAATAACCATCATTGAATGGCATCATCACGCAAACCATAGACCGAACGATCCCTTAACATATTATTTAGGGTCTCCCCGAAATCGCAATGTTCAATTAGCTGTTTCAACTTCGCTATGTATGTTGCCATTTTCTCCCCCGGGGCCCTTACTCTCGAATTAAATTTGAATCTCTGCAAGATTACTGAGGGTTTGGGTTGAAAATGACCCTTTATGCAGTCTACCAATTTGCTGAAGGCCTTCGAATCGGGAGCATTCGGGGCCATCAAACTACAGATTAAATGATAAGTTTTACTCCCACAGGCGCGCAGGAAAATTGCTTTCCTGTTTTCCTCCACTGTTATTTCATTTGCTTGGAAAAACAAACCAAGGCATTCTATATATTGACTCCAATCCTCTGTGGATGAGTCGAAAATGTCAATCCTACCTAAAAGTGGCATATCTTTCTTCTGTTTAAAACAAGATACTTACATTCACTGGGCGAGGGACAGTGCCGGAACCAATTTATCCTCGTCGCCAGTTGTAGTTGTTATAGACTCGGTTATCCAGACAGGTTTCTCACAAGAAACAGTGAACTTTATTTACAGGGCTTCAGCAGCAGTTACATGCTTCCATCAAGATCCATAATTTGACAAAAACTCCACCCCTAAGGTTCCCTGCACTGAGGCCTGATTCATTCACACTGTCACATGACACTACACAGTACAATAAGCCTTAAAGCTACAGTCACTACATTTCTTAAAGCTACAGTTACTACACATGGGTAATCCAGTGTCGAAGCTTTCTAGTTGTGGACTTGGTTTAAGCATGTAGCTTCTATAAGAGCTCCGTAATAAAGTTATGTGCTTCAAGTAGAAACCTGTACATCAAGTCATAACATTTGGCGATGAGGGTAAAATAGCTGCGACGCTGCACCATGCCTTGTGAATGTGAGTACATTAGTTCTTAACAAAAAAAGAAAAGTATACTCACTAGTCATAACACTCTTTGGCAGAATCGACCCTTATGACGTGTCCATGGAAGACTGGAGCCAGTATGTAGAGCGCCTAGGTTTTTATTTCGTAGTAAATAAAAGAACCGTGGAGGAAAAGCAGAAAGCAATTCTTTTGAGTGTCTCTGCTGGCAAGACATATAACCTTATCTGCAGTCTGACGGTCCTGAACGCGCCCAATTCTAAATCTTTTAACAAATTGGTAGACCTCATGAAGATGCATTTTCAGCCGAAGCCATTGGTAATAATGCAGAAGTTTAAGTTTAACTCCAGAGTAAAGGCTCCGGGCGAGTCCATCGCAACTTATATAGCGAAGTTGAAGCAGTGACTGAACACTGCAATTTCGGAGACACACTCAATGACGTGTTGTGGGACCAGTTACTTTGTGGCATTCACGACGCCATTCAGTGCCATTTACTTGCAGAAGTTAACATTGATTTGAAGCATGCCATGGAAAAAGGGCTAGCCTTGGAAAGTGCTGCGAGGGACTCAAAGGCTTTACAGAATGTGCAACATGGCGCCGTTCTTCAGTTGGGGCAGGAACCTACCACCGAGCATGGCGCGAAAACCAGAGAGAGCAGGGAAGCGAGGGACAGTCTCTGCTGCTTGAAAAAGGAAAAGGCCTGAGGGAAGCTTTTCAGCAGTGACTCCGAAGTTACTCTGTTACATGTGTGGGGGCAACCATGTACTGAACAACTGCAGATTTAAGGAGGCACAATGCCATTACTGCCACAAGAAAGGGCATATAATAAAGCAATGCCGGGCAAAATCGAACCAATAACAGTCACCATTCAAGTGAATGGGAAGCTTCAAGTCATGGAGGTTGATATGGGCACCTCAACCACAGTGGTGGGAGAACACATATTTAAATACCTAAATGAAGGTAGCCAGCCAGTGAATCTGGAACAAAACATGGCTCTATTGAAGACATACACTGGAGAGTCCATACAGGTAAAGGGCATTGCCACAGTACCTGTGTCCTATAGGCAACAGACAGCCCAGCTTTCAGTGATCACAGTGACAGGTGAGTCTTCTAGGTCACGACTGGTACAAAAAAATAAGCTTCACTGGTCAGAAATATTTCAAGTGAGAACAGGAGGAATTCCTGAGCTGTTAAGGAACTACAACAGTGTATTTCATGATGAATTGGGAAAGCCAAAAGACTTAAAAGCAAAAATATATGTAGATTTGGAGGCAACACCTTGGTTCTTTAGGGCCAGACCTGTACCTTATGCCCTAAATGAGAAGATGGATGCAGAATTGTGCTACTTAGAGAAGCTGGACATCATCCAGCCAGTCCAATTTTCAGAATTGGCAGCACCCAAATTCCTTGTGATGAAACCTGATCAAACTATTCGCATTTGTGGGTACTACAAATTAATCGTGAACGAGGCAGCTAAACTAGATAAATATCCTATCCTGAGGATAGATGATTGTACACAAAGCTAGCGGGAAGCAAATCCTACACCAACCTGGACATGAGTCATGCATACCAACAGCTAGAGGTGGACAGCACATCCAGAGAGTGTGGAAACACCAATACACACAAGGGCCCGTACCAATATATGCGCCTACCCTTTGTAGTATCATCAGCATGCGCAATCTTCCAAAGGTCCATGGAAAGTCTATTGCAAGGACTCCCCCAAGTAGTAGTGTACCTGGATGATGTCCTGATCACAGGGTCAACAGAAGCTGAACATTTGGCCAACCTAGAAGAGGTTTTAAGAAGATTTTTGTAAGCTGGTGTACGATTAAAGAAAGAGAAATGCACATTCCAAGCGCCAGGAGTCACTTACCTGGGTCACCGAGTAGATGCCCTGGGGTTGCATCCAGTAGAAGAGAAAGTTAGGACAATCAAAGAGGCAAACTCTCCTTCCAGTGTCACTGAACTC
Source organism: Cetorhinus maximus (assembly GCF_964194155.1). NCBI lineage: Eukaryota > Metazoa > Chordata > Chondrichthyes > Lamniformes > Cetorhinidae > Cetorhinus > Cetorhinus maximus. Next base: position 171,338,165 of record NC_135881.1, on the reverse strand, counting down.
AAATCTTTTTTGGGCATGATTAATTATTATAGTCGCTTCTTGTCAAACTTGTCAACAGTGTTAGCACCTTTACACTTGCTATTGTAAAAAAATCATCATTGGTTATGGAATTCGCAACAAGCAGAAGTCTTTGTAAAAGTTAAGAAGCTATTACATTCATCATCTGTACTGGTACATTATGACCCATCAAAAGAATTAATTTTAACCGGCGATGCATCTACTTATGGTGTGGGAACTGTGTTATCACACAGAATGGAAGATGGTTCCGAAAGGTCAATCGGCCACGTCTCCAGAACCCTCTCTGCAGCCGAGAAGGATTATTTCCAACCAGAAAAGGAAGGTTTATCAGTAATATTTGGAGTGAAGAAATTCCATCAATACCTGCATGGATGACATTTCACCATAGTGTCGGACCATAAAACATTAATGAGTTTATTCAGTGAGAATAAAGCCATTGCACTGATAGCCTCAGCAAGAATTCAATGTTGGACTTTGATATTTTCTGCATATGACTATGCCTTTATGCACTGTCCTGGCATGCATATTGCAAATGCGGACGCACTCAGTCATCTCCCATTACCAGATAGCGTTGTACATGCTCCAGAGCCACAAGAAGTTGTGCTTGTGCTGAATTTCCTGGACTTTTTGCCTGTGTGCGCGAAGCAAATAAGGAATTGGACAAACAGGGATCCAATTTTGTCAAAAATCTGAGACCTGGTATTACAGGGTGGTCAAATTTACCAGTGTCTGAAGAGTTGAGACCATTCCATGCCCAAAAAACAGAGTTAAGTTGTCAAGATGGAATCTTATTGTGGGGATCAAGACGTGTCGTCCCTTCACAAGGAAGAGAACCACGTTTGACAGAGCTTTACAATGCGCATCCAGGCACATCAAAGATGAAAATGCTTTCGTCTGGTGGCCAGGCATAGACAGTGATACTGAAAGCATGGTCAAGCACTGTCTCCACTGTCAACAACAACAGAAGTTGCCCGTTTCAGCTCCACTGCATCTGTGGGAGTGGCCTGGTCGACCCTGGATTAGGCTACATATTGATTATGTAGGACTATTCTTAGGTACCATGGTTTTATTGAACTTGGTGGTGCAGACTAAATAGATGGATGTGTATGAAGTCAGATCACTGACATTGAGCACAACTATCGAAAAGGTGCATCATTGTTTTAGTATAGATGGCCTACTGAAAGTCATTGTTTCTGATAAGGGTACAGCCTTTACCAGTACAGGGTTTCAGAGATTCATGAATTTAAATGGAATCAGACATATTGAAACAGCCCCTTAGCATCCCTCATCAAATGGGTTAGCTGTGAGAGCTGTACAAACTTTCAAATCTGGAATGAAGAGGTTATCAGAAGATACTCTAGAAACTCAACTTTCCTGCTTTCTTCTCAGTTATCATACGACGCCACATTCGACTATGGGCTCAACACCGTTTGAATTATCAATGAAACACCAGTTACATACAAGGTTAAGTCTGGCATTTCCAAACTTAGCGGGGGAAGGTAGAGAAGAATCAGAGTATTCAAAAATTGAATCACGATATTCATTGCAAAGCTCACAGGTTCACTGTTTTCATGCAGAATTTTGGAAGTGGACCTTGTTGGGTTCCTGGTTTAATTGCCTCAGAAACTGGTTCCTTGTCCTTCCAGGTGGAAGTGGAAGACCGAATTGTTCGAAAACATGTGGATCATCTTCCGGATAGAGAGAGACGTTCCAACAGCCAGCTATTCCACCTGTGATTAACATAGAACCAACAAACCCTGAGGTGACAGATTGACCTAGAATAGACATGCCCGATGTCTCCTTAGAGTTGCCATACTCTGAACTTCCACTTTCTAATGATGCATCTGGTGCTGCTGTTCCTGATCATGTTGATCCTGTGGAAGATCCTCAAGTGGTAGAGCTACGTCGCTCTAACCGAATAAGGAAAGCACGTCAGAGACTTAATCTTTAATCACCTGAGCTGTATATATGTATATGCTGTTGGATATTCAAATGTTCTCTGTAAATAGAAACTAAAAAAAAACTAAAGGGGGAGGAAATGTAGTAACTGAAGGTATAGCTCCTCCTACTGTCTATCAAGGGTCACATGATTGTTCTTGAAGGCTTTGACCAATGAGCTCTAAGCTTGGGTAATCTGGGGGCAGAGCTTTCTCGTTGAGGACATGGTTCAAGCATGTAGCATCTGAAAAGCTCTCTGTAATAAAGATTATCTGTTTCTTATTGAAACCTGTCCAGTACATCAAGTCATTATAGTGGTACAGAGCATATTTTCTGCCAATGCAGTTTATAAGGCTGGAGATTTGGTCATCATTTTTTTCCAGGCTGGATTAAATGAGATGTTTTATTGTATGAGTTTTAGAATAATACTTCAGAGATCTGTAGACTTAAATTGGTTTGTGCACAATGCATTCATTTCTATTCGTGTTTACAGCAAAGAAAGAAGACACATGATCTAAAAATATGTTCAACGAAGAAGAAAAAGTATGTAGTGGATGCTGTAGGTGAACTTCAGAAACCTGCTGCAATTGTTGTACCAGAAATGGGTGCTGACCCCTACCTCAATATAACCATTTGAGAACTTTATCCATGTAAGTCTCATTTTAGTGCAGGAACTGGAGTGGTGTAGCCTTGAAAAGAGGCAACAGAAAAGGGAACCTTAGACAAGATATTGAAAGTCATAGGCCTGAATTTCGTGCTCATTGGGCGTGGGTGATCAACAGGCCGTTTCCACCTGCAAACATCAGAATGGCGTGATTTCACACTGGCTGGCCAATTAAGAGCCAGCCAGTGTGAAACACCCTTGACATTGGTACAGTGCTGCTGGCAGAGGCAGGAGCATGGCGGGTGCTGGTTGAATGGTGTTCCGACGGGGTGTATAAAATGAGCACAGGCAGCTCCCTGAGGGCTGCCAAGAGTTGGGGAGGAGCCTAACGGAGCTGTTGATGAGAGACTGGAAAATTTGGCATAAGTGATGGTCTGAGCACCCGGTGGGCACGGCAGGCGAGCTGCCGATGCTGGTGGGCACTCTGCTCCACAATTCTCAGATTCTCAAATGTGGAGGCAATGAGTGCCTGGTGTGAAATAACTCATGCCGCAGGATGGCAAGAGGAGGCCACTCCAACAGACAAAGAAGGCCTGGACAGAGGTGGCTGCCCAGGTGAGGGGGCATGACGTGGTGCGCTGCACGTGGACCCAGTGCCGGAAACGGTTCAATGATGTTCTGCACTCTGTGAGGGTGTGTACCCACTTGGCATGGAACTGAGTGTAGATGTCTTGGAGGGTGGCCGTAAGTTGCGGCACTAAGGGGTGTGAGATGCAAAGTGCCAAGTGGCACGTATCCCTGCGCCAGCCAAGGGTGGGAGATGTTACCGCTCACCTTGTGAGTGTATAAAGGTGAAGAATGCCAATCTGATGGGCACCTCAAGCTGGCTCTCCAGGGGGCGTGTGGTTGCAAGGCTAGAATGGTGCTGCAGATGGAGGATGCACTAATGAATGCACTTGCTAACTTCCAGGAGAAGAGAAACCATAATGCGCTGGAGTGCACAGGTAGGGGTGGTGTGGTGCCCAACATCCTGGTCCTGCCCGGGTTTGAGATGGATGCCCTAGACATGGAATTCAAGTGAGGAGCAAGGTCCTCTGGCCTTGGAGAGGCAGGGGTCTCGGAAGACAGTAAGAGTGCAGTGGGTGGATGAGAGACTGGGGGAGTGTGTCAGAAGGACAGGGTCGTGGCACCTCCAATGAGAAGTTGAAATCCAGAGTACCCATCACTTGGCCACGCACAGGGCATCAGTGAGGCACGTGTCTGTTGTGGCAAGCAACTGTCGTGCAGACACTTAGTGACGATGTTCTTAACTGAAATATTCTGTTTCTTCCTCAGAAGCGCCATCCTCATGACGCGCGGCTGACGCTGAGGGACCCCCTTGACACCCAAGGAGGAACCGCTGAGCAACGCACCCACATCACATCCACTCTCTGCACCAAGCACCAGTGTAGAAACAGGCGTCAGTGGGCTATAGCACGTCGGCTCCGTTTGGAGTGCTCTGTGATGAGGGTACATCACACTCACACGAAGAGCTGGTGGGGGAAGAGAGTGCCTAGGGCACCGGCAGTCGGAGGACTGTGGGAAGCCAGGATCATGCTAGGCCCGAGGCAGATAACATACCTCTAGAGTCGTCCATCAGGCAGCAGATGCTGGATGTCCAGCAGGATGTGCGGGAAGATCTGGCGGAGATTTCTGAGGGTCTACGTGCCATGGTATCTGTCATGGATGAGTCCATGAGGAGCTTAAGCACTGCATTGACCCTGAGCACCAAACACACAGCCTCCTCCAATGACAGAGTAATGACTCTCATTGAGAGGCAGCTTCAGGGACAGAATCAGGGGTTCCTGGGATTGCGCTTGGACCTGGATGCCCTCATACCAGCTGTGACTTCAGGAGGACACTGCCAATGTGAGAGATGGATGAGGCACCTAGTCTCCCTGCTAGGTGCCTGACCATCAATGGCACAGGGAGGTCCAGATATACCTTACACTGACAGACGAGCTGCCTGTCTTCTCTGTGGGCTTCTCTCACAGCGCTCTGGACAAGGATGGCAGCTCCTCCGCCCCTCTGCCAGTGACCATGGCAATTGAGGAGTGCCCAGCCATGTCGTTGGTTGCACCAACTCAGGCAGAGCCTGGTCAGGCCCTGCTGTCCAGAGGGTAACTGCAAGGTCATCAGGGCTGACACGACAGAATGTCAACAATCTGCCTCCAATGCCACTGCCAGTGAGGGGGGGCACCAAGATCTGGCACTCACAAGCATATATTTAAGTCACCATGAGCACAGGGTGGGGATTTCATGGGTGACATCTTCATTTCATTGTTTTTGTGTGACTTTCACAAATATATCATGTTTTGTTCCTTGTTTGCAACTCTGGTAAAAATATAAAGCAAGATTTTGTTTCAATGCCCTAAGTGTCCCTCATGTTTTCCAAAGGTGCCGGCATCGTCAGTGCCTTATGATAGACGGCAGGGGCAGCAAACTTTATTAGAGGTTGTGAGGCGACATTGGGGCCATGGCGTTGCCTTCTCAGAAATGTGTGTGATGGAGGCGGGGCCTTTGCACTGAGATGGAAGCCAAACCTTGTCAGCCTGGCTGAAGGAGGGTTTAATCGAGGCCCCCCTGGTGTCCCTGCCTCCCTGAAGGTTCATCAAGTCTGCCTCCTCATCCTCACCCTGTGCCTGCCCAGCTCCTCATCAGATTCATCAGTAAAGTCTTCCTCTGAGGCCTGTGGAGCTGCCTCGGTATCCTCATCCTCAAGTGGGTCCCCCTTTGCCAGTGCCAGATTGTGCAGAGCGCAGCAGACCACGACGATAAGCAACACACACGATGGAGGGTATTGCAGGGAATCCCCGAAACGGTCCAGGCAGCGGAATCTCATCTTCAGTAGCCCTATTGTCCTCTCAACCACCACCCTTGTGGAGGCATAACTCCAATTGTACCTCTCTTCCAGCTCTACGGCACTGGATCTCAGACATGTTGAGGTAGTTAGATTGCTGCCTGTATACCCTAGCAGCAGGATAGTGGCGTCTTCTGCAGTCCTGTCCACCCACTGTCACCACTGGCCGTGCACACCCTGTGCCTGCGCCTCTCCTCCCACAGGTTTCTCTCTGTGATGCTGCCTGCAGACACCTGGCCTCCTCTCCCTTCTGCCCCTCTCTTCCTCCTTAGAGGAGGTCTTCCTTGCAGATTGCAAAATCCCCACCTGCTGAGATGTAGATGGCACTGTTCCGTGCTCTGAAGGCTGCACTGGGCAGAAATGCTCCAACAGAGTTGAAAACAAAAGAGTCCTCAGAACAAGGCTAAAAAAGCAAATACTTCAGAAGAAAGCAGAGGGAAAACGTCTCAAGTCTCAACAATAAAGCAACAGCAAACTCTTACCTGAACTCCTAACAACTCACACAGCCGGTGCTCCTGCCCCCTTTATCCCGCCCTTGGATGAGAAAAGTGAAAAAACCGGGATGGCCGCCTGCCCATGTTGCACGTGCGCTGACTGAAAATTTGCACGGGCAACGTAAAATTGCAGTCAATTGCCCTTTTCTTTGCCTTAAGTGGATGATTAGTTGTCAGCAGGCGCACACTCCCGCACACACCTCGCTGACCGTAATATTGTACGACTGCGCGATGACGTTGGGACACGCACCTGACGTTATCACGCGCAGTTTGATGTTCTTTTGGGTCAGCTACGCAACCAAAACTAACATGTAAAATTCTGGTCAAAGTTAAACCAACAGCACTAATTCCGGGATACCTCAGTAATAAGGATTGGAACATTGAACTGTTATGTAACTACAACAATTCCCAATCTTTCCCAAATGATATCTCAGGGGGTTGTGGGGCAAGTGATTACAGAGATAATGAGGGATGAAGCCCTGAGGATTTTGAAAACAAAGGTGAAAATTTTAAAATTTTGGAGCTACTTAACTGGGAGTCAATGTAAGTCAGGGAGCACAGGGGTGCTGGCTGAATGGGATTTGGGGCTAGTTAGGACATAGGCACGAGAGCTTGGGATGACTTCAAGTTTATGGAGGGTAGATGATGGGAGGCCAGCCAGAAGTGCATTGGAGTATTCAAGTCTAGAGGTAACAAAGAACAATAACTTGTATTATATAATGCTTTAATAATAAAATGTCACAAGGCGCTTCACAGGAGCCTTATGAAACAAAATATCAAACCACATGAGGAAATATTAAGGCAGATGACCAAAATCTTGGTCAGAGGGGTAAGTTTTAAAGAATGTTTTAAAGGAGGAAAGTGAGGTAGAGAGGCAGAAAGGCTAGGGAGAACATTTTGGAGCTTAGGCCAAATGCGGCTGAAGGCATGGCTACCAATGGTAAAGTGATGAAATCAGGGATGCTTCTTAAAGCCAGAATTAGAGGAGCACAAATATCTCGGAGTATTGTTGGGCTGGAGGAGGTAACATAAAGGGAGGGGACAGGCCTTGGAGGGATTTGAAAATAAGGACGAGGATTTTAAAATTGAGGCATTAGTTACCTGGGTGCCAATGTAGATCAGCGAACATGGGAGTATGGGTGAGCGTTTCAACGGCAGACAAGCTGAAGCAGGGGCAGAGTTGGGTGACGCAATGGAAGTTGGAGTAGGTGGGATGAATAATGGTGTAGATATCAGGTCAGAAGCTCATCTTGGGCTAAAGGTTGGGAACCATCTAATTCAGCCTCAGACAGTTGCTAGGGAGTTGGGATTGAGTCAGTGTTTATGGAGAGGAATTAACACCAAAGGTTGCCCATAACATCAAGGTTCCGTCCATGTTTAATATTCAACCCATCAGGTCCAGCTAACACAGTTCTACTTATATTTTTATTTCTTATTCACTAGTGCTGCTGGAATTTATTGAGCTGGGGAAGGGCTGTTCTTAGAATCGTTCATTCATATTAATAAATTTGATGATCAAGGCTTGTTTGTCCAAAAGCAAAATACTGCAGACACTGGAAATCTGAATTAAAAGCAGAAAATGTTGGAAATATTCAGCAGATTTGCAACATCTGTGGAGAGAGAAACAGAACTAATATTTCAGATCTGTGACCTTACATCAGATCTATTCATATATTGAAATATACGAAGATTAATGGGAACAACCATTTGAATATTGTACTTATCTGTGAGGATTCATGGCTTATGAAGATAAAAAAAAAGGGAAATTCTGCCTTTAAACCTATCAATTTACATGATCTTGTGATTTAACTAATTTCCAGAATTTGTTCTCTAGAAAATAACAGTGATACTTGTGAATCTTTACAAGAAAATGCTTTCATCTAGAAGTTGGGCTTCACTGTAAATTGTGAAAGCAATAGTTAAGCATAAATAGGCTATTCACATATGCGGGGGCATTGTAGCCAAGTCTTCTCCTATCCACATTCATGCACTTTGTGGCACTAGGTCATAATACTCATTTGGAGAGTCGGCGCAGACACAATGGGCCAAATAGCCTCCTTCTGTGCCGTTAAAATTTTGTGATTTGTTTAAACAGAGATGGTCACAAAGCAAAATAACAATGGTGGTCATGAATCATTAAGATAGGCAGGTTAACAACGTTGTAACATATAGGCCAGTTACAAACAAATGCTTTGCTGAGGACATTCTCTCTCCTTCATTGTTGATGGTCAATGGAGAGAGGCCCAGATATACATAAAATAGCAGGTGTCTTGAGGACTATAGGCTAGGGAGATTTGGTCAGTCCATGGCCCCAGAGCTTTGTTATGAGTGCCATTGATATAGACTATAATATAGTCTGCAGTAAAGCACAAGGCAGCAAGATGCCTCTAAAAGACATGTCATGATCCACTGGAAAAAAGCTGGAGTGATCTCTTAGTAGCGTCTCAGTCTTGGGATGTGTAATCACCATGGATTGCACTTCAAATTGCTTTTTCTGTGATATCATAAATAGGCTGAAGCTTTGTAATTTCTTATCAATTTAAATTTTCTATTTACTGTGTTATTTACTTTTCCTGGGAATGGATTGTTTATAATGGAGTGCAATAGATGGCAAACTAATACCATTAAACCTCATTGATAGGGGTGAATGATCTAAGAACTGATATCAGGAGTATTTTGCTACCTATGAAAGGAGTGTTGCAGCTTATCAGTATTGTGAAGATATAATATTTGGGCAACATAAGTTGAACTTCTAGGTGAACTGACGGAATTAGGTTTGCTCTGTTCACAGTAGGGCAGTGCAATTTTGAAGGAGAGCTGTATTATTGGAGATGGCATCTTTTGGGAAAGCTATTGAACAAAGGCCTATCTTGTCAGATCAGTTTGATGTAACAGATCCAATAAAGTAGGGAGTTTCCTAGTGTCCTGATCAACATTCCCCCTTCAGCCAACATTCCGGAAAAACTTATCGGGTCACTCATTTCATTTGTTGATTGTGGGACCTCGCCATGCACAAATTGGTTGCTGAAATTGCTGAGACAACATTAATAACTTCAAAGAGTAATTAATTGGCCAAGAAGAGCCTTGGGGCATTGTGGATTGCTAAAGCATTCTATAAATGCAAATATTTTTTCTAGTGCCAGTCTTGACTCAGTGCAGGCAGAAGGCCACTGAATCAGACTCTACTCCAGAGACTTGAGAACTGCTAACAATACAGTACTGAGAGAGTGCTACAGTATTAGAGTGTAATGATATACCCTACCTGACCTCTGGTAGCATTGTACATGGAGGATCAAGACAGTAGTCTACAGGGGAAGCAAGGTTAGAGGGCTGGGAATAATTGGGCAACAATGGATAGAGGTAATTCAGAGTCCATTTTAAATTTCTACAATCTTTTTATATATTATTAAATATTATTACTTACAGTTTAATAGATAAATTTACAACAAATTGGGAAGCAGACAAGAACAGTTGCAGAAACATAAAAGTTTGTTGACATCTGTTTCTCTCTCCAAAGTGCTGCCTGACCTCCTTATTTTTATATTTTTATTTCAGATTTACAGCATTACAATATTTTTCTTCTTTAGAACTAATTCTACAACATAGGATGAGAAGCTTGGCAATTGGAAATGGAGGTACTACAATATTGTCCAACTGGGAAAATAATTGGGAAATGAAATTGGGCAAATAATTGGCAAATGGAGTTCAATACAGAGAAATGTGAGGTAGTACATTTTGGTAGGAAGAATAGGGAGGTGACCTCTTACTTAGAATGTGAGAGTCTGGTTGGAGTAGAGGAACAAAGGGGTCTCAGAGTACATAGACACCAATCATTAAAAATTGCATCACAGGATGCCAAGGCCATAAAAAAAAGCAAATCAAGCATTAGACTTTATTTCATAGGAATAAAATTGAGAAGTAGGGAGGTTATGCTAAACTTGTATCGAACCTTGGTTAGACCACACTTAGAGTACTGATTAGTTGTCAGCAGGTGTGCTACCGACTCCCGCGCATGCCTGCTGACTGTAATATTGCGTGACTGCGTGACAACGTTGGGACGCACGTCCAATGTTACCACGCACTATTTAATGTTCTCCAGGGTCGGCCACACGCCTGAAGCTAACACGTAAAATTCTAGACATAAATTAACTCAACAGCACTAATTTCAAGATACCTCAGCAATAAGGATTGGAACATTGAACTGTTATATAGCTACAGACTATTCCCAATATTTCCCAAATGATTAGATTAATTTTGAAGTTCTACATTCATGATTGTATCATTTATATCACAATGGAGATGCTTGAGAGGTGAGAATTGGAGGGCACAGGTATCTCAGAAGGTTGTAGGGCAAGTGATTACAGAGAGTTCCGGCCACCATATTATAAAAAGGATATAGAGGCTCTGGAGAGTATCATAGAATGATAGAATCATCAAATGGTAATGGCACAGAAGGGACCATTCGGCCTGTTGTGTCCATGCCGTCTCTGGAAAGGCAACTCGGTTAGTCCCATTCCCCTGCCTTTTCCCCATAGCCCTGCATTTTTTTTCCCCTTCTGATAGTCATCCAATTCTCCCTTGAAGACCTTGATTGATTCTGCCTCCACATCACTCCCAGGCAGTGCATTCCAGATACTAACAACTCGCTCCATAAAAACAGCTTTCCTCATGTTGCCGTTGCTTCTTTTGCCAATCACCTTAAATTGCTGTTCTTTGGTTCTTGACACTGCAACCAGTGGGAAATTTCTCCTTATCTACTCTGTCCAGTCTCCTCATGATTTTGAATAGCTCAACCTTCTCTTCTACAAGGAGAGCAGCACCAGCTTCTGCAATCAATCCACATAACTGCAGTTCTTTATCTCTGGAACCATTATTGTGAATCTTTTCTGCGTCCTCTCTCTTCACATCCACAATAAAGTGTGGACACAATTGCAGACAGTACTCCAGTTGAGGTCATCATAACTTCTTTGCATTTGTACTTTATCACCCTATTTATAAAGTCCAGGATCCTGTATGTTTTATTAACCGCTCTTTTAACCTGCCCTGCTACGTTCAATGCTTTGTCCACATGGACCCTCAGGTCCCTCTGCTCCTGCACCTCCTTCAGAACTATACCCTTTATTTTATATTGCCTCTCCATGTTCTTCCTACCAAAATTAATCACTTTTCACTTCTCTGCATCAAATTTCATCTGCGACTCGTCCATCCATTCCACCAGCCTGTCTGTGTCTTTCAGAGGTATGTCACTATCCTCCTCTCAGTTCATAATACTTTCAAGTTTTGTGTCATTCATCAGTTTGAATTTGTGCCCAGTACAGCTAATTACCAAGTTATTAATATATAAAGAAAGTAACGGTCATAATACCAATACCTGGGGAACACCACCACATACTTTCCTCTAGTCTGAAAAACAGATGTTTACCACTCCTCTTTTATTCTGTCACTCAACCAACTTTGTATTCATGCTACTACTGTCCCTTTTATTTCAAGGGCTCTATTTTTGCTGACAAACTGTTATGTGGCGCTTTACTAAATGCCTTTTGGAAGCCCATGTATGCCATATCAACCACATTACCATCATCAATACTCTCTGTTGCCTCATCAAAAAACGCAAGCAAGTTAGTTAAACATGATTTGGTCTTAGCAAATATTTGCTGGCTTCCTTAATTGATCCACATTTTTCTAAGTGATTGTTAATTTTGTCCTGATTTATCATTTTTAAAGCTTTCCCAACACCAACGTTAAAGTGACTGGCCTGTAGCTGTTGGGCATATCCATACATACATTTTTTGAAGAGGTGTAACATCTGCAATTCTCCAGTCCTCTGGCACCACCCCTGTGCCTAAGGAGGATGGAAAGATTATGGCCAGCACATCCCAGTTTCCACCTTTACTTCCTTCGGTAATCTTGGATGCATCTCATCCGGTCCTGTGACTAACCAACTTTAAGTACAGCCAGTCTATCTATTACCTCCTCTTTATCAAGTTTTAGCCCATCTAGTGTCTCAGCTATCTACTCTTTCATTATGATTTGGGTGGCATCTTCTTTCTTGGTAAAGACAGATGGAAAGTACTCACTTAGTACCTCAGCCATGCTCCCTGGCTGCATTTGTAAATTCTCTTTTATGTCCCTAATCTGTCCCACTGCTCTTTTTACTGCCTTTTTACTAATTATATTCCAATAAAAGATTTCCAAATTTCCTTTTATGTTGGCTACCAGGTTCACACCATCTCTCTGCTGTTCTTATTTGTTTTTTCACGTCCCCTCTGAATCTCCTATATTCAGCCTGGCTCTCAATCGTATTATCTACCTGACATCTGTCATATGCACTCTTTTTCTGCTTTGTTTTACTGTCCATCTCCTTTGTTATCCAGGGAGCTCTGGATTGGTTTGCTCTACCTTTCCCCCTCATGGGAATGTACCTTGACTGTACCTGAAGTATTTCTTCTTTAAAGGCAACCCATTGTTCCATTGCAGATTTGTCTGCCAAACTTTAATTCCAATTTATTAGAGCCAGATATATTTTCTCCCCATTGAAGTTAGCCTTTCCACAATTAATTATTTTTACTCTGAAAGGCTCCTTGCCCTTTCCATAGCCAACATAAATCTTATGAAACTATGAACTCTGTCCCCTAAATGTTCCCCAACTGACATTTGATCCATTTTACCCACCTTGACTCCCAGAACCAAATCCCGCAAAGCTTCCTTCCTCATTGGACTCAAAACGTACTGACATAGAAAATTCCCTTGAACACACTTCCGAAACTCTTCCCACTCTTTGCCATTTACAGTGTTGCTACCGTGGTCTATATTAGATAATTAAAGGGTACAGAGAAGATTTACAACGATGATACCAGAAATGAATGGGTATACATATCAGGAAAGGATGAACTAGCTGGGTCTCTTTTCTTTTGAAAAAAGGAAGGCTGAACAGAATCCTAATAGAAGTTTTTAAAATTATGAGAGGTTCTGATAGAGTGGACACGCTGAGAATGTTTCTACTTACGAGGAAGAACATAATTGGAGACCATCAATATAAGATGGACACCAAAAAATGCAATTGTGAATTCAGAAGATACACAAAAGAGTGATAAGAATGCGGAACTCACGAGCACAGGGAGTGGTTGAAGTGAATAGGATAGATGCATTTAAGGGGAAGCTACACTAGCATATGAGGGAGAATGGAATAGAGAGTTATGCTGATGGATTTAGATGAGGAAAGATGGGAGAAGCCTCAAATGGAGCATAAAAACCAATATAGACTGGTTGGGCCGCATGGCTTGTCACTGTGCTGTATACCCTATGTAAAGTCACAGTCAATAAGACCATGTAAGTACAGTGTGAGAATATTACATTGGAAGTTTCTATTATAACTGTGGATCTAACAATTTCCAATCAGAAATATTGACTTAATTTATGACAGAAGTATGATAAACAAGAAATACAATTTTGTAGACAGAAGTGTGGGTGAATATAATTCAAAAATATATATCATAGATGTGTCAATTGTGTGAACAGTTGGTTGTAATTTTGGCATTTTAGAAGTAGTGAACTAAGCACACAAAGAGATGGAAGCCTGTTCACTCCACAAAACATGTGAACTGTCTCACCAATAAAGGTCCTTTAAAGTGAGCTTTTGGCTTTGTGGTAGCATTCCCAGTTTGAGTCAGGCATTGAAGGGTTTGTGCTCTGAACAGTCTTGGCAAGTAGAGTATGACCTCTGAGTATGATATCCAAAAGTGTACTTGCATTCGGACGGAGTGTCCATCGGCTCAATGATAGAGTTGGAAGGGCTGGGCCCCACTCAAGAGAACCACAGTTCTGAATGCTGGATTAAAACTGGTGAAGATGCTTGTGCCTGATGGTGTGGGTGATACCCATTGTAAAGGGTAGGTGTGGTTCTCAGCCTTGGCCGCTGCCCACCGAGCAGAAGCTACTCCAAAGAGAAAAACTGCCAATAAAGTGATGGGAAAGAAGCCTTGAATCAGAGGTTGGTAGCATAGTGGTAAAGTTACAGGACTAGTAATCCAGAGGCCCAGACTAGTGCTCTGGAGACATAAGTGTAAATCCCACCCTGGCAACTGGAGGAATTTAAATTCAATTAATTAATGAATCTGGCATAAAGTGCTAGGTTCATTAATAATTTTCATGTAAACACTGGATTGTGAACCCACCTGGTTCACAAATGCCCTTTAGGAAAGGAAATCTGCCGTCCTTACCTGTTCTGGCCTACAGACAATGTGGTCGACTCTTAACTGCCCTCTGAAAATGGCCTAGCAGCCCACTCATTGGTAGATGACTCACCATCACCTGCATAAGAGCAGTGAGAGATGGACAATAAGTGCTGGCCTTGCCAACTATGTTCACATTTCTAAAACAAGTCAAAAAGAAAAAAAAAGACCTGTCCTAAGCAGATGGTTTGTTCTCTGTACATAAAACCCTATTAACTCAGGAATGCCACATATAATTGAATGGTACATGGCAAAAGAGAGTGGAAATTGGGCGAGTACAGAAAGAAAAGGTGGTTAAGTATAAAATAAGAAGTGAAGTGTAGAAAATTTGGCAATGAGGAGAAGGTTCCTATGTCCTAGGCATGTGAAGGAGAAAGGTGAGTGGACACCAAGGCCTGGATTTTCACCAACTTGGAAGCCCTTTAAAAATGGCGGATGGGTCCCAATTCCAGGATTCCTGACCTCATTCCCAGGCTGAGCAATTTTTGGGGGTGTCTTTAAAGGATGTGGGATACTTCTTGTCAGAAGCCCGCATCCAGCACTCCTGACCTGGCTGGCTCCATTGTGGAGATGGGTATCTCCTATTCTTTTGCATTTTCCATGGAGCCGGACTAGGTTTTTAAAGAGTCATAGTTCATGGCACCTCAGGAGAGTCGTGAATCCTGGTATGCATGAGGGGACTTTTTAAATGGTAAGTTTAAAAGGTCCCTCTCATGCCCCCTATGCCAAGTTATGCAACCACTACCCACAGCCTTAAGCCCCTCATGCTGCAATACCAAGTTGCGCAACCACCGCCAACCCCCTCAGGCCCCTTATGCCCCCTATGCCAAGTTATGCAATCATTACCCAATACCTCAGGCTCCTCATGCCTCCTATACCAAGCTGTGCAATCACCACCCATCACCTCGGGCCCCTCATGCCCCCTATGATAAGTTACACAAGCACCGCTCACCCCCTCAGGCCCCTCATTCCCCCATGCCAAGCTCTGCCTTTCCACCCACCCCTATGTTCCCTCATGCCTCCATGCTAGACACTGCCCTTCCATCCAACCCCTATGTCCCCTCATGCCCCCTATATCAGTCTCGGCCCTTCCACCCACCCCCTATGCCTCCTCATGCACCCTATGCCAAGCTCTTGCACTTCCATTTCCTACAACCAATGAATACCACAGTTGTTCTGTTATTCTAATAGATGTCTGGGTTCTCAGACAAGCCTCATTATGTACACTTGACTGAGAGCCCAGACATCTATTAGAATAACAGAACACCCTGCTCCCCAGAGGAAACATTGTTTGATTGACACCTCAGGCTCTTGATCTTTGCAGTCAATTTCATAATGTTCGTTGGCATAAGTAAGTGGTTTCAAGTGTTTGTGGTTTGTGGTTTGTGAAATTTCAAAGGGCCTGGATGATTGGCACTTTTATTAGCTTACCATCCAGACATCTTTTTTCACAGGTGACAGTAATCAATGGATTACATTTTTCCAGAGCTTGTTTTTCAGGAATCCTGCTTTACACTGTAGTTTTCATTGTTTGCAGAATGTATACAGTGGGTCAATGGGCATGGAAGTGCCAGAGCTTGGCATAGGTGGCATGAGGGGACATGGGGGCCTGTGCAAGGGCAGAGCCTGGCATAGGGGACATGAGAGGTCATAGGAGGTGGGTGGAAGGTCAGAGTTTAGCATTGGGGGCATGAGGGGATATGGGGATGGGTAGAAGGGCAGAGCTTGGGATAGGGGCATAAGGGGACATGGGCATGCGTGGGGGCATTAGGTGGCACGGATGGGGCATGGGGAGTGTTTAGAGGGTGAAGCGGGTGTGAGGTTTGAGGGATGGAGGACCTTTCTGTTTTTCTTTCACTGGGACAAAGTACCACGGCGCAGAGGCAAGCCTTTTAAACAGCCCAACTCTACACCCAGCAGCCTCTATGGTTGCCTTCGGGGTTGGCTGGCCCGAATCCAGCCCGCACCTGGCTCCCTGCAATGAAGGTCCTCGGTGGGCACTTTCTTCCAAGTTTGGCAGGCGGGCCGAACCAGGAATTTTCCCAATTCCCCCTACCCACTTCGAGGACGGAAAACCAGGCGCAAGAGTTTGGAATCCATTCCGACCATGGATTTCCCAGGTGTTATTCACATGGAGAACATAGCAACACGAGTATTTCATTCAGCCACTTGTGCCTGCCCTGTCATTCTACTAGATTATGGCTGATCTGTAACTCAGCTCTGTTTACCTGGCTTTGCTCCATATCCCATCATACCCTTAGCTGACAAAAATCTCAGTCTTGAAAATTTCAATTGACCCAGCATCCACAGCATTTTGAGAAGAGAGCTCCTTTGTGTGAGAAAGTAATTACTCATTTTAGTACTAAATAGCTTGGCCCTAATTTTAAGATTGTGCCAACTTGTTCCCCCAACCAGAGGAAATAGATTTTCTGTATCTAACCTTTAGAATCTCTTTATCATCATAAAGACCTTGATTCGATCATGCTCAGCCTTCTAAACTTGAAGGAATATAAGCCAATCAGTCCTCAAAACATCACATTTTCCCCCTGGCAAATCTGTACTATACTTCTTTGCAGGCCAATAATCTTTCCAGAGTTGCAGTGCCCGAAGCTGAATACAATGCTCCCAATGGTTTCTGACCAAGGCTCTGTACAACTGAATCATTACTTTCTCCCTTTTGTGATCCAGTCTCTTCACTAGCCTTTTTGATTACCATTTGTACCTTTTTATTACCATTTTGATTACCATTTGTATTATTTTTTAGTATGCATGGATACCTTTGTTCCTGCACAGCTTCTAGTCTCTCACCATTAAGAAACTATTTCAATTTGTCTATCCAAAGTGGATGCTCTCACACTTTCCCATATTGAACTCCATCTGTCATAGATTTTTCCCATTCATTTAATCTGCTTATGTCCCTTTGGAAACTTCTGCACCTATCTGCACAACTTCTTTTGTCTCCCAATCTAGGTTCATTTGCAAAATTGGAAATACAACTCTTCATTCCTTTATCCAAGTAATTCACATGTCACATCTCACTAATCAGAGAGATAGTGAGCCAGAGGTGCCTGCATGTGGAATTGTCCAAGAAGTTGAAGTCCATGGCATTGTAGACCATGAATGTGTGTGGCTTGCAACTGCAAATGATAGTGTATGCAGGTTGTATTTTTCTCTTTTTATGAAAAGGAGGGTGCTTGGAGAAGTGCCATTGTGCACTGGAGCCTACCATATCATAGTCATATAGTCGTGTGACCTCTGATGTCATCCTTTGTGTATATAGGCTTGAGAGTAAAAGCCATTTCATCCACCACTTGGAACATTAACATTGGTGATTGCAATATGAGAAGTGTTGTGGTTAGTGACAGTGGTACAATAGAATAACATGGTTGTTTGGTATAACAAGTTGGAGCATTCTCCCTCCTTGTGCTTAAGAAAACCCAGCCCAGAGATTGAAGTCGGGACTGGAAAAGAGCCAGTCGCTACTACATGAACTGAAATACTCACTTGCCATTACCACCAGTGGTGACTCTTCCCAGATACATACAATTCAGTTGGTCATCAGACTTTGAGAAGTTGGTAAGCAAAATGTTCATGTGATTACTGTTAGTCAACTGGCAGAAAGTGAGACCGCAATCAAGTGTTCACTACAGTTCAATAATCAAGGTAATATTTATTATTTTTAAAAATTAATATATAGACATTAACCATATATTTCCTGATAATTAACCTTAGATTCTCAATTTCCATCTCCCCTTTAAAATGGCTTCTTAAAATCCATCTCCTTGGCCAAGGCTTTATAACCCTGATATTGTAATGGTAATGATGGCAAAATCATCAGTGTTTGCTAGCATCATCCTGTGAAAGTGACAGCAACTTCTTGAGTTTGCACATGCATAGTTAAATGTGGAAATTGTTATGATCCCAGCTGCTGTTACTACTGGACAAGCCAGATCCGAGGGTGGAACTTGGCTTGATAGATCCTAACTTTTATTTTTTGTTTAGATATGACTGAACAGTCACAGGAGTCAGCTGTTGAACATTTAACAAAAGAATAAAACATTTATTAAACAAGAAAAGATGAACTATATTACAATACTCCTTCACCCACGACTATACCTTTACAGATATATACAGATTCGTAAAGATAACACAAGTTACAAAAGCTATCTTAATCTCTAATGTTCACAGTAAGTACACAGTCCATGTAAATCAATAGGCGACATATGGTCAGACACACCACACTCTGAAACCAAGTGACAGATGCCACCCCAAACAGATGCTATTCATCTCTCATCAACTCCGTCCCCCCCTCACCACCACCAGATGCTTGTCACACTGTGATCCAACCGGTCTCACTGAACTCCGTCTTTTACATGAGGGTTTCCAATCTCCACTCTCCAAGAACTCGTTTTGGAATCTTCTCCCAAACTGACGCTTTCTCTCCGATGCCTCCTACAAGGGTCCACCTCCAGGGTTTGGAACTCTCCTGGATCATTACATGTATTCAAGCTTCCTTCCACACACTTTCTCTCACTGACTCAGCCATGCCATCAGAACACCACTGCTTCACATGCCCATGGGAAAGAGTTACAGGACTTCAGCTGTCTCCTTGGGTCTTCTGGCTTCTCACAAGCTTATATTGCTTTAAGTCTGCATCTTACAGCTTCTCCCTTTAAACTTGGGAGCCTTTCTCTGCTCCTCATTCTTAACTTCACTTAACAGGACCTTTTCCATATTCCTATTCTTTCCCTTTGACTAGAAGGTTTTCTTGGAGCCTTCCTTCTCCTGTCATTTGGAAAAACCTGCTTCCTCTGCAGTTCCTTCCTGTCCAGCTTTTCCTGGCACCTGCTTCCAACCGAACTCAAACTGCTTTCAGTTTCTGTTTTTCGCTGTCTCTGTGGATCCCTCGCTATGGACCCCTCTTGCTAGGCAACAGCACAGTTTTTGCTACCTTGTGTTTGTTTTAACTTCCCTTCAAGAGTCATAAAATCTCATTAAAATGCAGGCATCTTTTAAAATGAAACTAAAGCTCAGGTTTCATCCTTTTAACCCACAAATAGAAAAAATAAAAATTAAACTTAAACTCAAAGCTGTACCTTATTCCTAACACACAAATACACATATAACTTACTTAAACCATCTCTAGTTCCTAACAAAATCCCGAAGTTACTATCAGCGTTTTCCCACTCCTACACAGGGTGCACTTTTGAAGTCCCACAGATGGAATCTTAGAAATCCCTTGAATTGACATGATCTTCCACTTATACACTATTAATCTCACTGTAAAAACCCTTCAGTGAGGGTTGAATAAGGTGCAACTGGACCTTTTAATAGTACACCAAGTCATAATTACTATGGACAACTTTTCTGGCCCTGAAAAAACTACTATATTTGTGGAATGTCAAATTTCTACATTATGATAAAAACTATCCAAAGATTTTAAAAATGTATTCTTTTAAAGTTTGTTAATGCTGCTTCCACATCTACCTTAATCCTACATGTATGCTTCAGTCTTTATTTCACTGTCTTTAAAAAGGTCAAGAAGTAAACAAAAATGATTGCTTTCTACTTCCTGGTTTGCTGTCTGCGGGAATTTCTCAATGTGTTTGGCTGCTTAACCTGCGTGATGACATCATTATTGCCGGATCCTGGGCATTTCTTATAACTGGATCATTGGATTTAGATTAATATCAAGAAAGGTGAAATTCATGCTACAGAGATCGCTTAATCTTTGCAGGAAGCTTTCTTTGAGTCAGCTTCAAACGCCGTCACTTTACTGGTGACTGCAAAACTTGGGCCAATCCCTTCTCACTTGGTTGCGCACCCATATTTTGATCATTACTTTGTGAAACATTTTGGGGTTATGTTCTTTTTTTATAAATGCCTGTTGTCATTGTGGTTGATTATCAATCAAAAATCATGGATTTCAGCCATTAGGCTATCAGAAAATATTGTCTTGGTTCAATGTTGGTGGCCAGTTATTCTGTCACAATTGCCCTGTTTGAGATATGTAGTTTTCCTGGAATTCTAAAGGTAGGCCAAATTTAGAGTGCTCAGATATTGATAACTATGTAGGACAAAACCTTTGACCTCGCAGTCTTATGGGATGGCTTTCTCTCTCTCTCTCTCTCTTCCCTCTTCTCATTCTACCAGAGATACAATGTGAACTGTGAGGCAGTTGCAGAATCTTTTTTTAGAATTTTAGAAGACTGAACCAGTAAACCTTGGAATAGCTTAGCCTGAAAGCAGGCTTGCCCCAAGGCTGTCTGTAAATTTGCATTCCAGGTATCTTTCATAAAACTTTAGGACATTGTGGAAAACTGCATTCTGTTCATTCAGATATTTCATGTAAAATGAACCAGTTTATTTGCAACCACACCATGTCCTGATTAAACATTATTCACCCTGCCTTCTGTAAGGGAGGAGAAGACGCATGGCATCATACAATATTACAACAATAATATGGTTATGCTGGAACTGTATAAAACGCTGGTTAGGCCACAACTGGAGTACTGCGTGCAGTTCTGATCACCACATCATAAGAAGGACATGATTGCACTGGAGAGGGTACAGAGGTGATTTACCAGGATGCTGCCTGGGGGGAGGGTCTCAGCTATGAGGAAAGATTGGATAGGCTGGGGTTGTTTTCCTTGGAGCAGCGAAGGTTGAGAGGGGACCTGATAGAGGTATATAAGATTATGAGGGGCATAGATAGGGTGGACAGGAAGGCACTTTTTCCATTAGTGGAGGGGTCAATAACCAGGGGGCATAGATTTAAGGTAAGAGGTAGAAGGATAAGAGGGGAGTTGAGGAGAGGGTGGTGGGAGTCTCGAACTCACTGCCTGAAAGGATGATTGAGTCGGAAACTCTCATAAAATTTAAGAAGTATTTAGATATTAACTTGCATTGCCATAGCCTCTAGGGCTATGGGCCAAGCGTTGGAAAATGGTATTAGTATAGTCAGATCTTTGTTGACCGGCATGGACATGATGAGCCGGATGGCCTCCTTCTGTGCTGTAAACATCTATGAGCCTAACAACCACTCCACACATACATTGTTCTATATTATGATATCTGGGTTACACTGGATAATATTAACCAGATATTGAACAGTGAAAGGCACAGTCAAGATCATGGAAACTAAAGGTCCTCTTACAGGAGTGAGCAGTGACCCAGGTGCAGAAAGAATGGGTGGAATTTAATGCCCCCTCTAAGGTGTACTCAGAGGTGGGGGTGGCCACTTGATCGAGCGGGAGGGTGTGAGGAGGGGAACGCGCCACCTTCCAACCTCCTCCCAATCACATTCAGGGCAGGAAGGGTGGAAGGCGTCCTTTCCACCGGGAAGCCAATTGAGGCCCTTAAGTGTTTGCTTAAGGGCCATCTGAGGGCCTTATCCCCCCACTGCTTTATTCAACCAGCAGTAAGCAGGGCACTCACCAGCTGGGCAGACTGCCCAGCAAACACTGTTGTGTTTGTTTACAGCCTAGTAAGGGGAGGTCCCTTGTACTCATGTACTCTGTACCCAATCAAACGACCCAGCATGAGAAGGGACAAGGATGGGGGGGTTCCACTGAAAGCCAGCCCTTGCTTATGACCCCCCTACCCCCTTCACCTGCAAACTCATCCCTACCATCCCATCCCACCCCCATTCACCCCTATCTGGGGTTCCTCAAGATAGGCCTGAGTGTTGTACCAAAAATAGCCACTGGTCCTGGTAGTGCTGCCAGTACTGGACAGCTGTGTGCCTCTGATTGGCTAGCAGGTCTTGGAGCTTAAGTTTCCATCCTGCTCAGGACTTGGGAGGCCCAATACTGTCCAACTAGTGGGCGGGACCACTGTTGCACACTTTAAATTTCGCTCAATATCTTGTGCACAACCTGAAAATTTTGGGGAGTTCCCAACAAAAAAGGAAAGTTCGAGTTTCATCAAGTAAATTACTTAATAGCTGGGAATAGTGGGATTCAAGAGTTACTCCAGTCCCTTGGAATTTACTAGATTGCCTTAAGCGGTCAGAGAGGAATTTCCCAGTTGTTTTCTTAAATTGGCCTTAGGTTTCCGTCCCTGTTTTTTTTTGCCAATTCCTAGAAGTTGTGTGGTTAGGTTGAGGGTTGATGGTGTACATAGCTGCACCACATCAGGAGCGGGCAGGCTTAATGGATTGGAATGTCTTTTCCCATTCATCCTTCTATATGCTTGCGTACATGTTTGCAATTGAATGCACTGAACATTTTTTTCTACTCTTCACGGAATATGGGCATCGCTAGCTAGGCCACCATTTTTATTGCCCATCCCTATTTGCCCTCGAGAAGGTGATGGTGAGCCACCTTCTAGAACCACTGCAGTGCATGTGGTGTAGGTACACCCACAGTTCTATTAGGGAGGGAGTTCCAGGATTTTGACCCAGCGACAGTGAAGGAATGGAAGTATAGTTCCAAGTCAGAATGGTGTGTGGCTTGGAGGGAAACTTGCAGGTGGTGGTGTTCCCATGCATCTGCTGCTCTTGTCCTTCTAGGTTTAGGAGATGCTGTCAAAGGATCCTTGGTGAGTTGCTGCAATGCATCTTGTAGTTGGCACTCACTGCTGCCACTGTGTGGTGGTAGTGGAGGGAGTGGATGTTGAAGGTGGTGGATGGGGTGCCAATCAAGTGGGCTGCTTTGTCCTGGATGGTGTTGAGCTTCTTGAGTATTGTTGGAGCTGCACTCATCCAAGCAAGTGGAGAGTATTCCATCATACTCCTGACTTGTGCCTTGCAGTTGGTGGACAGGCTTTTGGGGAGATGAGTTACTCTTAGTAGAATTCCTAGACTCTGATCTCCTCTTGTAGACACAGTATTTATATAGCTGGTCCAGATCAGTTTCTGGTCAATGGTAACCCCCCAGATGTTGATACTGGGGGATTCAGCAATGGTAATGTTATTGAATGTCAAGCAGCGATGGATGGATTCTCTCTTGTTGGAGATGGTCATTGTCTGGCAATTGTGGGGCATGAATGTTACTTGCGACTTATCAGCCCAAGCCTGAATGTTGTCTAGGTCTTGCTGCATATGGACACGGACAGCTTCAGTATCTGGGGAGTCGTGAATGGTGCTGAGCATTACGCAATCATCAGTGAACATCCCCATTTCTGACCTTATGATGGAAGGAAGGTCATGAAGCAGCTGAACATGGCTGGGCCTAGGACTGCAGTCCACCATGTCACCTGCAAAGAAACTGAATCCACAGAACGAAGGAGGAAATTAACAGATACACAATACCCAAGTGACCAAGATCCCAATGTTTTCTCAGGATTTTGACACAACAACCTGATTGAGCTTCACTTTCATGATTCAACATCCCTTCTGAACATTTATTGAGATTATTGCTTTGTGTAGAACTGGCTGTCTTTTATTCACTATCTAATACATATTGGCTATAACAGTCTTCCAGATTTGATGCTTCTTTTATAAATCAAGTTACCACAGTAGTTACTCTTTCAATGTTAACAACACTGTGCAACCACACAGCAGCGACAAAGATTGAAACACCTATCCAACGTTTAAAGATACTCTGCCATAGTTTCAATGAAATAACCTAATTGCAGGGATTCAGAAAGAAATTAAGAAATATTTTTGCCTTCATTCTCATAGACTCCCTGACTAACTGAGCCCACTTTACTGTATTATTGCCTTGTGTTCAAATCCAACCATCCAATTTGCTCTGTAAAGCTGATAAGCACAACTTTGTTACAGTATTACAATAAGCTGTCTTCCAATTCACAATGGATTAGAAACTACGCTGCGCAAATATCTGCATAAATATGGTGAATGAATTCATGTGAAATTTTGTTTTCTGATTTTTAAAGCAGGTGTTAATATTATATTATATTAATGTACTTGATTTAAGGTAATATTCACAAAGCATAACTTGAAAGCCAATATATTTAAAAGTTAGTATCGCATCCATTCTTATAATAGTTTCACAGCATTTCACACAAGACAATTAGTCTTTAATCACCTACAAACATCAATGTAGATAGAAATGAATCATTTGTAGTATTTGGCATTTCAGAATTTAGAAAACTAATTAGAGGGTAGCTGTTAGCTTAGTACTTGCCATAGAACAGGCCAAGGGATGCACCTGTTGGTTTGTCTAGTTTGGAACAAAATCAGGAGCTGGACATTACCAACAGGTGCCAACTAAAGATCTGATGTGTCACAGAGCGGAAGGATTATGAAGGATACATCAGTGGGAACTGTGGAGTATACCTATTTGGAGAGTAAAATAGGATGTGCTGATCATTGGAAGACAATGTGTGATTATGGTTCTTCAAATATTAATAGATTTCCCATTACATTGTCCAGTCAGTTGATGGATATAACAGTTTTTATATCTACAAGATGATGACCAAGACATTCCAGAACATTGCTGCACAGCACCACCTGTTTTGAGTTTGCAGTAATGCTGTTACAGGTAACTGTTTACATACAGGATTTCCATTCTAAATGTTAACATAGTTTTGATGTTAAATGTTAACATAAAAGAGTGACCAACAACTGGTCACTGGAAAATGTGGAAGGTGGAAACCTAAATATTCCCAATGTTATATTTCAATAACTATTCCTGATGAGAATTATAGGTATGTGACAGAGGAGATACTACATTTCAGAAAGCTGGAATGTAGTAACTATTAACTAGTAGGTCCCAAAGGTAAAAATGTTTTGTATCCTTTACCTTGTTTTCAAAGTTGCTGTACTTGTGTTATGAATAATCAAATTAACTGTTGCTCATATTTATAAATCTAATATAAACTAACCAGGATCGTCACGTACTTGGGCTCATTGAGAAGTGAAACCCATCACCAGTAATAAACCTGAAATATCATGTAAAAGATATTTTTAATAATATCAATATACAAATAGTAGCATAGTAGTTATGTTGCTGGACTAATAATCCAAAGGCCTGGACTAAAGCTCCAGAGATATGAGTCCAAATCCCACCACAAAGGCTGAGGAATTTAAATTCAATTAGTTACATAAATCTGGAATGAAAAGCTACTCTCAGTAATGTTGACCATGCAACCACTGGTTGATTACGAAGACGCATCTGGTTCACTAATGCCCTTTAGGCAAAGAAATCTTATCCTGTCTGACCTAGATGTGTTTCCTGACCCACAAAAATGTGGTTGACTATTAACTGCCCTCTGAAATGGCCTAGCAAACCACTCAGTTGTAGCAAACCACTACAGAAAAGTGGAATAAAACTAGATGGATCACCCAGTATCGAACTAGGTAGCGGAAATGACAAAGTCACATCCTGCCCTCCTCACTTACATCTGGGAATTGTGCCAAAATTGGAAGTGCTGCCTCACAGACCAGTTGGACAACAGCCTGACTTAGTCAGGCTCACCATATCATACTTTTCAGTCAATGTCCCAGCCTTCTCCATCCCCAGCACTGCGGATATCCTTTGCCACCAGCTCCACAGACCTACAGGAGTGATGGCATAATGGTGTACTGTTGGGATGGGGTGGCCCTGGGTGTCCTTAACATTGACATTGACTACAAACCCCATGATGTGTCACGGTACTCTTCCATGTTGAACATCACTTGGAAGAAGCACTGAGGGTAGCAAAGACACAGAATGTACTCTCAGTGGAGAATGTCAATCTCCATCACAAAGAGTGGATTGGTAGCAGGACCATTACTGACTGAGCTGGCCGAGTTCTGAAGGACATAGCGCCAGACTGGGCTGGTAGCAGGTGGTAAGGGAACCAACTTGAAGGAAAAACATACTTGAACTCATCATCACCGATCTATTGTCACCGATCTGTCACAGATGCATCTATCCATAACAGTCTTGGTAGGAGTGATCACCCCACAGTGACCTTGTGGAGATGAATTCCCATCTTCACACTAAGGATATTCTTCACCATGTTGTATCACACCACCGCCATGTTAAATGGATAGATTCAAAACAGATCCAGCAGCTCAGAGCTGGGCATGCATGAGACGCTGTGGGCTACCAGCAGCAATAGGATTATATTTCAACACAATCTGTAACCTCATGGCGTGGCTTATTCTTCACTCTACCATTACTATCAACCAAGGGCCTGACCCTGGTTTATTGAGGAGTGTAGGATCATGTCTGGAGCAGTACCAGGCATACCTAAAAATGAGGTGTTAACCTGGTGAAGCTACAATACTGGACTACATGCATGCTAAACAATGGAAACAGCATGCTATAGAAGACCTAAGCATACCCACAATCAACGGGTCAGAGCAAAGTTCTGCAGTCTTGCTATATCCAGTCATGAATAACGGTAGACAATTAAGCAACTAACTGGAAGAGGTGATTCAACAAACATTTCCATTCTCAATGATGGGAGAGTCCAGTATGTGAGGGCAAAAGACAAGGCTGTGGTGTTTGCAACCTTCTTTCGTTAGAAGTGGCAAGCGGATCATCCATCTCTGCCTCCTTCTGAAGTTCCCACTATCACAGAGGGCATTTTTTAGCCAACTCAATTCACTCAAGATGTTGTCAAGAAATGGGTGAATGCACTTGATACAGGAAAGGCAAAGGGCCCAAACAACATTCTGGCTGTAGTATTGAAGACTTATGCTCTAGAACTAGCTGCTCCCCTAGTTAATCAGTTCCAATACAAGTGCAACACTGGCAACTATCCAACAAAGTAGAAAATTGCCTAGTTACGTCCCGTCCACAAAAACAAGGACAAATCCAATCCAGCCAATTATCACCCCATCAATCTACTTGCAATCATCAGCAAAGTGTTGGAAGGTGTTGGCAGTGCTATTAAGTGGCACTTACTCACAAATAACCTACTAATTGATGCTCAGTTTGGGTTCCACTGGGACCGCTTGGCTCCTAACCTCATTACAGCCTTGGACAAAACATGGACAAAAGAGCTAAATTCCAGAGGTGAAACAAGAGTGAGTTCTCTTGACATCAGGTAGCATTTGACTATGTGTGGCATCAAGGAGTCCTATCAAAATTCCAGTCAATGGGCAACAGGGGAAATTCTCGGCTGTCTGGAGTCATACCTAGCACAAAGGATTATGGTTGTGGTTAATGGAGGCCAATCATCTCAGGCCCAGGACATTGCTGCAGGAGTTCCTAAGGGCAATGCCCTAGGTTCAACTATCTTCAGCTGCTTCATCAATGAACTTCTCTCCATCATAAGGTCAGAGTGGGGATGTTCGCCTAAGGGCCCCTGGCTGACTCCGTGAGCGGAAGGGGTAGCTGGAGTAAGATTGAGCTGCCCAGCACCCCTCTCATGTACACACTGTTGGAGGGCAACTATGGCATCAGCGATGGAGTTAAGCCCACACAGCAGTGCAGGAGTGATGTCCTGGACCAAGGTCTCCATGGTGGCCGCCATCCTGCCTTTATTGACCTCTGTGTGTTGCAATGCCGGCGCTATCACCTCAGCTTGAAAACAGATGGACTCTTCCTTCATACCTTGCAATCTGAGGAGTGCAGCAGACATCCCTTCCTGATGTTCCCTAGCTTGCCTTTGTAGCTCCAGCAACTGTGACATGACTGAGGCCAGAGGCTTGTCATCTGACTTGGACTCAGCAACATTCTGGCCTCCAGCAGTCCCCCAAGTGCTGGGGACCTGGGAAGTCTCTGCCTCCACCTGCTGTGGATCAGAAAGTGCGATGTGCTCACCAGATTGTGATCACTAGGCTACTCTAAAGCTAGGTTCCACTGAGGTGTGTGTCTCTGCACTGGTGGAGGGTGTGGGTGAGTGCTGTGGCGGGACTTCAGGGAGGGTGCCTTCAGATTCCTCTTCAGAGGTTTCTTTGGAGCTCGCTTGGAGGTTCTGGGTCATGGACTCGCTCGGCTGTTTCCCAGGTGTGCCTGCAAAGCAAGGAGAGATAATTAGTGCATGGCGGTGGCCTGTGAAAGAGGACACATCACTCACAGCATGGTTGTCTGATGGATGTTGCACTGCTGGATCCTCACTTGGTAGAGCAGCGCCGACCTCACCATCAGAAAAGGACCGGTCCCTGTCATCGCTGGCCAGCTGGATGGCTCTGTTTTCAAATTCTGTGAGAATTTTGAATTCCAGCATCCTTCCACCTGTCTGCGTCCTTCCCCTCCTGTTGTGAGCCAGTTTGTCCTACATGGTTAGAGATGGGGAGAGTGCACCAGCACTCCTGCTGGGCCAGATGATAAGTATGCCTGGCCACGTGTGTGGTGAGTGGTCCCGTGAATGGGATGAGGACAATGACGGTGTATGTGAAAGAGTGAATGGTGATGTCCCTTACACTGGCAGTGAGTGAGGGCCCTGTGGGTGTGTGATGGGTTTGTGAGTGTGTGAGTTGGGAGTTCCTGGCGGAAAGGAGATCATCATTCATCCTTTTGGAGCACTGGATGGCTGTCCTCCTCTGCACTGATCACCACTGCCATCGCCTCTCAAGCCAGTTTGGTAACATTGCTGCCCATTATGCGGCCAAAGCAGGGGTAGAGCACATCCTGGCAGGGCCTCCATGGCATCCAGCAGTTGCTCGGGGCACCTGTCGTTGAAGCAGGGGGCTGCAGTCTTTTTCCTTTTGCTGGCCATGTCTCCCGGGCAGCAGTGGTGAGCTGGTGGCGATGAGCGCTTTGCTGGTGGCTGCCTTTTAAAGATGGCGGCCGGCGTGATGCAACAGTGGGGTGATGACGAGTGGGTGAATGGGACCCCACCCGCCATGGAAAAGGCGTGTTTTGCGGGAGTGAATATATAATGAGGCGGGCTTGGGAAGATATGGTGTGAAAACCTACCATTTTCATCGGCGGGTAGGACTCCATTTTACCCGCCCGCTACTGCTTTTAGTGCAATTCTGGGAAAATTCAGCCCGTTAACTCCAACTTCCTCTTTCAGATGCTGACTGACCATTTCAATATATCTCTGTGTCAATTTGAGGATTGCAGTTTCCCTTCCTCCTCTTTGTGTTTTTTTATTTATTGTTATTTTGTCAATTTGTTGGAATATCTTCCCTGATATTGACGTAGTTAGTTACAACATTACCACCTTGAATCAAACTATCTCTTCTCAACTTCGTCTCCTTTGAAACAATCTTGACCTTGAGCTCCTGACCTTGCTAGTTCTCCCTCACGACCCTACTAATAAGTATCAGAGCGCCAACTGGTAGTCTGCTATAATAGGGCCAGTGAAAAGAGAGAAGTGCTAAAACAACCACAGAGGACTGGTTTAAACAAAAAATAGATGCCATCCGGCTTCCTTTTTAAAAAAAAAACATTCATGTCATATTGTTGCTAACTGCCCAAACAAACACATAGCCTTTGCATTCTGGACAGAGAGCTGATTGGCCACTTACTGCCGCAGTTACATTCCTGTACAGAACAGTTTAAGTTCCCAGGACCCAGTCAAACATTCTAAACAGTCTGTGCAATTTAGATATTGTAAAACACTCAGCAATCTCCGTGAGCTATGATTTGCTTATTACAACCGGGTTTGGTGAGGTATATTTTCTTTCCACCAACACCTTATGTTAGTTTTGCTGTCTTTGGGCTCCATTTATACATTCAGTATAGTGAATTAATTTGCCAAGGACAAACTGCTTTACACTCATTTGAGTAAAATAAAATATCAAAATAGTTTCTAATAACTTTTATTGTACACTCAGTCACAGTCATTTAAGCTGCAAGACATGATTGACTTAATGAAACATTTCACATTTTTAAGATCAATTTTTGCAGGAACAAATAGAAGTGCTCAACTAACATTCACAGATAACTTAGCTAATACCATTCCTCTTCCAAAGTAGAGTATAATTTACAATAATGAGCAAAAAATAAGGATAAGTAAATTTCAGCTCTTTTATTACAAAGATTTATGAGATTACTTTTTTGTAGCTTGTCCAAAAAAGAATAAGAAAGATGTTTCTGCGCTGATGTTCATTATCTTGCCTGTGGGATGACTGACTGCCTTGGCAATAGATGGGGATTTCTTCATTTCCAAAATATATGGATTTGAAATTCTTTGGAAAAGGAGACATTCGTAAATGTATCATTTTCTGATAGTGATATCTTAGAATTCTAAGAAAAGGAAAGATTCATATTTGGAGTGGATTCAGTCCATACTTCATTTGTATTTCATGAACACAATTGGTACTTAATCAGTGAAGTTCATTATTTGGGTCGCAATAAGTA
Organism: Cetorhinus maximus; assembly: GCF_964194155.1. Lineage (NCBI taxonomy): Eukaryota > Metazoa > Chordata > Chondrichthyes > Lamniformes > Cetorhinidae > Cetorhinus > Cetorhinus maximus. Next base: position 171,307,827 of record NC_135881.1, on the reverse strand, counting down.
GACAGTGCAATTCAATACAGACTGAAGCTGGAAGGAAGCTCTATATACTGAGAAATACATCTGGTAGTGAAGCTCCAGGGGAAAAGCAAAAGCACTTTATAACTACTTTGTGGGAAATACAGAAAAACAAGATTTGTAACCAATAATTTAAAATGTATGTGAACTCCTCAGGGTGTACATAGAGACCAACTGTTAGCCCTCCAAATTGAAAAAAGATGTCCTGCTGAGTTTCAATGTGTGGATTCCACACCAGTTTCATTTCAGATTCAACAGATTTTTGGTACTTCCAATGCTTTTATAAAGATCAGCCATAGTATTTATATGGCTGGTCCAGTTCAGTTTTTGATCAATGGTAACCCCCCAGGATGTTGATGGTGGGGGATTCCACAATGGTAATGCCATTGATTGTCAAGGGGGGGATGGTTAGATTCTCTCTTGTTGAAGATGGTAATTGCCTGGCAGTTAATTGTCAGGTGCAAATGTTACTTGCCACTTATCAGGCCAAGCCTGAATGCTGTTCAGGTCTTGTAGTATATGGACACAGACTGCTTGAGTATCTGAGGGATTGTTAATGGAACTGAACACTGTGCAATTATTAGCAAACATCTCCACTTCTGACCTTATGATGGAAGGAAGATGATTGATGAAGTAGCTGAAGATTTTGGTCTGGAGGATGAATGGGAGATGGAGATAAGATCAGGCTAAGCAAAACCAGCTGCTGCAGGGGAGCGAGTACAAGCGAGTGACATGGGCTCCAGATTCATTTGACTTGCTATATGCTCCACAATTATGGAAGACCAACCAATAGCACCAGCAATTGTGGTTGAGGATTAAATCAGGACCCACAAGAGGAGGAGCAAGAAGATAAGGAGGAAGTGATTGAGGAGCAAGAGGAAGGGGAGCGCAAACAGGCAGAACACCAGAGGGTTGCAGGTATACAGCCCACACCTGGGAGGGACATCCATTGCCATCTAATTGAAGACCACTTTTCAGACACGTTCTCCACCACCAGACCTCGGAGCACCATTGCCACATGTTGGAACAACTGAGGGTCCATCAGGAAACACGCCATCTGCACTCAATTATTTCAATCCCTGCCCCATGAAGACCACAATACAAAAGATCATCAATTCCAACACTATCCCATTATAATAATCGCTCTTTATCTAAAACAAAAGCAAGCAATGAGCACATGTCGCAACTGGCAACGGTAATAAATATTAAATTGGTGCTTACTCTTAGTGACTATCCTATATGTGGTCTTGGTTAATTTGGTGCTCCTAATGTGCAGCCTTATTGGTAGCAGCATGTGAGGTGGATGGCTGCTGAGAATCTGAAGATGGCAGTTCAGGCATCCTCCTGCAATGCCCTTGAGATGTTGTGGGCTGTGATGGCTCCACCTCAAGCTACACCATCTCAGCAGGCTTGAGCAGCCTGGGCTACCTGGCAGACAGGCAACTGTAAGGGCAAAGGTTGTGTGGTGAGGATGGGGGAGAGCAGGAATGCTGCGATTTAGACAGAGGCTCCTGTTCCACAATCCCCCAACTATTTCTACTGGCATGAGGGCCAGTATCCAGAGAACACTGATTTAACGTAATTGGCAAAAGAACCAGGTAGGAAGTTAGAAAAGCAAATTACACAATGTGTTGTTACGATCTGAGTTTCACTACCAAAAGGGTAATGGAAGCATATTCATTTGTAATTTTCAAAAGCGAATTGAACAAATGCTTGAATGGGAAAAAATGTAGGGTTCTGGGGAAAGGGATTTGGAGCTAATAGATAGCTCTTTCGAAAAGCTAGTTCAGATATGATGGGCTAAATGGCTTCTTCTGCATTTTATGTTTCTATTATTTCATTAACTGCATCAATTAGTGAGGGACTCAAATGATCAACTACCAGCTGAAAGATTGTGAATTCAAAAGTACCTTGGAGCCTGACATATAGATAGCTACATCAATTGGATGGATTTTTTGAGTGTCGACTATACAAAATCTATAAGAAAGGTTTTCCGTATTGCAAGGCAATTGTTGCATTATTGTATTTATACAGCAGCAATGCATGTGGGCATGAAAATGCCAAGGCCTTGAATACGGCATCATCCAATGTGACACAAAAAAATTAGAAAATGCAAATATGACAAGATGAGAACTACTAGCGAGATAAATAGTGTGTCAGCCATGACTCAGTTGATAGCACTTTCACCAATGTTGTGAGTTCAAGACCCAACCCGGAATACATAACCCTAGGCTGCCAATTCAGTGCAGTGCTGAGGGAGAGCTGTATTGTTGGAGGTGTCGCCTTTTGGATGAAGGGCACCAAATTGAACAGCTCCCGAAAACAGGCTTGCATTGTGAGGTTACCCCATGTCCATTCAATGCGCTACAGCGAGCACGCCATCTTCTTACTGCCTACTATGATTGTAGTATGCAGACAGCATTAACTGTGCTGATGAGTGGTTAAGTGCTTCTGCAGGGTGTCCAAAATCATGAGAGGCTAGGACGAGTTATAGCCAGCCTGCACTTCGTAAAGAGGATATGAATTGTGGCTGGAGGAGGTGGCGTTACCTAACATGCATGCGATTCATCTTACCATCACACACTTAGCATTGCTGCAAGCCTCACACCCGCACCTCCCAGACTGCATATACTGCCAGCTATTCAACCGTGACAGCCACATCACCCAAACACATCACACCATAATCATGGATATACTTCTCTCTCTCTTGCAGGACAAAATGGACCACTAGAGGCAACAGGGGCTAATCTGCAGGGGGCAGGCACAGCGACATGCCCTTGTCCCCATGGGGGAGTTGATGCTCATTATCAGAAGTGGCCATGACTGAGGCTGTAGCCAGAGACAGAACTGGAACTATTGGTATCCTCATACCCAATCCTCCCCCTCACATCAAACTTTCCTCTCATGTGACATGCTCTTCTGTTTTACAAGCTGCAGATGGTGTAAGCATGCACCTCTTGCTTCCCCCATCCCCTCACCACAATCCTATCTGTGTACCTTTCTCCTTTCAGTTGGCCAAGAACTACCAGCTGGCCAGGAGGCGGTGGAAGAGCAACGAGCACTGATGATGAAGAAAGATCGTCATTCGATTTAACGCTCGCAGTCAACAAATCAGATACTAACACTTCACGTAATTTAGAGAATATAATCCATAGAAGTGGACTCTGCATGTGGTGAGACACTGCGTACAAGTGTTCTGCAGCCAGGGTAGGGCCAGAAGTTGTGCAGGAGTGAAAGGTTGAACATGGGTTCTGCTGCAGAAGACTCAGTTGAGCGCTCGGTTACAGAAGCGGGGTGATGGGTATGCACAATGAAATGTGTGGCGTATTGGGAAACCTGCCAGAAGAATTGCATGCAATGCCATTGTGGCATGGAGGAGTCTGGACCAACTTGGCACAGGGATTTGCGTAAAGCTTGAAGCTCATTCTCTCCAGCATGAAATTGGGAGCCATTTTCATGAGAACATGTTGACCATTCATGATGGCCGATGTATCAGCTTCCACTGCAGCACAAGCAGGAGCCATCCAATGTTTAGGTGCTGCAGTGGAAACTCAGACTGAAGTCATGCAACTTCAACTTTCTGCCAGGCAAGCTCAGGCTGCTGCCATTGTAGCTGCAAATATCAGAATTCACAGGGGCTTACAGGGGGATTACAGCAGTCCAGCTTGATAGGCTTGCTAAAGTGCCACCTGGAGGACCCTGAAAGTGGCTCAGTGGAGCACAAACCTGTTGTCCTCTCACAGGATGATAGCATTGGCCTCCTACCACTGTCAGTCTGCCAATGCCCTTACCATTGCTTGTCAACTAGCCAGCCCAGACCACTGCTGCTCATTCTGAGATGGAGCGGTCCGAAGTTGGGCCTTCTAGGCCCAGAGTTACTCGAGATTGTCTGGCAAGGGGTCTCCTCTGCTGAAAGCCAGCAACCTTCCACCAGGCATGTTACAAGTGCTGCCATAGCATTGTGTAGGTGTTCTAGGATAGGCAAAGGCACATGGAAGACAGACATTAAGGGAATTCACAAGGATGATAAGTTTACATTCGTGTGCAGTATGGGATGCTTTGATTTATGAATTTGGTTTGCAGTATTTATTTTGTGTTGTCTTTGGTTATTGCTTTGTGGCCAAGTAGCCACTGTGATGGTCAGTGACAGAGGGGTGGGGAAGTGAGGGGGGTAGAGGAAGGGACGTGGTAGGACAGTTGGTAAATGGGGGTTGAGGCTACATTTATTGCTATTGTGCTCAGATGAGATGTTCATGGAAAGCCTGTCCAGAAATGGGGCTGCCCAGATTGCTTCCTCCCTTCATCTTCCTCTTCCTCCTCCTGCTGCTCAGCTGCTTGTCATATAGCTGGTGGCAACCAGCATGCCCTCATCACAGCGAGGTTGTGCAGCATGCAGTCGATCATCAGGAATCTTGACGCCTGTTCTGCCGAGTATTGCAGGGCTCCTCCTGGGTGGACCCAACAGTGAACATGTTGGCTGGGATCTTCCATCCCAGTGAAAGTCAATGGACTTTTGGCTGATGCACCATATCCCCTGCAGCGAGTCCCGCAACAGTGAGGCCGGAAAATCTGGGCAGTCGTTTCAGTATGTCATTGATCTGCTCTGTCACATCTTGTGTGGCAGCATGGCTTTCATTGTCTAAATACTGCCCATATTGTAAAGTGGAGACATCTCAGCGGATAGCCCTTTTCATCTAATAGCCATCCTTTGGCTTGTTCTGGTGGCTCAAATGCAGATTGTACAGTGGACAGCTGAAGAATAAAGGCATTGTACCTGCTGCCAGCACACCAGGCATTAACCTGCATGATTCACAGCATCTGGCACACAAAACAAAATCTGGAAATTGAAGAAGTAACATTCCTTTTTGTTGTGGTACATCTGATTTGACACACAGCGCCCACAAAGAGTTGAGTGTGCAGTCAATGACACCCTGCACCATGGGACAGCCTGTAATCCTTGCAAAGCTGCAAGCTCACTTTGTTGCTTTATGACAAGAGAGAATGAAATTCAGTCAGCTTTCTTTGAATCAGTATCAGTAACCTTCTTCAAGCGACAGTGGATGGGCATACTGCAAGATGTTGCAAATATCTCCAACAGCAGCCTGGAAGGAGACACCCGCATAAAAGTTCATGGCCGCGGTCACCTTCATGGTGACTGCCATTGCTCTGGGTTTGAAGTTGTGGCTACAGCTGGTACCAGTTTTCAGTGAGGCTATCCTTAAAAAATAAAAACAGGTGCTACTTATCTGAATTTTGTACCAGAGAAGTTAATCTGAGGCCCCATCCGCCCTCTTAGGCGGATGTAAAAATCCCACAATATGATTCAAAGAAGAGCAGTGTTTCGAGTTCAAAGGCAGCAGTGCTTTCTCAGTTAGTCTTTATTGAACTGATGTAAAATGGCAGCTTACAGATCTTCCCTCGTGGCAGAGGTCACATGACTACAGCAAGCCAGCTAGGACATATAGTGCTGTTACATTTCAAAACCCAAACATCCCCCTTTTCCTAACAAATAAAAGACAAATTTCCATGCACAATCAAGTGTAACTGTGAGTTACCTAGGTGACCTACTATACACACATTGTTCTCATGTATTAACAGCATTTGTTCTGCTAGTCGGTCTCTGCAGCTGCATTGCAACATAGTCTTTAAACCGTGCAAGTTTCTTAATGATATGAGTGCATATTGTCACTGTCTGTTCATCTCGGTGATGTTCCGTATCCGGAGAGTGTTGTGCCTGTGACATTTGTTGCTGTGGTAACTGTTGTTGTTCCATTGCCGTTGTTGGGGACCCATGGACCTCTTGGATTGATGGTAGCTCTGTACCTTCTCCCTGGCTGATTGCTGTGAAGGAACAGCTTCGCTAGCTGTGCATATATGCCTGCGGTTGTGCTGGTATATTTGGTCATTCGCTTCCACTGCATACAATCGAGGTGACAACTTCTCTACACAAGTCCCATGTTACCACATGAATTGACGCCTGTTGAGAGCATTGAAGGTTGTACCCTGACTGGCTCCAATGCTCAGCTCTGGCAATGGTTTGGCAGTCTTGTCAAAATGAAATTTGGCTTCTGCCATTTCACCTTGATTTTTTTATTCACGCCTGTTACTGCTTCTGGTTTCAGTAGCTTTTTTGCTATGGGGAGAGTAATTTACGTGAGGCATGACATTAGTCTTTGGACTGAACTACTTTCTATGGTATGTTTCTCCACTCAAGGATTGTCTTGTATATGCCTATGCTAGATTTGCTCGCTGTCTTGATGATTCCTTTAGCGATTTTCACTTTTGCCTCAGCCTTTCCATTCGACTGGGGATAGCGTGGAGATGATGTTATAGTGTGGCAAAATTCCTTCAATGGTTAGCATGGGGTAGTGAGATCTCTTCAGCGCTTTATTTAGATCCTTTGGTTCTAAGCATACTCGTAGCTTTCCAGGTTGTTTCACTGTTACCATGCTGCTAACCCAGTCTGTAGGAGTTGTCAATTTCTTGATTACTTCCTTCTTTTCCAGCTTTTAAATCTTCTCTTTTAGGTTTGACTTGAGGGCAGCTGGAACTCTTCTCAGCAGATGCTGTATTGGGTCTTACACTCTCATCTACTTCTGGATGATATTCTCCTGATAGACATCTTAACCCTGTAAACACATCTTTGTACTCCTCTAGGATCTGCTCAGTAATCAATGGGTTTGTGTGCTGTGACACGTTGTAAATCTCTGTTGGCACGTTTAGGGTTATTGGTCCAAGTGTTAGACTTGCTGCAGCTGAGATGAGTGGCTGTTGCATCTCATCTATGATCTGAAACTCTAGATCATCCTTCTTGCCATTGCATTGGGCTCTCAGACTAATTTCTCTTCTTGGTAAGAGTATTGTGCCATCACATTGCCTCAACCCTACTTTCGAGGGCTTCATTTTTGGATCGTCATGTTGAGCCACTTCGCACAGGACATGATGTTGCATGACACACCAGTGTCTATCTAATACCCTGCATCATTGTAACAGTCACAAATCATTTATCACTTACAGACTTGATGGAACCAACCTGTTGTATGGTGTATAGTGCTTCATCAGACTCTTCAGCTGATATCTCTCCAGTAGGAATCTGTATAGGCTTGCTTTGCTTCCTTCTAGCCAAATGCTTGTGTGCGAAATGATTTGGCTTCTTGAAGTTAAAACAATGCTTTCTCCATGCTGCACAATCCTTCTTTTCCTTTGTACAATGCCTTCTGCAGACATCCTGCCCTTTGTCTATGATTGCTCTGCTCTTTCAGCCTGAAATGTCTCTCAGCATAATGTATCTCTTGGTCTGCTGTGTCATACATGTGCTCTAACTGATGTTTTACAAGCTCCACATTTCTACACGTCTATTGCTTTCCTGAGCATGAGTTTCTCCTGTTTCAGTAGACTTGCTCTCACTGAGGGGTCTTGTACGCCTATGACTATTCAGTATTTAATCAGATCATCTTTTAGTTGTCCAAATACACATGATTGTGCAAGCCATGTTACTGCTTTTATTGCCCATCCCTAATTGCCCTTGTTCAGAGGGCATTTAAGAGTCAACCACGTTGTTGTGGGTCTGGAATCATAAGTAGGCCAGACCAGGTAAGGACAGCAGATTTCCTTCCCTAAAGGGTTTTTACAACAATCAGCAATGGTTTCTTGGTCATCATCAGACTTTGAATTCAAATTCCACCATCTGATGTGGTGAGATTCAAAACCGGGTCCCCAGAGCATTACCCTGGGTCTCTGGATTACTAGTCCAGTGACAATACCACTATGCCACCACTTCCCCACATTTCTGTGCGCCTTTCTGAGCTGTGTCTTCTCTGCAGCAATTTCAGGGTTTTAAAACTCTGAGGTGGTGAAAGGTGCTATATAAATGCAAGTCTTTCTTTTTGGGCGGCGTCATCCCAAATTTGCACAAAGTGTGACGTTTTACCCACTGTCCGTAATAGCGGCTTCTCACGGCGTATCATCCCAACCCCATCACATTAATTATGCATTCCTGGGAAACATACTGTTTCGATGGCGGGCGGGCTCTCATTCATCCGCTATGCCATCACCTTGCCACTTCATCACGCTGGATGCCATATTTAAAGTGCAGCCATGCATACACCTCTCAGTGCTTCGAGCCCAGGACTGCTGCACAGAAGACATGGCCCCAAAAGGCAAAAAGACTGCAGCCCCCTATTTCAATGACACGTCCATCAGGCACCTTTTGGACACAGTGGAGGCCTGTCGTGATGCCCTCCACCCATGATCTGGCCGCAGGATGGGCAGCAACATTACCAATCTGGCTTGGGAGGCGGTGGCAGTGGTGGTCAGCGCCATACGTCTTGCAAAAGAGGACAGCCACCCAGTGCCACAAGAGGATGAATGATCTCCTCCTTTCAGCCAGGGTAAGTCACTCTTCTCATCAGTCTCAACTCACACACTCACAAACCCATCACACATCCACAGGGCCTTCACTCACTGCTGATTCAAGGGACATCACCATTCACCTCTCACACACACCCTCATTGTCCTCATCCCATCCATGGGACCACTCACCACTCACACATGCCAGGCATACTTAATATCTGGCCTGGCAGGAGTCCTGCTTACACAGCCTCCATCTCTATTCGTGCAGGACAAGCTGGCACACAAGAGGTCGCAGACTGGTGGAGCAATACCTGAAATCAAGGTCTCACGGACTTTGAAAACAGAGCCATCCAGCTGGCCGGCGATGATCTGGATCATTCCTGTGCTGACGATGAGGTCGGTGCTGCTCTACCAAGTGAGGATCCAGCAGTGTAACATCCATCAGACAACCATGCTGTGAGTGATGTGTCCTCTTTCACAGGCCACTGCCATGCACTAATTATCTCCACTTGCTTTCGCAGGCACATCTGGGAAACAGCCGAAGGAGTCCCAAACACCCAGGGCCTCCAATCAAGCCCCAAAGAAACCTCTGCAGAATCTGGAGGCACCCTTCTTGAAGTCCCATCACAGCGCTCACCCACACCCTCCACCAGCGCAGAGGCACATCTCAGTGGGATCTAGCTTTAGAGTAGCCTCGGGTTCACAATCTGGTGAGCACATTGCACTGTCTAACCCACAGCAGGTGGAGGCAGGAACCTCCCAGGTGTCCGGCACTCAGTGGACTGCTGGAGGTCAGAAATTTGCTGAGTCCGAGTCAGATGTCGAGTCTCTGGACTCGATCATGACTCAGTTGCTGGAGCTGCAAAGACAAGCTCAAGAACAACAGGAAGGGATGTCCGCTGCACTCCTCAGATTGCAAGGCACGATGGAGGAGTCCATCCGCCTTCAGGCTGAGGTGATAGCGCCAGCATGCCAATGCACCGAAGTCAACACTGGTAGGAGGGTGGCTGCTATGGAGACCTTGTCCAGGATGTCACTCCTGCACTGAGCTTCATCACTAATGCCAGAGTTGGCCTCCAACAGTGTGTACGCAAGAGGTGTGTCAGGCAGCTCGATCTCACTCCAGCTTCCCCCTCTCCTCAAGGAGTCAGTCAGGAGCCCTTGGGCACCCATAGGGAGGAGGATCAGCAGGTGCACACCCCAGGGCCATCCACCCAGGTGACTCCGGGAGTGTCCGGCCCATCCGAATACGCTCTTCTTGTGACCCCAGCAGTTCCAGCTCCACAAGTCGAAGAGGGTGCCATAGCCACACAGCAGGACCCTGAAAGCAGGCCGGGGCCCTCCAGTTCTCGGCCCTCCAGAGGACGCCCCTCAAGGTCATCACAGACAGGGCGTAGCAGTCAGCAGGCTGCACCTCCACTGTGGATGTCCAGGGAACACCAAGACAAACTGGCAGAGTTAGGAAGGTTAAGAAGATGTAATTGCACAGCTTGGGCACGAGTGTTAATCACTTGTACATAATTTTCACTATTGTCAATAAGCTCTTAAGAATGTCACTCTGCCTATGGCCCCTTGTTCTGATGAGCAGTGTTTGTGTCACTCAGATGTGAAACCTTTCTGCACAAGATAAAGGCAGGTGTCTCAGTCCTGGGCCTCTTCCCTGTGCTTTTGCAGCCTTCAGACCAAAGTGATGGTCTGGCCTCACACTCCCTGGACACATTACTGATACCTGCATCTCGATGGTTCCTGCATTGCTGCCAGAATGTCATGGGCACCAGGTTCCGCCATTCTCTCTCTGTGCTCTCAGCACCTTTAAGCTGGGGCTGGCCCCATCTCCAGCATCTGTGACCAGTGATGCTGTGCACTTGAAGGGGTCAGGTGCTGAAGGTGGACAAGGGTCAGGTGCTTTTAAAGTTTCATGGCTGCATCTCCACAATATAACACTGATCACAGAGCGCAAGTGAACTGCTGTCGGCCAGACAGGAATCAGACATTCTCAGAGGCTATGTGAAGATGTATGGAGTGCCCTCGCTGCATATCGTCATCATCCTCCTGCAATCAAGCGACCATTAGGGCCTTCACTACGTCTCCATGATAGGCGCATTCTCACAGAGAGAATGTGCGCTGCCATAAGCCAGACTGGAGTCAAACGTTCATAGATGCAATGTGAGGATCTATGGTGTCTCCTCACTGCATGTCGTCATCATCTTTCACAAATCTAGCAGCTATGAGGGCTTCCTGAGCGCACCTGCCTTGTCTGACCAGTGCAAAGGCCTCAGCGCTATCATCATTGCCTTTGAGGACCTCCTCACGCTCATCTCCATCGCTGTCCTCCTCATCAGAGGAGACTTCCAGTTTCCCCATCTCCTCCTCAGCCAGCTCCTCTCCCCAAGTTGCAAGTTGCAGCATGAGCCTCATTATACCTTCGCTCTACAGCAATCTGAGGCTGCCGCACGGGTGCCATCAGCCATGTCTTCTGCGGGTAGCCCTTGTCCCCGAGGAGCCATCCCTGCAGCCTCTGTAGACCCTAGAAGATGTCGGGGATCTGTGACCAACTGAGAATGTAAGAGTCGTGGAGACTCCCTGGAAACCATGCGCAGACCTGCAGGATGCGTTTGTGGTTGTACAGCAGCTGCACATTCAGCAAGTGGAAGCCCTTGCAGTTGATATAGTCGACCGCTTGTTGCGATGGAAATCTGAGCACCACGTGAGTGCAGTTGATCTCACCCTGCACCTGTGGGAAACCTGAGATCTGGGCAAATCTAATCACTCTTGCATCCTGGCTCTCCTGGTCCTGGGCAAAATGCCCAAAGGCATGTGCCCTCGAGAAGGTGGCATCAGTGACCGAGATGGATGCATTTGTAGGTGGAAGCCTGTGATATCCCTCAGAGGTCACCTGTGGAGCCCTGAAAGAAGCCACTGGTATAGAAATTGAGCGCCGCAGTCACTTTCACAGCCACTGGCAGTGGATGCCCTCCATGTCCCCGTGGTGCCAAATCCTGCAGTAACTGGCAGATGTGACCAACCAGTTCCCTAGACATGCACAGTATTCGGCGACACTGGTTCTCGGTCATCTGCAGAAATGAAAGGCGGCATCTATAGACCATGCATCTAGCCAGGCACGGAATAGTAACGGCTCACTGTGACCCTTCAGCAGTGTGTGCGGGAGCCCCAGCCGCCCCTTCTTCCTGAGGGTGCTGCTGCTCCCTCTGCGCAGCCAGGAGCCCCAGTCACTCTCTTCTCCATTGTCTTCACTCTCTGTACGCTATGAGGCAAACAGCTAGTTCACCAGGCTCCATGATCCTGATGTACTCCTCCTGCAGGATGAAAGAGAGAGATGGGTGGGTTAACTTGGGTGTTCTCAGAACCCCTCTTGGTTAAGTCTGAAGGCCCCTTAATGCATCCCAGGGAGTGCTGACCACCACTTGATGGCCAGAGTTTAGTACGCTGCATGGCTGCCCGAAACTCCACCTACCTCCGCCCCACTCCACCTGACCGATTGGCAGCAGCTTTGCCCACTGGACTGCATGCTGTGCTCTCAGCTCAGGAGCAGGCATTCTCCTAACCCACACTGCAAGGCTGCATTGTTAGCTTGAACCATGGGAGAGACTGATCCAAACCAGGATGATGATATTGCAAGGGGCTGTGAGCACCTCCACCAGTGACTGCTCCACGGCCAGATTTGGCAAGGAGATTGTATAACTTGCACAGTCGTCCAACTCTGAAATCCACTAAAATGCTCATTTGTTTGCAGTCTGTGCCCAAGGGTGTAAGGAGTTGGATCAGTGTTTGTTTACCCTTACTGTCGGTTCTTGACTTTAGGATGTTATAAGGGACAAACTCACAGGGACACAGGGGTTTAGGCTCAACTACAAGCTTACTTATTGACAGAACACCTCCACTGCCCCTAATACATGAGCTCTGAACTAGTGTAATGATGCCGCATAACAGTCTAAACCACAAACTCATTTGTAAAACTCGACTAAAAAGTAGAACCACAGGCAAAACCCCGCATTTCTGCCCCGAAACTTACTTGGTCCAACTCAAAGCCCCTTTCGGGGTTTAGTTACTACCCTTAAAGCTATCTTAACTCTCAGCCCCAAAATCTGTGGATCTGGCTCATAGTTACAACTCCCCACACGGTTGGTCGTTCTGGTGCGAGCTGTAGGTCCGCGAATCAGGTTGACCGTTCCTTATCCTCCTTGGTGACTGCAGTCCAGTTGGAGGGGATTCCAATTCTACAGGGGTGAAAAGCTCTGGGGCACTTGGTGGCACTTTCATGCCATTGCAGTGCTTGAGTGGGCAGATAGGCTAGTGACCCTGCTCCACATATGTCAATGTGGATGTGTCTGAATTGTCTCAGCTGCAGTGGAATGGTCACTTTATATAAGGTGTCCCTAATGTGTAGCCGCTTCCCTCCCCTCTCCCCCACCCTGCACGTGTTCATGCACTACCTTCAACCGCAAGGTAGCCCTTGCCCCCACCCACCACAATGTGCCTCAACCACAGGGTAGCCCTTGCCCCAAGTCGCCTCAACCGCAGGGCAGCCCTTACCCCCTCTGCCCCAAGTCACCTCAACCTTGAAGTCCAACAGGCGACTTTCACGAGCACTGCGCAATGTTGCTGTGCACTGAACTCCGAGTTCCCCTCAAAGTATGGCCTCCCAAGTGCATGCCTTATATATGCGGTTGTGAAACACCTCAGTGTGCAATCACGTCAATGTGGACGGATGATCCAGCGGGGGGAGGGGAATGATTCTGGCAGGCTGGCTTTTAATGATATACAGATCTATTACAACAAGGTTCCTGATGTCCGATGGCAGGAAACGCAGCCCGCTATCGATGGGCCGAGCAGACGATCACAAATTGGATTCACAATGTCGTGAAACCGATTTTTGGCCTTCTCGCCATATTGTTCGCTCACCCCGCCGAACACGCCTGGCGTCATCAGGCACAGAAAATTCTGCCTTTTGTTTCCTTCACAGCAAAATAGCTTCTGCAAAATGGCTCCTTCACATCTGTGACATTGTTAATTTAACAGTAAGGTTTTAATTAACAAAGTCCTACGCATTCAATTCAGTGATACATATGGATGCTTTTCAACATGCTTATTCAGAAAAGCTCTCGTGGAAGTATTTGCAACCTCAATAATTAAACAAGAATTCAGAGCTCAACTAGTAGCACAGCTTTGTAAGCTACAGCATGCCAATTATGTTAGCAATATGATGCAAACCACATCCCCAAGGCATTGCAGATGGAAACATTATTGCTTGAACTTTCCAGATGCTGTTATTAGCTATTTCTAGTACGTTTGATAAAGAGGCCTAACTAACACAGGGATGTCACACGAGTGAGATCACAATCTCCCATCTTCCCGCCTCAGGATCATACTCTCACTCCAACAGTAGGCCTGAACTGGTGTTCGTTTCTCTTGTTTTGTTTCATTGGCTGATTATCTATAGCAGCAGGAGTGACACAGATAATTATTCTTGAAGCAACTTTATGAAATTATGCTTATTATCGCAGTCAGTAGAACAAAGAAATGGGGTTTCCAACGCATTTTCAACAATGTCACTTTGTCGCAAGGGAACAAAGTCTGAGGAAATTCAGGATTTCCTGGTCTCTAAGTTTGCAAATGGTGGCTGTGATCATGTTCTGCAATCTCGGGCAATTTGTTGCTGCTTCTTCCTCGTCTTCTGATGGTATTCTACTGAACTTCAGCGCTGCCTCCAAAGAATTTGATTGTGCCTCCATTAACTATTGTCGTCATTCACATTATCATGCAGTGCATCATTAAAAATGGGCTTTTCCACATGTCAACCACTTAGACCAATAAAGCTGCATCTTCAACACCATTATCTTTATGCTGATGATGTTGATTTGCCTGAACCCTCCAATGTACCTTATGTCCTTGGTTTCTCAAGGCACACATTCTTTTGTCCATAGTTCAAAATACTTTTACTACCATCATTAGCACTGTCATGATGCCAACTAATCCAAATGTGTTCAGAGGTTGATACAGCTTTTGTGGATTGTATTTGAGAAGTGGATCCAAATCTACAAAATATTGATTGCTTCGGAATTTCCTAAATCACTTGTTCTTCAGTTTCTAAATTTAAAATTCTCATTCTTGTATTTAAATCCATCACAGGCTTGCTCCATTCTATCTTTGTAGCCTGCTCCTGACCTAACTCTCTATGCTCTAATATTGCCCTAATATCAGCTGGGCTAAATTCAGTGTAAAACGTATAGAGGGTGCAGAATTCTTAAAATGCATTTAGGAGAACTGTTTTAGCTAGTACGTAGCATGCCTGGCAAGAGAAGGGGCAGTTCTGGACTAGGTTTTAGGGGATGAATCTGGCGAGTAGAATGGGTAACAGTGGGACAGCTTTTTAGTGTAGTATAATGGGGAAAATCAGAGACTTGGGGGAGATGGAATGTAAGGAGTTAATTCAAACTGTGGATATGCTAATAAGACATAGTATACATCATCACAAGAAGTGATACAATGTCACATGATCCTACTCTCTCTGGTACAAATTTATGGTGAGATGTAGCTCGCAGTGTTTCAATAGAATTAACATTTTTCTTACATCAGCAGACTCTGTAAATATTCTGTGTCAGCACAATGAGACCAAGAATATTATATGGTGGCAGCGAGTGAAAGAACAAGTATGAAAAAGTCTCTGCCATTACAGGAAAGGTTGCAGGTCTCAACCAAGTGGAAGCATGACTGAATTGGTGCCGAAAATTTGCCAGACATTGCATCACATCAGACCTCGCTGTGAAGCCAAGCAGTGAACAATATGCTATTATACATGATAGGTGGTTGTGCAGACAATATCCTAGTCAGGCAAGGGGTTGATAAAGAAAAGGCTCCATATGATGAGGTAATAAAAGCACTTTATGCCGACTTCAATCTGCAAAAGAATAGCATTGTCAAGTGGGCTAAATTGAACAAGTGTACCCAATGACAAGGGAAAAGTACTGATACATTTATCAACGATCTATATAGACTTGCAGAGAACTGTGAATATGGAAGCTTAAAAGATGAACTACTCAGTGACAGAATTGTTGCCAGAGTCTTGGATGAAGCATTGTCTGGCCACTTACAGTTGGTGGATGATTTAACTTCAACAAAAGGCAATTTAAACTGAGCAGACAAGCTGAGGTCAGGAAGCAAAATCAGTCAGTGGTTCGGGGTGATAAAGAGAACCATATCCCAAAAACAACTGACTCTGCGGAGTATGTTGAATTTAAAAGCAGAAAGGTGGCTGTACAAAAGCAGGAAAGCTTCATCCAAGCTAACTCTAATTAGTGTGGCGGGGAAAAACACAGACATGAAAATTTTCCTGTCCACGAGGCCAAATGCCATACTTGTGTAAGAAGGGTTACTTTCAGGCTGTGTATTGCAGCAAGAAGTTTGCACAGTGTGAGGGGACTAAGACCTCACCCTGTATATTTTTTATAAAATAGATATAGATATCCTCATGGCTATTTCTAAAATTTCAAAAACTGGACAAAGACCTTTTAAAATGGCTGAAGCTATATCTGTCTGTGACCCCTGTGTAAAAGAAGCTATCTGGCAGTTTCAAAGAAACTTACAACTTGTTATCTCTGAAGAGACACTAACGACACATTGTGGACTGCAGAGATCAAATTCAAAGAGAACTATACAAAGGCCATCCACATTCCATAAGCCAGCCTGGCCAACCAGAGTCTATTCGTCTGCTGAAAAAAAGGACCCCACAATCCTCCTTTCAATCCTTAACGAGTGAGACAATTAACCATCTCGGGGACCCATACAAGGGATACAAATCCTTGACAGAGACAATGTGGGGAGGTGGGAGTCATGTGACATGGACCTAGTTTGTGGAACCAGTAATATTGCCTTGTGGAGCTGCAAAACTCAATCTGCTATTTTACCATCCACAAGCAGCCTGACCAAAAAGGGGCTCTGCCCAAATTGAATACCTGGCCCCATCTACACTGTTTCTACTGGAACTTCTGTTCCATCTCCTACAACACTGATTCAATTCTGCATGCCTATCTTCCAGTGGAGGTGACTACACATGATAAGTGAATTATACAGCATCGGTTTCAACCTGCCAGCCTCTGTGAAGGAATATCTCATTGGATTTTGATTCTGGACTCTGGACCCATGTGAAACAATAATTCTTTTCTCTATGGTCTTTTCCCTGTAAATGTTTCTTTTCTTGACCCCTCTTTTACTGCATTAGTGCACAGGGGGCTATGTTGCAACCCTCCTCCTGCATTTGAGTGTGCAAATAAACTAACCCTTTGAGTTCATCCTATCTCGAGTTTGCTGTGGGGTTATTACTAGAAAATTGGATCACACCAAAACTGAGGGGTTGGAAAATTTTCTGCCACTTATAAAGGGGAGAGCAAATCAAAACACCTTTCTGTTTACGGACAGGTGGCAAGAGGAGAAATCAGGACCATTTAAATTAACACCCTTCCAGTCCATAATAACAGAATAAGCAAAATGAGAAGTCTTCAAAATGTGGCAAGATCCATGAAATAGAAAATATAAATGATATTGAGATGCTTTTCCTTGGAGAGATTCAGGAAACAAGTGGGACATTCTTGAGTGCTGATATCCTAATAGAGGGAAACAAGATGCACTTTAGGTTAGACAAAGGTGCAGCAGTTTTGGTTCTTTATGATGCTAAATCATGGTTAGAGAAAAGCTCTCTTCAGTCATCAAAGCAAAACAAAACTATACGGGCCAGAAGATGTAGAAATCAAGGGCATAGGGCATCTTAATGCAATCCTTCAATATAGGGAGAGAAAAATTACTGAAACCTTACATGTGATCCTGCTCCAGAGTTGTTCATTCTTAAGCAGGAAAGCCTATGCCGACTTGTATCTGATTTTTAGAGTAGAGGAACTGGAAAGCCAAGAAGATCAGCCTAAAAACTTCAGAGCTGGATTTTCACAGCTGTCCACAGGACTCGAAAAGCTGAAGACAGCATATTGTATGTCCTGAAATGAAGCCACTGTGTTCTGTTTACAACCAGGAAAGTTCCTCATCCACTCTTGCCAAATGTAAAGAAGGGAATTGACTCTACGCTGAAACAAGGGGTTATTTCACCTGTGACAGAAGCAACAAGCTGGTGCTCAGGGATGATCCCAGTGCCAAAATCCTATCAGAATTTGTGTAGATCATACACAGTTGGACAATTGAATGTGAAGTTCATCCTATGCCATCTATGTATGAGAGCTTAGCTAAATTGGAAAAGAGCATCTTCATGTAGCTAGATACAAATAGTGGTTTCTGGCAACTACCCCTCAATGAAGAATCTTAGTTGCTTATGACATTCATTACACCATTTGGGAGGTTTAGCTTCAACAGATAACCCTTCGGCATCACATCAGTGCCAAAAATCTTCCAGAGGAAAATGTCAATTATTCTAGAAGGACTGGGTATGTCATTTGGATGAAGTCCTGATCCATGGATCCACTCAGGCAGAACATGACACTAGAGTGCGAGTGTGCTACAATGGCTATAGAGGGCAGGACTTACACTCAACAACAAATGTGAATTCTCACAGCCGACTGTCAAGTTCTTTGGGTATACTGTGGAAGCATCCAGTGTCAGAGTTGATCCATAGAAGACAGGGGCAATCAAGGAGTGTTCAGCAACTCAGAATGTGACTGAGCTCCAGAGGTTCATGGGTATGGTAAACTAAGTTGAAAAGTTTTTGCCCAATCTAGCAGTCGTCAATGAGTTACTACATCAGCTGATATGTCAAGACAATACATGGTGCTGGGAGGAAGCACAGCAGACATCTTTGAGAAAATCAAAAAAATGCTTAAATCACCTGATATTTTAGCTCACTATGATCCAGAACTACCCAGCATCATTGCTGCAGATGCATCTTCTACAGGATTGGGAGCTGTACCCTTTCAGATACAGATAGATGGAAAACGTAGACTAGTTTCCTATCCATCATGTTCACTAACAGAGACTGAACAGACACATGCAGTGATAGGGAAAGAAGCACTAGCTGCTACATGGGCTTGTGAAAAGTTTACAGATTATGTTCTTGGTCTCCACTTCAAGATAAAAACAGACCACAAACTCTTAGTGACACTCTTAATTTCTAAAGACTTAGCAAAATATGCCTCCACGACAGGGTGGTGAGGTTTGATGCAAAGACAGAGTATGTTCTGGGAAAACATACAGCAGATGCGTTGTCCCGTATCCGAGTGGAAAGACCTGAACCAAACCATGTAGTCCTCATTGAAGAGGTAGAAACCTTTGCATCGACAACAACCACAACTCTATCAGCAATAAGTCAGTGAGTAAATGAAATCAGAAATGCACAGAAACCTGATGAAGAATGTTGTCAGGTCAGAGAGCACTGCATCAAAGGATGGCCAGCATGCATGTCCCACAATCCCATTCTCAGACAGTACTATGAACAGAGAGGATACCTCAATGTAGTCGATGATTTTCGCATCTATAACGAGAGGGCGGTCATTCTGAGAGTTCTGAGATTTGATATACTGCAATGGTTGCACCAAGGACATTTGGGCATCACAAAATGTCGAGCCAGAGCAAGATATTCTATTTGGTAGTCAGGCCTCTCAAAGTCATTGGAAGAGAAGATATCAAGCTGTATTACTTATGCTATTCATCACCAGGAGACAAGAGAGCTTTGATGCCATCTTCCCTTCCATCAAGACCATGGGGTCGCCTTGTGATGGAACTCTTCAAACATACAGATAAAATATTTTTGATCACAGTAGACTACCACTCAAGATTGATAGAAGTCAAGCAATTGCAGGGTCACACTTCTGAAGCAGTAATTACATTACTGAAGGCGATATTTGCATAGACCTGAATTTTTTTCGGATGGTGGGGTCTCGCTTCCTGCCATCCGAAGAGTCGGCGGGGAACATATCCCCACTGACTCTGAGTGACCCTCAGCCATTTCACGCTCGAATGAGCATTAGGCGACTGCAGGTGGGACTTCCGCCTTCACACTGGAGGAAGTCCCGCCTTAGAGAGCTGTCGGCCAATCTGACTGGCCAGCAGCTTTCCAGTCCCTGCAGCAACAAGAGCTGCAGTGGACTGAAGAGGAATTGAATGAGGATGGCTGAGACTAGATCCGGGCACCGGAGGCCAAGTTAAGTTCAAGGGGTCCCAGGGTGGGGTGGATAGGGAAGGCCTGGGAGGATGCGAAGGGGGTGATCGGGGTCTCGGGGGAGGGGCCGGAGGGGAGGGAGGTTCAGATGCCACCAGAGCTTAAGGGTCTGTCTGACTTCAGAAGGCGGCTTCTGCTGGAGGCGCCCCTCCATTTCCACCTGAGATCTAAGTCCGTTGATTTTTGAACTTCCCCCATGCAAGGTCAATCCTCCAGCCAGCCTAAAACTTAAAGCTTGGCGGGAAATGGCCCTTAAGTGGCCTTGCCCGCCCTAGCATAAAATTGCTGTGAGGTCAAGGCAGGCGGGAACCCAGAGGGAAACCCATCCTTCCAATTTCACACTACCCCCCGCCTAAAAACCCACTGGTGGGGGAGCGTAAAACTCTGACCATGGAACCCCAGACCTTGTAATCTCAGACAATAGACCACAGTTTGCCAATGAATGCTTTAAAGAGTTACCAACACCATATGGATTTGTCCATATTACCAGTTCATCCTCAAGCCAATGGTGAAAGAGGAGTGCGTTCAATGTACGCACCACCCCCTCGCTCCCAAGCCTCTGAATTAAATTTCTTTTTTACAGGGACAACCGCTGTGGCCTTTTCACTAGTCTACTCAAAAGGGCCTGCTGCTTCTTTGGAGGAAATTGGAGATTTGAGTCCTGCAGATGATCTCTCAGACTTTGCACTTCTGAGCTATCATTCAACTGTGTTCGAAAATGGTTTAGCATCATGTGAATTCCTCATGGGAAGAAGACTGAGAACCTAACTTCCTACTCTCCCACACACTAATGACGTATGTACAAGCTGATAATATGGGCAAGATGAGGGGGGAGGAGGATGAATATCGTTCCAGCCAGAGTTGAAACTGACAAACATGCAGCCTACCATAACCTCAAACCAGGAGAGCCAGTTTGTATCTGGGACCAAGTTCATTATGGACAAGTGGTTGAACAGACACCACATCCAAAGTCTTACTTTATTCAAACAGAAAATGGTACAGTGTGATAGAACACACGTGTACTAATTACCACACAGGAGCAACCTCCTGTTCAGTCGAAGCAATCATCTACACAACCAAACTCACCAGAGATGCTGCATTCATCGAGAGATCCAGATAACGGCCTGATTGCTGAACCAAAGTCATCTGTCAATTCTCCTTCTGCCCAGAAAAATCTGAGAGATCACCCACGGGACTCAAATCTCCAATTTCCTCCAAAGAAGCAGAAGACCCTATTCAGTAGACTAGTGAAAACGCCACAGCGGTTGCCCCTATAAAAAAGAAATTTAATTCAGAGGCTTGGGAGCGAGGGGGTGGTGTAGTCTCATGAGGAGAGTCAGAGTCTTGGGGTGGGTGTGGTAAAAGAGGTTAATTCTTCTGTGGATTTGTCAGTAAGACATAATATACATCATCACAGGAAGTGATGCAATGTCACATAATCCTGCTTTCTCTTGTACAACCTTGTGGTGAGATGTAGCTTTCAGTAAGTTGGGTTCCAATAAAGTTAACATTTTCCTTACCTCAGAAGGAGGTAATAGTCTGTGTTAGCACAATGAGACCAAGAATATTATATTTAGTGGTAGTGAATTGTAATTCAGGGGTCTTGTGGCGCAGCGGCAAGGTCTCTATCTCTGGGCCAGAAGCTCCGGGTTCAAGTCCCACTCCAGGACGTGATGGCCATAGATGGTGCGTTCGTAACGTGGCCAACAAGTTGCTCATCAGCCTGTAAGTCCTCGCAATATGCCTGGTGGAAGGAGGTGAAAGCGGGAGAGTTTCCTGGTCAGCCCTACTGCAGAAGGCAATAGCAAACCACTGCAGTACTTTCCCAAGCAAAATCATAGACCAATCCAATGGAAGTCCATGGTCACCAATATCCTCTTAGAGCATGGTAACTGAAAGAGGAGGATCAAAGTTCAATTAGGTTTAGAGTAGCTGTGGAAAAAATAAAGATAGATTAAAATGGTAAAAAAGCAAAGCGAAAGGATAAATGTTTTTTTTTAGTATTACAATATGAGAAGCACTCACGACTAGCAGCAAGACAGGCTTGGTTTTGTATAACCTTTAGTCTTGGTGTGCAATGAATGAAGGTATAAGGAGCTCAAAAGAAAGATACACAGTCTTCTTCTCTCTTCTTCTAATGCAAATCTGCTGTTACCAATAATGGAACTAGTTCTGATATTCACAGATAAGAGGGAAACACTTGGTTCTTTTGGGTTTTCATTTCAGGATTCATAGCAGCATGGGCACTCGAGCTGAATGCTGAATCCATTCTCTGCAGGACATCATGGGCCATTAGGGGTCATGATGGTGCATCTGTAGCAAATGTAAGGGGTTTACCCCATGATACACGCATTTTTTACAGACATATCATCCTTGTATTGTGTCGGCTTTAGTAGGTGCTGAAGCTTCTTTGGAAGATTGTAATGGCTCCCACAGACTCTGCATCTGGTTTAAAGCTCTAGTTAAGAGCTTGTTAAGGTAATCCAACTGTAGACTCTTTGAAGCTCAAGAGATATTTCATAGGCTGGTTCCATTTTAATCACACAGATGGCATTGTGTTTCCCAACTGTTGTCAGGTCAGGCCACCCAGAAGTCTCAATTCACACCTGGACCACCTAAGTGTTAGGAAATGATAACACTTTAATTACCAGAAATTGTTTCTCTTCTAAGGAAAAGCTGCCTTAAAACACACAGATTTTCATCAGTTCTTCAGTTTCCTATTTACCTTTCTGCGGGTGTTGCATTGGAAGCTCTGTGAAGAATCATCACATGTAATTAAAACCCAGAGAATCTGTATAACCCTCAGTCACTTGACGACGAGCCAGGGAGGATGTGACCACTTGCCCCAAAAAGAGAACATGAGGAACAGCTCCAATTGTGACTGTGGCTTTCCAAGTCAGACCTTCACCCACATACTGAACTCTTGCCCTGAGAGATCCATTCCTGGTGACATCACAACCATTCACACTGTGTCAGCTGAAGCCCCCAGGCATACAAATAAAAAAGACCTCAAAGACTAGGAACTGCTGCTCAGAGGTCAGTATACTCCCCATAAATCTTCTGTCCACTAAAATGAGTGTATGGAAAATAGCACATGACACACCCTTGGCACACTCATAGCCCATTGTTCTGAAATTCCCTAATGCACTCATGAGGGGCTTGGCAGGGTGGATACTAGGAGGATATTTCCCATTGTAGGGGAGACTAGGATTAGGGGGCACAGTTAAAAAATAGGAGGTCTCCTTTTTAGGATGGAGATGAGGAATTTTTTTCTCTCAGAGAGTTGTTAATCGGTGGAGTCCTCTTCCACAGAAAGGAGTGGATCATTGAATTTATTCAAGGTTGATTGGGTTGGATTTGTCCTGCTTTTTTTGTGCAGGACATACCTGAGCAATTTTCCACATAGCCAGATAGATGCCAGTGTTGTAGCTGTATTGGAACAGCTTGGCTAGAACAGCGCAGCAAGTTCTAGAGCACAAGCCTTCAATACTATTGCCAGAATATTGTCAGGGCCCATAGCCTTTGCAATATCCAGTGCCTTCAGCCGTTTCTTGATATCACATGCAGCGAGTTGAATTGGCTGAAGACTGACATCTATGATGCTGGGGACCTCTGGAGGAGGCCGAGATGGATCATCCATTCGGCACTTCTGGCTGAGGATTGTAGCAAATGCATCAGCCTTATCTTTTGCGCTGATGTGCTGGGCTCCGCCATCATTGAGGATGGGGATATTTGTGGAGACTCCTCCTCCAGTGAGTTGTTTAATTGTCCACCACCATTCATGACTGGATGTGGAAGGACTGCAGATCTTAGATCTGATCCGTTGGTTGTGCAATTGCTTAGCTCTGTCCATCACTTGCTGCTTATGCTGTTTGGCATGCAAGTAGTCCTGTGTTGTAGCTTCACCAGGTTGACACCTCATTTTTAGGTAAGGCTGGTGCTGCTCCTGGCATGCCCTCCTGCACTCTTCAATGAACCAGCGTTGATCGTCTGGCTTGATGGTAATGGTAGAGTGGGGGATATGCCCGGCCATGAGGTTACAGATTGTGTTTGAGTACAATTCTGCTGCTGCTGCTGCCCCACAACACCTCATGGATGCCCAGTCTTGAGTTGCTAGGTCTGTTTGAAATCTATTCCATTTAGCATGGTGGTAGGGCCACACAACACAATGGAGGATATCCTCAATGTGAAGGCAGGACTTCGTCTCCACAACGACTGTGCGGTGGTCAATCCTACCAGTACTGTCATGGACAGAAGCACCTGTGCCAGGCAGGTTGGTGAGGATGAGGTCAAGTATGTTTTTCCCTCTTGTTGGTTCCCTCACCACCTGCCGCAGACCCAGTCTAGCAGCTATGTTCTTTAGGACTCGGCCAGTTCGGTCAGTAGTGGTGCTACTGAACCACTCTTGGTTCCCCACCCAGAGTACATTCTGCGCCCTTGCCATCCTCAGTGCTTCCTCCAAGTGATGTTCAACATGGAGGAGCACTGATTCATTAGCTGAGGGAGGTACATTGTAATCAGCAGGTTTCCTTGCCCATGTTTGATCTGATGTTATGAAACTTCATAGGGTCTGGGGTCCATGTTGAGGACTCCTAGGGTAACTGTGCCGCCACCTCTGCTGAGTCTGTCCTGCCGGTGGGACAGGACATACCCAGGGATGGTGATGGTGGTGTCTGGGACATTATTTGTAAGGTATGTTTTCATGAGGATGACTATGTCAAGCTGTTGCTTGACTAGTCTGTGAGACAGTTTTGGTACTAGTCCCCAGAGGACTTTGCAGGGTTGACAGGGCTGAGTTTGCCATTGTCGTTTCCGGTGCCAAGGTCGATGCCGGCCGGTCTGTCTAGTTTCATTCCTTTTTTGAGGGTTTGTAACAGTTTGACACAACTGAGTGGCTTGCTATCAGAGGACATTTAAGAGTCAACCTCATTGCTGTGGGTCTGAAGTCACAGGTAGGACCAGGTATAGACAGCAGATTTCCTTCCTAAAGGGCCTAAAGATTACCACAATGGTAATTATTAGAATTTAAATTCCAGACTTTTATTGAATTTAAATTACACCAGCATTCCACTACTAATCCAGAGATTCATAGTCCAGCAACAATACCACTGTGCCATCACCTCCCCTGAGTAAAAAGTAAATTCTGGTTATGTTTTGAAAGTGTGATTGTTAGTATCTGTCTGTGTCTCTTTACTTCTGTATACTATTCTTTAATAAACTTTGATAACTCATCAATCTGATTTAGCTTGTACACATTGGTCTGACAAAACATTATTTTCCATTGATGGGAGATGACAGGAGATTCTAACAGGACAGTGACTGTTAAGCCTGGGAATCCTAACTTGTACGCACTGGAGAAAGAAGGTGTGGACCTAGATTATTAATTATAAATAATAATAATCATCAGCCTGGTTAACACTGGCTGCATTCTACTGAATGGGCGCAGGGTGGTTGCACATCACAATCCACATGCCTGTTTTCGGGGGCTAACTGATATAAACTATAACCCCCATAGCTTCAGAAGTCCTTCCAAGCTCTCCCCCCAACCCAAGGCCTTCCCACTCCCACATCTCCTTTACACCCCAGCCCCAAACCTCTCACTCCCCTTTCCAGGTCCTGCCAGCCTTGCTCCAACGATATACCACCCCCCTGCCACTTACCTTCACATCGGGGATCCATCAACAATCGCTGAATGCAGTCCCAGCAATGGCCACCACTCTCACTGGTGATGCTGGGACCAGAGGGTTGCTGGCAATTTGATTGGCTGGCAGCTTTGGGAGGCAGCACTTTCCTCCCCATGTAGAGGTGGAAGATTTAACCAGAGCCAATGAACAGCCCAATAGCTGTTAAATGGCTGCAGGGTGAGCCAGCAAAGCAGGGGAAGACCTGCCCCCAATTTTTATGCCAGGGGACGGGGACCCTGCCCTCAGTGCAAAATCCAGTCTCCATGTGCGCATGACTTGTGTTTATTATTTATGATGCTTGTTAGTAAAAGTAATACTTTTTTTAAAAATGGCATCATTCATATACACTCACCTATGAACTGAATTTACTGAGAGAGCTAGCTTGGCACAGCTTTGGAAGGTGTCAGACCCATGGCTAATGGGTCTAAAAATACTTCAGGCCAGGATTTTACCAGCCCTCTAGAGCTGGCCTACAAAGGCAGGAGGGCTGGCAAAAATGGTGCCAGAAGATGTCAGAAGAGAAGCCTAACATCTTCTCACCACTATGAGATATCACAAAAGGCAGGAACTCCAAGCAGCGGCTCAGCTGCCTGCCAACCTGAGAGGGAGGTTAATTAATGCAATTAATAGGCCTTTTAACACTGATTTTATTCCCTTGCAGGCATTTTGCCATCGTCAGAACATTCCCCCGCCTCATGGGGAGATCGCCAGGTACATTAAGATGGCTTCCCAGTGCTTTCTTGGAGCAGCGGGGGAGGGGTTAGGAGAGGAAGGGAGAGGGGATGGGGGGAGGTGAAGGAGTTGTGGGGCCAGGGACCCCATGTCCATGTCCCATGGAGGGCTCATCCCCAGTAACAATGGTTGTTCCACAGCTCCGACACCAACACTGGAGGGTTCATTGCCGGGCCCTGCTTGTCTGGCGCTAGCACATTAAACAAAATTCTTTCCAGCCCTTCAAGGGCACCTCAACATGGAGGCGCCCTCTCCTCCTCCCTCCTTCTATCGATGGCGCTACTGAAGATGCCAAGCAGCCAGTCCTTTGATTGTACTAGCAGGTCAGAAGGGGCAGCTGTTGTCCTTAATGGAATGGTGGTACACGGCAGCCTTTTAATTAGCTGCCGTCAGTAAAATCCCCTCCATGCCCGCTGCTCATCTGTGCAAGTTTGGGATCCCCATTTGGACCCAGCGGTGAGATCCATGACATGGTGGTAAATTCCAGCCCTTGAAGTTTTCTTTTGCATCTTAATTCTAACCATTCAGTAAACATGCTCTTCAACTCCCTAAAGCTACCACAGGTTGCCAAGATTCATTAAGAATTGCCTCGATATTTACTCTCCCACGATGAACAGGAGAGAGTCAAGCAGGGGTTGCATTGTTTAAACAGACAAATGCATGATCCTAACCCTATGTGCCCATTGCTGTTTTAATGTCAGCAGATATCAGACATCCAATTACCCCACTGTGAAGAGGTGTGTCCATCATTAGCTTATTTAAATCAGGCTTCTACATTGCAATTGGAAATTCAACTTGGAATTAACAGCTGTTGCTTGCAGTTTCCAGGGGCTGGGCATTTGGCAGTGAAATCAAAGCAGGGTTAATGGCACCTTAATGGGATGGTTAAAGGTCAGGAGGCCATACCTGAGTAAAGGTTCAGTTCTCACAGCTATATTCCCCGTTTCCTCTGGGCAATGATTTGGTGAGAGTATTTGAGTAAGAAGATCATTTGGATTGTTTTCAGTTGTTCAGATGACAAGCTCATGATGAGTAGCCAAGGTTGTACTTGATTGGTGTATAAAGAGAAAGAGAATAAGGATTATCAGCAGTAAGGGTGTGCTGTGGTGGGAGCTGCAGCTGACTAGCAGAGAAGGAAGCAACAGAGTGCTTGAGGTTGCAGGAGGCACTATGCACCTTACAAGGTCTACAGAAGCTCAACTTCTTTGACATATCAAGGGAGCAGTGCTTCCGAAGACTGAGGTTGCCATGTCAGGGGGTCACACATGCCTGCAGTCTCCTAGAAGACCTTTCACCCAAAAGACCTGTGGCCATGTGTTACCAGTGACTATGTAAATCATTGGCAATTGAAGGCTGTGCTCTCAATGTATTTGCCTCTGGCTCCTTCTAAGGCACTAGTGGGGTCATAGTGAGGGTCTTGCAGTTGGCTGCACATAAATGCATAAGTCAGGTAATGGATGGATTATTTGCCAGGGCTGGGAGGTATATAAACTTTCCCTGTGATGACAATAGCTAGAATAGGCAGGCACTTCTCTGACTGGCTTCCCACAGTACAGGGTGCCATTGATTTTACATATGTGGCAATCTGTGCACACCTAGGTCAACCAGGAGTATTTGTTATCCATAGCGGATTTCATTCTATCAATTTTCAGCTGGCTTGAAATAATTTCTTATGCAAGTCTGTGCCACATTCCCTTGGAGCTGCCATGATGCTTTCATATTGTGGTCATCTAAGATCCCTGACATGTTCGTATCTAGACCAACCTTGAAGGATGCCTGCTAGGTAATAAAGGATACCCCTTCATACCTAGCTGATGAACTTTTGAGGTACCTACTGATGAAAATCAGGTGTGGTACAACATGAACCATGAGACAACCAGATACGTTACTTAGCAAGCCACCTGCATGCTCATGTTGTGCTTTAGATGTCTGAGTAGGTCCGGAGTTGTCCTTCAGTACTCACCAGTGGGTGTCTCCAGGATAAATGTGTTCTGCGCAGCACAGTGCGGGAGTGAAGACTAGAGGTGCAGGAGGAAGAAACCAATTATCTGATGACAACTCCAATAGCAAGGAGGAGGAAGAAAAGAAAGGGGTGTCTAACGCCAGAGCAGCCACTGAAATTGCTGCTCAAAATTCCAGGGATGCACCTATACAAAGGTTCAGTTAGTTACTCACACTGGACCAAAGTCACTATAATATTGCTCTCCTGCCTCCACTTACATAAGCAATCCTGTAACCACCCATCCACTTGTTACACAGGCACAAATTGGTCTCAATAAATTCCCTGTCTTCACTCTCAGCAGTGAATAAACTAAAAGCAGGGCTGATGCTCACCATTCAAGAATAGGCAACATGCAAACGTGGTACAAAGTAAAAAGTTTAATATGATTCAAGAAATTAACGATAAGCACCTTCTCACCCGTGGGTTTACCAAGGCTCCTTCGACAGCACCTTCCAAACGCACTACCATCTAGAAGGACAAGGACAGCAGAAAGATGAGAACACCACCACCTAGAAGTTCCCCTCCAAGTCATTCACTACCCTGACTTGGAAATATATCGCCATTCCTTCACTGTCACTGAGTCAAAACCCTGGAGCTCCTTTCCTAACAGCACTGCAGGTGTACCTACAGCACATGGACTGCAGCAGTTCAAGAAGGCAGCTCACCACCATCTTCTCAAGGGCAACTAGGGATGTGTAATAAATGCTGGCCCAGCCAGCGAAGCCCACATCCCATGAATGAATAAACAAAAAACAAACATAACTCACCTTCTCAATTATAAACTTCACTCACCTTCTTACTTATAAACCTCACTCACCATCTCACTTATGCAAATACTTTCAGGAACATTTCTTCCACCACTTTGAACATAGCTTATCACAAGCCACAGAATACATATCTACCAACTCATGGAAAGTCAGTTAATTTTCCAAAACAGTCAAGGTGACATCACATAGTGGGTCTTGGCAGGCATTGTGTGTAAGGAATGTAAAATTTGATATCAAATCAATTTAGCAGCCTATATCATATTGCAGATCATATTGCACACGTCATGTAAGCTCAAGTACATAGTCATAATATTTGTAACACACACTGCACTGTAAGGAACATGTTGCAAGGGTGAAGAGTCAGCCAAGTGCTGAAGGCATGAGGTGTAACCAATTGAGGATGCAAAGGTGCTTCAGGCTCTCAGAAGCTTTAAATTGTCACAAATCTTTCATTTGTTATGATTGATTCAAAATATGACCAACAAACCAAGTAATCAGATAAGCATATTGTATATTAAAAAGGGCGGCTGACTGTTCAGGTATGAAGGTGTAACCCTCTATGTGAGAATGAGTTGGCAAGTCTGTATAAGAAAAGGAACAGGGTGTTCCAATTATTCTTTAAATTGCTGTCGCGACTTAATAAAAATTAATTTGGACACTTTATAATGTATAAACAGAGGTGTTCAGGCATCTTTATAATGTATAATTGAAAGTGTCCAGGCATCTTTCTTGGTTCCACAATTTAAATGTATGTATTGTATGAATGGGTAAAACTCAACTATCCCATGCTAACAGCAGGCTGAATATCAGAAGGTATAGTCAATTTCAGTAGCGATGTTAATTGACAATTTTATGTTTTATTTATTCATCATGCAATGTTAATATTTTTATAGAATTTATTTTATTAATCAATGCACGTGTGTCGCATCCAGCAAACATAAGGAATGGATTTCACATTAATGGCAGCACAAGCCTGAGGTAACCAGACTGGGATGTTTAGCCATCCATCTGGACTGCATCAAGCATCATTGAACCTCACTCTCCTCTGCTAAAACCATCCACTACTCCACCCACTTTCTCTGTCACCAACAACTTCCTTAAACTGCTCTCCCATGTCACCTTCACCCTCACCATGACTTGTGAGCATGAGTAGCTCATCAATTTCTTTGTCATTATGGCTGAGGCCATCAGTTCAGCTGTCCCTGCTATTTCTCCCACTCCATCTTGGCCAGGAACATAAATTTCCCTCTTGCCCTGAGCTGTAACCAACTTTCCCTTTGAGACAGCCTAATGCTTTAAGATAAAAACAAAAAGCTAAAAGCTACTGCGGATGCTGGAAATCCAAAACAAAAACAGAATTACCTGGAAAAACTCAGCAGGTCTGGCAGCATCGGTGGAGAATAAATCAGTTAACGTTTCGAGCCTTCACGGCCCTTCGGCAGAACTGAAGCATAGTTAGGAGAGGGGTGAAATATAAGCTGGTTTAAGGTGGGGTGGGGAGCGGGGGGGGGAGAGAGAAGTTGAGGGTGTGGTGATTGTGGAGATAAGCAAGCAGTGATAGGAGCAGATAATCAAAAGATGTCACAGACAAAAGGATCAAAGAGGTGTTGAAGGTGGTGATATTTGTCTAAGAAAAGTGCTAATTAAGAATGGAAGACAGGATACTCAAAGTACAGCTCTAGTGGAGGTGGGGTGGAAAAGACTAACAAGGTTTTAGTTTTAGATTTAAAAATAATGGAAATAGGTGGGGAAAGAAGAATCTATATAAATTATTGAAAAAAAAGGGGGGGGGGAAAAACGGGGTGGGGATGGGGGGAGGGGGAGTTTAAGATCTAAAGTTGTTGAATTCAATATTCAGCCCGGAAGGCTGTAAAGTGCCTAGTCGGAAGATGAGGTACTGTTCCTCCAGTTTGCGTTGGGCTTCACTGGAACAATGCAGCAAGCCAAGGACAGACATGTGGGCAAGAGAACAGGGTGGAGTGTTAAAATGGCAAGCGACAGGGAGGTTTGGGTCTTTCTTGCGGACAGACCGCAGGTGTTCCGCAAAACGGTCGCCCAGTTTGCGTTTGGTCTCTCCAATGTAGAGGAGACCGCATTGGGAGCAACGAATGCAGTAGACTAAGTTAGGGGAAATGCAAGTGAAATGCTGCTTCACTTGAAAGGAGTGTTTGGGCCCTTGGACGGTGAGGAGAGAGGAAGTGAAGGGGCAGGTGTTGCATCTTCTGCGTGGGCATGGGGAGGTGCCATAGGTGGGGGTTGAGGAGTAGGGGGTGATGGAGGAGTGGACCAGGGTGTCCCGGAGGGAACGATCCCTACGAAATGCCGTCAGGGGGGGTGAAGGGAAGATGTGTTTGGTGGTGGCATCATGCTGGAGTTGGCGGAAATGGCGGAGGATGATCCTTTGAATGCGGAGGCTGGTGGGGTGATAAGTGAGGACAAGGGGGACCCTATTATGTTTCTGGGAAGGAGGAGAAGGCGTGAGGGAGGATGCGCGGGATATGGGCCGGACACGGTTGAGGGCCCTGTCAACGACCGTGGGTGGAAAACCTCGGTTAAGGAAGAAGGAGGACATGTCAGAGGAGCTGTTTTTGAAGGTAGCGTCATCAGAACAGATGCGACGGAGGTGAAGGAACTGAGAGAATGGGATGGAGTCTTTACAGGAAGCGGGGTGTGAGGAGCTGTAGTCGAGGTAGCTGTGGGAGTCGGTAGGCTTGTAATGGATATTGGTGGACAGTCTATCATCAGAAATTGAGACAGAGAGGTCAAGGAAGGGAAGAGAAGTGTCAGAGATGGACCATGTGAAAATGATGGAGGGGTGGAGATTAGAAGCAAAATTAATACATTTTTCCAGGTCCCGACGAGAGCATGAAGCAGCACCGAAGTAATCATTGATGTACCGGAGAAAGAGTTGTGGGAGGGGGCCGGAGTAGGACTGGAACAAGGAATGTTCCACATACCCCATAAAGAGACAGGCATAGCTGGGGCCCATGCTTTAAGATGTTAACTAACCAATTGTGCATTTCCCGCATTTTCTGTTTTTATTTCTGTTTGTTGCCTCCTCTCTGAGCACTTATTTCAGCCTCTTCATAGTCCCATATTCTAGTTTTGTCTGCGTCAGATTAAATTGTCTCTTCCCACAAAAAGCTATAATGCTGGCTCTCAAACTAAGGTCTGTCAGGTTTAAGTAAGTTTGATTGTTTATTTCCTTGATAGCCAACAAGCCCTTAAACAGCGCAATAAAAATACTAAGTCTATGTGATAACAAAAACGACAAGTTGTATAACTATAATGCCTTTATTGTGGTAAACTATACGAGGGCATTTCACAGAAAGTTGTCAAACAAAATTTGACACGAAACCACATAATGAGATATTAGGACAGGTAAGGGGTTGGTTTTAAGGAACATCTTAAAAGAGACGAGAGAGCTACAAGGGTGGAGAGGGTTCTGCATTGAATTACAGAGATGAAGGCCAAGGCAATGAAGGCATGGTCACTAATGGTGGAGTGATTAAAACTGGCAATGTTCCAGAGGCCAGTGTTGGAGAAATACAAAGATCTCAGAGGACTATAAGGTTGGAGGAGGTTACAGAAATAGAGACGGATGAGACCATGCATACACAAGTCATTTCTGGAGAGGAGGGGAAATGATCACATTATACGTTAGGATCAAAGCACAAAATTGTGATACTTTTGTGTATACTTTGCATATACATTATTTCTAGCACATAGAGTGATTCCATGTATCTAATGAGATTTATCTATTATAGTAATACAATTTCGACAGACAATCAATTCATGGCAATTGGTATTTTCAATGACTAAGTACAATCAGCTACAAACAGTGACAAGGCAGTAAATGGAACAGACAACTATTACCCTGGTCCTTTGAAAAGCAGATGATCATGTTTATGAAACAGCCTAGTCCTCAATGTATCCAATTATCTGCTGCACTCTAAGCGATCCCTCCCTTCTCCCTGCCCCCCTGAACAGTATGATATCTGGTGAAGGGGGAAGTGATGTACATAAATAACAAATAACTGAGACAAAAAAACAAGTGTCTGAAGAAGAGGGAAGTGGGGGAGTGGAGCATTCTGAATCTGTAATGTGAAGTTCAATTGATCCTATTAACTTTTAAGGCATGACTTTGTTTGCAGTAATCGAAGGTTAAGTGATCTTTAACTCCTAAAGTCTGGCTATCCTGATTCCAAGCCTGTAACGTGATTAATGTGGTGTAACTGTGCTATTGTCAAAGGAAGTGAACGAATGAAAACCTGCAAGATGGTGCTCTAGATAAGATTAAATATTAAATTGATAAGGTTAAAGTTATTGTTAAATTTGTAACGAACGTGCCATATGGACTGATTGCTTGGAAACCAAGGAGTTGGCAGAGATGAGATTATTGTCTCGTTAATCGTGTGAGGGCTGGGGAACAGAACTAGCTATGTAAGATGCTCAAAAACTTGATGAGGCTGCGAAGAGACAACTGGCCAATCGCTGAGCCTCAAGAAGGCAGGTTTGGCCTATCCGGAGCCGATCGTATGGGTAGTGAGCACTGAGCGGGGTATAAGAAATTGTGCCCCGAGATAATAGCTAGCTAGCCCAGGATGAAGTAGTCTGAACAACTACTTGGAGATCGGAAGGAGAGAACTGATCACTCCCACCGTTCCGACTCTCGGACAAGCCACCTTGCTCACTTAGGCACGTGTCAATAAGTCTTATTGAATGTAAGAACTTTTTTTTTCGAGTACTAATAAACGTGTTGTGCGCAAACAAAATTTTGGAGTCCTGAGTTGTTGATGTCTAGAGTAAACCTCCGAACCAGAAAAGAGGATATTAACTTACAAAATGTGTTATTTTAGTCAGTTACAACTGACTTCCTCCCCTTAGGAGATCCCTGTTATACCCCCAGCCCTTTTGGTACTTGTATCACTGACATTATACAACCATTGGTCAATTTGTTTGCCCAGCCAGACTCTGCAGCAATTATAGTTTGGCCCCTCCCTGGTTTGCTCCGACAATCTCAGCAGTAATATTACTGGACAGCAAAGGCTCCAGAGCAATTAAAAGAAGGGCAATAAGTGCTAGCCTTATCAACGATGCCCATATCCCATGAATGAATTAAAACAAATGACTCCAGCCAAGAATATATTACTAAAATTTAATGTTCCAGCATGTTAATTATCAAATGTAAAACACCTACAGATGTCGTCTTACTGATACACTGATCTAATGAACTCTATATCCATCAATAATATACCCTCCCATGGTGAAAGTCACATATGGACAGTTTTTTTTTGAACTTTGGCTTTTGAAGAATAATCCGATAATCATAGGATTACAGCGGGACTTTAACATGGATGAGTGGTACATTTTGGTGTTGGTAGCGGGTGAAATCCAGGAAAAATGTGAACAGATCAGGAAACAGGCTCTAACCCACCAACTTCCACACTTAACTCCTGTGTGTTGGAGCTGCATACACGCAACCCTCTGTCAGGGAGATGGGTTGTCAATTTTAATATTTTAATTGTTCAATTAGAACAATATTAGCAAAGGTTTAACTTTGGGTCCATGGGTTTTCTAGCCTCCTAGAGCTTGCCTGTGAATGCAAAATGAAAAGACAAAACTAATTGAGGGGCTGAAGCCATGTCAGGGAAAAATGACAAAAAAGCACAATACTTACAGCTTCTTTCTTACCTGCTTGTGTGAAAGGGCTTGTTCAGGGTACTTCTGTGGAAAGGTTACTTTGGAGGTGACTTTACACACTTCAGAGGTTTCATCTGTCATTCGGAGGTTTCGAGGTCTAGTCTGCACTTTGTAACTCTGATCTAGAATGGTAGCCACTTACACTCTGTTATTTCAAGCCTCAGATCAGGACCAAGATCACCAGTAACACTGGCAGCAGCAGGAGCAGAAGAGCCCACACTTGCAACAATCTGCTCCTTAGAGACCTACAGCTCTACAGGAGAGAGGGGAGCAGCAGATGATGCAGCTCGCAGGAGGGCATACCCAAAACATAGGGTCTACAGGCAGAGGATAAGCTTCCTTAACATGTCAGAATATCAGTGCCTCAGGAGGCTCAGGGTGGCGCACTAGGTGCTGCCAGACATTTGCAGCCTGCTGTAAAATGGACTTGTTGGCCAGTTGGTCGAATTGTATTATATGGTAAAGCGGACTTTACCAAAAGCTGCCAAAGTTAAAACTGTCCTCAACTTCTTTACCTCTGGATCCTTAGAGGGATCTGTCAGAGACATTTGCAAGATCTCACAGCCAGCAGCACACAAATGCATTAGGCAGTGACTGATAGTCTGTTTACCAGGGGCGGCAATTATGTGAACTTCACTGAAACGACACTGGTCAAAATGAGTGGGCGCTCTGCTTTGTGTCCCTGACTGTCTTCCTCCAGGCGCAGGGCATCATTGGCTACACACATGTGCAATTAAGGCACCTGTGGATCACCCAGAAGTATTCATCAACCACGCCAACTTCCACTCCAGCAACATACAGCTGGTGTGCAACCACAGAAAGATGTTCATTCAGGTTTGCCCAGGACTCCCCAGTAATTACCACGATGCTTTTAGCCTGTGACAATCCTTGATCTCTTTGAACCTTGAAACAGAGTTACTGGCTGGCTTGTCGGAGAAAAAGGTTTGCCACTTAAAATGTGGCTGATATAGATCAGAAAATTAACATTCAAGCAATATATAACACCATTGTGCATACCCTTGCACAAATCTTTATTCCTCCTTTTCTTAGCATGTCTACATGATGTAACCGCTATAGCTTCATCAGAGGTAAATGCAGGCAGCTCAGATCCCTGAGCTGACTGCTAAGATGCTCTTGGTCAACACCCTCTGAGTTTTGGGAGCTTCTGAGGTGCCAGCAAAGGTTTCTCCAGCTGCACCTGTGAAGGGGCCAGACTCAATTATCAGACAAAATGCAACATGTGGGGTGCTGACTGGAGGTGGGCGGGTGGCAATATGGGAGAAGTGTAGGCATTTTCAGCCAGGACCTCATGTCAATGTCCCCTTTCACCATCATCAATCACATGGCCCAGCCATATTTAAATGCCAGCAAGCTGGGGAAGACTTTGCTGCAGATCAGTGGGGTGATGAACAGCCAAGGCTAGGGTATCAGTCATTCCAGTTAAAGTGGAGTTCATAGTGTGTAAGCCATTGCTCAGGGCCTGCATGCACTCATTTGATTGCCATGTTTGATGATCCATGCAGGTGGCCTCTCTTTCCTTGGACAAATACAAAGGCCTGCAGCACTATGTTTGAGACAGACTCTTCCAGTATCACTGCAAGACTGCACAGTGCAGCTGGAATGCCTGCCAGCGGATCAGACACACTCTGCTGCTGCTCCTGAATTATCCTGTTCATTAAGGGTCCCTGGTGTGCAGCATCTGCACCCAGCTGAGCAGACCTTGGCGTGTCCTGCAGCCTCTCCACAAATGTCCCTGTCTTCACCACCTGGTCTTGCTTACTTGTGCTGTGTGAAAGGTGAAAACCCAACTATCTACAGGTCCCACAGAAGTGTCCGTATCTGAGCTGGTGCATGGTCAGCCTGAATCCTGTCAAGATGCATGCTCAGAGGGAGTGACCTCCTCTGAGGGTTAGCATAATCCTCCGGTGGTCACATGAAGGATTATGTCAAGATAAGAATGATTTAAGTATCACTATGTACATGATTATATTTCACTTGCTCTTGACATCAAATCAACATGTCTGTGTGTCTTGCAGATGATACAAAGCTAGGTGGAGGGACAGGTAGTATTGAGGAGGCGGGGAGGCTGCAGAAGGATTTAGACAGGTTAGGAGAATGGGCAAAGAAGTGGCAGATGGAATACAACGTGGGCAAGTGTGAGGTCATGCACTTTGGTAGGAAGAATAGAGGCATAGACTATTTTCTAAATGGGGAGAGAATTCAGAAATCTGGAGTGCAAAGGGACTTGGGAGTCCTAGTCCAGGATTCTCTTAAGTTTAACTTGTAGGTTGAGTCGGTAGTTAGGAAGGCAAATGCAATGTTGGCATTTATTTCGAGAGGACTAGAATATAAAAGCAGGGATGTGCTGCTGAGGCTTTATAAGGCTCTGGTCAGACAGACCACATTTAGAATATTGTGAGCAATTTTGGGCCCCGTATCTCAGAAAGGATGTGCTGGCCCTGGAGAGGGTCCAGAGGAGGTTCACGAGAACGATCCCAGGAATGAAAGGCTTAACATATGAGGAACGTTTGAGGACTCTAGGTCTATACTCGATGGAGTTTAGAAGGTTGGGGGGGGATCTGATTGAAACTTACAGAATACTGAAAGGCCTGGATAGAGTGGATGTGGGGAAGATAATTCCATTAGTAGGAAAGACTAGGACCCGAGGGCATAGCCTCAGAGTAAAGGGGAGACCTTTTAGAACAGAGATGAGGAGAAATTTCTTTAGCCAGAGAGTGGTGAATCTATGGAATTCATTGCCGCAGAAGGCTGTGGAGGCCAGGTCATTGAGTGTATTTAAGACCGAGATAGATAGGTTCTTGACTGGTAAGGGGATCAAAGGTTACGGGGAGAAGGCGGGAGAATGGGGTTGAGAAACTTATCAGCCATGATTGAATGGCGGAGCAGACTGGATGGGCCGAATGGCCTAATTTCTGCTCCTATGTCTTATGGTCTTATGGTCTTATGCCATGTGGCTGTCTAATATTTAATTCTGTAATCAGGTAGCTGGGCTGGCGGGTTGGGGGGGGAAGGTGGGGGGCCATCTCCCCATGCCAGCCACACAGAGACTCTGCTGATTTCCAGCACTTACTCCTCTGCGCTTGTTAGCTGTGAGATGGCTGAATGCCACCTCTGGTTCTCTGCCTGCCCCTCGTGTTCAGTGCTCTCTTCTCTGTAAGAAGGGAAAGAAGATACCCATGAGTGAGAGTATTGGTGTGTGTTCAATATTTGGAGAGTATTTGTTCAGGTTGACTGTGAGCTAGGGACATGACATTGCATAACAATAAGGTTGGGTGTCAGTAATGGATAAAGTTGAAGTCGGTAGCATCATGCAAGTTGTCAGCATAGCCACTCAGGTTAATTTGTTGGGAAACCCAGAAATCAGATGTTAACCCCGCTGAGAGGTGCACTGCATTGACTTCTGGATTTTCCTGTATGACTGGAGCCTCCCACCCATGCTTCCAGTGCATCACAAGCCTAAAATCCAGCTCCTGGAATTATATAACACAGCTCATACATCAGATCGTTGTAAGCATTATCCAATTAGTCACACTCCCCGGCTCTTTCCCATAGCCCTGCAACTTTCTCCCTTCACGTAAATATCCAAACCCCTCGTGAAAATTACAATTGAATCTGCTTCCACAACCCTTTCAAGTAGTGTATTCGAATTCACAACATCTTGGTGCATAAAAAGAATTCTCCTCATTTCCCCTCTTGTTCTTATGCCTGTTGTCTTAAATCTGTGTCCTCTGGGTTTAACAACCCTTCTGCAGTGGAAGAAATTTCTCCCTACCAGTTGTGGCTCTGATAGTGACACTCTTGCCTCTGAGTTGCAAGGCTGTGGGTTCACGTCCCACTCTAGAGAACTGAACAGAAAAATCTAGGCTTCAGTGCAATACTGAGAGACAGCTGCATTGTTGGAGGTTCTGTCTTCTGGATGAGATGTTAAACCGAGGCCCCATCTGCCCTCTCAGGTGACTTTAAAAGATTCCAGCGCACTATTTCAAAGAAGCGTGGATGAGCTATCCCAGACCAATATTTATCCCTTTGCCAACATTACAAAAACAGATTATCTGGTTATTATCATATTGCTGCTTGTGGGGGTTTGCTGTGTGCCAAATGACTGCTGTGTTTCCTGAATTACCACTTCAAAAAAAAGCACTTAATTGGCTATAAAGCTCTTTGGGATGTCCTAAAATTGTGAAAGCATTATATAAATTTAAGTCTTTTCTTTTTATCTAGCGACAATACCTAAGCACCTCATAATGTTTAACACCTCCATTAAATCTCCCCTTAACTTTCTCTGCATTAAGAACAACACCAGCTTTGTATCAGAGATGACTGCTGTAATAAACTTGGAGAGTACAGGACAGGTTTCTTGTAAGAAACAGTGAACTTTATTAACAGACTTCGGATGAGGTTACATGCTTGTTCCCAGAACAAGGCTAAAAAATCTCCGCCCCCAAGATTCTCTGCACTTAGGGCTGATTTGTCCATACAGTCACATGATTCCCATCACAGTAAGAAATCGTTTAACTTACAATCATTACATTCCTCCCTCTTTACTTTTGTTTTACCCTCTTATTTAAAAAACATCTTAAACTACATTATATACAATTATATACAGTTCATGCCATTATAAATTTAGTCTTTGAGGATGTTTTCGGATTCAGGTAGAGCGACGCAACTCTACAACTGGAGGTTCTTCCATTGGATCGACTTGCACAGGAACTGCAGCTTCAGGGACATCCCTAGACGACGGCAGTTCAGAATTATTTACTTTAGCAGAGACATCAGGTATGTTTATTTTTTGTCAATGGACACCTTAGGTGTTGAAGTTTCCATTTTGATTACAGGTGGATTAATTGGTTGTTGGAGGGTTTCCTTGACTTCTGAGATGATCCATGTTTCCTGACAATCCTGTTTTCCGCTTCTACCTGCTAACAGTCCTGTTTCAGAGACAATTGTACTAGGGACCCATCTTGGTCCAGTTGCAAAATTTCGGTCAAAAACCGTCACTTGCACAGTTAATTCTTGACCTTTACTGTGAACATTATGATTTACTTTCTGACTCCCCTGGTTTCTCTGCACCTTCCCCTCTAAATTAGGGAATACTAGACTCAATCTCATATGAAGTCGGCGCTTTATCAACAATTCTGAAGGTGTTAAACCAGTGGTCACATGAGGAGTTGTGCAATAGCTGAACAGGAACCTTGAAATTCATGTTTCTAATGCTCCCTCTGATAGTTTCTTCATGCCTGTTTTAAAGGTTTGTACTGCTCTTTCTGCCATGCCATTAAACGAGGGATGGCACGGTGCTGTTCTGAGTGTTTAATCCCATTTAGGTTCACAAATCTTTGGAATTCAGTGCTAGTGAAAGCCGTACCATTGTCTGACACAATAACTTCAGGTAAACCATGAACACAAACTCTGGCACAGTTTTTCAATGGTTGCAGATGAAATAAGTGATCTCACTTCAAACACGTCATCCATTTGGAATGTCCGTCGATAATCAGGAGAAACGTGGTACCTAGAAATGGACCGACATAGCCTGTATGTAGTCGAACCAAGGGTCAACCAGGCCACTCCCACGGATGCAGTGGAGCTGAAACGGACAACTTCTGCTGTTGCTGGCATTGGAGACAGTGTTTCACCATTTTTTCTGTATCACTGTATATACCTGACCACCAGATATAACTTTGTGTGAGCATCTTCATTTTTGAAATACCAGGAAGCGCACCATTAAGTTCTTCCAACAATGGTTCTCTTCCTTGCAAAAGAATAACTCTTGCTCCCCATAATAAGATAACATCTTGACAACTCAATTCTGATCTACGTACAAAGAATGGTTTCAACTCTTCAGGAACTTGTGCATTTGACCATCCTTGTAACACTTGTTCGTGGACTTTTGCTAAAATTGGATCCCAATTCATCCAATTCTTTATCTGTCTCGCGCAGACTGGTGAGGAGTCCAGGAAATTTAATGCAAGTACTACCTCTTGAGGTACTGGTACATGTGTAATACTATCAGGCAAAGGGAGAAGACTGAGGGCATCAGCATTTATTATATGCACACCCGGACGGTGCATAAAAATGTACTCGTATACCGACAAAATTAAAGCCAATCTTTGAATTCTAGCGGAAGCTATCAGTGGGATTGCCTTATCTTCACTAAACCATCCTAACAGTGGTTTGTGATCTGACACTATGGGGAAGTGTTGCCCGTGTAAATATTGATGGAACTTCTTTACTCCAAATACGTTAGACAAGCCCTCTTTATCAATTTGTGAGTATCCTTTCTCGGCTGCAGAAAGGGTTCTGGCTGCATATCCTATCGGTCTTTCAGATCCATCCACCATCTTGTGTGACAACACTGCTCCTATTGCATAAGGAGATGCATCACAAGTGAGTATCAATTCCTTAGGCGGGTCTTAGTGCACTAGCAGACACGATGAATGTAAAAGCTTCTTAACTCTAGTGAAGGCTTCCTCTTGCTGAGCCTTCCAGAACCATCTGTGATTCTTCTTCAATAATAAATGCAAAGGGGCTAACACTGCAGATAGATTGGCAAAGGCAAAAATCGACTGTAATAGTTCACCATGCCCAAGAAAAGGCTTGAGTTCCTTAATAGGAGAGGACATTTTGTTGATTGCCCTGACTTTCTCCTCTAATGGATGCAACCTTTGGACATCCACTTGATGACCCACATACACAACTTCCTTTGCTTGGAAGGTGCACTTTTCTTTTTTTTAAATGAAAGCCAGCCTCTAAAAACCTCTTCAGAACCTCTTCCAGGTTTGCCACATGCTCTGCTTCTGTGGATCCTGTGATTAAGATGTCATTCAGGTACACTATAACTCGGGGGAGTCTTTATAGTAAGCTTTCCATGGTTCTCTGGAAAATCGCACAGGCAGAGGACACACCGAAGGGTAGGTGCGTATACTGTACAGGCCCTTGTGTGTGTTTATGGTGACATAACCTCTTGATGTGTTGTCCAGCTCGAGCTGCTGATACGCATGGTTCATGTCCAGTTTAGTATAGGATCTTCCTCCTGCGTGTTTAGCATACAGATCTTCAATCTTTGGGACTTGGTATTTGTCTAATTTTGAGGTTATTGGAATTTATTGTAAAGTAGGAATAATGGGGCCTGGATAGTGTGTGTAACTTAACTAAATTAAAGACAGCTGGTCTGAAGGCTTTGATGTTTCAGAACAGAAGCTATGTTTGAAATGCTAAGTAAGTGAACATGGCTAAAGTTTTGGAATGTGACTTGTGAAGAACATTTGTATTTTTAGATAAACCAGAGTTGTGAATTTCAAAGAAGTGGTAAGGTGTTACATCTAGCCAACAGAGGCTAAGCCAAACAATGTGTTTATTTTTCCCAAAGCTTACTGATAAAAGGTAAAGTTCAAAGACATAGTGGAACAATGGGATTTACATTAAAAAGGGAGAAACATGTATCAAGGAGATGAGGTTATGTGTAAGGGAAGAAGACTTTCTAACGTCTAACAAGTGTGAAAAGCCTTCAGTCTCTATGTACTAAGCCGCTGCTGAGAGAATTCACTGTGAATATCCCTGTCCAGGGTATCATGTGCTTTGTTTTTACTGTTGCCCTAACAGAGGTGTAACTGGGAGCCAGATTAACTAGCGGAGCTGAGAGTTATCATAGTAGTAATCGGCAAACCTAAGTATGTGCTTAAAATCTTTTCTTCTATTAATAAATGTTTAATTTGGTTTTGTAAAAATCTGTAAAACTTGGTGGTCTCATTACTACTTAATTCAAGACACGCATCTCAAAATAAAAATACAGATTACAAGTCATGGCAGCTGTTTCAAGTTTCCCTCTGGGATTTGAGCAGCTCAGCAATTACCATCCGCTGTGCCATAATACTTGATTACAGTTAATTTATAATCCCCGCAGATGTGAATGGTTTGGTCCGGCTTTAGCACGGGGACTATGGGTGCTGTCCATTATGAAAATTCGACTAGCTGTATTATTTCTAATTTCTCCAAATGGCATAATTACGTATCAACCTTTTCTCTCTGAGCATAAGGCACACATCTTGCCTTAAAAAACCAGGTTGTTGCTTTAGGGTCCACGTATATTTTAGCTGGCAGAGCTTTGATTTTCCCCAACTCATCTCGGAATACTCTGTCATACTTTTTCAGCAACTCTGGAATTCCTCCAGTCCTGACCTGAAAAATTTCTGTCCAATTCTTTTGATTTCTTTCAACCAATCACAGCCCAGAAGGCTAGGTCCTCTCCAGTTACAATTATTGGCAGCTGTGCCATCTGTATGATACAGGTACAGAGGTGATGCCTTTCACTTGTATTGTTTCTCCTGTAAATGTTTTTATCTGACCAGCGGTTTTCTCCAAACTCAATGGCTGGGTACTTTCTCTGAGACATTTAAAGATGTGTTCTCCCACCACTGTGGTCGATGCTCCTGTGTCCACCTCCATGAGCAGAGGCTTTCCATTGACTTGAAGGGTAACAGTTCAGTTTTCCTGGTCTTCAGATTGTGTAGGGAATAAATGTCAGCCTCGGTAACTTCTGATTCATCCATATTGCACACTTCATTTAACTTGACCTGATATCTAAATGGTTGCCTTGATTGAGTTCTGCACTGTTTAACAACATGCCCCTTTTTGTGGCAGTAGTGGCATTCTGCCTCTTTAAATCTACAAACTTCGGGTGCATGATTTCCCCTACAGCAGTAACGCTAACTTCCGGGTTACTGGTGAGCTGCTTCCAGCATTTCTTCTTGTTCTTCTAGCACTAGGGACTGTGTCCCGCTTCACTGTAGCCTCCCTGATCTTTGTGCCATGCCTGGCAGCAGGTTTCCACCCTAGCTGCAAAATGGTACCATGTTGCTGCGCACTCTGCAGAGCCTGTGAGTCCCTCTCAGCATTCTCCATTGCTAGCGCTATCTCCATGGCGCGCTTCAGGTCCATCTCAACTTCTGCAAGCAAATGGCGCTGAAT
Organism: Cetorhinus maximus; assembly: GCF_964194155.1. Lineage (NCBI taxonomy): Eukaryota > Metazoa > Chordata > Chondrichthyes > Lamniformes > Cetorhinidae > Cetorhinus > Cetorhinus maximus. The sequence goes on along the minus strand of NC_135881.1, from coordinate 171,264,414 downwards.
GGCGTCATCGTTTATGCCACAAAATAAACGTCGCAACATGTCGTTTAAAGTATCACCGAAGTCACAGTGCTCCATTAACTGTTTTAAGTTCACGATGTACATTGTGATTGACTCACTGGGGGCCCTTTCTCGAGAGTTAAACTTGAATCTTTGCATAATATCAGAGGGTTTAGACCTTTCACAAGGCCCACTAGCTCGGTGAAGGATCTAGAATTTGGTGCGTTCAGAGCCATAAAGTTACGGATGACGTCATAAGTTTTGCTCTCACGGACACTCAGGAGAATTGCCTTTTGTTTCTTCTCCGCTGTTATTTCATTAGCTGCAAAGTAGAAACCTAATCACTCAATGTATTTACTCCAGTCAGTGACAGATGAGTCGTATGGGTCAATTCTACCAAAGTGAGGCACTGATGGTAAGTATACTTTTCTTTTCTTCGCTTAAAATCGAAATACTCAGTCATGAGGCGAGGTGCTGCGTTGACGCTATTTATCCTCATTGCCAGCTTTAATAAACTCGGAGAGTGCAGGGCGGGTTTCTAGCAAGAAACAGTGAACTTTATTAACAGACTTCAGATGAGGCTTGTTCCCAGACTAAGGCTAAAAAAGCTCTGCCCTTAAGATTACCCACGCTTAGGGCTGATTGGTCCATACAGTCACATGATCCCCATAACAGTAAGAAATGGTTTAACTCACAATCATTACACTGCACATCCTGTTTGCCCAAAACATGCAGATTTGTGATTTATGCGATATTTAATTGAATTGACCACATCATACATGTATTACAGCAGCATTAAGTGCTTTCTGGCAAAGCAACTGGTGTCCTAGAATTGGTGCCACATCTTTGACAAGTTTAGTTCTGCTGTTGAGTTGTTAGCATAGCTAAATGGTGATTGTCAACACCGGACCTTGAAAGAAATAGATTACCTTGATTTTAAATGTCAGGTTTGACATTCAAACAAATCTTAATTCCAGTAAGACATAAACCACTGGAGTTAATCATCAGTAGAAAATTCAGTGTGAAAAAAAACAGCATGTGAGTTTATTTCAATCGGCATTGTGCTACCGATGAGAAATCAAACTCAGGCTGAATGAACCAGCTTTAATACTAGTTTAAACATGCAAAATGAGACACATTCATTGTTAGAAAATGCGTAGCTGTAGAGTGTGCTAAAGATTTAACACAAATTCCAATCAGGGAGGCCTTGTGGCATAGCTCTTCTCTCTTTCCCCACTAAAGGTCACTATTGCATTTGCTGAATCTACTACTATATCTTTATAATACAAAAATAAAAATAACACTATCTTTCTGTTTATGTTTAAGAAATACTAGACTATATTTTCTGGTCTATTCATGCCAGCATGAACAAGAGCCGGGAAATCAGGCAAGAGATCCATGTCACCAGATCTTCACCTGAAACATGTACCATTTAAGCCTGCAATTGGTATTTTAGGCTGGCATGAGAAAAACTTATGTGCAAAATCTTCATTGATGTTTTATGAAGTGTATTTTTATTTTCATGTTTATATTTTTAATGGATTTTATTTTATCCAAATTACCATGGAAACCGATGGAAAATTCTGGGATTGTTGTTAAAGTATGAACTAACAGGTGGAATTTTCATACTGTTAAATTTTGTTGGACTTTACATTGCTGGATTTCTGGCTGCCAGGTTTCTGATGGTTAGATTTCTGATTGCTGTGTTTTTGCTGTTAGAAAAATGAAAGACTTGCATTTACCTGGTGCCTTTCACAACCATGTCCTAAAGTGCTTACAGTTAATGAAGCACTTTTTGAAGTGGAGTCACTGTTCTAGTGTAGAAAATGCAGCAGCTAATTTGCACACCCAAAGTTCCATGACCAGCACTGCACCAATGACCAGATGATCTATTTCTGTGATGTTGGTTGAGGGTTAAATATTGGCTAGGACGCCAGGGATAACTCCCCTGCTCTTTTTCTAAATAGGGCCGTGGGATCTTTTACATTAGCCTCGGGGGCAGAGGAGGCCTCAGTTTAATGTATCATCTAAAAGACTGCACCAGAACGGTATTGGAGCATCAGCCTCGATTTTGTGCTGAGGCCCTGAAATGGGACTTGAACACACTTTGGACTCAGAGACAAATTTACTACCAACTGAGTCATGGATGACACAGATGATTGCTGAATTTCAGACTGCTGTACATTAACCTAAAAGATCTAAAAGATAGGTATCTTTTGGATGGAAGTTACAAATTTTGTATTAGTTAAATGACCAATCGTGTGAGAATATGAACAGAACTTTGGAGAGCTGTTAATACATATTTCCACACTGATGATACGAGAAAAAACAGTCACTTTTAATTCCGCTGCTGCTTTTCAGATTCCCCCCTGACACAGCTTAGAGCATCAATCGTAAACCAATATCAAGGTCATTCTCAAACTGTCTGCTTCCTTGCTTTTGGAGGCATTCACCATTGAAACGGATTTCCTCTGCATTTTATGTGCAGGTCAATCATGAATATGTTTACAAAGAAAATGTTTATTTGCACTGAAGGCACCCTCCCATGTATGAGTTTTCTAACATCTCCACAAAAATTACAGAGATCCAAGCAGGCCTCTGTCATCAATGCTACCTTCCCAATATTTTGGTATCTGCTAATTGTATTCCAAAACACACCTGCTTTAATCCGGAATGGATTTTATTAAAGTTCAGCCAGTAATATGACACCACAAATCTTACTATAGACATGCATGTCAATTCCCTGGTGGTGTCCATGAAACCTTTATCCTTATCAATTCAGGAATAGGATTAGGACATTCAGCCCCTTGAGACGGTTCCATCCTTCAAACAGATCAAGGCTGATTTGTATCTTACTCAATTTACACACTTTGGTTCTGTAATCAATTAACTAAAAAAAAATTTATCAATCTCAGTTTTGAAATTTTCAATTGACCCAGCTTTAATGGATTTTTGGGGGAAAGAGAGTTCCAGATTTTCACGATCCTTTGTGAGAGGAAGTGCTTCCTGCAATCACCCCGGCAGCCTAGATCTAAATTTTAAGTTTAAGCCCTTTTGCTCTGGACACTCGCACCAAAGGAAATGGTTTCTCTCTATCTTTTACCTCCTTAAACATCTCAATTAGGTTACCCCTTAGTCTTCTATACACAAGAGAATAAAAGGCTGTTGGATGCAACCTGTCCTCATAACTTAACCCTTTCAGGCCCAATATCATTCTGGGCTAAGTGGGTGATTATGAAGACAATGGCTGCGATTTCCTTAGAAGGGGTAAGTCCTGATGTCAAGACGTTATACAGGTCCCAAGCCCGCATGAGCGGGCATCAGGGACACAGTAGCAATCTTCCTGGAGGCAAACTCTCAATTAGCAGCCGTCGTGCCCGATGTCCAATTAAGGATGGCGGGCGGGTGCTCCATGCTGCTGGTCCAATCTGAGAGGCAGCAGCTCAGAAGCCTCAGCAGTGCCACCGAAAGAGGTGGCCGCAAGGATATGGAGAGGGCACCTCCATCTTGAGGCTCGCTCAGTAGGGAGAAAGACATTTCATTTTTCTGTTGGGGCCAAGCAGGGCAGGCCCAGCATTTGGAAGGGGATCTTCTTCAACAGCAGCATTGATGCAATGAAGGCAGCATTTGCCACCAGGAACCCCCTCCTTGAGCCTTGGAGCCACCATGGAGTTGGTGGCCTTCTTATCCCTCTTACCCTGCTATCTAGGGACTAGTAAATCACATCTTTTGTTTCCAGTGGAACACCACTATGTAAGCTTCATCAGAGATCTCAACATTCTGTTCATTTAATGCCGTTTGTTAGATGACAGAGGCCATGTATTGAAGCTTGGATCTGAGTTTAGTGCTGAATTCCCACAAACGTCTACCCATTCTAAATGTATAATGGGCATACAAGGACCAGCTAAGGCACAATTCTTTTTGTTATTTATATTTCACATAAGTCCATGCATCTGCCTGGAAAATGCACAGCATCATCAGTTATAATTTACCTTAAAGTTTTAAGACAGAGGCTAGCGGAGTGAGATAAACTAGGAAAGTCTTAGGTTAAATCACCAATCTGTGCCTAATTGGCTGATTTTAGCCTGTTGACAATAAGGATACTACCAATGCCCTGAGATTCTTATTGAAAAAGTATACATGGACACTGGGTGAGGACAGCATAAAGTTTAGCTGTGAAGCCTGTACCAGTCAAAATGGAATGCCATTGAGGAAACTTAGTGCAGGGTTGGAGTCTGGTGACGGGGAGGGTTGGGGTTGGGGGGTGGGGGGGGGGGGGGGGGGGGGGGGGCGGAGTTTGGTGAAGGGGGAGAAGGAGCAGTCTGTTTCCTTTTTCTATCTTTCTCACCCTGTAGACTTGGTTCTTATTCTACTACAGGGCAAGGAATAAGCTGTTTGGTGGGTCTTTGGTAAATAGTTACGGTCTATTCTATTCCTAACATTTAAAATAGTATACATATTGGCGGTAAAGGTAATAAAATATATTAAAAAGCAGCATAAAAGTGAATAATATAATTAAGTAATTATTTAAAACACATTAAGGATGGCAGGGCAGGTGACTTGTCAAGGCTGCAGCATGTGGAAGCTCCTGAATAACATTGTGATCCAGGGCAAACACGTCTGCAGTAAGTGTTTGCGGCTGGAGGAACTTCAGCTCAGAGCCATTGAGCTGGAGGCTGAGCTGCAGATTCTGCGACACATCAGGGAGGGGGAAAGTTACCTGGATGCTTTGTACCAGCGGGCAGTCACACCACTTAGGATAGGGTCTCCTGATTTGGTCAGTGACCAGGGGCAGGAGGGTGTGACTGCAAGTGAGGTAGGTAAGGGGACCCAGAGGGCAGGAGTGCAGAAGTGTGAGGCTCTGCAATTGTCCAATAGGCTGGAGGTTCTCTCAGCTTGTTTGGATGAGAGTGGGGGCTGCAGGGTGGATGAGCAAACTGACCATGGCACTGTGGTACAGGAAGCCACTCAAGGGGGAGGAGCAAATAGCGGTAGTAGGGCACAGTATAGTGAGGGGGATTAACACTGTTGTCTACAGCAAAGAGCGAAAGTCCAGATGGCTGTGTTGCCTGCCCAGTGCCAGGGTTGGGGACGTCTGCTCAGGGCTGGAGAGGAACTTGCAGTGAGATGGGGAGGATCCAGTCCATTTAGATCCCAACAACATTGGTAGAACTAGGAAAGAGGCTCTACATAGAGTATGAGGAGCTAGGTACTAAATTGAAAAGCAGGAGCTCAAATGTTATACTCCCTGGATTATTACCTGAGCCACATGCAAATTGGCAATGGGGTACATAAAATTAAATGAACATGTGGCTCAAAGACTGGTGTGGGAGAAGTGGGTCCCAGTTTGTGGGGCACTGACACCAGGATTGGGGAAAGTGGGGGTTATACTGATGGGATGGTCTACACCTGAACAGTGCTGAGACCAGTGTTCTTGTGAACTGCATAACTGGGGAAGTAGAGAGGGTTTTAGCCTAAATAGTGGGGGGGCCAGGGATCAAATGTGGAAAGATGTGGTATATCAAAGAGTAGAGGCAAGGTAAGAGAGGAAAATAGTAATATGGGAAATGCGGGTCAGAGAATGGCAGGAAGGGACAGAGAGAAAAGAATGTACCAAGAATCAAGACTAGATCTCACAAAGATAACAAAAAGACACAAATAAAGGCTCTGTATCTGAATGCGAGTAGCATTAATAACAAAGTAACAAATTGATAGCGCATATTGAAATAAATAAATATGATCTGATAGCCATTATGGAAACATGACTGCAAGATGACAAGGATTGGGTCCTGTATATTGAGGGGTATATGACCACCCAGAAGAATAGGAAGCTAAATAAAGGTGGAGGGTAGCACTGTTAATCAAGGATGGCATTTGTGCAACAGTTAGAAATGACCTTGATTCAGGGGACCAGGGTGTGGAATCAGTTTGGGTGGAGATGAGGGATAGTAAGGGCAAGAAGTCACTCATGGGGAGTAGTCTGCAGGACCATCAACAGTAGCCACAATGTGGGACAAAGTATACAAGAAGAAATATTGAGTGCTTGTGATAAAGGGAGGGTAATAATCACGGGTTACTTTAATCTACGTATAAACTGGAAAAATCATATTGGCAGTAGGAGCCTGGATAAGGAGTTCATAGAATGTTTTTGAGATAGTTTCTGAGAGCAGCACATTCTAGATCCACCCAGAGAACAGATTGTATTAGATTTGGTATTGTGTAATGTGACAGGATTAATTAGTGACAGAGTAAAGGCACCCTTAGGTAGCAGTGATCACAATGTGATTGAAAGGGAGAAGAGTGCACCTAAATCTAGTATTTTAAACCTAAATAAGGGCAACTATATGAAATGAAAGCTGAGCTAGTGGAAGTTAACTGGGATATTAGGCTAGAGAGTAGATCAATAGAGAAACAAACAAAATGAACAAATATTTTGTTTCTGTCTTCACTATAGAGGCTATAAAAAACATTACAGTGATAGCTATAAATCAGGAGGTGGAGGGGAGAGAGGAACTTGGTGAATTACAATCACTAGGGAAACAGTACTGAGCAAACTGATGGAGCTGCAGGCTGACAAGTTGTCGGGTCCTGATGTACTTCATCCTAGGTTCTTAAAAGAGGTGACTAATGAGGCAGTAGATGCATTAGTGTTAATTTTCCAAAATTCCCTGGATTCTGGAGAGGTTTCATCAGATTGGAATGTAACGAATATAATCCCTCTATTCAAGAAGGAAGGGAGGAAGAAAACAGGAAACTATAGGCTAGTTAGCTTGATGTCTGTCATGGGGAAGGTGTTAGAGTCGATCATTAAAGAGGTTATAGCTGGGCACTTACAGGGTAAAACAGGAAGGGTCAGGGAAATCATGTTTAACCAATTTATTAGAGCTCTTTGAAGGAACAACATGTGCTGTGGATAAAGGGGAGCCTGTAGATATACTGTACTTGGATTTCCAGAAGGCATTTGATAAGGTGTCACGTCAAAGGTTATCGCAGAAAATAAAAATTCATGGTGTAGGGGTAACATATTAGCCTGGATAGAGGATTGGCTGGCTGGCAGAAAACAGAAAGTATACATGAATGGGTCTTTGTCTGATTGTCAGGATGTGATTAGTGGGGTCTAGCAAGGGTCTGTGCTGGGGCCTCAGCTTTTTATAATTTACATCAATGATTTAAATAAGGGGAGTGAAGGCATGGTAGCTAAATTTGCAGCTGACACAAAGATGGGTAGGAAAGTATGTTGTGAAGAAGACATAAGGAGTTTGCGGATGGATATAGACAAGTTGAGTGATTGGGCAAAAATCAGGCAGATGAAGTATAATGTGGGAAAATGTGAAGTTGTTCACTTTGGCAGGAAGAATAAAAAGCATAGTATTACTTAAATAGAGAACGATTGCAGAATTCAGAGGTGCAGAGGGATCTAGGTGTTCTCGTGCATGAGTCATAAAAAGTTACTGTGCAGGTGCAGCATCAATTAAGAAGGCTAATGGAATGCTACTGTTTATCACGAGACAAATTGAACATAAAACTAAGGATGTTCTGCTTCAGTTATACAGGGCATTGGTGGGACCGCATCTTGAAAACTGTGTGCAGCTTTGGTCTTACTTAAGGAAGGATGTAAATGTGTTGGAGGCAGTTCAGAGGAGGTTTACTAGACTGATACCTGGAATGAGGTGGTTGTCTTATAAGGAAAGGTTGGACAAGCTGGGCTTGTTTCCACTGGAGTTTATAAGAGTGAGGGGTTACTTAATTGAAGTGTTTAAGATCCTGAATGGTCTTGACAAGGTGGACATAGAAAGGATGTTTCCTCTTGTGGGTGAGTCAAAAACTAGGGGACACTGTTTTAAAATTAGGGGTTGCCTTTATAGGACAGAGACGAGCAGAAAATCTTTCTCTCAAAGGATTATGCGACTTTGGAACTCTCTGCCTCAGAAGGCAGTGGAAGCGGGGTCACTGAATATTTTTAAGTCAGAGGTAGATAGATTCTTGTTAGAGAAGGGAATCAAAGGTTATTGGGGATAGATGGGACTGTAGAACTTGAAACAGAAGCAGATCTTATTGAATGGTGAAGCAGGCCTGAGGGGTCGAATGGCTTGCTTCTGTTCCTATTTCGTATGGTCAAAATGATTGTGGAGGGTAATTGACACACACAACCACAGTCCAACAACAATTGATTTCTTCAAGAAAGGGAGGGAAAATTCACATGAATAAAGAAGAATCAATGTAACTAAAGTAATTAATTGTGTGTGTCTTGCTTTTAGACATTTCTAAGAGATGTGCTAAGGCACTAAATAAATGCAATTTTTTAAAAAATCCGAAAGGGTAAATTTAAACTAGGATCTGGGCTTAAAGGTCAATTAGCTAACTCACCACACCATCCAAGTGAGAAGTCTGAGTAACTTAAATGCACATCAGCATTGAGTAAAATTTACATATATATTACTGCAGCCTTCCAATGGTTAATGAATTGAAAACTATTACTTTTAATGAAATATCACATACATGAATCCTCTGACCTCTGCCTGTGCGTAGACGTTAAGAATGCTGCATGAATGCAGGTCTTGGCTTTTTCCATGAACCTACATAACAGATATAATGCCAGTAATAAAAATGATTTTGAGATTGCAAAACATTTTCTTTCATTATGTTCGGTATGTCATACCCCTGTCATAAACCATTACCACTGCCGGTAAATAAAATATCAAGAGACTATATCTGAAGGCCACATGAGATAAGAAAACGCAAGCTTTTGAACATAACCCAATCTGGCGAGAAGATAAGCAAGACAAGTGAAGGATGCTGACAATCTGGACGAATGGTCTGGACGAATAGCAGTTTAGCTGTTTTACCTTTGCCAATCTGAGTAAAATCATAGAGTAATAAACTTCATCGTTATCCTGAGTTAAATCATAAGTTTAATTGAAAACATATTAATAGGAATTATAAACACATGGAATATAGAAACAGGGACAATGGAGACAGCAACTATAGTAATTCAGGAAATGGACGATAGAATTAATGACTACAGAAACCAAAATTATGGAAGCAGGGATTACAGAAAAAGGATCACACATACCGTGTCCCCCCCAATCTCTAATCCAATTTACAACTCCTTTGCCTTCCAACTTTCTGCTGTTGCTCTACGCTTGAATCTCTCTTGAATAAGCCCAAAGCTACCCTCTGTGCCTCTCAGAATTGCCCACAGAGCCCATTGCTTCTTACAACCAGCAATCCCAACCTCCTTCTTACTCATAACTCATATAACTCATATACTTTTCGTTATCTGCCCCACCCAATCAGTATGATGGTAACGTGGCCTTCATCACAAGTCGCGCCTTGATCTCTATCTCTGCTTCTTTGACACCTTCTCTTCCATTGAACACCGTCCCTTAGTCCACTCATCTTCCACCCCTTTCTCCTCTCCTTTAAAAACCTTGTTGTCTTCAAGTCCAGCCTTAAGTTTCTCAATAAGGTATCCTCCTATCTTACACGGGCTCTCCATTCCCACCACCTCACCACAGACAAGACCATTTCTGATCACTTCCTTGCATTTCTCATCTTGCCCCTTCCTCTGCCTCCATTCCTGGAAAGTTGCCAATGGCTTAGCCTTTGGTCCTCCATTTGTCATGATATTACTGCAGTTGGCAAGTTGCCATACTACTCAATCAGTTGCTCTGCTCCACCTTTGATGGCTTTGTCCTCAGTAACACTGCAATTCTCTCCCACCTTGTCCTTTACCCTGAAAAACAAGGTAACCTCCGGCTTCTTTATTGTACTGCTATTCATTTCCTTAGACCCTTCTCCCCTGCCCTCCTTTCACCTCCAACAAGTGTGAGGAGCTTATGGATTTTTTTGTTATTAAGATTGAGACTATCTGCTGATTCTCCCCCTTCCCTTTGCCCACCAAGCCAAACCTCCCGAGAAACTCCCTGCCATAACCCTGAACCCAAATGTTTCTCTAGTTTCTCTCCTGTCTCCCCTCATGCCCTCTCTAAGCTCATCTTGTCCCTAAGTCCCACCTCTTCATCCCTAGACTTCATTCCAATTTAACTGCTGGCCAATTAAGGGCAATTTAAGGGCCTCTTTCCATCACTACTTGTATTTTACCAGCAGCAGGTAGGCACTTTGCCATTTGGGGAGACCGCTACTTTTACCCTGCTGGCCTCCCTGCCAGCTCAGAGGGATGGGGGGAGCGGATCTCTCATGATCAGGCACCCTGTGGCCCATGGAAAGCAACCCCCTCCCAAGCGGCCATGGTTGCCTTGTTGAAAGACTCCCTGCCCTCATATCTGACCCCTCCCCCCACCTCTTGCCAGAGCCTGCCTGACTGGCCCCATCAAGGCCCACAAATTCACTTTAATACTGGGGCCTCCTCCATATGCCAGGTCCAGGCCTGCTGCAGTCCCAACATTAGCCACACTCTCGGTGGAGCTGCTGGGACTGAAGAGCTATCCGCTTAGCCATTTAAAACAAGAAGGAGCATCCCCTTCCCCACAAAGTCCCTATACCTCATGCTTGCCAATCTATGCTACCTCAGCTCTTAGGGGCAGCTGGACATCTTCTTTTAAAGGGGCAGAAGCCTCAACTGCAGGCAATTAACTGCCTGAGGAACGTAAACTAGAGTCATGGCTTCCATGATTGGCTGAGGTGGGCTTGCCCTCGACTTTCCAGCCAGTAGACAGGGTCACAGCTGCCCCGTACAATCCCAGTAATTGGCTTCTGCTCCCACCACTGACTTGCACCCTTGTCACTAATTCTATTCACTTTTCCAGTCACTATTTACAGCCAATCAAGGTTGTTTTCTACCTTCTGCATCCTATTTAACCCCAAGTTAAGCCTCCAACTCCATATCCACTCAAGTACAATGGTCACCTTTTTCCATCTCTATAATATTACCTACCAAAGTCCATCTGCTGTCAAAGTCATCACCTATTCCTTTGTCACCTCTAGGCTTTGCTTTGCCAGTTCTCTCCTAGCTGGCCTCCCAGTCACTGTAAACATCAGGTCATCCAAAACTCTGCTGTCCATACTTTATCTTGCATCAAGTCACCATCACAAATCACTTTTGGGTTCACTGACCTACATTGACTCCTGGTGCCCAGTCGTTCCAACTTAAACATCTTACTCTTGTGTTTACATCTCTTCATGAAACCTGTAATTACATCTGCAAATTTCTTCAGCCCATCTTCTAAACACCTCTAACTCTGGGCTCTTCTGCACTTCATCCCCCTTCATCCCAACATTGGCAACTGTACCTTCAGCCACCTAATCCCACGCTCTGGAACTCACTCCCTATAGCGACCTTCACTGTTCAACCTCCATCTCTTCCTACAAGACACTCCTTGAAACACATTTCGTTGACCAAGCTTTTAGTCGCCATTCTTAATAATTTCTGCTTTGGCTGGGTGCACAGTTTTGGTCTGATTACACCTCTGTGAATCTTTGGAACATTTCAGACTGTTAAAAGTGCTTTTTTAAATGCTGGAAACTGTCACATCTTCACCCTTTGAAATTCAGTCCTCCTTGACCTCTTCAGGGAAAACAATTCAGTCCAGCAATGGCTTCTGGATGATAAAACCTAGTCCTGCTCCTGTGGACAATGATCCTACAAAGAGTGGCCCAAACAGCAGCAGAGAACCACTACAATGGGTCACAAATCAATACAAGATTGGTCATCATTAAGTCTTAAAGGTATCATTTTGCTGCCTGGATAGTTCAGAAGGAGCACTGCAGTTAGTTCCACACCATACACAACAAATCTTTGTGGCCTTCTGTGCCCTTCCAAACTGTCATGCACTAAGGGATTTATTTTGACATTGCTCTGGTTCCTTTGGATTCTGAGTAATAGAGCACTTGGGGATTTATTTTGACATTGCTCTGGTTCCTTTGGATTCTGAGTAATAGAGCACTTGGGGAATTCTTTTGTGAATAATCCAAGTAACATCAGAGCTCATTGCATAGCTGAAGCCTTCTCCTCTATGCAACACAGGCTACCTTTTAAGACATGCTCCATTGGTGCCTGCTGCAAGGATAAGAGTCCACTGATATTGCCGCAAAGCAAAGCTGTAGACTTGAGAGCGACAGCATTCAAAACTGACACACATTCTCAGAGAGTGGCCTAAGAGTCCACGCATAACTCCAATGTTCCTTGAATGTCCCTCTTTTCAAAACACGTTACTTGACTTCGAAGTCTTAGGCACAGGTTTTCACCACAACAGAGAGGCTCTCCATCATGGTGAAGATCCAAGGAAATGGACAAAAATTCTAAGCCATGCCCCTGAACATGGCATGTTCCATTTTCACGGCAGTGGGAGTGGAGTTGGACTGGCTGTCAAAAACTGTCAAAGCTGTCAAGGAACTATAAGAGACTATCAGGTATATATGGGGCCATGGAGGGGTGGGTAGAGGGGCATGGGTTGGCACATTGGGTATGGGGGCCATGGGGATGGGTGGGGAGCCTGAGGTAGCATAGATTGGCATGCATGAGGTTTAGGGACTGTGTGGGGAGGGGGGCGGTGTGCTCCTTCTTGTTTTAAATTTATTTCAACACCGCATGGAGCACAGAGGCAGGTCTTCAGCCCAGCTCGCCTCTGCACCTGGCAGCCTCCGCACTCATTCCAGGGATGGTGAGCCGATTTACAACCCACTCCCCATCCCCCATATCGATAATCCAACCTGTGGTCGGCCATTTTTAAAGGTCAGGTTTGTCGAGCTGGGAATTCTCCCATCTCTGCACACCCGACCCGGGAGTGAAAATCTGGGCCTTAAGCAGCTTCATCCAGGTTTCCACTGGGAAGGTAGCACATCCTCCTTCATTGCTCATGTCTCCAGCTCCTTCATTCTCTGTATATCACCCAGTGTCATATCCTTAATAGCACTAATTGGTCCAGGTGAAGGTATCTCAAGTCGGTGCCTGAGAGTGAAGAACCAATAGATGTGGAGGGTGGGAGAAGGGGTTAGGTCAGAGGAACACAAGGCTGGATGTCTGTGCACAAAGGGTGGGTTTCACTCCACCTTAATCTCCCTCTCTAACATGATCATCATCCTCCTCCTGCTCATCATAGTTGACATGGAAGTAGCTTAGTCAGCACTTTTCTTCCTCCTCCTTTGTTTCATTTCCCATAGAGACTGATAACTTTTAAAAAGAGATTTGAATTCCCAATGACAAGATTTCAGACTTTAAGACTTTTACTGTAATAAACAAACTAGAATCAACCTTGACTAAACATTACTTAGTAGGCAACTAATATTCTAAACTGTAGAAGAGATATCCCACATTAGTGTCTTAACACGACCGATGATCCCAAGCCATACTTATATTATGCCATACTCGTCACAGAATTATAGTGTTTACAAGAACCAGTCCAAAGTTACTACCAGCCTCCAACAGGCTCTCTTCTCCCTGTTTCGCTGAGTTGTAACATCCAGTGTCTGCCAAAAGACGCTTCCTTTAGTCTTCTGAGAATTCCTGAACCAACTTCCAGCAACAAGGCCCTGTCTAGTGATTCCTTCTCCCAGCCTCACCAGGATGAATCTTCCAGTGTCCTTAAATTTCCATAGGTTCCATCTCTTCAATCAGAGAATGTGCTAAATACGCACTTTCTGCCTGGTGGTTAATAGAGAACCGCCATAGTTTTACAGCTTTTCCCACATACAGCAGCATCTCTCTCTCACTCTCTCCAAGGTCTCTGAATCCGACTGTCTACACTTGACAGAGCCAGCTGCTCTGTCCTTGGTGTTCAGGTGTTAAACCTAACATTCAATAAGGCTTGTCCTGGGCCCCCTGTCCCCATAGTAATCAAGCAACACAGGCTTATCATGAGGCTGAACTAGTGGCAGGTCACAGGTCCTTTTTCATTACTCCATTTTGCCTTGAATTAAAGAGACGCTTTAAAATACAACTATCTTCTAAAACCTCACATTCATAACACCTCTTCATCATTATCATCTTCCTCCTTGTCCGGCCCCTTTGCTGTGGTGGATCTGCAGAAAAGAAGGTAGAAACTAAGATCGGGCATGCAAAACTTTGTGATTATGGAGACAGATTAGAAGTTTATGTCTCTGCAGACCTCCCCAGGGATTGAAGGTGACATTATAGGTGTTCAGCCACTTAACTGGCCCAGTAGCTCCCCACAAGCTCCACAGCCTTCTCTTCAGAGAGCATAAGTTATTCTAAGGTAGGGATGTGTCTCTCCGGAAGTCTGCTTCTTACAGGAGGGAAATTTAGTTCTGGTGCAGTCTTTAAAAGTTCATGTAAAGGGAATGTCATTTTGTTGCATTCATGGTTGAAACAACAGCAGCCTCAGGAGCAGAAAGGGTTCACTGATGCATTCCTGAATCTGGGGGCCAACAATATTGAAATTTACTGACACTGGAATTTGCGACAGGGAGACGAGAAAAATACACCACTGAATTTACAGCAGCGGATCGTGGAATTTGGAATTCTGGAGCCATGATTTAGAGAAACAAAGGCTACTTAAACAGACAATATAGAGCCTGAGCCCTAGAAATGCTCTTGTGACTACAAGAGGAGGTTAGGGGCTGGGAATTTTGCAGAGAGTAACTCAACACCTGACTCCCAAAAGCCTGTCCACCATCCACAAGACACAAGTCAAGAGTGTGATGGAATACTCGCCCCTTGCCTGGATGAGTACAGTTCCAATAACACTCAAGATGCTTGACACCGTCCAGGACAAAGCAGCCTGCTTGATCAGCACCCCATCCAACACCTTAAACATTCACTCCCTCCACCACCAATGCACAATGGCAGCAGTGTTTACAATCCAAGAGATGCACTGCAGCAGCTCACCAAGACTCTTTTGACAGCACTTCCAAACCTGCAATCTCTACCATCTAAAAGGACAAGGGCAGTAGATGTATGGGAACAACACCACCTCCAAGTTTTCCTCCAAGCCGCATTCCATCCTTGGAACTATACCACCTTTAGAAATATAGAAACATAGAAACTAGGAGCAGGAGTAGGCCATTCAGCCCTTCGAGCCTGCTCTGCCATTCATTATGATCATGGCTGATCATCTAACTCAATATCCTGCTCCCGCTTTCTCCCCATATCCTTTGATCCCTTTCGCCCCAAGAGCTATATCTAACTCCTTCTTGAAAACATACAATGTTTTGGTCTCAACTACTTTCTATGGTAATGAATTCCACAGGCTCACCACTCTCTGGGTGAAGAAATTTCTCCTCATCTCAGTCCTAAAAGGTCTACCCCATATCCTCAGACTGTGACCCCTGGTTCTGGACTCCCCCATCATCGGAAATATCCTTCCTGCATCTACCCTGTCTAATCCTGTTAGAATTTTATAGGTTTCTATGAGATCCCCCCTCATTCTTCTGAACGCCAGCGAATATAATCATAATTGACTCAATCTCTCCTCATATGTCAGTCCCGCCATCCCAGGAATCAGTCGGGTAAACCTTCGCTGCACTCCCTCTATGGCAAATACATCCTTCCTCAGATAAGGAGACCAAAACTGCACACAATATTCCAGGTGTGGTCTCACCAAGGCCCTGTACAATTGCAGCAAGGCATCCCTGTTCCTGTACTTGAATCCTCTGGCTATGAAGGCCAACATACCATTTGCCTTCTTTACCGCCTGCTGAACCTGCATGCTTGCCCTCAGCGACTAGTGTACAAGGATACCCAGGTCTCGTTGCACATTCCCCTCTCTCAATTTATAGCCATTCAGATAATAATCTGCCTTCCTGTTTTTGCTACCAAAATGGATAACCTCACATTTATCCCCATTAAACTGCATCTGCCATACATTTGCCCACTCACCCAGCTTGTCCAAACCACACTGAAGCATCTCTGCATCCTCCTCACAGCTCACCCTCCCACCCAGCTTTGTGTCATATGCAAATTTGGAGATATTACATTTAATTCCCTCATCTAAATCATTAATATATATTGAGAATAACTGGGGTCTCAGCACCGATCTCTGCGGTGCCCCACTAGTCACTGCCTGCCATTTGGAAAAAGACCCGTTTATTCCTACTCTTTATTTCCTGTCTGCCAACCAGTTTTCTATCCATCTCAATACACTACCCCCAATCCCATGCACTTTAATTTTACATGCCAATCTCTTATGTGGGACTTTGTTGAAAGCCTTCTGAAAATCCAAATAAACCACATCCACTGGCTCCCCCTCATCAATTCTACTAGTTACATCCTCAAAAAATTCCAGTAGATTTGTCAAGCATGATTTCCCTTTCATAAATCCATGCTCACTCTGTCCGATTCTGCCACTGTTTTCTACATGTTCTGCTATTAAATCTTTTATAATGGACTCTAGAATTTTCCTCACTACCGACATAAGGCTGACTGGTCTATAATTCCCTGTTTTCTCTCTGCCACCCTTTTTAAATAGTGGGGTTACATTAGCTACCCTCCAATCTGTAGGAACTGTTCCAGAGTCTATAGAATCTCGGAAGATGCCCACCAATGCATCCACTGTTTCTAAGGTCACTTCCTTAAGTACTCTGGGATGTAGATTATCAGGCCCCGGGTACTTATCGGCCTTCAATCCCATCAATTTCCCCAACACCATTTCCCTACTAATACTGATTTCTTTCAGTTCCTCCCTCTCACTAAACCCTGTGTTCCCCAACATTTCTGGTATGTTATTAGTGTCCTCCTTTGTGAAGACAGAACCAAAGTATGTATTTAGTTGGTCAGCCATTTCTTTGTTTTCCCATTATAAATCCCCCTGTTTCTGACTGTAAGGGACCTACATTTGTCTTCACCAATCTTTTCTTCACTGTCGCTGGGGCAAAATCCTGGAACTTCCTTCCTAACACTGCTGTGAGTGTTCCTACACCACATGGACTGCAGCGGTTCAAGAAGGCGGCTTACCACCATCTTCTTAAGGGCAATTATGGATAAGCAATAAAAATGCTGGCCTAGCCAGCAATGCCCACATCCTGTGAAAGAATAAAAAATAGATGTTGTCAGTCACCATTAACTGGTGCGTTCTCCATGGCAATGCCTCGAACAATCAGAGTCCACTTGCCAACCAATCAGCACTCTCTTCTCATGCAGTAAAAAATTGCTGTTGGTGGGGGAGGGGAAGGAGGGGAGGGTGGGCTGAAATATTCCCTAGGTGGCCTTCCCACAGCCCTACCACCTACCCCAACCTGTCCTCAATTTTACGGTGGGATGGGTGAGGCCTTTAGGCAGGCCAACCTCTACTTGCCCCAATTGAGGTGCTTAATTGGGCAATTTTTTAAAAATTCATTCCCGGAATGTGGGCAACGCTGCTGGGCCAGCAATTATCACTCATCCCTAGTTGCCTTGAGAAGGTGGTGGTGAGCTGCCTTCTTGAACCACTGCAGTCCATGTGGTGTAGGTACACACACAGCGCTGTTAGGAAGGGAGTTCCAGGATTTTGACCCAGCGACAGTGAAGGAACGGAGATATAGTTCCAAGTCAGAATGGTGAGTGGCTTGGAGGTAAACTTCCAGGTGGTGGTGTTCTCATCTATCTGCTGCCCTTGTCCTTCTAGATGGTAGTGGTCGTGGGTTTGGAACGTGCTGTCTAAGAAGCCTTGGTGAATTCCTGCAGTGCATCTTGTAGATGATATATACTGCTGATACTGTGCGTCGGTGGTGGAGGGAGTGAATGTTTATGGGCAGGGTGCCAATCAAGCGGGCTGCTTTGTCCTGGATGGTGTCAAGCCTTGAGTGTTGTGGGAGCTGGACTCATCCAAGCAAGTGGGGAGTATTCCATCACGCTCCTGACTTGTAGATGGTGGGCAGGCTTTGGGAAGTCAGGAGGTGAGTTACTCGTCCATTAATAACCATTTAAGGGCCGTTTGCCACCCGGCCTCAATGTTGAGGCTGGTGGGAGGAGTTCAGGAGCAGCAGGAAAGCCTGCCAAGCCACTCTGCTGGGCCTCAGGTGGGAAGGGGGGGTGACGCCTCCCTCAAAGGCCTCATTTCCACATCGAGTTCACCTCCCCATGGTCTGACCCCTGCGGGTGCAGTCCCCCTCCCTGGCTGCCATCAAGACCCCCACCCTCTCTCCCCACCTCCCAGGCCTCATCTCCCCACCATGCCATGAGAACACCCACACTTAACTGATTCTGGACCCCAGGTCTTAGAATTTGGGAACTGCTTGCAGTCCCAGTCCTGCTCACTGCTGCTACTGAGCTGCTGATTGGCCAGCAGCCCCTCTCAGATGGGACTTCTGTGGTAGTGAGGAGCGGAACTCCCATCTCCAGCTAATTAACACTGCTTGAGCGTGGGGTAGCCAGTATTGACAGTGATGCATTCCCACCATTCAAAAAATCCTGCCCTGGATTTATACAGTCTGGGGCTTTTAGTGCAATAAAATGTCCCACAGAAATTCACAGAGGGTAAAAGAAACAGTGGTCCTGAATTTGCATGGGGATACATTGTACACTCGTTCTCCAGGAGGTCCAATAATCTTCTGCCAAGGTTATAACAGATGGATCAGGAGAAACCCTGCAGAAATTCAGGACCAATATGTAGGCTCAATAATGGCCAGAAAAGAAAGGAAGAAAAGCTGCTAATGTTGGAAATCTGCAATAAAATGGAAATTGCTGAATGTGCATTGCAGGCATCCATTATGAACAAAGGCAAGTTAATATGGGTGTACATTTTTCAGTAGAACCAATCTGATGAAAGGCTGAAGCTCAGGGTGTGGAGCTTATTGATGTGCATCAGACATGGTTCAGTGGTAACAATCTTATCTCTGATTCAGAAGGTTGTGGGATCAAGCCAGCTCAACATCTCGGTTACACTCTAGCACAGTAATGAGTGACAGCTGTACTGTTCTGACCTTGTAATGTGACAATCAACCTCCCTTACCCAGAAAGTAAATAATTATAAGTGTGGAGTCTCATTTCATCAGGTTGTGAATTGTTTTAGGAGATTTTTAAAATATCGATTTTTTTAAAAGATTTTTTTTCCCCTTTCTGTCTCTGTTTCTTCACTCTCTTAATCCAATCTTTCCCCCTCTTTATTTGTCTTTTGCCTCTGATTTGACATAAATTCACAAATTGAGTATTGCTGAAAAAAAGAGACATGCTATCAATGTTTTTCACTTGCACTCGTCAGCATGGCTCACAAAAAATTACCAAAAGTAACAGGGGAACAATAGTTTATACTGCATGAGAAGAGAGTGTTGATTGGTTGGCAAATGAACTCTGATTGGTGATGGAGTTGCCATGACTATGCAACATGGAACAGTTAACTGCCTAGCTTTGTTCAAATTCAAACCGGCAGGTTGACTTTGGTTGGCAAGGCACTGTCCTGGGGAATAAACCAAGCTGTTATCTAAGCTTTTGTTTAGTTGAAAATTCTAATCCGTTCTAATTCATCCTCTTTCTCAATCTCTAATTAGGTCATAGATCTTTAATCTCATTGGTTAAGGCAATACATAGTTTGTCCCATTCACCAAGGTCCCAGATGCCTTGTTGCCCTCACTGCACCATTATCAGCTCACAATTCCAGCTACTTCATGGACAAAAACTTTTAAAATTTAAACAGGCGTGTAAAAGTCTAACTAATGGGTGTACCACAAGGTGCCCTGCTCCACTGGAAACCTGACTGTTATTTTTAAATATACACATAAATATAGGTTTACACTATCGAATTTTCACCTGCTATTCCCAGCATTAGAAGTCTCCTGCCATTGGAATATGATACCCTCTTGCCTCAGACTAGAGGGTTCCAGTTGCAATCCATAAGAAGTGCAGCTCTTTGATTCTTATTGATAAGCTGAAATCCAATTAGAACTAAGAGACCATATAAAGGATGAACATTTATTGCCCTAAATTCTTATGAAAGCTAGGGAAATTCCTTATGGTGTAAACAATTTTGTTGTTGTAGAAACACAGGCATCTATTAAAATATATCACCCAGCAATGGGGTGACTTTTTGATGGGAAATGGACACAAAATACTTGGCTTTCACCTATAACAGCTCAAGTTTTGGAAAAATGGGACAACAATCAAAATCTGTCTGACATCAATCCAAACAAAATTCTCAGAAATAATACTCCAAGCATAAATGTGTTATTTGTTACAAGATAGAAGGTTTCATTCATACTGTTAGGGATAATTCTTTACCTTCACAAATTAGGACAAGGTAGCTGACTCCCTTTCAAGCACAGACAATAGGCACAATCTGACCACATCTGTAATTTGAAACTTGAACAAAACATTTTTCTGAATTAACCTCTGAATAACCGTTGAAAATAAAATATTACAGACTTACCAGCTTCAACATACATGTATTTTAGGTAAATTCATGTAGTCTTTAGAGCCTCAATCATAGATCCAACTGCTTCTTTGCCTATCTTGTGATCAAGCACTCTCCCAACCTTGGTACCAATTTTAAATGCATCCACTAGGCGTAACTAGGGTGGTAGAGGGCTGAAAATGGTATTGGGCTACTTTATCCTGGCAGACTAACTGCTGCCATCTTGAATGGGGTTCTGAGTGGCTGGAGCATCCATGTGTTTCTGACAGGACACCCTCTGTAATGTGCAAATTGGCACCCTATGCAGTATTTAGGACCTCAACAGCAGTTTTGTAGTAGACATGGTATGAAATGGTCTCATTATTGCTTACAACGGTCACAATGGGTAGGCCTGCTGACCATCCATTTTACGCCAAACCTTAAAATTAACCTCTTTGAGTCAGATTGCAACTTCTAGAGATGAACCCACATTACCTATATTAAAGAATATGGTAAACAAGAGTACCATGTTTAAAAATGAACAATGTATCCTTGCATTGCTGGGCTACGCCTTAGTTAACATATGGGATTCCTACATTGCATTCCTGATCTCTTCAACAGATTGGGGATGGGGGTATTTGGGGGGTGGGGGGGGGGGGGGGGGGGGGGAGGGGGGGGTCGGTGAAGTGGTGGGCAATTCTCATACATTTCAGGCTAACTACAAAACCAGGGGCACTACAAAATACATTTACATAAAGACAAATCGAGGCAGTTTTTAAACATTCAACACATTAAACTGTTGCCAAAACCAAAATAAAATTTTGGTGCATCAATAACATTTCTCCTGAACCTCTGCTGAAGTTACAACAAAAGAGTGGGGCAAGTCCCAAGAAAATTCAGTCCCATTCAAATTCATAGAATCCTTTCCAGAAAAATGTAAATGAGTGTTTGAAGATCTTTTACTTGGTGGTAGCCTTTATGCCATGGAATTGCTCACATGGAAGAAACAACATCATGAACTGGTGAGGCTAAATGAGCTGTTTCTATGTTGTAACATATATGTGATTCATTTCCTATGCCCTGGAAAGAAGTGATTTTACTGCATAAACTAAACATTCTAAGGATGCCACCTATATATACCCTCACACTTTCTGAAGTGGATGCCAGCTTCCTTCAAGGCCATTGCCATTCCTGCTCAACAGGGCAGTAATTATGACAATGTTGGTGTCAGTCATGGCTCAGCAGTAACACTCTTGCCACTGAGTCACCAATTCAAGTTCCACTACAGAGGCTAACACTCCAGCGGATGTGCACCTCCACCTTCGGATGAGAATCTGCCATCTCAGGTAGACGCGAAAGATTCTACAGCACTAACTGAAAAAAAAGTAGAAGAGATCTCCTTGCGTCCTGGCTAATATTTATCTCTCAATCCACATCACTAAAACAAATTATCTGGCCATTATTATTGTAATATGGGTACTTTAGATGTCGCAATGATGAGACCTTGAGACTCGTATATTTGTACATGAACTCTTTATTGTTAACTTTCAACTATTTACAGGTCCCAGATTACTATCATGCATGGTGGTGTTACCCCCCCATGCAGGCTGGTTCCAGAGAGTTCTCTCTAGACTGTTCTCAGCCTAATACTATGTGACTCTATGCATCATACCATGGGCAGTTCTATTCTCCAGTCCCACATTAACCCTTGCTCTGCCGAGCACCTTCATGTTACAATGGCTTGCAGGCACATACAAGAGTTATCACATTATTGTTTGTGGGAGCTTTCTATGTACAAATTGGCTGTCTTGTTTCCTACATTAAAATGGTGACTGCACTTCAAAAGTACTTCATGGCCTGATAAGCACTTTGGGATGTCCTGAGGACATGAAAGGTGCTACATAAATGTAAGTGTTTTTTTTTCTTTGATAGTTATTTCCATTATCTGAGTAGATGAATAATGTGGATGCCAGTTTCACTGCTCTTTGGACCAAAGTGTGTTAGGTGAGACAGGAAACAAATATTGAAATTTGAATCTTCAGTAATCTTGACACAATAATTCACTTGCATGGAGCCCCTATCAGGAATGTGACATTTGTCAATTTACATGCCTAAAATTTTACATCCATTAAAATGAATAGATTAAAATCAACAGGAGGATTGTTTCCCAGAAAACCTTTTGGAGTTATTATCTACTGTCATGTTTCCTCAGACTCAGCTCCATTATTGTCTCAGTGTTAAACATCCAACATTATCATTTCACCGAACCAGGGTAATTTCTTGACAACTCTGAAATGAGTGGCCTCATCTCTTCCTCCAAACAGGTGGCAACCATTCTTCAGACATCTCTGTTCACTGCCTCACCCTCTTGTCCCTATACAAAGAAGACCCTTTCAACCTGAAGTCTGGCCCAGCTAGAAGTTAATGTGAAATGATATGGTTCTGAAGAAGGGTCATACAACTCGAAACCTGTTTCTCTCTCCACAGATGCTGTCAGACCTGCTGAGTTTTTCCAGCATTTTCTGTTTTTAGTTTTGGAAATTCTGGAGCACCCATTTCCATTGTAGTGAGTTGGGAATAGAGGTTGGTGCGAGTGGTACAATATGGCGGGCTGCCTATTGGGTTGAGAAGAACTGCATCACCCAGTTGGGCCCCACAATGAAAATTTTTTAAAAACACTCGCCTTTTGGATTTTCTCTGTCGTGATCTTTTCCATCAGTTTAAAACTACAGTCAACTGCCATGATGACATCATCGGAACTCAAAGCGCGTGTACAAAGATGGAGTCGGCTGACTGCAGGCGTCCCTGCTTCAGGCCCAAATCCCCGCATCTGCCGACCAGATAAGTAACCCGAGCGATTTTAACTGTCCACCAGCCACAGAATATGGATGGTTAAAAACGATTCCATTAAATTGTTTATTATTATGTGAATTATTATCAATGAGGGAAACATGGTACAAACTAACTCAACATTTTAAATATGCTCTTATTCCAGTGATACTCTGTTTTTAAGACACGTGGACGTTTAAAATAACTCATGCGTCGCTTGAAAAATGACCAAAACACCCTTTGAGGGCCATACAGCTGTCATGGTTCAGGGTGTTTTGACCGTTTATCAAGAGAGACATAGGAAAAAAAGATAAAAGGAAAATACTGCAGATGCTGGAAATCTGAAACAAAAATAAAAATAACTGGAAAAACTCAGTAGATCTGATAGCATCTGCAGAGGGGAATGCAGTTAACGTTTCAAGTCCGTATGACTCTTCATCAGAACTGAGGAAATATAGAAATATTTCACCTCATTTCTATATTCCCTCAGTTCTGATGAAGAGTCATACGGACTCAAAACGTTAATTGGGAAAAAAGAGTTACTTTAAATATCCATGAGTCAAACAGGAATGAATACCTGTGTGAACACCTATCATTTGTTGTTGCATAGAAGTGAGAGTGAATAATACAATCATTTTGAGTGAGACAAGTGCTCTTAACTAGGTTCAGGTGCAAGGAAGGAACTGTCCAAGAAGCAAAAGAATGTACCATTCAGAAACCTGTCATAAAGCATAATATTAACACATTTGCCAATTGCCTTCCATATCCAAGATACATAATAGGCACCAGGAGACTCTCTCATCTTGCAACTTGTGTAGTTGTGATAGAGGTGCTGCCAGGCCAAATTATGCCCACAGGTTTTGCTTGCCATTCCAACACTCCACCCTGCTCTCATGCCCACATGCTTCCCGTTTTGTGGGAACACCTTCAGTCTGTCCGCAAGCGTGACCCAGACCTTCCTGTCACTTGCCATTTCAACACACCACCCTGCTCTCATGCCCACATGTCCGTCCTTGGCCTGCTGCAATGTTCCAGTGAAGCCCAACGCAAACTGGAGGAACAACACCTCATCTTCCGACTAGGCACCTTACAGCCTTCCAGACTTAACATTGAGATCAACAACTTCAGACCATGAACTCTCTCCTCTACCCTTTTTTAATCCCTTTTTTCAAAATTCATTTTTATTTTTATCCATCTTTATTTATTTTGCTTTTATTCATTTATTCATTGTCTTATCCCCATTTTTATCCCATTTTCTATCAGGGCCATCTGTTACTTGTTCCATGTTGTTCTTTCACAGGGTGTTTACCCTTGTTCTGCTTTCTTACCTTTACGCTGCCATCAGCACCTTTTTTAGCCCTTACCACTACCATTAACATTCCCTTTGTCCTTTTGTTCATGACATCTTTGCCAATCTCTCCTTTGCCCCCACCTATCACTGGCCTTCTGTCCAACTTTACCTGCTCCACCCCCCTTAAATAGTATAAATTTCATCACATTCCTACTCCTGTCTAGCTCTGAAGAAGGGTCATATGGACTCAAAATGTTAACTCTGTTTTTCTCTCCACAGATGCTGTTAGACCTGCTGAGTTTTTTCAGCATTTTCTGTTTTTGTCTCAGATTTCCAGCATCCGCAGTATTTTGCTTTCATGGAAGCTCTGTAAGTTGTGTAAGATCTGAGAACCTGTGTGAGATGGAAACTTGTAGGGGATCTCATAACCATATCATTTATGATCATTATGGGACCACAGGATTATTGTCCTCCACTTGGGGCTTCTGGGTGATCCAATGTAATGAAGGGAAATAGTGGAAAAACATAAAAAGAGCACCCTGCCGAAAGATAATTGTGTCAAACTAAAGGTATGAACATGATGCAGATGTTTGGCGTCACTGCACAGGTTTTTGTTCAAAGGATTTGTTATCTGTGAGAAATGGACAATTTTTAGAAATTCATTCTCAGCATGTGGATGTGGCTGACAAGGTTGGAATTTATTGCCAATGCATACTTGCCCTGAGGAGGTGGTGATGGCCTGCCTTCTTGAACAACCAAGCAGCCAGCTAGGCCACTTCAGAGTTTAAAGTCAACCATGTTGATGTGAGATAGGAGTCACGTGCATCAGCAGGTTTCTTTTCCTAAAGGTGATCGGTGTGCCATTTGGATTTTTACACCAACTTGACAACTCCAAGGCCATTTTTGACTAATACCAAATCAGATTTGTTTTTCAACTGAACTGAGTTCTCAAACTGCCACAGTTCTGAACTCATATTTCCTGGTTTATTAACTGAGGCCTACAAGATTGCTAACCTAGTACAATAACCACCATAACCCAGATTTTGTCAGGAGATAGCATCATCTACTGGGGATACAGCCTATGCGCAGTTATGTAGGCTATGTGAGCAGAAATATGTAGAACTCACGGTAATCTTTGGTTTCCAACATTGTCTGCTGTTTTATTTTAGCAGTCCGGACCTGATCATTTACGATATTACGTTTGGATTTTCATCAAAGACATTGCATGTGTTGTTAAAAGGAGCACAATGTTGAATCGTTCAGAAATAGTATTTTGTTTTGTTTAAAAAAGCACAAATGTTTTACATTATTTATTTTTTTTCTTAAACAATACTCTGCCAAAACACAAATTACTGATGGCAGCCTAACATGACAGAATATTTCAGTACATATTGCACAATTATGGAAATTTAAAACAAATCATTTAAAATTAGTCTGATAGGAGCAGAATTACTGTCGCCATCTAATGTGCAACTGGTTGTGTTATTATTGGCTGGCGACGCGTGTTTTATGTTACAATTGTGAAACCGCTTTCAAATCTAATCCTTTAAGCCCGCAGTGAATGATTAATTGTTATTTTACAATTTTGCCAATCACAAACAAGAAAGGAAGCTGTCGTTCTAACTTTTTGACACATACACATTAGATGTAAGAAATGGAAAAATGACTTTTGCTACATTTTCATGGACAATTGTTGCAAAGCAGAATGAAAGGAATTTGGAGAACCAAAGGAACTGTTTAAAATCAAATCAGAAAATGCTGAAAAAACGCACCACGTCTAGCACCATGTGTAGAGAAACAGAACTATGAGCCCGGATTTTCATGTAGGTTTGGGAAAGCGCCGACTTGCATGCTTCTACAATGTAGTTTACAAGCTGTGATGGAGTACAGAAGTGTCGATGCAGAGGCGGGCTGCATCCTTATGTCCTCTTCACAACTTGCTTTCCTATCTATCTTTCTGTCATCAGCAAATTTAGCAACCATTCCTTCGGTCCCTTCATCCA
Source organism: Cetorhinus maximus (assembly GCF_964194155.1). Classification (NCBI taxonomy): domain Eukaryota; kingdom Metazoa; phylum Chordata; class Chondrichthyes; order Lamniformes; family Cetorhinidae; genus Cetorhinus; species Cetorhinus maximus. Next base: position 171,238,075 of record NC_135881.1, on the reverse strand, counting down.
AGTCATTTTTATAAATTGTGAGAAGTTGTGGCCCCAGCACTGACCCTGTGGCACACCACTCCCTACATCCTGCCAACTATAGAAAGACCAACATATTCATACTCTCCGGCTAGCTGACAGGAAACAATCTTCTATCCATGCCAATATCTTACCCCTTATACCATGAGCTTTTATTTTCCGCAATAGCCTTTGATGTGGCACCTTATCAAATGCTTTTTGGAAATCTAAGCACAGTACATCTAATGGTCCCCCTTTATCCACAGCACAGACTCCCTCAAAGTACTCAAATAAGTTGACAATAAAGAGACATTTTTTTTGTCGAAGCCTTATCAGCAAACTCGTAAATAGGGCCCAAGCTATTTGCTCACTATACAAGCTTGATACTGAAATAGGGCGCAACAGAGACATCCTGCAGATAATGGCTACCCTGATCAGATCATTTTGTGCTGTATATCATGCAAACTCATAAACAGGCCCAAGGCCATCACTTTCGGCCCTCAAAAGTGCCCAGTCTACTACAGATTACCTGGAAGGGCAAAGTATCTTAGTAATTTGAGCAACAGGTGAAGCTAGCTGTTTCACGCTGCTACTATGCAGTAGCAACATGAGTGGTATTCGCCACTAACAGGATGCTGCCATCAAGCCAAAAAGACATTCTGCCTATCCACAAATGAGTAACGTGGTTTACGAATTTCAGTGGAAGTGTGATGTTAGGTATGTAGGTTGTACGTCCCAAAGACTGGCAGAGCATATGAAACAGCATGTCCTTTCCGCTGTTTGTGATGGACAAGGCATGGACCGTAGCCAACCAGCCCGTGCTTGCAAAACTCAAAACACAGTGTCCAACATTAGATGTGATTCCGTGATAGGGCAACATTTGTTAAACAATCCTCCATGTGCTAAGAATTATGCTGACAACCAATTTAAGATTGTCAGTTGGGCTCACAGGTATGGCAAGTTTGTGTGTACTGGAAGCTACATATATTAATGTACAGGCCCTATTATTTGCAGACAGAACATGTGGACACATTGTGCCTGTTTCAGCTAAATAAAACAAATTACAGCTATTTGCTGGTTTATTCCCCAGGGCAATGTCTTGACCAATCAGAGTCAAGTTGAAATTTCAAAACATGCTCAGCAGTTAACTGTCAGTCACAACCAACTGGTGTATTATCCATGGCAATGGCTATATCAATCAGAGTCTACTTGCCAACCAATCAGCCCTCTCCTCATACGGTATTAATATGTTGTTTATCCTGACATTAGTATTTTCTTGTGAGCTTTCCTGATGAGTGCAGGAGGAAAAACTTTGACAAAAAATGTCTCTTTTTTTTCAGCAATACTTAAGTTTTGTACTACCAAATGACAAATTGGTTAAACATGCTTTCCCTTTCACAAAACCATGTTGACTCTGCCTGACTGCCTTGAATTTTTCTAAGTGCCTTGCCATAACATCTTTAATAATAGCTTCTAACATCTTCCCTATGACAGATGTTAAGTTAACTGGCCTGTAGCTTTCTGCTTTCTGTCTTGCTCCCTTTTTGAATAAAGGAATTACATTTGCTATTTTCAAATCTCATGGAACCTTCTCCAAATATAGGGAATTTTGGAAAATTAAAAGCAATGCATCAACTATCTCACTGGTCACTTGTTTTAAGACCCTAGGATGAAGCCCATCAGGACCCCAGGAGCCCCAGCAATTTGCTAAGTACTACTTCCCTGGTGATTGTAATTTTCCTGAGTTCCTCCCTCCTTTCCATTTCCTGATTTACAGCTATTTCTGGGATGTTACTTGTATCCTCTATAGTGAAGACCAATAAAAAATACCTGTTCAATTCACCTGCCATCTTATTTTTCATTATTTCATTATTAGTTACACAGTCTCACTTTCCATAGGACCAATGCTCACTTTGTTAACTCTTTTCTTATTTAAATACCTATAGAAACTCTTACCACCCATCTTTATATTTGTAGCTAGTTTTTACTCATACTCTAATTTTTCCCACCTTATTACTCCTTTAGTCATTCTTCGCTGTTCTTTACATTCTGTCCAATCTTCTGACCTGCCAGCCATCTTTGCGCAATTATATGCTTTTTCTTTAAGTTTGATACTGTTTTTAACTTTTTTACTTAACCATGGATGGTAGGTCCTCTCCTTGGAATTTTTCTTTCTCATTGGAATGTATCTATTCAGCATATTCTGAAATATTCCCTTAAATGTCTGCCACTGCATTTCTATTGACCTATCCCTTAACCTAATTTGCCAGTTCACTTTAACTAGCTTTGCTTTCATGCCCTCATAATTGCTCTTACTTAAGTTTAAAATACTAGTCTTGGACCCACTCTGCTCTCCCTCAGACTGAATGTAACATTCAATCATTTTATGATCACTGCAGCCTAGGGGTGCCTTCACTATGAGGTTATCAATTAATCCTATCTCATTGCACAATACAAGGCCTAGTATAGCCTGCTTTCTGGTTAGCTCCAGAATGTGCTGTTCTAAGAAACTATCCTGAAAATATTCTATGAAATCCTTATCTAGGCTACCTTTGCCCATCGGATTTTCCCAATCTATATGTATATTAAAATCTCCCATGATTATTGTCATACCTTTCTGAAACACTCCCATTATCTCTTTTATACTCTATCCTGCTGTGTTATTACAATTAGGGGGCCTGTGCACCACTTCCTCAAGTAAATTCTTGCCTTTATCATTTCTCATCTCAACCCAAACTGCTTCTGCATCCTGATTTCCTGAATTTAGGTCATCCCTCTCTAATGTACTAATACCATCATTAATTAACAGAACCACCCCTCCACTTTTTCCTAGCTTCCTGTCCTTCCTAGGTGTCATGTGCCCTTCAACATTTAAGTCCCAATCTATGTCATCCCGTAGCAATGTCTCTGTAATAGCTATCAGATCGCACTTATTTCTATTTGTGCTATCAGTTCATCTGTTTTGTTTCAAATGCTATGTGCATTCAGATACAGAGCCTTTAGTTTTGCCATTTTATTATTTTTGTAATGTCTAGCTTTATCTGCTGATTTACTGTTAGATTTGTACTCTCTCTCCCTTCCTGTCACAGTCTGTTTATCATTTCCCATATTAGTACCTTTCTCTCTTGCTTTGTCTCTACTCTTTGGTTCACCACATTTTCCCAAATTTGATCACCTGCCCCCACTATTTCATTTTAAACCCTCTCTACTTCCTAGTTATGCGGCTCACTAGAACACCAGCCCAGCATGGCTCGGGTATAGACCATCCAATGATACAGATCCCACTTTCCCAAATACTGGCGTCAGTGCCCCATGATCCGGAACCCATTTCTCCCACACCTGTCCTTGAGCTGGGCATTCATTTCTCTAATCCTATTTGCCCTGTGCCAATTTGCTCGTGGTTCAGGTAATAATCCAGACATTACCTTTGAGATTCTGCTTCTTAATTTGGTGCCTAGTTCCTCATCCTGACTATGCAAAACCTCCTTCCTTGTCCTGCCTGTTTTGTTGGTACCTACATGGACCACGACAACTGGATCATCTCCCTCCCACTGTAAGTTCCTCTGCAGCCCTGAGCAAATGTCCCAAACCCTGGAACCAGGCAGACAACACAGCCTTCTAGATTCTTGCTCTTTGCTGCAGAGAACAGTGTCAATCCCCCTCACTATACTGTCCCCTAGTACAACTACATTCCTTTTTTGCTCCCCTCATTTGAATGACTTCCTGTGCCACAGTGACATGTTCAGTCAGCTCATCCATGCCACAGCCCCTACTCTTATCCAAACAATCTGAAAGAACCTCAACCTTGTTGGACAATTGTAGCGGCTAACACTCTTCCCTCCTGGTCCCCTTACCTGCCTCAGCTGCAGTCACGCCCTTCTGTCCCTGACCACCACCGACCAAATCAGAAGATGCCATCCTAAAGGATGTGGCTGCCTCCTGGTCCAAAGTGTCTAGCTAACTCCCCCCTGTGCCCCCACCTCCTCCCCACCCCCGATGTGTCACGGTGTTTGCATGTTGGCCTCCAACTCAGTGACTTTGTGGATCTTTGGATTCTCTACCACAGAGGGCTGTGGAAGCTCAGCTATTGAGTACGTTTAAAGTAGAGGTTGACAGATTTCTAAATACCAATGACATAAAGGGATACAGGAATAATGTGGGAAAAAGGCACTGAAGTGGATGATTAGCCATTATCATTGAATGATGGAGCAGGCTCAGTGGACTGAATGGCCTACTCCTCCTATGTTCCTATGTCTTATACATTAGCTGCAGCATGCAGAAGTAACCCCTCACTTGGACCCCTATGTGGATGAAGCAAGTTACTCATCTTGCAGCAGGGCATTGAGCCTTTTCCAGCATTGTATCCAAGATCTCCAGTGCTTTCCTGCTGTGCACACCACAGCATAAATTTCAAGCCAGGCCTGCTTTTTGCCAGCTGGAGGATTGCATTGGCCACCAGGGTATAGCACTGCTCACCCCTCTGCACCTTGTTAACTAATATTTGGAGGTCCTGATCTGTGAACCTTGGGGCAGCTGCACCCATTCCTTCCCCAGCTTCTCCTCTGTGTGATATTCTATCAAGACAACAGTAAGGCAGAAAGGGTCATAAGCCCTTCACTCATGAATATTCTCATTTACTTTTGTGTGCTTACATTCACTAACTATTTTCTGCATATTATCAATGGTTGCTGTTAAGGTGTGATGGAGGAAATAGCTCTGCGCAAATGCTTGGTGCAATGGATGTAGCAGCTGTCACTTCAAGGTAGCATGCTGTGCTTCGCGACCACTGACAGCCCTACAGGCTTACTCCCTCTTAGGCACGTTGTTATGCCCCAACAGTGTGCAGATGTGAGGTACCTGGTCAAGGGTCAACTACGTGGGCACATCCTGATAGATGGGTGGCAAGAGGGCATGTGTATGCGCTAATGACCATGACACTGTTCACCATTCATCTACTGAGGCATAACAGTTAACTACATTACTGCAGAACATCTTTACCAGGTAGTGATGCTAAGATGATGCTATCTCCATGGCTGTGCCCTCTGAAATCACTCCAGGCTTTACGTGCTTCAGTACAGTACACTATGAATAGGCAGCAACAATGACAATTTTCCCCTAGGGAAAGCCTATGATGGGCCATCAGTTCCAGGGTCAAAGTTTCTGGAGTTCTCATTCGCCTGTGACATCCCCTCCTATTCTCTGACGCTTCATCATGGACTTCCTACCTCACAAATGAGCCTTTCAGAAGGCCTGCTTTGCATATCCGCTTGAGTTGCCCAATCCACGTTGTGTCCACCTCTGACCTCACACTACCTCCGGGGTCGCCCACCCTGACTCCTATTATAGCCCACCCCCACGGACCGAAAATTTTAGGCCACTTTTATGGACATTGGGTTCGCGGAGTCTGGAATTCTCCTGTCTGTGTACCTGATGCAAAAGCAAAGGCTCAGATCAAAGTTCAGCATTTCATGATCCAATTCGCATCTCCATTGGGAGACAAAAATCCAGCCCAATGTTTTATGTTAATGACTCTTCATCAGAACTCATCAGAACTGTTTGCTTTGCTCTGGGTTTTTTTTTATAGCCTTCACCCATTCTGGGTCTCTGCATGTCATGTTCTTGGTATAAAGCTACTATTGTGTTTTTTCTCTGTCCCTCTCTTGAAGCATCACAAATTTAACAATGCAGGGATGCATATCAGCCGGTACTTATGACAATTTATGATTCACAGTACAAACAAACACGTGGCTAGAAAATCAAGTTATTGTCAATACCCCTTTAAGAAATAAGGGTCAGCAGTGGTCTCACTATTAGCTGGTGGCCAATTTCTGCATTAACTGAGCTGAGTGTTGTCCGGACACCATTATTTTTTCTGCAAACCCTGCCTTTTACTGCATATACCTAAGGACCAATTAAATTAATGCATGCTACAGGTGGGGTTTGCCTCGCCTTTGAAAATTATCCTCTAATGTCTTTACTTCTGCACATTTTTAAATACAAGCAAATTGGACTGGTTGTTTTAGTTTGCACAAATTTGGTTCAGTACCAATCAACAGACTGAAGACGTAGCTAGAATTCTAAAAAAAATCCAATAAACAATTAACCACAATCAGAGTTAATTGTTAGGCCTGGCCGACACTATCTCCTTAAGGGCAGAAATAAAGATAACGATGCTGATTTCAAATTGTAAGAGACATGGTCCACTTATAGAAACTGTTGCCTGGCCACTTGGATGGGAAAATTATCCTTTAGAAAGCCACAGTTGTAATAGTTTGCTTTTGCCAAGCATCATTGACTTGACTTGAGATCATCAGGATGATAAATACTTTAATGGTGTGTTGTTTCATGCTGGTCTCAAAATCTAGGTTCTCAATATCCTTCTTATTTCTACACTGTTTTCATACACATTTGCTTGTAGGTGGGAGTTAGCCCTTTTTTGTGAGACATTCCTTATTCTTTGATCACAGTTCAGTGTCCATATATGTAACTTTCTCCTAGCCTGCACCTTTGTTCCTCTTGTTGTGGCCTCATCAGTTTACTGATCCTGTTAGTTTTGATGAGGCACTTGTGGCTCCATCTCTCTAGGTTTTGATTCAGACTCCATCAAAGGACAACCTTTTGCAGCCCAAAGTTCCTCAACAACAAGGGTGGGGAGTACAAAGCTAAATAACTACAAATGCTGCTGACACTTATTTCTGAAAGGGGTATTGCCAATAAGTTGATTTTCTAGCCATGTGTTTGTTTGTACTGGCCTCCGTGTTTCTGTGCCTGACCCTGATTCCTCAGTCTTTTCCCCTTCACTCTTGAAAGAAAGTGCCCATGCATAAATTACATTGAATTATATTAGAATATACGACACAGAAACAGGCCTTTCAGCCCAATTAGTCTGTGCTGGTGTTTATACTCCTTGCAAGTGTCCATCCATCTACCTCTTCTCAATTTTTGAAGTGGGGACAGCATCAAGTTGACCAGTGATTTACATTGGCTGCCAACACTGTTTGGGTTCACACATAGAATCATAGGATGGTTACAGTTTAGAAGGAGGCCACTCAGCCTGTTGTTTGAGCAACTCTCTACAAGAGTAAATTAGTTATTCCCATTCCTCTGACCTTTCCCCATAGCCCTGCAATTTGTTTTTCTTCAGGTGCTTATCCAATTGCCTTTTGAAAGCCTCCACCATACTCTCAGGCAGCCTATTCCAGATCTAACTACTAAGTTTTTCCTCATGTCACCGTTGCTTCTGTTGCCAATCAGTTTAAACTGGAGTCCTCTGATTCTTGACCCTTCCACCAATGGGAACCAATAGATTTTCCCTGTCTACTCTGCTTAAATTACTCGTAATTTTGAATGCCTCCATCAAATCCCCTCTCAATCTTCTCTGCCTCCAGGAGAACAACTCCAGCTTCTGAAATCTGTGTTCATAATGGAAGTCTCTCATCCCTGGTAAACCTTTTCTGCACCTTCTAAAGCCTTCAAATCCTTCCTGAAGTGTGATGCCCAGAATTAAACACAATCCTCCAGTTGAAGCCAAACTAATGTTTAACAAAGGTTCACCATATAGTCCTTGCTTTTGTACTCTTTAGGCTGGATTTTTGTCTCTTGATGGAGGTGGGATTGGGGTTGATGTTTTGGACAGCAAAAACTAATGTCATCACCTTTCCTGGCCTAACACTATTTTTGTGTAGCCCTTATGAGGGTCGGAAAGACCTTGGGTCATGAGCCTGCACGCACTTGTTCTGGCATCAGTGTCACCATTATGAGCCATATAGGAAATTTGAATTTCCTTCTCCCCGCCTCCCACCCTCACTATTTTCCTATGCTGGTGTGGATTTTGGAAGCTGGAGAGTTGGTAACCACTAGGGGGAGCCTGCTAGGCAGCCAGGAACATCCTGACAGATAAGTGTTAAATGTTTTGACAACTTAAAATGTCACTGTTAGTTGCTGTGTTGTAACGTAGATGTGTTTTAACAGCAGTGATTCATCACAGGACTCTGCACTGAAAAGGTTAAGTTGACTATTACATTGACCAGCATTGTTTAAGCATTGAGATGCATTAGACTACTTTTTCCATTTGCTGTTACGCATTCAGAAGTGAAGAAATCACTGCTTGGGACCTCTGGTGTAATCATTTGAAATAATTTAGATGTCCAGAGTCCTTTTAAATTAAAAAAAAAATCTTCAGCAGCTTTCACTTAGAGAGTAAAGGAACAGTCATCCACTCCTGGACTGCTTTGATTGACAGGGCATCTGGTATAGCTTAGAAAAAAATGACGTCTGTTATTTTATCAGTTTCAATAGACTATATTGTTTAGATTTTCAAGGGTTTGTTTTGACAGCTGTACCCATTATGAATGCTTAGCTGTGTTTCAAAAGCTGTGACCCACTTATCTCAGCAGGGCCTGGTTTCACATTTTGATTGACAGTCTTAAGAGATTATTAAAGAAGAAGGGAAGACAAAAAATGTTCAGTGAATACATGTTTGTTTTTACAATAGATTGACCACTGGGATTTTTTTTTGAATGGCATTTATGAATGAGTGATTTTTTTTTTAAATGTGAAATTTGTTTGAATCTCTGCTCTATTAGATTGTTAGAAGTTTATCATTTGTAGTGTCCATTTCAAAGACACCTGAGGATTGCCCATAGTGGATACTGGGTAAATATTTATGGAGGATACATTGGGGACATGGAGTATGAGGGAAATGGAGGGGCATGGGAGTATGAGGGGCATGGACAATATGATGGGGGCATGGGGGAACATGGGGTGGGTGGGGGTAAGGGGGTTAGGGGTGATGCTATGGGGGCATAAGAACAATATTCAGAGCTGACCTGATGCCCCTAAGAGATGAGGCAGGCCTTCTAACCAGCCTGCCCCTGCACTTGCATTCCTCCTGCATTGCATTGTGGCTCACAAAGCCTAACCTCTTCCTACCCACGTCTCTCAGAGCCAAAAATACAGCAGTAATGAAGTTCAGAAGCAGACTCGCAAGTTGTAAAAGGGCCCAACTCACATTTTCCCGTTTCCACATGAAAATGCTGCCTTATCGCTCTATTAATAAAGCCCAGGATCCCATATAATTTTCAACCATTTCTCAACCTGCCCTGCCACCTTCAATGCTTTGTGCACTTATATCCCCAGGTTTCTCTATTCCTGCACACCCTTTAGAATTGTTCCCTTTGGTTTAAATTGCCTCTTCTAATTTTTCCTATCAAAATGTATCACTTCACACTTCTCTGCATTAAAGAAGAATGAAGAGTGATAATTTGGGCAAGGCCATGGGAAGCTGCCATCTCCTGTCTAATATAGCTCAGTGCAGGTTATGCCTTCGGAAGAGAAGGGAAGACAAATAATATTATGGGTTATAAAAAACAGAAAATGCTGGAAACACTCGGCATATCAGGCAGCATCTGTGGAGAGAGAAACAGAGTTAACATTTCAGGTTTGATAACCTTTCATCACATTATGGGTTGCTTCATCCAGAATACAGGGTTTATTAATAAAAATTAATTGTAGGCATTAGTAGATTGGTAGAAGGTACCTATGTCCCAGTCAGTGCATTGAACTTTGTGTTTTATCTGAATTGCACATTACCATCTCATGAAAAGCAAAGTCATTTCTAAAACAGATTTAAAGCAAGAAAGACTTAAATTTATATCTCCTTTCATGACCACAGAATGCTCGAAAGTGTTTTACAACTAAAAGTACTTTTGAGTATGGTCATTGTTGTAAAGCAGGAAATGGAGCAGCCAATTTGCACATAGCCAGGTTCCACAAATATTAATGAGATAAACAGCTAGATCATCTATTTTAGTGATGTTGATTAAGGGATACATTTTGGCCAGGACATTAGGCAGAATCTGCTGCTGCCCTTTGAAATTGTGTCATAGAATCTTTTACATCCACCCAAAACAGAGACAGGCTTTCAGGTTAATGTCTCATCCAACCAAAAGACAGAACGTTTGACCAGGAAGCACACCCTCAGTACTGGTTGACCAGCCTGGATTACATGCTCAAGACTTTAGAGTCAGACTTGCAGCCACAACCTTCTGACCCAGAGGTAAGTGTAGTATCAACTGAGCCACAGCATGCAGGCATTGTTTAATGTCATAATATAGGCTTTTTTTTTGTGGGATACAAGTGTTTTAAAAAAAAGGTCTACGTGGGTCCTTGTCAATATTTGTTTTCTCAACAAGGTCACTGAAAAATGCACCTTTAACCCACTTGGATAGCATCCCACATTCTAACTCTGAAATACAGTATTACAATTCAGGATATAAGGTAACATGGGGTACATGCTTAGGTTTTGCAAGGTGCAAAAAAAGTTCAATACTCAAAGCCTGTTATAGAATTAAGATCTACGATTCCCGCTGTAGGCCATCTTAAATGAGGATAATAAATTGCTCTCTCTGTTTTCCCTGAGAATGCATTCCATTACCTATTGATGTAAGTGCATTGTTTGACTGTAATGGTGTGGAAATTAAATGTTAGACAAGGACCAGATGTTCCAGTAGATGAATATAAATAATGACTGTGTAGCAACTGTGTCTCACAGGGATAAGATGCAGGATATAAGTTTTTGCACAAAAATTCTATGGGGGTCGTTGGCAGTTACAAACGCTGTGCATCAGCTCTGGGATCCCAAGGGAAGCAGACCTGCCATATCGTACATTAATCGGAGCATTCTGTGAGGTTGGAAACGATTTTCCTGGCTCAAAATTAGATGTTCCTGACTTTTTCTTTATCTATCACTGTGCATTTGTGAAGTCTTGTGCCTTATACTTCAATGATTTCGATTTCTATTAAAATAAAGGAACAAAGCAACGAAGCAATGTGATAGTATTTAAACTCTACATGCACAAGGATTAAAACAGAAAGGATAGTCACAGCCATGATCCCCCTCATTGAATTCTGGTAAAACAAGACAACTTCCATTTTAACTGTGTGAAGTATTGGTCCACGTTTTCTATTTGTCGCAGAGTGAAAGTTCTGCTTTCATCAGGTGTATAAAACAAAGAGCGCTGCATTGTATTAATCTCTACCTTTCCACTAATATAAACCATCACAGGAACATTTACATCAACTGAGGCTATAGGGCTACTAGCAAGCTAACCCTTCTCACTACTACATGGAAATATTTAGTTAAAAACAAGTAATAGTTCATTTTTAGCATTCTCAATACAAAACTTCAAGAGCAGAATCTTTTCTTTGCTCTTAAGGTATGCCAAGGCTGGTAAGACCATATTTATTACATATCCCTGGTTGTCCTGCAAAGGTGGCAGTTGGCCATCTCTTTGAAACAGTACAATCCTTGTGGTGATATTGATCCTACAATGGTTTCAGGTAGGAAGTCCCAGGATATTGCCCAGCACCAATAAAGGAACATGTCCCAAATCAGGGTGGTGTGATGGTGTTCCAATGACATTACCATTCTTATCCTTCTTGGTGGTCACAAGGAGAGAGGTGCTGTCGAAGTATATCAGGAATTTGGATTTATACTCCCAAAATTGTCTATTTATAATTTTAATGGATGGAGAATCACTGGGGGTGAGGAGTTGGCCACTCACTGAACTCCAGGGATATATTCCCAGTAGGCAAAGCCACAGATGAATATTTACCCCCTTCCCACCCCTCCTTTACATATTTTCCGTTTGCCACTGTTGGTTTTGACAAATTGCTCACAATCCACTAATTGTGGGTCAATTATAACTGAGGGAATCAAAGTTTATATCTTTTTTGGAGAGGATGAACAAGTTCCTGACAAAGTTGCAGGCATTCATGTTCTGAGAAACCAATATTGTAAACAGTGCAAATGAAAGGAGCTTAGTTTGACGTACCTTGAAAATTATCCTTTAACATTTTGCAAACAGTTCAGGAGCCAGAAGTTAACTGGTGCAAACGTCACCCGCTGACTTTCTCACCATCATAAGGACAGGATGTTTGTTGATGTTTAAAGTTCCATTCCATTTATTCTCAGATAATGAAGCAGACTGTGCCCCATGCAGCAAGCCTTGGACAGCATTCAAGCTTACGCCAAATAACATTTATGCAATGCAAGTACCAGCCAATGATCTCCAACAAGAATAAGTCTAAGCATCTCCAATTGACTTTCAAACACACTACCAGCAATGAATCATCCATCATCAACATCATGGATGTCAACTTTGAATAGAAATTAAACTGGGCCAGCTATATAAATAGTGTGACTTAAATGGCAGGTCTGAAGCTGAATGTTCCGTGGTGAGTGATTCACTTCCTGATTCTCCAAATCCTTTTCACCATCTACAAAGCACAAGTTAGAAGTATAATGAAATACACTCTACTTGTCTGGATGAGAGCAGCTCCAACAACACTCGAGAAGCTCAACACTATACAGTGTTGTGGTACACCTTTAAGTGGATGTGGTTATGTTTCCTATATACATCACTGGGACTGAAATGATGCAATTCATCATGTGATTCAGACGTCATCTCAGTTTTGTTCTGAGGAAGTTACTAACTCCGATATGTGTACAAGTTCTCCAATGTGTAATACTGCTACAAACTTCTCAAATCCTTAATAAATTAATCTATGTTAACCCCATATGCATAATTGGTGCCTTGATGTTTATCTACTAAGTAAGCACGAGGAGAAGAAAATGCAACATTCAGGAAAAGGCATGCTGTTTGATCAGCACTCTATCCATTACTATAAACATTCACTCCCTCCAATACCAGCACACTGTGGCTGCATGTATACAATCTAGCCTGGAGATGGTTACAGTCTAGGAAGAAATTAGGCCACTGGCAATGCATTTTGCCCTGCTCTGAAGCTGCAGTTGTAGCTGCAGCAACTGACAGATTTCAATGAAGATTTACTGAAGCACAGATTTTTGATATACTGTTCCTCGCTGAGATTCAAATAAAATAATTTCTCCCTGAACATCCTGGGTGGATTTGGACTCCTGTTGGGAGCCCATCTCCCCTCCTCCACCTCCCTCTTCCAGCAGTTCATCCTGCTCTGTTCCGCCTCTACTCATTCTCCCAATCATACTTTAGCACAAGATGAATGCATACCACTGCATCCATGTCTGAGAACAAATAGTTTGTGAAGAATCCTTGAAGTCAGCACTTGCCACACAATTCCCTATAGACTTTAGTAATTTTAAAGAACTCTAGAACCCACCAAACACTCCTACAATCATGGCAACAGCCAATAGAAATCAATCGGCAACTAAATTGTAGACTGTTCATGATCCCTTTAAATACCACTGGTGATGTTCCTTTATTCTGTTGAACATGTGTGTATTTAAGAGGTGGGTGTTAGCTCAAAACATTGAACACTAAAATGGCAGCACTGGCATCAAATCAGTGTTACACACTGACTGATGCTGTGATTTACCTACTCCTTTACACACTTCTGACCTTAACCCTATGCAATCTAATATCCTGACCAAAATGGCCACTGGTGCCACCAGCACCAAATATGTGTGCATATGCCATAAATAGCGTTTGGAGCCAAAACAGCACTCTTAGCTCTGAAAAACTGGGTGCTAAGGCTTCAGACTCTGCAATCAGATTCTTCCTTGCACTTTGCCAGCGTATTTTTGTTGCAGGCAAAGAAAACTTCAGAGCAATGCTTCAGAGACGTTCTCCTCACATTACATCATTTCTTTATTCAGCTCTACATTTTTTCTCAGACTGGTGAAGCCAGGAATGTCAGAGACTTTGGGCTTGATTTTGGCCATGGAGGATAGAAGCTTGAGTTGGGAAATTACCCAACCCAGCTGTCTCACTTCCTTGAAGATGGCCCCCAACAGCCATATATTCCATCCAGGTAGGAGGGGGCAGGATGGAGTCGGACCTGATGCCTCCAGAGATAGTTTAGAGTGTGCAAGTGCCAAGGCAGTCTGGTTGAAAGGCCAATCTCAATTCTCAGAGACTATTCCAGTTGCATGAAAGGTTGTTAAGCCTTCTGGCCCTCATGCCGTAACCCTGCCCCATAGCCCCAATGCCACCTCTATGACACTTAATACCCCTTACCACCTCCATGTTTCCTCATACCCCCCATACCACCATGGCACCACACCCCTTACGTGACCTCCAGAGCCACTTACCCACCATCCATTATGAGCAGACCTCAGGAGTCCTGTGGAGATGAAAAAATAATAAATTTATAACAATCTGAGAGCTCTCAATACACAGTTGATACTGGAGAAAAATTATTCATGAAACCCATTCGGAAAAATGAATTCCCTCAAGTGGTCAATCTGTTACAGAAACAAACAAACTTCTATTCATTAACCACATCAAAGACAGCTAATCCATTTAATAGCCTCTTAAAACTGTCAATAAAGCTGTGAACTCATCCCCCCTGCTGAGATATATGATTTTGAGGCTTTGGGACTTAGCCAAGCATTCATAATGGGAACAGCTGAAATAACAACCCTTGAGAAATATCAACTGTAAAGTCTATTAAAACTGCAGGAAGAGGTGGCTGATAGCTTTGGGGGGAAAAAACCCACACCAGATAGCCTGTCAATCAATGCATTTCAGCAGCGGGTGTCTGTTTTTTTTTACTCTGACAGCTGCAGCCTATTTTTTTTTTCATTTTTAAAGGTTGTGGGATTTAAATAAATTCAGATCATGACACTTAAATATATCTCATCCACCTTTCAAGACCATTTATGCCTCCTCCATAAAATCGTTGTTCCCACACTGTGAGTTAAGGCCAGCAAAAGTAGAATCTGTTTGAACTCAGCACTAATTTAAAATGACCCTGCTACGTTCAGGTTTCCTGCTCATGTGATTCATGCCTTGCCCCCTTTTCACTGCTGGCAAAAATGGGATTTGTTGGAAATGGGGGTAGGACTTCTGCAGCCAGGCCTCACCTGCCATTTTTAAAGGCGTCCAGCATCAGCCTGATTCCATGAAAATCCAGTTCGTTTTGGGGTACATTTCTGCTTGTTAAGGCCAGAGAGGTGCAGGTACTGGGAGTCTACAAGCAATGGCTCAAAGCCATTGATTCTGATCTTTCCCATTTTACTGCCAAGTTTTGCAGCAAGCCTTTTTAGACTAATTTGAAATGGTCTCAGCAACTAAACAACTCACTGGAGGAGGAGGCTCCACAAATATCCCCATCCTCAATGATGGAGGAGCCCAGCACGAAAGTGCAAAAGATAAGGCTGAAGCATTTGCTACAATCTTCAGCCAGAAGTACCAAGTGGATGATTCATCTCAGCCTCCTCTGGAGGTCCCCAGCATCACAGATGTCAGTCTTCAGCCAATTGGATTCACTCCACATGATATCAAGAAATGTCTGAAGGCATTGGATACTGCAAAGGCTATGGGCCCTGACAACATTCCGACAATAGCACTGAAGACTTGTGCTCCAGAACTTGCCACGCCCCGAGCCAAGCTGTTCCAGTACAGCTACAACACTGTCATCTACCCGGCTATGTGGAAAATTGCCCAGGTATGTCCTGTACACAAAAAGCAAGACAAATCCAACCCGACCAATTACCGCCCCATCAGTCTACTCTCCATCATCAGTAAAATAATGGAAGGGGTCATCAACAGTGCTATCAAGCAGCACTTGCTTAGCAATAACCTGTTCACTGATACCCAGTTTGGGTTCCACCGGGGCCACTCAGCTCCTGACCTCATTACAGCCTTGGTTCAAACATGGACAATAGAGATGAACTCCCGGAGTGAGGTGAGGGTGACTGCCCTTGACATCAGGCAGCATTTGACCGAGTGTGGCAACAAGGGGCCCAAACAAAACTGGAGTCATTGTGAATCAGGGGGAGAACTCTGCTGTTTGTGGTTATTGGAAGCCAGTCATCTCAGCTCCAGGATATCACTTCAGGAGTTCCTCGTGGTAGTGTCCTCAGCCCAACCATCATCAGCTGCTTCATCAATGATCTTCCTTCCATCATAAGGTCAGAAGTGAAGATGTTCGCTGATAATTGCACCATGTTCAGCACCATTTGCGACTCCTCAGATACTGAAGCAGTCCATGTCCAAATGCAGGAAGACCTGGACAATATCCAGGCTTGGGCTGACAAGTGACGACTAACATTCGCGCCACACAAGTGCCAGGCAATGACCATCTCCAACAAGAGAGAACCCAACCATCTCCCCTTAATGGCATTACCATCACTGAATCCCCCACTATCAACACCTGGGGGTTACCGTTGACCAGAAACTGAACTGGACTAGCCATATAAATACTGTGGCTACAAGAGCAGGTCAGAGGCTCGGAATCGCGTGACAAGTAACTCACCTCCTGACCCCGCAATGCCTGTCCACCATCTACAAGGCACAAGTCAAGAGTGTGATGGAATACTCCCCACTTGCCTGGATGAGTGCAGCGCCAACAACACTGAAGAAGTTTGACACCGTCCAGGAGAAAGCAGCCCGCTTGATTGGCACCACATCCACACACATTCACTTTCTCCACCACCGACGCACAGTAGCAGCAGTGTGTACCTTCCCCAAGATGCACTGCAGGAATTCACCAAGGCTCCTTTGACAGCACCTTCCAAACCCACGACCTCTACCATCTAGAAGGACAAGAGCAGCAGATAGATGGGAACACCACCACCTGGAATTTCCCCTCCAAGTCACTCACTATCCTGACTTGGAAATATATCGCCGTTCCTTCACTGTTGCTGGGTCAAAATCCTGGAACACCCTCCCTAACAGCACTGTGGATGTACCTACACCACATGGACTGCAGTGGTTCAAGAAGGCAGCTCACCACTACCTTCTCAAGGGCAACAAGAGATAAATGCTGGCCCTGCCAGAGAAGCCCACATCCCGTGGACGAATTAAAAAAAACGCAGCCATACGTTCATTTAAATACTACAGTGAATTAAAACTAAACCTCAAGTAACCTTCTATGGATTTGAATGCATTTCAGGGCCCAGTGTTCCAAGGAGGCTTTGTAGCCTTTTTTGTTTTATTTCCAGGCTTTATACTTTTGGGATTTTTTTTAAAGTTATACTCTAAGCAACCTGAAGTATCAGGCACTTGGGTGCGTGCAATGACTGAGGACACTGGTTTCCTGGCGAGGCCTCCTATTTGGAGCACAGGGGCGTGCAATGTCTGAGTATGTGGAGTCGGAGCGAGGCCAGCTACCTACAGCACAGGTGCACAGGCCGAGAACCAGGGGTCATGGTGCGGCCAAAGATCATTGCCTTATTCCTTTTATTTTCATCCCACAATGCTTTTGTTAGCTGCAATTCCACGGGGAGAGTTTTCCCCATGTTGGGCTGCCCGCAATCGGGTCCACGCCGCCATTTTGTGCGGGCAGGCCAATTAAGGCCCGCCCAGTGTATTTCTTAACTCCCGAAGATAGCGGGAGTTGGCGGGCAGTGGCAGGCGTGGATAGATCGCTGGGTCCAATGGCGACCCAGCAGCCTGTTTAAATGAAGGCCTGGCAGCCTTTGCAAGGCTGCTCACAATGGCCAGGTGAAGAGCACAGCAGAGAGCTACTGTGCAGCATGCAAGTCCGAAGGGTAGGCCAATGGGGCAGGCCAAGCCGGAGGGTAGGCCATTGGGGCAGGTCAGGCCAGGGGGTAGGGCAGCGGGGCAGTGTGTATATCATTTCTCGGATGAGTGCCTAGCTGCCCTCCTGGAGGAGGTGGCAGCACAGCGGGAGGTCCTGCTTCCGAGAGACGGGAGGCGGAGGCCTCCCCACCTGACCAAACGTGCCTGGGAGGAGGTGGCTGAGAGTGTGAGCTCCCATAATGTGCTGCAGCGTACATGGGTCCATAAAAGATAAAGGCCGTAAAAGATTCAATGACCTGCTGCGCTCAGGAAGGTTGAGTACCATGTTGGCTGAGGTCACTTAATTTAATGCAGGCGTCACCCTTTCCCCCCAAACCACCACCCCCCCCAGCAACTCTGAGTACAGTAACTCCATTGAATCCTTCACAGCATATACCCCTCGCTGGGTGTGCCAGCAGATATTGCCTGTGCCTAGTTCACCCTGAGAGGATGGAGCTAGGATGGGTTCTGCACCCGCAGCATGTGTGAAACTGACACTGTGGGGTAATAAAGCACTGGAGCCCTGCAATGTCCCACTCTGGATGGGTTGGCAGGGATGCGATGGGAATCTAGGTACAGGCTGGACTAATCAATGCTCTTCTCTCCTTTTCAGGAGAAGATTGCACGCAATTCCACCAAGCGGGTGCGGACTGGAGGAGGGCAGGCTCAGTTGGTGATCCTGACTCCTTTTGAGCAGCAGGCCAAGGATCTGAAAAGGCGCCACGCACCCAGGTCCACCGGTGGTGGTGAGGCTGGGGTGCCATGGGGAGGTATGTTTGCCAAGCACTCGGGTCACCATGTGTGTCCCAGAAGCCGTAGCACCGCTGAATGTTCAGTGATTGAAGTTTACAACATGGGTTGACCGTTGATTATAGAAGGATGAGGGCATAATGATCCGGGGGACCAGCATGCAAATTGACATTGTCCGCACTTTAACTAATCAAATGTCCTTGTTCTTCCTTTCAGCATCACCGGAGCAGGGCCGGGAGGAGGAGGCAAAGGAGTCACCTCTCACACCAGAAGCCCCAGAGCAAATCCACTCACCAGCGTCACACCATCTCTGCCAGGCAGGCACCAGTGCAGATACTAGCACCTCGGTGGGAATTAGATCTTCAGCTAGTGTCCTGGGCATGGCGGTGAGGGCACTTCGTACTCGCTTGAACTGCGGGCAGAGACAGAGAGTGCCCAGGGCACCAGCAGTCGGAGGACTTCTGGGGACCAGGCACATGCTCGGTCGGTGGCTGATGATGTGCCTCTGGAGTCGTCCGTGAGGCAGGAAACGCTGGAAGTGCAGCAGGGTATGCGGGAGGATCTGGCAGAGATACATGAGGTAATGCGTGGCATGGTGCCCGTGATGGAGGAGTCCACGCGGAGCATCACCGATGCAATGAGCCTCATGGCCGAGTGCCATGCTTCCTCCATGGAGAGAGTGTCGACTCTCGTGGAGAGGCTCCTCCAGGAGAACAATCAGGGCCTCCTGGGGTTGCACTCGGACCTGCAAGCCCTCACAGCGGCATTGACCTCAGCTGGTCATTGCCCCTGTGGGAGATGGTTTGGGCACCAAATAGCCTAGCTCGGTGCTCATCCATCTACGGTGAGCAGGGAGGTCCAGAGCAACCTCACGTCAGCGCAGCAGCTGCCTGTCATCTCTGTGGGCTCCTCTCAGGGCGCTTCGGATGAGGGCAGCAGCTCCTCCACCCCTCTGCCAGTGACCACGGCATCCAATAAGGCTGTGGCGACTGGGGAGATGCCAGCTGTGGAACTGGCCGCTCCCTCCCAGGCGGGGCCATCAAAGGCTCCATGGGCCACAGGACAGTCGCCAAGGTCATCGAGGCTAACAGGACAGCAGAGTGAGCAGGCTGTCTCAGATGCCAGTGCCAGCGAGGGGAATGCACCTAGATGTAGTACCTGTAAGTGTAAATTTAAGGCACCTTAGGCACACCACAGGTCTCTCACTGGTCCTTTTATGTTGGCCCATAGTAGTTCATTGAAGACATGGTGTGATGTGCAACATCGGTTTTTTTGGTTTCTGAAGTTATGTTTGTTATCTCAATAAATTTTAATGTGATGCCATGCCTCAGGGTGACTCCTTACTTCTGCAGGTGTACGGGAAGCCATGATGTTATGAGTGAGCTGTTTGACATTGAGCTTTATTGACAAGGGCCTTGGTTAATATTCCTATCCAGGCAGATTTAGCACTCAGGTATTGAGTATGAAACCTGCAGCCCTGACATGTGTTGAAGGTCCATCTGTAGTGAGCTAGCTGAAGGTTCTTAGGATTAAAGCCTCCCGGATGTCCCTGCCTCCCTGGAGTATGCCCGGGTCAGCGTCTACCCCCTCAGCGTTCTCCTGCGCGTGCTCATCCTCGGACTCACTACTGGACTCATCGTGTGCATCTGAAGCCACTGTGTCTACCTCTTCCTCGTCTACTGCATCGCCCCTTTCCAGCACCAGATTGTGGAGAGCACAGCATGCAGCCACTACTAGCGACAATCGATCTGGGGGGTACTGGTGTGCGCCCCCTGAGCGGTCCAAGCATCGGAAGTGCATCTTGAGAAGAGCGATGGTTCTCTCCACCACAGCCCTTGTGATGCCGTGGCTCCTGTTGTAGCGCTGCTCAGCTTCTGTTCTTGAATGGCAGAGAGGCGTCATGAGCCACCTTCTGAAGGGATAGTCCTTATCACCCAGCAGCCATCCATCCAGCCGAGCCAGAGCACTGAAGAGCCCTGGCACCTGGGAGTGTCTGAGGATGTAGGCGTCGTGGGAGCTGCCTGGGTACCTTGCACAGACTTGCAGAATCTCCATCCTGTGATCACACACTATCTGCACATTCATGGAGTAGAAGCCCTTCCTGTTGGCGAAGGCACCGGGCTCACCTGCTGGTGCCTTGATGGCAACATGTATACAGTCTATTGCACCCTGGACGCGGGGGAAGCCAGCAATGGCCGCGAAGCCTCTGGCTCACTCTGTCTGGCTGGCCTCGTCCCAGCGGTAGCAGATGAATGTCAATGCACGCCTGAACAGAACGCTTGTCACCTGCTTGACACAAGTGTGGACAGCTGATTGGGAGACACCGCAAAGATCACCCACTGACCCATGGAAGGAGCCAGAGGCATAGAAGTTGAGGGCAGCTGTGACCTTTAGCGCCACTGGCATGGGGTGTCCACCCACACAGTTTGCACAGATCTCAGGGTCTATCATCTGACAGATGGAGGTGACTGTCTCCCTTGAGAGATGGAGCCTCCTTCGGCACTGCACCTCAGTCATATTGAGGTAGCTGCTTCGCTGCCTGTAAACCCTGGCAGCAGGATAGTGGCGTCTTCTGCGGCCCCTTCCACCTTGGACTTCCTGTTGGCCCCGCGCCCCTTGTGCCTGCACCTCTCCTCCCAAAGGTGGCTCCCCCGGAGGCTGAATATGGACTTCTGGCCCCCACCCGCTTCTGGCTCTCCCTTCCCTCCTCAGAGGAGGTGCCCCCAGTGGAGAGCACAACTCCCATTCACAGGCTAAGGGAAGGCATCCTGAAACCTGCAGGCCCCAAATGATTATCTGCTCCTATCACGGCTTGCTTATCTCCACAATCACCACACCCTCAACTTCTCTCTTCCCACCCCCCCCCCCCCCCACCTTAAACCAGCTTATATTTCTCCTTTCTCCTAACTATGCTTCAGTTCTGCCGAAGGGCCATGAAGGCTAGAAACGTTAACTGATTTCTTCTTCACCGATGCTGCCAGACCTGCTGAGTTTTTCCAGGTAATTCTGTTTTTGTTTTGGATTTCCAGCATCCGCAGTAGCTTTTAGCTTTTTGTTTTTACTGTAGAGCCCTGACCTGTAGGCTTTTACTCCTGTCCAAGCAGCTGGTATGAGTTTTGAAGTATTCCTGCTCACACAGGCAAGTATCAGTAACTTTCACAATTAAATATCTGACAGATAACATTCATGATCCCACTCACCCCTCTTACCCCGCCCGTGGATGAGGTTTATACAAATGTCTCCTGCCCGCCTGCCTGTTGTGCCCGTGCGACATCCTGAAGATCGCACGAGCCCCAAAAAATTGCAGTCAATTGCTGCCTCAAGGGCCTTAACTACATGAATAATTAAAGGAGAGCACACATCAAAGAACATCACATACCCTCCCACTTAAATGTCGTGGTGATGTCGTGACGCTTGCCCGACGTCACTGGGTTTACATGTTGGCCGCCCCCGCACGCCAACTGGAAAATTCTGGCCCAGGACTCTGGGATATGACAAAAATGTGTTAGGTCTGAACCTGTGACTTGCATGTACTCAGATGAACTCCTAGTCCATTGCGAGACTGCAAATATGGTCAAGAGGCTGGTTATGAAAAGTTAAATCTGTAACAAAGCAGGTAGTAAGAAATGTGTTTGTTTTTTAACATCTGTTTACAGGTTTTGTCACAAGACCTCTCCCAGTAGAATAGAATGCTGATGCTCAGAAAGGTGATGTTTAGCAACAAAACATCATTCTTATCATTCATGCTCTAATCCATTGGGGAGAAATGAGAACAATATTGTGTAAATACATTATAAATCACAGCAGGATTAAAAATTCATACAAAAATTAAATGAAGAACTGGCAATATTAAACATTTTAAATGAATGTCTTATAAGTTGTTGTATGATATAATTTTTTTCTGTTTTTATATATATTTATGGCTAAAAATATGTAGCGCAGACGTTTACTTAGTAAAATTTGAGACATTTTTATTTCCGGGGAGAAGTATTGCCATTGGTAATACTTATCAGACTAATGTGATTTTTAAATATATATTTAAAATTTTCATGACAAAAATTAAAAGTGTTAATTGACCTTTTAAATAAATAAAAGATAGGCAAGCTAATGACTATAGTTTTATAGAACTTACCTTACTATCAGTAACACATTTTGATATATTTTTAAGAACAAAACTCAAAGCTTGCCTTTATAACAGATTTTCCAATAATTTCAGTTTAATGGGCAGAATTTTACAGTCCCCCCTGGCAGGTTTGCAGACAGTGATGGGGGTGTGGGGGGGAGGTGCTGTTATGTTACCTGTCTGCAATTTTACGTGGAGTGGCTGAGCGCCAATTGAATCCTTTAAGTGGCCAAGAGTGCCGCTTCCCACCTGGCCTCAATTTTGAGACTGACAGGAGGGGTTCAGTGGTCAGGGAGTGGGGGGAAGCCCAGCAGGTCACCCTGCTTGGGTCTTGGGCAGGAAGGGTGGGGTTGGGGGGGGAGTGCCTCACTTAGAGAGAGAGTCTCCTTAGCACATCAATGCACCCCACAAAGTCTGCCCACCATGGGTGCTCCCTCTCCCTGGCCTTTCCATTAAGACGCCCACTGGGCCTCGCCTCCCTTCCCTGGCATGAGACGCCCCACGTTTACCTGGTCCTGGACTGCAAGGACTGGATTTTACATTTGCAAATCAAGGGCTTTGCTCGCCCTCCAACCGGCACCGACATACGTTTTGGTGTGAAGACTGTTGTGAAATGATGTACATGTACCTTTAAGAGGGCGTAACGTAAACTGCTGTCAATTGTTCCCACCTCGATGCAGGGTATGATGTAGTAGCCCCATGACTCGAATACAGTCTACAGCAGCAGCTTGTAGAAATCAGACAGACATATGTCTGCCAGTCTTCCAATTAGCACGATCTGCATATAGTCTAATGTTCAAATAAAGAACTCACATTATTGTTTTACCAATCAATGTCATATGATTGTTTCATTTACGTTGAATAGAAAAGCGTGAACAATGACATCGGGGGTGACAACCCAATGTCATCATGCCGGTCTCCGATAATACAGAAGCTGCGTAGATGCCAAAATTATAAGCCTGCCCGCAATTTTTAAAAAACTAATTAAAGAGTAATTGAGCTTGTTAACTAGGCAATCGAGTGTGATTTTACATTGCTCACTCATTTTTTTCCTAGGCATATGGGCAAAGCATTGGGACTGAGTCACACCAGGTATGAGGAGGTAGTACAAGGCTGGACAGAAAGGCCTGCAAGTAGGACCATGCCTGCATTTTGCAGCAGAGTCTGTGGTGAAGGTGGCAGCATTTGTCAGTTTTTTGACTTCCTCTATTTATTGTTTTGAGCCTGCCATAGAAATAAGGAGATATTGAGGGGGAAGGGGGCCTATGGACAAGTATATGGTTAATTTAGAGGACTCCAGTATAGGAACCAGCGCTTGTTTGGCCCCCATGGGGGTAGTGCACTCTCCAATGAGGAGAAAAGAAGAAGGAGACAGAGGAGGGCAGCAGTCCAGGGACAGGTGTGCCCCGCGGTCCACACAGGTGAAGGACCTGTTGCTGCACAAGGGTCTGCAGAGGAGACAGTGACAGCAGGCAGGCCAAGGTAGGAGAAGGCACTATTAATTGCACAAAGTACAGACAAAGGATGACCTACCTTCAGATGTCAGAGTGCCAGTGCCTTCACAGACTGCGTCTCTCTAGGGGTACGGTGGCATCCCTCTGTGAGATGCTGACTGGGGAGATTAGTTCCAATTATGTTGGTAGCCACCCTGTGTCTGTTGCTCTGAAGATAACAGTGGCCTTGAATTTTTTTGCACCGGGATCATTCAGGCATCAGCCAGAGAGCTTTGCGGCATCTCACAAGCATCAACACAAGGCAGTACAGGTGCAATTTTCAGGCAAGAAAATTAAATAATTTAATTCAGCACAGGTAACGCTAGTCAGGCCAAGGGAGCCAGAGACTTCACAAGTATAGCTAGATTCCCCAACGTGAAAGGCTTTGTGGCTTTCAAAGCTCCTTCGAGACACCCAGGTGCATTTGTCAGGAGAAAAGGTATCCATCCCATCAATGTTCAGCTTGTGGGTGACCATCGTCAGAGGATTATGCAAGTGTCTGCCCACTAACCTGGGAGCATTAATAACTAATAATAACTAATAATAACTAACACTACTACTAATAACTACTGATACTAATACTGTGCATTACACAACCTGGCGCTCCAAAGAGGGGAGGTCCTGGCAGAGGATGATCTAATGGAGAGAGCCGCATCCTCTGATGATGAGTCTCAGGACGATTCTGAGGATGAGGAGGAGGAGCCATGCCAGCCAGCTGTGGAAACTGGTATGCAACAGAGTTTGGATGGCAGAGAGACATGGGAGTCTCTTATAATGTGATGTTTTAACTAAGAATGTGGAATTTGCTATATGATAACATCTTCCCAGTACTCACGTCTTCTTGGTATCTCCCACGTAGTAACACCAGGGCCACCTGTGCATGTACAAACAATGAAGTACAAAATGATGGCGTTCAGAGGGTCCCCATTAGCAAAAGCTCCCTTGTTAGCAGCCAATCAATCAAAATCCAAACCAGCACACCACACACATAAAACGTAAACAAGGCTAGAACAGCAGGTAGACACAATAATACCATCATTTAATACAGAATAGAAACGACATTTCTCCAAACAAAAAAGACTATACAAACATCCTTGTGACTAATGTGTTTTAATTCTTTTATGGGTGCTATGGTGTGGTGCTCCCCTTTGCCTGGGATGACTTTGGCAGCATCCTCTGGTCACCTGAGGCTGAGTCTCAGGAGTCTCATCTGTTGCCAAGGCACACTGAGGCATTGGTGCAAAAAGATGGGGCAGAGGAGAGTCTGTCCCCATCAGGAGAGTCCTGGGAGGAGTTCCCCTCCCCCACCCACCCCTCATACCCAAATGGGACAGCAACTGCTCATTCACTACCCTGAAGTCCATTTGGTCTTGCCTGCTTTTCTGCTATTCCAGGCACCTTGTCCCCCTCTCGCCTTGGCTCTGGCCATCTAAGTTCAGATGGCGGTGGAATGCATGTCAGAATGCATATCCAGTATCCCACAAGTGAACTGCTGGGTGCGGCCCTCCATAACAGCCACCAGTCTCTCAATGGAGGAAGCCATGAGTTCTGAGGAATGGGTGATCACAGCACTCATGGCCTGAATGGACTCCTCCACCATCTGTCCCAGTGCGCCCAACCCATCTGGAAGCTCTGGCACATCTCCACATACCTCATGCTGTACGTCCAGCATCTGCTGCCTGATGGGCAACTCCAAAGGCTTGTCATTAGCCTGGAGCTCAGCATATAAATCACCTCCAGCACTCCTACAACTGCCATAAACCTGCATTATCTCAGTCTCTGACAGCTGGTCTTGTGGCTGTGATGTTCTTGCACCGGTGTGTGTAACCCCTTCTGACAACTTGCACATATCCACTGAGATGCGTATATCTGCGCTGGTGCTAGGTGCTGCGCAACTATGTGACGGTGTATCTTCTGAGGCTGCCTCCTCCTCCTCCTCGGAGCTTAAAGTTGGACCCTCAGGGCTGTTGCCAGCAGTTGCTGAAGTTTCACCAACGAAGGAGACAAACAAGGATTATGAAGGGCACCATCATCATTTGCGATGACTTCAGGAATGCATGCTTCCTCCACAAGCACACACATTCTCACCATTGGAAGATGTTAATCAGGGTTTAACCCTCAGCCCTTCAAAATTTAAACACACATTCCTCCCCAAATGTTGCAGGCCACCAAACGCATCAGTGCTTCTCCCCACCTCTTTCACCAATTTTCCCCACCCCCACTTTCCAGAGAGTCTTATGGGCCCTTGGAATTTCACCAGCCCAGGGCCATCCTCCAACCTCTCCATGGCCTGTGGTCCTGCACCATTGATTGGCTGCCATCTTCAAGACCACCTCCTCCACAGGAGTCAAAATGGCCAGGTTTGGCACTCCTCCTTTGGTCCATGGGCTCTCACGGGCATTATGTGCCTTCTTCTCCTGCAGAGAAAAAGAGACATTGTGATGAATCTTCTGTAGAAAGATCATGTTTTTATTTGTGTGCCCAACATGTCCATTGTCAGCGGCCACCACTTTGCAATGATCTTTACAAACTGACAGACTTCCAGGCCCTGTACCCACCCCCATCTCCCTCCCCCCACCGCAGAATCACCCAGTGCCATGCAGTATGACTTGTCAGCTTCATGCCACCTTCTGCACATGGCCCAGACACTAGGCAATCCCACAATTGACACACATCACACCCTTTCCCCCTGTCATATAGTTCCATCTACAGAATGGTTGCGCCCATTGAGAGGACAGTATTACAAGAGATGGTTAGCTCTCCTGACACTCTGTACTTCCTGTCATGGCAATTCGCTTGTGATATGGAGCTGCATCTCCATAGCCTGGTGTTGTGTCTTACATGTCACTTAAATGTTTCTTAGAATTAGCGTGAGGAAGAAAGAAGGAAAATTTGTAATTAAAGATTTGTAATTTTCACACTGGGTGTCTCAAAGCGCTTTACAGCCAATGAAGTACTTTTGAAGTGTAGTCACTACTATAATGTAGGAAACACGGCAGCCAACATGTGCACAGCAAGTTCCCACAAACAGGAATATGATAACGACCAGATAATGTT
The DNA here is from genome assembly GCF_964194155.1 of Cetorhinus maximus. Lineage (NCBI taxonomy): Eukaryota > Metazoa > Chordata > Chondrichthyes > Lamniformes > Cetorhinidae > Cetorhinus > Cetorhinus maximus. Next base: position 171,211,127 of record NC_135881.1, on the reverse strand, counting down.
TTGTGATGTTGGCTGAGGGATAATTATTGGCCAGGAGACTGGGGATAACCCTGTACTCTTCTTTGAAAATAGTGCCGTGGGATCTTGGAAATTACCCAGTGAGTAAGACGCAAAGAGGCTGCAAAATGATTTAGATAGGTTAAGTGAGTGGGCTAGTGCGTGACTGATGGAATATAATGTGGGGAAATATGAAGTCATCCACTCTGGGAGGAAAACAGAAAAGCAAAATACTTTATAAATGGTGAGAGACTGGGAAATGTTGGTATTGTTATGATTCCAGCTGCTGTTCATACTGGACAAGTCAAATCCCAGAGTGAAACTTGGCTTGATAGATCCTAACTAATTTTTTTGAAACCATGGAGGTAAGTTGCTGAACAAATTCACAAGAGTCTGCTGATGAACTTTTAACACAAATAATAAAACATTTATTTAAACAAGAAAAATAAATTATGTTACACCAGACAAAAAGATTGGAAAGATTTCAATGCAAACGCAAGAAAATGATTCAAATATTCACCATTCCTTCACCCAGCTATATATTTATAGACACATACAAGTTTGCAAACATAACACAATTTACCATATCTCTTGTATACTGTAATATTCAGGGTAAGTATGTGGTACATGTGAACTGTTGGGAAGAAATAATTTTCATAATGTTATTGGAATTCATTTTAAATTAGAGTAATAGTGCGGTCTGTCTCTGTGTCTGTGTGTGTGTGGCTTAATTGAATTAAAGGCAGCTGGCCTGAAGGCTTTGATGCATCAGAAGGTAAGCCAGGTTTGAAATGTCAAGTAGGTAAACATGGGGGAAGTTTTAGAATGTAAGATGTAAAGGCAACATTTGCATTTTTAAATAAACCAGATTAGCTTGAATTCAAAAGAGGGGGTGAAATATTTCACCTAGCCAGGAGAAGTTAAGAAACAGTGTGCTTATTTTTCCCAAAGATTACTGGTAAAATTGGTAGTATGAGAGATTTTTATTATTAGAGAGCTAAAGTCCGAAGAAATAGTGAAACAATGGGAATTTGCATTCAAAGGGGAAAATATGTATAAAGGAGAGAAGGCTGTGTATAAGGGCAGGCATTCTAAGATCTAACACAAGTGTGAAAAGCCTCCAGCATCTAAGCCTCAAGCTGCTGTCTACAAAGAACTGAAGCTGAGAAAAACTCATTTTGAATTCGACTGTTCAAGGTTTTGTGTGTTACTTTGCCTGGGTCTTTTAAAATCTATGTGTCTTACTGTTGCCTTAACGAAAGTGTAACTAGGAGTCAGATTAACTAGGGGATTTAGAAGTTATCATAGCAGTAATTTGTAGCTCTATGTATGTGCTTAAAATCAATTCTTCTATTAATAAAGGTTTTGTAAGAAACCTATAAGACTTGGTGATCTTATTACTACTGAATTCAAGGCACGCATCTTGAAATATATACAAATTGCTGAACAGTTGTTTCAAGTTTCCCTTTGGGATTTGAGCAGCTCAGCATTTACCATCGGTTGTGCCATAACAGAACCAACTGGCGAACTGTGGTCAGACGCATCACTCTCCAAAGTAAATGAGAGAGGGGACCAAAGCGGATTCCATGAATTTCTCAACAACCTACCCAGACACTTGTCATACCGTGAGCCAACAGGTCTCACTGAAACTCTGGCTGGAATTTTCCAGCACCCCCGTGGGTGGGTTCCCCCATTGAAATGTCCATTCACATCGACGGGACCGGAAGGTCCCACTGGCGTGATGGACTGGAAAATTACGGCCTCTGTCTTTCTCACGAGAGTTTCCAATCTCTACATTTGAAGAACTTGCCTTGGAATTCTCTCCAAAAGTCACTCACACTCAGACAGCTTCAACAGCAATCCACCTCCAGGGTTTCAATCTCACCTTCCAACATTCCTTTCCCCTGGATTACTGCGTACGCTCATGCTTCAACTTCCAAACACACCTTCAGATCTTCAGCCACGCCATGCAGAACACCACTGCTCCAAAAGGCCCACAGTAAGGAGTCACCAGCCTTTGGCTGCTTCCTCAAATCTTCAGGGCTTCTCTCAAGCCCACTCCGCTTTAAGTCTGTTCCCTGCAGCTTTTTCTTTAACTTGGAGCATTTTTCTTTGCCCCTGTTATTTATCTTGACCCAATGGGCTCTATCTCTGATCTCTGTTTTTCTCCCTGCCTGAGTGCCTTCAGAGAGCTCTTTCTGTCCCACTTCCTGGATTGGGACCAACTTCTTGGTTTGGGCCCTTCTCCCTGGCCCCTTCCTGATGTCCTGCACCCTGGGACACCTTCTCTCGAATGGCACTTTGGCTTAGGTCACATGACTTGCAGTTTCACGCCGTTTCACTTCTTTCCCTTCTTTTCTTCTGCACATGCCGGCCAAAAGAATGTAAAAAATCTAACTGCACATGTGCAGCCCTTTCCTGGTTGGCGCATGCACAGAAGACAGGATGATCATACAAAAAAAAACACGAGCTGCACACGTGCGGCCATTTCCCGGCTGGCACATGTGCAGGAGGCCCGAGGCCCACTGAGAACTGGAGTTCCCGAACCGTGACTGCCAATTTAGGTAAGTATTTTGAGTTTTGTAACAGTATTCAGAGGGACCTGAGTGGCCTTGTACACTAATCACAGAAAGTTAACATGCAGGTACGTCAGATAATTAGGAAAGCAAATAATATGTTAGCCTTTATTAGAAAGGGATTGGAGTATAAGAATAAAGAATTCTTACCGCAACCATATAAGGCCTTGGTAAGTTAACACCTGGAGTACTGTGTACTGTTTTTGTCCCCTTCCCTAAAGAGAATATTGTCCTAGAGGGAATGCAATGAAGGTTCACTAGACTGATTCCTGGGATGAGGGGATTGTCCGATGAGAAGAAATCGAGTAGAATAGGCTTATATTCCTTACTGAAAAGTATAAAATTCTTAACAGGCTTAACAAGGTATATGCTGGGAGGATGTTCCCCCTGGCTGGAGAGTCTAGAACTGAGTCACAGTCTCAGAATAAGGAGCTGGCCATTTAGGATTCAGGGGAGAAGAATTTTTTCAGAGAGTTGTGAACCTTTGAAATTCTCGACTCCAGAGAGCTGTAAGATATAGGGATAGGATGGGAAGGGCTGAGATAGAAGATCAGCCATGATCTTATTGAATGGTGGAGCAGGCTCGAAAGGCTGTTTGGCCTAGTCCTGCTCTTATTTCTGATGTGCTTAGATCCCTCATGTTCCCATTCCTCCTCCTCCTCCTCCTCCTCCTCCTCATTAACATCATTTTCTTCCTCTATCCTGCCTGTTGTTCTGATGGATCTGCAGGAAAGGAGGACATAAGCCAAGAATAGGTGAACATCATCCCCTTGTAATTAGAAAGAGAAAGCTGTAGAAGCTTTTGTTTGTCTGCTGCTTCACAGGAATGCCATCGCGCTTGTGTAGGTGTACACCTTCTAACCTGCCACTTACACTTTCCTGCTAATCTCGCCATCTTCCACAGCTAGACCAGAGAACCAGCTCCAGCACTTGCACCTTGTGGTTCACTGCTATTTGGACTGCCCCCTCCATTATTCTGTCTTCCACAGGCATTGTACACACGTTTCTCCTGTAAGAAAATAGTGCGAATTGAGAGCCAGCTAATATTCTCAGGTGGCATCAGACAACTGATGTATTGGATCTGTTGGTATCAAGGTGATTAAGTTGGAGATAGAGGCTTTCAAATCCAGCAATCAGTAATTGCTGTTAGGTGAGATGGAGGCACATAATGTAATATTCCTCGTTAATGACCCCCATTAACCACAGGGCAGTGTGAAGGGTATGATTTTATTCCTGTCTCCTTCCAGCGTACTGCCCCCTTTCTTGGGTGCCTCTGCCTCCACTTGAAGATGTACATCAAAAATGCTGCAAAATGACATGAGCCGTACATCACTGATGTCCAACAGTGATTTCAGCGTGTCTAATGTTTTCTTACCTACCTGCCAGTCTCCCAGTCTGCTGCTGTAACCATTGGCTCTTCTTGGCTTTCTAAAGACGATTGTGCAGTAAAATATAAATTCGACATTTTCTACCTTTTCACATTAGTCCTCTGAATTTGCATAGCTTAAGCTTAAATTTTCCTATTCAAATTCTCCTCCGTTGTCTTGGCAAAATGGACTTAGCTCAGGTTTCCAATCAATTGCACTGTTCCACAGTCTTCCATTAGTGCTTTGAGAATTGTTACAAATCTCTGCTAGTTTATTCTCAAGTCTCATTCAGTAAATACAATTTTTTGCAACTTTCCAATTTTTACAAAAGCAATCCCTTGCTCACCCTCCTCTAATTTCCCTCCACCTCTTGCATAGATTCTATGCAGTTATAATTGCATTTTCCATCTTATGTCCTCTCTTAGACTTTCCCCATCACCTTGTCTCGATCATTAACTCAAACACAGATTGACCCTTACACAACCATGTACTGTTGGTGCTGGGCAGATGTACTTTTGAAAGACAGAGGCATAACCTTTTAATATGTGCTTTATCCTCTTTCTGTCTACATCATGCATACCTTCACCCTTGGGTTATATCCTCAGGTCTATCACCTCAGGAGATAGGCATAATTGTTTCTGTACCCAATTATAATAATGGATAGCAGGCTGGGTCCCTATTTTCTTTCCAAATTGGCCTCCAGCAGGAGAGTAGAGACAAAGGATAAATGTTGGACATCAGCTCATTGAATGTATTTGGGATCATTCTCCTGTTACTTAAATACAATGTAAATGGTCTAAACTGGCAAATAATGGAAGTGCTAAATCTTACAGAAGCTTATGTTAGGTACAGCGGTCGCACTTAGAAGAATGGATACTTGACATGCAGAAGAAAATATCATTCAAAGTGTAACGCATACCTTACAAGGGTAGGTAATTTAACTTCTTTATTCACTATTCTACAGTTACTTCAAAGAACTCCTAGCTTGCAACACTCAAGGGGTATAGTGGTCATTCAGATCTGCAGTCTGTACCTTATCTTCCAAACTTCAAATCTAAACAACGATGTTCAGTAAATGTGTAAGGATGGCTTTAAGTAATTGCTCTGGGCTCCAACCTTACAAATACCATCCAGGGGAATCTATTTGAAGCAGGTCTGAGAGGTAGTCACCACTCAAGTGAAATGTCCTTTCGACCTTTCCCATAGTTTTTTCTCTTGTTACTCTGTAGCATTACACAATATACTTAATGATATCCGTCTTCTGCTCAATAGGCCTTAGCAGTGTGTGAATGACTGGAGATACAAATAGCTATTGCATCTTTCTTGTGTCTTTAGTGTGGTTCACATAATAAGATTGAACACTCCTAACAGCTGCAGAGTGAAACCTATGCTTCATTTCAGCAGTGTTTAGGACTCTGCAAACAGAAAAACAATAATGTCTGTGATAAATGGAACTCTTAACACTATTTTTAGGAGAAATTTATGAGGTGGCTAAAGGAGAGCTGGATTATCATTTCACGTGAGATAAGATTACTGAATGACCAGAGCAACTAGCCCTTTGAGTTGGTAGGATGCACAAAATAGCAATGTTCCATTTAAACAGAATAAATAAATATTCAATTTCATGTTTCATATTGCAGCACTATGGGCAGAAAGGAGATATAAAATTTCTGTTCCTTTCTAAAAGATATTTCATGGGTCAATAACCACTGACAAAAATATGAAATGAAATAGTAGATGATTTCCTTAGAAGATGAGATATCGAGCCACATATCCAAGTTTGCTGATGGCAGTGGCATTGAAAACAATATAGATGGAAGCATAAATTACAAAGAGATATTGATAGATTAAGTGATTAGGCAAAACTGTAGCAACTGGACTTCAATGTAGACAAGTGTAAGGTCATTCAATTTGAACCTAAAAAGGCAGGACTGGAGGACTTTCTAAATGGGGAAAAGCTAATGTGGAGATCCAAGGAGACTTGTGGGTCCATGTACATGAATAATTAAAATGTAATGGTCAGATACAGAAAATAATCAAAAAAGGCTAATGGAATACTGGCCTTTGTATCTGGAGAACTAGAATACCACTGTGTAGAAATTGCTACCGTTATGCAAAGTCCTGGTTAGAGCACACCTAGAGTACTGTGAGCAGACCTGGGTACCACGCCTTAGGAATAAAATATTGGTCTTGGAAGGAGGGCAGCATAGGTTTATCAGAATGATACCTGGACTCCAAGGGTTAAACTACATGGAAAGATGACAGAATCTAGGGTTGCATTCCTTGGAATTTGGAAGATCAAGGAGTGATTTAATCAAAGTTTTCAAGATATTAAGGGGAACAGATTTGATGGAGAGAAACTATTTCCACTGTTTTAGGCATCTAGTTCCTGGGACATAGCCTAAAAATTAGAGCCAGGCCTTTCAGGAGTGAAGTTAGGAAACACTTCTACAGCAAAGAGTAGTAGAGGTTTGGAACTTTCTTCCACAAACAGCAACTGATGCTAGGACAATTGCTAACTTTAAATCTGAGATTGGCGAACAAAAATTTATCAAAGGTATTAAGTGATATGAGACAAAGCAGGCATGGGGAGTTATCTCACAGATCAACTATGATCTCATTGAATGACAGAGCAGGCTTGAGGATTTACAGCCTCCTCCTGTTCCTATGTCCCTACCTTCAGTTAATTGGTAAGCGCTAAAGGGTGAATAGAATAGTCGGCTTATTTCTAAATCAGTTCCAATTGATCTTATATACTTTCTGGATTCTGTCGTAGTATCCAGTACCAATTATAACAATCCTTGAATAGTCTTTCCCTTTAAGAGTTACAATTTTAAATTGTGGATGGCTGGGAACAGATGCAAATCTGATGTCCTACTGGAGCATTAGGACTGTTCTGGCTGAACGCCTGCCTTGAGGGCAAGTATTTCCAAGAATCACAACGTGCTGTTGCCAACAAAGAGTTATGAGAATTACCATTGCTCCCCTGCATCTCAATCTTTTGCAACACCCTAAGTATGATTGGAAAAAGAAAAAAAAAGTATATAAATGTCATCCATGTGTGTATAAACACTAGAGACAGCAAGAAAAAGAGACAGTGAGAAACAGTGTCTGAGGAAGAGAAAAACCGTCCAGAATTACTGACTTCAAGGCTGGTTGCAGAATTAATGTACCCTATTTTGGTTCTCATTGCAAAAGGTTTTATCTCTGGAGAGGGATATATTATCTTTGCTTCAGGAGTGTCAATGGTTTACCTGATTATACAAATGAAAACAGTGCTTTGTTCAAACAAGCAATCAATTGGTTTGGATAGAAATTTCCATTTTTCCAAAGGGAATTAAAAATGAAGCCAACCGTTTCAAGTCAGGCTGGCAAAATGGTGAAGTAACATTGAAGTTTGATTTTGAGGCCGTGCAGATGGTGGAAACCAGTTGGTAGCACCCTAATAGGACGAGGAAGGCTTCCTGCCCATCCCCGCCATCACTCTGGCTGTTGCCATTTTGCTGATGTCCTCAGAACAGGAAGAAAGTAGGAAGCTAATTGAGGTATTTAAATCAGCATCTTATGACGTTAATGGACTCCAATGCCATTTTAACTCTCAACCGGGTGAAATTCATGTCGCAAAGGCTTCACTGACTATCAGCTGGCAGCTCCACTGAAGAGGAGCCCAAAGATATAAATAGCGGTTTATTTTTGTGAGGCTTGGCGGAGGCAATGCTGAGCAGAATAACTCCCTGCTCACCTTCAGATGTTGCTGAGGAATCTGAGTGATCTACCTGAACAGGCAGATAAGGCCCAGCTTTACATCACATCTAAAGGATGGTAACTCTGGCAATGCAACACTCCCTCAATATCATAATGAAGTGTAAACTGAGATTGTTTGCTAGATTCCTCGAGTGCAGCTTGAACCCACAACCTTCTGACTCACAGACGAGAATGCCACCATGTAAGCCCACAATAAAAGGATTGAGGAAAATAAGCCTCAGAGATGATTAAGACCTGTGCTTTCTAGAGACAATCTCCAGCTGTAATCCTCTGTTAATGTTTGGGAGCTGTCAACAAGCTTTCAATGCTTCAGTACCACTCGCTTTCCATCATCTTTCCCACACTTACAAGGAAGGGCTCAACAAAGAAATAGAAACAATATGAAGGGGAATAAAGAAGTCTGGGGAGAAAAATCAGATCAAAGGCATTGAAAAAGCAGAATGATAAAAGCTAGCAGAAGTGCATATGTACAAGTGAAGCTGTTCACTGGTTCAAGAGGGCCTTAAATAGGATTAGTAAAAGAGGAAGAGAATCACAGATATTACAGATAAACCATAAAGCAGCAGATGGACTGAGCATATCAGCAAACTCATCACTACTAGCCCACCAAATATTTGTATTCAGTCCTATTATTTATGGTGCATTTAGTCTTTATACAGGTGAAAACACATGGAAACTAGGAATGTGATTTGATTATTTTTTGCCTGTCTACTTTCTTTTAATATTGGGCCAGGAGGGGTATTGCAGGTTGAGAAGTTCAAGCAGGCTGAGTTCCTGAGACAGTCCACTTTACGATTTTCTCAGGAGTCCCCTCACATTGGCTGGCACATGATAAACATGAGCCGCAGCAAGCACTATGCCTAATGCAGCACCAACTATGGCAGTGTTTAGCAAAAGAAGTAGCAACAAGAACAATGAGCCGAATGGTCTCCTTCTGTGCTGTACCTATTCTATGATTCTATGAAATATGTTGCAACATCTCAATCAGGACACTACTGCAATCTTTGTTTATAATGCTGTCTCGCAAGATACTTTTCTAGAAGGCAGTTCTCCTTCAATGCAAAGAGCTTTAAATAAACCAGCTTCATGTTAACTTTCAAGTTTCCTATATAACTCAAGGGTATGAAGCATCATATCACTCAGCCAAAGGGTGCTGACACTATGCTCAACATTGCGGCCATTTAACAGCTATTGCCTTTTCAAATGAAACACCCTCAAACTGGTTACCACACTATCAATAAAATGATGAGGATTAAGTTATGCTAGGAATTAGACATATACTCGGAATCAAACTGCTACAGAAAAATGCACTGTGGGTGTACCTACACCACATGGACTGCAGCAGTTCAAGAAGATGGCTCACCACCAGCTTCTCAAGGGCAATTAGGGATAAGCAATAAATGTTGCCCTTGCCAGCGGCACTCAACACAAGAACGAACAAAAAAGAAAACCATGATCAAAGGAGGCTTTTGGAATTAGTGGAGATAATAACGTGGAGATGCTTATGGATAGGTTTCCAGAGGGAAGGGGCATAATGACAGTGAGCGCCAATGTTAGAGTGGAGAAATCAAAAAGTAAGATGGTGATCAGACACCGCATCCTGGAATGCTCAGTGCTGAGCACAAACAGACCACATTTTCACTGTAGCAAGGGTCTTAATCTGCTGTGTGGGAGTCATTAATTTTTAGAGTGGATGTAAATGCTTCACAGAATCACAAAATCTTTACAGTGACAAAGGAGGCCATTTGGCCCATTGAGTCTGCATTGGCTCTCTGAGAAAGCATCCTACCTAGTCCAATTCCCCTGCCTTATCCCCGTAACCTTGCACATTCTTATTTTTCAGATAGCAATCCAATTCCCTTTTGAATACCTTGATCGAACCTGCCTCCACCACCCTCTCAGGAAGGTCATTCCAGACTCCAACCACCCTCTGAGTGAAATAAAATCCTCACATCACTTTTACTCCTTTTGCCAATTATTTTGAATCTGTGCCCTCTAGTTTTTGATGCTCTCTTGAGTGGGAATAGTTTCTCATTATACACCCTGCCCATACCCTTCAGGATCTTGAATACCTTTATCAAGTCTCCTCTCAACCTTCTTTTCTCCAAACAAAACAGTCCCAACCTCTCCAATCTATCCTCATAGCTACAGCTCTTCATCCTTGGAATCATTCTTGTGAATCTCTGTATTCCCTCTAATGTCTTCACATCCTTCCTCAAGTATGGCACCCATAACTGGGCGCAGCATTCCAGATAAGGCCCAACTGGTGTCTTATACAAGTTCAAAATGACTTTTTTACTCAATGCCCTATTAATAAAGCCTAAGATACTGCATGCTTTATTAACTGCTCTCTCAACCTGCCCTGCCATCTTCAATGACTAATGTACATATACACCCTCTGTTCCTGCACTTCCTTTAGAGTTTTTCCCTTTATTTTATACTGTCTCGCCATATTCTTCCTGTCAAAATGAATCACATCACACTTCTCTGCATTGAATTTCATCTGCCACTTGTCTGCCCAATCCACCAATATACCAATGTCCTTTTGAAGTTCAAGACTATCCTCATCACAGCTGACAATATTTCCAATCTTCGTATCATCTGCAAATGTTGAAATCATGCCCTGAACACCACAGCCTAGGTCATTAATGTATATCAGGAAGAGCAAGGGTCCCAAAACTGATGCCTGGGGAGCTCCACCACAAACCTTCCTTCAATCTGAAAAATATCCATTAACCACTACTCTCTGTTTCCTGTCACTCAGCCAATTTCTTATCCAAGTGCCTACTTTCGCTTTTATTCCATGTGCTAGAATTTTGCTCACAAGTCTATTGTGTGGCACTGTATCAAATGCCTTTTGAAAATCCATATACACCACATCAACAGCATTGCCCTTAATCAACTTTGTTACTTCCTCAAAAAAATTCCAAGTTAATTAAACATGATTCTCCCTTAAGGAAAGCCAGCATGGATTAATTAATTATCCTGCACTTATCTAAGTGACGATTGTGCCAAACCATAGTCTCCAGAGGTTTCCATACCACTAAAGTCAAACTGACTGGTCTGTAGTTGCTGGCTTTATCCTTGCACCTCTTTTTGTACATGGATGTACCATTCACAATTTTCCAGTCCTCTGGCATCTCCCCTGTGTATAAGGAAGACTGGAAGATTATCACTAGTGCCTCTGCAGTTTTCGCTCTCACTTCCTTCAGTACCCTTGGATGCATCGCATCCAGTCCTGGTACCTTATAAATTTTAAATAAAGATAGCCTTTCTAACACCACCTGCTTCTCAATTGTAAATTCTTCTAGTGCACCAGTTACCTCCTCTCTCACCTTGGCCTGCGTAGCATCTTCTTCCTTTGTAAAGATAAATGCAAAGTACTCATTTAATACCTCCGCTATTTTTCCTGCCTCCACATGCAAGTAAGTCCACTTTTTTTTATCCCTAATTGGCCCTACTCTTTCTTTTACAACCCTTTTATCATTTATATCCTGATAGAAGACCTTGGGATTCCCTTTTATGTTCGCTGCCAGTCTCTTTTCATGCTATCTCCTTGCTTCTCTTGTTAGTTTTTTTCATTTCCCCTCTGGTCCTTCTATATTCAGCCTGATTCTCCATTGTATTTTCTACCTGACATCTTCCTTTTCATCTTCACCTTTATCTCTCTCGTCATCCAGGGACCTCTGGATTTATTTGTCCTACCCTTCCCCTTTAAGGGAATATACCTTGACATTGCCTACAATACTTTGTCTTTGAAGGTAGCCTGTTGTTCAGCCACCGTCTTTTCTGCCAACATTTGATTCCAACTCACTAGACTCAGATGCAGTCTCATCCCATCAATGTTGGCATTTCCCTAGTTAATTACCCCAGCTATGGATTGTTCCTTGCCCTTTCCATGGCCAACCTAAACCTTATGATACAATGGTCACTGCCCCCTGTCCCCAGGAATGGAAGGGCTGATAATGTCTATAGAACTGTCATGATGTGAAAATATTTAAATCCCTAGCCCATGAAAATTTTAATAAAACAGGCTACCTTTGTCAGAGTTGAAAATACTTCACTCTACCAATAGCTGTTTGTTGTCGTTTCTCCAAGGGCTATCATTATGTCATTATGAATGCTTGGCTACTTTTCACAAGTCATAATTATTTCAGCGGTGGAGGAGGGTGGAGTGGTCCTAAGGTCATAGTTTGATTGACAGCTCAAAAAGGTTATTAAAGGATTAGCTGGCTTTGATGTGGAATTCCTGTGGAGAAATTTGTTTGTTTAGGAATGGTGTCAAACTCGCGCCATATGCCATATTTCCATTGAACTACACCAAAGGTAAATTATTCCAGTTCCCTTTTGGTGGTGTGGTGCTTTACCTCTACCTCCTACTCTCAATCTCTTCCTGTCATACATCCCATTTTTACATCCAATTAGTTATCATCCTTTCTCATTCATGAGTCTTGGAGAAACTTTACTGTCCAATTCTCAATGTCTTTGAAACAAAAATCAAACATTCCCATTTGATTCCAGGCATTAACATAATCTGTTTGTTCTTTATTTTAAATAGCCTTTTATTGCTTAAATGACAATGGACATTTTACTTTCAAAAATAAAAAACAACATGGCATATGGACAAGTTATCTTCACCTAAGATGGAGTTTGGGGGTCAGGTGACTCTCGTAATTTCTACACAGACAGAGAATGAACTCATGTTTTTTAATCATTCATGGGATATGGGTGTTGCTGGCTAGGCCAACATTTATTTCCATTCCTAATTGCCCTTGAGAAGGTGGCAGTGAGCCTCCTCCTTGAACTGCTGCAGTCCATATGGTGCAGGTACACCCACAGTGCTGTTAGGGAGGGAGTTCCAGGATTTTGACCTAGCGACAGTGAAGGAACAGCGATTTATTTCCAAGTCAGGATGGTGTGTGACTTGGAGGGGAATTGCTAGGTGAAGAATCTGCTGCCCTTGTCCTTCTAGGTGTCAGTGGTCATGGGTTCGGAACGTGCTGTCTAAGAAGCCTTGGTGAGTTCCTGCAGTGCATTTTGTAGATGGTACACACTGCTGCCACTGTGTGATGGTAGCAGGGGCAGTGGATGTTGAAGGTGGTGGATGGGGTGCCAATCAAGTAGGCTGCTTTGAGCTGGATGGTGTTGAGCTTCTTGAGTGTTGTTGGAGCTGCACTCATCCAGGCAAGTGGGAAGTATCCCATCACACTCCTGACTTGTGCCTTGTAGATGGTGAACAGGCTTTGGAGAGTCAGGAGGTGAGTTACTCACCGCAGAATTCCCAGCCTCTGACCTGTTCTTGTAGCCACAGTAATTATATGGCTAGTCCAGTTCAGTTTCAGGTCAATGGTAGCCTTCAGGATGTTGATAGTCGGGGATTCAGCAATAATTGGTAATTGGCCAGGTTGGATTTGTCCTGCTTTTTGTGTACAGAACATACCTGGGCAATTTGCCACATTGCCGGGTAGATGCCAGTGTTGTAGCTGTACTGGAACAGTTTGGCTAGGGACGCAACAAGTTCTGAAGCACAGGTCTTCAGTACTATTGGCGGAATATTGTCAGAGCCCATAGCCTCTGCAGTATCCAGTGCTTCAGCTGTTTCTTGATATCATGTGGATTGAATCGAATTGCTGAAGACTGGCATCTGTGATGCTGGAGACTTCTGGAGGAGGCCAAGATGGATCATCCACTTGGCACTTCTGGATAAAGATAGCTGCAAATGCTTCAGCCTTATCTTTTACACTGATGTGCTAGGTTCCCCCATCATTGAGGATGGGGATATTTGTGGAGCCTCCTTCTTCAGTCAGTTGTTTAATTGTCCACCACCATTCACAACTGGATGTGGCAGGACTGCAGAGCTTAGATCTGATCCGTTGGTTGTGGGATCACTTAGCCCTGTCTATCACTTGCTGCTTATGCTGTTTGGCATGTAAGCAGTCCTGTGTTGTAGCTTCACCAGGTTGACATCTCATTTTTGGCTATACTTGATGCTGCTCCTGGCGTGCCCTCCTGCACTCTTCATTGAACCAGGGTTGATCCCCTCACTTGGTAGTAATGGTAGAGTGGAGGATATGCCGGGCCATGAGGTTACAGATTGTGGTTGAGTAGAATTCTGCTGCTGCTGATCACCCACGGTGCCTCATGGATGCCCATTTGCTAGATCTGTTCAAAATCTATCCCACTTAGCATGATGGTAGTGCTACACAGCACAAGACGGGACTTCATCTCCACAAGGACTGTGTGGTGGTCACTCCTACCAATACTATCATGGACAGATGCATCTGCGACAGGCAAATTCAATGGTTCCCTCACCACCCCCCAGCCCTCCAGACTCAGTGTCTATTAACTTGAAACTAACAAAGAGGTGGGGAGAAATCAGTTTATCACAAGGGGGTATGAATAGCGGCCATTCACCCCCCATTGTGTGGCAATGGCTTCTGTGTGGAAAATGGAACTAATGTTCATGTGGTCACATGATCAAAACTGACTAGAGATTACACAACTTATTATTCCAAGGACTTGCCAGGAGCAAATCAATCTGGAGACCAACAGAACACAAGAGGAACAATACTCCAGCAAGAAGACAGAACCCTGCCTAATAAGCAGTCAACTGGGGCAGTGAGAGAGAGGCTCATTTTTTCCCACCTGCAAAAAGTATACCTCTTTTCTACAGGAACTCGGCCACAACTTCGAATGAAAATCCAGAGACTTCCAACTTCCATTCACCTTCAAAGAACCAAGAGAGAGGACGCCATCTGGACTTGCAACGATCTCATCTTAAAGGACTAATTTAAACAAGCGATTTGTTTCTTGTTATTCCTTTAATTACCAAAGTGCATGTGTCATCTGTAAAACTCATGTTTTCTTGTGTATTTGTGTATGTAAGTTTGAGGGAGTGAGTGTTTCATTGTATTTACATTTTAGATGTTGTGTGAATAAACATTTATCTTTTCTTCTGATTTAAACTTACCAGAAAGTCTGTTAGTCTATCTTTTAAAGTCACAATATTCAAAGGGTTTAAAACACTCCCTCTAAAATATACCTTTCATTGCGAGCAACTGAGAGATGAGGGAAAAGGGAGAAAGTTATCCCACCACCTCTCCCCATCCATAACAGATTAGGGGCTTGAGTCCAGAATTTGAAACCATTTGATGACGATCAAATTGGAAGTGGAAGTTTTAAAATTGGTTGCTGGAACTGAAAAAACGAAAGGGAAATATCAATCAGCAGGTTTCACTGTATTAAGTATTTAAGATAGCCACATTTGACGCTAGAACCTTTGTAGATCAAGGTGAGGTAACTTGGTCTGCATTAAAAGCATTAAATATTGAGGCAATAAGAACTTTAGTCAAGCAGGTGGACATAAGCACAAAACCTAAGGCAAAAAAGGCTGAAATCATCCAAATCCTAGCTAATTGCTTTGATATTAAACCAGAGTCAGAGGAAGCAAACTTAGAAGCAGAAACTGACAAAGTAGTGTTAGCTTGAATCCAAATGCAGAAGGAAATTGCCATGCGTGAAATGGAATTAGAGTTCCAAATGCAAAGGGGAAAAAAGCACTTTTCCAGGCTAACACTTCAGTATAATACTGAGGGGTGTTGCATTGTTTGAGGTAAGATCTTTCAGGTAAGATGTAAAACCGAGGCCCTGCCCACCTTTTCATTTGGATGCGGTTGAGCATGATTTCCTGACCAATATCCACCGCACAATTGACATGACCTTGCTGTATGCAAGTTGCATTTCCTACATTATAACTGACTTTGAGGTTTTGCACGTTAATTGCTGTCACATGATATTTAAGGTGACATGGTTTTGAGGATATCAATGGTGATGGGTTTCATATTCAACAGATTTCATAGCAGCATGAATTTCAAAATTGTCAAAGCTTTTGAACCATATATATTATATTGTATAATGGTTTCCTGGTTACTACAAAACAGATGATATTAATATAGTAAGATTTAGAGAGGTGATAGAGCTTCAGATCTTTATTACTGTTTCATCACCATCATGTTGTTTCTACCATCGAGTCACTGCATATTAGCAGATGATAATATTAATATTCAAAATGAAATAATATATAGCATCAATCATCAATTACCAAAGCAAAGCAAAGAAGTGGGATCACATCTTCACATCTCGGATGGAGACACCAGCCCATCCCTACCCTCCTCCCTCGGGCCCCACAAACAATGTTGACTATGGGATTACATGAAGTGAAGTGCATAAGCAAAGGAATCCACCACAAAAGCTGAGGGATGAATCACAATAGGTGACTTTTCCATACCTTCTGGCCTAAAGGAAGCAATGGATTGTTTGAAATCAAAGACATGCTGCATGGCTGGTTCCGTGAAAACCAATGCTACCTTACTTAGCCCTGGATAATGACACTCTTACAGTAACTGCGGAGACAAGCAGATTATGAGTACCTATGCAATTGGGAAAAGCAGTTACCAAGCTTCCTATGAGCATGCCACTAGCATTCTGAAGCAATGTTTTGGCAGACCTGGGGACATCTTACAACAGATCCCTGCCAAGACCTGCATGATCATTATTATCTCCTGCATGCTTCATGTATTTGTAATAACAAGAGGCCTAACTGTGGGGAAGGCCACTCCCCAACTAAGGCCAATGCTGGATGGAGACACTGACCAAGAGGGTATTGCTACAAAAACAACCTAAAGACAACTCTCTTTTATCAAACTGCTTATGAAGCAAGCTTATCACTACCTTCTCAGGGCAATGCAGGATGAGCAATAAACATTGGGCTTGCTTTTAAAATTTTTTTTTTAAATTTATTCGTTCACGGGATGTAGACGTCACTGGCTAAGCTGGCATTTGTTGCCCATCCCTAATTGCTCTTGAGAAGGTGGTGGTGACATCTGAATGGTTTGCTAGGCCATTTCAGAGGGCATTTAAGAGTCAACCACATTGCTGTAGTGTCACATGTAGGCCAGACCAGGTAAGGACATCAAATTTCCTCCCCTAAAGGACATTAGTGAACCGGTTGGGTTTTTACATCAAATGGTTTCATGGTCACTATTACTCAGACTTCTGGACCAAGTACTCAAAAAGGACATAGGAGTAAGAGCTCAAATTCCCCCTTTAGGGAACTTCTTTTCATATATACAGAGCCAAGTGGCTCCAAACACCATCACCAACTTCACTAACAGCTCAAATCGTATTGTCATGATCAGAAGCCAGGAAGGAAAATATATATATATATATATTATCATCCTGGTCACTTTATAAACTTATTACTTTTTTTTTGAATGGAAAAATGGTTGGACTGATTAAATGGCCACGGCTGACTGCATAATGATAGTACTAGAAGCTTCTGAGCAGTTTAAACATGGACAAAAGCTACTTCGTCATCCCCCTGGAATGTGACTTGTATTGTATAAACATTGTAGCCAAGCCAGAAAAAGGATTCATAGACAATACATCTGTACCAGCCAGCTCTGGACAAAAGCAGAGCTGCTTGGGACTCGTCATCTCCAACGCTGTGCTAACGGTTCTTCAGTTACCTGCTCAAATCACAATGGGTTTTAACAAGGGTGCCTCATTAGCTGAATAGCTCGACCCAAAACCACCCTGTCACATGACTAAGACTTGAGCTGTTTGAACTCCTTTAATTATACAGCTTTTGAATTTTATCTTCAATCCCTGTTTGACCTCAGAAGAGAACTGTACTCCAGGCTAGTAGCCTGCCTTTGACCTCCACCACTCTCCAAGCCTGATTTTCAGAAAGAGCCCTGTATTTTGCCTGAAGAGTGAACTAATACCCAGGATACAAGAATACTTTGCTGCATCTGCAACAGAGTCATCCTTCAACCTAGGATCAAAACTAGGGGCAGGATTTTGACTTCGGCATGTGGGCGCATGCCCGACATGCTGGAGCGTAAAATAGCGTGCGATGACGTCAGGACGCGTGCACTCACGACATTTCGTGCAAGAGACGGCAGTGCACCCGCCAACAATTAAGAGGCCTATTAAGGCCATAAAAGTTTCAATCAGCGGGGATTTTTCGCTGCCGGTCCAACATTACGGTTGGTGGGCGGGCGAATCGGCCAGGCGGCCTTTGCATTTTTGAGGAAACCTCATCCAAGAGCGGGTTGAGGTTTTTGAGATAAATTTTTTAAAAAGATAAAAAGGTGTGGACATAATGTTGAGGTGACTCATTCTGACGCATGGACATTGTTTCCGGATTTTACATTCTGTTTTTATTGATTTTAAATTCGTCAACTCCCTGAGGCAGCTCTCTGCCTTCCGGGAACTTTCCTTCCGCGCACCCCCTCGCCCGCGCTGACTTCAGTGCTCGCCCTCCTCCCACCCCAAACCTAGGCAGCGCTGAGCATTTCAGCGCGCCTTTCACGCTGGCTGCCCGTTAATTGGCCAGCCAGCATGAAATCACTGTTGGGGCCGATCGCGGTCACTGGCCCGTTTCCCGACCACTCCCCAGCTCGCCGACCACGTCCACGCACCGAGGTCAAAATCCTGCCCCAGGAATTCTGCTAGGCAAAGCCATCGAAAAGAACCTTCCTTGGACATTAATTCTGGACTCACATGAAACCATAATTCTTATTTTTATCGTGGACTTTGCCCTGAACCCCTTTCTTTCCCTAATCCAGTTTTTATTTTATGAATGAAAAAATAGGCGGATGTTGCGAAATCCCTTTGTGTGTGTGTGTGTGTGTGTGTGTGTGTGTAAGTGAAATAAATTACCTCCCTTGTTTTACCTTATCTTGAGTAGGCTGTGGAGTTATTAATAAAGGTTTGGATGACTCCAAAACTGAAGGGTTGGGGAAAACAGGAATCAAAAACACCTTTTCTGTTTACAGATGGGAAGTGAGTGGAGAAATCAGGGATGTTCAAATTAATCCTCCTCCTGTCTACAACACTATCCATGCCTATTCTTCACTGCGGTATGCTGAGCTTCCTCCTGTTGTAAGCCATCTTGTCCTGCGAGGAGAAAATTAGTTTTAAGATGTTGGAAATTTCAAAAGCAAATTACTTGATACCCAAGTGGCATGATTAAATGAATGTGCATCATGCAGATAGGTTATGGTAGAAGGGTTTTTGTGTGAAACTCCTTTACAATATTAGTGTGGCAAGAGTTCCAGTTTTAAGATTCAGCTTGAAATTGTGGCTTGCTCGACTATGGGATCAAAAAACAAACAGAGATTTGTGAAGTTGTCTGAATGTTTTACATGGGGCAACAGTAAACATGTGATAGATTGCGAGAAAACACTTTGTGCCATAGTCTACTAAAGTTAGGGATCTATTGTCCAGTCTTACCTTGATAGCTTTCTTAAAGTCTGTCACCTTCTGTTATTTGTTCTCTGGGTGTCGGAAACACCATTTACTAAAAATACCACCTTGTTCAGGTATTCTACATTGTTCTTTTCAAATCAGGGGAGCCAAGAGGCCAGCTGCCTCACACCCCAGCTCCATGGCTGCAGCTATGATTCTAATTGACTGCTTCAAAACATATCAGAAAATGAATTGTATTCCATCACACTTTTCTTCTGTGCTGTTCTCATGCTGGGGTGGATGGTCATAACATTTAAAACCAACATTTGTGATGTTATCCCAGCCCTTAGCATTGTGTTATATTGTTGTAATGCAATCCAATCCAACTTTATTGTACAGACATGATCGCTAGCCATAGCTCAGTGGTAGCACTGACACCTCTGAGTCAGAAGGTCATGGGTTCAAAATCCCTATCTAAAGATTTGAGCACAAAATCTAAGCTGGCACTCCAGTGCAGTACTTAGGGAATGCTGCACTGTCCAAGGTGCTGTCTTCTCAATAAGAAGTTAAACCAAAGCTCCAACTGCCCCTTCAGGTGAACATAAAAGATTCCATGGGGAGCAAGGGAGTTATCCCCAGTGTCCTGGCCAATCAACATCACAAATATAGATGATCTGGTCATTTTCTCATTGCTCTCTTTGGGACCGTGTTGTGCACAGATTGGCTGTCTTATTTCCTATAATACAATGGTTATTATGCTTCAAAAGCACCTTTTTAGGATTTGGGATTTCCTGAGGTTGTGAAGGTGGAAGAGGAATGCAAGTCTTTCTTTTCTACAAGGGCTTGCTCCTATGCAAGAGCATAGAGCTGAAACCACAACATCATGCATGACTGCAATACATAGTCATAGTTCTAGTGCAGAAGAAACAATAACATTTAGGAGTGAAATATGTAAATAAGAATTGAATTGTGTCCCATACCAATGCAAAAATTAACGATTTGGTAATTCTTTGACAATAGCTATGGTTATTTTTTCTCAAAATGCTTCACAATTAATTAATCTTCTTTGACGTATGCGATTAGTCAGTGAGTTGACTTCTGACTGTAATTACTGTAGAACTGGGTATTTTAATTGTAATACAAGCCTTGTGCTCTTTGCATGGGGCAATTAATTTTGCCATATGCTAACAATGCATAGTTAACTGTTGGCATGAACAATAATTGATTGAGTAAACAATTGACTTTGCCTAGGTACTCGGCTTAAAAACTAGAGCCGGGGACAGCCCTATAGAGTGAAAATTCCATTCTGAGGAGGATTATTTGAGGTTTGGTCTTCTGGCCCTTGCTGCTTTTAGGGGTAAATTTTCACTCACAGCAAAGTAGCTAGCCCACTACCAATTGCACATGGCTTTCTAATATACCAAAGGCAAACACTCAAAATGTCCACTCTGAGAGATCTGTGGCTGCAGGACGGGCAGTTTTGGGCCCTTCACACTGCTGTTGGAGAGGAGAAGTTAGCAAGCCTTCAGGCACAAAGACCTGATCAGAGGCAATAAATTCACGGTGTGACCTCTTATTCGCCACCTGATCCCCATCAGGTCCTCTGATCCGAGATAGTCTTGGGCACAAGACCCATCATCCTTCTGCAAAAGCCATTGGAAATTGAGGTGAGGGGCCTGGAAAAACCTCTTCCTGCTTCATTCCCTCCTTAACACTTTGTCTGCAGCTCCTGAAGGAACAGGCCTTGCTGTATTCCTTAGGGGGAGAGCAGTGGAAATCCCAGCGCAATATAATGGGTTTCTGTGACCTTATTCCTGATAATTACTCCATGGACAAAGACGATCTTCAGCTGTGGAGCCCAGGAAAATCAGTCTTTTTTTTCTATATTATATATTATAGCTTGAAATACAGTTAACTACCTCAGTTTGTTCACTGATTTTCAATCACCGATTTTTTTTTTTAATGAAGCAGGGTAAAGACCAGAAATTTCAAAGACCATTACGGTTTTAAAAATTCTGAGGCAATTACCCAGTTTAAAAAACGAGCTCTTCGTTCAAAGTTCTCCGAGAGCTATGAAAACAATAAACAAATACCATGTGAAGGAGCTAGTCTGTGAATGTATCAAGAGGTTCCCCTAGCAACAGCTACAGGGATATGAAGACACAAGAACAACAGCTGACAAGATTTGCTTTTCCATATGTGGAGCTATGCGCTAAGTCCATAGTTTAAACAGCAAATAAACTTTGGGCTCCCTTCTGCCTTTGTTCAACATTTAATGGGATGTAGGAAAGTGCTGGAAGCAAAACATGCCGATAATTTAGGATCCAAGCTGGGAGCACAGCTATTGGAGGCAACTGTTCTCTCACAGCCCAGTCTTGAATAAACAATTACAGCTCTGTGTGAAATGCTGCTGATATTACTTCTTAACCAAATTCTAGTTCACAACTGGTGACTTGCCATGGATACGTGGCTGTTTCGAACCCTATGACTGTCATCCTTTTTGACCAGACCAAGATTCTTAGTGGCTTGGTAGTATTGCCAGTTGACGTCTTTGAACTGTTTTCCTGTTCTACACTCGCCAAATTCTACTGAAGTACGTATTAACTAAGTCAGAGGTGTGACCTTTTGGAAAGGCCTTGTATGTATTTCTACTTATTTTTATCTGAATGAAGGGGTTGTAGCGTACAATTTTGGAGTTCTCCTGGGCGGTGGGGGGGGGCAGGAATATTGGGGGTCAGGGACCTCTGGCTGGAGGGGGCCGGGAGATTGGGGGTCAGGGAGATCTGGCTGGAGGGGGCAGGGAGATTAGGGGTCAGGGAGATCTGGCTGGAGGGGGCGGGGAGTTTGGGGGTCAGGGAGCTCTGGCTGGAGGTGGCAGAGAGATTGGGGGTCAGGGAGCTCTGGCTGGAGGGGGCAGGGAGATTAGAGGTCAGGGAGATCTGGCTGGAGGGGGCAGGGAGATTGGGGGTCAGGGAGCTCTGGCTGGAGGGAGAAGGGAGATTAGGGGTCAGGGAACTCTGGCTGGAGGGGGCAGGGAGATTGGGGGTCAGGGAGCTCTGGCTGGAGGGGGCAGAGAGATTGGAGGTCAGGGAGCTCTGGCTGGAGGTGGCAGAGAGATTGGGGGTCAGGGAGCTCTGGCTGGAGGGGGCAGAGAGATTGGGGGTCAGGGAGCTCTGGCTGGAGGGGGCAGGGAGATTGGGGGTCAGGGAGCTCTGGCTGGAGGGGGCAGGGAGATTGGGGGTCAGGGAGCTCTGGCTGGAGGGGGCAGAGAGATTGGAGGTCAGGGAGCTCTGGCTGGAGGGGGCAGGGAGATTGGGGGTCAGGGAGCTCTGGCTGGAGGGGGCAGGGAGATTGGGGGTCAGGGAGCTCTGGCTGGAGGGGGCAGGGAGATTGGGGGTCAGGGAGCTGTGGCTGGAGGGGGCAGAGAGATTGGGGGTCAGGGAGCTCTGGCTGGAGGGGGCAGAGAGATTGGGGGTCAGGGAGCTCTGGCTGGAGGGGGCAGAGAGATTGGAAGGACAAACTAGCCTGTTTGAAATTCTGGATTTAGCACCCAATTTTGGTCCTAATTGTTGATTAGTATAATTAGAACTTGTCACCAAACCAAAAACCTGTAGGTTTAGTGCTCAAGAGCTGATTAGATGCCATTTATGTGGAGCAGTGCATGTTGTGTCCTCATGCTCACTTCCACAGAAGGTGTGGCGTGCTCTGGCTGACACACAACGTGTTGCAGAACGCTTTTACATGGAGGCACAAGGCTCATCCAATTAGCGAATGAGGGCGGACAACAAGATGCCAATGTCGGCAGCAGCTGACTCAAAGGAACATGCTGGCATTATATATTTAAAGGGCTGCCAGCCCTATGTGCATTACTGCCTTGCTATTAAAGATTGTCTTAGCAGCATTATTGAAAAATCCTCTCCAGCAAAGCCTTACACCCTATACTGGAATTGAAGACCCCTGCACCCCTGCACCCCTTCACCTGGGCGCAAGACCCAAGGAGTGGAGCGGGGAGCTGGTGCCACCATGGCAATGGGAAGACCTGGGGTGGCACCACTGTTTAACGATACCACTGTGCAGGTTCTCCTCCAGATTGCAGAGGCAAGGTGAGGGGTCCTCTTCTGAGGTTCCTGCCTTACCGAGCAAGCCTGGATAGAGATTGCAGAGGAGGTCAGCAGCCATGGGGTCACCCCCCACCCCACCGCCCCCAGCGCCCCACCCTGAACCAGTGTGTAGTGCCACTCCTTCATCAGGGTTAGTCCTCCATACCACTTTCTTCTTTGATGTTTCTATGTGGCAACATGAGTCAATGCACTAGATAGGGAGGATTGACCACCCAGCTGGTGGCAAGGGGGCGATGCAGCAGCATCTCCTGTCAGATGCATAGCTGCATCCCAATAAAAGGCCGCTATCTGTCTTTGCTGGCCCCCCGCCACATCCATGAAGAGCAGATCTATGGAGGAGACTTTCCTGCACCTGCATCATGGACCAAAGGACTATCACAAGCATAAGCGCCTTGAATGGAAGGAGAAGCAGCTACTTCCGCATCCTGGGGCTCCTCTCAGCATGCTCCAAGTGTGGACAGCATCTCCTCAGCCCCTTTGCCAGTGACACCAGCACTTCCAGTGACACAGGAGGGTTCTGTGCTTGTGCAGAAGCCTCTGGGGGCTGGGCAATGGAGTGCAATATGAGCCAGGCAACAGCAGATCTGCATAAAGATAATTCTTTATTGCACTGATTGTGAAAGGGTATCAGGGTCACAAGAAATATGAGAATGTTCCGAGCCACCTTTGCCATTTCTCGATGCCTCTGGTGCAAGGGATTCCTCATCTTGTGCAACCTTCTCAGCAACCTCCTCCACATCGTCCTCATCAGATGAGGAGTGACAATTGATGGTGTCTTCATTATCCAAAGCCTCACCCCTCCGCAATACTAGATTGTGCAGAGCACAGCGGATCATCAAGATACATGAGACCCTCACTGGGGCATATTGAAGGGCTCCACCGGATTGGTTAAGGCAACTGAATCTCATCTTCAGCAGCCCAATGTCCTACTCGATGGTCCCTCGGGTAGACCTGTGGAAAGCATTGTACCTCTCGTCTGCTGTACTTGTGAGGGTTCCTCAAAGGCACAAATAATCATGTCTTCAATGGGTATGTCATGCTCAGTACAAGCTTAAGGATATTAGATATTATGGACTGTAGATCATACTTTGTGAAAGTAGCCACAAAACATTTTAAGATGGTTGCAACTTATCATGTAACTGCGGGCTTTTGAACTGTGGACAGTCTTTGATTCCATGGCCAATATTTAGTTAAACATGGACCTGAATAAGGGTTGTTCACAGCCATCTGTGAAGGTTACATATCTCATTGTTTGAGGATGACCAGCATTTGAGGAATATGGGATCTCTAGACTGTTGCCATATTGAACAAAGGAGAATATTTGAGCTCAAGTTAGGGCAGAGATAACAGTGAAAGACCATTGTCAACTGTTATTGTATTGTGGTAGTCTGGACCCCAGAAGTGATAACCCTGCAGCCACATAACCGAAACTAACTTTCAGAGACTGCAGGTTAAAATATCTTGAACAAAGCAAATCCAGCAGAGAAACATCTGAAACACCAGAAGCATGTGAAACATCAAAACCATCATTTTATTGAATTTGTTCATCCCTAATTGCCCTTGAGAAGAGGGTGGTGTGGTGCCTTCCTGAACCGCTGCAGTTCATGGGTTATATGAATACCAACAATGCTGTTAGGAAGGGAGTTCCAGGATTTTGACCTAGCAACAGTGAAGAAATGGTGATTATAGTTCCAAGTCAGGATGCTGTGTGGCTTGGAGGGAAACTGGCAGGTGATGGTGTTCCTGTGCATCTGCTGCCCTTGACCTTCTAGGTGGTAAAAGTTGCAGGTTTGGAAGGTGCTGTCAAAGGAGCATTGGTGAGTGGCTGCAGTGCATCTTGTAAGTGGTACACACTGTTGCCATTGTGTGTCAATGTTGGAGGGGGTGAATGTTGAAGGTGGTTGATGGAGTGCCAATCAAGTGGGCTTTGTCCTGGATGGTGTCGAGCTTCTTGAGTGTTGTTGGAGCTGCGCTCATCCAAGCAAGTGGATTGTATTCCATCATACTCCTGACTTGTGCCTTGTAGATGGTGGACAAACTTTGGGGAGTCAGGAGGTGAGTTACTCACCGCAGAATTCCCAGCCTTTGACCTGCTTTTGTAGCCACAGTATTTATATGGCTAGTCCAGTTCAGTTTCTGGTCAATGGTAACCCCCAGGATGTTGCTAGTGGGATATTCAATGATGGTAATGCCATTGAATGTCAAGGGGAAATGGTTAGATTCTCTCTTGCTGGAGATGGTCATTGCCTGTCACTTGTGTGGCATGAAAGTTACTTGTCACTTATCAACTCAAGCCTGAATATTGTCCAGGTCTTGTTGCATGTTGACATGGACTGCTTAAGTATCTGAGGAATTGTGAATGGTGCTGAAAATTGTGCAGTCACCAGCGAACATCCCCACTTCTGACCTTATAATGGAGGGGAGGCAATTAATGAAACAGCCGAAGATGGTTGGGCAGAGGACATGGGCCGAGGACACTACTCTGAGGAACTCCTGCAGTGATGTCCCGGTACTGAGATGATTGACCTCCTACAACCACAACCATCTTCTTTTGTGCTGCATATGACTCCAACCAGCAGAAAGTTTTCTCCCTGATTCCCATTAACTTCAGTTTTGCTAGGGCTCCTTGATAATGGGTGGAGGTAAAAATAACAAGGGGAAAAAGACACAAGTGGGAGTAGTCTATAGGCTCCCAAACAGTAGCTACACTGTAGGACAAAGAATAAATCAGGAGATAATAAGGGCATGTAAAAAAGGCAGTACATTAATCATATGTGACTTTAATCTTCATGTAGATTTGGAAAATCAAATTGGCAGAGGCAGCCATGAGCAAGAATTCATAGAGTGTATTCGGGACAGTTTCCTGGAGCAATATGTTGTGGATCCAACCAGGAATCAGGCTATTTTGGACCTGGTAATGTGTAATGAGGCAGGTTTAATAAATGATCTCAGAGTAAAAGATACCCTAGGAAACAATGACCATAATATGGTAGAATTTAGCAATTCAGTTTGAGAGTGAGAAACTTGGGTTGGAAACAACTGTGCTAAACTTAAATAAGGGTTATCACAAAGGCATGAGGGCAGAGTTGGCTGGAGTGGATTGGGATAGGATTTTAGCAGAAAAAAATGGTTGATGAACAATCATAGACATTTAAGAAAATAGTTCATGACTCACAATAAAGATATATCCCAGTGAGGAAGAAAGATTCAAGGAAGGGGATAAACCAACCATGGTTAACCAAGGAAGTTAAGGATAGTATCAAATTGAAGGAAAAGACATACAATGTGGCAAAGATTAGTGGTAAATCAGCGGATTGAGAAAGTTTTAAAAACCAACAAAAGATGACCAAAAAAATAAATAAATAAAGAGGGAGAAAATTGAGGGTAAACTAGCAAGTAACATAAAAACAGACAGTAAGAGCTTCTTTAAATATATAAAATAGAAGAGAGAGACCAAAGTGAACATAGGCCTCTTCGAGAATGAGGCTGGGGAAATAATAATGGGGAACCAGGAAAAAGCAGAAGAGTTGAGAATAAATACTTTGCTTCAGTCTTCATGGTGGAAGACACCAATAGCATTCCAATACTAACTCATCAACGGGCAAAAGTTGGGGGGGGTAGGGAGGAAACAAATACAACAACTATCACTAGAGAAAATGTACTAGGGAAACTAATGGGGCTAAAGGCTGATAAGCCCCCTGGACCTGATGGGTTGCATCCTAGGATATTAAAGGAAGTAGCTACAGAGACTGGTAGTAATCTTCCAAGAATCCTTAGATTCTGGAAAAGTCCCAGAGGATTGGAAAACTGCCAACGTAAAACCCTTATTCAAAAAGGGAGGGAGGCAAAAACAGGTAACTATAGGCCAATTAGCTTAACATCTGTCATTGGGAAAATGTTATTATTATAAAGGATGTAATAGCAGAGCATTTAAATTACATAATCTAATCAAGCAAAGTCAGCATGGTTTCAAGAAGGGGAAATTATACCTGACAAATTTATTAGAATTCTTTGAGGAGGTAACAAGCAGGATAGATAAAGGGGAACCAGTAGATGTAATATATTTGGATTTCCAAAATGCATTCGATAAGGTACCACTCGTTAGGCTACTTAATAAGATAAGAGCCCATTGTGTTGGGGGTAGTATATTAGCATACATAGCAGATTGGCTAACTAAAAGGTGACAGAGAGTTGGGACAAGGGGGGCATTTTCAGGATGGCAACCTGTAGTATAGTGCCACAGGGATCAGTACTGGGGCCTCAATTATTTACAATATATATTAATGACTTAAATGAGGAAAGTGAATGTACTATCGTTCAATTTGCGGAAAATACAAAAAGAGGTGGGAAGGCAAGTGATGAGGGTGATACAACGATTCTACAGAGGGATATAGACAGGTTAAGTAAGTGGGCAAAAAAAGTGACAGATGGAATATAATGTGGGAAAATGTGAGGTTATGCACTTTGCCAGGAAGAATAGAGGAGCTGAATATTATTTAAATGGAGAAAGACTGCAGAAAGCTGCAGCACAGAGGGATTTGGGAGTCTTTGTGCATGAATCCCAAAAAGCTAACATACAAATTCAACAAGTAATAGGGAAGGCAAATGGAATGTTGGCCTTTATTTCAAAGAGAATGGAGTATAAAAATAGGGAAGTCTTGCTAAAACCATACAAGGTGCTAGTTAGGCCACACCTAGAATACTGAACATTTTAGGTCCTGTTATCTAAGGAAAGAAATATTGGCATTGGAGGCAGTCTAGAGAAGGTTCACTAGGTTGATTCCGGGGATGGAGGGATTTTCTTCTGAGTAGAGGTTGAGTAGGTTGGGCCTGTACTCATTGGAGTTTAGAAGAATGAGAGGCAACCTTATTGAAACATATAAGATTCTTAGGGGGCTTGACAGGATAGATGCTGAGAGGTTGTTTCCCCTTGTGGGAGAGTCTGGGACCAGAGGGCATTATCTCAGAGTAAGGGGTCGCCCATTTAAAACAGAGATGAGGAGGAATTTCTTCTCTCAGAAGGTAGTTAATCTGTGGAATTCTTTACTGCAGAGGGCTGTAGAAGCTGGGTCGTTAAATATATTCAAAATGGGGATAGACAGATTTTTAATCAGTGAGGGAATCAAAGGTTATGGGGAAAAGGCAGAAAAGTGGAGTTGATGACTATCAGATCAGCCATGATCTCATTGAATGATGGAGCAGACTCGATGGGCCGAATGGCCCACTTCTGCTCCTATGTCTTATGGTCTTATGGTTATGCCACTTTCAGTCAAATGCTGCCTTGATGACAAGGGCAGTTGCTCTCACCCCACCTGTTGAGTTCAGCTCTTTTGTCCATGTTTGTACCAAGACTCTAATGAGTTCAGGAGTTGAGAGGTGCTGGTGGAACACAAATTGAGTATCAGTGAACACGTTAGCGCTGAGTAAGTGCCATTTAATAGCACTGTCGGCAACACTTTCCATGACTTAGCTGATGATCGCAAGACTGATGGGGCGGTAATTGGCCGGGTTGTATTTTTCCGACTTTTTGTGGACAGGACATACCTGGGCAATTTCCCATATTGTTGGGTAGATGCCAGTGTTGTAGCTGTACTGGAATAGCTTTGCTAGGGGCACAGCTAGTTCTGGAGCACGTCTTCAGTACTATTGCCAGAATGTTGTCAGTGTCCATAACCTTTTCAGTATCCAGTGCCTTCAGCCGTTTCTTGATATCATGTAGATTGAATCAAATTGGCTGAAGACCGGCATCTGTGATGCTGGGGACCTCCAGAGGAGGCCGAGATGGATCATCCACTTGACACTTCTGGCTAAAGATTGCTGCAAATGCTTCAGCCTTGTCTTTTGTATTGATTTGCCTGGCTCCCCTATAATTGAGAATGGAGATACTTGTGGAGCCTCTTCCTCCAGTGAGTTGTTTAATTGTTCTCCACCATTCATGGATGAGGTAGGATCGCAGACTTAGACCTGATCTTTTTGTTGTTGATCGCTTAGCTCTATCAATCGCATTCTACTTCCACTGTTTGGAATGCAAGTAGTCCTGTGTCTTAGTTTCACCAGGTTGACACCTCATTTTTAGGTGTGCCTGGTGCTGCTCCTGGCATGCCCTGCTGCACTCTTCATTAAACTAAGTTTGATCCCCGGTTTGGTGGTAATGGCAGAGTGGGGGATATGTCGGGCCATGAGGTTACGGATTGTGGTTGGGTACAATTCTGCTGCTGCTGATGGCCCAGAAAGCCTCTTGGATGTCCCAGTTTTGAGTTGCTAGATCTGTTCGAAATCTATCCCATTTAGCATGGTGGTCATGTCACACAAAATAATGGAGGGTATCCTCAATGTGAAGTTGAGACTTCATCTCCACAAGGACTGTGCGGTGGTCACGCCTACCAATACAGTCGTGGACAGATGCATCTACGACAGGTAGATTTGTGAGGATGAGGTCAAGTAGGTTTTCCCCTTTTATTGGTTCCCTCAACACCTGCTGAAGACCCAGTCCTCCATCCAGAGTACATTCTATGGCCCTTGCCACCATCGGTGCTTCTTCCAAGTGGTGTTCAACATGGAGGAGTACTGATTCATCAGCTGAGGGTGGTAATCAGCAGGAGGTTTCCTTGCTCATGTTTGACCTGATGCCATGAGACTTCATGGGGTACAGAGTTGATATTGAGGACTCCCAGGGTAACTCCCTCCTGACTGTATATCACTGAGCCGCCACCTCTGCAGGGTCTGCCTGTCGGTGGGACAGGACATACCTTGGGTTGGTGATGAACAGTTCTGTTGAAGGGTCATGAGGACTCGAAACGTCAACTTTGTTTTTCTCCGCCGATGCTGCCAGACCTGCTGAGTTTTTCCAGGTATTTCTGTTTTTGTTTTGGATTTCCAGCATCCGCAGTTTTTTGTTTTTATCCTGGGGACATTCAGTCAGGTGACACAGGGATTGACCGGCCCATCCAAATTCTACCTTCCTGTGACCTGCGTAGATCCAGCTTCACAGGTCGAGGAGGATGCCACTGCCACACAGCAAGACCCCGAAAGCAGGCCGGGGCCCCCCAAGTCCCGGCCCTCCAGAGGATGCCCCCCAAAGCCATCACAGACAGGGCGTCATAGTCAGCAGGCTGTCTCCACCTCTGCTGCAGATGTCCATGGAGCACCAAGGCGTAGCAGCAGGGTTAGGAAAGTTAGGTAAAAGTAGTTGCACAGCCTGACATTGGCTGATAATCACTTATACATACTGTTCACTTTGGTCAATAAACTCCTAAGAATGTCTACCTGCCTACGGCTCCTTGTTCTGATGAGCAGTGTTCTTGTCACTCAGATGTGAAACCTTTCTGCACAAGATAAAAGGCAGGTGTCTCAGTCCAGGGTTTCTTCCCTGTGCTCTGTGCGGCCTTCAGACCACAGTGATGGTCAAGCCTCACACTCCCTGGAAACATTACTGATGCCTGCACCTTAGCGGTGCTGGACATTGCTGCCAGAATGTAGTGGGAAGGCACCACAGAGTTCTCTCATTCTCTGTGTGCTCTCAGCACCTTTAAGGTGGGGCTGGCCTCCATCAAACCAGCATCTGTGACCAGTGATGCTGTGCACCAGCTCCTGAAGGGCTGAGGCGGACACAGCATCAGATGCATCTAACGTTTCATGGCTGCATCTCTGAGATTGATCATGGAGCGCAAGCGAGCTGCCCTTGGCCAGGCAGGAGTCAGACGTTCTCAGAGGCCATGTGAAGATCTATGGAGTGTCATCACTGCATGTTGTCATCATCCTCCTACGATCGAGCGACTATTAGGGGTTCCACTGCATCTCCATGACCAGGGCATCCTCACAGAGGGTATCGGTGCTGCGATAAGCCAGATTGGAGTCAAACGTTCACAACTGCAATGTGAGGATCTACGGGGACACCTTACTGCATGTTGTCATCATCCTCTGCAATCTGGCAGCTATGAGGGCCTCCCAGGTGTGCCGACTTGTCTAGCCAGTGCGGGAGCCTCACCCCTGTCGTCGTTACCACCGATGTCCCCCTCACCCTCATCCCTATCAACATTCTCCTCATCGGAGGAGACGTGCAGCTACTCCATCTCCTCCTCAGCCAGCTCCTCATCCGTTGCAGTGCCAGGTTGTAAAGGACGCAGCAGATGACAACGATACACAATGCCCTCTGTGGACTGTATTGCAGGGCTCCACCAGACTGGTCCAGCCATGGGAACTGCATCTTCAGCATCCCAATGGTCTGCTCCACCAAGTTGGGAGCTGCTGCATGAGCCCCATTATAGCGTCACTCTGCTGCAGTCTGAGGCCGCTGCACGGGTATCATCAGCCACGGCCTCTGCGGGTAGCCCTTGTCCCCAAGGAGCCAACCCTGCAGCTTCTGCGGACCCTGTAAGGCTCAGGATATAAGCGCTCCGCACACTCCCTGGAAACCGTGCACATAATTAGCTCCCTGCCAACTGATGGCAGTAAACATGGCCTGCCTTTGGTGGGCTGAGCAGACGATCGCGACCTGCCTTCATGCCGTCGTGAAGCAGGTCGCACCATATTTTCCACCCACGCCACCTATCACACCCTCCGCCAGTGGGTTTGGAAAATTCCACCCATAGTTTAACAATAAAACAGTTATGATTCACAGAATGTCTCCTGCTGCCTGATTCCATATATGGATATCCACCTATTAAACACCCACCACCCATTGTTGCCCGATTTTTCATATGCCCCTCGCTGTGGGTAATGGCGTTTTTACACATGCCCTCAAAACATTGATAATGACATCTTCCTTGGCTTCCTGTCACTATCGGCAATGGCCTCTATTTCCCAGTCTCCCCCTTCCAACGTACCCTTCAGTTTGGCTCGCTGGCAGAGGTAACACTGAACCCCCACCTTGTTGCCACATCCTTTAACCGGTTAGGGCCCTGAAGGCCCATGAATCCCATGTTCTGTTCATAAAATAAGAAATGCAGTGAAAAAAATTTAGTCAGTTGCCTATAAAATCCAGTTAATTGCCTTCTAAAATACCTCAATTGATGCCCCACCATGTCTTATTGGGAAGTCTGTCATTCATTTTCCCATTGCTCATTAAATTTGTAAGTGACATCATGACATTGGACTTCCATGCAAGTGTGTCCTGATTATATTTTTCAGACCCCCAACCCCACTACCCACAGCCACCCATCCCATCGACACCTGGCCCCCTACTTTGCTCTTATAGGCCCAATAAAATTCCGACCAATGGAGGCAAACTCCACTCATCTGCATATTAATAGAAACAGTCACCTTAGATTGATAATCACAACTAATTTTGAACCTATCATCTCCTGGGATTCCACCAGTGCTGTGCTATTCTCACAACATTGTGAGCTTAGCTCTTACTAATTAACTTTTTATTATACTTTCCAGTTAGTTTAATAATCAATTAGGGGCAAAAATTCTTCTATATATTAGAGATTGTGCACACATTAGGTGAATTGTTAACTGTTCACAATTTGTGTCTGTGCTAAATAGGCCATTTGTTTACTTTTACCTCATGCTTTACCACTCTTATGAAGTTCCTCATGTGCATGATTGTTGTGTCTGCGAAAACACATTGGTGTTCAGTTTTATTTTCCCTGGTTAAGGTCTTGTTAAGAAACATTTAAAGGGGTTGATTTGTGCTAAATTACCTAGCAGTCACATCATACGCACACTGCACTAATTATGCCAATAAAAGCTGGGATGTAAGCCAAAAACAAATGAACTGTGTGTTCACATGCTCATGACAATTTGTCACCTGCATGAGGAATTTCACAAGATCGTGCTAAAAGAGATGATGGAACAAGCAGAAATCTAACAGGTAGCAGAGCAAAAGACCCCTTACGTGACTAGTCAAGGACGAAATAAAAACAGAAAATAACGGATATGCTGAACAAATCAGGCAGCATCTTTGGAGAGAGAAGCAAAGCTAATAGGCAGAATTTTATTGGCCCACAGGAGATGGGAACAAGATGGGGGGGGTGGGTGGTAAAATCATGGGGAGTCATGGCGGATTGGCTCCGTGACCAAATGTCGCCATCAGGGAATTTTATCGACAGCAGGAAAGGGATTGGACACGCTTCCCATGACAAGGAGCCGGAAGCCAATTTAAATATATAAAGGCCTTATTAAGGGCCATTTTACCATGCGGTTGGCATTTTGCCGATGGCAGATTGACCCCTACCTACATGGAGAGGAGGACTGCTGAATGGAGGAGGCCTCCCAGCGCCAGACCAAAAGGGGAAAATTGTTGAAGCATCAGCAGGGCTGAGTGAAGGGGAGGTAGCCCCCAGTGATTTCCTTAGAAGGGTTTCCCCACCCTCATTCGAATATTTTGCATCATTACATTCTTTTTGGCCTACCTCCTTAATGCAACAGAAGCCCTGCTCGCCTCAGCTTCTGGTGGAGCTGCTGAGGTTGCTGAGCTGCTGGCCCTCTGCTGGGGCTGGAAGCTCTGTGGGGCAGGCAGCCATCCTGAACTGGAAGGCAATCCCACTGGCAGCTAATTAATCAGCTGCCGCCCGTAACATTAGGATGGAAGTCCTGCCGGCCGCCGGTGTGTGTTGCTGACATGCATTTCTGGCCTATGTCCAGATCTTGGTTGATTTGGTAGAATTCTGCCCAATGTTTCAGGTCAATGAAAGGTCATCAACCTGAAATGTTAACTCTTCTCTCTTTTCTCTCCATAGGTGCTGCCTGGTGAGAGAGGGAATCATGGCTGGAGACAAGCAAGGAGCAACTCTGATTCCACAAGAAACCTTGCAGCTGGTGGCTCTGTCAGGTGCTTCTGTAGAATCTGCCCCCTTTTCACTGCACTGTCTAAAATGATTGATGTCTCAGTGTTTTATACAATTCATTAGAATGACCATCACAATAGCCCTGAGATTGCCTATTTTACGTACCAGAGAGGGAAGCAATGTAATGGAGATCAGCCCACGCCTGGTGATCAGCTTTGCCTGAATTGAAGGAGATTCCTTCAAAAGAGCAGAATGTCCTGACGTGGAGCCAATTCATACAGCAAAAGAGAAATAATTAATTGGATCCTAAAATTGACTCAATATCTCCAGTTTGTCCACCTCAGAAATAACTGTGTCCAGGTAGCATTGAGCCAAGACAAGTCACTGGTTGAGAGGGTAGCACTGCAACCAGTTCTACTGAACAAAATGGGAGCACCAAAATCACATGTAGGTTACAAAGATCCTACTGTATAATAATCACACTACCCTCACTAGTATTATGAGTACTTGCAAAATTGAATTTCATACAAATGTCAGTGTTTAATAAAATAGATATTGATCAATGAAAAGAATGTTAGGGGTACATGCAACAACATCAAGCCAATTGAAAACTCCAGTACGTGATCTCAGTGGAATTCAGAAATGCTGTAGACAGGGCTGCTGATTTGCCTATGTCTGCTTTACACTATCGCACAGTCAAAATCTACCCCGCAGTCTGTTAGGACATGATGGAAATTGCCTGCAAAAGGATAAAGTGCAATTCCAAAAAAAAAAAGCACGTCATACACCTGTACGTGTCCAAGATAATCAGAGTTTCCTTGCATTATCTTTGGAACAGGGGCCCTTGTATTAGTGGTTCATCGTCTTTCACTTCTCACTAACCACTCTCTGTTACAAATAAATGGCTTTCCTTTGGTGCAGAATCAGTCAGCGTCTTATGCGATAAAAACCTCTCTACAGGGTCAAGGTAATTTGTATGAAACGAACTGCACCTGGATACTTAATCGAAACTTGGCAACAATACGTTGTACGATATAATGTAACCTCAATACAGAAATATTTACTGGAATGAATTTTTCAATAATTTCAACATAGTGCTGTCCTCCCTTTTATAAAGGTGATAAAGTGTAACCACTCAACTATGAATGCTATGCGTTTTGCCTCTTTTTTGTATTAAAATGCTGTCTGCAAATACGAATTGGAACCAAAATTTGCATAGGAATGCAATTGAAGCACTTCCCATGGGTTCCTACCTGCTAGCAATCTTTACCACTGACTCCATTATTGTGTGTGGCCAGTGGGACATCACTTCATTGCGTAGGACTGGCGGGTGCTCACACCCCACTTGGCTGCCCCTGAGCTCTGGGCATTAAAAATGTAGCATCAGTGCCCTCAGCTCCAATTAATGTATATTTAAATCCTAAGCAGACCCCATGCCAAAAAAGTTAAGATCATGTTTACTTCATTGTTGGTAGCCAGGACACAATCCCAGCCTATAAAACCCTAAAGTTAGGTCCTTTTTAGAAGTAGCCCTGAATACTAGTTGCATTGTTTTACCCAAATTCGCTCTTTCTCCCAATTCCTGAATCCTGGAGTGGTGAGATCATATAGGTTAACAGAAAAATCCATGTTTCATGCAGGTTAACAGAAAAATCCATGTTATTCATTTCAGAATTCTGGAATGAACAGAAGAGAATCTGGGCAGATGAAACCTTTTGTAATTCTGTAAAAATGTAACCAAGCTGATATGGTAAATGTGAAACCTGATAAAATGAAAGGAGCGCTGAAGAAAGTCCTCTGCCAATCTACTTTTACAGTTGTGTTATCAGATTGTGTAGAAATGCTATGAAGGTCAAAGGGAATTGAAGTACAACATTGGAAATTCAAAAATACAATAAAAGTGCAGTTTGATGGAAGCTTAACTGAGTACAGAGTTGGTGAACTTTAGTTTGCGTTGAATCCTAAGTGAATTTCAGTGGAATCTGCTGGTGTAGTATAAGGTGAAAATAAATTATCATTGCGAGTGAATAATTGGCATCATAGGAATTCACCGTGTCCTGAAGTTGCTTGCTGTGCCATAAATATGAAATCTTAGTGCAAAGACCTACCTTAATTGTGCTCTAACGATCTTGTTTCCAATGCAATATATATTTACCAACCAGAGCTTTCATGCAGTGAATCCGTGTGACTTTTGAGATTACTAAAACATGCAGATTAATTTGAGTATTCGTTAAGCCTGAAAAACCAGGGGGAAACGGCAACAACCCCCCTTCCCCCCATGTCCCCACCGCCCCCAAGCAAGCAACTGAAACCAAAGAGATGCATTCAACATTGTGGAAGAGGACCTTGGTATAGAGGTTCCCAGTCAAAGAAAGGAGGCCACAATGGGAGTTTGCATCCCAGACCTCAAAATTCAATATTTTTTTGCTGTGGTGGGTGCCTTAGGATTTTGCAGTTGTTTTCGCCCTTTCCATTTCTTTGGTTTTTTTGAACTATTTCTCACCTCTGACTAAGAGGACAGGCAAGTGACATGCTACTAACACATTCTGAAAATGCTGCTTTGAAAACGGTGGCCGGTTTTACCTTCCCTCCATTCCTTTGAGGAAATGCTGAATTTCTGTCCACTGCCCCTCCCAATGGGACTGTTGTAATATGCCTTTAAGGGAGATTAGCAGGACATCACTAGAAGTGAAAAGTGTCATGTGATTGAATCTGAGGGTGCAATTTTCCGCTCCTGTTGGTGGTTGGCACATTTGGCAACATGAGCGGACAATACAGCAAGAAGGCCAAAAATCAGCTTTACGCCGTCATGAAACCAGTTTGCATTTATTCAATCCACCAGACAATGGTGGTCTGCATTTCCCGCTGCTGCACGCCGGGAACTAATTTCAACACTTTGGCATCTCATTATAAGCCCTGCTTGCCAGAATCACCCCCCTACATTGGATCATCCGTACATTGGCATGTGTTTCCCAACTGTGCATAAGTGACGTACACCTGGTGAGCTGCACTTCGATCGGGACTTTGCGGCTTATTTGCCCACCTTGCTTTGGTCAGTACTCGTGGTCATCAGCGCCAGGCTTTGCAGGCAGCACCACATCACTTTTTGGGGTGCTCACGGGCAGGTCTCCACCTACTATACCAGCCGTGAGGCAGGGGTGGCTTTTCAACAGCTGCAGGGCTAGGGCTGTAGTGGGGGAAGGGGGAAAAGTGGCCTCAGGCAAGAGAAGAGGCTGCAGGGCTAAGGCTGTAGTGGGGAAGGGGGATATCTCAGGGTGTGTGTGGGGACACATGTTGACCTGTGCAAGCGACCTCAAGGCAGTGACGACTGAGGAGGCAGTCTCCAGAGGAGATGAGGCCAGGTGGAGGTGTGAGGATGTGTGTGTGAGAGAGTGCGTGGTGATGTCCCTTGAGCTGGCAGTGACTGAGATGCCAGTGAATGTGTAATGGGCTTGTGAGTGTGTGAGTTGAGTGTGATGATATGGTTGCCTTACCCTGGTGGCACGGATGAGATCATTCATCCTCTTTCTGCACTGGATAGCAACCTCTTCTGTGCAATGTTGGCACTGACCACCACTGCCACCGCCTCCAAAGTCAGAGTGGCAAGATTGCTGGACCACCTGCGGCAAGAGCGGGGATGGAGGGCATCGTGGTGGGCCTTCAAAAGGCATTCCAGTGACGGGTCACTGAGCTCTTCTTGGCTTTTAGGGCGATGTCTTCACTGGAGCAATCCTAGGCTACAAGCATTGAGAACTGTGTACACGGCTGCACTTTAAATATGGCACCTGGAGTGAGGAAACGGTGAGGTAATGGTGTGGTGGGCGATTCACAGGCTGCCTGCCAGCGAGACAGCA
This sequence comes from Cetorhinus maximus, assembly GCF_964194155.1. NCBI lineage: Eukaryota > Metazoa > Chordata > Chondrichthyes > Lamniformes > Cetorhinidae > Cetorhinus > Cetorhinus maximus. The sequence goes on along the minus strand of NC_135881.1, from coordinate 171,173,461 downwards.
TGTTTCCTGTGGCTGCATAATTAATGAGGTGGGAAGTGGACGATACGGCACAAAAACCCGCCATTGTGGCCTGCAGGTAAAACGTCTTTTTCCATGCCCGCTACCGCACTTAGTGCAATTCTGGGACGATTCCGCCCTTAGTTTCACTTTTGCGTTGAGCAGAGCACACACAGCTCTGATGGCTCCAAGCTTTATACCTATGTATAACTGTTCTCATGTGCCTAGTCTTAATAAATGAACCCACAACATGTTTACCCAATTCCTTATGAGTGATTGGTGCCTTGTATCTTGTACAGTAAATAAACACAAGGTATTATAATAACATGACATTGTGATCAGCCGTGGTGAGACAGGCAGCAGCAAGATTAAGTACAGGTACAACATGGTGAATAGCCTTAGATCATGCTACATGGCATGAGAAGCAAAGTTTAGGTCAGACTGCAACAAAGCCGCAGCATCGGTGAATGTTGAAAATGCAGCGTGGTGCCTGCAAAGAAAACCTTTGGAAACACAGCACCAAGCTAGTTCTCAAGTAAAGAGCTGGTAAGCAGACTGATCCCTCGTGTCGAGATTGCAGCACATAGCCTGTCAGTTCTGTGAGTGGGACAGTGCGGCTAGAGGACCAGCACTGGGTTAGCTCAGTTGGGAAAGGTGAGGGAATAAGGTGTGGGCCGGATCGATAGCGAGCAAGGGAGAATCAAACAAACAACCACAAAAAATCAAAATCGGGCCAGAGAAGATTGTGAATATAATGGGTGGCTTCAGGAGTTGCTGAACAATAAATTGAATAAAAAGCAAAGGTGCCATTACTCCGTGGTGCGTTCCTGCCCAACTCGTCTTCGTGGACAGAGCTTCGGAAAAGCAAATGAAAATGTCTATAGTGACACTCGAAGGAAGCTCAAAGGGATATTTTCAGAATGTCCACAAAATTCACCAGTTTGAATAGGGAAGCAGCTGACTTACTATCGGAATTCAAAATGTTTAAACACCGTACAGAGCTATGGTTTCTTGATTCAGGTGTGTCTGAACCAAAGAAGCAAGCCATAAAAATATGCCTAGCAATTGGGAATAAAGATCTACACAGGCTGAACACATCAGGATTAACAGTAAAAGAGCTCAATGATCCCCAAAAGATATGGACTACATTGGAAGACTGGTTCAAAATCAGGTTAAACTTCCTTATTCATCAACAAGAGTTCATGTAATTTCAACAACAACCTACAGAATCCATAGACCACTTTGTCAGCTGCTGCAGAGCTACTGTGGTTTTTCAAACACAGAGCTAGCAGACAGTATTGTTGAGTTGGTGATCACATCCACTCCCATGGAAGTACTCCAGAAAGATCAAAACAAGCCCAAAACATAAAACATCGAAGAGCTACTCAAGTATGGGTGTAAATACAAAGCAATCCTCACAGGTCGATAAAGTTTACAGGTCCTAAGCACAATTGTTGACGCACTCACTAGAACACCCAAACGTAGCAAGACATGTGGAAAGTGTGGCCTTCAGCTTGCACCAAGGAAATGCCCAGCTTTTCATCAATTCTGCACGGCACGTGGTAAAAAGGGCCATTGGCAGCAACAGTGCAGTAGAGCAAAGGCTGATGCAGCTACAAAGAGCTGTGCACTGATCCAAATTGACCATACAAACAGGGTACCTTCAACCAAAAAGAATGACCATCTGGTATCCCGTCAGAAACATATGCATGAGCTGATTAACAAACCAAAAATGATGTGCACGATGGAACGAAGAATGATGAATATGTTTCACACCTTCAATCTCATGGAAAAGGTAAATACCATCACACCATCTGAAGTGTTTACCAAGATTCAAATTATCTGTCCTTAGAAAGTTGGTAACTATTTTTTATTGGCCAAGATTGACACAGGATCAAATACCAACATACTACCTCTGTGAATTCTAAAAGACATGTATCCAAAGACGTGGCAGGCCATGGTGAAACCTACTACTATAAAACTTTCAGCGTTCAACAGTTCACTAGTTCCATGTGCAGGATCCATAGTCCTGGAGTGCAAGTACAATCAATCCTCCTGGGTGTCACACATGTTCTACATTGTGGAAACACAGGATGTTGTGACCTCACACTAGTCACAATGCATGGAATTAGTCAGACATCACAAGGAAGATTAACCTCAGAAACTACTCCTATCACCTCAGTTCATGACCTAACATCGAAATATCCAGAATGTTTCCAAAAAATTGGCAGTTTCACAAGAGCTGCAACATTATACTTGCAGGAGAATGCTAGTCTGTCAGTTGATCTGGTATATTTTGCACAATGCAAATGCAAACACCTACAAGCAGAAACAGTGAAAGATTCTACACTATAGAAACTGTGGAAAACCATCATCAAAGGATAGCCTGATTCAATTCAGCATGTTCATGAACACGAGACCATTTTGGCCTTATCTGAACCAGCTAGGCATCTCAAAGGCAGGCAGGTCATCATACTGGAAGCTTTGTGACCTGATATTCTTCAACAACTTCATCACTCACACATGGGCATAGATCAGATGAGGAAACTCGGTAGAGAGACAGTGAATGACATTGGGGTCGTCGTCAAGAAGTTCGAGGCATGTCAAGAGCAAATGCCAAGTCAGCACAAGGCACCATTGATTCCATATGAAGCTCCTGCCCATCCTGGATCCAAAAATCACATCCGAATTTTTAATGTCCATGACACTGACTTCATCATCATTGTCAACTACTTTACAAGCACCCCATTATTTGACAGTTGCACAATACATCAAGCAAACTGTTGCACACGCTCTAAGTGCTTTTTCAGTTTACTTATTATGCTTTGAGAGATCATTACTGATAACAGACCACAATTTGTGGATAAGCCATTTCAGAAAATATGACAGAAGTGGAAAATATCGCTCAGCCTGTCAAGGGAAGGCCGCGTTACCCGCCATCGGATGTCAGGAACCTTACTGTAGTACATCAGCATATCATTATAAGGTCAGCCCACCGGACTCATTCCCACCCCGCTGGATCGTTCGCCCACATCGGTGGGAAAACACGCCAGTGCAGAACACGTCTTGACAAGTGTGATGTGCAGAAGTCGGGACTTACCTGCCAGGGCCTTGCTCACATCGCAGACATCCAAGGAGCAGAAGAAGCTGAAGCCCAACAACAATAGCACACTGGAGGAATATCCACGGAATGCTGGGTGGATTCTCATGGACATGGCTCTGCTGCGAAGCAGCTCAAGGAAGTTGGAAAGTCACCATTGATGCACACAATGGATCATGGTCAAGGGAGTGGAGAGAAAGGTCTAGGATCAACAGGGAGAGAAAAAGGTGTCAAGGGGTGAGGTTGGGAGGGGGTAATGCAGGTGTTGGGAGGTTGAGAGCGGGGAGGGAGTAAGGGTGGAGGAAGGAGTCGGGAATGGGGAAGGAGTAAAGTTGGAGGAAGAAGTGAGGGTGACTCAGGGAGTCAGGAAGGGGGAAGGAGTAAGTCTGGAGGAAGGAGTCGGGACGGTGGAAGGACTAAGGGTGGCTGAAGGAGTAAGGATGTCTGAGGGAGTCAGGAAGGGAGAGGGACTAAGCAAGGGGGGAGTCCAGGGTGGTGGGAGGACTGGGGGAGAAGAGGTTCTAGGAGTGAAGAGGCATGAAGGGTGGAAGGGGTCTGATGGGGTAAGGGGTCCAGAGAGGGAAAAGGGTCTGGAGGGAAGATGTCCAGGTGAATTTGCAAGGGAGGGGCTGATGGATCCATGACTGCCTCCTGGGAAGCGAACTGAGGATGGGAATGGTATGAGTAAATAGTGAGAATGACTGAGGTCAGAGTGAGGCGGTAGGTTGGGAGGGTGAGGGCTGACGGTAACGGTAGAAGGGATGGCGTGGGTGTTTGGTGAGGACTTGGAGGCAGACACAGACTCTGGGAATGAGAAGGAGGATGTCGGGGAGGTGAATATGGATGGGGGTGGGATTTTCAGGAAGGAAGGGAATGTGCACGTTCACCTAGACATCTTGAAGGAAAAGGGTTGTAGTCATGGAGGGGAGGTGGAAGGTAATGCCATGGGGTTCAACTGTGATGGGGAAAGGGAATGAGTGATTGGGGGAAGGGAAAAGACGGGGGAGCTTATGAAAAAGCTAATCCAGACCATGCTGTTTAAATCAAAGTGAAACGACAGTTGTGGTGGGCGGGATCAGGTGCTGCATGGGAGTGCGATCATTGGGTGGGTGGAGATGCAGTCAGCTCAGATGGACAACTGAAAACAAAACCCAGCAGGCAGCATTCGAAATGCTCAGGACATTGAGGTGAGTATGATAGGTGAAGGATCTGTGTGCGTGGGGGAGAGCTTGCACGAGGCTCTGAAAAGCCCTGCCACACACACACTTCTCCCTCTAGGATCATTCGTTGGCCAGTTGTTCCCTCTGTACTGACAGAGGACGAGGTTGAGGGGCTCACAGTCAAAGGGGACTCAGAGGGAGAGGACAGGCTCTGAGATTTCTGTGCGGTTGACCCAGGGCTGTGCAGTTGGCGGTCCTCCTCCTTTCAGGTGGCCGAGGGCCCCGGCCTGACTCCTTGAGGGGAAGAAGCACCAGGAGGGATGTTGAAATCCCTGTTTCCCTCTCGCTTTGCCACTGCAGGAACTCACCCATAGCTCCCGTGATGGAGTGGAGGTCTGCATGCATCTCCACATTCTACTAGACCTGGGTATCCATGGCATCCACCATCCTTCTCATGAAGACCTCCATACATGCACATGTGGGCACCACTTCATCAGAAAGCAGGTGGACACATTCCTCTGACTCGCGTGCCACTCTGTTGAGGCTTCCAACAGCTCTGTACGTTGTTCCCCCGCTGTCTGCTAACTCTCCAGGATGAGTTGGAAGGCTAAATCCAGATGCTCATCATCTGACTTGGACCTTACGGATGCCTGATCCCCAGCAGTCCTCCAAGTGCTGGGAAGCTGCGCCGAACCTGCCTCCTCCTGCTACGGACATGTGCCCATGCGGTGACCAACTGATTGTGAACCTGAGCCTGCTCTGGATCTAGCTCCCACTGAAGCCGGTCGCTTGGCAGGACTCCCTGTGATACAAAGTAGAGATAATTAGTGCATGGCAGCAGAGTAAAAAGCAGGAGAGACAGCAATGACAGTTGCGTTGAGAGAGGGGTGATGTGGTGCAGGATCCTCCCGTGGGTGTTCACCGCTGACATCACCGTCACCGCAGGCAGGGTCCACATCCTCAACAGTCAGCATAGTTGCAAGCTCCTCAAAGTGAGTGAGGGGCCTAATGTGGGCCACTCAACCCAGGTCTGGGACCTCTCCCTGCTGATGTAAGCCAGCTTCTCCTGCATGGAAACAGATGGAGAGAATGTGAGCAGGACGCATGGCACTGCATGGAATGTTTGCATGGTGAGCGGAGCCATGGATGAGATGAGGAAGAGGATATGAGCCTGATGGAGATGTGAGGGTGTGTGTGAGAGTTAGTGATGTTGTCCCTTGAGGTGTGAGATCCCTGTGGATGTGTGATGGGTTTGTGAGTGTGTGAGTTGAGAGTGATAAGAAGAGTGAGTTACCCTGGCAGAACGGATGAAACCATTCATCCTGTAGCAGCACTGGGTGGTTGAACTCATTTGCAGGCTATTGGTGTTGACCATCAGTGCCACTGCCTTCATGCTAGATTAGTGATGCCACTGCCCTTCCTGTGGCCCGAGTGGGGGCAGAGGACATCATGGCGGGCCTCCATGGCCTCCAAAATATGCTCGAGGGGCACATCACTAAGTCTGGCCTTTCGGGGCCATCCTGCCTTCCGTGTAGCAGTCCTGGGCTGGAAGCATTGAGAGGTGTGCGCATGGATGGACATTAAATATGGCACCCGGTGTGGTGAAGCGGTGAAGTGATGGCGTGGTGGGTGAATGAGAGCCTGCCCGCTATGGAAACAGTGTGTTTCCTGGGAATGCATAATTAATGCGGCGGTTTTGGGACAATACGGCATAAAAAGCCACCATTGCAGCCATGGGGTAATTTTGAACCCACCCACTACCGCACTTAGTGCAAATCTGGGGCGATTCCGCCCAAGGTACATGGAAACCAGCTGAGCTGACAAGGGTTTGTTTAGAACCAAGGTCCTATAAAGTCATTACACACAAAGGCACAATCATGAGGCGTAACTGAGGACAAATCAGATCCATTCCAGTTCTTCAACCACCATACAGTCCTATTGCATCGAGGGCAAGATTCCAAATGCAACCAAGGACAACATCCAAGAATGACAATCCCACAGATCACTGTCAGAAATTAAAGAAACCTCCAGACAAGGTTACCATCACAAGACTTGGGATTATTAGCAGATTACCTTTACACTTTAGGAACTCATAGATTCTTCAGTTCTATGCACTTATGTAATGGTAACTAAATGTGAACATGTATTATAAATAATCATACTTCTTTGGAAGGGGGAAATATCTTTAAAAAGAAGGGGGATATTGAAATATGCCTTTAAGGGATATCAGCAGGACATCACTAGAAGGGAAATGTGTCATGCGATCTAGTCTTAGTTTCACTTTTGCTTTGAGCAGAGCACACACAGCTCTGATGCCTTCAAGCTTTATACCTATGTATAACTGTTCTCATGTGCCTAGTCTTAATAAATGAACCCACAACATGTTTACCCAATCCCTTATGAGTGATTGGTGCCTAGTGTCTTGTACAGTAAATAAACACAAGGTATTACATCATTATAATAACACAACAGGCACAGCAGACACTGATGTGAGAAATGTCATTCCTGCATGGCATAAATCAAAGGACTCAACCCATTTTTCCATTATATTGGAGACAGGTTAGATTCCAAAAATGAATACTTACCACCCACCGAAATACTCCCCCTCCTTTCCCATTCCCTCCACCCAGGCAGAATCACAAAGAATCATGGAATAAAACAGCACGGACGGAGGCCTTTCATTCCATCGAGTCTGCACTGGCTCTTTCAAAGAGCAATCCAGTTAGTCCCACTCCGCCTCTTGTTCCCCATATCCCTCCAAATTTTTCTCCCTCGAGTTTTTGTCCAAATTTCTTTTAAAAGGTACTGTTGAATAGCTACCCCGTCAGGCAATGCATTCCAAATCCTAACAGCTCGTAGTATAAGAGAAAGTACGCCTGGTGTAACCTGTTTCTCTAAATACATATGCTGGTTGTGCAAAGGTGGCATTTTATGAATAATAACAGGTGTTATGAAAAACAACAGGTGCTTCAGTTTGATGCTAAATTACTAAATGCCAGAGGTTCGGCTCTCCTGTCTGCCACCAAGAATAATGTAGTCTCCTTGGTTCATATGGGAGTCTTTGACTATCATGTTAAAGTTTAACATCTGTCAACACGAGAAGAACAAGCTCATTGCCAGCCAGTGGGCTACACAATGAAATGGGACTCAACTACATTACAGTGGGTCTAGTCTACTTTGAATTCACTTGTAGCCATTACAGTGGCACTATGTAATAGTGGTCAGTAGAAAGTGAGAGACTGATAAACAGCCGTATTGCATATGGATACAACCTACATGTCTGTCTAGTAAAGAATTTGAAAAATATGAAGTATCCTGTTTTATTCCTGACATAAATTAATCAAGAATTTTTTCTTTTATTAAAGGACCAATATCTTCATGGAGAATTATTTAACAAATGTTTTTGTACTTTTACAGACAATAAATCATGTTGGTACCAATCACTGCATTATTTGTGGCTATCAGGATACAAATTGTTCACAACATAGCGTTGCAATGTATGGAATAGCCCCACTATGACAATTTGGGAGATTTCATATAGTTTTATATGGCCATTGGATATATGGGATAAGTGTGTTTTGGAAATAGTTTGATTTGATATATAAATTAGATACAGGTAGGCTTTTTGATCTATATATTAGCTAAGGCAGAAATTGTTGGAGGTGCTATTCAAATTATTGGTCCTTTTAAGGACAATAATTCTTCTATTTTCAGTTCCAATGCATACCAGGTTCCAACTCACGACAATCAGACTGGTGGAGACAGATTAATTGCATTATCTCAATTTGCCGCACCCTCAAGGGAGCTTTGTTATAAGAAGAGCTAGGTGTCAAAATCAAACAAACCATCAGCTGAAGAAAAATCTTTTACTCACACCTCTTCTGGTTCTTCCTCCTTCTCAAGCGGAAACAAGATTTGGCAAGCATATTTTCACACAAGCATTCGTGGTCATTTTCAACTTGCGAGGTTATCTTCTGGAACAGATTGTCTGCCCACTATAGAACAAACTTGACTTTCATTCCAATGGAATGAAAAATTAAGCATGTTCTACAGTGGATGGGAAACCCACTCTGCTACATAACCACCTAGGTAAGTAAATTGAAAATGGCCCTATTGTCCTTTTAAAGAAATGAAATGGTTACAGATCAGAATTCTAAAAAAAGCATGTAAGAAAATAATTTATTGAAACAAGACAACAGTCTTCAAAATGACTATTAAGTGTATTCTGGCTATCACAGAATTGTCTTGCATTGAAAATATTCCCTGACACAACAGAATAAATCATCTCTTCATTTGTGCCAGTTCACAGGTACATTTACCAATGTGGCCACCAACCACCTTCTCTGTTCCACCAGCAAGACCATTTCCTAATAGACAAGATCATAGTACTGCAGTGAAAAAATTATCCCCAATGTGACAACTTGGGAGATTTCCCTATTATAGTTTTATATGGTCATTGATATACAGGATAAACGAGTTCTAGAAATAGTTTGAGTTAGGATGTAAACTAGAGCCTGCAAGATGCAGGTAGGCTTTTTGATCTGTATATTAGCAGAATGCAGAAACTGTGCTAGGTGCTAATCAAATTATTGATCCTTTGAAGGGCAATGACTCTTTCATTTTTGATTCCAAGTCATGCCAGATTCCAAGTCAAGACAATCAGACTGGGAGAGACAGATGAAATTCATTATCTCAATTGACTATACTATCAAGGGAGCTTTGTTATAAGAGGAGCCAGGTGCCAAAATCAAACAGACCATCAGATGTGGGTGAATCTACTGCTCACACCTTACCCACTTAACACTGTTGGAAATGATTAATATTTTAATTGTCTGAATGCTGAACAGAATTTGTTTGATCAGCAAATGAGTCACTTTAACATCAAAGTTAAGGAACATATTTAACGTTTGAATAGCACTGTGACCACCACCACGGCAACCACCACCGGCAACCACCACCACCACCCACCCCCTGCCCGCCACTTTAGTTCCCTGCTTCACACAGTCTCAAACACAACATGTCTTACACAAGCTCTTTTGCAAGATTAATCTTCCACATAATGTATCCATCAAAGACTCAGTCAAAAATATCGGACATTTTTTGTTATGAAAAATTATGTAATGTGTAAGTGAAGCACTGTACAATTTATTTCTTGTAATTATCCTAATTATAAATAAATCTCTCTATTAGTTTTAGCCTGAATGTAACAGAATGACAGTCTATATTACTGGCTAGTTTTTGAGTAGAAGTACAGAATGAGCAACACACATGGTCATCAGTATTAAAGAGTAAGTCATATTGTTCACTATCCTACATAAGAGTGCTGACTTTACTTCATATCTATGGAAACTACTTTTGTGTTTTGAGCAATGGAGACAAGAATTGCAAGAAAGCCTGATGTGTAAAGCCCACAATGGAACTTACTGTGGATGAATTATATTAAGATTTTGCATTGTTGTTAACTTCACTTCAATTAATCAGGCTCAACTAAATAGAGACACACCACAGAAATGCATCTGTATGCCTTCTCTAAGCCCAAATGCATTCAGCTGCAGCTTAAACATTGCCAACTGGATATGGTCAAGATGCCAGTATAGTGTTCAATAGTTTGTTTAATCTGTGTTTGATTATGCTAGCCTGGCAACTGATCTTTGTACACTTGCTTGATTGCTTAAGCCTGTGGGTGGAGCTAGAGAGTTAAGAAATCAGGATTGTTCTAAAAAGGATTTGGGCCTCTGTGCAAGGGCCATGTGTGTTGAAACTCCTGTAAATTCTGAGATGTTTTAAAGTTCTCTAAATAAACTGTTTCAATTTAGAATCATCTCTGCATTGCTCTGAGATAAATAAGATATACAGCAACCCAGCGAATACATAACAGTTGGTACCATCCTGCTTCCATATCCTCAATGTGAGGACCATGCAGTTTAAAACCATTCTTCTATAGAGCACTTTTTCACCTAAGCAGTTTGTTCTGTGTAAGAACCCTTAGCTGATATTATTTGCTAAATTGGAGAAAGCTCTGCGTGACCTTCGCTGGTATTTTCAAAGGCAAAACCTAGAGGGAGAGGAACGCCACCATAATTATAGTAAAAGGAATAAAAACATCAGTGAGTAGACCCTGGAGCTCGATTAATGTCCACTACCTGGTATAAAACTGAGCCATAAAGGCCAGAAAATTCCCAGGCTTAATCCTGTGTTATCTCATCTCAGCCAGTTGGTGAAAGGGGCCTTGGACTCACCATTCCAGGCTTAGGAAAAAAGTAAAATCAAGCAGAGATCCCTGCTTTAGATTTTGATGTGATTTTTTTCCTGGAAGTCTGCCAGGATATTATCGGATATGGTTATGATTCTCATCTTAACCAAATAGCTCGCTGTCCAGATTCACACATGAAGGATGGGCATCTGGGCAAGGTACCAGAAAGCACCAGCACCCATAGGAACAATAACTTAGTGCATGAATAGAGGAGGGCGTGGGTGAGGTTGCCTATGGACCAGAAATAGGCCTTACTGACTATTTCCATCCCTACAATAAAGTATAAATGATACAACTGTAGCACCCACTTTATTGAGAGTTTTGAAAATGAATGACAAGCTTGCTAGGTTCAGAATGTGCTGCCAGCATTGATTTGAAATGTAGCTTGTTTCAGTAAAACCACAATATTGAGTCCAAAGGTTTGGTGCAGTCAAGCTAGGTATTTAATTGTTTCGTGGGCTAGTTCTTATAAAGTTAATTATTATTTGCCTTTAATAGTGGAAAGTTAGTGAGCTATTTTCCTGACCTGAAATGCATCTGCATTGAACTCCCTTGGTGGATTATAGGTTACTAAAACCATGAGAAGAAAGAGATTTGCACTTATTTAGTGCTTTTCACAACCTCGAGATATCCCAAGGTGCTTTACTTTGGCCAAAGTGCCAATAAAGTACTTTTGAAGTATAGTCATTGCTGTAACACATGCAATATGACAGCCAATTTGCACACAATAAGGTCCCACGAAAAGCATTAAGATAATGGCTGGGAAATCTATTTCTTTTTGTGATGTTGTTCGGGGGGGGTAAATATTGGCCAAGACATCAGGAAGAACTCCCCTGTTCTTTTTCAAAATAAGCATGCATCAGTTCTATTTTAAGCAATGTTTTTCTCTCCTTCCCTAGATTTTACAGGAACAGAACTACCTAACCTTGTTCAGATGGATGAATATACTTTGCTTGCCTTGATTATTCTTCCCTTCCCCCACAATTCACAGATAGACACATGAAAAGCCAGCTACTGCCTTATTGAAGGAGTTGAGATGCAAACTGGCGTTTGATTCCAAAAATGTGGGCATCCATCCTCAAATTTAAGGGTATTTTATAAATGAGCGTGTCTGCCACCAGCTTTAGTTTGTCACTTATCAACTCACCATACAGGAGCCCATCTTACACACGCAAAATAAATAGCTGTTCTGAAAGGAGATAGTTTTGTGCAGCCTCAGCTTCATTCTGACAGCTGCTTGTCTCCCCCTAAGGGCAGCAGTACATTCTTACCAATCTCGAGGTGATGTGGAGTGTTGCCAGGGAACAAGCCCTTTTTCTGCTTTAACAAGAAGACATAAAGAGCATAGATTAATTTTTTTACAAGCATGCCCTACACACTGGCATTATTATTGAAGAAAACCTGCCTGAAGGCCGGTATTAGAAAAGGTGAATAGTTAGTTAGAAAATTCTATCCTTTCATGTTTTTTCCTTCATGAAAACATCTTTAGAGTGAGAATGAATAATTATGCCAGTAGTCCTCAACTAATATGATAGAACTTTTCAAAGTTCTTTTCTCCCTTTGTAAAGAAATGTCCTTGAACACTTATAATGCACCAAAATATGTGAATGTCTTTGCAGCAAACTTAAATCCAGTCTGCTTATTCCTGTCAGTATTGTTCTTCAGTCTTTTACCATTTAGATTCATAATTGACATATTCTCAGAGTGGGAATTAGAAGTGAAAAAAAAGGCAAAGTGGAATACAATGAAACTAGTATGGAAAATCTAGTTATTCTGGTAGGATTGAGCAAATTTGTCTGACTAGTGGGTCAGTGTTAATTTTATGGGGTCGGAGGGTGGGTTTTGGGATGAGTGGGTGCAAGCCCTGCAGACAGAAGGAAGAACATGGACATTTTTGAACTGAAAGAATGAGAAAAAATACTTCAACAAAAAAATAGAATGTAGTGAAAGGGTAAGAGAAAGGGCATGGCAACCGTAACGGGGAAGGTTGTGGGCCTCACTGCTCTTGGACTACAGAAGGGGAAAATAGCCAAGGTTCCCTATTTAAGGGCTCAGTTTTCAACAGTGTTAACACTTTGCATTCATATAGATGAAAACATCGCAAACTGCATCACAGAAGCATAATCAGGCAGAATTTGACATTGAGTCACATAAAGAGCCAGTGGGACAGATGACCAGAGGCTTGGTTACAAAAGTAGACTTTAAGGAATGTCTTAAAGGAGGAGTAAGAGGTAGAGAGGTTTAGGGAAGATATTTCAGAGCTGAAGGCCTCAACAGTTGTTAGTACATCGGCCTTTTAGCCATCAGAAGGCACAAGCCGCCATTGAGACTGCTGAAGACATGGCCGCCAATGAGGCTGCTGAAGGTACAGCCACCATTGAGATTGCCAAAGGTATAGCCGCCATTGAGACTGTTGAAAGCACGACCGCCAATGAGACTGCTGAAGACACGGCCGCCAATGAGACTGCTGAAGACACGGCCGCCAATGAGACTGCTGAAGACACGGCCGCCAATGAGACTGCTGAAGACACGGCCGCCAATGAGACTGCTGAAGACACGGCCGCCAATGAGACTGCTGAAGACATGGCTGCCATTGAGACTGCTGAAGACACGGCCGCCAATGAGACTGCTGAAGACACGGCTGCCAATGCAAAAAGCTAATTGCAAGGCTGCCAGCTCTTCTCAGCTGTGATTTCTGGGTAGTCATTGTTTTTAAAGCCAAAAGAGCAAAATAAATATTGACTTTGCAGCAGAAATGCAATGATCGTCAGAGTTCTCCACCATCTTCACCTTGGAATGGAATCTATTTTTAAAATCTTTTACTGCAGCAGGCTTGTGAAGGCTAAGTCCCATTTTCTGTTGGGTCACTTCCATTGACACTACTTTGCACTGAAAACTTGCAGTTACCACATACCCTCCTTCATTGCAGTTTAAACCCCAGCAGTGCCGTAGAGTTTCCAGCATGAGCAGCATAGGAAACGTTTGCACAAGGGACAGAAGGTTAAAAAACGAGTACAGACTGCAAAGAGAACCTGACAGCTTCTAGCACTGGACTCCCATTGGAGCACACCTTTTGTTCCAAGATCGGGTTCCTGGATTTGACTCCGGAGCACTGCATATGACATATGAGATATCCTGGGAGAGATGAGATGTGGTATCTTGTGGGACCTGAAATAGAAGGGCAGTCCAGCATGAGTTCAGGTCTGCCTGCGACTCTTAAAGGAGCAGTTCTTTGGTGTAACAGTGTGCTCGGAGCATTACCGAAGATTTGCCAAAGCCCTGATGCTGGCAAATCCCGGCTGACATCCAGGCAGCATGACTTCTTGGAAATTAATGGTTCCCCAAGGGTAGAGGTCATCAGGGCAAATGTTGTCCTTTCGAGCATCACTGGACAACAGCATACCCTACAGAAATGGAACAGACCATGGGAGCTGCATCCATAGAGAGCCTACATTAGAGAAAAGGCACAAAATGCTGCAGCCCGCCCTCCAAACCATGCTCTCTTTGAGAAAAGCTCCCTTCTGGGAGCATGGAATTGATGATCTTACTCCGACATACATTGTCGACCCAAGCATCTTCATGTCAATAACAAAAGAAAGAATTTTATTGCATTTACACAGTACCTTCCATGAACTTAGGAAGACCCAAAGCATTTTGCAGCCAATGAAGTAGTTTTGAAGTGAAGTCACTGTTAGCATGTTTGGGAATGTGATAGCAATTTGCACACAGCAAGTTCCCGCAAACATCAATCTGATAATTAACAGATCCAGATAATTTGTTTTCCTCAGTTTTCACTTGGTTGAGGAATAAGTATTGGCCAGGACACCAAGGAGAAGTCCTCTGCTCTTCTTCCGGTGGTGCTATGGAATATTTTACATGCACCTGAGAGGCCTTATTTAACAAAACACAGTCATTGATTTAAAAAACCAATACAATGAAAGTCCTTTAAATAATCTCTTGTGAAATCAAACACTTCACTTAAGTACTTAACCTCTTATGAAAACAAACATTTCTATTCTATTACCACTTGGAGCTGTCAATCAAATTGTTCACTTAACAGGCACCCCGCTGTGATAATGTTAGGTTGTAAAATCAGTCATGCAGCATATATCCAATAATGATAGCCTACAGGCTTATCTTTAGGGACAGGATGAAATAGCAGGCACTTATTAAAACTCCACTTTTTAAAAAAACTTTAGAGCCTGGCAGATTAAATCCCCTGACAGCTTTGTCAGTTCCAGAGAGGTTTGACAGTTCTTTCACAGTTTTGACAATTCTTTGACATTTTTGACAGGTCATTGACAGCTTGAGGTTCCAATGAGGTTTGACAATTCTTTAACAGCTTGACAGTTCCAATGAGTTTATGCACTTCACCCACATTCATGTAGCTGCTGCATCAGCAGCTGCCTACATTCATGTGTGATTTTGGTAAGGTAGGTGTCTGAAATCAGAAGTGTGCAGATTAGACCTGGTAGGAGCAGGTCTGAACCTTGTGGATTCATTTGGGTAGCCAGGAGACCATTTTCAAGAGGTAAGGTACCCCTTTGGATATGGCCCAGGGACACCCTTGGGAGATGTAAGATGCCCTTTGTGAGAAGTAAGGTATCCTTCAGGAGAGGCCAGGTGCCCTTTGGGATTGTTAAAAATAGACATGAATGTGCAAAAAAGAGAGGATGTTGCAAATGAGTGGTCAAAGTCACATGGCAGGAGTTAAGCAAACTCAAAGAAATAGTGTGCAAGGAAACACGTCTGTCATACTACAACAGAAAGAAACTTATCACTCTGCAAATAGATGCTTCTGCAAAAGGTCTAGGAGTGGCCCTGGTACAAGATGGGAAGCTGTTAGCATTCACATCTAAATCTCTAACACCGCTGAGATCAGCTCTGCCAACACAGAAAGAGAGCTTTTAGCAGTCATGTATTGATGTAAGAAATTCCACACACATCTCTATGGGAGAATGCTCATAGTGGAGAGTGATCATCATCCACTGGAGCAGATCTACAAAAAAAAAAATCAGCACAGGGCACCAGCAAGACTGCAAAAGTTACTCTTGAGCTTCAAAGTTATTATTTCACACTAAATACAAGCCAGGAAGAGAAGAGCAGCAGATACCCTATCTTGGTTGTCACTACAGGAGAAACATGAGGTAATAGTTCTGGTGTAAAGATTCATCACCTAGTGAATGTAACACAACTGAAATTGAGTCAAATCAGAGCTGAGACCAGCAAAGATGAAGAGTTACAGCTGCTTTCTCAGCAAGTGATCCAGGGATGGCCTGATAAGTTACAGCAAGCACAGCCAGCAGTACACCAGTATTAATCTATCAGAGATCAATCTATCTCATTAGAAGACAGTGTTCTGCTGGCCAAATCCAGAATTATCGTACCCAAAACTATGCAGAGAGAACTTCTCCAGAAGATACACAAAGGTATATGGGAATGGAGAAGTGTAAGTTCAGAGCCCGATCAGCTATGTACTAGACAGACATCCACAAAGACATCAAAAAATGGTATCTACATACAATGTATGCCAGAAGTATGGGAACACACAGCAGAAAGAGGAGATGAAGTATCACTTGGACCAGGGCATTCTGTGGGAGCTGATTTATTTACATACAATTAAGAATAATAACAGTTTGTTACTTAAAGTTCCCTTTTACCAGAAAGGTGAAAGATTTGAGAGCTACAACAATCTCAGCAGTATGAGTTCTGTCTGCTGAGCAAGGGATCCCTGAAAGAATAGTATTTGACAATGAAACCCAATTCACCTCCAGAGAATTTAAGGAATTGGCTGAACAGTATGGGTTCAATATCATCACTTCGTCACATTACCCAAGGGAACACAGGTTTATAGAAAGACATGTCCAGGCAATCCAGAGACCCCTCAAGAAATGTCAAGAGATGAAGGAAGACCCAAGCCTTGCCTTATTGTCACTCCAATCTATGCTTCTCGAGGCTGACATGAAATCACATGCAGAGCTACTCAATGGCAGAAAGTACAAGACCACTCTGCCAAGCAAGCTATTCCCTCCATGTGACCAGGGGGAAGTAAGATAACAACTCACTGATACGCAGGTAGGAGGAGGTGAACACTTCAACAAGCATGCTAAATCCCTGCCTGAGCTGTTGAAAGGATAAACTGTACATGTACAGGATCCAATCATGAAAACGTGGAACCCAGCAAAAGCTGTTGGTGAAACTGAGATTCCAATGTCATACATCATTGAGATCGATACCAGTAAGCAAAGGAGATGGAACAGAGTCCATAATCGACCTACACCTGAGCTGGAAAAGCAGAAAAGGCCATCAACATCAATAGCACTAACAAGCAAAACATCGACAGCGTCACCAACGTGCGGTGTAACATCAACAACAAGCAACACAACATCAGCAACAACACACACAACTCCTACAACACCAGGCACAACATCACCAGTTCAACATGCCAACCCATCACTGAGGGCGATGAATGCCAAACTCACAAGATAGAGGCACAACATACCTAAGTGATACTGTGAATAAGGTTTTGAGAAAACAAGCTGTAGCAATCTCTAGAAATGTTCAGCTTAATTATAAAAAGTTGATAGTTAACTTCCTTTAGTTTAAACATAATATGAAAACAAAGTTAATGATTGGAAAAATTATATTGGTGTTAAGAGGCATTCTAATTTTTTAAAGGAAGACAGACGTTATATTGTTGTATTGTTCCAGTATGATTTGGGAGCTGTCTATGTACGAGTGTCCAGGTTGCCAAATTCACTGCTGCACTGCAGTCAGTTACCGAGCAACAATGTATCAGCCCACAGCAGATGGTGAACTCTGTAAAATACATTCAATGGCAGCTTCTGTATCTGTGTAAAATCATCATCGTCATCATTGTCATCAGTCCCTTGAAACAAGCATGATGTCTGCCAGGCTTCATGATCTGTATGTCCTCAGGTGACTCAGCAGACCAATCCTGGAGCCACAGGTCTTTGGGCGGAGAGGACAAGAGTTGCCCTGAGGAAGTGGGAGTTCTCAAGCCTGAGTTCTGCTCTCTCTCCTTCACTTTCGTCACTTTGCTGCAGCAGAGTTTATGCAGTCAGTTTGCAACTGTGTTGCGCTTGTTGGATGAGGTGCTGCCACATGGCATGGTCAGCCGCAAGATCCTTCCACACACCAATGTCAGTTTGTCCACTTTTCAATGAGGCTTTCAGAGATCTCCATAAGAGGACAAAGGCTTTAGCCTTCAACGCTGTTATTGTCACCACCTACCTATACGGCAGTGAGACTTGGGTCACCTTCCAAAGGCACCTCCAAGCACTGGAGAACTTCCACCAGTGTTGTCTCCGCTGGATAGACTAGTGGGAAGACAGACAAACAAACTCCGGCATCCTCACCGAAGACAATTACTCCAGCATCGCAACCATGGTCACGCAAAATCGGCTCCTCATCTGCATGCCAACTAATTGGCTTCCAAAGCAGATGCTCTTCACAGCTTAAGCATGATACCAGACCTCAAAAAGGAGAGAAAACATTTTAAGTATCTGTGCAAAATAGTGCGATTATTTCAGACTTCTATAAACCACAAGTCATAACACTCACAAAGAAAGTTTAGGCCTCCCTTCACCCTGGCTCCCCACGCCCTTGATCACAAGGCTTTCCAGAAATTCCCTCCCTGCAACTTACATGAGAGTCAGGTACTTTCCGGTACTCTTTCCTGCTGCCCAACATTGAGTTCCCACCCACTGGCCAGTGGCCACTTCTCACCATATTTGGATGGGAAGCTGATCAAGTCAATTCAGATCAAGCCTGAGCGTTAAAATCACCTGAGCCTCACACTTTCGAGTTCGAATAGTTTTCCACCCATCTTGGCCCAGTCCCAGCTGATTCCCACACTGAGTTAAAATCATGGCTTTTGTCTCGGTTTCTCTCATCCTTGATTGTTTGTCTTCTCCCCATCACCCGTTCTCACATCTCTCAGTTGCTTGCCTGTCAGACCTACTGGAATAAAATTGCACCTTCACTGAATGAAAATTGAACAGGTTCTATAATGAGCGGGTGATCCACTCCATCAGACCCATGAACCTGATTGCAAATCCATGAACCTGATTTCTCCACCAAAGGCCAAGATCTAAATAAAAATGAGAGGCTTCCAAATGAGCCTAGCTAAATAGCATATGTGCATATTCACAAAAATACTTCATGGCTCAATCCAAACTAAATGAATCATCATGAAAACATAAGAGATATCAAAAAAGGGAGACAGCCAGGTCATTTTTGAATTTCTACTTTATTCTTACTTTCATGTTTTCTTTCATGCTTTGGCTTCAATTTTAATTTACCTTGTCATTTAACCCCACTTTATCTCATCCAAACTTTTGCAAATTCTTCAAAATTAATATCTCTCCTACAGTGACACTGTTGGCCACTTAGAGAATTGTACTAAAAGAAACCACTTTTTTTTTTGTCCCCAGTTGACAAATCTACTCTAAGGCCTCACCTAATGTAACTGGGTCAAAATCGTGAAATTCCCAGCTTAACAGCATTGTGGGAGCACCTTCACAACATGGACTGCAGCAGTTCAAGAAGAAGGCTACCACCTTCTCAATGGCAGCTCAGGTTGGGCGATAGCCACCTTTGCTCGTGACACCTATATCCTGAAAAAGAATATTCTCTTTGTTCTTTCACAGGATGTGCCCATTGCTGACATGGCCAACATTTATTGCCCATTCCTAATTGCCTATGAGCTGAACTTCAGAAAGCAGTTAAGAGTCAGTCACTGTGGGTCTGGAGTCACATGGAGGCCAGGCAGGTAAGAACAGCAGATTTCCTTCCCTAGAGGACATTAGTGAACCAGATGGGTTTTTGTGACGATCAATAATAGTTTCCTAGTCACCATTACTGACACTAACTTTAAGTAGCTGAATTTAAACTCCAACAGCTGCCATGGTGGGATTTGAATCAATGGCCCCAGAGCAGTAGCCTGGGCCTCTAGATTACTAGTCCAGTGACATTACCTCTGTGCTACCATCTCCCCATTTAAAAGTTCTCAATGTTACCAAGATAGATGTGACTGTGGCCCTGGATACCTTTTCTTCTGGTTTACTCTCTTTCATGAGGTAGCCAGTTTCTACTCAGCGCCATCTCACAGCAGTGAAGTTGGGAACAGGAACTGAGTAAAATGGAGGAAGATAAAAAAACATTCTCAGCATACTGGTGTCGCTAGTAAAGCCAACATTTCTTACCTGTCCCTAGTTACCCTTGAAAAAGAGTGTGATGGACTTTCTTGAATCACTGCAATTATGAAGTAAAGATGCTCTCACAGTGCCATTAGGTTGTGAGTTCCAGGATTTTGACCCAGTGTAAGTCAGGATAGTGTGCAACTTGGATGAGAACTTAGAGGTGATGGTATTCCATACACCTTCTGCCGATATCCTGCTAGCTGAAGGAAGTCACTGGGTTTAGGAGGTGCTGTTGCCTTGGTGACCTGTGACAGTGCTTCCTCAGGTTGGTACATACTCTAGCCACAGTGTGCTGATGGTGAAGAAGGTGGATGTTTAAGATGGTGGAGCAGATTGCATTGCCCTTGATGGTGTTGAGCTTCTTGAGTGATACATACAACCAGCAGATGACCTCCGCAATGATAGTACATAGCTGGAAAATTGATCCCCTAAACTCTCTGCATCTGTTCCAATTTCTTGACTTACCAAAAAAATGATGGTCAAAATTGTGATATGTAAACCATAAAATATTTTTAAATTTCATGGGAAAAGCATTTATAGATTTTGTAGAAAATTTTACAAACTGGTTATTGTTGATCCCTCCTGACAACTATACAGTTATTTCTCATAGGCTGCATTCCATTTGCAGACTCAGCAATTCAAAGTGTCAAGACAACTGCACCATCTAGAGAGACATCTGTTCTTCAAAAATGTCAACTACAATTACTTAGGAAGCTTTTAAGAATACTTTTTAGTGGCTGCTGTAGTATAAGGGTCTGGTACATATAGGGTTAATGTGGGACTGAGTACAGTACCGCCAACACAGTGATGTAAGAAGACACATGACCCAGACCCAGGATCAGTGTGGTGTTGAGCAGAGACAGGTATAGACCTAAGCATGGAAACAGCTCCTAGCATGTACCCTTACGCTGTCTAGGGATAAGACGGAGCCTCCTCCTGTTTCTCCTGACCATGCCTTCTGCCGTGCCAACCTGGTAGGACCAAGGTTGGTCCTCATTTGATCTAATGATAGTACCTTCTCTCTCAAGGTCTTTAATTCAAACCTTGTCACCCTTCTGCAATTGTGGCAAGTGTCTGGTGTGGTGCCTTCTGCTGTAGGCAGAAGCTTGCTTCTGTCTGTATGACTGCTCTTTTGTTTGGAGGTCCTGGTAATCCTTAGTTACCGACCCTGCATTAGTTTTTTCGGCAGGAGTAGAAGTTGTGTGCGAAGTTTCCTGCCCATCAGGAGTTCTGATGGAGACAGGCCACATTGTAAAAGGGTGGACTTGTATGTGAACAGTGCTGTGGGAAAATCCTCATTCTTTTTCAGGAGGGCTTTTACTGTACGGACTCCCCTTTCAGCTTCTCCTTCTGACTGTGGGTATCTTGGGGAACTGGTATGATGATGGAAGCCAGATGTGGTTGCAAAGTGTGTAAACTATTCATTGGAATATTGTGAGCCATTATCAGAAATGATCTCATCCAGGATGCCATGGCTTACAATCATCTCTTTTAGTGCCTTAATTACTGCCTCTGTGATGGTTGTATATAGTTGTTTCACCTCCACCCACCTGGCAAAGTAGTCCACCCCTATAAGGAATGATTTGCTGTTGTAGACAAACTGGTCTATGCCCAGCCTCTGCCATGGCGTGTTAGGGAATTGTGTGGGGATGAGGGGTTCCATCTGGTCCTGCCTGTTGGAGATGCCTGGCCACCAGACAGTGGACTGGGCCCATGCTCTGCACTTGGTGATGCCCAGGTGGCCCTGGTGTATTTTTTGAAGGATCTCTGGCCACAGGGAGACTGGAATGACCAGTCATTCATTGTAGACCAGGAGGTCATCTATAACCTTAAAGTACTTTTGTTGGTCAACCCAAGATTTGGCCTCTGTTGAGGCCATCCTGGTTGGTAGTATCTGCAAATGCAGGCACACTCCTCATCGCACATTTGTTCCTGATGGATCTGTTGGCGTTTACTTGTGGTCGCTGGCAGGTGTCTTCTCATTGATTGAGAGTATTTCCCAGTTCTTCAATGAAGTTGACATCCTGTTTTGTAGGGAGGCCCACTGTGGCCCTTGAAAGAGTGTCTGCTGTTCTCTAATTTTTACCTGGGATGTACACTATCTCATAAGCGAATCTCATGAAGCACAGGAAAAAACCCTGGATTCTCGGGGGCACTTTTGCTATCTCTTTTATGTCCGCTAAGGAGACTAGTAGTTTATGGTCCATTGCGATTTTGACCTCGAGGCCGATGATGGATTCAGAAAACTTTTCACATGCCCACGTGACTTTGAGGGCTTCCTTTTCTATGATGGCGTTCCTCATCTCTGTGTATGACAGCCCTCTGGAAGTGTAGTGCACTGGTCGGTAACTTCCATCCAGTTTTTCTAAAAGAGGACTGCTCCCAAGCCTGTGGGTGAAGCACCTGCTGCTATGGTAGTGGGCAGGGCTAGGTTGTGGTGGGCCAGAACGTCAGTGAAGAATAATATCATCTTGATGCGGGTGAATGCTTTCCCTTGATGTGAGTCCCAGCACCATGCTTGGTCATTCTTAAGTATGTACCTCAAGGGTTCTGTGGCCTCTGCCAAATTCAGTAAAAGCTTTGCCAGCTGGTTCACCATCCCCAGGAAACGCTGGAGGTCAGGGACTGAAGATGGGGTGGGGAACTCACTGATAGCCTTGGCTTTTTGTGCATCTACCATGATGCCTTTATTGTTGATGATGTGGCCCAGGAATTGAATTGATGTTTTGGAAAATTTGCATTTGCCATTCAGCTTCCTGCAGGTGCTCTAAGACCGCTGTGTGTCTTTTATCATGTTCTTCCACTATTGCACCATGAACCAAGGTATCATCCATATGGCAAATGACCCCCTTGAAGACCCTACAAAATGGCTGACATCGTACGTTGGAATATTTCTGGTGCTGATATGATCCCGAAAGGCAGGCAGTTGTAGCAGAATCTGCCAAAGGGGGTAATAAGTATTTTCACGAGCGGGGACTCCTGATTGAGAGGAGGTTGCCAAAACTTGATGTTTGCGCCCAGTTTTGAAAATGTTCAGTCAGGCTTTCATCCACTGAGGACATGGGATAATCTTCTCTGGCTACGGCTGTGTTAAGCTGTATCAGGTTGACACAAATAGGCAGGGACCCGTTCGGTTTTGGGACTGGGACCATCCTGGAGCACCATGCAACCAGTAGTATGACTGGGGTGATGACTCCCGTGTTTGTCATCTCGTCCAGCTGCTGCTGCACCTGATTCAGCAGCGGTGGGGGCATTTTTGTGGAGTGAAAAGGCACCCGGGTTTAACATCCCCCCTCAGTATGATCCTGTGCGTGTTTTTCAGACGCCCCAGTCCTGTAAAGAGCTTTGGGAACTCACTTTTGTATTTGGAGCCAGGCCCTTGTTGGTTGAGCTCACCAATCTTTTCTAGGAGGTTCAGTTGGACACAGGAGTTGCAGCTTAATAGTGAGCTGTCCTGGTTGTGGTCAACAAACAGGGTCTCTTAGATTGCTTTGTCCTTATACTTCAGTGTCACCTGCAGGGTGCCTTTCATCAGAAGTTGTAATCCTCTTGCTGTGTACAGGGGTGTCGTGGGTGCCATCAGCCATTGGTTTGCCAGCCATGGTTCTTTGTCCGACAGGACTGTCACACTGGCTCCTGAACTAATTTAGTATTTGTTAGGTGACCATTGACAGAAATGTTTGCTCCAAAATGAGAAAGCAAAATCTTTAACCCCACCCAAGAAGCATGGCTGTGTATCTCCTAGGTTTGCAGTCTCAAACTCATGGATCAACTGAGGGCCTCCCGTGCGTTTCAGAGTTCTTGCCTTGCACAGTTTGGCATAATGTCCAATCCTGTTGTATTGGAAGCATTGGGTTGCACCTGCAGGACATTGATCTCATCCATGAAGGCACTTTGCTCCACAGCATCGGCATGGTTGCTCTGCTGGCTGGTTCGGGAATTGCTTTCCCTGACTTAGAGTGTTCCTGTATCTTTGTGGCCTGACTAGCTGAACTGAGGGTTGGCCTCCGTACCATGTTTTATTCTCGCCCTTAAGATTGTCCTGTGCTGCTTACGGAGTTCTGACTGTCTAACTATCTGGATTGCCTTTTCCAGGGTTAAATGTTCCTTTGCTTGCAGGTCTTCAGACTTTTTATTTAAACCTGTAGTGATCCTGCATCTTAAGAATCTCTTCCTCCAAAGTCCCCAATTTTGTGATTGGCCTGGGCCTTAGATTAGTCCGAATTGACTTGGAAGTGTGGAATGGTGATCCATGTTAAAAAGTTTTTAAAGTGTATGTACAGCTTTAAGAGCTTTCGGAATTTCAAGATGGCGTTGACATTCACTCAGAGACAAAGCGATTTCCCGCACCTGCCAGTGTTGGCAGACCCACAAAATGGCGGTTGCACTCTTCTTGAAAAAAAAATTAACAATGGCTGCCTGGATCAGCTGCTGCAGGCTTCTCTTGTTCAGGGGTTTATTTTTTAAACTGTTGAGTCAGTCGAATTGGAACTTCGGCTTTTTTTTTTTTGCTAAGCTGGATTTTCCCAAAACATTTAATTGTTCTTTTTTCTTTCAGACGAGTTCAGATGCCACCTGTTCAGGCTTCAATTCGTGGATTGGGTTTTTAGCGATGAGTTTCTTATGAATGGCATTTCTGACACGGAATTATGTAAAGGAGTTCTCAGGACTTGCTACAGCCCGGAATTTTAAAAGATTTAGCTCACCCTTGCAGGTTCTGTCGACTTTGCACTCTGAAGCTGGACTTCCAAAGAAGGCTCCGTGGTGTCTTCTGCTGCTGTAAGGAATTTTAAATCTCTGCCTTAAGCTTCCAGGCCTTTCTGGACACTTTTTCTCTGCTTCTTTAGGAGCTTCTTTTCAGGTCAGAATGCTTTGTTGAATTTTTCTCAGTCTTCCAGCATTTTGGATTGTCTCTGCATTTTAGCAAGGTTTTGGGTACTTATTACCTTCCTGCACAGTGGAGAGCTATTGACAAAGATACCCAGATATGGGGAGGCAGTGGCATAGCGGTATTTTCACCAGACTGATAATGCTCTGGGGGCCTGGGTTCAAATTTCACCACAGCAGATGGTGGAATTTGAATCCAATAAAAACCTGGAATTAAAATGATGAAGCCATTGTTGATTAGTGTAAAAAACCCATCGGGTTCACTAATGCCCTTTAGGAAGGAAACCTGCAGTCCTTACCTCTGAAATGGCCTAGCAAGCCACTCAATTGTACCAAGCTGCTACAATAAAAAGTAATGAAACTGGATATGCCACCTGGCATCAACTTAGGTACCAGAAACAACAATGGCAATCCAAGCCCTGTTGACCCTGCAAAGTCCTTCTTACTAACATCTGGGGGCTTGTGCCAAAATTGGGAGAGCTGTCTCACAGGCTAGTCAAGCAACAGTCTGACATACTCATCTTCATGGAATCATACCTTCCAGATCATGTCCCAGGCACAACCATTAACATCCCTGGGTATGCCCTGTCCCACTGGCAGGACAGCCCTAGCAGAGGCAGTGGCACTGTGGTATACAGTCGGGAGGTAGTTGCCCTGGGACTCTGCAACATCGACTCTGGACCCCATGAGGTCAAATATGGATAAGGAAACCTCCTGCTGATTGCCATGTACCACTCCCACCCCTGCCTCAGCTGATGAATCAGTACTCTTCCATGTTGCACCCCACTTTGAGGAAGCACTGAGGGTGGCAAGGACGCAGAATATACTGGTGGGGGTCTTCAATGTCCATCAGCAAGAGTGGCTTGGTAGCACCACCAAAGACCGAGCTGGCTGGCTTCCAAAGGATTTAGCTGCTAGACTGGGTCTGTGGCAGGTGGCGAGGGAAAAACAACCTTGACCTCATCCTCACCAACCTGCCAGCTGCAGATGTATCTGTCCACAACAGTATTGTTAGGAGCAACCACCTCACAGTCCTTGTGGAGACCCCTGTCTTCATGTTGGGGATGCCCTCTATCGTGTTCTGTGGCACTATCGCCATGCTAAATGGGATAGATTTTGAACAGATCTGGCAACTAAAGACTCGGCATCTATGAGGCGCTGTGGGCCATCAGCAGCAGCTGCAGAATTGTACTTGAACGCAATCTGTAACCTCATGGCCCGGCACATCCCCCACTCTACCATTACCACCAAACCAGAGGATCAACCCTGGTTCAATGAAGAGTGCATGAGGGCATGTCAGGAGTAGCACCAGGTATACCTAAAAATGAGGGGTCAACCTGCTGAAGCTACAACACAGGGCTACTTATGTACCAAACAGCATAAGCAGCAAGTGATAGACAGAGCTAAGCAACTCCACAACCGACGGATCAGATCTACTCTGCAGTCCTGCTGCAACCAGTTGTGAATGGTGGTGGACAATTAAACAACTCACTGAAGGAGGAGGCTCCACAAATATCTCCATCCTCAAAAGATAAGGCTGAAGCATTTGCAACAATCTTCAGCCAGAAGTGCCGAGTGGATGATGCATCTCAGCCTCCTCCAGAGGCCCCCAGCATTACAGCCTTCAGCCAATTCAATTCACTCCATGTGATATCAAGAAGCAGCTGAAGTGACTGGATACTGCAAAGGCTATGGGTCCTGACAATGTTCTGGCAATAGTACCAAAGACTTGTGTGCCAGAACTTGCTGCACCCCTAGCCAAGCTGTTCCAGTACAGCTACAACACTAGCATCTACCCAACAATGTGGAACATTGCCCAGGTATGTCCTGTACACACAAAGCAGGACAAATCCAACTTGGCCAAATACTGTCCCATTAATCTACTCTCGATGATCAGTAAAGTGATGGAAGGGGTCACCAATAGTGCTATCAAGCGGCACTTGCTTAGCAATAACCTGCCAGGGTCACTCAATTTCTGACCTCGTTGCAGCTTTGGCTTAAACATGGACAAAAGAGCTGAAACGCAGAGGTGAGGTGAGAGTGACTGCCCTTGACATCAAGGCAGCATTTGACTGAGTATGGCATCAAGGAGCCCTAGCAAAACTGGAGTCAATGGGAATCAAGGGGAAAACTCAAGACTCGGAATCTATGAGGCGCTGTGGGCCATCAGCAGCACCTGCAGAATTGTACTTGAACACAATCTGTAACCTCATGGCCCGCCACATCCCCCACTCTACCATTACCACCATGGCATCAAGGAGCCCTAGCAAAACTGGAGTCAATGGGAATCAAGGGGGAAACTCTCCGCTGGTTGGAGTCATATCTAGCACAAAGGAAGATGGTTGTAGTTGTTGGAGGTCAATCATCTCAGTTCCAGGACATTACTTTAGGAGTTCCTCAGTTGGTGTCCTAGGCCCAACCATCTTTAGCTCCTTCATCAATGACCTTCCTTCCATCATAAGATCAGAAGTGGGGATGTTCGCTGATGATTGCACAATGTTCAGCACCATTCGCAACTCCTCAGGTACCGAAGCAGTCCATGTCTGGCATGGGCAAGATGGGCCGAATGGCCTCCTTCTGTGCTGTAACTTTTCTATGGTTCTATGTCCAAATGCAGCAAGACCTGGACAATATCCAGGCTTGGGCTGACAAGCAGCAAGTAACATTCGCGCCACATAAGTGTCATGCAATGACCATCTTCAACAAGAGCGAA
The DNA here is from genome assembly GCF_964194155.1 of Cetorhinus maximus. Classification (NCBI taxonomy): domain Eukaryota; kingdom Metazoa; phylum Chordata; class Chondrichthyes; order Lamniformes; family Cetorhinidae; genus Cetorhinus; species Cetorhinus maximus. Next base: position 171,146,127 of record NC_135881.1, on the reverse strand, counting down.
TCTAATCCTCACCCCTTGATATTCATTGGCATTACCGTTGCTGAATCCCCCACTATCAACATCCTGGGGGTTACCTTTGACCAGAAACTGAACTGGACTAGCCATATAAATACTGTGGCTACAAGAGCAGGTCAGAGGCTAGGAATCCTGCAGCAAGTAACTCACCTCCTGACTCCCCAAAGCCTGTCCAACATCTACAAGGCACAAGTCAGGAGTGTGATGGAATACTCTCCCCTTGCCTGGATGAGTGCACCTGCAACAACACTCAAGAAGCTTGACACCATTCAGGACAAAGCAGCCCACTGGACTGGCACCCCTTCCACAAAAGTTCACTCCCTCCACCACCGACAAACAATGGCAACAATGTGTACCATCTACAAGATGCACTGCAGAAACTCATCAAGGCTCCTTAGGCAACATCTTCCAAACCCACGACCTCTACCATCTAGAAGGACAAGGGCAGCAGATACATGGGAACACCACCACCTGGAAGTTCCCCTCCATGCCACTCACCATCCTGACTTGGAAATATATTACCATTCCTGGGTCAAAATCCTGGAACTCTCTCCCTAACAGCACTGTGGGTGTACCTACACCACAGGGACTGCAGTGGTTCAAGAAGGCAGCTCAACACCACCTTCTCAAGGGCAATTAGGGATGGGCAATAAATGCTGTCCTAGCGAGCAATGCCCACATCCTGTAAATGAATATAAAAAAAAATGCCAGCTCAATCTCCAGACCAACAGGAAGAGCCAGCAAGACAGAGCCTACCAGTCCTCCAACAAGAACAAGGTATGAAAGGGTTATAAGACCTCCAGACTGCTTGAACCTTTAAATACAAAAACTTGAAGTGGGGAGATGGAGTAGTGATAATGTCATAATAGTGCTGAGGTAGTAATAGTGATAATGTTGTAACAAGAATATAACTGTGGGGACTGATGACAATGAAAGACATGAAGTAAACTAATATAACTCCAAATACATTGGATAAAGACTTGGGGAAAGTGTCGAATAAGGGTCTGGCACACATAGGGTCAATGTGGGACTGAGTAAAGTGCCGCCCACACAGTGATGTAAGAAGGCACATGACCCAGACCCAGGGCCAGTGTGGTGTTGAGCAGAGACATGTATTGACCTAAGTAAGTTAGGGTGTGACCAGTTTTGTGAGCAGGGCCTGATTCAAGCAAATTCATTCCTGAACCAGCAGAAAAGAATCAGAGAAAACACAAACAGAAGCGATTAACTCTGTTACATTAAAAAAAATGTCTGTCCTTTTCTGCTGGCTCAACCAATTTCACCCAAATTTTGCTGATGTAACTAGCGGAAGCAAATGGAACTGTGACCACCCCCGCCAAGTCTTGAGAGACAGTGATAACTGCAGCAGGAGATGCAGCTGTAGATCAATTCCCATTTTAAAGTCAAATATTTTATCCATATTTTTATATATTGCTTTGAGTTTATGTTATTATTTGCAGATGAACAGCAAAATCTTCTGCAATTTGAGAATTCAATTGGATTTAAACATGGAATTTTCTCTGCAGTACAGCCTGAGAAGCTGTGAGATGCAAAATTAAGGCACTGTTGCAGCACCACTGGTGAGGGAGTGTAATTATAACATGACGTTAGCAGAGGCAATTTCCATTTGAGACCCTGAGGCCAGATTTTCACGTAGGGATGAGAAATTGCGAGTCAGGCCTTTTCACAAATGCAGGCCCATCTTCATACCCTGTTCCCACCATAGTTTTGTCTCTGAGAGACATGGGTGGGGACGGATCAGGGTTTGTGAGGCGTGATGCAGTCCAGGAGCAGATGTTTTCTTTTCCTCTAAGTTATTGCTTCCCAATCTATTTTCTAATGTGACCCCATTTTAACACCTAAAAGTTAACGTGACCTCAGATGATGCCAACAAAAACGAAACCACAATAAAGCAGCTTATAACATTCTATGATTAGCCTATAATTAACAAAGTTCACGTATTGTAGATCAGAATATAATAATACATCATATAAATAGGAAAATCTGTGTTTTAAAGCACCTTGTAAAAATATTATTTTATGAATTCATGTAGGTTTCAACCAAGCTCTCCATATTCTCTGGTGACAGAAAGCTCATTGAAGCCCATCTCGCCCCTACCCCTGCACACATATTGTTATCAGCCCCTCTCCCTCCACCGCACGCACACACCTCTTTCCAACACCCCTCCCCTCCACACACACACTTTTTCTCAACCCCATCCACCCCACTCACTCAGCAGCCCCCCTTCCCACTCACCTCCCCCACTCACTCACTCAGCAGCCCCCCTTCCCACTCACCTCCTCCACTCACTCACTCAGCAGCTCCCCTTCCCACTCACCTCCCCCACTCACTCATTCAGCAGCCCGTCTTCTCGAACCCTTTCATCCCACAGTCTTTCAGCAACCCATGTTCCCAAATCCCCCCTTCCCTATGCAATCACTCACTCAGTAGCCTCTCTTCTCAAACCACCACCACGCCCCACCCCGGCCCCTCCCCACCCCAACACTGGGCAGAAGAGCATTCCCCACATCCAGTGATGTATTATCAGGCATGATGACGTTGGGCAGTGTTCCCAATGTCATCATGCCAGTTTTGTGTAATATGGCAGGTGGGCGGGTTTAAAAGTCAGAACCGCGCCCGCATAATGTAAATGTCAATTAATAATGTATTTAAAGTCATTAACGACCCAATTGACTGTCGTAATCCGGTGTGAATGCTATAATACGCCTTTAGAGTCAGGTTCACGCTATTTGTGGTTCTCGTTTTTTAAGGGGCGTGTTTAAAAGCTACAGCTAAGCCCTGAGTCCCAGTTTAGCAGTTAGTAGATCTGTTATTGTTGGGAGTGCTTATTTGAATGACCAGACTATTCATTTTAAAATCAAATGAGTTAGAGGCCTTATCTCAGCTGCTGTGTGCACTGCTCAGTGATATATTTTGTTCCTGGCCATCACCCAGGGATATAAAGTATCTGAGAGAGATGGGCATAGTTGTCTCACTTCTCCTGAAAAGATGTGCAAGAGTGCACTCATTAACAGTTTCATATTATTTTATGGCATGCTGCCTACCCATTATTAGCTAAGTACGTGCCAGTCTGGATGCTGTGCTCATCCGTTATATGCTTATTCTGCCAACCACCCATCCTCCAACTGGAATAAAGCTTCAAATGCACAACAGCATTGTCAAAGACAGCCGTGTCCTTGTTGAATCATGCTGCTTTTGAGGTCCACCCAAACTGACTTTCCTCCTGCACTCGTGAGCCCCCCTGGCACAAGATTGCACATACTGAGGCCTTACTCACCCTGCCCGCCCTCATTAGATCATTTAGCCTTTCCTGGCACAGGGGCCATTTCCAGCATTGCTGACCTCCTCGGCCACCTCCCCCCAGGCTACCTGGTCTGTCTCGGCTTCCTCCTCCTACCAGGGCAAGGCATCAGCTGCTCACGCTGGTCGGAGATTACAGGTAGCAGACTCTGAGAGAGTCCTTGTTCAATCTAGGGGCTAGCTTGGCCCTTTTTCCCCACCTCTCCCCTTGCTCCAATGATGCAGACATCTCTGGAGGGATACATGCAACAACTAGACAACTCCTCCATGCAAATAAGAGGTTAATTTGTTCAGGTTAAAAAAGAATGCCACCTCTGACCAGTGCTGTTTGGAGACAACAGAGCTCAAAATAAGCTGCACTTACCTTAGAAGCTTGAAAACTGCTCAATGGCAAATTATCCTGCGAGATTTGAAATGATCCTGCACTTTCTGGGTCCCCTGACATTGTCCCGTGTCAGGGGCCCTTTAGACTACTGACCGTGACCTCATTCTGGGACACGACCAATGACCTCAGAGGCCAGACATCGCACCCTGCAACACTGATTGGGTGGGATGACGGCCTCAAACCCGCCCTGGAAATTAACAAGCCCCGATTGATGTTTTATCGGGCGCGTTCCGAAGGCAGGCCCAGAAGTTGAAAGACTCCCGGCTCCCGCTGCGGAAAACACCTTTGGCACCCCAGCCTATTCAGCCCATTCACCCAGGAGCCCCTCTTCCCAGTCACCTTCCCCCACTCACTCAGCAGCCCCTCTTCCCAGTCACCTTCCCCCACTCACTCACTCAGCAGCCCCTCTTCCCAGTCACCTTCCCCCACTCGCTCACTCACTCAGCAGCCCCTCTTCCCAGTCACCTTCCCCCACTCACTCACTCACTCAGCAGCCCCTCTTCCCAGTCACCTTCCCCCACTCACTCAGCAGCCCCTCTTCCCAATACCCCTACTCCACCCCACCCCACACAAGCACACACGCCAACCTTCTTCCCAATCACCATCCTCCATTCACTCACTCAGAAACTTCTCTTTCCAAGCCTCCTCCACCTCCACACACAACGCACAACACACACTCCATCTACACACACACACACACACACACACTCCACCTCCACACACACACACTCCACCTCCGCACACATACACATAGTCACTCCACCTCCACACACACACTCCACCTCCACACACACACACTCCATCTCCACACACACACACACACACACTCACTCCACCTCCACACACACACATGCACACACACCCTCTCCACACACACACACACAAACACTCCACCTCCACACACACACACACTCCACCTCCACACACACACATGCACACACACCCTCTCCACCTCCACATACGCACACACTCCTCCTCCACACACGCACACACACCCTCTCCATCTCCATACGCACACACACACTCTCTTCATCTCCACACACACGCACACATACATACTCTCTCCATCTCCACACACACACACGCACACACACTCCACCTCCAAACACACAGAGACACACACAGACACACTCCAACTCCAAATGCACACATACACACACACACACACTCCACCTCCAAACACACAGACACACACACACACACTCCACCTCCAAACACACAGACACACACACGCACAAACACACTCTACCTACACACACACACACGCACACACAAACCAGCCTTTCCCCTTTTTGGTCTAGTTACTGGCACCTGTGAAGCAGAGTCACTATCCCAAGATAAGGAACCTGTACAACAGATGGACAGGAACAGAAACACAGTAAAGTTTAAAGCCATCACGCACCTTCCCAACTCAGCTGTGTGACCTCCCGATCTTTCCCGTACTCTGTTAGTGACTGAGTTAGATTTGCCAGCCTTTGCTGCATCAAGTTGGCATATCATCATCCTGGGCTTACTCAGACTTGCTACTAGAAGTGTTTTCTGAATTTGAAGAGCACTTTGGACTCACTGTCCGCCTTGTTTGTTCAGCAGCATTGATCCACTGGGCCACCTGTTCACACTGCTTGGAATGGAAGTTGACAATTACATTCACAGCATTGGTTAAGAGTTGAAATGCATTAGAGTACTTTTCCCACAGGGAAAATGAAAAAAAGACAGTGCTTGGGATCTCCAAGTATCATGATCTGAAGTAATTTAAATCGCCAGCCTTTAAAATTGAACAGAAACAGTCTGCAGCTTTCACTTAGAGAAAAAAAAACAGACACCTGCTGCTGTGGTGCATTGATTGAGAGGCCATCTGGTATAGAAAAAAACATAGCCACCTGTTTCTGCAATTTCAATAGGCTTCATTGTCTGTGAGCTGCAATGGTTTGTTATTATAGCTGAGCCCATTGTGAATGCTTGGCTGTGTTTCAACAACTCCAGAACCACATATCTCAGCAGGGGGCTGTGTAGACAGTTTGATTGACAGTTTTAAGAGGCTATTAAAGGATTACCTGTCTTTGATTTGGTTAGTGAAATAGATGTTTATCTGTTTGTACAACAGATTGACCACCTAAGGGGATTCAAATTTTGAATGGCTTTCTTTGAATGAGTGTTTTCAGTATCAAGCGCATTTGATTTACAACTCTATTAGATTGTTAAAAGTTCAATTGTTAATGTCTATTTCAAAGGTATGTCTGCCTAATGGATACTGGATGAGTATCTGTGGAGGATATATGGAGCACAAAGCAGGGCATGGGGCTTTTGAGAGGCATGGAAAGGTCATAGGGTTATGAGCGGAAAGGTGGGATATGAGGTGGCAAGAAGAGAGGACAGGGAGTATGAGGAGGCAGGGGGGAATGTGGAATGGGTGGACTTTGAGAATTTGGAGTCCTGGCACTCACCTTTACAACTGAGCCTTGTCCAATTTAACGGAGGCAGACATTCTAGCCAGCCACCCTTGTCATCCACCTTCCTTTGCTGCCTCGGACCTGCCTCCAGAGGTGACGGGCCTGACCCCATCCTGCCCCCCCACCTCCCCAGAATGAAAATATGGTAGTTGGGGAGGAATTTTTAAAGAGACCAGCCTGCCTGCTGAGTCAGGAAGTTTCCTGACTCGATCTTCTCGCTTCCTCCACAAAAATCTGGCCCTGGACATTGGAATATAAATAAGAAGTGTACACAGGCATATTATCGACGGAATGAATCAGTAAAATCTCACAACTTGCAAGACTGGACTCCCATCACGGTTTAAACCCTAAAAGACTCAGCTACCACTGCAACATCCCCTGAAGGAGTGGTGGTGGTATATTACAGATCACTCAGGGAGTCCAACATACATTTTTACATAACAAAAACAGAATTACCTGGAAAAACTCAGCAGGTCTGGCAGCATCGGTGGAGAAGAAATCAGTTAACGTTTCGAGTCCTCATGACCCTTCAGCAGAACTGAGTATAGTTAGGAGAGAGGTGAAATATAAGCTGGTCTAAGGTGGGGGGTGCGGGGAGAGAGAGAAGTTGAGGGTGGGGTGATTGTGGGGATAAGCAAGCAGTGATAGGAGCAGATAATCAAAAGATGTCACAGTCAAAAGGATCAAAGAGGTGTTGAAGGTGGTGATATTATCTAAGAAAAGTGCTAATTAAGAATGGAAGGCAGGATACTCAAGGTACAGCTCTAGTGGGGGTGGGGTGGAAAGACTAACAGAGTTTTAGTTTTAGATTTAAAAATAATGGAAATAGGTGGGAAAAGAAGAATCTATATAAATTATTGAAAAAAAAAGGGAAGGGGGAGAAACGGGGTGGGGATGGGGGGAGGGGGAGTTTAAGATCTAAAGTTGTTGAATTCAATATTCAGCCCGGAAGGCTGTAAAGTACCTAGTCGGAAGATGAGGTGCTGTTCCTCCAGTTTGCGTTGGGCTTCACTGGAGCAATGCAGCAAGCCAAGGACAGACATGTGGGCAAGAGAACAGGGTGGAGTGTTAAAATGGCAAGCGACAGGAAGGTTTGGGTCTTTCTTGCGGACAGACCGCAGGTGTTCTGCAAAGCGGTCGCCCAGTTTGCGTTTGGTCTCTCCAATGTAGAGGAGACCGCATTGGGAGCAATGAATGCAGTAGATTAAGTTAGGGGAAATGCAAGTGAAATGCTGCTTCACTTGAAAGGAGTGTTTCGGCCCTTGGATGGTGAGGAGAGAGGAAGTGAAGGGGCAGGTGTTGCATCTTCTGCGTGGGCATGGGGAGGTGCCATAGGTGGGGGTTGAGGAGTAGGGGGTGATGGAGGAGTGGACCAGGGTGTCCCGGAGGGAACGATCCCTACGGAATGCCGCCAGGTGGGGTGAAGGGAAGATGTGTTTGGTGGTGGCATCATGCTGGAGTTGGCGGAAATGGCGGAGGATGATCCTTTGAATGCGGAGGCTGGTGGGGTGATAAGTGAGGACAAGGGGGACCCTATCATGTTTCTGGGAAGGAGGAGAAGGCGTGAGGGCGGATGCGCGGGATATGGGCCGGACACGGTTGAGGGCCCTGTCAACGACCGTGGGTGGAAAACCTCGGTTAAGGAAGAAGGAGGACATGTCAGAGGAGCTGTTTTTGAAGGTAGCGTCATCAGAACAGATGCGACGGAGGCGAAGGAACTGAGAGAATGGGATGGAGTCCTTACAGGAAACGGGGTGTGAGGAGCTGTAGTCGAGGTAGCTGTGGGAGTCGGTAGGCTTGTAATGGATATTGGTGGACAGTCTATCATCAGAAATTGAGACAGAGAGGTCAAGGAAGGGAAGAGAAGTGTCAGAGATGGACCATGTGAAAATGATGGAGGGGTGGAGATTGGAAGCAAAATTAATACATTTTTCCAGGTCCCGACGAGAGCATGAAGCAGCACCGAAGTAATCATCGATGTACCGGAGAAAGAGTTGTGGGAGGGGGGCCGGAGTAGGACTGGAACAAGGAATGTTCCACATACCCCATAAAGAGACAGGCATAGCTGGGGCCCATGCGGGTACCCATAGCCACACCTTTTATTTGGAGGAAGTGAGAGGAGTTAAAGGAGAAATTGTTCAGTGTGAGAACAAGTTCAGCCAGACGGAGGAGAGTAGTGGTGGATGGGGATTGTTCGGGCACATGCACGTTGTAGTCTGGAGCTTTGGATAGCAATGGTAGAGGCTCCAACTTTCCTTTCCATCACATGGCAGACCAGAGATCTCTCCCACTCTTACTGCCCACATCTGGTATGCATTTAAAGGATTTGCATTTAGTTGTAATTTTCTGTTTGGTTGTGTTATGAATGCACCTTCCATGGCCATCAAGTCCTGAAGTGGAACTTGAACCTAGGGCTTCTGACTCAGAGGCACAGATGCTACCCACTACACCACAAGACCTCCCTTGAAGGAGTAAAGATCAGAAAATCAAGGTCAACATGCTTTATTTGTGCCACTCCCTGTTATCCAGACTTTTCTGCCAAGTTGATAGGATTTCTCTGCTTTTGGTCACTCACCCTTATGTGGATATAACCAAAAATAACAACTGATGACTGACCTTTTTGATTGCCATTGTTTAATATTTAACCTCATCACAATGACCATTCGTCCATTTCCACCTCTTGCTTTCCTTCCTGATGATCCAGGTAACCCCACACCAGTTCCAATGCGTCATGCAACTTTAGGAACTCATGATCCACAACATGAAACTCACAGTTCACTGCTGGTGCCTTAGTTAAGAACTATAGTTGTCCCCTGTCTCTATCACATTGCTTGGAGCCCAGTGTAAGTGGATTACCCATAGCTTGTGCCTTTCTGGCTGTGCAATAATTAATCAGTGTTTTTTGACATTGTTAAATCATCAATCTCTTCCATGGAAGTTAAAGTGAGAAAAACTTCTTGCAAAAACTTCTTGCCTCAAACATGAAGCTTTTTTTTCCACTCTGATCCATTAATGCTGAATCCAGTCATTACCCTTGCAAAATGCTTTATGCAATTTTATTAGTGAATCACAACTGAGCCAAATCATAAAGCACATTAAATACAGAAAGGATGGACATTGCTGAAGCTACATTGGTAGCAAAATTCTAGATTGTGCATGTTTAAATGAATTTCCTTTCTTCACTTCTTGTGACTACTTTTTCTGATCTTTATTACCAATGTAAAACAAAAATAGTGCTAGAAATACACAGCAAGTTCCTTTGTACCTGAACGGAGGAAAGATAAGCTGGCATTTCAGTTGTGCATCCTTTGTTAAAACTGGGAGATAGAGGGGTGATTTTAACTTGCCCAAAATTCATTCACTTACACAGTTAAAATCGGACCTTGAGAGTATCGCATAGAACTAAATTCAACAAAGTGGAGATTGCTATATTTTATTGTGAGGAAGGGTTAAACAGTGTTTAAGATGTAAGGGAGCACTGGGCAATATACAAAACCTTGCTCAGTCAAACACTGATAGCACCTGCATCTCGGTCAAGCACTGAAGGTCCCTGCATCTCGTTCAAGCACTGAAGGTCCCTGCATGCACCTCGGTCAAGCACTGAAGGCCCCTGCATCTCGGTCAAATGCTGAAGGCCCCTGCATCTTGATTGGCCTGGAACCACCTCTGGAAAATAAAGTATTGGGTAGATATGCTATGTATTTAAGGGGTAGAATATATTGATTCACATTGGAAAACAGGACTCTGTGAGGAGACGGGAGTAAATAAAAAAACAACAAAACTAAGGTCAAATACCAGCTCAGGTTGTCTTCACATGGTGTGCTTATTTGTCGGTGACACCGTCTTTCTGATCTGATGGCTTTGTCTGTCCTCTCAGTTCCCACAACACTGTTTCCAAAGAAGAGCAGGGGAGTTATTCCCATTGTCCTGGCCAATATTTATCCCTCAATCAACATCACAAAAACAGGTCTTTATCATGTCGCTGCTTGTGGGAGTTTGCTATGGCCAAATTGGCTGTCGCATTTCCTAAACTACAAGTATTTCAATGGCTGTAAACCACTTCAGGGCATCCTGATGTCATACAAGCCTTTTAACATACATGTAGAAAATCAGATGACCGGCTGTTTGTCCAGTCAACCTATTCCCATGATTTTAAACCTTCAAAAGGTTGGTCCTACAACGTACCTTTGAGGAAGGGTGTATTGTCCATGGTAGTCACCATTGTTGTATTAAAAGAACATAAAAACATGGCATTGCTTCATCAATTTAGCAATTTTTGGCAAGTAAAATCAAATTGGTTTCTTAAAGAGCCATAATCACTATGAACGAGTGTTTTACAAACCCATATTTTCTGACCATTGGGGAAGGGCACAAAAAAAGACAGTCATAATGTTCTTCGTTATGTTGGCCCTCACAAGTGAAATAATCACAAGATAATTACAAAAGACAAGGGCCATTTGACCTATCTTAATTCATCCTCTCTGAATGATTCTAAAGTTATTCCATTCTAATTGGTCCTTAAATGATTTCAGGGTTTTCACCTCTACGATTCTAGCTGAGATGTTATTCCATCAGTCTCTCTGTCTTGATATCAGTCCTAAATTATCCGGTAATAATTCAAAACTATGTCTAATTGCCTTAGACTCAAAATTTAATTTTAAATGATTTATCCCTGCCATCTATGATCCTGTGTATCACCTTAAGGTCAGCTGTCCTTTAATGGCTGAACAGGTCAGGTTTCCAGTCTTTCCTCTTAACTGAAATCCCTCAGATAAAGAATCAGCCTTGTGGCTCTTTTTTGCACTATTTGAATATTTCCCTTGTGTATTGGTGATCTGAAGTGAACTCAATACTCAAGAAGGAAGAAATTGGACTGCCTGGAGGACTTTAAATAGAGGTCCATAGTACAAAAGCAAGGAAGCTATGATGAATCTTTATAAAAGACTATTTTACCCTCAACTGGAGTATTGTGTATAATCCTAGGCAGCACATAGAAGGTTGTAAAGGCCTCAGAGAGGGCGCAGGAGTGATTTATGAGAATGGTTCCAGGGATGAGAGATTTCATAGAAAGATTGGAGAAGCTGGGATTGTTTTCTGAAGAGAAAAGTTTGAGAGGAAATTTGATAGAGGTGTTCAAGATCATGAGTGGTTTAGACAGAATAGATAGAGAGAAATTGTTCTCATTAGTGGAAGGGCTGAGGACCAGAGGACACTGATATAAGGTGAATAGCCAAAGAACCAATGGCAAGATGAGGAAAAACTTTTTTACGCAGCAAGTGGTTAGGATCGGGAATGCGTTGCCCAAGAGTGTGGCAAAGGTAAATTCAACTGTGGCTTTTAAAAGGGAATTGGATCAGCACCTGAAGAGAAACAATTTGTAGGGAAAGGACAGGGGAGTGGGACTAGCTGTATTGCTTGTAAGAAGACATCCAATGCCCACTTGGTGGTCTGTGTGACACAGTGACTTCCTACTGCCACCTTCCTCTCCCTCATGGCCTCAAATATTAGTTCCAGGTTGGCATCAATGAAGCAAGGGTCAACACTGCCCCGGGTGCCAGGTTTCCAGTTCTCCTATGACGTCTTGCTTCCCACCAGTGCTGTGGAAGGTTCTGGCACAATCAGCATGTTTCTCCCTTAGGACAATCAGCACCTTCAGTAATGGCTGCCGTGGGGAGTCTAAATCAGCCTCCCACTTCATTTGACCCACCTCCATTCCTACTCTCACTTAGCTTTAAGTGATCCAGAAACCCTCTCCATACCAAATCAGTGTTGACCCCCTTGAAAATCTGAACTTTAATTAGCTCCCTTGGGCCCCACCAACCCCACCATCCCCCCCCCCCCATCCCCCCACCCCCACCCCCAACACTGATGGTGGATTCCTGACCCATAAACAGATCTGACTCCTATTTCCCACCACCATGGTGAAAATTCAGCCAGCCACAGATGTTGCAGACTCATATAGAGTCATTGCAGCACAGAAGAAAACCATTTGTCTCATCAAGTTCATGTCAGCTCTCTGTAAAGCAATTCAATCGGTCTTGTTATCCCACTTTACATCCCCATAGCCCGCTATGTTTATTTCCCTCAAGCGCCCATCTAATTTCTTTTTGAAATCACTCACCACCTTCGTTTCCATCACCTTCGTAAGCTGTACGGTCCAGGCACCAGCAAAGATCTGATTCTGTAATCCAGATCATCTCCGAAGGTAACAAAACTCACAGGATACGCATCTCAGGAAATTATGCACTGTGCAGCAGGAATTTCCTCTAATACATGGCTTGCAATCAACACTCCACACCAGGAGTGCCAGACACCACAGCGCCCTGTTGAATTAATAATTTTTAAAAATGTACAAACTTCTGAACCAGGGATTGTGAAGTGCCTTTTCCTTTACAGTTGTTCCTTACCCGTCTAAAATGGATAGGGGTAGAAATTGGTCCTTGTTATATCCATTTTCTGGATGGAATACAGCTTCACAATTTCAAGTGCTCTATTGCTTGTTTGATCACTCCACTGAGAAATGGGGCTATCCTGAGCACAGCAGATTTTGTTCTGCTCAAGTTTTCCTGACCTGGATGCAACCGTCACCATAAAGCGAAATTTTAACTTTTTAAAATTTTGATTTGGGGTCAGGAGGAGCAGGAGCACAATTATCTGCTCCACAGCATTCTGGAGGGTCACAATTTATCCCAATCCCCACTACCCATCACCCCCCCAACCCCATCCTGGATACCCGAGTGTTGCTGCCAGCAAAAGAAACAGCCCAAAATTGATCAGTAAGAAATGGGCGCGCTGCTCTGGAGACTCAACAGGCAGAGGTAGCTCACCCAAATTATTGGAATGAATCCTGAGGCCCACTTTCAGGTGGGGCATAATCAATTTCTACTTAGTAGAATTTTGAAACTACATATATAGTAAAATATTATCCAGCATGTGCGGGGAATGGGCAGTACCGGTTAATCAAAAATGCCGATTAACAGAGAGTTCCATTTACCGATGGAATACAGGGCGATACTTGTACTGTGAACTAATATACAAGTACTCAGGAAGAAAAGCACCATATTCTTTTTACTTCTAATCTTCAACAGTACAGCAAAACATAAATTAAATTATAAAATAATAGCGTGTGCAGGTACAGGTTCCAGATAACTTCGCAAATGCTTCCGGTTGGTAATGATTATTATTTGGGGAACATCAGAAATTCCAATTAGTAGGGAATTCCGGTTGGTAGAGTGCCGGATAACACAAAGTTCACTGTATAAGGATATATATTCATTAAGTAACCACCACTGTTAATTTCTCCTTTAACAGGAATGAAAACCTGGCAAGTCGCTTAGCTGTGAAAATGCTGTGTACCTATAACCAATGAGGCTTTTATTGTACCTGTCGCAGTGTCACATCAATGCAGGCTGTGTACATTGCCTGGTCAGGCGCTAAGGAGGAAAATGATGCATACTAGCAGGTTGCCCTTGGTTTAGTATCATTTCAGAGAATATTTTACATTCCAACATTATGTTGGCACTGATGATCAAAATGAATCAAATTAAACAGGAAAAACACTTAACTGTTAATTTCTCTTTTAATAGGAATGAAAACCTGGCAATGTTTTCAAAGATAAGTTTTCAACAAAAAACAATATTATTCTGTTGCAAAGTACAATAGAATGAAACCAACCTGTGAGCAGTGACTGTTATCTCTCGTGAAACCAAAGAGTAAGATCAGGCAATTAGTTAGCATAATATCTGAATGTATCTGTCTCAAAACTATACACGAAGAAAGTATTAGGCCAGGTTTTGACCTCAGTGTTTTTATTATTTAATTTGATTCATTTCACATTTTGATCACCAGTGCCAACACAATGTGGGAATGTAAAATATTCTCTGAAATGATACTAAAACAAGGACAACCTGCTCGTCTGCACCATTTTCATCCTTAGCTCCTGACCAGGCAATGTAGTGAGCCTGCAGTGATGAGACACGGCGATGAGGTACAATAAAAACCTGATTGGTTATGGTACGCAGCATTTTCACAGTTTGGCTCCTAATCATGGCCACTTCTTTCAGCTAGTAACTGAAATTTACTCTCTCTCTCCAGCCCCCTATTCCAATAGAGTCAAAATAAACAATAAGTGCCCTTTCTCCATGATACAAAAGCAAGTAATACTTATTAGCTGTGCTGATTAGCTCCTCTTTTTTAAAAAAAGTAACACTGTAGAGTCCAAGGCAGTGCTAATAGCTTGTTTTATTGGAAACAAAACACACTTGAAGATACTATTGGCAGCTCTAGACACCAACATATTGCTTTCCTGGCTTTCTACCCTTGATATCCTAGCCATATCCTGTTCTGCACTATCATCTGCTCACCCATCACCCCATGTCCTGCATTGATTCCTTGTCCCCCAAAAGATAAAATTAACTCCTTGCCTTTGTTTTCCAATTGCACCATGGCCTCACCCAACTTCATCCACACAACTTCTTTCAGCTCTGTATTCTATCCTACATCTTTTCGACCTCTTCTCCGATCTTTTATACATCCCTCCCTCCCTTTGTCCCACCATTAGTAATGAGGTTTTCAGGTGTCTAGGGAGGTCTTGTCATGTAGTGGGTAGCATCCCTGCCTCTGAGCCAGAAACTCTGGGTTTGAGTCCTGCTCCAGGACTTGATGGCATGGAAGGTACATTCATAATGTGGCCAAACAGGTTAATTATTGACCTTCCAATGTGCCTACGGCAGGTGCTATCAGTGGAAGAGACTCCTGGCCAGCCATATTTGATGGGGAGTGGCACCCCTTAAGGTATAGCCTTTGGCTTCAGGCTAGTGACCTGTTCCAGAAAAAACAAGCTATGGAAAAAAGACACGTGCTTTTTCTGCCTATCTCTAGACATGGGAGATCTTCTAAGTATTTCAGGTATCTCAGTCTTACCCTCTGGAACTCCATAAGTCTCCTACTTCTCTCTTGATCTTTATAGAGTAATTAAAGTTTTCAGTCACGTCTCTAATCTTCCTCTCTTTGACTCAACTTCAGACTCTTTACATGAAGCACCTTGGGCCTTTCATACAGTAAAGGGACTATATGTCCATAGGTTGTCATCAATGAATGACTTTTTTTTTATATTTATAACCGTTTCCTGGCCTAATAAATGCTTAGCAAGCTGTTGTTGAGTATTATGTACAAACAATTTCTGTTAACAGTTCAGTGTAAAAACTGCGTTCTGAGTCAACGACATGGAGACAATTATGTAGGTATCAACATGAACACAAAACCACAAGAAAATGCCAGTTAATTCATAGAGACACATATATATTATCCACAATTTAATCTTTGACAACTGACCCATGCCCATAAGATACCAAATTGTGGCAAAAACAGGCAATGTGTGATTAACCCACCTCTACTCCTTCTGAGGCAGGCAGCATGCAAGCTTCATGCTGCCTACTCATTTACATAACAGCTGCATACAGCCTAGCACCAAACATGCTGGTGAGTGGCTGCACATCATAACAAGGGCTCAGATTTGTGCAAAGATGAAACCACTTAAGGCTTGCCTACACTATTTAAAGCCAGCCTACCCTTCTTAAAAGGGAAATGCATTCTGGCTGGTGTAGGTGCTGGATGTGGCTGGGAAAGAGCATGAACTGGAAGAAGATTGACTACTGGCACAATAAGGGAGAGAGCAGATCAAGGATCTCAGACACAACACTAGATGTCTTGGTGCATGAGGGAGAAATGAGGAGAGGTGTCCTCTCCCCACAGGAGGCGACAAGGCCGTCCAGAAAACCCCCCAGAAGGCAATAGGAGCTGCTAGCCATCACGATCGTGGTAGGCAGTGGAGAACCCAAGGACCTGGCTACAGAGCCGCAAGAAGTGGTCAAGGTCAGTGAATTCATCCTCAAATGCAATATCCTTACAATGCACCACTAACTTCACACATTGCTCAATTCACCACCCACTTCATTCACCTATCAACAACTCATACATCACATTCATAGCTTCAGCTCACCTTCACATACTTAACACTGCTGGAAGCCTCACGCTCACATCTCACAGCTTACGCACACTGCCAGCTATGTAATCATGACAGTAACATCATCCAAACACACTACACCACTCTCAGTGATGCACTTCCCTCTCTCTTGCCGGATAAGGTAGCACATAACTGTAGACAGTAACAGTTAACCAATGGGAGACAGGCTTTGATGCATGTCTTTCTTCCCAACATGGAGGAAATGGCGCTTGCCATCATTGGAGCAGCCATGATTAAGGCCTTGACCAGAGGCGAGACTGAAACCATTGAAGATGATGGCATGTTTTTACCTAATTGTCCTCCTCAAATTCCTCTTGCCCCTCATCCTCACAATCTCTTCCGATTTACAAGCTGCAGGTGGTTTATGGACAAAAATCTTGCGGACCATACCATGATCCCACATCTGATGGTCAATGTCTCAGCTTCTATTGTAGTACAAGCAGAGAGAGAGACACAGTCTCTGGGTGCTCAGTGGGAACTCGGAATGAAAACATGGAAACACCGGCTGGGATTTTCCGTGCCCGCTGGCATCAGGTGTGTTCTGTGGCGTGAGTGGACAATATGGCGCGATCGGTTTCACAACGGTGTGAAACCAGTTCACGAGCATCCACTCAGCCTGCCGATGGCAGGCCGCATTTCCCGCCATTGGACATCGGGAACCCCATTGTGATGCCATTGTTAGGCCAACCCGCCAGAGTCGATGCCCCATCCCGCTGGATCGTCCGTTCACATCAGCAGGAAAGCGCGCCAACGTGTTTCACAACAGTGTGTAAAAGGCATGCACTTGGTGGGCTGCACTTTGTGGAGAACTCAGAGGTGAGTACATAGCAACGGTGTGCATCGCTCACCCGGGTCAACTGTTAGACTTCAAGCTTGAAGAGCATTGCGGGGGGTTCAAGGGCAGCCCTGCCGTTGAGGTGACTTGTGGGAGGAGGGCAAGGGAAGCCCTACTGTTGACTATAGCGCACAAGCATGCGGGGTGGGGGTAAAGTGGGCAAGGGAATCGGCCACGCATTAGGGAAACCTGCATAAACTGACCATTCCTCTGCAGCTGAGACAGTTCAAGCGCAGCCACATTGTTATGATTGGAGTCGGGTCCATAAGGCGTTCCACTGACGTGTCACTCAACCTAGGAGCTGAAGTCTTTTTGCCTTTCATGGACACCTTCCCTGCAGCAGTCATGGATGGAAGTACTGAGATGTGTCAGCGTGACTGTTCTTAAGGTATGGTGCTTGGCATGATGAAGCGGCGAGGTGATGGCGGGCAGGTGAAGAGAGCCCACCCACCACAGAAACGGCGTATTTCCTGGGAATGCATAAATACTGTGGCAGGTTTGGAACGATACAGTGTGAAAACCTGCTATGGCGGCCAGTGGGTAAAACATCAGTTTATTCGCCTGCTACCACACTTAGTGCACATCTGGAACAATTCTGCCCGCTGTTTTCTGCCATGCAGGCCAAGATTGCTGCCATCATGGCTGCGGATTTGAGCACTCAAAAGGGCTTCCAGGGTCTCACAGCAGTCAAGCTGTCTGCCCTCCAGCAGGTTACTAGGATTGCTGAGGCACTGCCCCCAAGGCCTGTTGCAGTGGCTTCATGAAACATAACCCTCTCTCAGGACAACAACATTCCTGCCCTTGCTGCTGCCTGCCAACCAGCTGGCCCAGACTGCCGCCACCCATACTGAGATGTTGCAGTCCACAGCCGGGCCTTCTAGGTTCATGGGTGCAGGAGGTCATCCTGCAAGGCCATCTGTAGTCTCCCTCCCCCACTGAATGCCAGCAGCCTTCCGCCAACCATGTTGCATCAGGGTTCACTCGACTGATTCCTGGGATGAAGGTGCTATCTTATGAGGAAAGGTTGCACAGGCTGGGCCTGTATCCATTGGAGCTTAGAAGAACGTGATCTTATTGAAACATATTAGATCCTGAGGGGACTTGACTGGCTAAATGCTGAAAGAATGTTTCCCCTTGTGGGAGAGACTAGAACTAGGGTACACAGTTTAAAAATAAGAGGTCTCCCATTTAAGATGGAGATGAGGAGGAATATTTTCTCTAGGAGGGCCGTGAGCCTGTGGAATTTTCTTCTTCACAGAGCAGTGGAGGCAGGGTCATTGAATATTTTTAAGGAAGGGATAGATAGATTTTTGCCTAACAAGGCAGTCAAAGGGTATAGGGGTAGGCAGGAAAGTGGAGTTGAGGCCACAATCAGATCAGCCGCGATCTTATGAAATGGTGGAGCAGGCTCAAGGGGCCTGACGGCCTAGCCCTGCTCCTAATTCATATGCTCATGCATTTGTTTGCTCGTATCACTAGAGTAGCACTGCATTGGAGCACTAGGAGAGGCAAAGGCACATGGAAGACGGGCTCGAAGGGAATGTGTAAGGATGATTACTTTATTTTGGTAAGGAATATTGGATGGTTTATTTGATAAAGTTGATTTGGAATGTTTGTTTTGGGGTTGCTTTTATTTCAACGTTGTGATGGTCAGTAACAGAGGGAAGATAAGGTGTGGGGGACTGTTGTTGAATGGGGAGCTGGGGTTGCATTCACTGGCATCACAGTTGGATAAATCAACCTTGGAGAGTCCGGCCAGAAAGGGGATGTGGCGGTTGATTGCTCTTTTCCTCTCCTCCCCTTCATCCTCCTCCTCATCAGATGCTCATCGTGGTGGCAAGGGCTGTGCCTTCATGATGCAAGGTTGTGTAAGATGCAGCAGACCACACCAAATAGTGAGATGCAGCCTGGAAAGTACAGCAGAAGTGTTGCTTAAGCATGCCAATGGTCTTCTTCATGACATTTTGCATGGCAGCATGGCTCTCAGTATAGGCATACTGCTGACACAGTGGGGGTTATATACCAGAGTCATGAGCCATATGGTCAGAGGATAGCCTTAGTCACCTTGTAGCCACTTTTCACTCTCCCCTGGTAGCTCAAATATTAATGATGCTGCAGACTGGCACAGAATAAAAGACAAAAGACATGGGCAGAAGTGCTGAACTCAAAAGTTGAGGTTAGAGTGACTGTCCTTGACATCAAGGCAGCATTCGACTGAGTGTGGTATCAAGGAGCTCTAGCAAAACTGAAGTAAACTGGAAGCGAAGGAAAGCTCTTCACTGGTTGGAGTCACACCTAGCACAAATGAAAATGGTTGTGATTATGGGAGGTCAATTATCTCAGTCCCAGAATATCACTGCAGGAATTCTTCAGGATAGTATCCTAGGCCCAACTATTTGCAGCTGCTTCATCAATGACCTCCCTTCCATAATAAGATCAGAATGGGGACATTCATTGACGATTGCACAATGTTCAGCACTACTTGCAACTCTGAAACAGTCCATGTCGATATGTAGCAAGACACGGACAATATTCAGGCTTGGGTTGGTAAGTGACAAGTAACATCCACACAAGGGTCAGGCAATGATCATCTCCAACAAGAGAGAATCTAACCATCTCCAATTGACATTC
Organism: Cetorhinus maximus; assembly: GCF_964194155.1. Lineage (NCBI taxonomy): Eukaryota > Metazoa > Chordata > Chondrichthyes > Lamniformes > Cetorhinidae > Cetorhinus > Cetorhinus maximus. The sequence goes on along the minus strand of NC_135881.1, from coordinate 171,126,466 downwards.
ACTGGCATTACCATTGCTGAATCCCCCACTATCAACATCCTGAGGGTTACCATTAATCAGAAACTGAACTGGACCAGCCATATAGATACTGTGACTACAAGAGCAGGTCAGAGGCTGGGAATTCTGCGGCGAATAATTCAGCTTCTAATTCCCCAAAGCCTGTCCACGATCTACAAGGCACAAGTCAGGAATGTGATGGAATACTTCCCACTTGCCCGGATGAGTGCAGCTCCAACAGCATTCAAGAGGCTCGACATCAACCAGGAAAAAGTAGCCTGCATGATTGGCACCCAATCCACTACCTTAACAGTCACTCACTCCACCACCAATGAAACACAGTGGTAGTAGTGTGTATTAGCATACAACTCATCAAGGCTTCTTCAACAGCACCTTTCAAACCCATGGCCTCTACCACCGAGAAGGACAAGGGCAGCACACTCATGGGAACACCATAAAGTGCAAGCCCTCTTCCAAGCCACACACCATCCTGACTTGGAACTATATCGCTGTACCTTCAATGGCACTGAGTCACAATCCTAGAATTTCCTTCCTAACAACACTGTGGGTTTACCTACACCACGTGGACAAAGAAGACAGCTTACCACCACCTTCTCAAGGGCAATTTGGGATGGGCTACAAATGCTGGCCAACCAGAGATGCACATATGTATAAAAGACTTGGATGAAGGGATGGGTGGGATGATTGCCAAATTTACTGATGACATTAAGAAAAGTAGGAAAGTAATTTGTGAAGAGGACATAAGGAGGCTACAATAAGATGTAAAGTGAGTGGGCAAAGATCTGGCAAATGGAGTATGATGTGGGAAAATGTGATATTGTCCATTTTGGCAGGAAGAATAAAAGAGAGGCATATTATCTAAATGGTGAGAGATTACAGAGCTCTGAGATGCAGAGGGATCAGGGTGTCTTAGTGCATGAATCACAAATGGCTAGTATGCAGGTACAGCAAGTAATTAGGAAAGATAATAGAATGTTAGCATTTATTGTGAGGGGAATTGAATACAAAAGTAGGGAGGTTATGCTTCAGTTATACAGAGTACTAGAGAGGCCACATCTGGAGCACTGTGTAGAGTATTGCTCACCTTATTTAAGGAAGTATGTAAATGCATTGGAAGCAGCTCAGAGGTGGTTTACCAGACTAATACCTGGAATGGGTGGGTTGCCTTATGAGGAAAGGTTGGACAGGCTAGGCTTGTATCAACTGGAGTTTGAAAGAGTAGGCGACTTGATTGAAAGATATGAGATCCTGAGGGAATTTGAAAGGGTGGATGTGAAGAGGATGTTTCCTCTTGTGGGAGAATTTGGAACTGGGTGTCACTCTTTAAAAATTAGGGATTGCCCATTTAAAACGGAGATGAGGTGAAATTTTTTCTTTCAGAAGGTCGTGAGCCTTTGGAACTCTCTCCCTGAAAAGACAGTGGAAGCAGAGTCTTTGAATATTTTTAAGGCAGAGGTAGATTCTCGGTGAGCAAGGGGGTGATAGGTTACGGGGGTAGGTGGGATGCAGATTTGAGGTTACTATCAGATCAGCCATGACCTTATTAAATGGCGGAGCAGTGTCGAGGGGCCGAATGGCCTACTCCTTCTCTTTGTTCGTATGCTCGTATCCTGTGAAAGAATAATAAAAATAAAAGCATCATTATTGTTGCCAGGATAACAGACATTGACCGGTATGGTACTCTGAGTATGGGGGCACACCAGCTGCATGTTGAGGAAGTGGAACCCCAGGTGCAGTACATCTGAATTAGGTGCAGTATCTGCAAAGCAGCCTGTATGCAGTCAGTCACACCCGACACCATTGGACGGTTTGCTCTCCTGGTGAAACCATGTACACCCTCTGCCTATTTCATCTCCCTTATACAGCAGCGCACAGAGTACGGCAGGATGGTGGTGATGCCCCCTGCTCCTTTCTGTAAGGAGCCTAGAAATAAGCTCATGACCATGGTCACCTTCACAGCCATTGGCACTGCCACTCTTTGGGTTGCATGTCTGCCTGCAAAAGGTGGCAGATTTCAGTGAGAACCTCCTAGTTAAACAGAGATTTCGCAACTGGAATCATCCGGCCTGGAGTATAAGTTGGGAGGCAGGAGTGGAAGTGAGAGTAATTTCCACTCAGGGGAGGATGCGGAATGGCTAGCCGCACGCGATCCCACGCTGGTCAGCTCATTAGATGTGCATGCACGAGGAGCATGACAAATTTTGTGGTGTGGTGGGCAGGAAGTCAACAGCCCTGTCGCTTCCTCCTCAGCTGGACCATAACTCGTAAAGGAACAGGGCTGCCTTGAGTCAGCATAACATATGCTTGAGGTGATCTATGAACAAATTGCAGTGATCCATCTAGTCAGTATATTTTTTGAATCTGTCCCTCTGGCCCTGAGTATTTCAGCCAATGGGAAGCCCTGTGCCTATCATCTATCTACCCCTGCCTTCCCCCCCACCCCACCATGGTGAAGCCCATCCTGGAGTACCATAGATGAGTTCTCCTCTCGTTTAAATACATTAATGAGCATGGGGACTGCAGCAATGACTGGAGTAATGAAAGCCATGTCTGCGCAGCCCCTTCAAAAACTATCGGGCTTCCCTCCATCACCCCAGAGACACATTCAAGACACCCTTTCCATGCTATCATACACCTACCACCCACCCCATTATCAGCCATGACCATCTACTCAGGACCCTTGAGTTTCTAAACCAGCCACCTCCGTCCCCCACCTCCCCTGGAGGAGCTAACCCCTGCCTCCATCCCTCCATCCCTGCCTCCGTTCCTCCCCGGCCTCTGCCTTGGTCCACTTGAGTTGCCCTTCAGCACAGATTTTACTGCAGCTCCTGACCTTGCTGGGATCTCGATGTTATGAGACCCATGAGTCAGGTAGAAACCTGCTGCCATGTGGGCTCCATCATTGAGAGGAGAACACACCTGAGCCTGGTTCTCATGCAGTTGACTCATGATTATTAGGGTGTCCCTTTAGTTGGCCCATTGTTCTCACCTTTAACCTCACCCACCCGAAAAAACCCTCCTCCCACTTCAAGAATAAGCAACTGTTTTGTCAAGAGTAGCCTTGAGAAAATAGTGTGTGTAACCTTCCAGGCGTGCTCTAACACCTTCTACCCTCCCCCTCTCACCCACCAACTACCCCCCATTACCATTGACCCACCTAATATAACCCTCCCTCTCCCCTTTATCACCCTTGAGCCGCCTTCCATTACCCTTGAGCCTAAAACCATCACCATCCACATGTCATCCCTCCCCTCTGAGCCTACCCGTTAACCTGATCCTGTCCTCTCCATAATCCAAGCCACCTGTTTTGTCCATTTCCATGGCACCCCTCATGAGACCATCTGCTACCTGACCATGGCCATGGACCTGCCACCCTACCGCATCACATTACCCCATCTCACTGTGACTGTTCCCCCCCCCGCTGCCCAGTACCGTCAGTTCAACCCCCAGGACCCCTCGTAGAAAGCACCGGCCCCGCCCTTCAGGGTCATCTTACTCCCAGCCTGGAAACCACCCCGCCACCCATTCACAGGACCCCCACACCCAACATGTAAAGCCCTTCCCTCCCTCCTATGTCCGTAAACCCTCACATTCCTTCGCTGATTCTGTCACTGCCCTGGTCTCCCTCCCTCAGCCAGCCTCCCTGCCCCATGCCCCTTAGACTGCCCTCACCTGATCATTGCCTCATTCAACAACATTCCCCAAAGAAAACAAATGGAGTGCTACTCACTCCAACCCCAGAAAGTTGACTATCGCCTGCTGCATGCCACTTAAATGCAGCCGTAAATCTGCAGGCACATACTGCTCACTTGTCCATAACTTAATTGGGAAGCATTAGGGTGTTTAGGGTTGAAAGGGTTAATGTGTGCCACTGGAGAAACACTACCGCCCACATAATGACGTAAGAGACACATGACCAAGAGTCAAGGGGGAGAATGCTCATGGCTTAGACTGAGTAACACCTAGGGCGGAATCGTCCCAGATTTGCACTAAATACGGTAGCAGGTGTGAAAAAGGTTATTTTACCTGTCGGCCGCAATGGCAGCTTTTCGCGCCATATCATCCCGTTCCCGGCACGTCCCACCTCCTTAATAACGCATTCATGGGAAACACGCCGGATCGCTGGCGGGCGGGCTCAGCTGTGTCAGCCAAGCTGTGACATCAGCGTATCCTCTCTCTGGGCGCCATATTTAAAGTGCATCAGAGTGCAGCCTACTTCATGTCTACAGACCAGGATTGCTCCAGGCAACAGGTGACCCCGAAAGCAAGGAAGACGGCAGCCCCCAAATTTAATGACGCTCCCCTGGGGCGCCTGCTGAACGTAGTGGAATGCCACCGAGATCTCTTCTACGCTGCAGGAGGCCCGCCAGTGTTACCAATCCGGCCTGGGAGGCGGTGGCAGCAACGGTCAGCCATCCAGTGCACAAAGATGATGAATGCTCTCATTCCTTCTGCCAGGGTAAGTCAACCACCTCATCACTCTCATTTCACACACTCCCAAACGCATCACACATCCACAGGGATCTCACACTTCAAGGGACAACACCATTAATTCTCACACATACCCTCACATCTCCATCAGGATCATATCCCCTGGGGCTCACATCCTCATCCCGTCCATGGCTCCACTCACCACGCAAACATTCCAGGCAGTGCCATGTGTCCTGCTCACACTGTCTCCATCTGTTTCCATGTAGGAGGAGCTGGCTCACAACAGCAGGGAGAGGTCCCGGAATGGAGATGGAGTGACCCACATTAGCCCCCTCACTCACTTTGAGGAGCGTGCCATCACACTGACTGGTGAGGATGTGGACCGTGCCTGTGGTGATGGTGAGGTCAGTAGTGAACACCCATGTGAGGATCCTGCACCGCATCATCCCTCTCTCAACATAACAGTGAGTGCTCTCTCTCCGGCTTTTGACTCTGCTGCCATGCACTAATTATCCCTATTTTGGTTCACAGGGAGCTTTGCCAAGTGACCGATGCCCTCAGCCAGCCAGTCCCTCAGCTCCATCCACATTCTCATCTTCAGACAGGTTGCATGGGTGAACACATTTTATCACATAATCTAAAAATATATTCACTTTCACTGAATAATGTGTAACATTGTTTTTCAGCTTCATTGATGGGTATCGCGAGTCCTCCCACTGCATCACCCCACCCCCGTGGCAGTTCAGCTGCACGCAGCCGGACCAGAAGTGATTTGGAGGGAGAAGTGTGTGTGTAGCAGGGCCATTCGTAGCCTCATGCAAGTACTCTCCCACACACATGGAGCCTTCCTCCATCACACTCATCTTACTGTCCTGAGCATATTCAATGCTGCCTGCTGGGGTTCTCTTTCAGTTGTCCATCTGAGCTGATCTGCATCTCTGCCCACCCACTGATCACACTCGCATGCAGCACCTGTGCCCGTCCAACACGAGGCTCCCCTCACTTTTGATTTCAACAACAATGGTCGTAGTGAAGTTTTGGATCAGCTTCCCTGCCCTTTCCCCTCCTCCAGTCACCCATGTCCTTTCCCCCATCACTGTCGACCCCCTGGCTTCACCTTCGATCTTCCCACCGTCACCTACTAACCCAAACCCTTGTCTTTCCAGTGTGCCCATATGAATGTGCACGTTCTGTACCTTCCTGACAACCCACCCCCGTCCACATTGAGTTCCCCGAACTCTTGCTTCCCACCCCCAATTTCCGTGTCTGCCTTCGAGTCCCCACCAACTTCGCTGTCCCATCTACCATTACCGACGCAACCTCACCCTCCCACCCTACCAGCCCCCTCTGCTCCCTCTCACACTCACCATTCTCTTCTACCATGCCCACCCTCAGTTTGCTCCCCAGGAGGCAGTCATTGACTCCACAGACCCCTCCCTTGCACCTTCACCTGGACATTCCACCCCCCATTACTCCCTGCTCCACCCTTACTCCCTGCTCCACCCTTACTCCCTGCTCCATCCTTACTCCCTCTTCCACCCTTACTACCCCCAGACACCTTTCCCACTCTGAACTTCCTCCTACCCTGGATACCTTCCCCTCTCCAAACTCCTTCCCTTACACCTTCCTCCCCACCTTACACTACCTTCCCACTTGCATTCTCCCCCGTTACACCCTCCTTCCCCTATACTCCCTCCTCCCCCTCCTAACCTCACCCCCCGACACCTTCATCCCTCCACTTCCCACCTGAACCCCCACTGACACCTTTGTCTCCTCCCTCCCAACCTCACTGCCCCCGATATACCTTTGTTTCCCCCCCCACTCCTTCCTCTCCCAGTCATAGCTAGATCTTCTTCTGTCACGGCCCGCCCCCCCTCTCCCCACCCCAGTACACCTTCCTCTCTCACTCACAGCTAGAACTGCCTCTGCCTCCCCATCACCAATCATCCTGGAGCAGCCCATAGCCAAGACCATGATGCTCCGAAGCAGACCCGAAGCATCAACAGAGACCTCCCACCTTCCATGAGCTGCTTCACCATATCCATGAGAATCCACCCAGCATGCGATGTATATGTTCTTCCAGGGTCCAGTTTCTGTAGAGCTCCAGCATCTTCTTCTCCTCGGATGTCCGCGATCTGAGCAGCCTGTACTTGTCTCACCCTTGCTCGTTATCACTGTCGTGTTGCAGGCCAGGGGCATTGGAAACTACAGCACCCCATGACTGGGACCAAGTTGTGTGAGCAGAATCTCTGATGTGAGAACCAAGGCCCCCATCAAATGCCGCACCACGCCCTGCAGACCTTAGAGTGTGGTGGAGACAGATTCAGTCGAGGCCTCCAAACAAGAATAGGATAATTATCTGAAAAGGATAAATTTGCTGAGCCATGGGGAAAAGACGGTGGAGCTGCCCTTGCAGAGACCCAGACTGGACACAATGGACCATGTGGCCTCGTTCTGTGCTATAACCACGCTATGACTTCACCGACTTGCATTAGCAGTATAAATTCTAATAAACACCAATTCTTCTAACTTAGCCACAACCGGTAGAAATCAATCAGCACCTACCCTGAAAGTATTTGATGATCCCTTTAAATAGCACTGAGTGGGGGGTGGGGCTGAATGCATGTCCGGCTGTGAGAAGTTAAGCAAGGGAATTAGTTGGGGCGTTAAGGCCGACCGTAGCACCACCAGATTCAAATCAGCATTACATATAGACTGGCATCCAATCTGCCTACTCTACATACTTCCAATGCACTCTCCCAGCACACGTGCTAATGACCTTACCAAAATGCAATTCCGTGCGGCCCACACCACACAGCACACAGATGCCATTTTGGACCTAAAATGCTGCCTGTAGTTCAGAAAATACAGGAGCCAGGTAACTGAATTTTACAGCTGGTGTGTCCTGCAGGACACAAAGCCTGCTAGCTGCACGATCATGAAACATTTCAACAACAATGACTTACGTTCCTCTGGTGCTCCTGATGTACGGGTGGGATGCTCAAAGTGTTTGTCATGGTGAAGGGAAAACGTGGATGTTAAGCAGGAAAAAGATGGGAAAAAAGAACAAAAGAATTCAGAGTAGAGCTTACAGCAAAGTGCAAAAGGAAGATATTTTAGTTGGCTTTTGAATAGACAAAGGAGGGAGGAAGCAGGGCAGGGAGATTCAGGGAAGGTGCTCAAGGGAATTACAACTCAAAAGGGTGAAAGAGTGATCATTAACAGTGGAGGAGAGGCAGGAAAGAACGAGGATTAAACTGTCTTCTGAAGATTGGGTGGTAGGGAGTTTGTATTGGTTGGAGGGCATTGCTGAGTTGTGCGTGGCAAAACTAGGCTACAGAGGGAACAATACTGGACCGAAAAAGGAGTAGCTGATGAGAATGAAGATATGTTCTGTGCCATTTGCAATCATAGAATCATTGGATCTTACAGCACAGAAGGAGGTCATTCAACCCATCAGGCCTGTGCAGATCATAATAACTCACTGTGTGAAAAGATTTCTCCACATCTCATCTCCAACTCTTTTGCCAATTACCTTAAATCTATGCCCTCTGGTTATCGATACTTCTGTCGGAGGAAACAGTTTTTCCTTATTTATCGAAAATATTTAGATTTTGAATGCCTTTATTAAATCCCCCCATTTACCTTCTCTGCTCCATGGAGAACAATCCTAGCTTCCCTAGGCTCTCCATGGAATGAGTTGCAATTTGAGTTAGTCAAATTGAACCTTGAGGTGATCAATCTGTGGATTAGGGCTTGGCAGCAATATAGGGAAATGGGGAGGAGGAGGGCAACATTGAAAAGGCAAGAGAGTGCAGGCTTGATAATGGAACGGATACAGGGAGCTCAGCTTAAGATCACACAAGGTTCCACACCACCTGCTTTAACCTACCAACTGAATTTGTTGTTGGAATCAAAGCATGAGGTGTGTTAGTGTGGAGGAGAACATTTTGTATTTCTTGATGTTAGAAGACACTACCAGCCTTTCAGACTTCACATCCTTAACAAAGTAATTTACTGCATAGAAACTTGATTACGCAATTGGATGATTTTTGGCAGTCAGTCAAGCACCCTTGGTCCCATCTCAGATATTTTTATAACAAAAAACATTTTCAAAGATGTTCTTTTTAATAAACACAATTTTTAACGCCCGTGTGATTTTTCTCCTGAATTCCTCACTGCAGGGCCCTGACAATTAGTCTTTAATTCCTGGGGATTCTGGGCACTCTTGGAGGGTTGAGAAATCCATTATTTGCCTGAAACATTAACTTGGTTGTTCTCTCTACAGGTGCAGATGGACCCACCTTAGTATTTCCAGTACTTTCTGCATGTGTTTTAGAGTTCGAGCATATGTAGTTTGTTTTCTTTCTTTGAAATTGGCCCACTCATTAAACACTAAGAGGAATCCGAACACAGGTTTCCATCACTGCACTCATTGTCCCCATACACCTCTGCACTTAAAGCACACAATGATTTTTAGCGTGGTCACGCCATATACCTGTAAAGTTTCTTGGAAGATGGGCACTTTACTTTTAAAAAGCAGCATGGAATATGGGCCCTTTACCTTGACAATGTGGACTCCATAGGGTGATATGATTTCTTTCGTGGTTTCTACACAGACAGGGAATAACTTAATATCTGGACCTTTCTCTGGAAAGTCATTAAAATGTAAATGGCCTTCCCAGGTGTTGATGGCCACCCTCTTTATTTCAATTGAAGAAACTTAAAGTAACAATGGCTGTAAAACTTGCTGCTCTCGTGAGGATGGAATTTCAAATAAAGACATTCAGGAGGCTGCTTGTGGCTGGAATGTCGATGGGATATCATTCATTCTCCATTGTGTTTCAATTACATCTGCCATCAACCCATTGTGTGGACAATGGAATACATCAGTATTATTGTCACATAGAGATAGCCAATATCGTATTAATCCACATAGACAGTACAATGAGCCAGTCTGGGATGTGAAGACCAGAGGAAAGCCATCTCTTGCCCAGCATTAGATTGGACCCTGCCTCGAAAAGAATATCATCTCAGGCAGTGAAGTGGGGTTAATTCATTTCATCTGCAAGATTACATTTCTTCATCACAGAAGCTCAGCCACAATTTCATCTGAAACAGTCAAACTTCCAACCTACATTGTCCCCAGTAAACCAAGAGAGACTCTTTCAGGCCTGCAACATTTTGACCACCATCTTAAGAGCTGTCTAAAGAAGTGACCTTTTCTTTTACCCTTAAAGTAATTTAAGTTCATATTACACCTTTAGAAATCACCTTTACTTGTGTGTGTGTGTACCTAGTATGTGTGAGGAGTGATTGTTGCAGTTATGTTTTGGGTGTTGTGAGAAATAAACATTTATCCTTTCTTTTGATTTAAACGTAAAAGAAAGCCTGTTTTGGTGACTTTTCTTTAAAGTCACAGCACTCATGGGGTTAAAACACTCCTCAAAAATACATCTTCTTACGGCCATTCGAGAGGTGGAAAAAATGGGGAATGTATCCCACATTTTTCCCTGTCTGTAGCTCATTTTCACCCACCTCCAAATTTCTATCTTGCAGCAGTTTATTCAGGCAATTGCAGATTAGGCTGCTATTATATTCCTATGGCTGGAAGGATTTAAGTCTTATTAAAAGTCAAATCCACACCACACTTGGCATTTATGATAATGTTTGTCTGGTTTGAGATGCCACGTGAGTTCATTATCACACAGATAAGTTAGTGAAAGATGGCACTTCAATGCAAGATCGTTGATCAAATGTGCCAACGGAGCCTGAAAACGAATTGAGATGTAAGTGTGCAAGTTCAGCTCATTTAACTCAATTGCATTCTCTTCCAATGCAAAGTCTGTCATTCCTCACTTACCACCTATAAGAATGATAGTCTCTTTAATTAGGATGCTGGATATGACTTCAGGATAGTGCTCAAACATCAGCTTGAGAGAAATCACACCCGAAACCCTGAGGGCTTATTGATGTTTGTGTCCAAGGACATGAGCAAGGTCATGGCTGCACCGGGGTCTGTGAGGTTTCACTGCTAACACCACAATTGATTACATTGATTTTCACAGCAATCCCACCAGATTCCAGTCACATCCCAGTAACTGCTAGCTGAAACCTGACACATTGATTTCCCCAAACCTAATTGCGAAACCTAAGGATTGATGTAAGCTTCCCTGTGAGTAAGATGGTTCTCAAACCTCACCGCCAATTTGATAACAGTTTCTCTAACTGCACGTATTTCAGTTCAAACTTGCTATAATTCATTCATTCCCTCTTCTTTCACTCGACTCTGATTTTCACTCCTTAGTTCAATTCTTAGTTTTACAAATTCCTGCTTTTAGTCTCTCGGACCAATAGCATCTTCATGCTGCAGTGTACTCCAACTCACTCCTCACTTAATTAACAGACCCATTACCTGTCTATGTTCCTGTCTGTCTGATTTTCTGCTTCCTTCAGTCTCTTTCTTTCTGTCAGACGGTTGGTCTTTTATTCTCTCTGTCAGTCAGCCTGTTTGTGTGTCTGCTCTACTGTCTCTTTTTTTGTCCTAGCCTTTTTGACATTGTGGCTATAATAGTCCCCTTAGGTAATCAAATACTCCTGAAAACACAATGGGCCCTACACTTTTGGGACTGAGGAAATGGTAAATATGGAAAGCTAACTGTTAAGGTTGAATAGTAGAAATATGGGGATGGATGGACATTCTGAAGATCAGTGAATAATTCTCTTAAATGATTAAACATATTGGACTTGATCTTAACTCACAGCACCCCACCCCGCAACGAGTGGGAGGGGGGGTTAAAATGTCAGAATTGAATAATCCGACTCTACTCTCGGTCACTGCAAAATTTACAGGCCTTGGAAGAAGCTGCACCTTAAAGCAGCCAGGGGCGTATTTACATCCCCAAAGTCACTGCCAATGTTATCGGCATTGCAAATTATTTTTAACCTCAACACAAGGGGAGTCCCGCACTGTCTGCTGGCCAGCAGCAGGAACATGGTGGGAGGAGACAATGGGTCAGATGGGGCCCTAGTAAGTTTTAAGAATTTCCCTGGTTTGATGCTTCTTGCAGGCTCAGTGGTAGCATTCTCACCTCTGAGTCAGAAGAAAGAAGAAGAAAGGACATGCATTTACATTGTGTCTTTCACAGCCTCCGGACATCGCGAAGTGTTATTGCTAAAAGAAGAGACATGTCGAAGCTTTTCGTCTTGCACTCAAAAGGACACTTTGCAAGAATACCAATATAAAGGGAAAACAACAATTTAGACATGTCTCTTTTTTCAGCAATACTCAAGCTCTGTACTACCCAATAACTATTTGTAGTCACTATTATAATGAGAGAAGGTTGTTGGTTCAAGTCCCGCTCCAGAGCACATAATCTAAGATGACAATCCCCTGCAGTACTGAATGAGTGCTGCACTTTTGGAGGTCCTGTCTTTTAGATGAGACATTAAACCAAAAGCCCCATCGGATGTAAAAGCTCCCCGGGCATTATTTGAAGAGGAGCATGGAATTCTCCCCAGTGCCCTGGCCAATATTTGCCCTTCAACAAGCACAACTAAAAACAGATTACCTGTTCATTTATCTGATTGCTGTTTGTGGGATCTAGCTGTGCAGAATTGGCTGTCACATTTCCTAAAGTAATGACATTTCATTAACTGTGAAGCCTTATGGGAGAGATGGTACTTAAGTGCAATCCTATCCCCTGCCATTTTGTAGAGCGTGTGGAACTGCTGTGCTTTATGCAAGTTTTTCGCTACATTGTTTCTTGGACGTATACGATGTTACTAACAACACATTGCATGTTAAGTTATCTCACAAAATCTGTGAAGAAAACATGTAACACTGGGAATCTCAAACCTCTCCTTTAGTAAAGTGTGTTTTTAAGCTACACAGAATCAGAATGAAACAGTGTGATGGCAAACATTTGTTTCCTGTTGTTATTTAACAGAAAATAACAGAATAGTTCAAAATCCTGCAAACTTTAAAGTACAGGCTGGAAATTTGTAGGTAAAATCACTGATCCCATACGCCCAGCAAGATCAGAGATCAGAGGTGCTAGGGTGTTTTGGTTGATCTGACATTTGACCTATGTTTCCTTCAAGCACGACACCCCACAGGGAGCATGTAGCATCAATACATTCAACCAAATGTGTTTATCTTCTTTGCTATTTGAAGAGCGGTATTAACCAGGTTATTTCACAATGGCAATATACTGTAGAATATCAACATAACAGCATATCCACCATAACAGCAGAGAAAGGAAACTAATGAGTGTGTTAACTGCCCACTCAGTAATGTCGCACAGTGTCATCTCCAGCTTCATATTACTGAACAAGAGTACTCAACACTTTTCACACAATCACTATCCTGGTGCTATCTAAACTAATGACCTAGTTATCTGTTACAAGGTAACTTAACACCATGTCATGATCTGCCTGTACAGGAAGAACATTTTGTCACTCTAAAAGTGTATAGTAGACATCCTTCTATTTGAAAAAGAATGCTAGGGAGAGTGAAAGCACACGTTCTATTCAGACTTCTCAATCTGCACCTGTTTCAGCATGACTTTTCTTGTTAATGTTTCTATAGTAATGACTCTTCAATGCAGACTTAATGAAGCTCCTCTTAAGGATGTGCGTTAAAGCTGCAACAGTGGCTAATGACTAAATGGAGTGCTGGTTCAGCCAGCTCATTAAAGCTTCCTTTTTCTTTGCAGAAACTAATCAAGAGCGTGCATTTATAGCCATGAGCAGCGTCTTTCAGCTATGCACAGCACACAGTGTTCAGACTCCACTGGGAGACCTGTCATCCACCTTCAGTTTGCATTGTCCATGTTCTGAACAGCCTGCATTATATCATTTACAATCAACCCCACCAGCTATAAATATTTCTTTAAAAATAATTGCTTAACAGTAATCAAACTAACTGAAGATTAACCAGAATGTTCCAGAACAGAGAGAAGGGAAGTTATTTTTTATTTATATTTTATGCTAGCTCTATACGTTTTCTTAAAATAAATAAGGTAGAGCAGCAACATAATGTGCATGAACTGCAGACTTATCAACAACTATAAATATTCCTTCAAGTGTAATTTTTATTCAATCATACACATTAATAGACATGTCATGAGTGCTATGCCTGAAGGAGGTCCTTGGCTCATTGTCTGCTGATGCTTCATTCTGAGCTGCTTTCTTGGCAGTTTTTGTCAGTGGTAGTTTTCCATTGCATTCTACTCTCAGGAGCAGGGCAAGGAGGCAGGTCCCAAATCTACCTCAGCTTGAGCAGGAATTTCTGTTGGCATTATTGTGAACCACATGCCCAAGGCCAGGGAGAGAAATCATGGGCCCCAGTGCTTCTCCTGTTTCTGGGCCCCTGTTCCCCTCCCCATCCTTTAACCCTTACCCTCAATCATGCATGCTATTTCTTTCCCTTTCAATGTTTGTCAATTTACCAAACAATCACAGAAAAGTCCTAGTAAAACGATAACGCCCATTGTTGGCATCTGGTTCCAAATATCATCCAGTATATGTGCAGCATGGATCATTAATATTGTTACAAGGCTATGCCCCTTTATTTTTGAAAACATGATTTTTCAACTTTCAGCTGACTAGAAATTTTGCAATTTGAACTGAGACGGGGTAAACTGCTTAAAAATGCCAGGCTGCATTCCAAGGTAGAGGGAAGAGAGAGAAATTTTCTATCATCCAGACACCCATCGAAACATGTAACTGTCTAAGGGAGAGAAATTAAAAATGCAAAGTACTGGAATTGAAACAATGGCTGCCATAGACAGACCCACCCAAAGCCCTAATACACAATGGGTGAAGTATTTCGAGGCAAGGCTGCCAGCCACTAGAGAGAGACTGCAAGTAACACAGGCAGTGCCAAGAAAGGCTTCAGCAGAGGAAACAAGCTGAGTGCTGCTTTCTCTCCCTCTCTGTCTTTTGGAGTAAATGTGTCATTCAGTTTGAGAAGCCAACTCCACCAGAAACCTACCAGTGAACTGAGATCTCGTGATAATTGCAACATCTTCTACTGCAGCAGTATTTAAAATCTGCGACTCAAGGACAATCAAAGGACATTTAACCAGTATATTAATTTCCCTTTTTCTATTGGACTCTAACTGCCCTTATTTCTGATACGTCTGTGTGTGTGTGTGTGTGTGTGTGTGCGCGCACGCACCCTAATGGCTACATGAGGGCCGAATGCTTGATGATATTATGCAGTATTTGTGTGCACCCTATAAGTGATCCCACAGCAATTATGAAACTAACCAGACAGCACAGATTTTAGTTTGACAGCATTGTGTGATTTTTTAATTTGACAGGAAAAAAATCCCATTAGTCATTTATAACACTGCGCAGACAATAATACTGATTTCAATGACTGCCTCATTAACATGTTCTATACATTCTGTACATGGTGACAGTAAATTCATTTTTGGGAAAAGATTCAATACTTGCAACTCAGATTGCCAGAACACCTCTCAGGTTTTGTTTTATATATTCTGGCTATCTATTCTGTACAGAAAAGAAAGATCGCCTCCATGCTGCAGATCGCTTTGTTTCATCGTTGGAGAGTTGTAGAAGGGAAAGAGGGAGGGGAGGAGGAGAGGGGATGGTCCGATTCACTTGCTACTGCCCAAGCTCCCTCCTCCCCACCCCGGACACACTGACACAGCACTCATTCAAACTCACTCAAGATAACTTAGTATCACTAGAAGCAATGTTCTAGTTTCCTGGGAGTGGCTCATGCTGCAGACATGGACGACAGCCGGGTCCATGGCATAAGGTTGAGTGCCAGCTCCCCTGGGTCTGCTCCCTTTGGGCCTGTTCCCCCCCCCCCCCCACCCCCCGCCACCCTACCCCCGGGTTCTGGTCCCCCTGGGCCTGCTTCCCTGAGCCTGCTCCAGCCCCATTACCAGCAGAAGCTCCCTCTTGTTCTTTCATTTCCTGCTTCTTCTCCTTGGCCTCCTGGAAGATGCTATCACAAGTTGGTCAGAGTAGCTGAAAGACTCCTGCATTGTGGCCTTAAGCTTTTAGGCCTATGAATTTGATGCTGCTGAAAACCCTATGATTTATAATAGGTGTACAAACAATTACTTACTTAAACAGAAACACCATTCTGCGGATTTCCCCTGGCACTGGTCCCTCAAGAATATTAGTTTTATTTTGTATTTTTAAGTTCAAAAACACAATTATTCATCTAATTCCCTTGAAACCATAGACAGGTTTCCAGTGAAACCTGAAACAGACTACTTTTGGTTCCAGCTGTTTTAGCCACCTTCCCCCCGCCTCCCCAAAGAATACCTGCAAAGTTAGAGAATCCAGGGAATCTTTGCTGCTTTTTCTCTCGGCCCTGCATACATTTCCATGTTAGCCTTTGTTCACCTCTAGCTCGCCAGGGCCAACGTGATTTTAGATGGAGGCTTTATTCCAACCCTCCCTCTTGCTCTTTCTCCATCCACCCCCACCTCCCCCACCCTCCCCTGGCCTTACCATCATCCTTTTCTGATCACCCTTGTTTCCTTTCTTCCTATGAGTTGAATGCATAAATCCTGGAGTAATTGACTTAAAAATAAATTCATTTATGTTCACTGAAGGTTATTAGGAGAATTTTGGAGGCCAGCACGCAAGTGGGAGAAGCAGAATTTGTCATTGGAGGAGCAGCTCCCTCTTCTCCACACCTGCTGCTTCTCCAATCACTGCTCTGCTGTCAGTTCAACCTTTGGGTAGCTTCGTGGTTCACTTCCTTAAAAAAAAAAATCGGAACCATGAAGCTGCCCAAAGGTCGGAAGCAGCAGTGCAGCAACTCAGGGAAACTGACCTGAAAGACCAGCTTTAAAAAAAAACAGATCTGTCAGGTCTTTCAGGTCTGCAGCTCTGCCTCTGGTTGCTCAAGCTGGAGTCTGGATGAACTCTGAGCCCAGGCCCCCTCTAGCCCCTAGGCCCCGGTACTGTACCAGTTGAAAACCCTCTCCCGGGCCCTGTGCTCGACTCCCCAATACCATTGCTGACCTTTCCTCAGCATGTCTTATAAAGGTTCATTGATGGGAGATAGATTTGGGATGAATTTCCCCACCTGACTGCCTAAAAATCATTGTACATCAGCAATACTCTTGGGCTGTGGAAACTCTTTAACCACCTTGGTCTTTTGGGGATTCACTGTTATCCCTTTTGGAGGATAATGTGTCCTAAAACTCTGATAGTCTTCTATCATTCAGGATGAGGCCTGCTTGTTCAAGCACTTTTACGACCCCCATGGCTGTGTTTTCCTTTAGTTGTATCATGGATGAGCAAATCATCCATGTTGTAAATAATGCCTTCTTTGCCTTTGAGGGTGTTGGACATAATTGAAAGATTTCGGGCACAGAGGACATCCCAAATCAACAACCTTGATTCTAGGCCAAGGAGAATATGCCAAAACCACTGTTGGCATCCTGCTTCATTAGAAAGGACACCTTTGGACAACTCCGCCAGACTGTCATCAACAGAGAACATCGGGTGTATCTCTGTGAATGACATTATTTATGTGTCAGGTCAACACAGAGCCTGATTTTACCATTAGGTTTAGGGACTGTCACTAGACCTGAGCACCATTTTGTAGGCACTATAACAGGCAAGGTCACTCCTTGATCCAGCATCCTGTCAATTTGCTCTTTGACTTTCTCGATCAATGGGTGTGGTACTCACCTGATGATAAATAAGCAGACGGGTTTGGCATCTGGGGGTAGAGTGATGTGATACTCGCTTTTGAACTTTCTCTGTCCCTAGAACAACCTAGGAAATTCATTACTAAATACAGTACCACTGTCATCTTGTGCTACCTCATCGACCCTTTGTAGAAGATGGAGTCCTGCCACATTGCCCTGCTGAGCAAAGAAAGCTGCTGATTCTGTAGGATAGAAAGAAGTTAATTAATTTCTTTGCCTTTATATTTAAGAGCTGTTGTAGTCTGGCCCTTCACTTTGAGACCTGTGACTCCTGCCCCTGTAGCTTTATTTTTGAATACTGGATCTCAACATTATTAGGCCAGTTCGATCGTCTGATAAGACTATGACCCCAGCCCCTGTATTCAGTTTAAATTCTGTTCTGTAACCTTTGAGATCCCCCTCTACAGAACAGAACAGCTTATTGGGATCTTTTATATCCCCCAGGAAATCTTCATCCTGGATGTCTTTATTTCCAATCTGCTGTACTTTAGAATGATGAGAACTTGTTCCCACTCTGTTCCCTTCAATTGTTCTTTAGGTCTACAGAATCATTTAAAATGTCTGATCTTGCCACAGAGAAAGCATTTAACTCCCCCTGCTGGCCATTTTCCATGGTGGTGGGGGCATCTGGAACATTTTAAAATAGATGGAAGGGTTCTTCCTGCTCCTTCAGCAGTTTGGGTGGGCTTTTTTGCAAGATTTTCAGTGGGTGGGTATCCCCTATTTGGGCCTACATACTGGATCGACCCCTAATGAGCCTTGACGTCTCCACAAAGTACACCCTAATTATGCTGTCACAGCTCCGCCTGCCTTGCAAACTTCTCAGCCTTTACTAACGTTAAATCCTCTTTGGTTTATAGAAGGTCTGACAGTGCATCATCGTGCACACTGACTATGATGTGGTCATGAATTAACTCACGCTTTGAAGCTCTATAGCTGCAAATGCTGGCCAGTCAACATAAGACGTTAATAAATGCATCAATGGATTCACCCGGCTTTTGGCTCCTTGGGTTGAATCTTGCCTTTTAATGACCTGATTCTTCTCAGGGCTGAAGTAATTATCAAAGGCCCTCATAGCTTCACCATAGGATGCCGAGGTCTTCTCAACTCCTTGTTGTGCCAGGATATCATCAGCTATGGCCCCAATGCATATAAAAGGGTATAGACCTGGGAATTTTGTGCTTTTCTTGTAAACCCAAAACCTTTCAAATTGTCTCCTCCAGAGCTTTCATTGTTGTTGCAGAACCTCAATGTGTTGGAAAGGCTGTGGAAGGGATAATGGCTGTCAACGTCATGTGTGGTTTATTGTCCCCAACCAAGATACATTTGGGTTTGGTTCTTCTTTGTCACGAATTCGAGCTGTTCCAAGGTCTTCACTTGACTGTGAAGACAATCTGTGGCCTCAGTTTCTCAAACTGCAGCCTCCAGTGTTGCCACCATGTTTCAATGACATTTCCCTTATTCTAGGAGTGACTTGAGATCGTCGGTATATAATTTTTTCTAGGAACTATTTACTTACACTATTTACAAGGCTTTATGGTAAGTATGTGGTTCCATGGACACAATCTATTCTGTGTCTTGATCTCTTGGAGCCTCTTGGTCATCTGACCCTGATATCATGCTTACATCATCATTAACATCATTGTCCATAACCATTAGGCCTTTACTCTACAGTATGTGAGTCTGAGATTTTGTGTATGCATGTATGAGATGATGAGTGGTGTCTGAGTGTGTAAATATGCAATTGTTGGTGGAATTTTATGCCATCTCTGATGGAATGTTTGGAGGCAGGAGGCTGTCATGTGAGCTTCCTGCTGCCTTCCCACCTCCAGCAAAATTAACTCCAGGGTGGGAAGGCTAGTGGTCAGACTTCTCACACCACTGCCATTTGAAGCTCTTAAGTGGGCAATTAATAGCCATTTAAGGGTCTCATCCCACTGCTGCTAGTATTAATACAGCTGTGGGTGGGCCTAATGCCATGTGGGGAGCTTGACAAGCAAACCTTGGGCAGCTTGTGGTCTCCCGGGGGGGCGGGGAAGTACTCAGCGCCTGATCAAAGAACCCAGCATTGGGAAGGGTGGGGCCTACTGTGAACAACCCTCCTGCCCTTGCTGCTGACCCCCTACAGCCCCCTCCCCCCCAACCCCCACTCCTCGAAGCCCCTCCCTCCATTACTTACCTGTGGCCTGGTTCATGCCACAATCCTGGGCCTCTGGTGGCTGTCATTTGGCAAGTCACAATCTCCCTGGTGACGCTGCTGAGCAAAAGAGCTGCTGGCCTCTGATTTGCCAGCAGCTCTCGATCAGCGGGCTTTCCATCCCCATTGTCCTTGATCCTGGGGAAGCCTTGCCGCTGAACACTTGAGTGCCTGAGAGGGACTTTACACAGACACGCCTTCCTAGAGAAGGCAACACAAACTTCTTACTGGCTCTCCAGCTCCGTCAAGTGTGTGAGTCACTTGTGTATATATGAAAGTGTGTGTGAGTATCCAATTGTGTGTACGTGAAAGTGTGTGTGAATGTACAATTGTGTCAATCTATGAAAGTATGTGTGAGCATGGGCTGAATTTAGTTGGGGCAGTGGTGCCCTCTGTCGCCTCAGCCATTTCCAGGAGCCCTGGCAAAATTTTGCGGCAATCAGGCAATTAAGTCCCCCCTCTCTGATTGGCTAGCAGCTCTTGGAGGCAGTATCTCATCCCTCAATGGTCACAGACCTGAAATATTAACTCTGACCGGGATATTACCGGGCCAAGAAATGTCTCTCTCACCGGTTGGAAAACCTGTGCGCAGCCACCCTCAGTTCCATGGGAGAGGCCCGACAGAACTCAGGCATTTAATTGGCCACCATCAGGCCTTCCTTGCGATTGAGGTCCCTGGTGTCAGAAGTCCTTCCAGCTGAGAGCTGCTGGCAAATCAGAGACCAGCAGTTCACCAATGCTGCCAGTGCCAATGGGAGCGGGGGCTGCTAGCAATGGTGGCAACACACCCACCTGAGGCCCAGGATCGTGGAGGGACCCCAGGCCATAGGTGAGTGAAGGCGGGATGGGATCATGGTATGAAGGGCATGGGAAATGGGAGTTGGAAACAAGGGCAGGGTTGTCTCTCATTGACCACCCCCTTCCTGATGCCAGGCCCCTCGATCAGGCACAGTGATTGTGAAGGACACCCCGTGGGAGGCTGCTGGCAAACCCAACAGGTTTTTCTAGGCAGCCTTTTGAGGGCAGGGGAGGCCCATGCAGCCTCTGTTTAATCTCTGAGCCACCATTGAGTTGAAGGTGGGTTCAGGGATAATAGGTGCCAATAGGCGCTAATTATTAATGAACTTAACTGAGATCCCTCCACCAGCGGGCAGGAATCCTGTGTCAGTGCCGTCTGTCCTCTGACTTAATCGGAGAGGTTTTCCTACCTCCAGGAGACTGACGTGGGGCCTCTTCCATGATTAAGTGGGCCCAGCCACCATCGTTCCCATCTTTATCGGCTGCTTAAAATCCAGCCCTCTGTTTCTTTCTCCACAGATGCTGCCTGACCTGCTGAGTATTTCCAGCATTTTTGGTTTTTATTTCAGAAGAAACTTTTTTAGTCAGAGAGCAGTTAGAATGTAACGCTAGGCAAACTCCCCAGCTCTTCTTCAAATAATGTTAAAGCATTTTTATGCCCACCTGAGAGGGTAGACAGGGCCTCGGTTCAATGTCTCATCTAAAAGACAGAACCTCGCTCAGCACCGCACTGGATTGCCAATCTGAGTTCTGTGCTCAAGTCTTTTTCAGGGTGGGGGAAAGGAGAGAAGAGAGTTGCCATGAATTGGGAGATGGTAGGGATGTTGGGAGCAACAGAAGAGCTCCAGTATGGACTGAATAGGGTAAGAAAAGCCAGCATGAACAGAATGAGGTTGACATTCAAGACTGCTGGCAAGAACTGGTGGGAGAGGAGAGAAGAAATGTGCTGTGGAAACTGTGGTAAGTAGGAAGGATTCTGTCTCTGTGTTGCTGTGACAATTGCACCGGAAATTTTAAAGCAATGGAAGAGAACAAAATTAGCAACACCTACACAATAGCACACAAGCAGGTTAGATCTTGACTTTGTGCAATTGTGTAAAATGGGTGTTAGTGAGTCGGCATCCTGCTTCTCATCTCACAATTTTTATTTCCATTGAAGTCAAATTGGGGAAGAAGCAAGAAGGGGGCTTCGGAATTGCTAAGACCCGTTTTACACTATCACACAAGGTCAAGGTCTACCCTTATTTTTACAGTTAAAATGAGAGGAATATCAGTACAATGTTTGCCTTTGGCCCTGCTCACCGTGATGGACCACTGAACCACAGCCAAAAGTAATTTCCTGCCCATGATGGACTTTGTGGAGTGAGTAGACCAGGTAGTGATAGCAATCTCCCATCTCTGAAGGATCTTTGTGAGCCAGATGACTCCTTACGTCACTCCAGCAGCTTTTAGCCTGGTGCTAATCCGCAAATTGGCATATACCAGAGATTGCAGGGGTCAATGTCAGGGATTGAAGGGGTTCAATTAGATTGGGAACAGAGCAAGTTCCCTCTAATTTTTTTTTTGGAGTGCATGAATGATTTATTTAAGTGTGCATCCCCTTTGTGTGCTGTCATTTAAAGGGGCCATTCTGTGTGCAGCCTGCGTGGGGAACTTCAAGTGGTCCTACAGTTTAGAGGAAACATTGGAGCAGAGGACCACTGTGCAGACCCATCATTGTTTCTCTGTGGGGTCTGACAATCTTCCACTGAAGTTCCTGGCATGGATTTGACAAATTTGATTTCACAATTTTCCTTACTGTGATTTGAAGTTGCAACCTCTGAGTCACTGGTGCAAAACCATGACCACAGCACTTAATGTGTTAACCTCTTAATATAATCTATACCATCATTTTTTAATCTGGTCTTTGAATTTGAATTTATTTATTTTTTCATGGGCAAGGCCACCATTTGTTGCCCATCCCTAATTGCCTTGGAACCGAGTGGCTTGCTCAGCCATTTCAGAGGGCAGTTAAGAGTTGACCACATTAATGCAGGTCTGGAGTCACATGTAGGCCAGCAGATTTCCTGCCCTAATGGCCATTAGTGAAGCAGATGGGTTTTTACAGCAATCAATGATAGTTTCATGGTCACTATTACTGAGACTAGCTTTCAATTCCGGATTTTATTTACTGAATTTAAATTTAACCAGATGCTATGGTGGGATTTGAACCCCTGTCCCCAGAGAATTAGCCTGGGTTATAAGGCTAATGATATTACCACGACAGCACTATCTCCCCATTGTTTCACTAGGTCATGAGCAGAGGTTCTCATTGCAAACAAAAAAGATAAAGTCAATTAAAATAGTTGGGAGTGACAGAATGCAATAAAATACCATTGTAAGGGCTCACCCCAGCAGAGCTAGAGAGAGAAAAATCTGCTAATCTCATGCATGAATAATTTTAGTCAACAAAGAAGAGTAGCAACAATAAATGGTTAAGGTAATTTCCTGCAGTTAGACAAGTTCCTTTTAATAAGGTAGTTTTAATAAAAAAAGGCAACTGTTGTTTCTATGGAGAATATAAACAAAGTACCCCTGACTTTGTAGCTTTCCCTCACCATGTTTTATTCTTTTAATGGCCTTAATTTAGTTCCTACCTTGATCAAATGAACTGAATGTGCTATTAAGAATATTTGAATTAGAATTCTTTTGCTTGAATTTCTAGCTAATTTGACAAATTTGATTTCACAATTTTCCTCACTGTGATTTGAAATCGCGCAACCTGAGTCACTGGTACAAAACCATGTATCCAAAGCACAGAAATTTCTTAGTTTGGGTGGTAACATGTGGTACACAGTGGAGTAAAAATTCATCTGGGACCATTTTTGTGCCAAGAATCGGTCCTGCTTGGGCAGGGCATACCCCAATCATGAGGGCCAAGGCTGGCCTAGAATTTGGACTGGGGTCTTGAGCCTGCTTTCAATAAATTAGGCTAGCTACCAGTGTCTGTCTGGCCTCCAGGGAAAGTTCACCATTTCAGGAAATGAATTTTGGGCCTTTTGCCTCACTGGCAATGGCCCTTGGGCACAGTTCTGGGGAGGGGGGAGAGGACAACTATGGGGATGCTGGTCGCAGGTTGGCAGTAGCACTGCTGTGGAGCTACTTCACACAGTATTTCATCTAACCCTATCAGCATAGTTTTCGATTCCTTTTTCCCACATTTACTTCCTCTTTAAATGCATCTATACCAATCACCTCAACCACGACTTCATGTGGTGGAAAGTATCACATTCTCAACACTTCTGGGTAAAGAATTTTCTCTTGTGTTCCTTATTGGATTTATCAGTCATTAAGGCTTGGATTTTCGCCAAGTCAGGATGACTTGGGAGCCCTTTAAAAATAGCAGGTTCTTTTATTGTCCTGAAAGAAGAAGGATTTTATTTATAAGAAAGTGGGAAGTTATCAATGAATGATTGTTTTTTTTAAAGCTTTTTTTTTAACACACCCTAAAGTCACTATAGGATTCATTGTTTCTGTACAGCGTATAGTCGGTGAATGGGCATGGAAGTACCATAGCTTGGCAAGGGGGGGGCATGAGGAGTATGAGGGGCCATAGAGGTTGTTTGGGAGCTCACCTTGGCATAGGAGGCATGAAGGGCCAAGGGGGTGTGGGTGGAGGGAAATAGCCTAGCATTGGGGCATGGGGTGGCATAGATGGGGGATGGGGTGAGGGTTGAAGGCTAGGGGGTTGTTTTCAGTTTTATTGTTTTTATTGTAACTGGGATGATGTCCCACTGCACCGAGGTGGGCCTTGTTAAGAGCCTGCTTCCGTACCCAACAGCGGCTGCCTCCAAACTTAATCCCGGGTTGGCTGGCCCGACACCAGCCCACATTTGCAGGCACTTTCTCTCAAGGTGGGCAGACCGAGCCGGGAATTTTCCCATCACCCGCAACTCACCTTGAGGATGAACGTTCAGGCCTATATCTTATATTGATGTGCCCCTAGTTTTGTATTCAACACAAATGGAAACATGCGAGCACCAGAAACAACTGAATTGATGATATCATGGTGGCTGATGTGATGCCAATGTTCAAATCTATGCTTTGTAGCCAATGAATTTGCCAGTCACTCACTAAAGGAGTGTCAGCTGTAATGAGGCGCTGCTTCACCCCACCATGTTCCATATAAGTGAGGCCCACACCTAGATCAGAGACAGACACTTCAGTGATACTTAATCAGCCCAAGGATTCAGATAAGCCCCTTCCCCCATACCTACTCCGGGGGCACAGTCTAGTTATTGCTGCATTAGAAACTCAGTGACCGCTGAACCACACGTCTGCCTGCAGAGAGACCCGCTCAGAATTCCAGGCCCAGATTTATTTTAGATTGTCAGCATTCCCAGCCCTTTCTTTGTATTTCCTAATATCTTTATGTCATGAATTCAGGCCCAATTTCTAGCAATCTACTTCTTTAAGATTTTACTTCATTTCAGACAAAGGTCTTAATGACAATTGAGAAAGCTCCCAGCTCCTAGGCACGTAACCTGCTATGAATGACTATTGCTGGTGGAGTAGTAATAGCATGGTTTCCATGGGAACACCAGCAAAATTGTCTGCGACTAATTGTATTCATCTCAATTTGACCCTTTTCTGCTCAGCGGAGATTTCCCCCTTGTGTTTTTTTTCTCTCTATCCTTGTTCTTGTTGAAGTGATTGTGGCCTCTTATTCACACCAGCCTCATCTCTCAGCTGTAAGAAAGTTAGCGTATTAGAGGAGTCTGTGGCCACCTTGTGTCTTTCCTCATTTCACATTGTGCCTTTTTAAGTTCCACCACTCAACCATTGACTTTTGACACCCATTTTATGCTGCAGCACACTGGAAACAATTCATTTGGCACTTCTACCACTCTTAGTTCAAACATGGAGCAATATCCCTTGTGTGCTTCCTTGTGGAATACCTACTTCTGTATAGTTTTATAAATGTCATCCACAATTGATGCCTGAAAATATACTGGTGAACCCCAGCTTTGCAGCTTCTCTGAAAGATCAGTCACACTTTGCATTTATTTGGAAAACCGCTTGCCATTACCTCCATGTTGTAGGAAATTAGGCTTGAATCAATATAACCTTAGAGCACCATGCCAGGTAAAGAAATAAAAAAAGGAACTTGCATTTATGTTGTGCCTTTCACAACCTCAAAAGGTTCTGAAGTGCTTTACAGCCAATGAAATACTTTTGAAGCACAGTCACTGTTGTAATGTATGAAATACAGCAGCCAATTTGCGCACAGCAAGATCCCAGAAACAGCAACAAGACAATGGTCAAATAAGCTGTTTTGGGATATTGGGTGAGGAATGATTGTTGCCCAGAACACTGGGGAGAACTCCCTTGGTCTACTTTGAATTAGTGCCATGGATCTTTTACACCCATCTGAGAGAGCAGTTTAACTTCAACCTCTGACAGTGCAGCAACTCCCTCATTACTGCGCTTGGAGTGCTAACCTAGATTTTATGCTCAATTTTCTGAAGGGGAACTATGAACCCACAACCTCCTGACTCAGAGATAAGATTGCTACCATTGAGGCACAGCTGACACCATAAAGTTCCTTAGGTAAGTTGTCTATCCATTGAAAACAGATAGGTTAACCCCTCCTCTAAAACAGCAGAGAAATGCATTGGGGGTATTTTCATGGTGCTGTGTTTAGAGCTTGTATTTTTGCCTGAACATTTTGAGCACAGGAAAATCAAGGCTCTCTTGTTCGCTGTGGGGTTTTAAGCCATTCTATTTTATTTTTCCACACCTATACCCAGGAAGTCACATTACATGGCATCACAAGTCACATCACATCACTAGTGGCACCTAGAAAGTTCCACTGTAAATCTTATTTCAATAGTTTAATACTGAACCTCATTTATCTGGTAGCATTCAAATGGAAAAATTAGCACCATTCAAAAGATTCATAAAAGATTTCAAAATGCAAAAGAAGCACAGCTGAATATTGGAGAAAACAAAACTCAGCCAATATCTTCGAATTACTAGAAAAAGCAAGGAAAAATTAAAGTGTAAAGTGGCCTCTTAGCTTTGATGCTGGAGCAGAAACCTTTAAACATTATGTTCAAACTCCTGCAGAGTGTTTTGTTTTTTTAAAAAAACAGACTGGTTCTCTTAAAGGTCACAGGTTGTAAAGTACACTTAATTTAGTCCGCCTGTGAGCTTGAATGAATTTATCTGTTATCAAAGCAATCCAAGTTAGATCAAAGATGACGGCACATAAGATAGTCAGAACACTGTGCTGATGGTTTAATTGTAAAATTCTCTGTTGATTTGATCGGTCCTCTCTCGCCTTTAATACCACCAGGGTAACGACTCTATGAGCAATGCTGTCAAGATGTAATAGCTTTTTATTGTGTGTGCATGTGAACCAAAATGGCTGTCTTTCACTACAAATAACTGCAAAGACGAGTGGCCTAAGAAGTAACATTTGTGAGTGCTTATGTACCGTGACATTAGGCTGTCAAAAAAGCCAGTGGGTGGCAGGAATTGAAATCTATAATTGCCAGTGGCCCCCAGGCTATCAACATTTTTAAATAGGTTATTAGCTTTTTAACATTAGGAGCCCACAGTTGTCAAGCTGACTGTCTGACAGAAGGAAGGAAAAAATCACCAGGGGGTTCACCTCGGTTCACAGGACTGGTGCTGGTTTGAGGTTGTGGAGATGTCTATGGTCGGGCACCTGTCCTTTCTGATGAAATTGAGAGTGTGCTGACGATGAATGGGAGAAAAATATGAATAAAATACACATTCAATTAAAAAATAAAGACAGGTTGGCTATTCATTTCTCTTTTACAAACGTGAATAATATCTGCTGTATATATCTGCTTAATTTCCCCAGAATATTACAAACAGGCTAGATCTGCTTAATTTCCCTAGATTATGTATATATTAAATACATGTCAGCTGTCAAGCTTGGCTCAGTGGTAGCACCCTTACCTCAGAGTCAGAAGATTGTGGATTTAAATCCCACTCCAGGGACCTTAGTGCATATTCTGGGCTGACATTCCAGTGCAGAACTGAACAAATGCTGCAAAAGTTGAAGGTGCTATCTTTCGGATGAAATGTTAAGCAGACCCTCTCAGAGTGGACGGAAAAGATTCAATGGCACCATTTTGAAGTAGAGCAAGGATTTCTCCCTGGGTCACTTGACTACCTTTTATCCTTCAACCACTGTCACTAAAAACAGATTATTTACATGGCCATTATCACATTGCTCTTTGTGGGAACTTGCTGTGTGCAAATTGGCTTCTGTGTTTCCTATATTACAATAGTGACTACATCTCAGAAGTATTTCATTGATTGTAAAGAGCTTTGTGACACGTGGAGGTTGTGAAAAGTGCTATATAAATGCAAGTTATTTCCTTCTCTTCTTCCTGTGTGAAATATAACCACATGGTAGAGATTAGCTGCTTTTGATTTTGGCTTCTCCTCTCCACTCCTTCAGAGGTGCTGGGGTACAGATTCACAATCACCTTGCCTCTTCCAGTAGCTCAAGCAGCGGGGTAACCATTCATGGGCAAGATTACCTGATGAGTGTAAGCAGGCAAAATGACTGCAGAAGGCATCATAGATAAGCCAATTCTACCCTTACCTGTCATTCATGTCCTTGCATTTTCCAACAAGAATCTCCAGATAATGAACAGGATTGAAACCCCTGGATGATTTTTGTTTTTAATTTATTCTCAGGTATGTGTGTTGCCAGTAAGGGCAACATTTATAGACCTAATTTGCTCTCAAGGTAGTGTTGGGCTTTATTCTTGAACAGCTGCAGTCCCTGTGGTGAAGGTACTCCCACAGAGCTATTAGTTAGGAAGTTCTTGGCTTTTCACCCAGCGACAATGATGGAACAGCAATAAATGTCAGCATGGATGGTATGTCACTTGGACGGAAACTTGGAAGTTATGCTAAAAGCAAAATACCACAGATGCTGAAAATCTGAAACAAAAGCAGAAAATGCTGGAAAAGCTCAGCAGGTCTAACAGCATCTGTGGAGAGAAAGACAGAGTTAACTTTTTGAGTCCGTATGACTCTTCTTCAGAGCATTCTTGCAGGTGCTATCTTTAGGATCTTCTTCTGAAGAAGAGTCTTATGGACTCGAAAAGTTAACTCTGTCTTTCTCTCCACAGATGCTGTTAGACCTGCTGAGCTTTTCCAGCATTTTCTGCTTTTGTTGGAAGTTATAGTGTTCCCATGCATCTGCTGCCCTTTCCCTTCTGGGTGGTGAAGGCTGTGAGTTTGGGATATCCTACTAAAGAAGCCTTGGTGAGTTGCTGCAGTGCACCCTGTGCACACTCAGAGAAGCCTCAGACACTGTAACATGCTGCTGCCGGATTGAAGTCAGCTAACTGAGTACTGACCAGAGCTCAAGTCTGACACATTCCTACTCTCTGACAATTCTGAGCCATGCATCAAACAACTAAAACACCTGATTATAAATTACAATAATAAAATCAGGCACTATGAATCAGTGTAAAGTGTCAGAAGTTGATGGAGCTCCATACTAACATTAGAGGTACAGCACTTGACCCTTAGATCCATTTGGAGCATACATCCTAATCCTAAAGCCAGAGGTCAGCCATAGGTTCGACCTCCAACCTCATTAACATTATTTGGGTGAGTTTGCCACAACTCTGGAGGCAGCTCACCTATTTGGCAAGGATCAAAAATTGATGTCTATTCAAATTAAATATTCACACTGCTTTTCTCTCCACAGATGCTGTCAGGCCTGCTGAGTATTTCCAGTACTTTCTGTTTTTATATTGATGCCTGTCCTCTTGCCTCACCTAATCTAAGTCCTGGGGGCTGGAAGGACAGGCTGTGAGGGGGGCTGATTTTGGGTTTGCAGTAGCTCAATGCTCCAGGCCTCTGACTATGGTCTCAGCAACTTTCAATTTTTTGTGTACAGAACTTCTTTCCTATGGCCAGACTTTTTGTAAAACCAGAAGGGCTCCAAGCCTTAGCCATACTGGTGCAGGAGCCCTCATCCCGAAAATCCCACCGCTGAACCCAGCACTCGCTGTTTTCACCACGGGGGGAAACGGGGGAGGGTTGTAGTTTACACATCAATGGTTCATGGAGGCAGCTGCACAAGTTAAAGCAATTTCATTAACTGTGCTGTCCAAAACATTACTGTTGGGCTTTAGACCTTTAAGAAAAAGGTCTAAAGCTGCTGGGGTTATTTGGAGAGATAAGGTACCCTTTTGGAGAGATCCAGGTACCCTTTTTAAGAGGTAAAGTACACTTTGGGAGAAGTAAGGTGCCCTTAGGGAGAGGTAAGGTGCCCTTTAGGAATGTTAGGAATAGACATGAATGTGTGTAAGAAGTGGATAAGCACAGTGGAACTGTCAAGCTGTCAAGCCATTTAAATCCCCAAGCCCTTTAAATTTTTTGGAAAAAAAAACCTGCCATGATTCTGCTTGGAATTTCACTAGCTTTCTGTTGACATAAGCTTGATGGCTATCATCATAGGATTAGTGCTGCTTGACCACTTCCACACCTATCATTCTCACAGTGGGAGGCCTATAGGTTCACTGTTTGGATTGAAAGCTCCAAGTACTTATAAAGAGATTAGTTGTCTTGATATGGGACTATGTATGCAAATGTTTTAGAGTCATAGAGTTATACAGCACAGAAACAGGCCCATAGGCCTAACATGTCCATGCCGGCCATCAAGCACCTATCTATTCTAATCCTGTTTTCCAGCACTTGGCCCGTAGCCCTGTATGCTATGGTGTTTCAAGTGCTCATCTAAATAAATCTTAAATGTTGTGAGGGTTACTGCCTCTGTCACCCCCTCAGGCAGTGTGTTCCAGATTCAAACCACCTTCTGGGTGAAAACATTTTTCCTCAAATCTCCTCTGACTATTCTGCCCCTTACCTTAAATCTATGCCCCCTGGTTATTAATACCTCTGCTAAGCTTTCTTCCTATCTACCCTATCTATGCCCTCATAATTTTGTATAGCTCTATCAGGTCCCCCCTCAGCCTTCTCTGCTTTCCGGAAAACAACCCTAGCCCACCAAGTCTTTCTTCACAGCTGAAACGCTCCAGTCCAGGGAACATCCTGGTGAATCTCCTCTGCACCCTCTCCAGTGTAATCACATCCTTCCTATAGTGTAGTGACCAGAATTGCACACAGTGCTCCAGCTGTGGCCTAACTAGCGTTTTATACAGCTCCAACATAACCTACCTTTCATATTGTTTGCCTTGGCTAATAAAAGCAAGTATCCCATATGCCTCCTTAACCACTTTATCTACCTGTGCTGCTGCCTTCAGGGATCTATGGACATGTACACCAAGGTTCTTCTGATCCTCTGTACTTCCTAGGGTCCTACCATTCATTGTGTATTCCCTTGCCGTGTTAGTCCTCCCAAAATGCATCAGCTCACACTTCTCAGGATTAAATTCCATTTGCCACTGCTCTGCCCATCTTACCAGCCCATCTATATTGTCCTGTAATCTAAGGCTTTCCTCCTCACTATTTACGACACCATCAATTTTCATGCCATTTGTGAATTTACTGATCATACCTCCTATATTCACGCATAAATCATTAATGTATACAACATTACATATTTATACACACCTCACCTGCTCTGCAAACTAATCCCAGTTCTTCAGTGAACATTGGCTGAATCACTAGATTCACAAGAAAATATCCTGAGCATCGGCCTCGCCGCCCTTCCCAAATCCAGCCCTGCTTTCCCAGCACCTGTCCGACTGGCGCTCACAGGATTGTGACTGGTTTTCGTAATGAATTAAGTGCTTAAACAAAATGTTTGTTATTATAATGGATTAAGTACCTGAAGGAGTTCAAATGTATTGAATGGGATTTTATGAATGAGTTTTTCTTAATTAGTGAAGTCTGCAATATACACTTAGGACTTTATTGGTTGGTGGCTGGTAGATACTGGGTGAGTTCACATGGAGTGTGTAAGGACAAAGGATGGTGGGGGCATGGTTTGGCATGAGTTGGCACTAAGTTGGCATAGGGGCTATAACGGACCAAGGGGGCTGGGTGGGGGCATGAGGTGGCATGGAGAATATGAAGGACCAGGGGTATGGGTGGGGAGGCATGAGGTAGCCTGGAGGGTATGAGAACCCATTAGGGGTGAGTGGGGAATATCAGATGGTACGAGTTGTCATGTATGGGGCATGGGGAGTGTATGAGGGGTGAGCGGACATAAGGGATGAGGCCTTGACAACTGTTTATAGTTGTATTGCTTCTTTT
The DNA here is from genome assembly GCF_964194155.1 of Cetorhinus maximus. Lineage (NCBI taxonomy): Eukaryota > Metazoa > Chordata > Chondrichthyes > Lamniformes > Cetorhinidae > Cetorhinus > Cetorhinus maximus. The sequence continues at coordinate 171,095,047 of NC_135881.1, read as the reverse complement.
ATACCCTGGATGCAGTTCTGGAGAACTGGAGTGGTCCTTTAACCAGCCCACCTGGGCACCTGGCAGCCCCTGTGGCTGTCTCTGATCTCTATCCAGGGCCGCCGGGCTGAATCCAGTTAGCAGTCCTCCCCCACTCCCCTCCCCCACGCTCCCCCCACCCCACCCCCCGATCGAAAAGCAGACCATTCAAGGCACTTTCTCTCAAGTCATGTTTGTGGAGTCGGGAATTTCCCTGACTCTGCACTCCCAAATTGGGAGCAAATATTCAACCCTATGTTTTAAAATCTTTGTTCTTGTCTTTGTCAAACACATGAGTTCAAAAATATGTAAAATGATGACAAAATGTGACTTAACCTACACACCAAGCAATTAGGGGCCCAGCCCACTAGTAGTAGGGGTCAAATGTCCAAAAAGCTGCAAGACCTAGTACTAAGGGTCTGGCACATATAGGGTTAATGGAGGACTGAGTAAAGTACCACCCACATAATGATGCAAGAGAACACATGACCTGCACCTAGGGGTCAGTCTTATGTTGGACAGAGCCGTGTGCACAAGCAAGCATGGAGACAGCTCATAGCTTGAACCCTTTACTATATATATGTACATAGTTCTTGCAGTCAATTAATACATACAGTCAACCTACGTAAGACTACAAAGACTTCATTAAGACCTACCGAATGGTATCCAACATCCTACAACATGATGTCAACTCTTGGAAACATCCAGAACCTCAAAGAAGCTGGAGCAGGAATTCAAAAGCTGGAAAATTAAAGGAGCAGCATTCTACCTGACTGAAAGCACCTGAAGTGAAGACACAAAGGGAGATTGCCTGAGAGAAGCTCCATAGCAGAATTGGAAACAGAGGGCAGAAGAAAAAAAAAACTCCACCGTGAAGCTGTGGACTCCAGAGGTTGTGTGGAGATCCAGTTTGAATGCTCACAGATTGCAGTCAAAGAACCTGGCAGGGGTGAGCTAGAAAATTTAGTTCTTGGCCAGAACTAGTTTAAAAATGTTTTCAGTCTTGTAAAAGTCAGAGCAGCCCATTTCCAAAAGCACTGCGGCCAGCCGAATTCCCGAGTCAGCGCCTGAACACGAGCTCGCTCCAAGAAGAAAAAATAAGAATTAATTTGGAAGAACCGCAACTAAAGAGTCAGCTTTAAACCACAGCAAAGGCCAGGGTTTGATACTTTTGTGACCCTTAAGCATAGCGCTGAGACGAAGAAGTCTGCAGCCACTCAATCCAAGCAGCCATTGTTTAAAATTCTTTCAAGGTTGAGCACAAGCACCATTGCAGCAGGAGCCTGCCTGCTTGAATTTCAGCAACTTCTTAAAGCTGAACCTACACTTTAAATTTTTTTTAACCATGGATCAGAAATCCACTCTTCCAGATCAACCTGGACCTATCCAAGCCCTAGATCAACCACATAATTGAGGACTTTGGAGAAGAAGATTCCTTAGATATATGATTGCTTCAGGTCTGGATAAAAAGACAGAAGCTCAACAAGTTAACACACTGCTTTATTCGGTAGGCCCAATAGTGGATGACATTATTGCTTGAGAAGGAATTGACAAATCATTTGCTAAATTTAAAGGAGTACTAAATTCATTCAATGTTTATTTTAATCTAAAAAGTAACAAAATCATTGAAAGGGCTACATTTAATAAGTGTGTCTAGCAGCCAAGAAAACCTGTGACTCATTCATTAATGATTTGTACAGAATGGCTGAAGGATGTGAATATGGAGACTTAAAACCTGAACATATCAGGAATCGAATAGTTATAGGAGTAGCGGACGATGGATTCGCAGACATGCTGCAAGCAAAGGAAGATCTAACTCTCAAGAAAGCTATTCAGATCGTTAGGCAGTCTGAACTGCAGCATAGGGCCATTGTAAGAGGAAAAAGTAAACCCTGTTACAAAGCAAACCCCACAGTCCTATTAGTTAAACAGCACAAAAATAAGGACACTCCAGGCAAAGGGAGCAATACCCTAGTGAGCCTATAGAATGACCATGCCAGCACTCTGGAGCAAAGCGCTCCCACAGGCGAGATCAATATCCTGCAATTTCAGCCCAATGCTTTCAAGTGCTGGCAATGACCATCTCCAACAAGAGAGAACCTAACTATCGCCCCTTGTCATTCAATGACATTACCATCGCTGAATCCCCCACTATCAACATCCAGGGGGTTACTATTGGCCAGAAACTGAATTGAATTAGCCATATAAATACTGTGGTTACAAGAGCAGGTCAGAGGCTGGGAATCCCGCGGCGAGTAACTCACCTCCTGACTCTCCCAAAGCCTGTCCACCATTGACAAGGCACAAGTCAGGAGTGTGATGGAATACTCTCCACTTGCCTGGATGAGTGCAGCTCCAGCAACACTCAAGAAGCTTGTCACCATCCAGGACAAAGCGGACCACTTGATTGGCACCCCATCCACAAACATTCACTCCCTCCACCACCAACGCACAGTAGAAGCAGTGTGTACCATTTACAAGATGCACTGCAGGAACTCATAAAGGTTCCTATGACAGCACCTTCCAAACTTACAATCACTACCACCTAGAAGGACAAGGGAAGCAGAGACATGGGAATACCACCACCTGAAAATACCCCTCCAAGCCACTCACCATCCTGGCTTGGAAATATATCACCTTCACCTTCCTTCACTGTCACTGGGTCAAAATCCTGGAACTCCCTCCCTAACACCACTGTGGATGTACCTACACCACATGGACTGCAGCGGTTCAAGAAGGCAGCTCACTACCACCTTCTCAAGGGCAATTAAGGATGGGCAATAAATGGTGGCCCAGACAGCGATGCCTACATCCACAGAACACTATGGGCCCGGAGGGATTTGACATCCGGTCGTAGACATGAATCTGGAACCACGGAGGTATTGTGGCAAGCAAATCTTCGAGCTGATGTACATCCTCCATAACCAGTCTTTTTCTCTCTTGAGTAGAGATGCCTGTGTAGCCCTGAATCTCCTCAAAATGGCAGTAAATGTCAAGACAGCCACTGTCATAAATTATACAGAACTGCAAGTTCCCGAGAGCTCAAACAAGAAAGAGTATCCTGACTGGGAGTTCAGTTCTGAACTGTCTTCTCTCTTTGCAGAGCAGGTTTGTTAATTTTCGTTACAGGTGTCAGAAAGCCAAGGGGAGTAGAGAGAATGTAAAGATATAAGAGCTATTTTTCCAAGTGTGCACTGCTGTTAGTGAACCTTGACCGGTGGCAATGCCTATTGTAAAAATGCAGATGGACTGCTTCCATCTTTCACCAACACAGAATAGAGTGGTTTTCTGATGTGTATAGCTAGCTGATAGACCTTTCCATGCTCTGAAAATTGACAGAGTTGATTAACTAATTAAATAAGTGGTTTAGTTGGCCAAATAGTTGAGCTTTCAAAATGTTTCTAGGTGTCAGCCTTTGGCTCAGTGGTAGTACTCTTGCCACTGAGTCATAAAATGATGAGTTTTAAGGTCCACTCAGGAGACTTCAGTATGTGATCTAGGCTAACACTTCAATGATGTATTGAGGGAGTGCTGTTCTGTTGGGGCTGCTGTCTTTGCCTTTTGGATAAGGTTTTAAAATTGGGTCCCTGTCTGACTTTTTGGGTGAATAACATGGCACAATTTAAAGAATAGAAGCGGAGTTCTCCCCAGTGTCCCAGCCAATATTTACCTGTGAGCGAACATCACGAAACCAGATTAACCAATTAACCAGATTATATGGTCATTAATCTCATTGCTATTTGTAGGACTTTGCTATGTGCAAATTGACCACTGTGTTTCCTACATTACAATAGTGATTACAATTTGAAAGCAAACACTTCAAAGGCTGTTAAGGATGTGGTGAAAGCTGTGATATAAATGCAAGTTCTTTCTTGCCACCAATGACATTGAGCTACAGCACCTCTGAATGACTTAAACTGCTTATAGCCCAAAATGTTTCTGAATAACCACAAACTATATTTTTGTTTCCACCGTTCTCCAAAGCACTATACATCACTTATTATCAGACCATAAATACTGACAAAAATGAATGTGTCCATCTACAAGATAAGATCTCCTGTGCATGTAACCTTTCTTTAAACTTACTGTGAGTACCATCATCGTTCTTTTCTCCTCAGTTTCTTGTCTGGACGATGGAGATAATATAGAGAGTAATGGATAGTCTGTGTGAATTATAGATCCCAGTGTAATCTTGAATTGTTTTTGGTCCAGTATATGCATGAATTGTGACACTATGAATACACATTCAATCACAACGTGTACCCCTTACTCTTCCTACATATCTATATTTTAGCTCTCATTAATAGTTTAATAACCAATTATTAACGAGTTTGAAAAACAAGATTGCTGCAAGGTAACAGGATTAATCTCTCAGACCCACATCTCCTACAACACAAAGTTATCTTGATTTGACTTCAGCAATTAATGAACTATGACCACCTTAGTCGCGCATATTTCAACATTTATACATTCCAATGGCTAAATTGTATCCACGTCTTCTCTCTTCTGGGGCTATTTTAAGAAGAACAGCAGCCACTAGCCTTTGTTAATGAGCATTCCACAGAGTTCATTTTTGCTGATGATGCACCATTACAGGACACATGGGCAGAACATTGCACTCGTTGGGCGGGTGTGCACCCAAAACTAGCATAAAATGACGCGCGATGATGTCAGATAAGCGTCCGGATGTCATTGTGCACACGTGCGATATTTTGGTCAGTGGGCGCGCATGGGAGTCAGCAAGCGCGCCCACCAACAATTAAGCAGCCTATTAAGGCCCTTAAGGAACTAATTGATAAAAATTTTTCGCTGTCCATTCAACCGTTCGATTGGTGGGCGAGCGTAAAGGCCAAGCGGCCTTTGCATTTTTGGCAAAACCTCATCCACGAGCGGGATGAGGTTTCATCCAGTGATTTTTAAAAATCCTTTTGCACTCATCTCTAACATGTAATAGAGTCACATGAGGGGACATTTTTTTAACATTTTTAAATTCTTCATTGTTTATTTGGAAAATCTTCAGCTCCCTGAGGCAACTTTGTGCACATTCGTGAACTTCCGTACTTGCCCTCCTCCTCCCCCCACACAGGCAGTGCTGAGCACTGCAGCGCGTGATTCACGCTGGCTGCCCGTTAATTGGCCAGTCAGCATGAAATTGCAACCAGGGCCCAATCGCAGGTGAAAGTCCGTTTCGCGGCCACTCCCACTCACCCCTGCCAAGCCCGCCCGATGACCGGAACATCCTGATCACGCATTCAAGGCACCAGCACAAATACAAGTGAGTTCTCTTTGAAAGTTGGGTGGGATTTCAACTGGTGAATCGCAAGTCACAGTTGAGCATGATCACAGAGTGTTGTTGCAGGTCCTTGCGATGATACAATCTTCTACTGAGAGACTGGCCCCCTTGGTAAAACTTGAATCGCTGTGCATTAATGAGTCACGGCAGCCTTGCAAATTATGGATGCCAACCGCCTTCCACAGGATCGCAGATAGATTCCAAAGTGTCACTGATCTCCTCTGAGCTGCTCTACCACAGAGAGGCAGGAGTGATGTGCCATTGGTCCCAAAGGGAAAGGATGGTGATGAGAGGGACGAAAGTTCAAACTCTTCTCAAAGCATCTCACTCATTACCCTCCTCTGCTCCACTCAACCAGTTCCAGCGTGCTGCCCCCCCTCTCTCTTCTGTCGTCTACCCCTGCATACTTGCAAGTGGAGTAAACTTTGCCAGGTCACTCACAAGCTTCGATATTCAGGAGTTGTCAGTTGTGAACAGCTCAATAGTCAGAGCAGGTGTCAGGGGCAGCCAGCCACAAACTGTAGGATTGCACTGCTGCTAGAGAGAGAAAGAGAAACGTTTAGTGGTTCACCGGGTATACGCACATGGGTGTTTTTGAAAATTTGTTAACATATTTAATTTCATGAATCACATTAAATTTATTACTTTTCACCATTTTCCCATGTACTCCATTCTTCTGCAGTGAATGTCAACCCTGCTTTTCATTTATTTGGTGCTGGATTTGAAGACATAAATTGACTGAGACCGATTGGTGCATGTGTGGATGGATGGTTACAGGACTGCTTGTGTAAATGAGTGCAGAATGTGATATAAACCTTAGTCCCATGTGAGTGACTGGCTGAACCTTTGAGCTATTAGCCCATCCCTGGCATTTCAAGCGGAAATCTGAGAAGCTGCTCTGGCAATGGGCGTCCCATCTCCCTCTCCTTCTTCCTCCTCCTCCTTGACATTGGAATCCTTAACAGGTGAGGAGTGATGAGTGTCTTGTTCCTCCTGCACCTCTAGTCCTTGCTGCTGCACTAAGTTATGCAGAGCTCAGAACACTATGACTATCCTGAGACCCTAGCTGGTGGGTACTGAAGGGTGTTACCGCACCTGTCCAAGGCACCTGAAGCATGACATGAGCATGCTGCTGGCTTGCTTAATGGCACATTTGGTTTTCATAAGACTCGCACTGGACCACTCCTGGTGTTCATCAGTGGGGGTCATTAGGGGTGTCATCAGCCAAGTTTGAAGGGGGTGTCCTTTATCACCTTTAAGATCCAAAAATGCTGGCAATGTATGAAAGCTTTATGGCATTGCCAAGGGAATCTGGCGCAAACCTGCATAAACCTTTTCTTCTGATTGTGTGTCAGCTGAGCATCGATGGAATGAAACCCCTTGCTTTGGCAGATGCTGCTGGTTGATCTGGGGTTACTCCAATTGCCACATGTGTACATTCGATGGCACCCTGTACCTGTGGGAAGCCACCAGAGATTCAAGTCTGAGTACCTGTTCATTCTGGCAATTGTCATCAGAGAGGCAGCTTACATATCTCCCAGCCCCGGCAAACAATCTATGTATTTATGTGCAACCAACTGGGAGATCCTTGCTATGTTTCTGGTAATATCTTAGAAGGAACTGGGGGCAAAGAAATTGAGGGCAGTGATCTCACAGCCGCTGGTAATGCATGATCACCAGGAACATCAGGTAGAAGGTCTTCTCCTAAGAGGCTGCAAATGTCCACAACCAGCTAATGTGACAACCTTAGCCTTTGGAAACTCTTCTCCAGCAGGTAAAGGAAACTGAGCCCCTGCCTATAGATCCTGTTACCTGTGTGGTGCTTCCTGTGACTTCAACTCCTCTGTTTCTTCCTTCTCTACCAGCCACCTGCAGCTCCCTCCATTGGAAGCCCTTGCTGGTGATGGTGCCCATTCCCTTCCTCATCGGATGTTAAGCAGCCGTGGCACCACCCATGCTGATGTCCTCATCAAATAAATCTCTCACAAATAGTGCTCTCATCAAACTGTTTCCCAGAAGGAACTGAGAAAGCAGGTGTGAGCATTGAACTTTTATTTGTATCTGGCCCCCTGACCTTTAAGCCCGGTCAATCTCACCTCAGTTTCACTGCCAGGCTTCCGGGCCACTGGGAAACTCATGTAGCAGCCATCAATTCGAAATCAGCTCAAAGTCACATCATAAGATCTTTATTTAAATCTGTTAATGACTGACCTGCCTCTCCACAGTGGGTTTGTGGATACTCCAAGATATGCTGCTGTAAAAAAGGCAATGGACATCTGTATGGCAGTTTAGTGCCACGTGTCATATATTTAATGACTTAAACCTCTCTCACCCCCAACCCTCTCCCACCCGTTGTGGGGGAAGAGTTAATATTGAGGCCCAACAATACCAAATTTGGCTATAGAAAAAGATAAAATGGTTAAAATACTCAGCAGCTCTGGCAGCATCAGTGGAGAAAGAAACAGATTAAACAGTTCAGGTTGATGACCTTTCTGGCTGATGCCTATACTGAATGGCCTGGATTTAGCAGTCACGATGAATGAATGTTTCTTGTCGTTCATTACACTTACAGTTCCCCACAGATATTTCATGGGCTTTTATGCAACAACTTAGGGTCATTAGGATCTGAAAACAGCCCTGTGTCCTCTACAGGGGATCTGGCAGCTGTGGGGTCAGGGCAAGAAACAGCATATCACTTCAACTGATCAGATTGAAGAATCCTTACTAAAGAGAGCAGAGTTTAAACCAGGAAGTGTATGTTAGAATATTAAACTCAACATTAAATCATGTGCAGAAAGAGAAGTAATGAGTGAAAAAGAATGATGGGATTAGAAAGAGAAACATAAAAGAGATAGAAAGAAAAAGTATAAAATAATGTAATCATTTTTAATTTTTGCAAAGTCTACCACATCGTGCCTGAATGACTCACCACATACTGATCCCAACTCTGTATAAATCTCCAAGGTGCATATTGTATTAGAGCTGCTAGATGCTACATCTATTAATACACAGAACTCTGTTCTTTGCAGACAGAAAGAATATGTGCACATATTGTGCCTGTTTCAACTGAACAAAATAGGCGACAGCCATTCTCTGGTCCATTCCCCAGGGCAATGCCGTGACCAATCAGAGTCAACTTGCCTGGTTTGAATTTAAACAAAGATTGGCAGTTGACTGTCAGTCAGCAGTTAACTGTAAGTCAACAGTTAACAGGTGCATTCTCCATGGCAATGCCTCTACCATTCTGAGTCCACTTGCCAACCAATCAGCGCTCTCCTCTCATGAAGTATAAATTGTTGTTCCCTTTACATTTGGTATTCTTGAGAATGGCCTGATGAATGCAAGATGAAAAGCTTTGACGTGTCTTTTTTCAGTGATACTCAAATTCTGTACTACCAAACAACTATAATTTACATTGCAGCAATAGCTTTATGCAGTTTCCCTTTAAGAGACAGCCTGCCTTTAAGAAGAGCAGGCTAACTATACCACGTGGTCTGCAAACACCCCTGGTGACCTCTTCTGTTGAGTACAAAGGCTGCAAACAGCTTGGAGTTGCAGACAGCAACATGGGAGCCACTTAGGCCAATGTTCCATTTATGCAGATGAGGTGGGTACACAAAGGTTGTGTATTGTCTACCTTGGTCTGCATGGGCAAGGGCAGGTCAAATTCTTATTCTTGTGCCCCAAAAAAATGGGGCACACAATTTCTAGCCCAGTATAACTCTGATGAAGCACAGTCTCATCATAGTATTCAACTCACAGCTCTGCAGCTGAGTTTCTGAAGCATGATGTTCCTAACTGTTCCAGGAACAAAGCCAGATTGATTTTCCCATCCACCATATGGTGACATCAACCCTTTAACTGCATTGCTACTTCACCGTAAAGACCTTCATATGGTTCAGCTGGATTCTCACAGACTATTAGTTCAACAGCTAAATGCGATGGAAAATGAAATATAATTTACCAAAAGGCTGTTTTAAAGTTCAGTTCAGTGATGATGGCTGGACATGAACTTCAGTTAAGTACTTCATTTTCAAAAACGACATTAGGATCCAAGAACTTGGTGCTCCCTTTAAAGGTAATTCACATCATAGTAAGCAAAAAAAAACAATCTGGGATGAAACAGAGGCCATTTTTACTGTGTGAACAGCTTCCTGTTCAACAGCTGGCTAGATAAGAAAGGACTGAGTCAGCCATATATTAGAGGTGTTAATAACTATGAACATGGAATCAACCAGCCCACACAACATGGGCATACTCACTAACTCCATATTCTCATGAATATAGTTACGCTCTCCATAAACTATTGAAATAGTAAAGGATCATTTTGAACTTAAGTTGATGCAAGTGTGATTGTGATTTGAGTTGATTCATTTCAAATGGCTTGTTAGTGGCATGAGAAAATCCTGCTTAAATTAAGATTATAATGTGCAACTTTCGTGATTTGAGTTCCCTACATTACAACAAGTGACAACACTTCCAAAGTACTTTATTGGTTATAAATCACTTTAAGATGGCCTGAGATTGTGAAAGTCACTACATAAATCCCTCAGACAAGGTAATGGCGTAGTGGTATTGTCACTAGACTAGTAATCCAGAGATTAAAACAGAAAATGCTGGAAATTCTCAGCAGGTGTGGAGAGAGAAAGAGAGTTAATGCCTTAGGTCCGCACAACTCTTCAGAGCTCAAGAGAAGTAGAAATAACAGAATGTATACCATTTAACGGGGGTGGAGCAGGTAAAGCAGGATAGAAGGTCAGCAATAAGTGGGGGCTAAGGAGAGATTGACAGAGATGTCACGGACACAGGACAAAGGGAGTGTTAATGGTAGTGGTGAAGAATAAAAATGGTGCCAATAGTGGCTTGAAGGTAAGAAAGCAGAATGTGTGAAGAGCAGAACAAGGGTTAGGTCTCTGTGAAAGAACAATACAGAACAAGTGACAGATGGCCCTTTTTCAGTGGGGAAGGGGGCAGTGATTGGGGAAAAAGGATAAAAAAAAGGGGGATTAAAACAGATAAAACAATTAATTAATTAATTAAAATGAAAATAAGTAAATAAAAAATTTTTTAAAAATTTTAAAAAGGGATTGAAAAAGGGGTGAAGATGGAGGAGACAGTTCATGGTCTGAAGTTGTTGAACTCAATGTTAAGTCCGGAAGGCTGTAAAGTGCCTAATCGGAGGATGAGGTGCTGTTCCTCCAGTTTGCATTGGGCTTCACTGGAACATTGCAACAGGCCAAGGATGGACAAGTGGGCATGAGAGCAGGGTGGTGCGCTGCTTGCTGACAGACAGAAGGTGTTCCGCAATGCGGTCACCCAGTCTGCGTTTGGTCTCCCCAAAGTAGAAGAGACCGCATTGGGAGCGGCAAATTGAAGGTGTAAGTGAAGCACTGCTTCACCTGAAAGGAGTGTTTGGGCCCTTGGATAGTGAGGAAGGAGGACCCCACACAGCAATGTGGTTGACTCTTAAAATGTCCTCTGAAATGGCCTAGAAAGCCACTCAGTTGTGTCAAACCACTAAAAACAAATCAATAAGGAATGGAACCGGACCACCTGGCATTGACCTAGGTACCGAAACGACAACCCTGTTGATCCTGCAAAGTCCTCCTTACTAACAACCAGGGGCTCATGCCAAAATTGGGAGAGCTGTCTCACAGAGTAGTCAAGCAACAGCCTGACATAGTCATGCTCATGGAATCATACCTGACAGATCATGTCCCAGACACCACTATCACCAGCCCTGCCCCACCAGCAGGACAGACCCAGCAGAGGTGGCAGCAGCACAGTGGCATACAGTCGGGAGAGAGTTGCCTGTAGAGTCCTCAACGTCATCTCTGGACCCCAAGAGGTCTCATGGCCCCAGGTCAAACATGGGCAAGGAAACGTTCTGCTGATTACCAGCACCGTCCCCCCTCAGCTGATGAATCAGTGCTCCTCCATGTTGAACACCACTTGGAGGAAGCACGGAGGGTGGCAATGTGCTCTGGGTGGGGGACTTCAATGTAGCACCACTACAGATCAAGCTGGCTGAGTATGAAAGGACATAGCTGCTAGACTGGGTCTACAGCAGGTGATGAGGGAACCAACAAGAAGGGAAAAACATACTTGACCTCATCCTCACCAAACTGCCTGCCACAGATGCATCTGTCCATGACAGTATCAGTAGAAGTGACCACCATGCAGTCCTTATGAAGACAAAGTCTTGTTGTCACATTAAGGACATCCTCCATCGTGTTGTGTGGCACTACCACCGTGCTAAACGGGATAGATTTCAAACAGATCTAGCAGCTCAAGACTGGGCAACCATGAGGCACTGTGGGCCATCAGCAAGCAGGATTGTACTCTGTAACCTCATAACTTGGCATATCCTCCACTCTACCATTACCACCAAGCCAGTAGGTCAACCCTGGTTCAATGGACAATTAAACAATTCATTGGAGGTGGTGGCTCCACAAATATCCTCATCCTCAATGATGGGGGTGCCTAGCAAATCAGTGCAAAAGATAAGGTTGAAACATTTGCAACAATCTTCGGCCAGAAGTGCCGAGTGGATGATCCATCTCGGCTTTCTCCAGAGGTCCCCAGTATCACAGATGCCAGTCTTCAGCCAAATCGATGCACTCCACGTGATATCAAGAAATGGCTGAAGACACTGGATACTGCAAAGACTATGGGCCCTGACATTTTCCAGCAATAGTACTTAAGACTCGTGCTCCAGAACTTGCAGCGCCCCTAGCAAAGGCTGTTGCAGTACAGCTACAACACTGGCATCTACCTGGGAAGGTGGAAAATTTCCCAGGTATGTCCTGTACATTAAAAGCAAGATAAGCCCAACCCGGCCAATTACCGTCCCATCAATCTGCCCTCGATTATCCGTGAAGTGATGGAAGGGGTCATCAACAATGTTATCAAGCGGCACTTCTCGGCAATAACCTGCTCACTGACAGTCATTTTGGGTTCCGTGAGGGTCACTCAGCTCCTGACCTCATTACAGCCTTGGTTCAAGCATGGACAAAACAGCTGAACTCCCGAGGTGAGGTGAGAGTGACTGTCTTTGACATCAAGGCAGCATTTGATAGAGTGTGACATCAAGGAGCCCTAGCAAAACTGGAGTCAATGGGAATCGGGGAAAACTCTCCACTGGTTGAAGTCATACCTAGCACAAAGGAAGATAGTTGTGGTTGTTGGAGGTCAATCATTTCAGTTCCAGGAGATCACTGCAGGAGTTCCTCAGGGTAGTGTCCTAAGCCCAACCATCTTCAGTTGCTTTATCAATGACCTTCCTTCCATCATAAGGTCAGAAATGGGGATGTTCGCTGATGATTGCACAATGTTCAATGCCATTCACAACTCCTCAGATACTGAAGCAGTCCATGTCCAAATGCAGCAAGACCTGGACAATATCCAAGCCTGGGCTAACAAGTGGCAAGTAAAATTTACACCACACAATTGCCAGGCAATGACCATCTCCAACAAGAGAGAACCTAACATTCACCCCTTGACATTCAATGGCATCACCATTGATGAATCCCCCACTATTAACATTCTGGGGTTACCATTAACCAGAAACTGAACTACACGAGCCATATAAATATGGTGGCTACAAGATCAGGATAGAGGCTAGGAATCCTGTGGCGAGAAACTCACCTCCTGACTCCTAAAGCCTGTCCACCACCTACAAAGCACAAGTCAGGAGTGTGATCGAATACTCTCCACTTACCTGGACGACTGCAGCACCAACAATGCTCAAGAAGCCTGACACCATCCAGAACAAAGCAGCCCACTTGACTGGCACCCCATCCACAAATATTCACTCCCTCCACCGCTATCACACAGTGGCAGCAGTGTGTACTATCTACAAGATACACTGCAGGAACTCACCAAGCCTCCTTAGACAACACCTTCCAAACCCATGACTGCTACCATGTAGAAGGACAAGTGCAGCAGGCACATGGGAACACCACAACCTGGAAGTTCCCCTCCAAGCCACTCACCATCCTGACTTGGAAATATATGGCCGTGCCTTCACTGTCACTGGGTCAAAATCCTGGAACTGTCTCCCTGACAGCACTGTGGGTGTACCTACACCACATGGACTGCAGCAGTTCAAGAAGGCAGCTCACCACCACCTTCTCAAGGGCAACGAGGAATAAGCAATAAATGCTGGCTTAGCCAGCGATGCCCACATCCCATGAATGAATAAAAAAGATTAAGTTATTTCTTTCTCTACGCATTGTGTATCACAATCCTGAAGATACAGCAATATCCTCATGATATGGGAGGGAAACAGTTAATCCCACCAGGTTCCAAGCAGGAACAAAAATGGGGAGACCGGTTATGCTTCTTGTGAAAAACAGGGTATTACAGACAGTGTAATATAGCATCTGGCTCTCATTCTTTAATAAACAAGTGGTTACAAGCAGATGAAATCTGAGGATAGGTTGGTTCTTTCCAGAACATAAGTGGTACATTTCGCTGGAATGATTTTACATACAAATGTGTGGATTGATGACCTAAAAGAATACATTCTCCAAATGTTCTGGAAACAGCAGCTGTACAAACTGTTATCACAACCTCTGGAAATGCTAGTTACTTACTGACAGTCTGTGTACACACAATAAAATAAAAAAAAAACAAAATTAATTCTCGCAAAGTCTAGCCATGATCGGTGCATACTTTTCATTACAACATTCTCCACAGTCAGTTGTATCACAGCTCAGGCACTATAACACACGATTTCTGATACACTGCCTCTTAGCTCACTGCCAGTGACCACACATTTGTGATCTGTCCCAGTGGAGAATCCTGGAAGTCTCACCTTCCAGGGTGAGCCAGAGGCATTTCCTGTAACCCAAGGCCTGAATATTCCGGCCCGGTTGGCGTCGGGCGTCATGGCGGGCGGGGTGGACAATATGGCGAAAAGGCCAAAAATCAGGTTCACGCTGTCATGAAACCAGCTTGCGATCATCCGCTGCACCCGTCAGTGGAGAGCCGCATTTCCCACCACCACAAGCTGAGAATGTCATTTTAATGCATCTAATTATAAGCCTTGCTCACTGGAATCATCCCCCCACACCAGATTTACCTCCGACATTGGCGTGACTTCAGAACAGCGCGTTTCCCAACTGCCTTTAAACGACATACACCTGGTGACCTGAACTTTGAGGCGAACTCAGAGGTGAGTGCACACAACCTTGTGCAGTTCTCACCAGCATCGCCCGTAGGACTCCAAGGAAGTGGCGATGCACCTGTGCAGGGGACACAGGCAAGTTGCTTTTTCCCAGCTGGTTTTCAATGCGGTGCTGGGGCAAGGGCACCAAAGCGGGTCAGACTGGGTGTGGGTCAGGCTGGTGGGTGGTGGGCAGAAGGGCAGCACAGACAGAATGAAGGAAAATCTCAAGCACGTGCTGAGGGCGGGGTAGGGGAGGCAAGGCAGTGCAGACAGACTGAAGGAAATGCTCAAGCACTTGCCTGGGGTTAGGGGAGGTGGAGCACTGCAATACAGCCCCCAGAAGGTGTCACATATCTTCATTTGCTGCACGCTCCACAATCTGGTGCTGCAAAGCGGGGAGGACCTGGCTGAGGAGGAGATGGAGGAGCTGCATGTCTCCTCTGATGAGGAAGACGTCGAAGGGGATGACGGTGATCAGGCCCTCGAAAGCGAGTATGCCAGCGATGAGGCCATCGCACTGGCTGGACAAAGCAGGCACGCTTGGGAGGCCCTCGTAGCCACAAGATTCATGGAGGATGATGACATGATGCAGTGAGGACAGTCCTGACATTCTCATTTTGCATCTGTGAATATTTGACTCCTGTGTGGCTGATGGCAGTGCACATACCCTCATTTCTCAGGCTCATGTCATGGAGACACAGTGGAGACCCTAATAGGCGCTAGATTCTGGGGGCGTGCAGCAAATGAAGATATGTGACACCTTCTGGGGGCTGTATTGCAGTGCTCCACCTCCCCTAACCCCAGGCAAGTGCTTGAGCATTTCCTTCAGTCTGTCTGCACTGCCTTGCCTCCCCTACCCCGCCCTCAGCACGTGCTTGAGATTTTCCTTCATTCTGTCTGTGCTGCCCTTCTGCCCACCACCCACCAGCCTGTCCCACACCCAGTCACAGATCCAGTTTGCCTGGGACCTGGACCACGGCTCCCCCTTCTTCTACTCGCTGGAAAAAAGGCCCGGGGTCCGTCAGCAGCTCCTTACACTGCTGGCCAATGACGGATCCCTTGTCTTGGATCTGGAGGGCTTCAGGGCCATTGCCAAATCCTACTGCACTGCCCTGTTCTCTCCGGATCCGTCCAGCGAGGATGCTCGCAGGGTTTTTTGGGAGGACCTGCCGCAGGTCGGCCCAGAGGGCGCCGGAAAGATTGACTCCCCTATAAGTCTGGGGGAGCTGACCGGTGCCCTCGACAGCCTCTCCAGGGGCAAATCCCCAGGGCTGGACGGACTGACCATGGAGTTCTTCAGGGCGTGCTAGAACGTTCTGGGGAAGGACTATGCAGGGGACCTGGGGGAGAGTATCGCCATCTGGGAGATGCCCCTCCCGTGGCGCAGGGCCGTGATTGCCCTGCTATCTAAGAAGGGGGATCTCCGCCAACTTAAAAACTGGTGCCCGGTCTCCCTCCTCAGCACGGATTACAAAATCTTTACCAGGGCAATGTCTTCTTGCCTTGGCACCGTGCTGGACCACATGATCCACCCTGACTAGTCCTACACGGTCCCAAACCATACCATCTTCGACAATATCCATCTGGTCCGGGACATGATCCATTTTTTCCAGAGGACTGGTCTGTCGAACACCTTCCTGTCTCTTGACCAGGAGAAGGCGTTCGACAAGGTGGATCACGAATATTTAGTCGGGACTCTGCGAGCATTTGGGTTCGGGTCGCATTTTGTCGCCCGGATCCGATTTCTGTACGCAGCCGCAGAGTGTCTAGTTAAGGTTAACGGGTCCCTGACGACGCCCCTTTGCTCTGGGAGAGGAGTCCGTCAGGGCTGCCCCCCTGTCTGACCAATTGTATTCTATCTGCGTGGAACCTTTCCTGCACCTCTTGCGGAGGAGGCTGTGGGGATTGGTTCTGCGCGGGCCGGGCATCGGGGTGGTCCTCTTGGCTTACACCGATGACGTGCTCCTCATGTTCACCAACCCGGCTGACCTGCGGAGGATGCGCGAGTGCCAGGAGGTCTACTCTGCCACGTCCTCTGCCAGGATCAACTGGGACAAGCGTTCTGGACTCCTGGTCGGTCTGTGGCAGATGGATCCCCTACCCAAGGAGCTCAGGCCTTTCATCTGTAGCAGGACCAGCCTCCTCTACCTGGGGGTCCACCTCTGCCCTGCTGAGGAATCCTGGCCGGTGAACTGGCAGCAGCTGGAGGCCAAAGTCACCACTCGCCTGTGGCGCTGGACAGGACTGCTCCGAGTGCTGTCTTACCGGGGTCAAGTTCTGGTCATAAACCAGCTAAGTGCCGCCATGCTGTGGTACCGGCTGGTCACATTGACCCCTCTCCCAGACTTTGTCACGAAAATCCAGAAAATGCTTGTCGACCTCTTCTGGGACAAAAGGCTGCACTGGGTCACTGCTGAGGTTTTGAGTCTCCCGCTTGTGGAGGGTGGTCAGGTGCTGGTGTGCCTACGCACCCAGGTGGCAACTTTCCGCCTTCAGGCCCTGCAGCGATACCTTTACATCGAGACCCCTCCGAGATGGTGTGCCCTGGTGATGTATTTCTTATGCCAGGTGCGCGATATGAATTATGACATGCAGCTTCTGTTTGTAGACCTGAGGGGCCTTCGTGGCTCCTTGCAGGCGTTGCCCGTTTTTTACCAGAATCTAATGAAAGTCTGGAACATGTTCGCCTCGCAATGCAGCTCTCCCCCGTCAGAAGTAGCGGCTATTGTCAGAGAGCCACTGCTCAGGAATCTGCCCCTCCACCCTTTTCAGTGGCTGACAGAGAGGAGGGCTGTAGCTGCCGGGGTGACCAGGACGTGCTGGATGGCGGAGGAGTGGGCTGAACGATTCCCCAGGAGTTGGAGCAACATGCATCAGGGTACGTCCGGCTCGTGGCCAATGCCATTCAAAACCTTAGGACGGCCGTGCTCAGCCCCAACATTATACTGGGTCTCGAGGTGGCGCAGGTGCGCGGTGGTCTTCCATCCGAGTGCACCCTTGTTCAGATGGAATTCCACATTTGCCCCAAGCCCTGAACCCTCCCTTGGGAGCCGGTGCCCCGCAACCTGAGTTGCCTCGCAGAAATGCCCTCTGTGGCCTTTAGCACTGCGCGGAGGGGGTTTCCTCTATGGGCTGCTGCTGCACACGCTTCACTTCCTTGCCTTCGCCTGCCGCTCGGACATGCCCTGGTGTGCCTTGTTGCTGTCCGGCAGCAGAGGTCCCTAGTGTGAGGCCCTCCACGGAGGTGTCCTCCCCTTTTCCTATGGGGACTTGGGGTGGAGGGTGTGGCACGCAGCAGTCCTGTACAATCATAGGATGTGTCGGTTCACAGACTCCCAAGATACCTGTGCCTTTTGCGGCCTTGTGGAGTCTGTGGACCATGTCTTTATAGGGTGTTGTAAGCTGCACCCCCTTCTAGTTTCTTGAAATACCTTTTACTGTTGTTTTGTTTGCACTTCAGTCCCACGCTCCTGATCCATAGGCACCCGGTGTGCAGGGAGGCCGGGAGGGAGGAGGACCTCCTCGTGTACCTGCTCCTGGGCCTGGCCATGTTGGCCATTAACAGGTCCAGGCAGCAGGCAATCGAGGGGGTCATCCAACCCAACTGTCTGCCCCTCTTCCATGGCTACATTCGCGGTCGGTTGTCCCTGGAGAGGGACCCTGGGGACATCCACCCAGGTGACTCCAGGAGTTGTCTGCCGACACCGTCAAGGCCTTCTGTGCTCGGTGGGCACCGCGGGGTCTGGGGTGTTTTATCCACCCCATTAATCACATTTTGATTTAATGTAGGTAAGTTTCCTTTTCATTTGATCTTTTGTTTTTGCAGTTTCCCTTTATGGGGCTGCCTTTGACTTTGTCCTTGATTTGTTAGTTTAGTTTATTTGTTTTGTAACAAAAAGAGTTACATCTTCTTAACCTTCCTAACCCCGCCGCTACGTCTTGGTGCTCCCTCGACATCCACAGTGGGTCTGGTGGTAGCCTGCTGGTGACCACGCCCTGTCTGTGATGATCTTGGCAGGCATCCTTTGGAGTGCTGAGACCTGAAAGGCCCCAGCCTGCTTTTGGCATCCTCCTTTGTGGCAGTGACACCCTCCTCAGCTTGTGGAGCTGGAGCTGCTGAGGTCACAGGAAGAGGGTATTCAGATGGACCGGACCCTCCTGGAGTCACCTGGGTGGATGTCCCCAGGGTGTGCACCTGCTGATCCTCCTCCCTATGGGTGCCCGAGGGCCCCTGGCTGTCTCCTTAAGAAGGGGTAGCTGGAGTGAGATCGAGCTACTCTGCACCCCTCTCGTGTTGACACTGTTGGAGGCCAACTATGGCATCAGCAAAGGAGTTCAGCCCATGCAGCAGTGCAGGACCGATGCCCTGGACCAAGGTCTCCATGGGAGCCACCATGCTTCCAGTGTTGACCTCGGTACATTGGCATGCTGGCACTATCACCTCAGAGAGAAGATGGACGGACTCCCCCATTGTGCAACGGACATCCCTTCCTGAAGTTCCCGAGGTTGCATTTGCAGCTCCAGCAACTGAGGTATGAACGAGTTCAGAGGCTCCTCATCTGACTCGGACTGAGTAGATTTCTGGCCTCCAGCAGTTCTCCGAGTGCCAGAAACCTGGGAAATCCCTGCTGCCGCCTGCTGTGGATCAGTGGGTGCAATGCGCTCACCAGATTGTGACTCCGAGGCTACTCTAGAACTAGGTCCTACCGAGATGTGTCTCTGTGCTGGTGGAGGGTGTGGGCCAGTGCTGTGACAGTTCTTCAGTTAAGGTATCATCGGATTCTTCTTTCGAGGTGTCTTCAGGGCTTGAGTTGAGGGCGTAGGTCATGGACCCCCTCGGCTGCTTCCCAGATGTGCCTGTGAAAGCAAGGAGGGATAATTAGTGCATGGCAAGGACTGCAGAACAGGGGAACTGTCTGATAGATTTTGCACTGCTGGATCCTCACTTGGTAGAGCACCACCGACCTCTCCATCAGCACAGGAACGGTCCAGATCATCGCTGGCCAGCTGGATAGCTCGACTTTCAAAATCTGTGAGGACCTTCCTGTCAGTCATTCCTCCACCGGTCCGTGACCGCCCCCCTTTTGTTGTGTGCCAGCTTGTCCTGCATGAATACAGATGGATAGATTGTAAGCATGTGTGGGTGGTGAGCTGGACAGGATGAGGACACGATTTGCAGGGCAGTTGGAGGTTAGTGTGAGAAAGCGAATGGTAATGTCCCTTGAACTGGCAGTAAGTGAGGTCGTTGTGGATTTGTGATGGGTTTGTGAGTGTGTGAGTTGAGCATGATGAGAAAAGTGGCTTACCCTCATGGAATGGAGGGGATCATTCATCCTCTTCCTGCAATGGGTGGCTGTGCTCTTTTGCAGGGTGTTGGCGCTGACGACCGCTGCCACCTCCTCGCATGCTGGATTGGTGACCTTGCTTCTGGCCTTCGCCCAGAGCAGAGGTAGAGGACTTCACGGAGGGCCTCCACTGCATCCAGTGGGCACCTGAGGGAGGCGTTGCTAAATATGGGGGCAGCGTGTTTCCTCCCTTTGGCAGCCTTGACTTTGCAGCAGCTTCTGATGCCTCAGAGCACTAGCTCCGTGCAGCCCTTTAAATATGGCTCCTGGATTACTGAAGGCCTGAGGCGATGGCAGGGCAGGTAAATGAGAGGCCAGCGATCCAGTGTTTTTCCCAGGAATGTGTGATTAATGAGGTGGGACATGCCGGGATTGTGACGATACGGCGCAAAAACCTGCCATTGCGGCTGGCGGGTAAAACTTTCCTCGCCTGCTACCCCGCTTTGTACAAACCTGGGATGACTCCACCCCAAGAGTTCAGTAGGGGAGACATTGCCCGATCTCCGAGAGTTTACTTGGGGAGACATTGCCTAATCACTGAGGGTTTAGTAAGGAAGCCATTGGCCAATTTGTGGAAGGATGCTTCCCAAATTATCTAATATTCCCTTTGCAATGCTGTCTGACCTGCTGTGTAATATCAGAAAGTTCTTCAAATGTAGAACTCTGGGATGCTAATGCTAATTTATCTAGGAAATCTACATTTAGAAAATGAGGATTGTTTAAAATCACTTATACTGGCCTATCTTATTATTGAACAATGAGATGTTAAAGTGTCAGTTTTAAATGAACAATTAACAGATTAGCAGCTGTTTGAAGTGCACTAATGCCCACTATTTGCATTTTAAGCTTACGTTGTCTACATCATGTTCAAAGCCATGCATTTGAATGCAAATCGTCCTAGTATTTTCTGCAGAAATTAATCAGAACATTTCCTTTTGTTATCACAACTGCACTTGTTGCAATAGCCAGCAGGCAGCATAGGTTTCTTGGACAATGCCAAGGATGTGAAACTACAGTTATGAGGAGAGACTTGAGATACTATCAGAACATTTAAAATTATAAAGAGCTTTCATTGGGTGACTAGGGGAAGAGTATTGGAGAGTTATTGATAAGGGGTTGTCAATATTAAATTATCATTAAGAGTGTAAGGAAGTTAGAAAAATATTCTTTGTGCAGTGATTTGTCAGAGCCTGGATGTCACAGGGAGTGGATGAGGTGGAGAAAATTGCAGCTTTTATGGGGAAATTAGGTTAATATTTAAGGCGGAACAGATACAGGGCTAGAAGAAAAAAAAGAGTTGAATTAGCTTTGGATTCTTCAAACAAACAACCAGCATAGACAAGATGGGCCAAATGCCCTCCTTCTGTCCTATAAGCTTCTATAGTTCTAGTAAGGAATGAAAGACTTGCATATATGTAGCATCTTTCAGGACCTCAGCAAATTCCATAGCACTTTACATCCAGTAAGGTACTTTTGAAGGGCAGGTACTGTTGTAATGTAGGAGATGTAGACAGCCGAGTAGCACACAGTATACTCCCCAAAGCAATAATTTAATAATGCTGTTTGAGGATATATGTTTGACTAATAGAATTCCCCTACTGTTCTTCAAATAGAGCCACAGGATCTTTTATGTCCACCTGAGAGGACAGAAGGACCCTCTGTTTAATGACACATCCAAAAGATAGTAGCTAATTCCAACACTAAAATGCTACACAGAACTGCCAGCCTAAATTATGTGATCAAGTCTCTGGAGTGGGACTTGAACCCACAGCATTCTGACTCAGAGATGAGAATGATACCACTGCACCAAGTCCAATAATTGCCATAAAATCCACTATTCATGTCAGTTCGATATAAATCTCCCAATGGTGTTTAGTTTCAGAAAATACAGCAGAGAAAGACATTTTACATTTATATAGTGTTTTACCCCCTGTGTTCCAAAAATCAGCAGATGTAACATGTGGCTAAAGAGCCAGTGTGGGAACGAAGGTTTTCTTTCCATCGGACACTGGCACCAATCCTGGGACAGCAAGGAGCTAAACTGTTGGGACGTACTCCACCTGAACGCCCATAGGACCCGTGTCCTCATGGAAAGGGTAAATAGGGAGAAGGCAAAGTTTTTAGGGTAGTAAGATGGGGGGAGGGGTCTATAAGAAACAAACAGTCTAATTGTAAACAAAACAGCAAAAGAGCAAAGAGGAAAGAGTAAAGTAAGGTAGAACAAAGCAAGGGAGTAAATAGAGGCCAGAATTTTACGTTGATCGGGCAGGCGCGCACATGAAATTGCATGAAATGGCGTCAGGCGTGCACCCCGACGTCATCGCGCACGCAAACAATATTGAGGCCAGTGGGCGCGCATGGGAGTCGGAGCTGCACCCACCAACAATTAAAGGGCCAGTAAGGCCATCAAAACCCTATTGTCCACGATTTTACGTTGCCCATCCGATTTCGCGCTCATCACTCAGGCAAAACAGACAGGCGGGCAGCCCATTTTTAACAAAACCTCATCCAAGGGCGGGATGAAATGTCCGGGGTGAAATATAATAAAAAAAAGATACTGGGGACTGATGTTTTTTGAGTTCTGCCGTCAGGTGCTTGAATGTGTTGCATAGACACAGTTTGGTGCATTTACTTCCTTGTCATTTAACCTGTCCAGGTCTGCAGCTCCCTGAGGCAGCTCCACAGCAGCTGTCTGGCTTCAGGGAGCTCGCTAGCAGTGCCCACCCGCTCCCACACTTCTGTCGGCGCCCGCCCTCTTCCTGCCCCCCCCTCAGCAACACTGAGGCTTTCTCAGCATGCGTTTCACGCTGGCTGGCCGTTAATTGGACAGCCAGTGTGAAATTGCATTCGGGGGCCGATCACAGGCGGAAGCGCATTTCACATCCGCTTCTGGGTCCGCCAACTTGGCGCACGTGCCAAGCGTGAAATTTAGGCCAGAGCTACAGAACAGTAATCTAAAAAGATGGTTAAACATAAAGTAGGAGGAAATCTTATTAACAATGAATTAAACTGTCTATACAACAATGTATCCGTAGTAAAGATGGGGAGCTGGAGGCAATCATGCATTGGGAGGAATCAGTGAAAGTAGGGGTTACTGAGACTGGCTACCAAGAAATCAAGGCTGGGAATTAAACATATTTAGAAAAGCTGGAAAGGATAAAGGGGAGATAGAGTAACTTTACTTATTAGGAATGATATAATGGCAGTAGAAAAAAGGGATGCAGTTTTCAGCAAGGCATCACGCTTGGATCTAGTAATGGGGAATGAACCAGATGTGTTAAGAAAAGTAACAGTAGTGATCATACTATGCTATAAGATGATAATAGAGAATGACAGAAGTGTGACAAAACCAGGTGAATAGATTGGAGATAAGTTGATTTTGAGAGGCTGTGACTAGATCTTGGAAAACTAAAATGGGCAGCAATATTGGCAATCTACGATGCAGAACAACACAGGGAACCATTTAGAATAGTGTTCAACACAGTGCAGTGCAACTCAGTGTGCTGAAAGGAAAGGGCAAACTAAACACTAGCGAGGCTCCCTGGATGAATAAAGACAAAAGGGACCAACTGAAGGTAAGGAAAGAAACATAAATTAAGCACATAGACAGCAAATGAATGCATGATAGGGGCGAAAACAAGATTAGGAGAGAATTTTAAAAACATAGGAAAGCAAAAAACAACTATGAAATTAAATTATCAAGAAACATAAAACAAATTAGTAAACTATTTCATGAACATCAATAAAAAAGGAACGCTGGGATGGGAATAGGGCATTTAGAGGTATATAGGTTAATACCACAGAAAACGATAAATGGCAAAAATATCAAACATTGGCCAGGATTTTCCACGCCTGTTCACAGCGGCATCTTGGCATGTGGGAGTGTAAAATAGCATGAGTAGGCCAAAAATCGGTTTTACATCGTTGTGAAACCAATTTGCAATCGTCCCCTCCACCCATCAATGGTCAGCTGAATTTTCCACCAAGGCATATCGGGAACGTCATTTTAATACATTTGCATCTCATTATAAGCTCTGCTCGCTGGAATTATGCCCCCCACGCTGGATCAGCAGGCCACGTCAGCCTGAAATTAGAACAACGTGGATCAGAACACGATAGAACACCTGGCGACCTGCACTTTGTTTGTCACTTCCAGGTTAGTTCGCCTACTTTGCATCACGCAGCACTCATGGGAATCAATGCAAGGTTTCGCAGGGAACACCACATCGCTTTCAAGGAGGTGTCACAGGCAAGTTTCTACCTACCAGACCAGCGGTAAAGTAGGGGTGGCTTTTAATGGGCTGCAGGGCTAGGGCTGCACTGGCAAAGGGCAGAACTAGCCTGAGGCATGGGAAGGGGCTGCAGGGCTAGGCCTATACTGGGGAAGGGGGGAGCAAGTGGCCTCAGACAGGAGAAGGGGCTGGAGGGCTAGTTGGGCCGATCACATTGGCGTGCAACTGAACTGTGCCTTTCCAAATGAGGAAAGAGGCATAGTTCAGACATATTTAGGAACCTTTCAAAGACAGTGCAAGGAGTCAGCACTAGTTAGCAGCACTAATCGATCTCCTTGTTTTAACCCCTTGTTCGCAGTATGGAAATTCCCCAGAGTAATCACGAACTCCATAGCAATTGGGCAAATGGACAAGCTCCAGAAGCCTGTTAGAAAGTTGGCGCTGGATGGTTCACTGAAGAGAAGCCTCAGGCCCCCCTCAAATAATCTCATTTCCTTAATGAACATCTACCTACATGTTTAATCCCAAGAGTGTAGTATTAGAGTGCAATGAATGTGGCTCCCAGCGCCTGGGCTGAAAACAGCACATCCAAGCACCTGGCCAAAGCAATGTCATAGCAATCGATCATGGGGGTCGGCGGGGTGGCAGGGTGGTGCGTGTGGTTGGGGGAATTTTGATATACACCCCGCACTGGCCATCATTTAAGTGGCGAGTACTCTCAACATGAGAACATAGTCCTTGAACCCACATTCACTGATGTGCCATTTACACAAGGAGAACCCTTGGAAACTAATGCTGATACTTGTCCCTTTCTCATTGATGCTGCAGAGAGGAGACCATCAGGAAGATGGAGGTTGGATTTATCACTGCCTGCTTATTGCTTACAGGCAGGAGAGAAGAAGAAGATTTTGACAGAGGCACCTGGATCACCAAAGGTGGGAGCAAGACCCTCAAGACCAAGGGCTGGGAGGGCCTCCTCCGGACGCAGGGGATGAGGCTCACAGAGACGTCATGTATATGCACCTTGCAAGACCCAGGGTCTACAGGACTCACATGTCTTATCTGCAGGTGAGTGAGAACCAGTGTCGCTGACGGCTCTGCATGTTCAGGGATCTGGTGACTCACATTTGCCACATTCTCCAGGAATTGGTGCCATGAGGACTGGGAGGGCATCCATTGCCAGTGGCTGTGAAAGTAACAGCCGCTCTAAACTTCTACACCAGTGGTTCCTTCCAGGGCTCCACGGGGAACCTCTGTGGGATCTCTCAAGTGCCCATGCACAAATACAGTCATGAGGTCACAAACGCCCTTTTTGCCAACGCCCACAATTCGCCAGAGATCAAACAAGCCAGGATGCCAGAGCAGTGGGCTTTGCAGTGATTTCCGGATTCCCACAGGAGCAGGGTGCCATCGACTGCACTCTTGTGGCTCTAAAATCTCCCTGGCAACAGGCACTGCAATAGATAAACAGGGAAGGCTTCCACTCACTCAATGTATGGCTGCTCTGTGACCATAAGAAACTGATCATGTAGGTTTGCGCCAGGTACCCAGGAAGCGTCCACGGCCCATACATCTTGAGTAGATTGCCGATCCCAGACATCTTCAAGAGACCAAACAGGTTCCAAGGCTGGCTCTTAGCTGGCAAAGCGTACCCGCATAAGACGTGGCTGATGACGCCCATGCGGCAGCCTCAGACTCCTGCAGAGAGAAGGTACAACGATTCTCATGGTGCTAGCCAAGCATTAGTGGAGCAGACCATAGGGATCCTAAAGATGCGATTCCAACATCTGGACAGATCTGGTGGAGCACTCTAGTGCAGTCCCCAGAGGGTCTCACGGATAATCGTGGCTTGCTGTACGCTGAACAACCTGACGCTGAAAAGGGGGAAGGACTTGCCAGATGATGCGATGGAGGAGCTGCACGTCACCTCCGATGAGGAGGACCTCAAAGGGGATGAGGGTGATGAGTTCGAGGAAGGCAAAGCTGCAGAGGAATAGGCCATAGCACGGGCCAGATGAGGTAGGCATGCATGTGAGGCCTTGATAGCCACCAGATTCAACCAGGAGGATGATGAGTTGTAGTGAGTACGCTCTTGGACAACAGCCCTCCATCATGGGCCAGCATGAGCTCCAGTGTTCCAATTCCTCTCATTTTGCCCATGCACTGCAATACGAGAGTGAATAGCTACAATCCAGGCTCACATTGTCCTGATTCTTTAAAGGACGGTGAACCCTGGGCAACAAGTTTCCTTGCTGAGATGAGGTGCTAACTGGAGGAGGGCATCCCAGCATCAGATGTCAGAAGGTGCTGCCTCTTCAAGCGTCACTCCAGCATCCCAGTCGCAATAGCACCCTACAAGAGCCAAGAGCTGTCAGTCAATCTTCAGTGGTCTCATAGTTGTATGCCTTCAATGTGCCTTCAATGCCTTCAGGGTTTATCAAGGAGATCCATCAGAAGCAATTGAACTACGCACTCTGTGTAATGCCAATTGTGAATCAGATAATTCACACTTGTGCAAGGCAGCCAATGATGTTCTGCTGCTGTAAATTCATTTATAGATGACTCAGTCATTTCTGGTGCTTTCTTCCAAATCACACTGACATCCGGCACTCTCAGTTAGGGATCCTGAGTTGCATTTATCCTCAACTTGATATGGATGCCGACCACCTGAGCATGGTGATGTCAAACACTTGCCTGTCATTAAAATGCCTCCTCTTTAACACAGGCATTGTGCCCTTATGGCCAGCCCTGGCTCTTGCCAAGTGCAAAATGCACACACACCATGAAGCCCTCAAGGGCAAGCGTCATTGCTAATAAAGTGCACACTTCAGCTTCAGTATATCCTTGCTCTTATCCCATTGTCTAAAGCAACCGTGTGCGCTTCTGGAGCCTGCTCAAAGCCTCTGTTGCCTGCCAGGAATGACCATTTGGAATTAGCATCAGTGACCTCAGCGAGTGCTCAGGTGAAGGGACGCACAAGGTTGGACGTTCGAGCGCCACATTAATGTGGCTGAGAGGGGTCAAGCTTCGTCGCCTTGAGGTTGCAAGGTAAGTCCACCAGGGTAAGTCAAACTTCTCCTCAGACTCTACTCACTCTCAAGGCCATTAGTCATTTGCAGCATTGCAGTCCACAGGGACCTCATAAACTACCAATACAAGAGACATCATTACTGAATCTCTCACACACATGTTTACATCACCATCTCTTGTCTCATCTTGCACTAGTCACGTCTTCAGCCCTTACATAGGTCCACTTAACACCCACAGAAGGCAGGCATGCTTACCATCTGCTTTGGCATCCGTCCTGCTCACAATCTGTCCATCTGTTGTTATGCAGGAAAAGATCGCCCACAACAACAAGGAAAGACCCCAGACAGAAGGGGGGATACTGGAGCTCAGACCACTCACCCATATGAAGAGCAGGCAGCAGAGCTGGCTAGTGAGAACTGGGATCTTGTGCCTGTGCTGAAGGCAAGATCTGCGCCTCCCAATAAGCCATTGAGGCCCCATCCACTTGTCTTTGCCCACCCACCGAAACTGTGAGTGCTCTTTAATGTAGCTGACTATCCAGCCAATCTCTAGTTATCTCTTCTCTCCATTACAGCAAGAAAAGGAGCAGACACACCGCCAGTCAGTCCATCAGCCCCAGGCCACCTCGGATGAGGGTCCTGAGCACCCACTAGATGTCGAGCTGCCACAGCGTTCACCTGTACGCTCCACCAGCACAGAGACACGCACCTCAGTGTGACCTAGTTTTAAAGCCAGCTCAGGGTCACCACCTGCTGAGTACAGCACAGTTTCAGGTCCACAGCAGAGACAGTGACAGCTAAGGTCACTGATAATTGGAGGACTGCTGGAGGCCAGACTCCTGCTGAGTCAGAGTCCAATAAGGAGCCTCTGGACTCAGCCCTCAGAGAGACGTTGGAGCTCCTAAGGCAGGCAGGGGCACAGCAGGCAGGGTTGTTAGCGGCCATCACCAGATTAGAATGGAGGAGCCCGTCCACACCCTGTCTGATATTGTGGCACCAACATG
The DNA here is from genome assembly GCF_964194155.1 of Cetorhinus maximus. NCBI lineage: Eukaryota > Metazoa > Chordata > Chondrichthyes > Lamniformes > Cetorhinidae > Cetorhinus > Cetorhinus maximus. The sequence continues at coordinate 171,066,954 of NC_135881.1, read as the reverse complement.
CCAGTGCAGCGAGGTCACCATCGGAAGGATGGCGACCACCATTGTGATCTTGGTCCAGCATTTTGTGCCGAATATGCGCTCGGACCCGCACACCAACGCTTCAACAATGAGAGTGTTCCAGCAGTGGCGAGGCAAAAGCGATCAGCCTCCAGGAGCCCCTTCTCCTCAAGGAGTCAGGGAGTGGCCCTTGGGCACCACAGGAAGGAGGACAGCCCAGGCCAATCCACCCAGGATTCTCCTGGGCTGTCCAGCCACTCCTAGACCCCTCTGCTGTGACCCCAGCAACTCCAGCCCCTCAAGCCGAGGAGGGTGCACCTGCTCCAGAGTAGGAGACCCAAAGCAGGCCGGGACCCTCCAGGCCTCAGCCCTCCAAAGGACACCCACCAAGGTCATCACAGACAATAAGGCAGAGTAGTCAGGAGGTTGCCTCCGCCTCTTCTGCGGATGTTGTGGATGTACCTAGCAGTAGGATAAGAAAAATTAAGAAATTTTGAGAGCACAAAGGTAGCATGGGTGTTCACTCATTGTATATACTCTGCACATCTGTGAATATATTTTGCTTATCAGAAATTCTCATCTAGTGAATGGCTCTTCTATCTGATGCAATGCTCCAAGGTCATCCAAGTGTAACATGTACCCCCCAACTACTTACTTATCTCCCAACATGTGCCTCAGGTCTGTGGTGTCTTGCACAACCTCAGTATAGTGAGCTGCCTTGCTGTCCACAGCAATAACATGAGCAAAGCCTGTTGCTATATCAACATGGTGATTGGGCACTGCATATCTTAGGGCAGAATCGTACGGTAGCGGGTGTGAAAAAAGTCATTTTACAAGCCGGCCGCAATGGCGGATTTCCGTGCCATACCGTCCCCTTCCCAGCGTGTCACACCTCATTAATAATGCATTCACGGGAAAGACTCCGGATCGCTGGTGGGCAGGCTCGGATTTGCCTGCCATGCTGTAACCTCAGCACTTCTCTCCGGGCGCCATTTTTAAAGTGCACCAGAGCGCAACCTACTTTATATCTACAGACCAGGACTGCTCCAGGCAACAGATGGCCCTGATAGGAAAGGAGATGGCAGCCCCCAAATTTAATAACGCCTATCTAGGGCCCTGATGGATGTAGTGGAAGGCCGCTGCGATGTCCTCTACCACCATTCTGGCCACAGGAGGTCCACCGGACTCACCAATCCAGCCTGAGAGGTGGCGGTACCAACGGTCAGTGGCATCAGAGCACAGAGGAGGTCAGCCATCCAGTGCAGGAAGTGGATGAGTGCTCTCATCTGTACTGCCAGATAAATCAACAACCTCATCACTTTCAATTCACAGACTCCCAAACCTATCACACATCCATAGGGATCTCACACCTCAAGGGACAACACCACTAACTCTCACACACACCCTCACATCTCCATCAGGCTCATACCCTCTGGACCTCACATCCTCATTCCATCCATAGTTTCATTCACCACACAAACATTCCATGCAGTGCCATGTGTCCCGCTCACACTCTCTCCATCTGTTTTCAGGCAGGAGAAGCTGGCTCACATCAGCAGGGGGAGGGGCCAGACCAGGGATGGAGCAGCCCATATTAGGCCCCTCACTCACTTTGAGGAGTGTGCCATCGCGCTGACTGGTGAGGATGTGGACCGTGCCTGCAGTGATGGCAAGGTTGGAGGTGAACACCCTCGTGAGTATCCTGCACCACATCATCCCTCACTCAACCCAACTCTGAGTGCTCTCTGTCCTGCTTTTGATTCTGCTGCCATGCGCGAATTATCTCTATTTAGGTTCACCAGGAACTCCACCAAGCGACCGATGCCCTCAGCCAGCCAGTCCCTCAGCTCTCTCCACGTCCTCAACTCCAGCCAAGAGGACACCTCCTCTATTGAAGAGCTGAAAATAAGCAGCCTGGAAGACACATCACAGAGCTTACCCACACCCTTCGCCAACACAGAGACACACACCTCGTTGGGACCTAGTTCTGGGGTAGCCCTGGGGGTCACAATCTGGTGAGCACATCACACTGTCTGATCCACAGCAGGCGGCGGCAGGGACTTGCCAGGTTTCTGGCGCTCAGAGGACTGCTGAAGGCCAGAAAGCTGCTGAGTCCGAATCGGATGACGAGCCTCTGGACTCAGTCATACCTCAGTTGCTGGAGCTGCAAAAGCACAATGGGGCAGTCTGTTCACCTTCAGTCTGAGGTGATAATGCCAGCATGCCAACGCACTGAAGTCAACATTGGTAGAATGGCAGCCGCCATGGAGACCTTGGGCAGAATTGTCCCAGATTTGCACTAAGTGCAGTAGCGGGTGGGAAAAATAATATTTTACCTGCTGGCCACAATGGCGGCTTCTCACGCCGTATTGTCCCAATCCCGCTGCATTAATTATGCATTCCCAGGAAAAATGCTGTTTCAATGGCGGGCAGGCTCTGATTCACCCGCCAGACTGTCATCTCACCGCTTCATCACACCGGGCGGCACATTTAAAGTACAGCCACGTGCACACCTCTCAGTGCTTCCAGCCCAGGACTGTTGCAAAGAAGGCATGCGCCCGAAAGGCAAGAAGACTGCAGCCCCCAAGTTTAGTGACACGTCCCTCGTGTGTCTTTTGGCCAATGTGGAGGCTCACTGTGATGTCCTCTATCCCCACTCTGGCCACAGGAGGGGCAGCAACATTACCACTCCGGCTTGGTAGATAATGACAGTGGTGATCAGTACCAATGTTGCACAGAAGAGGTTGGCCATCCAGTGCAGATAGAGGATGAATGACCTCATCCATGAAGCCATAGTAAGGCAACCATCTCATCACTGTAAACTCACACACTCAAGCCCATCACACATTCGCTGGCAACTCACTCACTGCCAGCTCAAGGGACATCACCACTCACTCTCTCACACACACCCTCACACCTCCATCTGACCTCATCTCCTCTGGAGACTGCCTCCTCATCCCTCATCATCTTGAGGCCACTTGCACAGATCAACTTGTGTCCCCACACACACCCTGGGATGCCCTCATTCCCCAGTACAGCCCTCGTCCTGCAGCCTCTTCCCTTGCCTGAGGCCACTTCTCCCCCTTCACCAAGCAAGCCCTAGTCCTGCAGCTGTACAAAGCCACACCTGCCTTTTGGCTGACCTGGTAAGTAGAGACCTGCCCGTGAGCCCTCCTGATGTGGTGTCTGTGAAGCCTGGTGCTGTTGACCGCGAGTGCTGCCCGAAGCAAGGTAGGCAAACAAACCTCAAAGTCCCGAGTGAAGTGCAACTCACAAAGTGCACGTTGCTTATGTGCAGTTGTGAAACACATCTGCATGCAATCATGCCGATGTGGGTGGACGATCCAGTGTGGGGGGCTGATTCCGGGCGGCTGGCCTTACAATGGTATTCAGAGGTATTACAATGATGTACCTGACATCTGATGGCAGGAAACACAGCCCACCATCACAATGTCATGAAACCGGTTTTTGGCCTTCTCGCCATATTGTCTGCCACCGAGCACGCCTGGCGCCAGCAGGCACAGAAAATTCCACCCCTTGGTCCAGGACATTTGTCCAGCACTGCTGCACAGGCTGAACTCCATTGCTGAAGCCATATTTGAACCTAGCCCATCTGAATGCCCTCTTCCTGTGACCCCAACAGCTCCAGCTCCACAGGTTGTGGTGGATGCCACTGCCGCACAGCAGGACCGTGAAAGCAGGCTGGGGCCCTCCAGGCCTCGGCCTTCCAGAGGACGCCTGTCAAGGTCATCACAGACAGGGCTTAGCAGGCTGCCTCTACCTCTGCTGTGGATGTCGGGGGAGCACCAAGACAGAGATAGGAAGGTTAAGATGACGCAGTTGCACAGCCTGGGCACGGGTGTTAATCACATGTACATAATGTTCACTATTGTAAATAAACTCCCCAGAATGTCACCTTGCCTATGGCTCCTTGTTATAATGAGCAGCGCTCCTGTCAATCAGATGTGAAATCTTGGTTCCTGCACAAGATAAAGGCAGGTGTCTCAGTCCAGACGCTTCTTAAAACCTGCCATTTTTTTCCAAGATTTAAACCACCTAAATTAATATCTTCATATGTGGTTCTGTATCAAATTTTGTCTGCTAACTTTTCTATAAAGCACCTGGGACATTTTAATCAAACACTGCATAAATATAAACATGAACACAAAAAATGCTGGATAAACTCAGCAGGTCTGACAGCATTTGTGGAGAAAAATCGTTCAGATTTCCAGCATCCGCAGTGTTTTGCTTTTAACTGCATAAATATAAGCTGCTAGTTTAACATTGATATCCACTAGAGACATGGATTACTTAAGGATAGTCAAAAATAATTTATAAAAATGCCATGTCGCACTGGACAATTTTAACCGAAGTTCTTAAGGGAAAAACCATGCGCATTGATAAAGGAAATGAAGTGAAGGCAGTCCTCATAAATTCTCAAAAGGTGCTTGGTAAGCTGCCTCATGGAAGGTGATCAAATGAAGAAATTCGATATTTATGAGAGTTCAGCATCATTGATATAAAGTTGGTTAAAGGACAAAAAACAAAGACTGGTTGATTTCAATAGGATATAAGGCACAGAAACAGGCCATTCAACCCACCCAGTCCATAGTGCATTTATGCTCCACTTGAGCTTCCTCCTTTCTTCACCTAAATCTATCGTCATAACCCGCTATTCCTTTCTCCCTTATATATTTGTCTAGCCCACCCGCCCCCCCCACCCCACCCCCAGCCTCCCCACCTTAAATGCATCTATACTACTCGCCTCAACCACTCCCTATGGTAGCAAGGTCCACATCCATAGCACTCTTTGGATAAAGACACTTTTTCTGAGTTCCCTATTGGGTATCTTTGTTACTATCTTATATTGATGGCCTCTAGGAATGCTCTTCCCCACAAGTGGATACATTGGGCAGGTTTATATCAGGCAGATCAAAGATAATTTTAAAAAAACATTAAAATGATTTTAACGGAGGGAAAACCCCTCTGAAGTATTGCTGGGGCTGTGGGGGCTGTTATGACTGTTTGCGGCTCCCTCTTTGAATAAAAAGGTACTTCTCCCCCCAAGTGGGGAGGTTGCCTGCATTCTTAAAGGAGGAGATAGAGAGAGAAATGAGGAGAGGTATAGGGAGGAAATTCCAGAGCTCAGGCCTAGGGAGCTGAAGACATGGAAGCCAACCAAAGGGTGATGAAAATCAGTGCAGTGCTAGAAGGCAAAATTGGAGGAGTGCAGAGATCTCGGAAGGGCTGGAGGAGATCATGGAGTTGTGGTCATGGAAGGGTTTAAAAACAATGAGGAGAATTTTTACATTTTAAGATTAGGCATGCTGACCCAAGAACCAATGTAGGTCGGCAAGCACAGGGTTGTTGGGTGAATGGGGATTGATGTGACTTAGGATACAGGCAGCAGAGTTTATTATGCTATGCTCTTTAGAAGTGTACCCATTATCAATGTTAGAACTTTCCTGGTTTACAGATATATTACATTAACAACTCTCTAGTCCTCTGACATAATTGTAGTTTAGAATATCAAACACAGAGGTATTGTGATGAAGAAGAATTAGTTTAGTTTAGGACATCACTCAGCAGCAATATAAAACATAGATAAGATGTAAAATGTGTGGCTAAACTAAACTTAGGGTGCCTCTTGTTTATTTAGGTTTCTGACTGGGAGCAGAACTAAGGACATGCTCATGTGAACACTGTCGTAGCTGCTATTAAAGACCCACATCCTTGTGACTCCTGCCCTTGTATCAACAGTATTCATTAAATGGCTCTCAGGACCTGCAGTCCCTTCACTTGTAGCTTTTGACAGAACTGCTCCTCCTTGTGTCTCTAGGTCTCCATGAAGCTCCTATCCAGCTAAATAACAGGGCTGGTATTCACTTTGGGTAAATCTTAACGTGCTCCAGTGAGAGAATACAGGGGAATGTTTTCAGCAAGCATTTCCAACATCTGTCAATTTATTGAAAGGGCTCTAATGAAACTGTAGGATGTAGCTTTGATGTAATTATCGAGTCGGTGTCAATTATTCCCCTCTTTCCTGGCATCTGTTCAGCAGTTATCCAGGCTGGCATATTTGGGACCCATACCTTACTCTATTGGCACGTGTGGGCATGGACGCATGCCCCATCGTCCTGTGGTATTGCCTGTTCCAGCATTCCTCAAAGTGTTCCTTGACCAAGTCATTTTCTGTGTTGTGAAATTCAACAATGATTTGGTGAAAAGGCGTTTGTTTAGTCAGGCAATATCGTTTGAAACTATGACCGGGATTCTGTCAGGTAATGAGGCTGTCATTCACTGGTTGAGGAACATGCAGGGAACTCCCATCAGTTCCTTGGGGGAGGCCCAACAGAATCAAGTTTGCTCAGGCACTTAAGTGGCCACGGCTGGGCCTACCCTGCCGTTGAGGTCCTTGGCAGTGGAAGTCCAGCCCTCCAAGAGCTGCTAGCCAATCAGAGGCTAGCAGTGCCTCATGCTGCCAGAACCAGTGGGAGTGGGGGCAACTGGCAGCAATGCACCCACCAGAGTCCCAGGATCAATATGAATTCCAGACCTAAGGTGCATGAGGGCAGGATGAGGATCGCGGGGTGAGGGGTCACAGGAGATAACGTTCAGGGTCAGGGGCAAGGGCAAATTGGGCCAAGCCTGCTGTTGATCACTCTGGCATAAAGTACCACCCAGGGACATAAACTGCAGTTCAGTGCTTTTGAACGATCAATCAGAATAACAGTTGGCAAGGCCTTATCTGGTCCATCAGGCCTGCTGGCACAAACCATTTTAAGAGTTAGAGCTCCCCCTTGCAATAATTACCTGCAAAGTGAGGTATGTGCACCTCTGTCCATGGATGTGGTTGTGCAGAGTTGGGCACAGAACATTCCTGATGCAGGCCTGTCTGGCATTCCTTCACTCATCTTTCTTTCATTTCGGGATTCTGCTATGGCTCAAAGGTAGCACATCTGAGTCACTGGGGTGTGGGTTCATGTCCCACTCCAGAGACTTATGTAGTGTCAGAGGTGCCATCTTTCAGATGAGACTTAAAACTGAGACTCTGCCTACCCACTCAGGTGGGCACCAAAATCCCATGGCACTAATTTGAAGAAGAACACGGGAGTTATCCCTTCTGTCATGACCAATATTTATCCCTCAAACAACACCAGTTGAACATATCACCTGGTCATTATCACATTTCAGTTATGAGATTTGCTGTGCGCAAATTGTCCACCATGTTTCCGACATTACAACAGTGACTACAGTCCAAAGTATTTAATTGACTGGGAGGTGCTGGGTCATTGTGAGGCTGTGAAAGGTGCTATATAAATGCAAGTATCAAACTCACACATATGGACAGTCCTGTTAGGCGATTAACTGGTGGCACTAATGGAGCTCTATGCAAGTACCAAGGTTCTTGAAAGCCCAAGTGCAGCAGGTGAGGAAAAAAATCGTAAATCAAGACAGAAATATGCTCGACATTGTTCTATTTAATGCCCCATTAAATCAACTTCCATCTGAAGCTGATTCCCCAGCCAGCTTGTTGGCCCATTATACGTGGGCGGAATTCACTGGTGCCTCTGTAAAGACTGGAGGAACAGGACATCGCTCCGGTATTTGAGTATTGGAATGAAGCTTTTACCCATTTCAGGCTGGAGATGCATACACTCACCACAAGACCCAACAAAAAATTACTCCTTTTTTTATCCACTCAGTTAGGTCCCATGAAATTGTGGAGATGATTGAAATTGAAATCGCCCCCTTGACGTCAGACCACTGCGTCGCACAAAGGGCATTTAACCCCGCTATATAGAAAATATGCATTTAAGGGGGAGTAGGAGTCTGTGAAGAATGTTGAAATATTAGTTGGTATTTTCCAAAGCTATTTTGTTTATAGAAGGTTTGTTCATGGTAATAATTTTATTTAAACAAAATGGGAAGTAGATTCACATCATTCTCACAATGCCTTGTTTTAGGCACATGAAGTTTGGGTGAAAAATGACTCCCCTACCCTAGCACTCTAAATCTGACCGTAACAGGGTTTTCTGTGAATTTGTAGGGATGAAGGTGTTTACTCAATGGCTTGAATTCTCCCATCCCGTCTGCGGCGGGTTTCGTGGCTGCCAGGGGCGGAGAATCCAGCGCCAGGCAAAAAGTCGCAAACCTCCTGTCGTAAAAACAAGTTGCAATTCTCCCGACAATGTGATCAAGGCAGGGCCGGTTATCCCGCCGACTAGTGGCGTGAATGCCATTTGCATTCATCAGCATGTCATGAATGCTCATTGAAACAGCTGCCCGCTGGAATCTTGCCACGCCTTCCAATCTACCATCACGCCAGCGGGAAATTATGCCGGTCTCAGACCCATTTGAAAAAGGGGTGGCTTGCACAAAGCGGACCTCAGTTCGCAGGTAACTTTGAGGCGAGTGGAACATATCTGCCATAGTGCTGCGCCGGTCTTGTAGCGATGAACACCGCTCTGCTGGGGCTATAGGGTTGGACTGCTCCAACTCTTTACTTTGATTGCCCAAGGAACACCACTGTGCTGTGATACTCATGCAGGCCTCCACTTTCAGAGACTAGGACTTCAACCGGGGGTGGGCTGTGAGGTGAGGGTCAGATTGTCGAACATGATGGGTGCAATGGAGGGGGATGGCGGTGAAATGGCAGAGAGGGAAGGGCGAACACCATGGGGGCAAAGGGGAGGGAAGGCGGTGGAATGCCAGTGAGAGGGAATCGTGAACATGATGGCCTTTCTGGGGCCGCCCTCTAACCTCTTGTTGCCGCAGGAATGTGCAGGAGTCTGCTTAGAAAGAAAGGAGGGAGACTTCCTTGCGATGAAAGCCACTTAATGTCAATGGCACTGTTAAAGGGCTATTCAGAACTCAGTGGCGACATATCAGTCGCTGCATCTCAAGAGGAACACATAGGAATGTAGAATTTGGGAATGCAGGCAATAGTAAAGGAGGCACAGCTGTATCATATATGACATTGCACCAATGAAGGCCTGTCACGTGTTCATCAGATGTGACACTCCTAACGGGCCAAAAGGTGCCCACTCACTGACTATGAGCAACTGATTGGTCTTTAATATGCCACATCAGAGTTTGGAGCACAGGGCTAGGTTGGGTCTCTTATCTCACTGAAACTTTAGCATCCCACGCAGAGCTCAACATGTTACATCTTGTCATGAAACTATCATATTTTCCATAATATTATTGTGATTTATTGTAAAGTAGGTTTATGAGTGTGAGTGTATATGGTTCTGTCTGTGTGATTTAGTTGAATTGGAGTCAGGTAGACTGCAAGGTTGAAATTATCAAAAGAAGTTAGGTGTGAAAAGCATTTGAACTGCTAAGTGATAAGTGAGGGGGTTGTTTAGGTTTCAAAGAAATGATAGGATATTTACAACTAACAAGATAAGCAAGGCCAAGCAGTATGTTTATTTTTCCCAAAGGTACTGACCATATTGGCAACATGAAAGATTTTTATATTATGGGAAAAGTAAATTTCCGAAGACATATAGAGCAATGTAATTTACAGATTAAGAAGAAAGAAATATATATAAAGAAAGATGGAAGGCTATGTTGGGGGGCCCATGTATGATCTAAAATAATCTCCAACATTCTCCAAATGTGTCATCTTCTGAGATTCGTTTCCTTGCCCTTTGAATCATTAATGTCTTTAATGTTTCCTTTCAGAGAGAAGGTAGAAACACATATGGATCCAGGGCTCAATGCTGCCTTTGTCAGAGTCCTAATGCAATGGAAGAGGCGAAGGAGGGAGGGGCGATGCCACACGCAGCTCCAGCAGGAGAGACATGGTCAAGCAGAGCCACAGCATGAATAGGAGGGTCAGGAGGAGAGACCCAGACAAGGGGGAAACTCGCCAGACCTAGGGTTTATCGCCCAAGAGTCTCCCATTTATAAATGAGTGAGATGCAATGTCGTGCACATCTGCACTTGTCTGGAAATCTGGTACATGACATATGCCACAATCTTCATGTAGACATGACGCCACATGGAGTTGGAGGGTATCGTCTGCCGGTGGCTTTGAAGATGACCTTAGCACTCAGTTTCTAGGGCTCTGGTTCTTTCCAAGGATCAACAGGTGACCTGTGTGGCATCTTTCAGTCCGCAACACATTGGTACATAAAGGAGGTCACAGATGCCCTTTACAGAAAGGCCCATCATTATGTCAGGATTGCTCTGGGTGAAGGTAGCCAGGCTGCGAGATTCACTTACTTTGCTGCCATCTCAGGCTTCCGGACCTGCAAACCCACCAGCTGACGGCGGCTGTACAGATCAACTCCCAACCTGTCAGGGAATTCAGATTGATACGCACACTTGCATAATTAATGAGGCTCCAAGCACAGAATCAGGAGCAAGTTCCCGCCATTCCGGTCGGCGGGGTGGACACTGCCGAAACCGCCCACCACCGCACTTAGTCTCATTTATAGAAAATTCCACCTAATCTTTGTGCTTAACCGTTTACGTGCTGATTGTTGTAAAGAAACTAGGCTGGCAGGCTTTCTTGAGTTTAAAACAGGAAAGAGTTTGTTTTTATTGAGTTAAAATCCCACCCAGGCAAAGATATATTTATAAAAATATTTATAAAAGTAAACCTATATCTGACGTTCGCAACCTACTTGCGCACACATGCGAGCATGCAGAATTATAAGTTATACATTAGGAAGTTATTTATTTAGCCAAATTAAAGTTCAATGCAAAAATGAAACAAAATAGAGAGTTCACTGTTTATGAGTCCTTTGCTGGTATCTGTGGCTGAAGCAGAAATGTTTCACCGTGGTCTTGGAAATTGAGTGGAGTTGAAGCCAATGTAGACAGTAATTTCTGGAGACAGTATCTTTTTTTTACAATGAAATCTTTGTTTTCCAAAAATTTGATGGTTTTTGCAGCTGAGGTTCCTTGCAATTAAAAATCCTCTATCTCTGTGCTGGATTATGAAGTGGAAAAGCGATAGGGACTTGAATTGAGGAAGAAGGGAAGGGGGAGAATATTACTGCCCACTGGGAAGGTTTTTCCAGACCATGGGCAGAATTGTGCCAGATTTGCACAGCGGACAGGAAAAGGGATGTTTTACCCGTTGGCCTCAATGGTGGGTTTTCGTACCGTATCGTCCCATTCCCGGCGCATCCTGTCTCATTAATATTTCATCCCCAGGAAACACGCCAGATTGCTGGTGGGACAGCTTCTGTTTTGCCCATCCTGCTATCAGCTCAGGCCTTCAGTAATCCAGGCACCATATTTAAAGGGTGTCGCTGTAGAGCTAGCACTCTCTAAGGGATCGGAAGCTGCTGCAAAGTCGTGGCTGCCAAAGGGAGGAAATATGCTGCCCCCAAATTTAGTGACGCCTCCCTTGGGTGCCTACTGGATGCAGAGGAGGCTCACTGTGAAGCCCTCTATCCACACTCTGGGCAAAGACCAGCAAGTAAGGTCACCAAACCAGCATAGCAGGCAGTGGCAGCGGTGGTCGGCGCAATGCCCTGCAAAATTCACATAGTTAAAAACACATCACCCATCCACAGGGATCTCACTCATTGCCAGTTCAAGGGACATCACCATTCATTCTCTGAGACACCTTCATCTGCCTTGTGGATCACACCCTCATCCCGTCCATTGCACCACTCACCACCCAGACATGCCAAGCATCCTAAACAAAAACAGAAATACCTGGAAAAACTCAGCAGGTCTGGCAGCATCGGTGGAGAAGAGCAAAGTTGACGTTTCGAGTCCTCATGACCCTTCAACAGAACTAAAGTAAAAATAGGAAAGGGGTGAAATATAAGCTGGTTTAAGGATGGGGGGGAGAGAAGGGGGGTGGGGTTGTTGGGACAAGCAAGCAGTGATAAGAGGAGATAACCAAAAGATGTCACAGACAAAAGAACAAAGAGGTGTTGAAGGTGGTGATATTATCTAAAAGAATGTGCTAATTAAGAGTGGAGAACAGGACAAGCAAGTTAGCTCTAGTGGAGGTGGGGTGAAATAAACGATGGGTGGAATACATTTAAAAATAATGGAAATAGGTGGGAAAAGAAAAATCTATATAAATTATTGGAAAAAACAAAAAGGAGGGGGAAGAAATGGAAAGGGGGTGGAGATGGAGGAGGGAGTTCAAGATCTAAAATTGTTGAACTCAATATTCAGTCTGGAAGGCTGTAAAGTGCCTAGTCGGAAGATGAGGTGCTGTTCCTCCAGTTTGCGTTGAGCTTCACTGGAACAATGCAGCAAGCCAAGGATAGACATGTGGGCAAGAGAGCAGGGTGGAGTGTTAAAATGGCAAGCGACAGGGAGGTCTGGGTAATGCTTGTGGACAGACCGATGGTGTTCTGCAAAGCGGTCACCCAGTCTGCGTTTGGTCTCTCCAATGTAGAGGAAACCGCATTAGGAGCAACGATTGCAGTAGACTAAGTTGAAGGAAGTGCAAGTGAAATGCTGCTTCACTTGAAAGGAGTGTTTGGGCCCTTGGACGGTGAGGAGAGAGGAAGTGAAGGGGCAGGTGTTGCATATTCTGCATTCGCATTGGGAGGTGCCGTAGGAGGGAGTTGAGGAGTAGGGGGTGATGGAGGAGTGGACCAGGGTGTCACGGAGGAAACGATCCCTACGGAATGCCGACGGGGGGGTGAAGGGAAGATGTGTTTGGTGGTGTCATCATGCTGGAGTTGGCGGAAATGGTGGAGGATGATCCTTTGAATGCAAAGGCTGGTGGGGTGATAAGTGAGGACAAGGGGGACCCTATCATGTTTCTGGGAGGGAGGAGAAGGCGTGAGGGCGGATGCGCGGGAGATGGGCTGGACACAGTTGAGGGCCCTGTCAACCACTGTGGGTGGAAAACCTCAGTTAAGGAAGAAGGGGGACATGTCAGAGGAACTGTTTTTGAAGGTAGCATCATCAGAACAGATGCGACGGAGGCGAAGGAACTGAGAGAATGGGATGGAGTCCTTACAGGAAGCGGGGTGTGAGGAGCTGTAGTCGAGGTAGCTGTGGGAGTTGGTAGGCTTGTAATGGACATTGGTGGACAGTCTATCACCAGAAATTGAGACAGAGAGGTCAAGGAAGGGAAGGGAAGCGTCAGAGCTGGACCATGTGAAAATGATGGAGGGGTGGAAATTGGAAGCAAAATTAATAAATTTTTCCAAGTCCCGATGAGAGCATGAAGCAGCACCGAAGTAAGCATCGATGTACCGGAGAAAGAGTTGTGGGAGAAGCATCCTTCTCATCTGGCCTGTCAGGCATCCTGCTTACACTCTCTCCATCTGTCTTCATGCAGGACAAGCTGGCACACAACAAAAGGGAGAGCTTGCAGACTGGTAGAAGAATGCCAGACATCAAAGTCCTCACAAATTTTGAAAATAGAGTCATCCTGGCGATGATCTTGGCTGTTTCAATGCTGACGGTGAGGTAGACGGTAAGGATCTAGCAGTGCAACACCCATCAGACAACCAAGCTGTGAGTCAGTTCCCCTGTTCCGTACTCTCCTGCCATGCACTAATTATTTCTCCTTGCTTTCGCAGGAACATCTGGAAAGCAGCCGAGGCAGTCCACGACTCAGGTCCTCAACTCAAACCCCAAAGGCACCTCGGAAGAAGAATCTGATGACACCCTAAGTGAGGACTTGTGACAGTACTCACCCACAGCCTCCACCAGCGCAGAGATACACACCTCAGTGGGGCTTAGTTCTAGAGTAGCCACGGGGTCACAATCTGATGAGCACATTGCACTGTCTGATCCACAGCAGGCAGCAGCAGGAAATTCCCAGGTTTCTGGCACTCGGCAAACTGCTGGAGGCTAGAAATCTGCTGAATCTTTGCCTGATGAGGAGCCTCAGGACTTGGTCATACCTAGTTGCTGGAGCTGCAAAGGCAAGCTCGGGAACATCAGGAAGGGGTATCTACTGAACTGCTCAGATCGCAAGGCACAGTGGAAGAGTCCATCTGCTTTCACTCTGAGGTGATAGCATCACTAATAGGATAACAGCCACCATGGAGACCTTGGTCCAGGACATTGGTCCTGCACTGCTGCTTGGGCTGAACTGCATCGCTGATGCCATAGTTGGCCTCCAACAGCGTCAATGCAAGGGGGATGCAGGGCAGCTCAATCTCACTCCAGCCTCCCCTTCTGCTCAAGGAGTCAACTAGAGCCCCTTGTCACCCATAGTGAGGTGGATCAGCAGGTGCACACCCCGGGGCCATCTACCCAGGTGACTCTGGGAGTGTCCAGCCCATCCAAATCCCCTCTTCCTGTGACCTCAGCAGCTTCAGCTCCACAGGTTGAGGAGGTCGTCACTGAAACGCAGCAGGACCCTGAATGCAGGCCGGGGCCCTCCAGGCCTCGGCCCTCCAGAGGACGCCGGCCAAGGTCATCACAGACAGGGCGTAGCAGTCAGCAGGCTGCCTCCACCTCCACTGTGGATGTCCGGGGAGCACCAAGACATAGCAGCAGGGTTAGGAAAGTTAAGAAGAATTAGTTGCACAGCCTGCGCACAGATGTCAATCATTTGGACATAAATGTTCACTATTGTAAATAAACTCCCAAGAATATTGCCTTGCCTGTGGCCCCTTGTTATGATGAGCAATGTTCATGTCACTCAGATGTGAAACCTTGGTTCCTGCACAAGGCGATGGCAGGTGTCTCAGTCCAGGGCCCCTTCCCTATGCAGTGTGTAACCTTCAGACTAAAGTGATGGTCCGGCCTCACACTCCCTGGGCACATTACTGACTCCTGCACCTCAACAGTGCTTGTCATTGCTGCCAGAATGTCGTGGGCAGGGTCACAGAGTACCATCATTCTCTCTGTGTGCTCTCAGCACCTTTAAGGTGGAGCTGGCCCCCCATCTCGTCAGCACCTGTGATCGGTGATGCTGTGCACCTGAAGGGGGCAGGTGCTGAAGTCTGACAAAGGATCAGGAACACTTAAAAAGTTTAATGGCTGCATCTCCATGATATGACCCTGATCACAGAGCGCAAGTGAGCTGCCCTCAGCCAGACAGGAGTCAGACATTCACAGAGGCTATGTGAAGATCTATGGAGTGTCCTCACTGCATGTCGTCATTATCCTCCTGGAATCTAGTGACTATTAGGGCCTTCACTGCATCATCTCCCTGACATAAGCCTGAGCACTGAGACTATGTGCACTACCATGTGCGGGATCTCACAAGCCTCCATGCACAAGTGTATCCAGGAGGTCATAGACGCCATATTCATGAAGGCACAGAGCTTTGTGCATTTCACCCGGGATCAGGAAAGCCAGGAAGCAAGAGCACTGGGATTTGCGCAGATCTCAAACGTTCACAGATGCAGGTTTGTTCTCATTGCATTTCATCAACATCCTCCATGAATCTTGTGGTAATTAGGGCCTCCTGAGCACGCCTCCCTCACCTGGTCAGTATGATGGCCTCATTGCCACCATTCTCACCTTTGAGGGCTTCATTATCATCATCCCCTTCAATGTCCTCCTCATCGGAGTATAGGTCCTCCATCTCTGCCTCAGCCAGGTCCTCCCCTGCTGCAGTGTCAGGTTGTGGAGCACTAGCGACGATGATGCACAACACCCTCTGGGGTCTGTATTGCAGGGCTCCACCGGACCTGTTGAGACACCGGGACATCATTTTCAAAATGCTTATTGTTTGCTCCACCAAAGTCCAGGTCGCAGAATGAGACTCATCAGACCATCGCTCTGCTACAGTCCGAGGCTGCCGCATCGGCGTCATCAGGCTCGTCCCCTGTGGGTAGCCCTTGTCCCTGAGGAGCCAACACTGCAATCTCTCTAGACCGTGGAAGATGTCAGGGATCTGAGACCTGCTAAGGATGTAGGAATCATGGATGTTTCCTGGGAATCACGCATAGACCTGTGGGATGCATTTGTTGTGGTCACACACCAGCTGAATATTCAGCAAGTGGAAGTCCTTGCAGTTGGCATATTTGACTGCTTGTTGCCACAGAGATAAAAGCAACACATGAGTGCCATCGATGGAAACCTGCACCTGTTGGATCTGTGCAAATCCCAGCACTCTCGCTTCTTGGCTTTCCTGATCCCGGGTGAAATGCACAAAGCTCTGTGCCTTCACGAAGATGGCATCCATGACCTCCTGGTTACACTTGTGCCTGGAGGCTTGTGAGGTCCTGCACAGGTCACCTGTGGAGCCCTAGAAGGAACCACTGATATAAAAATTGAGCACCGCGGCCACTTTCACAGCCACTGGCAATAGATGCCCTCCATATCCCCTTGGCACCAAATCCTGAAGCAGGTGGCATACCTGATCGACCAGCTCCTAGACATGCACAGTCTTCAGCAACACTGGTTCTTGGTTATCTGCAAAAATGATAGGCACCATCCATAGACCCTGGGCCTAGCGAGGCACCTATGAGCAATGGTTTGTGCTGGATGTCCAACTGCTTGTGCAGCAGGCCCTGCCACCCCTTCATCTTGAGGGAGGTGCTCCTTCATTTGCCAAGCCAGGCCCTCCGCCACTCTCTTCTTCTTCTTCTCTGCTCCCTGTAAGCCATGAGGCATACCGTTAAATCATCAGGCTCCAGGATCCTGATGTTCTCCTCCTGCAGGATCAAAGAGAGAGATGCGTGGGTTAGCATAAGTGTCCTAAGGACCTCTCTTGGTTAAGTCTGAAGGTCCCTTCACTCGTGCAGGAGAGTGCTGACCACCACTTGGATGGTCAGTGTACAGTGCACTCATTGGCTGTCCGAAACCCCACCCACCTCTGCCCCACTCCACTTGAACAATTAGCGGCAGCTTCAGCCATTGGACTGCATGCTGTGCTCTCAGCTCAGCCACATGCATTCTCCTAACCCGCACTGCAAGGCTGTGCTGTTAGGTTGAACCATGAAGGACACTGGCCCAAACCCTAATAAACACATTGCAAGAGACTGTGAGCATCTCCACCAGTGACTGCACCTTTCACAAGGGGATTCTGCTTCCCCAGTTGGCCAATTGCTCTGCTGCCCCCTAAAACGCACATTAATTTGCAGTCTGCACCTGAGGGGTGAAAAGTTCTGGAGCATTTGGTGACACTTTCATGCTTTTGCATTGCTCGAGTGGGCAGAAAAGCTTCAGAGGCCTGACTCCAAGCACGTCGACGGAGAGGCAGCTGAACGGTCTCAGCTGCGGAAGAATGCTCACTTTTGACAAACTTTTCCAAGTGCGAGGCCGCTTCCCTCACTCCCCTCCCCCCACCCTCTGGCACGTGCTTGAGAATTTCCTTCAGTCTGTGCTGCCTTGTCCCTCACCCCGGCCTGACCTGCTTTTAAAAAGTCCTTTTTAAACAGCTCAATATACGTTTGGTCAGCCGATGAAATTACAGATTGATATCACTCATGCACAAGTCACATCATCTTGACAGCCTGTAATGGCTTCATCACAGTAACATGGATTACTGAGTATGGTTAGATGGAATAAAGAGTGATATTTTGAAAGATGACAAACTGGATGCTGTGAATTAAAAGGAAAGGGAAAAGAAAATCTATGAAATGCAGAGCCAGTTAATCATCATTTGAAAGAAAAAGGTAGGTTAAAGTTTTGGACATAAGATTCTATCAGATACTTTCAGACCTGTACAACATTGCACTGGATTTTTCCACCACTCTGAAGGCTGGCTGGGAGGCAGGAAACCTCATGGCACCAAGCATTGGAGGGGCACCTGATGTCTTTCTGCTGCCACAGGATATCCTGAATGGCGGGAATTTTTGTTTTAATTCATTCATGGGATGTGGGCTTCACTGGCTAGGCCAGCATTTATTGCCCATTCCTAACTGCCCTTGAGCAGGTGGTGGTGAGCTGCCTTCTTGAACTGCTGCAGTCCATGTGGTGTAGGTACACCCACAGTGCTGTTAGGGAGGGAGTTCCAGGATTTTGATCCAGTGACAGTGAAGGAACAGCAATATATTTCCAAGCTAGGATGGTGAGTGGCTTGGAATGGGAACTTCCAGGTGTTGGTGTTCCCATCTATCTGCTGCCCTTGTCCTTCTAGATGGAAGTGGTCGTGGGTTTGGAAGGTGCTGTCGAAGGAGCCTTGGTAAATTCTGGCAGTGCACCTTGTAGATAGTACACACTGCTGCTACAGTGCATTGGTGATGGAGAGAGTGAATGTTTGTGGATATGGTGCCAATCCCAAGATGTTGATAGTGGGGGATTCAGTGATGGTAATGCCATTGAACGTCAAGGGGCGATGGTTAGGTTCTCTCTTGTTGGAGATGGTCATTTCCTGACACTTGTGTGGTGCGAAAGTTACTTGCCACCTGTCAGCCCAAGCCTGGATATTGTCCAGGTCTTGCTGCATTTGGACATGGACTGCTTCAGTATCTGAGGAGTCACAAATGGTGCTGAACATTATGCAAACATCAGCGAACATCCCCACTTCTGACCTTATGATGAAAGGAAGGTTGTTGGAGAAGCAGCTGAAGATGGTTGAGCCTAGGACACTACCCTGAGGAACTCCTATGGTGATGTCCTGGGGCTGAGATGACTGACTCCAACAACCACAACCATCTTCCTTTGTGCTAGGTATGACTCCAGCTAGTGGAGAGTTTTCCCCCTGACTCCCATTGACTCCAGTTTTATTAGGGCTCCTTGATGCCACACTCGGTCAAATGCAGCTCACCTCGGGAGTTCAGCTCTATTGTCCATGTTTGAACCAAAGCTGTAATGGGGTCAGGAGCTGAGTGGGCCTGGCAGAACCCTAACTGGGCGTCAGTGAGCAGGTTATTGATCAGTGCCGCTTGATAGCACTGTTGATGACCCCTTCCATTACTTTACTGATGACCGAGAGTAGACTGATGGGGCGGTAATTGGCCGGGTTGGATTTGTCCTGCTTTTTGAGTACAGGACATACCTGGGTAATTTTTCACATAGGTGGATAGCTGCCAGTGTTGTAGCTGTACTGAAACAGCTTGGCTAGGGGTGTGGCAAGTTTTGGAGCACAAGTCTTCAGTATTATTGCCAGAATATTGTCAGGGCCCACAGCCTTTGCAGTATCCAGTGCCTTCAGCCATTTCTTGATATCATGTGGAGTGAATCGAATTAGCTGAAGACTGACATCTGTGATCTGGGGACCTTCAGAGGAGGCTGAGATGGATCATCCACTCGGCACTTCTGGCTGAAGATTGTAGCAAATGCTTCAGCCTTATCTTTTGCACTGATGTGCTGGGCTCACCCATCATTAAGGATGGGGATATTTGTGGAGTCTCCTCCCCCAGTGAGTTGTTTAATTGTCCACTACCATTCACGGTGGATGTGGCAGGACTGCAGAGCTGAGATCTGATCCTTTGGTTGTGGGATCGCTTAGCCCTGTCTATCACTTGCTGCTTATGCTGTTTGGCATGCAAGTAGACCTATGTTATAGCTTCACCAGGTTGACACCTCATTTTTAGGTATGTCTGATGTTGCTCCTAGCATGCCCTCCTGCACCCTTCATTGAACCAGGGTTGATCCCCTGGCTTGATGGTAATGGTAGAATGGGGGTTATGCCAGGCCATGAGGTTACAGATTGTGTTTAAGTACAATTCTGCTGCTGCTGATGGCCCACAGCGCCTCATGGATGCCCAGCCTTGAGTTGCTAGATCTGTTCGAAATCTATCCCATTTAGCACGGTGGTGGTGCCACATAACACGATGGAGGGTATCCTCAATGTGAAGGCAGAACTTCATCTCCATAACGACTGTGCGGTGGTCACTCCTACTGATACTGTCGCGGACAGATGCATCTGTGGCAGGCAGATTGGTGAGCATGATGGTTCCCTCACCACCTGCCGCAGACCAAGTCTAGCAGCTATGTCATTGAGGACTCGGCCAGCTCAGTCCCCCACCCAGAGTACGTTCTCCACCCTCGCGACCTTCAGTGCTTCCTCCAAATGGTGTTCAGCATGGAGGGGCACTGATTCATCAGCTGAGGGAGGGCAGTACATGGTAATCAGCAGGTTTCCTTGCCCGCATTCAACCTGATGCTAGGAGACTTCATGGGGTCCAGAGTCAATATTGAGGACAACTCCCTCCCAACTGTATACCACTGTGCCACCACCTCTGCTGGGTCTGTCCTGCCAGGGATTGTGATGGCGGTGTCTGGGACATTATCTATAAAATATGATTCCATGAGGATGACTATGTCAGGCTGTTGCTTGACTAGTCTGTGAGACAGCTCTCTCAATTTTGGCACTAGCCCCCAGATGTTGGTAAGGAGGACTTTGCAGGGTCGACAGGGCTGAGATTGCCGTTGTCATTTCCGGCGCCTAGGTCGATGCTGGGTGGTCTGTCCAGTTTCATTCCTTTTTTGTGACTTTGTAGTGGTTTCTTACACCTGCGTGGCTTGCTAGGTCATTTCAGAGGACATTTAAGAGTCAACCACATTGGCAGTGTAGACAGTGGTGCAGCTGCCCACAAACCAGAAGTGGGTGACTAATCAAACCAATCAATAAGCCAATTAAGGGCCACTTCTTACCCCATTGGCATTTTACTGGTGCTGGGATGGGGCCCCACAGCATGGAGAGACTTCAGATAAACCATAGCGGCCTCCCAGTGGATTTGCGAGGTTGGGGTCTTCCTTAATGGCTGCTCCAGAGCCCATGGAGGTGGCAATAGTGGCCCCCATAGCCATTGAGGGTTCAGCCTTCCAATCACCTCAACATGGAGGTTCCATTTTCTTCCTCCTGCAGCCTCAGCAGTGGCCATTTCTATCAGTAGTGCTGCCGAGGTGACTGAGCTACTGGCCCTCAGATAGGGCCTGCAATTCTGAGAGGTGGGTTGCTATCCTCACCTGGACGGCAGTTCCAGCGACAGCCTCCGGTAATATGCCAGTGCCTCCACCCATCTGTCCCTGGCCACCTCCTGCTTTCAGTCCCAGTGGCAGGGGAACACTGAAGCTGAGAAAATTCTATTACTCCGATTGCCAACTATCCATGAGAAAACAGTGAAAATAATATGAATGGAACACATAATAAACCTTTCACAAATTGCACTGTTAAATAGTCATCATCAGTACAGAAAGTGGCATTGGCTCTGCTGCATTCAGGATTATCTGATCAGCATGTAGCCAGTCATTGAACCTCAAAGACCACCATCAGAGAGGCACATTTTTAAAAAACTTACCTTAATGTGGAACTTTCATAACCCTCCCCTCCCCCCATTCACCACCACCACCATCACACCTTGGTTCCTAAAACATTCACCTCCAACCAATGAACTGGACTTGGCAAAAACACTGCTGAAACACAAGGGTAAATTAAAGCAATGCTGCACCCATAGCACAGGCCTAATTCGACATGAGCAATGGGTTGCAGAATAACCTCAGTAATTCGGTGATCTATTTGTATTCTCTACAAGCAAGTTCCACACTGAGAATCATGGAAAGCGTAAAAACAGGAGTAGGCCTTTCAGTCCCTCCAACTTGCTCTGCCATTCAGCCAGGCCACGGCTCATCTATATCTCATCTTTCCTCCCTACCTCTTGATATGCTTACCGAACAAAAATCTATCAGCTTTCACTGTCCTGAAAACTTATTGACCAAGAATCCACAGACTTTTGAGGGTGAGAGTTTCAGATTTCTGCTATACTTTGTTTGAAAAAGTGCTTCTTGATTTTGCTCCTGCCTGTCCCTCATTTCAATCAACTTAATCCAAGATGATGCTTCCTTTCTTGTTCTTGATTTTGCCATCAGAGAAAATAACTTCCCTGTATCTACCCTATCGAATCACTTTAACACTTTAAAGATCTTGATTAAATCACTCTCAACCTTATAAACTCAAGTGTGTACAAACCATGTTTGTACGTGCAACCTGGCCACATATCTAGCCCTTAAACCCAAGCACTGTTCTGGTGAATCTGCGCTGTACCTCCTCCAAGGTCAATATATCTTTCCTGAGAAGTGCAGCACCGGTCAATGCACCCTATAGTTACCACTGTTGTGGGCATTCCACAGTTGGCTATTGCCTCATATTTATTCATTTTATTTTTTCATGCGATGTGGGCGGAGCTGGCAAAGCCAGCATTTGTTGTCCATCCCTAAATGCAATCGAACTGAGTGGCTTGCTAGGCCAGTTCAAAGGACAGTTAATAGTCAACCACGTTGCTGTGAATCTAGAGACACATGTACGCCAAACCAGACAAGGATGGCAGATTTCCTTCCCTAAAGAGCCTCAGTGAAACAGATTGATTTTTTTTCACAATTGACGATGGTTGCATGGTCACCATTACTGATTAGCTTTTAATTCTAGATTTATTAATTGAATTCAAATTCCACCAGTTGCCATTTGAACCAGTGTCCCCAGGGCATTAGCCCGGCCCTCTGGATTACGAGTGACATTATCACTATGCCACAGCTAGTGTATTACTAGCAAGGCAGCTAACATAACACTGGAGATGGGACTGGATCATTCATTCATATACATTCGGATTTGACCAGGCTTCGAACATGAATCGAATGGAAACCCCTTTTAAGAAGTCATCCAGTCAGGAGCAAAGCCAGGTTGCCATTTTAATGTGTTGCTTTGTAGTTGTCTATAAAAGAGGAGATTTACCTCTTCCTTCTCTAAAACAGGAAAAAGTGCTCAATATTTTTGTTGTTGTTCTATTCATTGTTCATTTCTGAACACCTGCTCAGTCATATTTTCCTCCATTATCCAAAGAAACAGTTGATGACCTGAATAAAGGGCTTTGTCGGGAACAATAGCTCATCTATTATGAAAATTGTGTGTGTGGGTTGTACAGAACTGCTCTAATTATAATGCCAGTATTAGCAGTCAAATCCGCAAATTTTTCCCAGCCAAACAATATTGCAAATCATGTGGCATCTCATGAATAAGGCTAGATTTGCCAGCTGGCGCAACCACTCTGTGTGCGAATGTCAAGAAATCCAGGCAGGGAATCCCATTCACCAGATCTCTATTAGATTAATACAGTGCGCAATCTTTCAAACAATCTCAAATTCTACAATACTTAAGAAGTGATTTTGACTCCAAACAGGAAGCCAGCAGGAGTGGATGGCATTCCTGCCCGGGGTATCTGAGTTAGAGGGTGGAATCGTCCCAGATTTGCACTAAGTGCGGTAGTGGGTGTGAAAAAAGACGTTGTACCCTCTGGCTGCAATGGTGGGATTTCACACCGCATTGTCCCATTCCTGGTGTGTCCCACTCCATTAATAATGCATTCACGGGAAACACTCCAGACGCTGGTGAGCAGGCTCAGATTTGCCCGCTATACTGTGACCTCAGCGCTTCCTTGCTCCAGGCGTCATATTTAAAGTGTGCCAGAGTGCAGCCTACTTCATGTCTATGGACCAGGACTGCTCCAGGCGACAGATGGGCCAGAAAGCAAAGAAGATGGCAGCCCCCAAGTTCAGGGACGCCCCTCTGAGGCACCTGCTGGACACAGTGGAAGGCCGCCGCAATGTCCTCTACCCCAGCTCTGGCCTCAGGAGTTCCACTAGAGTCACCAATCTGAACTGGGAGGGGGTGGCAGTGGCGGTCAGCGTTACCAGAGCACAGAGGATGTCAGCTGTCCAGAGCAGGAAGAGGGTAAATGGTCTCGTCCGTTCCGCCAGGGTAAGTCAACCACATCATCACTCTCAGCTCACGCACTCACAAACCCATTACACATTCACAGGGATCTCACACCTCAAGGGACAACACCATTAACTCTCACACACACACCCTCACATCTCCATCAGACTCATACCCTCTGGAGCTCTTATCCTCATCCCGTTCATGGCTCCACTCACCACACAAACATTCCACACAGTGCCATGTGTCCTGCTCACACTCTGTCCACCTGTTTTCATGCAGGATAAGCTGGCTCACAAAAGCAGGGAAAGGTTCCAGACCAGGGGTGGAGTGTCCCACATTAGGCCTTGCTCACTTCAAGGAGCGTGCCATCCTGCGGACTGATGAAGTTGTGGACTTTGCCTGTGGCTACGGTGAAGTCGGCAGCGAACACCTACATGAGGATCCTGCACCAAATCATCACTTTCTCAATGAAACTGTGAGTGCTCCCTCCCCTGCTTTTGACTCTGCTGCCATGCACTAAATATCTCTACTTTGGTTCACAGGGAGCTCTGCCAAGCAACCAATGCCCTCAGCCAACCACTCCCTCAGCTCCATCCAGGTCCTCACCTCCAACAGCACAGAGACACAGACCTCAGTGGGACCTAGATATAGAGCAGGTTTGGATTCAGGTCCTAGTCAGATGACGAGCCTCTAGATTTGACCTTCCAACTCATCCTGGAGAGTCAGCAGAAGGCAGGGGAACATCACGCAGAGCTGTTGGAAGCCCTCAATAGAGTGGCACGTGAGCCAGAGTGCGGCCGCCTGCTCTCTGATGAAGTGGTGCCCACATGTGCACGTATGGAGGTCTCCATGGGAAGGATAGCGGACGCCATGGAGGCCCTGGTCCAGTAAAACGCGGACATGCACGCAGACCTGCACTCCATCGCGGTAGCCATGGGTGAGTTCCTGGAGTGGCAATACGAGGGGGAAACGGGGTACCTTGATGTCCCTCCAGGTGCTCCTTCACCTCAAGAAGTCAGGCCGCAGACCTCGGGCATGCAAAGGGAGGAGGAACGGCCTCTGGGCACCCATGGGTCATCAACTCAGGAAGTTTATAGGCTCCCTCTGAATCCCCTTTGCCTGTGGCCCCCTCAACCTCGTCCTCTGTCATCACAGAGGAAGAAACTGGCCCACAGGAGAACAGCCAAAGCAAGCTAGAGCCCTCAAGGCCTCAGCTCTCCAGAGGACGCACACTGAAGTCATTAGAGGCAACAGGATCAAACATTTCACAGGCTGTCTTCATCCCTGCAGCGGATGTCAGGGCAGCACCTAGAAGAAGTGTTAGGCCCAGAAAAGTTAAGAAATTCTGATCACAAGTGGTTGCACAGGTGAACACATTTTGTCACTTTATAATCTGGGAATATATTCATTTTCACTGTATAATGTGTAATGTTGTCTTTCATCTTCATTTACAGGCTTTGTGAGTCCTCCCACTGCAACCCCACCCGCCCCACCACCACTAGCAGTTCAGCTGCACGCAACCAGACCATGAATGATTCTGGAAGGAGAAGTGTGTGTGTGTGGCAGGGCATTTTGGAGCCTCGTGCAAGGACTCTCCCATGCAAGCAGAGCCTTCATCCATTACTCATCTCACTGTCCCGAGTATTTTCAGTGCTGCTTGCTGGGGTTCTCTTTCAGTTGTCCATCTGAGCTGACCTGCATCTCCGCCCACCCACTGATCGCACTCCCATGCAGCACCTGTGCCCGTCCAACACAAGGCTCATCTCCCTTGTCCTTTCCCCTCCCTCAGTCACCCATGTCTTTCCTCCAACACTCTGGACCCCCCTGGCATCACCTTCTATTTCCCCACTGTCACCTACCAACCCAAACACTTATCATTCCAGTATGTCCAGGTGAAAATGCACTTTCCCCACCTTTCTGAGAATCCCAACCCCAGCCACATTGACCTCCCCGACCCCCTCCTTCCGACTCCCAAGGTCCGTGTCTGCCTATGTGTCCCCACCAACCACCCTTGCCATCCCTTCTAACATTACCGACGCACCTTCACCCTCATACCCTACCGATTCCCTCTGCCCTCTCTCACACTCACCATCCCCTCCTACCATGCCCACCCTAGGTTTGCTCCCCAGGTGGGAGTCATTGACTCCACAGACCCCTCCCTTGCAAATTCACCTGGACATGCCCCCCTTACTCCCTCCTCCACCTTTACCCCTCCTCCACCCTTACTCCCTCCTGCCCCAGGACACATTCCCCTCTCTGAACTCCCTCCTCCCCCACTGGAGCTCCCCCCCCCCGCCTCCCCCCCCCCACCACCCCCCCTGCAAATTCCATCCTCCCCCTGGACACCTTCCCCCTGCGAACTCCCTCTTCCCCCAGACATCTTCCCCTCTCCTAAATTCCTCTCTTACACCTTCCTCCCCACTTACACCTACATCCTCACTTGTAGTATTCTCCCCCATTATGTCCTCCTCCCCGCTACTCCCTCTTCCCCTCCCGACCTCAGCCTCCCCTGACCCCTGACACTTCCATCCCCTCTCTCAACCTCACCCCCCACTGACACCTTCATTTCCCAACCCACCCTCGCTCCCCCAACCTCACCCCCCGGTGACAATTCCTTCTCCTACTCACAGCTGAAACTCCCTCTCCCCACCTTTGCCGATCATCTGCAGCATCCATGGCCAAGACCGTGACGTTCCAAAGCAGACCCAAAGCAGCAATGGAGACTCCCCACCTTCTGAGAGCGGGTTCGCGCACAGCCATGTACATAAGGATCCATTTAGCATGTGATGTACGTGTTCTTCAGGGTCCGGTAGATGTAGGGCTCCAGCCTCTTCTTCTCCTCTGATACTCGCGATCTGAGCAAGGCCCTAACAGTAAGTCCTGCATGTCTTGTAAATCGGATGCCTCTTATACCAAATACCAATACCAAATTATAGCTCCCCCCCAACACCCCCCCATCCCCCATGACGCCCGCCGCCAATGGGACCGGGCGATTCTGCCCAGACGTCCAACAGATTTTAACTTCTTTGAATACTGAAAGTCAGCTGTTTGGCTATTTCCAACTGGACAGCGTGGTCTGAGTGGGCTTGTGAGGGGAGAGACACTGGAGACTGGCTGCTTAGAGGTCACACGCTGGCAGCAAGTCTGGGGGCGTGAGAGTCTTCTGATTGTTAAGGTACTAAGAAAGATTGGGACTTCAGAGACCTTGACTTCCCTTGTGCAGCCAGGATCGGTAGGAGTGCTAAGATGTTTTTGAAGATCATCTTTAGTGGCCTCACATTTCATCTGGCTGCATGTGTTTCATGTGACCCCAATTTGCCTTTATTAATGGGTTCCCAAAGAACTCATCTGCTACCAAAACTAACAGCAGTAAAATCACAGATCAGCAGGCACAGAGTGAGACGTGAAGCCATTTCATTCATTTACCCTCAGTCAGGGAAAGATAAAAATTCCCCTTTTATATTTCGATTGCATTTATTAAACACAAATATACAGCACGTTGTAAGGTGAAAGAAATAGGCCAGTTTTTGTTCATCTGCTCAGGAACCATGAGTCAGGCTATTTCCCAACGTCACGGTCCCAACTTCTGAAAGTCAGCCTACTCAGCTGGTATTTTGGTCTCCGAGTGCTGAGTCTGGCCCACTGCCTCCCGAGGCGGACCCAAGTTGGGAATTGAGGCGGGCAGATTGCAAGGCCGGAAGGCGAGAAGGCCACCTCTGTTTACTGGGATATCACTCCTGTACATGGTTTTTAGGCCCGTTAGTCCTCAACCCTCACCTGCCTCACCATCCCACCTAACCCCACGGTTCCCCATATCTCCATGCCTCCTCCATGTCCTCTCATATTCCCCATGCCACCCTCTGCAGTGGCATAGTGGCATTGTCACTGGATGACCAATCCAGATACCCAGGGTAATGCTCCGGGTACCTGGGTTAGAATCCCACCATGGTAGATGATGAAATATGAATTCAATAATAAAAATCTAGAATTAAAAGTCTAATGAAGACCATGAAACCATTGTTGGTTGTCATAAAAACCGATGTGGTTCACTAATGTCCTTTAGGGAAGGAAATCTTCCATCCTTACCTGGTCTGGCCTCCATGTGACTCCAGTCCCACAGCAACGTGGTTGACTCTTAAATCCTCTGAAATGGCCTAGCAAGCCACTCAGCTCGCAAAGGCAATTACGGCTGGGCAATAAATGCTGGCCCAGTCAGCGGCGTCCACATGAATGAATTTTCAAAGACCCTCCAGTGCTCCTTCCATATACCTTCCATTACTCCCCTGTCCCTTCCATACCCCATGCACCCTCAATACCCAATGTTCCAGTATCCACTATGATTAGAACCAATGAGCCATTGACAAACCTGGCAAGTATTTGGAATTCTCCTGAAACTGACAAAATAAGCAAAGAGGATTTGAAAATCTTCTTTGACAAAAAGAGTCAATCAACCCCAGCCATTCATGGGATCAATGAATAAAGCTGTACTCTTCATAGCCTTGTCCAAATGAACAGGAATTTAAAAACGACATCAAAGAAAGAATAAGTTATTACAATCTCATAAAGCTGTCAATCAAACAAAGCTCACATTCCTCCCCCCCCCCCACCCCCTTCAAAAGCTGTGTAAACCAACCCCAACTGAGCCGAGTCCATTAGCTGTTGTTGGAGCTCAGCCAAGCATGCATTATGAGGCCACTTAGCAACTGTATCAACTTAAGCAGTTTGAACAGATGACCAGACATATATAGCAAAAGATTACTCTGCAGACATTCAAATTTAGTAAATGGTGCCAAGACACAGATATGGATTAATTTAATGCTTTTCATATACTGAATAGTGTGGTGGCTGTTGTCTTTCAAGGAATATAGCAGTCAATTTGAGTGCAAGTGAGATAAATGACCAGTTAACCTGTTTTTGATGAGATGATTTAGGGCTGATAGTTGGTTAGGACCCTGGGAGAGACACTTTGTATTTATCAGCTCTTTACATTTTGACAAATGTTTACTGATTTCTCAATCTTGTTTAAAAACTTTGCGTACAACAGATGTTAAACTTACCACTAAAATGTTTCCACCTCAAGCCTTCAGGTCAGCAAGACAGATCCAAACTGAAAGTTATTTGTTGCTGAGAATAGAGAGTTCAGTAAAGAGCACATCCCTAAAGAATCAAGACATTAAATCATTCTCACATTATTGCTCTTCACTTTCAATCATGGCTCCTGTGGATTTAGCATTCATTGCAATGGATTGTACACACTCTGTGAGGAGCTAGAAGAACATTTGGGAGGTCATGGTTATCAATAATTTTAACTTCTGTGACTGTGGTATCCCCTTCTGTACCAGTTCAGATTCCTGCTGGTATTACTGAATGCATGAATCATGCAGCAATGTCAAAGGTTATTTCTCAGGTTGCTGAAGTGTTATTCATGAGTGTTTGTCCTTTACCCCTTTGATGAAACAATGGCAAGTGAGAAAAATAAAGCAGGTATTTATCATTGCTGTATCTCTCAGGGTCATGGAAGCCATTGGTTGTGCCCAATTTCTGAGCAGCCCCACTTACTGAAATTGTTGATCGAAAAGGAAGATGGTGGCACAAGCATTCAGTTATAAAGTTAGGATTTTATCAGTCAGATTGGTCCTGATTTGCACAGGGTTCAGTGGCTTTGGCTCACTGGCGGCATTCTCAGCTCTCAGATGATTGTGGGTTCAAGTTCCACTCCAAAGACTTGAGCCTGTGTCCTAGGCTGACACTCTAGTCCAGTTCTGAGTGAGTGCCGCATGGTTGGAAGTACCGTCTTTCATGTGATACATAAAACAAGGCTCCATCTGTTCTCTCAGTTGGAAGTAAAAGATCCTAAGGTAATATTCAATATGGTAATATACAGACCAGTCAGTTTAACTTCAATGGTGGGCAAGATTCTAGAAACAATCATTCAGGATAGAATTAGTAGTCACATGGAAAAATATGGTTGATAAGGAAAAGCCAGCATGGGTTTCTAAAGGGGAAATCATGTATAACTAACTTGCTAGCGTTTTTTGAAGAGGTAACAGAAAAGGTTGATGAGGGTAATGCTGTTGATGTGGTCTACATGGACTTTCAAAAGGCATTTGATACAGTGCCACACAACCAACTTGTGAGAAAAGTTATTGCTCATGGAATAAAAGGGACAGTAGCAACGTGGATACAAAATTGGCTGAAAAGTAGGAAGCAGAGAATAATGGTCAATGGATATTTTTCGGACTGGAGAAATGTTTGTAGTGGTGTTTCCCAGGGGTCGGTATTGGGACCCTTGCTTTTCCTGAGATATATTAATGATCTAGACGTTGGTGTGCATGGGGACAATTTCAAAGTTTGTGGATAATACGAAGCTTGGGAGTTTATAAATTGCGAGGAGAATGGTGTGGAACTTCAAGTGGACATAGACAAGTTGGTGGAATGGGCAGATAGGTGGCAATGCGGAGAAGTGTGAGGTGACGCATTTTGGTAGGAAGAACATGGAAAGACAATATAAAATAAGGGGTGAAATTTTGAAGGAGTGCAGGAGCAGAAAGACTTCGGTGTATATGTGCATAGATCATTGAAGGTGGCAGGACAACTGGAGAGAGCAGTTAATAAAGTGTATAGTATCCTGGGCTTTATTAACAGGGGCATAGAGTACAAGAGCAAGAAGGTTATGCTGAATTTATATAAGACACTCGTTAGACCTCAGCTGGAATATTGTGTACAGTTCTGGGCACTATATTATAGGAAGGGTGTGAACACGTTGGAGAGAGTGCAGAAGAGGTTTACAAGAATGGTCCCAGGGATGAGAAACTTCACCTATGAGGATAGATTGGAGAGGTTGGGACTGTTCTCCTTGGAGAGAAGAAGGCTGAGAGGAAATTTGATCGAGATGTTCAAAATCATGAGGGGGCTGGATAGAGTAGATCGGGAGAAGCTGTTCCCACTAGTAAAAGGGTCAAGAACGAGAGGGCACAGATTTAAAGTGATTTGCAAAAGAAGCAAGTGTGACGTGAGAAAAAACTTTTTGACATAACGAGTGGTTCATGTCTGGAATGCACTGCCTTGAAGTGCGGTGGAGGCAGGTTCAATCGAAGCATTTGGATTCTGTGATTCTGTGAAAAGAAGGGAAGTTCTCCCCAGTGCCCTGCCCAATATTTATCCCTCAACCATTATCATTCAATAGATTATCTATCATCTATGCTGATTTTATTTTTGGCAGTGTTTCCCAGCATTACAACAGTAACCACACTTCAAAAGTACTTAATCAGCTGTACAATGCTTTGGAATATCCTGAGGTCATAAAAGATGCGATTATAATCCGAGTTGTTTTTTTTTCATCTTTATTAGAACAACAGAAGTTTACAGCACAGAAGGAGGACATTCAGCCCATCTGTCTAAACTGTTTATTTGTTATAACAATCCGAAACTAATTCAACTGCCCTGCTTCTGTTTCTATTATGTTTATAATTTTCCCCTTAAAAGCCACTTAATTGATTGTAAAGTGCTAAGGGCAACCTGAGTCACGGAACGCAGTATATATGAAAAAGGGGTTACTGACGGGAATCTCCTTTGCTACATTCCTCCCCGACCGATACAATGTGTGGTGACCCTCCTGCCTGTAACCTCACAGATACAGGTTGACTGCAAATATTTGCAGCAGGTGCCACAGCTGGCTTCATAGATTTACAGAGGTGTGCCTACAGGGCAACCCTTTTCAAATCCACTTCAAGAATCATATTAAAATTAATGGTGGAGGTGGTTGTTAAAGTGCACTAACACAGCATTTCATGATTAAAGAGGTAATAGGTGCAAGAAGACACACTAGGGAGACTGGCTTCAAACTCCTTGTAGCTCTCAATTTGTCACCAACTATATCCACAGACCCTGGCACATCTACCCAGCAATGAAGGAGAACCACTGCTTCCACAGGCTTTGTGTCAGCATGGAGCCAATTGCAGAACTGTTCCAACTGCTGCAAGGTTACATGCAACCACTATGCACCATGAGGGTGGCATTGCCAAAGATCACCATCACCCTCAATATTATACATAACTGCTCATTTTCACTGCACTGCTACATTTTCCGAAGTACAGGATTCATTGTTGGCATTCCAGGTGAGCAGCTGAGGCACAGGTCCATGTTGCTCCTCTGTTGTACTGTTAATCTCTTGCTGCTTGTTTTTTTAAAAAAAATCATTCTTGGGATACAAGCATTGGCAAGGCTGGCATTTATTGCCTATGCCTAACTCCCCTTAAGAAGGTTGCTGATTAACCATCTTCTTGAACAGTCTACATGGTGAAGATACTGGATGGAATCATCCCAGGTTTGCACAAAGTGCAGTAGTGGGTGGGGAATAAAGTTGTTTTACCCTCCAGCTGTAATGGTAGGTTTTTGTGCCATATCATCTGTCATGAAGAGATATTAATGTCTATAACGTTATTGGAAATTATTTTTAAATTGGAATTGTAGTAGGGTCTATATCTATGTGTGTGTCTG
The DNA here is from genome assembly GCF_964194155.1 of Cetorhinus maximus. Taxonomy (NCBI): domain Eukaryota; kingdom Metazoa; phylum Chordata; class Chondrichthyes; order Lamniformes; family Cetorhinidae; genus Cetorhinus; species Cetorhinus maximus. Next base: position 171,034,949 of record NC_135881.1, on the reverse strand, counting down.
TGTGTGTCTTAATTGGATTAAAGCCAGCTAGTCTGGGTGTTTTGATGTATAGTAGTTTGAGATGTTAATTACATAAATGTAAGGAGGATAAAAAGTAAAGTATACATTTGCATTTGTTGAATAAAGCATTCAAGAGTGGGAGTAAAATCTTGCGCCTAGCTGGGAGATGAAAATGTGATGTTAAAAGCCTAGGATACCATGGAAAAATTACTTTCAAAGGAAAAGCTAGGTATAAACAGAAAGGAGTTTGTGTGTGTAAGTCAGAAGCATTTAAGTTCTAACCTGGCTGTAAGCCTCCGACTGTGTCTGCAAAGGAACCAAATTGCAAGGAACCTCATTCTGAATTCGTAATGTCATATGTGCTTTGCCTGGTATCTATTTAAAGCCTATGGGTTATTGTTGCCTTGGTGAAGATTTACCTGGGAGTGATTAGTTTGGGGATTTGTTTAAAAGTTATTATGGTAGTAATTTGTAGATGTGTATGTGTTTAATTTGTTGTTAAATGAATACATTTTTAGCTTAGCTTTATATAAAAAATCTCTTGAGGATCGGCGGTCTTATTCTTGACTTCAGATCTGCATCTCAAACATACCAATTAAAAATATAGGTTATGACAGTTGTTCAAGTTTCCCTCTGGGATTTAAACAATTCAGCTTTTACCAACTGCTGTGTCATAACATTGTCCCATTCCCAACTCATTAATTATGCAGCCATAGGAAACACACCGGATTGCTGGTGGGTGGCCTCCGATTTGCCCACCATGCCATTATCTCGCCCCTTCCACACACAGCATGCCATATTTAAATTGCAGCCACGTGCACACTTCTCAATGCTTGCAGCCTAGGACTACTCCAGTGAAGACATGACCCCAGAAGCTAAGAAGAGTGCAGCCCCCCAATTCAGTGACGCATCCCTGGGATGCCTTCTGTACACTGTAGAGGCACACCACAATGTCCTCTACTCCTGCTCTGGCCACAGGAGGCCCATCAGTCTCACCACTCCAGCTTGAGAGGCAGTGGCAGTGGTGGTCAGTGCCAATGCTGCACACAAGAGATCAGCCACCCAGTGCAGAAAATGGATGAATGATCTCATCTGTGCCATTAGGGTAAGGAAACCATCCCATTACTCTCAACTCACCCACTCACAAGGCCATCACACATTCACTGGCATCTCACTCACTGACAGCTCAAGGAACATCACCGTTCACTCTCTCACACACTCACATTTCCATCTGGCCTCATCTCCTCTGGAAACTGCCTTCTCAAGCCCTCACTATCTTCAGGCCACTTGAACAGGTCAACATATACCCCCACACACACCCTGAGATAACCCCCTTCCCCAGTAAAGTCCTTTCTCTGCAGCCTCTTCCCTTGCCTGAGCCCACTCCTCCTCCTTCTACAAGTAAGCTCTAGCCCTGCAGCCATTGAAAAGCCACCCCCGCCTTATGGCTGGTATGGTAGGTAGAGACCTGCCCGTGAGCCCCCCTGTGAAGCCTGGCGCTGATGACCATGAGGGCTGCCAGAAGCAAGGTAGGCAAACAAACCTGAAAGTCCTGAGCGAAGTGCAGCTCGCCAGGTGCACGTTGCATATGTACAGTTGTGAAGCGTTGTGCATTCACGCCAATGTGCCCAGATGATCCAGCATAGGGGGATCATTCTGGTGAGCAGGGCTTATAATGAGATGCTAATGTAATGAAATTATGTTCCCAACGTGCGGTGGCAAAAAATGAGGCCAGCCATTGACGGGTGGAGTAGACAATTGCAAACAAACGACGGCGTGAAACAGGTTTTTGGTCTTCTCGCCATATTGTGCCCCCCCCACACCGTGCCCATCATGACGCCTAATACCAACAGGGCCAGAAAATTCCAGTCACGTCCTGACTGCTATTAAATAGAAAGTTCCGGGATTTCAACCCAGTAACAATGAAGGAATAGCGATACATGTCTGAGCCAAAATGGTGTGTGATTTGGATGAGAAATTGGTGGTGATGGTGTTCCCATGCACTTACCTATCGCAGTGTTAGAGGTCATGGGTTTGAGTGCTGCTAATGAAGGAGCTTTTAGAAAATCGCTGAAATGCTGTAAATAGTGCACAATGCAACCCTGATATACTGGTGGTGGAGGAAATAGATGTTTAAGGTGATGGATGGGCTATTGATCAAGCTGACTTTGTTGTATGATGTTGTATGTGCCTGCATGTCATTGTAATATAAAAGGTGCTCGGCAGAGCAAGGGATAATGTGGGACTGGAAATGGCATCGCCCACGGTGTGATAAATAGAGTCACATGGCATTAGACTGAGAGAACAGTCTGGAAGCAGCCAGCCTGCATGGAGGTAACAGCATCATGCATGAAAGCATCATGCGTTCATGAGTAAAGTGATGGAAGGAGTCATCAACAGTGCTATCAAGCGGCACTTGCTTAGCAATAACCTGCTCACTGACATCGAGTTTGGGTTCCGCCAGGGCCACTCAGCTCCTGACCTCATTACAGCCTTAGTTTAAACATGGACAAAGGAGCTGAACTCCCGAGGTGAGGTGAAAGTGACTGCCCTTGACATCAAGGCAGCATTTGACTGAATGTGGCATCAGGGAGACCTAGCAAAACTGGAGTTGGTGAGAATCAAGGGGAAAACTCTCCACTGGTTGGAGTCACACCCCTAATAAGAGGAAGATGGTTGTGGTTGTCGGAGGTCAGTTATCTCAGCTCCAGGACATCGCTGCAGGAGTTCCTCAGGTTAATGTCCTTGGCCCAACCATCTTCAGCTCCTTCATCAATGACCTTCCTTCCATCATAAGGTCAGCAGTGGGGATGTTCACTGATGATTGCACAATTTCAGCACTATTCATGACTTCTCAGGTATTGAAGAAGTCCATGTCCAGGGCTTTGGCTGACAAGTGGCAAGTAACATTTGTACCACACCAGTGCCAGGCAATGATCATCTCCAACAAGAGAGAATCTAACCATCGCACCTTGATGTTCAATGGTATCACCATCACTGAATCCCCCACTATTAACATCCTGGGGGTTACCATTGACCAGAAACCGAACTGGACCAGACATATAAATTCTGTGGCTACAAGAGCAGGTCAGAGGCTAGGAATCGTGTGACGAGTAACTCACCTGTTTCCCCAAAGCCTGCCCACCATTTACAAGGCACAAGTCAGGAGTTTGATGGAATACTCCCCACTTGCCTGGATGAGTGCAACTCCCATAACACTCAAGGAGCTTGATAATGTCCAGGACAAAGCAGCTCGCTTGATTAGCACCACATCCACAAACATTCACTCCCTCCACTGCCGATGCACATTAGCAGCAGTGGGTACCATTTACAAGATGCACTACAGGAATTCACCAAGGCTCCTTCGACAGCATCTTCCAAACTCACAACCACTTCTATCTAGAAGGACAAGGGCAGCAGATAGATGGGAACACTGCCACCTGGAAGTTCCTCTTCAAGTCACTCACCATCCTGATTTGGAAATATATCACCGTTCCTTCACTGTCGCTGGGTCAAAATCCTGGAACTCCCTTCCTAACAGCATTGTGGATGTATCTACACCACATGGACTGCAGCTGTTCAAGAAGGCAGCTCACCACCACCTTCTCAAGGGCAACTACGGATGGACAATAAAATGTTTGCCCAGCCAGTGAAGACCATATCCCGTGAATGAATTTTTAAAAATGACAGTAACCTGGAATCTGCAAATAGTTAAAGGTTAACAATAAAAGGTTCATGTTTAAATATAGAAGTCTCAAAATCTCATCACTGAGACATCTAAAGAACCCATATTACAGTAGACTCCTTGTCCTGGATGATGTTGAGCCTCTAGAGTGTTGTTGCTGCTGCACCCATCCAAGCAACTGGAGACTATTCCATCACATTCCTGTCTTATAGTTGGTGCAAAAATTTTGGGGAGTCAGGAGGTGAGCCACTCACTTCAGAACACCCAGTCTTTGACCTGGTATTTATCTGACTGATCCAGTTGAGTTTAGATATATGTAGCTGTGCTGATGCTTAGAAACATTGATGAGAGGGGCATAGGATGCTAACAGTACTCTGGCCCACTGGCACCGCTGTCAAGCTGCTCTTCTAGCCCCTCAATTACAGAAAAAATGAGCAACTGTTACCATGACATCTGAAAGATAGGTTTCAACCAGAGCTTGCATTTCAACATACAGTGTGCAATACTTACACACGGGTTCATATCTGCTGATTACTGAGTAAGAAAGAGTTCAAGACATAATTAAACTGAATGGTACTAACTGTGGACTTGGGGAGCCCTCCAGTTTTCCTCCTTTCCTTCAACCCCTTTCCCTTTTCCCTCAGTGCTCTCACAGGCGAGAATGACCATTGTGACCTCTTCAAAAGGACTCAACTGGCTATAATTTCTGGGCCCATCAATTCAGGTTTCATGTGTAATGATGCATCTTGTTTTGCAAGCAGAAAGGTAGCCTCGAAATGTTGTAAAGTGAAGGCACACATACAAAACACACATGTACCCAACTTGCAATGCATCATCTGTGTCAGTAACTGACCGTCCATCATGTAGTTAGGTTGTATTACAATGGTTTGCTATACGCACCCTTTTAAAATATCAGCACATCAAAGTTCCAGCCGAAAGTTTCAGCTAAACTGCGTGCCCTCCCCAAGTATGGCATGCCTGGTATCAAGAAAGATTTGAAGAATGGCAGGGGCCAGAGGCAAACGTAACAGACGGGAAACTATTTGTGGCATGGAAACTTGGGGTCATCCACTTAATAATGTGGCACAACAAGCTACTTACGGTAGCTTCCTTAAGGTCATATATCTTACCAGCTCCAGCCAGGTACTGCACTGCTGCCCCCTTGGGAGGGTCAACTGAGTAATCTTCCTTCAGGTCTGGAGTGGCTTCAGCAGTTGTACAAGTTTCCTGCCTGAACAAAACTTTGCCACCCAGGGGTATGCCAGGCCTTTCTTTGCTCAATCTCATAATTCTAACCATCAGTAATTGTTGACCACCCAGAGAATTGTGCCAGTCCCCTATTCTTGCCACCGCTATCATTTCAACATCCACAAATTTCTGCCCAACATATGGGACACTCCACTTTCTTTGGCCACCTTTCCTTAAACTTATTGACTTCCCTCATCAAACAACAATTAAACTCCCATTGACCTCAAGCGGTATTTATTTTTAGCAAGCAGACTAACCTTAAAGGAACAGATCTAGTTACGCATAACTCCCCCTTAACAGCAAATAGTACAGTCTAACGTGATCTAACACTACTGTTGTTAGAGAGCAGTGTATTATGCAATATAGAGATCTGCTATTTAATATTTGCAAAATATTTGCAGTGTAATTCTTTCTACTGACAATTAATAATATGAAGTTAATTACAGAACTAAAGAGACAAAAGAGGTAAACTACCCCGATACTTGGCTCTGCTAAAGGGGGAAGATTAAAGTATGATTTGGTTGTGAGGGCAATGCATGATTTCCAATGGCAACATTTGCAGAGTCTTAAAGGACCAGATTGATGTGAATGCAGTGCACAGTAAAGATGAATTAATAATATAACATTTTGCATTATCTTGGTGACTATCTTCAAGTTATACTGTTTCTTCGCATCCTTCCTGTCCTTTCTACCTCTAAAATTGCATTGAAACACTTATTAATCCATAGCCAGATAACCTGTGCCTGAACTCGATTAGCAAGCCATGCGCTGATACCAAGATGGACATTTTATTTCATGTACATGCTACCAAGAATAACTATGAGATCCCAGTCAGAAAACAACACTTTGTTGAATGTTGAGAGAACATAAGAACATAAGAAATAGGAGCAGGAGTAGGCCATTCGGCCCCTGAAGCCCACCCCACCATTCAACAAGATCATGGCTGATCTGTGACAGGCCTCAACTCCTCTTTCATGCCAGCTCCTCATAGCCCTCAACTCCCCGATATTTCAAAAATCTATCTACCTCCTCTTTAAATACTTTCGTGATCTAACCTCCACAATTCCCTGGTGTAGAGAATTCCAGGCATTCACTACTCCCTGAGGAGAAGAAATTCCTTCTCATCTCAGTTTTGGAGAGGAGTCATTACACATGCTTTCTGATTCCATCAATGCAAATCCATAAACCTCAAAGATGATAATGAATTTACATTCACTTGATGGGTAGAGTGCGCTTTGATATGCATGATTTTGAGCTACTAGATGCAAACCATCAATAGCTTGAGGGAATTGAAGACTTACTGGTAAAAAAAGCTGCATTTATGCAGCACCTTTCTCTTGAGTGCAACCACTATTTTAAATTAGGAACCATGTACAGACAGTTTACACACAGAAAACTCTCACACACAGCATTATGATAATGACCAGATAATCCATCTTAGTGATGTTGTTTGACGGATAAACTTTGGCCTGAACACCAGGAAGATTGCCTATGCTGTTCTTTGAATAGTGCCATGGGATCTTTTATGTCCACCCTGAGAGTGCAGAGCAGCACCTCCAGCAGTGCGGCAGTACTGCATTGGAGTGTCACCTTAGCTTACTGGTAGATCCAAGCTGTCTTTGTTCCTGCTGGTCATGAACTTTCCAATGGAAAACTTCAATCATATTATGAACGCAGCAATTTTTTTGCGTAATGCCTGTTCCCTGCCAAACGCTGTTGGATTTTTGGAAGGTGCTGGTAAGTTATCAATTATCTTAACTTTTATCAACTGTGTTCCTGCTGATATTATCTCCAGGTCTTCCAGCATCTGATGATACCCTCCCTGCTCAACTGAGTCTCATCAAATTCTGCTCCTTTATGATGTCTAGATATTTGTGTCTTGCATGGAAGTGTCTAGCACTAGGGTAGTGTTAGGCACAGTGACAAGTTATCTGTGCCATCAATGCTCCCTTTCAGTTGTGTGCATCATCTGTTCCTCCAATGTCATACCCACAATTGAGTGATACAAATCTGGTGCTGGTTGATATGCACAGGAAACAATATGTTAAGAAGTGACGCTCAAAATCCTCAATTTCAATTGACAAAAACTGTACCTTACAGTCAGAAGAAGTGTTCAGGCTGATCAGAATATGGCTATGCTCCCCAACAAAAACATGGGCCAGGATTTCCTGCTGCTGCATGCGGCAGGTGTAATGGTGGGTGGGAAAGTAAAATATCACGGGAGCCGAGAAGCCAGTTTCCCATCGGCGGGGAAATAGGTTTCCACCATCCGCTCCAGCCTTCAATGGTGAGTCACATTTCCTAGCAAGCCCTGTCAGCAAGGCCATCTGAACATATTAGAATATCACAAATGTTCATTATTGAGGCAGTTCCCTGGAATCACGCCTCATACGCGGGATTAAAAGGCCACGTCAGCATCTAACTACACTGACATGCATCACAACCGGATATAAGCAATGTGTACTTGGCGAACTGCACTTCATAACTCCAAGGTAAGTTCGTCTACCTTGCACTGTGCTGTGTTTGCACCTCCACAGGCTCCATGGCAGGCTTCAGCACATCATCTTCAGGGGACATTCTCAGGCAAAGCTCCATATACCAGACCAGTGGGAAGGCAGGGGGTGGGTTCTAATGTGCTACAGGTTAAAGGTTTGACTAGTTGACTAGTCAAACCTTGACAAGGCAGAGGCAACAGAAGGAACTGAAGGGCAAAGTCTTGACTGGGGGTGGTGGGGAGGCAGAAAGACTGGGAATGTTGAACACAGACACATGACTAGGGGAAAGGGTTGGGAAAACTGGTGGCAAAGAAATCTTGTGGCCCGAGAGTAAAGAGAGTCAAGGGCAACAGTCCAAAGGGAGTCCCAGGCAAAATGACAATACAGTCGACTAAAGACACACTTAAGTAGTGATTTGACCTTGAAAAGACTGTCCTTGTGCCAGTGTAGGGAGGGGGAGGGCATGTCAGTCCACTGTCAGTAGTGCCCAATATGTTGTGCGGAGTGCATGGTCATCACCTAACACACCACGGTCCAGGGGATTTCTGGCATAGTACTCAGCCGCAGATGGCACAGCCACAGTCAGGGGAGGCATCTGCAGCCTGTGGATTAGGAATAGGTAATGTTGGGGCAGGCACTCGATGGTCTCATGGGGGGGAGTCCCTATATGTCACGGTAAAATAGGACTCAAGGTGAAGAGGGGTAAGGTCTACATGAGGCATAGGAATATCCATCTCAAACGACTCAGGGGGTAACACAGGGATACCAACCACTATAACAATGGGTTATGGTAGGGGAGAGGTTGGGGGACTGCGAGTAATAGGAGGGAAGGAAACCTGGACATTATGCTCCTCCAGGATGTGGGCCCTGGGAAGGATTTCCATGGTCACACAGGGAGGGTCAAAGCTGGCCTCATAATAAAACCTGAGGACCACCATCTTGGAACCGGAAGCAATGGAGCAGTGGAAAACAAAACTAAAAACATTGCTGGAGAGGGCTGTTATGGCTTCTGAGTGGAGTGCCTCAGAGCACTTGTGGGGGGCAATTAAAGGGGCACCCATCTGAAATCTGCATTCCCAAAAGAGGAAGCATGCACAGTTGAGACATGTTAGAAGCAGCATTGTTACAATAGAGGAAATAATGAGCCATCAATGTAAAAATGCACTCATGCGAGATTAATTCCAATTAGTTCCAATTATCGATCTCTGTAACCCTTTATGGCAATCATGGTTATTCCTCTCTGTGTTAGTGACTTCAAAAACAAGTGGGCACCTGGACAAATAGGAGAAGCCTTTTGGAAACACCACCTCAGAACCTCACAGCTGCCAGGTTCAGAGATGGGAATCCCAGGCCTCACAAAAAGAATCTCCTGCCCTCACAGAACATCTGCCCTCGTGTATTGCAAAGGACGTAGTCATTCAGTCCATTGAATGAGTCATGTGCAAACTGGAATAAATTCAGGCCATCCAAGTATCTGACCAAGTTCATCTCATTGCAGTCGGTCTACTGAGATGGGGTGGTGGGGGGGGCGAGGAAGGGGTGGTTTGGTCAGAGGAAGGATACTATTCATAGCCATGGCCACGATCACATTGGCTAATAGGTGACTACACTATAAGCAAGCCCTTACAGTCACTCACTAGTCAGCGACAGAAAAAGAACCTTTTGAGACTGGTGCTAACTCATGTTTTTATTTCAATGATCCAACAGAGAGGAGAACGTGAAGAAAATGGAGGCTGCATTTAATGTTGCCTCCATCGTCACAAGACAGTCAGGAGTGCACATGACCTCTGAGCATAGCCTTTTAGATTGCAGACCCTCTGGGTGACAGACAGCACATGGAGATAAAGAAAAGGTTACCCTTCTAAATGCGCTCTTATATCTCTCCTTGTACACCACGCCTTCACCTTTCTACAATGCAGAAGAGTCGGGGGACTACATGAGCCTCCATCTTACATAGCCAAACAATTCATGTTTACAAATAAACATCATTTGTACCCGCAGTGCTTGTGTAATGGACTTGACGGAGCAGACAGGTTTCAACAAGAAACAGATTAACTTTATTACAGGGAGCTTTTCAGTTGCTACATGCTCGATCAGGACTCTCGTCAGGGAGCTCTGCCCCCCGGATTACCCACGCTTAGGGCTCATTGGCTGGAGCCTCCAAGAACATCACGTGACACCTGATAGACAGCAGGAGGGGCTATACCTTCAATTACTACAGTTTGTCAACAAGATGTCTCACACATGCTCTTTTTACATGGCGCGTAACACATCACTGATGTCGGAGAAGAACTAAGAAGGGAAACACACTGTGGTGAGATGGCTTCACACAACACGGACCAAAGACACATGATGTGAGATCAGCAATAAGTGAGGAGAGGGAACATGGTGTGACTCCTGATAGACCACAACACAACTCAGCATCCCAAGGAGGCATACACAAGAGGAGGTGTGAAATGGGTGCTATCCTATTTACGTAGGTGGGAAGTATATACCTGTGTCACCGTTGCAGTCCTACTAATTTTTGATCTTCCTAACTCTGACATGACATCTTGGTGCTTCCCCGACATTCACAGCGGAGGTGGAGGTAGACTCTCTGTGATGACTTTGACGGGCATCCTTTAGAGGGCTGAAACTTGGAGGGTCCCGGCCAGCTTTGAGTCTCCTGCTCTGGGGCAGGTGCACTCTCCTTGGCCAGTGGAGCTTGAGGTGATGGGATCACAGGCAGATGGGATTGGAATCAGCTGGACACTCCCAGAGTCACCTGGGTGGATGGCCCCGTCATGTCCAGCTGCTCGTCCTCACCCCTGTGGCTGCCCAAGAGCCCCCAGCTGACTCCCTGAGGAGAATGGGCACGAGGAGTGAGATCGAGGTGCCCTGGCTCCCTCTCTCACATCCACTGTTAGATTCCACCAATGCCTACAGAGATGGAGTGCAACTGCTGGCACGGTGCAGGACCTAAGTCCTGGTTGAAGGTCTCCATGGTGGCCGCCATCCTACCAGTTTTGACCACTGTGCCCTGGCAATGCTGGTGCAATGACCCCAGACTGAATGTGGAGGGATTCCTCCATCATATGTTCCAATCTGTGGAATTTATCTGACAACCCTGATATTCCATTGTCTTTCCCTACAGCTCCAACATCTGCCTTAAGACTGAGTCCAGAGGCTTGTCATCTGACTCGGACTCAGCGGAATCCTTGCCTCCAGCAGTCCTCCGAGTACCTGTGACCTTGGATGTACCTGCTTCCAACTGCTGTGGAGCAGAATCTGTGCTGTGTTCACCAGATTGTAAACCCGAGCCTGCTCTAGATCCAGCACCAGGCATACCTAAAAATGAGGTATCAACCTGGTGAAGCGACAACACAGGACTATTTGCGTGCCAAACAATATAAGCGGCAAGTGATAGACAGAGCTAAGCGATCCTACAACCGGATCCAAGCTCTGCAGCCCTGCCACATCCAGTCGTGAATGGTTGTGGACCATTAAACAACTGACTGGAGGAGAAGGCTCCACAAATATCCCCATCCTCAATGATGGAGGAGTCCAGCAAAGCAGTGCAAAAGATAAGGTTGAAGCATTCGCAACAATCTTCAGCCAGAAGTGCCGAGTGGATGATCCATCTTGGCCTCCTCCGGAGGTCCCCAGCATCACAGATGCCAGTCTTCAGCCAATTCGATTCACTCCACATGATATCAAGAAACGGTTGAAGGCATTGGATACTGCAAAGGCTATGGGCCCTGACAATATTCCAGCAATAGTACTGAAGACATGTGCTCCAGAACTTGCCACACCCATAGACAAACTGTTGCAGTACAGTTACAGCACTGGCATCGACTCAACTATGTGGAAAATTGGCCAGGTATGTCCTGTACTCAAAAAGCAGAACAAATCCAACCTGGCCAATTACCGCCCCATCAGTCTACTCTCCATCATCAGTAAAGTCATGGAAGGGGTCATCAACAGTGCTGTCAAGCGGCACTGGCTTAGCAATAACCTGCTCACTGATGCCCAGTTTGAGTTCCGCCAGGGCCACTCAGCTCCTGACCTCATTACAGTTTTGGTTCAAACATAGACAAAGGAGCTGAACTTCCGAGATGAAGTAAGAGTGACTGCCCTTGACATCAAGGCTGCATTTGACCGAGTGTGGCATCAAGGAGCCCTGGCAAAACTGGAGTTAATGGGAATCAGGGGGAAAACACTGCCCTGTTTGGAATCATACCTGGCACAAAGGAAGATGGTTGTGGTTTTTGGAGGACAATCATCTCAGCTCCAGGACATCACTGCAGGAGTTCCTTAGGGTAGTGTCCTAGGCCCAACCATCTTCAGCTGCTTCATCAATGACCTTCCTTCCATCATAAGGTCAGAAGTGGGGATGTTCGCTGCTTGCACAAAGTTCAGCACCATTCATGACTCCTCAGATACTGAAGCAGTCTATGTCCAAATGCAGCAAGACCTGGACAATATTCAGGTCTGGGCTGACAAGTGGCAAGTAACATTCGCACCACACAAGTGTCGGGCAATGACCATCTCCAACAAGAAAGAATCCAACCATCGCCCCTTGATGTTCAATGGCATTACCATCACTGAATCCCCCACTATCAACATCCTGGGGGTTACCATTGACCAGAAACTGAACTGGACTAGCCATATGAATGCTGTGGCTACAAGAGCAGGTCAGAGGTTAGGAATCGTGCGACGAGCAACTCACCTCCTGACTCCGCAAAGCCTGTCCACCATCTACAAGGCACAAGTCAGGATTGTGATGGAATACTCCCTGGACTGTGATGGAATACTTGCCTGGATGAGTGCAGCTCCCACAACACTTAAGAAGCTGGACACCATCCAGGACACAGCAGTCCGCTTGATTGGCACCCCATCCACAAACTTTCACTTCCTCCACTGCTGACACACAGTAGCAGCAGTGTGTGCCATCTACATGATGCACTGCAGGAATTCACCAAGGCTTCTTAGACAGCACCTTCCAAACCCGCGACCACTTCCACCTAGAAGGACAAGGGCAGCAGATAGATGGGAACACCACCACCTGGAAGTTCCCCTCCAAGTCACCTACCAGCCTGACTTGGAAATATATCGCCGTTCCTTCACTGTCGCTGGGCTAAAATCCTGGAACTCCCTTCCTAACAGCATTGTTGGTGTACCTACACCACATGGACTGCAGCGGTTCAAGAAGGCAGCTCACCACCACCTGCTCAAGGGCAACTAGGGATGGGCAATAAATGCTAGCCAAGACAACAAAACCCACATCCCATGAATGAATAAAAAAAAAAGGTCCCACTGAGGTGTGTGTCTGCACTGCTGGAGGGTGAGTGTGAGCGCTGTGACAGGTCTTCATTTGTTGCATCTTCAGGATCCTCATCCAAGCCTTCGGGGAGCTGGAGATGAGGGGCTCACTCCTGGTGTCCCTAGGGCACTTGAAAGAGGCCTATGAAAGAGAGTAGAGATTATTAGTGCATGCCATCAAAATAGAAAACATCACACTGAACTCACATCTCACAGTCCGAAGGATGAGCTGGTGCAGGGTCCTCACTTGGGTGTGAGCCAGAAACTTTACCTTTGCTGCAGGCACAGTCCCAGTCCTATCCAGCCTGGTGAAGAGCACACTCCTCATTCTGTGTGAGGGCCCTGATCTCTGCCATGTGCCCCTCAGTCCGGGACCTCCCCCTTTTATTATGGGCAAGCTTGGTCTACATAAAGAGAGATGGAGAGAGTGTGAGCATGGGGCATGCCAATGCAGATGTAAAGGATGCCTGCGTGTGTGCTGACTAGAGCCGTGTTCAAGATGAGTACACCAGCTGCACAGGGTGTGAAGCAAGATGGAGATGTTAAGGTGTGTGCAGGAGAGTGAGTGGTGATGTTCCTTTTGATGGCAGTGTGTGAGATTGCTGTGGAGTTTGATCCTGTGAATGTGTGAGGGCTGCGAGAGTGTGAGCTGAGAGTCATGAGAAGGTTGCCTTACCAAGGTTGTGCGGGTGAGATCATTCATCATTCATGTGTTTTCTGCACAGTATGGCTGACGTCCCCCGGGTAGAGCTCACCGTCACAGATCCTCATCCCGAGCCAGGTTGATTACCTTTGTGGACCTCCTTGGGCCGTGATGGGGTACAAAATGTCTTGGCGGGCCTCAACTGTGCCAAGCAGATGTTCCAGCGAGGCATCGGTAGACCTTGGGTCTGCATGCTTCTTCCCTTTGTGGGCCATCTCTGTCTTGCAGCAGTCCTGGGCTTCAGGCATTGAAAGATGTATGGAGAATTTTCTCCCCATCGGGCGAGCTGGTCGGGAGTGGGCGAGGAGCTGATCACCGCCCACAATCGGCTGCGTGCCGCTATTTTACGTGGGTGGGCCAATTAAGACCCGCCCAGCGTGACGCACACCCAGAAGCGCTCAGCGCTACCTGTGTACCTTCCCACATGCGCGCGAAAGAGCGCAGAAATCTCCCTGAGGCAGCCCCGTGCTTCAGGGAGATTAAGTTCAGTTCAAAAGACTTTTAAAATAAAAAAATAAAATTATTCAGAAATGTCCCCTCATTTAACAGTGTCACATGAGCTAGGACATGTTTGTGAATTTTAATAAAAATTTTTATTTAATTTATAAACCCTTCATGAAATCTCATCCCGCCTGTGGATGAGGTTTCATGAGAAATGCAAAGGCCGCCTGGACTCTTCGCCTGGCCGCCAACCTTAAGGCTGGATGGGCAGCCCTGACAATCACTTCAATTAGGTGATTAATGGCCTTAACAGGCTTTTGACAGTTCGGCAGGCTCGCAGCCGACTCCGGTGCCCGCCCGCCGAACTGAAGATCGAAATGACGCGCGCCCGACGTCACCGCACATCATTTTACGCGTTGGCGTGCAGGGCCCACCCCCGCACGCTGAACGAAAGATTCTGGCCTATGTGTGGGTGCGGATTAAATATGGCGCCCAGCGCAATAACCCACAGAGATTACGGCAGGGCAAGCAAATCACAGGCTGCCTGCTGGCGAAATGGCGTGTTCCCAGCTGATGCATATTTAATGAGGTGAGAGGCAGACAATCGGGCACGGAAACACGCCATTGCGGTCGGTGGGGCAAAGCCGCTTTTCCCGCCCACCCATCACACTTAGTCCCGCGGAGGGGAAGCTCCTGCTGATGGAGAGTGAATGAGAAAGCATTCTCGGATTTTGGTGAGGCTTCCCAAAGAACTGCGCTTCTGGCTAGGCTACTTATCAACTAAATTGATGTGAAACTGGCCAGATGAAGGTGGCAGGTTCTCTTCCAAAAAGCACATCTGTGAATCAGTCAGATTTTTGCAACAATCCAAAAGCTCCATGGACACTTTTACTGGCACCACGTTTTTATTTCCAGGTTTTTAAAAAAACTGAATTTGAATTCTCAAACTGCCAAGCCGTGATTTGAATTGACATTCTCTAGATTGCTAGTCCAGTAAATGCCGTGCCCAGATTGTAACCTCTAAGGATCCATTATGGGAAACAAATAATCACACACTGAAACTTCATTCACTTGAATGAGGAGGGTACTCGATTCACAAATTTGGCCCTTCATAGTTCAAGTGCCCCATCTTCATTTCAGCATCAAATCTCTGTTTTCCAAACTGAGCTGCTCAGTCTGCCACTTCTGATTGAACAAATTGATGGAAATACACAAATGAATGGCAAGTGCATGATTGAGCTGCCACAACTGTTTACAAAACATGACACTACTTGTTAAAGTGCATGACTTGGCGAATCAGTACTTTTGCACAACATATAGAAGAAGGGAATGATGGTTGATGTGAACACAATTTGCAGCATATCAGCTGTACCAATGTATGAGTGTAGGTCTGTTCTATACAATATCCAAAATCAAGTGGCATCTCATGTGCTTCACATTACACTACACTTCAGACAGGGTTTGACCATAAGACCATAACACATGGGAGCAGAAATTAGGCCATTCGGCCCATTGAGTCTGCTCCGCCATTCAATCATGGCTGATAAGCTTCTCAACCCCATTCTCCCGCCTTCTCCCCGTAACCTTTGATCCCCTTACCAATCAAGAACCTATCAATCTTGGTCTTAAATACACTCAATGACCTGGCCTCCACAGCCTTCTGTGGCAATGAATTCCATAGAGTCACCACTCTCAGGCTAAAGAAGTTTCTCCTCATCTCTGTTCTAAAAGGTCTTCCCTTCACTCTGAGGCTGTGCCCTCGGGTCCTAGTCTCTCCTACTAATGGAAACATCTTACCCACGTCCACTCTATCCAGGCCTTTCAGTATTCTATAAGTTTCAATCAGATCCCCCCTCATCCTTCTAAACTCCATCGAGTATAGACCCAGAGTCCTCAAACGTTCCTCATATGTTAAGTCTTTCATTCCTGGGATCATTCTCGTAAACCTCCTCTGGACCCTCTCCAGGGCCAGCACATCCTTCCTGAGATACGGGGCCCAAAATTGCTCACAATATTCGAAATGACCATGGAGGACATGATTGAGTGGTATAGCCATATGCAAAGCCAAGCCTGCTTCTGACATACCCTGACTGCTGATGGGGGCAGGGGGAGGAGGGGTAGATGCAGAAATGGGGATGTTTGAAAATCTTCCAGTGTTTGGCCACGTGTGGCATGATGAGAAGTAAATGCAGGTATTTGTAATGATAGATCCAAAAAAAGATGCAGAAATAAATGCTTAAACTTCCTAGACTCTTCAAACTCCCAGACTTCTTACTTGACAAGGTGATCCTGGCAGCTTCTGCACCTCATAACTCTCAGAATAACTTACCCAGAGCACACTTAACCAGGAAAACCCAGGAAACATGCAGCTGCCATGCTTCTGGCCCTCACTCGCATATGTGCAAATAAGACCAGTGGGGGCTTCACAGGTGGATCAAGGGAAGGTTCAAGGAATGCGAAGAAACTCGGGGTGGGGGGAAAGCCTTTCAAAGATGTCTAATGGGTGGAACCATCTTTTGCCTAATTTTCTTTAATCTGTAAATGTCCTATATCTTTTAAACATTGCCAAATCGCTGAAAATGGGGTGGAAATTCCCCCTTTATCATCTGCCTTGTCCATATCACACATTAATGTCTAACATTTGCCAGTCCTTCAGTTACACATTTAGAGTTGCCTACTCCCTAGTCTTGTCCTTGAGCCTCCAGGAATTAAAGAATTAATCCCCAGGAAACTACTATGAGCAACTCATAGGGACAGTGTGACGACATTTGACCCGGAACCACTAGCAGTAATAAAAATCTGTAATTTTAAAGAAATGTCTGGGTAATCTGTAAAAATGTTTTCGAAAGGACTTTTAGGAGTGTATATAAATTGTAAAAGGATCAATTAGAATTGTCTTGGAAAAAAGGAAATGCTGGTCATGTGACTTGGTGACAATTGACCCGGAAGCAGTTCTGTTAGGAAAACCATATCTCCACAAGCTGTATTTTTTTCTTTTAAAACATGGAAGGACACAGTTTATTTGGACACTTGGATTTTTTTTTAAAGAAGGTCATAGGTTGACCTTGGACTGTCAACAAGCTGGCCTTTTCTAAGAAGTCACCTGACCAGCATGGTACTTGAGAGGGAAGAACTGTTTATTTGTTTTGAACTGCAATTACTTTAATTGATGGGGAAAAAACTGGTAAAGGCAAAGGCTTGTCATTTACTGAAATCACATGACAAAGACAAGCTTTGAGATTTGAACCTATTCTTTTGAGCTCTGTGGGCAGAATTTTATGTATGACGTGCGGGTGGCGGACCCCACACGTCAGCGCTTAAAATGGTGCGCGCTGATGTCGGGTGAGCGTCCCGATGTTACCGCGCGCCATCGCGATATTTAGCTGGGCGGGCACACGATGAAGCGCGACGCGCACCCGCCATTAATTAAAGGCCTTGTTAAGGCCCTTAACTTGGCAATCGATGCAGATTTTGAAGCGCCTGTGCGATCTTCGGCTCGGCGCATGGGCCCAACGGGCAAGCGGGTAAGTGACTTTTAAACAAACCTCATCCACGGGCGGGATATGTGGGCTCAGAGGGCTTGTTAATGTTTTATGTGAAGTATTTATTGCAGCAAGTGTTTTAAACTTGCCTGTGTGATCGGTTTAGATTGATTTCCAACAGCTTTCTCTGTACTTTGAAGCTTCAGCTCAGCACTCTGCAGTCAGGAATCTTTATCGGGACATGCAGCTTTCCAGAGGCCTCCAGAGCCTGGGTATGGGTTCTGACATCTCCACTGGAGGCAGCTCCTAGGAGGAGGAAGGGAGGGATAGAATAAGGAGGAGGCCAGGAGTGGACAATCAGCCTCCAGGGGAGCCACCTTTGGGAGGCCAGGCGCAGGCACAAGGGGTGCAGGGCCAAGAGGTTGTCCAAGGTGGAAGGGGCCGCAGAAGACGCCACTATCCTGCTGCCAGGGTTGACGGGCAGCGAAGCAGCTACTTCAATATGACGGAGGTGCAGTGCCGAAGGAGCGCCGACTGTCAGGGGGGACAGTGAATTATAACTGTCAGATGATTGGCCCTGAGATCTCCCCTAACTGTGTGGGTGGACGCCCCATCCCAGCGACTCTGAAGCTCACAGTTGCCCTCCACTTCTATGCCTCTGGCTTCTTCCAGGGCTCGGTGGGTGATCTGTGCGGTGTCTCCCAATCAGCTGTCCACACTTGTGTCAAGGAGGTTACAGACGCTCTGTTCAGACGGGCATTGACCTTCACCCACTTCCACTGGGACCAGGCAAGTCAGGCACAGCGAGCCAGAGGCTTTGCGGCCATTGCTGGCTTCCCCCGCGTCCAGGGTGCTATAGACTGTACACATGTGGCCATCAAGGTGCCAGCAGGTGAGCCCAGTGCCTTCGTCAACAGGAAGGGCTTCCACTCCATGAACGTGCAGATAGTGTGTGATCACAGGATGCAGACTTTGCAAGTCTGTGCAAGGTACCCAGGCAGCTCCCACAACACCTACATCCTCAGACACTCCCAGGTGCCGGGGCTCTTCAGTGCTCCGGCTCGGCTGGATGGATGGCTGCTGGGTGATAAGGGCTATCCCCTGCGAAGGTGGCTCATGACGCCAGTACGCCGTCCAAGAACAGAAGCTGAGCATTGGTACAATTGGAGCCAGCGCACCACAAGGGCTGTGGTGGAGAGAGCCATCGGTCTCCTCAAGATGCGCTTCTGATGCCTGGACCACTCAGGGGGTGCACTCCAGTACCCCCCAGATCGCGTCTCTCTGATCGTGGTAGTCTGCTGCACTCTGCACAATCTTGCGCTGGAAAGGGGGGATGCAGTTGACGATGAAGACCTTGACGCCCTGGATGAGGCTGCACATGATGTATCCAGCAGTGGCTCAGAGGATGAGGAAGCACAGGGTGATGATGAGGGGCAGCACACCGACCCGCAACTACACCAAGGAGGCAGGGACATCTGGGACACTTTAATCCAACAAACCTTCAGCTAGCTCCACACATATCGATCAGCAAGAACAGCATTGCCTGGCACTTCCACACGTGTCACTTAGGTGCTACATCTTCCACCTCATCAGCTGCAATTAACAGCTTAGTACAGAAACATCAATGTCCACTCAAACACTCATGCTATGACTGTGAAACAGACAAATGCAGCACAAAGGAAACACCCTCAGCCATGGTCACAAATGTGGACTTTAGTGTCACCAAAAAAATGAACAAACGTCGCTCTGATGCTGAGAATCAAACATTCCCTAATCTAGGGCCAACACAAAATCACCAGTGACAAACCCATGGAGTGCCTAACGTGCCTTATGCTTAGATAAAAGCAAAATACTACGGATGGTGGAAATCTGAAACAAAAACAAAAATACCTGGAAAAACTCAGCAGGTCTGACAGCATCTGCGGAGAGGAACACAGTTAACGTTTCGAGTCCGTATGACTCTTCATCGGAACTGTTCTGATGAAGAGTCATACGGACTCGAAACGTCAACTGTATTCCTCTCCGCAGATGCTGTCAGACCTGCTGAGTTTTTCCAGGTATTTTTGTTTTTGTGCCTTAAGCTTACGTTTTCGGGTGCTACGTCTAGGTGCCGTCCCATCGCTCGGAATGGCTTGTGAGACAGCCTGTTGACTCTGCTGTCCTGTTGGCCTCGATGACCTTGGCGGCCGTCCTCTGGCCTGTGAAGCCTGTGCTGGCCCCACCTGGGAGGGAGTGACCAGTTCCAGAACTGGCACCTCCCCAGTTGTCGCAACCTCAACGGATGCAACGGTCACTGGTAGAGGGGCGGAGGGGCTGGTGCCCTCATCCGTAGTGCCCTGAGAGGAGCTCGCAGCGACGACAGGCAGCTGCTGCGCCGACGTGAGGTCACATTGGACGCAGTAAGGAGCGATGATATCTTGGAGGGGACATCGAATGAAGCTTGGGGGTAGAGCTTAGGAACAAAAAAGGGGCAGCCACATAATTAGATGTTTGTTATAGACCCTAAGATAGTCAGCGGGAAATTGAGGAGCAAATATATGCACAATTTGTGGAGGTGTGTAAAAACAATAACAATAGGGTAATTATATTAGGTGATTTCAACTTTCCCAACATTAATTGGGATAGACATAGTGCTAAGGGCTTGGATGGAGTGGATTTCTTGAAATATGTACAGGAGAACCTTTTAGGTCAATATGCAGAGGGTCCAAAAAGGGACGGTGCATTGCTGGACCTAATTCTGGGGAATGAAGCCGTACACGTGGCTGAGGTGGTGGTGGGCGAGCATTTTAGCGATAGCGACTACAACATGGTACAATTTAAGTTTGTTATGGCAAAGAAATCGACAAGTTGCAAAAAAATGTTTTAGATTGGGGGAGAGTGGATTTTAGTAAAATAAGGCAGGATCTGGCCAAGGTAGACTGGGAACAGCTACTTGTGGGGAAATCTACAGAAGAGCAGTGGGGGGTGTTCAAAAAGGAAATGGGGAGGGTACAGGCTCAACATGTTCCCTCTAGGGTGATAGGAAGGAGTAACAAGCCCAGAGAATCATGGATGCCCAGAGATATTCAGGTTACAATGATAAGGAAAAGAGAGACTTTTAGCAGATACAAGGGAAGCAAATCAGCAGAGGCATTAGTGGAGTACAGACAGTACAGGGTGGAGCTTAAGAAAACATTTAGGAGAGCCATGAGGGGATATGAGAAAGTTCTGGCTGGTAAAAGTAGAGAAAATCCCAAGATATTCTACAAGTATATCAATAGGAAGAGGATAACCAGGGAAAGAGTAGGGCCCATAAGGGACCAAGGGGGCAATCTATGGGTGGAGCCAGAGGACATCACTAGAGTGTTGAATGAATACTTCACATCCGTCTTCACCCAAGAGAATGAGGATGAAGATATCAAACTCGGAGAGAGAGACTGCGAGGTTCTTAAGAAAATTGATATAGGGAGTGACAAGGTATTGAAGGTGTTGGCAGGCTTAAAAGTGGACAAATCTCCAGGTCCGGATGATTTGTGTCCCAGACTGCTGAGGGAGGCAAGGGAGGAGATTACAGGGGTTCTGACCCGAATTTTTAATTCCTCTCTGGCCACGGGGGAGGTGCCAGAGGACAGGAGAACAGCTAATGTGGTTCCACTATTTAAGAAGGGTTCTTGAGATAAGCCAGGGAACTACAGGCCAGTGACTCTCATGTCAGTGGTAGGGAAACTGTTGGAGAAAGTTCTGAAGGAGAGTATCTATCTCCACTTGGAGAAGCAAGATTTGATCAGGGATAGTCAGCATGGCTTTGTCAGAGGGAGGTCATGCCTAACAAATTTGATTGAATTTTTTGAGGAGGTGACCAGGTGTGTAGATGAGGGTAGTGCAGTTGATGTAGTTTATATGGATTTCAGCAAAGCCTTTGACAAAGTCCCACATGGGAGACTTATAAAGAAGGCAAATGCACATGGGATACAGGGTAATTTGATAAGGTGGATTCAAAATTGGCTTAGTTGTAGGAGGCAGAGGGTAATGACAGAAGGATGCTTTAGTGACTGGAAGCAAGTGTCCAGTGGCGTACCACAGGGATTTGTGCTGGATCCCCTATTATTTGTCATTTATATAAACGATATAGATGACTATGTGGGGGGTAGGATTAGTAAGTTTGCGGATGACACAAAGATTGGCCGGGTGGTTAACAGTGAGGTTGAATGTCTTGGGTTACAGGAAGATATAGACGGGATGGTCAAAAGGGCAGATAAGTGGCAGATGGAATTTAACCCTGAAAAGTGTGAGGTGATACACTGTGGAAGGAGTAATTTGACAAGGAAGTATTCAATGAACGGCTTGGCACTAGGAAGTTCTGAGGAACAAAGGGACCTTGGCGTGTGTGTCCATAGATCTCTGAAGGCAGAGGGGCATGTTAGTGGGGTGGTGAAAAAGGCATATGGGACACTTGCCTTTATCAATCGAGGCACAGATTACAAAAGTAGGGAGGCCATGTTGGAGTTGTATAGAACCTTGGTGAGGCCACAGCTGGAGTACTGTGTGCAGTTTTGGTTGCCACATTATAGAAGGATGTGATTGCACTGGAGGGGGTGCAGAGAAGATTCACCAGGATGTTTCCTGGGATGAAACATTTAAATTGTGAAGAGAGGTTGGATAGACTTGGGTTGTTTTCGTTGGAGCAGAGAAGACTGAGGGGCGACCTGATCGAGGTGTACAAGATTATGAGGGGCATGGACAGGGTGGATAGGGAGCAGCTGTTCCCCTTATTTGAAGGGTCAGTCACAAGGGGGCATAAGTTCAAGGTGAGGGGCAGGAGGTTTAGGGGGATGTGAGGAAAAACTTTTTACCCAGAGGGTGGTGACGGTCTGGAATGCGCTGCCTGGGAGGGTGGTGGAGTCGGGTTGCCTCACATCCTTTAAAAAGTACCTGGATGAGCACTTGGCACATCATAACATTCAAGGCTATGGGCCATGTGCTGGTAAATGGGATTAGGTAGGTAGATCAGGTGTTTCTCACATGTCGGTGCAGACTCGGGCCGAAGGGCCTCTTCTGCACTGTGATTCTGTGTGAGGAATAGAATTTAGGAAAAGGGAGGTCATGTTGCAAGTGTAGAAAATGCTGTCGAGGCCACAGCTACGCTTCTGCATTCAGTTGTGATCTACGCTTCATGGGAGGGATGGCATTGAAGTGGAGAGAGTGCAGAGGTTCCTGACCAGGATGCATGCTGGCCTGGAGAGTTGGAGTTTTGAGGAAACATGGCAAACACTTGCGACATTTGCTGTGGAGCACAGGAGATTGACAGGTCACATTATTGACCTTCACACCGTTATGAGGGGCATAGAACAGGTGGGCAGAAGGCAACATTTCCCCTTGGCGCAGGGATGACTAACGTGGTGGCATTTATTTAAGTTGAGTGCCGTGAGGTTGAGGACCTTTTGGACAGAGTTATGTGGGACGCACTGGCTGATAGGGTGGTGGAGGTACAAACCCTCCTAAGATGCAATAAGTTTTTGTTGTGCAGCAGCGATGCCATGGCATGTTAGGCCATGGGGATAGTGGTCACAAATGGGATAAGGCGACTTTGGAAGGTGCTAGAGATGCGCATCCTCAAGGGACCGAGGGACCTTTGTGTATGACTCACACGTCTGACTGTATCAGTCTGTGAATGAGCAGTGTTGCAGCATTAACGATTGCAGCAATCATCAGTGCTTTGGATGGTGGGAAGGCAGAGCGGATGGGACTGTGGGCCTCAAATACCTAACCGCTGCACCCCAGCCTCACTGACACCTGCTGACCTGGCCGCTTGCCTCCTGCCCAGCTCCACGGCCTGCTCCTTAAAGTTGGTGATACGCTGCAGCACCGCATGGCCACCACCAGTCCACAAATGCTCCCAGCTATTGTGTTCTGTTTTTGCCCGCAGAACAGAGACGAGGATTTATTGGGGCTGATCGCTCATGTACTCTGCACGCGCACGCCACACCCCAACCACAGTGGCCCATCTGAGGTCTCCAGCGGCTCCTGTCCACACTCCTGGTGAATCAGTCACCAGAAGATAGTACAGCTGCCCCCAACCCCCTCCCCCAACGGCCACCTTGGACACATTCGGCGTCCATCACTTTCAATAACACACGGGTCTTAGCGCCCATGGCAAGGAGGCACAACTAGGTGCGGCGCCAAGGCCAGTAGCTGGTTCTTGGCCACGATACCTTGAGGCTCCCCTTTCACCATCTCATCACTATCAATAAGACATGTGTTGGAGTTGAGTATGTGCCTAGCTGCCTCACCTGCAGGTTGTTCCCAGACTACTCAAATGCGACAAACACCAACATATGCTGCAGGAAGAACCCATCTTCTCCTCAACCACTAAGGCTGATGTAAGCATGGTCACTATCTGTTTGCCCACCCAGCGTGCGCCAAATGCCCAATGCAGTAATGACACTAAGATGTGGGTGAGGGGGGTGGCCTTAAAGGCTAAGGCTACCTGCTGGATTAAATGGCAAGGCCAACATGGTACTCACCCTTCCAGAGCACAACAAATCATTGAAGCGTTTGCGGCACTGGGTCCCTGTTCAATGGACAGTATCTTGAGAGCTCACGACCTCCTGCCAGGCCTGCTTGGTAATGTGGGGGGCCCTCCTCGCCCCATCCTCGGGAAACAAGACCTCCCAACGTTCTGCAACCTCTTGGAGGAGGGCAGCAAGGCAGGCACCAGAGAACCGAGGGGCACATTGGCCCCCCGCTGGCCTATCCTGCAGCCTGCCCCCCTCCTCCTCTGCCCTGCCCTCCTCTAGAGCCTGCTGTGCAGACTGGTCACTGGCCATGGTGAACAGCTTAAAGGAGGCTGCCTGGCCTTTCTTTATACAGACTGCCGGTTCCCCATTGGAACCAGCAGTCTGTACCCGCCTGCTGCACATTTGAAATTCCCGCTGTACACAGGAGTCTGCGACACGTTGGGCAGGCCTTAATTGGCCCACCCACGCAAAATGCCGGCACGGCCCATTTCGCCGGTGGAGATTGGCTATGAGCCCGCTGCCAATTAGGTCGGGCCCACCCGCCCGACAAACATAAAATTCTGCCCTGTGTGTTTTGGGAAATAAGCTGAGAAGAGACTGCCCTAACTCGCTTTCTCCCAGCCTTGCCTGAAATTCTGTGTGTTGTTATCAACCTACAACTAGAGAATCCTCATCTGAGTATAACTTGTAAGCATTTAGACCTGAAAAGCTGAGACAAGAAGAATTGTTCCAGCTCTGTATTCTCCTCCACGACAAAACTCCATTGGTGAGAACCTCCAGACATCTACTGGCACCAGTGGCCCATTTTCACATGAGGTAGCTCCAGACTGGCAGAATCAAAACCCTGCAAACTTTATCCAAAGCCCATCTCAACAGAGGCCCTATCTGTTGTCCTTTGTTTGTGTGTGTATGTGCATGTGTACGTGTGTGTTTGTCTGTGTATGTGTGTGTTTGCTGGGGGTATTTTAAAATGGAGAGATAGTTATACAGATTACAATTGTGTGTTAACCAGTTCTTGCAACTTGTTTTAAAAAAAACTTCTGTTTTATAATAATTCAATCATTCTAAGTTTATTGAAAGAAGCCTGGTTAAAGTCTCTTTTATAATATATAATACATAATTTATTTTAATATATAATCTTTTAATTTCATATATAAGACAATAGAATTTAATATAATATATTACATAATATATAATATAATGTCTGTTTTATTCTGGGTCTAACATTAGCGAAGGTAAATAATTGATAAGTGAATTAAACTTTTAAATTAATGGGGTGACCTGCAGAGCAGTGGGGCTAGATAAATTGCACACTCCATCCATCCTAGTCGTAACAGAACCAACAAGAAGGAAGTTAATGGAAGCTCAGATATGAAGGTAGGAGATCATATAATGAAATCTTCAGGGCTACCCGAGTTGGCCACCTGTTACACAATTGAGGGTTCAGTTCCCAATCAAACACCTGGATGAAGTGGGTTGGTGGAGCACCCCTTGATTTTCCTTCTATTCATTTAAGTGGATGGAATATACCAAGGCTTTGTAGACCTGCAGTTTCAACTCTACCCCTCACCAAGGGAACCTGAAGGAGAGTCCTTGGTATGTATGATATGAAAACACTGAACAGATACATTCAGAGTGCTTTAATGCCCCTTTTTAAATAGAATCCTTTGGCATAATCAGAGAGATTAACTAACAGGTCAGAATGCTTAAAATGCAAAAAAGATACCTATACATCTTCCTGCCATGAGAGATGGCTTATTCCTTTCACTGGAGTTCTAAAGGCAGGGCACAGATAAAATTAATGTAATAATTAGAATTAGAATAACACTGTCACCCATTGACATTCCAGTCAGTATAACAGAATTTGCAATATTTTGCTTATGGGGTGCTGTATTTGCATGTAAAATTTGCTCCGTTAACTATCATTGGGATTAAAAGGTTGCTATGTGACTCGTGTTACACAGCAACCTGTCTATTGGCCAAAAGCTGCTTTGCATAGCAACTGATGAAAGAAAACAGTTCAGCCCAAAAGTAAAATAATAAAATCTTTTTCTGAGCCTGGTTAGAGAAAGGTGTGTTACATTGTGACAGTTTGGGATTATTTGCGAAGCAACTGAATTCCCAAGCAGAATGTAACATGAGGCATAACTGTGGATTCAGAGTGCATTCAGCTCATGCGGAGACTTGAAATGGAGGGAATTCTAGTGGGACCCAAATTTACTGGATCTGGACCCATTCAACCTATCCTCAGGATCTCCCATAGAAGTTGGAGGGGTGCTGTTTCTTCCATGTTTCCATCTACCCTTAGCCATGAACAGAAGAGGGCAATGAGGATGGCATTACCCACTGTAATTCCTGTTAGTCCTGCCTCTAGTACCTGCAAAATACTGCATACTTGCAAGACGCAGATGTACACTTCCTCCAGTGGCAGAAGTGGGAACCCACTAGAGTGTTCCAGGTCCTTTCATGAATTGAAACAATAAAGAAAATTGGATAGCATTAGTCGGGAATGAGCTTTACTTAAAATGAGATAATTCCTGGCTTTCACCAAGATTTTCCACCAAACCTATCAGCTTGGCCCCCTAACAAGCTGGCTACCACCACTTCTCCTGCCCCCCTCCACATTCCTCCTGCAGATGTTGTCTGTAAGTTACTGTGGAAGATTGTGTAACTCTATAATAGCACCATTTGTGAAGCAGAGGCAGAAAAACAGGTCTTTTCTGACATGTCCAAATAGATATGGAAGGATAAATAGGGTATTGATGAGAGTGAACAGAATGGTTTAGGTGCTGTCGCACCTGTATTAGTCATGTTCTCATGAAGCTACTTTCCTCATCTCAATCACGGAGTGCTTTTGAAAGCTTCAATCAAATTTCAATCTTCACCACTTTGTCTGATACTACTTAATGATAGTAGCAACCAGGGATAATGACTCATAGAATGGTTATAGCATTGAAGGAGACTATTTGGCTGGTCGTGTCTGTGCTGCTACCCTGAAGATGCAATTTACTTAGTGTTACTTCCCTGCCTTTTCCCCATAGCCCTGCAAGTTTTTCCTTTTCAGATTATAAATCAATTCCCTCTTGAAAGCCTCAAATGACCCTGCCTCCACCACACTCTCAGGCATTCCAAATCCTAACCACTCGCTGCGTGACTAAGTTTGTCCTCATGTCACCATTGCTTCTTTTGCCAATGACCTTAAATCTATGCCCTCCACTTCTCCACCCTCCCATCCATGGGAACAGTTTTCCCTATCTATTCTGTCTAGACTCCTCATGATTTTGAATACCTCTATCAAACCTCTCAACCTTCTCTTCTCCAAGGGAAGTTCTGGCAGACAAAAACAGCCAAAGTGGCAAACAGCTCAATAAAACCTGTTAATGCTTTCAGCAAAATTTAATTGCAAGCCTCCAAAAAGTTCCAAGTTGCAAAAGAAAGGGACTAATTTTGACTTTGGGCTAATGTGTAAGATGGCTAATATCAATTCAGCCACCTGTCATATGATCCTCCCCACCCCCGACTTCCTTTTCCATCAATGTATAAAAGACAGGTGAATCAATATTGCCTGTTTTACTCTACCACGCAAAGTTAAAATTACACCCAAAGTGTGCGAGAATGATTGCCCTTTAAGAAACCTACTTCTGTCAGTCAAGTATGAGGATTAATGACACCCCCATTTTATTGGGGTGAACATAACTCCTAGGGCAGAAGTTCTTGAAATCTGATGCGTCCTTAACTTACGTAACTTTTGAGCCCCCTAATAAGGCATTCCTCGGCTCAAAGTGCAAGTGAAACTTCTTTACCACAAAATGTGGCCCAGCCTAACCCTTAGAAATAGGATACTACCATTTGTCAACCCTGCATATATTAACATTTTAAACTTGTTGCCCTGTCATCAAATTGAAATTTCTTCATTAGCTAGTTTGTGAACAACAAACTTGCCTGGTTGTCACAGATGAAACATTTCTATTTCGCCTTTTATATCCAACCTTTTATTTGAAACTTCAAATGTTTGAATCCATGTAAAACTTAAGGCGAAAATTC
Source organism: Cetorhinus maximus (assembly GCF_964194155.1). Taxonomy (NCBI): domain Eukaryota; kingdom Metazoa; phylum Chordata; class Chondrichthyes; order Lamniformes; family Cetorhinidae; genus Cetorhinus; species Cetorhinus maximus. The sequence continues at coordinate 171,007,053 of NC_135881.1, read as the reverse complement.
TTATTTTTCTCTCATTTATATCCATCAGATCTGTATATAGTGCTACCTGCCTTTGCACAGGAAGAATTCCATTTCACTGACATGGATGGTGTTATAAAGCCAGACTTTACAAGACAGCTATGTTTCAAAATGCCTCCTTTAACTTAAGATGAAACAGAACATTCTGAAAAGGGGGTGCAGAAGTTATGCTCAGATACAAGCCCATGTGATCTAGTGGCCATGGGAAAGAAATACAAATACCTATTGAAATCAAGTGATAGTTTTCACACCTTGTTGCAGTTACTCACAGAAAAGGGACATATTCTTTTTGAAACAAAGAAGATACTGCTGGAGAGAGGCAAAGCAGCTACTGCTATAGAGAACCAGAGGGGCTGTTTGTGTTAACAGCCAAGAAAGGTGCTTGTGAGAGTTTTTTTTTTTCTGTTCGAAAAGCAGGGGACAGAACAGATGGGACTTTTGTAGATTTCAGGAACAAAGAGTCACCAAGGTGGGTCCTACTGGTGAAAATCAGATCTGGAAGACTCGGGCTGAGTAGAACGATTTTCGAAGGATACTGCAATTTCAACCTAGCATGGCAGGGAAAAGTGAACTTACTGGAGAGCTGAGAGTGTCCTTGGACTTGTTCCTGTGGGATGGATTTGATGTTCCCTTCTAACAGATTTTAAGGTGGAGGGGGTGCACATAAAATCCAGCTGATGGCCTTCCACACCCACCCCCAACCTCTCTTGAAATTTTATATGGGGGGGAGACATCGGGTGGCCCACCCCCGCCTTGGGCTTATTGAGGCCCTTAAGTGGCCAATTAATGGCCATTTAAGGACCTCATCCCACTGCCATCAGTATTTTACCTGCGACGGGAGGAGGCCCATGGGATGTGGGAAGCCCTGCAGCTTTAGCTGGTGTTGGGTGGGGTGGGGGGTGGCTACCTCCCTTGTTGACCCTTTGGCCCATTGGAGACCCCCCCAACTTCATCTCCCATTTAATCATCTCTTGAGCCCAACTCCTCAACCCCTTGCTGAGACTCCGGACCACAGACTTAATAGGGCTCCTCAGTGTGGTGGGAGTGTCCCAATACCAAGTCATGGCCACTGCTCCTGGCTAACATTGCTGGGACTGTAGAGCTGCCAGTCACCCAATTGGCCAGCAGCTATCCAAGGTGGGACTTCCTCCAAAGACAGGAGCTGAAGACTCGCCTTAAAAGAATTAATATTGCTCCCATCACTAAATTGCCATGGGACAGCCGTCGGGATCATGGGCAGGCTACCCCATGAATTTTTACTTGGGGGTGGTGGGGGTTGATGGTCGGGACTGTAGCACCCTTTACGCTCCAGCCTGTGTTGCTACACATCTGGCAGAAGTGCAACACACAGCAAAAGGGATTATAACACATTTCCTTATTGTATTAGTTAGTTAATGCAAAAGTACCTTTTCTTTAGTTTGGTGTATTAGTTGCCTATTAATTAATGTTTGATGTCTGTTGATTTTAGTTGGTTTGTTACAGTAAAAGTCTTAAAATGTGAAAACTTGTACTTTTAATAATTTCCATCGGTTGCTGGGAAATTCATCTCTTTTTTAAAATTATTGGTCTCTACAGGAATTTTAACAATGGTAATCAGTTTTACCCAAATTTGGAGGAACAGCGCCTCATCTTCCGATTAGGCACTTTACAGCCTTCCAGGCTTAACATTGAGTTCAACAACTTCAGACCATGAACTCTCTCCTCCATTCTCACCCCTTTTTGATCCCCTTTTTTCAATATCCGTTTTTATTTTATTTTTTTTCCACTTATTTTTAATTATTATTTTTAAAATTCATTTACATTTTTATTCATTGTTTTATCCCCACCTTTTAACCTATTTTCAATCATTTTCCCCACCACCGTCCCCTCCCCCCACCCCACCCCCACTTGTTGTGCTTTCCAGAGTGCTTCCCCTGGCCTGGTTATTATCACATTCTGCTTTCTACTCTTCATGTCACCATTAGTATCTCCTTTAGCCAGTGCCACCACCATTAACACCCCTTTGACCTACTGTTTATGACATCTTTGGCAATCTCTCCTTTGCCTCCACCTATCGCTGGCCTTCTATCCAGCTTCACCTGTTCCACCCCCCTTAAACAGTATATATTTCACCACATTTTTACTTCTCTTTAGTTCTGAAGAAGTCATACGGACTCAAAGAGTTAACTCTGTCTTTTTCTCCACAGATGCTGTCAGACCTGCTGAGTTTTTCCAGCATTTTTTGTTTTTGTTACCCAAATTTATGTTTGGCCGATGACTCAATCGAGGAATGATGGCAGCCACATGGGAACTAAGGTTCATGTTTCTGTGCGGCTGTCAAGTTTGGCGAAGGCTTTGTATCCTTGATGCCAACTCCAACCTCAACTTGAAGGCAACTTGTCCATGAGCCACTTAAGTATGAGGTAAGTATAACATGTCAAAATTAATTGAATCCTCCTCAGTTAATCAGCATAATCAGTGTTTGTCCAACACCTTTGGCAATACGTTTATAATGTTAAGATTCGGCCCTCAAAAAATGTGTTTATCAACCCACGCAACACATTGACCCCTGGATTATTCTGTAAGCAAAAAAATCTCCAATATTTTTCTCTCCTGGTGTTTGTTTCAAATAGAAATACAAAGAATATACATAAGAAACAGGCCTTTCAGCCTAACTGGTCTACAGGGCATTTATGCTTCATCTAGCTCTATCAGCATAACTTTCCATTCCTTCTTTCTCAAATGCTTATCTAGCACCTCTCCCCCTCCCCTTTAATGCATCCAAATTATTCACCTCAACTACTCCCTGTGGTAGCAGCCTGAGTAAAGAGGTTTCGTCATAATTTCCTGTTTAATTTCTTGGTGACCAACTTATAATGATAGTCTCCAGTTTTTCTCTTCCCCACAGATGGAAACATATTCCCTGGCCCATATTTTTGCTCCTGGCTCGGGTGTTCAGAGATAGGAGAATTCCTGGCTCTGCAAACCCGACCTTTAAAATGGATGTCAGAGCTTACGATTTTCGGTTCAAGAGGTGGGTTTCGGGGGTGTGGACTAGAATGGAGTTGGGGCAGGCGACTCTGGAAGTAGTGAAGAGTTCGAGGTGGGCCCAGCATGGTTTGGGTGTCTTGGGCACAAATAAAATGCAGGCCTTCTGAAAGGCCCATTTGAGAGGTAGGTTGTCAATGCTGAATTCCTTGTGCCTTTGAGGAGACATCATTGCCTTGATAGGTAAATGTCAAAGCTGTAAATGTTGTCCAACTGTTAGCTGACCCTGGAGTGGATGGCCCAACATGGCCTTTCCCTATGGGAGAAATGTCATTGTTGCTGCCGAATCGAAGTGTACACTACTGAACCACTGAAAGTACAGAGTGGATTCTCAATGCAGAGCCATGGGCATGGTATCGTCTTGCCATCGCTATCTGGTATATATATACTGCAGTCATGTCGTCAGCTGCCAAGACTTAGTTAATGGCTGAATAGTGCGATGGTCATTATCCCATCCGCTTGCCCTCATCACCCATCCATCAGGATGTGCCCACACTGTTGACCCTTAACCAGGTCCCTCACAACTGCCACTGTCATGGCATAACAGTGTGACTAAGAGGGAGGAAACCAGTAGGGCTGTCATTGGTTATGGAGCACAGCATGCAACCTTGGAGTTACAGCTGCAACATACACGACACCAAGTATTTGTGCAGAACTATTTTCTCTACCAAACCTCACCAGTACCTGTTGATGATATGCTGAAGATGGTTAGTGCATGTAAGCACAAAAAAGTGAATGAGAGCATTGTAATCTGAATGGATCACAAACATTTTCACCTTACATTTTTATTCATAGAATGTCACACAGGCGACATGGGGGAAGGAATGGGTCAAGATGCCCCTTCACATTTTGGTGGAAGAGGTCCAGGAGGGGAGCCCAGTCCTCTACCCAGCTGGCTGCTGTAATGCCCCTGCAGCAACCAAGAAGGCCTGGATTCAAATTGTGGCTGCACTGAGTGCAGCAGGAGACCATCAGTGATTATGGATTCAGTGCAGGAAAAAGTTCAATGGCCTTCTGACACGGTGAGTAGCTTGGCTCATCCACATAGAGCTTCTAGAGAAGGATCAAACCTGCGTGCCTCTGCTTCAATATTGAGGCTTGTATGTGTAAGCAGCTCATGTAGGTACGCACAAAACACATATGAATGAGCACTGGAGCACTTTGATGCACAGACACAGTGAAGAACAATATCCCTCCATGCACCATATATCAGGTGAACATAAATTTACTTTGTCATTGCAGCCAAAAAGGCAAAGATGCCGCGGAGATGGCTCAGACTGTGGGCAGGTCAGCCTGGCTGAGACACATCCATCCCGTGGAGCAGATGGCCATGGAGATTGCCAGGGTATCTAAACAACTGCCTGTTGGCAATGGTGAATTGCTATTAGCAGGTGATAAAGGTGGTGTTAAAATCACCATGACACATGATGGTAATGGTGGAGGTCATGCTTCAGTTCACTGAACATAAGGGGATGTTGGTATGAGAGGGAGTGCAATGATGGGGTTGCATAAACCTGAAGGAAGACCCTGTTGAGTGGAAGGACTTCTGGTTGACAAAGACATCCCCATACTAAGTTTGGGCCTTTATGGAAACATGGGTGCAACCAATAACACCTTGCACTTGAGGGAAGCCTGTTAATTGGGAAAAGGCTGCGGATCTCTGCATCTCAGATCCCTCACACGAGCAAATAGGGCATTAGTTACAGCCTTATTGCAGCTGTGTGCTGCTGACTGGGATATACTAGACAGGTCTCCTGATGATCCCTGAAAAGATCCTGAGGCACAGAAGTTGATAGCGACAGTTACTTTCACAGCCATTGGTAGGGCATGGGGGTTGATAGACTGTGGTTCAAGTTGTTGATGGACCATGCAACATATGTCTGTCATCATCTCATGGCTTAGCCTCAATTGCCTTAGGCACTGGTTCTCTGTCATATTGAGGTGGGATGTCCTAGGTCTGTACACCCCTTCCACTGGGTTGTGCCTATTGTCCTGCCTGTCATCTTCCTCCTTCCTGCAGAGCAGGCAGTAGCCTCTTCCTCCTGACCTTCTGCCGCGCCTCTCACCTCCAGCTGCTCATGGTGGCTGGCTTCTATGGCCCCTATGTGCAAGGGTGCCATGCCAGTCTTCTATGTTCCCTCACATGAAGCACTATGCACCCTTCTCCATCGCAAAACTATTCCTGGCATCTCAGTGCACAAGTCAGTAGGGGCAAAAATATTTGCCCTGTTAGACCAGGAGCCCCATCCTCCTACCCACCCAAGGATGGTTTAAGGGAAGAAAACAAGAAATAGAAGTGGGAGTAGACCACATGGCCCATCAAGCCTGCTCTGCCATTCAATACAATCATGGCCAAACTTGGGCTTCAACTTCATTTTACTGCCCGCTCCCACATCCTTAATTCCCTGAGAGATCAAAAATCTGTCTCTCCCAGCCTTACATGTATTCAACGATGGAACATCCACAACCCTCTGGGATAGAGAATTCCAAAAATTCACAAACCTTTAGGTGAACTAATTTCTCCGCATCTCAGTTCTAAATGATTGACTCCTTATCCAGTTGGAATTTGTTTTGTGCCACTCTGGGGCAGTGAATACATTTCTAAAACAAATTCAACAGGGATACGTTACTCTTCAAAGGGGTCTCCTGGATATCCAAAGAAAGACTTCAAATTCAGATTAAATAATTAAATCTGGATTAGCGGTCAGAGATTCTTTTAACATTATACTAGTTGTTAATTATTGCCAATTAACCTTGCTGGAACTGAAAAATAACTATTACAAGTGTGGAGTCTCATTCCTTCAGGTAATGTTTAAAAACGTAGCTTACTTTTACTTTACCTTTCTGTCTCTTTTTTCACTTCCTCTTAATCCAGTCTTTATTTCCCTTTCATTATTTCCCTTTCTGTACCTGATTTGACGTTGAATTCACCCACTCGAATGTACACCTCCTTCTCAGTTACGCTGACTACTTCACAATCATTTAACCTGATTGGTTAAAGAGATACACATTTGCTTGTCCTGTTCAATCAAGTGCCAGATGCCTGGTTTCCTTTCCTGCAATGTTATCAGCTCACACTTTCAGTAACTTCTGTTGCAAAACATTGTTACGATTAAATGGGTAAGGGCAAATCTAAACTAATGACAGACACTCCTACAGCAAACTATGGTCCATTGGGCAGAATTAATGGTCCCCAGAGAGGTGTTCAAAGACTGGGGAGGCATTTAATCAGGTGGGAGGGTGAAGGGATGGGGCCCCTACTGGTTTCTTGTCTCCCTGTGAACAAGTTCAGGGGGAAAGGGTGGAGGGTGACCTTCCTTCCCAGAGGCCAATTAAGGCCCTTAAGCAGCCACTGCCTCACCCTGCACCACTGGTATTCACCCAGTGGCAAGTAGGGGATTTGCCATGCGGAACAACTGCCCAGAAAGCCCTGTTGGGTTTGCCTGTGGCATTGTAGGTGGCTGGGGTGGATGGGTTCATTTCCTCTCGGGCACTCTATGCCTGTTTGCGGGACCTGGCATCAGGAAGACGGGTCTTCTGAAAACCCTGCCCTTGCTTCTGACCACCCTCCCCCACCTTTCTTGCTGACGCACCCCCCCGCCCCCTACAATCCCATCCCAACCATATTCACCTCTATCTGGGGATCCAGCAGTGGTTCTCATGGCAGGCCCAAGGATTGTACCAGCAGTGGCCACCGCTGCTGGTGACGCTGCTAGTATGGAGAGCCACTGGTCTCTGATTGGCCAGCAGCTTGCAGGGGTAGGATTCCTGTCCAGGTAATTTCCTGATTCCCTGGCAATTGCGTCAGGCCTCCTGGAGAAAAGTGACTTGGGGCTCTCGCTGATTCTCCAAATGGTGGGCAGGACCCTGTCACACACATTAAATTCCACACATTATTTCCAATTTAATGTGATCCTGCTCTGTAAGTTAAGCAACACAGAAGAACAACACATTGCATCCACACATTACTAACTTTTATGTCACTGGCTTCTGTAATATTATTTCATTCATTGTTTGTAAGGCCTGGATTTCACTCCCAGATCAGGAAAGCAGAGTTGGGGCATTTCCTGGTCCGCAAATCTGACCCGGGAGAAAGTGCCCCCCCGGAGGTCAGATTTTCATTCTGGGGTGGTGGGGTTCTTTGGGACTCGGGCCCCAAGAACACGTGAGGAGACTGCCGGGTGTGAAGCAAGGCTGGGCAGAAGGCCTAACTCTGTGTTCCAGCACTGCGTCCAAGAATTTTAAAAAAGCAATAAAACAAAAAACAGAGCTCCATCCCTCACCCCTCACACCCACTCAGCCCCCAGACACTCCCCACGCTGCATCCATGCCAACCTCATGCCCTCTACCCCCCCCTTGGCCCTTCATACCCTCCATGTTAACCTGTGTCCCTCTATCCGCCCCCCCCCCCGCCCCCCCATGGCCCCTCACTCCTTCCATGCCAGCCTATGGCCATCTACCACCCTTATGGCCCTTTACAGCCCCATGACAACTTAGTGCTAATCCATGCCCACCACCCATCACCTTTTGCCCTTACGCTTACCATGCCAACTCACCCAATATACACCATGAGCAGAACTCATGACCCATGTTGAGATTAAATAAAATAAATCTGTGTCTATTGCAGACTTTATTATTTAAAAAAAACACTCATTCATAAAACCCATTCACTATATTTACATTCCTTCAACTACATCCTTATAGAAACAAATATTTCATTAAAGTGCTTAATTTCTTATAAAAACAAACATTGAAATTCATAACCCCACTTCAAAGGGTCTATAATGACTTGGAACTGACAAACAAACTGCGAAATGTAAAGCACCCTACTGTGATAATGGAAGGTTGTGAAATCAGTCATGTAGCATCAATCAAGTAATGGCAACCATCAGACATTAAATTCTGCACATTAAGTATATGCCAACAGATAGAGTGAAACAGCAAGCAATGATTTTGTAAAAAATTCCAGACATTTTTTTCAAAGATTTAAAGGTCAGAAATTTTAAATGCCTTGACAGATTAACAGGTGTGTTTGAAGGTTTCTTTTGACACTTTTGACAGTTCCAATGATCTTGACAGTTAATGAGTTTATGTACTTTTTTATGCACAGTCAAGCCTACTTTTAACAATCGCAAGGAGCACCTTACCTCTCTCAAGGGGCAACTGACTTCCCCCAAAGGGCACTGACCTCCCTGAAAGGCACCCTGGCACCATATCAAAAGAGGTACTCTACCTCTCCAAAAGGGTACCCCATCTCTTCAAAGGACTCCACAAAGTGCAGACCTGCTCCTACCAGGTCTAACCTACGTATATCGTGTTTCACGCACCTGGGTCACCAAAATTATTAATGAGCGGAGGTAGCTGCTTCCACACAATGCACATGCACAAATCCTGACCCCCGGGCCCATTCCCGCCCCTGCCAAAAAGGTAGGTGCTGTGTTTGGAGGCTCTCTGCCATTGCAAAAATCCAGGCCTAAGTATTAAAGGCCCTCATCCGTTGCCAATTCCACCTTGAGTTCCATAAATTTTGGCAACCTTAAAAACGCTTATAGAATTCCCATGAGTAGATTTACATGCCAGTATTTGAATGGACAACATGTGATATAATAAGGTGCATTTTAGCTGAAGAATTGAAGATCTGAACCAACTAAAGGCCCATTTCTGCCTGTGCCCATCTTCCAGGATGAAAATAATTTGCTTCAGAACTTATTTGTAGCGATGTGAGAAGCACCACACCTGCACCAGCACAATACAGTTTTCACTCTTGATGCGGAAAATAGCAGGTCTAACTGAACCATTAACAACTAGCAAATTGCCTGCGGCTTTGAGAGGCATGTTCAGAGGCAATTTGATTGTTTCCTGGAAAATTGGAGCCAATCGGGAATTTGTGTCTGATGAAAAATACAAGTGAGATGAACACGCTAGGCATAAGAGCTGGGGTTTTCTGGCCCTGCCATGGTGTGACCCACCGCGGGGGATGTGGTGGGCCAGCCAAAAGTCCATTGACCATTGACCGAAAGATCCTGGGGCAGGCAGGCCCAGAAAATCCTGGCCAATGGGCAGGATTTTCCTGTCCTGCCAGCGACTGGCATCATTGTGGGCAGAACTGGAAAATTTGGAGAGCAGCAAGAAGTCAATTGACTTTTGGCCACTTTCCAAATATGCCTGGTGCAATGATGCCCGCCCTGGTGGGACCGGAAAATACCAGCCAAGAATTTTTTCTATCTGTTCCTAAAAGTCCAGTGTATGGACAACCAACCATTTCATACTTTATGGTATCATCCCATAATTTTGCTAATTGTTGCACACCCTGTAACGTTTCCTCCCGGGACTCAATTTGTCCTGTATTTCTGGTATTCTTGTATTTTTGGTGCTTACTGTGCATGCCCATGCTGCCTGGAGTTGAACTGCAGCCAAGAAGAAGCAAGGAGCACACGGGAGGAGCACTGGAGTGGAGTTTCAGGGGGCTCGCTGAAATTGCAACTTCATAGAATAGTTATGGTAAGGGGGTTCAGGGACTGACAGCCCTAAAATGGGTGGGCTGGGGAGTAATGGCGCAGCCCAAGGCTTGCTGGAGGGTTCAGCTCCAAGCCTTGCTTGGAGAGTGAAGGGCTGAGTCTCGGTTGGGGAGTAAAGGCTGGCCCAAGTCTTGGCAGGGGTTTCAGGTCCGAGGCTCGGTCAGGGGTCTGGAGCTTGCATCTCGGACAGGCATCTGGTCTATTTCCACCCCATCCCAGTCTTACCAGCAACCACCCGTCCTCACCTCTAGTGACCCCACCCCCTGCCACCACGCTCTCTGATCTCGTTCCCCCCAGTAGTCTCACCAGCATCAAAGCTCTCCACCTCCAGTTGCTGCCGCACCGCCATCCCCCTTCAGTCACCAGCACCACCATCTTCCCCCCACCAGCGGTAAAGTCTCCCTTATCAGTCACAGTTAAAAGTGTACACCACACTCAATTGACTCAAATATAATTTTCCTAAAATACTAAGAAATCAGTTACACAATGTACTATCATCAAATAGTAAGAGGGAATGGCAACAACTAATCATATATGGCAGTAGGGTAAGAGCTACCAATTAAAACAAAAATTAGTGTGACCAATAAAATTGAATGAATCTTTTTTTTAAAATCCTTTTAGCTGTCGTGTTTTAGTTCCTCATTCATCTCATAACATAATCCTAAAGAAAATGGGCCTGTAGAACTGGCTGCTGGGAATGTAGGCCTGAGGCACACCTGGCACTGAGCCTCAGACCTTGTCCATAGGAGATCAGCAAGCTTCAGGCAGCTGCTGGTCATCCCCAAGCAGCTCGTCGGTGAAGGGGTTTTGAATTTTGGGCCACTGCATCACTGGAAGGAGGCCTAAAGTAGAGGTCCGGATTTGTTGTGGGTGGGGTGGGGTGGTTCGCTGAGACTGGAAGCCGAGTGAGGGGTGAATGGGAGCCAGACAACCAGGGCCCAGCAGAGATCTTCAGTACTGCAGCAGCATTAGGAGGAGGACTCTGTACCTTTTGGTAGCTGCCTGTAGCAGTTAAGTATTGCTGGTTAGACCATAAGTAAGGCATGTTAGGCCAGCCGAGTTTGTGAAGAGGGCCTCAAACTAGTGTTAGATCTGCTATTCGCATATGCAAAAAGCAAAATGCCTGTTACAGGTGTTCTTTATGAATGTAACAATATGGCAGTCAAGGCATTAATATCGCATAATTATCTTGTGTGGCGGTCTACCATATTGTACGCTTAGGCATGTGTTTTTCACTTGAAAACTGAGTGTGGCACTATTAAACTTCTGGGACAAAGTTTCTGACAAATTAAAAACATAGGTCTGAATCTTCGGCTCAGCAAGCGGGGGCAAGGCCCACTCACCGAGGCGTAAAATGACGCTGGGTGACATCAGGCGGGCGTCCCAACATCACCGCGCGTCATTTAGATTTTCAGTTTGGCAGGCGCACAGCCAACTCGGCTGCATGCCCGCCAAACTGTCAAAGGCCTATTAAGGCCATTTAAATATGAATTAAACGAATAAACTGAGCTGCCCGTCCAATCTTAAGGTTGGCAGGCAGGCACAGAGCCCAGGCGGCCTTCGCATTTTTCATGGAACCTCATCCATGGGTGGGATGAGGCTTCATGAAGGTTTTATAAATTAAATAAATTTTCATTAATGTTCATTGACATGTCCCAGCTCATGTGATACTGTCATGTGAGGGGACATGTCTTAAAACTTTTTCTTTTCTTCATTAAACTAATCTCCTGGAGGCAGCTCCGTGCCTCAGGGAGATTTCTGTGCTCTTTCGCGTGCATGCACAGGGAACGCAGGCCCCGACTCAGGGAATCCCTCCCCACCCGCACAGGGAGCGCTTAGCACTTCCGGGTGCACATCACGCTGGGCGGGCCTTAATTGGCTCGCCCATGTAAAATGGCGGCGCAGACGCGATCGGGGGCGCCGATTGGGCCAGCGCCTGCCCCCGCAACAACCCCTGCAATGGGGGAAAAATTCTCCCCAAGCAAAAATTAAAACCAACCCACAACAATATGACTTTTTGTACATGTCACTTGTTTATTCCAATGTCTTCATGAATGTTTTTGTTGGGAGGCCTGTTCCTGTGTTAGAAGCCTTAGGCCAGAATTTTCCGGCCCCGCCTGTTGCCGGGATCTTCCAGTCTTACTGAAAGTCAGTGGACTTTTGGCTGGCCTGCCACATCCCCTGCGGCAGCTCCCACCATGGCAGGGCCAGAAAATCCCTGCCTTAGAGCTTGCTGCTTCACCAGACCCCTAAGTTAGGAGGATCAAGAAAATTTGCAGTCTCCCAGAGTACATCAGTGGCACTCCATGTCTGTGTCACATTTTGCAGAATGTAGATTAAGGTCAGATCCAACATTAATATTGGATGTGTATTAGCAACTTTACAAGAGGGTGTAGAAGTAAACGACTGCCTCATTAGCATGACAAACAAAATGACTTCACATTAACATGCACTTAAGAGATGTAATTCTGAGAGCTCTATTCCTGGCATGGTGCCTCATGAGGTGGGTGACAGAATTAACCCTGTATTGCTTTGGCCCCATTTCCAATCCACCCATTGTTCCATACAGTGAATCTTCATGACAGGAGTAAAGCCTCACCCTCTCCCCAAGCCCATTAGTGTGAGATTCAGCATTAACGACCAGAGGTTATGAAATAAGATTTTATAAAACTGATATAATCCTAGAAATGACTGTGCAAGATTAGCAAGTGCACACTTATTGGCCTCAATGTTTACTTGTGGCTGTGGAGAGTGCGGAAGGATTTACGGAAGGTAAACATGGAAGTAATTGTTTTCCTGACATCTGCTTGAAAGTCTTATTGCCTGTCAGGCAGGAAAGGCAGTAAATGGGGCTTCTGAGGAGTGGTGAAGGGGACTGGAGGAGGGAGAGGTCATGGGTGATGGGAGATTATGGCAGGCAGGAGAGAGATAATGGGTATGGGAGGATGATTGTGGATTGTGAAGGTCAGGGAGATCATGGAGGTCAGGCAGAGATTGTGGGGGACAGGGGTAATGGGGTGTTGGTGGCGGGGGGCGGTTGGTTGATTGTGGGGTTCTGTAAAACAGTTCACTTGTTTGGCATAGAGGAAACACTCCTGGCCCACAAGCTGTGTTGTATAGATGGCGGTGTAGTGGTAATATCACTGGGTGAGTAATCCAGAGGCCCAGGGGGGTTCAAATCCCCCCACAGCAGTTTGTGGAATTTAAATTCAGTTAATAAATCTGGAACATAAAGCTAGTCTCAGAAATGGTGACCATGAAGCAATGAGTGATTATTGTAAAAACCCATTTGGTTCACTAATGTCCTTTAGGGAAGGAAATCTACCATCCTTAGTTAGTCTGGCTTACATATGACTCCAGGCCCACAGCAATACGGTTGACTCTTAACTGCCCTCTGAAATGGCCTAGCAAGCCACTCAGTTCAAGGGCAATTCAGGATGGGCAACAAATGTGGACCTTTCCAGCAATGCCCACATCCCATGGAACTAAAAAGACAATTGCCTCATGGATCCAACCCTTCTCAGCTCCTTTTACCCGGCAGGTTTCCTGAGCTCCAGCCGACATTAGTTTAAAGTAAAAGCCATGTGATAATGGGGGCACACATCCTCCTTAAAAGATTTCAGCGACCAAACCATCACCTGAGACCAGATTGGTCCATCATCCCCCTTCCCCACCCTCTACACTGCACAGCTTCCATTAAAGCCAGTGGTGGGCAGGACTGAGGTGAGCTTTGAAATGTAAATGTTTTATTTCGGACAAGACAATCCCTTCTAGGGGGTTAAAATTATCCCCATTTTGTGCATAGGAACAATTTTGGAATCCCTTAACCACAGTGGGGAGTTGTACTCACAGGGCAGTGGGTCGGAGAATTGAAGGTACAATATTGTAGCCCAGTCTCAAACACAGTTTCATTGTGAGTGTAGTACTGTCCTGAAAGTGCAGCATCATGACAGTACCTCTTATCACTTTGCATACTATTTCAATGGTGGCATTGAACTGGCTGTTCTGAACAGTGAGAGTTTTATTTTGTAAACTACTACCCCAGTGTCGAGTTTCACGCACCAGGAGAAGGAATCGGGAATTTGGGTATATAATTCTATCATTTGACTTTTCTCCCAGGACTCAGTGCTGCTCTCAATTACATGCATTATACACTCCTGAATTGTGCTTCATGGTTGTGACAGACTTTCTCTTATTGCAGTGCAATATGGTAAGGCAAAAAGGTCGATACTAACAGCATTTCTCAATAAATGTCTCCCCATTTTACTTTTAACTGTGCTTTATTTTATTCTAACATCTTCAAGAATCCTTGGTTTTAATTTGCTCCCGTGGTACAGCCAGTGAAATTTCTATCAAATTGTTTAAATCCTCACCCTTGACATAGATAATTAATTCCACAAAGGTCTGTTGCCATGACACCACTGCATCAACAGAAGCAATCCTTAATCAAATTTCTGTAGAAATGTAATAATAATCCATCACGCTCACTATAATTGCTATTTTTATTCCGTGCTGTATCACAGAAGATTAAGGAAGATGCTGCATCTTAATCAGTAGCGCATTTGTGTCTAACTTAAATGAATTACAAATGTTTTCTGTATCTTTGTAATAAAAGTCTTTGTTTCTGTCATGAGGCCCAGAGCTACTAGCCACTTGTGCATTGCACCATGGACAGGGAAGTGAAATCTTAGTCTGACATTTGAACTTCTGCTCCTTTATATGGGCAAGTTGAAGATTTTGTACAGTCAGATACTTGTAGTTGCTGCTTTCCATCCAGCACAGAGCGAATAGTTTATATACACTAAAATACAGCTGATAAGTCTGAAGTAGCAAGTACTTGTTGGAGGAGCTATGTTAGGGTGTGCGGGGGAACAGGCAGAACAAGGTGCCAAGGGCTCTATGTTTCCACCATCTGTGCACAAAGACATAAGGGAGAATTTTAAACTGTTAAAATGGGCGGGAGGCAGGTTAAAACAGTTGAATTTATTGGGGGGGTTGCGGGGGTGGCGGAGGGGGGCGATAGGAATCTGGCAGCAGCTTGCCAACTTTCATCTTTAACCTGAGCATTGACGGGAACATGCAGGAAACTCCCATGGGACAGGCAGGTCAGATGCTCAAACATGTAGAGTGTTCATCAGCTGTTTTGTTTAATCCAGAATTCTGAATTTAACTTTGTGCGTATGGGTTTACAGGAATTGGGCAGGGAAAACAAGGCAAGAGGCTGGTGAATTTGACAGTGCTGAGCAATTGAAAGGCAAGATATGCTTTAAATACTGACAGTTGCATGACAGTCACATGACACTTGGCATGACACACAGACGACAACAACTGACAGCTGACACCTGCTTCCTTGCTTCCCTTGTTCTGAGCATAATCTTTCACTGCTTTGGAGGTAGCTTTTCATACCTATGTCAGCCATGGTTCAGTTGATAGCACTCTCGCCTCTAAGTCACAAGTTCCAGGACTTGAGCAAAAAAATCTAGGCTGACACTCCAGTGCAGTACTGAGGGAGTGCTGCAGTGTCAGAGGTGCCGTCCTTTGGATAAGATGTTAAACCAAGGTCCTCTCTTCCCTCTTAGGTGGATGTAAAAAAATCCCATGGCACTATTTAAAAGAAGGGGAACAGAGGAGTTATTTCCAGTGTCCTGGCCAATACTTACTCCTCAAATAACATCACAGAAGCAGATTATCTGGTCACTATTACATCGCTGCTTGTGGGAGCTTGCTGTGTGCATAGTTGCTGCTGTGTTTCCTACATTACAATCGTGACTATGCTTTGAAAGTGCTTCATTAGCTGTAAAGTGCTTTGAGATGTCTAGCGGGCATGAGAGGCGCTATATAAATACAAATCTTTCTTTTCTTTCTTTTTACTTTGGAGTTTTTTGCCTTTGATCTTCACATCTCAACTCTCAAGCTCCAGACCAACTTATGCAGTTCTGCCATGGAGCTCTGTTGAGGAACAACAGGAGTAGCACCAGCAACACCAACAGCAGCAAGAGCAACAGCAGCCGAAGCAGCCTTCTCCTCAAGCACCTGCCACTCCACAGGACAGGGGGGGATGAGCACAGAGCATGCAGGAGGCTATACCTCCCACACAAGCTATCCAGCCAGAGGATAAGCTTCCTGGACATGACTAAGCAGCAGTGTATCCGAATGTTCAGGGGTTTCCTTCTACCGAGGGCAGGTCTGCATTCATTGCCACTGGCCGTGAAAGTCACAATAGTGCTTAATTTCTTTCACTGCTGACTCCTTCCAGGAGTCCGCAAGTGATATTTGTTGAGTCTTGCAATCTGCTATCCATAGGTGCACAACAAGAGGTGACTCATATCATGTTTGTCAGGGCTTGTGCTTGCGTGGACTTTGCAACCGATGAAGCCAGTCAGAATGAGCAGGCATTCAGATTTGCTGCTCTGCCTGGATTCCTACAGGTCCCAGGTCACGAATAGATTGCTCCAGTTGAAGAAAGGAAGAGCAAATGAAAGAAAGAGAGAGAAATGAAAGAAAGGGTGGAGAAGGAAAGTACAAAGGAAGAAAAACAATTGAAAGAAAAAAGAGAGGACTTGCATTTAGATAGCACCTTTCATGACCTCAGGACAACCAATGAAGTACATTTGAAGTGTAGTCACCATTGTAATATAGGAAATGCAGCAGCCAATTTGTGCACAATAAGGATCCATAAACAAGGATGTGACAATGATCAGATAATCTTTTTTCTTTAGTGAATTTGGGATAAATATTTATCTCCCACTTTCAGCCCTGGCAATAGGACCTCAACAGTCCCAGTAAAATGCAGCACCTTGTTTCTTTCAAAGACACAGGCCTGAATTTTCACTCTGGGGTGCCCAGAGTAGGGAGAATTCCTGGTCCATGAACAAAACACCTGGAGAAGTTCTCCAGAAGTTTGGATTTTCATTCCGGGGGTTGGGTCTTATGGGAGTTGTGCATGCTGCACCCGGAAAGTGTTCGTAGGCAGCCATAAGGGTGCCAGGTATGGAGGCAGACTGTGCAAAAGGCCAGTCTCAGTGCTGCAGCACTCAGTCCCGACTGTGAAAAAAAGAATGAAAACAAAAAACAGCCGTCCAGCACTCAACCTCACACCCCCTCAAACCCCCCCCACACTCCCCAAGCCCCATCCATGCCAACCTTTGCTATCTTATACCTACCACCCACTCTCCAAGGTGCCTCATACCCTCCATGCCAACCTATGCCCCTCTATCCATCCCCATGACCCTCCATACCCTCCATGCCAACCAATGCCCTCCACACTGCCCATGGCCCTTCATACCCTCCATGCCAACCCATTCCCCAGACCCTTTGCCCTTATACCTTCTATGCCAACTCACCCAGTATCCACCATGGGCAGACCCCAGGATTAAATAAAGCTCTTGAGTGTCTATTGATGAATTCACTCTTTAAAAAGAACACACTAATTGAGAAAAAAAACATTCACTACATTTAACTTCCTTTAATTCCTTATAAGAACAAGCATTTGTATTCATAGTCTGACTTCGAAGACTTTAGCAGTCAATCAAACTGTAAACTGACAGGTGCCCCACTGTGATAATGATAGGTTGTGAAATCAGTCGTACAGCACTAATCCTATAATGGCAGACCTTGGGCTTATGTCATCAGACAGAATGAAATAGCAAGCGCTGATTATTTTCAACACTAGATAGATTTTCTTCAAATAGTTAAAGAACAAGAGATTTAAATGCCTGACAGCTTGACAGTTCCCTTTGACAGTTCCCTTGACAGTTCCAATGAGCTTGACAGTTCCAATGAGTTTATCCACTTTTTGCGCACACTCATATCTAATTTTAACAATTCCAGCAGGCACCTGACCTCTCCCAAAGGGTGCCTGATCTCTCCTAAAGGTGTCCCGGAACCCTATACAAAAGGGTGCCTGACCTCTCCAAAAGGGTACCTTATCTCTCCAAAGAACTCCAATAAGTTTAGACCTTCTCCTTCCCTCCCTAATGTGCACAAGCCGTATTTCCCATGCCTTCCTTGAGAAAATCAGATCAGACTGAAGGCAGCTGTACTTTAACATGTGCAGCTGCCTCCGTGAACCACGGATATCCAAATTTAGACTCGCCCTCATCCTCCCCACCACCACATCGCCCCACCCACCTGCGAAAAATGATGGGGTCCAGGTTCAGAGGCGGGACTTCAGAATTTGGCCTCCAGCACCATTTTCACAAAAACGGAGAGCCTCCCCAACTGCACAAAAATTCAGGCCACGATTTCAACTTCAATGTCCAGTAAATGGGTGAACCTAAATAGACCAAGAAAGCCTTGGGTTCGAGCCCCAGCCTGTGCTGAGTTATCATATGTCAGGTAGGGCAGAAATGTTGCAATTAGCTTCAGTCCCCCCTTCCATGGCCTTCCACTCAACTCCAGGTTTAGGGGAGGCTAACTGTGCAGGATTTCTGCAACCCCTGCTAGAAGTGTGGGTATAGGGATTGGGAATGGAAGCGATGCCTCTGTGGTAAAATAGCCTGCCAAATTCATTGTGAGATTTGAATAATGATCACTCGAATGAGGTACTGGAGAGCACATCATGCCTGCGGAACCACAGCCATTAAGGAGAGGGTAGATCAAGAAACAATTGGCATGTGGAACAAAGACAGTTTCTCACAAATCCAAACAACTGGCATCACCTCTTGCCTGTGATGGTGCCACCCTTTGCCCTCCCTCAACTGCAGTCACCTCTTTGGTAACTCTAAATCATGCATTTGCACTCAAAAGATTGAATTATTCAATAAGTTGAATCGAGTAATCTGAAAAACACAGCAATATCGGAACTTTGCGTTAAAGAAATTGAATTTACAGTCAATTTGAATTAAGTGACTTTGAATTCAGAGGAGACTGTACTGACATTCTCAGCATCACTATTTTGTCAAACAGAATTTGAATATCCCTCCATAACTAAATGTCTTCAAAAAGCTCAGGTTCTTCCTATGAATATGAGTTGGATTGTGAAATTGCTTTTTCTGCTATTTCAGAAAGTGTAGCAACCCATTTATCTTAAATAGTACGCAGAAGAATATCAAATAAATATGACAATATCACAAGATGCTATTGCAACCTTACAAGTCTTAAGTTTCTGTAAATTCTGGCCTACTGAAAACCTGAATACTGCTCCCATATCCAGTAAAGAATAAAGAACTCACATCTGTATTGTATCTTTTCATGTTGTCCTTAACATCCCAAAATTCTTTTTGTTTCTTTTCAATTCCACCTGTGATATCCACCCTCTGGGCAGTATTTAATCCAGATGTTGAAGGTTTTGTGTGCCGGCTCGCCAGCTGGTGAGGGCCCCGCACTGCGTTCCTTGGGGAGAACCTGCCGTATTAAGTGCTGGTCAGGCACTAGTGGCAGCAGTGGGCCTTCCACGGGATCACGGACTCCGGGGGTGCAAATTCCGCCTACAAGAGTTGCCAGCCAAACAGAGGCCGACAGCTGCCCATTGCAGACAGCACCAAAGGGCAGGCGGGGGTAGCTGCTGGCCATACACCACCCCCAGAGGCCCAAGATCCATGAGGGACTCCAGGCACAGGTGAGTGAGGGCATGTTGGGGACTATGGGGTTGGGGTTGCAAGAGAGAGGAGAAGGGGGTGTGGGAAGCAAAGGTAGGGGATGTCATTAAGTGGGCCCACCCCTTCCTGATGCCGAATCCCTCAATCAGGCGCTGAGTGCCTTTGAACAAGGGGCTGCCTGCCAGGCCCCACCCACACCACGAGCCGGCAAGCAAACATGATAGGGTTTGTTTTTCAGACTTCCCATGTGGCGACTGCCTCACCCTCTGCTTGTATTCAACGAGTAGCAATAAGATGAAGCCCTTAAGTGGGCATTAATTGCCCACTTGAGGGCCTCAATTGTCAGCGGGGTGGGAAGGCCACCCACGAACCTTCTTGCCCCAGACTTAATCGGGGCAGAGACAGGAAGGCAGTGGTGTCCCCACCCAGCACTCTCCCACTAAATTAAGTAACCCCCATCGCTAACTCACCTCGGGGGAAGGCATTAAATTTTGCACAATGTCCCCTTTGCCTACATCCCCACTGTGATTCATCAGCTCCTTTTTCCTCATGATCTAGAAATATGGATCTCTTTAATTTCCTTGGTCTTTAGTTTGTCCTGTAATTATTAGGCTTTGAGACCCAAGCTCGACTTCATCTGATCACTGCCATCTGGTCTATAACTCTCTGCTACTCTTTACAACATGTTGCTGACTCACCCTGACCATACTCTCTCAATCTAAAAAGTCAGGAACAAACCATCAGATGTAAGGAAGACTCAATCCATTCTGATGGGCAGCTCAACCTCCAATTATACCATATGAATTATTCTTCTTCCCACACAAATCATCTGTGTCTTTCTGAGTGACATTTAGCAATTCATGGGTTTTTCTGTGGCATGGATCAGCTATGAACTGTAATGTGACTGCCAAAAGATGAGGTAAAAGCTCAAGGCTATGGGCCAAGTGCTGGTAAATGGGATTAGGTAGGTAGGTCAGGTGTTTCTCACTTGTCGGTGCAGACTCAATGGGCTGAATGGCCTGTTCTGCACTGTGTGATTCTGTGATTCTGTGAAAAGGAATATTTTTAAGCTTACCCCCTTTTCACTCCAAAACTGAAAAGGAAATGTAAGTTTATCACTGACTCTTTTCTTAGGCAGTGCCACTGAGTCTGTTGACGACCATTAGCAAGAGTAACTACAGCTGGAAAAGCACAATAAAAATTCAGAAAAAACAGAAGAATGGGCAGTGAATGCAAATTGCAGAAGGATTTTCAGTAATGGCTCAATAGATTGCACGTGACCTCGCCACGAGTCCACAGGCTGGATTTTCAACATGGAGGTCGGGAGCAGGAGCTGGGTCTGTTTCTGGATCAGAAACCTACCCCTGGGGGCAAGCTGATTAAAGTTCAGATTTTCTCTCTTAATTGTGATGAAGATTGGTTTCCTGTCCACTCGTAGCCAGTCGGGGTGGGAACAGAGGCGAGTCAGATGAAGTGTGGGATTCATTTAGACACCTCATGGCAGCCATTGCTCAGGCTGCTGGTTGTCCTGGGGGAGAGATCCACTGATTGTGCCAATGCCTTCCACTGCACCAGAGGAAGCAAAATGTCACAGGGAAGCTGGAGGCCTGGCACTCAGGGCAGGGCTGCTTCTTGCTTCATCGATGTCAGCCTGGTTCTAATGCTGGAGGCCATGAGGGAGAGGAGGGAAGTCCTCTTCCCAGAGGGTGGCAGGAGGAGACCATCTCATTATGCAGCAGGGAAACCCCTCTGTTCAGCATCATCTCCCTCCTCCTCTTCCTCTCTCACCTCCCACTCCTTCTCGCAATGAGCTGTCTCTCCTTCCAGGGCCTCACTATCTGCAAGGTCCATACCTTTCTGGTGGGCCATGTTACGGAGAGTGCAGCAAGCCACATGATGACCAAAATCCTTGTAGGAGGGTATTGGAGGCCACCACCTGACCAGACCAGGACCAGAATCACATCTTCAGAAGACCAATGGCCTGTTCCATGACTGCCCTAATGAAGCAGATGGTATTGGTTATATCGCCTCTGAACCTCTGTCTGGACCTCCCATTAATGACTCAGTAGTTATCTCCAAGGGATTTCCCTTATCCCCTAGGATCCATCCACACACTTTGGGGGTTGGAGTGAAGATTTGAGGCAGCCTAGACTGACAAAAGATAAAGGAATCATGGCAGCTGCCAGGAGAGTGCACATGGAGAAAGCTCTTGTTGTGCAGGCAGACTAGTTGGACGTTAAGGGAGTGGATGCCCTTCCTGTTGATAAATCTCACTAGCCAGTCGCTGGGTATCTTGATGGCCCCTGTGCCTGGGGAATCCAATGATGGAGGCGAAACGCAATGCCCACTGTTCCTGAGCCGTGCATCTGTCAGTAAATGAATGCGGTGTCCAATTCTGGTGAAGAGGGCATCAGTGATCAGTGAGATGCAATAGTGTGCAGCCATTTTTGAGATGCAGCTAAGGTCCATAGTGGACCTTTGGAAGAAGCCAGAAGTAAAGAAGTCATAGTGACTTTGATGGCCACTCGCAGGGCATGGCGACCAGTGCTGCGAGGAGCATGATGTTCAGCAATGAGGACACAGATGTCTGCGACCATCTGCCTGGAGAGTCACAGTTTCTCATGGCACTGCTTCTTGGTCATCTCCAGGTACCTCCATCTTTGGCAGTAGAATCTGTGTTGAGGGATAAGCCTCTGTTGCTTTCTTGGCCCTTTTTCCTCTCCCATGCCTTCTTGATGCCTGGGGTTCTGCTCTTCCTGGGAGTGTTTTTCCCCTCATCACCACTGGGCCAAAAATCTGACAGTTGTTCCCCCATTGTCAGGTGGAGCCTTCCTTCTGGGCAGGTGGCCACCCAATTGTCCTTGGCACCTTTGCCCCTGGCTCTTCTGGCCCGGCAATGCCAAGGGGCTGCTGACCCCACTCATAGCTCAGGCACTCTCCCTGCCACCTGTGCAGTGTTGAAGGGCATCTCCTTACCATGTCCTTAGTCCTCCTTTGCCTTGGTCTGGAACCAGGGTGATGCCCTGGGGCTCCTCACTCTTTAACCATCTCCCTTAACTGGTCAGTTTCTGAAAGTGCTGGTAACCTGTCCGCCCCCTTAAAAATTTAAAGTTCCAGCCTTGAAAAGCTCTTTATGAGTTTCTACTCAGTGCTAATTGGCCTCAGTTGGTAGGAGAGCTTTATTCCTGCCACATCTTCTGCCCCACACTGATGGTTATTGCCAGCTCTGGGATTGGTGCCTTAAAATTGATATGCTAACTGGCGCCAGTATTTTCGGGGCCTCCCTCCTCCATTCTTGACTTTGAGGATCCCAGAAATTCAGCCCCGTATGTAAGCTTGTCTCATGTTTGCTTTTGAATCAGAAAGTTGTGGGTTCAAGACTCGGTCCAGAGATTTGGGCACAAAATCTAGGTTGGAACTCTGCTGTAGTACTTAGGGACTGCTGCTCTGCCAGATGTGCTGTTTTTCAGATGAGATAGTGAACAGAGTCTTTGTTTACTCTCTAAAATAGATATTAAAGATCCCACAGCACTAATTCAAAGATAGGGAGGGAATTATCACGTTTCTGGATTGGGAAGATGTAACGAGTGGAGTGCCACAGGGAACGGTGCTGGGCCTCAACTATTTACATCTGTATCAATAATTTGGATGATGGGACCAAATGTATAGTTGCTAAATTTTCTGATGACAAGAAGATAGGTAGGAAAATAAGTTGTGAAAAGGACATAAGGAGTTTGCAAATGGATATAGGTAGGTTCAGTGAGTGGGCAAAAATTTGGCAAATGGAGTATAATGTAGGAAAATATGAACTTGTCCACTTTGGCAGGAAAAATAAAAAAAGCAGCATATTATTTAAATGGAGAGAGATTCCAGAACTCTGAGGTACATAGGGATCTGGGTGTCCTAGTAAATGCATCACAAGAAGTTAGCACGCAGGTACAGCAAATGATTAGGAAGATAAATGAAATGTCGTCATTTATTGCAAGAGGATGGAAGAGAAAAGTAGGATGCTTTTCTACAGTTGTACAGGACATTAGTGAGGCCACACCTCAAGGACTGTGTACAGCTTTAGTCTCCTTATTTAAGAAAGGACAAAATTGCACTAGAAGCAGTTCAGTGAAGATTCACTTGACAGATTCCTGGGATGAAGGTGCTATCTTATTAAGAAAGGTTGGGCAGGTTGGGTCTGTACCCATTGGAGTTTAGAAGAATGAGAGGTGATCATATAAGGTCTTGAGGGAGCTTGACAGAGTGGATGCTGAAAGTATATTTACCATTGTGGGAGAGACCAGAACTAGGGGACACGATTTAAATATAAGGGGACTCCCATACAAGATAGAGATGAGGAGAAATTTTTTCTCTCAAAGGGTGGTGAGTCTGTGGAACTTTCTTCCCCAGAGGGTGGTAGAGGCAGTGTCCTCAAATATTTTTAAAGTAGAGGAAAATAAATTTTTGACAAACAAGGGAATCAAAAGCTTTGAGGGTAAGCAGAAAAGTGACATTGAGGCCACAATCAGAGCAGCCATGATCTTATTGAATGGCAGAGCAGCCTCGAGGGGCCAAATGGCCTGTGTCTGCTCCCAATTCGTATGTTTGTGTGTTCATATGCTTTCTGTGGGACCTCTTTGTGTTCAAATTGACTGCTGCATTGTCTACATTTCAATAGATACTACACTTCATAAAAGTACTTGAAAACTGAGGCATATTTTCAAGGAAGACCTTGGAAAAATTGAAGGGCTACAAGCAATAATTCATGTAGGTCCCAAGGCAAAACCAAGATTCTTGAAGGCCAGACCAGCACCTTATGCAATGTGGGATAAGGTAGAAGCAGGACTGGGCAGATTAGAAAAACTGGGAGTGACACAACCAGTGCAATTTTCAGAGTGGGCAGCTCCAATTGTACCTGTTCTCAAACCTGACGGAAGCGTTCAAATATGTGGGAACTATAAATTAACAGTCAATAAAGTGGCAAAATTGGATAGACACCCCATACCTAAAATTGAAGATTTATACACTAAATTGGCAGGTGGAAAGGCTTACACAAGGTTAGATTTGAGTCATGCCTACCAACAATTGGAATTAGAGAAGGCATCCCAAAAGCTTGTCACCATAAATACACATAGGGCATTGAACCAATACACCCGTTTACCTTTTGGTGTATCTTTTGCCATATTTCAAAGAACCATGGAAAGTTTATCACAAGGACTGCCCCATGTTGTAGTTTATTTGGATGACATTCTCATGACTGGACTCACTGAAAAGGAACATTTGATGAACTTGGAAGAAGTTTGAAACATTTTTTGCAGGAGGGAGTGAGATTGAAAAAGGAAAAGTACACATTCCAGGCAAAAGAGGTAACTTACCTAGGTTACAAGGTAGATTCACAAGGCCTACATCCAGTTGAAGAAAAAGTGGTAGCCATTAAAGAAGCCCCATTACACCCATGGGAGTGGCCAGGAAGACCATGGGTATGGGTACACATTGATTATGTGGGACTATTTATGGGAACAATGTTTCTACTTATCATAGACGCTCATTCAAAATGGATGGACATACACGAAGTGAAGTCATCCATATCTTCAGCGACAATAGACAAGCTACGACAAAATTTTGCAAATAATGGACTACCTGAATTGCTAGTAACAGATAATGGAACAGTATTCACAAATGCTGAATTTAACTGATTTACAAGCCTCAGTGGTATTGCTCATATGAAAACACCTCCATACCATCCTTCTTCAAATGGACTCACTGAGAGAGCAGCTCAGACGTTCAAATCTGGTACAGGAAATTGCCTGGAGATTCAATAGCGACTAAATTAGCACAATTTCTTTTCTATTATAGAACCACCCGTCATTCGACAACAGGTGTCACACCAGTAGAATTGTTGATGAAGCGCCATCTCCGATCAAGACTGAGCCTAATCATGCCAAACTTGGGGGGAAAGGTAGAAAGAAGGCAGAAAAGTCAGAAAAAGGGACATGATTGTCACAGTTGGGACAGAACATTTCATGTGGGAGAGAAAGTATTTGTGAAAATTTAGAGAGGGACCAGCATGGTTGTTCGGTGAGATAAGTGCAGTAATGGGACCTCTTTCCTACCATGTGGAAGTTGAAGATTGAATAATAAGAAGACACGTGGATCACATATGAAGTAGAGAAACCAAATACCCAGAAATGATTCCACAAGTGTTCGAGACTGAATCAACATCTCCTGTTGAAAGAACTCAACTGAGTACAAATATGTTTGTAGGGCTGACTGTACCTGAAAGAGTCAACAAAACAGATTTACTGGTACCTACTGAAGAACCAGATGCTCAGACAACTCCAATAAAGGAGGTTCCAAATCAAAGTTCAGAAGCTGTAGAGCTGAGATGCTATACACATTTAAGGAAACCCCCAGAGAGACTGACTTCGTAAATAATTAATATGTGTAAATAACTTGATATATTGAAAAAATTGTAAAATGTATTTTTCAGTAAAGGGGTGCGATGTAGTCATCTGATATGTAATATACCTTTAAGACAAGTGTTGTAATGTAAGATCACATGATCTTAATACCCAATAGCAGAGTAGCACAGGCTCTCTCTGTGAGAGAGTCTTGAGTTAGACACTGAAGAGTGAAGACAGAGTTTTGACTTGTGAGCACACAGTGTAGCTGCAGAGTTTAGTTTGTAAATAAACAGCATGTGTTTATTCTAACAATGACCACCTGATGTTCTCTGTCTCTGTACCAACTCAGTCACCCCAAATCATGTATTCAGCCTGGATCCTTTAGCCCCAAGAAACCAAAGGGCACTGGATCCAACAGCTACATTGATTCCCAGTTAAGCAATGCCTCGATTTTAAAATTAAAATCCTTGTTTTCAATTCCTCCATGGTCTCATTCCTCCCTACCCTTGTAAAATCCTCCAGTTCTACAACCCTTCTAGATAGCTACGCTCCTCTAATTCTGCCCTCTTGAGCAACCCTGTTTTAAACACTTCCCCATTGATGGTAATGCCTCCAGCTGCCTAGCGCCCTAATCTCTGGAATCCCTTCCCTAAACATCTCCATCTCTTTACCTCTCTGCCCTCCTTTAACACATTCCTTAAAACCTACCTCTAAACTCTTGGTCATCTGACCTAAAATCTTCTAATGTGGCTGAGTGTCGTGTTTTGTTTTATATTGCCCCTATGAAGTGCCATGGGATGTTTTATTAATTAAAGGCATTATATAGATGCAAGTTTTTGTTATTATAGTTAGAGTTCTTTTGGGACATCCTGTGATACTAAATAACCAGGCTAAGTGACAACAGAAGCCATAAATATGATCTCAATTTGCAAACAGATGGGCATACATTCTCACATAAAGGAATATGTTGAGAAGGCATTCTGGGAGTGAAAAATGAGTGAGAACAGAAACTTCTTAGATAACAATGACACCTCAGTTGAAAACGAACAGTATATGTCAGTGGACTCATTGCAAACCAACTATTGGTGATGGGAAGTGCTTCCAGGTTACCAACTTGTCACTCAGGGGTCACTTTATCTCTGCCAAAATGGCCTGGATTTTGTGGTCAGCAGTAAAACAAAGGCACTCGTCACTGATCTCAAAGAAAACTGCCCAGAAAGATGTATCAGTCTCTGTGGTGTGGTTTTCCCCTTTCTCAACGGTGGTTTAAATCTGACGCCAAGTCAGGTGTATGTCTTGACATCAGCAGGGATGTCAGCAAGCAGCTGAGGAGCCAATCACATTGAGTGTTCACCCACAGTGCACCAGGCAGTTAAAAATATTTAAAATCCATTTACTTTAAATTTCCAGATAACAAAAGAATTGGTTACGATTGGATTTAGAAGCTAAAATAAAAATAAACAAACTTCTTGAAAAACGAGAAAAAATGTTTTTTAAAATGTTTTTTTTAATCATTTTTGAGAAATTTCACAATCCACATTTCGCTTTTCAGTGCCAGTGAGGTTGTTTAGAAGTAGTTCTGAAGTTAGTATGCCATTAAAAAACTCATTCAACAAGGCATAGCTCAGTCTTGTCCAACATATGGCTCGGGGGCCGGATGCGGCCTGTAAAGCCCCTCGATGCAGCCCACAGAGCCAATTTTCAAAATTCCAGTCACTAGTGATCCTATCAGCAGCAAATGAAGGAGAGAAACCATCTCCAATTGGAGGAGAAGCGAACACCGGCGTTGGTGAGTGTGCTGAGGGCTGCTGGGCCGAGGGAAGCAAAGGTATGGCGGGGCTAGAGCCTGGGAACCAAGCAATGGTGGGGCAGGAGCCCAGGGAGCCAGGTACATCAGGCCCCCGGAGGGTGAGGTTTTGGTGGCCTGGGAGGGCAAAATCGCATCGGGCCCGGGGGGCAGGCTGAGACGCATTGGGTCCAAGGAGGGTGAAATTTTGGCGGGCCAGGGGAGGAGATAGTGCCGGGGTGAGTACCTGAAAGTGAGTATGTGTCTGTGGGGGGAGATGAGGGGGAGTGAGAGAGTGTATCTGTGAGTATGAGGGGGAGTGAGAGAGTGTGTCTGTGAGTATGTGGGGGAGTGAGAAAGTGTGACTGAGTCAGTGTGTGGGGTGGAGTGCCAGAGACTGAATGTGTCTGGGGGCAGTGCAGGAGACTGAGTGTAAGGGGGGGAGTGTGAGAGACTGAGTGTGTCTGGGGGGGAATATGAAAGACTGAGTGTGTGGGCGTAGTGTGAGAGGCTGAGCGTGTTGTGGGGGGGTAGTGCGAGAGACTGTGTGTGGGGGTGTCATGAAGATATTAATGTATATAATATTATTTTAAAATATTTTTCTTTTAAAATAGAGGTTTTGTCTATGGGTGTGTCTTAATTGGATTAAAGACAGCTAGCCTGGGTGCTTTGACGGGTACTGGTTTTGAGATGTGAGAGAGGTAGAGTGCATTTGCATTTTTTGAATACAGCATTCAAGGAGTGGGGTGAAATTTGGCACCTAGCTAGCAGAGACCAAGCAATATGTTTATATTACTGACAAAACTGGTGCTATGAAAGGGGTTTCATTGTTAGAAGAGGTGGAGTTCAAAGAGGTGAGTGATTCAATGAGAATTTACATTCAATGAGATGTGCTGGATATAACCGATAGCAGTTTTCATGTGTGCAGGGCAAAGGCAATGTAAGATCAAAGCAGCTGTAAGCCTACAACTGTCTCCACAGAAACCAAAGTGAGAGGAACCTCACTTTGAATCCCTAAAGTGAAAATGCTTTGCCTGGTGTCTGGTTAAATTTACGGGTGCTATGGCCTTAATGGAGATCAGTTTGGGAATTTGTTAAAAGTTATGATCATAGTAATTTGTAGCCATGTGTATATATTTAACTTGTGTAAATTAATAAAATGTTTCATTTAGTTTAATATAAAACCTCTCGCGAACTGGTGGTCTGATTCCTGAATTTAGAGTTGCATCCCAAACATGCCACTTAAAATTATAGGTTATGACAGTTGTTTAAAGTTTCCCTCTGGGATTTTTAAATAACTCAGCTTTACCAACTGCTGGGTCATAACAGGGGAGGAGTGCAAGACACTGAGTGTGTTGAGGGGGTAGTGCGAGAAACTGAATGTGTCTGGGGGGGCGGGGAGTGCGGGGGGCTGAGTATAAGGGGGGCAAGTGCAAGACTGAGTGTGTGTTAGGTGGAGTGCAAGAGACTGAGTGTATGGGTGGAGGGGAGTGTGAGAGACTGAAGGTGGAATCATCCCAGATTTGCACTAAGTGCAGTAGCAGGCAGGTAAATGTTGTTTTACCCGCCGACTGCAATTATAGCTTTTCACGCCGTTTCGTCCCAAGCCCACTACATTATGCATTCCTGGGAAACACGCCATTTCCATGATGGGTGGGCTCTCATTTGCCCACACGCCATCACCTTGCTGCTTCATCACGCCGGACGCCATATTTAAAGTCCAATGCTTCCAGCCCACAACTGCTGCAAATAAGTCATGGCTCTGGAATACAGAAAGACTGTAGCTCCCAGGTTCAATGATGTGTCCCCCGAGCACCTTTTGGACGCAGTGGAGGCCATGATGTCCTCTACCCCCACTCTGGCTGCAGGATGGGCAGCAAACTCACTATTCTGGCTTGGGAGGCGCTGGCAGTGGTGGTCAATGCCAACGCCCTACAAAAAGGGACAGCCACCCAGTGCCTCAAGAGGATGAATAATCTTGGGCGTTCCGGCAGGGTAAGTCACTCTTATCATCACTCTCATCTCACCCACTCACAAACCCATCACACATCCACAGGGCCCTCACTCACTGTCGGTTCAAGGGACATCAACATTCACTCTCTCACACACACCGTCATTGTCCTCATCCCACTCAACACCCACACATGCTAGTTATACTTATCACCTGGCCTGGCAGGTGTCCTGCATACACTCTCTTTATCTCTATTCATGCAGGACAAGCTGGCATGCAACAAGAGGGAGAGGTCACTTACCGGTGGGTGAATGCCATAAATCAAGGTCCTCGCGGACATGGCCGGCAAGGATCTGGGCTGGTCCTGTGCTGACAGTGAGGTCGGTGGTGCTCTACTAAGTGAGGACCCAGCTGTGCAACATCCATCGGATAACTATGATGTGAGTTTCACAGGCCACTGCCATGCACTAATTGTCTCCCCTTGCTTCCGCAGCCACATCTGGGAAACAGCCGACTGAGCCCATGACTTGGGCCTCCAATCAAGCCCCGAAGGAAGCTCTGAAGAGGAATCTGGAGGCACCTTCCTTGAAGTCCCGTCACAGCACTCAGCCACACCCTCCACCAACGCAGAGACACATCCTCGGTGGGACCTATCTTTACAGTAGCCTTGGGATCACAACCTGGTGAGCACATCACATTGACTGATCCACAGCAGACGGAGGCAGGGACTTCCCAGGTGTCCGGCACTCGGAGGACTACTGGAGGCCAGAAATTTGCTGAGTCTGAGTCAGATTATGAGCCTCTGGACTCGGTCATGTCACAGTTGCTGGAGCTGCAAAGGCAAACTCGGGAACATCAGGAAGGGATGTCTGCTGCACTCCTCAGATTGCAAAGTACAATGGAGGAGTCCATCCACCTTCAGGCTGAGGTGATAACGGCACGTGCCAACGCACCAAGGTCAACACTGGCATCACGGCAGCCGCCATGGAGGCCTTGGTCCAGGACGTTGCTCCTGCATAGGCTGCTGCGTAGGCTAAACTCCTGCGTTGACGTCACCCTTGGCCTCCAACAGTGTGTATGTGAGAGTTGTGTGGGGCAGCTCGATCTCATTCCAGCTACCCCTTCTCCACAATGAGTCAGCCAGGGGCCCTTGGGCACCCATAGGGAGGAGGATCAGCTGGCGTAACCCCGGGTCCCTCCATCCAGGTGACTCCGGGAATGTCTAGGCCATCCAAATCCCCTCTTCCTGTGACCCGGCAGCTCCAGCTCCACAGCTCGAGGAAGGTACCACTGCCACACACCAGGACCCCGAAAGCAGACCGGGGCCCTCCAGGTCTCAGCCCTCTAGAGGACGCCTGTTAAGGTCATCACAGACAGAGTGTTGCAGTCAGCAGGCTGCCTCCACCTCTGCTGTGGATGTCTGGGTAGCACCAAGATGTAGCAGTAGGAAGGTTCAGAAGGTGTAATTGCACACTATTGCCACTAAACTCCCAAGAATGTCTCCCTGCCTATGGCTCCTTGTTCTGATGAGCATTGTTCGCATCACTCAGAGGTGGAACCTTTCTGCACAAGATAAAGGCAGGCACCTCAGTCCAGGACCTCTTCCCTGTGCTCTGTGCAGCCTTCAGACCAAAGAGATGATCCGGCTTCACACTCCCTAGACACATTACTGATGCCTGGACCTCGAATGTGCTTGTCATTGCTGCCAGAATGTACTGGTCAGGCGTCACAGAGTTCCATCATTCTCTCTGTGTGCTCTCAGCACCTTTAAGGTAGGGCTGGCCCCATCTCTTCTGCATCAGTGACCAGTGACACTGTGATACTGAAGGGCTCAGGTGCTGAAAGCGGACAAAGGATCAGATGCTTTTAAAGCTTCATGGCTGCATCTGTATGATTGTGACCCTGATCACAAAGCACAAGCGAGCTGCCCTCGGCCAGACAGGAGTCAGACATTCTCAGACAGAGGCTATGTAAAGATCTATGGAGTGTCCTCACTACATGGCGTCATCCTCCTCCTGTAATTGAATGACTATTAGGGCCTCCACTGCGTCTCAATGACAGGAGCATAATCACAGAGGATATGTGTGCCGTCAGAAGTCAGGCTGGAGTCAAACATTCATAGATGTAATGTGAGAATCTTACGATGTCTCCACACTGCATGTCATCATCATCCTCCACATATCTGCAGCTATGAGGGCCCCCCAAGCGCTCCTGCCTCGCCTGGCCAGTGCGAGGGCCTCATCGCCATCATCGTCGCCTTCGAGGACCTCCTCACTCTCATCACAATCAACATCCTCCTCATCTGAGGAGACCTCCAGCTCCTGCATCTCCTCCTCAGCCAGCTCCTCTCCCCGTTGCTGCGCCAGGTTGTAAAGGGTGCAGCAGACAACGATGATGCGTAACACCCTCTGTGGGCTATATTGCTGGGCTCCACCAGACCAGTCCAGGCACCAGAACCTCATTTTCAGCATCTCAATGGTCTTCTCCACCAAGTTGCGAGTTGTAGCATCAGCCTCATTATACCGTCACTCTGCTGCAGTCTGAGGCTGCTGCATTGGTGTCTTCAGCCACGTCCTTTTCGAGTAGCCCTTGTCCCTGAGGTGCCAACCCTGCAGCTTCTGTGGACCCCAGAGAATGTCAAGGATCTGTGACTGACTGACAATGTAAGAGTCATGCAGACTCATTGGAAACCGTGTACAGACCTGCAGGATGCCTTTGTGGTGGTCACACACCAGCTGCACATTCAATGAATGGAATCCCTTGAGGTTGACATAGTTGACCACTTGTTACGACAGCGATCTGAGCGCTGCGTGAGTCCAGTCAATCACACCCTACACCTGTGGGAAACCCACGAGCTGGGCCAATCCAATCACTCTTGCATCCTGGCTCTCCTGGTCCTGGGTGAAATGCACAAAGTTGTGTGCCCTCGCAAAGGTGGCATCCATGACCTCATGGGTGCATTTGATGCTGGAGGCTTGTGATATCCCACAGTGTTCACCTGTGGAGCCCTGAAAGGAGCCACAGATATAGAAACTGAGCGCTGTGGTCACTTTCACAGCCACTGGCAGTCGATGCCCTCCATGTCTGCATGGCACCAAATCCCGCAGTAACTGGCAGATGTGACTGACCAGTCCCCTAGGCATGCACAGTCTTCAGAGACACTGGTTCTTGGTCAGCTGCAGGAATGAAAGGTGGCCTCTATAGACCCTGGTTCTAGCTCGCCACTGACCAGTGACAGCTTGATGTGGCTCTTTGGCAACGTGTGTGGGAGCCCCAGCTGCCTCTTGAGAGTGCTGCTCCTCCCTCTGTGCAGCCAGACACCTCAGTCGCTCTCTTCTCCGTTGTCTTCACTCTTTGTACGCCACAAAGCATTCAGCTAGTTCACTAGGCTCTATGATCCTGATGTACTCCTCCAGCAGGCTGAAAAAGAGAGACGCATGGATTAGCTTGGATGTACTGAGAACTTCTCTTGGTTAATTCTGAAGGCCCCTTAACCCATCCTGGAGAGTGCTGACCACCACTTGGATGGCCAGAGATTATTGTGCTGCATGGCTGGCCAAAACCCCAAACACCTCCGCCCTACTCCACCATTGGGGGCAGCTTTGCCCACTGGACTGCATGCTGTGCTCTCAGCTCAGGCGCAGGCATTCTCCTAACCCACACTGCAAGGCTGCCCTGTTAGCTTGAACCATGGGGGAGACTGGTCCAAACTGGGATGATGACATTGCAAAGGGATTGTGAGCACCTCTACCAGTGACTGTTCCACGGCCAGCTTTAGCAAGGAGATTGTATAACATGGCAGTTGTCCAACTGTCCTATAGTCCACTAAAATGCTCATTAGTTCGCAGTTTGTGTCTGAGGGGTGAAAAGCTCTGGAGCACTTGGTGGCACTTTCATGCCTCTGCATTGCTTGAGTGGGCAGATAAGCTAGAGGCCGACTCTAATCATATCAATGTGGCTGTGCCTGAACTGTCTCAGCTGCAGAGAAATGGTCACTTTATACAAGGTGCCCCTAATGCATGGCCACTTCCCTCGCTCAGCACCACCCCCGCCATTAGTACGTGCTTATGCGCTACCTTTAACCATAGGGAAGCCTTAGCCCGCCCCCCCAAGTCACATCAACCGCAGGGCCTTTCCCTCCCACCAACGCGCCTCAACCTTGAAGTCCAACAGGCGTCCCTTGCGAGCGCTCTGCAACGTTACTGTGCACTCACCTCCGAGTTCCCCTCAAAGTGCAGCCCGCCAAGTGCACGCCTTATATATGCTGTTGTGAAACATGCCTATTACAATGAAGTTCCCGAGGGCAGGAAACACGGCCCGCCATCAACGGGCAGAGCAGACGATTGCAAATTGGTTTCACAACATTGTGAAAATGATTTTTGGCCTGCTTGTCATATTGTCTGCTCACACCACCGAACACATCCAATGCCAGCGGACACGGACGATTTCGCCCTGAGTGTGTTGAGTCAAGGAGGGAGTGTGAAAGACTGAGTGTATGAGGGAAGTGCGAGAGACTGAATGCGCGATGGGGGAGTACGAGAGACTGAGTGTGTCGGGGGGAGTGTGAAAGACTGAGTGTGTGGGGGGTAGTACGAGTCTGCCTTGCACCCAGTTTCAGGTTTCTCACTCACGCTCGCCACCACACAACAACATATACACACGCACCCACTCACAGTGGGTGAGGGTGAGTGAGTGAGCACCCTGAGACTGGGAATGAGCCGGATATATACACACTGACCCTCTAACACTCTGGTCATGTTTATTAATTACTCTTTTTTAAATTAACAATTTATTGCTAGGACATTGCTGTACTTTTGCTCAGACATTGTTTCTTTCCTTAAAACCCAACTTCTTAAAAAAATTCGGTTTATTATTGCACTAAACCTTATATTTCTGACATAAAAACAGAAAATGCTGGAAAAACTCAGCAGGTCTGACGGCATCTGTGGAGAGAGAAACAGAGTTAACCTTTTGAGTCCATATGGCTCTTCTTCAGAGCTGAGCTTATCTTTCTGAAATCTGTTGAGTGAGAAAATATGCAAATCTGCCCTCCCCGAACAAAATGTGTGTCAAGCCTGGTATAGCTTTTTCTTAACAGTGAGACTAACAATTTATGAGTGGAAAATTTCATCAAATCGTGATTGCAATGGAGACTGCAATCTCTGGGAACCTCTGCCATGTACCCTATGGAGGTGCATTCACTTACTGGCAGCAACTTCTGGATTTCTGCATTATTCTGTCCATAAGAACATAACAAAGAGGAACAGGAGTAAAACATACAGCCCTTCAAGCCTGGTCTGTCATTCAATACAATCATGGCTGATCTTCTGCCTCACCCGTATCCCTTGATTCTCTGGGAGACCAAATATCTGTCTATCTTGACCATCAATATATTCAAAAATGGAGCATCCACAACTCTCTGGTTTAGACAATTCTAAAGATTCACAGCCTTTTGAGCAAAGAAATTTCCCCTTATCTCAGTCCTAAATGATTGACCCCTTATCCTGAGACTGTGCCCCCAAGTTCTAGATTCCTCAGCCCAGGGGAACAAGCTCTCAGTGTCTACCCTGCCAAGCACCTTCAGAATCTCAATGCATCAATGGGATTGCCTCTCATTTTTCTAAACTCCAAAGCGTGGGCCCAATTTACTCAGCCTCTGATCATAGGATAGTCCTCTCATCCCAGGGAACTAATCCAATGAACATTCACTGTACAATTTCAGATGCAAGTAAATCCTTTCTTAAATATGGAGACCCAAACTGTATCCAGTACTCCAGGTGTGGTCTCGCCAAAGTGCTGTACAATTGCAGCAAGATTTCCTTATTCTTGTTCTCCAATCCCATTGTAATATAGGCCAATGTCATTTGCCTTCCTAACTGCTTGTTGTATCTGCATGCTAATTTTCTGTGTCCCTCGTACAAGCACACCCATGTCTCCCTGAACATCAACATTTAGAAGTTTCAAGCTTTTTAAAAAATATCTGCTTTCCTATTCTTACCACCAAAATGAATAATTTCACATTTCCCCACTTTATACCCCAACTGCCAACTTAACGACTCACTTAACCTGTCAATTATTTATTTGCAGCCTCTTTGTATCCTCCTCACAACTTACATTCCCACCCAGCTTTGTATCATCAGAAAACTTGGACACATTAATCTTGGTCTCTTCATCTAAGACATAAATAAACATTTTAAATAGCAGAGCCCAATGCTGATCGTTGTAGCACTCCACTAGTTACAGCCTGTTAACTTTGTTATGGTCTTGGACCAGATCCCTAAGTTTTTGGTAAGGTCCGGTTATGGAACAATAACGTTTTGTTTAAAGTTTGAGATTCAGGCACTTGCTCAGAGAATAAAGTCACAAAATTCCACGGGTTTTGAACAACAAAAGTAAACTTTACTATGCAAGGCCAGCGAGATGAAACAATTTATAATATCTATCTTATGCTCTAACATTCGAGGTTAATATGAGGTACATGTGAATTGACAGGCAAAGTATGGTCGAACATACCACTTTGCACACAAAATGGCAAACGCGACCAAGACAGAGTCCACGGATTTCTCAACAACCCACCAAGACATCAGTAAAACTGTGAGTTAACCAATCTCACTGAAACCCTGTCTCTCTCACAAGGGATTCCAGTCTTCAGCTTCAAAGATCTCATCTTAGAATTCTTTCCAAATGATGCTCAAACTCAGATGGCCGCAACAATAAGCCATCTTGCAGGGTTTCAAGCTCATCTCCTGAGATTCCGTTCCCCTGGATTCTGAGTATGCACTCAAGCACAAACTCAAAAGCGCAACTTCACTTTAGCTCTTCGGCTGTGCTGAGCAGAACACTACTGCTCCAAATGGGTATCTTTGCTCCAGTGGCCCGCAGCACAGAGTCACCAATCTTCTGCTGCCTTCTTGGATATTCAGGGCTTCTCCTGAGCCCTCTTCATTTAAAGTCTACTAACTGAGGCCCTCTTCCTTTTTAGAACCTTTTTCACTGCTCCTCTCTTTTTAACTGAACTTGTACCTCTTCATGTCCCTGTCCCTTCTGGGACTGTTCTTTTGGGATCTCTCTCTGTCCCCTCTCCCTTGGGACCTCTCCCTGTCCTCCCTCCCTGCCCCCTGCCTGGGCCGCTTATCTTCGATGTTGCACCACTCCCAGTCACATGACCTGGGTTTACACACCATTTTCCTTTATGCACAGGTGTACAGGGCCCAAAGAACTTAAAAATGCCAATATACGCATGTGTAGCATGTTCCCGGTCTGAAATTCCGAGGGCTGTCGGGACTTGGAATTCCTGACCCCCGCTTTCTGACAAGGTAAGTGTGACTTTCATAAGAACTTGAAACTACCCTGTCTATCCCTATCCTTTGCTCCTGCCCTTTAACCAATCCTCCATCCATACTAATTCCATGAGCCCTTATCTTGCACATTAACCTAAAGTGTAGTATACTACATCCAGTGCTCCCCTTTATCTACCGTGCTAGTTACATCCTCAAAAAACTCCAATAAATTCATCAAACACAATTTCCCTTTTGTAAAATCATTTTGACTCTATCTGATCATCCTATAGTTTTCAAAATGCATTGTTAAGATTTCCTTAATAGTGGATTCCAGCATTTTCCCAATGACAGATGTCAGGCTAATTGGCATGTGGTTCCATTTTCTTTCTCCCTCCTTCCTTGAATAAAAGGTGTTACATTTACTAACTTCCAACCTGGTGGGACAATTCTAGGGGCAGGATTTTCGGGTCATCGGGTGGGCATGGTGGCCGGGCCCGGGAGCGGCTGGGATGGGCCGCCACCCACAATTGGCCAATTAATGGCCAGCCAGCGTGAAAGGAGCGCTGAAAGGCTCAGGGCTGCCAGGGCGGGGGCGGGAAGAGACCGAGCGCTGAAGTTAACGCGGGCGCAGGGGAGATGCAATGAAAGCTCCTTGAAGGCAGAGAGCTGCCTCGGGGAACGGAAGAATTTTAAAGCCAAAAATAAACCTTGTGAAATTCTGAAAAAAATTTCCACCCACCATAGTCACTCACCTAAACATATTGATGATAAAAATTCTGCCCAAACATTTTCATTTTTTTTAATTAATACCGGAAACCTCCTCCCACCCTTGGATGAGGTTTGCTCAAATACCCAAAGGTCACCTGGCCAATTCGCCCGCTCGCCAACCGTAACGTTGGACGGGCAGTGAAAAATCCAGGTCAATGCGCCTCTTAATTCTTGGCGGGCGCGCTGCTGACTCTCACGCACACCCGCCGACCAAAATGTCGCACACTATTTTACGCCCAATCGGGTTGGGCACGCGCCCGCCCACGGGACCTAAAATTCTGCCCTATAAGTGCATCGATCATCTCTTTTAAAACCCAAGGATGTAGTGTTCCTCCTTTTTATATACTTGCAAAAGCACTAATAATCTGTTTTTATATTCCTGACTAGTTTACTCTCATATTCTATTTCCCCCCTTTTAATCAACATTTTGGTCTCCCAATCCTCAGGCTTACTACTATTGTTCACAACATTACATGGCTCTCCTCTTAATCTAATGCCATCCTTAACTGCACAACATAAGAGCTCATGATGTTGGGGGCGTTATATTAGCATGGATGGAGGATTGTTGACATAACAGGAAACAAAGAGTTGGGGTCATTTCAGGTTGCCAAACTGTAAATAGTGGAGTGCCACAGGGATCAGTGCTGGAGCCTCAACTATTTATGATCTATATTAATGACTTGGATGAAGCGACTGATTGTGTTGTGGCCAAATTTGCTGACAATACAAAGATAGGTAGGAAAGCAAGTTGTGAGAAGGACACAAAGAGTCTCCAAAGGGATATAGATAGGTTAAGTGAGTGGGAAAAAAATTTGCAGATGGAGTATAATGTGGGAAAATGTAAGCTTGTTCACTTTGGCAGGAAGAATAGAAAAGCTGAATATTATTTAAATAGAGAGAGACTGCAGAATGTTGCAGTACAGACGCATATCTGTGTCACTGTACATGAATCATAAAAGTTAGCATTCAGATACAGCAAGTAAGTAGGAAGGCAAATGGAATGTTGGCCTTTATTACAAGGGGGGATGGAGTGTTAAAGAATGTGTTGCTACACCTGTGCAGGGCATTGGTGAGGCTGCACCTAGAGTTTTGGTCTCCTTAGTTAAGTAGGGATATACTTGCATTCGAAGCAGTTCAGAGAAGATTAACTAGTCTCATTCCTGGGAGGAAGTTTGTCTTATGATGAAAGTTTAAGAAGGTTGGGCCTATACTCATTGGAGTTTAAAAGAATGAGAGGTGATCTTACTGAAACATATAAGATCCTGAGGGGACTTGACAGTGTCGATGCTAAAAGGATATTTCCCCTCTTGGGGGAATCTAGAACTAGGGGACACAGTTTAAAAATAAGGCTTCTCCTGTTTAAGATGAAGGTGAGAATGGAATTTCTTCTCTCAGAGGACCATTAGTTTTCTTCCAGAGAGACTCAGTGGAGACTGGGTCATTGAATATATTTAAGGCTGAGCTAAACAGATTTTTGATCTACAGTGAAGTCAAGGGTTATGGGGGTGAGGAGGGGTCAAGCAGGAAAGTGGAGTTAGTACCACAATCAGATCAGCCATGATCATATTGAATGGTGCAGCAGGTTCAATGAATTGAGTGGCCCACTCCTGCTCCTATTTCTTATGATCTTATAACATCCTGAAAGAGGACAGCTGGTTCACGCTCCACAGAACCACTGCCATTCCCCTGGAGCAGCGAGTAATGTTCTGGTAGAAAGATTGCTGTGATACCCTGAAAGCTCCTTTGAGCACTGGTATCAGGCAGCAGCCTGAGCTTGTATGACGACAAGTTAAGATTTCATGACCTCAGTTTGAGCTTCCACTGCAGTTTCAGCTTGTGTTGCAATGAATGCTGAGACATCAGTAATCAGGCTCTGCAATATGGTGGAATCTGCAGGCATTATCATGGAGTTTGCCACCACTTCCATGCTAGAAAGGATGGGCTCCAATGTTTTCCCAAAGCCCTTTTTCAAGTTGGAGCTGGATTCTTTTGTGTTTCTTAACAGAGACAGCAGGTTTTCAGGCAGGCCTGCCAATGCATCAAGCATTTCTGTGTGGATGCCCATCAGCCTTTTTCTGTATGCCACCCCATCAAAGTCCTCAGTTGAGTCCTCTGCAGCAGAACTCATGTGCAACCTTGTCCTTTGAGCGCCTGGTGCCTGCACAATCCTTTTCCCCAGCCTTGGCTGCAGGTCACTCATGTCCAGTGTCTCACCACATGTAGACTCCACATCTATGCTACTCTATGCTGCACTACACGCAGTGTCAGTATCTGAGCTGGTGACTGTGAACGTGAGATCAAGTTTCTTCCTCCTCAGCCTCTTTTTCATCTGGGTGACAGTACTTGGGTATCAGAAAGCATGAAGGCACAAAGGGAGGGTTGGGGAGTGAATGAAGGGATGAAAACAAGAGGTGCGTGCGTGGTTACACCATCTGCAGCTTGTAAATCATGACAGATTGTGGGATGATGGTGAAATGAGATGTGAGAAGGTGGATTAGGCTGGAATATATCGTCATCATAAATGGTTTCAACCCCACTGCTGGCCGCTGCCTCATTAATGGAGGCTGCAATGATGGCGAGAGCCATTTTCTCCATGAGAGTGTGCACATTGATAGTTGTTGCTGCCTATTACGGGCCACCTTGTCCTGCAAAAGAGAGGAAAGTGTGTCAGTGAGTGTGGTGCAATGTTTGGGTGATGTGCCTGCCATAGTTGAATAGCTGGCAGTATCTGAAAACTATGAGATGGGAGTGTGTGGCTTGCTGCAGTGCTAAGTGTGTCGGGGTGAGATGAAACATATGAATGTGAGGTTTGAGGATTATTGGTAGGCGAATGAAGTAGGTATGGTGAATGGAGCAATGTGTGAGGTTACTGGTGCAGCTGGTAAGGTGTAGCATGTGAGGATACATTCACTGACCTTGATCATTCGTGAAAGTTCATTAAATTTTTCTGGGCTCTGCATCCAGGTCTTCGAGGCTAGACTGTCAGCATTGACTGCAACAGCTACCTGCTCCCATTGTCTTCTCAGTATCTGTCTAGAGGACCTCCTGGTACACTGAGGGAAGAGGACCTCCCTCTTTCTGTCTGCGCACAAGGCCTCCAGTGCTGCATCGGAGAACCTTGGGGCTATGCCATTTATGTAATTTCTTTCTGATCTTCAGCTCTCTTTAACCAGTTATAGTTCCCGTTGCATTCATAAGGCACCTCACTTTTAAGAATGTACCTTATCTTTAAGGATGTAGCCTAGCTTCAAGTGGTGCTAGCCTTGCATGAACTTGCACCTCCTGCTGAGGCATGCAGCCACTTAGCCGCATATTCAGCACTGGGCTGCATGCCTCACTATAATTACTAGGCAGCACAAAGTATGTGTGCTGCCTGCGTCACTTTGAATGGACGAATCATGCATCAAAATCACTGTACCAAGTTTCAGCGGTTATTCAGTGTTGTCCCCTAATGTGCTCAAGTCTTTGGCTTGACACTTGAACCCACAACCTCTGACTCAGGAGGCAAGGTTGCCAAACCAACTGAGTCAGAGTTGACACTAGATGGCCAGAAGGAAAATACTTTCAGGAAAATACAGAGACATTTAAAATTGTCACCTCCCTCCAACTGACATCACAGAAAGCTGAAATCAACACCTGGACATGCACTAGCTGTTGGCAAGTTAGTCGACCATATGGGACCCATGCATGTACAGAACAGGACAATCTGGCATTACACATATGCTGAAGTAAAACACAAACTGGTGCTCTGCATGAAGCAGCTGGATTTTTGTTTCTTAAAGAGACACACTATCAAAATCAGTTAATATTTGCATTTTCTCAAATAAATATTAATCAGCACAGTTCAGATTGGTTCTAATGAGAGGTCATCAACCTGAAAGCTTTACCTCTGTTTCTCTCTCCACAGATGCAGCCTGACCCACTGAGCATTTCTTGGATTTTCAGTTCTTAATTCAGATTTCCAGCATCCACAGTGTCAGATTTGGAAAATGTTACTTTCAGAATCTTGGAACAGAGGCTGCACACGAGGGATGAATAATAAGCTGAATTAATGAACGTGGAATGACTGGATATTTTGGGTTAAGACATCATCCGCTCAATTAAAAGCACAAATCAGGACCTTGGGCAGGATTTTACGCTGGTGGGATTTTACGGTCCCGCTGAAGTCTATGGACTTCTGAATGTCTCGCTGTATTTTACAGCCCTGCCCCATCATGGACAGGGCAGTAAACCTCCACCCTTGTGTCCAAATGCACCTCTCTCACTTTATAAAATGCTGATATGAGTTTGGGGAGGTCTTGTGGTGCAGTAGTGTCCCTGACTCTGAGCCAGAAGCTCCAGGTTCAGGTCCCACTCCAGGACTTGATGGCCAAGGAAGGTGTGTTCATAACACAATCAGGGTGTGTATCAACTCGTAAATCCTTCCAACATACAGCAGGCAGTAAGAGCGAGAAAGATTCCTGGCCAGCCACGTGATGGAAAGAAATTGGAGCCTCTACCATCCCTATCCATAGCTCCAGGCTATAAAATGCATATAAAAGCACGTGTTGTCACAGCAACTCAGGATCCTTTGGGGGGGGCTGGTTGGCTCAGTTTGCTGGAAATGGCCAGTGTGGACCAGCTTGGTGCCAACTTGTTTGATCCCTGTTCTGGCTGGATATTGAACCTCCTGCATTGCCCAATCCCTGTGGTGGTGACTGTGGTGCTCTGGGTTGGGCATGCCTTTGGGCAGAGAACTGAAGAAGAATATGGGTTTGCTTTTTCATTCAGATAGAGTGTACTCAGGTCACAGTGTTAGAGGCAGATAACATTCTTCAAACAATGAAGCCATTAAGCCTGATTGCTGTCTGCCTAAAGAATAATGAATGGATACGGGGTCTAGCAATTTCAGTCTGAAAGGCTGTAGTCTGTTTAGGACCAATCTTGAGTTAGTAACACAAAGTAGTCAATCCTACCCAAGCTCCTTAATATCAGTCAAGTGATTCTGAAAGAACACATTCTAAAAATCAAAATGGACATTTTCCATAGATATCCTCCTTTGTTGAAGTGAAACCATTTTGTTCAGCAGAATAATACATGTGAAATTAATGGTTGTGTTAAACTGCAGGAGAAACTGATCAATGAACTGATATTACCCCAGATGAGGAGTGCATAACAACAGCCAAGGCATTCTTAATTTACATGAATTTGAGATGTTTTGATGTGAACAGGTATAAATATTGTTTTCAAAACAAAAACAGAATTACCTGGAAAAACTCAGCAGGTCTGGCAGCATCGGTGGAGAAGAAATCAGTTAACGTTTCGAGTCCTCATGACCCCTCGGCAGAACTGAGTATAGTTAGGAGAAAGATGAAATATAAGCTGGTCTAAGGTGGGGGGGCGGGGGGAGAGAGAAGTTGAGGGTGTGGTGATTGTGGAGATAAGCAAGCAGTGATAGGAGCAGATAATCAAAAGATGTCACAGACAAAAGGATCAAAGAGGTGTTGAAGGTGGTGATATTGTCTAAGAAAAGTGCTAATTAAGAATGGAAGACAGGATACTCAAGGTACAGCTCTAGTGGGGGTGGGGTGGAAAGACTAACAAAGTTTTAGTTTTAGATTTAAAAATAATGGAAATAGGTGGGAAAAGAAGAATCTATATAAATTATTGAAAAAAAAGGGAGGGGGGAGAAATGGGGTGGGGATGGGGTGAGGGGGAGTTTAAGATCTAAAATTGTTGAATTCAATA
Organism: Cetorhinus maximus; assembly: GCF_964194155.1. Lineage (NCBI taxonomy): Eukaryota > Metazoa > Chordata > Chondrichthyes > Lamniformes > Cetorhinidae > Cetorhinus > Cetorhinus maximus. The sequence continues at coordinate 170,964,047 of NC_135881.1, read as the reverse complement.
TTCAGCCCGGAAGGCTGTGAAGTGCCTAGTCAGAAGATGAGGTGCTGTTCCTCCAGTTTGCGTTGGGCTTCACTGGAACAATGCAGCAAGCCAAGGAGTCCCTGCCCCAGTTTCATTTTATTCTTCGCCTCATCCGTCGCCTCAACAAGAAACTTTTTCTCTTTCTCTCAAGTGCTAAGGAACGCAAGCTCCAACAACTCATCGACACCAACACCCATCTGGGACCCTCCACCCCTGCTTGTCCCTCCGTCCCCACCCCATCTTCCAATCCCAGCCCCAGCCGCGTATTCACTATACCCCCTGACCTTCCCCTCTCCGATGCTGAACGTTCAGTGCTCAACAAAGGACTTAGTTTCATACCCTTACGCCCTCATCTCAATGAATTTCGGGCTCGGCATGATGCTGAACTCTTCTTCCGCCGTCTTCGTCTCCGTGCTCACTTCTTTGGGCAGGAGTCCTCTCCCCGTTCAACGGATCCTTTTACCCACCTCCAATATTCTCCCTCCACCTGGACCCCTCCCTCTGGATTCTTACCTTCTCTTGATCTTTTCATTGAGAACTGTCGGCGTGACATTAGCCGTCTCAATTTCTCTGCTCCTCTCACCCATTCTAATCTGTCTCTCTCTCAACTCACAGCACTCCGTTCTCTCAGGTCCAACCCCAACATTGTCATCAAACCCGCTGACAAGGGTGGTACTGTTGTTGTCTGGCGCACTGACCTCTACCTCGCGGAGGCTGAGCGTCAACTCGCAGACACTTCCTCCTACCTCTCCCTGGACCATGACCCCACCACAGAACATCAAGCCATTGTTTCCAGGACTGTCACTGACCTCATCTCCTCTGGAGATCTTCCTCCCACAGCTTCCAACTTGATAGTCGCCCAACCTCGGACGGCCCGCTTCTACCTCCTACCCAAAATCCACAAACAGAACTGTCCTGGTAGACCGATCGTGTCAGCCTGTTCCTGCCCCACGGAACTCATTTCTCGTTATCTTGACTCCCTTCTCTCTCCCCTTGTCCAGTCCCTTCCCACCTACATCCGTGATTCCTCTGACACCTTACGTCACATCAACAATTTCCACTTCCCTGGCCCCAACCGCTTCCTCTTCACCATGGATGTCCAATCCCTCTACACCTCCATCCCCCACCAGGATGGTCTGAGGGCCCTTAGCTTCTTCCTTGAACAGAGGCCCGAACAATCCCCATCCACCACTACTCTCCTCCATCTGGCTGAACTTGTTCTCACACTGAACAATTTCTCCTTTAACTCATCTCACTTCCTCCAAATAAAAGGTGTGGCTATGGGTACCCGCATGGGCCCCAGCTATGCCTGTCTCTTTATGGGGTATGTGGAACATTCCTTGTTCCAGTCCTACTCCGGCCCCCTCCCACAACTCTTTCTCCGGTACATCGATGATTACTTCGGTGCTGCTTCATGCTCTCGTCGAGACCTGGAAAAATTTATTAATTTTGCTTCCAATCTCCACCCCTCCATCATTTTCACATGGTCCATCTCTGACACTTCTCTTCCCTTCCTTGACCTCTCTGTCTCAATTTCTGATGATAGACTGTCCACCAATATCCATTACAAGCCTACCGACTCCCACAGCTACCTCGACTACAGCTCCTCACACCCCGCTTCCTGTAAGGACTCCATCCCATTCTCTCAGTTCCTTTGCCTCCGTCGCATCTGTTCTGATGACGCTACCTTCAAAAACAGCTCCTCTGACATGTCCCCCTTCTTCCTTAACCGAGGTTTTCCACCCACGGTCGTTGACAGGGCCCTCAACCGTGTCCGGCCCATATCCCGCGCATCCTCCCTCACGCCTTCTCCTCCTTCCCAGAAAGATGATAGGGTCCCCCTTGTCCTCACTTATCACCCCACCAGCCTCTGCATTCAAAGGATCATCCTCCGCCATTTCCACCAACTCCAGCATGATGCCACCACCAAACACATCTTCCCTTCACCCCCCCCGATGGCATTCCGTAGGGATCGTTCCCTCCGGGACACCCTGGTCCACTCCTCCATCACCCCCTACTCCTCAACCCCCACCTATGGCACCTCCCCATGCCCACGCAGAAGATGCAACACTTGCCCCTTCACTTCCTCTCTCCTCACCGTCCAAGGGCCCAAACACTCCTTTCAAGTGAAGCAGCATTTCACTTGCATTCCCCCTAACTTAGTCTACTGCATTCGTTGCTCCCAATGCGGTCTCCTCTACATTGGAGAGACCAAACGCAAACTGGGCGACCGCTTTGCAGAACACCTGCAGTCTGTCCGCAAGAAAGACCCAAACCTCCCTGTCGCTTGCCATTTTAACACTCCACCCTGTTCTCTTGCCCACATGTCTGTCCTTGGCTTGCTGCATTGTTCCAGTGAAGCCCAACGCAAACTGGAGGAACAGCACCTCATCTTCCGACTAGGCACTTTACAGCCTTCCGGGCTGAATATTGAATTCAACAACTTTAGAACTTAAACTCCCCCTCACCCCATCCCCACCCCGTTTCTCCCCCCTCCCTTTTTTTTCAATAATTTATATAGATTCTTCTTTTCCCACCTATTTCCATTATTTTTAAATCTAAAACTAAAACTTTGTTAGTCTTTCCACCCCACCCCCACTAGAGCTGTACCTTGAGTATCCTGTCTTCCATTCTTAATTAGCACTTTTCTTAGACAATATCACCACCTTCAACACCTCTTTGATCCTTTTGTCTGTGACATCTTTTGATTATCTGCTCCTATCACTGCTTGCTTATCTCCACAATCACCACACCCTCAACTTCTCTCTCCCCCCGCCCCCCCCCCACCTTAGACCAGCTTATATTTCATCTTTCTCCTAACTATACTCAGTTCTGCCGAAGGGCCATGAAGGCTCGAAACGTTAACTGATTTCTTCTCCACCGATGCTGCCAGACCTGCTGAGTTTTTCCAGGTAATTCTGTTTTTGTTTTGGATTTCCAGCATCCGCAGTAGCTTTTAGCTTTTTGTCTTTATAAATATTGTTTTTCCTGCTTTTTAATAAAAGATATTACAAACTCCCATCATTTCTAGTCCACAGTATGAACATTTGGATGTTGTGTTTTCAGTTTCTTAATCAGAATACATGGAGATCTAGCGGTGCAGTGAATAGTGTCCGTGCCTCTGAGTCAGAAGCTCCAGGTTTGAGTCCCACCCCAGGACTTGATGGCCAAGGAATGTGTAACCAAACAGGTTGATTATCAAGCTGCAAGTCTTTCCAGCACATGCATATATGGAAAGAGTGGGAGAGATTCCTGGTCAATCATGTGATGGAAAGAAAGTTGGAGCCTCTATCCAAAGCTCTCGATTACAACATGCATGTTGCCACAGTGACTCAGGCTCCCTGGGAAGAATTTTCAGGTCAGCAAGCGGGGGCGGGGCCCACTCGCCAACACGTAAAATGACGCGCGGGTTTCCCAACATCACCACACGTCATTTAGATTGTCAGTTCGGTGGGCGCGCAGCTGAGTCTAAGGCCTATTAAGGCCATTAAGAAAGTAATTAAAGCTGTTAAGAATGCTACCCGTCCAACCTTAAGGTTGCCGGGCAGGCGAAGTGCCCAGGTGGCCTTCACATTTTTCATGAAACCTCATCCACGGGCGGGATGAGGTTTCATGAAGGGTTTATTAATTAAATAAAAAATTTTGAAAAAATTAATGGACAAGTCCCAGCTCATTTGACAGTTTCACATGAGCGGACATGTCCTTAATTTTTTTTTACCTTTCTTCAATGTTTGATAAGTGAAAGTAATCTCCCTGAGGCACCTCTGTGCCTCAGGGAGATTTCTGCGCTCTTTCATGCGCATGCGCGAAAAAGCACAGGCCCCGACTCAGGTAACTCCCCCGCCCACCTCCTCCTGCCGCACAGGGAACGCTCAGCGCTTCCGGGTGCGTGTCACGCTGGGCGGGCCTTAATTGGCCCGCCCACGTAAAATGGCGGTGCAGCCCCAATTGGGGGCGCCAATCAGACTCACACCCACCCGCCCCCGCACAACCCCCCCCACCCCATCCGCACAACCCCCCCAAAAGGGGGGAAATTTCTGCCCCCTGAGGCAACTGTAATATATCACCACAATCAGGATACAAGCATCCAAATTTGTCAAAAGGTTTGTGCTGCCTGACCTCCCCCCTCCCCGACTGATGAATTTGAAATGAGCACCCAGTGAACTATTTACAAATGGTGACAAATTGTAAAGAAGTTCTAAAACCTTTAATTGATGAAATCGCTTAAGGGCTGATTTTAACTTGAGGTGTGAATGGGGTGCAGGGGCTGATTCACACAGTGAACTGTCTAACCTCCCCGCACCCTTCACTCCCAGAGATGAGCCCTGGAGAATTTTAACTCCCAGGCCTCATTTAACCCCGAACGTGACTCCTGCCCAAAGCTGTTGGGAATGAAACCACCAGTGGACAGAGTCAAATTTGGTAAGGGCTGATCAGGTGGCCACCAGGAGCCCAAAAGATATTGTCCCCCTGAAGTAAAGTAGGGATTGGTAGGAGGGGTTGTCAAGTCAGTGATAGGTGGACGATAGAAAGGACCGGGAAGTTGTTGAGTCAGGAGAAGCAGTCCTCCTGATCCACAAGGGGATCTTAAAAAACTTCGAAAAAAGCGGACTAAGTAGGCTTGGATCACTGCTGTCATCAGCTTTTTTTGCTGGGCCTGAGTCGGGCATGTGATTAAAATATCATGCATGTCTAAAGGACATCATTGGAAATCAAGACTGCAATTTAAATTAGGACTCCACAGGCACCCTTCCCATGCCTGAAGGCAGGCCAGTAAAAAATGATGGGTGGAGGAAATGTGCTGCTTACTCCCCCCACCTCGAACTACCCCTCCTGCACAATTCCCTCCAGGGGCTTTGAGGAAGTGGTGGGAGGGGGGGCTGTTAAAATAGGCCCCTTTAATTTCAGTCACCCATTTTAATTGTCATTAGCCCCTATTGCAGCATCAAATCTGCATGTTCTTAAACTGGAATTTTAATAGAATGCATCATTTTTGTCAGCATATCAAAAGAGAAACATTCTATTATTTCAATAATTCAGAATGATTATTAACAGGTAAAAGAAAACAGAGCTAGCAATATTTTTATGGACCAAATGTATTAAATAATGGAGCTGCTAAAGGTCAAAGTTCTGAAGAAACTGCAAGATTTTTATTTTTATCTTTGGGAGACTAGCACGTACTGGAAATAAAACAAACTCCTCGGGAATCAGCAATCTTAACTAAGTCAAACTGAACAATCCTGGGGAGTTCTTGTCTGGTCTCAGCCATGATGTCAGTATTAAATGGGTAATGTGGAGAAGACTTCAGGCAATGATCAAATCCTATTTGTTCTACACGCAGTTCCAGTCTATTCAATATGGCAAGGAAAGTCAAGCTTCAGTCAGTTGTTAATATGGGGGACCATAAAATACTCATGGTAGCCCTGATATGTTCTTTTCAATATCTGCTCAAGTGAATGGTTGCTGAGCTGTTACCATTGTACAACATTCTAATTTTTTGAGTATATTTATGTAAATACGTATATTTACTGTAACAGCAGTATGATTTATTAAATTACCTTCATCTGAATATTATATAACTGACAGACAGTCATACCATGGAATGTTTGGAGGACTCTTTAAAGGGCAGTAATCCTCGTGCCTCTTTCTCTGTGACCTCACCAGCCCTCCAAGGTCTCTGCATTTGTCCCATTCTGGCATCTTGTGCATCCTCTCATCATTCCTCAACCACCCCCCGCCCCCCACCCCCTACTGGCATGCATGCCTACAGCCATCTCGAACCCTAAGCTCTGAAATGTCCTCTCCAAACCTTATTACCTCCCCACCTCCTTCTCCTTCTTCAGGGGCCTTCTTAAAGCCTATATTTCTTTGGCCATGTGTTTGGGAACCTGTCCTTCTTTGGCTTGGTATCAATTTTTGTCTGCTTACGCTTGGTGACACCTCTTGGGTATTTTATTACATTGGAAGGCACTATGTATATCTGCAAGTTGTCATTCTTGTTGAAGACAATTATTGAATTCCTTCTTATCAACAGAAGTTCTTCAGTGACAAATATGTCTAACTTACAGTCTATATGGGCTTGAATTTCATGCAGCCTATCATAAAGTTCTGGCCTGGAGCATTGAAGAATGTTCTAGATGAAATTACCTGTTATTTTTATTGCATCGCTCAGTATCAAGGCACTTATCTTAAGACAAGTTATCAGCCACATTTTATCGACTACGATTCAAGAATGAAGGTGGGCGGGGGCGAAGGCAGAAAGGTATGGAGTATTTTCTAGCATGTGTTGTCTTGATAACCTTGTTCTTTAAATACCATTCACAATAAACGACTTGAAACATCTACAGGAAAGATTATATCACCTGCAGCTGTGTTCACTCGTTACTCACTTTACTGCCCGTACAAATTAAATATTAAGTTGAACACAAGCTGCCAAACATGCTGCTTCCAGACACTAAGCAGAGGTTTTCTGTAAATGATGCCAGATTTATCTTGTTTGCCTAATTATCCCATTAGCCTGTACCTAAGATCCAATTACTCCAGTTATATCATGACAAATGGCCTCTGGAAGACTCTTCCATGAAAGAGGGCATGTCATTCCCTTGCTACCATTTCCTACATTAATGAGTTTTAGGTAAGTAGCTCGCAGATAACTTATTAAGATCTGAAATGCAGAAGTCTTACTAACTTGCTCATCTTTATTTGATTGCAAATACCTCCACAATTGGCTGCACCATAGATGTGTCTACACGGGTAGCTCTACTTGACTGCATTTCAACTGTAAGGTCCCTCAGCTCCTGACCCCCCTCTCCTACCAGTGTTTAAACTGCTTAAATAATAGACAAACCTAAATAATTTGACAGAACCAAATGCAGTTTTGTTTTGCATTTTACATCAGGGTAGAAGTGAAGTCAAAGGATAACAAACAACGAAGGAAAATAAATAAGTACGGTTCTCTATGCTGGAACTGAGATCTGTTCTGTTTCAAATTATAGCATTCTATTACAGCATTCATATCTTTTCATTCATGCCAAACCCAGCAAATATAAACATTTTTTGGTAACTGTTGTCTGGAAGAAACTTGTTGATATATATGTGTGTGTTTCATATGAATACACACAAGCCTGCCTGGAAGGTTCCTGGTAACTGCTTTCTGGAAGGATAGGAACAGGAGCAGGCCATTCTGCCCCTCAAGCCTGATTCACCATTCTATCTGATCATGGCTAATTCACATTTCAACTCTTGCTGCATTTTCTGCACATCCTTTGATCCCCCTTACATAGCAATCTATTGATTGAGGAGAGCTTTTCTAGAATTCCACACTTGGTGTAATTTGGGAAGAAGGAAATTTGGGGGCAAAATTTGTTTCCACTAAGTTTCCGCTCTTCCTGGCTTCATACATAAATTATAATGGATGTTTCTTCTCCCCATACCACCTCCTCTATTGTGCTGTCAGTTTTGGAGACAGGACTGTGGTAGGATGTGGGTCTACCCAAAAATCCTACTAGATCCACCGAGGTAACGGCTGGTGGCAAATAAGCCTCCGTGAAGCAAATGCACTATCTTACAAGGGCTGTGCACGTGGCCCAGAGTGCGGTATCCCTGAGGTATAGAAATCTTCAAAGGAAATCTGAAAAGGAATTGAAAATCTTGAAAGAATTTGGTGGCAGTAAACGTTTAACTATATTGGTATAGGTTAAGTTCTGTATTCCCTTCACCTATTGATTCAACCTGCCAATCTATATATTTCTTTCTTGGAACAAAAAATTGTAATTTTGTCTAAAAGGTGTGGCATGTCATTGTGATGTTTCTCCGTCTATCAGATTCATCAGGAATAGTGCCACTGCTTATAATACCCTCTTACATCAGACAGCAGCCTCTATCAGGTAAATGGCACCAACCATGTACTGTTACCATAGGTGTCAATTACAAATACTCCTTTTTAAACTGTATTGAGCATGCCAACAGTTTTGGGCAGTTCAGCCATCTGTTCAGACCTCATTAGACTGCCACTGCATACTACAGTTTCATTCAGCTCTTCAACAGTACAGATGAAATTGTCTGGATCTGCTACCTCCTTCCCTTCCTCTTTGTTGCTCTAACGTTTGGATCATTATTGAGCTATTTGGACTGAGTGGGAAGTGCCTGTAGTGCTTTTTAAAAGCATTTCCCTTTTACACCGGCCACCACTTATATTTTTTTTATTCATCCATGGGATGTGGGCGTCGCTGGCTAGGCCAGCATTTATTGCCCATCCCTAATTGCCCTTGTTCAGAGGGCACTTAAGAGTCAACCATATTGCTGGTGGGTCTGGAGTCACACATAGGCCAGACCAGGTAAGGACAGCAGATTTCCTTCCCTAAAGGACGTTAGTGAACCAGATAGGTTTTTACGACAATTGGCAATGGTTTCATGGTCATCATCAGACTTTTAATTCCAGATTTTTATTGAATTCAATTTCCACCATCTGCCATGGTAGGATTCCCTTTTACACCAGCCACTGCTTATATTTCTTTTATAACGGGCAAATGTATTAACAGCAAAGTGCCCAGTCTAAATGGTAGGAACAGTATATGATAAGCAATCCATTATTATGCTCAGCACTGGTGAAAGGGAAGATTGTTAGTTCTGAGGCACAGCGGATGCCATTCACTTCATGCATACGGCTATATTTCAGATAGTGAGACAAGTGGGCTGGAGTAAAGGCTGTTGTGTCCAAATTGCAATGTTCTTCTGCCAAGAAGCTTTAATCCAAACTCTTGTTTATTCACTGATAATCAATTCAAAGTAATATGTTTATCTGATGTTTGGCATACCAGGCATCAGGGTTTCCAGCACATTCAATAACTACAGTGCTAGATATCATCAGTCAGTTAAGTATTTTCAGCAGCTATGAAACACGCATCCTCAGCCATTCACGCTTTTACTACCAGTTAAAGTGATAAGCCGAGTCCATCCGCTCCTCCACCCTGGTGCCTGGCAAGAGCAGCTTGCCCAAAATGTCTGTTACACCTACCCAGGTCTCTAGGTGCCTAAATTCCCTGTGCCCAACCGGTAATGCAACCTGGCAGACGCCAGCAGAGAATTTCCTCTTCAACTGTTCCTACCACCAGAAAATACAGTAGGAAACAGGAATGCAGTTGCAGGGTTCCTGGCTGTGGCCGCAGGACTTTTTGGAGAGCAGCAGTCAGGTACTAAGACCCAAAGTTCATCTGGAGAATGTTAATATAAATTAAAATGTAGCTCTTTAGGTTAATGCCAGCTTTCTTCAGATGTGTCAGATACGAGAGGTGTCCTAGCAAAGCCTCCATCCAGCTTCATGGATGCCATGTGTCTCGGTCACAGACCAGGTGGGAGGACCGTCTAGCCTCATTAACATGTCTTTCCTGTTCTGCATCTGTAATGGCACAGAGCCTATTCCTACCCATCTTCTCCTCTCCATATCCATGAGAAGACATTGGATATCCCAAGTAATGGAGTGGAGATCAGGCATAGTGGTCTGGATTTTCATCCTGGAGGCAGGTAGCAGGAGTTGGCCAAACTCCCAGCTCGGCCCGCCCGCCTCTGCAGAAAGGGCCTAAATGGACAGGATTTTCATTGTGGGGGCAGCAGAGGAGGGGTGCGGGCTGTAGACAGAGCAGTTGACCCAGGACAAAGGTCAGGGGCAGCCACAGGGGAGGCTGGGTGTCGAGGCAAACTGTTTAAAAGACCCGCCTTGGTGCTGTGGGACTTCGTCCCAGTTAAAATAAAAACAGAAAGGCAACCAGCCCTCACCACTCACACCACCTCACCTCCACACACTACCCATGCCTCATCCATGTCACTTCATGCCCCCCCACCCACCCCTATGATACCTCATGCCCCCTATGCCAAGGTATGCCCCTCAAACAACCCTTATTTCCCCTCATATTCCCTATACCAAGATATAATGGAAGCTCAAGTGTTTCAACAGTCTATTGAATTTCTAGGCTCTCAGCCAAGCCTCATCCTGTATTCTTGGCTGAGAGCCCAGACATCCAATAGAGTACTAAAACACCTGAGCCCCAAAGAAAACATTGCTTGAATGACAGCTCTGGCTCTCTGATCTCTGCTATCAATTTCACAATGTTTATTCACATAAGGTTGAGGTTTCAAGTTCTTGCAGTTTCAACCATTGAAACTTTAAAGGATCTAGATGATTGACGCTTTTATTGTCCTGTAATAAAAGGACTATTTTTAACATAGTGGAAAGTTATGAATGAATGACAGTTTTTTTTAAAGCTTTTTTTTACCCATTTATTGTCACTATATGGTTCATTGGTTCTAGATAGTGTATAGTGAGTGAATGGGCATGGAAGTGCCAAAGCTTGGCATAGGGGGCATGAGGGACCATGGGGGTTGTTTGGGGGCATAGCTTGGTTTGGGGGGCATGAGGGGCCATGGGGGTTGGGTGGGCAACATACCTTTGCATGGTGTTAATGAGAAGCCATAGGGGCTATTTGGTGGTGGGGTGGGGGGGGGATACCTTGGCATGGGGGAAGAAGAAAGACCTTTTGAATTTATCTTTTGAAAAGTCCCCTCATACAGACGATGGTTCACAACACTTCTGAGGTACCGTGAACTATGACTCATTGAAAACCTGGCCTGACTCCATAAAAATTCCAAAGGACTAGAACATGCCTATCCCCACAATGGAGCCGGCCAGGTCGGGCGTGCAGGGTGAGGGCTTTTGACCCAAACCAGACCACACCCTTAAAAGGCACAACTGAAAACCAGAAACTCTGGGAATGGGGTCGGGAATCATGGAATGGGGTCCCAGCCATTGTTTTTAAAGGGCTCCTGAGTCCTCCTGACTTGGTGAAAATCAAGCCCAATGCGACTATGCTCCCTTTTCCTGTCCTTTGTAACCACAGAAAGACATTTCCTGGGGTCAAGTACAGGAAAATTGGCCCTGATAAATCATTGGGAGGAATTTTCTGTGACAGTGCTGCCAGCAGGAAGCCATTTCAGTCAGCCATGCATATTGGGAACTGATAGGCATGTGGTCTTTCTTCTTCCATTACTTAGAAATGGGTAGAATATTGCAGGTGGCTTGCCAAACATTTCACCACAGGCGTGGCTCCTCTCCAGCACTGAAAACATTTAAAAAATGGCAGCAGAAGCATTGTACAAAATCACAAGCAGTAATGAGAATGAAAGAACAGACAAAAACAAAAAGCCTTATTATTATTGCTTTAGTCTATATCGCAAGGTCCAATCACTTATGTTATACCATGCAAATGATCTATGATAGATATCCGCCTGAAAAGAGCACACTATCCACTTGCCACCACTTCTTATTGCTTTAATAGCCCAGTGAAGTTAAGGCAACCACAAGTAAGTCTGTTGCTCTAGTGCAGTGGAATCTGATGCACGCAATAAATAACACAAACTCTGCAGCATCAGGAGTCCAGGCTAACATAGGAACAGTTCAAAGTGAACAGTTCCGTGTCACTACTTTACATCCAGGATCAATATTTGCAAATTAGAGCGGAGAGGGCGCTGATAATAAGAGAAATAAAAACATTGTAATTCCAGCTGCTATTCCTACTTCCTAACAGTGACTACAATTCAAAGGTAATTCATTGGCTGTAAATGATAGGCAATGACCTGAAGTTATGAAAATCACTATATAAATGCAAGCCTTTATTTTTTAAAACAAGAACTAGCTTTCCCTACATGTTTCTGAAAGGAAATGTAATTTTTTCCAAGTCAGTGTAGAAATATTTCTGCCCAAGGAGAAAGTGAAATTGGAACTTCATGCTAGTTGCCTTTAGATAGACACATCAATTATCTCTTGAGGACAAAGTGACTTCGATAGTAATGAATTGTATATAAAAAGTTTACCCAGCCTTATCCTCCAAATTGCAGAGATTAACTTGAGGTCGGGCATGATTTATTTTCTATCAAATACAGTTATATGAGTTTTGTGCATCAGGACAATCAGTTTCAATGGAAGAAATCAGTCAAAAGCTAAGTGCTTCTTATGAATTTAGCTGAAGCTCAATTGGTTTCTAGTACCCTAGATGCATTATGAGTTACTTCCTGTATTGATATTTTGCTCTATAATCCTCCATATCGCTGCTCCCTCTGCCTTCCTGACAGTTATTTTTTAATGAGTCTCCCACCTGCTAGTATGTAAAACATCTCCCAATTGCTTTCTCATTGGGCTGGAGCATATGATAGCACAGGGAGCGGTCTTTTGATCTGGCTTCACTGTACAGGAGGAACCTGGGTTTTGACAGAGCTGTGGAAGGCGAACCTGCGGTTTTCAAGCAACTCGGGGTGAAACATAGGCAAGGATTTTACGGTCCCACCACAGCGTGTCTCCCCCCTCCGGTACATGTGCATCCCACCGGGTGGGAGAGGCCGTAAAGTCCTGGGCATAATCTTTGACTCATTGGTATCAGTCAGCAGTAAAGTGGTTAGAGGGCAAGGATTGGATAACATTGGGTTAAGGTGATCCCATGGGCAGAATTTTCTGCCTGTTGGGCAGGCAGAGCAGGAGTGGCCATGGGTGGGCATGGACCCAATCGGCGTCCACGATCGGGGTGGCGCCGCCATTTTGCGCAGGTGGGCCAATTAAGGCCCGCCCAGCGCATTTCCGACTCCCATGGATAGCGGGAGTGTGCGGGCTGCAACGGGCGTGCACAGACCGCCGGGTCCAGTGACGGCCCAGCGGCCTGTTTAAAGGAAGGCCTGGCAGCCTCCTGTAGGCTGCTCACAATGGCCAGTTCGAGGGCACACCACAGGGGGTCGGCTGAGCAGGGAATGCTGGAGGGAAGGGCAGAGGAGCAGGGCAGGCTGCAGGGTCTGCCACAGGAGCAGGGCAGGCTGCAGGGTCTGCCACAGGAGCAGGGCAGGCTGCAGGGTCTGCCACAGGAGCAGGCCAGGCTGCAGGGTCTGCCACAGGAGCAGGGCAGGCTGCAGGGTCTGCCACAGGAGCAGGGCAGGCTGCAGGGTCTGCCACAGGAGCAGGGCAGGCTGCAGGGTCTGCCACAGGAGCAGGGCAGGCTGCAGGGTAGGCCAGCAGGGGGCCAATGCGCCCCTCGCTTTTCTGTTGACTGCCTTGCTGCCCTCCTCGAGGAGGTGGCAGCACGGCAGGAGGTGTTGGTCCCCCAGGATGGGAGGAGGAGGCCCCCCCACATGACCAAACATGACTGGGAGGAGGCGGCGGAGGTAGTGAGTTCCCGCGACATGATGCGGCGCACCTGGATCCAGTGCCGTAAGCGCTTCAACGATTTGTTGCGCTCTGGCAGGGTGAGTATGATGTTGGCATTGGGTATTTAACCCAGCAAGTAGCCTTAGCCTTTGAGGCCCCCCGCCCCCCCCACTAAGTCTTACTGTCGTGACTGCATTGAATCATGTTGGACATTTCTTGTACACTGGGTGGGCAAACAGATAATGCCCATGCTTACATCAGCCTGAGTGGTTCATGAGGAGATGAGTTCTCCCCTCCACCATGTGTTGCCCTTAGTCGCACATGACTAGTCTGGGGACAACCTGCAGGAGATGCAGCTAGGCGCATACTCAGAACTCCAACACATGTCCCATTCACGGTGATGAGATGGTGGAAGGGGAGCCTCAAGGTCTCATGGCCAAGAGCCAACTGCTGCTCTCGACGCTACACCTAGTTACGCCTCCTTGCTATGGGAGCAAAGACCATGAGTTTCCTGAAGTGATGGACACAGAATATGTCCAATGGGCCGTTGGGAGGGGTTGGGAGCAGGCGTACTATCTTTGTGTGACTGATCAGCAGTAGCGGGGAGAGGAGGCACTGGAGGCCTGATATGGCCCACAGTGGTTGGGGTGCGGGGTGCGCCTGCAGGGTCCATGTGTAAATTGCCGCAATGAATGGTCTTCTCTGCTTTTCAGGAGAAGAATGCTCACAATGTGTGTGAGTGTTCGTGGACTGGAGGCGGCCAGGCCCAGCTCATGATTTTAAGCCGCTTTGAGCAGGAGGCCCTGGAGCTTGAGAGGTGCCATACGCCCAGGCCCACTGGTGTCGGTAAGGCTGGGGTGGAGCGGCCAGGTATTTGAAATCAACAGTGACATCCGCTCTATCTTCCCACCATCCATAGCACTATTGATTGTTTGATTTGTTATTGTTGCAACATTGCTCGGTCACAGACTGATAGAGTCAGAGGTGTGGATCATAGATAAAGGTCCCACGGCCCTTCGAAGATGCGCGGGTCAAGCACCTTCCAAAGTCACCTTATCCCATTTCTGACCACTATCCCCATGGCCTTGTATACCATGGAATCGCAACTGCACATCCAAATACTTATTACATGTTAGGAGGGTTTCTGCGTCCACCACCCTTTCAGGCAGTGCATCCCACATTACTGTGTGCAAAAGTTCCTCACCACCTCACCTGTCAACCTCATGCCCCTTACCTTAAATCAATGCCACCAGGTTACTCATCCCTCCACCAAGGGGAAAAGTTCTTTTCTGTCGACCCTATCTATGCCTCTCATAATGTTATAAACCTCAATAATGTCCCCCTCAATCTCCTCTGCTCCAGGGGAAATAACCCCAGTCTATGCTATGTCTCCGCATAAGTCAAACTCTCCAGGCCAGCCAGCATCCTGGTCAACGACCTCTGCACTCTCTCCACTCCAATCACATCCCTTTCGTAAAGCACATTTCGCAACTGCACGCAGAACTATAGCTGTGGCCAAGGCAGCGTTTTCTGCACTTGCAACATGACCTCCCTGTTCCTATATTCTATTCCTCAGCTAATAAAGGCACGTATGGCTTTAACTTTCTTAAACGCCTCATGTACCTATCCCGCTATCTTAATGGGCCTGTTGACATGCCCAGCAAGGTCCCTCCAATCGTCCTTACTTTCCACGGTCCTACCATTCCTCGTGTATTACCGTGCCTTGTTTCTCATGCCCAAGTGCATCACCTCACACTTATCCACATAACATTCCATTTGCCATTCCTTAGGCCATCTGACCAGCCTGTAATGTTAGGGTCTCCTCCTGACTATTTGTTACCCCACCAATATTTGTCTCCCATAGGTTCTGGAAGGTTGAGCGCATATTGAGCCCGGAGGAAAGGGATGAAGTGTGTCACTGTGTGGACGCTAACTGATCCACTGTCTTTGTTGTTAATTTCAGCATCATCAGAGCCTGGCCGCCAGGAGCAATTGCAGATGCCCCCTCTCACATCTGAGGGCTCTCAACTGCACCAGCGTCACACCATTTCTGTGAGGCAGGCACCAGCGCAGATACTAGCATATCGGTGGGCATTGGAACATCGGCTAGTGTCCCGGGGCACAGTGGAGAGGCCACTTCACAATCGCTGGAGTAGCTGGCAGAGACAGAGAGTGCCGATGGCGCCAGCAGTCAGAGGACTGCAGGGGACCAGGCACATGCTCAGTCGGTGCGTCTGGAGTCGTCCACGATGCAGCAGCTGCAGGAAATGTGGCTGGGTGTGTGGGAGCATCTGGGACTGTTGTATGAGACTATGCTTCTCTTGATGTCCGTGGTGGAGGAGTCCACACAGAGCATCAGTGATGCAATGAGCCTCATGGCAGAGCGTCATGCTTCCTCCATGGAGAGTGTGGCGACTCACCTGGAAAGGGGCTTCTAGGAGAACAAGCAGCTTCTCCTGGAGTTACGCTCGGACCTGCAAGCCCTCACAGCGCCAGTGGCCACTGCTGGTCATTTCCAATGTGGGAGATAGTGTGGACTTCAAGCTTCCCAGTTGTTGCCCATCCATCGACGGTGAGCAGGGAGGTCCGGGGAGACTTCACATCAGTGGAGCAGCTGCCTGTCGCATCTGCGGGCTCCTCTCACGGTGCTCCGGATGAGGTCAACAGCTGCTCCGCCCCTCTCCCAATGACCGCTTCATCAGGTGAGGCTGCGACGACTGGGGAGATGCCAGCTGTGGACCTGGCAGATCCCTCCCAGGCGGGGCCAGCACAGGCTCCACGAGCCAGAGGGTGCCCGCCAAGGTCATCGAGGCCAACAGGACAGCAGAGTCAGCAGGCTGTCTCAGATGCCACTCCCAGCGATGGGGCAGCACCAAGACGTAGCACTCATAAACCTAAGCATAATGCATCTTAGGCACACCATGGGTTTCTCACTGGTGCTTTTGTGTTGGCCCTAGATTAGGGAATTATTATTTCTTTATGCTTGAAAAACATTTTGTTTTGACTTTGTGTGACGTTATGATGGTGAAAATTAAAACCAGATGCATTACCATGGCTGAGGGTGGCTCCTTTGTTCTGCATTTGTATGTTTTACAGACATGTCATGAGTGTTTGAGTGGACATTGAAGTCTATGTCCAAAGCCCTTAGTTGCAGCTGATGAAGTGGCAGATGTAGCACTTAAGCACTGAGTATGGAAGCACCAGGCAAGGCTGGTCCTCCTGATCCATTTGTGTGGAGCTAGCTGAAGTTGGATTAAAGTCTCCCTGGTGTCCCTGCCTCCTTGGTGTAGGCCCGGGTCAGCGTTTAGCCCCTCATCATTCCCCTGTGCTTCCTCATCCTCAGAATCAGTGCTGGACTCATTGTGTGCAGCCGCATCCACTGCGTCAACATCTTCATGTCCACTGCATCCCCCTTTCCAGCGCAAGATTGTGGAGAGCGCAGCATGCAACCACTATCACCGAGACACGATCTGGTGGGTACTGAAATGTGCCCCCTGAGCGGTCCAGGCAATGGAAGCGCATCTTGAGAAGACCGATGGTTCTCTCCACCACGGCCCTTGTGGAGGCATGGCTTTTATTGTACCGCTGCTCAGCTTCTGTTCTTGGATGGCAGAGAGGCGTCATGAGCCACATTCTGAGGAGATAGTCCTTGTCACCCAGCAGCCATCCATCCAGCCGAGCCGGAGCACTGAAGAGCCCCGGCACCTGGGAGTGTCTGAGGATGTAGGCATCATGGGAGATGCCTGGGTACCCGGCACAGACTTGTAGAATCAGCATCCTGTGATCACACACTATCTGCACGTTCATGGAGTGGAAGGAAGGGCTAGAGTAACAGTTCCTGTGACGAAGGCACCGGGCTCACCTGCTGGCACCTTGATGGCCACGTGTGCAGTCTATAGCACTCTGGACACGGGGGAAGCCAGCAATGGCCATGAAGCCTCTGGCTCACTGTGCCTGGCTTGCCTGGTCACAGCAGAAGTGGATGAAGGTCAATGCATGCCTGAACAGAGCGTCTATAACCTGCTTGACACAAGTGTGCACAGCTGATTGGGAGACACCGCAAAGATCACCCACCGAGCCCTGGAAGGAGCCAGAGGCATAGAAGTGGAGGGCAACTGTCACCTTCAGAGCTGCTCGCATGGGGTATCTGCCCACACAGTTAGGGGAGATCTCAGGGTCAATCATTTGACAGATGTAGTTGACTGTCTCCCTTGACAGTCAGAGCCTCCTTCGACACTGCACCTCAGTCATATTGAGGTAGCTGCTTTGCCACCTGTATACCCTGGCAGCAGGATAGAGGCCCCTTCCACCTTGGACTATCTCTTGGCCCTGCACCCGACCTCCCAAAGGTGGCTCCCCTGGAGGCTGATTGTGCACTCCTGGCCTCCTCCTTACTCTAGCCCTCCCTTCCTCCTCAGAGGAGCTGCCTCCAGTGCACATGTCAGAACCCATACCCAGGCTAAAGGGAGGCCTCCGGAAAGCTGCAGGTTCTGTCCGCAGAGTGCTGAGCTGAAGGTTAAAAATACACAGAAAGCTGCTGGAATTTGTTCTGACCTGCTACAGATCACACAGGCAAGCTTAAAAAACTTTCTGCAATAAATACTCACAGACCAGATTGACAACCCCACTGAGCCCTCTTATCCCGCCCGTGGATGAATTTTATTAAAAATCTGCCTGCCCACTGCGCCGCGTGCCGACCCGAAGATCGCACGGGCGCCTAAGAATCGCCGTCGATTGCTGATTTAAGGGCCTTAACTAGTCTGTTAATTAATGGTGGGCTCACGTTGAACTTCATCTTGCGCCCGCCCAGCGAAATATCGCGATGACGTGCAGCGACGTCGGGACGCTTGCCCGGCATCACCGCGCGTCATTTTACGTGCAGACATGCGGGGCGGGCCCGCCCCCGCCCCCGCCCCCGCCCCCGCCCCCCACACGTCAAGCAGAAAATTCTGCCCCATGTCTTGTAGTACTGGCTTGAGACTCGAAATTCTAAGAGATACAGACATTGGTATTTTTGTGACTGGTTCCTGGCATGTATATCTCCCCTCTACTTCACTATCAACAAAACAAGTGATCATAAAACTTTTTTCTGTTTGCTTTCAAAGTTCGATTTCAACTCATATTAAGATAAGAAAAGGCATTATGTCTCATTTTATCCCTGTGTTTTTCTCTGTCTGACAGTTGTCAGAGTGTTCATAAAAGCAAAATGCTGCAGATGCTGGAAATCTGAAATAAACCAGAAGGTGCTGGAAAAACTCAGCAAGTCTGACAGCATCTGTGGAGAGGGAAACAGAATCAAAGTTTCAAGTCGAATTTGACTCTTCTTCAGAATTATAATGTTTATGTTTTCTAATTATCATTAAAACACTGACAACAATAAGGTGATAATTAATTGCTTTTAAATTTTTTAACATGAATTTAGGAGGAGGAAAGGCTTTTTCCCATCTCTTTTTGTTTCTTTTAAAATGACTTCAAACTAGGTTGATCCTCTGGGGTCAATTTTCATTTAATGCTAAAAATAAGAGAGGCAGGAGGCAATTATCTTTCTTCCTATTGGCTGCTTGAGGCCTACCCATTCAATTTTCAAAGAGGCCTGAAATGGGCATTCAGTGTTGTACCCAAAGTAGGCAGGTTCCTTATATAAATCTTTAAATTGAGATTGTATGCCATTTTTAGGCTGCAATTATTCATTAACAAAGGGTGCTGCATACACACCACCCAATGATATCGGACATAGAGTGATCAAACCTACAATCTTTGATTTTTTAAACATAGACCTGTATTTTACATGGAGGCTGTGGCCCTGTTCACCAGCTGAGAAGTTAGGGGAGAGTCCACTTCCACTAACCCAGGAATCCATTAGGGGACTCTACCAGTGCCTAAGGTCATGGCTACTGTTCCCATGTGGGAGGACATCCCACCAATCAGAGGGCCAGCAGCTCTCCAGTCCCAACAGCACCATTGGGAGCAGTGGCCACCACTCAGATTGCATCCAGTCCCCAACGAGAAGCCCTGGAGGAGGCCAAAGCTAAGTATGGCAGTCTTACTGGCGTAGGTCAGGCAGGTCCTATGAGAGTTTTGGGGGGTTGGTGGTACAGCAATCAGGAGGCAGAGGAGGTGTTCAAGCAGCAGTGGGTGGCCCTTCAGGATGGACCCCCTGCCCTCGAGGCACAGGCAGGACATCCGAATAACCTTGCGACATGGTGTGGGCATGGGATGGTCTCAATAGGTCCAAGGGTGGGCAGAGTGCTCGACACCTATCCCGCCATTGGTTAAATGCCATGGAACCCCTTCCATCCCACACAATTTTATGCCCCCCTCCCTTCCTGCTGGCCACACCCGGGGTAGTTGGAAGGTGGGGAGGGCTGGGTGGGATTTGCAAAATTCCAACCATAATGTCAAGAAGACCAAGATTCATTGCAATGGTTAAATCCTGCTTCTAAACTTTTGCCTAGAGTTCCTCTGCGCATACAAATCACTCCTATGGTTAACCAGTTTGTTGACCTACTAGTTTAAATCCTCATCTATATGTGTTCATGTACTTGAAGACAGAGGGAGAAAAAAAGAAACAAATTTCAATACCTTACTCAATAGTTGGAAAAAAAAACAAAACAAAGCTTTGTTTTTGTATCATTAAAAATTCCTTTAATCTGAGGAGGATTGTCACATCATTACTGAAGGTCAGATATATCGTTACCAAGTCAACTTTATTTCTCCCGGGTATGTTTTCTTATATTGGTTTGTGATTGCCATACATTAGAGAAAAAATAAATTAGTTTCATTTTATTGCACTAATGTGCATTATAAAACATATAAAATTGATTTTAAAAATCCTTTCTAATTTACCAAGTCCTTTCTACAATGAAACAAAGTTTAATATCTGAGCACATTATGCAGCATTTTGCTGAACTAATAATTGCTAAATCATTACATTTCATTATTTTATTTTCTTCATTTCAGAAATCAATGTCCTGTAGCAATATTTCTCACTGGTTCTATTTATCATATGTAGGTTGTTTTTGAACATAAATCCAATCAAGCATCCAAAATACACTGTACCTTCCAAAGAAAAGATTCTTGAATAATTTAAAGGGGTATCGTGTTTAATTAAAATGATTTTGGCAATTTGCCTTACTGAGAAATGGAGAACACCTAAGAGAGTTGAGTGCCAGTTTTGTCGTTTTTCAGACATGCCGGGGGGATTTTAAAATGTGTGAGCGCTTGGCATTTGGTATGAGTGGGGCAATAAATTGGGAAAAATTCCAAGTGCGTGGGAAACTGGTTCCAACTTGCTGACTTCTGGGTTTTATGGTGGTGGGACAAGGGGGCGGGCAACCAACACGCTCCCATCTTAATGACGCTAACAACTTCTGATTCAACCAGCTTTGCAAGTTTTACAAAGCAAGGTGAGGACAGCTTCAGTGAGAAGATAAGTGCCTTCACAGCACTGCTTGTGGGCCAAGAGGAGCAGGAGTGTTCTCCCACTGGCCCCCACTGCAAACTTCCCTTAATAAGTCCCCCCTGGAACAAAGATCATCAGAAATGGGGATCAGAGGTTGGGGATTGCACCTACTTGGTCATGCAGCTCGCATCAGGGTGCTCCTCACTCAACTGGAAGCCAAGCCTGGCAATCAGGCAACTGATGGGGAACTTGCCAGGGTCAAAAATGCACACTATAGAGTCAAAATTCCATCATATGTGGGGAAACCCAGACTTCCTGGTTTTCTGTCCAAAACTCCACTGCTACCTCTGTAAGGCACCCTAGTAAATATCCAGACCTACATTTACATCTCATAAGAATGCACTTCAGTAAGTTGAATGCCATTACATTGTGAGCAAATGTTTGCTCAATACCTTATTTTATGTTCAATTCTTGCTTAGCATATATACATAAACACTGCAGGAAAGAAAGAAATATCAATGAGCAGCATTCTGTTCTGTGAAATCAGCAAGCAGCCTGCTATATGCAGCAAATTTGCCTCCATTGGAAGCGAAAACAAATTGATCAGAGTCGACATAGGCAAACAGTTGACCGGGCCCCATTAGCATTATTTAGCGTTTCCGTTTGTATTCTGAGCAGTTAAACTCTGCAGCACACACTGTTTCTCATGGGCAAACCAATAAGAAAATTTGCTGTTTGTGCCTCATTTTTATCATCCAAGAATTTTAACAGGAACTTGGGAGAAAACACTCCTCCCGCCCCCATCCCATCCACCCCCATCAAACTGTCTCTTTCTGGCTTTTCATCTTGTTTACATTATACAAATATGTTTTATGTGTGAAATCAGTGAAAAACTGGAGCAAATCTTGACCCAGTTCGTCTTTAGCCAATGTAGATATAAGTACATTGAAAATTGATTTAAGACATGATCATTTAACAGCCATAAGAGCTTGATTCTTGGTCCTGTGACTTGGCCTCACAACTGTACCTTGTTTCCTATTTCCTTTAAGTCTTCCCTCTAAGCCAAAAACTGATAGTGCTAAAACATATTGCTGAATATCTTTACCTTTAATTAGATTCATTTTTTAAATAGCAAAGGTTTGACTTTCCAATAAATGAATTGCTGCAATGATCCCTGTGAAATTGGTAGGGTTATCAGTATGTGACGCTGCATCATAAGGAGGAATATCTTCTGAATGTCCCAAAGCACTTCACACTCAGGGAATTACATCTGAAGTGTTGATATGTAGTTAAATGTGACATCCAACTTGAGTGGCTACATTGTTGCCTTTAAATTCCAGTAGGCTACAATAACCCTCACTTTGTTTATAACATAAACAACAAAACTGGCGCTCAATTCTTTTGGATGTTCCCCATTTCTCAGTAAGGCAAATTGCCAAAATCGTTTTAATTGAATGTGATGCCCCTTTAAAATCTTCAAGAATCTTTTCTTTGGAGGGTACAGTGTATTTTGGGTGCCTGACTGGATTTATGTTCAAAAATAACCTACATATGATAAATAGAAGCGGTGAGAAACATCGCTAATACAATATAAACAAAAAACACTTAATGTCCTTCTATATGTAGTTATCAAAAAAAGGCGAAACAAAAATTGGCACTACATTAGGATGAGTGTAAAAGACTCAGAAGGATACTGAAGCATTGAGGAATAGGCAGACAGGAGGCTGATGAGGTTGCATGTAGGAAGGTGTGAGGTCCAGACAAAAATAAGGAATATGAGTATAAATAAGGAATGCAAGTATAGACTCAAATGAAAAGACATGTATTACAAAGTTTTTAGAACTTTTTGACGATGTAATTAGCAGAATAGACAAAGGGGAGCCAGTGGATGTGGTGTACTAGGATTTTCAGAAGGTTTTCAATGAGGAGGTTAGCAAGCAAAATTACAGCACATGGGATTGGGGTGGTATGGATTGAGAATTGGTTAACAAACAGACGGTAGGAATAAATGGGTCATTCTCAGGTTGGCAGGCTGTTACTCGTGGGCTACTGCTGCTTGGGTCCCTATTCACAATCTATATTTGGATGGTGGACCAAATGTAATATTTCCAAGTTTACTGAGGACACAAAACTAGGTGGGAATGTGAATTGAAAGGAGGATGCAAAAAGGCTTCAAGGGGATTTAGACAGGCTAAGTGAGTGGGTAAGAACACAGCAGATGGGATATCATGTGGAAAAATATGAAGTCATCCACTTTTGATACAGAGCATTTTGTGAATAGTGAGAGATTGGGAAGTGTTGAAGTCCAAAGAGGCCTGGGTGTCCTTGTTCATAAGTCACTGAAAGCTAACATGAAGGTGCAGCAAGCGATTAGGAAGGCAAATGGTAAGTTGCCCTTTATTGCAAGAGGATTTGAGTACAGGATTAAAAAAGTCTGACAGCAATTGTATAGAACCTTGGTGAGACCTGGAGCATTGTGTATTGTCTTGGTGTTCTTACCTAAGGAAGGATATACTTGCCATAAAGAGAATGTAATGACTGATCTGCACCGGATTGATTCCTGGGATGGCAGGATTGTCCTATGTGGAGTGATTGAGGAGAATGAGCCCATGTTCTCTAGCATTTAGAAGAATGAGAGGTGATCTCATTGAAGCATACAAAATTCTTACAGTTAGGGCTCAACAAGATAGATGCAGAAAGGATGTTTCCCCTGGCTGGGAGTCTAGAACCAGGGGACACAGTCTCAGAATAAGGGCAAGCCATTAGGACTGAGAAGAGAAGGAATTTCTTCACTCAGAGGGTGGTGAATCTTTGGAATTCTCTGCCCCAGAGGGCTGTAGAGGCTCAGTCATTGAGTATGTTCAAGACAGAGATCAATAGATTCCTAGGTAGTAAAGACATCAAGGGATATGAGATATTGAGGGAAAATGGCATTGAGTTAAAAGGTCAGCAATGATTTAGTTGAATGCTGAAGCAGGTTTAGCAGGCAAATGGCCTGCTGCTATTACCTATATTCCTATTTTCCAACACTACCAGGTAAAGATCAAGTACAATAAGAATGTTAGTTGGTGAGGAGTTGCCAAAAGGATTGGAAAGATAATAACCTGGTATACGGGGAGACCAGCAGAGCATGATTACTGACGCTAGAGATTTCTTGTAGAGGAGTTATACTGAAAAGCAAGTGCAAGTTCTTGAAGAGAACCATGATGTTTTTAGCTCATGTGATTGATGCATCAGAGGCTGCAAGTGAGAAGCATGTCTCCACAACTGAATGCAATAATAATTCCCAAGTTTAATGAACCTGCTAGGAAAATTTACATCATATTCAATAGAGAAATCAGAAGCTCTCAGGGATATACTGTGTCAAACAGCATTTGGAAATGTAGTGGTGCTCAACGTGAAGAAATAGTGAAATAGAAACTGACATGTCAACAAATGCAATGAGCAGGTGAGGACCCGGAGGCAGGAATCACCACCTGGTGGTTACCGCCCGGAGCAGCGCCGCACGGGCCAACAGCAAGATCGCAAGGCCGACACTGCTCTTTATGAATCCCAAGGAGAGAGGTCCTGTGGGAAGGAGAAGAGAGTAAAAGTTTGTGCGTCTGTATGTTCTAGGCCCACACAGCGGAGCCTGGTCTCCAGTCATCTCGGACTCCCTTGCCACTGGACCAAGGCCTTACTCCGTGAAGTCTGTGTGGTAGCTGGTGGGCAATGGCCACCCCACATTAAAAAAACTCTTGCACAGGCATCTTCCACCCCCTTAAAATGAAGTTCAGGACCCGGAACATAAGGACCATCATGAACAACCCCAACAACGACAGACCGGAATGTTGCCCAGAAGCTCAGGTGTTTTGACATTGACACCGCTGCCCTAAGTGAGACCCACTGGCCAGGGGAAGGCAGCTCAAGAAACAAGGGGCAGAATTTTGCCCTTGATGGGCGGGTGGGCCCCACCGGCTCGGCAGCAGGCGGGCAGCCGATCACCGCTGCCAAAACGGGCCCCACCGCCATTTTAAATGGGCAGGCTGCCCGACGGGAAGCGCTATGCGCATCCTGTGTGGGGGGGGGGGGGGGGGGAAGCGATTCCCCAACTGTCAGAGTGCGCACTTTCGCGCATGCATGCGAAAGAGCGCACATCTCTCTGAGGCAAAGTGCTGCCTCAGGGAGATCGCTGAAAGCTGGCAAATATAAAAAATAGAACAATAAAAAATTCATGAACATGTCCCCCTCATGTGAAAATGTCACATGAGATGGGACATGTTAATGAAATAAACAAAAACTTTCTTAAACTCTTTTAAAACCGCCACTGGATGAGGTTTGTAAAAAACTCATCTACCCGCCTGCCGGTTGGGCCCGTGCGCCGAGCCGAAGTTCGCACGGGCCGCTTAAAATCATCGACGATTGGCAAGTTAAGGGCCTTAACGAGGCTTTTAATTAATGGCGGGCGCGCTATGCAGTGGGACACGCGCCCGCTGACCGAAATATCGTGATGCCGCGCGCTGACATCGGGACGCTCATGCGGCTTCAGCACGCAACATTTTAAGTGCTGGCGTGTGGGCTCCGCCACCCACACGCCAGCCAGAAGATTCTGCCCAAGGTGGGGGTTACAACTTCTTCTGGAAAGGTAAACCAGTAGAAGATCGCCACCTCCACGGGGTTGGCTTTGCCATTAAAAATGAACTAGTGGGCCATCTCAAAGACACCCCTTGCGGGATAAAGCGCCTCATGACCTTTCGGCTCACCTTAGCCCAGAACCAATGAGCTACAGTCCTCAAGGCGTATGCCCCAACATTGGATGCTACAGGGAAGTCCAAAGGGGAATTTTACTCCAGCTCGAAGATTCCCCAGCCCGAGTCCCAGAATCACAGAATTGTTACGGTGCAGAAGGAGGCCATTCAGCCCATCATGTCTGCACAGGTTCTCTGAGCATTTTAACTTAG
Organism: Cetorhinus maximus; assembly: GCF_964194155.1. Classification (NCBI taxonomy): domain Eukaryota; kingdom Metazoa; phylum Chordata; class Chondrichthyes; order Lamniformes; family Cetorhinidae; genus Cetorhinus; species Cetorhinus maximus. The sequence continues at coordinate 170,938,504 of NC_135881.1, read as the reverse complement.
CGCCAACTCCTGCCTTTTCCCCGTAACCCTGTGCGTTGTTTCTATTTAAATAACCATCCAATGCTCTCTTGAATGCTTCAATTGAACCTGCCTCCACCACACTTCCAGACAGTGCTCTCCAAACCCTAACTACTTGCTGTGTGAAAAAGTTTTTTCTCATCTCGCGTTTGCTTCTTTTGCAAAACACTTTAAAACTGTGCCCTCTGGTTCTTGATCCGTTTATGAGCGGGAACAGTTTCTACCTATCTACACTATCCAGACCCCTCATGATTTTGAAAACTTCTATCAAGTCTCCTCTTAGCCTTCTCCTCTCCGAGGAAAACAGTCCCAACTTCTCCAGACTTTCCTCATAACTGAAGTGTCTCATCCCTGGAACCATTCTTGTAAACCTCTTCTGCACTCTCTCCAATGCGTTCACACCCTTCCTATAGTGTAGTGCCAAGAACTGTACACAATACTCCAGCTCTCCAGCTGGGGTCTAACCAGTGTCTTACATAAGTTCATCAATGGTCCCAGTGGGCAATAAGCTGGCCCTCCTTGGTGACTTCAACGTCAGAGTTGGGAAGGACACAGACCTCTGGGGAGATGTAATCGACAGAGAGGGAGTAGGGAAATCCAACACCAACGGTACATTGCTCCTGACAAAATGCCTAAAACATGGCCTTGTCATAACCAACATCTTGTTCCATCAGAGAGACAAGTCTAAGGCCTCATGGTTACACCCTCGCTCCAAGCACTGACACCTGATTACGTCATTGTCCGAGTGAGGGACCGCAAGGACATGCGTATCACCCAAGCCATGACAGCAGCCAATGACTGCTTGATGGACCACCGCCTAATTCGCTCAGTCATCAACATCAGTGTAGCCCCAATGCAGCGATGGCAATAGAAACAATGCTGCAGGAAAATCAACACTGGGGCACTCAAGGACCCTGACAAGAGAGCCCTATTCAGCCAGTGCCTCTCAGCCAACCTAGTGACTCCCAGTGACCCAGAGACACAGAGTGTCTACAGCGCCTGGTCTGCCCTCAAGGCGTTCATAATCAGCACCTACGAAGAGACACTTGGTTGAGACACTCATCTAGGGAAACACCAAGGCTGGTTCGATGAGAATGACCAGGTGATCCAAGAGCTGATAAGCCACAAGAACAAGGCATTTCTGAACCTGAAACAGCAACCCAATTTGAGAGCAAGTAAGCAGCTCTCCAGACGGCTGAAGGCTGAGATCCAGCTAAAAAACCCACAACACAAAGAACATGATAGCATCAGCTCTGCATGGTTCACCTGTTGGAAAATTTGGGCCAACCACTGGCAAGGTAGTACTTGTGGTTCCAAACTATTTATGTTCAAAGTGGTAGCACAGCTGGCTATAAACATAGTATAAGATAAGAAATCAATGAAATCTGCCAGCAACTAATTTCAGATAAAAGCAAAATACTGTGGATACTGGAAATCTGAAATAAAATCCAAAAGTGCTGAAAAAATTCAGCAGGTCTGGCAGCATCGGTGGAGAGTAAAACAACATCAACATTTCAAGTCCAATATGACTCTTCTTCAGAACTAATTTCAGATGTTTGGCAACAGTCAGCTTTGGACTTTGATACTTTAGCAAGGCAGTATCGAAGAGTCCACACTATGAGCAGTCCCCTGCTTTCTATGCTGTAAAGGAGAGGGAAGGGAGAGAGAGAAGTTTACACTAGAAATAACCTGCACACAAATTTGAAATATTGATATTGATGTCTACTAAAATAACTCTGTCCAATAGCTATACAGAATTAATGCACAAACCAACTCTACAACAATGAATGTTGCCAGCAGGGTCTTTTTTTAAATTCATTCATGGGACCCGGGTGTCACTGGCTAGGCCAGCATTTTGTTGTCCATCCCTAATTGCCCTCGAGAAGGGGGTGATGAGCTGCTAGCTCACCAGGATTTTCATCGTGGGGGATTCAGCGATGGTAATGCCATTGAATGTCAAGGGGAGATGATTGGATTTACTGTTGTTGGAGATGGTCATTGCCTTGCACTTGTGTGTCACTAATGCTACTCGCCATTTTTCAGCCCAAGCCTGGATGTTTCTACACCTTGGAAAATCATAGACACACAGCACATGACTATCAGTCTATTAAAATTAATGGACAAGCCAGGTCCCGATCTTATGTCAGGGATCTCCTGGACGTTGCAAGAGGTGGTGCCTCCACCCACTCTAATTAAGCCATCGGCATAGCAAGAAGGGTGGACTTCCAATGCTGCGGATTCCTGCATCTCTGGCCTCACAGATACAGTGCAACATTAGCAGTGGTTGACAAACCAATCTAGAGGCCTAGGAGAGGATTGTTGCCTCAGCCCTTAAAGAGGATGGATTTTCTTTCACAATGTTTAAACACGATTCCTTTCCACAGGACCACTTGGGGAAGCTTGATGGTTTCTGTCTGGGGATGGCAGGAACGCCAGGCTTTCCCCTTGCTGGCAAACTCTGCCACATATGCAGCTTCTTGAGCAAGTACACACCCAGGATGTACCCTTGTGGCATGAGGGCTGACAATTGCTATGCAAATAATTGCACCTCCCCTGACCCTGCCAACTTTGTTGGGGTCAGCGATGAAGGTTCAGCATGGCCCTATCCTAGCACTTTTATCAGGATGCGTAGACAATTAAATTTTTAACATCAATATTCCTCAGAAAAGCAAAAGGAAAATGTAAGGTAGGGACGCCCAACTTTTTGTTTTCATGGACTATATTGACATGAACCATGGAGGCTTCAGGGCCAGGGCTACATCTAAACACTAAATCCAGTTTCCTGTTAATCTGCAGATTATAATGGATCTTGGTGTTCCGATTTCTGAACCGAACAATTGCTCTAAAATCCAGGTTTTCCAAACTTCCAGAGCTATAATATTGGAAACAGAAGAAAACAGCAGGGTAGAAATGGAAATAAAAACAACAAATTGCCTTTAGTTCTGAGTTGCCTGGACTGGATTGCCAGCAGTTGGAACCGGGTTGGGCAACCACAGTGTAGGGATATTCAGATTACAAGGTTAAGCTAAAATGTTATCCTGGTTCAGGGACTACAGATATTGGCCTCATCCATTTTGTAAGCACAGTTATTCCTTCTGTGTTACTAAAATTCGCTTGTTCACTATTTCACATATCTGACGCTCATTACAAGACACACAATCCAAAAATAAATGTGCTTCAGTGTTGTTTTTGTTGCAATACATTTTCAAATGTTAGATGAAGCTTGATTTTAACCATTGATTTATCAAATGAATCACCCATCAATCAAAGCCTCATATGGGCAAATAGTGCAACAGGTTAAGTGATGTTTAAAGAGCTTGCCCCATTTTAATAGATATTAATTAGGAAGTTGGCTATAAACTACTCACTGTACAGTGGGTAATTCTGGTGGTTTTAGGAAAAGTGCCAAGCATAATTCCCACCAATTAGAGCTGCAGGGAGCTCGAGCAGAATACTATTTCCCAAAGTCTACAGTATAGCTGAATGTGACAAGGGCAAAATGTCAACCCTCAATCTATCAACCATGTGAAAACCTTGCCATGTCCAGGCTTCACAACAAAACTTAGTGAAGGAAGTACAAGCAACAGGCTTGTTTCAAATCACATTACAGCCAATAAAGTATTGTTTAAAGTGTGGTCACTGCTAAATGTAGGAGATGCAGCAGAAAATCTTTGCACAGGGAGGTGCCACTAACAGCAATGAAACAACTTACTTGATCTTTTTAGGAATTTTGGTTGAGAAACAACTGGCCAGGGCACCAGCGAGAAACCACTTGCTTTTATTTAAAAATTATAATGGGATCTTTTACATCCACCCGAGAGGGCAGAAGGGGCCTTTGTTTAACATTGCACCTGAATACCTCCAATAGAGCAGCACTCAGCCATTATTGCACTGGAAGTGTCAGCTTAGATTTTGTGCTCAAGTACCTATATTGGGGCTTGAACTCATGATCAAAGGCACGAGTGTTACTAATCCATGGCTGGCGCCTAGATCAGAAAATGCCTGTTTTTCATCACAATTTCGGGTACATCCTAGGGTACTATTGTGATGCTGTTGGTTAACTATGATAAATGTTACCCAATTTGTTGCAACGTGCAATCCTTGTAGATAAAGGATCAATGGAAATTGAGGAAAGCTCAACTTGACGAGACCCTGCACATACTGGCATGAGGTGAAATTGGTCCATGACAATCGTGTGAAATGAGCTTGTAGAGAATCGGCAGGCCTGTTTTGCACCCCCCATGCCTAATTTATTTTTTCATGGAATATGACTCAGTAGAGGCCCTCAACCTACTCTATACAACTGAGCCTCTATCACTGCATGCCAGTGTTGCTGTCCATTTATCACCAGTATTTCTTAGCTTCCTTGGTCTTTTCTCCTCAACACCATAATGATCTTCTCCCATGGTGTATTTGTTGCTGTTTGTGCCTGGTGTGAGGGTAAGTGGTGCTTTCTCACGTGACTTCCCATTGGTCATCAGATTCTCCCTGATCTGTGAATGGAACTGAATGCAATTATGAGTGCACAAATAAGCTTTCCATTAGAATCATAGAATGGTACAGCGCATAAGGAGGCAATTCAGTTCATCATACCTGTGTTGGTTTTTGAGAGAGTTTTCCAATTAGCCCCATTCCCTCCCCTTTCACCACAGCCCTATAAAGCACTTTTCCAATTCCCTTTTTAAAGTTATTATTGAATCTGCTTCTATCACCCTTTCAGGCAGTACGTTCCTGATCATAACTACTCGCTGCGTAAAAATACTCTCCTCATCGCCCCTCTAGCTCATTTGCCCATCACCTCCAATCTATGTTCTCTGGTTACTGACACTTCTGTCACTGAAAACAGTTTCTCCTGATCTAATTTATCAGAACTTTCATAAAACTTCACTTAACCTTCTCTCCTCTAAGGAGAACCACACCATCTCTTTTAATCTCTCCACCTAAGTTTAGTCCCACATTCCTGGTACCATTCAAGTAAATAAAAAGAGTAAATGCCAGAAATTCTCAACAGGTCTGGCAGCATCTGTGGAGAGAGAAACAGAGTTAATGCGCTGAATTTTACCACGGGCTTCCAGACCCCAATGTCAGGGCAAAAAGCGGATACCAAGCCCACACTTGCCGACAGCAGGACCTGCTGGGTGATTTTAACACAAGCAACTTTCTAATTGGGCTCTCCATGCTGCCAGCCAGTCAGAGGGATGGCAGATCTGAAGCCTCATTAGTACCACCAGGCTGAGGCATGTTGGTGACCTTAGGCCTCCTCAAAATGGAGACCCCCCATAGAGCTAAATTAAACAAAACTTGAGGCCCAGGGTCTGCAAGGGTCTGAAGGGAGGGGCAAGGATTGTTGGGACCACAGGGGATGCCTTCCCTGTCTGTCACACCTTTGAGAAGAGCCTTTTTGGGTCACGGGGCCTCTGATTCTGATGCCACCCCACCCAACCTGCTGCAGGGAGAGCGTCTCCATTAAGCTGGTGGTGTCCCCATGTAGCGGGGCAATGCAAAAACCAGCAACTACGTGAAATGACCCTTATTAGGGCCTTTAATTATGGAACTTGGCAGCCTGCTCCTTCCCAGCCCTTCGCTGGGAAATTTTTCTGGCGGCACAACTGTATAGCGGAGTGTTCCAGCACAACTCCCCGCTATTTCACCGTCCCAGCACAGCTCTCCGCTATTTCACCGTCCCAGCACAGCTCCCCGCTATTTCACCGTCCCAGCACAGCTCCCCGCTATTTCACCATGCCAGCACAGCTTCCTGCTATTTCACCGTCCCAGCACAGCTCTCCGCTATTTCACCGTCTCAGCACAGCTCCCCGCTATTTCACCGTTCCAGCACAGCTCTCCGCTATTTCACCGTCCCAGCACAGCTCTCCGCTATTTCACCATCCCAGCACAGCTCTCCGCTATTTCACCGTCCCAGCACAGCTCTCCGCTATTTCACCGTCCCAGCACAGCTCCCTGCTATTTCACCGTCCCAGCACAGCTCCCCGCTATTTCACTGTCCCAGCACAGCTCCCCGCTATTTCACCGTCCCAGCACAACTCCCTGCTATTTCACCGTCCCAGCACAACTCCCCGCTATTTCACCATCCCAGCACAGCTCCCTGTTATTTCACCGTCCCAGCACAGCTCTCCGCTATTTCACCGTCCCAGCACAGCTCCCCGCTATTTCACCGTCCCAGCACAGCTCCCCGCTATTTCACCGTCCCAGCACAGCTCCCCGCTATTTCACCGTCCCAGCACAGCTCTCCGCTATTTCACCGTCCCAGCACAGCTCTCCGCTATTTCACTGTCCCAGCACAGCTCCCCGCTATTTCACCGTCCCAGCACAGCTCCCCGCTATTTCACCGTCCCAGGACAGCTCCCCGCTATTTCACCGTCCCAGCACAACTCCCCGCTATTTCACCGTCCCAGCACAGCTCCCCACTATTTCACCGTCCCAGCACAGCTCTCCGCTATTTCACCGTCCCAGCACAGCTCCCTGTTATTTCCCCGTCCCAGGACAGCTCCCCGCTATTTCACCGTCCCAGCACAACTCCCTGTTATTTCACCATCCCAGGACAGCTCCCCACTATTTCACCGTCCCAGCACAACTCCCTGCTATTTGACCGTCCCAGCACAACTCTCCGCTATTTCACCGTCCCAGCACAGCTCCCCACTATTTCACCGTCCCAGCACAACTCCCTGCTATTTCACCGTCCCAGCACAACTCTCCGCTATTTCACCGTCCCAGCACAACTCCCTGCTATTTCACTGTCCCAGCACAACTCTCTGCTATTTCACCGTCCCAGCACAACTCCCTGCTATTTCACTGTCCCAGCACAGCTCCCCACTATTTCACCGTCCCAGCACAACTCCCTGCTATTTCACCGTCCCAGCACAACTCTCCGCTATTTCACCGTCCCAGCACAGCTCCCCACTATTTCACCGTCCCAGCACAGCTTCCTGTTATTTCACCGTCCCAGCACAGCTCTCTGCTATTTCACCATTCCTGCCGCCCAGGGCAGGCCAGTAAAATCTTGGCCAACATTTCAGATCGATGATCTTTCATCAGAACTGATGAATATCCAGAATTATGTGTTTTTTTTAAATTTCCAGAATCTGCAGCATTCTGTTTTACCATTTTAATAAATCACTTCTGCATCCTCTCCAAAGCTCTGCCATCCTACGCAAAGTGCAATGCCCAGAATTGAGCACAATACTCCATCTGGGGCCTATATAATCTTTGATTTATAAATATTTAGCGTAACGTCTTTGCTATTGTGCTCCATGCCTCTGTTTCTGAAGCCAATCGATTGGTAAGCTTTTCTAACGCCTTGTCAATTTGCCTTACCACATTCAAAGATTTATGTCTGGACACCCCCAGGTTTCTTGCGCCTGCACCCCAATTAAAATTGTGCCATTTAGTTGATATTGTCTCTCCCCATTCAGCCTTCCAAACCGATGCCCCATAAATACAAGCATTACATTTTACTATATGCATCATTATTCTGTACACTGCATCTTCATGCAACGTATTGTGCAGATTATAGCAAATAATTAATATGTATGTATATTTTTTCCATAGAAAAGAAAATCAGATGTGGTGTAACACAGGCTGACGATTTGCTGTCACCCCATTTTGCAGTACTGGCATATTGGCATGGACCAATTTCATCCCCTGTGACCTCTATATTGGGGCAGTTGTAATTTTTTTTAGCATGAAGGACCAAACACAATGATAAAAAAGGAGACAAAGCGTTTCACCATTTATCAAAGGTAAAGTGAACTCTAACGACCTGCCCCATGTCTGGAATAAGAAGCACACAAAGATATGTCCTGAATATTACTGCAAAGTAGTACACGATACGTGAAGTAGTTGATTAAGATATATGTGGGAAAATGGCGCGCTGACGCAGAGGAATGTTTGCAAGGAAGTAAGAAATTACAAATGAAAATGGTGAGTTTATGGAAATAAGCTGGAATACATGTCATTATAGAAGAAATTAATGTACTACTGAAATAAAGTTTAAATGCACCAAATTACTCTGCCTTCACTCTAAAGGCTCTTATGCTTAAAGGAGAAACTGTTAACTGGAGGACACTGCATGGAATAGGGAGCATGTCAAATATCCAGGAATAGCTTGATACATATGAGCAAGCAACAGTCAAAATTTTTGGCGAGGATCCTGTAATGGGTTGAAACTGTGAAGAACAGATGTGTTTACAGAGATACATTGTTAATTATATTCCACAGTGTGCATATTATGCTACATCAACATGCCCGTTAGACATGCGTTGTGCAAAAAGTGGTGCACATAAGAAAAAAAATTTGCATTTATATAGTGCTTTTCACAGCCTCAGAACACCCCAAAGCTCTTTACAGCCCAGTAAGTGCTTTGGGGTATGAGGGAAATGCAACAGTCAATTTGTGCACAGCAAGGTCCCACAAATAGCAATGCAACAATAAACAGGTAATGTGCTTTAGTGATGCTAGTTGAGGGATAAATACTGGCTACAATGTCACGGAAAACTTTCCTGTTCTTCTTTAAATATCGTCATGGTATCTTTTACATGGAACAGACTGAGAGAACAGACGGGGCCTCGTTTTAACATCTTCATCAAAAGGTGAACACAGATGAGACCCCATGGGACTCAGGTGGAAATGTCATGCCTGAATGGTAAGTGACATTCTAAGATGTCAATAGGACTCTGATGATATTGGTGGTTTCCTGCTCAGTGATACTTGGTTTAAAGGTAGTGGAGGCCCTTCAAGGTAAGAAAAATACTTCCAGTCATGGGGTCAGGATCAAACCTCCAGGCCTCCTCCATCTTTCCCAAACCTCACACCCAGTTCTATCCACGAGCATCTCCTACGACATACCTGCCTTAGTGAGACTCTCCGGACTACCTAAAATTTTCCTGTCCCACTGCTAGCCAACTGTTGCTTGTTTTATCAAGGAAGCAGCTGACTGCCAGAGCCCAGGAATTGGAATTCCCTGGGCATGAAACTTTGCTAGCAGGAGAACTTTGTGCCATTCCCACTGCCCACTGGAAACCCGCTCTGGATTCAAATCTACCCTATGGTCACCTTTGCCGCCTGTGCAGTGGGTATAAGCTGAGACAAAGGGAAGACTGGAAAATAAACTTATAGGAGGGAGGGATTTCCTCTTTATCATTACTTTAACATTCAAGAAGCATGCACTACATATGCCCACCCGGTGACTTTCCTTTTATATCCTTCAACGATGGAGAGAGACAAGTTTCTCATTGCCCCAGCAAGGACATGGAGGTGAACATAGGATTGAGACTGCAGGAAATTATGTACCTGAGGCTGTCAGGTATCCAAAGCAGCGAAAGAGACAACTCAAACAGGCATCTGATTCAGTGAAGCTCAGCACAGAAAGCCTTTCAACTGAGTCTCTGCCAAGAGCCTTGAATGAAAGCTCACCTGCTGAGTGAGTCGAGTACCAGAGACAGGCTAATATTTTATTGAAAGAACTTAACTGCCCAGATTTCATCCAGGAAAACAAATTAGCAACATTGCTATTCTGCAACGGTTTGCACCTGGAAATAAGTGATCTGCTGCGATTTGCCCGGTCCTATGTCTGAACCAGCAAGACACATATTAGCAGACAAATGCTGTCAGCACATTCCAATATAAAACTGAAAATGCAGAAAACATCCACTCGGCATCTGAAAAAGAAGAGGCTGATTATTTAGAAAGACCCTTTTATTTTAGAAGATATGATAGCTCCCTAACCGGACAAACCATAAAGAAAGGTGGAAAGAGCAACAAGCAAAGATTAAAGCTCTGGGTTTAAGCTATCTTGTCTAGCCAGAATGGGACAGGATCAGGTCAAACACCCATTTTACACGGCACCAGGTTTTATGCATCATTAATTTCCATTGGGTGAGATACAAAATGTTATGAGTTCAGTTAAATTAAAGGCTTAATACAGCAGATATGTTATTCTTCATGCACAGAAAACACTTTAAATGAGAGGGTATTTTTAAAATACTCTGAAGAAAGCGTAAGTTGACTCAATGAAAAGATAAGAAAAAAAGAACTTGCATCCACCAGGGCCACTCAGATCCTGACCTCATTACAGCCTTGGTCCAAATATGGACTAAAGAGCTGAACACGCGAGGTGAGGTGAGAGTGACTGCCCTTGACATCAAAGCAGCATTTGACCGAGTGTGGCATCAAGGACCCCTAGCAAAACTGGAGTCAATGGGAATCGGGGGAAATTCTCCACTGGTTAAACTTATAATTAGCACAAAGGAAGATAGCTATTGTTGGAGGTCTATCATCTCAGCCCCAGAACATCGCTGCAGGAGTTCCACAGGGTAGTGTCCTAGGCCCAGCCTTCTCGAGCTGCTTCATCAATGATCTTCCCGCCATCATAAGGTCAGAAGAGGAGATGTTCACTGATGATTGCGCAATGTTCAGCACCATTCACGAAGCAGTCCGTGTCCATATGCAGCAATATCTGGACAACATTCAGGCTTGGGCTGATAAGTGGCAAGTAACATTCACACCACACAAGTGCCCGGCAATGACCATCTCCAGCAAGTGAGGATCCAACCATCTCCCTTTGGCATTCAGTGGCATTACCATCACTGAACCCACCCCCCCCCCCCCACTATCAACATCCTGGGGGTTACCATTGACCAGAAACTGAACTGGGCCAACCCCATAAAAATACTGTGGCTACAAGAGCAGATCAGAGGCTGGGAATTCTGCGGCAAGTAACTGACCTTCTCACTCCCCAAAGCCTGTCCACCATTCATAAGGCACAAGTTAGGAGTGTGATGGAATACTCTCCACTTGCCTGGATAAGTGCAGCTCCTACAACATTCAAATAGTTCAACACCATCCAGGACAAAGCATCCCGCTTGTTCGACCTCCCCTTACAGTAACTTAAACATTCACTCCCTCCGCCACTGACACATCGTGGCGGCAGTGTGCATCATCTATAAGATACACTGTCGCAACTCACCAAGGCTCCTTTAACAGCAGCTTCCAAACCCACAACCTCTACCACCAATGGCCTCCTTCTGTTGCTGTAACAATTCTGTGATTCTGTGAAAAAGTTCCAAAATATCACCTTACCTGCAATTAGGCTGCCTGGTCCTTTAAATAACATGACTGCAGAGCCCACCTTTCAGCTTTACGCTTCTTTTTTCATGAGTAAACAAGGACACCAGGTGCATGGGAACACCACCACCTGCAAGTTCCCCTCCAAACCACACACCATCCTGACTTGGGAGTATATCACCATTCCTTTACTGTCACTGGGTCAAAATCCTGGAACTCCCTCCCAGCACTGTGGGTGTACCTACACTACATGGACTGCAGCGATTGAAGAAGGCAGCTCCCAACTATCCTCTCATGGGCAGTTAGGGATCGGCGATAAATGCTGGCCTAGCCAGCGATGCCCACATCCCGTGAAAGAATTTTTAAAAATTCATGTGAGCGTTTATGACCACCGGTTGTCCCAAATCACTTTCCAGCCTGCATGCACCGGAAAGTGTTGCTTTGGTGCCATCCTGACATCTCACAGCCAGACTAGCTGATGTGACACCAAGATCCAAAATATGGGCAATGAATGTATAGGTAGCAACTGCATTATTTACTCATGGAAAAAGAAGCATGAAGCTGAAAGGTAGGCTCTGCAGTCGTGTTAATTAAAGGACCAGGCACGCTGATTGCAGGTCAGGTGATTTTTTTGTAACTTTCTCAGAGAATCACAGAATTGTTACAGCACAGAAGTAGGCCATTTGGCCCATCGTGTTTGCACCAGCTCTCCAAATGAGCATTTCACCTAGTGCCATTCTCCTGTCTTCTCCTTGTAACTCTGCAGATTGTTTCTTTTCAAATAATCATCTAATTCCCTCTTGAATGACTCAACTGGACCTGCCTCCACCACACTCCCAGGCAGTGCATTCCAGCCCCTAACCACTCACTATATGAAAAAGTTTTTTCTCATATTGTTTTACTTCTTTTACCAATTACGTTAAATCTGTGCCCTCTGGTTCCTAATCCTTCCACCAATGGGAACAGGTTCCCCCTGTCTGCTCTGATCAGGCCCCTCATGATTTTGAACACTTCTATCAAATATCCTCTCAGCCTTCTTTTCTCCAAGGAATCCCAACTTCTCCAATATATCTTCATAACCAATGTTTCTCATCCCTGGAATCATTCTCATAAATCTTTTCTGCAGTCTCCAATGCCTTCACATCCTTCCTATAACGCAGTGCCCAGAACTGTACACAGTACTCCAGCTGAGGTCTAACTAGTGTCTTGTACAAGCTCAACATAACCTTGCTCTTGTACTCTATGCCCCTATTAATAAAGCCTAGGATACTGTACGCCTTATTAACTGCTCTCTCAACCTGTCCTGCCACCTTTATTGACTTATGCACAAATACACCCAGGTACCGCTGCTCCTGCACTCCTTTTAGACTAGAACCGTTTATTTTATACAGGGCAGATTAATGGGGATTGTGGGGAGCGGATGGCACACCACCCCCCCTACCCCCCACCCCCCACCCCTCCCCGGTAACCATGTTGGTGTAGAGCTGATACACTCCATGCCGACACACACCGCAGCCATAAAGCAGTGTGGGGCAGACTAATGAGGGCTGAGTGGGACTGGGTGGAAGCCAATACCCTCTGGAGCTGCTGGCCAATCGGATTGGCCGGCAGCTCCATCAGTCCCAGCACTAGCAGCAAGGCGTCAGTGGCCACTGCTGGGGCTGCTGGAGAAGAAAGGACTCCAAGGCCTTGGATCCCCGGAGCAGGTAAGTCCGAGGTCATGGGCCAGGAGGGTTTGGGTAGGTCACGGAGAGGGGCAAAGTCGGGGGTGGGGGGAGGCAAGGGAGTTTATGGGAGGGAGCGCGTAGGATGAAAAGGGATGTTTAACCTGTACCACGATCGACAAAGAACAGCCCACAAAGAGCGACCCCCCACTCTTTCCTTCCCACACTTTCAGCACTTGTGGTAAAAATTAGGCCTTCCTGCTCATGCTCTGTTGCCCATGCCAAACCTATTATGGCGTGGGCAGCGTATTATCAGGGTCAGTTGGCTTGACAACAAGCTTAATTGACCCTTAATTGTTCATTTAAATATGACAGATGGTCTGCCAATTTCAGCGTCCGCCCGCCCCCATATTATGGGGGGTGAGTTTGGTGGGGGGGGGGGCCGGAAGGTGGTGGGATGGGGGCCCACGCCGTTATACATGCCCCCACCCACTCCATCCCACCCCCCACCGTGGGAAACACCCACCGGAGGCAGGTAAAATTCAGCCCACTGTCTCTCCATGTTCTTCCTACCAAAGTGTATCACCTCACATTTCTGCTCATTGAAATTGATCTGCTACCTATCCGCCCATTTCACAAAATTGCCTATGTCCATTGCAATGTGTCTTAAAGTACACTCGAATGTTTCTGGTGGTGTTTTGATGAGCTCCTGCATTTTCCAGAGAGTGCTGTCTCATCCTCACAGAGATGGCAGAGGATTTGGTGATCTGTGTACACAAAGGCTACAAGTATGGCAGCAGCAATTGCAGTGTCTCTGGGTCTTTAACATGACAAGGAGATGGAATAGAGGCTGCAGAGTGGGCAAGATCTGCACTATCTTCTCTGCCATTGGAGCTGGACTTCTCCATGCTCCTAGACAGTGATAGGAGGCTGCCTAAAGACCTGTCAATGCACCAAACACCTCAGTATGCATGCCCATTTAGCAGTGTCCTGGATGCCATCCCCTCGATGTTCTCATCCAAGTCCTCTGCAGTAGTGTTCATCTGCCAACTCACCCTCTCTGATGACAAATTAACCTTCCTTTATCCCGGTTTAGTGGCAGTCTACCTGTGCCCAGTGACCCACCACTGATCCCAACCCTGTGCTAGCCTCCAAAGTATGTGCAGTGCCAATTTCTGAGCTGCAGGTGTTAGATCGAGTGACAGGGCCTCTTCATTCATGCTGTTGCTCTTTTCTCTCCTCCTGGGGCTCTTGTGGCTGGACAGCTGGTAGTTCTTGGGTATCTGAAGGCAGGAACTCAGGATGGAAGTTGAAGTGAGGAAAGCGAGGAGGGGTGGGAAGCAAGAGCTCCATGGTTACATCATCAGCAGCTTGCTCATCACGCCAGGTAGCAGGATAAGGATGTGCTGGGAGCTGAGAGTGGGCATAAAACAGGATTATGCTGTCATCCTAGGTGCTCTTAGTGACACTGGATGTAATGGACCCCGTCACAGCTGGCACCATAGTGCAGAGAACCTTTTCCTCTGTACCCAGTCAATCCTGCTCTGCTTCCTTCTATTGTGTGCCACCTTGTCCTGTAAGAGAGGGGGCAGAATGTCAGTCATTGTATAGCACTGTGTTTGGGTAATGTACCTGCTATACCATGAAGTATGCGGAGGCAGTGAGAAGTGGGTTTGAGGCTGGCAGCATTGGTAGGTGTGTGAGTGTGAGGTGGAGTATTTGAATGTTAGCCGTGTGTCCTGAGTGCCAGAGTGTGCTACTGGTTGGGTGAGCTCGAGTCACAATTATTCAGATGAGATGGCCACACAAATTTTGCATTTTTCCCACATCAAACTCTTTCGAGTTATCAACAGTCACAACTCTTTCGAGTACAATCACAGTTCTTGGTTTTCCGGGAGTGGGACATGAACCCACAACCCTCTGATTCAAAGGCGAGGGTGCTATGAACTGAGCCACAGCTGACAATCTGAACAGGGTCAGGATTGAAGCAAATTGTGACCTCCCCGCCAACACCCATAAAAGGGGGCTATCTAATTTTTAGCCCCCAAGTCTGCAAGATTCTTTGCAGCTCAAAGATGGTTGTAGAAAATACGGAAATGTAAATTTTCTTTGAAAAAATCTTCCTCTCCTTGTCCAAAAATATTTTGAGGATAGTCACTTTACCATCTCATATTTCAACAACAATCTGCATTTACATAGCACCTCCAGTGTGCTAAAACATTATAATGCATTTCACAGGAGTGTAATCAGATGAAATTTGACATTAAGCCGCATAAGGAGGTATTTGGACAAGTGCTGAAAAGCTTGTCTGAAGAGATAGGTTTTAAGGGGTTTTTTAAAGGAGGAGAGAGAGGTGGAGAGACAGAAAGGCTTACAGAGGGAATTCCAGAGCTTAAGACCCAGTTGACTGAAGCCTCAATGGTCAGGCAAAAGAAGTGGGGGTTGTGCAAGAAGTCAGAGATCCTACCAAGTTGTGCTACCTTTGTGCATCTCTGTTTACCTTTGTCAATGTACCTTTGCCAGTTCAGAAGGTTGGACTACAATAACTTTCTTAATATGTTTGTCCAAAGTGAAGAAACCATGTTTTAAACTGGTTTGGTGTGAATGAGAAATGAGAACCAACTCCCTTCAACACATCTGCTTAAGTAGAATACACATAAGTGCAAATGGCAAAAATTGTGGCAGTGTTTTTACTGCTAATGTGAGAGATATTGTGCCTCTGTATGGGGCATTTATGGACTTACAATAAGACAGGCTGACCAACCATCCTAATCAGCAATACGTTCAGTTAACCAAAGTGCTCTTCAATGTGATTATATTGACATCTTAAACTCTAATGTCTGGAACAGTTCTGTCTTCACAGCTGCTCTATCAAGGAGAACCAATTGGCTGTCATCCAAACCAACTTCCCATCGGACTCTTGATGTTTAACACACACCTGCCAATTGGAATAATGAGGAAATGATGTTGCACTACCTGAACAAGATCATCCACCTGAGCTCTGGGACCATACTCTATTCACTGTTTTCAGTCAGCAAGAATAGAGCACTCAGGAATCTATACAAATAAAGGTTGACATCGGGATAGAGGCGAGAAGCCAATTGGAATTCTTGAGTTATGCAAAGCCATTGAGCATATTAAGCAGAGCCATGATATCTCAGTGAATGGATTTAAACAGAGTTGTGGCTCAACGGTGGTATTCTCATCTCCAGTCAGAAGGTTGTGGATTCAAGTTCTGGCCCAGCCAGTGAGTAGTAGAAAAATCTAGGCTGACATTTTAGCGGAGATATTAACCAATGTCCCATGTGAACTCTCAGGTAGATGAAATGGATCCCATAGCACTAATTCAAGGAAGAGCAGGGGAATTTTCCCTGAAGTCCAGGCCAATTTTATCCCTACATCAATAAAACAGATCTGGCTATTGTTTTTTTGTGGGAACTTGCCATGCACAAATTGGTTGTCGCATTTCCTACATTACAACAATGACTAGACTTCAAAGTACTTCATTGGTTATAAAGTGTTTTTGGATGCCCTGAGGTTATGAAAAGTGCTATATAAAAGCAATACAATTTTTGTTAATAGCATCTGCATATAAAAGTCATTGTGGACCTTGGTTGCATGTAAGTGGAACAATAAAGGGGTGCAGCTATTATACCACCACAGAGGCAATCTCTTCAGAATAGCCTGGATCCTACAACATCCTATGTGTGACTGTGACAAAGATAAACTATCCCTTCTCGACCTGTCTGCAGCCTTTGCCACCATTGACCACATCATCCTCCAACTCCTCTCCACTTTTGACCAGCTGAGTGGGACTGCTTCTGCCTGGTTTCATTCTTATCTATCGAATCATAGCCAGTGCTACAGAGTTCAGGGCGATATGTAGTACATGCAATGGATTCCCTTCCTGCTCCCAATCCATTACACTTGATGTCCTCCTAAGATATATCCTTGGCTCCCTCCTATTTCTCATCTAAATGCTGCATCCAAAAGCACAGTGTTAGTTTTCACATGTCCACTAGTGACAACCCAGCTCCACCTCACCACTATCTCTCTCACCTCCTCCACTTATGCTAACTTGTCAGATTGCTGCTCCAACAACTGGATGAGCAGAAATTTCCTCCAATTAAATATTGAGGAGACTGAATTGCTTTTGGACCTCACTCCAAACTTTGTTCCCTAACTACCAACTCTATCCCTCTCCCTGTCAACTCCCTGAGGCAAAACCAGACTGGTTGCAACCTTGCTGACATATTTGAACCCAAAATGAGTTTCTGACCACTAAGATCGCTCATTTCCGCTTCCATAACATCATCTAACTTTGTCCCTGCCTCAGCTCAACTGCTGCTGAGACCCTCATTCATGACTTTGTTACCTTTAGACTTGACCATTCCAATGCACTCATGCTGGTGTCCCACATT
Source organism: Cetorhinus maximus (assembly GCF_964194155.1). NCBI lineage: Eukaryota > Metazoa > Chordata > Chondrichthyes > Lamniformes > Cetorhinidae > Cetorhinus > Cetorhinus maximus. Next base: position 170,921,322 of record NC_135881.1, on the reverse strand, counting down.
CTACTCTCTGCAAACTTTAGTTCATCCAAAGCTCTGCTGCCTGTATCCTAACACACACCAAATCTCGTTCATCCATCACTCCTGTGTGTGCTGACCTAAATTGACTCCTGGTCAAGCAACGCCTTGATTTTAAAATTCTCATCCTTGTTTTCAAATTCTTCCATGGCCTTGCCCCTCGCTATCTCTGTAGTCTCCTCCTGCCCCACAACCCTCCAAGATATTTGTGCTTCTCTAATTCTGGCCTCTTGAGCATTCCCGATTTTAATGGGAGGCTATGCCTTCAGTTGCCTAGGCCTCAAACTCTGGAATACCCTCCATATACCTCTCTGCCTCTCTACCTTGCTTTCCCCCTTTAAGACATAGCCTAAAAGCTGATCATTGATCAAGTTTTTACTCATCTGACCTAATATTTTCTTATGTGACCTAGTGTCATATTTTGTTTTACAATGCTCCGGGGAAGTGCCTTCGAGTGTATTATTATGTTCAATTTGCTGTGTAAATATAAGTTGTTGTTGTTGCAATAATCTGAAACTGAATTTTGTGATTTTCAGCATATTTTATTAACCCGCCATTGCCGAATTTGATATTTCAGTGTTGCATTTAAGTAGCAAAACAGCTGCCAGATTACCATGGAATAATTTAATTTCACAGGATATAAAAGCTCGCAGTTTTTTATTTCATTCGGGTCTTAACATAAAAAGTAGTGAGAAATAGTATCATGAAGAAAAAAAAACTTTGATTGATTTCCCTGGGTTTTATTTTTTTAAAATACTTAAATGAAACAAAATGTTAGTCAAAGGAACATTTAGGAACTGCTGCCAGTAAGGATAAGGTATTGTTTGATGATTCCTAGCTTTGCCTTCTACATGTTGTTCCACAGATCACCAGAACAAGTGATTAAAGTATTAAAAATGCACATATTTCTATCAGCCGGTAATAAAAACGGCAACATACTTTCCTTATAACGTTAATTGGATTGCAGAACACCAGTCTGGAAATTTGTAAAGTATTGTGAACAAAACTCAAAGTCATTTTCAAGCACAACTGCAATGGCTGCTTCTAATATATCTCACCAAGGCAATACACATGAAGCCATTGAAGATTTACTTGACTTAATCTTGACTAACTTTTTAATAAAAGGATTTTGTTTCCTTTTTCTGGCAGGGTGGGGGAGCCATGGTGGAATATTTGAGCTTCACCAAGAGAAGAAACGCTAGTGCTAACAAATAGAGAATTTGGCAAATGGAGTATAATGTGGGCAAATGTGAAATCATTCCTTTTGGCAGGAAGAATAAAGAAGAAGCTTATTATCTAGATGGTGAGAGATTACAGAGCTCTGAGATTCAGAGGGATCTGGGTATCCCAGTACATGAATCACAAAAGGCTACTATGCAGGTACAGCAAGTAATTAGGAAAGCTAATAGAATGTTATCATTTATTGTGAGGGGAATTGATTACAAAAGTGGGGAGGTTATGCTTCAGTTATACAGGGCACTAGTGAGACCACATCTAGAGTATTATGTACAGTACTGGTCTCCTTATTTAAAGAAAGATGTAAATTTGTTAGAAGTAGTTCAAAAAAGATTTTCCAGACTAATACCAGGAACGAGTGGGTTGTCTTGTGAGGAAAGGTTGAACAGGTTAGGCTTGTATCCACTTGAATTTAGAAGATTAAGAGGTGACTTAGTTGAAACCTTTAAGATCCTGGGGGGTCTTGACAGAGTGGATGTAGACAAGATCTTTCCTCTAGTGGGAGAATCTAGAGCTAGAGGTCACTGTTTAAAAATAAGAGGTCGCTCATTTAAGACAGAGATGAGGATAATTTTTTTCTCTCTCAGAAGGTTGTGAGTCTTTGGAACTCTCTTCCTCAAATGGCAGTGGAAGCAGTGTCTTTAAATATTTTAAGGCAGAGCTAGGTAGATTCTTGATTAACAAGGGGTGAAAGGTTATCAGGAGTAGGGTTACATTCGGATCAGCCATGATCTTGTTGAATGACAGAGCAGGCTCAAGGGGGCGAGTGGCCTATTCCTGTTCCTAATTCGTATGTTCATATGTTCGTATGACTGTCTCCATTAGTTTGTCAGCATCGAGCATTCATAGTCCAGTTATAGTCCACTCTGCCCCAACAACGTCACTGATTCAATGCCTAAGAATACCTCTACAGCTCATTTCTAAAACACCTAAACAGACGTTTAATATTAACAGTTTTGTTCCATTGACCCATGTCAGGAACGCATTTTTATTCATTCTGAAGAAATGGGCATTACTAACAAGGCCAATAGTAATTTCCCATCCTTAGTTACCCTTGATAAGGAGATGTTGACTCCTGTCCTGGAACAGTTGCAGTCCGTGTGGTAATGGTGCTCCCAGAGTGCTGTTAAATAGGGAGCTCCAGGATCCTGATCCAGCAATCAAGAAGAAATGGTGATATATGTCCAAGTGTGGTGTGTAACTTGAAGGGGAACATGGAGGTGATGGTGTTCCGATGCACCTTTCTGCCCTGTCCTTCTGGGTGCTGTCGAAGAAGCACTGGTGAGTCGGTGCGGTAGATTGTACATACTGCAGCCACAGTGTGCTGGTAGTGGCTGCTGATCAAACAGACTGCTTTGTGCTGGATGGTGTTGAGCTTCTTTATAACTAGACTATGAATAACTCTATTCATTTGTTTTATTCTTGGTATTCAGGCAACACCAGGAAGGCAGCATTTATTTGCCCTCCATGGTTGCCCTCAGGGCATTAAGGGTTAGCCGTATAGCGTGGGACTGGAGTTTACTGTATACCAGATAAGCTAAGCATGGCAGATTTCCTTCCCTAAAGGACAATAATGAACTGGTTGGGTTTTTATGACATTCCAGCAGCTTTTCATGAATAGGAAGGTTCTTCAGAGCTGATCTCATGCCAGCCTCAAAATTTCATCATTTTATCTGCTGCTAGTAAAAATCAACAGATTAGTTGAATGCAATTTTACAACATGCCACAGTGAAATCATCAACCAACAGCCTCTGAGTCAATAGTCCAGAACCATAACATAGTCAGTGCTGCCTAGACTGATGCTCAACATGGCCACGCTGCAGCAATAAAGTGCTGACAACAGCATGAACGAGGTGCAAGTGGGACTTTGGACCCCCAAAGGGAGGAGGACTGACCCTTGAGAGCTGCCAGCCAATCAGATTGGTTGGCAGCTCTAGCAGTCCCAGCAGCACCAGAACTCCGAAGAGGGTGCTGCTGGGACTGCAAGTAGTCCCCACTGAAGAGGACATGGATTCCAGAGTGAGGTGAGGTGACAGGGAGGGATAAGGGAGTCTAAGGAGGGGGTTGAGGGGGCTGGGGAAGTGCTGAGATTTGGAGACTAGGTTGGGGGGAACAAAGCGGGGTGGTAATATCTTTGGTGGGTGGGGGTGCCTTGATACACACAGGGTACCCCCCACAAAAGGACATACCCCACTTCCTACCTGCCTTTTAAGCAGTGTTTTTAAAAATGGCCAACCCACTCAAGGCCTCCTGCCCACTACAATTGTTTTATGGCATGCACAGCATGACATTCGGATGAATTGGCTTGGTAATAAGCTCAATTGCCCACTAATTTTTTATTTAAAAATTGTGGGCAGGCTGCCAATTTTGGCACCCTCCCACCTACCGTATTATAAGGACTGGGTCAGGATGGGCAGGAAGGCACTGGGCTATCATAGTCATATTTGACGTGTTTCCCCCCGCCCGCTGCCTCCTGCCCCTCCCCCACCCTCCCCCCCACCCCCACCAACCCCACCACTGGAAACATTTTTTTATTCGTTCACGGGACGTGGGCATCACTGGCTAGGCCAGCATTTATTGCCCATCCCTAATTGCCCTTGAGAAGCTTGTGGTGATCTGCCTTCTTGAACTGCTGTAATCCATGTGGTGTAGGTACACGCACAATGCTGTTAGGGAGGGAATTCCAGGATTTTGACCCAGCGACAGTGAAGGAACGGCGGTATCTTTCCAAGTCAGGGTGGTGAGTGTCCTGGAGGGGAACTTCCAGGCAGTGATGTTCCCATGAATCTGCTGTTCTTGTCATTCTAGATGGTAGCGTTTGTGGGTTTGGACGGTGCTGTCTAAGGAGGCTTGGTGAGTTCCTGCAGCGCATCTTGTAGATGATACACACTGCTGTTACTGTGCGTTGATGTTGAAGAGAGTGAATGTTTGTGGAATGGGTGCCAATTAAACAAAGTGCTTTGTCCTGGATGGTGTCAAGCTCCTTGTTGGAGCTGCACTCATCCAGACACGTGGGGAGTATTCCATCACACTCCTGACTTGTGCTTTGTAGATGATGAACAGGCTTTGGGGAATCAGGAGGTGAGTCACTCACTGCAGAATTCCTAACCTCTGACCTGCTCTTGCACCCACAGTATTTATATGGGGTTGGTCCAGTTCAGTTTCTGATCAATAGTAACCTCCAGGATGTTGACAGTGGGTGATTCAGCCACTATCAAGGGGCGATGGTTAGATTCTCTCTTGTTATGGTCATTGCATGGCGCTTGTGTGGTGCAAATGTTACTTGCCAATTGTCAGCCCAAGCCTGGATATTGTCCAATTCCTACTGCATTTGGACATAGACTGCAGGGGTGGCCATAAAATCCAGCTGACTACACATTGTCTGCCATGTTTCCTATGTTACAACAGTATCTACTTCATTGGGTGGTGTGTTGGGATATCCTGAGGTTATGAAAGGTCTTATATAAATATAAGTCTTTCTTCCTTTTCTTTAGGATCTAAGTTAGGTTAAATGATCCTATTAAATTGTGTTGGTTTAAAACTCCTCCGGTGTAATATTGCTGCTCTTCCTTTCTATATTTGTGCATGCATTTTTTTAATGTGCTAGTGTTTTCCCAGGGCTTGTTCACTTTAGGTACATCCAATAAAAATGGCCTGAGATATTAATATATGGTATTTTCCACCATGGGAGCAATCTGGAGTTAAAAGTCCTCTCAGTTTCCCTTTTGCCAGTTCCAATTCTGCAATGGACACATTTTATCCTTCAACCGCACTGTACTCAAGTCAAACACAAAACTATTTCCAAGTGACACAGAATGCTCCTCTACCAATGGCGATGCACGTTGATCTATTCTGTCTCAGGCATCCAATACATCTGTGATTGACTAATGCACTGTGAAGCATTAGGAGGAGATGAATGCTTTCTGCACTATTAATCTCCCATTGAATGAGAATGTGCATTCAGAGAGGCCCTTTTTGTGGTCCCACTAAAAACCATTTTCAGTACCTAGATCTGCACTTTATTTATTATTCTAAATAGTTTGGATATGAGGTATAATGAGGAGATAACTAATGAATGGATAATATGGGGAAGAATGCAGGAGTCATGCAGCCGTGCTAATAGTAGAATCTCAGCTTTAGTACTCAAGTCTTTTGTGTTGTGCAGTAATTTTCCATTCGAAGATAGCTAGGGCCCCCTACTGAAAAATGAATAGCAAGCACTCCCCCACTGCAGTGGTTAAAGAAGAGCAATAAATAAACCGCCCTCAATGGAAAATTTTCATAAATGTGGTAATTCTAAGTATATTTTAATCACCTTCACTTTTGAGTGATTAATACAAGTGTTTCGCATAATGAAAAGCAACTGGAAAAAGAATGGAGATTTGAAATATAGTGGCCTATGTGGTTCATTAAATACACAGTGAATACACAATTACAGCTGATATCTGTGCACTTTCTAATATCACTGCATTATCTGAGGCTCATTAACAGGACATTGTTTGTAAACACATTTTTCCAGATGCAAAGATAGTTAAGATCTGGGATGTTTAGATTAGCTGCTATGTGGAATTTTATTACTCAGCTTTCCTTCCAATATGAATTGCCAACTTAAAAGTCTAGGTTTGAAAAATAAAGAGAATAGATCTTGACAGTATAGTGAATCATACAGGGAATTTCTTTCTCTGCATAAAAAAACGGCACTTTTGCTAATCGATCCAATTCTCTGTCATTGTCTCTACAAAGGGCAGCAGTGGTGAAGTAACAGTCATCATCTTGCTGCAAAATTTAAAGTGCCAATGTATTCTATTTTACAAATCGGACACAAATTTTACTAATGTTATGATTCAATTTTATTTTTGCTGGATGTGATTTACAGGGTAAGGACAGTAAATAACTAAACAATCCATGATATTAGTACTTGTTTATTAAACTAAACTAGAGAGGAGAATTATAGGGGACTATTACATCCCTGTAACATTCAACTAAACAAAAGCTGTAACTAATGCAGTTCATACTGGAGCTACAATATGATCTCAGATCAAGTCATAGTTTAATCATAGATCTCTGCCAACCATCACTGTGCCCTATGATATTTGCTGGATTTATAACAATGCATAACTCAGGCCAACAACAACATACATTTATATAGCACCTTTAACATAGTAATCATCTCAATGTGATTCGCAGGAATGTAATAAGACAAAAAATGACACTAAGACAATAAAGGAGATAATAAAGGTGATTTAGTCGAAAATGTATGTTTAATGGAGGGACTTCTGGGAGGGAAAGAGAAGTGGAGAAAAAGAGAGTTTTCCAGAGGGGATTACTCTCTACTGTTTGTAGGCAAATCTTTACTTTCAAAGTCGGAAAAGGGTCATTGTTTTGTGACATGTTTCTTCATTTGCTTCATTTGCTTCAAATGGAAATTCCCCAAGCCAAAAGGAGCAAAGGGCCTATTTTCTTGACCCTTGCTTCCCAGCACAAATGGGTTTTCTTGTGGATGTGGATCTTGGACTGCTCCTGCAATAGGCGCAGGCAAGTAGGAGCCATTTACATGAAACAAAGAGGATAGGGGATGAACAGCTACCAACAGTCCACTGCATTTCCTGAGACTAATGTTGGCTGAGCACCCCAGCACAAATCACAAAGCCTGCCCCAGTCCTCATGAATTTTTCTTCCTTTAAATCCCCACATGCCCTCACCTCACACCCACAGAACGTTGAAGTCCAGCCAGAGGGTCCTATTGGACTTAAACATACTGTGGTTGCTGATGATCCCAATCCCTGAGGCCTGTTTTGTTTTTCTGCCCCTGTTTCATTGTCAGGCTTTGCAGGGGGCCAGAGATCCTGGCACTGCTGTGCCTGGGCATTTAGGGTGTGTTACTCCTGCCTATCACTGAGATGGGGTCTGCCCTTTGAGACATGCTGTGACAGAGAAATGTAAAACAAGAAAATACTTGACCTTAGCACTATTAAATCACAGAATGTTACAACTCAGAAGCAGGCCATTCAGCCGATCAAGACTGCTCTGTTATTTCCATTACAATTCTCTGTAGAAACCACATAGTCTAATCTGAGTTTCCTGCTCAATCCCATACAGTTTCATTTTTCTTTTTTCAAGCAACTATCCAATTGCGCTTTCAAAACTATTTTTAGGATGGCCACTACCTGTGTAGCTGGTAACAGTGTTGTTGAATTGGCATGGAGCATGCAGGCACATCCCCTGCGTATGCCAAAAGCCCTTGAAGGGACACTACCCTGACCTCACACAATCGAACTGGCTGATGTTCCAAGGGTCCCAAATTTGGACAACAAATCTGCCAGCGGCCTTTTCATAGTTCACTCTGTAAACAACAAGCATGAGGCTGCAAGGTGGATGCAGCATTAGCGTATTTAAAGGGACAGGTACCAAATTTGCAGGTTAAGGTAATTTTTTGGAACATTTTTATTGCCGAAGAAAGAGACGTTTGCTATATTTAAATCCACAGCTGCATGTAATAATTTCCTTACATCTCTTTATGGGCTCCATTCAGCACTCAAATTCATCTTTCAAATGGAGCAGTCAAATAACTTTAAGATAAAAGCTAAATACTGCGGATGCTGGAAATCTAGAGCAAAAGCAAAAATACCTGGAAAAACTCAGCAGGTCTGACAGCATCTGCGGAGAGGGATACAGTTGACATTTCGAGTCCGTATGACCTTTCATCAGAACTAAGACATATAGAAATAAGCTGAAACATAAGCTGGTAGAAGGGGATGGGACAGGAGAGCTCGATAGGGGGCCAGTGATAGGTGGAGGCCAAGAAGAGACTGCCAAAGATGTCATAGACAAAAGAACAAAGGGGTGTTGACGGTGGTGATTTTATCTAAAGGATGTGCTAATGGTGACATTAAAGGAAACAAGCTAGTGGCAGATGGCCCTGGTGTCAGTGGGGTGGGATCAAAATGGGCTAAAAGGTGGAGATGAAACAATAGATCGAAATAGATTTAAAAATAGGAGGGAAAAGAAAAAAATATAGTTGTAAAAAAAAATTATAAATTATTGGAAAAAGGGGAATCAGAAAGGGGGTGGGGATGGAGGAGAGAGTTCATGATCTGAAATTGTTCAACTCAATATTAAGTCCAGAAGACTGTAAAGTGCCTAGTCGGAAGATGAGCTGCTGTTCCTCCAGTTTGTGTTGAGCTTCGCTGGAACATTGCAGCAGGCCAAGGACGGACATGTGGGCATGAGAGCAGGGTGGTGTGTTGAAATGGCAAGCGACAGAGAGGTCTGGGTCATGCTTCTGGACAGACCGAAGGTGTTCTGCAAAGCGGTCACCCAGTCTGCGTTTGGTCTCTCCAATGTAGAGGAAACCGCATTGGGAGCAGCGAATGCAGTAGACTAAATTGAGGGAAGTACTTGAAAGGAGTGTTTGGCGGCTTCCGGCAGGGATCGTACCCTCCAAGACACCCTGGTCCACTCCTCCATCACCCCCTACACCTCAAACCCCTCCCACGGCACCTTCCCATGCAATCGCAGAAGGTGCAACACCTGCCTCTTTACTTCACCCCTCCTCACCGTCCAAGGGCTCAAACACTCCTTTCAAGTGAAGCAGCACTTCACTTGCACTTCCCTCAATTTAGTCTACTGCATTCATTGCTCCCAATGCGGTCTCCTCTACATTGGAGAGACCAAACGCAGACTGGGTGACCGCTTTGCGGAACACCTTCGGTCTGTCCGCAAGCATGACCCAGACCTCCCTGTCGCTTGCCATTTCAACACACCACCCTGCTCTCATGCCCACATGTCCGTCCTTGGCCTGCTGCAATGTACCAGTGAAGCTCATCGCAAACTGGAGGAACAGCACCTCATCTTCCGACTAGGCACTTTACAGTCTTCTGGACTTAATATTGAGTTCAACAATTTCAGATCATGAACTCTCTCCTCCATCCCCACCCACTTTCCGATCCCCCTTTTTCCAATAATTTATATATTTTTTTTACAACTATATTTTTTTCTTTTCCCTCCTATTTTTAAATTTATTTTGATCTATCGTTTCATCTCCACCTTTTAGCCCATTTTGATCCCTTCTCCCCACCCCACTGGCACTAGGGCCATCTGCCACTAGCTTGTTTCCTTTAATGTCACCATTAGCACATCCTTTACATAAAATCACCACCGTCAACACCCCTTTGTCCTTTTGTCTATGACATCTTTGGCAGTCTCTTCTTGGCCTCCACCTATCACTGGCCCCCTCTCGAGCTCTCCTGTCCCACCCCCATCTGCCAGCTTATGTTTCACCTTATTTCTATATGTCTTAGTTCTGATGAAGGGTCATATGGACTCAAAACGTCAACTGTATCCTGACAGCAGATGCTGTCAGACCTGCTGAGTTTTTCCAGGTATTTTTGCTTTTGTTCTAGAGTCAAATGAACTCCCGTTCCTTGACGCATTAGTTGAGAAATCTGCCAGAGGGTTCTCTACTATGGTCTACCTTCGCTGGTCAATATACATGCTGGGATTCTTACAGTTCTACACGCTATAAGATTGGTCTTATTGGCAACCTCGTAAGGGCCTGAGCCATTTTCCCACCGTGCAAGCTTAATACTGAAATAGGACAGATGAAAGACATCCTGATCAGATCATTTTGCACTGTATATCATGCAAACTCATGAACAGGCCTAAGGCCGACACCTTCGGCCCTGAAAAGTGCCCAGTCTACCTTGGATTACCCTGGAAGGGGAAGGTATCTCAAAACTTTGAGCAACAGGTGAAGCTCATTGTTTCACAGTACTATTGTGCAGCATGGTATTCGCCACTAACAGGATGCTGCTGTCAAGCCAAAAAGGCATTCTGCCTATCACACAAATGAATAATGTGGTATATAAATTTGAGTGCCAGCGTTATGCTAGGTATAAGAGCCATACATCCCAAAGACTGGCAGATCATATAAAACAGCATGTCCCTTCTGCTGTTCGCAATGGACAAGGTACAGACCGGACCCAACCAGCCCGTGCTTACAAAACTCAAAACACAGTGTCCAACATTAGGTGTGATTCCGTGATTGAACAACATTTGTTAAATAATCCTCAGTGTGCTAAGAATTATGCTGACAACCAATTTAAGATTGTCAAGTGGAGCTTGCAGTATGGCGCCTTTGCACGTACTGAAAGCTACATACACTAAAATACAGGGCCCTATTCTTTGCAGACAGAAAGAACATGTACATACATTACGCCTGTTTCAGCTAAACAAAATAAGTGACAGCCATTCACTGACTCATGCCTCAGGGCAATCCCTTAACCAATGAGGGTCAAGCTGCCGGGTTTAAATTTCAAACAATGCTTGACAGTTAACTGTCAGTCACCATCACTGGTGCATTCTCCATAGCCACACCCCTACCAATCAGAGTCCCTTTGCCAACCAAAAAGCACTCTCTCCACATACAGTATAAATTGGTGTTTTCCCCGAATATTGGTATTCTTGCGAATGTCCTGATGAGTGCAAGACGAAAAGCTTAGACATGTCTCTTTTTTTGGCAATACTCAAGTTCTGTACTACCAAACGTTTTTATTGCAAAGTGTCTGTGGGGGGCTGGAGCCAGAGAAATAAGGTGACCTGCACACAACTGACCTTCGTGAGGGCACACAACTTTGTGCATATTGCCTGGGACCAGAAGAGCCAGGACACAAGAGCGATTGGATTTGCCCAGATCTCGGGTTTCCCACAGGTACAGGGTGTCATCGGCTGCACTCACATGGCGCTCAGATCTCTGTCACAACACGCAGTCAACTATGTCAAATGCAATGGATTCCATTCGCTGAAGGTGCAGCTGGTGTGCAGCCACATACGAACATGGAGCAGGAGCCACTCAAGCCTGCTCTGCCATTTAATAAGATCATGGCTGATCTGATGGTAATCTGAAATCTGCATCCCACCTACCGCCAATAACCTATCACCCCTTTGCTTACCAAGAATCCATCCACTTCTGCCTTGAAAATATTCAAAGACTCTGCTTCCACCACTTTTTCAAGAAGAGAGTTCCAAAGGCTCGGGACCCTCTGAGTAAAAAAAATTTTGCCTCATCTCTGTTTTAAATGGGTGACTCCTTACTTTTAAACAGTGACTCCCTAGTTCTAGATTCTCCCACAAGAGGAAACATCCTCTCTATATCCACCTTGTCAAGGCTCCTCAGGATCTTATATGCTTCAATCAAATCGCCTCTTACCCTTCTAAACTCAAGCGGAATCAACCTTTCCTCATAGGACAAGCCTCTCCATTCCAGGTATTAGTCTGGTAATCCTTCTCTGAACTGCTTCCAATGTATTTACATCCTTCCTTAAATAAGGTGACCAATACTGTACACAGTACTCCAAATGTGGTCTCAAATGTGCCCTGTATAACTGAAGCATAACCTCCCTACTTTTGTAATCAATTTCCCTCACAATAAATGATAACATTCTATTAGCTGTCCTAATTACTTGCTGTACCTGCATGCTAGCCTTTTGTGATTTATGCACTCGGACACCCAGATTCCTCTGCACTCAGAACTCTGCAATCTCTCACCATTTAGAAAATATGCTTCTTTTATTCTTCTTTCCAAAATGGACAATATCACATTTTCCCACATTATTCTCCATCTGCCAGATTTTTGCCCACTCACTTAACCTATCTATATCTGTTTGTAGCCTCTTTATGTCTTCTTCACAACCTACTTTCCTACCTATCTTTGTGACATCAGCAAATTTGGGAACCATTCCTTCAATCCCTTCATCCAAGTCACTTATATAAATTGTAAACAGTTCAGGTTCCAGCACTGATCCCTGTGGCACACCACTCGTTACATCTTGCCAACCTGAAAAAGACCCATTTATGCCTACTCTCTGCTTCCTGTTAGCCAGCCAATCTTCTATACATGCCAATATATTAACCCTCTATACCATGAGCTTTCACTTTCCGCAATAACTTTTGATGTGGCACTTATCAAATGCCTTCTAAAAATCTAAGTATAGTACATCCACCGGTTCCCCTTTATCCACAGCACATGTTACTTCCTCAAAGAACTCCAACAAGTTGGTTAAACAAGATTTCCCTTGCACAAAACCAGCTTGACTCTGCCTGATGACCTTGAGCTTATCCAAGTGCCCTGCTGTAACTTCTTTAGTAATATCTTCTAACATTTTCCCTACGACAGAAGCTAAGCTAACTGACCTGTAGCTTCCAGCTTTCTGCCTCCCTCACTTTTTGAATAATGGAGTTATATTTGCTATCTTCCAATCTAATGACACCTTCCCCGAATATAGGGAGTTTTGGAAAATTAAAACCAATGCATCAACTATCTCACTAGCCACTTCTTGTAAGACCCTAGGATGAAGTCGATCAGGACTCGGGCTCTTGCCAGCCCGCAGCTCCTACAATTTACTCAGTATCACTTCTCTGCCAACTGTAAAGTTCCTGACTTCCTTCCCCACTTCCATTTCCTGGTTTATTATTACTTCTGGGATGTTACTTGTATCCTCTATAGTTAAAACTGATGCAAAATACCTGTTCAATTAATCTGCCATCTCCTTGTTTTCCATTATCAATTCTCCAGACTCACTTTCTATAAGACCAACGCTCACTTTGTTAACTCTTTTTTAAATATTTATAAAAACTCTTACTATCTGTTTTTAACTTTCTGGCTAGCTTTCTCTCATACTCTAATTTTTATCTCCTTATTAGTCTTTTAGTCATTTTTTGCTGTTCTTTATATTCTGTCCAATCTTCTGGCCTTAAAGGTGCTGAGAGCACACAGAGAGAATGACAGAACTCTGTGGCACCTGCCCACAACATTCTGGCAGCAATGACCAGCACCGTCGAGGTGCAGGGATCAGTAATGTGACCAGGGAGTGTGAGGCCGGAGCATCACTTTGGTCTGAAGGCTGCACAAAGCACAGGGAAGAGGCCCTGGACTGAGACACCTGCCTTTATCCTGTGCAGAAAGGTTTCACATCTGAGTGACAAGAACACTGCTCATTAGAACAAGGAGCCATAGGCAGAGTGACATTCTTGGGAATTTATTGACAATAATGAACATTATGTACAAGTGGTTAACACCTGTGCCCAGGCTGTGCAACTACACCTTCTTAGCTATCCTAACCCTGCCGCTAAGTCTTGGTGCTCCCCAGCCATCCACAGCAGAGGTGGAGGCAGCCTGCTGACTGCGACGCCCCGTCTGTGATGACCTTGGTGGGCATCCTCTGGAGGGCAGAGACCTGGAGGGCTCCAGCCTGCTTTCGGGGACCAGCTGTGTGGCAATGGCACCCACCTCAAACTGTGGAGCTGGAACTGCTAGGGTCAGAGGGAGAGGGGATTTGGATGGGCTGGGCTCTCCTGGAGTCACCTGGGTGGATAGCCCCAGGGTGTGCACCTGCTGATCCTCCTCCCTTTGGGTGTCCAAAGAACCCTGGCTGACTCCTTGAAGAGAAGGCATAGCTGGAGTGAGATCGAGCTGCCCCGCACCCCTCTCGCGTACACACTATTGGAGGCCAACTATGGCATCAGTGATGGAGTTCAGCCCACGCTGCAGTGCAGGAGCGACATCCTGGACCAAGAACCAAGATCTCCGTAGTGGCTGCCATCCTACCAGTGTTGACCTCGGTGCATTGGCATGCCTGCATTGTCACCTCAGCCTCAAAGAGGAGCTCCTCCATCGTGCCTTGCAATCTGAGGAGTGCAGCAGACATCCCTTCCTGATGTTCCTGAGCTTGCCTTTGCAGCTCCAGCAACTGTGACTTGACCAAGTCCAGAGGCTTGTCATCTGACTCAGGCTCAGCAAATTTCTGGACACCAGCAGTCTTCTGAGTGCTTCTGGATGTGAAACAGGACACATCACTCACAGCATGGTTGTCCGATGGATGTTGCACTGCTGGATCCTCACTTGGTAGAGCACCACCGACCTCACCGTCAGCATAGGAATGGTCCAGGTCCTCGCCAGTCAGCTGGATGGCTCTGTTTTCAAAGTCCGTGAGATCCTTGATCTCAGGCATTCCTCCAATGGTAAGCAACTTCCCCCTGTTGTTGTGTGCCAGCTTGTGCTGCATAAATAGAGATGGAGAGTGTAAGCAGCACGCCTATCAGGCCAGATGATAAGCATGCCTGGCATATATAGGTGGTGAATGGTCCCATGGAGAGGATGAGGACAATGATGGTGTGTGTGAGAGTGTGAATGGTGATGTCCCTTGAACTGGCAGTAAATGAGGGTTTGTGAGTGTATGAGTTGAGAGTGATGAGAAGAGTGACTTACTTTGGTAGAATGGAGGAGATCATTCATCCTCTTGCGGTTCTGGGTAGCTGTCCTCTTTTGCAGGGCATTGGTACTGACCACTGCCGCCATCGCCTCCCAAGCCGGATTAGTGAGGTTGCTGCCCATCCTGCAGCTAGAGCGGGGGTAGAGGACATCACAGCCTCCGCTGCATCCAAAAGGCACTCAAGGGACGCATCATTGAACCTGGGGGCTGCAGCCTTTTTGCCTTTTAAGGCCATGTCTTCCTTGTAATAGCCATGGGCTGGAAGCACTGAGAGGTGTGCACGTGGCTGCATTTTAAATATGGTGCCCGGCGTGATGAAGCAGCAAGGGGATGGATGGCGTGGCAGTTGAATGAGAGCCTGCCTGCCATACAAACGGTGTTTCCCAAGAATGCGTAATTAATGAGGTGGGCTTAGGACAATATGGTGTGAAAAGCTGCCATTGCAGCCGGCAAGTAAAACGTTGTTTTACCCATGTGCTACCGCACTTAGTGCAAATCTGGGACGATTCCGCCCAATGTCTCATTCAAGAGACAGCCTCTCTGACAGCATTGAACTGGAGCGTCAGCCTGGATTTTATGCTCAAATGTGAACCCACAATGTTCAGAGTCAGAGGCAAGAGTCCAACTCGTTGTGTTACAGCTAACGGAGATCCTTGTCAAGACAGTCACAGGATTTTTAGCATCAGAATAGAAATACAAGAACTAAAATTCTACTGGCGCTGGGCAGAATGCGTGGCAGTGTATCAGAATGCCCAGTATGAAAATAATGGGCTGGAATATCAGACTTGTATATCAACCCCCCCCATCCCACCAGCATTCCCCCTCTTCCCAAAATGTAATTTTAAAAACAATGGGCGGGATTTTCCAGCCCCACCCGCCGCCGGGATCATCCGGTCCCTCTGAAAGTCAATGGACCTTTGGCTGGGCTGCCGAAGCAGGTCCTGCCACGACAGTGTTGGCTGAACAAAGGGACTCAAACTAAACATTATCAAGTTTAGTGTATTCTGAAAATAAGATTAAATATGCCAGCCATATTATTATTTGCAATATTAACTCATTCACAATGTATGCTCAAAGTATTCTCAGCAGATTCATTAACCCATATTACTCAGTGAAGTCCTCCTGCATCGTGATCCAAACTGGACCGTATAAGAGGTGGTCCGAGGGCTCTTGAATTCAATGGTGGCATAGACAAATGCAATTTTCAAAATGCACAATATTGAGCTAATTATTTTAGGTTCAAAATCCATTTTCTTTCTTTACCGAAGTGTTAATATGAGGTAATGGTGATGAGTACGAAGAAATGGAAACTGAAGCAAGCTGCACAGCCTTTGTCCAAGTAGAACTGTAGATGTAGCACTTTAACAGTCTAGAAATAACAAGCAATGTATGTCACCCATTAGTGGCTGGTACTAATAATGTTAATTAAGCTTTAAGTGCCTCACAAAAGTAGCACCTTCCTGTAGATAATGATTTGCATCTGCACACCTGCAGAATGATACTAAAACTATGTCTCCATCCATGATTGGTTTATATAAAAGATACATAAGAATGACACTAATAATGGAGGCATCAACAAAGGAAATAGCAAACTGATGAGAACGGCGTTTATATAGTTTCAGACAGCTTGTTATCTGAAGTGGATTTTAATTAGCTATTTTCTACCTAGCAAACGAGCAAATTAGTCAGAGCCATAAATAAGCATTGGCAATCTGCCCCATAGTGAAACAACTTGAGCAGAGTAAATGACGTGAGTTCAGAGAAGCTACTCTGTTAAGGAAGCTTGAATATAACAGCATCTCGGGTTTGGATTAGATACCATTTGTTCTAATGAAGTAATGAGAGGATTGATGAGGGAACTGTAGCTGATGTGTAAATGGACTTTCAAAAGGTATTTGATGTCGTACCATAACTTGTTAACAAAATTAAAGCCATGGGATTAAAGGGGAGTGGCTGCATGGATATAAAATTGGCTAAGGAACAGAAAGCTGAGAGTATGGGGTGAACGACAGTTTTTTTAGTTTGGAGGGAATTACACCATGGTGTCCCATAGGGTTTGTTATCAGGAGCAATGAGTTTTCTGATGTGTATCAGTGATATGGACTTGCTTATACAGGGCAGAATTTGAAAGTTTGAAAGATAACACTAAATTTGGAAATGCAATAAACAGTCATGAGTATGGAAACAGACTTTAGGTGGATACAGACTTTAACATGGAACAGTGTGAAGTGATTCATTTTCACAGGAAGAATGAGGAGAAGCAATATAAACTAAATGATACAATTTTAATGGTGGTGCAGGAACACAGAAATCTGAGGCTGCATGTAGGTAAATCCTTGAAGGTAGCAAGACAAATTGAGAAGGCTGTTAAAAAGGTATTTGGGATCCTTGTCTTTATTAATAGAGGAACAGAGTACAAAAGCAAGAAAGTTATGCTAAACGTTTACAAAATACTGGTTAGCTTAAATACTGGTTAGGCTGGGCCAGGGTGTAGAGAACATTTACAAGATGCCAGACTCCAGTTACATGGAGAGGTCACGGCTTGTTCTCCTGAGAGCTGGGACGGTTAAAGGGAGATTTTTTTTTATAGTGATGTTCAAAATTGTGAAGGTATTTGACAGAGTAAATGAGGAGAAACTGTTTGCAGTGACAGATGGGTCATTAACCAGAGGACACAGATTTATGATGATTGCCAAAAGAACCAGGGCCAATAGGGCTTTATTGTTTACAACTTTACAAAGTTAAGGTGCATTGTCTGAAAGGGTGGTGGAAGTTGATTCAATAGTAACTTTCAAAGGGTAATTGGATAAATACTTGAAGAAAAAATTTACTGGACTATTAGGAAAAAGCAGGGTATATAACTGAATAGTACTATCAAAGAGTTCGTTCACATATGATGGGCCAAGAGGCCTCCTTCAGCGTTGCATCATTCTGGGAACATATTGGGCAGAATTTAATCCAGGTGTCAAGGGTCTCACCCATCGCCTGGAGAGTCAACAAGAACCCCACATCGCCTCCTTTGGGGAAGACCCTCAATATTATGTGCCAGTGGTCCCACTTTAGTGGCGGTCTTCCTCAGGATCAAGGAGATAGAAATCCTGCTCCCGAGAGCTGCTGGCTAATCAGAGGCTGGCAACTCTTCATTGCAGGCTGTGCCATCGGGAGTGGTGGCAGCTGCTGACAATGCACCCACCAGAGGCCCAGGGTCAGCAAGCGACCCAGGCCACAGGTGAGTAAAAATGGGATAGGGGTCATGGGGAGTGTTTGCTGGGTGCGTGGGGCAGGGCGGATGGAAGAAAGGGCAGCGGATGGCTCTCAGCTGACCACCCCACCTTCCCAATGCCAGCTCCCTCGATCAGGCATTGAGTGTCTGACAACAAGGGACCCCCCCACTAAGGAGCCCGCAAGCAAACCCAACAGGGTTATGCTTTTCAGGCTTCGTAAGTGGCACAACTGGCATGCCCGCCGCTGGTTGAATACCAGGGGCAGCAGGACGAGGTCCTTAAGTGGGACTTAATTGGAGCAGAGGGGGAAAAATGGAGGGGTCCCCACCCAGTACGCTCTAGCCTGATTAAATGCTCCCTTGCCTCCAAATTCACCCGGGGGGAGGGCATTAAATTCTACCCATTGTGTTTTTGTGTGGAATATGAAACTACTTGACTTTATATAAATCTCAGGTTAATATAATTAGCGAAATTCTTTTTCTCCCTCAAGCAATTTGTGCTCGGCTTCATGGTCTCTACATACTCAGAAAAGACAAATTTTACAAGTTGTAGATTGACATGGGTTTTTTGAGATTCTGAAACAGGACCATAAATTGAGCCCCGATTGGTCAGAGAATGTTACAACTCTGGAACCAAGGATCCCAAATTCAAACTTAGAAGAGGGTTAGAGCATTCCTTCACACAACTGGTTGCGAATGTGGGAAAAACATGAAAGAGAATTGGACTGGAGTTTGAGGGAGTGAGCAAATGAGAATTAGATAGATATTTGAAAGTGTGGACAAATTGAGAGGACTCTTTTCTGGTCCTCTGCTTTCCTATTGTCAGATAATTGTCAACAGGGGATGGTACAAATTCTATTAGAAACGTAAGAACATATTGGCCTGTTACACCCCTGGTTTCACCATCTTTTATACAGACGGAATTTTACGCCAGCGGGATTTTACATTCCTGCCAAAGTTAATGGAATTTAGAATGTCTCGCTGCATTTTATGGCCCCATCCCCGCCGTGATGGAGCCATAAAATTCCAGCCCATAGCAGCAAGCAATGTGACGAATAGCCAGATGAATGCAGCCATCAGAATGCAATAATGATGAAATCTTAAACTGTTTTCCTTTTAAATATTCTTTAGCCGAAAATAAACGGAAAAATGGTAAATTAATTCAGGCTTGTGCAAGTATGGTAAACTCAAATTTGGATCTCAAATTCAAAAGGGGACTTGAATGAAGTAGGCTCTGCATGGATAGATATGTTTGGGTGCACTCGTTGAATTAGTTCTGATACTTACCAGTGATTTTAACAGCAAGTTTCTGTTAGTTTATATCAATAAACTTTTCAGAGACTGCCCGACTGCACAGAATGCATGGAGTCCACAATAAAAGGAATGGTTGCACTTTGGTGATACATGATGTTTGATTTGTACATGGATCTAAATGTAATATGAAATAAAAACAGAAAAGGCTGAAAACATTCAGTAGGTCAGGCAGCATCTATAGAGGGAAAAACAGAAAACATTTCAGGTCGATGACCTCTCATCAAAGTTGGAAGTTAGAGATTTAACAGTTTATAAGCAAGTACACAATCAGGAAAAGAAGTGAGGGTTTGGGTGATGGAGTGGAGTGGGTGGAGAAAGAATGTAACAACAAAACCCCATTTAGTACTGAATTCACATCATTCACTGAAGCAATTCCACTTGCTGAAATGATGATGGCATAAAATAAAATATCAGGACCTAGAAATCCTAGTCTGATTTGAGCATAGAGACCACAAAATTGGGTTCTGTTGTGCCTGTAGTTCAGTGTTCCAAGTACCATTTTGGTACCAAAATGCTGTCCGCGTTCTGCACACACACCTCTGACGCAGGCTACGTTGAGCACCATCTTGGTGAGGATGTTAGTGCAGATGTTTGGAGCATGCTTCAGAGTGTGTAGAGTAGGCAAATCAAGACATCAGAAGCATAGCAACAGGAGTAGGCCATTTAGCCCCTTGAGCTTGTTCCACCGTTCAATGAGATCATGGCAGGCCTATGACATAACTCCATATACCCACCTTTGTCCTATATCCCTTTCAATAACAAAAATCTATTAATCTCAGATTTAAAGTTTACAACTGATTTAGCATCAATTGCTGTTTGTGGAAGACTGTTTCAAACTTCTACCACCATTTGTGTGCAGATACTTTTCCTAATTTCACTCCTGAAAGGTCCTGGACTCTCGTCCTAGAATCCACAACCAGCAGAAATAGTTTCCCCTTATCTATCTTATCTGTTTCCTTTAATACCTTAAAAATTTAAATCAAATCACCCCTTAACCTTTTAAATTCCTGGGAATACAACCCTAGTTTGTGTAATCACTCCTTGTAATTTAATCCTTGCAGGCCTGGTACTATTCTGGTAAACCTATGTTACACTTCCTCCAAGGCCAATATAGCCTTCCTAAGGTGAGGTACTGAGAACTGCTCACAGTACTCCAGGTGTAGTCTAACCAGACCTACATATAGCTGAAGGATGACTTATACCCACCTTGTATTCGGACCTTCTAGATATTAAGACCAGCATTCTATTAGCCTTTCGGATTATTTTGCCTCCCTGTCCCTGACATTTAAATAATCTATATACCTGGAGACCCAAGTTCCTTTGGATCGCCACTATTTGCCACTTTTCACTATTTAGAAAGTACCTTATCTATCCTTTTTAAGACAAAGTGGGTGACCTCACACTTACCACAGTTTTCCCCATTTACTTAATCTGTAAATATCTCTTCGTAATTTTAGGCTCCCATCTACAGTGCTTACTTTGCCACCTATCTTTGTGTTATTGGAAAATTTGGATGTGACTTACCATCACATTTTCTAAGTCCTCAATAAATACAACAAATAGTTGAGGCCCTGACACAAATGCTTGAGGAACACTATTAGTCACATCCTGGCAGTATACTAGCAAATCATATATCTAGGACTGTAGAGAGGGCTTAACTAAATGCTTGGGGGAGGGTTCAAGTGAGGGGAAATTAAGAAAGTTAAAGAAAAAGGACAAGTCAATGGTGGAGGGTGCGACATAGATAATAATAACCAGAGAGTGACAGGAAAGGACAGAACAAACAACTAACTATAAAAGTGCACCAGCAAATATATTCAGAGTAGGGGAAAATGGTAAAAAGACAGAATTAAAAGCACTTTATCTGAATGCATGCAGCATTCCTAACAAGATAGATGAATTGATAGCACAAATAGAAATAAATGGGTATGATATTATAGCCACTTCAGAGACATGGTTGCAAAATGACTATGGCTGACTACTGAATATTCAAGAATATTTTACATTTTAGAAAGATAGGAAGAAAGGTAAAGGAGGTGGGGTAGCTCTGTTAGTCTTAAAAGGCCTGCCCCAAATCCTGAGACTGTGGCCCCTTGGTCTAGACTCCCCAGCCAAGGGAAACACCCTCCCTGCATCTAGTCTGTCTAGCCCTGTTAGAATTTTATGTGGTTCAAACAGATGCCCTCTAATTCTTCTAAATTCTAGTGAATACAGGCCCAGTCGAACCAATCTCTCCTCATGCAACAGTCCTACCATCCCCGATATCAGCCAAGTGAACCTTCGCTGCACTCCCTCTATGGCAAGTATATCCTTTCTTAGGTAGGGAGGCCAAAACTGCATGCAATATTCCAGGAGCGATCTCACCAAGGCCTTGTATAACTGTAGTAAGACATCCCTACTTCTGAGCTCAAATCCTCTTGCAATGAAGGCCAACATACTATTTGCCTTCCTAATTGTTTACTGCACCTGCCTGTTTACTTTCATTGACTGGCATACAAGGACACCCAGATCCCTTTGTACCTCCACATTTCCCAATATATCACCATTTAAATAATACTCTGCCTTTCTGTTTTTCACACCGAAGCGTATAACTTCACATTTATCTACATTATACTGCATCTGCCATGTGTTTGCCCACACACACAACTTGTCTAAATTGCCCTGAAGCCTCCTTGCATCCTCCTCACAACCCCGCCCAGTTGTGTGTCTTCAGTAAACTTGGAAATATTGCATTTGGTTCCCTCATCCAAGTCATTTATATACATCATGAATAGCTGGGGCCCAAGCACTGATCCCTATGGTACACCACTAGTCACTGCCTGCCATCCAGAAAAAGACCTATTTATTCCCACTCTCTGTTTCCGGTCTGTCAACCAATTCTCAATCCATGCCACCAGATTACCCCCGATCCCATGTGCTTTAATTTTGCCCACTAGCCTCTTATGTGGGACCTTATCAAAAGCCTTCTTGAAATCCAAATACACCACATCCACTGGTTCTCCCTCATCTGTTATACTAGTTACACCTTCTGCGGTTGCATGGGAAGGTGCCGTGGGAGGGGTTTGAGGTGTAGGGGGTGATGGAGGAGTGGACCAGGGTGTCCCGGAGGGAATGATCCCTGTGGAATGCCGCCAGGGGGGGTGAAGGGAAGATGTGTTTGGTGGTGGCATCATGCTGGAGTTGGTGGAAATGGTGGAGGATGATCCTTTGAATGCGGAGGCTGGTGGGGTGATAAGTGAGGACAAGGGGGACCCTGTCATGTTTCTGGGAGGGTGAGGAAGGTGTGAGGGTGGAGATGAGAGCACCTCATCTTCCGACTAGGCACTTTACAGCCTTCCGGACTGAATATTGAGTTCAACAATTTTAGAACATGAACTCTCCCCTCCATCCCCACCCCCTTTCTGATCCCCCCTATCTTTCCCCAATAATTTATATAGATTTTTCTTTTCCCACCTATTTCCATTATTTTTAAGTGCATTGTTTTATCTCTACCTTTTAGCGTTTTTCGATTTCTTCACCCCACCCCACCCCCACTAGGGCTATCTGTTTCTTGCTTGTCCTGCTTTCTACCCTTAATTAGCACATTCCTTAGATAATATCACCACCTTCAACACCTCTTTGTTCTTTTGTCTGTGACATCTTTTGGTTATGTCCACCTATCACTGGCCCTTTATCCAGCTCTACTTGTCCCACCCTCCCTTAAACCAGCTTATTTTTCACCTCTCTTCTATTTTTACTTAGTTCTGTTTCTGCTGAAGGGTCATTCGGACTCGAAGCGTTAACTGTGTTCCTCTCCGCAGATGCTGCCAGACCTGCTGAGTTTTTCCAGGTATTTTTGTATTTGTTAAGGAAATGGCAGAGACTTTGAACAAGTATTTTGTATCTATCCCAAGCATCCCAGGAATAGTTGAAAGTCAAGGGCAAAAGGGAGGGAGAAACTTAAAACAATTACTATCACTAGAGAGGAAGTACTAAAAAAAACTAATGGGACTATAGGCTGACAAGTCCCCTGGACCTGATGGCCTGCATCTGAGAGCCTCAAAAGAAGTGGCTGCAGAGATAAGGAATGCATTGGTTGCAATTGTCCAAAGTTTCCTAGATTCTGGAAAGGTCCCAGCGGATTGAAAAACCACAAATGTAACATCCTATTCATGAAAGGAGGGAGACAAAAAGCAGGAAACTATAGGGCAGTTAGCCTAGCATCTGTCAATGGAAAAATGCTGGAATATACTATTAAGGAAGTAGTAGGACAGTTAGAAGATCATAATACTATAAAGTAGAATCAACATAGTCTTATGAAAGGAAAATCAAATTTGATAAATTTATTAGAGTTCTTTGAGGATTTAAGAAGCAGGGTTGGTAAAGGGGAAACAGTGAATATAGTATATTGTAGACAAGACTTCAGCATTTGCAAGCATCTTCAGCCACGTACCAAGTGGATGATCCATCTAAGCCTCCTCCGCAGGTCCCCAGCATCACAGATGTCAGTCTTCAGCCAATTCGATTCACTCCATATGACACCAAAAAGTGGCTGAAGGCACTGGACACTGCAAAGACTATGGGCCATGACAACATTCCAGCAATAGTACCAAGGATTTGTGCTCCAGAAGTAGATGTGTCTCTAGCCAAGCTGTTCCAGTACAGCTACAATACTCGCATCTACCTGGCAATGCGGAAAATTGCCCTGATACATCCTGTCCACAAAAAGTATGACAAATCCAACCTGGTTAATTACCGCCCCATTAGTCTATTCCTGATCATCAGCAAAGCAATGGCAGGTGTCGTCAACAGTGCTATCAAGTGACAGTCACTCAACAATAACCTGCTCACTGACGCTTATTTTGCCTTCCACCAGGGCCACTCAGACCCTAACCTCACCAAAGCCTTGGTCCGAACATAGATAAAAGAGCTGAACTCAAGAGGTGAGGTGAGAGGGACTGCCCTTGACATCAAGGCAGCATTTGACTGAGAGTGATGTGAAGGGGCCTGGCAAAACTGAAGTCAATGGGAATCAGGTGGAAAACTCTCACTGGTTGGAGTCATACCTAACACAAAAAAATATGGTTGTGGTTGTTGGAGGTCTATCATCTCAGTCCCAGGACATCACTGCAATAGTTCATCAGGATAGTGTCCTAGGCCCAACCATCGTAAGCTGTTTCATCAATGACCTTCCCTCCATCATAAGGTCAGAAGTGGGGATGTTCGTTGATGATTGCACAATGCTTAAAACTATTTTCAACTCCTCAGATACTGAAGCAGTCCGTGTCCATATGCAGCAAGACCTGGACAACATTCAGGCTTGGGTTGATAAGTGGCAAGTAACATTTGTGCCACATAAGTGCCAGACAATGACCATTTCCAACAAGAGAGAATCTAACCATCTCCCTTTGATATTTAATGGCATTACCATTGCTGAATCCCCCAACATCAACATCCTGGTAGTTACCATTGACCAGAAACTGAACTGGACTAGCCATATAACTGCTGTGGCTATAAGAGCAGGTCAGAGACTGGGAATTCTGCAGTGAGTAACTCACCTCCTGACTCCCCAAAGCTTGTCCACCATCTACAAGGCACAAATCAGGAGTGTGATGGAGTACTCTCCACTTGCCTGGATGAGCACAGCTCCAACAACACTCAAGAAGCTCGACACCATCCAGGACAAAGTATCCTGCTTGATTGACACCCCATTCATCACCTTAACATTCACTCCCTCCATCATTAACATACAGTGGCAGCTGTGTGTGCTATCATAAAATGCAACGCAACAATCACCAAGGCTCTTTCGACAGCACTTTCCAAACCTGTGACTTCTACCACTTAGAAGGACAAGGGCAGCAGATGCATGGAAACATCCCCACCTTGAAGTTCCCCTCCAAGTCACACACCATCCCGACTCGGAAATATATCGCCGTTCCTTCACTGTCGCTGCGTCAAAATCCTGGAACTCCCTTCCTAACAGCACTTTGGGTGTACCTACACTACATGGACTGCAGCAGTTCAAGAAGGTGGCTCACCACCACCTTCCCAAGGGCAATTAGGTGTGGGCAATATATGCTGACCTAGCCAGTGAAGCCCACACCCCATGAATAAATAAATATTTGAATTCCCAAAAGGCATTTGGTAAAGTGCCACATAAAAGGTAAGAGCTCATGATGTTGGGCTTAATATATTAGCATAATAGAGGATTGGCTAATTAGTATGAGACTAAGAGTCGGGCTAAATGAATCATTTTCAGGTTGACAAATTATAATAGTCATGTGCCACAGGGATCAGTGCTGGGGCCTCAACTATTCACAAGCTTTATTAATGACTTGGATGAAGGGACTGACTGCATCCCATCCAAATTTATTGATGGTACAAAGATAGGTAAAAAGCAAGTTGAGGAGGGCACAATGGGTGTAATTCTTTGCCGGCAGGATTTTACGGTCCCGCTGAAGTCAATGGACTTTTGAACTGCTCTTTGCATTTTACAACCCTGCCCCCGCCACAACAATGCCATAAAATTCCGCTCAAGAGTTTGTAAATGGATATGTATAGATTAAGTGAGTGGGCAAAAATTTGGCAGATGGATTATAATGTGGAAAGATGTGAGCTGTTCCACTTTAGTGGGAAGAATGGAAAAGCTGAATATTATTTAAATAGAGAGAGACTGCAGAATTCTGTGGTACAGATGAATCCTGATATCCTCATACATGAATCACAAGTCAGCATGCAAGTACAGCAAGTAATTAGGAATGAAAATGGATTGTTGGCCTTTATTGCAAGGCACATGTAATATAAAAATAAGGAAGTCTGGTTACGACTGTAGAGGGTGTTGGTGAGACCACACCTCAAGTACTGTGTACAGTTTGGGTACCCTTATTTAAAAAGGAATATACTTGCATTGGAGGCAGTTCAGAGAATGTTCACTAGTTTGATTCCTGAGATGAAGCGGTTGCATTATGAGGAAAGGTTGAGCAGGTTGGGTCTATACTCACTGGAGTTTAGAAGAACAGATGTGAACATACAAGATTCTGAGGGGGTTTGACAGGGTAGATGCTGAGAGGATGTTTCCCCTCATTGGAATGGTGATCATGGCCGTGAATTTCTTTGCATTGGGATCCTCCCAAGGCTGAGCTTGCTCGTGGCTTTGTCAGGCAGCGGTGGTGAGCTGGTGGCGATGAGCGCTTTGCTGGCGGCTGCCTTTTAAAGATGGCGGCCGGCATGATGCAACAACGGGGTGATGGTGAGCAGGCAAATGAGAGCCCGCCAGCCATGGAAACAGCGTGTTTCACAGGCGTGAACATATAATGAGGGGTGCTTGGGAAGGTACGGCCTGAAAACATTGTCATCAGCGGGTAGGACCTCATTTTACCCGCTACCACACTTAGTGCAATCCTGGGAAAATTCAGCCCTGTACTTGAACAGCTTGGCTAGGGGTGCAGCTATTTCTGGAGCACAACTATTCAGAATGTTATCGGGGCCCATAGCCTTTGCTGTATCCAGTGCCTTGTTTCTTGATATCACATAGAGTGATATCAAATTGGCTGACGACTGGTATATGTGGTGCTGGGGCCTCAGGAGGAGCTTGAGATAGATCATCCACTCTGTACTTCTGACTGAAGATGGTTGCAAATGCTTCAGCCTTGTCTTTTGTGGAATACAATTCTGCTGCCATTGATGGTCCATAGTGCCTCATTGATACCCAGTTTGAACTTTTAGATCTGTTCTGAATCTATCCCAAATAGCATGTTAGTGCCACACAATATGATAAATGGTATATCTTCAGTGTGAAGATGGGATTTCATCTCCACAAGGCTTGTGCGGTGGTCACTCCTACCAATATTGTCATGGGCAGATGCATCTGCAACAGGTAGATTGGTGAGGGCAAGCTCGGATAGGTTTTTCCCTCTTACTTCTTATGAGGGTCTTAGATAGGGTAGACAGGAAAGACTTGCTTCCCCTAGCTGAAGGATCAATTACCAAGGGCATAGATTTAAGGAGACTGGTAGAAGGATTAAAGGGAACATGAGGAAAAACCTTTGCACCCAGAGGGTGATGGGCATCTGGGATTTTTTTGCTATCTCTTTGCAATTATGGATAAATAAATCAACCTTTATGTCTGGAGTAGTCCATCGGTTTTAATGAATGTAATGATTAAAAGTTGAGTAAAAAACGGTTTGGCTAAAAAACAACTTGATAAAGAGAAGCCTATGATTTGCCTTGGGTAAATGAATAAGTCAAGTGGTTGAGCCATACAGGCTAGGACATTGATTCAGTTCACATCCTGTGAGCTGATCTTGATCCTTGTAGCATGGAGTCATGCCACAGTTAGTTTTGAAGATCTCAGCTCATCTTGATTGCTGTTTAGTGACCCCTGTTAGAAAGTGCATATGTGTGGACATTGACTAGGTAAAGAGAAGGGAAAAAATGAGGGGAGGAATAAATTTTTCACTTTTAAGGATGTTTCAAAACACTTTACAGCCAATTAAGTGCTTTTGAAGTGTTGTTACTGTTATGTTGGACACACAGCAGCCAATTTACTCACAGCAATGTCCAATGTAATGAGATAAATATCCAGATTATCTGTTTTAGTGAGGTTGGTTGAGGGGTAATTCTTGGGAAGGACACCAGGAAGAACTTGTCTGCTCGTCTACAAAAAAAAAAAATCCCACAGGAACCTCTCTGTCCATCTAACAACATCTCAACATATCTCCTCAGTACTGCACTCAATTGTCCGCCTAGATATTGCGCTCAAGTCTCTGAAGTGGGATTGAAAACTACAACCTCTCGGGCTCAGAGGTGAGAGTGCTCCCACCAAGCCAAAGAACAATATTGAAAAATAAGAGAAATAAATTACAACAAATTTCAAGCACTGAATCTGACTGGTATTTATTCCATTGTTTCTAGAAGATAAAAATGTTTTTGGCAATGAAAGAGCACATCCTGTGCGCACAACACTAACAGAATATAATCATGTGCTACTTTAAGCAAAACAATTTTTCCTTTCAATAGTATGAGCTTACCCGCTGTGAAGCTATTCAACTTGAGTTGACACAACACTCCTCATAACAGACAGAAAAACATCTCAGGAATTCTTCACAGTAATTGAATAATTCAATATAAAATGATTTGAGTGTAAGGAGCAAGAAAGAAAATCATCTTTTATTTAGTAGCCAAGTGGAGAAATAATATTTTACGGCCATAGGGTATTGTAGCACCATTCATTAAATATTTACCGCACGCAATTTTTTCTCTTTTTTGACTTATCTTTGCTTCATTAAGAGAACTCGAGCTCCATCTTCACAGCACAAATTAGTTTCACAGATTTCTCTATACTAATGAGGTCTGAAAGAATTCTTCCCCGTGGTGCCTCTGACTGTCTATGTATCAGTCTCCTTATTAGTTCAAATTAACTTGGATTTGAAGTCAATAATTGGTTCGAAATGCAGGTCATCAATTGCTCATCCAAAACAAAAGTCTTCTTTTTCCCTAATTCATATTTTGGTGATACTTAGCCATAACACACTTTTAATGGAATTCTCTGTTAAAATAGCACAGCAGCAGCACAAGAGAGGCACTTGCTGTTAGGATGATCATCCCTGATCGGTATTCAGTCAGTGCTGAGTTTTGCCTGCTCAGGTTTCTCCTTGACATCGGGTTTAGCCCAGATTCCAATCTACCTCATCTCTACAGGCAGTGCCTGTTAACAGGTCTTGCTGCTGACGACAGTAAAGTGGCTCACAGCTGTGTGAGGAGATATGAAAAAGGTAAATGAAAACACTTTAAAATATATACTTATTTCCCAACAGGTAGGAGCTTTCTTTACGTACCTTGCAGGAATACTTTATATTGGAAATGCTCTTCTCTATATTTACCTCCTTTTTTAAAAGCATGTAATTGAGACCCACAAAATTAGGTCTTAAAGTGGACCTTACTTTGCATTCTGACATTAATAGTATAGTGACCAGATGTCCAGGTTTTGCCAGGACTGTCCAGCTTTTCATCAAACGTCCCGGTGTGCCAACAATTTGCTCAAATGTCCCAGTTTGCAGCTTTTCCCTCTTTACACAAACCATATAAGAGACTTCTGTCAGCATTTCACCTTTTCGCACAGAATGAGCCTCTCTTCTCTTCACTTCCTCTCTGCTCCCCTTTACCTCGCGCCCCATCTACAGTCCCCAAAACCCTCTCGGCTGCACCCTGCGAATCGGAATGCCGCCTGCTCGCTGATTGTTAAATGGCTGCACTGGGATGCTCCTGCATGCGCAGAAATCCTTCTCACCGGCATCCAGAGGCAGACCGGGAGGCACTTTTTTTTTTCCCCCAAAATAGACTGGTTCTCAATGGGACAGCTTTTTGCTGCCCTGATTGACCAATCAGGGCATTGAAAGGCACAACCGTTCACTTAATCAGAATGCCCTGATTTAGGATTCTATGGAGAAGGCCAATGGGGGAGGGCAGAAGGCCAGCGGGGTAGGCACTGATTTATAGAAGGCACTGGGGTTAATTTATAGGAGGTCATGCGGGCACAAGATTGACAGTGGTGTCTGCCAACCACAAACCACACTTGAGGTAGTTGGATGGCGCCTATTGGTAAACCACCAATCAGTGCTGAGGAAGGTGGCAGGCAAGTTCAGCACATTCAACCCAGCTTTTCATTGAAAGATTGCATGCTTTCCTGTTTGCAGCTCTGGATGCAAACAAAATCTCCCACATTTGAGGTACGTTTGCAAGTTTAAAACCCGACTTCAGAATCAAAATGTCTATTGTTAGAACCTATTGTGCAAATGAAAATAAACAAAAATAGAGACTATTCTTACACAGTAAAGCTACATTGGAATAGAGGATTCTGGGATCTTGTGACAAACAAAGCCATCCAGTTTTTTTTAAGAAAATGAGGCATAAATGTCATCAAAACAAAAAAGTGCCTCAGTAACTGCTGTTTTCAATAATTGCTAGTCTTTAGGGCTGCCAACTCTGGCTGGACAGATGCCAGGAGATATCATCACATGACCTTCTACCTTCAACTGCCCCTCCCCCAGACCCATGCCATTGGTCACCCAACATGTCAATCATTATGGAGCCCCACCTACCCAAAGCTTTTCAATGTATCCCAGTTTTGACTTCTGAAAATCTGGTCACCCTAATTAGTAGTGCTAGCAACAAATATTATATTTTACTCAGCTGTGAATTTTCACACATTCATGTTCTTGCAATTTAACCTGCATATCTTTTAATCGCCTTTTCTGTTCAACATATTTTTGTTGTAATTTTTTTAAAGCAACTTTTCCTATTTTTCATTGGCTGTTGGAAGAAGCACTCAAACTGCTGCCAGTTGACAAGAATAAAAAGAATGCCTGACCCCCTGATAGCAATCCCATCTCAGCCCGTCCGAATCTTTGTCTCTTGGAAATTTCATTGCCATCATGGCAATTGCCACTGGTGGCAACAACTTCAACTGGTCAATGTGAGTGCAGAAATATCAGGTAAGCCTTTACACTGAGAGACTGATGTTCTTTGAGGTCACAAAAAAAGAGTCCAGGCAAGAAATATTCAGATAATCGATTGCAGCAAGAATAGTCTATTGGGGGGACCTGGACCTCGATTGCATTTACCCTATCAGATGAGTTCTAACCCCCAGTACAGAGTGAATGCACATGGCCACAGGAGGGGCATTCAGGGAGAACAAGTTCAAAATAGTATTAGCAGAGCATCCCATCTGTAGTAGGTGACTGATCCAGTGGACGTGGACTGAGAATGGAGAAAAATAAATAGATTTTTAAAATGTTCACTAACTGACTGAAGCTTGCATATGTCAGCAATATCCAAAATTCCACCACTTGAGGTTCAGCTGATGAAGAGAAAAATGTTAATCAAATCAACCTCCCCCCACCCCGCCCCCCTCAGTTTGGTTTCCAGCTGTCTCATATTCCAACGCCATATTCCCTTGTTATCTGGCACTCCAGAAGGGAGAGCTCCATAGATTACAAAGGGGAGAAAAATGAATGTTGATAAACAATACAAAGCATTCACCTGTCACTAGAGTGTGGCACAATTCATCCAAAACTGTTCTCCTTAGACAAAAGTCACATCAGATTTATTTTAATGGCTTTTCGTGCCTTATTTCCTTTTATTGGCCAAAATAAAACCCTTCTTCAGGTTTTGTCATGCTTGCTAAAAGCCTCTATGAAGTCTGCTTTTTTAATAGACAGAATTCATCAAGACTCAACATCAAGCAGTATCTCGCTGCTCAAATTTTATGTGAGAATGTCATTATTCTGACTGCTATTAAGGCAAAAGAGCGCACATTTTTGATGAGCTGTCTGGGATCATTTACAATTTTTTTTTTGTTCATTTGGCTGTATTATTCCCTTGTGCATTTCCACTGTGCAGCCAAAAAGCTTTCAGAGATGGAGTCAAAACACCATGACAATTCTCACAGTCAGACTTGGCAAAGACAGAATCAACATGGGGTCAGCAGAGCCGGCCTGCTCACCATAGCTTTCCTGATCTTAGAAAACATTTGGGGATGTCTTAGAAACCATCAATCACTTAGAAAATATTTTAAAACACATCTGACTTGCTGTATTTTGGATTAAGCCGCTCATCAAAACACATTTAAATGATTGATAACGCAGTAAAATTGTGCTCTTTACAAATGGACTCCTCCTTCGTCCTTTTTATAACTTTTACATTATGTGTGTTCTCTGGCATATAACACCAGTAAAGAGAAAAAAGCAGAAAGACTTGCATTTATATAGTACCATGCATGACCACAGGATGTCCCAAAGCACATAAATACTTTGGAAGTGTAGTCACTGTTGTAATGTAAAAATAGTGGCAGCTAATGTGCACACACAGCAATCCTCCCACAAACAGCAATGTGATAATGAGCAGATAAATTGTTTTAGTAATGTTGGTTGAGCGACCGCCTCTCTTTTTCAAAATAATGCCACGGAATATTTTGCATCCACCCGCGGGGGCTGCTGGGGCCTAAGTTTAAATGTCTAAACCAAAATGCAGCACCCCATCAGCAAATACACTGGAGTGCCAGCCTAGAATAGTTACAATCTCTAAGTGTGTGTGTGTGTGTGTGTGGGGGGGGGGGGGGGGGGTGCATTGGGATTTGAACCTAAAACCTTCTAACTCTTCAGCAAGGGCATTACCACTGAGCCACTGCTCCAGCTTTTAATTTAGTTTTCTTTGTGCTACAGTACTGTCTAGAGATGCAACAATCCAGTGCCCAAGCTCTTCTTTCCCCACTCCACCTTCTTTTTGCAATTATGCCTATTTCCCCAAGTGTAGCATAGTTCCATGGAGCCTAAACTCTTCATTCCTATCTTCAATCTTTCTAATACAGTCAGTCCAGAGAAATCTCAGCTAATTAACCTGAAACATCAAATGGGATAATTTTCATAAATTTGCTGCAATTCTACATTAGATATGGTATTTAGTCCATCATGCTTTTATGTGCATGGTCTCATAAGATAACATGAAAAGTAAGGGAAGCCAATCATCCTCCCAACTCTACTTCAATCGACTATAGACATCCTGTTATTTGATCAGCTGAGGAAACAACCAAAAAATTATCCATCTAAACTCACACTTCTATCATTGAAACTTGGCCAATAGTGTTCCATAGATAATGATCCTATAATCTTTGACCACGTTGATCTATATTTATCCCAATAACCTGAATCTGTTACGAACAAAATATTATTATTCTAGAGATTTCCATAATTGCTTTGCTGGTAAATATTAAAAAAATCAGACAACATTCTCCATATTGGTTTTATAGTCATGTACAAGGCAGACTCGGCAGCCTTTCCTGGATGATACTTTTGGTAAAAATGTTTTTCCCTCCTCTCCTTAATACCCTGTTTCCTGCTGTGGCACCATTTCATTGGCAATGACCACCCTGTGCTCCCTGTTGCCAGGCTATTTGACTATAGAGGACATCAGGTTCTTACCCAAATTCCAGGGATGCACATTTGTCCAACAGGGACCTTATGTCAAGAGTCAGCAGTAGAAGTCCTAGATTTTATCCCTTCTAGCCTGGGATACTGGGTCTTGCATCCAGCTGAGATCAGCACTGACCAAGGATTGGACTGAAGAACTTCCAAATATGTGTGATGGCTCAGTATATCAGACATACACTATTTCACTCTTCAGATTCTAGACCATTCTCTGTTATGTTTTTGGAAATAAAAGAAAAGCTTGCACTTGTATAGTGTCATTCCCAAACTCAAATATCCCAAAATGTTCTACAACAGTTGATGTACTTCTGAAGAGTAGTTACTGGTATAATATAGGAAAATGTGCCCAGCCAATATGCACAAAGCATGTTGCATGAACAGCCATGAAATAAGTGACTATAATCTGGTACTGGTACTGTTTGAGGGAAAAATATTGGCCAGGACACCCCGGGTAGAAATCCCTTCTTCATGAAAACAGTACGATGGAATTGTTTACATCTTCCTGAGACAGCAGGCAGTCCTCGGTTTAACATCTCATAAGAAAGACAGTATATATGATAGTGCGACAGTCCTTCCATACTTCACTAAAATGTCAGCCTAGATAATGGTGAAAAATTCAGTTGCTTACGGACACTTACCTCCATTGTGCAGGGGCAGGATGTGCCCCTGGTTATTGCCTATGTGGTCTGTGTAGTATCACTTGAGGATATGGGCACAGGTAGGGGCACCCCTGCATGTGCTGGAAGACATTGATTTGGCTCCATTCTGGCACCTTGCAGCCCAACCAGCAACCAATGTACAAGTAGAAATCAAAACTGAAGGTGCTGGAAATACTCAGTAGGTCTGACAGCATCTGTGGAGTGAGAAACAGAGTTAACATTTTGAGTTGAACCTGTCCCTTCTTCAGTTCTGAAACTAAGGATCTACCAGGTTAGTCCTGTTTGTGGATTTTGGGAAGGAGGTAGAAGCGAACTATTTGGGGTTGGTGGACTATGAGGTGGGAAGATTGCCAAAGGAGATGAGGTCAGTGACAGTCCTGGAAAAATGGCTAGACGTTCAGTGGTTGGGTCATGGTCCAGGGGGTGATAGGAAGAAGTGTCTGAGAGTTGGCGCTCAGCCTCTGCAAGATAGAGGTGGGTACAACAAGACCAGCATTCTTGTCAGCATGTTTGATATCAAAGTCAGGGTTACACCTGAGAGAACGGAGTGCAGCAAGGTCAGAGGGAGAAGGTTAGAGCGAGTGAGAAATTAAGACAGCCAATGTCATGCCAACAATTCTGAATGAAAAGATCAAGAACGAGTAAGAGGCCAGAGGGAGGGGACAGGTGGAATGAGAATACTGAAGGTGGGTGAAACGATCCGTTGTATGGAGGAGTGGGGGGAAGAATCCTGGCTAAAGAAAGAGATGAAGGCAACATTGGAAGAGCTTACTGTCATACCGAACTCAAAATTAATTGAGGTGGGGGCACTTTAGGGCCTTCTGAACTCAACATTGAGTGCCACAATTTCAGACCATGAACTGTGTCCCACTTCTTGATACTGTTTTTTTGCCATGTCCTGGCCAGAATTTTGTTTTTCATGTGTTCGCTTTTGGACAGAGCTGTTCATTATTCTGCCATTCACACCCACTCTGGACAAATGCTTTGTTTCTTTCCTACAACCATTACCACTCCCTTTCCCTTCCATGACATCATTGTCATGTAACCTCTCCAACCTTCTGCCCTATCCCAGACCTTCCCTTTTGTTCTTCTTTCCTTTAAGGTGAGAAGTGGTAGAGTGGTTGCCCTCTCCACTTCTTGGTTGACCGCAGCGGATGTTGTAAAAAAGAACTTACCAATACAGTTGAGTGTTTAACTGTTTAAATGCTATTATTGTAAAAGACACACACAGACGGGATTTCTTGTAAGTTTTCAAAGAAA
The DNA here is from genome assembly GCF_964194155.1 of Cetorhinus maximus. Taxonomy (NCBI): domain Eukaryota; kingdom Metazoa; phylum Chordata; class Chondrichthyes; order Lamniformes; family Cetorhinidae; genus Cetorhinus; species Cetorhinus maximus. The sequence continues at coordinate 170,886,386 of NC_135881.1, read as the reverse complement.
AGAAAATAGTATTTATTGGACTTAACACCCGATGTGTGAAAATTATTTTTAAACCGTTCCAACTCTCACGCATACATGCATTCAAGAGATTCGCACGTGCACGCACACACACCTTCAGAAATAAGTTATAAAGAGGGAGATGGATTAAGAGTCCTAAAAAAAAAGTCAATCATATACAGATCCTGCAGATCGATTACTTGGACAGTTTCAGACTGGGTTTGATGATCTTTCAGATTCTGCACAAGATGATTAAATTTTTTAAAAATTCATTAATGGGAGGTAAGCGTCGCTGACTAGACAAGCATTTGTTGTTCATCCCCAATTGCCCTTGTTCAGAGAGTATTTTAAGAGTCAACCACATGGAGTCACATGTAGGCCAGACCAGGTAAGGATGGCAAATTTCCTTCCCTAAAGTACATTAGTGAACCAGATGTGTTTTTTACAACAATCAGCAATGGTTTTGTGGTCATCATTAGACTTTCAATTCCAGATTTTTATTGAATTCAAATTTCACCATCTGCCATGGCGGGACTCGAACCTGGGTCCCCGGAGCGTTCCCCTGGGTCCTGGAATACCGGTCCAGTGACAATACCGCTACACCACTGCCTGCGCACAAAACGTTGACAGATGAGTTCAGTCTCTTCTGGAGTCAGCAGCTGCTTGTTTTACGTTAAAGATGCTGCCTATGGAGTTTGAATGGTCAGAAAACAGGTACGGCATGCTTGTCGAATGGCTGAAGAGAGAGGGAGAGAAAAGGGGCCACGGGTCTTCTTCTTGTTGGTACTAATTCCTGGTCTCTCTACACACTGACCCTGGAAATCAGTTGCTTTGTACATATAGGGCTAGCTTGCTGTCACATGACCTTCCTTCACAAACTAATCAGTTACCAAACATGGTTATAACAACCTCATTTCAGATCCATTGTTTAAAATTATTAATTTGAGGTGGTCACCACCTCTTTAACCGGGGTCCATTGTCCATAGTGATTGAGTTTAATGGCTTGGTCCTCACCCACCTGAATTACTAGATTATGTCTAAAATGTCTTGGAAGTAGTTCAGGAGATGGTAATTCACACTCATTTAAGCTTATTGGCCTAGGTAGGCTATCCCCAGACAGCCCCTACCTTTTCCGATAGATTTGTAAATTGTCAGCTGTAGCCATGTAAATGTTCAGCCATTTTGAGACTCACTTCAGTCATTTTAAAACTTATTCTTTGGCTTCAGCCCATTCAATAATCAAAGTCTTTTTTTGATATAAAGCAGGGTTTTATACCACTTCCCCCACCCTGCCACCCACATCCCCCTTAACAGCATAAAACCCATTGCATTTCTACCTTCCTTTAGTTCTGAAGCAGTCATATTCAACCTGAAATGTTAATTCTGTTTCTCTCTCCACAGATGTTGCCAGACCTGCTGAGTATTTCCAGTTTTCTCTGTTTTTATTTCAGATTTCCAGCATCTGCAGTATTTTGCTTTCGTTCTATATGCCTGACCTGATCGCAACTCACTCGTGACTGGTGCCCATTTACCAGGCAGAACTTAATGCCCCCATGATGAGTTTGGAGGTGGTGGGAATTTAATCAGGCAGGTGGGGACTCCATTGCCTTTCCACCACTGCCCCGATTAAATCTGTGGTGGGAGGTTCCTGTGGACAGCCTTCCTGCCCTCCATCCATTGGGACACATAAGTAGCAATTAATGCCCACGTAAGGGCCTCATCACGCTGCCTCTGGTACTCATGCAGCAGTGGGCAGATTACTCAGCATGTGGGAGGCTCGAATAGCAACCACTGCCATGTTTGCTTGCAGGCTCCCAGCAGGGATCCCTCAATGTTAGGCACTCAGTGCCTGATTGAGGATCGCAGCATCAGGAAGAGGGGAGCTCGCTGAGAACCACCCCTGCCCTTGCTGCTAAATCCCCTCCCCCAGCCCCATGACACCACTCCCGCCATCACTCACCTGTGTCTGCGTCCATAGCGGTTCTGGCCCTCCGGTGGGATTAATGCTGGCAACAGCTGCCACCCCTCCAGGTGACGCTGCTGAACAATGAATAGCTGCTGGTGTCTGACTGGTTACAGCTCTCGGTAGGCTGGACTTCTGCCACTGGGGTCCTTGGTTCCAGGGAAGACCCGCTATTGCCCAGTTAAGTGCCTGTTGGAATTTAATTCAGTGTCGGCAGGCCTTCCCGTAAAGAGGCAACGTGGGGCTCTTACTGGCTCTCCAGCCAGCAGACAAGACACCCTTCATCTCCATTAAATATCGCCCGCCATGTGCTAAACCCAACAGTATATCAGTGTCCAAGGTAAGTACAGAGGCAATACCTAAGCAAATGGATGCAGGTGTCAGATCAAGTAATGAGGCTTCTTCATCATTGCTGTGATGTTCTCTCTCTTCTTCTGTGGGTTGCCCTGGCTGGACAGGTAGCATTTCTCAGGTGTCTGAAAGCAGGAACTCAGAAGGGGACGGTTGGTGTGAGAGAAAAGATTTGGAGTGGGAAACAAGAGATCGATGGTCACACCGTCAGCAGATTGCTCATCATGCCAGAAAGCAGGATGAGTGTATGCTGGGAGTTGAGAATGAGCACAACAAAGGAACATGCTGTCACCCTCAATGTTCTCAGTGACATCGGTTGCTATGAGCCCAGTTGCAGCTGGCCCCATGATATGGAAAACCATCTCCTCTGCAGGGCTCAGAAAATGCAAGTGTTCTTGTTCCCTGCTAGTCCTGCTCTGCTCCCTGCCATTATATGCCACCTTGCCCTGCAATATCAGCGATTGTGTAGCAGTGTGTTTGGGTGATGTGCCTGCCATAGCTGAATAGCTGGAGGCATGTGGAGGCAGCGACAGGTGTGTGTGAGGCTGGCAGAATCAGCAGATTAGTATTTAATGGAGGCGATGGGGATCTTGATCACCAGCTGCGGAGCAGGTGAAAGCCCTGTGTCACCTCCTTTCAGGAAGGCCCGCCCTGTGGTTGAGGCGACTTGGGGAGGAAGCAAGGGCTGCCCTGAGGTTGAGGCGAGTTGGGGAGGAAGCAAGGGCTGCCCTGTGGTTGAGGCGACTTGGTGGGTGGGGGACGAGGGCTGCCCTGCAGATGAAGCTAGTGCACAGGCACGTGCTGAGTTGGACGGAGGGGTGGGCAAGGGAAGCAGCCACGCTTTAGGGAAACCTTGTATAAAGTGACCATTCCTCTGCAGCTGAGACAGTTCAGGCACAGCCACATTAATATGATTGGAGTCGGGTCTCTAGCCTCTCTGCCCACTCGAGAAACGCAGAGGCATCAAATTGCCACCAAGTGCTCCAGAGCTTTTCACCTCTCAGACACAGACTGTAAAGTAATGAGCATTTTAGTGGACTACAGGACAGTTGGATGACTGGGCACATTGTACAATCTCCTTGCTAAAGCTGGCCATGGAGCAGTCATTGGTGGAGATGCTCACAGCCACTTGCAATGTCACCATTCAGGTTTGGACCAGTCTCCCCCATGGTTCAAGCTAACAGTGCAGCCTTGCAGTGCGGGTTAGGAGAATGCCTGCTCCTGAGCTGAGAGCACAGCATGCAGTCCAATGGGCAAAGCTGCTGCCAATTGGTTGGGTGGAGTGGGGCGGAGGTGGGTGGGGTTTCAGGCAGCCATACAGCGCACTAAACTCTGGCCATCTGAGTGGAAGACAGCAATCTATGGGATGCATTAAGGGGCCTTCAGACTTAACCAAGAGAGGTTCTTAGTGTACCCATGCTAACACATGCATCTCTCTCTCATCCTGCAGGAGAAGTATATCAGGATCATGGAGCCTGGTGACCTAGCTGTATGCCTCGTGGCTTAAAGAGAGTGAAGACAACTGAGAAGAGAGTGACTCAAGCACCTGGCTGCGCCGAGGGAGGAGCCTTCTGGAAGAAGGGACAGCTGGGGCTCCCGCACACGCTGCCGAAGAGCCACAGTGAACCGTCATTGGTTAGCGCCTAACCAGACCCAGGGTCTATCAACACCACCTTTCATTCCAACAGATGTCCGAGAACCAGTGTAGCTAAAGACCGCACATGTCTAGGGAACTGGTCGGTCACATCTGCCAGCTACTGCAGGATTTGGTGCCACGTGGACATGGAGGGCATCCACTGCCAGAGGCCGTGAAAGTGACAGCGGCGCTCAGTTTCTACGCCAGTGACTCCATTCACAACTCCACATGTGACCTCTGTGCAATCTCACAAGCCTCCACGTACAGCAGGCCCCGAAAGCAGGCCAGGGCACTGCAGGTCTCGACCCTCCAGAGGACCCCCACCAAGGTCATAACTGACAGGGCATAGCAGTCAGCAGGCTGCCTCCACCTCCGCTGTGGATGTCCAGGGAGCACCAAGATGTAGCAGCAGGGTTAGGAAGGTTAAGAAGATGTAGCTGCAGAGCCTGGACATGGATGTTAATCACTTATTGTACAGAATGTTCACTATTGTCAATAAACTTCCAAGAATGTCTCCCTGCCTATGGCTCCTTGTTCTGATGAGCAGTGTTCATGTCACTCAGATGTGAAACCTTTCTGCACAAGATAAATGCAGATGTCTCAGTCCAGGGCCTCTTCCCTGTGCTTTGTGCAGCCTTCAGACCAAAGTGGTGATCCGGCCTCACACTCCCTGGACACATTACTGATGCCTGCACCTCGATGGTGCTTGTCATTGCTGCCAGAATGTTGTGGGCAGGCGTCACAGAGTTCTGTCATTCTCTCTGTGTGCTCTCAGCACCTTTAAGATGGGGCTGGCCCCCATCTCTCCAGCATCTGTGACCAGTGACGCTGTGCTCCTGAAGGGGTCAGGTGCTGAAGGTGGACAAGGTGGATCAGATGCTTTTAAAGTTTCATGGTTGCGTCTCTATGATATGACCCTGATCACAGAAAGCACGTGAGCTTCTCTGGCCAGGCAGGAGTCAGGCATTCTCAGAGGCTATGTGAAGATCTATGGAATGTCCTCACTGCATGTTGTCATCATCCTCTTGCAATCAATCTTGGGCCTCCACTGTGTCTCCATGACAGGAGCATTATCACAGAGTGTATGTGCCTTGCCATAAGCCAGACTGGGGTCAAATGTTCACAGATGCAATGTGAAGATCTATGGTGTCTCCTCACTGCATGTTGTTATCGTCCTCCACACATCTAGCAGCTATGAGGGCCTCCCGAGCGCGCCTGCCTCGTCTGGACTCATCCCCATCATCATCGCCTTTGAGGACCTCCTCATCCTCAACCCATTGGCATCCTCCTCCATTGGAGGAGACCTTGGCTCCTCCTCAGCCAGCTCCTCTCCCCGTTCCAGTGCCAGGTTGTAAAGGGCGCAGCAGATGACGATTATACATGACACCCTCTGCAGACTGTATTGCAGGGCTTCTCCAGATCGGTCCAGGCACCGGAACCTCCTTTTCAGCATCCCGATGGTTTGCTCCGCCAAGTTGCAAGCTGGAGCATGAGCCTCCTTATACCGTCGCTCTGCTGCAGTCTGAGGCCACCGCACGGGTGTCATCGGCCACGGCCTCTGTTGTCCCCAAGGATCCATCCCTTCAGCTTCTGTGAACCCTGGAAGACTTCAGGCATCTGTGATTGACTGAGAATGTAGGAGTTGTGCACACTCCCTGTAAACTGTGCATACACCTGCAGGATGCGTTTGTGGTGGTCGCACACCAGCTGCACATTCAGCGAATGGAATCCTTTGCGGTTGGCATAGTTGACTCTGTGTTGCGACGGAGATCTGAGCACCCATGATACCCTGCACCTGTGGGAAACCTGAGATCTGGGAAAATCCAATTGCTCTTGCATCCTGGCTGTCCTTGTCCCAGGTGAAATGCACAAAGTTGTGTGCCCTCGCGAAGATGGCATCCGCGACTTCATGGATTGACCATAAGTGTTACCACCATCTCCATGGAGGAAGCCATGAGTTCACAAGCCTGAGACATGGCAGAACTCATCGCCTGGATGGACTCCTCCGTTCTCCACACGGAGCTGCGCATAGCCTCTGGCTGCTTCGCCAGATGTTCTCCTAGCTGCCTCTGCATCTCCATCAGACTTCTTGTGGCCGAGGTCAGGGCTCTGTCATCAGCTTGGGGCTCAGCATGGGCCTGATCCCCAACCATCCCCCCAATATCATGGACTTCGCCTGACACAGCCTCCTTCAGCTGCTCGGACATTTCTGTGATGCGCTCACCAGAATGTACCTCTGAATCTAAACGTGATCTCTCTGAAACCCTTGGCACCCTCCTTGGCCTATGGAGATGGAGCTGCTGATTTCAGGAAGAGGGGATTCAGATGGGCTGGACACTCCAGGAGTCACCTGGATGGATGGCCACAGAGGAGTACACCTGCTGACCCTCCTCCCTATGGGTGCCCAAGGGCCCATGGCTGACTCCTTGAGGAGAAGGGGAAGCTAGAGTGAGATCAAGCTGCCCCACACCCCTCTCACATACACACTGTTGGAGGCCAACTATGGCATCAGCGATGAAATTGAGCCCGTGCAGCAGTGCAGGAGCGACATCCTGGACCAAGGTCTCCATGGCAGCCGCCATCCTACCAGTGTTGACCTCAGTGCGTTGGCATGCCAATGATATCACCTCAGCCCGAAGGTGGACGGACTCCTCCATCATGCCGTGCAATCTGAGGATGCAGCGGACATCCCTTCCTGATGTTCCCTAGCTTGCCATTGCAGCTCCAGCAACTGTGACATGACTGAGTTCAGAGGCTCAACATCTGACTCAGACTCAGCAACCTTCTGGCCTTCAGCAGTCCTCCAAGTGCCGGGGACCTGGGAAGTCCCTGCCACCACCTGCTGTGGATCAGACATTGCGATGTGCTCACCAGATTGTGATCCTGAGGCTACTGTAAAGCTAGGTCCCACCGAGGTGTGTCTCTGCGCCGGTGGAGGGTGTGGGTGAGCGCTGTGACAGGACTTCAGGAAGGGTGCCTCCAGATTCCTCTTAAGGTTTCTTCAGGGCTTGATTGCAGGTCCTGGGTCATGGACTCGGTCGGCTGTTTTCCAGATGTGCCTGCGGAAGCAAGGGGAGAGAACTAATGCATGGCAGTGGCCTGTGAAACAGGACACATTGCTCACAGAATAGTTGTCCGATGAATATTGCACTGCTGGATCCGCACTTGGTAGAGCAGCGCCGACCTCACCATCAGCACAGGACCGGTCCAGATCCACAATGGGCAGCTGGATGGCTGTTTTTCAAAGCTCGTGAGGACCATGATTTCAGGCATTTCCCCACCAGTCTGTGACCTCTCCCTCTTGTCGTGTGCTAGTTGTCCTGCATGAATAGAGATGAAGGGAATGTAAGCAGGACGCCCGCCAAGTCAGATGATAAGTATGCCTGGAATTTGTGGGTGGTGAGTGGTCCCATGATGGGATGGGGACAATGAAGGTGTGTGAGAAAGAGTGAATGGTGCCGTCCCTTGAACCAGCAGTGAGTGAGGGCCCACTGGATGTGTGATGGGTTTGTGAGTGTGTGAGTTGAGAGTGATGAGAAGAGTGACTTACCCTGGAGGAAGGGAAGAGATCATTCACCCTCTTGCGGCACTAGGTACCTGTCCTCTTTTAAAAGGTGTTGGCACTGACCACTACTGTCACTGCCTCCCAAACCTGTTTGGTCACACCGCTGCCCATTCTGCAGCTAAAGCAGAGATAGAGAACATGGTGGCTGGCCTCCACAGTGTCCAAAAGGCATTCCAGTGACACGTCTTTAAACCTGGGGGCTGGAGTCTTTTTGCATTTCGTGGACATCTTCACTGCAGTAGTCCTAGGCTGGAAGCACTGAGACCTGTGCGCGTGGCTGGACTTTAAATATGGCGCCTGGTATGAAGAAGTGGCAAGGTGATGGTGTGGTGGGCAAATGAGTGCCCTCCCACCATGGAAACGGCCTGTTGCCTGGGAATGCAAAATTAACGCGGCGGGTTTGGGATGACATGACGTGGAAAGCCGCCATTGTGACCGGCAGATAAAACGTCATTTTAGCCACCCGCTACCACACTTAGTGCAAATCTGGGATGATTCTATCCGCCGTGTTAATTTAAATATTAACACTTTTCTGTGCTTGTGCCTCATGTTGGGTGAGTGTTAAATGTAACAGCTGCTTAAGTATCTTTCTTCAAATCAATGATTGGCTATTGTGATAGATCCCAACCAATTGATCAAATCACAATCACAAACCTAATACAAAGTTTGCTATTATAATCAATGCAACAAACAGATCTGCACCAGGCAAGTATGTCTTATTAATACAGGATGCAGACTCAGTGTAACATTAGTATATTTTTGCAACAGCAAGTTACATGGCGGTAGTGCTTCTTGTATGCAGAGAGACAACCCAAAGCACTTTACAAAGACTGGAAGGAAAAGGAAACAAATTGGAAAATTTGGGAGACAACTCAAAGGCAAGGTCGAAGAATAAAATTTGAAGAGACTTTTGGAAGCCTCAAGTAAAAGGATCCAGGGAGAGAGTTTATTTACGCTCCACCTGTCTGAACGCTAAAATTAATTAAATTTAAAATGCCTAGTTTGAAGTGATTACTTCGATCTAGATGTCATAAACCTACATGGAACAAGCCTGTTTTACATTCTTCAAAGGCTAAGTGCTCAAAGACATTTAGTTTTAAATTATGTTTAAAAACAGTATAATTTGTTGTGTAACTCAAACACTGTGTTGTTGTTTAGGAACTATGTTATTTTGCTTCTGTGTAATTATAAACGTTATAAGTAAACCTGACTACGTGTTTAGCCAGAAAGTTATGACTGATTTTGCAGTATTTCAACCTTTTGGAATGCATAAGGAGGCCTGGTAGGGAGCATGTGCAGATGCATGAAATCTCATTGTAAAAAGATGATTCCCCATCCTGTAGCCAATATAACCTATTCAAGGCATGAATAAGAGAGTCAGTTTCAGATCATGGGAGAAACAAGTCTGCCTATGAAAACTGCATTTCACTATGATCATAAGCAAAATGAGCTGGGAGAAAGCCAGAAATGTAACACTCCTGTCTCTCATTTTCTTTGATGAGACATTAAACCAAAGGACGTTCTTCCCTATTAGATAGACATAAAAGATACCTGTGGCTGTCTCGTAGAAGAACAAGGCAGAATGGCCAAGCTAATATTTATCCTTCAACCAGCACCATGAAAAAAATGATTGCCTAGTCGGTATCCCATTGAAGTTTGTGAGAGCTTGATGTCTGGAAATTAGCTGCCACATTTTCTATATTATAATAATGAACTATGCTTCAAAGTTCTATATTATAATAATGAACTATGCTTCATAGGCTGTGAAGCTCTTTGTGATGTCTTCCTTTCTTTTCATTCTGTAGGAAGCTGGTCATGAATATTTCCTTCTTTATAACTGTCAATATTACATATCACCTGCCGGCATTTTGCTATATGTACCAAACTAGATTTGCTATATGTACCTAACTAGATTTGCTATATGTAACTAACTAGATTTTGTAGCTCCATGCCTCACCCCATTCTGTACTTGCTAACAACAGTGGCGTATGTAAAGTCACTTTGCATACATTTGAAATCAGAAGCTGTATAAAAGTATTGTGGGTTGAAATAATCAGAAAAACTGGACCAATGTTATAATAAGTAAACAAGCCCGGCCCGACTGTCTGCTCCTCTTCCTTAGCTACGTTCGTGGCCAGCTGTCCTTGGAGAGGGAGCTAGTGGTGTCCACTGGCATGCTTCAGGCCTTCCATGACCAGTGGGCACTGCAGGCACTGAAGTGCATCATCAGCCCCAAAACAATATTTTGATTTAATTTGGAAAGTTTCCTTTAAATTTTTCCTTAGTTACAGTGCCCCTTAGGGGCTGTCAACTTGTTTAATCGGTTTATTTAATACGCCTTCTCACGCCTTCTCCTCCCTCCCAGAAACATGATAGGGTCCCCCTTGTCCTCACTTATCACCCCACCAGCCTCCGCATTCAAAGGATCATCCTCCGCCATTTCCGCCAACTCCATGATGCCACCACCAAACACATCTTCCCTTCACCTCCCCGGCGGCATTCCATAGGGATCGTTCCCTCCGGGACACCCTGGTCCACTCCTCCATCACCCCCTACTCCTCAACCCCCACCTATGGCACCTCCCCATGCCCACGCAGAAGATGCAACACTTGCCCCTTCACTTCCTCTCTCCTCACCGTCCAAGGGCCCAAACACTCCTTTCAAGTGAAGCAGCATTTCACTTGCATTTCCCCTAACTTAGTCTACTGCATTCGTTGCTCCCAATGCAGTCTCCTCTACATTGGAGAGACCAAACGCAAACTGGGTGACCGCTTTGCAGAACACCTGCGGTCTGTCCGCAAGAAAGACCCAAACCTCCCTGTCGCTTGCCATTTTAACACTCCACCCTGCTCTCTTGCCCACATGTCTGTCCTTGGCTTGCTGCATTGTTCCAGTGAAGCCCAACGCAAACTGGAGGAACAGCACCTCATCTTCCGACTAGGCACTTTACAGCCTTCCGGGCTGAATATTGAATTCAACAACTTTGGATCTTAAACTCCCCCTCCCCCCATCCCCACCCCATTTCTTCCCCCTACCTTTTGTTTTTTTTTCAATAATTTATATAGATTCTTCTTTTCCCACCTATTTCCATTATTTTTAAATCTACAACTAATACCTTGTTAGTCTTTCCACCCCACCCCCACTAGAGATGTACCTTGAGTATCCTGCCATCCATTCTTAATTAGCACTTTTCTTAGATAATATCACCACCTTTAACACCTCTTTGATCCTTTTGTCTGTGACATCTTTTGATTATCTGCTCCTATCACTGCTTGCTTGTCCCCACAACCACCCCACCCTCAACTTCTCTCTCCCCCCGCCCCCCACCTTAAATCAGCTTATATTTCACCTCTCTCCTGACTATACTTCAGTTCTGTTGAAGGGTCATGTTGGACTCGAAACGTCAACTCTTTTCTTCTCCACCGATGCTGCCAGACCTGCTGAGTCTTTCCAGGTAATTCTGTTTTTGTTTTAGTTTATTTAATTAATTGTTTTCAGTTTATAGGTGTACTCAGAAGGGAAAATAAATAAACAAGTCGCACTTGGCTTTTGGATAAGACATTCTGCCCTCGCAGATGAACGTAAAAAAGTCCCAGGGCATTATTCAAAGAAGAGCAGGGCATTTTCCCTGTTATTGTGACCAATATTAATCCTTAACCGACATCACTAAAACAATATACCTGGTCATTTACCTCACTGTTGCTTCTGGGATCTTGCTGTGTGAAAATTGGCATTTCCCACATTGCAAAGGTAACAACATCACTTCATTGACTGTAAAAGAATTTGAAATGCTATATAAATTCAAGCTTATTCTTTCTTTAAACACCATGGGATCTGAACTATCACGAGTCTATGCTTGATCCAGCCAAGGAATTTCCAATGTATCGTTTCTGTTCACTCAGATTAAATAGAAATCTTCGTTGAAGCATAAACCTGATCCAAGCATTGCAGTTTGTTTTTTTGGCAAATGCATTGCGTGCTTGCCAGCACTAAACTCTATTTTTCTCTATAGCTGGAGCTATCTTGGATTTCTACCAGTCAGTCAGTTGCAGGTCAGTTTCATGAACGTTCACAGTCCACCAGCTGCTGAGATCTGTGTACTCTGGCTGACCCAACAAAGGTATTGTCAGTAAGCAGATTACATCAATAAACGTTTGCGAAAATTTTAACTGGAAATAAAGAGACCCGATCGTCATCACATAAATAATTATGGAAATTCCAACCAGCAGGATTTGCTAACATGATCCTGATATGAGTGTGTAAAGTAGAGCAATAGAAGCGGGCAGCACATCTCAGGCACAGACATTGTTAGCTTTCATTTTAGCTAATACTTCATTTGTCCTGAAGGGGTTCAAGATCACACCTCCAGTTCGAAGGCAATTTTTGTTTGTGCAGGTCTTACAAATTTGGCAACATGGCCCCAGATCCAGATGTCTATTATTTTCAATCAGATCCTTCCACTTTCCTTTTTAACATTAATTTCAGTCATTTAGTACTTTTGGGTTTTTCCTGGCACAATGAAACAGATGAGCTAGGCATATGCCAGTTTCCTCGTGTGGCTGGTATGTCACTAGGCACACTCCTGAAGCAGCTAGCCAATCAAAGCCATTCCCAACCCAACCCAACTCTCAGCAGGTCTGGCAGCATCGGCGGAGAAGAACAAAGTTGACGTTTCGAGTCCTCATGACCCTTCAATAGAACTAAGTAAAAATAGGAGAGGGGTGAAATATAAGCTGGTTTAAGGTGGGGGAGTGGGGGGGGTGGTTGTAGGGACAAGCCCTACAACCCCCCCCCCCAACCCCCATTTCTCTCCCCCCACCTTAAACCAGCTTATATTTCACCCCTCTCCTATTTTTACTTAGTTCTGTTGAAGGGTCATGAGGACTCGAAACGTCAACTTTGTTCTTCTCCGCCGATGCTGCCAGTCCTGCTGAGTTTTTCCAGGTAATTCTGTTTTTGTTTTGGATTTCCAGCATCCGCAGTTTTTTGTTTTTATCCAACCCAACTCTCCATTGTCTAAGCTGCTCTACTCTCCTGCACCCAATCAACTGAACGAGGCCTATGGTGTTGAATGTTTATGGCCAGTTCAACTCCATACACAATTCAAATGTCTGACTTGCCTCCTTTTGCACTTTCCTTTCTTTCGTTTCCCATAGCACAAGTTCCTGCAACTTTTAACATTGTCTGACCACAACAAGCTCATCATTCTGGACAAGCCTTCAAAACAAGAATCTCTTCATTTGATAATGGGTGGTTTTAGTACATTAAAGGCACCATATAAATGCAGGTTGTTGTTGTAATGAACCTTCACTCCTTTAAAGAATCAAATAAATTGCATTAGGTGTTCAATTTCCCATGCATAGCATCCAGTGAATGAGTTTCCATGCCTGTTAATGTATGAAGAAGTTTTGTTTAAGCACTCCAACTCACAGGAAAACCTGGCAATGGCGCGGTAACAAAAGGAGACCAAGACTGTACTGTGTGGAAAGGGTTAAAACCCAACAGTTCAAACATTCTCAATTTGAAAGAATATGCTAAAAGAGGCACAAGCTGCTGCTGGCTATATTTCTATAATTATTTAGTTTGTTTATTTAAAATATTTCAGTTGGTAACTGACAAAATGGGCATGTTGTACTAGAATCTGCATTTCAAGAGAGCATTGCATTGCACTCGCATTATTTAATTTAGAAAGATGTTTAATTGGGCTCCAAGCAACCATTCATTAATTAAATGAATCCTCCTCCTCTTTCACTTCCACTTACAGGTTTGACTGCACACTTCCCATACAACTGACCCGGCTAAAGCACTCCTGCAATATCAAATTGTTCTTGTGCAACACAATTTCTTTTTGAATTTGAGTTTTATATTTTTGCAAAGCTTTCAAGATATCTTTTTCGATCAGTTGCTTAGTGCATTTATCTGCAAAATGCCTGAAGGGAGGGAGATTTAGATTTGATTAATTCACTTTGCAGGCCCGGCGTGGTTATTAGCACTGTATTATTCAAATTTGAACCTCTGTCTTTGCCACACCACCCTTTCTTAGGCCTCAGAGATGCTGAGGAGAATTGTGTCCAAGCTGTCCATCCCAGACCTCCCCCAAACACCATGAATTACAATTGGACAGTCATCTCTCTATCCAAGTTATCCATATCTTTCATACTCAAATATCTTCCCCTGTACAATTCTAGTTTCTGATTTAAACCACAAGAAGCTCCAAGGAGATATAGAGAAGTAATTAATACAATATAGTGTATAAAGTAGTATTTCTCATGTGTTGATGCAGACTCGATGGGCCAAAGGGCCTCTTCTGCACTGTGTGATTCTGTGAATATGCATATCCCACCCAGTTTTAAACAAGATGGCACTTGTGCTAGACAGTCATGTGATTTGTCTGGAAGGCAAACTTTGAGCAGGGAGGTTGTTTCCTTAGCAACCTCTTCGCTATATTACTTTATTAGATTCAACCAACAATCTATTGAAAGACTTTTTAAAAAACTAATATGAAATTAGTTTGGATCCTGCTCACTACTAGCAGTTTTTATTTTGCTCATTCTGATGGATTTATTCCTATACTAACCATTTTCAGGCATTGTGATGCTGGGTCAAGATAAATCATATTATCAACTGTTCTCCTCAGAACTCGGTCATGGCAGGAGAATCCCAGGAGGACAGCCAAAACACTTTAGGGATGTCCTCAAAGCATTCCTGAAGAGATCAAACATTCCAGCCGATTCATGGGAGTCCCTGGCTTGTGACCGAACAAAATGGAGAAGGTTATTCAGGAAAGCACTGCAGACACTGAGAGACTTTATCAGGAGCATACAGCAGCAAAGTTGAGACATCAGAAAAAGCTCACAAACATCCAGACACTTCACCTACCCGACACTTCAAGCACCACCTGCCCCAAATGTGGCAGAAACAGTAGATCGTACATTGGACTTATAGCCATCTCAAAAAACATTGAACTGGCAAGGAAGCAAGTCAATCACCACTCTTTGCCCTTACACCCACCAAGCCAACTCACCCAGTATCCACCAGGAGCAGATCCCAGGACCCATCAGAGATGAGATAAGATAAAGCTCTAAGTGTTTATTGCAGACTTCACTATATTGAAAAAAGACATTCTCATTCATAAAAACTATTCACTATAATTTACATTCATTCAATGACATAAAGCATTCTAACAACAAACATTTCATTCAAGCACACAATCCCTTGTAACAACAAACATTGAAATTCGTAGCCCCACTTCATAGAGTCTATAGCCATTTATAGCTGTCAATCAAACTGAAATGGTAGGCATCCTACTGTGATAATGGATGGTTGTGGAATCAATCATGCAGCACTAGTAATGGAAACCCTCAGGCTTATGCCAACAGACAGCGTGAAATAGCAGGCATTTTTTTAACACTCCCGATATTTTTTCAAAGGTTTTAAGGACAGGACTTTAAAATGCCTTTACAGCTTGACAGCTCCCTTTGACAGGTCCTCTTGACACTTTTGACAGTTTTAATGAGCTTGACAGTTAACAACTTTATTCAATTTTTACGCACATTCATGCCTAATTCTAATAATTCAAACAGCACCTTACCTCCACTAAAGGGCCCTGACCTCCCCCAAACGTGGCCCAGGGCCAGATTCAAAGAGGTATCTGACCTCTCCAAAGGGGTACCCCAGCTATCCAAAGAAATGCACAAAGTTCAGACCTGCTCTTACCAGGTCGAATCTGCACACTTTGGGCAGAATTATCCCAGAATTGCATTACGTGCGGTAATGGGCAGGTAAAATGGAGCCCTACCCGCCGATGAAAGTGACAGCTTTTCACGCCGTATCTTCCCGCCTTATTATATATTCACTCCCCCGAAACACACCATTTCCCACAAAAAGATGAATGATCTCCTCCGTTCCACCAGAGTAAGTCACTCTTTTCATCACTCCCAACTCACACACTCAAGCCCATCACACATCCACAGGGCCCTCACTCACTGCCAGTGCAAGGGACATCACCATTCACTCTTTCACACACACCATCATTGTCCTCATCCCGTCCATAGGATCACTCACTGCCCACACAGGCATCCTTATCAAATGGCCCAGCAGGCGTCCTGATGCACTCTCCCCATCTCTATCCATGCAGGACAAACTGGCTCACAACAGGAGGGGAAGGTCGCAGACAGGTGGAGGGATGCCGGAAATCAAAGTTCTGATAGCATTCGAAAACAGAGCCATCCAGCTGGCCGATGATGACCCAGACCAGTCCTGTGCTGACGGTGAGGTCGGTGCTGCTCTAGCAAGTGAGGATCCAGCAGTGCAACATCCATCAGACAACCATGCTGTGTGTGATGTGTCCTCTTTCACAGGCCACTACCATGCACTAATTATCCCCACTTGCTTTCGCAGGCACATTTGCCAAACAGCTGACAGAGTCCATGACCCAGGGCCTCCGAAGAAACCTTTGAAGAGGAATCTGGAGGCACCCTCCCTGAAGTTCTGTCACAGCGCTCACCCACACCCTCCACCAGCACAGAGACACACACCTCGGTGGGACCTAGCTTTAGAATAGCCTTAGGATCACAATCTGGTGAGCACATCACACTTTCTGATCCACAGCATGTGGAGGCAGGGATTTCCCAGGTCCCCGGCACTCAGAGAACTGCTGGAGGCCAGAACGTCACTGAGTCTGAGCCAGATGATGAGCCTCTGGACTCAGTCATGTCTCCGTTGCTGGAACTGCAAAGGCAAGCTAGAGAACATCAGGAAGGGATGTCCACTGCATTCCTCAGATTGCAAGGCATGATGGAGGAGTCCATCCGTCTTCAGGCTGAGGTGATAGCGCCGGCATTGCAACACACCAAGGTCAACACTGGCAGGATGGCGGCCGCCATGGAGACCTTGGTCCAGGACGTCACTCCTGCACAGCTGCGCGGGCTTACCTCCATCACTGATGCCATGGTTGGCCTCCATTAGTGTGTACGCGTGACGGGTGCTGGGCAGCTCGATCTCATTCCAGCTACCCTTTATGCTCACGGAGTCAGCCAGGAGCCCTCGGGCACCCATTGGGAGGAGGATTAGCAGGTGCACACTCCAGGGCCATCCACCCAGGTGACTCTGGGAGTGAGCGGCCCATCTGACTCCCCTCTTCCTCTGACCCCTGCAGATCCAGCTTCACAGGCCAAGGAAGGTGCCACTGCCACACAGCAGGACCGCGAAAACAGGCCAGGGCCCTCCAGTGGACGCCCGCCAAAGTCATCACAGACAGAGTATCACAGTCAGCAGGCTGCCTCCACCTCTGCTGTAGATGTCCAGGGAGCACCAAGACATAGTGGCAAGGTTAAGAAAGTTAGGTAAAAGTAGTTGCACAGCCTGGCCATGGGTGTTGATCACTTGTACACACTGTTCATCATTGTCAATAAACTCCTAAGAATGTCACCCTGCCTATGGCTCCTTGTTCTGATGAGCAGTGTTCGTGTCACTCAGATGTGAAACCTTTCTGCACAAGATAAAAGGCAGGTGTCTCAGTCCAGGGCCTCTTCCCTGTGCTCTTTATGGCCTTCAGATCACAGTGATGGTCAAGCCTCACACTCCCTGAAAACATTACTGATGCCTGCACCTCGGCGATGCTAGTCATTGCTGCCAGAATGTAGTGGGCAGGCACCACAGGGTTCTCTCATACTCTGTACCTTTAAGGTGGGGCTGGCCCCCATCACACCAGCATCTGTGACCAGTGATGCTGTGCACCAGCTCCTGAAGGGCTGAGGTGCTGAAAACGGACACAGCATCTAAAGTTTCATGGCTGTTTCTCTGAGATGGCCCTGTTCATGGAGCACAAGTGAACTGCCCTCGTCGAGACAGGAGTCAGACATTCTCAGAGGCTACATGAAGATCTATGGAGTTTCCTCACTGCATGTTGTCACCATCATCCTGCGATCGAGTGGCTATTAGGGGCTCCATTGCATCTCCATGACAGGAACATTCTCACACAGGGTATTGGCACTGCGATAAGCCAGACTGGAGTCAAACATTCACAACTGCGATGGGAGGATCTACGAGGACACCTCACTGTATATCATCATCATCCTCCACAAATCTGGCAGCTATGAGGGTCTCCCAAGTGTGCCTGCCTCATCCAGCCAGTGCGAGAGCCTCATCACCACCAAGGACCTCCTCACCCTCATCCCCGTTGGCGTCCTCCTCATCGGAAGAGATGTGCAGCCAGCTCCTCTCTCCGTTGCAGCTCCAGGTTGTAAAGGGCGCAGCAGACGACGACGATGCACAACGCCCTCTGTGGACTATATTGCAGGGCTCCACCAGACCAGTCCAAGCACCGGAACCTTATCTTCAGCATCCCAATGGTCTGCTCCACCAAGATGCGAGCTGCTGCATGAGTCTCGTTATAGTGTTGCACTGCTGCAGTCTGACACCGCCGCACGGGTGTCATCAGCCACGGTCTCTGTGGACTCTGGAAGACTGCAGGGACTTGCAAGTGACTCAGGATGTAGGCATCGTGCACACTCCCTGGAAACCATGTGCGTACCTGCATGATGCGTTTCTGGTGGTTGCATACCAGCTGCACATTCAGTGAGTGGAAGCCCTTGCAGTTGATGAAGTCCACTGAGTGTATCAACGGAGACCTGATGCAGTTGTGGGTGGTGGATTGTGAAATCTCACAGAGGTCACCTGTGGAGCCCTGAAAGGAGCCACTGGCTTAGAAATTGAGTGCCACGGACACTTTCACAGCCACTGGCAGTGGTGCCCTCCATGTCCGCTTGGTGCCAAATCCTGCAGTAAGTGGCAGATGTGAGTCACCAGGTCCTTAGACGTGCACAGTCATCATCAACACTGGTTCTCAGTCATCTGCAGGAATGGCAGGTGGCATCTATAGACCCTAGGTGTTGCTAGGCGTCAACCAGCCACGGCTCGCAGTTGCTCCTGGGCAGTGTGTGCAGGAGCCCCTGCTTCCCCTTCTTCATGAGGTTGCTGCTCCTGCCTTTGTGCGGCCAGGTGCCTCAGTCGCTCTCTCCTCTGTCTTCTACGGTCTCTGTAGGCCATCAGGCATACAGCTAGGTCACCAGGGTCCCTGATCCTGACATGGTCCTCCTGCAGCATGAAAGAGAGAGAAATGTGGTTGTCATGGCTGTACTTAGCACCTTTCCTGGTCCTGTGTGACTGCCCCTTAATGTTTACCAGAGAGTGCTGGTCACCCCTCAGATGGCCAGAGATGAGTGCACTGCATGTCTGTCCTGTCAACCAGCGACATGGGGAAACTGGTCCAAACCAGGTTGCTGAGATTGCAAGGGGCTGTGAGCACCTCCAGCAGTGACTGATACATGGCCAGTGTTGGCGAGGAGATTGTACAACGTGTGCAGTCCAACTGCTCCGTGGTCCAATAAAGTGGTGGCGGACTCAAAGTCTGTGCCAGGGGGGCGGGGGGTGGCGGGAGGCGGGGGGGGGTGCTAAGGAATGGAGCACTTGGTGGCCCTTTTGGTGCCTCCGCATTGCTTGTATGGGCGGGCAGGCTAGGAGCCTGACCCCAATCATATCACTGTGGCTGCACCTGATCTGTCTTAGTCTCAGAGGCCTGGTCAGTTTATACAGGTGTCCCTAATGCGTGGCCACTCCCTTCACTTACCCTGCCCCCCCCCACCTCGATTGCCTGTGCGTGGGATGCAGTGCCAGGGCAGCACTTGACCACCCCCCCCTCAGCAGTCATCTTCAAGACTGGCCAGCACTTGCCCCAGACAACCCCCAAACCTCAACAATCGCCTCCGGGGCCAGGCATCAGTTTCCCCTGGTCCCCACTGCCTCTGAGGCCTGTAAACAATGGGCGAGCTGTGAAGAACACTGCTGTTCACTCACCTCAGCTCCTTCAAAGTGACGGCCGCCAAGTGCACGTCGCCCTTTGGGTGCCCGAGTGCCCCTGGAGAAAGGTTGAGATGCCCCGCCCCACCAATGCCTATAGCAATGGAGTGCAGATCTGAGCACAAATCTGGCAGGATCTGCTGGACCAAGGTCTCCAAGGCAACCACCATCCTTCCCATGGTGACCTCGAGATGCTCGCATGTTGGAGCCAGGACATCAGACAGAATGTGAACAGACTCCTCCGTCCTTCATTCTAGTCTGTTGACTGCTTCTCACAACTCTGCCTGATGTCCCTCCGCCTGTCTTTGTATCTCCAGCATGTGTACTATGGCCGTTCCCAGAGGCTCATCATCTGACTCGGACTCAGCAGGTACCTGATCTCCAGCATTCCTCCGATTGCCAGAGAACTGGACTGTCACTGCTTCCAACTGCTGTGGACATTTATAAGTGAGGTGTTTCCCAGAAAGTGACCCCAAGCCTAATCTAGGTCTGTGATCCACCGAGGTGTGTGCCTCTGTGTTGGTGGAGGGTGCAAGTGAACACAGTGATGGGTCTTCATCAATTGGTTCCTCATCTGAGGTGGGCTGGGTCTGGGGCTGATGGGCTGGCTGGGCATCTGTCTGGGCCAGCTGATGCCTGTAAGAGAAGATAGATTTAGTTAATGAGCAGGCAGAATGCAACATAGCATGTCACTCACTGTGATTGTCAGGATGTGATCAATTCGTAGACAACTCATCCACTCCAGGTAAATGGGAGAGGTCAATCTCACCTTCGCAAAAGGAGCGAAACCTGCCCGTCCCTGCCAACCCAGCTGCCTCCACCTCGAGGGGAGTGAGCTCCTGTATTTCCACCAACGCTCCTCCCATCTGGGATCTCTCCCTCCTGTTGTGGGCTAGCTTGGCCTGCATGAAGATACATAGGCAGAATGTGATGAGAAGGGATGGAACAGGAGTGGGAAGCATGCATGCCTGCTGTGTGTGCTGCACCTTCGCCAGTAAGAGCTGAAGATGCTGTTTGCAACAGGATGATAGATGAGGTGGTGGTGTTGTTAAGGTGTACATGAGACATTCAGTGCTGACGTCTCCTCCACTAATTGTCTGTGAGATCCCTGAGGAGTGTGACCCTTTGAGTGCCTGATTGCATTATGACACTGTGAGTTTGGAGTGAACAGAAGGTTGACCTAAGATAAAAACAAAATACTGCTGACGCTGGAAATCTGAAACAAAAACTGAAAATGCTGGAAAAACTCAGCTGGTCTAACAGCATCTGCGGAGAGAAAAAAAACAGTTAACGTTTCAAGTCCATGTGACTCTTCTTCAGGGAAGCTGACCTACTCTGGCAGAACGGATTAGATCATTCATCCTCTTCCTGCACTGGAGGGCATTTCTTTTTTGTGCGCCAGCAGCATGGATCTCCACTGCAACGCTCTCCCAGGCCGGCGAGGTGAGGTTGGTGGACCTCCTGGTTCTATCCCTCAGGAAGAGGACATCACGGCATTGAAGAGAGTCACCAGGGAGTCGTGGCTGAATGTTGGGATACACTGGCTTCTTTCTCCTGGGGACCATCTCAGGAAATCCAGATCACACATCTGGGCTGCAGAGAGTGATTATGTGTCCCCGGCCGGCATTGAGATACGATGCCAGGACCTTCAACCCTGTAGGGTGATGGAGGGGCAGTCAAATCAGAGCCTGCCCAGCCATGCAATTCAGTGAGTGGATCGCCGATGCATAATTAACGAGGTTCCAAGCGTACAATCAGGTGCAAGAACCCGCCCCACTGCCCAGCAGGAAACACACTGCTTATCACCCCCGCCACCGCACTTAGTCTCCAGAACGGAATATTCCACCCTCCATTTCCACCAGGCAGAGAGAGTTAGAACCTTCCCCTTTGATATCCTTCTCTGTCCTTGCAAAGAAAGGTTTGATTGTAGCAGCAATGTGGTTAGGTATAGAAATATCACTTCAGATTTACTCCACTTCCATTTTAACCAAGATCAGAAGATAATTTACAGCAGGTCCTTTCTGGGCTGAATCTAATATCTTCACCTTTCCAGCCCACTGCCTCCTCCCCAACCAGCCCTTATACCAATGTATCATTGATATCTCTATTTGTAAGCAGCTTTAAAGTCAACACAATGAGGATAATGAAGTCAGTTAAAGGAATTTGATTTTGTTCCATTATGTCAAATAACCTCTTTGTAGTAAGAAAAGGTTCAAATACTCTGATGTTACCTAGAACAAAGTTTAAATCTAATGATTTAGAGGATACCCACTGTCAGCAGCTTTCACTATGTATGAGTCAAAACAATTTTATCCCAATGTTTGACAACCAAATGCAGCCACTCTGGCACCAGCCAGACCTATTTCAGACAATGTGACACTGTGGTCTTTAACATCTTCTCAATGGCCTCCAGGTAAGGGGAAATGCACTACACGGCTGGGAGATGGTCCACCAGTTTCCTGTGAAATCTCCACTGGAATGAGATGAAGGTAAGGCTAAAGACGAATATCTTCATCAAGTCTTGTACATGCGGCAGGTCACATTGCTGCAGGTTGAGGGATGAACAAAGATCAGAGAGCCAAGTACCAGTGAGGGAAGCCATTTAGCCCATCTAACTCATCCTTCTATAGAAGCTTCCAATTCCTTCACCACAGCCAGTTGAATCATTCCAGAGTTCTGAAGTTTTGCCTAATTTTTTTTTAACTGCAAGAGTGTCCTAGGAGTTAATCGCTCTCTGGGTGGAATCTTGTGCCCTCCCCCGAGGCGAGTTTAGTGGTGGGGTGCACTTAATCGGGCAGGAGGATGGCAGGTGCACCCCACCACCCTAATTAAGTCTGTGATGGGAAGGCCTGCAGACTGCCTTCCCCCCGCCTCCAAATGAGGCCCTTTGGGAGACAATGTCCTCTTAAGGGCACATCCCACCACCACTGGTATTAATCCAGCAGCGGGTGGGGGATTTGCTATGCAGGAAGTATGACAAGCAAACCCTGGCATGTTTGCTTGAGGGTTTTTGGGGGAGGTCCTTCGTTCAAAGGCACTCAGTGGCTGGTTGAGGGATCTGACATGGGAAGAGGGGGGTCCCGCTGAGAGACAGCCTCCTGCCCTTGCTGCCAATCACCTTCCCCTTTACCCCGCGACCCCCACCCCACAACCCCCTTTCTGTTCTCACTGACCTATGCCTGGTTCCCTCCTCAAACCGAGGCCTTGGGTGGGTGTAGTACCTGCAGCATCCACCACCTGACCAGTAGCACAGTTACTTATAGAAGAGCTGCTGGCCTCTGATTTGATGGCTACTCTTGGTGGGTGGGAATTCCGCCCCCAGGGCCTTAGACGCTGAGGAAGGCCTAAGTTCCTGAGTGGCACACGATGCGGCAGGCCTTCTCGAAAAGAGACAACACTGGGGTCTCGCCAGCTCCCCAGACAGCGGCCAAGACCCCCATCGCCTCCACAAGATTGTGTCCCTGGTACGGATTTTCATTCTAATTTTAGCCTGGGTAGGAATGTCTTCTAGCCTTTCAATGCATGTGTGGGAGAGAACGCTGACTGATTTTTATGCAGCTTTCTAGAACCTGTTGAGAATTGACCTTTGGCCACAGAGTTGCTTCTCAATCCCTTTGGTAAGACATGATGTAATTCCATTTTCACATCTCAGTATATACACTGGGAATTTCCTCAGGAGTTCTCCTGCCTCAACAGAACATTGATGGAAACTGTGGATAAATTTTGTAAACAGGGCTTCTGCCAAAGCTAAGCCTTCTATTGGGGAGAAACCGCAAAAAAAATATAGATTTAACAATAATGCCTTTGACCGGTTAGCTTGACATTCCCTTCTATGAAATTCTGCAATTTTCTAAAATGGGAAACATAGCATGAAGACCTATTAGAATGGATTAGTTTTGTTTTCATTTTGCTTCAGTGCCAGGATGATCCCTTAACATGTGACTCCTTTATAAGGGTGCCAATGTAATGGAAAAGGAGGTCATCCCGACACAAATGCATGGAAAAACAAAAAGATTTAGAAACTGCCTCATTTGCCTAAACTGCTTATTAAAGAATGAATAAAGGTCCAGATACAAAACAAATTGTTGCTTTATCTTTGGAAATACCAAGATCTAGTACCCATCTACAATTAGACTTGTTGCCGAAACGCCATCATACGAGTTCCAATTTCCACAGCAATGGTAAGGGACAGTGCCATTTGTTAAGACAATCAATTTATTTTTCTCCTTGATGAAGTTGCTACACATGTGTTGTAATAAGCAGAAAAGTATTGTACCGTTGATGAAAGGAACAGTTTCAGGCATCCAGGGTAAACACCTAGCATTCCTCGGTCAAGGATTGTACAATAACTGCTGTTATGGCACACCGGATGGTAAATGCCAAGCTGCTCAAATCCCAGATGGAAACTTGAAACAGCTGCCACAACTGTCTTGCAATTTTTATTTTATTTTTAGATGTGTGCCTTGGATTCAGTAGTAATAAGTCCACTTAGAGGTTTTTCACAAAACTAAATGAAACATTTATTAATAGAAAAAAAGATTTTAAGTACATGCATAGGTCTATAAATTACTACTATGATAACTCCTAAGTTCCCTAATTAACCTGACTCCCAGTTACACCGTTAAGGCAACAGTAAATACAAATAAATTTCAATAGACCCAGGCAAATCACACAATACTCTGGACAGTGATATTCACAGTGAGTGTTCTTAGCTTTGGTTCCTGTAGATAGCAGCTGGGTGCATAGAGGCTGGAGGCGTTTCACACTTGTTAGATCTTAGAATTCTTTCTCCCTTACACATAACCTCATCTCCTTTATACATGTTTCTCCCTGTTTAATGAAAATTCCATTGTTCCTATATGTCTTTGCAACTTTACTTTTCTCACAATATAAATCTTTCATAGTAATCATATTATTAGTAACCTTTGGGAAAAATAAACACACTGTTTGGCTTAGCTTCTTATGGCTAGGTGTAACACCTTACCCTCTGAAATTCAAACAAACCTAATTCATCTGAAAATGCAAATGTTCCTCACACCTCACATTCTAAAACTTCAGCCATGTTTACATATTTAGCATTTCAAACCTAGTGCCCCTTTGATAACTTAAAAGCTCAAGACTAACTGCCTCCAATTCAATTGAATCCCCCCCCCACACACATCCACACAAAGAAACAAATCCAAACCCCACTATTACCCGACCTTTACAATAAATCATAATGATATTATGAAAATTATTATATTTTCATGACACTACATAACAAGAACCTCCTTCCTTCTACCCCAACAGAGTCTGGTTTCAGGAAGGTGCTCCCTATTGCACCAAAGTAATGCTTCCATTTCCCATACCAGCCATCATGGGTGGCATTGCCAATTTAGGGGTACCCTGCATTGTCTGTCCACTCCCATCCGCTTTACTGACTTGCCTGCTGTGTAGTCGCAGCCCTTTTATTGTAGTTTTATAACATTGTATTAGAAGCATCTCCTCCCCACATAAAATAGGGTGCATTATTTCTGAATAAACCTCCCATATCCAGCCAGCTGACCCCATGATACCCCCCAGAGCAGTATATTAACACCACTTAATTGTAAAGCACCACTTGCCAGCAATATCTGGTATTATTCTTGGATGCTAATACAGGTAACAAGCTTAAAGGTCTAAAGGGATAAACAAGAATGTAAGTTATTCTTTAAAAAAAATTGGATTAACCCTTCTTTAGAGGCCAGCTGTTCACTGTAATTCCAACATTTTCTGTTTTGGTAGCTGGAGATGTATAGGGCACCATCCTGGGCCCCCCACTGTGGCGAGTTTGGTGGCAGTGAGGCATTTAATCAGGCGTGAGGAGGGCAGGTGAGGACCCTGACACCTTCCCGCCCCCACCATGATTGAGTCCATGTGGGAAGGCCCTTGGACCTAGAATGGTCGGGGAGGGTGGGTAGGCTCACCATGCAGGGAGAACCACGAGCAAACCAGGATAGGGTTGCTTGCAGGCTCACAGGGGAGGGGACTCTCATTCGGAGGCACTCAGTGCCCCATCAAGACACCTGGCATCAAGAAGAGGAGGGTCCACTAAGAGCCAAGCCTCCACCCTTTCTGCTGACACCCCTCCCTTGTGACCCCTATCATTCTGCCCTCACGCACCTGTGGCCTGGGATCCAGCAACAATTCCTGACCTCGGGTGGACATCGTACCAGCAACAGCCACCGGTTTTGCTGCCGTTCCATTGGGGTTCCAGCCTCTGATTGATTGACAGCTCTCAGCAGGCAGGACTTCCGTTGCGGAACATTGATCACATTGGAAGGTCCACCTCTGGCCTGCCAAGTGCCTGAGTGGAACAAGCTGCAGTAGTCCTTTGCTAAAAAAGGCCGAGTTGGGTTCTCACTGTCTCTCCAGCCAGCGGCCAAGACCCCCATCACCTCCACAAGATTCCACCTTTGTTTTGCTTCAATGACTTACGGGGGAGGTTAAATTGGCCCACTCCTGCAAATGTGTATGGAGATTGTGGTGCACGGTTAGTTCACTCCCCATGTTGTTTATTGCCTGCATGCATCTGCACGGGACCTAATATATCGAGTAGCTGATGTTATTTAAAGGCAGCCTCCACCTCCTAAAAGCAAGATGCACGATGGCACTAAGTGGCTTTTGAAAAGCGAATCTGGGCTGTGATACTTTGAGGAATAGCTGAACATTGAGAACAAGCACCAAGGTTTTCTGACTGGAAATCTTGATGCAATACGTGGAGAAAAGGAGAGACAGCCTGTACCCACAGGGGAGCAAGAGGCACTCCAGACATATGCTCAGGAGGCATTGGGAACAAGCAGCGGTGGAGGTCAATGCCAGGAATGTTGCTCCGAGCACATGAATGTGGTGCAGGAATAAGTTAAATGATCTGACACAAGTAGTCAAGGTGAGTTAGTTCAAATTCAAATAGCATGACCTATAACTGTACCATTCAACCTATCCACTGCTCAATTAACCATACTCCATCACTCACCTATCAAAAATCTCTGTCAATCAGTACTAAACCTTTCAAATCATATACTTAAACTCACTTTCACATACTTAGCACTGTTGCAAGCTTCACACCCACTGCTCATGATTCACACACACTGGCAGATATTCAATCACGATAGACACATCATCCAAGCACATTGAAGGAGACACATTTCCCTTTCTTGCAAGAGAAGGTGACGCCAAACAGGAGGCAGTAGGAAAGAACTGGAAAAGGACACGTGTGCCTTCATGTATTAACTCCCCCCATGGAGGAGACAGTGCTGGCCATCATGGAAGGGGGCATTGTTGAGGCCATGGCCATTGGCAGGACTGGAGGAATCGATGATCATGGTTTTTGCATCTCTAATCCTCCATCTCTCATATCCCTCAATCTCTTCTGTTTCACAAGCTGTAGATGGTGTAAGCTTGCCTTCTTAGTTTCTCCTCGCTCATCACCACATCCCTACTATTGCCTCCTTTTGATTTCAGATACCCAAGGCCTAGAACCTTCCCAGTTAGTGGAGGAAGAGGAAAGGTCAGGGGTGGGCATGAAAGGCTCGGGTCAGGGGCAGCTATGGAAGAGTCGGAGCCATGGGGAATCTGGAACTGAGACCATCCCTGATTGACAGGCTGCTTGGCCAATCACTGCTCTGGATCTGGCAGTCTAGTCTCTAAAGCAGCCAATCAGTGGTGGCAATGTGTGGGATCAGGCAGGAGGAGAACAAAAGCTGTGCTGGATTACATACATCATGGTTCATGCTGAAACATCAATTGACTGTATTGTGCTGGGATTAAAACAAATACCCTTTATTTTTAAACTGAGGAATGTCCCCAAGTCCATTTAGTTCAAGTCAAATCAGGACACAAGTCACTTTTGTTCAAATCAAGTCACAAGTCAAGAAAAATTTGACTTAATTCCGTGTCACTGAATCAAGTCAACAACTCCAGCTCTAAGGAGCACAATCCTAACTCCTCTCGTCTCCCCACAGGCCTAAAGTCTTTCATTCCTGGTATCAGTCTGGTAAATCTCCTCAGCATCTTCTTAAACAGGGTGATAATTTTATAACCATTATAACTGTTCAGTCATTAAAATGCAGCTCCCAGTCTTTCAGAATTTTCCCCACAATGCATTTTCCACATAGCCAAACCAATTTTTGAATAAAGTAAATCTTGCCTCTGCATATCAGCTCAAAATGCCCAACTGGCGTCCCTAATGCCTAAGGGAGTTTCTTACAAACTAATAGGCTGCAAACCACCAAGCTGACTGCTTATGCTTTATGTCAGCCACAACAGAGGCTGGGATTTTCGGGGCGGGACCGGAATTTCCCGCCGATAGTCAATGGACATTTTGCTGGTTCGTCAACTTTTCCATCCCAGCCACATGTCTCCATTGACATGACTGCAGCCTTCAGAAAGGATGAGAAAATCACCTTTTGAGTTTATTCTCCACGCTTCTAGAAGCTGCAGCAATGCCTAATGCTCATTAAAAGATGTTAGCCTTGGCTCAGAGCTAGCACTCTAACTGCTGAATCACAAGGGAATTGAAAGAGAATTGAGCGCATATTCTAGGCTGACACAGTGCTGTACTATGGGAGTACTTCACTGTTAGAGGTGCTTTCATTCACTTGAGATATTAAACTGCGCCCTCATTTACCTCCTCAGGTGAACATAAAAGATCTCATGCCACTATTTTGAAGAAGTGCAGGGGAGGTGTCCAATATTTATCCCTCAACCAACATCATCAAAACAAATTATCTGGTCATTATCACATTGCTGTTGGTGGGACCTTTCTGTGCACAAATTAGCTGCTGTATTTCCCCACACTACAGCAGTGACTACACAGTGCTTTGAGGTGCCTTGAGGTTGTGAAAGATGCTATATAAATGCAAGTTGTTTGTTTCTTTTACAGTCTGTTTGCAGTGGCACTGTAGTATCATGGGGACAATAGGACTACAAGCTACTTGACCTTGGATTAATATCAGTGCACTAACCCTATGCACGAGGGACCAGGCTATGCAAGCATCGGTGAGCTGGGTTTTTCACTCCTCTCATTAACTGTGTTACAGCATAAATCAGGCTTGACAAGCAAATGTTTCAATTCAATGGAGGGTTCAAAACAAATTGGTGCAGGTACATGAAAATATCTTGACGCGGGGTGAAGATACACTGGCTTGCTGCCACTTGCATCCTAAATTGAAATAGGTCCCTGGGGAAGCACCAACTTCCCATTCATCAAGTAACCCAGTCAGACACACAGCAAGTCTAAAAAAAGTGAGAAGCATCCTACTTTTTAAGGAAACAGTTTGTTTCAAGTGTAAGAGAAAAGTGAGGGGAAGTCTAAAGGGTAGTGTATTTTGTTCAAAGCACAGCTGGTGAAATACTCCATCAGAGTTTGAGAAATAAATGGCAAATTCTCCAAACCAACAAAAAAGCAACCATTCCAGGTCTCCTTATCTTCAGTGCAGGAGGGGGGCCATGTACATCATGAAGCAGCTTCACTCATTTTAACTCAATTTGGAATGGCCTGGAAACTGATCTAGAACTGGGTTGCATGGACCCCTGAGGGTCTGCAGAGACCGCCAAGGGGATCCATGATGTGGGTCCGCCCTTACATGTGGGCGACATGGGCGAACGCCAAGGGTAATATGGTCAAGAATAAACATGTGAGTGTTGGCCAAAGGTGTGTTCTGCTCTTCCTGTACTCCCTGAGCTACTGCTCCTGCTCTGCCTAATGCCTGATCTCCCGGGGCTTCTGCTCTCCCCAGTCTCCCACTCTACCTAACGCCTGCTCTCTCCGGGCTTCTGCTTTTCACGTGCTCCTGCACACCACTCTTACTGATAACTGTAAGTAAATACTTACTTTCTTAAGAGCATTATTAAAACACTTCACACACAACACGTTCTTATTCTGAGCATTGTAATTTATATTTCCATGTTTGAAAGGGCATCTGTAAACCAAAATGTTTGAGAGCTGCTTACCTAGATCCATCTGCTCCTTGAATGAAGCATGCTGCTGCTTAATCTATGGTGTCTTTTGCAAAGTTTGGGCAGCTCTAGAATATTTAATCCTAAACTGTTTTAGACTAATACCCCCCATTCAAATAAAAGTGTGGGTGAATTCTCCCCGTGAGTGACATTGTGCCCTGGACGAAATTCCCATTGGGGTAGGAAATGTGGTAATTTTCTAATGCATCAAGAAATATCTATGCTTTTTATGCATAGACACTGGGGACTTGAACTATTACTGTTCCCAAGACTGTTACAAGGTCCAGATCTACCTTAGATATTCTCACAGGTATGGTAATGCTGATCACTCCTGTGAGCAATCTGAGTTCCTTAAATTCAGAAGTACACCCATTCCGCCCAATATCTAATTGGATAATAATGCAACCCAGGAGGAGGGATGCAACAAAATGCCACCATACACCTAAAAATTGGCTGTAACTGTGTTTTACTCCTATGAGGTTTTTTTTGCCTGTTGTTTAACACAGGTGTAAATCTATTAAAGGGAATGAATTAATAAACTTTTAAGAAGCAATTTCCAGCCTCAAATCTGAGCCAATGTAGAAACATTGCAAGGTACCAGAAATTCTTTTAAGTTTGCTGAACTGATCAATTTCAGGATATAAATGAGGAAAAGTTGATTGGAAATTGTAACATCAGGGAAAACCAGTAGAATGGGAAAGGATACTATATGAAGATTGTTAGCAACAGACGAAGTGCAGTGCACAATCTCAGCGCCGAGGTGTTGTGTACATGAGCATCAACAAGAGTCCGGAGCTACTGCTGAATCAATCAGCATCTGGTTTGTTCTGATAGAGAAAAGAACTAATCACCTCTCTGATACAGAGCATCTTAAAATGAATGTGTATGTGCAGGCAAGAATCCACAATATCAGGTTTCCTTAAAGCTTTGGAGACAGTTGTTTCTTATCCATGAGCATTTAAACTACCAGTGACAGCTATGGTATGTCAAAGATGGTCATGCTCCTTTAAAACTGGTGGAAAGAGTTGGGGAAGGGGGAGGGAATTTTCATCCACCAAATTATCATACCAGGGAGGATAAAAAGCCTTCAGACGCCTGTCACCTTGATATAAGCAGTGCTGTCCCATGACCTTTTCAGGTTCAAGGTTGATAATGAGCAAAGTCAGGCTTGAAGGGGGAGCTGTGGGCCGACTCTGTTAATGTTAGCTGTGTGCGCAATCAACACCACTGAGTCTGTCAATTAATGCAGGTAGACCATGGGGCATCTGATTATCTCAGACATGCAGCCACTCAGTGCCACAAACTGCAGTCTCACTTCACTCTATACCTTCCTGAATTCTAATCAGCTGTCATCTTGCAGCCTCAGTTTAATAAGATAATAGGATCCACAAAGACTTCATTACTGTTCTTCTCCAAAAATGCAGTATCATATATTGCAGTTCATATTTTTTTCCACAGTAAGTGATGCTAATTCATACATACCGTTGAGCAGGTAAACCTAAGTCATTGGTCACTGTCAGACTTGTAAGAAAATGTTTTGTTGTCCTTTACACTAACCGGCCATGGCTGGAGTGTCAAAAAACTGAGGGGTTTGAAAATCATTGACCAAACCGTTACAAAACACCGAGCATGATTTATCTTTGCAAATGGAAATCTGCAACCTTCTTCTATGAGATTTTCCCGTGACCTTCATAATAATGTTGCACACAACATTTCATTGAAGCCTGTGGTGCCCAGATGCAGCTAATTACTTCACTGATTGTGCTCACTGGAAAGAGGAGGCAGTACAGAATGGAAATGTTCTCCCCATGGAATGGATCTCAAGGAGGAAGATGCTAAGTCGCCACTAAGAGCACAAAGTGGTCCCATCAGTAACTGGGCAGTAACAGGGCCCAACTTTGACATCCAAGGCTGTGGACCCAAAGCAAATTAAACAAATGTCGCTCTGTTTAGTCAGTCACAATGCCTAATACTGAAGCCTGCCATAAAGTACTAAATGGGGAGAAGACTATAATGGTATTGGTTCAATATAGGATGCATGTTTTATAGTGCTGTATACACATTTAATCAGCAGCTACTCCAGGGATTGAAGAGTAATGTTCATTAAAATATGGATATTGTCTGCTAGGTGCTCCAGGCTAGGAAATTATTGCTAAAATGTTACAGAAGATCTATTAGAAAATGTGACAGCCTTATAAATGCTAATGTGATTCTTTGTGAGTAGAGCAAGGTTAAAGAAAATAAGTAGGTACATCTAAAGGCATGCAGTTAAGACAATTTTCTTTACCAGAAAGATGCAATACATTCACTTGAGATTTCTTTCCTCCCCTCAAAAAAGACAATTACGCGGGAGTATGTCCCATGCACATTTCTAAGTGTGAACTAAAACACTGCATGGTGACAGCTATGGGTAAAGGGCATCACAGCCAGCCTCGACCTTCTGACCCAGTGGCAATATATGTATTGACATGGGCCTGAAATTCTGAGGGTTTCTCTTCATTGCCCACAATAACTCTGGCAGAATCCCCAGAAAATTGGCGGAGACCCAGTATTACCTGCTTTATATGGAGGGTGGGCGATGGTAGGTGTTCTGCAAGCCTTCCACTGGAGTTACAGCAGGTGACCATAAGAACCTGTGTGGAATTTCAGGGTGGTGCACTGTCCTGTAGAGTATGACAGCTGTGCCCTTGCCACTGATTTAGAAGGTTGTGTGCTCAAGTCCCAATCCAGAGATTTGAGCACGTAATCTAGACTTCCAATCCAGTGCAGTACTGAGGGGGTGCTGTAATGTTGAAGGTGTCGTCTTTCAGGTGAGACATTAAACCCAGACCATGTCTGCCCTCTCAGGTGGATGTAAAATATTCCAAGCATTATTTGAGGAAGAACAGCAGAGTTCTTCCTGATGTCCTGGCCAATAGTTATCTCTCAACCGACATCAGTTAATTAATCTGGTAATTATGTAATTGAACACATAGGTGTGTACGGTATGTTTCCTGTATTATAATAGTGACTACACTTCAAAAATACTTCATTGGTTGTAAGGAGTTTGGAAAATCCTGAGATTATGGGAAGACTATGCAAATGAAAGTTCCTTCTTTACAACTGTCAACAGCTGGAAACCTGGTTGATTTTAGCCCTCCTCAGCTATACAAATGCAGGTTTTTCTTTTTTAACACAAGTTGTGCCTTTACTGCTACCCAAGCTGAGTGGCTAACACGTATGGAGGTCAAACATGGCACTGTGCTGAACTATACAACTCAGCTCCCCCATCATAGCTTTGAGGAAAGCAACAGTGAACATAGGAGTAAAATGGAATGATTATGTTTCATTTTTCTTCCAAGGCAGTTTTAACAGAAATAAACAATAGGCAGCAGTAACAATAATAAATGTGCTGAAACCTGATAACACAATGGTGACAGTGGGGTGCATTCTCCATACTATCTATAGGTGCAGGAATATGGTTGTGCAGGTTTTGCTCTTGAGGTATGCATGGCTGAGCTAGGCAATCCTTTCAAGAACTGCCCTAATTCATTGCAAGCTCCCAGCAATAATTCCTCAGGACTGAAATATATGGTGCTGCTGAAACCATGTAAACAAATGTAGTAGCTTTCTAAATCAGAGAGACTTCTTGGCTCCGGACTTTGTTTCCTATGTTTGTCATATTTATGACATGGAATCTTATATGCAAAGCAAAGGCAATTGACACTTAAAACAACGTTGAAATATTCAGGTAAAGTATTTAGTACTAATGTTTTGAAACATCCCTATTTCCAGTCTCCATGTGACAAAATATAACATTTTGTTGACACTGCACATTGGTTTTAAGTGATGGTAAGGGAAACAGAAGGAACAAACAATAAGCACAGCACAGAAGGAATGTAAAGCACTGATAAAAATGGAGCCTTACCACCATCTTCTAAAATATCAAATGGTTACAAAGGATTAATTATTATTAAACTGAAGGCCTTAAACTTCCATCAATTCTCTTGTACACTTTTTAGTTTAAACAGTGAGCCCTAATGACATCAGCAGGGGGCAATTGCTTGGGGGTGTTCTTCAGCTTGATTGTAAGAAGCTCAATTAGTGTCAGAATAGATGCAATCATCAAGACAGGGTGATTCAGCATTGACTGTGTGTTAATTTGATTTCCCCACACTGAATGGCTCAAAAATCTCTCTAAAGCAGCAACACCTTGTGCCCATGGTAACAGTGCCCATTGTTTTAAATCAAAACAATTGTAATCAAAGGGAAGAATATTAATCTGAATAATTTTTGATTATAGTTTTATTTTTAAAGAGTCATGAGGGTTAAACTTTCTTTTGAAGTGGGAGGAGACGTGGAATCTGGTTTGATCATCAAGTGCTTTTTTCTCCCTAATGAATTGATCAAGCTGATTGATTGCACAAAGATTATCATTTGCATTTAAGAATTGCTGTATTTCCTATGTAGTAGGAAATAGGGAGATCAGTTTAACAATATTTGGATCAAAATTATAATACCAAGGGCCTATTTATGTGAGGTATAAAACAGACGACATTGCTTTCTCAATCGTGATGTTTTAATCACTTAAATAGCAGACGGCTACCTGAGTGTTCTCACTACAAGACCATTAAAGCAGACAACCGGAACCCTTTAATTAACTGGCAAAGACACCTGCAGCTTCCAGTACTACCAGACAACGAGCGGGCCTATTTCCTGGAGAACCATTTCCCTATTACATTCTCTGCATGCTGCTACTGCAGGATAATGATCTTAATCAACTCCTTTCTTTTTCCATTTCAATCAGCATTTGATATTCCCTTCCCTTTGACTTGTTGACTATGCATTGAAAAAACAACTTGCACTTATAGTGCCTTTAATGCAGTAAAATGCCCAAAGGTGCTTCAACAGGACTGATCAGACAAAAGAAAATTGACAATGAGCCAATGACCAAAGCATCAGGACAGCTGATGGTCAGAGAGCTAAGTTTTGAGAAATATCTTGAAGGAGGAAAGAAAGGTGGCGAGATGGACAGGTTTAGAAACTTTTAAAACTCCATTATAGTTTGGTGACAAGCTTGCACTTTGATAGTGCTTTTTGCATAAGCAATTGTTCCAAGGTGCTCTATGAGGAGAGGGAGACACATGGATAAAGAGAAAATGAATTAGGGAATGTGGTTAAAAACATGGTTGAAAATTAGGATTGATGTGTCTCTTAAAGATCAAGGAAGTGAGATGGAGCAGTTTGGAATTGAGTTACAGAGCACTAGGGCATGGTGTCTTTGTCACCATTGGCAGTTTGGAGGGAGTGATGTACAGAAAGCAGGAGTTGGAAGAAAACTGTCATTTTTTTTTTAAATAGCAAAAAAAAAATCACTTCTACCAAAGCCATTAAAAATGAGTTCAATTTGTTACAGTATTTTGAAATTTACAATTAACTAATATTATTCAAAGGGGGCACTGTCATCTTGAAGGACATGTCATTGAATGGATGCATATTTCAGACAGCAATTATTCCACGACATAATTATGGTCATTTATACTGAAACCAGCTTTTAATGTCAGATTTATTTTATTATTTTAGATTTACTGAATTCAAATGTGCAAACCACCATGATTTGAACTCACAGTGCTAAGTCATTATTCTAGACATCTGACCTACTAGTCTAGTAACATAGCCATCACACTACTATATGGTTCTCTGGATAATAGTTCCCTCTGGCTTCCCATCCGAAATTTTATATTTCTGACCTTCTATTTCTTCTCCAGTAAGAGACTGGTTTTCTAATTTAAATGCCTTTATTCTCCAGTATATTTCATTTAAAAAAATAGCTTAGCCTTGTTTGTAACATAGAAGAAAGAAAACGACATGTTAACATTTTTTCAAAGAATATACCATGAGTTGGTTGGCTTCACAATAACGATTATCATCTCTGCACTTCAGTCTAGATACAAAAATATATATTGTCTTATCTGATCCTGAGTCCCAGAATCCTACACCAGTGACTGACATTAAGAATTTCAGACAAGAATGCTTTGCTCCATAGGAGTACAACCACAGAAATTCCTTATCCCAGAATATTCCTTGAAGTAAATCCAGATCCTGATTCTCAAAACTAAATCTTTCATAATTCTATACACTCTGTGGTGCTTATATGTGTGATATTCAAGGCAGTGTCCAGCTAATACATAAGGCACACATACCAGAATGTTTGTGCTAATGATGTTTTTAAAGGTCAGCCGAACAATTTGTTGCACAGAATAAGTTGATAAAGGCTGGCGGGGAACCTATTGAACCAGTGTCACTGCACAGTTGTCTCACTGCTCTCTAATTGGTTTACTGTTTGACCTTCTCCCCTTGCAGAAGTAACCTCTGTAAAAGGACATCAAAGAGGAGCAAGTACAAAGGATAAAAATGGCTGTCAGACACCATAGTGCACAGTGCAAAGCTCACAACTCAGCGTTCAGTTCTAAAGGAATTTGACAGCTGTTGTGTTGCTGCATTTTCCATTGTTTTTATTCCAAAAAGTCAAATTCTGCAAGAATGTATTGTAGCAGCCATATCATATTTGCATGAAACAGGGCCTTATCACATGCTGGACAATCCAGTACTTTGCAACCAATTGTAATTTTGGAAGTACACTCACTGTTGTCATGTAGGAAAACATGTATCTCACAACTGGCTCTCACAAAAAACAAATAAATAATTGGCCCAGCAATCTGGTTTTTTTTGGTGGTGGTTGAGGGAGCAATGTTGGCCGCGACACCCAAAGAACTTACTGCTCCTTTTCAATAGTGGGCAGTAAGAATTCAGGGGTTTGATTTTCAGCCCACGCAGGGGGCAGGAATGGAGGTGGGAGGGTGCTAAAAATAGTGCTGCCAGCCTGCGTATCAACTCCCCAATTTCAACCTGCCCCCGGGCCATTGTCCCTGATGCAGGATGGGGGAGGCAGGCCTATTAAGGCCTGTTAATGGAGGCTAACTTGGATTTTCCAGTTGACCTCCAGATTCACAGAGGGGGACAGTTTAGCTGTGTGGAAGCAGCCTCCCAGTGACAGACCTAGGGGGCCAGTGGCCCAAGCAGGCTGGTTGCCTGGGTGCAGCAGTGGTCACAGGCCACCCCTTAGAGGGTTCCTGCCCAACAGCGCTGGGCCAGCTACAAGAGCCATTTTGTTTTAATTGAAATTTTGAAAAGTTGGAGAGGGTGCACTCTCCCTCATTTGCCTGCTTTCACGCTGGAAGGTCTCTGATTAGCCCTCAGCTTTGAGACACCCCCACCATCACCCCCACTGCCCTGCACGTCATTAATTGAACAGCGAGCCTGCATGCCATCTGGCCATTAATTGGCTGCTCCAGAGTAAAATCACATTGAGTGACTGTACAGTGCAGACTTCTGACCCACATTTGAGTCTGACAGCGAGGTACAGAAACAAGGAAAATCCTGCCTCGTGGCTCATCTGAAAGACAGCAACCATGATCATGTAGCATTACCTAAGTGGTGCGCTGAAGTGTCAGCCCTGATTATCTACTTAAGTCAGTAGTGGGGCTTGAACAGGTTATCTGGTCATTATCCCATTGCTATTTGTGGGTGCATGACATGTGCAAAATTGCCTGTCCTATTTCCTTGCAATACAACAGCACCTACACTTCGAAAATACTTAATTGGCTGTAAATTGCCCGAGGTCATGAAAGGACCTATATAAATACAAGTTCTTTCTTTCAGAGATGTACGTGCTGCCAAATGAGCCAAGTTGGCACAAGGGCTTAGATCTGACTTTGTGCAATTGTGTAAAGTGGGTGGTAGGGTTAATGGCCGCCTGTTTTACATCTCTCCCGATATTTAATTTCATTAATTTACTCCAAATATCCATCTGTATTCAAGTCCTTTATTAGTTGAACTGAGTTTATTTAATAATACTTTAACTAAAAGTGCATGAACATTCACTGGTGTCGCAACTCTGTGACCCACAAGGCAGATGCTGGCATGGCAGTCAGTGAGATGCAATTAAGGTGTAATGAGGACTTTGAGAATTCATTAATTTCCATGGGGTTTCAAAACATCTAAGTTGCATCTTGGTTAATCTCTACTTTTACAAGACCTGACTTCACATCATGTCAGCCACATCTTTTCCCACCGGTCCTGAACACTATCGCCTCCTTGCCTGGCTATTGCAATCCCCTGCCAGACATTAATGGCAAGAGAGGTTTGTGGTTTCACGATCTGACAGCAATTCCTTGAAGCTTAAAGCAAATGCTGCCTTGTTCTAAATCTGGACTGGTAAATATTTACATTCAAAAATAACATAATTAGGCATAGGCTGTAAAGAAAGCCTTTCATCCCTCCAGCAGTAAATAAAGATTCTCATCCTGGAACCAAACAGCAAGGAGGAATGCCATTCAGCCCATCATTCCTGATAATTTTTTTCCTTTTTAAATTTTGAAGTATTTTTTTTTCCTTTCTTATTACAATGAGAAAGTTAATAATCAAAACTAATTGTTTGTAAGCAAAAGTCCAGTCATGTTTAATATCACGTTGTAACTTAATTCAGCTTTAAATAATTAAAGTGCAATTTTTTTGTATTTAAACAAGATGATTCTTGCAATATAAGTAGTGAAAAAGCCATTGAATCATGTAGTATTTTGTTTTAATAACAGGTGATGACTACTAGGGCTGAACTTTCCCCCCGTGGGGAGGGAAGTTGATGGGCGTGCGCGTACGGGCACGCTTCCGATCGGCGCCCACGATCAGAGGCGTGTCGCCACTTTACATGGGCGGGCCAATTACAGCCCACCCAGCGTGACGTCCGCATGGAAGCGCTATGCACTCCCTGTGCGGGCGGGGGGGTGGGAGTCCCAAATTCAAGTGTGCGCTCTTTCGCGCATGCACACAAAGGAGCGCACTCATCTCCCTGAGGCTAAATGCAGCCTCAGGGAGATCGTCGGTAACTGTAAAAAAGACAAAAATAGAAAAATAAAATTTCCCTTACATGCCCCCTCATGTGGCAATGTCACATGAGTTGGGACATGTCCATAATTTTTACAAAATCTTTATTAAAACTTTTTA
The DNA here is from genome assembly GCF_964194155.1 of Cetorhinus maximus. Classification (NCBI taxonomy): domain Eukaryota; kingdom Metazoa; phylum Chordata; class Chondrichthyes; order Lamniformes; family Cetorhinidae; genus Cetorhinus; species Cetorhinus maximus. The sequence continues at coordinate 170,847,995 of NC_135881.1, read as the reverse complement.
GACCCTACATGAAACCTCATCCCGCCCGTGGATGAGGTTTCATGTTTTTTTTAGTTCCCGCCAGGGCTCCTGGCCTGCCCACCAACCTTAAGGTTGGACGGGCAGGTCTTTTAATTACTTAATTGACCCTGTCAATGGCCGCAATTTGTCATTGACAGGTCGGCGGGCACGCAGCTGATTTCGCTGCGCTCCCGCCTTCCTGAAAATTTAAATTGGGCGCGGCGACGTCGGGGTTTCCCCCAACATCACCGCACGTCATTTTATGCGTTGGCGAGCGGGCCCCGCCCCCGCTCACCGACTCGTAACATTCTGCCCCATGAGTGAGTTTAAGATATTGCTGACCCCATGGTCCATTTTCTCTTGATTCTTTGTTCAGTCCCACTCAAGAGGCCTCCCTGACTTCTTTTTCTGATACGTTGATGACCACATCATGCTGCTCTCACTAGATATGGAAAATTTCATAAATTATATTTTAAAATTTCATAACTTATACTTCAAGTTTCTTCCCTTCTCCACCTTTACTTAGCCCATCAATGAACCTTCCCTTCCTGGACCTCTTGTGGGAATGAACTCTGAACTGACATATTATAAACCTATCAACTCCCTCTTCCAGTAAGGACTTCATTCCCTGTTCTCAGTTTCCTCATCTCCAACTCATCTAACTGACAATGCCACATCCACGCTTCTAAAATTGCCTTGACGTGTGCACTTGTGTGTATTTCCCTCTCCATACCATTGTTTTGTTGCTTTTTAAAAGTTATTCATCTGAGATATCCTGCAGTTCTAAGGAAGGGTCCACACCCAAGATTTCAGTTATCTCCAGAGACCATGCCTGACCTACTGGGTGGCTGCAGCATTTCTGTTTTTTGTTTCATTATGCAACTGTCAGGTCATATCTAAAGGAATTTCAGTTATCACTTCCACCCATTTTGCTGTTACTTTTCTAATATGTTCAATTTGTTGATAGCATCAGGGCAGTACATGCCTGGTGCGGGGCTTTCTAAGATTTTAGAGTGAAGAGTTTTTCTGACTTCTTTGCAGTTCTGTAGAGTAAACACTGCATTCATAAATCACCTCATTTCTCAATGCGCACCACCTCCTCGAACAGTCTCTCTCCCTCCCCAACAGTGCTTCCTCCTCCCTGGCATTGTCACAAGGTGTGCGGGGATGTGGAATAAGCATTGTCAGGGGGTGCGGGGATGTGGAATGAGCATTGTCAGGGGGTGCGGGGATGTGGAATGAGCATTGTCGGGGGGTGCGGGGATGTGGAATGAGCACTGTCGGGGGGTGTGCAGGGTGTGGAATGAGCATTGTCGGGGGGAGTGCAGGGATGTGGAATGAGCATTGTCGGGGGGTGTGCAGGGATGTGGAATGAGCATTGTCGGGGGGTGTGCAGGGATGTGGAATGAGCATTGTCGGGGGGTGTGCAGGGATGTGGAATGAGCATTGTCGGGGGGTGTGCAGGGATGTGGAATGAGCATTGTCGGGGGGTGTGCAGGGATGTGGAATGAGCATTGTCGGGGGGTGTGCGGGGAGATAGAATGAGCATTGTCGGGGGGTGTGCAGGGATGTGGAATGAGCATTGTCGGGGGGTGTGCAGGGATGTGGAATGAGCATTGTCGGGGTGTGCAGGGATGTGGAATGAGCATTGTCGGGGGCTGTGCGGGGATGTGGAATGAGCATTGTCGGGGGCTGTGCGGGGATGTGGAATGAGCATTGTCGGGGGGTGTGCGGGGAGATAGAATGAGCATTGTCGGGGGGGTGTGCAGGGATGTGGAATGAGCATTGTCGGGGGGGTGTGCAGGGATGTGGAATGAGCATTGTCGGGGTGTGCAGGGATGTGGAATGAGCATTGTCGGGGGCTGTGCGGGGATGTGGAATGAGCATTGTCGGGGGCTGTGCGGGGATGTGGAATGAGTATTGTCGGGGGGTGTGCGGGGAGATAGAATGAGCATTGTCGGGGTGTGCAGGGATGTGGAATGAGCATTGTCGGGGGGGTGTGCAGGGATGTGGAATGAGCATTGTCGGGGGGTGTGCGGGGATGTGGAATGAGCATTGTCGGGGGGTGTGCAGGGATGTGGAATGAGCATTGTCGGGGGGTGTGCAGGGATGTGGAATGAGCATTGTCGGGGGGGTGTGCAGGGATGTGGAATGAGCATTGTCGGGGGTGGGTGTGCAGAGATGTGGATGAGCATTGTCGGGGGGGTGTGCAGGGATGTGGAATGAGCATTGTCGGGGGGTGTGCGGGGAGATAGAATGAGCATTGTCGGGGGGTGTGCGGGGATGTGGAATGTGCATTGTCGGGGGGTGTGCGGGGATGTGGAATGAGCATTGTCGGGGGGTGTGCGGGGATGTGGAATGTGCATTGTCGGGGGGTGTGCGGGGATGTGGAATGTGCATTGTCGGGGGGTGTGCGGGGATGTGGAATGTGCATTGTCGGGGGGTGTGCGGGGATGTGGAATGAGCATTGTCGGGGGGTGTGCAGGGATGTGCAATGAGCATTGTCGGGGGGTGTGCGGGGATGTGGAATGAGCATTGTCGGGGTGTGTGCGGGGATGTGGAATGAGCATTGTCGGGGGGTGTGCGGGGATGTGGAATGAGCATTGTCGGGGGGTGTGCGGGGATGTGGAATGAGCATTGTCGGGGGGTGTGCAGGGATGTGGAATGAGCATTGTCGGGGGTTGTGCGGGGATGTGGAATGAGCATTGTCGGGGGGTGTGCGGGGATGTGGAATGAGCATTGTCGGGGGGTGTGCGGGGATGTGGGATGAGCATTGTCGGGGGGTAAGGATTATTGGTGAGTGAGGCTATGCAGTTTCGGAGATTGACAGGTCCATTTAAAAACACTAAGTCAATGACTGAAGACAGACCTTAAGGGGTGTGTCATTTTGACGGAAACGGGAGCGGGGCAGCGCTGGAATTACACTCGCCACTTGGTCTCCCGAATCTATTCAACGCTAGATTCAAACTGGATCTGGGACCGGAGGTGCAAAGGCTCCAACTTAAAATAGTAAGTGGGCAGTTTAAATTGTAGTCAGCGGTGGGTGCACCTGCTCCGCTGCTGACCGAATGGCTGGGCTTGAGCCAACTCAAAGACAGGAGTAACAATAACTGAGCCAAGCTAGCACCATTGACCCTTAACCAACAAGGCTCCATTTTCACTTGGCCTGGATTTTGTCTTGCTGTTGGCAGTAACTTCATTTACTCCATCAAACAGCAACACTTCACCATGCAAATGAACCAACTGCCCTGTGAAAACAATGTGACATTTAACTGGTGGGCGAAAACATGCAAAACGACATCTGAATACCATCATGGCCTGCAAAGAAGTGAATGTTTTAACTCCGGTAATTCAGTTCTGAAAATTTGAAGGAGTCATATTTTAAGACACACAGGCAATTATTCCAAAATTGCAAGAGCAAGCAAAAGAACAGTTTAGCCTCATTTGAAAGGTTACTCTATATTCAAAAAAACATGCAGACAGTTGTCAGATTGTGCGTGTATCAACAACTTCAAAAGATCATGTTCAATATCGTGACGAGTTTTGATGGAGTAAATAAGGAGAAATCCCAAAGGGCACAGATTTAAGTTAATTAGCAAAAAAACCAAAGGCAACATGAGGAAAAATTACTTTACGCAGCAAGTAATGGAAATCTGAAATATACGGCCTGAAAGGCTAGTGGAAGCAGATCCAATAGTAACTATCAGAAAGAGAATTGGACGAATACTAGAAGGGAAAGTATTTAGAGCTGTGGGGAAAGAGCAAGGGAATGGGACTAACAGAATAACTCTTTCAAAAAGCCAGCACAGGCACAATTAGCCAAATGGCCTTCTTCTATGCTGTATTATTATCTGACTCTATTGGCAACACGTAACTTGGAAAGCATCAGGAAATTGAAGGCAGTCGCAAACTAAAATACATTAAACATCATGCAGAAAATCTCTGATGTAGCATGAACCCAACTTGCTACAAAATGAAGTTTGATAAGGATAACCAGTTCTTCGACTGTGGCTGCTAAGGAATCTGGGTCCCCTGCTCTGGCCACAGGATGTCCACCAGAGTCACCAAGCTGTTCTAGGAGGCGGTGGCAGCGGTTGTCAGTGCCACTGGAGCACTGAGGTCAGCCATCAAATGCAGGAAGAGGATGAGTGCTCTCATCCATTCTGCCAGGGTAAGTCAACCACCTCATCATTTTCAACTCTCACTCACAAGCCCATCACACAACGTTCGCCCCTCTTCTTCACCCCCGACGATGTTCACCCCTCTCCCTCACCCCCGACGATGTTCAACCCTCTCCCTCACCCCCAACAATGTTGGCAACAATCCTCCACAGGGATCTCACACCTCAAGGGACAACACCACTAATTCTCACACACACCCTCACATCTCCAATAGACTCATATTCTCTGAAGTTCATGTCCTTAGCCCGTCCATGGCTCTGCTCAATGCACAAACATTCCATGCAGTGCCATGTGTCCTGCTCACACTCTCTCCATCTGTTTACATGCAGGAGTAGCCTGCTCACATCAGTAAGGACAGGTCCCAGACCAGGGTGAAGTGGCCCACATTAGGCCCCTCACTCACTTTGAGGAGCATGCCATCACGCTGACTGGTGAGGACGTGGACCGTGCCTGCGGTGACGGTGAGGTTGGCTATGAACACACACGAAAGGATTCTGCACCACATCATCCCTCTCTCAACACAACTGAGTGCTCTCTCTCCTGCTTTTGATTCTGCTGCCACGCACTAATTATCTCTACTTTGATTCATAAGGAGCTCTGCCAATCAACCCACAACCACAGCCAGCCAGTCCCTCAGCTCCATCCAGGTCCTCACCTCCAGCTAAGAGGACACCTCCTCCATTGAAGAGCTGGAAACAAGCAGCCTGGAAGATCCACCACACCCTCCACCAGCGCAGAGACACACACCTCAGTGGGACCTAGATCTAGAGCAGGCTCAGGTTTACAATCTGGTGGTCACCGCACGGACACGTGTCCACAGCAGGAGCAGGCAGGTTCAACTGAGCTCTTTGGCACTCAGAGGACTGCTGGGAAAGAGACATCTGTGAGGTCCGAGTCAGATGACGAGCCTCTGGATTTGGCCTTCCAACTCATCCTGGAGAGTCAGCAGAAGGCAAGGGAACATCACGCAGAGCTGTTGGAAGTCCTCAGCAGAGTGGCACACGAGTCGGAGGAGTGCATCCGCCTGCTCTCTGATAGAGGTACCCATATGTGCATGCACGAAGGTCTCCATAGGAAGGATAGCGGACACCATGGAGACCCTGAGCACGGAGATGTGCACAGACCTGCACTCCATCACAGTAGCCAAGGGTGAGTTCCTGTAGTGGCAACGCGAGAGGGAAACGGGCCACCTCTACATCTCTCCAGGGACTCCTACCCCTCAAGGACTCAAGCCGGGTTCCTTGGGCACAAGAATGAAGGAGGAGCAGCAACTGGACACCCCTGGATCATCCACTCAGGAATCTGAGGCTGTCCTCTCCTCTGAGTCCTCTTTGCCTATGACCCCTCTCAACCTCATCCTCTGTCACCGCACAGGGAGCAGCTGGCCCACAGGAGGGCAGCCAAAGCGAACTGGGTCTCGCAAGGCCTCGCGTCTCCAGAGGACGCAGGCTGAAGTCATCAGAGGCAACAGGGCCAACCATTGCACAGGCTGTCTCCACCCCTGCTGCGGATGTCAGGGCAGCACCTAGAAGTGGTAGGCTGAGATAAGCTAAGAAATTTTTATCACAAATGGTTGCATGGATGAACACATTATGTCACTTAATAATCTGAAAGTATATCCACTTTCACTGAATAATGTAATGTGGTCATTCAACTTCATTGACAGGCTTCGCAAGTGCTCCCACTGCATTCCCCAACCCCCAACAACTAGCAGTTCAGCTGCATGCAGCCAGACCACGAGTGATTCTGGAGGGAGAAATGTATGTGTGGCAAGGCCTTTAGGAGAGTCGTGCAAGCACTCTCCCATGCACACGGATCCTTCCCCCCTCACACTCATCTCACTGTCCCGAGTATTTTCAATGCTGCCTGCTGGGCTTTTCTTTCAGTTGTCCATCTGAGCTGAGCTGCATCTCCGCCCACCCACTGATCACACTCCCATGCAGCACCTGTGCCTGTCCAACACGTGGCTCCTCTTACTTTTGACTTTGACAGTCATTAAGTTTCTGATCAGCTCACCTGTCCTTTCCCTCCCCCAGTCACCCATATCCTTTCCCCAACATTGTTGAACTCCTTGGCATCACCTTCTACTTCCCACCGTCACCTACCAGCCAGAACCCTTTTCTTTCCAGGATGTCCAGGTGAACGTGTACATTCCATACCTTCCTGAGAATCCCACCACCATCCACTTTGACCTCCCTGATCTCTTCCTTCAACTCCAAGGTTCTGTGTCTGCCTCTGACTCCCCACCTACCACCCTCCCCATCCCTTCTAACACTACCATCGCACCCTCATCCTCCCGGCTCACTCTGCCCCCCTCAAAATCACCACTCCCTCTTGTCACGCCCACCCTCAGTTCACACCCCCGAAGGCAGTCATTGACTCCACAGACCCCTCCATTGCATGTTCACCTGGACATCCCCCCCTTACTCTCCCCTCCACTCATACTCCCTCCTCCCCCAGGCTCCTTCCTTGCTTGGTCTCCTTTCCCCCTCCAAACTCCTTCCCCTCCTCTGAACTCCTTCTCCCCTCCGGACTCCTTCCTTAACACCTTCCTCCCCCATTACACCTACCTCCCCACTTGCTACATTCTCCCCATTACACCCTCCTTCCCTGTTCTCCCTCCTTCCTTTGCCAACCTCACCCCCCGGAACCTTCATCCCCCCCCAACTTCACTCCCCCGACACTTTTGCCCCTCCCAACATCCCAACATCACCCCCTGGTACACCTTCCTCTCCCAGTTAAACCTGGACCTTCCTTTCCCACCCACCCACTGCTCCCACCCGGTACACCTTCCTCTCACAGCGATGTTCCTCTCCTCCCCGACTCCCCCTGCCAGCCAATCATCCATAGCAGCTCAGGTCCAACACCGTGATGTTCTGAAGCAGACCTGAGACATCAACAGAGACCTCCCACCTCCTGGGAGTTACTTCACAGTGGAGCCATGTTCTTGAGAATCGTCACACGTGTTCTTCCAGGATCCAGTTGCTGTCGGGCTCCAGCAGCTTCTGCTCCTCAGATGTCTGCAATGTGACCAAAAGCCTAACGGGTCCTGACTTCTGCACATCACACCTGTCCAAGGGTGTTCTGGGGCCAGTGTGTTTTCCCACCAGCGTAATGGAAATTCTGGCGTGGAGGGATGATTCCATATGGGCCTTTACTTTGCATCTCATTAGCGGGATGCAGAGCGGGTTCATGCCAGCCTCCAGCAGGATTGGCATTCTACCATTGAGGCCACCATCGGATGATCCAGCTGTGCTGTCACAGCAGCCTGAAATGGATTTTGGGCCTTCTTGCCATATTTCCCCCATCCCCACCTCACCTGCTATGATGCACAACACCAACAGGGCCGGAAAATTCCAGACATAGAATCATGTAACCCTGAAGAAGGCCATTCGACCCATCGTATCTGTGCTGGCTCTTTTAACGTTTATCCAGTTAGTTCCATTCCCCGTTCTTTCCCCATGGCAGTTCATTTTGTTTTTCTTTTCCAAGTACATATCTCTTTTGTTTCTTCTTGGGTTCAGGGTTTAAATGGGGTTTCTTTTGGGTTTGCCTGTTACCTTAAGAATGCTACAATAGACTGTTATTCATAAAAACCATTCTTGTTTATTTACAGAACTATATACATCTCAGTACTCTACACAAGGTTGTAATTTCTGCTTCCCACCAGATCTCAGTCTCTTAGTCAAGTGACATTGCATCATTAGCTACATCAGTATCAGGTGCTCCTAATGTTAACCCTTTCCTCTACATCTCCCCCCAAGTCTTTATCCCAACTACATACATCCGCCTACACTTTTCCCTTTTAGGAAGTTACTATTCAATCTGCTTCCATTACTCTTTCAAGCAGTGCATTTCAGATTATAACAACCCTACATACAAAAAAATTCTCATCTCTCCCCTGGTTTTCTTGCCAATTTTCTTAGATGTAACCTTAAAGCTCAGAATTGCCTTTGTTGTATGCATGCCAACTATATGTAGTAAAGCTTGCAAACCCATGGATAATGATGGCCAATATCTTTCCTAATTTAATTTATTTCCAGTAATTAACCTAAATAGCTTTTCCTTATCTTCTGCTATTGCTTTGTATTCACACCAGAGGTATATGCAGTGTTCAAAGTTCAATAAAGTAAAATTCTGGAAGTAAAACGCTCATATCAGTAGAAGTGATCCTATACGCACCTCATGAATATACTTGTGCAGTGGGTGGCTAACTGAAGGCCTGGCTGGAAGTCTGCTGCCTGGATTATTAGAATTGAGAGCTATAATTAGCCTGAACGTTCTGTGGTTCAAAGAATTAAACAGAATTTTGTATAACAGGGATATATAGAATGGCAACAAACAACTCACAACCTCCAGACCAATTCCACATATCAGAACATTGGATTTGACTTCAAATCCTTCTATGACCCCACCCTTCCTGATCTCTGTAACATTCTCCGGCCCTGCAATTGCATTCTTCCAATTCTTGTGTCTTGAGCATCCCCAATTTCCTTTGCCCAGCAGCAGACTTTTCTTCAGCTGCTTAGACCCTAAGCTTTGGCATTCCATCCCTAAACTATCCACCCCTCTACCTCTCCACCTTTAAGTAGGGCTGCCAACTCTGGTTGGAGATGTCCTTCTCAAGGGCAATTAGAAGGAGTCAATAAATGCCAACCTAGCCAGCGATGCCAAAATCCTATGAATGAATATTTTTTTAAAATTCCTTCAGGGTTTAATCACATGAACTCCTGCCTCCAACTTTCCCTGCTCCAGACTCCTTCCATTGGCCACTCAACATGTCTATCTTCAAATGCACCACATTGCTATGCCAATATGGCCTACATGTGACTCCAGACCACACCAGATCATTTGATAATTTTAAATGTGCAGTAAATTTTAGGAGACCCACACATAAATACCCCATGTAGACTAACATTGGGCAAGGCTCCGTACCTGCAGCACCCAATCATAAAATTCACCTGCACTTGTTTAACAAAACTATTTATCATCTGCCTGAAATGAGCCACTTTTTTCACTTCTATCTCCAATCTACTTTCCTCCCCTGTGTAGTTCTTCAATTCAGTGTTATCTTTCACTTAGGATAGAAACTGGATTGTGGTTGTTCTCATTCAAGTGGAAACTAAAAACATTTTGCAAGCTTCTTGACCCTCTTCTATGAGGACCCCTACTTTTGCCTCATGAATATACTCATGCAGTGGTTAACATGAGGGCCTGGCTGGAAGTCCACTGCTGGGGATTATTGAGAGCTATAATTAACCAGAAAATTCTGTGGCTCAAAGAACTAAACAGCTGCTGTATAACAGGAATAGCTAGAACTGCAGCCAGCAACAACTCACAGCCTCTAGTTCAATTCCAGTGATTAAATATCAGAACAGTCTTACCTGTCTCCATTGGATTTGTCTTCAATTTCTTCTGTAGCCCCATCCTTCCTTATCTCTGTAACACCCTCCAGCCCTATAACTGCATCCCTCCAGTTCTTGCCTCTTGGGTATCCCCAATTTCCTTCGCCCAGCAGCAGAACACTCCTTCAGCTCTCTAGACTCTAAGCTTCGACATTCCCTCCCTAAACTGTCCACCCCTCTACCTCTCTCTCTCCTCTTTTAAGTAGGGTTGACAACTCTGGTTGGAGATATTCCTGGTTAAATCACATGAACTCCTACTTCTAACTTTCCCTGCCCCAGACTCGATTGGAGACCCAACATGTCCACCTTTAAGCGAAGTGCACCACATTGCTACACCAATTGGAAAGCAAGCTCTTCATTACCTAATTGGACAATTCTTAACTGTCAACTAACAACACTTATTCCCATATCCAAAAGTTTTATAACTAATAAACACATTTTCCAAGAAACTTTAAAACATGTCTTTTTAATTGTCCTTGCGATTGTTCTCTTAGGCTGCTCCCAAAAGTATCCTGGGTGTTAGTCTTTAATTCCTTTAAGGAGACTCCTTTAAGTCATTTCTTACAATCCAGCTCTTTGACTAAGTTTTTGGTCATTGGCCTAATATCTCCTTATGTGGTTAGATTTTGTTTGATAATACTTCTGCAAAGCATCTTGGGGCACTTTAGCTATATGTTAAAGGCACTATATAAATACAAGTTTTTGTAGTTAATTTCATTCTGAAATTAGGAATACTTTTGATAACAGTGATGCAGGTGCAGGGTGCTCTTTTCTGGTGCTGCATTTTTCACTGTATTTCAATTTTTATGAAAAAAAAAATAAATTGACAAATCTGGTGAAGTCTTAATGTTTTCCAGAAAATAATGGACTGAATAATACACTGCGGTGTGGGGGCAGGTTCCGCACAAAGAAGTTGTTGGCCTTCTGACTTCCATCCTTGCCTTCAAATGCCCGATCAAACGCTAATTGGGGCACTTGAAATTGCAGGGTAGGTTGCCTTCATCTCACTCAATCAGTGCTGGAGGGCAGGATGCCTGGCCTCCGAGGTCTTTGGCGTGACCCAGAACGAGGTCACAGCCACTAACTTAAAGGGCCCCCTGGCAAGGGACAGTGTTAGGGAACCCAGAAAATGCCAGCATTGTTCAGAGTTTGGAAGTTCATTGTGACTTCAGCGATTTGCAGGCTTTTAAGGTGAGTGTGCATTTTTAGTGTTCTGCCGTGCCCAAACTTTGCCACTGAGCAGAGGAGGCTTTATTTTTGAACCTGAACATGTTTTCCACATCTTTGCAATAGAGTAGTTGTCTAGTAGTTGTATGCTTCCCTCCAAAGATGGCTGAGCCATTGGAGTGAGGGGAGAGGCAGGGGAGAAGGGCCAAACCAGCCCCTCGATTTAATGATGACTCCCTCAGAGCCCTTGTCCATGCAATGTAGAACCGACACGAGTGACTGATGCCATTCGGTGGGAAGAGGAGAAACCCGACCAAAACATGTGCTGCTTGGGAGGAGGTAGCTGCGGAGGTCAGTGGCATTGGGCTAGTGAGGAGAACCTGGTCTCAATGTCAGAAGAGGCCCAATGACCTCATGCGGGCGGCCAGGATGATTAGGTCCTCAGTATGTGCAATCTTGCGCCAGTGTGCTACAGGGCGCGCTCGTGATTGCAGGTGACATACCAGGTTGGCTGGAACTCCAAGGCAACATGATGCAACAAAGACATTGCTGTCAGCAATGATATCAATGTGTCCTTCAAGCTTTGGTCCAGTTGGAGGGTGGGGAGCGGTTAGCAGGCTGTGCAGTTGAGGGATGAGCACAGCACCCAGGCTGCCAGGCACTTTACTAATAATGCATCAGTGGCGTGCCATTGAACAAGCTGACAGTGTGAGTGAGTGCAATCTTACGCTTCTTTTCAGGAGAAGTGAGCCCACAATGCCCGAGCGTGAGGCCAGACTGGCGGGGGTGTGGCAAACCCAGTAGGCTTGACTCCATTTGAAGAGGTGGTGTTGACACCCTCTGACATAGTCATCCAGGATCAGTGGGAGAGGTGAGATTGGAGGAAGGCATGGGTCTGGTGACATGGTAAAAAACACAGGTAGAAAAGGAGAGAGGGCAAGTGGGAGGTTGATGGAGGTTAGGTATGATGCAATGAGACTTGTTAATATAGTTCCAACGCTAAAACCCTGGGAAGCTTCATAATCGGAAGCTTCAGATGTTGGTACAAGTGTGTATTGTGTCTGCATAGACTCATCTCTCATGTTGAACATGAATAATGTTGCAGAGCTTAGTGACTTTGCGCTGATGTGGTAAGGTCTGTGATGACCACTAACCTCCTGACTTATGTCTCTCTGTCAGAGGTGAAGAGGTGAAGCCTGTTCTGCGAACCTTCTCTCAGATGCTGTGCCGCCACTCCCCTCCGAGGAGGGCGAAGAATCCTCAGAGGATACAGCATCACATCCCCTCTCTGTCCCAAACACCATTGCAGATACTGGCTCCTTGGCAGGGATTTACATGTTGGAATAGGGGCATGCACAGTCTGGTGAGGGCATTTCACATTCACATGTGCAGCTGCCAGAGATTGTGGCGGAGCAGGCCTCAGACAGTCAGAGGAATGCCCGGGGTGATCCAGAGACTGATTCCAAGTTGGATGATGAGCCCCTGGAGACGTCTGTAAGGCAGTAGGTACTGGATGCCCAATGCGAGGTCCATGAAGATTTGGCGGGTATACCAGAGGGGTTGCGAGCTCTGGACCGCACAGTGGAGGTGCCCATTCAGGCCATGTGTACTGCGGGTCACCCACTCTTTGGAGCGCCAAGCTCCCTCCACGGACAAACTGGTGACTGTCCTGGAGAGGCAAACTGATTGTATTGTGGATGCAATCATCGGTATGCGCTCTGACTTGCACACCATTGCCCTGGGTCTGAGCTCAGGGGTCCAGAGCCAGGGTGACAGAGGGACTGAGAGCATGGGTGCAGACCCAGCTCCTGGGAATTCACCAATAAGGCGAGGAGACCAATCAATCTGAATAGCGGGGGATGAGCAGCAGCTGCCATCATCTGGAAGCAGCTCTTACGGCATTCCGTCCATCACTCCATCATCGACACAGTCCTCATGAAGTGCCGTGTCGACAGAAGATCCTCCTGCCTCTCAGCAGGAGTCTTCTAACGAGGTGGTCGCTTAAGCCCACAGCCGCACAGAGGATGCCCGCCAAAGTCATCCAGGGCAAGGGAAGTGTCAGATCAGCAGCTTCTCTCCAGTGCAGCAGCGAGCGAGACAAGAATGCTGTGCTGGAGCACTCGTAAACACATCAAAACATCTCCCCGGTGGTCACCAAGAGGGACACATGGGTGAGTAGCTTATTCCTGTGTAGGTAAATAATCAATGTACATTGTAAATAAATCCACACCTCATAGTGCCTCAGGCTGATGTTTTCATACTATGCTGTGGTCGTGGGACTTGTATCGGGAGATAGACAAAAGCTTGATAATATTGATGCAGGGCAGGATGCCTCATGTTTAATATTTGGAAAGGGTAAGTGTGTTGAAATGACAAGTGACTTGAGTTGCATATTGTACATGGACAACGGTTTGGACACATAGTGTCCACACATCTCTGATGCTGTGACTTTGGAGACTTTGAAACCTCTGCCTTATTAAGGCTTCCCTGGCGTCACAGCCACCCACACAATCATAGCCAGGGCTTTGACCTGAACGTCACCGTGTTCCCTCACCTCATCCTCGCCCTTATCCTCTGAGCAATGGCCTCTATCGGACATGCCATCATCCTGCAGAGCATCCCCTCTTTGGATAGTGAGGTTAGGTAGGGTTCAGCACACCATGACCATCAGGGACACACATGAGGGAGTGTACTGCAATGCCCCTCCTGGCCTGTCAAGGCATCTGAATCTCATTTTCAAGAGGCCAGTGGTCTGCTCGATGACGGCCCTGGTGCTCCCATGGCTGTCAGTGTCTGCCTGTACTATCTTGTAACATGTTGAGGCTTTTATTTCATATGCTGGCAGTATTGATTGGCATATTTCAAATGAAAGATTAAAGTGGCCCCATGGTAATATTTCTAGATCAATGCAGAAAACTCTGCATTCCTCCAATTTTGGCCTGTTCCGCATCCCTGATTTCTTTTCCCCTCTGTTGGCTGCTGTGCCTCCAGCTGCCAATTAGCCCTAAGCTCTGGAATTCTTTCCTTAAACCAGCTCTTTGATTCAGCTTTTGGTCACCTGTCCTAATATGTTCTTGTGTGGTTTGGTGTGAAATGGTGTCTGATAGGACTCCTGTGAAGAACCTTGGGATGTTTTAATCTGTTAAATGCAAATTGTTTTTGTTTCAATAAATAGGCTGCTCAATAGGTCACGGTGAAGTGAACAGCTAGTGCTGATTGAAGTGGAAACAAAGGGGAGTTGATTAAGGTTATTATTTTGCAGCAGCAGTAGCAGCATTGGGACAACCTTCATTAATTGTATAAGGGCTCAGGTTCATTCTCTGCAATCCAAGGGTCCTTTCTATACTCTTGTAACTCCAAGGCAGCACACCCTTGGCATTCTGCTCATCCTCAATTTGCCACCTTCCCTGCATTTGATATATAATATAAGGGTCTGGCACATGGAGGGTTAATATGGGACTGAGTACAGTAGTACCCATGCAGTGATGTAGAAGAGCACATGAGCCATACCTAGAGCCAGTGTGGCATTGGACAGAGCCATATGCAGACCTAAGCATGGAGACAGCCCCTAACTTATACCCTTTACTGTACATTTGTAAGTAGCTCTAGTAGTTACTAAAGTCTTACAGTTAACCTGATTCATCAAAGTCTTCATCAAACCTACCGAAATATAACTAACACCCCACAACATGGTGGCAGCAGAAGGATTAAAAACCCAGAACCTCGCTAAAATGCAGACACAAACTGGAATGCTGGAAGACTGAGAACAATTCAACAAAGTATTCTGACCTGAAAGGAAGCTGCAGAAACAGAGGGCAGAATTTTCCGTGCCCGCTGGCGACGGGCGTGTTCGGTGGTGTGAGCGGACAATATGGCACGAAGGTGAGAAATCAGTTTCACGACGTTGTGAAACCAGTTTGCGACCGTCCGCTCAGCCTGTCAATGGTAGGCTGCTTTTCCCGCCATCGGATGTCGGGAACCTCATTGTAATACATCTGCATATCATTATAAGAGTAGCCCACCGAAATCATCCCCCCACTGTGGATCATCCAAGCACGCTGGCGTGATTGCACACTGACATGTTTCACAACAGCATATACAAGGCATGCACTTGGCAGGCTGCACTTTGAGGGGAACTCGGAGGTGAGTGCACAGTAACGTTGCACAGCGCTCGCCTGGGTCACCTATTGAACTTCAAGGTTGAGGCACATTGTGGGAGTTGGGGTGGAGCAAAGGGCTGCCCTGTGGTTGAAGATAGTGCACAAGCACATGCAGGGTGGGGGGAGGGAAGCAGCCACTCATTAGGATAAACTTGTATAAAGTGACCATTCCTCTGCAGCTGAGACAGTTCAGACGCAGTCACATTGCCATGCATGGATTCAGGTCTCTAGCTTATCTGCCCACTCAAGCAACACAGAGGCATCAAGGTGCCACCAAGTGCTCCAGAGCTTTTCACCCCTCAGACACAGACTGCAAATTAATGAGCGTTTTAGTGGACTGCAGAAAAGTTGGATGATTGGGTATGCTGTACAATCTCCTTGCAAAAGCAGGCCATGAAGCAGTCACTGATTGAGGCGCTCACAGCCATAGAACCATAGAAAGGTTACAGCACAGAAGGAGGCCATTCAGCCCATCTTGTCCATGCCAGCCCGAGGACACCCAGGTGCCCTTTCTAATCCCACCTTCCTGCACCCAGCCCATAGCCCTGCAGCTTACAACACTTTAAGTGCAGATCCAGGTACTTTTTAAAAGAGTTTAAAGTTTCTGCCTCTACCACCAACTTGGGCAGCGAATTCCAGACACCCACTACCCTCTGCGTTAAAAAAAGTTCTTCCTCATGTCCCCCCTACACCTTCTGCCACTTAACTTGAATCTATGTCCCCTGGTTCTAGAATTCTCCAACAAGGGAAACAATTTTATCCTGTCCACTCTATCTATTCCCCTCAATTTTGTATACCTCAATCAAGTCACCTCTCAACCTATCCAATCTCTCCTCGTGGCTACACTTTTCTAACCCTGGCAACATTCTTGTAAACCTCTTCTGCACTCTTTCCAGAGCTATTACGCTCTTCCTGTAATGTGGTGACCAGAACTGCACACAATACTCCAGTTGTGACCTCACCAGTGTTTTATACAATTCCAACATTATATCCTTACTTTTATATTCTATACCTCTGCCAATGAAGGAGAGCATTCCATATGCCTTCTTTACAACCTTGTCTACTTGAACTGCTGCCTTCAGGGACCTGTGTACTTGTACGCCAAGATCGCTCACTTCATCTACTCCTCTTAGTATATTCCCATTTATTGTGTAATCCCTATAACTGTTTGACCTCCCTAAATGTATAACCTCACACTTCTCTATGTTAAAATCCATCTGCCACTTTACCACCCACTTGCAATGTCATCATCCAGGTTTGGACCAGTCTCCCCCATGGTTCAAGCTAACAGTGCAGCCTTGCAGTGCGAGTTAGGAGAATGCCTGTGCCTGAGCTGAGAGCACAGCATGCAGTCCAATGGGCAAAGCTGCCACCAATTGGTCAGGGTGAGTGGAGTGGAGGTGGGTGGGGTTTCGGGCAGCCATGCAGCGCACTAAACTCTAGCCATCCAAGTGGTGGCCAGCACTCTCTGGGATGCATTAAGGGGCCTTCAGACTTAACCAGTAGAGGTTCTTCGAACACTCATGCTAACCCACGCGTCTCTCTTTTTCATCCTGCAGAAGGGGCACATCAGGATCGTGGAGCCTGGTAAGCTTGCTGTATAAACCGTGGCTTACAGAGAGCGAAGATGAAGGAGAAAAGAGTGGTGGAGGCGCCTGGCTGCACAGAGGAAGGAGCAGCATCCTCAGGAAGAAAGGGAGTCTGGGGCTCCGGCACATGCCACTGAAGAGCCACAGTGAACAGTCGCTGGTCAGCGCCTAGCTAGACCCAGGTCTACAGACGCTGCCTTTCATTCCTGCAGATGACGGAGAACCACCATCGCCAAAGACTGCATATGTCTAGGGAACTGGTCAGTCACATCTGCCAGCTACTGCAGGAATAGGCGCCATGGGAACATGGAGGGCAACCACTGCCAGTGGCCATGAAAGTGACCGTGGTGCTCAATTTTCACGCCAGTGGTTCCTTTCAGGGCTCCACAGGTGACCTCTGTGGGATCTCACAAACCTTCACCCACAAATACATCCATGTGGTCACAGATGCCATCTTCACGAGGGCACACAACTTTATTCATTTCGCCCGGGACCAAGAGCGCCAGGATGAAAGAGCGATTGGATTTCCCATAGGTGCAGGTGATCAACTTCACTCCAGTGGTGCTCAGATCTCCGTCGCAACAAGAGGTCAACTATGTCAACTGCAAGGGGCTCCATTCACTGACTCCTACATTCCCAGTTTGTCAAAGATCCCTGGCATCTTCCAGGGTCCCCAGAGCCTGCAGATTTGTCTCCTTGGGGACAAGGGCTACCCGCAAAGGCCGTGGCTGATGACACCCATGCGGCGGCCTCAGACTGCAGCAGAGCGAAGGTATAACGAGGCTCATGCTGCAGCTCACAACTTGGTGCAGCAAACCATCAGGATGCTGAAAACATGGTTCCGGAGCCTGGACCAGTCTGGTGGAGCGCTGCAATATAGAGGGTGTCATGCATCGTTGTCGTCTGCTGCGTCTTTTACAACCTGGTGCTGCAACGGGGAGAGGAGCTGGCTGAGGAAGAGATGCAGGAGCTGGAGGTCTCCTCCAATGAGGAAGACGTCACCGGTGATGAAGGTGAGGAGGTCCTCGAAGGCGACAATGACGGTGATGAGGCCCTCTCACTGGTCAGACGAGGTAGGCACACTCGGGAGACCCACATAGCTGCTAGACTTGTGAAGGATGATGACGACATGCAGTGAGGAGACACTATAAGATCCTCACATTGCATCTATGAACATTTGACAGCACACAAGTCCCCTCTGTGGTAATGCTCCTCTCATGAAAACGCAGTGAAGGCCCTAATAGTCGCTCATTTGCAGGAAGATGATGATGACATGCAGTAGATCTTCACACAGCCTCTGAGAATGTCTGACTCCTGTCTGGCCGACGGCAGCTCCCTTGTGCTCTGTGATAAGGGTCATATCATGGAGATACAACCATGAAATTTTAAAAGCATGTGATCCTTTGTCCGGCTTCAGCACCTGAACCCTTCAGGAGCACAACGTCACTGGTCACAGATGCTAAAGAGATGGGGGCCAGCCCCATCTTAAAGATGCTGAGAGCACACAGAGAGAATGACGCTGGGGCACCTGTCCACTACATTCTGGCAGCAATGACAAACACCGTTGAGTTGCAGGCATCAGTAATGTGTCCAGGGAGTGTGAGGCTGGACCATCACTTTGGCCTGAAGGCTGCACAAAGCACAGGGAAGAGGCCCCGGATTGAGACACCTGCCTTTATCTTGTATAGAAAGAGTGACACGAACACTGCTCACCAGAACAAGGAGCCATAGGCAGGGAGACATTCTTGGGAGTTTATTTACAACAGTGAACATTATGTACAAGCAATTAAGACCCGTGCCCAGGCTGTGCAACTACATTTTCTTAACGAGGTGTCAGCTGTGGCTCAGTTCATAGCACCCTTGCCTTTGAATCAGAGGGTTGTGGGTTCATGTCCCACTCCTGGAAACCAAGAACTGTGATTGTACTCGAAAGAGTTGTGATCTGTGACTGTTGATAACTCGAAAGAGTTTCATTGGCTGGAGATAGAATTTGCACCCCTCACTTGGGAGAAAGTCCCACCTCAGGGAGCTGCTGGACAATCAGATTGTCCAGCAGCTTGCTAGTCCCTGCAGTGCCAGAAACTGCAGTGGACAGGACTGGAACTGCAAGCAGTCCCTAGAATCTAAACCCTGGGCTTGAATTTTATCTTCTGGGACAAAAGATTGCACTGGGTCGCCGCTGAGGTTCTGAGTCTCCCGCTTAGGGAGGGCGGTCAGGCGCTGGTGTGCCTACGCACGCAGGTGGCGACTTTCCGTCTTCAGACCCTGCAGCGATACCTTTACGTCGAGCCTCCTCCGAGATGGTGTGCCCTGGCGACGTATTTCTTCCGCCAGGTGCACGGCCTGAATTACGACGTGCAGCTCCTGTTTGTAGATCAGAGGGGCCTCGGCTCCTTCCAGGTGTTGCCCGTCTTTTACCAGGACCTGATCAAAGTCTGGAACGTGGTCGCCACGCGACGCAGCTCTCCCCCGTCAGGAGTAGCGGCTATCGTCAGAGAGCCGCTGCTCAGGAATCCGCCCCTCCGTCCCTTTCAGTGGCTGGCGGAGAGGAGGGCTGTGGCTGCCGGGGTGACCAGGGTCGGGGACGTGCTGGGTGGCGGAGGACTGGGCTGGATGCTCCCGCAGGAGTTGGCGCGTCGCGCGTCAGTGAGTGTCCAGGTCGCAGCCGATGCCATCCAAGACCTAAAAACGGTCGTGCTCGGACCCGAAGTCATTTTAGGTCTGGAGGTGGCTCAGGTGCGCGGTGATCTTCCGGCTGAACGTTCCCCTGTTCGGACGGAATTCCACATTGGCCCCAAGCCCCGAACCCTCCCTCGGGTGCCGGTGCCCCGCAATAATATGAGCCGCCTCGGGGACATGCCCTCCGTGCCATTTGGCACGGCGCGGAGGGGTTTTCTGTACGGACTGCTGCTGCACACCTTCCATTTTCTCGCCCTGGTCCGCCGCCCGGACACGCCCTGGCGTGCCTTGTTGCCGTCCGGCGGCGGAGGCCCCCGATGGGAGGCCCTCTACGGAGGTGTTCTCCCTCTTTCTATCGGGGACCTGGGTTGGAGGGTGTTGCATGCAGCAGTCCCCTATAATCGTAAAATGTGTAGGTTCACGGACTCCCGAGACACCTGCCCTTTTTGCGGTCTTGTGGAGTCCGTGGACCACGTGTATATAGGGTGTCTTAGGCTGCACTCCCTTTTTAGTTATTTAAAAAATCTTTTGTTACTGTTTTGGTTGCACTTCAGTCCCACGCTCCTGATCTACGGACACCCGGTGCGGAAGGGGGTCGGGAAGGAGGAGGACCTCCTCGTGAACCTGCTCCTGGGCCTGGCCAAGTTGGCCATCAACAGGTCCAGGCAGCGGGCGATCGACGGGGGAGTCCCGCCCGATTGTTTGTCCCTCTTCCGCGGCTACGTTCGCGGCCGGATGTCCCTGGAAAGGGAGCACGCGGTGTCTGCCGGCACCATCGAGGCCTTCCGTGCTCGGTGGGCACCGCGGGGTCTGGGGTGTTTTGTTGACCCCTTTAATCACATCTTAGTTTGATGTTTGTAAGGTTCCTTTACAGTTCTTCCTTGATTTTACAGCTGACCTGACTTAGGGGCTGTGCTTGTTTTCTCCCTTGTTCTTTTTTGCTCATTTAGTTTATTGTTTTGACTCAAAAGAGTTACATTTTCTTAACGAGGTGTCAGCTGTGGCTCAGTTCATAGCACCCTCGCCTTCGAATCAGAGGGTTGTGGGTTCATGTCCCACTCCTGGAAACCAAGAACTGTGATTGTACTCGAAAGAGTTGTGATCTGTGACTGTTGATAACTCGAAAGAGTTTCATTGGCTGGAGATAGAATTTGCACCCCTCACTTGGGAGAAAGTCCCACCTCAGGGAGCTGCTGGACAATCAGATTGTCCAGCAGCTTGCTAGTCCCTGCAGTGCCAGAAACTGCAGTGGACAGGACTGGAACTGCAAGCAGTCCCTAGAATCTAAACCCTGGGCTTGAATTTTATCTTCTGGGACAAAAGATTGCACTGGGTCGCCGCTGAGGTTCTGAGTCTCCCGCTTAGGGAGGGCGGTCAGGCGCTGGTGTGCCTACGCACGCAGGTGGCGACTTTCCGTCTTCAGACCCTGCAGCGATACCTTTACGTCGAGCCTCCTCCGAGATGGTGTGCCCTGGCGACGTATTTCTTCCGCCAGGTGCACGGCCTGAATTACGACGTGCAGCTCCTGTTTGTAGATCAGAGGGGCCTCGGCTCCTTCCAGGTGTTGCCCGTCTTTTACCAGGACCTGATCAAAGTCTGGAACGTGGTCGCCACGCGACGCAGCTCTCCCCCGTCAGGAGTAGCGGCTATCGTCAGAGAGCCGCTGCTCAGGAATCCGCCCCTCCGTCCCTTTCAGTGGCTGGC
This sequence comes from Cetorhinus maximus, assembly GCF_964194155.1. Taxonomy (NCBI): domain Eukaryota; kingdom Metazoa; phylum Chordata; class Chondrichthyes; order Lamniformes; family Cetorhinidae; genus Cetorhinus; species Cetorhinus maximus. The sequence goes on along the minus strand of NC_135881.1, from coordinate 170,827,110 downwards.
GGAGAGGAGGGCTGTGGCTGCCGGGGTGACCAGGGTCGGGGACGTGCTGGGTGGCGGAGGACTGGGCTGGATGCTCCCGCAGGAGTTGGCGCGTCGCGCGTCAGTGAGTGTCCAGGTCGCAGCCGATGCCATCCAAGACCTAAAAACGGTCGTGCTCGGACCCGAAGTCATTTTAGGTCTGGAGGTGGCTCAGGTGCGCGGTGATCTTCCGGCTGAACGTTCCCCTGTTCGGACGGAATTCCACATTGGCCCCAAGCCCCGAACCCTCCCTCGGGTGCCGGTGCCCCGCAATAATATGAGCCGCCTCGGGGACATGCCCTCCGTGCCATTTGGCACGGCGCGGAGGGGTTTTCTGTACGGACTGCTGCTGCACACCTTCCATTTTCTCGCCCTGGTCCGCCGCCCGGACACGCCCTGGCGTGCCTTGTTGCCGTCCGGCGGCGGAGGCCCCCGATGGGAGGCCCTCTACGGAGGTGTTCTCCCTCTTTCTATCGGGGACCTGGGTTGGAGGGTGTTGCATGCAGCAGTCCCCTATAATCGTAAAATGTGTAGGTTCACGGACTCCCGAGACACCTGCCCTTTTTGCGGTCTTGTGGAGTCCGTGGACCACGTGTATATAGGGTGTCTTAGGCTGCACTCCCTTTTTAGTTATTTAAAAAATCTTTTGTTACTGTTTTGGTTGCACTTCAGTCCCACGCTCCTGATCTACGGACACCCGGTGCGGAAGGGGGTCGGGAAGGAGGAGGACCTCCTCGTGAACCTGCTCCTGGGCCTGGCCAAGTTGGCCATCAACAGGTCCAGGCAGCGGGCGATCGACGGGGGAGTCCCGCCCGATTGTTTGTCCCTCTTCCGCGGCTACGTTCGCGGCCGGATGTCCCTGGAAAGGGAGCACGCGGTGTCTGCCGGCACCATCGAGGCCTTCCGTGCTCGGTGGGCACCGCGGGGTCTGGGGTGTTTTGTTGACCCCTTTAATCACATCTTAGTTTGATGTTTGTAAGGTTCCTTTACAGTTCTTCCTTGATTTTACAGCTGACCTGACTTAGGGGCTGTGCTTGTTTTCTCCCTTGTTCTTTTTTGCTCATTTAGTTTATTGTTTTGACTCAAAAGAGTTACATTTTCTTAACGAGGTGTCAGCTGTGGCTCAGTTCATAGCACCCTCGCCTTCGAATCAGAACATTGTGGGTTCATGTCCCACTCCCGGAAACCAAGAACTGTGAATGTACTCGAAAGAGTTACATTTTCTTAACTTTCCTAAACCTGCCACTGTGTCTTGGTGCTCCCCGGCCATCCACAGCGGAGGTGGAGGCAGCCTGCTGACTGCCTCTGTCTGTGATGACCTTGGCGGGCGTCCTCTACAGGGCCAAGACCTGGAGGGCCCCAGCCTGCTTTCGGGGTCCTGCTTTGTGGCAGTGGCACCCTCCTCGACCTGTGGAGGTGGAGCTGCCGAGGGGATTTGGATGGGCCGGACACTCCTGGAGTCAAGTGGATGGATGGTCCCAAGGGGTACACCTGTTGATCCTCCTCCCTATGGGTGCCTGATGGCCCCTGGCTAACTCCTTGAGGAGAAGGAGTAACTGGAGTGAGATCTTGCTGCCCCACACCCCACTCGCGTACACATTGTTGGAGGCCAACTATGGCAATGGAGTTGAGCCTGCAGTGCAGGAGCGATGTCCTGGACCAAGGTCTCCATGGTGGTTGCCATCCTACCAGCGTTGACCTCGGTGTGTTGGCATGCTAGGACTATCACCTCAGCCTGAAGGAAGACGGTCTCCTCCATCGTGCCTTGCAATCTGAGGAGTGCAGCAGACATCCCTTCCTGATGTTCCCAAGCTTGCCTTTGCAGCTCCAGCAACTGTGACATGACTGAGTCCAGGGGCTCATCATCCGACTCGGACTCAGCAAATTTATGGCCTCCAGCAGTGCCCCGAGTGCCGAGGACTTATGGAGTACCTGCCGCTGCCTGCTGTGGATCAGTCAGTGTGATGTGCTCACCAGATTGTGATCCCAAGGCTACTGTAAAGCTAGGTCCCACCAAGGTGTGGCTGAGCGCTGTGACGGGACTTCAAGGAGGGTGATTTCAGATTCCTCTTCAGAGATTTCCTCAGGGCTTGATTGGAGGCCCTGGGTCGTGGACTCCATCGACTGTTTGGCAGATGTGTCTGCGAAAGCAAGGGGAGATAATTAGTGCATGGCAGTGGCCTGTGAAACAGGACACAACAGCATGGTTGTCTGATGGATGTTGCACTGCTGGATCTTCACTTGGTAGCGCACCACTGACCTCACCGTCAGCACAGGACTGGTCCAGATTGTCACCAGCCAGCTGGATGGCTCTGTTTTCAAAGTCTGTGAGGACCTTGATTTCAGGCTTTCCTCCAATGGTCTGTGACCTCTCCCTCTTGTTGTGTGCCAGCTTGTCCTACATGAATACAGATGGAGAAAGTGTAAGCAGGACACCTGCCAGACCAGGTGATAAGGATGCCTGGCATGTGCTGGTGGTGAGTGGTCCCATGGACAGGCTGAGGACAATGACGGTGAGTGTGAGAGAGTGAATGGTGATGTCCCTTGAACTGGCAGTGAGTGAGATCCCTGTGGATCTGTGATGGGTTTGTGAGTGTGTGATTATGAGAATGATGGCATACCCTGGCGAGACAGAGGAGATCATTCACCCTCTTTCAGTACTGGGTGGCTGTCCTTTATTGCTGGGCGTTGATGATGACCACCGCTGCCGCTGCCTCCCATGCAGGATTGGTGACATTACTTGCTGGTCTTCGCTCAGAGCGGGGGTAGAGGACTTTGTGGTGGGCATGCACTGTGTCCAGTGGGCGCCTGAGGGAGGCGTCGCTAAATTTGAGGGCAGCATGTTTCCTCCCTTTGGCAAGCATGATTTTGCAGCAGCTTCCAATCCCTTAGAGAGAGCTAGCTCTGTGCAGGGGCACTGTTTAAATATGGTGCCCGGATTACTGAAGGCCTGAGGTGACAGGCCCACCAGCAATCTGACATGTGTCCCCGGAATGCACCATTAATGAAGCAAGATGTGCCAGTAGTGGGGCGATACGATACGAAAACCCGCCATTGTAGCCAGCGGGTAAAATGCTCTTTTTCCCGTCCACCACTGCACTTTCTGCAAATCTGGGATGATTCCGCCACTAAAACAGTGGCTGAATTTCAAAAATTTCACTGACTGAAAGGCATTTGGGAGGTCTTGGAAGGCATTATTTAGTTACCAATTCTGTTTCTTTTTATTTATGGTTTATAAATTATTAATCAACTTGCCTGCTGCTCTACTAAATTTGCACTTCACACCCCCCCCCCCATTGCATTACAGTCACCAAAGCTGCAGTGCCTGCTACTGGCCTGTTCCATATCCCCCTTTTTAATTAGATAAAAACAAATTCCTTCCTGACCTGAAACCTCCGACTTGTGTTGGGATTCAGTAGCAGGGGTGCTGACGTCTCTCTGGTACTTCCCTCTTCATGTGCAAGTCTTGACAGGGAGCTTCAACAGGCTATTTGACTGAGGGCGTCACAACTGGCTCTTAAGCCATGAAACCATAGAAATGTACACCACCATTTGCCTCTTTACACGTCCACACACAAAAAACACGCGTACATGCACACGCTCACACATACACACACTTGCCAGCTAAGGATTACCACTGGGATTACCTGACAATTCAAATGGCAGAATTGGTGAGTAAATTGTCTGAAGAATTTGAAAGTTTTGATGATCACACTGCTGGGTCATTAATCCCCGATCATTGATTATAAAAACACTGGAGAAAGCAAAGAACGTGTTCTTGCTACTTTCTCCAGTGCTTTTCGAACCATAGTCTTGGGCTATCCACCTGAGCCATTGGGAAACCTCAGGCACCTGCAGTTCCCAGATGCCTCTGCTGGTTAAAGAAATGCAGAATTGAGCCACACAGATCAGGACAGTGCTTGGTTTTACATCCATCTGTTTTGAGATAGCTCATCATAAGTGGGGCTGTTTTCTTTTCATTATTCTTTCATGGTAAGTGGCTATCATTGGCAAGGCCAGCATTTGCTGCCCACCCCTAATTGTCCTTGAACTGAGTGACTTGCCACACCATTTCAGAGGGCAGTCAACCACATTGCTGTAGGTCTGGAGTCACATGTAGGCCAGACCAGGCAAGGATGGCAGATTTCCTTCCTTAAAGGACAAGAGTGAACCAGATGGGTTTCTATGACAATGTTTCATAGTCATCATGACTAAGACTAGCTTTTCAATTCCATATTAATTGAATTTATATTCCACCAGCTGCCCTGGCAGTGGGATTTGAACCTGTGCCCCCAGATTATTAGCCAGGGCCCCTGGATTACTAGTTGACTGATGCTCACACTACACCACCAATTCTCCAGGATCACCAGAATCTGAAACTGATGTTATTACAAGTGGATAATGGTTACCACTTTTTGGCCAGTGTAAGTAACTACCTATTTAAAATGTAGACATAGGAACATAGGAATGGGAGTGGGATATTCAGCCCCTCAAAACTGTTCCTCAATTCAATTAGATCATAACTGATCAGTATCTTAACTCCATTTACTTACCTTGGTTGCATTACCTTTCATGTCTAACAAAAATCTATCAATCTCAGTTTTAAAATTTTCAATTGACCCAACTTCCACAGCTTTTTGAGGGAGAGAGTTCCAGATTTTCACTACCCTTTGTGAGAAGAAATGCTTCCTCAATCCACCCTTTCAATGGCCTTAGCTTTAATTTTAAGGTTACGACCAAAGGAAAACAATTTTTCTCCAAGTACTCAACCAAATCTGTTAATCGTCCTAAACACCTCATTTAAATCATCATTCATGACAGACAATTATAATATCATAGATTTTAAGGACAACTGTTTTAAAGGTACATTTTTGCTTTCAAACCTTTAAATTGAGTTTAAAAGGCTTTTTTCAAAACGGAGGAATTGACAGATACCTTGGCACCTGTCTGTGTTTGTTCAGAACTTATTAGACTCTGTTATCTCCAGAACCGAATCGTTAAAATGCAAGACTCCTCCAGGGCTGTCCACTGAATCTTCTAAGAATCCTTAGTTTCTGAGAGAATAGGAGACAGGAAGGGAATTCAAAGGACTTCACATAATTAACTTCTTTGACTGGCAGAAGAATAGGTCATTTGAAATTAACGTAGCAGCCATTTTGTTTCAATTATGATAAAGGTAGGCTGGGAAAGCCATCCTGTGCAGAGAACCAGGAGACTTCCGGAAGATAGTTCCAGCCCATAGCTGTCAGCTGAACTAACTGTGAACAGCATGTGAGAGCTGGGTCTCTCTCTGCCACCAGGAGTCACAGAGGAAGTTGTCCAGGAATCATCACTGATCTGCTGAAAAGGAATCCCCGACTGACTCATGCCCCCAGGTGCCAGGAAGAACTTGATGCTGGAGAAGGGTGCATAGCGCTTTGTGCGAAGGGACCCAGAAGATGGACATGGCACCCTCACACAGAGAAGCCATAGAAGCCAGTCAGCGTGAGCAGCTGGAGGCCAGAGGGAGGGCAGAAGGTCAGGAGGAAGAGGCCACTGCCCATGCACAATTTCTGGCTTGGATTTTCCTTTCCTAATAGCGACAAATGCTGAGGTGTTCACTGACATTGAGGTCACAATGGCACTGCAGCTTCCGGCAATTGAACCTGCACCGAAACCCAGAAGTTGCCGTGCACCTCAGCGTACTGGAGGAACACACACTGATGGTCCCCCTGTTCCAACCCTTAATGTGGCCGGGATGAATACTGGGGGAATCTTGGCCATCTACGGACAATGGATTTTTACGTGCATGGAGTTAGGGCTGGAAATCACAGCACAGGCGTATGTGACATATGTCTGTCGCCACCTCATGGCTTAGCCTCAGTCGCCTTCGGCACTGGTTCTCCATCATTGAGGTGGGATGTCCTAGGACTTACACCCTTCCCTCATGGCAGTACCTGGTTGTACTGCCTCACCACATCCTCTTCCTGCTGCACAGGTTTTACAGTTGCCGGAAAATGTCTGACACAATTTGTCCTCCTCCAGCACCACCTGGTCCAACACATATCTAATCTGATATCACTGCATACAAAAGGTAGATGAGTTATTTAAAAGCAAATTACTGCGGATGCTGGAAATCTGAAGCAAAAACAAAAATTGCTGGAAAAACTCAGCAGGCCTGACAGCATCTGTGGAGAGAAAGACAGAGTTAACGTTTTGAGTCTGAATGACTCTTCTTCAGAGCTAAAGAGAAGTAAAAAATGTGGTGAAATGTGTACTGTTTAAGGGGGGGTGGGACAGGTGAAGCTGGATAGAAGGCCAGTGATAGGTGGAGGCAAAGAAGAGAATGCGAAAGATGTCATAAACAAAAGGTTGAAGGGATTTTGATGGTGGTGATACTGGCTAAAGGAGGTGTTAATGGTCACATTAAGAGTAGAAAGCAGAATGAGCAAGTGACAAGATGGCCCTAGTGGGGGTGGGTTGGGGGGAGGGGATGGTGTGGGAGAAAAGATCGAAATAGGCTAAAAGGTGGGGATAAAACAATGAATGGAAATAAATTTCGAAAATAATAACAGAAATAGGTGGGGAAAAAATATATATATATAAAAATTTAAAAATAAATATTTGGAAAAGGGGAATCAAAAGGGGTGAGGATGGAGGAGAGAGCTCATGAGCTGAAGTTGTTGAACTCAATGTTAAGTCCAGAAGGCTGTAAAGTGCCTAATCGGACGATGAGGTGTTGTCCCTCCAGTTTGCGTTGAGCTTCACTGGAACATTGCAGCAAGCCAAGAACAGACATGTGGGCATGAGAGCAGGGTGCTGTGTTGAAATGGCAAGTGACAGGAAGATCTGATTCATGCTTGCGGACAGACTGAAGCTGTTCCGCAAAGCGGTCACCCAGTCTGCGTTTGGCCTCTTCAGTGTAGAGGAGACCACATTGGGAGCAGCGAATGCAGTAGACCAAATTGAGGGACGTGCAAGTGAAGCTTGTGTTCCTTAGCACCTGAAAGAAAGAGACAAAGTTTCTTGTTCAGGTGCTAAGGAACACAAGCTTCAACAACTCATTGATACCAATGCCCATCCAGGACCCTCCACCCCTTCCCGTCCCTCTGACCCCCATCCCGTCTTCTAATCCAAGCCCTGGCCCTGTATTCACCACAAGGGTGGTGCTGTTGTTGTCTGGTGTACTGACCTCTACCTCGCAGAGGCTGAGCACCAATTTGCAGACACTTCCTCCTACCTCCCCTGGACCATGACCTCACCACCAAATATCAAGCCATTGTTTCCAGGGCTGTCACTGACCTCATCTCCTCTGGAGATCTTCCCTCCACAGTTTCCAACCTCATAGTCTCCTAACCTCGGACAGCCCACTTCTACCTCCTCCCCAAAATCCACAACCAGGACTGTCCCAGTAGACCGATCGTATCAGCCTGTTCCTGCCCCACAGCACTCATTCCTTCCTATCTTGACTCTGTTCTCTCTCCTTGTCCAGTCTCTTCTCACTGGCATCCGCAATTCTTCTGATGCCCCACATCATATCAACAATTTCCAGTTCCCTGGCCCCAACCGCCTCCTCTTCACCATGGACATCCAATCCCTCTACACCTCTATCCTCCAGCAGGATGGATTGAGGGCTCTCCAATTCTTCTTTGGATAGAGACCCAAACAGTCCCCATCCACCACCACTCTCCTCCGTCTGGCTGACCTTGTTCTCTCACTGAACAATTTCTCCTTAAACTCGTCTCACTTCCTCCAAATAAAAGGTGTGTCTATGGGTACCCTCATGGGCCCCAGCTATGCCTGTCTCTTTATGGTTTATGTGGAACATTCCTTGTTCCAGTCCTACTCAGGCCTCCTCCCACAATTCTTTCTCCAGTACATCGATGACTGTTTCGGTGCCACTTCATGCTCTTGGTCTGGACATGAAAAGATTTATAATTTCACTTCCAATTTACACCCCTCCATCACTTTCACATGGTCCATCACTGACACTTCCCTTCCTTGACCTCTCTTTCTCAATTTCTGGTGGTAGACTGTCCACCAATATTCATTACAAGCCCATGGACCCCCACAGCTACATCGACTGCAACTCCTCATACCCTGCTTCCTGTAAGGACTCCATCCCATTCTCTCAGTTCCTTTGCCTCCGTCGCATCTGTTCTGATGATGCCACTTTCCTGAACAGTGCTTCTGACATGTCTTCCTTCTTCCTTAACTGAGGTTTCCCACCCACGGTGGTTGACAGGACCGTCAACCGTGTCCGACCCATCTCCCGTGCCTCTGCCCTCACACCATCCTCTCCCTCCCAGAACCACAATAGAGCCCCCCTCGTCCTCACTTTCCACCCGACCAGCCTCCGCATTCAAAGGATCATCCTCCGCCATTTCCGCCAACTCCAGCATGATGCCACCACCAAACACATCTTCCCTTCACCGTCCCACCCATATCGGCATTCCATAGGGACCTTTCTCTACAGGACACCCTGGTCCACTCCTCCATCATCCCCAACACCTCAACCTCCTCCCACAGCACCCCTCCTCACCGTCCAAGGGCCCAAACACTCCTTTCAAGTGAAGCAGCATTTCACTTGCACTTCCCTCAATTTAGTCTACTGCATTTGCTGCTCCCAATGTGGTCTCCTCTACATTGGAGAGACCAAACGCAGACTGGGTGACTGCTTTGCGGAATACCTTCGGACTGTCTGCAAGCATGACCTGGACCTCCCTGTCATTTGCCATTTCAACACACCATCCTGCTCTCATGCCCACATGTCTGTCCTTGGCTTGCTGCAATGTTCCAGTGAAGCTCAACACAAACTGGAGGAACAGCACCTCATCTTCCCATTAGGCACTTTACAGCCTTCCGGACTTAACATTGAATTCAGCAACTTCAGATCATGAGCTCTCTCCTCCATCCTCACCCCTTTTTGATCCCCTTTTTCCAAATATTTATTTTTAAATTTTTATATATATATTTTTTCCCCACCTATTTCTATTATTATTATTTTTAAAATTTATTTCCATTCATTGTTTTATCCCCACCTTTTAGCCTATTTCGATCTTTTCTCCAACACTGTCCCCTCCCCGCACCCCACCCCCACTAGGGCCACCTGTCACTTGCCCATCCTGCTTTCTACCCTTAATGTCACCATTAGCACATCCTTTAGCCAGTATCACCACCATCAACACTCCTTCGATCTTTTGTTTATGACATCTTTTGCAATCTCTTCTTTGCCTCCACCTATCACTGGCCTTCTGTCCAGCTCCACCTGTCCCAACCCGCTTAAACAGTATATATTTCACCATATTTTTACTTCTCTTTAGTTCTGAAGAAGAGTCATACGGACTCGAAACGTTAACCCTGTCTTTCTCTCCACAGATGCTACCAGACCTGCTGAGTAGATGAGTTATTGTCTGGTATTCCTCATAGTCACTGTAGTTTCCTGAATTTATTTTTAATGCCTTTGGGGATTGGATAGAAATTTTGAAGGATTTTCATTCCCTGAATTGGCCTAGGGATTTTTTCCCCATCATCTTATCTCTCCCACGAGACCCAATGGCTACTGGGGAGTGGGAGCATTGGGAGTCACTACTTGTGACATGACTTTTCTGAGCAGATGCGATGGAGGAGCTGATTTTTTTTCCTGCCTATCCTGTTCCCGTCTTATGATTGAAGGCTCTGATGTTGATTTTGTTTAATGTTGCTAGCATTTGCGATTCTTTGAACTCACTGGCTGAAAATCACACTTGAAAAACAGAAAATCCACTCTAAACTGACTTTATAAATCAGAGTAAGAAAGTATCAAAAATGGGTCAGCCACAACTGAAAGGGAAAGAAAGGGGTCTATTTCATGTATAGTAAGAGGCCCTATCTAACAGTCATCTCTCTTTCTATTCCCAGTGCTAACTATTTGCTATACTCTTCCAGATCTTCTGTTCCTATGTTGCCATCAACTAGTAGTTTTCTCCCCTTGAACATTTCTGACATGAATGGGCAGCTGAGCTATGATAGAAAGTTCTTAAAAACGAGGTGCTGGGCAGGTTCTAAGCCAGTTCGTTCTGTGCTGCTCGATTTTAAAAGGGGGTCACTTTTCCCTTCAGCTTGTATGATTTTAACATTGTTAGCAACCTAATTAAAATGCATTCGAGTCTAACACTTAACCCTTAACTTGCCCTTTTTTTAATTTTTACGTCATTAACAATTAGCACAGAACTTAAAATAGCTTCAGCAGCCTTTTGAAACTGTGACACATTTGACAGGAATACATTTGATGAGACTGCCACATGGCCTACCCAGACAAGACTCATTAATGAGTGAAGCTAAGATAAACTGTCAGATTCTTTTTCTCTCTCCCTCTGCTGTTGCTTCTTCCCCGTTTCTCACTAATTAGCTTGTTTTCTCTCACTCCACGGGCTGGTGCTGGAACTGGAGTCAACGAATGTCAATTTTTTATAAACCCAAGAGCCAAACTAATCAACAGAATTAATGACTCTGCAGCCCATTGTACTAGAGGTCCAATAGAATGGTTTGGAGCAAGCAGTCTCCAACATGCTGCGTTCCATCAAAAAGCTGCCAAACCCCTACTGAACTAAAACGAGCAGCGATTAATATATTAACCTTAACAGCTTTGAACTAGCATTTTCTGAAAGACTCGGCTGCTTGCTGACAAGGGATTGATGGGCGTTTTGATAGGAAGCAAACATAACTACATTATATGCAGTACATCAAAAGACAAGCACTTCTTGGGAGCTTTTCTTCTGTATCCCACAATAATGATGTATAGAGACAAGTGCTCTGAAGTGGGTGGAATTATTCATTATGCTGTCGCCTGCTGATTTGTGTATCCAACAATTTTTGAATAAATATGGAAACTAAAATTAGCCTTTCAGCATAATGTAATTAATTGGATGTCTTTGCATATCTGATTTCTGAATCATGCTTCAGTTACTTGCATTTTCCAGCAAGGAATTCACTAACGCAATAGATTTAACTGGCAGCATGACTGCATTCTTCCCCTTATTAGACGATCAAGAAGGTAGTGAGTTTTCACTTTGAATCTAGTGATAGCACTGAGCATGACCAAGTCAGGTATAATACAGGTCAACATCAATGGCATTCGTCACAATACAGTCGAACATTCCACTGCAGCCTGACCTTCATCTCAGACGGGCCTAATCTACTAAACGACCGGTGTTAACAAAGATTCACTGTGGTATTTTAATAAGAGTTTTCATCTTTTCATCTTTGTTCATTTTTCAGGCCCTGCCTTTAACCTTATATTTTTACTGTGCTGATGAAATATTTTGAAATAAAATATTTGATTTGAGCGTGTAAAACAGTTTGCAAATTTTTTTATTCTTTCACGGGATGTGGGCGTCGCTGGCAAGGCCAGCATTTATTGCTCATCCCTAATTGCCTTTGAGAAGGTGGTGGTGAACTGGTGCAATCCATATGGTGTAGGTACACCCATAGTGCTGTTAGGAAAGACGTTCCAGGATTTTGACCCTCCAAAAGTGAAGGAACAGCGATAGAGTCCCAAGTCAGGATGGTCTGTGGCTTGGAGGGGAACTTCCAAGTGGTGCTGTTCCCATGCGTCTGCTGCCCTTGTCCTTCTAGGTGGTAGAGGTCACGGGTTTGGAAGGTGCTGTCGAAACAACCTTGGTGAGTTGCTGCAATGCATCTTGTATGTGACGCATGCTGCTGCCATTGTGTGTCAGTGATGGAAGGAGCGAAAATTTAAGGTGGTGGATGGGGTGCTGATCAAGTGGGCTGCTTTGACCTGGATTGTATCGAGCTTCTTAAGTGTTATGGAGCCGCACTCATCTAGTCAAGTGGAGGGTATTCCATCATACTCTCGACTTGTGCCTTGTAGCTGGTGGACAAGCTTTGGGAGTCAGGAGGTGAGTTACTTGCTGCAGAATTCCCAACCTCTGACTTGCTCTTGTAGTCACAGTATTTACTTGCCTGGTACAGTTAAGTTTCTGGTCAATGGTAACCCCCCAGGATGTTGATGGTGGGGAATTCAGTAGTGGTAGTGTAGTTGAATGTCATGAAAGATGGTCATTCCCTGGCACTTTGTGTGGCACAAATGTTACTTGCCACTTATAAGCCCAAGCCTGAAAGTGGTCCAGGTCTTGATGGAGGGAAGATCATTGATGAAGCAGTGGAACATAGTTGAGCATAGGACACTACCCTGAGGAACTCTTGCAGTGATGTCTTGGTCTGAGGTGATTGACCTCCAACAACCACAACCATGTTCCAACCAACAGGGGCAAATGCCCATATGATGTGGGAAGCAATGTCTTCATAAGTCTTAGAGCAATAAATATGCTTGTTCTCAGCTTAATTGGTAGGACTCTCACTTCTGAGTGAGAAGGACATGGATGTTGTCTTTCTGTGGCTGGAATTTTCCGGTCCCATTGACGTCGGGCGTCATGGCGGGCGTGAGCGGACAATATGGCAAGGAAGCCATAAATCGGTTTTACGCCATTGTGAAACCAGTTTGCGATCGTCCGCTCCACCTGTCAATGGCTTGCCACGTTTCCCACCGCCGAATGTTGGGAACGTCATTTTAATACATTTGTAACTAATTATAAGCCCTGCTCACTGGAATCATCCCCCCCACCATGTCAAATGTACCGGCCACGTCAGCGTGACTTCAGAACGGCCTCCTTCACGACTGCTTCTAAAAGGCGTGCACCTGGCAACCTGAACTTCGAGGGGAACTCAGAGGTGAGTGCACACAACCCTGCGCAGTGCTCACGACCATCACCTGTAGGACATCAAGGATGAGGTGCTGCACATTCACAGGGGGCACAGGCAAGTCGCTTTTTCCCAGCTGGTTTTCAGTGCAGTGCTGGGGCAAGGGTTCCATTGCAGGTCAGACCACAGTGAGTGAGCACTGACAGACTGAAGGAAGTACTCAAGCACATGCCGGGGGGGTGAGGGGCAAGGCAGCACAGACTGAAGGAAATATTCAAGGGGGGTTGAGAGGAGGGGGGTGGTGTTGGGGTGGGGGTGAGGGAAGCGGCCACCCACTTGGAAAAGTTTGTCAAAAGTAAGCATTCTTGCGCAGCTGAGACTGTTCAGCAGCAGCTCCATTGACGTGCTTGGAGTCAGGGTCCCCTGAAGCTTTTCTGCCCACTCGAGCAACGCAAAAGCATGAAAGTGCCACCAAATGCTCCAGAACTTTTCACCCCTCGGGTGCAGTCTGCAAATTAATGTGTATTTTAGGGGGCAGCAGAGCAATTGGCTGAATGAGCAAATTGTACAATCCCCTTGCGAAAAGCGGCCATCACGCAGTCACTGTCTTTATTAATGTTTGGACCAGTATCCGTTATGGTTCAAGCTAACAGCGCAGCCTTGCAGTGCGGATTAGGAGATTGCCTGTGCCTGAGCTGAGGGCACAGCATGCAGTCCAGTGAGTGAAGCTGCCGCCAATCATTCAGGTGGAGTGGGGCGAAGGTGGGTGGGGTTTCGGAGTCCAATGAGCACACTGCATACTGGCCATCCGAGTGGTGGCCAGCACTCTCCTGCGTGCGTGAAAGGGCATTCAGACTTAACCAACAGAGGTTCTTGGTCCACCCTTGCTAATCCACGCGTCTCTCTCTTTGATCCTGCAGGAGGAGAACATCAGGATCATGGAGCCTGGTGATTTAGCGTTATGCCTCATGGCTTACAGAGAGAAGAGAAGAAGAAGAAGAGAGCGGCGGAGGCACCAGGCTTGGCAAAGGGAGGAGCACCTCCCTCAGGTTAAAGGGGCAGCAGAGCCTGCTGCGCACGCAGCTGAAGACCCACAGCAAGCCTTCGCTCATAAGTGCTTCACTAGATCCAAGGTCTGTAGATGGCACCTGTTATTCCTGCAGAAGGCTGAGAACCAGTGTCACTGAAAACTGCACGTCTGAGGAACTGGTTGGTCACATATGCCACCTGCTGCAGGATTTAGCACCACGTGGACATGGCAGGCATCCGCTGCCAGTGGCCATGAAAGTGACCGCGGCGCTCAATTTTTACACCAGTCGTCCCTTCCAGGGCTCCACAAGTGACCTGTGCAGGATCTCACAAGCCTCCACACAGATCTTTGTACCTTTCGTCCAGGATCAGGAAAGCTAGGAAGCAAGAACACTGGGATTTGCGCAGATCTCAGGTTTTCCACAGATGCAGGGTGCCATCGACTGCAGTCACATGATGCTAAGGTCTCCATAGCAACAAGCAGTCAACCACAAGGGCCTCCACTCACTGAATGTTCAGCTGGTCCGCAACCACCACAAACACATCCTGCAGGTGTGCGCACGATTATCAGGGAGTGTCCACAACTCCTACATCCTTAGCAGGTCTCAGACCCCTGACATCTTCCAGGGTCCAGAGAGGCTGCAGAGTTGGTTCCTCAGGGATAAGGGTTGCCCACAGAGAATGAGGATGATGACGCCTGTACAGCGGCCTCACACTGCAGCAGAGAGAAGGTATAACGAGGTCTATGCCGCACCCCGGACTTTGATGGAGCAAACCATAGGCATTTTGAACATGAGTTTCCGGTGCCTCGACAGGTCCGGTGGAGCACTGCAATACAGTCCCCAGAGGGTGTCACACATCATCATCGCTTGCTGTGTGCTCTACAACCTGACGCTGCAATGGGAGGATCACCTGGCTGAGGAGAAGGTGGAGGAGCTACACGCCTCCTCCAATGAGGAGGATGTCGAAAGGAGTGATGGCGATAAGGTACTTGAAGGCGAGTGTGCTGGCCATGAGGCTATTGCACTGACCAAATGAGGCAGGCATACTTGGGAGGGACTCAGCCGCAAAATTTAATGGAGGGTGTTGACGACATGCAGTGAGAACACTCCATAGATCTTCACACAGCCTCTGTGAATGTCTGACTCCTGTCTGGCTGAGGGTTGCTCACTTGTGCTCTGTGATCAGGGTCATTTCATGGAGACGCAGTCATGAAACTTTAAATGCACCTGATCCTTTGTCAGACTTCAGCACCTGACCCCCTCAGGAGCAAACCGTCACTGGACACAGATACTGAAGAGATGGGAGCCAGCCCCACCTCAAAGGTGCTGAGAGCACACAGAGAAAATGACGGAACTCTGTGACCCTGCCCAGGACATTCTGGCAGCAATGACAAGCACCATCGAGGTGCAGGCATCACTAATGTGTCCAGTGATTGCGAAGCCGGATCATCACTTTGGTCTGAAGGTCACATGCTGCGCAGGGAAGAGACCCTGGACTGAGACACCTGCCTTTATCTTGTGCAGGAACCAAGGTTTCACATCTGAATGACACGAACACTGGTCATCATCACAAGGAGCCATAGGCAAGGAGACATTCTTAGGAGTTTATTTACAATAGTGAACATTATGTACAAGTGATTCACACCTGTGCCCAGGCTGAACAATTGCATCTTCTTAACCTTTCTAACCCTGCCGCCACATCTTCGTGCTCCCCGACATCCACAGTGGAGGTGGAGGCAGCCTGCTGACTGCTACACCCTGTCTGTGATGACCTTGAGGGGCGTCTTCTGAAGGGATGCAACCTGGAGGGTGCCAGCCTGCTTTCGGGGTCCTGCTGTGTGGCAGTGACACCCTCCACGGCCTGTGGAGCCGGAGCTGATGGGGTCACAGGAAGACAGGATTTTGATGGGTCGGACACTTCCGGAGTCACCTGGATGGATGGCCGTGGGGTGTGCATCTGCTGATCCTCCTCCCTATGGGAGTCGGAGGGCCCCTGGCTGACTCCCTGAGAAGAAGGGGAAACTGGAATGAGATCGAGCTGCCCCGCGCACCTCTCACGTTGACACTGTTGGAGGCCAACTATGGAGCCAGTGATGCAGCAGTGCAGGACTGATGTCCTGGACCAAGGTCTCCATGGCGTCCACCATCCTACCAGTGTTAACCTCAATGCTTTGGCATGCCTGCGCTATCAGCTCAGCCTGAAGGCAGACGGACTCCTCCATCGTGCCTTGCAATCTGAGGAGTACAGCAGTTAACCCTTCCTGATGTTCCCAAGTTTCCTTTTGCAGCTCCAGCAACTGAGACATGACCGAGTCCAAAGCCTCCTCATCTGACTCGGACTCAGCAGATTTCTAATCTCAGCAGTCCTCCAAATGCCGGAAACCTGGGAAGTCCCTGCCGCCGCCTGCTGTGGATCAGACATTGCGTTGTGCTCACCAGATTGTGACCCTGAGGCTACTCTAGAGCTGGGTCTCACCGAGATGTGTGTCTTTGCGCTGGTGGAGGGGGTGAGCGAGAGCTGTGACGGGTCTTCAATTAAGGTGTCATCAGATTCTTCTTCTTCCGAGGTGTCTTCAGGGCTTGAATCGAGGACCTGGATCAAGGACCCCCTCGGCTGCTTCCCAGATGTGCCTGTGAAACAAGGAGAGATAATTAGTGCATTGCAATGGACTGCGGAACAGGGGAAGCAACTCTCAGCATGGTTGTCTGATGGATGTTGCACTGCTGGATCCTCACTTGGTAGAGCACCGCCGACTTCACAGTCAGCACAGGAACGATCCAGATATCGCCGGCCAGCTGGATGGTTCTATTTTCAAAGCTTCTAAGGTCCTTGATGTCAGGCATTCTTCCACCAGCCTGCAACCTCTCCCTTTTGTTGTGTGGCAGCTTGTCCTGCATGACGACAGGTAAAGTAAGTGGAAGCAGGATGCCTGGCATGTGTGGGTGGTGAGTGGTGCCATGGACATGATGAGGGCATGATCCACAGGGCTGATGAAGGTGTCTGTGAAAGAATGAATGGTGATGTCCCTCGAACTGGCAGTGAGTGTGATCCCTGTGGATGTGTGATGGGTTTGTGAGTGTGTGAGTTGAAAGTGAAGATAAGAATGACTTAACTTTGCGGAATCAAGGAGATCATTCATCCTTTTTTGGCACTGGGTGGCTGTCTTCTTTTGCAGGGCGTTGGCACTGACCACCGCTGCCACCGCCTCCTATGCTGGTCTTCACCCAGAGTGGGGTTAGAGGACATCACAGTGGCCCTCGTCCAGTAGGCACCCAAGGAAGGCGTCGCTAAATTTCATGTTTCCTCCTTTTGGAAGCCATGACCTTCCAGCAGCCTCTGATGCCTGAGAGAGTGCTAGCTCTGTGCAGTGGCACCCTTTAAATAAGGCATCCGAATTACTGAAGGCCTGAGGTGATGGCAGGGCGGGCAAATCAGAGGCCACTCCGCCAGCGATCTGGCGTGTTTCCCAGGAATGCATTATTAATGAGGTGGGACGCGCCAGGAATGGGATAATACAGCGCAAAAACATGGCATAGCGGCCAACGGGTAAAACATCCTATTTCTCACCCTCTACCGCACTTTGTGCAAATCTGGGATGATTCTGCCCTGTGTGTGCGAGGGAGAGAGAGAGAGAGAGAGTGTATGTGCGAGAGTGTGTGTATGAGAGAGCATGCATGTGTGTGTGTGAGAGAGAGATATCTGAGTGTGTGTTTACATGTGTGTGTGAGAGAGACAGAGAAATTGTGTGTAGACAAAAATAGGGAGAGAGAGGGTATGTGTGTGTCTGTATGTGAGACAGAGGGAGAGAAAGAGAGAGTATATATATGTTGGGGGGGAGGTGTGTGTATGTATGTGTGTGAGAGAGAGAGAGAGAGAATGAGAGAGAGAGAGAGAGAATGAGAGAGTGTGTGTGAGTGTGTGTCTGGCTCATTCCCAGTCTCGGGTTTCTCATTCACCCTCACCCATAGACACAAACACACTCTCACCCACTCTCACAGTGGGTGGGGTGAGTGAGTGAGCACCCTGAGACTGGAAGTGGGCTGGACACACACACACACACACACACACACACGCTCACCCTTTCACATTCTAATGGTCATCTTTATCAATACCCTTTGTTTAATTATCAATTTATCACTTTGACATTGCTTTAATTTTGCTCAGCAAGTTGTTTCTTTTACAACAAAAACAAAAATACCTGGAAAAACTCAGCAGGTCTGACAGCATCTGCGGAGAGGGATACAGTTGACGTTTCGAGTCCGTATGATCCTTCATCAGAACTAAGACATATAGAAATGACGTGAAATATAAGCTGGTAGAGGGGGTGGGACAGGTAGAGCTCGATAGGGGGCCAGTGATAGGTGGAGGCCAAGAAGAGATTGCCAAAGATGTCATAGACAAAAGGACAAAGGGGTGTTGACGGTGGTGATTATATCTAAAGGATGTGCTAATGGGGACATTAAGGTTAGCAAGCAGGGTAAGCTAGTGGCAGATGGCCCTAGTGGGGGTAGGATGGGGGGAAGGGATTGAAATGGGCTAAAAGGTGGAGATGAAACAATAGATCGAAATAAATTTAAAAATAGGGAAAAGAAAAATATATTTGTAAAAAAATTATAAATTATTGGAAAAAGGGGGATCAGAAAGGGGGTGGGGATGGAGGAGAGAGTTCACGATCTGAAATTGTTGAACTCAATATTAAGTCCAGAAAACTGCAAAGTGCCTAGTTGGAAGATGAGGTGCTATTCCTCCAGTTTGCGTTGAGCTTCACTGGAACATTGCAGCAGGCCAAGGAAGGACATGTGGGCATGAGAGCAGGGTGGAGTGTTAAAATAGTTAAAGTTGTTTCTTTTGTTCATAGCTCATTTTTTAAAAAAATTCATGTTTACTGTTTGCCAAACTTTGTCTTGCCAAAATTTGCTTTGCAGCTCTTTGAGTGAGAAAAAAATGGAAACATAGTCCCCCACATGAAAAGGTTGGACCAGCCTGTTATACACACTGCATGCTGGTCACATGCTGCTTTACACCCTGATCAACTGCTCATTTGCATATTCCCTTAAAGTGAGATCACAACAATGGGTTCAAGTTTCACTCCAGAGGCTTGAGCACAAAATTTAGGCTGACACTGCAATGCTGTACTGAGGGAGTGCAGCACTGTCAGAAGTGCTGTTTTTGGATGAGATGTTTAAACTGAAGCCCCATCTGCCCTCACAAATGGAAATTAAATATTCCACAGCACTCATTCAAAGAAGGGCAGAGGAGTCCTCAGCAGTGTCCTGACCATTTCTTCCTCACCTGACCTAACCAACTCCTAACAGATTATCTTGTCATTAACACATCGCTGTTTGTGGGAACTTGCTTTGTGAAAATTGTCTGCTGTGTTTGCAACATTAAAACACTGGCTATACTTCAAATGTATTTAATTGATCTAAAGCACTTTAGGACATTGTAATTTTCTGAAACATAGTTTAAACGCAAGTTGTATTTTTCTTCTTATTTTTTGGCTCAAATGCCACACTGATTTAAAGCCATCTATCTAAACGAATAGGAGTTTAGCAAGTATGATACAGGACTTGTAATCAGAGAATGGGACTTTAAATCCTACCATAATAATTTGAGAATTTGTATTCAGTTTTGAGAACAGCTGGCTGGGATTTTACCAATTTACCCAGGAAAGTGTGCTGGGAGGGTGGGGGGGGGTGCGGAGGTCAAGGGGCAAGGGTGAGAAGTTGGGTGGAATGGTGGGAAGTGGAGTAATTTTTACCAGTAATGAGGAAAGTGGTTGTTGGGACTTGTGAATCCCAGTCGCACGCTTGTTGTGGGATGGCCAAGTTGGTACTATGGATAGAATTGATCAGCAGACACTTCTTAGGTGGAACACATTCTGTTTATTTTCAAAATACCCAGCAGCTACACATATGCTTTCACATCAAACCCTATCTGCATACTTCTGACTACTAACTACAGACCACTGACTACAGAGGTAGCCCACACTATTCCTCTATTGGTTACACAAGATCATGTGATCTTCCTTTATAATATTCTTCTTAAAGGTATACTATACATTTAGATAAAACCATAATTACCACATCCCTCCCCCTTTACTCGGAAATACATTTTACATTTACAATTACAATTTCCTCAAAATAGCAAATTATTTACACAGATAAGTAATTTATAAATTCAGTCTTTCTGGGGGTTTCCTTTGGTGTGTAGAATGTCTCAGCTCTACAACTTTAGATGCTTTGTCAGGAACCTCATTTTCTGGAGTTGTCTGAACATCAGGATCTTCGGTGGGCACCTGAAAACCTGTTTCCTCAACTCTTGCAGGTACATTCGACACATCAGACACATCTGTACTAGGTTAAGTTCTCTTAAAAGGAAACGTTGACCCAGTCATGAACACTGGTGGAATCATTTCTTGGTGATTTGTTTCTCTTTTCCTTAGATGATCCATATGTCTCTGTATGACTCAGCCTTCCACCTTCATGTGGTAAGACAGGGGTCCAGTCACTGCACTTATTTCACCCGATAACCACTTTGGCCCTTCTCCAAAGTTCTTCACATATACCGTCTCTCCCACTGTAAATTTCCTCTCATGACTACGCCAGTCGTTTCAACTTTCCTGGCTTCCCTGACTCCTTTCCACCTTTCCCCCTAAATTCAGCATTATTAAGCTCAATCTCATCCCGAGACAGCATTTCATCAATAACTCCGCAGGTGTGACACCTGTTGTTGTGTGAGGGGTGGTCCTATAATGAAAAAGAAAGCGTGCTAGCTTGGTTGCCAAGGAACTTCCAGTTAGCTTCTTCATGCCTGCCTTGAATGTTTGAACTGCCTGTTCGGCCAGTCCATTTGAGGAAGGGTGCTATGGTGAAGTTTTTACATGAGTGATACTGTTGAGGCTGATAAACCATTGAAACTCAGCACTCGTAAATGCCATACTGTCATCAGATACAACCACTTCTGGTAGTCCGTTAATGGGAAAACTTTGATGTAGCTTCTCAATTGTAGCAGAAGATGTTGGTGACTTCACCCCATATATGTCCATCCATTTTGAGTGGGCGTCAACAATGAGGAGAAACAGTGGTCCCATGAAAGGTCCCACCTAGTCAATGTGTAATTGCACCCATGGTCTTCCTGGCCACTCCCAAGGGTGTAACGAAGCTGTTGCAGGTAACTTTTGCACTTGCTGACACTGCACACAATTCTTCACTAAGCTCTCTATTTCTTCATCCATCCCAGGCCACCAAAGATAGTCACATGCTATGGTCTTTATTCGGGAAATTCCTGGATGGGCACTGTGTAGTTCAATTAACAATGGCTTTCTTCCCTTTGGAGGAACTATCACTCGTGCTCTCCACATTCAGATACTATCCTGGCTGGTTATTTCATGTCTTCAGTTGAAGTACGGCTTCATTTCATCAGATACAGGCTCTTGTGACCAACCATGAAGCACTTGTTCTCATACTTGAGATAGGACTGGGTCCTGACTTGTCCTGTTTCTGATCTGTTGAGCACATACCGGCGAGGAATCTAAGAAATTTAACAATAAAACAAGAGACAACCTCATCATTTTCTTGTAAAGGCAAACAACTCAGTGCATCGGCGTTTGCAATTTGATTTCCAGGCCTATGTACAAAAGTATACTCGTATGCTGCCAGGATTAAAACCCATCATTGTATCCTTGCCAAGGCTATTGGTGGTATAGCCTTGTCCTCACTAAACAATCCTAGCAATGGCTTGTGGTCTGAAACGATAGTAAAATGACGGCCGTGTACATACTGGTAAAATTTCTTGACACCAAAGATGATTGACAAGCCTTCCTTTTCTATCTGTGAGCATCCCTTTTCTGCTGTGGTGAGCGTTCTTGATACATATCCTATAGTCCGTTCCATGCCATCGTCCATCCGGTGGGATAGCACTGCCCCCACTCCATAGGGGGATGCATCACATGTCAACATCACTTCTTCCCTCTGGTTATAATGTACTAATAGGTTGGACGAATGCAACAATTGTTTCACCTTTGTAAAAGCTTCTTTCTGGGGTGCCTTCCAAGACCAACATTGGTTCTTCTTGAGTAGATAATGTAGGGGTGCCAGTTCTGTAGACAAAGTGAGTAAGAACCACATATAATAATTGATCATTCCTAAGAATGATTTGAGCTCTGAGGTGTTCTCTGGCGCAGGTGCCTCTTTTATGGCTCTCACTTTTTCCTCAAATGGATGGAGGCCCTGAGAATCTACCCTGTGACCCAGATAGATTACCTCCCTCGCTTGGAACATGCACTTCTTTTTTAAACACACTCCAGCCTGCAAGAAACATTTTAAGACTTCTTCTAAGTTCTCCAAATTCTCCTTTTCAGTGAGTCCTGTCACCAAAACATCATCTAAATAAACTGCAATGTGGGGCAGTCCCTGCAGTAAACTTTTCATTGTTCTCTGGAAGATGGTGCAAGCTGAGGAGACGCTGAAAGGCAATTGAGCATATTGATACAACCCTTTGTGGGTAATAATTGTGACAAATTCCCGGGAGGCATTATCTAACTCTAATTGTTAATACGCTTGACTCATATCAAGCTCCGTGTAGGCGGTTCCACCTGCCAGCTTGGCATACAGGTCTTTGATTTTTGGTATGGGATGCCTGTCCAGCGGAGCCACTTTATTAACTGTCAATTTGTAGTCTTCACAAATTTGAACACTTTGGTCGGGTTTAAGGATAGGGAGTATTGGCACTGTCCATTCTGAGAACTTCACAGGATGTATAATGCCCAGTTTCTCTAATCTACCCAGTTCGGTGTCGACCTTTTCCCACAGTGCGTGAGGTACTGGCCTCGCTTTCATGAATTGGGGGGTTGCCTCCGGATCCACATGAATTTTTGCTTGCAGCCCCTGGATCTTCCCAAGTTCGTCCTTGAAGACTGAGGCGTATTTTTGTAATAACTCTGGTAACCTACTTGCTCTCAGCTGGAAAATTTCAGCCCATTCTAACTTAATCTCCTTTAGCCAGTTTCATCCCAGGAGGCTTGGCTGCTTGCCTGCTACCACCATCATAGGTAGTTTTACCGATTAGCTTCCATAATGGACAGTAACTCTGCTTGTGCCTTTGACTTGGATGTCTTCACCCATATATGTTTTTAATTTGGCATCAGTTTCTTCAAAAGTTAATTTAATTTCACCATAATTCAGATATTTGAAGGCGTGTTCACCAATTACTCCAGTGGAAGCTCCTGTGTCCACTTCCATCCTAACAGGTCTACCATTTGTCTTCACTGTTACATATATTGGTTCTGTCTTTCCAACCTTCAAATTAAATAACGAATAAATATCTGAACTTGCTGCTGCAGGCTCTTGTACACTGTAGATCTTTAGGGTTTTTTTCTTTTGCTTGAAAGTCTGTCTGATTCTTTCCTTGCACTGTCTCATTAAGTGTCCATTTCGATGACAATAAAAACATTAATTTTTTTTAAACTGCCAATCATTCTAAGATTGCTTGTTTCCACCTTTATTGCAATTATTCCTTGTTTTCGCTGCAAAGTCATTTCTTTTTATTTTTCTGCGAGCAGTGTGTTTCCCGTTTTTCGGCAGAGTCTTGCATTTTTGAGCCCTTTTTGGGTGGGGCTTCCCACCCAACGTGGAGGATGGCACCATTTTGCACTCCCTGTATGGCTTTTGAATGCCTTACTGCGCTTTCCATGGCCAGTGCTATCTCTAGCACCTTCTTAAAATCCAACATTGTTTCGGGCAGTAATCTCTTCTGAATCGTGTCCTCACTCACACCGCACACTAAGCGATCTCTGAGCATGTCGTTTAGTGATGTACCAAGCTGACAATGTTCTGTTAACTGTTTCAAACTTGCCACATAACAAGCAATCGTCTGCCCCAGGGCTCTATTTCTCGAGTTAAACTTGAACTATGGCTTACCGAGGGCTTTGGTTGGTAATTTCCCTTCACAAGGTCCACCAATTCATCAAAACTTTTCAAGTCTGGGTTGAATAGGCTTTATTCCCCCATGTAGATAAGAGGATTGCTCGCCTCTTCTCTTCTCCCATAATCTCGTTCCCTTGGAAAAAGAATGTGAGGCTTTCAATATAATTAGATCAATCATCCATGGCAAAGCCGATAGGATCAATTCTTCCGAATTGCAGCACGATGTCAGGGGATTGCTTCAACAATTTGAACAGAAATTCTACTTACAATTACCGATCGAGGTACAGCCCAACTTCATTTCTCTTGATTTTTTTCTGTTAAGTTTTTTTTTCTCGACGCTAGTTTGTTGCAACCTCACTTTATCCTCACTTTTTCCTCGCTTTTTCCTCATCACCAGTTTGTTGGGACTTCTGAATCCCAGTTGCACACTTGTTGTGGGATGGCCAAGTTGGTACTAAGGATAGAGTTGATCAGCAGACACTTCTTAGGTGGATTACATTCTGTTTATTTACTATCAGCGGCAGGAACGAGAGCAGCCCTGGGTGAAAACAGCGTGGAGAGAGAATGAATAAAGAGCGGGGAAAAGAGACAGAAGCCCCACTATCAGTGACAGGAACGAGAGCGGCCCTGGGTGAAAACAGCGTGGAGAGAGAATGAATAAAGAGCGGGGGAGAGAGACAGAGGCCCCACTATCAGCGGCAGGAATGAGAGCGGCTCGGGTGAAAACATAGCGGAGAGAGGGTGAATAAAGAGCGGGAGAGAGAGATAGAGGCCCCACTATCAGCGACAGGAACAAGAGCAGGCCTGGGTGAAAACAGCATGGAGAGAGAGTGAATAAAGAGTGGGGAGAGACAGAGACCCCAAACAGAGATTCAAACCAGCACTGAAAACACAAAGAGTGACATCACAGGACAGCAGGCAGGTGATTGGCTGGTGAGGATTTCAGCTTTTAGTTTTGTTTTAGATTTAAATTAGCAGCTGAGTCACCCTCACTCATTGATTATTATTAAATTAGTAACTTAAGGATAGGGGAAATTATACAAATAATAAAAGTAAAACAACAAAAAAGAGCAAGAGTGGAGCAGCTGTATGAAGAACGGGAGTTTATCTGTGAGGGAACGGAGTTTACCTGTGAGGGAGTGGAGTGGCTGTATAAAGAACGGAGTGGAGTTTACCTGTGAGGGAGTGGAGCGGCTGTATAAAGAGCGGAGTGGAGTTTACCTGTGAGGGAGTGGAGCGGCTGTATAAAGAGCGGAGTGGAGTTTACCTGTGAGGGAGTGGAGCGGCTGTATAAAGAGCGGAGCGGAGTTTACCTGTGAGGGAGTGGAGTGGCTGTATAAAGAGCGGAGCGGAGTTTACCTGTGAGGGAGCCATTTCTCACCCAGATACTTGGCGGCGCTGGAATTCTAAAGGAGTGATGTCAGGACAAGGGAGAGAGCTGATTGGTAGGTAGTGGGTAAGTTGTTTTTTATCCACTTTAAAGCAACATTACAAAAGGTAAGAGTCTCAGCATTTGTTTTTTTTAAGAAAAACTAAATAGTTTTCTACTTTGCTTAAATTTAAGGAAATGGTCTTTTAATTAAAAACAAACAAAAAGCATGGCAAGGGAGCTCAGTCCCATGAGTTGCAGTATGTGGAAATTCTCAGGCACTCCTTGCAGTCTGGATGACCACATGTGTAGGAAGTGCCACTGGCTTGACCAGTTTGAGCACCGGGTTTCGGAGCTTGAGCGTCAGCTGGAGACACAGCGGTGCATCCACGAGGCTGAGGGTTACGTGGATAGTATGTTTTTAGAGGTGGTCACTCCGCAGCTTAAGGAAGTGCAGTCAGAGAGGGAATAGGTGACCACCAGTCAGAAACAGGGAGGCAGGCAGGTAGTCAGGAAAGCCCCAGTGTGCATCTCACTCAAGAGCCGTTTTACTGTGTTGGAAAACAGTGAGGGTGAAGGTTCCTCTGGGGAGTGCAGCCAGAGCCAAATTCACAGCACTGTGGGTGGGTCAACTGCACAAGGGGGCAGGAGTAAGAGTGCAAGAGTAATAGTGGTAGGAAATTCAACAGTGAGGCTGCAGACAGGCACTTCTACAGCCATAGATATGACTCCAGGATGGTGTGTTACCTCCCTGGTGCCAGGGTCAAGGATGTCATAGAACAGCTGCAGGGCATTCTGAACGAGGAGGGCGAACAGTCAGAGGTCGTGGTTCACATTGGTACCAATGACATAGGTAGAAAGAGGGATGAGGTCCTATGACAAGAAATTAGGGAGCTAGGTAGCAGTTTAAAAAGCAGAACCTCAAATGTTGTTATCTTTGGATTACTCCCTGTGCCACTTGCTAGTGATTATTGGAATAGGAGGATAGAGAGGATGAATGCGTGGCTGAAGAGATGGTGCAGAAGGGAGGGCTTTAGTTTCCTGGATCACTGGGTCTGTTTCTGGTGAAGGTGGGACCTGTACAAGTCGAAGGGGTTGTACCTGAACTGAACCGGGACCAACATCCTTGTGGGGAGGTTTGCCATGTTGTTGGGGGGTGGGGTTTAAACTAAATTGGCAGGGGGGTGGGATACAGGGTGGAGATATCAGTAAGTGGTAATGCACAGCCAAATATAGAAAAGAAACTAAGTCAGTTTGGAAGGCACAACCTTTTAAGACACAAGGGAGTAATGCAAGGCTGGATTGCATCTATTTTAACGCAAGGAGTCTTACAACTGAGGCAGATGAATTGAGGGCATTGATTGACACATGGGGATATGATATTGTTGCTATCACAGAGACATGGGGCTGAATTTTGCCGTCGGTGAGCAGGGGGCGGGGCCCGCTCCCCGACGTGTAAAATGACGTGGGATGATGTCAGGGTGAACCCCCGACATCATCCCGCCCCATTTAAATTTTCAGGAAGGTGGGGGCACAGCAAAATTAGCTGTGCGCCAGCCGACCTGTCAATGGCTAATTGAGGCCATTGACAGGATCATTTAAACAATTAAAGGACCTGCCCGTCCAACGTTAAGGTTGGAGGGCAGGCCAGGAGCCCCGGCGGGGAATAGAAAAAACATGAAACCTCATCCACCAGCGGGTTGAGGTTTCATGCAGGGTTTTAAAAAGTTTAACAAAGTTTTACTGTAATTTATGAACATGTCCCATCTCATGTGACATTGTCACATGAGAGAGACATGTTAAGGATTTTATTTTCTATTTTTAATATTTTTAAAAGTGTCAGCGATCTCCCTGAGGCAGCACTTTGCCTCAGGGAGATATGCGCTCTTTCGATGGGCCAAAGGACCTGTTTTTGTGCTGTATAACTCTATGACTCTAAAGGTACTCAGTAGCTACCCATGTGTGCTTTCACATCAAACCCTACCTCCATACTTCTGACTACTAATTACAGGCTACTGACTACAGAGGTAGCCTTTACTACTCCTCTATTACATAAGATCATGTGATCTTCCTTTATAACAATCTTCTTAAAGGCATACTACACATTTAGATAAAACCATAATCACCACAATAGTGGAAGGCCCTCCCACCCTTTAACCAATTAACCAATTAAGGCTCTTAAGTGGCCAATTAAGGGCCATTTGCCACTGTTGTTGAATTTTACCAGTAGCCGGGCAGCACTTTTTCACATGGAGAGACAGTGCAACAAATGCTGGTGGCTTCCCTGGGGCTCAGGGCATGGACATCCTATCAGGCACATTGTGGCCTATGTAGGGCTGCCCTGCCAGCATGGGCCACCCCTTGAAAAGACTGCTCCCTTCACTCATGGATGACTTTTCCCCCACTTCACCAGGAGCCTATCTGAATGGTCCTGGCGTGCTCGACCCACTTACCTGGGTCCCAGTGCCTCCTCCGCCGATGCTGCTGCTACCCGGGAGCAGTCTGAGCAGTGGCCATCACCCTCGGCGGTGCTGCTGTGACTGAAGAACTGTTGGTCAGCAGCTCTTGGAGATAGGATCTCATCCCTTAAAGGGACGTGAGCCCTGAATGCAGGCAGTTCATTTCCTGATTTTTTGTAAAATGCAGCCGGGGCTGCCAGAACTGGTCAAAGCCTGGTTGCCCCCAACTTTCTGGATGGGCCCACTGCCACCCTGTGAAATCGCAGCCCTGGTTTCAGGAAACTGACTGTGAAGATGTGGACATTGTAAAGTGCCAACTGGCTTGCAATGTCCTTTAAGGAAGAAAGCCTACCATCCTTAACCTGTCTGGCTTATACGTGACTCCAGTACTACCCCAACACGGTTGACTCTTAACTGCCCTCACCTGAAGAGTTCCAGCAAGCCACTCAATTGTATAAAACCGCTACAAAGAATGTCAAAAATAAAACCAGATGAATCTCTCAGCTGCGACCTAGGTATAGTCGGATCAGGATACGATGAAGGCACACCCATCGCATTCGACCCTGTAAAGTCCTTTTCATATGGGGACTGGTGCAAAAGTTGGGAGAGTTGTCCTGCAGATTAGTCAAGCAACAGTCTGCCATTGTTGTACTCACAGATTGATAACTGTATGCTAACATCCCAGATTTTTCCAGTCGGCTGTGCAGCTGGGACAGGTCCTAGGGTTGATATTAAGGAAACATTCGACTAAGTATGGAACCAAGGACACCCAAATTGCTACCACACTGTAGTAACCTGAGATGTAATATACCTTTAAGACAAGTATTGTAATATAAGGTCACATGATCCTATAGTCCAATAGCACGGGCCACCTCTACATGAGAGAATCTTGAGTTAGTCACTGATGAGTGAAGACAGAGTTTTATGTTTGAGCACACAAGTATAGTTATGGAGTTAGTTTGTAAATAAGCAGCATGTATTTATTCCAACAACTATCTCCAAATGTTCTGTCTCTGTACCGACTCGGTCACCCCGAACAAAGCGTGAAACCCGGATCCTTTAGCCCCAGCAAACCAAGGTCACTGGGTCCAACAAACCAGCAACGAGAGTAAAAGCACGAAAAATCATGGAAAAAAACTAGGTAAAAAGCGAGAGAGGAAAACGAAGCAAACCAGAACAAATGAAATCAGGCTGTACCTCGCATGGCAGTTGTAAGTTAAAGAAAATTTCCTTCTGAGCGTCAAATTAATCCCCTGACAGATACCACAGTTTGGAACAGCAGAGCCATTCAATCCAACCTCAGATGACTGGTCTCACTATGTTGAACTTTCTTCTTCCAGGTGAACGACATTGTGGGGGAGGAGAAGAGACGTGCGACCCTT
Organism: Cetorhinus maximus; assembly: GCF_964194155.1. Taxonomy (NCBI): domain Eukaryota; kingdom Metazoa; phylum Chordata; class Chondrichthyes; order Lamniformes; family Cetorhinidae; genus Cetorhinus; species Cetorhinus maximus. Next base: position 170,798,243 of record NC_135881.1, on the reverse strand, counting down.
CTGTCCACATGTGGGAGTAAGACATATGAATTCATTCGAAATCTGTTGGCACCCAGTGCCCCAGACTCCAAAAGATTTGATGATTTAGTGAACCTCGTAAAGAATCATTACCAGCCCAAGCCATCAGTGACCATACAAAGGTTTAAATTCAACTCAAGAATCAGAGCTTCAGGGGAGACAGTTGATTCTTGTGTAGCAAGTCTGAAGCAATTAACTGAAGACTGCAAGTTCGGTATTTCAACCAATGATATGCTTAGAGGTCGGTTGGTGTGCAGTATAAACGAAAATGCTATCCAGAGGAGATTGTTGGCTGAAACAAATCTAGATTTTCCGAAGGCATTGGAAATCGCTCTTGCAATGGAAGGTGCAGTGCGAGAATCAGAAGCCATTCGAGGATGCAAAATGGCACCATCCTCCATGTTGAGCAGGGAGCTTCAACCAAAAAAAGCCCAAAAGTGCCGAGCTTTGTTCTGAAGCGGGAAGCAGCCGCTGCTAGCAGACGAATTAAAAAGGAGATCTCAGCTGCAAAAGCGTGGAATCATACTAACAGAGATGGAAGTAGACAGCCCTGTAATGAAACACAATTAAAAAAGATTGAATGTTCTTCTGCCATCGATATGGACACCTCATGAGAAATTGTAAAGATAGAATCGGGCAGGCTGTCAGACAAAGGCAAAAATCCAATGAGATAAACAGTGTTGAAAAGCCTGAAGTAATAGATGCTGATATTTATTCGTTATATAATTTAAAGGTGGGAAGAACGGAACCTATCTATGTAACCATAAGAGTGAATGAGAAACCTATCAGACTGGAGGTGGATACAGGTTCAGCTACTAAGGTGATTGGAGAGCATATTTTTCAATACTTGAATCATGGAGAACATAAGTTGAATTTAGAAGAAACTGTTGAAAAATTAAAGACATACTGGAGAAAGCATACAAGTCAAGGGTGTATGTAATGTCTCAGTAAACTATGAAGGTCAAACAGTGAGATTACTCTTAATGGTAGAAGCAGGCGACCTAGTCTCCTCAAATGAAAATGGCTGAAAGAAATTAAATTGGAATGGACGGAAATCTTCCAACTAAGAACTAATAGGCTTTCAGAGCTACTACAAAAATATGCCTCAGTTTTCAAGGAAGACCTTGGAAAAATTGAAGGGCTACAAGCAATAATTCATGTAGGTCCCGAGGCAACACCAAGATTCTTGAAGGCCAGACCAGCACCTTATGCAATGCGGGATAAGGTAGAAGCAGAACTGGGCAGATTAGAAAAACTGGGAGTGATACAACCAGTGCAATTTTCAGAGTGGGCAGTTCCAATTGTACCTGTTCTCAAACCTGACCGAAGTATTAGAATATGCGGGGATTATAAATTAACAGTCAATCAAGTTGCAAAATTGGATAGACACCCCATACCTAAAATTGAAGATTTATACACTAAATTGGCAGGTGGAAAGGCTTACACGAGGTTATATTTGAGTCATGCCCATCAGCAATTAGAATTAGAGCAGGCATCCCAAACGTTTGTCACCATAAATACATATAAGGGATTGTATCAATACACCCATTTAGGCAAGAAGCATCCCATTTACCATTTGGCATATCTTCTGCTTGCGCCATATTCCAAAGAACCATGGAAAGTTTGTTACAGGGACTGCCCCACGTTGTAGTTTATCTGGATAATGTTCTCGTGACTTGACTCACAGAAAAAGATCATTTGATGAACCTGAGGGAAGTTCTGAAATGTTTTTCGCAGGCTGCAGTGAGATTGAGAAAGGGAAAGTGCACATTCCAGGCTAAAGAGGTAACTTACCTAGGTCACAAGGTCAAGTCACAAGGCCTACATCCAGTCGAAAGAAAAGTGAAAACAATGAAAGAAGTCCCAGAACCAAAGAATACATCCAAATTGAAATCATTTTTGGGGTTGATTAATTACCATGGGCACTTCTTGCCTAATCTACCGACAGAACTGGCACCATTATATTGTTTGCTTAAGAAAAATCAGGGATGGTCATGACAAACACCACAAAAGTTAAAAAGTTGTTACAGTCATCTACACTTCTAGTACATTTTGATCCAAAGGAATAGTTGATATTAACGTGTGATGCTTATGGAGTAGGAGCGGTGCTTTCTCATTGAATGCATGTTGGATCAGAATGACCTATAGGTTATGTGTCAAGAACACTTAGGGCAGAGCTTTGACCTCATCAGGCGGGCTCGGCAGGGGTGAGTGGGAGCGGTCGGGAAGCCGCCCATGATCGCAGCCCGAACGCAATTTAATGCTGGTGGGCCAATTAAAATCCGCCCAGCATGAAACGTGCGTTGCAGCGCTCAGCGCTGCCTGTGTGGGGGCGGGGGAGGAGGGCAAGCATGCAGGTCCACGCATGCGCACGGACGGGTATGCGCAGGCAAAGTTCACTGAGGCACAAATCTGCCTCAGGGAGATGAAGATTTACAAAAATAAAAAAGAAGGATTTTAAAAATGTTAACAACATGTCCCCTCATGTGACTCGATCACATGAGCAGGGACATGCTAAAGAAAATTTATTTTTTTTAACGACAGATTGAAACCTCATCCCGCCCGTGGATGAGGTTTCATAAAAAATCCAAAAGCCGCTTGACCTTTTTGCCCGTCCCCCAAGGTTGGACGGGCAGTGAAAGATTTAATTCAATTAGATTTTTAATTGCCTTATTAGGCCTGTTAATTGACGGCAGGTGCGCTGCCGATTCCCACGCATGGCTGCCGACCGAGATATTGTGCGAGTGCGAGTGCGCAATGACGTCAGGATGCTCGCCCAACGCCATCGCGTGTCATTTTACGCTCGGTCGGGTCGGGCGCACGCCCGCCCAACGAGCGCAATTTTGCGGCCTTAGTACGGCAGAAATAAAGCGCTCACAAATCGAAAAAGAAGGCCTGGTGATCATCTTCGGTGCTAAAAGGTTTCATTAAAATGTGCAAGATCATCACTTTACTATCATAACCGACCACAAGCCACCATTAGAACTATTTGGTGAAGACAAGGCTATACTCCCTGTAACCTCAGCAACAGTACAAAGATGGGCATTGGTCTTGGCAGCGTATGAGTATACTTTTATTCATAGACCCAGAAGTCAAATTGCAAACGTTGATGCACTCAGTCCGTTTACCCTTGCAGGTAAAAGATGAGAGGTTCCAATTCCTCAGGAATGCGTCGTGTTATTGAACTTCCAGGACTCATCACTGATATGTGCCAAACAAATTAAAGATTGGACGAACCGAGACCCAGTCTTAACCAAAGTGAAAAATCAAGTTCTTTCTGGTTGGTCAAAACACAAGAATCCAATTAAATCAAACCGTATTTCCACAGAAGATGCGAGATAACCAGCCAAGAAGGTATATTATTGTGGGGAGCTCGGGTAATTGTTCTTCCGAAAGGACAAAAACCATTGTTATCTGAACTTCACAGTTCACACCCCGGAATTTCTAAAATGAAGGCAATAGCACGTAGCTATATGTGGTGGCCGGCAATGAATGGAGAGATAGAAAATCTAGTAAAAAAATTGTATGCACTGTCAACAAGTACAAAAATTACCTGCAACAGCCCCATTACACCCCGGGAATGGCCAGGAAGACCATGGGTACGTGTAAACATCGATTATGTGGGACCTTTTATGGGAACAATGTTTCTCCTCATAGTAGACGTGCATTCAAAATGGATGGATGTATATGAAGTAAGGTCACCCACATCTTCAGCCACAAGCTAAGACTTCGCTATCAATGGATTACCTGAAATGCTAGTATCAGATAATGGAACAGTATTCACAAATGCTGAATTTGACCGATTTACAAGCCTCAATGGTATTGTTCATATGAAAACACCTCCATACCATCCTTCTTCCAATAGACTTGCCAAGAGAGCGGTTCAGATGTTCAAATCTGGCATAAAGAAATTGTCTCGATATTCAATAGTGACTAAATTAGCACGATTTCTATTCCACTATTGAACCACCCGTCATTCGACAAGAGGTGTCACACCTGCTGAATTGTTAATGAAGCGCCGTCTCCGTTAAAGACTGAGCCCAATTATGCCAAACTTGGGGGGAAAGTTAGAAAGAAGGCAGGAAAATCAGAAAATGGGTCATGATTGTCAGTGCCGGGACAGAACATTTAATGTAGGAGAGAAAGTATTTGTGAAAAATTTTAGAGAAGGATCAGCATGGTTGTTCAGTGAAATAAGTGCAGTAACCGGACCTCTTTCCTATCATGTGAAAGTTGAAGATCGAATAATAAGAAGACATGTGGATCACGTACGAAGTGGAGAAGCCAAATATCCAGAAGTGATTCCACCAGTGCTCGAGGCTGAATCAACATTTCCCGTTGAAAGAACTCAACCAAGTACAAGTGTATTTGAAGAGCCGACTGTACCTGAAAGAGTCGAAGAGACAAATTTATAGATGCCTGCTGGCACCTGAAGATCAGACAACTTCAGTAAGCGAGACTCCAAAGCAAACTTCAGAAGCTGTAGAGCTGAGATGTTCTACATGCATAAGGAAACCACCAGAGAGACTGCCTTTGTAAATAATTGAACTGTGTAAATAACTTGATGTATTGAAAAATTGTAAAATGTTTTTCAGTAAAGGGGAAGGGATGTAGTAACGTGAGATGTTTAAGACAAGTATCGTAATATAAGGTCACATGATCCAATTGTCCAATAGCAGAGTAGCACGGGCTACCTCTATGTGAGAGAGTCTTGAGTTAGCCACTGACGAGTGAAGACTGTTTTATGTTGTGAGCACACAAGTATGGTTGTAGAGTTAGTTTGTAAATAAGCAGCATGTGTTTATTCCAACAACTATCTCCAAATGTTCTGTCTCTGTACCGACTCGGTCACCCCGAACAAAGCATGCAACCCGTATCCTTTAGCCCCAGCAAATCAAGGTCACTGGATCCAATATACACCCTTACCTATCTCTGGTCAAGTGACAGCTCCCAATGTCACAAAGGCCCGACAGATAGAATATGACTACATATCTCTGAAAGACACCCATAATCAGTTGGGTCCCTAGCCTGTTGAGATGGCTGTCCATCAGAATCATAAGCCCCAAAGGAGCCTCCATGTCAATTCCTTCCATTACCACATCTACTATTGTGGGTTCTTGTTCACTTTCATCCTTCTCCTGCAACCTGACTTGTTATTGCCCTTTATCCACGAGTGTTCCTTATGCCTCATCTATTCTTTCTTCAATGTCAACCAGCAGGCTATACAGCTCATTGCTTTGTTGCCCCTGTCATTGAATTGTACAGTGCAGAAGACCATGTGGCCCATAGTGTCTGTGCAGATATTTGAAAAAACTTTCCAGTTAGTCCCACTCCCTTGCTCTTTCCCAATAGTCCTGAATTTTTTTCCAAGTATATATCCAATGCCCTATTGAAAGTTATTATTGAACCTGCTTCCACCACCCTTTCATGCAGAACATTTCATATTATAACAACTCACTGCAGAAAAAATAATCGCCTCATCTTCCTGACAGTGATAGATTCATTATGGCACAAAAAGAGACCATTCAGCCCATTGTGTCCATGTCGACTCTCTGTACAGCAATCCAGTCAGTCCCATTCCCTTGTTGTATCCCCATGGCCAAGCGAGGTTATTTCCCTCAAATGTCCACCCAATTTCCTTTCCAAATCATTGATTGTCTCTGCTCTTGCATGCAGCGAGCCCCAGGTGATTACTACCTGCTGGATAAAAGACCTTGCAAAAGTGCATGTTGCCACAACAACTCAGACTCCCTGTGCGCAATCTTCCAAGATTTGCTCTAACTGCAGTAGCAGGCGGGAGAAACAACGTTTTACCCACCAGCTGCAATGGTGACTTTTCTCGCCGTATCATCCTGAACCCACAGCATTACTTATGGGAAACATGCCATTTCCATGGCGGGTGGACTCTCATTTGCCTGTCAAGCCATCACCTCGCCACTTCAGCACGCCAGGCTGAAAGTCCAGCTGCACACACGCCTCTCACTGCTTCCAGCCCACAACTGCTGCGAAGAAGACATGGCCCTGAAAGGCAAAAAGACTGAAGCCCCCAGGTACAATGACACATCCCTCGAATGCCTTTTGGACACAGTGGTGGCTAGTCGTGATGCTTTGACCAGAGGATGGGCAGCAACCTCACTAATCTGGCTTGGGAGGTGGTGGCAGCAGTGGTCAGTGCTAACGCCCTGCAAAAGAGGACAGCCACCCAGTGCCACAAAAATATGAATGATCTCCTCCGTTCCGCCAGGGTAAGTCACTCTTCTCGGCACTCTCAACTCACACTTACAAACCCATCACGCATCCACAGGGCCCTCACTCACTGCTGGTTGAAGGGACATCACCATTCACTGTTTTACACACACCTTCATTGTCCTCATCCTGTCAATGGGACCACTCACCACCCGCATCTGCCAAGCATACTTATCTTCTGGCCTGGCAGGCATGTTGCTTATACTTTCTCCATCTCTATTCATGCAGGTCAAGCTGGCACACAACAAGAGGGAGAGGTCACAGACCAGTGGAGGAATGCTTGAGATCAAGGTCCTCACGGACTTTGAAAACGGAGTCATCCATCTGGCTGCCAGGATCTGGACCATTCCTGTGCTGATGGTGAGGTCAGCAATGCTCTACTAAGTGAGGATCCAGCAATGCAACATTCATCAGACAACTTTGCATTGAGTGATGTGTCCTGTTTCACAGGCCGCTGCCATGCACTCATTATCTCCCCTTGCTTCCGCAGCCACATCTGGGAAATGGCCGACAGAGTCCATGACCCAAGGCCTCAAATCAAGCTCCGAAGAAACCTCTGAAGAGGAATCTGGAGGCACCCTCCTTGAAGTCCCGTCACAGAACTCACCCACACCCTCCACCTGCGCAGAGACACACACCTTTAGAGTAGCCTTGGGATCACAATCTGGTGAGCACGTTGCACTTTCTGGTCCACAGCAGGCGGTGGCAGGGATTTCCCAGGTCCCCGGCACTCGGAGGACTGCTGGAGGCCAGAAGTCTGCTGAGACTAAGTCAGATGATGATCCTCTGGACTTGGTCATGTCACAGTTGCGGGAGCTGCAAAGGCAAGCTCGGGAACATCAGGAAGGGATGTCCACTGCACTTCTCAGATTGCAAGGCATGATGGAGGAGTCCGCCCGCCTTCAGGCTGAGGTGGTAATGCCAGCATGCCAATGCACCGAGGTCAACACTGAAAAGATGGCGGCCACCAGGGAGACCTTGGTCCAGGATGTCGGTCCTGCACTGCTGCGCGGGTTCAACTCCATCGCTGATGCCATAGTTCGCACCCAACAGTGTGTACATGAGGAGTGCGGGGCAGCAAGATCTCACTCCAGCTACCCCTTTCTCCTCAAGGAGTCAGCCGGGGCTCTTGGGCACCCATAGGGAGGAGGATCAGCAGGTGTACCCCCCAGTGCCATCCATCCAGGTGACTCATCTGAATCCTCACTCCCTGTGACCTCAGCAGCTCTAGCTTCACAGGCTGAGGAGGCCACTACCATGCAACAGGACCCCAAAAGCAGGCCGGGGGCCCTCCAGGTCTTGGCCCTCCAGAGGACGCCCACCAAGGTCATCACAAACAGGGTATAGCAGTCAGCAGGCTGCCTCCACCTCCACTGTGGAAGTCCGGGAGCACCAAAACGTAGCGGCAGGTTTAGGAAGGTTAAGAAGATGTAGCCGCGGAGCCTGGGCATGGACGTTAATTACTTTACATAATGTTCATTAGTGTCAATAAACTCCCAAGAATGTCTCCCTGCCTATGGCTCCTTGTTCTGATGAGCAGTGTTCATGTCACTCAGATGTGAAACCTTTCTGCACAAGATAAAGGCAGGTGTCTCAGTCCAGGGCCTCTTCCCTGTGCTTTGTGCCACCTTCAGACCAAAGTGATGGTCCAGCCTCACACTCCCTGGTCACATTACTGATGCCTGCACCTTGATGGTGCTTGTCATTGCTGCCAGAATGTCGTGGGCAGGGTCACAGAGTTCCGTTATTCTCTCTGTGTGCTCTCAGCACCTTTAAGGTGGGACTGGCCCCCATCTCTTCAGCATCTGTGACCAGTGATTCTGTGCCTCTGAAGGGGTCAGGTGCTGAAGGTGGACAAGGTGGATCAGATGATTTTAAAGTTTCACGGTTGCTTCTCCATGATATGACCCTGATCATGGAGTGCAAGTGAGCTGCCCTCAGCCAGACAGGAGTCAGACATTCACAGAGACTATGTGAAGATCTATGGAGTGTCCTCACTACATGTCATCATCATTCTCCTGCAATCTAGCGACCTTTACAGCCTCCACTGTGTCTCCATGACAAGAGCATAATCACAGAGATGTGCGATGCCATCAGCCAGACTAGAGTCAAACATGCATAGATCTATGGGGTCTCCTCACTGCATGTTGTCATCATCCTCCAAAAATCTAGCATCAATGAGGGCCTCCTGAGCACGCCTGACTCGTCTGGCCAGTGCAAGGGCCTCGTCCCCATCATCCTTGCCTTCGAGGATTTCCTCATCCTCATCCCTGTCAGCATTCTCCTCATCGGAGGAGACCTCCAGCTCCTCCATCTCCTCCTCAGTCAGCTCCTCTCCCCGTCGCTGTGTTGTATAGGTTGTAAAGGGCACAGCAGACAACGACGATGCGTGACACCCTCTGTGGACTATATTGCAGGGCTCCACCAGACCGGTCCAGGCACCGGAACCTCATTTTCAGCATCGCGATGGTTTGCTCCACCAAGTTGCGAGTTGCAGCATGAGCCTCATTATACCTTCGCTCTGCTGAAGCCTGAGGCCACCGCACGGGTGTCATCAGCAACATCCTCTGTGGGTAGTCATTGTCCCCAAGGAGCCATTCCTGCAGCCTCTGTGGACCCTGGAAGACATCAGGGATCTGTGACCGACTGAGAATGTAGGAGTCATGCACACTCCATGGAAACCATGCGCACACCTGCAGGATGCGTTTATGGTGGTTGCAGACCAGCTGCACATACAACGACTGCAATCCCTTATGATTGACATAGTTGACCGCTTGTTGCAACGGAGATCTGAGCGTCAGGTGAGTGCAGTTGATGGCATCCTGCACCTGTGGGAAACATGAGATGTGGGCAAATCCAATTGGCCTTACATCCTGGCTCTGGTCCTGTGCAAAATGCACAAAGTTGTGTGCCCTCACGAGGATGGCACCCATGACCTCATGGATGGATTTATGGGCAGAGGCTTGTGAGATCCCATAGAGGTCACCTGTGGAGCACTGAAAGGAGCCACTGACATAGAAATTGAGCGCCGTGGTCACTTTCATGGCCACTGGCAGTGGATGCCCTCCAATCCCCGTGGCACCAAATCCTGCAGCAGCTGGCAGATGTGACTGACCAGTTCCCTAGACATGCACAGTCTTCGGCGACTGGTTCTCGGTCATCTGCAGGAATGAAAGGTAGCGTCTGTAGGCCCTGGGTGTACCTAGGTGCCGACCAGTGATGGCTCGCTGTGGCTCTTTGGCAGCGTGTGTGGGAGCCCCAGCCGCCCTTTCTTCCTGAGGGTGCTGCTCTTCCCACTGCGCAGCCAGGAGCCTCAGTTGTTCTCTTCTCTGTCGTCTGTAAGCCACGTGGCATGCAGCTAGGTCGCCAGGTTCCATGTTCCTGTTGTACTCCTCCTGCAGGATGAAAGAGAGATGCATGATTAGCACGGGTGTACTAAGAACTTGACCTGGTTAAGTGTGAAGGCCGTTTAACACACCTTGGAGAGTACTGGCCACCACTCAGATAGCCAGAGTTTAGTGCACTGCATGGCTGCCTGAAACCCCACCCACCTCCATCCCACTCCACTCAATTGATTGGTGGCACCTTTGCCCACTGGACTGCATGCTGTGCCCTCAGCTCAGGCACAGGCATTCTCCAAACCTGCACTGCAAGGCTGCACTGATAGCTTGAACCATGGGGGAGGCTGGTCCAAACCGGGATGATGACATTGCAAGGGGCTGTGAGCGCCCCCACCAGTGACTGCTCCTCACCAGCTTTAGCGAGGAGATTGTACAATGTTCTCAGTCATCCAACTGTCCTGCAGTCTGCTAAAATGCTCACCACTTTGCAGTCTGTGCCAGGGGTATGAAAAGCTCTGGAGCACTTGGTAACACTTCGATGTCTCTGTGTTGCTTGAGTGGGCAGAGAAGTTAGAGGCCCAACTCCAATCATATCAATGTGGTTGCATCTGAACTATCTCAGCTGCAGAGGAATGGCCACTTTATACAGGTTTCCCTAAAGCATGGCCTCTTTCCTCGCCCCCCCCAACCCCCCCCCCACCCTCCCCAACCCCCTGCAACCCCCACCCTCCCCAAAGACACCTTAACCACAGGGCAGCGCTTGCCCCTCCCGCCCAATGCACCTCAATCATAGGGCAACCCTTGCCCCACCTCCCCCACCCCAAGGCGCCTCAACCTTGAAGCCCAACAGGCCGCTTAACACCCCTGGAGAGTGTTGGCCACCACTTGGATGGTCAGAGATTAGTAGGCTGCATGGCTGCCTGAAAACCCACCCACATCCACCGCACTCCACCCAAACGATTAGTGGCAGCTTTGCCCACTGGACTGCATGCTGTGCTCTCATCTCAGGCGCAGGCATTCTCCTAACCCGCACTGCAAGGCTGCACTGTTAGCTTGAACCATGGGGGAGACTGGTCCAAACCGGGATGATGACATTGCAAGTGGCTGTGAGCACCTCCAACAGTCACTGTTCCATGGCCAGCTTTAGCAAGGAGATTGTATAACATGCCCAGTCGTCCAACTGTTCTGCAGTCCGCTAAAACACTCATTACTTTGCAGCCTGTGCTGGGAGTGTGAAAAGCTCTCCAACAGACCCGGGCGAGCATTCTGCAACTATACTGTGCACTCACCTCCGAGTTCTCCTCAAATGCAGCCCTCCAAGTGCACGCCTTTGATATGCTGTTGTGAAACACGTTAGCGTGCAATCATACCAACGTGGGCAGACGATCTAGCAAGGGACGGACAATTCTGGTGGGCTGGGCTTATAATTATATGCAGATGCATTACAATGAGGTTCCCAATGTTTGATGGCAGGAAAAGCAGCCCGTCATCGACGGGCGGAGCAGACGATAGCAAACTGGTTTCACAACGTCGTGAAACTGATTTTTGGTCTTCTCGCCATATTGTCCGCTCATGTCACCAAACACGCCCAACGCCAGCGGGCACAGATGATTCCGCCCCCCCCGAGTGTACTGTTACACACCACCAGCAGATCTTATTTACTTTGTTAATTACTGTCTCAAAATGTCCTGCCATCTTCAAAGATCTATGCACATGATTCCCAAGTCCCCCTGTCCCTGTACACTCTTTAGAATTGGGCCATTAAGCTTATGTTGCCTCGCCCTATCCCTTCTGCCAAAATACAACACCTTACATTTCTCTGTATTAAATTACATCTGCCACTTGGCTCCCCATTCTGCCCATTCCATCTATGTCCTGTTTGCAGTTGATTGGTATCATCCTCACTGTTTGCCACTCCTCTAAGTTTACCATCATTGGCAAATTTTGAAACTTTGTTATGTATTCCAAAAACCAAGTCATTTATTTATATCAAAAAAGCGGTGATTCTAGAATTGACCCATGGGGAACACCACTTGAGCCATTTCTTTTACCCAAGCAGAAACTGACATTCCTATTCCATGAGCCTCAGTTTTGTTTACCAGCCTTTTGTGCGGTATGTTGACAAATGGTTTCTTAAAATTTATATCGACAATGCCCATTGCATTCCCTTCATCAACCTTCTATTACTTCATCAAAAGATTCAATTAGATTAATCAACATGATTTCCCTTTCACAAATCCTTTTACTCTAGTTCTCTTGACAATTATCTTAAATATGAATCCTTTGGTTACTAACCCTGCTGCCAGCTGAAAGTTTCTCCTTATTTACTCTATCAAGCCCCAAGTAATTTTAAACACCTCTGTTAAATTTACCCATGACCTTCTCTGCTCTGAAGGAGAACAATCCCAGCTTTCTAGTCTTTCCATAAAAGGGAAGATTTTCTTCTCTATTTCCTGTGATGGAGGAATCAAGCATGAGAGGACATGATTTTGAAATTAGTAGCACCATGGGACCACTTCTGTTACTTGACAGTAGGATTTTTTATGTCCACCTGAAAGGGCAGACGGGACCGCAGTTTAACATCTCATCTGAAAAATGCCACCCCCAACAGCGCAGCTCTCCCTCAGCACTGCATTTCAGTGCAGCCTAGAATATGTGCTCAAGTCTAAACTTCTAACTCAGCTCAGCTTGTATTTGTATTGCACCTGTAACATAATTTAGCATCCCAAAGATCTCCACAGGAGAGTTATCAAACAAAATTTGCCACCACACTAAGTTTGGTCAAAGAGGTGGGTTTTAAGGTGAGTCTTAAAGGAAGAAAGGGACAGGGAGGTTTAAGGGGAGAATCCCAGGAGTCAGGGACTAGGCAGCTGAAGGCACAGCAACTGAAGGCACAGATGCCAATGGTGGACGATGAAAATTGGGCATGTGCAAGAGCTGAGATTTAGAGGAACGCAAGGGTTAAGGAAGGCTGTCGATCTGAAGGAGCAGAGATAGAGCTACGCAGGGACACAGCCATTGAGGGTTTAAAAAAAAGTATGAGAATTTTAAAATCGAGGCTTTGCCAGTCCTGGAGCCATTATCAATTCATCCATTACTAGATGTTGAACAGGCAGAGTGATAAATCAAAGTTGGCGAAGGGATCAAGAGAGATGGTGGTGAGGTTGGTGGTACTGTCTCGGTGTGTATGTGGAACCTAACTTGGTGTTTTTGAATGATGTCGCTGAGAGGCAACATGTAAATGAGAAATAAGATGGAGCCAAGGATATATCCTTAGGGGTCTCCAGAGGGAGTGCAAGAGCAGGAAGAGAGGACACTGCAGGTGATTCTTTGACTATGACTGGATGGATGGGAAGGGAACCAGGTGTGGGCAGAACCACCCAGATGGGCAATAGAGATGTTGCAGGAGGATTGTGCAGTCAACCATATCAAAGCCCAGACAGGTGAAGCACGATGAGGTAGGTTATTTTACCACGGTCACAGTAACATAAGATTTCATTTGTGACTTCAAACAGGGCTGTTTCAATGCAGGGGCGGACACCAGATTGGAGAAGCTGGAATGTGGAGGTTCAGGAAAGATAGGCATGGACCTTCGAGGCGACAACACATTTAACTATTTTGGAGAAGACTGGGAGGTTGGAGATTGGACAGTAGTTTGCAAGGACAGAGAGGCTATCAGGGGTGTGTTTCTGTAAAGAAGGGTGATGCTGGAAGATTTGTAGGTGAGTGGGACAGTACCCGAGAAGAGGAAACCATGAACAATATGAGCTAACATGGCAACCAAGAAGGGAAGTTAAGTGGTCAGCAGATTCATGGGAATAGGGTTGAAGAGGCAGGTGGTGGGTTCCAATAAACCACAGCTGACTCCTGGACACTCAGTCCAGCCGTATGCTCATAAGTTTTATTTAGGTGTTTTGCTTTATTCAATGTGCAGTATTTATTTCTGCCGGAACTTGGGCTTTTTCAATATTTAAAATATCACAGGATTGAGCTTCCACAGGGAGATCATTGGCAGGAACATAAATACAAAGGATCTGGAGAAATAGTGTAAATATTTTTGTTCTTTCACCCTAAAAAAAAGAAAGGGTTTACCAAACATGCTTTTAGTGAAACTTCCTCTTTTTCATATTGCCCGTTCCTAGCTGCCTTGAATAGGTGGTGGGTAGCCTTCCCGAGCTACTGCAGTCTGCGTGGCATTCTTATAGTAGTAGTGGTTTGAGACATCAGAATGGCTTGCTAGGCCACTTCAAACAGCAGTTAAGAATCAAGCACATAATAGGTGTGGGACTGGAGCCACACCTAGGCCAAACTAGGTAAGGGCAGCAGGCTTCCTTACCTAATTATTTCAGGAAGATTAGTGAACCAGATAGATTTTTACATCAATGCAGCAGCTCCATGGTCACTTTTACAAGTACCAGCTTTTTAACTACAGATTTTATTTGAAATTTACACACCACCATCACAGGGTTTGAACTCAAATTCTCTGGATTACTAGTCCAGCAAAATAAGCAATACACGACTGTATCCACATACAGTGTCTTTTCAACATAGTAAGTATCCAGCACTGCTTAATAACTTACCTCATGTCTTCATTCACAAGCAGATATAAAGGGTGGATGTTAGCAAGTAATAAATTACAGAAAATAATATAAAAGAAGTAATATCAGATAGTTTTTATAATTGTCAGGCCCCATGGATGATTAATAATGCACCCTAAATTATGTTTTTTTTTTATTGAATACTACAAATATTTAGCTTCACCGGCACTTGGAGTTTTGCCATTTGAGTTCAGAACTCCTGTCAGTTTGGTCATATGGTTGCCCATGGTACAATCACCTACATATTCCGATTCAAAGTAGGAGGGCATGACAATCTGTGTAATGCCACATGATTTAGTGTCACATAATCAAATGAGATGGATTTATTTTAAAAAGCATCTTTCAAGCATTCCATGTGATGGCTAAATAATGTGATTGCAAAATAGTCCAAACTTTACTTTGATATTCCCTCAGTTTGGAAAAATGATAAAGTTGCCTCCAGGGGTAGTTAGTATACCTGATCTATATTCTCATTCTCGTGCTTTATAATGGCTCACATAAGAAGACACATCAATCACGTGTACCATGAAAGATGTCACCCAATAGTTGCCTTGCTGTTCATTATTAGGTGTTTATTAGTCTCTCTTTCTTATGCTTGCCTTTCTTTCCTTGCTCTCCCCTCTGCAAGTCACTTAAAACTGTGACTATCAGGGAACTATAGCCTAAACAGTACTGAATGATTCTAGCACTTAAGATTCTGATGCTTTTTGTTTCTTCAGAATTAATTTCATTCAGAATGCTCCACATGGAGAAGCTGCTCCCTTTTATTCTTCTAGAGTTTCAGTAATGTACAGAGTATTCTTTAACAAATTCATGACTGGTTTCTTCCCTGCCTATTGGTTTACGTATAAAATAAAACTGAGAAATTTTTCTGTAAGAACATTCGAACAAAGTTTCTTCCAATAGGACAGAGAGAAGAAATTGCTCCATTCTATCCCACTGACAAATTTTCAACTTTAGAGTTGAATTTTGGCCCGTAACTTCCGATCTCCCCAGCATTGGATTGGAGGGTACTCCAAAGATGCGATGGGGAATCCCTCTGGCAAGTTCCCAGGCAAGGGTTTGCACTGCAGTTGCCCAGAAGTGCTAACTTCCTCTGGACAATTGCACTGTGCTGGGAACCATCGAAAATGTGGTTTAAATCACCAACTTCGGATGGTTCCACCGGGATTATACCAATAGTTACTCAGAAAAAGTTAGAAGAATTAAAACCTCTTCTAACCTCTGAGTCACTATTGTAAAGACCCAGACCGACCCCACGGGACTCCCCCAACACCCCCAAACCTGCCCCATAGGGCTCCCCCTGACCTCTGACACCCCCCACCCCTGACCTCTGACACACCCCACCCCCCCCAACCTCCAATCCCCCATTCTCCCGACCTACGACACCCCCATCCCACCCCAGGACCTCAGACCACCCCTCTCTGGACCTTGGACACCCCGCCCACGGATTTCCGACCTGCACTCCCAGACCTCGACTGACCTCCGCCCCCAACCTCAAACTCCCCCGCTCCCTACGGACTTCCGATCTCTCCACCCCGACCTCTTTTTCCCCTGTGAACTCCACCGGACCTCCAAAACCCTGGACCTCTGACTCCCACTCAGCCCCATCCCCGGACCTCCGACTACCCCACGGTCTGTCAATTTCCCTGGTCCTTTAAATTTACCTGCTTTACGTCGGCAAGTGCCATAAAAAAGGGGGCGTATCCTCCCCAAATAAGCTGGAGCTACACTTCGCTGGGGCCTGTGAAGAGTTTTTCCAAGTAGCTCTGGTGAATGGAAATGCCAGCGTAATTTTCAATGACAGGTTTGTAGGTACTAATTTCTTCTAATTCCTGCGGGCCAGCACTTTCTGACACTGGTCAGAAGTTACAGCCCATTGTTGTTAAAAGATCTGCAGCAGATCTAGGCCCGAGCTACTGGCCCGGATCTGCCGACAACAACAGCGGCGACTCTTGAGGCAAGGAAGTCCAGACCTGCGCACATGCACGATATTTACCCAAGAAATTTAAACTTCCAATGGGCAGAATTATACTACCCAGGCCCCTCCAAGAATGTCTCCAACTCTGTCCTTGGTGTCGGAGACTTGAGCTTAATGACCAGAACATACACAGAAATTTGCCCCAGCTGTTAAGTACAGGTAGGGTGCCTGGGTTGACAGTGGAAGCAATATTGAGAGGGCCTAAAGGGGTGCAGTGGGGATGAGCATTGTCGGGCAGGGTAAAGCAGTGCCCGGGGTACGGGGGTACTGAGCATTGTTGGGAGTTTATGGGACCATGAGCAGTGTCGGAGTGGGGGTGCGGTGAGGTGAGCATTGTCGAGGGGTGCAGGGTTTGAACATTGTCGGAGAGTGTGGGAGGGTGAGCATTGCCGGAGGGGGGTGCAGAATGGGGCTTGAACAATGTCGGAGGTGCACAGGGAGAGCATTGTCAGGGATGCTGGGTTAAGCATTGTCAGGGAGGTGAGTAGTGTTGGGAGAGGGGGTGAGCTGTGTTGCGGAGGGGAACCTATCATAGGCATGTCCCTTTAAAAACACTCAAATGCAATGAACTGAAGGGGCATGTCTTCAGTTCATGGTGGAAAAGGGGGCGTGTCTTCACTGCACTTGCACTTCACCACAAGTCTTCCCGATTCATCTTGTCACTGGATCCAGGCTGCATCCAGATCTGAAGGGCCTGGGCTCCAGCATATAAAGGTTAGCATGCAGTTTTAAACAGAGTCAGCAACATGCGCTCCCACTCAGCCGCTGACTGGATGATCTTGGCCAATGTTTCACAAATGTCTTTCCCGCTTACGTAAATCCTTGGCCCTATTTACATGTAGGTACACAAAAGCAACTTGTTTTCTAATAGCTAGTCTCTTGCTTCATTTCCTGGACAAGTTTCACAAAGCACACACAAAAATGTTTTGTGATGCGACAGCAAAGGCAGGATTATCCTTATAATTCAGCTGCAATCCCTGAAAATTAAAGCAACAGTTCCAGCTACTTTATACAGAATGGCTACTTCCACATAAGTACTGGCACCTGGTGTGTTGAAACCCACCTCTTTCACTTTTCAGAGCGCAGGAATGGTGAGCAATGCCTACATAGCTGTTCAGTGTCAGCTGTCAGTTGGTTGCACTTTCGTCTATGAGTCAGCTTTTTTTTATTTGTTCACAGGATGTGGGCTTCGCTGGCTGGGCCAGCATTTATTGCCCATCCCTACTTGCCCTTGAGAAGGTGGTGGTGAGCTGCTGCCTTGAACCGCTGCAGTCCATATGGTGTAGGTACCTCCACAGTGCTGTTAGGAAGGTAGTTCCAGGATATTGACCCAACGGCAGTGAAGAAACGGCGATATATTTCCAAGCCAGGATGGTGAGTAACTTGGAGGGGAACTTCCAGGTGGTGGTGTTTCCATCTATCTGCTGCCCTTGTCCTTCTAGATAGTAGTGGTCATGGGTTTGGAAGGTATTGTCAAAGAAGCCTTGGTGAATTCCTGCAGTGCATCTTGTAGGTGGTACACACTGCTGCTACTGTGCGTTGGTGGTGGAGGGAATGAATGTTTGTGGATGTGGTGCCAATGAAGCGAGCTGCTTTGTCCTGGGCAGTGTCAAGCTTCTTGAGGGTTGTGGGAACTGCACTCATCCAAGTAGAGAGTATTCCATCACACTCCTGACTTGTGCCTTGTAGATGGTGGACAGGCTTTGGGGAGTCAGGAGGTGAGTTACTCGTCGCACGATTCCTAGCCTCCGACCGGCTCTTGTAGCCATAGTATGTATTTGGCCAGCCTGGTTCAGTTTCTGGTCAATGGTAACTCCCAGGATGTTGATAGTGGGGGATTCAGTGATGGTAATGCCATTGAACATCAAAGGGAGATGGTTAGATTCTCTCTTGTTGAAGATGGACATTACCTGACACCTGTGTGGCACAAATATTACTTGCCACTTGTCAGCCCAAGCCTGGATATTGTCCAGGTCTTGCTGCACTTGGTCGCAGATTCAAATACATGCCACTCCAGCAACTTCAGCACAAAATCCAGGCTGACACCAGCAGTACTGAGGAAGTGCTACATTGTCAGAGATGCTGCTCCTCAGAAGAGACATTAAGCCAACCTCTGACCTCTCAAATGGACATAAAATGTCTCCTGACACTCTTTTTGAAGAGGAGGAGGGGAGTTCTCCCCAGTGTCCTTACCAATGGCAATAGAACATATTATAAGATCAACATCATTTTTCTGTTTGTGGAGCCTTGCCATCTGCAAATTGACAGCTATGTTTTTTACATTACAATAGTGATTACACTTCAAAACCACAACATGAGTTGTAGAGCGTTTTGGGACATCCTGAGCTCATGATAAGCACTATATAAATGTAACTCTTTATACCAACCCATATTTCTTCTTTCTCCCTTTGGAGGAGAGGAGTGAAAGGCCATGCACTTGACTCCAGTTAAGGATTCTTCTCATATTTCATGTTTTTTTAATAAAATGCTTAAACCCCATGACACACAACATCTAATTAGGCTCTCTTCATAAAATTTCAGGAAGAACAAAGACCTCTGTTAGAGATTGGTGCAAAGCCTGGGTACATGTGGAATCATTTGATGTCATCCATTTTGGCCTCGGGGTCAATTTTTTAATTGTGTGACAGAAGGTTTAATTAGGAATTGGAATTGCTGACTTCATGCAGGAAGAATTCAATTGTTTTGGGATAAGAGCTTTCTTAATAAAGAGAACTTGTAAATATTCAGGCAATAAAAAAAATCTATGTGAAAAAGGTGTATGTGTACACCGATGTGTAAAGCCTCCCTCACTTAGGGTAACATGTCAGGGAAGTATAAAAAGGCAGATAGGAAGATGCTCAGCAGGAAAGGAGAAATATTGCCGGCAACAGCTGAATGTGTGACTGACAAGAGAGGTTACAAATGAATGTACAGTCAAAGAGATTGGGGAAAAACATGATACACAAAGACATAGGGCTGAATTTTTGCTGCTGAGGCGGGTAGCTCAAGTGGGGAAATTTCCCAACTTGACGGACCTGCCTGGTTATTAAGTTCCCCTTTACACATCATCTTTGATCCAGGAAGGCAGGTGTGGGATAGAATCAAGCAGAAGCAGTTTGGACGCAGCTACATGGATGGCTGAGTGTCCAGGTAGGCTGGTTAAAACCTGTTATTTGGTTACATTTCAGGTCCTCTAGCCCTCATCAATCACACCCTATCATCCCCCACTCATTCCATGCCATCACCATGCCCCCATGCCAACTCATGCCCCCACACACCCCAATGGCCCATCATACCTTCCATGCTAATGCATGACCCTTCCATGCCCATTCATCCAGTATACACTATGTACAGAACCAATGAGCCCAATAGTAACAATGGCATGTGTGAAACTACATAGAAAAAAATACCCATTCATAGTTCGTGGTAAAAAACTGGTGTTCCTACAATGCTATAAAAGTGTCAATCAAACAGACCATTAAAGTATCAAAACCAGAAGCTTAAGCACTTGACAACTCTTAACCTTGTGCAAATAAACATTGAGACATTGACAAAAAAAAACAGAAAAACATCTTATTAGAGCCTCATACAGATGTCAATCAAGCAAAATCAACACTTGTCTGCACCTGTGTAAACAAATTCACTCACATAATCATTTTATAAAAGTCTGGGCTCTCAGCCAAACATGCATGTGATGGTGCATGCTGCTGATTTTGAAGAAAGCTGCCCTCAAAGATCTAATGTTTTCTATGGTATGGATTTCCCCTTTCCCAACATCAGTTTGCACCTGAGGCCAAGTCAAGGGGATCTCCAGGTGTCTAGCAGCATGGATATCACTAAACAGGGTAACCAGATATTCACATTGAAGTATTCTCACAAATGGAAAACCAGGAAGTAAAATGCCCTGAATTTATTTACTTTTAATTGAAAATTAACAATTCTCTAAAGAGCAAAATAAATGATTTTGTCCTTGGCGAGGGTGCTCGGCAGGGGCAGGTGGGGGCGGTCGGGAAGCCAACTGCCGCTCACGATCGGCTCCCCAACTCAATTCCACTCGGGAAAGCTAATTAAGGCCCGCCCAGCATGGAACGCGAGTGGCAGCACTCAGCGCTGCCTGCACAGGCAGGGGGGGAGGAGGGCGAGCGGGTCTAGCGCAACCTTCGTGCATGCACATGAAAGAGTGCTTCAATCTCCCTGAGGCAATGAAGTGCTGTTTTAAAAAAAAATAAAGGAAATAAAATTGTCACAAAACATGTCCCCTCATGTGAGTCTGTTCCTCTGGGACATGTTTTTAATTCAAAAATAAAATTTTTATTTGATGTTTATTTGCTTTAGGAAACCTCATCCAGCCCGTGGATGAGGTTTCCTAAAAAATGTAAAGGCCACTTGGCTTGTTCGCCTGCCCCCCAACCAAATTAGCTTCTTAATGGCCTTAATAGGCCTTTTATCCTCCCTCTGGATTCTTACCTTCTCTTGATCTTTTCATTGAGAACTGTCGGCGTGACATTAGTCATCTCAATTTCTCTGCTCCTCTCACCCATTCTAATCTGTCTCTCTCTGAACTTACTGCACTCCGTTCTCTCAGGTCCAACCCCAACATTGTCATCAAACCCGCTGACAAGGGTGGTACTGTTGTTGTCTGGCGCACTGACCTCTACCTCGCGGAGGCTGAGCATCAACTCGCAGACACTTCCTCCTACCTCTCCCTGGACCATGACCCCACCACTGAACATCAAGCCATTGTTTCCAGGACTGTCACTGACCTCATCTCTTCTGGAGATCTTCCTCCCGCAGCTTCCAACCTGATAGTCGCCTTACCTCGGACGGCCCGCTTCTACCTCCTACCCAAAATCCACAAACAGAACTGTCCCGGCAGACCGATCGTGTCAGCCTGTTCTTGTCCCACGGAACTCATTTCTCGTTATCTTGACTCCCTTCTCTCTCCCCTTGTCCAGTCCCTTCCCACCTACATCCGTGATTCCTCTGACACCCTACATCACATCAACAATTTCCAGTTCCCTGGCCCCAACCGCTTCCTCTTCACCATGGACGTCCAATCCCTCGACACCTCCATCCCCCACCAGGATAGTCTGAGGGCCCTTAGCTTCTTCCTTGAACAGAGGCCCGAACAATCCCCATCCACCACTACTCTCCTCCGTCTGGCTGAACTTGTTCTCACACTGAACAATTTCTCCTTTAACTCTTCTCACTTCCTCCAAATAAAAGGTGTGGCTATGGGTACCCACATGGGCCCCAGCTATGCCTGTCTCTTTATGGGGTATGTGGAACATTCCTTGTTCCAGTCCTACTCCGGCCCCCTCCCACAACTCTTTCTCTGATACATCGATGATTACTTCGGTGCTGCTTCATGCTCTCGTCGGGACCTGGAAAAATTTATTAATTTTGCTTCCAATCTCCACCCCTCCATCATTTTCACATGGTCCATCTCTGACACTTCCCTTCCCTTCCTTGACCTCTCTGTCTCAATTTCTGATGATAGACTGTCCACCAATATCCATTACAAGCCTACCGACTCCCACAGCTACCTCGACTACAGCTCCTCACACCCCGCTTCCTGTAAGGACTCCATCCCATTCTCTCAGTTCCTTCGCCTCCGTCGCATCTGTTCTGATGATGCTACCTTCAAAAACAGTTCCTCTGACATGTCCTCCTTCTTCCTTAACTGAGGTTTTCCACCCACGGTCGTTCACAGGACCCTCAACCGTGTCCAGCCCATCTCCCGCACATCCGCACTCACGCCTTCTCCTCCCTCCCAGAAACATGATAGGGTCCCCCTTGTCCTCACTTATCACCTCACCAGCCTCCGCGTTCAAAGGATCATCCTCCGCCATTTCCGCCAACTCCAGCATGATGCCACCACCAATCACATCTTCCCTTCACCCACCCTGGCAGCATTCCATAGGGATCGTTCCCTCCGGGACACCCTGGTCCACTCCTCCATCACCCCCTACTCCTCAACCTCCACCTATGGCACCTCCCCATGCCCACGCAGAAGATGCAACACCTGCCCCTTCACTTCCTCTCTCCTCACCATCCAAGGGCCCAAACATTCCTTTCAAGTGAAGCAGCATTTCACTTGCATTTCCCCTAACTTAGTCTACTGCATTTGTTGCTCCCAATGCGGTCTCCTCTACATTGGAGAGACCAAATGCAAACTGGGTGACTGCTTTACACCTGTGGTCTGTCCACAAGAAAGACCCAAACCTCACTGTCACTTGCCATTTTAACACTCCACTCTGCTCTCTTGCCCACATGTCTGTCCTTGGCTTGCTGCATTGTTCCAGTGAAGCCCAACGCAAACTGGAGGAACAGCACCTCATCTTCCGACTAGGCACTTTACAGCCTTCCGGGCTGAATATTGAATTCAACAACTTTAGGCCTTAAACTCCCTCCCCCATCCCCACCCCCTTTCCGTTTCTTCCCCCTCCCTTTTGTTTTTTCCAATAATTTTTATAGATTTTTCTTTTCGCACCTATTTCCATTATTTTTAAATCTATAATACCCTGTCAGTCTTTCCACCCCATCCCCACTAGAGCTGTACCTTGAGTGTCCTGCCATCCATTCTTAATTAGCACATTTTCTTAGATAATATCACCACCTTCAACACCTCTTTGTTCCTTTTGTCTGTGACATCTTTTGATTATCTGCTCCTATCACTGCTTGCTTGTCCCTACAACCACACCCCCCCAACCTCTCTCCCCCCACACCTCCCCCCACCCCCCCCCCCCCCCAACCTTAAACCAGCTTATATTTCACCCCTCTCCTAACTTTACTCAGTTCTGCTGAAGGGTCATGAGGACTCGAAACATCAACTCTTTTCTTCTCCGCCGATGCTGCCAGACCTGCTGAGTTTTTCCAGGTAATTCTGTTTTTGTTTTGGATTTCCAGCATCCACAGTAGTTTTTTGTTTTTATATTAATAGGCCTTTTAATTGTTGGTGGGTGCGCTGCCAACTCCAGCGCATGCCCGCCAAACGAAATATCACGAGACTGCGCGATGACGTCAGGACGCTCACCCAACATCGTCGCGCATCATTTTATGCCTGGGCGTGTCAGGCGCACACCCGCTCGCCTAGCATAATATTCTGCCCCTGTGATTAAGATAGAAGCAGCAGTATTATAAGCAAACCTTGTTTAAAAGTTATTATTTTAAAAATATATGATCTTTTATAATTCTTATCATAAGGCAAAATTTGACATAACCCAGTTACATTCATTCAACAAGGCATAACTTTGTCAAGGGCTTTTACAGAAAGACTAATAACTTGAAAGGGCAAGTTTTCCTCAGTTCAGTGATTTCTACTTGATTGCAACCTGGCGGACTTCAGCAGCACACCCTATAGTAGAATCATTGACTGTAATTTCTAGATTTCCACGTTAAAACTGTGTATGTGTGGACTCCAGAAATTGCCATCAATTTCAGAGCTGGCAGTTTGACCATCATACTACTGCTAAATCCAGATCCTGGCTATTCTAGAGACATGTTCGGATGGTAAAATGTTGGCAATTTTTTTTTTATTTATTTGATCACGGGATGTGATCACCACTGACAAGGCCAGCATTTGTTGCCCATCCCTCAATGCCCTGGAGAAGGTGGTGGTGAGCCTTGAACCACTGTTGTCCGTAAAGTCCCACAGTGCTGTTTGGGATTTAAAGCAGTTTAAGGAGACAATTCCAAAGACCAGAGCTTTAGTGACTGGAAGGATAGCCTACATTACTCGGATGCAAGGATTGAGGGACAGACAGGAAGGCAGAATGGCCCAGAGTACTGGGGTGCAGGGATCAAGAGACAGATGATAAGAATGACCTGTATTATTTAGGTAAAGTGACCAACAGATAACTGGTAAGAATGCCTGCAGCACTGGGGTGGAGCGACTGAGGGACAGTAAGAGATGATATTATCTATGTCAACAGGCATTACAGTAGCCAGGAGCTGTCGAAAGGGGCTTAAGGGAAAATGTACTAGCCTTTATGGAAAAAGTGAGTTTGATGGGGTTGGAAAAGGAGATAATGAAGATTGAGGGTGGATGGCAGGAACCAACATGAGACAATGGAAGGAAAGGAGTAGAGGATGTGGCACAGGCTGTGTTGATGGTTTTGATTTTGTGGACACAAAATCCAAGAGATTCTCCGTGTTAAAGATAAAGATGGAGGTTGTGGCATTGGGAACTTCCTGACTCGGCAATGTATTGAACGACTGAGTTAGTGAGGAAGACTGCAGCTTTGAAATTATTAACTATTTATACTGGATTTGCAAAATGTATCAAGAGAAGCCTGCAAAAACCGTCTGTTTGCTGAAGGAAAATGCTGCCTTAGACTTGAACTTCCAGTAATTCCAAGTAAAATCAATGGAAACTGGAGCGACTGCTGGGATTATTTAGGAGAGCATGGGTGTGGGCTCGTACTGAACAACCCGAGCTGGGTGGCCACCCTCACACAGTTGGTCTTATCTGTCGCTTAATTATGCTGCACAATGGAAGAGGAGATGCTGCACCAAGAGCGACACAATTTACCAGATGTGCCCATCCCCTAATGTCCAGCTGTTAGCTCTTCAGCTCCAGCCTAGCAGATTAATTACAGCGATTGGTTACTTATTACAGTTCCAGTCACACCTGCAATCTCTGCAATTAGTCACTAGATTGCTCTGAAAGTCCTAAACAGATGCAAATTGGCCCCTTGCCATTTTCTAGCCAGGTGTGCCCTGCTGAGGGATAATAGCATCTGTCTTTCAAAGGGATGTATTTCAATCACTGAGTTTCCCTTTCATTGCCAGTAACATATATTGATGGTCGATGGAGGTACTTTATCTTTGTTTTAATAATAATAATAAATGTAAAATAATCTCCATCTGTAATTCTACGCAGTGATTCTGCACATTGCAAGGGGTGGCTAACATTGAGCTTTCAGATTGCTATTATTAAATACAGACAGCTGTACAGGGCTTTCCTGCCATTAGCTGCAGTTATTTTTCTTCGTACAGTTCCCCTAATTCTAAATGGAGGCTGGAAAATGTCTCTGGTGATTCGCTTGAGGGATGCTGCGGTTCTCATGAGAATGCAGTGACTTTTATCCTGATGCTTGGCTATGTCAGAAAAGACACTGAATTCCACGAGAAAGCTTTCCTTTGGTTTTCAATTATCTCCCCCTCCCTCCCCCCACCCTATTTTTCTTTCTAAATTACAATTTCCTCTGCAATTTTCTCCTGAAAACAGTGATCCTCGCAATTCTGCAGAACCTCACCCAAATTCTTCATGTGTGAACTTCGACAGGGAGCGCAGACAGTATTTTCCCACTGTGGGTGTGCAACACAACTGAAAACAATTATGTTTCTGTTCTATGAGCATCCAGACTACAGCATTCAAGAATGTAAATCACGACAGATCGTTTTCCTCCTCCTGAACTTGGATGTGAAAAAAACTAAATAATCATTTTCTTTTGTGTTTTACTTCCCCACTCTCTCTCTCTGTCCTCCCCTCCCCACCTCCACTCATTCTATAAGTTGCTTTTTCCTGTATCCTTAGGATTTTTCCATAGAAATGGGTCCACTCAGTTCCTTGAGCCTGTCCTGCCATTCAGTTAGATCACGACTGATCTGTATCTTAACTCCATTTGCCTGTCATGGTTCCATCTGCTTTAATATCCTTAATTAACAAACATCTCTCAATCTCAGCTTGAAATTTTCGATGGACCTAACATCAGCCTTTTTGGGGGGGAAGAGAATTCCAGGTTTCCAATAACCTTTGTGTGAAGAATTGCTTCCTGGCATCTCTAATTTGAAGGTTATGCCCCTTTGTTCTGGTAGCCCACACCAGAGGAAATAGTCTCTCTCCAACTACCCTATCAAATCCTTTAAACATCTTAAACTCCTCAATTGGATCACCCCTTAATCTTCTATACTCAAGGGAATTCAAAAAACATTTCTTCCTAATCTAACCCTTTAAGCCCCAAGATAATATTGGTAAAACTGCGCTGCATCCCCTTCAAAGCCAAATATATCGTTTATGTGGCATGGTGTCCACAACTAAACACAGCGCTCTAACCAGAGCTCTGTCCAACTGTAACATTCTGGGGCTAACATTCCATTAGCCTTTATAATCCTGCTTTGTATCTGTCCACTAGCTTATTCTGTAGGTGGATCCCTCTGTCTCTCTACTCTTCCACACTTCTAAGATCTCATCATTTTGAAAATACTCTGTTTTATCTTTCTTAGGTCCAATAAAAATAAATAAAAGACTACACTGTGCAAGTGTCCTCATAGTTTAACCCTCTAAGCCATGCTGTTGAATATGTGCTGTACCCCTCCAAGGTCAGCATCTTCTTCCTCAATTGTAATGCCCAGACCTAAACACAATGTCCCCTAATTGTCAATCAATCTCAGTCAGTCTGGGCTAAGGAGATGCAAAATCAGCCGGGTTCCTGGACCTGGTTGTCAGCCAGTTGACTTTGCCGATAAGTTCCGATTGAAAGCCACTCTCAAAAGTGATGCAGCTCTCTGTACCATGAATCAAAGTGGAACAATTTCGACACCCCGCACAGCCAGCCACTGATTTCAGTCCTACCACCAAGTCGATGCTGAAAAACATCCTTGTAGGAAGAGCAGAAAAGAAATTCAACCTCAAATTGTTGGCACTGGTAACAAAGCTGGAAATCCCTCGATAGATCTGTTAAGTGGTTCAATTTTAATGCAGCCTTTTAACTTAGAATCATAGGAGTAGATCTTGACATTCTGCGGTACTTTAAAATGAGTGATAGCAAGTCAGCAGCCTGTTTTATCATCTCTCCTGATTTTAAAATCCACTGACTATCTCTCAAAGTCAAGATCGACCA
This sequence comes from Cetorhinus maximus, assembly GCF_964194155.1. Lineage (NCBI taxonomy): Eukaryota > Metazoa > Chordata > Chondrichthyes > Lamniformes > Cetorhinidae > Cetorhinus > Cetorhinus maximus. The sequence goes on along the minus strand of NC_135881.1, from coordinate 170,771,212 downwards.
TAGAATCATCCAAGAGGAATCCACTTTGCCCATGTTTTATGCCTTAGCAGACTCTTTGAAAGAGGTATCCAATTAGTCCTACTACCCCATTCCTTCTACATAACCATGCAACTTTTTTCACTTTTCATGTACTGTATATATACACAATTCCCTTTTGAATGATACAATTGATTCTGCAACCTGCACCTTTTCAGGCTGTGCATTTCAGATCACAATTCATTGCCCCAGGGTACTTTATTGGAAGACGAGAACTACAACTATTTTCGTATGACAAGAGAGGTAATTAGCAACACTCAGATAATAAACTCCAGGTTGGTGAGCTAGAAAGGAGATTCAGAAGTGACTTAATAATAGCCATATTTAACATGCGACACCCTCCAAATTAAGGGTTCTTCAATACTGTCTCTGGTATAGCTGCAAAATTCTGTTGCAAAGTGCCTGAATTTTCAGCATCACAGGTGTAATTTTTAAACCAAAATGGCTTTCACGCCATGAGTGCACATTGGTGCAGGCCACACTAGAAGCCATTTTGGTTAGGTTGTTAGCATTGGCACTGGGAGCATGTGGCGAAATCATGCACATTAGGCAGATCGTGACATCAATCAGTGTGTAATGCCGATTTCCGCTAGCAGCATCATTTTTGATCTCTTAATCTCAGGCAGCAGGAAGGATCTTAACTACCAGTGGGATTTAAAGGGTCATTAAATACTTGTAGTTTAGTTGCTGAATAATTCCTACTAGCTGTGGCTAAGTTAGTAAAAGTATTTGGAGATTTGTTTGGCTACCTAAATTTGGTGAACTACAGGGAATGGTGTGGCACAAGGTGATGGCTTTTGTCCTCATTCCAAGGATTCTGCTTAGCCAACTTGCTCCAAGTTACAGATGCTGTAGTTCTGTCCACCTTGGCTTACAACACGATGGGAGGATGAGCAGAGGTGACACAGAGGAGGGCAATGCCTCGAAGAGGAGAGTCTAAATTATGCACAGTGTCAGTATCTGAGCTGGTGATTGTGAGCATGAGAGCAAATTATGGTTTCTTCTTCATAATTATCTACCTTCCATTCTTCCTTTGTTCCACCACTACCTAGATAGGTTGCAGCTCTCGGACATCTGAAAAGAGAAATGCACAACGGTAAGGTTGTGGTGTGGGAAATGGGAGGGGGAGTGGGGGAAGCAAGAGGTACATCCTTAAATCATCTACAACTTGTAAACCAGAAGAGATTGTGAGAACATAGGAATAGGAGTAGGCCATTCAGCCCATCAAGCCTGCTCCTCCATTCAATTAGATCATGGCTGATCATCTACCTCAACGCCATTTTCCTGCACTATTTCCATATCCCTTGATGTCATTAGTGTCCAGAAATCTATCGATTCCTGTCTTGAACATGTTCAATGATTGAGCTTCCACAGTGCTTAGAGGTAGAGAATTCCAAAAATTCAGCCCCCGCCCTCTGAATGAAGAAATTCCTCCTCATCTCAGTCTTAAATGGTCTACTCCTTATTCTGAGATTATGTCCCCTGGTTTTAGACTTACCAGCCAGAGGAAACATTTTATCTACATCCACCCTGTCATGCCGTGTAAGAATCTTGTGAGTTTCAATGAGGCCACCCCTCATTCTTCATTCATTCTTCTCTGGGGAGTACAGTCCCAGCCTCCTCAATCTCTCCTCATAATACAATTCAGCCTTCCCAGGGGTTAATCGGGTGAACCTCTGTGCACTCCCTCAAAGGCAAGTTTTTCCCTCTTTAGATAAGGGGACCAAAACTGTGCACAATACTCCAGGTGAGGTCTCACCAAGGCTCTATACAACTGCAGCAAGATCTTTACTCCTACCCTCAAATCCCTTTGTGATGAAGACCAACATACCATATGCCTTCTTAATTGCTTGCTACACCTGCATGCTAGCTTTTAGTGACTCATGAACAAGGACACCCAGGTCCCTTTTGACACCCGCACTTCCCAACCTCTCACCATTTAAGGAATATTATGCTTTTCTGTTCCTTCTACCAAAGTAAATCACTTCACTCTTATTCACATTATATTCCATCTGCCATGTTCTAGCCCATTCACTTAACCTGCCCAAGTCCTCTTGAAGCCTTCTTGCATCCTCCTCACAATTTACATTTCCACCCAGTTTGGTGTCATCAGCAAATTTGGAAATATTACAATTGGTCCCCATATCCAAATCATTTATACAGATTGTGAACAGTTGTGGACCTAGCATTGATCCTTATGGTATCCCACTAGTAACAGTCTGCTATCCTGAGAATGATTCATTTATTCCTACTCTGCTTTCTTCCTGTTAACCAATTCTCAATCCATACTTGTATATTTCCCCCAATCCCATGCGCTCTAATTTTATTTACTAACCTCCTGTGTGGGACCTTATCAAAAGCTTTCTGAAAATCCAAATACACAACATCCACTGGTTCTCCTTTATCAATGCTACAAGTAATATCTTCAAAAAACTCCAATAAGTTTGTCAAACATGATTTCCCTTTTATAAATCCATGTTGACTCTGTCCAAATTTACCATTTTTTTTCTAAATGTCCAGTTATCACATCCTTTATAATAGATTCTAACATTTTCCCTACTACTAATGTCAAACGAACAGGTTTGTAGTTTTCCATTCTCCCTTTTCCTCCCTTCCTAAATAGTGGGGTTACATTTTCTACTTTCCAGTCCACAGGAACCATTCCAAAATCTATACAATTTTGAAATATAACCACCAATGCATCCATTATCTCTCTAGCCACCTCCTTCAACCCTATGGGATGAAGCTTATCTGGTCCAGGGGATTTATTAACCTTCAATCCAGTTAACTTTTCAAGTACTACCTCACTGCTAATACTAATACCTTTTTTCACAAATCCTTTGGTTGCCTAGTGTTACTGGGAGATTTTCTGTATCTTCTTCCATGAAGACAGAAGCAAAGTAACTGTTTCGTTTCTCTGCCATTTCCCTGTTCTCCAGTATAAATTCTCCTGTCCCCACATATCATGGGCCCACATTTGTCCTCACTAATCTTATCCTTTTCACGAACTAAAGAAGCTGTTACAGTCCGCCTTTATGTTCCTCACTAGCTTGCATTCTCTTTTCCCCTTCTTAATCAGGTTCTTCCTTGGCTGGGTTCTGAATTGTTCCCAATCCTCAGGCTTACTACCTTTTCTGGTTTCCTTGTGAGCTACTTCCTTTGACCTAATGCAATCTTTAACTTATTTTGTTGACTTACCCTTCCCTTTGGGTGTTTGTGCCTTCGAGGAATGTATATCTGTTGGTACTTCTATAAATTGCATGTCAACCATCAAATCGTTTAGTGTATTTTCCCAATCCACCATAGCCAACTTGTCCCTCATACCTTCATAATTTTCTTTCTTCAGATTTAAGACTCTAGGCCAGAATATAACGCTCGTCGGGCGGGTGCGCGCCCGGCCCAAACGAGCGTAGAATGATGCACGATGACATCAAGCGAGTGTCCCGATGTCATTCCGTACTTGCACGATATTTTGGTCAGCAGGCACTCACAGGAGTAGGCAGTGCACCCGCCGACAATTAAAAGGCCTATTAAGGCCATTAAAGTTATAATTGAAAGAAAGTTTTTGCTGCTTGTCCAACCTTACCGTTGGCGGGCAGGCGAAAAAACCAAGCGGCCTTTGCGGGATGAAGTTTCCAACAGCCAATAAAAATAAAACAAAAATTTTAACATTTCATTAACAACATGTCCCTGCTCATGTGACATGTTTTGTAACATTTTAAAAATCTTTATTTTTAATTTTTCTTACCTTCATCTCCCTGAGGCAGCTCTGTGCCTCAGGGAGCTTTTCCAGTGCGCACCCGCACGCAGGTGCGAACTTGCACTCATGCCCTCCTCCTGCCCCCACACGGGCAGCACTGAGCGCTGCAGCGCACGACTCATGCTAGGCAGGCCTTAATTGGCCCGCCAGCATGAAATCGCTGTCTGGTCCTGATCGCAGGTGGTGGTCGGCTTCCCAAACACTCCTGCTCCCCCCTGCTGAGCCCACCCAATGAGGGCAAAATTCTGTCCCTAGTTTCAGAATGAACTATTTCACATTCAAATTTAATGCAAAATTCTATCATTTTATGGTCACTATTTCTCAAAGGCTCCTTTACAGCAAGGTTATTAATCATCCCTTTCTCATTACACAACACTAAATCCAAAATAGACTGATCCCTAGTTGGCTCCTCAACGTACTGCTCTAGAAACCCATCTCATACATAGTCCAGGAATTCTTCCTCCACAGCATCAGTGCTGATTTGGTTAACCCTGTCCATGTGTAAATTGAAGTCACCCATTATGACTGTATTACCCACATTGCATGCATCTCTAATTTCCCGATTTATACTGTGCCCAACATTAGCACTCCAGCTTGGTAGCCTATCAGCAATCCCCACCAATGTTTGCTGCCCCTTGCTGTTTCTTAACTCCACCCAAACTGATTTTACATCTTGATCCTTCCATCTAAGATCTTCACTTACTAATGTACTGATCTCATCCCTTAATAAGAGTGCCAGCCCTCCCTCCTTTTCCTTTTTGCCTATCCCTCCTAAATGCTGAATAACCATGGATATTCTGTTCCCATTCTTAGTCACCTTGTAGCCACGTCTCCGTGATGGCAATTAAATCATACCCATTTACCTCAATTTGTGTATTCAAATCATCAACCTTTTTGCGAGTGCATTCAGATAGAGTGCTTTTAATTCTGCTTGTTTAACATCATTCTCTATTCTGATCCTATATGATGCTTGCCTATGCTTTGTCTGTCTTCTATTTTTGCTTTCTACTTTTCTACTTCCTTTTACCAGTTTTGCTTCCCTCAAATCTGAGCTGTCTCTCTGGTTCCCAACCTTCTGCCAATCTAGATTAAATCCTCCCCCACAGCACTAGCAAATCTCCCTGCAAGGATGTTAGTCCTGCTTCTGCTAAGGTGCAACCCATCCATCTTGTACATATCTCACCTGCCCCTGAACCGGTCCCAATGCCTCAGGAATCTGATGCCCTCCACCCTACACCAGTTCTCCAGCCATGTCTTCAATCGCTCAATTTTCCTATTTCTATGCTCACTGGCACATGGGACTGGAAGTAATCCTGAGGTTACTGCTTTAGAGGTCCTGCTTTTCAATCTTCCACCTAGATCCCCAAAATCTGCTTTCAGGACCTCATCCCCCTTCCTACCTAAGTCATTGGTACCGATGTGGACCACGACCTCTGGCTGTTCACCCTCCCCCAGAAAAATGTCCTGCAGCTGTTCTGTTACATCCTTGACCCTGGCACCAGGGAGGCAACATTCCATCCTGGAGTTAGATCTACAGTCACAGAAATGCCTATTTGTTCCTCTAACTAATGAACCCCCTATCACTACTGCTCTTTCCCTCACATTCCTTCCCTCCTGTACAGCTGAACCACCCGTGGTGCCACAAACTTCACTCTGACTCCTCCGAAGAACCAATGTCCTGACCAGTATCCAAAATGGAAAACCAATTAGTGAGTGGGACCTCAGGGAACTCCTGCACTACCTGTGTGGTTTTCTTTGACTGCCTACAGTCACCCTTTCTCTTTCTGCCTTCATGCTCCTAGCCTGTGGCGTGACCAGCTCTCTGAGCATGTTATCCACTAGCTCTCAGCTTCGCGGATGTGCCACAGTAACTCCAGCCACCGCTCGAGCTCCAAAACCCAAAGCTCAAGTTTCTGCAGCTGGTGACACTTCCTGCACATGTGGTCATCTAGGTCACTGGTAGAGTCCATGCCTTCCCACATACTACAGGACACGCATTCCATGTGACCGAGCTGCCCTGCCATGTCTTAACTTTACTTCACTTACATTAACTTTATTTTACTTTGGTTTACTTATATTAACTTTACTTTACTTGACCTTAACTTAATAAACCTTTCAACCATTGATAAACATTATAAGTACTGATAAATCCAAATAATACTTAACACACTTTACTAGTTGCAATAAAACTTTCCCCTGTGCACAGGATTCCCTTGTGAACCTAATTCGCTACTTACTCAGTCTATGGGAGGGATTTTAGGGCCCCGTCGTGGTGGGGGCTGTTCAAAAATCCATTGACTTTGGCAGGACCGGAAGCGGGAGGGGCCATAAAATGTTGCCCTATGTCTCATACAGGTGTAGTCTCATTGACCCTGACCGTCAATAGGGTCAGGGTCTCCATGCTTGCTGGTACACACAGCTCTATCCAACACAAGACCGACCCTGGGTGCGGGTCTTGTTCTTTCTTGCATCATAGTGTGGGCGATACTCTACTCAGTCCCATATTAACCTTATATGTGCCAAACCCTTATACTATACATTGGAGTACCTTGGCGCCATCTCTGCCATGTTTGGCTATTCTTGTAGCTTTCCCATGTCTCTCGGCAGGACTTACAGCACCAGCTTCAGTAAAAATGCACCTCTCCTTTAAGACGTTTTAATTAGTACAAGTTAATTTGACCTCGTGCTAGACTCTAACAAATTTGCTTGCCCCACTCAATTGTTCAGCCACTCACCAGCGCATTTAGAGTTCATGCTATAATCTTGTAAATCAGCAGAACAAGCCAAAAACAGGAGGCCCGGTGATAGCTAAGCCAGAAGTCTGCCATAAGCCAAAGCTGAAGGGCAGCCAGACTGAAAATGGCTTCAGACGGTACAGCCAGTGCCACTTACTGTCAGTGACTTAACCAAAACCCCTGATTTTAGCTCAGGGCGTCTTCGAGACAGGTGAGAATCCCCCACACAGAGTTGAGCATGAGCCCTGAGTCACTTTAACTCCCGGGCTTCAATTAAATTTCTCCACAGTTTCACCAGACCAAAGACAGCGGGAAGACATCATCAGATCCAGCAGGCAGGCGCAGAAAATCGGGTGGGAGGCCAACCCCAGAGGGGACCCAAGGGGACTGTGTTCGGTATGAGGTTAATGCTCAGAATAGAGAAGGTCTCCATAGGGCTGCTGGGAGCTGCAGCTGAGGAGGCCCAAGGATTCTTTGTTGGGACAGGAGGGGCACACCTGCTTTACCAAGCCCACAAGCATACTTCACAAAAAATTTCTAAAATTGCTTAGCTTGGCCTCTTCTGGCCACGCCTAACAGCTTTCATTTGTGTGTCTAGAGCTGTGTGGACCTCCAGCAATTTGAAGCAGAAATCATGTCATAGCACCAATGACATCATTGGGCTACAACCTCAGCACGTTGGGTGGGTCACAGCTCAGCCTGGGGTGAGTGACCCTCCCCTGCATGAAATGCCCTGGCTAAAATGGACAGAATGCAATACCAACCACACTGATTACAGGCAGAATCATCCCAGATTTGCACTAAGTGCGGTAGAGGGCGTGAAAAAAGACGATTTACCCACCGTCCGCAATGGCAGGTTTTCATGCCATATCATTCCCTCCCTGGCGCGTCCTGCCTCAATAATAATCCATTCACGGAAACACACATCGAATCTCTGGCGGGCGGGCTCAGATTTGCTCGCCACGCCATGACCTCAGCGCATCCTCGTTCTGGGCACCATATTTAAAGTGTACCAGAACACAGTTTACTTGATGTCTACAGGCCAGGGCTGCTCCAGGCGACAGATGGCTCCGAAAGCCAGGAAGACAGCAGCCCTGAAATTTAGTGAAGCCTCTCTGGGGCACCTGCTGAACGCAGTGCAAGGCCACCACAATGTCCTCTACCCCCACTCTGGCCGCAGGAAGTCCCCAGTGTCACCAATCCGGCCTGAGAGGTGGTGGCACCAGCAGTCAGCTTCACCGGAGAACAGAGGATGTCAGCCATCCAGTGCAGGAAGAGGATGAATGCTCTCATCTGTTCCGCCAGGGTAAGTCAGCCACCTCATTGCTCTCAACTCACACACTCACAAACCCATCACACATCCACAGGGATCTCACACCTCAAGAGACAACACCACAAACTCTCACACACACCCTCACATCTCCATCAGTCTCATATCATCTTGAGATCGTGCCCTCATCCCATCCATGGCTCCATTCACGGCACAAACATTCCACACAGTGCCATGTGTCCCGCTCACACTCTCTCCATCTGTTTTCATGCAGGAGAAGCTGGCCCACAACAGCAGGGAGAGGTCCCAGACAGGTGGTGGAGTGGCCCACATTAGGCCCCTCACTCACTTTGAGGAGTGTGCCATTGTGCTGACTGGTGAGGATGTGGACCGTGCCTGCGGTGATGGTGAGGTCGAACACCCATATGAGGATCCTGCATCACATCATCCCTCTCTCAACGCACCTGTGAGTGCTCTCTCTCCAGCTTTTGATTCTGCTGCCATGCACTAATTATCTCTACTTTGGTTCACTGGGAGCTCTGCCAAGTGACTGACACTCTCAGCCAGCCAGTCCCTCACCTCCATCCAAATCCTCAACTCCAGCCAAGAGGGCACCTCCTCCAGTGAAGAGCTGGAAATAAGCAGCCTGGAAGACCCGTCTCAGCACTTACCCACACCATCCACCAACACAGAGACACACACCTCGGTGGGACCTAGATGTAGAAAGGCTCGGGTTCACAATCTGGTGGTGACCGGACGGGTCCACAGCAGGAGGAGGCAGATTCAGCCGAGCTCCCTGGCACTCAGAGGACTGCTGGGGAAGAGATATCTGTGGGGTCTGAGTCAGATGATGAGCTTCTGGATTCGGCCTTCCAACTCATTGTGGAGAGTTAGCAGAAGGCAGGACAACATCACGCAGAGCTGTTGGAAGCCCTCAACAGAGTGGCATGCGAGTTGGAGAAGTGAGCACAGACCCGCACTCCATTGCGGGAGCCATGGGTCAGTTCCTGCAGTGACAACGTGAGGGGGAAACGGGGCACTTTGACGTTGCTTCAGGTACTCTTTCCCCTCAAGGAGTCAGGCTGGGTTCCTCGAGCACCCGAAGGGAGGAGACCAGCTGGACACCCCGGGTCAACCACTCAGGAATCTCAGAGGCTGTCCACTCCCTTTGGGTCCTCTTTGTCTGTGACTCCCTCAACCTCGTCTTCTGTCACTACAGAGGAAGCAGCTGGCCCACAGGAGGACAGCCAAAGCAAGCCGGGGCCCTCAAGGCCTCAGCTCTCCAGAGGACGCATGCCAATGTCATCAGAGGCAACAGGGCCAACCATTACACAGGCTGTCTCCACCCCTGCTATGGATGTCAGGGCAGCACCTAGAAGAAGTGTTAGACCTAGAAAAGTTAAGAAATTCTGATCACAAGTTGTTGCATGGGTGAACATGTTTTATCACTTTGTAATCTGAAAATAGATTCACTTTCACTGAATAACGTGTAATGTTGACTTTCAGCTTCATTGAAAGGCTTTGGGAGTCCTCCCCCTGCATCCTCCTCACTAGCAGTTCAGCTGCTGGTCTAGAGGGAGAAGTGTGCATGTGGCAGGGCCTTTGGAGTCTTGTGCAAGCATTCTTCCTACGACAGGGAGCCTTCATCCATCACACTCATCTTATTGTGCCAAGTATTTTCAATGCTGCCTGCTAAGGTTCTCTTTCAGTTGTCCATCTGAGCTGACCTGCATCTCCGCCCACCCACTGATCACACTCCCATGTAGCACCTGTGCCTGTCCAACATGAGTCTCCGCTCACTTTCAATTTGACAAACATGGTAGTTGTCAAGATTCTGATCAGCTTCACCGTCCTTTCCCCTCCCCCCTCAACCATGTCCTATCCCCCATCAGTGTACTCCACTGGTATCAGCTTCCACCTCCCCACCGTCACCTACCAAATCCAATCCTTGTCATTCCAGGATGCCTAGGTGAATGGGCACATTCCCCACCTACCGGAGAACCCCACCCCCATCCACCTCCCTGATCTCCTCCTTCCCACCCCCAGAGTCCGTGTCTGCCTCCACCAGCCACCCTCGCCGCCCCTTCTACCAGTACCGATGCACCCTTACACTCCTATCCTACTGCCTCCCTCTGCCCCCTCCCACACTCACCATTCCCTTCTACCATCCCCACCTTCAGTTCGCTCCCCAGGAGGTAGTCATTGACTCCACAAACCCCTCTCTTGCAGGTTCACCTAGACATCCCCCCCTTTACTCCCTCCTCTACCTTTACTCGCTTCTGCCCCTGGGCACCTTCCCCTCTCCAAACTCCCTCCTCCTCCCGGACACCTTTTCCCCACCGAATTCATTCCCTGGCACCTCCCCCTCCTCTCACACCTACCTCCCCACATTCTCCCCCGTTACAATCTCTTCCCCCCTTACTCCCTCCTCCCCCACAGACATCCTCTTTCCACCTCCCAACCTCACTCTGCCCAACACATTCTACCCCCCCACCAACTTCACCACCCCTTCCCCCCCCCCCGCCTTCCCCTGTACACCTTCCTCTCCCATTCACAACTGGACCTTCCTCTCCCCCAACTCACCACTGTGATGTTCTGAAGCAGACCCGAAGCATCAATGGAGACCTCCCACCTTCTGAGAGCTGCTTCGCGGCAGAGCTACGTCCATGAGAATCCACCCAGCATGCGATGCACACATTCCTCAGGGTCCAGTAGCTGTAGGGTTCCAGCATCTCATGCACCTCGGATGTCCGCGATCTGAGCCAAGGCCTAAAGGTAATTCCCGACTCCTGCGCGTCACACTTATCCAGGCGTGTTCTGGGCCGCCGTGTTTTGCCGCTGGTGTAACGGTAAATCGAGCGTGGGGGGACGATTCTGGACGGGCCTTACTTTGCATCCCAACAGCAGGATACAAATTATGTTCTTGCCAGCCTCCAGCAGGATTGGCATTCCGCCATGGCGGACACCATCGGATGATCCTGCTGCGATTTCACGCCGGCATGAAACTGATTTCTGACCCCTCAGACCAAATTCTGCCCCGCTGCCCACCATGAGGCCCGCCACCAACGGGACCAGACCTACCATTTTAATGACATGCTTGGGTTAAATTTGGACATCATTTTTTTTATTCTAATACAACCTACTTTAAATTAATCTTTGTGATTTGGCAGAGGTTAGCACAAACAAGGGTTCAAAATTTTGGCCCAGTCAAACATTGTTTTCTTCATTTCAAAGGAGGAAAAAAAAGCTTTGCTTTTGGAAAACCACTTACTGCAGCAGGAAACAGAGTGTTGAAACCTCTACAGAAGGTCCTCGTTTTAAAGTGAAGAGCTACTCTCATGTTCAATTGTGCGCAGCTAAAGCGAAGTAGTTTTGTCCTTGGAACAGGGTGTTTTAGACAAGTGCAGAGATTTAAATCTACTGCAGACTGAGCCACACTCCAGTGTGGATCCAGTGGCTTTGTTCATTCTTTCTCATCAGTGAGCTGGAAACCAGGAGTTGTGCCATATTTTCCTTTGTGTTTCAAAGGTGGAAAAGACGCAATAGCATTTTTTCGTGGTTAGGTTTCATTTGGACTGGCCTTGCATTTGTCTCTGATTCTATGAGAATCGTGTCCCTGGAACTAATGTCTGACATTCCCACGCTAAGTTAAAAATATTGCTTCTGGGTAGATTTAAGTCTCTGCAGTTGAGAGGGAAGGGAGCAGCAGATTTACGCGCCAATAAAATGTGTCACTGTTGCAATAGGACATAAATCGTAACCCTTTCTCTGAGCATTTTTTCCACCTTTTTTTCCTTGCTGGGCCCTAGTTCTATGGGCACTGGCCCACTTGCCAAAAGTAGTCACTCTTAATCTGTGTTCCTAGACAGTGCAAGGTATTTGACTACAGAAGGCCTTGTATCCCTGTCCAACCCTGCCTGATCCCAAAGTCTACATGGTGTGCGCTTACCCAGAAATAATATTGTGACAACAATCAGAAGTACCTATTCTAGCTTCTGTGTTGTCCAATATGCTCAGACAGCCTGCCAGCTCATTATCTAGTCTTACACATAAAAAAATAGCCACTTGAACGAGCAATAACAGTGTGTTCCAGGACTGTACACTGAAGCATTTGTTGCTACCTGCAGCCGCGGCTGAGAGTAACTAACTCAGACCAGGCTGCAGATCCTCCTATTTATTGGCTCTGTATGTTGAATGTTGGGCATGCAAAATATCACAGTAACAGAAGGATATTAGGAACAGGAAGGACAATCAGCCCCTCCAGCCTTTTTGCCATTGAATTAGATCGTGGCTGCTCTGACACGTTTTAAAAGAGTACTAGGTCAGCACTTTTATTGTTTACAGGTTGGATGAAAAAGATGGATGGAATTCCCATCGGTCAGGAATTTGCCTAGAGCTGCACCCCCACTTTGCTGGAATGATAATGAAACATCATTGATCTTTACAAATGTGGTCCCTGCTGAACTTCTGATGAAATTACACCAGCAGAGTGGAAGAAATTCCAAGGAAATTCGCATTCATACCAATTTGGTGTAATGGCACAGCGGATGGTAAATGCCGAGCTGCTCAAATCCCAGAGGGAAACTTGAAACAGCTGCCACAACCATTTTGCAATTTGTATTTTATTTTCAGATGCTTGCCTTGAATTCAGCAGCAATAAGTCCACCAAGACTTAGGGTCTTTTGCAAAACCAAATTAAACATTTATTAATAAAAGAAAACATTTTAAGCACATACATAGGTCTATAAATTACTACTATAATAACTCCTAAATCCCCTAATTAATCTGGTTCCCAGTTACACCTCTGTTAAGGCAACAGTAAAAACAAATGGATTTAAACAGACCCAGACAAAGCACACAATGCCCTGGAGAGCGATATTCAAAGTGAGTTTCCTATAGACAGCAGCTTGATGCACAGAGGCTGGAGGCTTTTCGCACTTGTGTTGGATCTTAGAATGCCTTCCTCCTTACACATAACCTCATCTCCTTTATACATGCTTCCCCCTTTTAATGCAAATTCCATTGTTCCCATGTTTTTGCAACTTAATTTTTCTTAAAATACAAATCTTTTCATAATACTAATTTTATCAGTAAACTTTGGAAAAAATAAACACTGTTTGGCTTAGCTGCTTATGGCTAGGTGTAACGCCTTACCATTCTTTAAAATTCAAACTAACCTAATTTATCTAAAAATGCAAATGTTCCTCACACCTCACATTCTAAAAATTCAGCCATGTTTAAGTATTTAGCATTTCAAACCTAGCTCCCCTTTTGATAACTCAAAAGCTCCAGACCAACTGTATCCAATTCAATTAAATCCAACACACACACACACACATTATCCAAACCCCGCTATTAACCCACTTTTACAATAAATCACAATAATATTATGAGAATTATTATATTTTCATGACATTTGACCCATTTGTTTCAAGTTGCCACTGGCTACAGCTTGGTACATTCTAACTAGCACCAGTGAGAAACGGATTCCTCTTACACCAACACTGTAATTATGCTGCAAGTATGGTTTAAATCCAGAGTCAGGCCCAATCTGACATTAGAATAAACCTTGGAAAGCTCCTGGGAAGAGGACACTGATTCTGATTCACTACAGAGTCACTTCCTTGACACCTGATTTCACTGCAATGACAAGGCTCCATTGACAATTCCTCCCAAACCCACAAGCTTCATCACCTAGAAGGAACATCCTGACTGGGGTGAGTATTGCCATTCATTCATTGACACTGAGTCACCTGGAACTGTCTAACTAACAGCACTTAGAGAGCTCCTTCACCATATGGCCTGTAGTGGTTCATGAAGAAGGCCCACCACACTTGCTTAGAGGCAACTAAATGTGGGCAATAAATACAAGTCTTGCCAACAATGCCCACATCCCAAGAATGAATTTTGAAAAAAGGCCACACTCCAATAAGCCTCAGTGAGAAGGGGGTTCCCTTCACACCAACATTGTAGTTACACCACAAGTACAGACCAAAATTATAGTCAGGGTTCAGCCTGACGTAAGAGCGAAGCTTAGCAGACTGCCTGGAGGAAAGAGTCTGATTCTGCTTCAGAGTCAGCTCAAGCCTTAATTGGCATCTTATTTCACACGACACATTTAGCATTGGGGCAAAGTTCAACCAAGGTAAACTTGTAGCTTAAGCATCAAGTGCTATAGCAAGGAAAGTAATAAAACTCACTAAAATGGCTCACCAATTTACTGAGCTTCTTGCATTTCGGCATGCAGACAGCATTGTATTTAAAAGCACAGACAATGACGTGGAACATAAGTTAAGTGAAGAACTCACAGTCATTATGTGGCTTACCTAATGAAATGGATCTGTTTTCTCTATCAGCCACATTAATCACACATCTGTACTCACAAATAAAGCCCAAAAGTTTCACAAGCTGTCAACATAAGTAGTCTAATAAATGCATGTTTTGGAGATTAGGAGCAACAACATAAAATTGAAACACAGATACATAACACAGAAGGCACTGTTTAATAGGCACCTTGTTAATGGGAGCATTCATTTAAAGGCACCAATTAATAGGAATGTGCATTTAGTGACAGCATCTGATCAGGTACTGATTCACTCCTAGCACGTTCTAATGAGGAATTTGAATGTAGATAGGAACATTGGGCAAGCTACAGAGGGCAAGATGCGTCATCAGCATTACCAGTGGCTCAACAAATGTAAGTAGTGGATTATTTTATGTTTTCTTCAGGTGAGGAATGTTAGTGTGGGGGGAATAAACGCCATCAAGCTCTCTCAGGTCAGGTATGCACTAAATGTTACCAGTACTAATTGATAATGCTGCTAGAGTAAGACTCGTGATGTTATTGTCTCACATTCCCAAGTTATATGTTCAATTCAAGCCTCAGGTGTGAAGATATTGTCCTTTAACATATTCAACTGCTATAAAATGTTCCAATGGCTCTGGCTGTCTTAAATTCAGAGGTGGTATTACACTCCCAGTGCATCAGTTGGTAAAGGCATAGCCTAGTGTGGGACTGAGACACACAAAGCAGGAAGGTCTCAGGTCTCAATCCTGTGCCAGTGCGTGAGTTAGGTAATCTCTGCCAAAGCAGCTCCATAGCCCCAAAGCAATGGATTTCCCATTGATGGTGCCAGGATGATCCCTGTACACAACATATCATGATTGCCTCAGCTCCCAAGATACCTGCGCGCACACACATATGCACACATGCACGCACACACACAACAAGCACACACACCTGAGAGCTGTCAAGCACCACATTTTGATCGCGAAGTCATGTCACGGAGAATTGCAATCATCCATTACACGCTGTCCCTATGCCCTGTGGATTGGAAGATAATTAATTCTGATTAAAGCATCTCCTATCTGTCAAGTCGAGGTGAAGCAGAAAATAGTATGATCAAAGTAGTGGCTGTATGGAAAATTTAGGATAAAGCGAGAGACCTGGCTTAGAACTTGTGCCTGGCAAAGTTCACGTTTGAGAGTTTCACGTGCCCTGGCACTACATTCCAGGTTTAGGTTATAAGGAACCTAGCTGGGTAAGTGGAGCTAAGATACAGATTAGCCATGATCTAACTGAATGTTGGAACAGGTTCAAAGGGCTGAATGGCCTACTCTGACTCCTATCTCCTTCTTGCCTTTACCTCTCTTCACTACCTTGCAGTCTCTGAATGGCATTCTGTGCAAAGCAAAATATCTCTAGTTGAAGGTTGCATTGATTGGGGAAGCTTTTGTCTCTCACAAAAGTGTACACTTTTATGCAGGCATTAAGGCAGGGATTTACTGGTCCCGGAAGTCAATGGCTGGTCCATCAAGTTTTCCGTCCTGCCTGCAACAACTCCTGCCATGGGCGGGACTGGACTGATTTTAAAATAAATGGGTTAACCTTCCCACGTAAGGATTGGAAGGACAGAAATGAAGTGCAAGTGCACTGACTGCACATACATCAGCTTTCCTGATTAGAGGTACTAATGTCACATCTGCTCAAGAGATTTTGCACCACTGCTTTCCTGTTAACCAGAAATCCTTGCTTTCAGACACAGATAACAAATGGTGAATAAAACCCTGTGCCCCTCGAGACAAAAGCCTCTCCAATCAATGCAACCTTCAACTAGAGTTATTTGGTTTTGCACAGAATGCCATTCAGAGACTGCAAGATAGTGAAGAGAGGTAAAGGCAAGAAGTAGATAGGAGCCAGAGTAGGCCATTCAGCCCTTCGAACCTGTTCCAACATTCAGTTAGATCATGGCTAATCTGTACCTTAACCACACTTACCCAGCTAGGTTCCTTATAACCTAATATGCTTTGCCTAACAAAAATCTATCAGTCTCATTTTTGAAACTTTCAATTAATCTAAACTCAACAGCTTTTTTAGGAGGCAGTTCCAGGTTTCCACTACCCTTTGTGTGAAGGTAAGTCAATCGCTGGGATCAAGGTTTAGAGAAAATTGAGCTTTCCAGCTATTAATTAGAAGGGTTCATGCTAGCCAATATAATGCTACAGTGCCTACAGTGTTAAATCATATGCCACTGTTCATAATATATTCATGCATTTTTCATCCTAACTCATGCAAATTGCATCTGCAGTGGAGCAGAAATTAATTCAGTGCTGTAAATGTTTCATGACATTGGCTGTGACAAAGATGAGTCCACCTTTCCGTATCAGCAGTCCTTGGCATCTCGCGTATAATGCTAAACAGGCCAAGGGTCCCCAGACAGAGGTGCCTGGGAGTTGACGGTGGCAAATAAATGTCTCATCCGCTAGGGTGAGTGCTCCTTCTAACGAAAGAGACATGTCCTCAAGGCCTGCATTTCATTCAAATGGCTTTTATACGCAAACCCCACTGCAATGTGATTAGAGAATGGCTCGCTAATTATGGATTTCCCACTCGCATGAAGATCGCTTTATAATTTATTTAAATGAGCAGCAACCATTTTACTTTTTCCTCCCCTTTTATGTTCACATTTGCCACGTTAATAATCAGGATGGTGTAAATTTACAAGATTTATGTCATGCACAAAGATCGTCGTTATAAAAACCACCTTCACTCACAGGGTTTATTGAAAGGAATCGTTTGTATTGAATCGGAAGCACCATTCAGATTGTCAGCTTGTAACGAGAACTGCAGGAGAGCTATGAAATGGAGGACTCCTAAAGGACTTTAGTAAATCAGATGATCGCCACTAGCAAGTCAGCATTAGTGGAGAGCTATCAGCCATTTACCCAATAACAACAATGGTTTGCACAGCCCTTTCACGCTAACATTAAACAAATTAGGTATCTTTCTTGTTATAAACAAAAAAAAACAATATTGTCCTATATGAACTGTAATGCTACTGAGAACAATGTAATGCCTAGTTATTGTTGTTACTCCACATTTCTTCCACAGTATTAAACCCCATTATAATAGATCCATGCATTATCTAAAACACTGACTAAACCAGCTATTTGTTGAAGTTTATGCTTGTGGCTTTTCAGGTTTGTTTAGGACTCATTTATATTTGAAATGCTCATCCCAGCTCTTAGTGGGTTCTCAGTGTCATGTCATTATAATGATATAATATCTTGGCTTATTTACTGTACAAGACACAAGGCACCAATCGCGCATAAGGGATTTGATGAACACATTGTGGGTTCATTCATTAAGACTAGGCACATGAGAACAGTTATACATAGGTATAAAGCTTGAAGATATTAGAGATGTGTGTTGTGCTCTGTTCAAAGCAAAAGTGAAACTAAGACTGGGTCACATGACACATTTCCCTTCTAGTGATGTCATGCTGCTATCCCTTAAAAGCATATTACAACATTCAGGATGGGCCTCAACTAATGTTGTCAATCCTGCAGGATTATCCAGGATCTACAGGAATTGAAGACTGACTTCCAGGATGCTACTATGATTTTGTTATTCATATTCTTTGAAGAACAATTTGCTTCTTAAAAATATTGGAGATGGGAGAAGAGAAAGTTATTTGACAGAGTCAAAATTCATCGAATTGGTTAACAAAGATTCTATTTGCTTTGCAATTCACATGGGAAACTGATGTGCTGTGAGGATGGACATATTAGTAGACCAACCGGGAGGCACACTTGGAGACAGGAAGTAATGTGATGAAATGACCAGGAATATATCCAACAAGCGTAGGCTACTCTATCCTCAAAAGGTCCTTACATTCAAGCTACGTGTGGGGGTTCCTGAAACTCCTTCAGGCTTCACCTTGATTCAGTGGGCCTGGTCCTAACAAATTAATGACCTTTGCTTTGTCCAGCACGGCCACTAGATCTGAGTCTATTCCAATTCAAGGCTGGAATGCCTCAGCATCTTCTTTTATTTGCATTGGTTCAAATACATAAATAAAAACAGTTATTAGGTAGATTTGGCTTAAGTAAAAATGTTTTCTTTATTTATAAATCCTGCATTCAATGCATCGCAGTTGAAGTATGTTTACATATTGATGTGAGACGGTTAATGTTCATCCTATGAGTTAAGTGCGCATCACATAAGTAAACTGGTAGTATTAGTCATTGATACTTTAAAGGAAGACAGGCAGAATACAAGAAGAAGGACACACTCTTTGACTGAAAAAGGAGTGCCTTCATTGAAAAAAGAAAGAACTTGCATTTATGCAGCATCACAGGAACCCTGAAACACTTCACATTTAAACCAGTACTTTTTTGAAGTGTAGGCTTTGGGGAATCAGTCAATCACTGTAGAATTCCCAGCCTCTGACCTGCTCTGGTAACTACAGTATTTATAAGAACATAAGAAATAGGAACAGGAGTAGGCCATTCAGCCCCTCGAGCCTGCTCCGCCATTCAATAAGATCATGGCTGATCTTCTCATGTCTCGATTTCCACGTTCCCATCTAACCCCAATAATCTTTGATTCCCTTGCCTAACAAGAATCTATCTACCTCTGCCTTAAAAATATTCAATGACCCCACCTCCACCACCTTCTGAGGCAGAGAGTTCCAAAGTCGCACAACCCCCGAGGGAAAAAATTTCTCCTTATCGCTGTCCTAAAAGGGCGACCTTTAATTTTAAAACAGTGCCCCCTGGTTCTGGATTCACCCACAAGAGGAAACATCCTTTCCACATCCACCTTGTCAAGGCCGTTCAGGATCTTGTATACTTCAATCAAATCACCCCTCACTCTTCTAAACTCCAGTGGAAACCAGCCCAGTCTGACCAACCTTTCCTCATAAGACAACCCACTCATTCCAGGTGTCAATCTAGTAAACCGCTTTGAACCGCCTCCAATGCATTTACATCCTTCCTTAAATAAGGAGACCAAAACTCTACACAATATTCGAGGTGCGGTCTCGCCAATGCCCTGTATAACTGAAGCATGACATCCCTTTTTTTATGTTCAATCCCTCTCATAATAAAGGATAGCATTCCATTAGCCTTCTTAATTACTTGCTGTACCTGCATACTAACTTTTTGTGACTCATGTACTAGAACACCTAGATCCCTCTGCACCTCAGAATTATGCAGCCGTTCTCCATTTAAGTAATGCTCTGCTTTTTTGTTCTTCCTGCCAAAGTGAACAACTTCACATTTTCCCACATTAAACTCCATTTGCCAGTTCTTTGTCCACTCACTCAACCTATCTATATCCATCTGCAACTTCCTCATGTCTTCTTCACAACATACTTTCCTACCTAACGTTATGTCATCTGAAAATTTAGCTACCATGTCTTCACTCCCCTCATCTAAGTCACTGATGTAAATCGTAAAAAGTTGAGGCCCCAGCACAGACCCCTGTGAGACTCCACTCATCACATCCTGCCAATCAGAAAAAGACCCATTTATGCATATTCTCTGCTTTCGGCCAGCCAACAAATCTTCTATCCATGTTAATATGTTACCCCCTACACCATGCACTTTTATTTTCCATAATAATCTTTGATGTGGCACCTTATCAAATGCCTTCTGGAAATCCAAGTACAGCACATCTACAAGCTCCCTTTTATCCACTGCGCATGTTATTCCTTCAAAAAACTCCAATAAATTGGTTAAACATGATTTTCCTTTCACAAAACCATGCTGACCCTTCCTTATTGCCTTGAGCTCTTCTAAGTGCCCAGCTATAACCTCCTTAATGATCAATTCTAATAACTTTAACTAATGTTTGTATGACTGGTGAGTCTAACTTCTGATCAATGGTGACTCCCAGGATGTTAATGATGAGGCATTTGGCAATGGTAATGTCATTGATTGTCAAGAGGAGTTGGTTAAACTCTCGTATTGGAGATGCACATTGCCTGGCACACGTGTGGTGCAAATGTTACTTGCCACTTATCAGCCAAGGTCTGGATACTGTCCAGATCCTACTGCATGGACATGGTCTGTTTCAGTATCTGAGGAGTCACGAATGGTGCTGAACATTGTGCAATCATCAGCAAACATACCTACTACTGACCTTATGGTGGAGGAAAATGCTAAAGCAGCTGAAGATGGTTGGGCCTAGAGCACAACCCTGAGGAACTCCTGCAGTGATGTTCTGGGGATGAGATGATCAGCCTCCAAACAATCATCTTCTTTGTGCTAGGTGTGACTCCAGCCAGCGGAGTTTTATCTCTATGATCCATATTGACTTCAATTTTACTCGGGTTCCTTGATGCAAATTCGGTCAAATGCTGCTTGACATCAAGATCAGTCACTCTCATCTCACTTCTGGAATTCAGCTCCTTTATCTATGTTTGAGCCCAGGCTGCAATGAAGTGTGTAGCCTGCGAAACTCAACTGAGTGTTGCTGAGCAGGTTATTGGTGAGTAATTTGTTGACACTGTAGACACACCTTCTATCACTTTGCTGATGATTTGCTGTAGACTGATGTGGTGATAATTAGTCATTTCTCCTGCTTTTTGCAGACAGGACATAACTAGGCAATTTTGAACTTTGTTGGGTAGATTCCAGTGCTCTTGCTATAGTGGAACAACTTTGTTCACAGACTACTAAAGCAACAGCTACAGCCTGACATATTCATACTCAGGGAAACATGCCTTACAGACAGTGTCCCAGGCACCATCCCTGGGTATTCCCTGTCCCACCAGCAGAACAGACCCAGCAGGCAGTGGTACACAGTTGGGAGGGAGTTGCCCTGGGAGTCCTCAACATGGACTCTGAACCCCTGAAGTCTCATGGCATCAGGTCAAACATGGGCAAGGAAACCTCCTGATGATTACCACATACTATTCCCCCTCAGCTGATGAATCAGTGCTCCTCCATGTTGAACACCACTTGGAGGAAGCACAGAGGGTTGCAAAGATGCAGAATGTACTCTGGGTGGGGGACTTCAATGTCCACCACCAAGAGTGGCTCATAGCACCACTACTGAATGAGTTGGCCAAGTCCTAAAGGACATAACCGCTAGACTGGATCTGCGACAGGTGGTGAGGGAACCAACAAGATGGAAACATAATTGACCTCATCCTCACCAATCTGCCTGCTGCAGATGCACCTGCCCAGGATAATATCGGTAGGAGTGACCACCGCACAGTCTTTGTGGAGGTGAAGTCCCATCTTCACATTGAGGATACCCTCCATCATGTTGTGAGGCACTACCACTGTGCTAAATGAGATAGATTTCAAACAGATCTAGCAACTCGAGACTGGGCAACCATGAAGCACTGTGGGTTATCAGCAGCAGAATTGTACTCAACCACAATCTGTAACCTCATGGCCAGGCATATATACCACTCTACAATTACCACCAAGCCAGGGGATCAACCCTGGTTCAATGAAGAGTGCAGGAGAGCATGCCAGGAGCAGCACCAGGCATACCTAAAAATGAGGTGTCAACCTGGTGAAGCTACAACACAGGACAACTTGCATGCCAAACAACATATGCAGCAAGTGATAGACAGGGCTAAGTGATTCCACAACCAACGGAACAGATCTAAGCTCTGCAGTCCTGCCACATCCAGTCAAGAATGATGGTGGACAATTAAACAACTCACTGGAGTAGGAGGTTCCACAAATATCCCCATCCTCAATGATGGAGGCACCCAGCACATCAGTGTAAAAGATAAGAATGAAGGATTTGCAACAATCTTCAGCCAGAAGTGCCGAGTGGATGATCCATTTTGGCCTCCTCCGGAGGACCCCAGCATCACAGCTGCCAGTCTTCAGCCCATTCGATTCACTCGAATGGGTTCTGCCAGGGCCATCAGCTGCTGACCTCATTACAGCCTTGGTCCATGTGATATCAAGAAACAGCTGAAGGCACTGGATACTGCAAAGGCTATGGGCCTTGACAATATTCCAGCAATAGTACTGAAGACTTGTGCCCCAGAACTTGCCGCGCCCCTAGCCAAGCTCTTCCAGTATAACTACAACATTGGCATCTACCCAGCTATGTGGAAAATTGCCCAGATATGTCCTGTACACAAAAAGCAGAACAAATCCAACCCAGCCAATTATCACCCCAACAGTTTACTGTCGATCATCAGTAAAGTAATGGAAGAAGACATCAACATTGATGTCAAGCGACACTTGCTTCGCAATAACCTGCTCGCTGATGCTCAGTTTGGGTTCTGCCAGGGCCACTCAGCTCCTGACCTCATTACAGCCTTTGTTCAAACATGGACAAAATGCTGAACTCAGAGGTGAGGTGAGAGTGACTGCCCTTGGCATCAGGCGGCATTTAACAGAGTGTGGCATCAAGGAGCCCTAGCAAAACTGGTGTCAATGGGAATCGGGGGAAAACTCTCCGCTGGTTGGAGTCATACCTAGCACGTTGGAAAATGGTTGCGGTTGTTGGAGATCAATCATCTCAGTTCCAGGACGTCACTGCAGGGGTTCCTCAGGGTAGTGTCCTCGGCCCAACCATCTTCATCTGCTTCATTGATGACCTTCCTTCCATCATAAGGTCAGAAGTGGGGATGTTCGCTGTTGATTGCACAATGTTCAGCCCCATTCACGATGCCTCAGATACTGAAGCAGCCCATGTTCAAATGCAGCAAGACCTGGGCAATATCCAGGCTTTGGCTGACAAGTGGCAAATAACATTTGCACCACACAGGTGCCAGGCAATAACCATTTCCAACAAGAGAGAATCGAACCATCGGCCTTGACATTCAATGGCATTACCATCACTGAATCCCCAACTAACAACATCCTGGGGGGTTACCATTAATCAGAAACTGATCTGGATTAGCCATATAAATACTGTGGCTACAGAGCTGGTCAGACACCAGGAATCCTGCAGTGAATAACTCACCTCCTGACACTCCAAAGCCTGTCCACCATCTACAAAGCACAAGTGAGGAGTGTGATGGAATACTCTTCCCTTGCCTGAATGAGTGCAGCTCCAACAACGTTCAAGAAGCTTAACACCATCCAGGACAATGCAGCCTGCTTGATTGGCACCCCATCCACAAACATTCACTCCCTCTGCACAGCTGCACAGTGGCAGCAGTGTGTACCATCTACAAGATGCACTGCAGGAACTCACTAAGCCTCCTTAGACAGCACTTCTGAAACCCACAACCACTACCATCTAGAACAAGAAGGGCAGCAGACACATGGGAGCACCACTTCCTGGAAGTTCCCTCCAAGCCACTCATCATCCTGGCTTGGAAATATATGGCTGTTCCTTCACTGTTGCTGGGTCAAAATCCTGGAACTCCCTCCTTAACAGCAATATGGGTGTACTGCATGGACTGCAGCAGTTCAAGAAGGCAGCCTACCACCACCTTCTCAAAGACTGTTAGGGATGGACAATAAATGCTGGCCTAGCCAGTGAGACCCAAATCCCATGAATGAATAAAAAAAAGATGCACATTTAATTCTGTAGCACAGGTCTTCAGCATTAACACCAGGATATTGTCGGGGCCCATAGCCTTTGCTATATCAAGAGCACTTAGCTGTTCCTTAATATCACATGGAGTGGATCGAATTGGCTGAAGACTGGGATCTGTGATGCTAGGGACCTCAGAAGGAGGCTGAGATGCATCATCTGCTCTGGCTTCAACATTAGACTCTTGCATTCACATGCTGGGCTCCACTATCATCAAGGATGAAGATGTTCATGAAGCCTCCTCCTCCCGATCATTGTTTAGTTATCCCCTTGGCTTTGTCTATAGCATGCCGCTTTGACTGTTTAGCTTGCATGTAATCATGTGCTCTAGCTTCACTAGGTTACCACCTCATTTTCATGTGCCCCTGCTGTTGCTTCTGTCTTGCTCTCCTATGCTCCTCATTGAGCCCGGGTTGGTCCGCTGGCTTGATGCTAATGGTAGAGTGAGGAATTTGCCGAGCCACGAGGTTACAAATTGTGGTGGAATACAATTCCGCTGCTGCTGAAGGCCCACATGCCTCTTGGGTAGCTAGTTTTCCATTCTTAATCTATTCCAAAGAGCATAATGATAGTGTCACACAACATGATGAAACAGAACTCTCCAACCAATACTGTCATAAAGAGATGCGCCTGCATCAAGTCGATTGGTGAGGATGAGGTGACCACTTGAGTCCGTTACAGAGGTCACCTCATTTTCATATCCAATGAAATCAATGGGATGAAAATCATATGGGTTTAATAACAAGAGAACAATCAACCAACAATCAACATTAGCACCCAGCAGGTGATCTTGAAAAGCATGCCCTCTGGTGCTTGGTATGAAAGAAACCATTTGTGGCAGTTAGCGCCACCTGATGGATTATTTTTACAGGCTCTGTGTGGTACCTGTCTCCCAAAATACCCTGTTGCAAACCTGCCAAAAGCTCTTCTAATTCCTGAGACCACAGGGAAGTAAGTCACATTTCCTCTTTACAAGGCAGCTGATTGCCTTCCCCAACCTTGATAAATCTATTCTTGCCATCTATTTTGTCATAACATCCTGTAATTTTATTCACACCTGTGAACCTGGCTATTTAAATATATGTCAAAAATAGATAGATCTCTAAGAAATCAAGTTTCCAACTGCAAAACGTTTCAGAGAAAGTGAAACAAAGGCTTGACTAGCTTACATGACTGAATTTGTAACCATATAAACAGGAGCTTGGGAATGAGTTCATTGTTACACTGGCTGCAGGTGACAATGTTTTTGTTGTTCAGATTTTGCATGTTGCAGTGCATTTGAATGTTCTTTTGCAGGCACCTGACCAAATGCCTGTTATTCTCAAAGCCAAACGTACTTTCATAAATGGCATCTCATGATCTCATGACTAGACTTATTTACCGGTCTTATTTGTCATTCTTTATTTCCCCAGCACTTTGGGATTTCCCTCCCAAATCTCAGCCCCTGGTTACCTATCTGTTTGCCTTCAAAAGGCCTTGTGAAAAATACCTCTTTAGGCCACACTCGGGATCACTTCCCCTGACTTTCCTCTCTGCTCCTGCTTGGTGTCCATTATCTCCTCCAGCCACCATCCCCTGCACCACCCAGCCTCCACCATGCACCTCCCTATCTCATTTTGCAAAGCTGCTTGGGTCATCTCATTACATTAAAGGCACTATGTAAGTTCTTATGATTAATGTGTAGGCTTTCTAAATGAACTAATCCGATTAGTTTTCCACCAGCTGAAATCCTCTCATTAGTTCCAACGCATTATGGTTAAGGCTCTGCAGCCAAGAGCAAGACTGGATCCTTGCCAGTAAACGTGTTTGTAGAAAGTGTATGAATGATCTTTCTCACCTCTTAAAATAATTTAAAGAGCCCTTCTTTCATGGAAAAAGAGAGTGCCAAACTTTTCTCAATTGCTCAATAAATGAGAAACGCTCAATAAAATCAAGCCCACCAAAATATATCATTATATATTTGCAGGGCCATCGTGGAAAAAGTAACATTCAGCTCATTTGGATCTCCGACCATTCTGATAAAAGGTTTGCCAACTGCTGTTACGCAAAAAAGTTCTCCATTTTTTTATAACGCCTTTCACAACCTCAAGACCTCCCAACATGCTTTACGGCCAATTAACCATGATAAACTGGTTGGGTCGAATGACCTGTTTTTGTGCCATATATCGTACTTAATTAAGTACTTTTGAAATGTAGCCACTGTTGTAATGTAGAAAATGCAGCAGCCAATTTGTGCACAGCAAGCTCCCACAAACAGCAATGAGATAACGACCAGATACTCTGGCCAGGATATTCTGCTCCGGGTTGAAGTCTGGTGGCGGAAGCGGGAACACAGAGGGACTCCCACAGGACAGCAGTCCGGGTGAGCATACCAGACCTTGCGCTACTCACCTCATTAATTATGCAGCCAGGGATTTGACGCCAAATCACGTGGCAGGGCGGGCAGGAAGTCATGTGCCCTGCCGTCATTTCTGGAAGCCGTATTTTAAAAGCACCCAGACATTCATTCATGCATCGCATCAGGATTCTACAACACTGACATGTCCTCCAGGAAGCAGCAGGCACCAGTCCCAAGGTTCAGTGATGCCTCACTAGAATCACAGAATCACATAGTGCAGAAGAGGCTCTTCGGCCCATTGAGTCTGCACCGACACATGAGAAACACCTGACCTACCTACCCAATCCCATTTACCAGCACTTGGCCCATAGCCTTGGAGACTCTCCTCCAGGCTGTGGAGAACAGGAGGGACGTTCTCTTTCCCAAGGATGGAAGGAGGAGTCCCATCCAACTCATCAGACCTGCCTCAGATGTTGGTCAGTGCCTCAGCTGCACAGAGGAAGACAGCCCTGCAATGCAGGAAATGAATGAAGGATCTAATCCTCGCTGCCAGGGTAAGTGAACGCTCTACTCTCCATACCTACCTCATCGGTCTCTGAATGGATCATGGAACATAGGCATCAATGGCGGCATCTGTGCTGTCCATCCCTAAAAGCGCTTCTCAAGGTGCTGGGGTGGTGCCTCATTGCCCCGCTGCAGTTCATGTAGGGAGTTAGTAGGGAGGCAACTGCACATTGCTGACCCAGCCACACTGAAGTCACAACCATTGTGGGGGTTGGGGGTGGGGGGGGGGGGTGGGGGGGCGGAGGGGCAGGGGTGCGTGTAGTAGAGGGCAAACTGAAGATGCTGATGATGTCATGCCTCTGTTGCCCGCAGGTCTGGAGGGGGCTGCTGAACTAGCCTTGGGGACCAGCAGCAAGTATATCTTTCACATGGCACACACAGCTGCCAATGGTTTGGTGGTGGAGGGACTCAATGTTGATAGTGCAGGATTGGGTGTCAATCAAAGGGCTTGTGTAGTCCTGCATGGTGTCCAGCTTCCTCAGTGCTGTTGGAGCTTCACTTAGCCAGGCAGGTGAACAGTATGCTCTCAAACCCCTCACTTCTGCCTTGTATATGGTGGACAGGCTTTGGGGTCACATATAAGCCAAATATTAGCAGCATGAGACCTCCTCCAGCATCTGAAGTGCTCACAATCCATTTTCCTATCTTTACACGGGAGAAGACAGTGCACAATAGGCTTGAGAGGGAGAAGATGGGAGGAAGCATGCCCAGAATCCACCCCCTCACACAATACGAACTGTGGGCTGCCAAGATGTCAGGGAAAGATAGTGACCATGCATGTGCCAAAGGCGAGGTCAGCCTCCCCAAGTATCCAGTGAAGAAGCATGTTTAATCTCTGCCAATTGGAACCTGAGGATGAGGCTCTGTGCCAAGTAGGAGGCAGCCTAGGCAGCAACTCATTCTTTACTCTCTTCCTATATGTACCAGCAAGAAGAGGGGGAGGCTACACCCCACGCCAGAAATCAGCCCCAGCCCGCATGAAACCTCAGAAGAAGACGAGGATGACTTCTCACCTGTAGAACCATCACAGCACTCACTTGCACCCTCCACTAGCCCAGAGACATGCACCTCGGTGTGTAACATATCTAGTTTAGGCTCAGGCTCAGACTCTGGTGGTCACGACACAGAAACATGTCCACAGCAGGAGGAGACAGTGAAAACCAAGGTCTCTGGCACTCAGAGGACTGCTGGAGAAGATGCCCCTGCTAAGCCTGAGTCAGATGATGAGCCTCTGGAAGCGGCCATGGAGAGGATTCCAGAGTATCAGTGAGACACAGGGGAACATCAGGCAGAAGTGTCAGAGGCCCTCAACAGAGAAGCACGTGAGGCGGAGAAGTGTGTCCACATGCTTTCTGATATACTGGCACCAATATGAGAGTGCATGGAGGTCTCCCTAGGGAGCACGGCACCACCATGGAGACCCTGGTCCAGCAGAACAGCCAGTTTCTGCCAGAGATGTGCTCTGACACGCACTCCATCGCTGTAGCCATGGGTGAGCTTTCGCAGTGACTACACGAGAGGGGGCAGGGCACCTCAACCTCCCTTCAGGTGCCCCTTCTCCTCAAGGAGTCAGAAAGGGACACTCGGGCACCGAAAGGGAGGAGGAGCGTCAGGCAGACGCCCCAGGGGCTTCCATCCAGACTCTCCAAGGGTACCCATGCATTCTGAGACCCCTCTGCCTGTGACCCATCAGCTTCAGCCTCTGAGACCGCTGAGGGTGCACCTGCCCTAGAGTAGGAGACTCACGAAGGCCAGGGCCCTCCGGGTCGTAGGCCCCCAGAGGAAGACCGCCAAAGTCATCAGAGACAAGAGGGCATAGTGGTTAACAGGCTGCCTCCACCCCTGCTGCAGATGTTGTGGAAGCATCTAGGCATAGTGGTAGAGTAAGGAAAATGAAACATTGTTGTGTTTTACTATGGGGTCACTTTGCTTGCAAATGGGTTGCATGCTTATCTGTCAGCAGGTGAGTCGATTATAATATACTGCAGATCCAGAGACTAATATGGGGTGAAGCACATGCTATTTATTTACTCAGACAACAGAGCACTAATATGATGTCTGCTTCTCTAGACTAATATTAACATGGTAGCCCACGCTACAAAGCTATTGGGTCTTATAGTCACGTGGTCAATCTGCTCACATTCTCTTAAAGGTGTATTACACTTCAGATTACCACATCCCTCCCCCTTTACTTGAAAGTACATTTCACAATATATTAACTATTTACAAAATGAACAATTTACAAATTCAGTCTCTCAGGAGGCTTTTTCAAGCGTGTCAAACGTCGTAGTTCTACAACTTCGGATAGTTTATCTGAGGCATCCCTTTCAGGGGTTATCTGTCCACTAGGCTCCACTGTAGGAACCTGTAAATTTGCCTCTTCAGCTCTCTCAGGCTCGACAGGTCCTGTAGGTACTTCCAAAGCTAGAGGAGTTCCTCCTACCTGTGGTGCAGACTTCAAAGGGAATATTTTCACTTTCTTTTGGGCCCAATCGCCTGCACTCCTGCTGCCCCTCTCCTCCTAGTTCAACAATATGAAAGGCAACTGTAAAGCAGGTTCTGAGAATTAGGATGTCAGGCTAGGCTAAATTCAATACGGAATAATCAGCTGACTGCCGTGTAAAAAAAATTCCGGGGCCTTGTTAGTAATTCTGCCTTTTCTTTCTACGTGTCTTCTTTTGATAGATTTTCTTCTTGGCAGCGCTGACTTTAATCTCGGCTTTCCTTTCCATTCCCCTACTGGCCAGACTAGGCTCAGCTATAAGCTCAATTTGAGTGAACTCAGCGGTTGAGTCTTCCAGCATTTCTTCATCTGTCAGCTCCTTTGAAAACTCAGGCAGTCAGAAGTTTAAAACTTCTTGGCTTCCACGTAGCTGATTATTCAGCTCTTGCAGTTCTTTTTTATACTTGTTAGTTGTTTCCTGAAGAATTAGGTATTGTTGTGCTTTCTCGGCTAATTGATTCTTCACCTCAGCCAGGAATGTACTGAATTCTTCCTGTTCTTCCTTTTTAGTGGTACAAATTGGGATCAGAGGGAATCTTGCAATGTGCGGAAATCCTTTAGCAGGTTTTCCTTTTCTTTTTGGGTGTTACTGACTTCAACTCGAACTCTGTCCTGAAGCACCAGCTCTACGAGTTCCTTTTGTTGAGACTTTTACAGTCTCCATTTTCCAAACAACCATGTTTCCTGCTTCTGATTGAAATCCCAGTGATCTGTCAAGATTAATCTC
The DNA here is from genome assembly GCF_964194155.1 of Cetorhinus maximus. Classification (NCBI taxonomy): domain Eukaryota; kingdom Metazoa; phylum Chordata; class Chondrichthyes; order Lamniformes; family Cetorhinidae; genus Cetorhinus; species Cetorhinus maximus. The sequence goes on along the minus strand of NC_135881.1, from coordinate 170,741,471 downwards.
TCTTATCCAGTTTCTTCCAAGGAGGCTCAGCCCTCTGCCTTCTATCACCATTAGGGGAAGATTAGCAGACTGGCTTCTGTATTGTACTGGAACCTTGCATATACCTCTTACTCAATTGTCTTCGCCAATTTATGTCTTTAATCTGGCATCTGAGTTTCCCAGCTTTATTGAGTGGCCTTCTCCATTCAGATGCTTTAAACATGTGTTCCCCTATGACCACCATGGATGTGCCTGTATCCATCTCCATTCGGATGGGTTTTCTGTTGACTTCTGCTCTCACGTAGATTGGCTCTGTTTTACCCATTTTTAAGTTGTGTAGTGAGTAAATATCTGACTGTTTTCTCCTCCATTATATAAATTTCACAACTTCTGCCTTTCTGTTTGAAATTTTGTCTCAATCTGCCTTCCTAATTTCGCACAATGTGCCCATTGCAATGAGAGTAGAAACACTCAGTTCTTTTAAATTGTCGTTTGTTTGCAGGCTGTCTGGTTCCATCTCTGCTATTATGAATGTGGTTTTTATCTGTTAAACCATTGCTTTTTGCTGGTCTGTTAATGGATGCTGTTTCCCACCTTCCCACCGAGCCCTGCGCTTTGCGTCATTTCTAGTCGGTGCCTCCCTCCCGACATGAAGGACGGCACCATTTTGTGCTCCCTTGATTGCTTCTGAACCCCTAACTGCGCTCTCTAATGCAAGGGCCAATTCCACATACTTGAAGGAGAAAAAGTGCACTTATGACAGGTGTCAGGTAGAAAATACAATTGAGAACCAAGAGGAATACAGAAGGTTCAGAGGGAAGGTGAAAAAACATATTAGAGAAGCGAAGAGGGATTATGAGAAAAGACTGGCAGCCAACATAAAGAGGAATCCCGAAGTCTTCCAGAGGCATATTAATAGTAAAAGGGTGGTAAAAGGAGGAGTAGAGCCGATTAGGGACCTAGAAGGGGAATTGCACATGGATGAAGGGGCAATGGCTGAGGTAATAAATGAATACTTTGCATCCATCTTTACCAAGGAGGTAGATGTTACCCAGGCCGTGGTGACAGACTAGGAAACTCTGTCATAGAAGGGTTCAAAATTGATAAGAAGGAAGTGTTGAATAGACTGTCGTTACTTAAAGTCGAAAAGGCACCAGGACTGAATGAGATGCATCCAAGGATATTGAAGGAAGTGAGAATAGAAATTGTAGGGACACTGGCCATAATCTTTCAATCTTCCCTAGACTCAGGGGAGGTGCCAGAGGACTGGAGAATTGCAAACATTACACCCCTGTTCAAAAAAGGTTGCAAGGATGAGCCCAGCAATTACAGACCAGTCAGTTTAACTTCAGTGGTGGGCAAAATTCTAGAAACAATTATTCGGGGTAGAATTAGTAGTCACATAGAAAAAGATGGGTTGATAAGGAAGAGTCAATATGGATTTCTAAAGGGGAAATCATGTTTCACTAACTTGCTGGAGTCTTTTTGAAGAGGTAACAGAAAAGGTTGATGAGGGTAATGCTGTTGATGTGGTCTACATGGACTTTGAAAAGGCATTTGACACAGTGTCACACAACAGACTTGTGAGAAAAGCTATTGTTCATGGAATAAAAGGTACAGTAGCAACATGGATACAAAATTGGCTGATAAATAGAAGGCAGAGAGTAATAGTCAATTGATATTTTTCGGCCTGGAGAAATGTTTGTAGTGGAGCTTCCCAGGTGTCAGTATTGGGACCCTTGCTTTTCCTGATATATATCAATGATCTAGATCTTGATGTGCAGGGGACTATTTCAAAGTTTGCGGATGATATGAAGCTTGGGAGTGTTGTAAACTGCGAGGAGGGCAGTGTGGAACTTCAAGAGGACATAGACAAGTTGGTGGAGTGGGCAGATAGGTGGCAGATGTAATTCAATGCAGAGAAATGTGAGGTGATGCATTTTGGTAGGAAGAACATGGAGAGACAATATAAAATAAGGGGTGGAATTTTGAAGGGGGTGCAGGAACTAGAAGACTTGGGTGTATATGTGCATAGATCATTGAAGGTGACAGGACAGGTGGAGAGAGCAGTTAATAAAGCATATAGTATCCTGGGCTTTATTAATAGGGGCATAAAGTACAAGAGCAGGGAGGTTATGCTGAATTTGTATAAGAGCCTCATTATACCTCAGCTAGAATATTATGGACAGTTCTGGATGCCACATTGTAGGAACGATGTGAACTCATTGGAGAGAGTGCAGAAGAAGTTTACAAGAATGGTCCCAGGGATGAGAAACTTCAGCTACGAAGATAGACTGGAGAAGTTAGGACTGTTTTCCTTGGAGGGGGGAAGGCTGAGAGGAGACTCAATAGAAGTTTTCAAAATCATGAGGTGGGCGGACAGAGTAGATAGGGAGAAGCTGTTCCCACTTGTAAAAGGATCAAGAACAAGAAGCCACAGACCTAAAGTGATTTGCAAAAGAAGCAAACGTGACGTGAGAAAAAACTTTTTCACACAACAAGTGGTTTGGGCCTGGAATACACTGCCTGGAAGTGTGGCGGAGGTAGGTTCAATCGAGGCATTCAAGAGGGCATTAAATAATTATTTGAATTGAAACAAGGTGCAGGGATATGGGGAAAAGGTAGGGTAATGGCACTAGGTCACAATGCTCATTTGGAGAGCCGGCACAGACACGATGGGCCGAATGGCTTCCTTCTGTGCCATTAAGGTTCTGTGATTCTGTAATTCTGTGATTCCAGCGCCTTGCTGAAGTCTAAATTCATTTCTGACAACAACCTTTTTTGAATGGCGTCTTCATTAATCCTACACACTAATCATTCTCTTAACATGTCAGTAATCGACATCCCAAACTCACAGTGCTCTGTCAGTTGTTTCAAGGCTGCTACATAGCAAGCGACTGTCGTCTCTCCAGGGGGCGCGATACCTTGAATTGAATTTAAAACACTGCGTTGTTACTGAGGTTTTCAGCTGAAAGTGGCTTTTCACAAGATTCACCAACTCATTGGAATCTGGGGTATTGGGTGCCATTTGACTACAAATTAGGCTATATGTTTTACAGCCACATGTCGATAAGAGGGCCGCCCACCTCTTCTCCTCCCCCAATATGTCATTGACCAAAAAAAAATGTGAGGCATTCAGTATAATGTGACTAGTCATTGGTGATCTGATCAAATGGTTCAATGCAGACTAATTGTGCTATACTGGAGGGTGATAACTTCAATGACTATGGTGAGGGCTGTACTTACAATCGGCCTGCAAGGCACAGCTCATTCACTTCAGTTGAGTTTTCACAGCTTTCCTTGGTGTCGTGTTTTTCTTCATCGCCAGTTGTTATGTTTTACTATGGGGTCGCTTTGTTCATGAACCGATTGCATGCTTAGCTGTCGGCAGGTGAGTCGATTACAACATTCTGCAGACCCAGAGACCAATACGGAGTGAAGCACGTGCTAATTATTTACACAGACAATAAAGCACTAACATGATGTGTGCTTGTCCAACCAGACCCTACTCCATACTAACATTAACATGGTAGCCCGCGCTACACAGCTATTGGGTCTTACAGTCACATGGTCAATCTGCTCACATTCTCTTAAAGGTGTATTACACCTGAGATTACCGCAAGCATCACTCTGGTTGCACGGGGGTAAAACCATTGTAAATAGTTGTGCACCTTTGTGAATATATTCATCTTCGCACCTGATGGAGATCTCTTGTGTTTTAATTTGCTGCTGCTTGTGCTATTGCCTGTGCTCACCCCACCACACCGCCCCTACCTTTCAGGGGTGACCCAGGCCAGCTTGATGTCCCTCTGAATCATGCCTGTGCATGGAGGCATCACTCTTCACCAAGGACCTTGCAAGCCATGTGCGAGAAGCCTCCCACGCATACCCTTTCCCTCCACTGCCCTTCTGAGTCTAGAGAGAGACCTTGCCCTTGTCAGAATAGGTGATCAGGGTTCCCCTACAGTTGTCCAGTTGAGCTGACCTTCAACTCCACCCACCCGGTGACCCTCCTCGCAAGCAGCATTTCTTGAGCTGAACATCGAGGGGGTGGAGTCGGTGCTGTGTATTCGCATGAGGATGGTGCGCATGATCTTTCAAACCATTTCCAACACCTTCTATCCTCTTCCTGTAACTCATGCCCTCACCACATCACCATTGACCCTCCCCCCCCCTCCTACTCTGGTGTTACCTTCACCCTCCCAACTGTGACCCTTGGACCACCCCCCTCATCACCCTTCAGCCCATCACCGTAACTCTTCACATGCCTTCCTTCCCCGGTGAGCCCTTGCCTGTCACAGACCCCTGCCCACCTTCATGCTGCCCACCCCTAAGATGTGTGTACACTCCGTGTCCCCTCCAACCGCCCAAACCGGCGCTTCAGCCACCACAGACGGACCCTGACCCGCCCACCCAATGCATCCCACTGCCCCCTCTAACAGTTGCAGTGACCTCAGACCACCAGTACCCTTGGTTTGCCCCCAAGATTGCATCAGCACCACCGACCCCTCCCTCTGAGCCGACCCCCTCCCCCACTAATTGTCCCATGCTTTCTCCCCCTCGAGGTCCCCTGATTCCCCTCCACCCCTCACTGCCCACTGCTCCCTGGTCCCTTCCTCCCCCACCTCCCCCTGAAAGGCTTGATGGTTTTGTCTACCCACCCCTCTGGCCTTCCCACCACTCCCCCTCTGACCCTCCCCCCAACCTCATGTTCCAGCAACTCCCATGCCCCGTCTTGCCTGCCCTCCCCCAGCCCCCACCCCACCATCTTGCAGCAAACCCACCCCCCCCCTTGCCTGACACGCACCTTCCTCCCTGTGGACCAGGCTGTGCCTTATTGGTGAAGTCCGCTCCCACCCACCAGGAACGGCGCTGCTGACGGGCGAGATAATTCCAGCCACTGTTTTCTTTATGTTGCTTGAGGATAAATATCAGATTGGATAGGCCTCTTTAATGGAATAACAACAGTTAGCAAAGCCAGGAATTTATTTTTTTAAGCTTCCATTTTAGATTTTCTCAATAATTCCTTGAATAAAAGATCTAGTCACGTATTCAGTTGGTAATGGGATTTGAACTAAAAAGGAAAAGAGATATAATGACATGACCAATTATACCACAGGACATGATGTGCTGCTGAGGTCTGTAGAAGGAGTCTCTTTAATGAGGTGGCTGGCCTCTTCTTGTTCTACACCTTCAAATATCTAGATCATTAAAAAATCTTCTGTAGGGCATTCTTTCTACCCACAAGCCTTACTTCCTGCTGTCATTATTTGTAGTCATACATTTCTGTCTGTGCTTCTTTGCAGATGGGCTCCAGGATCTTGATCTTGACTCAGATTTCTATAATTTTCCATTATTGAAGCTGCACCTCTCAACACAAAAGTCTATTTTGTGCCCCCTTCATTCACATCCTGAACTAATCCACTTATGTTTCCTTTCTGAGAGATTTTCAAAGGATGTTAGTGGCTCAAGACAACAAAATGACAGAGGCACAGTTTTGCACCTAATCTCCTAATTAAGGATGACAAGGACATGGAGAGGGTGCAGAAGATTGTACCAGGATGATACCATGGGGTGAGGGACTTCATTTTGTGGAGAGACTATAGGAGCTGGGTTTGTTTTCCTTAGAGAAGATTATGGGGAGATTTAATAAGGTGTTCAAAATTATGAGGAGTTTTGATCGAATAGATAAGCAGAATTTTTTTTCACTAACAGAAGTTTGGCAGCTAGATTCTGGACAGAAATTCATGATAAATGGTAAAAGCACCAGAGAAGAGACAAGGAGAATATTTCTTGCACAGAGAGCAGTAATGATCTGGAATGCACTGCCTGGAAGGGAAGTGGAAGCAGGTTCTTTGGTAACTTCTAAAACAAAATTGGATATATTCTTGAAGATGGAACTTGCAAGATTTATGGGAAAAGATCAAAAGAGTGGATAGCTCTTTTAAACAGCCAGTGCAGGCAAAATGGGCTGAACGGCTTCTGTGCTGTATGATTCTATGAATTTGTAACTCTGAGTAGCAATCAATGCATTTAAAACAATCCTTATGATTATACACATTAACATTACATTTATCCAAGTAAGTAGAGTGGCCAAAGTCCCCAATAGTCTATAGTCTCTATGAGGGGTGTAGAAGGAAAAGGGCTTTTTTATGTCCATATTCTCAGAAGTGAGAAGGAATTTGACATTCATGGTGTCACGGCCACGTGAGGAGGGTTAAAATATGACTCCCCTGTCCTACCATTCCAAGCCTGACCGTATTTAGAAGAATGAAGGAATATTACACAATCTCTGTATTTAACAATTTACATACTGATTGCAAAGAAACGAGTCTGACAGGCTTTCTTGATGTTTAAAACAAAAAGGAATTTGTTTTTATTGAGTTAAAAACCCACTCAGGTAAAGATAGCAAAATATTTAAAAGGGTAAGCCATGCTTCTCGAACTTCTGTGGCCCACATTCAAAATTCTTGAACTGCATTCAAGAGAACATTTTTAGCCAGCACCAAACAAGCCCAATGAGAGTGGGCGCAATTCTGGATTTAAGGCAGAATTGTCCGGTCCCATTGGCGCCGGGCATCATGTTGGGCAGGGGTGGAGAATTCAGCATGAGGGGCCAGAAATCAGTTTCAGGCTAGCGTAAAATCACAGTAGGACCATCCGATGGTGTCCGCCATGGCAGAACGCGAATCCCACTGGATGCTGTTGTGAACCCGATTTGCATCCCGGTAATAGGATACAAAGTAAGGCCTGACCAGAATCACCCCCCATCGTGCCTGATTTACGGTTACGCCAGCGGGAAAACACGCCAGCCCAGGACACGTCTGAACAAGCAAGATGAGCTACCAGACCCTAGAGGAACACGTCCATCCTGCTGGGTGCATCCTCATGCACATGGCTCCACCACAAAGCAGCTCACAGAAGGTGGGAGGTCTTCCATTGTCTCTGGTAATGCTTCGGGCCTGCTTCAGAACATTTATAGTTTGGCCATTGGTGGCTATGGATGATCGGCAAAGGGGAGGTGATTGCAAGGTCCAGGTGTGAGTGGGAGAGGAAGGTGTACCGGGGGCGAGGGGAGGAGCTGTGGGGGTGGGACGAAGGTGTTAGGAGAGGTGAGGTTGTGGGAGGGGGAACAAAGGTGTCAGGGGGGGTGTGAGGTTAGTAGGGGGGAGTTGAAGGTGTCCGGGGTGGGTGGGGGGTGGGTGTGGAGGGATATGGGGGAGGAGGATGTAACGGGGCAGAATACTGCAAATGGGGAGGTAGGTGTAAGCAGGGAGGAATGTGTAGGGGAGGGAGTTCGGAGGGGGGAAGGTATCTGGGGGGAGGTGGAAGTTCAGAGAGGGGAAGTTGTTGGAGGGGAGGAGAGGGTTCAGAGGGGGTAAGGTGCCCAGTGGGGAGGAGGGAGCTCGGAGAGGGGTAGGTGTCCGGGGGGAGGAGAGAGTAAGGCTGAAGGCAGGAGAAAGGGTGGAGGGAGGAGTAAGGGGGTGGTGGGGGTGATGTCCAGGTGAATGTGCAAGGGAGGAGTCTGTGGAGTCAATGACTGCCTCCTGGGGAGCGAACTTAGGGAGGGCGTGATCGGAGGGAATGGTGAGTGTGAGAGGGGCAGAGGGAGCTGGCAGGATGGGAGGGTGACGGTACGTCGGTAATGGTAGAAGGGGCGATGAGGGTGGAAGGTAGGTACACAGAGGCAGACACAGACTCTGGGGATGTGGACGAAGATGTCAATGTGGATTGGGGTGGGATTTTCAGGAAGATAAGGAATGTGCACGTTCACCTGGACCCCTGGAATGACAATTCAGGCTGGTAGGTGACGGAGGGGAGGTGGAAGGTGACGCGGGAGGGTCAACAGTGATGGGGGTAAGGACATAGGTCACTGGGGGAGGGCAAAGGATGGGGGAGCTTATGGGGAACTTGACCATGACCATGTTTTTCAAATCGGAATTGAGTGGAGCCTCATGTGAGGCAGGCACAGGTGCTGCATGGGAGTGTGACCAGTGGGTGGACGGAGATGCAGGTCACCTCAGATGGACAACTGAAAGAGAACCCCAGGAGGTAGCATTGAAAATATTCGGGACAGTGAGATGAGTGTGATGGATGAAGGTTCCGTGTACATAGGAGAGTGCTTGCACGAGGCACTGAAAGGCCCTGCTGCACACACACTTCTCCCCCCAGAATCACTCAAGGCCCAGCTGCTTGCTAGTGACGGATGCAGAGGGAGGACTCGTGAAACCTGTCAATGAAGCTGAAAGATAACATTGCACTTTATTCAGTGAAAGTGAATATATTTCCAGAATATAAAGTGACAAAGTGTGTTCACCCGTGCAACCACTTATGATCAGAATTTCTTAACCTTTCCAGGCCTAACACTTCTTCTAGATGCTGCCCTGACATCCACAGCAGGGGTGGAGACAGCCTGTGCAATGGTTGGCCCTGTTTCCTCTAATAACTTTGGTGTGCACCCTCTGGAGAGCTGAGGCCTTGAGGGAGCCGGCTTGCTTTGGCTGTTCTCCTGTGGGCCAGCTGCTCCCTCTGCAGTGACAGAAGACAAGGCAGTAACAGGCGAAAGGAACTCAGAAGAAACGGAAAGCATCTGAGATTCCTGAGTGGATGACCCAGTGGTGTCCAGCTGCTACTCCTCCTCCCTCCGGGTGCCTGATGGACCCAGCCTGACTCCTTGAGGGGAAGGAGCACCTGGAGGGACATTGAGATGCCCCATTTCCCTCTCATGTTGCCACTGCAGGAACTCACCATTGGCTACCGTGATGGAGTGCAGGCCTGCGCGCACCTCTGCGTTCTGCTGGACCAGGGTCTCCATGGCATCTGCTATCCTTCTCATGGAGACCTCCATGCACACACATGTGGGCACCACTTCATCAGAGAGCAGGCGGATGCACTCCTCCGATTCGTGTGCCACTCTTTTGAGGGCTTCCAACAGCTCTGCGTGATGTTCCCCCGCCTTCTGCTGACTCTCCAGGATGAGTTGGAAGGCCAAATCCAGAGGCTCGTCATCTGACTCAGACCTCACAGATACCTCTTCCCCAATGGTCCTCTGAATGCAGGGAAGCTTGGCTGAACCTGCCTCTTGCTGCGGACACGTGTCCATGCAGTGACCACCAGATTGTGAACCCAAGCCTGCTCTAGATCTAGATCCCACCGAGGTGTGTCACTGCGCTTGGAGCTTGTGGGTGAGCACCATGACACGTCTTCAACGGTGCTGCCCTCAAGGTCCTCATCCAAGGTGCTCTCAATGCTGAGGTCGGGGTCAAAGTTGCCTGAGAGTGACATGCTTTGAATAGAAAGTGCAGATTATTAGTGCTCCACAGCCACATTGAACACAGAACAGTGGACTTAGAGTAGAGTTGAGGGAGGGTCAATGTGGTGCAAGATCCTCATGCTGGGGTTTGCCACCAACCTCACTGTCACCGCAGGCAAGGTCCATGTTCTTTCTGGCCAGCTTCAACGCACAACTCTCTAACAGAGTGAGGACCTTGATGTCTGGCACTCCATCCCCGGTCTGGGACCTCTCCCGTTGATTGTGCGCTATCCTGTCCCTCATAAAGACAGATGGAGAGGGTGTAAGCAAGGCACATGCGAGGCCAAATGAGAAGGATGCCAGGCATGCATGTGTGCTTAGTGGAGCCATGGACCTGATGAGGAAGTGATCTCCAGAGGAGATGAGGCCAGATTGAGATGTGAGAGGGTGTGTGAGAGAGTGAGTGGTGATGTCCCTTGAGCTGGCAGTGAGTGAGATACCAGTGAATGCATGATGGGCTCGTGAGTGGGTGAGTTGAGATTGATGAGGTGGTTGACTTACCTTGGCGGCATGGATGAGACCATTCATCCATTTTCTGCACTTGATGGCTGATCTCTTGTGTGCAGTGTTGGCACTGGCCACCTCTGCCACTGCCTCTCAAGCCGGAGTGGTGAGGCTGAGGGCCCCCATGCGGCCAGAGCGGTGGTAGAGGACATTGTGGTGGGCCTCCAAGACGCCCAGAAGGCGATGCGTCACTGAATCGGGGTCCACACTTGGCCACACTTCTTGGCTTTTGGGGCCATGTCTTCGCTGGAGCAGTCCTGGATTGCAGGCATTGAGAAGTGTGCACGCAGCTGCAGTATAAATATAGCACCCCGCGTGAGGAAGTGGCGAGGTAATAGCATGGCAGGCAAATCATAGGCCGCCTGCCAGCAATCCAGCATGTTTCCCGTGAATGCATTATTAATCAGTCAGGACGCGCTGGGAAGGGGACGATACAGCACAACAACCAGCCTTTGCGGCCAGCGGGTAAAGCGTCTTTTTTCACGCCCACTACAGCACTTAGTGCAAATCTAGGACAATTCCACACTTAGCCTTAGGAAATGAAGCTCGGCAAGTGGATGAAGTAGTAGTAAGGGACCATTTTTGAGATAGTGACCATAATACAGTTAGACTTAGCATCAATATGGAAAAGGACAAAGATAGAACAGGAGTAAAAGTTCTAAATTGGGGGAAGACAAATTTTACAAAGCTGAGAGGTGAACTGGTGAAAGTGGACTGGATACAGCTACTAGAAGGGAAAACAGTGTCAAATCAAAGGCATGATCCTACAGGCACAGTGTAGATATGTCCCCACAAAGAAAAAGGGTGGTACTGCCAAATCTAGAGCCCCCTGGTTATCCAGAAGCATACAGCCAAGATAAAGCAGAAAAAGAAAGCACAAGACAGTCACAAAAAGCTTAATACTGTAGAAGCCTAGACGGGTATAGAAGGGGTGAAGTAAAAATGGAAAGTAGGAAAGTAAACAAAGGATATGAAAAAATATTGGCAGCTGGAATCAAAGAATGCCCAAAGATGTTTTACTAGTACATTAAGATTAAGAGAATAGCTAAGGAAACAGTAGTGCCTATCAAAGATGTGCATGGTAACTTATGCATTGGCGCAGGAGATGTGGGCAGGGCTCTCAATAAGCACTTTGTCTCTGTCTTCACCAAGGAGAGGGGTGATGCAGACACTCTAGTTAAAGAGGAGGAGTGTGAAATAATACATACAATAAGCATAGCGAGAGAGGAAGTACTGGAGGGACTGACATCCTTGAAGGTGGATAAATCACCAGGGCCAGATGAATTGTATCCCAGGATGTTGAAGGAAGCCAGGGAGGAAATAACAGATGCTCTGAGAATTTTGAGGATTATTTTTCAATCCTCACTAGATACAGTTGCGGTACCAGAGGATTGGAGGTCTGTGAATGTTGTACCATTATTTTAAAAGGGTGTGAGGGATAGGACAGAAAATTATAGGCCAGTCAGTCGGACTTGGTGGTGGGCAAATTATTGGAAACAACTCTAAGAGACAGGATAAACTGTCACTTAGGCACAGATTGATCAGCGATAGTCAGCTTGGTTTTGTCAGGGGACTATCGTGTCTTACTAACTTAATCAAATTTTTTGAGGAAGAAAGCAGGAGGATTGATGAGGTTAGTGCAGTGGATGTTGTCTATATGGATTTTGGTAAGGCATCTGGCAAGATTCCACATGACAGACTGGTCAGAAAAAAGACATCCCATGGAATGTGACAAGTTGGATCCAAATTGATTCAGCGATAGGAAACAAAGGGTAATGGTCAATGGATATTTTTGTGATTGGAAAACGGTTTCCAATGGCATTCTACAGGGCTCGGTGTTGGAGCCCTTGCTGTTTGTTGTACATATTAATGATTTGGACTTAAATGTGGGAGGCATGACTGGGAAATTTGCAGATGACACAAAAATTGGCCGTGTAGCTGACAGTGAAGAGGATTGCTGTTGCCTCCAAAACTATATCAATGGTTTGGTTGAGTATGCGGAAAAGTGGCAAATGGAATTCAATCTGTAATATTGCGAGGCAATGCATTTGGGGAGGGCAAACAAAGCAAAAGAATACTCAATAAACGGAGAGTTAGTTAGAGGGATTGAGGAAGTGAGAGATCTTGGTATGCATGTTTACAGGCCCCTGAAGGTGGATAAGGTGGTAAAGAAAGCATATAGAATGTTTTCCTTTAGTGAAAGAGGTATTGAATACAAAAAGAGGGATGTAATGTTGGAACTGTATAAAATGCTGCTGAGGCATTGTGTACAGTTCTGGTCACCACACTACAGTAAGGACATAATTGCTCTGGAGAAAGTACATAGGAGATTTACAAGAATGTTGCCAGGGCTAGAAAATTGCAGCTATGAGGAGAGATTGGATAGGCTAGGGTTGTTTTCCTTAAAACAGAGGAGGCTGAGGGGTGACCTAGTTGATGTGTACAAAATGATGAGCGGCCTAGATAGGATAAGATAGAAAGATAGAAAATAGGAGCAGGAGTAGGCCATTTGGCCCCTCGAGCCTGCTCTGCCATTCATTATGATCATGGTTGATCATCCAACTCAATAGCCTGCTCCAGCTTTTTCCCCATATCCTTTGATCCCTTCCGCCCCAAGAGCTATATCTAACTCCTTCTTGAAAATATACAATGTTTTGGCCTCAACTACTTTCTGTGGTAGCAAATTCCATAGGCTCATCACTCTCTGGGTGAAGAAATTTCTCCTCATCTCAATCCTAAATGGTCTACCCTGTATCGTCAGACCATGACCCCTTGTTCTGGACTCCCCCACCATCGGGAACATCCTTCCTGCATCTACCCTGTCTAGCCCTGTTAGAATTTTATAGGTTTCTATGAGATCCCCCCTCATTCTTCTGAACTCCAGTGAATATAATCCTAACCGGCTCAATCTCTCCTCATATGTCAGTCCCGCCATCCCAGGAATCAGTCTGGTAAACCCTTGCTGCACTCTCTCTATAGCAAGAACATCCTTCCTCAGATAAGGAGTCCAAAACTGCACACAATTGATATAGTAGGCGGGAAAGACTTGTTTCCCCTAGCTGCGCGGTCAATTACCAGGGGGCATAGATTTAAGGTGATTGGTAGAAGGATTAGAGGGGACATGAGGAAAAAACTTTTCACCCAGTGGATGGTGGGCATCTGGTACTCACTGCCTAAGCTGGTGGTTGAGGTGGAAATGCTCAACTCATTTAAAATGTACCTGGACCTGCACCTGAAGCACTTGTAGTGCCTGGAAAGTGCTATTAAAATGAGTGGCTAGTTTCTTTTTTTCTCTTTTTTGGCCGGAGAAGATACAATGGGCTGAATGGCCTCTTTATGAACCATAACTTTTCTATGGTTCTGTGGTTCTATTCACACAGGCCTAAGCATGAAAAATGTGCAAGTTATACCATAGGTAGTTGCTTTCTTAGCCAAATTAAAGTTCAATGCTGAAAGGTAAAGAAATTGAGAGTTCACTATTTGTGAGTCCTTGACTGCATCACTAAGGCTATGGCAGAGAGTTTTCCAAGTTCCTTTAGATCCCAGGAGTCCAGTTGAAGTTCATGTAACTGCAATTGCTGGAGATAATTCCTTTTTAATCCATAATTTATCTCATCCAGAAGTCAATGGGTTTTGCGGCTGAGGTTCCTTTCAAGAGAAAATTCACTATCCCTGTGCTGGATTTTTAAAATTGTAAGAGATAAGGGCCCTGATTTTCCGTGCCCGCTGGCGTTGGGAATGTTCGATGATGTGAGTACACAATATGGCATGATCGGTTTCACAATGGTGTGAAACTAGTTTGTGATCGTCCGCTCAGTCCACCAACGGCGGGCCGCATTTCCTGCCATTTGACGTCATGAACCTCATTGTAATACATCTGCATATCATTATTGGGCCAGCCCACCAGAATCATCACCCACCCCCCACCGCCCCACGCTGGATCTTCCGTGCACACAGACTTGTTTCACAACAGCATATAAAAGGCATGCACTTGGTGGGTGGAGGTGAGTACACAGCAACCATGCGCAGCATGCACCAGGGTTGCCTGTTGGACTTCAAGCTTGGGGAGCATTGGGGGTTCAAAGGCAGCCCTGCCACAGAGGTGACTTGTTGGGGGTGGGAAAAGTCAGCCCTGCTGTTGAATATAGCACACAAGTATTCGGGGTGGGAGGCAGGGTGGACGAGGGAAGTGGCCACGCATTAGGGAAATCTGTATAAAGTGACCATTCCTTGCAGCTGAGACAGTTCAGGCACAGCCACATTGTTATGATTGGAGTCGGGCTTCTAGCTTATCTGCCCAGTCAAGCAACGTAGAAGCATCAAAGTGTCACCAAGTGCTCCAGAGCCTTTCTGATGGCCTACAGAAAGTGAAGATGATGGAGGAGAGAGCAACTGAGGCTCCTAGCAGTGCAGAGGCAGGAGCAGCAACCTCAGGAGGAAGGGACAACTGGGGCTCCCATACGTGCCATCAAAGAGCCACAGCAAGTCATTGCTGTCATCGTCTAGAGACACCCAGGATCTATAGATGCCGCCTTTCGTTCCTGCAGATGACCGAGAACCAGTGTCGCCAAAGACTGCACATGTCTAGAGAACTGATTGGTCACATCTGCCCTCTGCTGCAGGATTTGAAGCCACGAGGACATAGAGGGCATCCATGGCCTGTGGCCGCAAAAGTGACCACAACACACAATTTCAATGCCAGTGGCTCCTTTCAGGGCTCTATAGATGACCTCTGTGGGAACTCACAAGCCTCCACCCACAAATGCATCCATGAGGTCACGGATGCCATCTTCACAAGGGCACACAACTTTGTGCATTTCACCTGGGACCAAGACAGCCAGGGTGCAAGAGCGAATACATTAACCCAGATCTCAGGTTTCCCACAGGTGCAGGGTGCGATCGACTGCACTCACATGGTGCTCAGGTCTCTGTCGCAACACACGGTGAACTACATCAACCGCAAGGAGTTCCACTCGTTGAATGTGCAGCTGGTGTGTGACCACCAGAAATGCATCCTTCAGGTGTGCGCACAGTTTCCAGGGAGTGTGCATGAATCCTACATCCTTAGTCGGTCACAGATCCCTGAAGTCTTCCAGGGTCCACAGAAGCAGCAGGGATGGCTCCTCGGGGACAAGGCATTCCCGCAGAGGCCATGGCTGATGACTCACATGCAGTGGCCTCAGACTGCAGCAGAGTGACGCTCTAATGAGGCACAACCTGCAACTTGGTGGAGCAGAGCTTCAGAATGCTGAAGATGAGGTTCCGGTGCCTGGACCGGTCTGGTGGAGAGCTGCAATACAGCAGAGGGTGTTACACATCGTTGCCATCTGCTGCACCCTTTACAACCTGGTGCTGCAACAGGGATATGAGTTGGCTGAAGAGGAGGCGGAGGATTTGGAGGTTTCTTCCGATGAGGAAGATGCCGATGGGGATGAGGGTGTGGAAGGCAATGATGACGGGGATAAGCTAGATGCACTGGCTAGACGAGGCATATGTGTTCGAGAGGCCTTCGTAACTGCCAGATTTGTGGAGGGTGATGACGACCATACAGTGTGAGGTGATAGATCCTCACATTGCATATGTGAATGTTTCAATCCAGTCTGGCTTATGGCAGCATGAATACCTTCTATGAGAATGCTCCTGTCATAGAGGTGCAGTGGAGGCCCTAATAGTCGCTTGATCACAGGAGGATGATGATGACATACGGCGAGGACACTCCATAGGTCTTCACATAGCCTCTGTCTGAGAATGTCTAACTTCTGTCTGGCCGAGGGCAGCTTGCTTGCACTCTGTGATCAGGGTCATATCATTGAGACACAGCCATGAAACTTTAGAAGCATTTGATCCTTTATCCGCCTTCAGCACCTGATCCTTTCAGGATCAGAGCATCACTGGTCACAGATGCTGAAGAGATGGGGGTCAGCCCTACCTTAAGGATGCTGACAGCACACAGAGAGAATGACGGAATTCTGTGACACCTGCCCACAACATATTGCTAGCAGTGACAAGCACAGTCGAGATACAGGCATCAGTAATGTTCCGGGGAGTGTGAGGCTGGACCATCACTTTGGCCTGAAGGCTGCACAAAGCACAGGGAAGAGGCCCTGGACTGAGACACCTGCCTTTATCTTGTGTAGAAAGGTTTCTGAGTGACACGAACACTGCTCATCAGAATAAGGAGCCATAGGCAGGGTGACATTCTTGGGAGTTTATTGACAATAATGAACAGTATGTACAAGTGATTAACACCCATGCCTGGGCTATGCAACTAATTCTTCTAAACTTTCCTAACCCTACTGCTAGGTCTTGGTGCTCCCTGGACATCCACAGCGGAGGTGGAGGCAGCCTGCTGACTGCTACACCCTGTCTGTGATAACCTTAGTAGGCATCCTCTAGAGGGCCCAGACTTGGAGGGCCCTGGCCCGCTTTCAGCGTCCTACTGTGTGGCAGTGGCACCCCCCAGGGCCTGTGGAACTGGACCTACTGAGGTCACAGAGGGGCTTTGGATGGGCCGGAAACTCCAGAGTGCCCCAGGCTGACTCCTTGAAGAGAAGGGGTAGCTGGAGTGAGATCAAACTGCCCAGCACCCCTCTCACATACACGCTGTTGGAGACCAACTATGGCATCAGAGATGGAGTTGAGCCCACGCAACAGTGCAGGACCGACGTCCTGGACCAAGGTCTCCATGGCGACCGTCATTCTACCACTGTTGACAATGGTGCACTGGCATGCCGGCACAATCACCTCAGAATGAAGATGGCGGACTTCTCCGTCGTGCCTTGCAATCTGCGGAGTGCAGCGGACATCCCTTCCTGATGTTCCCGAACTTGCCTTTGCAACTCCAGCAACTGTGACATGACCGAGTCCAGAGGCTCATCATCTCACTCGGACTCAGCAAATTCCTAGCCTCCAGCAGTCTGAGTGCCAGAAAGGAAGTCCCTGTTCCCGCCTGCTGTGGATCAGAAAGTGCAACGTGCTCACCAGATTGTAGTCCCAGGGCTTCTCTAAGGCTAGGGCCCACCGAGGTGAATGTCTCTGCACTGGTGGAGGGTGTGGGTGAGCGCTGTGACAGAACTTCAGGGAGGTTGCCTCCAGATTCCTCTTCAGCAGTTTCTTCGGGGCTTGATTGGAAGCCCTAGGTTGTGGACTCCATCTGCTGTTTCCCAGATATACCTGCGCAAGGAAGGGGAGATAATTAGTGCATGGCAGTGGCCTGTGAAACAGGACATATCACTCATAACATGGTTGTCTGATGGATGTTGCATTGCTGGACCCTCACTTGGTAGAGTACCACCAACCTCACGGTCAGCACCAGACCAGTCCAGATTGTCACCAGCCAGCTGGATGGTTCTGTTTTCAAATTCCATGAGGACCTTGATTTTGGGCATTCCTCCAGTGATCTGCGACCTCTTGCCCTTGTTGTGTGCCAGCTTGTCCTGCATGAATAGAGATGGAGCCAGTGTAAATGGGGCGCCTGCCAGGCCAGATATCAAATTTGCCTGGCATGTGTGGGCGGTGAATGGTCCCATGGACAGGATGGGGACAATGATGGTGAGTGTGAGAGAGTGACTGGTGATGTCTTTTGAACTGGCAGTGAGTGAGGGCCCTGTGGATGTGTGATGGGCTTGTAAGTGTGTGAGTCGAGGGTGATGGGAAGAGTGACTTACCCTGGAGGAATGGAGATCATTCATCCTCTTGCGGCACTGTGTGGCTGTCCTCTTTTGAAGGGCGTTGGCATTGACCATCACTGCCACCGCCTCCCAAGCCTGGTTGGTCACACCGCTGCCCATCCTGCAGCCAGAGCGGGAGTAGAGGGCATCCTGCCGGGATGCCACGGCATCCAAAAGGTGTTCCAGTGACATGTCGCTAAACCTGGGGGCTGCAGCCTTTTTACCTTTCATGGACATCTTCTCTGCTGCAATTGTGGACTGGAAGCACAGATTGTATGTGCACAGCTGGACTTTAAATATGGTGCCCGGCGTGATGAAGCAGCAAGGTGATGGCAAGCGAGCGAATGAGAGCCTGCCCACCATGGAAACAGCATGTTTCCTGGGAATGCTTAAATAATGTGGCAGGATTGGGACAATACAGCGTGAAAACCTGCCATCGTGGCTGGCAGGTAACATATCGTTTTACCCGCCCACTACCACACTTAGTGCAAATCTGGGACAATTCCGCCCAGGGTCTTAATGTGGGAGAGGAAAGAAGCGAACTCCTACTACTCCACTGGCAGCTTTTCCAAACTACTCAATACTGTTTGCAGCTTGAATTAGAGAGATTTCAAAGAAGGTTACTGCAATCAAATAACCTCTCTCTCTCCCCATCAAGATGGCTGATGACTGAATGGATGGTGCTTTTGACTCATGGCCGGGGGTGGGGGTGGCAGAGTGCGGCGGCTAGATTCTGTAATGTCCCAGCCATTAACCCCTGCATGTGTCATTATCCATCTTGATGAGATAGGAAGACATATCCCCATATAACCATTGTTCTAGCAGGTTTTCTATCCTCACTGGAGGGGTAGCCTTATAGAAATGTAAATGCTATGCCCAGGACATCTCAGTAGATCCCTTTGAAGTGGTTCTTGACATCCTCAGGTGTGAAATTCCAGAGAGGGATGTATGTCTGAATTGTAATCCACATTGGAACTTTGCAGACACTTATCACATCAATACCCAGTGTCAGGTGACTTGTGGTAGCCATCTTTAGTCAGTGTCTTTCCTTTGCCTTTATAAAGCCCTTTTTAAACAGTTCAGTGTATGTTTAGTTACCTGGTGAAATTACAGATTAATATCACTCATACACAAGTCGCATCATCGTGGCAATGGTTAATAACTGGAATTAGGGACCAGATTTTCACAGAGCCTTCCCGACTCCACGAACCTTTAAAAATGGCAGACAGGACCCAAATGTGGAAGTCCCGCCCCATTTCTGACAGAACAAATTTTTTCCAGTAGGGGAAAGGAGGCAGAGAGTTATTCACATAGGAGGGGGACGATAAATCAACAATGCCATTTGAACTCAGTGCTAAGTTCAAACAGACCCCATTTTGGCTGCTGCAAAGGAATTAACCATCACTGTGGGAGTCATGAATTTATGGAATAGGCATGAATGCTCTTGAAAGGTACATAAGGTCTGACATGCTGTTCCAGTACAGCTACAACACTGGCATCTACCTGGCAATGTGGAAAATTCCCCGGATATGTCCTGTCCACAGAAAGCAGGACAAATCCAACTTGGCTAATTACTGCCCCACCTGACTACTCTCAATAATTAGCAAAGTGATGGAATGTGTCGTCGACAATGCGATCAAGCAACACTTACTCTGCAGTAACCTGCTCACTGACGCTCAGTTTACATTCTCCCAGGGCCACTCAACTCTGAACAGGCTTGGTCCAAACATGGATGAAAGAATTGAAGTCAAGAGGTAAGGTGAGAGGAACTGCCCTTGACATCAGACAGTATTTGACCAAGCATGGTCAAATTCA
This sequence comes from Cetorhinus maximus, assembly GCF_964194155.1. NCBI lineage: Eukaryota > Metazoa > Chordata > Chondrichthyes > Lamniformes > Cetorhinidae > Cetorhinus > Cetorhinus maximus. The sequence continues at coordinate 170,722,190 of NC_135881.1, read as the reverse complement.
CCTGATGGCAGGTGGTAAAGAGTGAGAGAGCTTCCTGGTCAGCCATACTGCAAAAGGCAATGGAAAACTACTGCAATACTTTGCCAAGCATAACCATGGAGCAATCCAATGGATGTCCATGTTCGGCAACACCCTCTTAAAACATGATGCCCAAAGGAGGAGGAGGAATGTGCATTCCATAAGATCTCCAATCTGCTGATTGATTTACAAATCACTCTCATCTACTTCTAAAGTTGCAACTATATGCATAAAGTAGTTCCTCACAAAATGTTTGCTCTGACTTAAAAATTGCTGGGATTCCTTTTACAAATCTTGTTGAAGAAGTTATACGAACATAAGATACATGAACTGGAGTAGCCCATTCACTCTTCCATGCCAACTCCACCATTGAATAGATCAAGACTGATTTTCTACCTCAACGCCACCTCTGAGAATGTGACTCTGTGTTCTAGGCTCCCCAGCTGGACAAACAGCTTTCTCGCCTGTACTCTATGATGCCCCTTAAGAATTTCAGAGCCTGAATTTCATGCTCTGCCATCGGCAGGATTTTAGATGGTGGAGGTTGGGGAAGTGTGAAATTGAAGGAGCAGGATTCCCTCCGAGTTCCCACCTGCCTCGACCAAGCAGCGATTTTACCCTGGTGTGGGCAAGGCCTCGGGCGAGAAGCCCACCCTTGCCCCAGTTGAGGCCCTTAAGTGGCTAATAATTGGCCTCATAAGGGCCATTTCCTGCCCAGCCTCAATTTTTAGGTGGCGGGAGGATTGACCTTGTGTGGGGGAACCCCAAAAAATCAGTAGGCTTAGATCTCAAGCAGGAAGTGGAGGTCGTGCCTCCATCAGAAGTCTGGCACTAACCCCCCCCACCCACCCACCCCCACCCCACCCCACCCCACTTAAGGTTTGGTGGTCTCCGGACCTCTCTCTTCCCCAGTCTCTCTAGCAAGATCTTGATCACCCCCTTTGCGCTCCCAGGCCTTCCCTACCTTCCCCAGCGCTGGGACCCTTTAAACTTACCAGGGCCTCCAGTGCACGGACTCAGTCTCAGGTATCCTCATTCAATTCCTCTTCACATCTTACATGCTAAGCCAGCATCCATATTTACTCATTAGCATGTCAAGCACCTAGCTTCTTTTTTAATTCTTCTAATTTTCTTCTTCTAATTTAATGCTTGACTACAAAATGTTAAAAAATCACACACCATACTATATTTACCCCCATAAACCTACGTCATAATAAACTAGAAAAATATTATGAAAAAAAATGTTGGTTTCATGACAGGGGTGTTGGTGATTTTCCAGGGGGTATTACTGGTGATTATAAGGGAGGGCATTGGTGATCATAAGGGGGGGTGTTGGCAATTATAAAGGGGTTGTTAGTGATTATAAAGGGGGGATAAAAGAAGGGATAGTTAGATTTCAAAGGGATCTTAGTCTGTTTATAACTAACCATTAAGCAAGGCTAAGGAATGTGTTTAGTTTTCCCAAATGTTACCGACAATATATAGTAGCAACATGAAAGTTTTTATAATATGAGGAAGATACAGTTTCAAAGATATATGGAACACTAGAATTTATGTATTAAAAAAGGGAAACATATTTAAAGGAGAATGAATAGCTATGTGTGAGAAAACCATATAAGATCTAACAGGAGTGTGTGAAATAGCCTTAATGAAGCCTCCAGCATTTATGCATAAGTCTGCTGTCTAAAGAAACAGAAGCTGGGGGAAAAGCCATTTGGAATTCCACTGTCCAGGGTATGTGTTAAGTTGCTGAGTTTGTTTTATATCCAAGATCTATTGTGGACCGTTGCCTTAAAGGGAGTGTAACTGGGGGTCAGGTTAATTATGAATTTTAGGAGTTATTATAATGGTAATTGTAGTCTCATGTATGTGCTTGACATCTTTTATTTTGTTAATAAATGTTTTAATTTAATTTTTTAAAACCTCTGGACGTATTACTTCTGAATTCAGTGCGCACATCTCACAATAAATACAAATTGCAAAACCGTTGTGATAGCATGACCAAGTTCCTCTCATGGATTTGATCTGCCTGGCACACATCATCTGCCACGTCATAACAAATTGGGGGGTCTTTGTGGGATATTTGAAATTCCTTGTTTGGATTGGAGTTGGTGAATCTTAAGGTTACAAGTATGAGAAGTACATTGAATTCAGGAGTTGGTGTGAGGGGTTTTAAAGTAGTGAGACTGCAAAAATGGCTATATCCATGGCTAAAACTTTTTTGAAGGCAGAAGATATAACTCTGATTGGGTTACAAAAAGTATTTAAGGGTAAGTTAACAGAATTGGCAGATAAAGTCGCAGTTAAGGTTACCTGTAGGGTGAAGAAAGCAGACATAGTTGAAGTGGTAGCACAGCATTTGAAATTGGAAGTGATACTTGACACGAGTGAGTCACAGCTGGAGGTAGTGAGACTTCAGTTACAAATGAAGAAGCTTGAATTTGAACAAGCAACGGCAATGAAGAAAACTTGAACTAGACACAACAGAAAAAGAAAAAGATAAAGAGAGGGTATTTCAAATAGAAATGGAATTGCAAAAGCTTGACCTCCAGAGGGAAAATTTAGCAATGGAGGAGAGGGAGAAGAAAAGAGGAAGAGAATCCAGCTTAAAAAGCTAGGCTTTAAAAAAAGAGACCTCAGATTCTGAGGAAGGCTCTGATGATGAAAAAACCTTCAGCCAAAAACCCAGTTGGGAGATGTTTAAGCTTGTGCAAGCTCTTCCGAAGTTTGAAGGAAGAGATGTAGAGGTGTCCTTTGTTTCATTTGAGAAGATAGCTAAACAGATGAAGTGGCCACAAGAAAACTGGACATTGTTTTTACAGTCTATGTTAGTGGGTAGAGCTCATGAGGTTTATGCTTCACTGTCAGAAGAAGTGTTGGTGGACTATGATGCAGTAAAAAAGTGCATATTTTGAATGCATGTGAGTTGGTTCCTGAGGCATACAGGCAGTAATTTAGGAATATAAGGAAACAACCTGAGCAAACTTATATTGAGTTTGCGAGAGTAAAACAAAATAATTTTGACCGGTGGATACGGGCATTAAATGTTGGGACAACATATGCAGCTCTTAGAAAAGTAATTCTTTAGGAAGAATGTAAAGATTCAATTCCTTTGGTAGTGAAAACTCATGTGGAGGAACAGAGGGTTAAAATGGTAAGACAAGCAGCAGAGATAGCTGATCATTATGAGTTAGTTCATAGACCTAAACCTTTTCTTCGTCACCCTTTTAAATAAGAGAAGGATAAAAAGTGGGAAGGTGAAAGGAAGGTAGGTAGTCAGGGAAGAGGAGGAGTGGGTGGAAATTCCCAGGAATATTTTTCTCAGAATAAAAAAGAAGGCGCTGAGAGTAGGAGTGACACTCAAAAATGGAAGTGTTTTCATCGTAATAAAGTTGGGCACACAAAGTCAATGTGTTGGAAGTTACAGGGAAAATCTGTTGCAATTATTGGGGTACAGAAAAGTATTGGAAGTAAAAGTACTGTGGGTTCTGAGGTCCAGGCACAGGAAAAACCAGAGGCATGTGTACAGGTAAAACAGGAAGAATCAGGTAAAGAAGTGGGAATGTGTTCACAATTTACCTGAGGAGCAGGTTGCAGAAATGCTGACAACCACTGACCGAGCTTCCAAGTCTAAAAGACACGGTTGCTAGTCTGAGTCTGAGGTGTTGAGGGAATGAACAAGAAGGGAAATCCTACTTGACCTTGTCCTCACCAATCTACCTATCTCAGATGCACCGCCCATGACAGTATTGGTAACAGTGACCACTGCACAGTCGTTGTGGAGATGAGGGAGCACAACACATCAGTGCAAAAGACCAGGGTGAAGCATTTGCAGCCATCTTCAGCCAGAAGTCCCAAGTAGATAATCCATCTCAGCCTCCTCCTAAGGCCCTCAGCACCACAGATGTCAGTCTTCCGCCAATTTGATTCACTCCATGTGATATCGAGAAGTGACCGAAGTCACTGGATACAGAGAATCTTATGGGCCCTGACAACATTCCAGCAATAGTACTGATGACTTGTGATCCAGAACTTGCTGAGCCCCTAGCAAAGCTGTTCAAGAACAGCTACAACAATGGCAACTACCTGACAATGTGGAAAATTTCCCAGGTATGTCCTGTCCATTAAAAGCAGAACAAATCCAATCTGGCCAATTATCGCCCCATCAGTCTACTCTCAATCATCAGCAAAGTGATGGAAGATGCTGTAGGCAGTGCTATCAAGTGGCAATTACTTGGCAATAACCAGCTCACTGAAGCTCAGGGCAGAATTTTCCGTACAAGGTGGGCGAGAGCAGACAATATGGAGGGAAGGCCAAAAATCCGTTTCACACCGTCGTGAAACCAGTTTGCAATCATCTGCTTCGCCCATCAATGGCGGGCTGCATTTCCCACTGCCGGACATCAGCAACTTCATTTTCATACATCTGCATATCTGCACCAGCCCTGCTCGCTGGAATCATCACGCTGGATCTCCCGGGCAATCACGCTGTACATAACGGGCTTGCACCGGGCGAGCTGCATCTCGCTCGGTACTTCGAGGTTTGTTTGCCTACCTTGCTTCAGGCAGTACTCGCGGTCATCAGTGCCAGGCTTCACAGGCAGCACCACATCACGTTTAGGGGGCTCATGGGCAGGTCTCTGCCTACCAGAGCAGCCGTAAGGCAGGGGTAGCTTTTCAACAGCTGCAGGGCAAGGGAAGAGGCTGCAGGGCGAGGACTGTACTGGGGAAGGGGGGTATCCCAGGGTGTAGGTGGGGGCACATGTTGACCTGTGCAAGTGGCCTCAAGGTGGTGCGGGGTGAGGAGGCAGCCTCCAGAGGAGATGAGGCTGAATGATGATCCAAGGGTGGGTTTGAGAGAGTGAGTGGTGATGTCCCTTGAGCTGGCAGTGAGTGAGATGCCAGTGAATGTATGATGGGCTTAAGTGTGTGAGAGTTTGGAATGATGAGATGGTTGCCTTACCCTGGAGACATGGATGAGATCATTCATCTTCTTTCTCCACTGGATGGCCAACCTCTTCTGTGCGCATTGGCACTGACCACCACTGCCACTGCCTCCCAAGCTGGAGTGGTGAGATTGCTAGACCTCCCGCGGCCAGAGCAGGGGTAGAGGACATCGTGGCGGGCCTCCAAAAGGCATTCCAGTGACGGGTCACTGAACTCTTCATGGCTTTCAGGGCCCTGTCTTCACTGGAGCAGCCTTGGACTGCAAGCATTGAGAATGGTGTGCGTGGCTGCAGTTTAGATATGGCACCCAGAGTGAGCAAACAGTGTGGTAATGGTGTGGTGGGCAATTCAAAGGCCGTCTGCCAATGAGATGACTTGTTTCCTGTGGCTGCATAATTAATGAGTTGGAAATAGGATGATAAGGTGTGAAAAGCCGCCATCGCGGCCAGCGGGTAAAATGTCCTCTATCCCCCGCCCCCGCTACCACACTTAGTGCAAATCTGAGATGAATCCCTCTCAGTTTGGGTTCCTCCATGGCCACTCAGCACCATCTTGAGGCCAACTGCACAGATCAACATGTGCCCCCACACACACCCTGGGATACCCCTTCCCCAGTACAGTGCTCGCCCTGCAGCCTCTTCCCTTGCCCTGCAGCCATTGAAAAGCTACCTCCGCCTTATGGCTGCTCTGGTAGGTAAAGACCTGCCCATGAGCCCCTCTAAACGTGATGTGGTGCTGTCTGCAAAACCTGGCACTGTTGACCACGAGTGCTGACTGAAGCAAGGTAGGCAAACACACCTCAAAGTACTGAGCAAGATGCAGCTCGCCCGGTGCAAGCCCCTTATGTACAGTTGTGAAACACGTCGGCGCGATTGCCCGGGTGATCCAGCATGATGATTCCAGTGAGCAGGGCTTATAATGATACTCAGCTCCTGACCTCATTACAGCCTTGGTCAAAACATAGACAAAAGAGCGGAACTCCAGAGGTGAGATGAGCTTGACTGACCTTGGCAGCAAGGCAGCATTTGAATGACTGTGGCATCAAGGAGCCCCAGCAAAACTGAAGTCAATGGGAATCGGGGGGGAAATCTCTCCACTGGTTGGAGTCATACCTAGCACGAAGGAAGATGGTTGTGGTTGTTGGAAGTCAATCATCTCAGTCCCGGAACATCACTGCAGGAGTTCCTCAGGGTAGTATCCTAGGCCCAACAATCTTCAGCTGCTTCATCAATGAATGGCCTTCCCTCCATCATCATAAGGTCAGGAATGGGGATGTTCACTGATGATCACACAATGTTCAGCACCATTCACAACTCCTCAGATACTGAAGCAATCTGTGTCCATATGCAGCAAGACTTGGACAATATTGAGGCTTAGGCTGACAAGGGGCAAGTAACATTCATGACACACAAGTGCAGGCAATGACCATATCCGACAAGAGAGAATCTAACCATTGCCCCTTGACATTCAATGGCATTACCATTGCTGAAATCCCCACTATCAACATTCTGGGGCTTAATAATGACCAGAAACTGATCTGGACAAGCCATAAAAATACTGTGGCTACAAGACCATGTCCGTGGCTTGGAATTCTGTGGTGAGTAACTCACCTGCTGATTCCCCAAAGCCTGTCCACCTTCTTCAAGACAGAAATCAGGAGTGTGATGGAATACTCTCCACTTACCTGGATGAGTGCAGCTCCAAAAACACTCAAGAAGCTCAACACCATACAAGACAAAGTAGCTCACTTGATTGGCACTGCATTCACCCCCTTAAACATTCACTCCCTCAGCGTTGGCACTGACCGCCACTGCCACCACCTCCCAATCGGCACATAGTGGCAGCAGTGTGTACCGTCTACAAGATGCACAACAGCAGCTCACCAAGACTCCTTCGACAGCACCTTCCAAACTTGTGACCTCTACCACCTAGAAGGGCAGCAGTTGTATGGGGACACCACAATCTCTAAGTTCCCCTCCAAGTCACACACCACCTTGACTTAGAACTATATCGCTGTTCCTTCACTGTCACTGGGTCAAAATCCTGGAATTCCCTCCCTAACAGCACTGTGGGCGTTCCTACATCACATGGATTTCAGCAGTTCCAGAAGGCAGCACACCACCACCTTCTCAAGGGCGATTAAGGATGGGCAATAAATGCTGGCCCAGCCAGAGACACCCACATGCCATGAACAAATTTTAAAAATTGGCTCCAGCTGTCATTAACAAAAGCTTCTAGCTACATTGCCTGAAAATCACAGAACAAAATGAAGAGAAGCAAGTGCGGAGATTTTTTTCAACTTTCAAAAGCATGCTTTTTTTTAACAGCTAGAGCTGTCAGTCACTTTAAATAACAGCACAAAACATTACAGCAAAGGCTGACCGGTCATTTTTTTTTAACATCAATTCTTTATGGTACTTCAAAGAAAAATATTTGCATGTCAACACTGGTCAATGTAAAGGTCAACTTACCTTTTCAGCTCAGATCCCAATGATGAATCACTGCATTAAAAACACTTCTATATTACAATACAGCATATAATATTAACACTTGAAGGTGTCAAAAAACTTTACATTTATTTTTTAGAATGTTCCGGACTCCTCAGCTGGCTTCACCCAGTAGTCACAAACTCTCCAAGGAGGAGTGCCTTTTTAGGGTTCCAAAACTCACACCAGCCCACGAAAATTGTGGCCGAAATTTTCCAGTCCCGTTAGCGTCGGGCGCATGGCGGGCAGGGCTGGGATAATATGACGAGAAGGCCAAAAATCGGCGTCACGTCAGCGTGAAAGCACAGCGGGATCAGCCAATGGTGTCAGCCATGGCAGAACGCCAATCCAGCTGGAGACCAGTGTGAACCTGCTTTGCATCCCTCTGATGGGGTGCAAAGTGAGGCCTGACTGGAATCATCCCCCCTCCATGGCAGATTTACCGGTATGTCGGCGGGAAAACACGCCGGCCCAGACACATCTGGGCAAGTGTGACGTACAGAAGTCGGGACTTATTGTTAGGGTCTTGCTCACATCACAGATATCCGAGAAGCAGAAAATGCTGGAGTCCTGCAGCTACCGGACCCTGGGGGAATACATGCATCGCATGCTGGGTGGATTCTCATGGACATGGCTCCACCGCGAAGGTGGGCGGTCTCCACTGATGTTTGGAGTTTGCTTTGGAACATCACGGTCTTGGCCATGGGCTGCTGCAGATGATCAGTGAGGGGTGGGGGGAGAGGAAGATCCAGGTGTGAGAGGGAGAGGAAGGTGTACCTGCGGGGGGGGGACGTGTAGGAGAGGAAGTTCCAGGTTTGACTGGGAGAGGAATGTGTACTGGGGGGATGGGGTGAGGTTGAGATGAGAAGGATGAAAGTGTCGGGTGGGGTGAGCTTGGGAGGGGGGGGAAGAGGGAGTACAGGGGAGGATGGTGTTATGAGGGAGAATGCGGCAAGTGGGGAGTTAGCGTGAGGGGAGGGCAAAGTGTAAGGGGAGGAGTTAGGAGGAGGGAAGGAGTCCGGGGGAGGAAGGAGTAAGGGTGGAGGAGGGAGTGAGCGCAGAAGAGGGAGTGATGGTGCAGGAAGGACTAAAGGTGGAGGAGGGAGTAAGAGGGAGGATGTCCAGCTGAACGTGCAAAGGAGGAGTCTGTGGAGTTGATGACTGCCTCCTGGAGAGCGAACTGAGGGTGGGCCTGGTAGGACGATATGGTGAGTATGAGAGTGGGTGAGGGAGCCAGAAGGGTGGGAGGGTGAATGGTAGAGGTAGAAGGACGGTGAGGATGATTGGTGGGGACCCAGAGGCAGACATGGGCTCTGGGGGCGGGAAGGAGGAGATCGGGGAGGTCAATGTGGATGGAGTGGGATTCTCAGGAAGATAGGGAACACGCATATTCACCTGGACAGCCTGGAAAGAAAAGGGTTTGGGCTGAGAGATGATTGTGGGGAGGTGGAAGGTGATGCCAGGGGGCTTCGCAGTGATGGGGCAAAGGACATGGGTGACTGAAGGAGGGGAACAAAACAGGAGAGCCGATGAGAAATGTAACGACTAGCGTGGCTGTCGAAATCGGAAGTGAGCGGAGCCTCGCATTGGACAGGCACAGGTGCTACATGGGAGTGTGATCAGTGGGTGGGCGGAGATGCAGCTCAGATGGACAACTGAAAGAGAACCCCAGCAGGCAGCACTGAAAATGCTCAGGACAGTGAGATGAATGTGATGGATGAAGGCTCCAGGTGCATGGGAGAATGCTTGCACAAGGCTCTGAAAGGCCCTGCAGCATAGACTTCTCCCTCCAGAATCACTCGTGGTCCGGCTGCGTGCACCCCTGCGTTCTGCATGCAGCGAGTGGGGGGAGGAGGGGTGCAGTGGGAGCCTTCTGCTGACTCTCCAGGATGAGTTGGAAGGCCAAATCCAGAGGCTCGTCATCTGACTCAAACCTCACTGATCCCTCTTCCCCATCAGTCCTCCAAGTGTCAGGGAGATTGGCTGAACCTGCCTCCTCCTGCTGCAGACTGTGCGGTGACCACCAGATTGTGAACCCGAATCTGCTCCAGATCTAGGTCCCACCAAGGTGTGTGTCTCTGTGCTGGTGGAGGGTGTGGGTAAGTGCTGTGACGGGTCTTCCAGGCTGCTTATTTCCAGCTCTTCAAAGGAGGAGGTGTCCTCTTGGCTAGAGATGAGGGCATAGATAGAGCTGAGGGACTGGCTGGCTAAGGGTGCCAGTTGCTTGGCAGAGCTCCCCGTGAATCAAAGTAGGGATAATTAGTGTATGGTAGCAGAATCAAATGCAGGAGAGAGAACACTCACAGTTGCGTTGAGAGAGAGAGATGATGTGGTGCAGGATCCTCACGTGGGTGTTCACCATTGACCTCACCATCACCACAGGCACAGTCCACATCCTCACCAGTCAGTGCGATGGTCTGTTTTTCAAAGTGAGTGAGGCACCTAATGCAGGCCACTTCACCCCCGGATCTGGGACCTCTCCATGCTGATGTGAGGCACAGGGGACATGGTACTGCATGGAAATGTTTGTGTGGTGAGCTGAGCCATCGACGGGATGAGGACACAAGCTCGAGGGGATATGAGCCTGATGGAGATGTGAGGGTGTGTGTGAGAGTTAGTGGTGTTGTCCCTTGAGGTGTGAGATCCCTGGGGATGTGTGATGGGTTTGTGAGTGTATGAGGTGAGAGCGATGAGGTGGTTGACTTAGCCTGATGGAACAGATGAGAGCGTTCATCCTCTTCCTGCACTGAATATCTGACCTCCTCTGTGCTCCACTGGTACTGACCGCTGCTGCCACCGCCCCCCCCAGGCTGGATAGGTGACTCTGGTCGACCTCCACAGCTAGAGCAGGGGTAGAGGACGTTGCAGTGGCCTTCCTCTGCGCCCAGCAGGTGCCCTAGAGAGGGGTCACTAAGTTTGGGGGCTGCCGCCTTCAATGCCTTCCGGCCTATCTATCCAGTCCTGGCCTGAAGACATGAAGTAGGCATGCACTCTGGTGCATTTTAAATATGGTGCCCGGAGCAAGGAAGAGCTAAGGATACAGTGTGGAGGGCAAATCTGAGACTGCCTGCCAGCAATCTGACAATGTTTCCTGTGAATGCATTATTAATGAAGTGGGACGCTCCGGGAATGGACGATACATTGCGAAAATCCCGCCATTGCGACCAACAGGTAAAACAGCCTTTTTCCCACCCACTACAGCACTTTGTGCAAATCTGGGACAATTCCGCCCTGTGTATGGGAGGAAATGCAATTTTTCTGTGGCCCCCACTAATGGGACCCAACCTTGGAATGGCTTCCTATCTGCAAAGAGCTCACACGAAAATGGTGAGGCATCAGGAAGGCAGACGAAATTGTTTTCAGCAAAAAAAACTAAGTTCAGCGTTTCGCAACCTCCATTGGAAGACCACAATCCAGGCCTCTGTCTTCTGTCTATTAACCAATCCTCAATCTAAGCAAATTTACAACTCCCATCCCAGGAGCCCTAATATTCTGTAATAACATTTTCTGTGGCATCTTATCAAATGTTATTTTTAATCCAAATTCATTATGTCCCTTATCCACCCTACTATCTAAAACCCTAACCAATTTTTCAAGCACCTTTCCCCTTTCAAAAGTCCATGTTGGCTCTCCCTAATCATTTTATGATTTTCCAGATGCCCTGTTATCACATCCCTAATGATTGATTCTAGCATTTTTCCTACAGTTGATGTCAGGTGAGCTGGCCTATAGTTCCCTGTTTTCTCTTTCCCTCCTTTCTTGAGTAACAAGGTAACATTTGCTGCCTTCTAATACATGGGGCCTGTTCTTGAACCTTGGGAATTCTGGAAGATGAAAACTAATGTATCCATGATCTCTGTAGCTACCTCTTTTAAAACCCTAAGAGTCAGGTGCAGGTCCAGGAGGTTGTCAGCTTTTAGTCTCATTAGCTTCTCCAGAACTATTTCTTTACTAATAGTAATTTCTCGCTAGACCTTTGGTTCCCCACTATTTCTAGATTTTGTTTTGTGTCTTCTAGCACAACAAGAGATACAATTAATCATTAAAGTTTCTGCCAGTTCCTTATTCCCTATTATAAATCTCCTGCCTCTGCCTCTCATGAGCCAATATTTACTTTCGCTAATCTCTTCCTTTACCTGCCACCAGATACTTTTACATTCTGTTTTTATTCTAGCTTATTCTCAGATTCTCTTCATTATCTTTGTCAGTTTCTTAATCATCATTTTCTGAATTTGAAAATCCTCCCAATCCTCAGATTTACTGCTTTTTCTTCCCCAACATGATAAGCCTCTTTGTTTAATCTAATGCTAACTTTAACTTCGCTTGTTAGCCACGGTTGTATCATTATTCCCTGGTGTTTTTATTCCTTCAGGGAATATATATTTGTTGCAATTATGAACTAATTCTTTAAATATTTGGCATTGCTTATCTGTCATCATATATTTAAATATAGTAGTTGCGTGAGGATAGTGTAGAACAGGTGAGCGTGACAAACCATGACAGCAGATCGCCTGGTCAGAGTAGCTGCAAGCAAGACAGGACAGGGTAGAAGGAGGGTCAATGAAGGTTGCTTGATTGATGTAATTTACGTGGAGTTTAGCAAGGGTTTTGGAAAGGTCCCACATGGCAGACTGGTCAGAAAATTAAAAGCTCATGAGATCCAAGGTGAAAGTTGCAAGTTGGATCCAAAATTGGCTCAGTGAAGCGAAGGGTAATGGCCGACAGGTGTTTTTGTGACTGGAAGGCTAGTTCCAGTGGGGTTCCACAGGACTCAATACTGGGTCCTTTGTTGTATGATTTAGGCTTAAATCTAGGGGGCATGATTAAGAAGTTTTCAGATGATCTGAAAATTGTCCATCCAGTTGATAGTGAGGAAGAAAACTGTAGACTGCAGGGAGATATCAATGTCATGTGTGCAGAAAAATGTCAAATGCAGTTTAATCCAGAGAAATGTGAGGTAAGGATTTTGTGGACAGCAAACAAGGAGGAAATACACAATAAATTGTAGATTACTGAGAGGAACAGAGGGACCTTAAATTTTATAGCCACAGGTCCCTAAAGGTAAAAGGACATGTAGATAAAATGCATAAGAAGGTTTATTGGATCCTTTCCCTTATTTTCTGAGACTTGGAGTATAAGAGAAAGAGGATTAAGCTAGAACTCCATAAAGCACTAATTAGGTGGCAGCATACAGTTTTGATCACCACGTCACAAGAAGGATGTGATCACACTAATAGAGGAGGCAGAAGAATGATTTAATTGAGGTGTATCAAATTATGTGGGACCTAGAGAGAGTGGAGGGAAAAGGTTTATTTCCTTTAGAAGAGAGTTAAATAACCAGGGGCATAGATTTAAGGTAATTGGTAGAAGAATTAGAGGGGAGTTGAGGAGAATCCTTTTCACCCAGAGGATGGTAGGGGTCAGGAACTCACTGCCAGAAATTGTGGTAGAGGCAGAAACCCTCATGGCATTTAAAAATGCTTAGGTATTGATATTGTTACAACCGGTCCCTGGGCGAAGTTTCCCCAAATTGTTATGCTCCTGGGTGAGGAGGGATGAACTGGCTCCCCTTCTTTAATCAATCCCCTCGGTTGGTCACAACAAGATTAATTTTAAAAGAATCCCTTCTGTTGTGGATACCTTTTCCCAGTTCAAATGTATTTATGTTTTAAAAGGAGTTAATTTAACCAGGCTTTCTTCAGTTAAAGAAAGAGTGAGTTTATTAGTCACTAAAATGTGAGAAAAAAAATAAAGACGCAACACACATACACACAGATTAGAAATAAGAAATGAGTCCAGAAATAAAAGTTTAAAAGATATACGAATCAGTCTTTGGCTTGTCCATGAGGACAAGATGGTGAAACGTTGTGACTATTAAGTTGGATGATTCCGGTAGAGCTGACTTTGGAAACTGAGCATTTGGTTTGGAGATTTTTGGTTCTGCGGGTTAGCTGAAAGGAATTGCCCTGTTTTCTTTTCGGCTGTGACTTTGCTGACTTGTGATTTGCCTCCAGGAATCAGAAAGAGACTTTTTTACCAGCGAGCGCAGGAATGCCAAGCTGATGTTCTTCATCTGTGACCTTCATAGCACACCCTCACACACCAGGCCTGGAACACCAAAACTAACACACAGAGACCAGAGCTGCAGTTGGTTTTTAACCCCTTATCTTGTGTATTCCTGGAGGGGAAGAAACAAACATGTCATTTGCCCAGAAGCTGCTTTCTTTCAACTCACATAATGCCACAGTCTGGGACTTAACTCAGTTTCTGCTGAGATGGTAATCAGCCTTCATTATCTCCACAACCACAGGATCTTTTCCTTTGAAGTGTCTCTTTCTGAAGTAGACCTTGACTCCTTTTTACATGTGACATTCTGTTCTCTGGACTAGTTGGTCAAGTCTAATCCACATTGGAATTTTCCAGTAAGTAGTTACTTCACAGTCTCAGCCAGATTTTGCTTGTATGTCCCTTTTGTAAAAAAAAATACATCTTACTTAAAAGTTCAATAGCTCCTTAAGTAATTTGGGACTATGATTCGTGGTCATGATAATATGCACCTGAAGTGCCATAACCTATAAGGCTAAGAACCAAGAACTGGAAAGTGAGATTAGAATGGATACCTCTTTTTCAGCTAGCATGGGCATTATTGGCTGAATGAGGGCCTGTAAACTACTCCCAGCAGTGTTTTCTACCCTTTGTTGGTTCTTAGTTCCACATAAACTGATTCTATATCTTGGTTTTCTGAGCTGAGATCGTTCCTCTTCACTGCCTTTGGCCCAATTTTTATTACCAGGACAATCCAGCCCCCACTCCCAAATTCCTTTTCCATTCTGCATATCTCTTCTAAAAGTAAATATCCTGGAATATTTAATTCCCAACCTTGATCACTTTGCAACCATTTCTTCAAAATGCCCATCAGATCAAACCCATTAATTTCTATCTGCGCTATTAATTTATCAATTTTATTTTGACTACATCATGCATTCAGATATAATGCCTTTAGCTTTAACATTTTTCTATTTTTCCCTGATGCCACCTTTGTTAGCCTCTGTCTCTTTCTAACTCACTCTACTAATTTTTGCCCAAATTATTACTCTGTTCTTCAGCCTTGACATTTCTCTTACCAATTTTGAATTTCCCCTCAAACCACACTGTCCCTTCATTTGCTTAGTGTCCTAGCTATTTGATTTGTCAGAACACTAGTCCTAGCCTGTTTTAAGTGGAGCCCAACCCAACTGAACAGCTCCCTGTTTCCCTATAAATGGTGCCAGTGAAACCCCTGTTTCACTCATCATTCCTTCAGCTACACATTTAACCTTCTAACCTGGTTACCTTTATGCCAATTTGCATGTGGCTCAGGTAACAACATAGATATTGTTCCCTGTGAGGTTCTGCATTTTAATATAGACTCTGGCTCCTTAAACTCTCTCAGCAGAACTTCATTGCTAATTCTACCTATGTGGACCGCGATAACTGAATCTTCCCTTTTCCACTCCCAAGTTCTTCTATGTCTGTGAGGAGACATCCTAACCCCTGAATAGGCCTGCACCATTACCTAAACTAAGGGGCGTGACTGTCTCCTGGATCAATATGTCGTTAACTCTCCCCCCTCCCTGATGCCTCGCAATGTTTGCACCCTTGTCCCCACTGGACAACTCAAGCTGCAGGCAATTATTGTACATGGGGTTGTCTGGGATTGCAATGCTCTCCACAAACTCCTACATATGGCATTTGCAATACATCAACTGCACTGCCATCCCTACATAATCTTGAAGCCATGTGAAACTATATCGATTGTCGTAACAACCCATCTGATTCACTAAGAACATACGAACAAGGAGCAGGAGTCAGCCATTCAGCCCCTCAAGCCTGCTCCAACACTTAACAAGATCATAGCTGATCTGATAGTAACCTGAAATCTGCATCCCACCTACCCCTGATAACCTATCGCCCCCCTTGCTTATCAAGAATCTATTCACCTCTGCCTTAAAAATATTCAAAGGCCCTGCTTCCGCATCTTTTCAGCAAGAGAGTTCCAAAGACTCACGACCCTCTGAGAGAAAAAATTTCACCTCATCGCTGTTTTAAATGGGCGACCCCTTATTTTTAAACAGTGACAGTAATTATTTTATTTATGTAAAAATTTAATAAAGTTAAATTAAAATTTGACTCTCCTTTTAAGCTGCTCTAGTTTCCGTTCTTTTCCTCTGCCCCCTGTGTTTTTTTAGTTTATCAGCTCCTTTATTTACTTAACTCTTAGATATTATGTATATATGTCAGATTTTAATTTAACTAAAATTCAGAACCCTTTAAAATGCTAGCATCCTCTTTTTAGTACATTTTAGTTTTATCCCACTTGATCTAATTAGTTAATCACTAAACTTAATCATATTATAAATTATAAACTTGACTTAGTTATAAAATAAATCAATAACCTAGTTGTATTTCCTCAGGGTCTACCACTCCTTTGCCATCACTTTTCAGATTTAGAATTATATTTTTCAGTTTCTTCCTTGAATCACAGCGAGGCCTTTCGTCGCCATTCCTCACACCATTTATAGGCCAGGATTTTACACTGGTCGGTCGGGCTTGGCGGGAGCGGGCGGGGTCGGTCGCGGAGCTGACCGCCGCCCGCAATCGGCTCCGCACCGCGATTTCACACGGGCGGGCCAATTAAGGCCTGCCCAGCGTGGATGGCGAGCGGTGAGCGCTGCCTGTGCGGGTGAGGGGAGGAGGGAGAGCCGGGCCTAGCACGCAGTTTGCACATGCCCGTGAAAGAGCAATTCAATTTCTCTGAGGCACGGAAGTGACTCAGGGAGATTGAAGCGCTTTTTGAAAAAATTAATAAAGAGCAGGAAAATTCAATGAAACACGTCCCCTCATGTGATTCTGTCACATGAGATGGGACATGTTTTTAAGTTGAAATGAAACTTTTTATTTAATTTGTAACAACTTCAGGAAACTTCATTCCGCTCGTGGATGAGGTTTCCTAAAAAAACGTAAAGGCTGCCTGGCCTTTTCGCCGTAAGGTTGGACGGGCAGCTTAAAATTCAGGTTAATTACCTGGTTAATGGCCTTAATTGGTCTTTCATTTATCGGCGTGTGCGCAGCCAACTCCAGTGCAGGCCCGCCAAACGAGATATCGCATGTCATTTTACGTTCCGGCATGTCGGGCGCGCGCCCGCACACCAAATTTAAATTCTGCCCATAGACCTCTTCTCACCTTTTCCCTTGTGATTTATGGCCTCTCCTCGACGTTTCCCTCACAATTTAAAGCCGCTCCTGGCCACAGCTCTTGCAGTTTATGGCCACTCCTCACTACTTCTTTCACATCTTATGGCCACTCCTCGCCACTCCTCTCACTACATACATCCTGCTCTTCTCACGTTTTACGGCCCCTCCTCTCATGATTTATGGTATAGAATACTAGACAGTAGGAGCAATTTTAATGAAGTAACCTGACTGAATGATTCAGCGTGTTAGACCTTTGATATCTAATAGAGTTGCTAATATTCCTATTACTCTGAGACTTATGGCTGTGCTATTATTCTGGCTTTTGTTAGTTGCAGATATCATGGCATATGTGGACATTGATGTGACAGGTCAATAATCAACAGCTGACCTCTAAAAATAGTATGATAGGTAATGAGGCCCAGCTGTTAAAATATGGAAGGTAAATATTATATTTACTCAGTGAAAGTTTGTTTCCAATAAGCACCTGTAACATACGTTGGATTCACAACTTAGGGGGCTGCAACAGCTGTAAGTCACAAAAATTTAACAGGGAAATAATAGGACACCATAAATGGAGAAAAGCCTATCAGGCCATCAGATTTGCTTCTTCCAGCATGTGCAATCTTCCCTGTCAACTTCCACTGGGGGTCCCCAATCTCCCACTCTGGTGGAAGATCTGACTATACCTTAGAGAAATGCTTTTCCAGGACTTCTGGCAAAATCACAACAGAACTTGGGAGAACCCCCCGTGGAAAATGCTGACATCTGTACCAATTTAGCAGTCGGAGAGAAACTTCTGCATAAATGGTCCCTAAAGGTAATCATCTCAAATTCATCCAGCCTAATTTCTCTGCTGTTCAACCCTGGTCATTTGCCCTCTACAGGCGCGTATTTCCATTACCCAATAGTTCAATATATTCTATGGAGTTTATGACCTTTTCTAGTTCTCTATAGCCTTCAAGCACACTCACAGCTAGATATTTATCCAGCTTCTTTTTCAAAGAGTTAATCTATGCAGCCTGAACCCCTTTTACTGGGAATATGTAGCTCATCCCCAAAAAAATGTTTCTTCCATTCTATACTCTGAGCATCAGTTATAAATCTACAGCTGCAGTTTTGTGTTCACTGTCTAAGTCAAATAATCTCTTTATAAAATATGACAGAATCATTGGGCCAATTTGATCCCTTGAGTCTAAGCCACGACCTAGTGAGCGGCAAAAAAGGGGATTGGCCTATTTTAACAGTTAAGCCTTATTAGCGTATCGCTTGCTGACTCCCTGACCAAAAGGAGCCAGTCAGTCGACTGGAAGCCCAGCCATTAAAATGGAATGGTTTAGAGGCTACCGGTGTCCAGCACAAGGTAACTGGCTCTCGGGGAAAACAGCAGAGTTGCAGTCATTGGGAGAGGGGAAGGCTTGAACAGGACAGTCTAATGATTTCCTTGTGGGGCCCAGGGGAGCATTCCTACTGTACAATTTCAAAATTGTTAGGCTTTTTTCTGTCCCTGGTTCCTTTTCCGGCATGTTTGGCCTGGCTAGGAAACCAGCATTATTTCTCTGCTCAGGCCTCAGGTAAAAATAGCACTAAAAATTGGAATGATGTAATTGGAGCCAGAACTACATAGTTGAAAATGGATCCTTGAAATGGTCTTGGTGGGGGGTATCCTTGCTTCCTGTAATTGAAAATGGTTGATGGCCAGATCAGTTTGGGTACAGTGTGGGTAAGTTCCCTGTTTGATTTGAACTGGGTGGTTGTGGGGAGTGTTAAAATTGCCCAATAGGATTTTACAGCACAGAAGGAGACCTTTCAGCCCATTATTGTCGATAGTGGCTTACCTTTTCTCCATGCTCTTTTAAATTTTTCTTTGATAAAAATGTATCAACTTCCCTTTTAAAACCTAGTATAAGTTCTGCTTACACCACTGTTTCTGACAGAGAAGTCCTTGTCCTAACATATAAAAAAAGCTCTTAATATTTTCCATTTTCTTTAGCACCTTAGAGACCTGGACAACCTCTCCCAATCAATCTTTTGTTCTGAGTGTCTTGTAACTTAAAATCCAAAGTCCAAAACTTCTCTGATACTTTTTCAAGTCATTAAATGGCCTTTTAAAAGTAGAACAACTAAAATAGGACATAATATTTCAAATGTGACTCACCAGTGATCTTACAAGGTTAGAATAACTTGATTTGACTTAATTGTCAAATTCTCTTGAGATGGAGCCTTTCATTTGATTAGCCTTGTTTGTAGAAGTTTCTCATTGAGTGGATACTTTCTCTCAAAGTTGATTATTGCTCCCAAATCCTTTTCTCTTTCCACCTTTATTAATGGACTCTCTCTCTCACTATGTCCATATATTTACACTATCCTGTTCCAATATGGATTAGCTTTGAGTTGTTCAGATTAAAGTATCACCGGGCCATTCTTTAGCCCCTTTCCTTAATTGGTCAGTGTCATTTTGAATGTTAGTTTTCTCAGCTGTACATGTATAAAGAAGGAAAGACTTGCATTTATATAGCACTGTTCACAAACTCAGGACTTCCCAATGCTTCTTTATAGCCAGTGAAGTTCCTGTTGTAATGTAGGAAAAGCAGCAGTGAATTTGTGCACAAGGCACCACAAACAACAATAATATAATGGCTAAATAATTTGCGGGATAAATCTTGACCTGAAAAGTGGGGGTGGGGGCGGTTGGTGGAAGCAAATTTCCCTTGCTCTTCTTTGAAATAATGACTTTGAATTTTTGATGTCCACCTGAGAGGGTACACAGAGGCTAGCTTTAACATCACATCTTAAAAAACCCCACCCTTGAAATTTGAGCCCATAAACTGGGTTCTCTCTCTAGGTACTATGTCCTAAGAGAGTTTGGCAACCATGGACTGTTGGCCCATAGTTATACATGGCAGGGTACTGTAGTGGTTTGCCATTGGCTTCTAGCTGATCAGGAGACTCTCACCTTCTGCTATAGGTGTATTGAAAGGATTTGCAGGTTGATAATCAATTATAAACACACCTTCCATATAGCCATCATGCCCCAGGATGGGACTTGAACCCAGAGCTTCTGGCTCAGAGGTAGGGGCACTACCACTGTGCCACAAGAGCTCCACATAATCTGGGTTACCATTTTGATAGCAAAATCATGTTACAGAGAAAGAATGGGCTACAAGGTTTGAACAGCCTATTCTTGCTTCCTTGCTTTCCTGTGTCTTGTGCCAGTGAACTCCACTGGGTTGCCAACTAACATGGCAGGACAAGTGGTGGTAATGCAAGGATCAGGGGTCACTGGAAAGCATTCATGCAACTCAGAGAAGATGCAGTCACCTCATTGAGAATCTGACTCAACTGCCCAAAATCAGACAACATTCTTTGATCAGAAAAAGTTGATTCACACCAGATTGTTTCCCAAGTGAATGGGTATGATTCAGCAGTTCAGTCAAATACCTCACAGTGCCAGGCTTAATAATATAAACATTATAGCCCAGTACTTGCTTCATCCCATGATTGATGGTCATCAGCCCAGCTTTGGACATAGAAGGAAGCAGAACAGAATCCAAGGTCCTTATACTTCAATAAAACTCCGACTCTCTGCCCTCGCACTCAGTAAAATTCTCGTGAGTTCATGAGTAGCCAAAAGAAGTCGCTGTGATTTAAAGCAGATTAAACTGATCCAAAGACTGCAGATCTTATGACCTCAGAAAACTGCTAGATGAATATTTATCATCATTAGCATCATTATACAGCACAGAGCTCAAACGGCCGAGGGCAGCTGTGCTACCGACGGCTGTGCTGCTGTGGGGGAGGGTTAATTTTTTTTTCTTCTTCCTCTTCGAGAACCTTGTTTTCAACAATAACCTCTCTGTCCTGAAGCGCATTCCACCACCACACAAGTGTTTTGTCCCACAGAATGAGAATCAGTAGCGTGTACGTGGAATCTTTCTTCTTTGTACCCAGGACAAGGGGCCTAAAAAATTCTTGCCTTTTCATAATGGGTCTGACTCATCTTTTCACTAAACTATATTAACATTCCCTTGGATTGCATGCGGCAGGACATCTGGCATATCAATGCAAACAACCAAGCTCTCTTTAGTCCAATTTTCAGTGGAAGGGTGAACACTCCTCTCACTTTTTTTTCCCTCTCTCTCCCTGCAGAAGCCAATAATTGCTGTATGATTAAAACTATTATGATCTAATGACAGTCCCAAAAGCATTAGTCACTTTTGATGCCTCCTGAAAGCAAACACATGGGCTTCTTGTCTTTTTGAGGCTAACGGCACAGTTCAGTGCCCGGGTGATGGGGGGGATGTCTGTCGGGTTAAGTCTTCGAGCTGTTCCTTTTGAAAGAGCATCAGTTGCCAGAATTGGAATAAAAGTGAGAGCTAAGGATTTAAAGGGTGTGTTAGCATCCAAGAAGGCCGGAGAAGTCAGCTGCCATCACTCATATTACTTAAAGGCCAAGGAACAGCAGGAGCTCAGTTGGTGATGTCTCATCTTCAATTAATCATGGCTGGCCATTGATTATTTTGACCTGATTAACCCTTTGAGTGCTGCAATTGTGTTTATCTTCATTGAGACCAACAAATGTATAACAAAATGGCCCAGCTTTAAATTTGTTGAGAAAATATTGTAAATTAAGACACATATTTTTCAGCCCTTCCTATTATTTGGTAAAGAAGTCTATGAAAAAGCATTTCCAAAGTGATATTCTTTAAACCATGAAGGCTGGGCCATTAAAACTGTAAGGAATAGCAAGCTGTCTCTGATTCTCGAAAAGGTTTTTTGAAATATAATCATCGGTTAAAAAATTGATTTTTTTCAAAGGGTACAGGAAATGGGCAGGGTAATGGGACTAAGTAGATTGCTCTTTCAGACAGCCAGCACAGGTGTGATGGGCTGAATGACCCCCTGTGTGCTGTAACAATCGTATGACATGCAAGTGTTAACACTGGTGTCAAGGTCGTAGACATCACTCTTAATTTGCGATGGTCTGTTCTAATAATGAATCCATATTTACGTATGCTTTACGTAATCACAATGTTGGGCAGAAAGGGTTTGAATTCTTTAAGAGGACTGACAACTTAAAATTGAGCTTTGCACATACAATATTTACACCAAATCAATTGAGAAAGTTATGTCTTTAAACAACTTTTTAGTGTGGGCTGACCCCAGGTGGTTGTTTAGTGAATTGCATATAGTAAACTTATGGCTTTGATTTGGTGTGATGGGGTGATAAACTCGTGAGGGAAATAAGATGGACAATTGCACCAATCCCACAAAAACTATTTTGTATGATGAAACTTCTCTAAAATTTCAAATACATTATGAATGAAAGAGTCTTATCTGGTTTTCTATAAGTTTCTTGCGATTTCAGATTCATGGGAGGGGGTATTTTCCCAGGCCGTAGGAGGCAGGTTTGGAGGTAGGGGGCACAAAAGTACTGAGGAAATAAAATGCCATTGGACCAGTATCCCAAAGTGTTCCCATCTCCTCCTGTCTTTCCTGGGTTGGAGGGTATTGGTGGAGAAGTCAGGAGCCCTCTTGGCTGAGGCAGGAAGGCAAATCAACTCACCAAGGGGACAATGAAGAGGGATTTTCCAAGTAGTCTCCTGCCCAGCAGGCTGAAGAAGACGAGGGCACAGAGGGAGGGTCTGCCTTAGTGAAGCTGTGAAGGCTTTGATCAGCTACATTGAAGAGCTGCAGACATGGCCAGGTGAGAGTCTGCTGATTGAAGCACTCCCCCCTCAGAGAATGCTATCACCGTGTGACAGGTGCTTCACCTATCCAGCACTTGCAGCTGCATCTCCCTCCTGGCAGCCTTCACCACAGCATTTGGGGGGGCGGGGCTTATGCAGTTGCATTGGCCCCTCTGCTAAAGGTCTAGAGCGGGGGCTTTTACACTGCAATATGATCCAGCTCATTGCATCTGCAGTAACATCAACAGCAGCACCTACTGCTTTCTTTCTCCACAGCCACACACCCTTCCACAGGGAAGGGAGGATGGCCACTGAGGTACAAGCAAAAGGAGGTGACACCTCCAACAGACAGAGGGCCAGCTATCCCAACATGTTTTTTCAATTCTTTGATGGGACGTGGGCAAGGCCAGCATTTGTTGCCCATCCCTAATTTCCCTTGAACCAAGTGACTTGCTAGAGCCATTAAGAGTCAACAACATTGTGTGGGTCTGGAGTCACATGTAGGCCCAACCAGGTAAGGAGGGTAGATTTGCTTCCCTAGAATCCATAGGTTAATCAGATGGGATTTTATAATAATCTGATATCTTCAAAATCACTTTAAATTCCACATTTATTAATTGAATTTAAATTCCACCAGCTGCCTTGGTGGGATTTGAACCAACGTCCCCAGAGTATTAACCTGGGTCTCTGGGTTACTAGCCTGGTGACATTAGCACTATGCCAACATCACCCGAGAGCAGCAATGCCTCAGGAGGCTCAGGCTCTCATGACAGGTCTAAATCCACATGCTGGAAGGTGGCCTTCCCAGTCAACCATTGTCTGTGCCCGACAAGGTGTTCATCGCCCCTCTACCTCCTACAGGCCCATGTCTCTGACTCGTTCCAACTTGTGTGATATCTCCCCCTGCAAGGAGAGAAAGCAGGGAGATGGGAGTATTAGGAATGGCTTGTGTTCAGAGGGCTGAAGGATAACATTTGTGTGTTGTAACTGTGAGGCACAGGTGGGAGAGCACAATAGGGTGAGGGTCACTGTGAGTGTTGGCGACTCTGATAGGAATGTGAGGAAACAGAGGGATGAGTGGATCTGCAAGGTGTGTTGAACTGAGATGTGCAGGGCAGCAAGATATATGCAAGACATAGTGTGGGGCTTGGCACTGAGTGTTACACCATTCACCTGTCATGCCTTCTTGATGTTCTGGATCCCTCCGACGAGAGGGGACACATTGCTGCTGCTCACTCCCTCAGCTGCTTCCACCCATGCCTGCTTGGATGAGGAAGGTATCCTCTTTCCCCTCCCCTTAGCCGAGCTCACCTCACTGCAGCCCCTCAGGTGGACCTTCAGGTAAGAGCGAGAAATCCGGGACGCAGCCTTGTCTGGTCTCCTCACCATTCCTGTGGGTGCTGCAGCCTAAAAAAATCCCAGTCCTGACGAAACATGATGTAGTCCCTTTAAGCAGAAATCATTCCTTTGAGAAAATACATCTGTGTCGTCCCACCCGACCTCGCTCATTGGCCGAGAAGCCAGGAGGTGGTTTGCTCTTGCAAGGAGCAAGTGGAAGATCCGCAGCTTCAGTGACTGGATTTGTGACCTGAAAATGACCCCAGCGTCCAAAACAAATGAAGGCAGAAAGATTCCACCCGTAATGTTTCCACTTTGAAAGAGTTTTCCAATTAGCCCCACACCCCATTGCCATGCAAAATTATTTTTTCAATTATATATCTAACTCATAATATTCTTGTTACTAACATTACAGATCTCTCCTGGTGTTGCTCAAAATGAGTCAGTCATAACATGAACTACAAGTAGCAGCTGTGATTTAGTAGCAGCATTTTTCAGAAAGTTGGGGATTCAAGCCCTATTCCTGACACTTGAGCACATGAATCCGGCCTGACACTTCAGTGCAGCACAGGGCCCTCTTGAAGTTCTGATAGGTGCTGTATTTTATTTTAAACAAGTGTTTTATTATAACTAAACAAGTGTCCCATTGCTGGAGGTGTCAATGTTCAGATGAGACATTAAACTGAGGCTTTTCTGATTGTCCAGGCGTATCCAACTTACCTCTTGTACAAGTTAGTTCATTTGACAGAACAGGATTTGGTTTGGTCTGAGGCCAGGGAGAATGCCCCTGCACTGCTTAGAAATATTGCCATGAACTCTTTTATGTCAACCTGAGTGGATTCTCAGTTAAATGTGTTTTCCAAAAGCCAGTGCCTCCAGCAGTGCCGCACTCCCTCAGTACTGCACAGAAGTGTCAGCCTGGGTTCTGGTGCTCTGGATAGCGGACTGATAGTTGATCACCTGGTGATGTGGAATTTGGAACCCTTATTTCCCAATAGACTTTTTTCATTTGTTACAAAAAAACTAATGAAATTTAGGACTGAGCTTCACTGGGATGACAAAAGTCCCGCCACCAAGGCCAAAAGTATGAGGCGACCCTGCCATGGCCAGCAGTGGGACCCGAGAGGCATATAACTGTGTCCAATTAAAGACAGCGATCAACCCCTAAAACCCTGTCAACCTAATTAATAGTAGTGGCCACTGCTGAGACTACACTTGCAAGGAGAGGGTGCCTCAATAGCCGGGCACTCTCGAAGAGGGTTAATTGGGTGGGGTTGCCAGGCCCAAGGCAGGCCTCGGTGATCAGCGGGGAGGAGATCATGGTGCACTGGCGACGCCATCGCTGGTTTGGTGAGCACTGTCACCGGGGAGCCCCTCCCTGGGTCATAGAGTGCCCAAAGGGGCCCTCCTCCCAGATCACACTGGGAGGTCACCAGGTCTTACTGTGCGGTCTCCCCACATGATGCCAACCATCCCCCCACCACCCCCCCGACCCCCCTGACGCAGACAAAATGCCCAAGGATGTGGGAGGTGGCCTTTAATTGGCCTCCTGGAGTGTGACCAATCTGCCAACTTTCCCACCCCAGGCAAAATGGCATGGCAGCAGGGAGGCGTTGGGCACCCAATGAAACTCCAATGCTTAGGGCCTAGACAGCTGAAGGCATGGCCGCCAATTGATAAAGTGTTTGCTTTCTGCTGTTGGTATTGGCCAGAATGATAGGAGAATCACTGTTCTTCTTCAAATAGTGCCATATGGGATCTTTCACATATACCTCAGGAAGTAGATAGGGCCTCAGTTTAACGTCTCACCCAAAAGACAATGCCTGTTTATAGTTAAGTAATCCCTCAGCGCTGTACTGAAACGTCAGCCTAGATTATGGGCTCAAATCCATATTGTGGCCTGTACCTACGACCTCTGTCTTAAAGGGAAGAGGGGTGCAAATTAAGTCAAACTGCCCAATAGTAATCTGAGGTTTTAAACCTGAAACATTAATTGACTTGTATATTTTCAACAGATGCTGCCTCACCTGCTATGATCAAAATCTCCAGCATCTACAGTACTTTATCCTTTGGCCATTTATTAATTATAGCCAAGTATAGAATCATACATGATAGATAGAGGCCATTTGGCCCATCATACTGTACTGCTCTTTGAAAGAGCTATCCAATTAGTCCCACTTCCCTGCTCTTCCCCAATGTTTCTTCACATTAGCTTTACCAGTTTCTCAGTAGTGAAATTTGAAGATATGGTGAAAGGTTTCTGTCAGTATCAGACATGGAGATGACCAAACAAAAAACAATAGCAATGGAGGCAATGGTGTTCCTCAGGGTGGTGTCCTCAGCCTTCAGCTGCTTCATCAATGACCTTCCCTCCATCATAAGGTCAGAAGTGGGGATGTTTGCTGATGATTGCACAATGATCAGCATCACTCATGACTCCTCAGATACTGAAGCAGTCCATATACAGCAAGACCTGGGCAACATTCAAGCATAGGCTGACAAGTGGAAAGAAACATTCATGCCACATAAATGCCAAGCAGTGACCATTTCCAGCGAGAGAGCATCCATCTCCCCATGACGTTCAATGACATTACCATCACTGAATCTCCCATTATCAACACCCTGGGAGTTGCCAATGACTAGAAGCTGAACTGGACTAGTCATATGAATACTGTGGCTAAAAGAGCAAGTCAGAGTCTGGAAATTGAACAGTGAGTTCACCTCTTGACTCCCCAAAGTCTGTCCCTCATCTACAAGGCACAAGCCAGGAGTATGATGGAATACTCTCCCCTTGCCTGGATGAGTGCAGTTCCAACAACACTCAAGAAGCTCGACACCATCCTGGACAAAGCAGCCGGCTTGATCAGCACCCCATCCACCACTTTAAACATTCACTGTGGCAGCAGTGTGTACCATTCTACAAGACGCAGTGCAGCAATTCACCAAGTTCCTTCGACATTACCTTCCAAACCCACGACCTCTACCACCTATAAAGACAAGGGCAGCAGACACATGGGAACACCACTACCTGCAAGTTTCCCTCCAAGCCACTCACCATCCTGACTTGGAAATATATTACAGTTCCTTCATTGTTATGGGTAAAAATCCTGGAACTCCCTCCCTACCAGCACCGTGACTGTGCCTACAGCACACGGACTGCAGCAGTTCAAGAAGGCAGCTCACCACCACATTCTCAAGGGCTAATAGGGATAGGCAATAAATGCTGGCTTAGCCAGCAACACCCACATCCCATGAATGAATAAATAAAATAAAACACTCTAATGTCTCCCTTCCTGACTTTATGTCCATTTTCATTATATCAAGTCATGAGACACCTTGGAACAATTCTTTACATTAAATACACTATGAATTCAAGTTGTTGGTATTATTGGTGTAACTATAGATTAAATTCACCAACAACGAGCTTGCAACTGGGAGTCGCACTCAAAGACAGTGTGGGTTAGAGGTAGAGCTACAATAACAGGAGTCATTGGTGTCAGTGGCATCACTCCGACCACTGAACCAAAAGGTTGTGTGGCACACTCCAGTATGTAATCCAGTACGTGTACACTCCAGTACAGCACTGAGGGAATGCTGCTCCGTAGGAGGTGCCATCTTTCAGCCGAGACAGTAAAGCAAAGGCTACCTGTGCTCTCAGGAGGGCATGGACGATCCCATGGCATTATTTCAAAGAAGGGCAGGGGAGATGTCTAAACATCGCTCTTAAAGAAAAGACAACTACTCTGGTTATTATCATATTACTATTTGTGGGAGCTTGTCATGTGCAATTTAACTACTCTGTTTCCTACACTACAACAGTAACTGTACTTGTTTTATTCGTTTATGGGATGTGGATTTCAATAACTACGAAGTTCTTTAGGGTGTACTGAGTTCATGAAAGACACTGTATAAATGAAAGCTCTTTTCCTTCTTACAACATATTGGTGAAGATTTTCCGACCCACACTCACTCCCTACATAAATCCCCACTGAGAGCAGAGGATCTGCAAACTTGCCTTAATATGGCCACCTTTAATCAGTGGTGCAGTGGCAGCCAGTGAACCTTCAACAGCTATTCACCAGATGCTTAAATCTTCATTTTGAAAGGCTGCAACTTTAGGATCCCAGCCTCTGAATCACGAAAGAAAATCAAATTCTCATCCTTGCTGGGAACTGGTAGCTTGGCATTATACTGTGTCCCTGTAACAAAAAGTTTAATATTTAGAGGAGGATCCTTGATATAGCTTGGCACAAGGGTTGCCTGAGGAAAGCTCTGCTTGCCCGTATCCTAACTTGCCCCAAGTTCCATCACTCCTGTGCTCACTGACCTACATTTGCTCTTGTCCAGCCAACCAAGATTGTAATCATTGTGTTCAAACCATTTGCTGTGTCCCATCTCTGATATTGCAACCCCCTCCACAACCATCTAAGAACTCTGTGTTATTCCTTTCATGGCCTCTTGTGCATTGCCCACATCCTTTGCCCCATTGGCAGCCATACCTTCAACTTTAAGCTCTGGAATTCCCACCCCAAACTTCTACACCTTTCCACCTCTCTCTCCTCCTAAGACGTTCCTTAACACCTAACTCTTAGACTAAGTTTTTGGTTTAATGCAGTGTCTCCTTACATGGCTCCATGTCAAATTTTGTTGGTCAATGCTCCTCTGAAGCAGCTTGGAATGATTTACTAATTTAAAGGCGTTATATAATTGAAAGTTCCTGTTGTTGATGTTTGCAGTCTGTATTCATTCGGTATATTAGGGCAGTGCCGGAAATGTTAATGTCACTGAGAGATGTTTTGTGGAGTGGGGCCTGTACGCTGTGATCTGCGAGAGCCCAAAATTGGTGCTGGCATTTAGGTTTAGTGCGT
Organism: Cetorhinus maximus; assembly: GCF_964194155.1. Taxonomy (NCBI): domain Eukaryota; kingdom Metazoa; phylum Chordata; class Chondrichthyes; order Lamniformes; family Cetorhinidae; genus Cetorhinus; species Cetorhinus maximus. Next base: position 170,693,612 of record NC_135881.1, on the reverse strand, counting down.
AGATCCTGCGAGACTTCCTCCAGCTGCTGTCGACAGTTTGGAATAGCATAGGGGCCAGTGGGAAGCGATGCAGCTGTTGCTGGGAAAGGTAGTCCTGACAGCAGCTCCAGGCACCCTGAGGCCCGCATGATAAATGCCTGTTATCACACATGTGGGCAAGAACAGGAATCTGTCACATCCAGTTCTTCCCTGCACTTTCAACAGAAATACAGAAAATGATTTAATAGCGTGTCAAGAAGGGTGCCAAAAGAATCCTCTTGTGCAACTTTTCTTGTTAATTTTACTGCCAGCAGATATGTTTCAATGGCAGAGACTCTATTGTTTGCGCATCTGACGTTGCGTCTATTCCCATCGAATCCCAAAAACTCTTTGAGCTTGCCCTCTTCAGTGGGTGGGATTTTTTTTATGTCATTGAAAATGAAAATTAGGCTGTAAGCAAAACAGATCCACTCCCTAATATTTTGTTCTGCTTGATCAGTAATTTTTATTTTATTATTGAACTGCAAATATTATCAGTACACAGTATTATTAATTGCATTTGGTCAGATGTCTCACACAGTCCTCTGTGTGAGTACGATGAGTAAGAATTCGCTATTGTCAATTACTGCCAGCATCAGAGGTAACAAATGTCAACCTAGTTCAGTGGTAGCGCTCTTGCCTAGGTAGATGTAAAAGATCCCATCGCATTATTTTGAAGATGGGCAGGAGCATAATACCGAGTATCACGGTCAATATTTATCCTGCAGCCAAAATCACTAAGACAAAGTTATCTCATTGCGGTCTGTGGGACCTTGCTGTGTGCAAATTGATTGTCATGTTTCCTGCATTACAATGGTGACTTCACTTCAAAAATACTTCATTGGCTGTAAAGAGCCTTGAGATCTCCTGAGGTGAGGTTATGAAATGTGCAAGATAAATGCAAATCTTTTTATTTACAAGACTCAGTTGTATTTGAGGTTTGAGGATGGACAAGCGCAAAATTTGTAGAACACTCTTCAGCTATTTCATGTTGTGCTGCAGGTGCACAGCTACGTGCTGTGGTGACTTGATCAAGAAAGTGTTTGGGATTAAAGCCAAACTTAATAAAGAGTTTAGAAGCAGAAGTTCTTTTCATTTCCAATGGATCTAATTATTTTAGAGGGATAATTTTTGAATGGAACAAATTTACAGACAGTGGGGGTTAAATTGGATACGACCCAAAAGGAGGCTTGGGGATTACGATGCACGATTAACAGGCGCCCATTCATTGCATTGCAGCAGTTTGTTAAATTTGTAATGCCTGCTGTTTTGAATGATTGCTCTTGTGAAACCAGTACAATCCAGGCTGTTCATTGGCTGCAGGCAGCAGCATGGGGCCTGATATCATGAGTGCCTAGTGCTACTTAAAATCAGCTGCTTTTCTTAAAGGGGTTGTTTGGATTTTGAAATGTAATCATTACTGTGTCCTGCCTAGCTTGCCATAGTCATGTGGCCTCTGCCATGAGGGAATATCTGGGGACAGCCATGTTACATTCAGTTCGATAACGACATTACACTAGAAAGACTTGAGTCTTTGAGTTTGTAACATGGGGTCAGAAGTGGAGCCGAGATTGAGTTTTGAAAAGCTGGAAGAGTGTCACAATTACTGAAAGAAGAATACTTAAAGTTCCAAACTGCTAAAAGCTGCTGAAAAAAAACACAGACAAGTAAAAGCTAACACAAGCTGAAGGCTACAAGTAAAATACTGGGTCAGACAAAAATGGCTGTAAATTTTCCACTCCCAGCTCCTGTCAAAATAAAAGGAGATATGTGACAGTACTGGCAAATATTCCACTTGCAATGGCAAAACTATGAAATTGCAACAGATTTAATTAACAAGCCAGAGCTGATACGAATAGCAACACTTTTAACACTGCTGGGGGAGACTGCTTCAAATTGTATTCCACCCTAAATCTATCCAAAGAACAGAAAAAACAACAATTGTAAATATTTTGAAAACCTTGAAGGTACACTTTGAACCCCAAGTGAATGTAACTTATGAATAGTGTGTGTTCAATATTAGGGCTCAAGGTGAAAAAGAGTCCATTGAGGAGTATGTGACTACAGTAACACAGCTTGCAGAAACATATGAATTTGGGCAACTAAAAGATGATCTCATTAAAGATAGAATTGTCTTAGGCATAAGAGATCTGACAGTGAGACCAAGTCTACTGAGAGAGGAGAAACTTACTCTCAAGATAGCAATAGACATGTGCAGAAACATGGAGGTTGTAAAACGTCAGTCAGAATACATTTGTGGCAGAACAAACCAGGAGATACATTACACTGAGAGACATTCCAGGCCAATCGTTGACAAAGAGCAAGATGCAAATATTGCAGAGGATATCTTGCAAAGGAAAAGAAGGATTGTCCAGTGTGGGGAAAGCAGTGTTTTAACTGTAAGAAGTTGAATCATTTTGCACACAAGTGTTTGGCTAGAAAGAAGCAAAGCAATCCTATATAGATGGCCACTGGAGAGATATCAGCTGAAGATTCTGATGAAGAACTATACACCATAAAACAGGTTGGTTCCACCAAGTCTACAGATGATAAATGGTTTGTGACTGCTAGAATGATGACTGCAGAAAGAGAGTACCGTGAACAAGAAGTATCACATAGACACTGGTGCGCCATACAACATCATGACCTTCACAGACCTGTGCAAATTGGCTCAACATGACGATCCAAAATGAAGCCCTTGAAAGTAAGGTTGAGGCTATATGATGGTATGATATTCATACCGAGAGGAGAAATTAGTCTGACAGCCCAATGCAATGGCAAAGTTGAAGGTCTGGAGTTTCAGATCATAGACGTTACACAACAGCCAAGCATCTAAGCTGGAGCAAGTCTAAAGCTTGGACCAGTAAACCTGAACTTGCCAACAGAGATTTACAATGTGTCACAGCACACAAACCCATTGACTGCTGAACAGATCCTAAAGGAGTACAAAGATGTGTTTACAGGGTTCAGAAGTCCACCTGGAGAATATCATTTAGAAGTAGATAAGAGTCATCATTCTAGCAGTCACAAACCATTTATCATCTGTAGACTTGGTGTAAGACCAATTCAGCATCTGCTGAGAAGAGATCCAGCTGCCCTCAAGTCAAGCCTAAAAGAGAAGATTGAAAAGCTGGAAAAGAAGGGAGTAATCAAGTAAATGACAACTCCTACAGACTGGATTCGCAGCATGGTAGCAGTGAAACAACCTGGAAAGCTGTGAGTATGCTTAGACCCAAAGGATCTAAATAAAGTGCTGGAATTGAAGGAATTTTGCCACAACTAGCCAAGGCAAAGATCTTTGTTACCCTAGATGCAAAAGATAATTACTAGCCAAGTGAAGCTGGATGAAAGCAACAGCATTCTAACTACATTCTGGACGCGGTTTGAGAGATACAAATAGTTGCGCCTGCCGTTTGGAATTTCCATGGCTTCAGAAGGGCATCAATGCAGACAGCATGAGATAGTCAGTGATTTTCCTGGAATGTGAGCCATAGTGGATGATCTACTAGTCTATGGATGTGGAGACACAATGGAAGAAGCCATAGCTGACCATGATCAGAATTTAATATAGCTGCTGGAGAGGGTTCGCCAGATAAATCTGAAGTTGAATAAGAAAAAATTGCAATTGAACATGCCTGAAGTCAAGTCCATAGGTCGTGTTTTGACAGCAAAAGTTTTCACCTGTATCCTGACACGGTGAGAGCTATAGCAGTGATACAGCGACCAACAGATGTGAATGCAGTGCAACAATTTGTTGGATTTATAAACTACTTACCAAAATTTTTGCTTAATTTGTTGCCTGAGTGCGAACCATTTTGCAAGCTCACTGCCAAGGATGTGCAATGGTATTGGGGCACAGAACAAGAAGCAGCGTTCACGAAAATCAAACAGCTAGTGACGACAATGTCAGTTCTGAAATACTATGACATCAATGATGAAGTCACCTTGCAGTGTGACACCAGCGAGACAGGTCTTGGAGCAACCCTAATGCAGAAAGGATGGCCTGGATTTGCATCTGGGGCATTAACGCAAACTGAAAGACGCTGCGCTCAGATCGAGAAAGAGTGTCTGGCTATTGTTCTTGCCTGTGAGCATTTTCATCAATACCTACTTGGGAGAGACTAAATAACAATGGAGCCCGATCACAAACCACACAAGCAAGGGAAACAGATGTACATCGCTGACATGCTGTCGAGAGCAATGCTTCCCATGAAGAAAATTGAGGATGCCACAACAGAATGTGAAATCTTCCAGATTCAACATGAAGCAGCAGCTCAACATGCTCTGGAAGTCATGAACCCAGCAGAGACATTGAATCTGAAGCACCAGCGCCTTGTTCAAATCTGCTCAAATCGAACGAACTATCCAACAAGATGCAACTCTCCAAGTGCTGCAAGAAGTAGTGATGAAAGGATGCCCTGAGAGCATCAAGGACACACCTGTGGTCACAAGAGCATATTGGGCATACCGAGATAAATTGACAACCCAAGATGGCATCTTGTACAAAGGAAATAGAGTCATCATCCCTAAGAAGATGAGTAGAGAGATACTGGAGCACACCCATGCAAGCCATCAAGGAGTTGAATCAATTCTGAAGAAGGCAAGAGAAGTGCTCTACTGGCCAAACATGAGCAATGAAATTAAAGACCACATCGGCCAGTGCGGCGCTTGTAACGAGTACCAAGCTAAGCAAGCTAGAGAGTCTTTGATGATGCATGACATCACAGACAGACCATGGATGAAGCTAGGAGTAGACCTTTTCATGTAGTAGGAACTGATTATCTTATCATTGTTCACCACTATTCTGACTAGTGGGAATTAGACCAGCTGACCTCAACGATGACAGGAGAGATAGTACAATGCCTGAAATCACACTTCAGATGTTACAGCATTCCAGATATTGTGATGGGTGACAATGGCCCTCAGTTCACAAGCAAAGAATCCAGCCGCTTCATGAAGGATTGGGACATTCAACACTATACACCTATCCCCAGGAAGGCTGAGGCAGCAGTGAAAATTGCCAAAGGAATCATCAAGAAATCAAACAAATCTAGCACAGAGGTATATAAGGCAATCCTCGAGTGGAGAAACTCACCAACTGAAGGAGTAGAAAGTAATCCAGTCCAAAGACTAATGTCATATCACAGCCAAACTACTCTTCTAATAGCAAAAAAAGTTAATGAAGCCAGAGGTAGTAACAGGTGTGAGTGAAAAAATCAAGGTGAAATGGCAGACAAGACTGCCAAACCATTGCCAGAGGTGAGCATTGGAGAGCCAGTCAGGGTGCAAACCTCCAATGCTCTCAACAGAAGTCAGTCCACGTGGCAACTTGGGACATACGTAGAGCAATTGTCACATCGATCGTACACCATGGAAGTGAACAACCAAATATACCAGTGCAACCACAGGCATATACAAACATCTAGAAGGAACATCTGTTCCTTCACTGCAGGCGGCAATCAGGAAGATGGGATCTCACCAGCTGCACAGAGTACAGGACAATCATCACTCCCAGAGGTCCACCCGTACACAACAACAGAAATGGAACAACAATGGTCACCACAGTAACAAGTGCCAGGGGAAACGACACTCCCCGGACAAGGAACATCATCCAGGTGCACAGCCAATGACAACACGCATGTGTGCCATTAGGAGGCCTGTATGATTTAATGACTATGTATGCAATGCATGTGCAGAGACTGATGACAATAACAAACAATTTATGAAAACAGTTGTAGTGTAGTGGGTAACTTGGATAACTCACAGTTAATATGATAGTGCATGCAAAGTTGTCTATTGTTCATTATGGAAAAGGGATGTTTGGGTTTTGAAATGTAATCATTACTAAGTGTCCTCCCATGCTTTCCATCGTCATATGACCTCTGCCATGAGAGAATGTCTATGGGCAGCCATGTTACATTTAGTTCAATAAAGACATTACACTAGAAAAACTGTAGTCCTTGAGCTCTTAACAAGGGTGGTGTACTATGGCTGCAAGAAATGACGGGAGTTGTTTGTAAGCTAAATCAGTGCTGTAAAATATTGAAGAATGGCTGAACATGCAGGAGAGCATGCGCCAGTGTTTTCCAAGAATGCACTGCAAGCCTTGGCAGGAGAGATGGAAAGGAGGAGAGGTATCTGATATCTGCAGGAGGGAGGAAGCCCACCAGGCACATGCACAGGAAATAGCAGGAACAAGGTGCAACGGAGGTCAATTCTACAAGTGTTACTCCAAGAACCCAGATGCAGTGAAGGAAGAGGTTTAATAATCTCACGAGTTGTCAAGATCAACAAGTTCATCTTCAAATGGCATGTCCCACCTAGTGCATCACTGGCCCCATCCACTGCTCAATTCATTATACCCTCATGACCCAGCTACCAACAATCTGCATCAATCAATGCTAACCTGAACAATGATCTGCTTTGCCTCACCCACTTTGCATGGTTGCAAATTGCACGGGCAATAAACACTCATCTAGCCAGGGATGTCCACAGCCTGTGAAAGAACAAAAAAATCCTCACTCACACAACTCACAGCTTTCACACACTGGCAAGTTATTCATTCATGACAGCCACATCACCCAAACACATTGCAGATTCACCACCATCTTCTCAAAGGCAATTAAGGGATGAGCAACAAATGTTGGCCTTCCCAGTGATACTCACACCTTAGGGTGTTTCTTGCCATAGCATGGCTCTTATTGTAACCTGCTGTGCATGTGTGCATGTGTGCATGAGTTTCAGACCAGAATCACGAACCATATCATAAGTAGATAACTCTTGTGGCCCAACAGCCAACCTTTGACTTGCCATGGTAGGTCAGATACAGCCGGCACAGAGATCTGCCACACAATGAAGGAATTGTGACCATTGCCAGGATAATGGGCATTCATTTGTATGATGCACTGTCTGTGATCACATACCAGCTGCATACTGAGGGATCTGAAACCCTTTCTGTTCAGGGATATGGTAGAGTTCACATGAGTTGCATACAGAGCAATTTGTGTGCAGTTAATGGCACTTTGCACAATTGGGAAGCCTGCAATCCATGCAAACCCTTGTGTTCACTCCACCTGCTTGTCTCTGACAAGGGGAATGAGATGAATGTCTTTCTGTGTATGGAGAGCTTCAGTGAACTCCTTTATGTTGCAAATAGTGAGATATTGCTAATATCTTCCAGCATCGCCTGGAAAAGACCAAGTGCATAAAAGTTAAGCACCATGGGCAACTTGACAGCCACAGGCATTGATGTCTTTGCCATGCTTTGAGGCTGTGGATGTGGCTCCAGCAGTTGGCAGATTTCACTCACAAACTCTTTTGTCTCAAACATTGGCCATCGCTGAAGTTGAGGTAAAAAAATTCTCCCTAATGTTATTTTTCCAAAAGTATGCTTTATTCATAAGATTTATAAAACTACATTACATGACCGTTCAAAGTTGACATTACATAAGATGCAAAACCAAATCAGTTTCTGCCAACACTATATGTTACTCATTAAATTTACAAACACAATTCATCTTTACAATATTCAATATGTGTCAGACATACAGCGGAGGAGTTTTACCCAGTTTCCAGCCTCTTGGTATAGTAATGCTGAAAGGCCTTAGACATTGGCCTTTCCCCATTTTGCCTCTGTGGCAGTTGCCCCAAGCTTTTGTGCATCCCTCAGCATGTAGTCCTGGAATTTGGAATCTGCCAGTCTGCAAGATTTGGTCATGGACAACTCTTTGCACTGGAAGGCCCTAAAGACCCTTGGTGGACATGGTCCTATGCTGCAATTCCCTCTCCCCTCCTCCCTCTTCTAGCAGTTTGTGCTGCTCACTGTAGCATCTCTTACTTTTCCTAGTCTTGTTCAATTCCCAGAGGAAGACCCATGTCTGGAAGCTACTTATTTCTGCACAACATTCCAAAGCAACATAAAAGTATTTCAGCATCAGCCAGTCCGCTCTATGTAAATTTTTGAAACTTCAGGCAAGTAGAGGAAAGCTTCAAAAATGATTACAACTGTATAAGATGCTAGAAGAAAGATTCCTGCAACTAACCTGCAAGTAGTTGCTGATTCCTTTAAATAGAGCTAGTGGGGGATCCTTCATGGCATGTCCAGTTGTACAAGGTTAAGACAGAAGTGGGGAGGTGGTGGTGTAGTGGTTTTGTCACTGGACCAGTAATCCCAGGGCAATAGTCTGGGGTCCTGGGTTTGAATCCCACCACAGCACATGGTGGAATTTGAATTCAATAAAAAATTTGGAATCAAAAGTCTGATGATGACACTAAAATCATTGCAAATTGTTGTAAAACCCCATCTGGTTCACTAATGCCCTTTAGGGAAGGAAATCTGCCATCCTTACCTGGTCTAGCCCATGTGACTCCAGACTCACAGCAATGTGGTTGACTCTCAAATGCCCTCTGAACAAGGGCAATTAGGGATGGACAATAAATGCTGGCCCAGCTAGTGATGCCTACATGAATGAATGTAAAATAAAATGTGGGCTGGAGTATAACATTTGAAAATGGCAGACTGATATCAAATTAATGTTGCACACTGATGGACTGATCTAATCTACATTGCCACTGATTGTTAGGTACACCCTTTTACCAGGTTGATGGTCCTGCCCTTCCCCTCAGAAATGTGCATGCACTACAGATGTTGTGCCTAAGGAATTGATATTACGTATCGGTATTACCTTAGCGCACTTCAGTATCTTAAAGATAGTGACTGTCCCAAGATGTTTCACAAAGGAAAAAATGGACATTAATTTGGGATAGTCAACCAAATGCATCATAAAGGAGACTAATTTTGAGAAGACTTTTGATAGTGGAGAGCGTTAACAGAGATGGAGGGTTCAAAGAGGGCATTGCAAAGAGTAAGGCTAGTATGCAGTTACAGCAAGTAATTAGGAAAGCTAATAGAATGTTATCATTTATTGCAAGGGGAATTGAATACAAAAATAAAGAGGTTATGCTTCAGTTATACAGAGCATTAGTGGGACCACATATGGAGGATTGTGTAAAGTATTGGTCATCTTATTTAAGGAAGGGTGTAAATGCATTGGAAGCAGTTCAGAGAAGGTTTACCAGACGAATACATGGAATAGGTGGGTTGTCTTATGAGGAAAGGTTGGACAGACTAGGCTTGTATCTGCTGGAGTTTAGAAGAGTAAGAAGTGAATTGATTGAAACATATAAGATCCTGAGATTTTTCTGCTGACATTTCTGACATTTCTACTTCTCTTTAGCTCTGAAGAAGGGTCATACAGGCTCAAAAAGTTAACTCTGTTCCTCTCTCCACAGGTGCTGTCAGACCTGCTGAGTTTTTCCTGCATTTTCTGTTTTTATTTAAGATCCTGAGGGGTCTTGACAGAGCGGATGTGGAGAAGATGTTTCCTCTTTTGGGAGAATCTAGAACTAGGGACCTGTAGTAATCTGATATGTAATATACCTTTAAGACAAGTGTTGTAATATAAGGTCATATGATCTTAATATCCAATAGCAGAGTAACACAGGCTACCTCTATGTGAGAGTCTTGAGTTAGTCACTGATGAGTGAAGACAGAGTTTTAAGTTGTGAGCACACAAGTGTAGCTGCAGAGCTTAGTTTGTAAATAAATAGCATATGGGGTTTATTCTAACAACAACCTCCGGATGTTCTCTGTCTCTGTACCAACTCAGTCACCCTGAAACAAGTGTGCAACCCAGATCTTTAAGCCCCAACAAACCAGGGGCACTGGATCCAACAGGATCACTGTTTAAAAATAAGGGGTCGCCCATTTAAAATGGAGATGAGGCGAGATGTTTTTCTCTCAGAGGGTCGTGAAACTTTTGAACTCTCTTCCTGAAAAGGTGGTGGAAGCAGAGTCTTTGAATATTTTTAAGGCAGAGGAGGATGGATTCTTGGTAAGCAAGGGGGTGATAGGTTATCGGGGGTAGGCAGGATGCAGATTGAGGTTACTGTCAGATCAGCCATGATATTATTAAGTGGCGGAGCAGGCTCACAGGGCCAAATGGCCTACACCTGCTCCTTGTTCGTATGTTCATAAGATCTTGGTGGCTGGACGCTTTACCACTGAAAATGGACTGAGGGAAACACAGCACAGGAGATGAAGAGTTGCCAACTGCCCACTGCCAATGGATGGGGAACAAGTGAGATAAATGGACAGGGTGATGGGTGTGAGATAGAATACAAGGTAGTGTTTCAGATGAGTTGGAGATTATACAGGCCCAGATCTTTTGGCGTCCGGATCGTATGAGACCGGACGTATGACCCAAGATGTGCGTCGGGACCCTGTGGAAGTCCTGACGCGCAGACCTCCATGAGAATTGCCCAGGAAGTTTCAACTTCCAATGGGCAATTTCACTACACCCTGGGGCCTTCCGTGAGTGTCTTTAACTCGGAGTTAGATTTGGAGACTTGGGACAGTTCTGACGTATTTACCTTAATAGTTAATCAGGAAATGTTGGACATGAAAATCCTAGTCTAACTCCTGGGTAACTACAGAACTGACACCCAAATCACTCACACTGACTCCCAACTCACCCCTTGACCCCTCCTGACCACCCTCCTTGATCCACCAACTACCACCCTGAGCCCCTGACTAGCCCCCGACTACCCCCGATTACCCAAATGCTCCCCAAACCCCCAACCGCCTGACTAACCCACAACCTGAACCAACCTGACTATGCAACCCGACCTCCCAATTACCCCCTAGACCTTAATAGCCCCCAATCATCGAACTACTCCCTGATCCAAACCAACTACCCCTGACCCACCTACCACCCTCACCCATCTGTCACCTCACCCACCTGCCACCCTAGCCATGTGCCAACCTACCCACCTGCCACCCTCCCCAACTATGAATCTACTCACCTGCCACCACCCTACTCCCACCCACATACCCACCTGCCACCCCACCCAACTACGAACCTACCCACCTGCCAATCTGCCCACTTTCTACCTCACCCACTTGCTACCCGACCCATCTGCCACCTCATGCACCTGCCACCCCACCACTTACCCACTAACTTCCCCCACCGACCCAACCACCCTACCCATTCACTCATTCATTCACTAATCCGCTCACTGCCATTCACACTGGACATTTGAACTGACCAAACAGCAGCTAGTGCCGCAAAAAGGGGGGCGCGTCCTGTCTTCCCTCCAATGTTACTGCGCTGCGACAGGTGCTGCACCCCGTGGCGGGAGAAAGTTCAAGCGGAGTGGCAACCCAATGATGATTGCTGCTCCTCGGAAGATCCGGGCCATTCGTTGTTGCTCGGCAGACTGGCCAAGGGCGTTGGGGAAAGCTCAGCTCCGGAAGACATGGATCTTCAGTTCATAAGTAATTGGGGCTGAACTGTGGGCCAACGTGCTGATATCTTCGAGGTAACAACAGGCGATCTTGCTGAGAAGCAATTAATAATTTTAAAAAAGCAAAATACTGCGGATGCTGGAAATCTGAAACAAAAACAAAAATACCTGGAAAAACTCAGCAGGTCTGACAGCATCTGCGGAGAGGAATACAGGCAACGTTTCAAGTACGAATGACTCTTCATCGGAACTAAGGAAAAACAGAAATGAGATGAAATATAAGCTGGTTGAGGGGGGTGGGACAAGTAGAGCTAGATAGAGGGCCAGTGATAGGTGGAGGCAAAGGAGAAATTGCCAAAGATGTCATAGACAAAAGGACAAAGGGGTATTGATGGTGGTGATATTAACTATGGAATCTGCTAATGGTGACATTAAGGGTAGAAAGCAGGACGGGCAAATGACAGATAGCCCTAGTGGGGGTGGGGTGGGGGGAAGGGATCGAAATGGGCTAAAAGGTGGAGATAAAACAATGAATGGAAATTCATTTAAAAATAATAGAAATATGTGGGAAAAGAAAAATATGTAAAAAAATTTATATATATATATAAAAAATATATAAATTATTGGAAAAAGGGGGATCGGAAAGTGGGTGGGGATCGAGGAGAGAGTTCATGATCTGAAGTTGTTGAACTCAATGTTAAGTCCGGAAGGCTGCAAAGTGCCTAATCGGAAGATGAAGTGCTGTTCCTCCAGTTTGCGTTGAGCTTCACTGGAACATTGCAGCAGACCAAGGACGGACATGTGGGCATGAGAGCAGGGTGATGTGTTGAAATGGCAAGTGACAGGGAGGTCCGGGTCATGCTTGCAGACAGTCCGAAGGTGTTCCGCAAAGCGGTCACCCATTCTGCGTTTGGTCTCTCCAATGTAGAGGAAACCACATTGGGAGCAGCGAATGCAGTAGACTAAATTGAGGGAAATGCAAGTGAAATGCTGCTTCACTTGAAAGGAGTGTTTGGGCCCTTGGACGGTGAGGAGAGGGGAAGTAAAGGGGCAGGTGTTGCACCTTCTGCGGTTGCATGGGAAGGTGCCGTGGGATTGGGCTGAGGGGTAGGGGGTGATGGAGGAGTGGACCAGGGTGTCCCAGAGGGAACGATCCCTGCGGAATGCCGCCGGGGGGTGAAGGGAAGATGTGTTTGGTGGTGGCATTACGCTGGAGTTGGTGGAAATGGTGGAGGATGATCCTTTGAATGCGGAGGCTGGTGGAATGATAAGTGAGGACAAGGGGGACCCTATCATGGTTCTAGGAGGGAGAGAAAGGTGTGAGGGCGGATGCACGGGAGATGGGATGGACAGGGTTGAGGGCCCTGTCAACCACCGTGGGTGGGAAACCTCGGTTAAGGAAGAAGGAAGACATGTCAGAGGAACTGTTTTGGAAAGTGGCATCATCAGAACGATGCGACGGAGGCAAAGGAACTGAGAGAATGGGATGGAGTCCTTACACGAAGTGGGGTGTGAGGAGCTGTAGTCGAGGTAGCTGTGGGAGTCAGTAGGCTTGTATGAATATTGGTGGACAGTCTATCACCAGACATTGAGACAGAGAGGTCAAGAAAGGGAAGGAAAGTGTCAGTGATGGACCATGTGAAAATGATGGAGAGGTGGAAATTGGAAGCAAAATTAATAAATTTTTCCAGGTCCAGATGAGAGCATGAAGCAGCACCAAAGCAGTCATCGATGTACCGGAGAAAGAGTTGTGGGAGGGGGCCTGAGTAGGACTGGAACAAGGAATGTTCCACATACCCCATAAAGAGACAGGCATAACTGGGGCCCATGCGGGTACCCATAGCCACACCTTTTATTTGGAGGAAGTGAGATGTGTTTAAGGAGAAATTGTTCAGTGAGAGAACAAGTTCAGCCAAACAGAGAGCGGTGGTGGATGGGGATTGTTCAGGCCTCTGTTCGAGGAAGAAGTGGAGAGCCCTAAGGCCATCCTGGTGGGGGATGGAGATGTAGAGGGATTGGACGTCCATGGTGAAGGGAAGGCGGTTGGGGCCAGGGAACTGGAAATTGTTGATATGATGTAGGGCATCAGAGGAATCATGGATGTCGGTGGGAAGAGACTGGACAAGGGGAGAGAGAATGGAGTCAAGATAGCAAGAAATGAGTTCCGTAGGGCAGGAACAGGCTGACATGATCGGTCTGCCAGGACAGTCCTGTTTGTGGATTTTGGGTAGGAGGTAGAAGCGGGCCTTCCGAGGTTGGGAGACCATGAGGTTGGAAGCTGTGGAGGGAAGATCTCCAGAGGAGATAAGGTCAGTGACAGACCTGGAAACAATGGCTTGATGTTCAGTGGTGGAGTCATGGTCCAGGGGGAGGTAGGAGGAAGTGTCTGCAAGTTGACGCTCAGCCTCTGCGAGGTAAAGGTCAGTGCGCCAGACAACAACAGCACCACCCTTGTCAGCAGGTTTGATGACAAAGTCAAGGTTGGACCTGAGAGAACAGAGTGCGGCAAGTTCAGAGAGAGACAGGTCAGAGTGGGTGAGAGGAGCAGAGAAATTGAGACGACTGATGTCACGTTGACAGTTCTCAATGAAAAGATCAAGAGCAGGTAAGAATCCAGAGGGAGGGTCCAGGTGGAGGGAGAATATTGGAGCCGCGTAAAAGGATCAGTTGAACGGGGAGAGTAACAGCTTAGAATTTCCTCAAGTTTACATTGTTTCATGAAATCAAACAGCGAAAACGATGGTGGAATTATAAACTCATTTTCCATCAAGTGTTAAATCAAGTTTCTGTGATCTATAACAATAGTTTGAAAATAACATTGCACCAGAAGACAGCCTCACCCACAAAGCTTGCTCCCAGATCGAACTGATGTGCATGGCAAGTCTCCAATGATTGCTCTCATTTGCAATTGTTCAAGGAGGTTCATCAGATTTAGCTTGTATTTTAAAGCGCGTAGGCATTAGTGAGCATATGTTAAAAGTTTTAAAATATTACTGGTTATTTAATTTACTAAGAAACTGAGTAGTGTAGACCAGTAAAGCTGGTAAATGGTTTATCATTGTTTACTAAAGTCATTTTCAACTATTTAGAATCAGGTTACTCACAGGTGGTGGACTAGACACTCTTATTAAAAATGTTTATTTTTGGTGATAACCCATTTTAACTGTATTAATAAAACCTCACTGGGTTACAACTGTTAAATACGTACATCAACGGATACTTTTAATGCAAGAAGAAAGAAACAATTCCCTTCTATTACGCAGCCTGATTGTGCTGGTTTATGGAAGATTTTACATTTGTAATTATGTAAATGAGTTTGGCTGTAAACTTGAACCATAATTTCATATCAGAAAACCAGCGCAATTTGCATCCAGATTGTCAACTGCAACTAAAATGAAAACTCAAACCCCAGTTGATTTAGTAACAGCCTGGGAAGGAGCCAGGTCCTCGGCACAAAATAACCTGCACCTTTAGCTGACTAGGAAACTGCCTAAACTATTTTAAAAACTTCTGATTTATTTTTTAAAAAAGCTTCGGGTGAGCTGAATAGAGAGGCAGTTTATGAAATAATCCTTTCCACTGATTAAGTTGTTGATTTGCTAATCTCTCCGCACAGCTGCAGTGCTTTCCTTTGCATACTTTGCACTGTGGAGAATAGTGTCAACGAGTGGAAAGGTTCACATGATGAGCAACAGTCTGGGCGATTCCTTTCATGGTTGTAACCATCTTTATCATAGCCCATAGTGTGGTTAGTCTCTTACAGTTTGAAGGTTTCATGAGTTCTCACAGCCCACGTGTTGAATAGGGGAGGGGAATGCCACCCACACAGGATCCATTCATCGGGACTGTCTAGAGCAGGATTCGAACCATATACCTTCAGAGGTAGGTATGCAACCACTTGATAGAGGTGTTTAGTATTATAAGGGAATGGGGTAGAATAGATAGAAAGAGAATGGTTCCAGTGATTGAGAAGAATAGAACCAAGTGGCATAGTTAGGAGATAAATTGTAAGAAATTGAGTTCAGAGAGCAGCAGGAACATTCTTATTTCATACAGAGGCTTGTGAGGCTGTGGATTTCACAGTAAGAGTTAGTGATTGGAGCAGAGACCATGTCAACATTAAACTACTGGTTAGATTAGTGGTTGAAGAAAAAGGGAATAAAGGGATATGGAAACAGTGTGGGCACATGGGATTGGGGTTACTGCTTTTGTGGAGGACAAACACCAATGTAGACAACTTGTTTCCAATTTTCACAGGAGAGGGGCATTTTAACTCAATCTAGCAGTGGATATCAGGGAGTTAAAATTGCCATGGAACTTACCAGCAAAAGTCCCATTCTCATTCCACAGGTTCCAAGTTTAACCTGTTCATCCAGCACGTGAGGACACCTATTGGAAAATGGTGAGGCCCTTTAAATATGCAGGTCCGGCTCTGATGACATTATTCAGGCCCAACTGCTAGACCTGCTTACAGGAGCAGTTGTGAATTTCCTGCCAGGCCAAACTACCAGGAGCAGAGCCAGATTCAAAAGTGATTTATTTTTTAAAAAGCAGGTCCTTTTAGTTTAGTTTTACTTTTCTTTTGGAGACAGGAAGAGCGGGAGTGTTCATCTAGGACCCATAAGGAATAGTTAGGCCTCCCCTAGCTCATTGGAGAGTGCCAACTCCCCCGATCACAAGGCCTTGTCCAAGCCCTTTTCAGTTATTTAACTGAGTGGTGGGCGACTATGATCTTCAGTCCCAGACCCAACATTTGCTCCCAACTGCTGACCAGCTGTCCCCTCCTACCAGAAGATTCACTATACAGCTGAGGGCTGGCAATTTGCACCCTTGGCAACCCCCTCACCCATAAGATTGCCAGGCCCAAGTTAAAGCCGGGGTGCAGTACACAAGCATCTTCGCATTTGTTTCCAAAAAACACAATGTGGCTGCATTCATTGTATCAAAATGCACAATTGCGTTGATGGCACTTAAATGTCAGCAAATTGGCAGCCCATTTTATAAATCTCCCAATTTGTAATTGCATTGAACTTAAAACGGCGATTTAATGCTCAAGAAATGGTTGCAAAGATGTTCAGATTCTTCCCCCTTGTCTTTCATACATGCCCTCACGTGCACTTCTTAAATCAACACCCGGAGGTCACCATTGACCAGAAACTCAACTGGACCAGCCAATAAATATATGCCACAGCTACTAGAGCAGGTCAGAGTGGCTCACAGATTCTCTCAACCAACTTTAAGACATAAGTCAGGAATGTGATGTAATATTTTCCACTTGCCTGGATGGGAGCAGCTGCAACATGAGTCCCGAAGCCAACGTCATCCAGGCCAAAACAGTCCACTTGATTGACACCTAATCCACCAACATAAACATCATTGACTCCATCATGAGCATACCTTGGCTGTACAATCCACAGCAGGCTTGTCCAACCTTGTCACAGGAGGGGGGCCACATTTCTTTTTTTTCTCCCTCTCAAGGGGCCAACGAGCAAATTTCATCAAGATAAGATTTGGCACAACGTTAAACAGGAAGAAAGGAAACATCTTGCCGAGCAAAAATAAAACAATGTCAAAGCAATAATTTGACATTTGGTTTTTTTTAAAAGAGTAATTAATAAAGAGGATCATGAAAGGGTGAGAGTATGTGTGTCCAGTTCACTCCCAGTCTCAGGGTTCTCACTCACTCACACACACCCACTGTATGAGTGGGTGTGAGTATGCGTTGGTGGGTGGGGGTGAGGGTGAGTGAGAACCCTGAGACTGGGAATGAGACAGACACACACACTCTAGCCTGAATTTTTAGGTCGACATGCGAGCATGATTGATGGGACCGGAAGCGGATGCAAACTCCGCTCCTGCCCGAAATCGGCAGCTAATTAACAGCCGGCCAGCACGAAACTCGCTCGGAGAGAGGGCCAGTGCTGATGGGGGGAGAGGGGGTGGGTGGTGGAGGGGGGGCAGGAAGAGGGCGGGTGCCTGAATGCAGTCAGCTGAGGCCGGGGGATTTAAAAACAGAGGAATGAAGGGAAGTAGATGGGGAACAACTCTGGAATAGAGTGGTGAGGAACTTGAACATTAAAGTTTCATCTGAAGAGGGAAAGTTAGGAGGAAACTGTGTAAGGAAGATTGCAATGTCCTCAGGAGCTGGAAGAAGGCGTGGAAATGCCCGAAGCCAAGCAGCCCCCTCACTTCTCTGATGCCTACCTGCAGGTACTCATCAATGCTGTTAGTGATCGCCAGGAGATATTGCTGCCACATGATGGCAAGAGGAGGCCTCCACATCTCACCAAGAAGGCTTGGTCTGAGGTAGCAGCAAAGTCAGTAGGCCAGAGGAGGGTGAATGACCTCCTCCACTCTGTGAGGATGAGTAATAAGGCCCCATTTCACCTTGAATAAATGTGTATGTGTTGGCTTGCATTGATGGGGCTTGAGGGTGCAAAGATGTGAGCTAAAGTTGGCACATCTTCCTGTGCCCTTGATGACTGCCTGGGACTAGACAAGATGGCAAGCATGTCTGGAAGCGGGAAGCCCTGCAATGTGCTGGGCATTTTGCAATGTTCTGGCATATAGAGGGGGGCTTATGAAAGCACTATTGTCTTCACAGGGAAAGAGGAGTCACAATGCCCTGAAGCAAAGTCAAATTGGTGGGGGGAGTACCAAATCTAGCATTGCTAACTCCGATGGGGGAGGAGATCCTGGAGCTGGTGCATGAGCGTGGAGCAAGATCCACAGGTCATGGAGAGGCAGGGGTCTTGGAGGAGGGTAAGAGTGAAGTGGTTACAGAATAGATTGGGGGACGGCATGAGAAATGGAGAGTAATGGGTGTAAAACTGACAGGGATATCCACTAATCCTTTACACCCATCCATTCTGAAGTCTTTGCTGAGCTAGATTACCAATTTCAGATTCTAGCAAAATGCACCTACATTGAACCTTAAATGCTCATGGATACTTCCACTTGTTTTTCCTCTATCAGTGGGATCATCTTCAAGACTCCCGAATGATCCGGGAGACCCTCCATTAACATCAGAGGAGGATGAACAGCCAGATGCACCTTAGTTACATCCTCTCTCTGCACCTTGTACCCCCTCAGATACCAGGCGCTTCAGTTGGTTTGAGTATGCCAGCACAGATGGTTGAACACACTGGGGAAGGCAGGCCACACTCGGCTGAGGAGCTGTTGGAGACATGGAGTCCCCAGGCCTCTGATAGTTGGAGGAGTGCTGGAGACCAGGACGATGCTGAGCCCCAGGCAGATGATGAGCCTCTGGAGTCGTCCATTAGATGGCAAGTGCTGGATGTCCAGAGGAATGCACGTGGAGGTCTGGCAGAGATTCTTGAGGGTTTGCATGCCAACGTCCATGTAATGGAAGAGTCCATGCGGAGTATGAGCACTGTGTTGACCCTTAGCTCTGAACGCATAGCATCCTCCATAGAGAGATTGGTGACCCTCATGGAGCACCAGCTCCAGGAGCTCAATCAAGGGCTTCTGAGGTTGTGTTCAGACCTACAAGCCCACACACTGGCAGTGACCACAGCAGGACATTGCCAATGTGAGAGATGGATGAGGCACCTAATGCCTCTGCTCGGCACTTGTCCATCTTTGGTGAGCAGGGAGGTACAAGCAAACCTTGTTGGTGGATAACCTGCAGTTCCATGCACCTGGGGGCTCCTTTCAGGGTGCTCCTGATGATGACAGCAGCTCCTCCACCCCTCTGCCAGTGACCATAGCATCTGAGGAGGCCACGATGACCGAGGAATGTCCACCCAATTGGGGCCCTCACAGGCCCTGGCGACAAGAGGACGGCTGTCAAAGTCATCCAGGCCAAAGGGGCATCAGAGTCAGCAGCCTGCCTCCAATGCAACTGCCAGCGAGGGGGAAGCACCTGAGCGCAACAGTCACAAGCAGATCGCTAAATTACTATAATTACAGGAGGGCATTCACGGATTAAATCCTTCTCATTGTCACTTGTTTCATGTTGTATCTTGCAGTCACACATCACTACTAAAATGTAACTTCATGTCAAATACCCTTATTGTGCTTTATGTGATAGTAAGATAGGAGGCCTGCATTGTGCTGGATAGTGTATTTCAGGAGGAGGCACAAGAGAAAGAGGGTGTCAGGAGAGCTTCATGAGCTCTGAGCAATATAGTGACTGGTTCTTTGCATTGATTTGGAGTCTTGACTTTGGAGGCCTAATGGAAGCTTTCTCCCCCACACTCTCTCTCTCCCCCACACTCTCTCTCTCTCCCCCACACACTCTCTTTACCCCACACTCTTTCTTTCCCCCACACTGTCTCTCTCCCCCACATACCCTCACTCTCCCCCACACACTCTCTCTCTCCCCGACACACACTCTCTGCTCCACACTCTCTCTCTCTCCCACACGCTCTCTCTCTCTCTCTCCCCCTCACACACTCCCTCTCTCCCTATTACAAAATAGAGTTAGTTTAAGTAAGTAATATTTGTATTTGTGGGTGTTAGGAATGGGTTTTAGTTATAAAGTTTATTTGTATTTCTGTGTCTGTATGTTAAAAAAGATCAAATGGAGTTTTAGTTTCACTTTAAAAATGTGCTTGCATTTCTAATGAGGAGTTTTACGACCCCTAAAGAGAAGGTAAACATACAAGGGTAGAGGGATTGGACTGTTGCCTAGCAACAGGGGACCAGTTAGGCAGGTCCCTCCCACAGACACACACACAGAAGAGGAGAAACAACAATTTCGGAAGCTGTTTGAGTGCAGGAGTGGAATGATATAGTTTGTGGATTATGTAAAAGAACTGAAGGGTTGGACAAACTATGAAGCTCCACAGGGAGAATATAATTGACACTGCTCAAAAAGAAGTGGAAAAGATTGGTTCAAAATGGGATCTAGAGAAACAAAAAGATCATGAAAAGTTTAAAGATCAAACCAAGCAGGAATACAAAACACTATCGTGTGAACATAAAAAGCATCTCAACAACATCCAGCCCAAGCTAGAGAAAACCCCCAAAAATCCAGGGGAGTGGAAGAGGCGAAAGTCCAAAGATGACCTTCTAGTCAAAGGAAGGACAGAAACCTGGGAAAAGGTCCTGTTAAGTGAAGTAAAGAGTGAGGGACAGAGAGAAAGACTCCAAGCTTCAGATTTAAAGAGACAAAAGCTGCAGAAAGCAGATTTAAAGCAAGAACAGCTTGCAAGAGGCAAGAAGGTCCAAAGAGACAACTGAAGATCTGTAACTCTTTACTATGGGCATGTGAAGCAGTGGTGTACTGTTGATGGCTGAGTCAGAGAGACAGAGTGTGTGGAAGACAGTTTGAATGCATGTGGTGACCCAGGGAAGAGGAACATCAGGAGGAGAGTTTGAAACCCTGGAAGTGAACCCTTGTGGAAAGTGTCTGAGAGAAAGCGTCAGTTTGGGAGAAGATTCCAAGGTGAGGTCTTGGAGGGTGGAGATTGGAAACCCTTGTGTGAAGGATAGAGTTCAGTAAGACTGGTTGATCACAGTGTGCAAGTGTCTGGGGGTAGTTGAGGAGAGATCCATAGCATCTGGTTGAGGTGACATCTGTCACTTGATTTCAGATTGTGCTGTGTCTGGCCACAGGGTGCCATAGTTTTACATGGACTGTGCATTTATTATGTATAATAGAGTATAAGATAGCTTTTGTACATTATGTTATCCCTACAAATCTGTATATATCTGTAAAGGTATAGTTATGGATAAAGGAGTATTATAATATAGTTAATCTTTTCTTGTTGAATAAATGTTTTACCCGTTTGTTATAAGTTCATCAGTTCAGTAGCCACTTCTCTCTCTCTCTCCTCTCTCTCTCTCTCTTTCTCACGCATTGACTCTCACTCTCAGAGTCATAGAGGTCTACAGCACAGAAAAAGGCCCTTCAGCCCATCAAGTCTGCGCCGGTCAAACAAGTACCTAACTATTCTAATCCCATTTTCCAGCACTAGGCCCATAGCCTTGTATGCCATGGCATCGCAAGTGCACATCCAAATACTTCTTAAATGTTATGAGGGTTTCTGACTCCGCCACCCTTTCAGGCAATGACTTCCAGATTCCCACCACCCTCTGGGTGTCCTCACACATACACTGTCTCTCCAGCACACATACTCGCACTCTCTCTCCCTCACACATACACTGCCTCTCCCGCACACATACATGCACCTCTCTCCCTCACACATACACTGTCTCTCCCGCACACATACACGCACCTCTCTCCCTCACACATACACACATTCTCTCTCCCTCACACATACACGCACTCTCTCTCCCTCACACCTACACACTCTCTCTCTCTTCCTCACACCTACACACTCTCTCTCTCCCTCACACCTACACACCCACCTCTTCCTTATACATAAACTCTCTCCCTCACATATACACTCTCACTCTCCCTCTCGTACACTCTCTCTCCATCTCACATACGCTCTCTCTCTCACTCTCCCTCACACATATAATCTGTCTCGCTCACACATTCTCTCATCTACACATACACTCTCTCTCCCTCACATACTCTCTCTCTCCCTGACTCATTCATTCTTTCTCTCTCTTTCGCTCTCTCACATACACTCTCTGACTTTCACACACACTCTGTCTCACACACCCACCAGCCACAAGTCTCTTCAACGGGGGGCCCAAAGCCAGTCTGTTCCCCTGTGGGCCCTGCAGCCAATCTCGTGCTCGCACTCCCTGAAATCCACTCTTTTTCTCACAACACTCAGCGATACTGGTGTTTGCTGCTCCTCCAATCAGAGACAGCTCCTCTCCTACATTTGCTGCTGATAGGCTCACAAGTGTGCTCACCAGTGCACCAATTCCAGTTCCACCAATCAAACAAAGCTGTATCCTACAACAGGACACAAACTACAGAGAACCATAGCATTTCGAGCACAGAAGGAGGCAAAAAGGCCCATCCATCTGTGTTGTTTCTTTCCTGGAGCAATCTGAAACTAACCCCCACTGCTCTAGACTGTACTCCCTATAGAACCATATCTTTCTTTGCTCCCAATATTCATCTACATTTTCCCTTAAAAGATGCTTCAACTACTCCCTGTGGCAAATTATTCCAAGCTCCAAAAATCTGCATAAAATTTCTTTTCCTAACCTCTCAACACAAAATTTCATGTTATGTAAAGGTATAATAGGTGTCAGCAGCAGCCCTCTTGCCTTGAGATGGAAAGTTGTGGATTCAAGTTCCTCCCAGTGACTTGAGCACAGAAATCTAGGCTGACACTTTAGTGCAGTACTGAGGGAGGGTTGCACTGTCAGAGATGCTGTCTTTTAGATGAGATGTAGAACCATCCTCTAGGGTGGACATAAAAGATCCTGCAGGTGTATTTCAAAGAAAGTTCTGTACTCTCCATACTGAATTCAGCCAAGCAGTGACTAAACCACTAATTAAGTTCAAATGTTAGGCCCTGGATCTGACTGAACTGATCCCAAGCAGCCATTTTCCACTTCTTTTGCATGCAAGTAAAATAAATAGCTCAAAAATTGGGACCACCACAAACTGAACGTAGGAACTTCGAAACATGAGCAGGCCATTCAGCCCTTGAGTCTGTAATTCCACCATTCAATTCGATCGTGTTTGATGTGTAGCTGTATTTAACAGCCTTAGCTCCATATCCCTTTGTACCAAACAAAAATCTCCATCTTGAAAGCTCCAATTGTCTCAGCATCCATGGCCTTTTGGGAGAGGAAGTTCTAGTTTTCCACTGCTTTTTGTGTGAAAACATGCTTCCTGATTTTGTCCTTGTGAATGGCCTGGCTTTAAATTAAAGATTATGTTTCCTTTTTTCTTGCTTGCCCC
The DNA here is from genome assembly GCF_964194155.1 of Cetorhinus maximus. Taxonomy (NCBI): domain Eukaryota; kingdom Metazoa; phylum Chordata; class Chondrichthyes; order Lamniformes; family Cetorhinidae; genus Cetorhinus; species Cetorhinus maximus. Next base: position 170,670,487 of record NC_135881.1, on the reverse strand, counting down.
AAGAGAAAACAGTTTCTCTTTATCTACATTGTTGAATCCTTTTAACATTTAAAACATCTTGATTAGGCCACCCCTCAATCTTTTATATTCAAAAGCACCTGTGTTCATAACCTACCCTCTAAACCCCAGTATCATTCTGGTGAATCGATGAGCAAGGTCCTTGTCTTAATCCCTGCTCTGTGCTGCTTATCGTCAGGTTGACAAATGGGTGCAAGAATTGGTATCATTGGCACCATGCACTCAGGAAACCGGTCTGTATTTGTCAAAGGTTACATATAGTGACGCTAGAATGGGGATGATTGGGTAATTCTCCTGTCAATCATGCCCATTGGGATTAATTATACACACATAGGGCTGAATTTAGTCAGGGCAGCAGGGGCCCCAACGACCAACCGAGAAGCTAGGGTCAAAACCATCTCAGCCATTTTGGTGACCCTCCCAGCCACAATTTAGGCCCATCCCACAACTAATTGGTAGCCCCCCCCCCACCCCATCCCTTTAAAAGATGGGAATGGGCCCCAAGTGCTGTCAGCCAATCAGAGGGCCAACAGCTCTTCAGTCTCAGCAGCGCTACTGGACTGGTGGCCACTGCTGGGACTGCACTCATTCCACCCTCACAACAAGGTAAATGGGATCAGAGGTCACTGGGACCAGTCAAGCAGATCCCAGCAAAGGGGTGTGGATATGGTTGCTGAGGGCAGGGGCAGGTGTTGGGGCTGGGGTGGCCAGTGCTACTTCAGGGGGTGGGGGGGGGGGGGGGGGGGGGGTGCTTCATGGTCCAGAGAGTGCCTAATTAAGAGGACCCTCCACCAAGTCCACAAAGAGGCTGCCCTAGTCCACCTGACAACCTCCCCAAGCAGCAGAGAGCCCACCTGCCGCTGGCAAAATGTCAGCAGCAGCGGGAAAGGGCCCTTAAATGGCCACATAAGTAGCACAATTGATCTCTGGGCAGGAAGGCCATCCCCCACCTTCCCTAGCGCTGGTAAAATGGCATGGCAGGGGGAAGGTGACTGGCAGCCCACCTCCCGCCTTCCCTCGCCACATCTTGCATTTTGCTGAAGAGATAGCCCTACTTCTATCGAGAAGCATTGTTTGGTGCAGTTCATATGGAAACTCTGTTTAAATGGGCTCCATTTGTTACAGTTCCTGCCAAAAGTCTCGCATAACCTCTAACTCATTGCTCGTCACAGTGGCATCAATGCTCACTCCTTTGTTTAAAAATAAACCTATTTCTCCCTTTTCATTTTAATGTTGTTCACCTCCGCTTCAGTTGTGAAGCCTGTTTAATACTTGTAATTTTATCTGGTGATTTGGTTACTGCTGGGAATGAAGCAGGATGTTGGCAGAGTGGTTGCTTGCCTTTCACAGGTGCCCTGCAGTATTGTATGATTTCCTCCTCCCCATCCTCCACCCCCCCAGCTCCCCTCCCCTCCCCCCCCACCCCCCTCCCTCTCTTCACCCTCCTCACAGCTGGCAACAGTGCCACACTCTCCCACGTCAATCACTAATGACTTGCAGCTGCCGCCAGTCTTTGGGGCAGTGCCATGCGTTATTAATGCTGGGGAGTAGCCAAATGCCAGGTGTTGGCACCGTTAGTTCCAGTGTGAGGGAAAGGACCGAGATTGCCCCCACCCCCACCCACCCCCCCTCCCATGCCAAATGTAATGTCATTTGATGTAGATTTGTGCCTTGGTATTTAGTATTGGGTGGGTGGGCAGGAAAGTGGGGAGGAATTCTGTCATTCAGATTAGATTTTTTTTATAAATCTGTTTCATCTAATGTTAAATTTTTTCCTTAAAACTCAAACTTCAGCCATCTCTGCTTGTTATCTGATGGCCTGTTAATAGCGTAGTTAGTAGTTAGCCACAGAAGTGCCATTGTTAAGTGAAAGTACTTCATTTTATTTTCAGTGATACAATGGCAGACAGGATAGAGTGGCAGACTGTTGTTCACTAGCCCCTCACAACACATTGTACTCATTGAGAAGTTCTTTCATTGCAACAAGCTGCAGTTGTTGTTGAGCTCCTGTTTGAAGTCCGCCCTTTTCTTTCTCCCTCTTGTAATTTGACTTTTTTGTTTCAATTCAATTCATTCTTTTACTAAAATTGTTTCCGTTTCTCCGAGTTGAAGTGCAGACCTGACCGCCTACTGACTGCACCAAATATGGAGGGCAGCGCCGCTCATTAATAAGTACGTGCTTGTCTGAGAGTCAGTTTTTCAGAAAGTTTAACATATCAATACTTCCAAAAGGCATGGAGGGAATGATATCATTCCTGACTGGAACTGTGGGAAATAATTAACAGACGCTGAGTAGAAAGGTCCATTTGCAATTTGAAGAAAAGAAAGTTTAGTGCAATAGAATAGAACTCTAATCTCTAACCCTTCAACTCCACAGCCAGTATTTAAAATCCACCACAGACAACTTGGGAATGAAAAGATCTTCTCAATGGCATGAAAGGAGAAATTGCTGCAAGGTCTGGCAGCATCTGTGGAGAGAGAAACAGGGCTGGGATTTTACAGCCCCGCCCGCCACCGAGATCTCCCGGTACCGACAAAGGCCAATGAACCTTTGGCTGACCTGCCGCATTCGCCGCAATGGGTCCCGCCATGGCAGGGCTAGAAAATCCCGGCCAGGGTTAACGTTTCAGGTCTGTAACCTTTCGTCAGAGTCCCTCTCACTGGCAGCTGCTAACAGCACCAGGTAAAGTGAGTCTGGGCAGTCACAATACATATGCTTGTTGGCACAGTTCCATAGTACAGCAGCGATTAGAATTCAAGCCTAATGTCACAGTCCTTCCACAAGAGTCCACCCAGGTGGCATCGCGAGACAGAGATGTCACTCTCTACTGGTACAGCAAAGGATGCTGGTCAAAACTTGGGGTTAGGGTGTATAGTAGCATCATAGAATCTTACAGCACTGAAGGAGGCCATTCAGTCCATTGTATTTGTGCTGGCTCTTTGGAAGAGCTGTATATTCAATTCCATTCTAAAAGCTATTGTTGAATCTGCTCACACCACCCTTTCTGGCACTGCATTCCAGATTATAACCATATGCTGCATTAAGTAAAATCCTTCTCATCACCCACTGCTAATTATCTTGAATTTGTGTCCACTGATCACCGACCCTAACTCCTGCCAGTGGAAACAGTTTCTCCCTGTTTCTCTTACTCATAATTTTGAATACCTCTATTAAATTTCCCCTTAATCTCCCCTGCTCTAAGGCAAATAATCTTAGCTTCTCTAGATTCTCCACATAACTGAAGATAATCTGTGATCAGAGCAGAGGGAAATTTCTATTTGCTCTTGCAGCATTGAATGCTTTAATTTTTTTTCTACATAATGCTTCTTTTCTATATTTGTTTTCTTGAGGTAAACCAGCTTTGAGACCTTTCAATATCTTCTTCCTCCATTTTGGAGCTGGAAGCCATTTTGCTAAAGTATTTTGAATGTCTGCAATGCATTTTTTCTCAAGTTAATGTAAAAGATTCTGTTGTTCTAATAGCAGAACAGCAGGGGAGTTCTCCCATTGTCCTGGTCTATATTTATGCCTCAGCCAACTCCAAAAAAACAGATGATATATTTATTTATCTCATTTCTGTTTGTGAGGCCAAACTACTGCATTTCCCTGCAAAAAACAAAAGAAAGATTTGTATTTAGCATCTTTCGTGGCCTCCAAATGGTCTAAATGCTTCACAGCTAGTGCAGGAAATAACAACAGTGGCTACAATTCAAGAGTACTTAATTGGCTATGAAACAGTTTGGAGTGTCCTTAGAATGTGAAAGGTGCCATATTAATGCAAGTCTTTTTTTCAACTGTTTAATTTATCCTGGGATCACTCCGAACACACACTTTAACAGTTTTCACAAGGGTAGCAAGCTCTCCACCTAGTGGTAGAGTGTGGTAGTAGAGAGTAAGTGGTATTACAGCACATTCTATTTTAAACATCACTTTGGAGCCAGGGTCAGGTCTACAACAACAAGAAAGAAGTAGAATATAGAATAATAATAAATAACACTGGCATCTCTATAGCACATTTCCTAAGCATATGATTGGTTGTAAAGCACTTTGGGAAAACCTGACATTGCAAAAAGCACTATATTTGTTTTATTCGTTCATGGGATGTGGGCATCACTGGCTTGGCCAGCATTTATTGCCTATCCCCAATTACCCTTGTTCAGAGGGTGTGTAAGAGTCAATCCTTTCCCAGTCTGGAGTCACATGTAGGCCAGAGTGGGTAAGGACAGCAGATTCTTTCCCTAATGAACATTAGTGAACCATATGGGTTTATTATGACAATTGTCAATTTAATTCCAGATTTTTATTGGATTCAAATTCCACCATCTACCATGGTGGGATTTGAACCTGGGTCCTCCAGAGCACTATCCTTGGGTTTCTGGATTATTAGTCCACTGACAATACCACTGCACTACTACCTAGGCAAGTCACTTTATGATTACATTTAAATGCCTGAAATGTCCTAAGGACTTAGCTTGGAGTGTATTGACCACCATATGTAGGCAGCTATGACAGTGCATTATGTGGCAGGAACAAACAGCTTTGAGATCAACAGGCACAGCTACAGCATAGGTACATTCCAACAAGGGCGAAAGGTAAGGGAACCAAAACCAGGGTCTCCTTGGATGATGAGGAAGACAGAGAATATACTGAAACAAAAAGGAGGGTGTATGATGCATGTCAGGTAAATTCTTTAAGTGAGAACCAGTTCAGTGAGAGGAGGAGTGAAGAGGAAAGTAATACTGGCAAAGAGAGACTATGAGAACAGAATGGCAGTCAATATAAAAGAGAACACAAAAATCTTCTGCTGGCATGTTAGTAGTAAGAGGTGGAGTGGGTCCTATTAGGGACAAAGAGGGTGACATATGCTTAGAGGTATAGGGCAAGGCAATACTTAATGAATACTTTGTATCTGTGTTTACTAAGGAAGAGGAATCTGACAAAATATCGGTAGAAGCAGAGATGGTAGAGGCAATGGATTGGGTGCAAATCGAGAGGGAGGATGATCCGCTCTCAGGAGGCAAATGCGGTAATGAGTGACTGATCAATTCTCAGGAGGTGGGTCAATCATTGAAATCTTTTAAGGAGGCATATACCTCCATTTTAACATAATTTTTATTTTTAACTAATGTTGGCCAAGTTCCCCGAAGCTCGGGAAACTCTGTGGGTTAAAGGAGCTAAGAAGGGCCAGATCCACAAGGTATGTGTCTTTACAGCGCTGCTTGTGGGCTAGATGGAACAAATCCTCCCCCCCAAACCCCACTCTTCCCACTGAATAAACATCAGGACCCTGTCAGTCTATGTTCAGTTAGTGGCTCTCTGACATTTAAATCAGAAAATCATGGGGTCAACCACATTCCAACGACTTCCAGAGTTCTGCAGGAGTGTTGCACTGTCAGAGATGGAGTTTTTCAGATGAGATATTAAATTGATGCCAAACTGCCCTCTCAGGTGGACATAATATATCCTAGTGCAACAAGAAGAGCTATCCTGACTAATTTTAATCCCTCAAACAACATTTAAAAATAGATTATTTGGTCATAATCTGTTTGCAATTTGTGGTATCTTGTGGTGTGAAAATTGGCTGCCACATTTCCTACAAAACAAAAGTACTTCATTGGCTGTATTGGGATATCCTTCTTTGGGATGTCCTTCAGTTCTGGTTGTTGGAGGCCAGGACATTGGTGCAGGGGTTGCTCAGGATAGTGTCTTGGGACCAGCATCTTCAGCAGCTTCCACCATAAGGTCAGAAGTGGGGATGATTGCACAGCGGTCAGTTCCATTCCCAACTCCTCAGATAATGAAGTAATGGCCACATGCAACAAGATCTGGACAATATTCAGGCCTTTGGTTGATAAATGGCAAGCAACATTCATGCCACAAAACTGCCAGGCATCTGACCATCTCCAGCAAGAGAGAATCTCACCATCTCCCCATGACATTCAATGGCAATGCCATTGCTGAATGCCCCATCATCAACACCTGGGAGTCACCGCTGAGCAGAAACTTAATTGGACTAGCCATATAAACACTGTACTATAAGAGTAGGTCAGAGGCTGGGAGTCCTGCAGTGACTCATCTCCTGATGCCCCATAACCTGTCCAACATCTTCAATTCTCAGTGGGTTGTGGTATTGGAGAAGATTACAGAGGGGCAAGACCACGGGGGGATTTAAAAACAAGTATGAGAAGGATAAAAATACCTCAATGCTTTCCTCCCAGGTATTCAATGTTTTGTCTGCGGTATTGGCTTCTGAGAATGTGCTTGTTATTGGAGGCTAAGTGACCTTGTGCTTCAGGTAGGTCTGCTACCGTCTCTGCGTGCTGTAATTCTATAGTGAGGCTTAATCTAGCCTTACATCTCAGTTCAGCACTGAAAGGTGCTGCATTGCAGAGGTGCCATCATTTGAATGAGCTGTCTGATATCTATTGCACAAGAATCAAATGGCCCAGTCTAAAGGCAAAACATGACAGGAGTTGGTCCAAGTTCTCTAAAAGAACATTTAAATCTATAGCCACTCATTGCTGAATGGTTTGAGTTTAAGGGATAGTGAAAATGGTTCTCAGTTTGTGGCAGAACTGAGGAAAAACTGTCCAAAATACAAGACTTTGGCGGGTTTCTTGATGATGCAGTAAGTAGTTTCAGGTTTGAAAGATACGTCCATATCAAGGAAATTGTTGAAAGAAGACAAACTCCTATCTGCTAGAGGCCTTAAAATGGCACATAGGATGAATATTGTTGTCAGGCTCGCCCATGAACTACAGGCTACAGAATTCAACAACTTCAGAGTAGACAAAATTGGATCAGCCATGTTTGACATTGTGGTAAAAGTAATCATCATTCAGACCACTCAATCGCTCATGTCAGAAACCAGTAGGTACTAGATTGGAGGCAAGGAGAAGACGATCCCAAGTCATACTGCGGCGCTACAAGAAATCAAAAAAAAGACAAAAACCCAGCGTCTGTGATGTCGACTCCTATGAAAAATCTAAGGATAAACCCTTGCCACAAGATGAAGCAGGTTGCTGATATATTCTGTAACAGGAATGGGGAAGCATGAAATTGCCCCTGCCTTGATGTCAAATGTGAATGTAAATTGGAGACTGGGTCTCCATGGAGACATTAACAAAAATATATGAGAACAAATCCCAGAAAATTGTCCTAAAAATAAACATTTTACTGAAAATTTATTTTAAGACACCAACTCCTAGTTCTTGGAAAAATAAATGCTCAAGTAAAACATGAAAATCAGGTGAAACAGTTGCCTGTAATTGTAGTTTATGACAATGGTCCCTCATTGATGAGCAGAGATTGGCTTTTAGCCTGAAGTTAAACAGGTCCGATATTAAGAAGTCCATCACCCTAGAACCTGCAAACAGGCTCATGAAGAGTACAAGTCCAATTAGTGATGCAAAGAATGTCCAGGTGTAAAGGAGGTGCCAAGACCAAATAGCTCAAGCCCTAGATTTAAAGCTATGCTTTAAAGGAAAGGTTATTAGTGGAATTAGACTATACAGAGTGAGTGGGCATATTTGATACAATCACCCATGGAGGCCGGGCTAGCCTGATCGTGCCTATGGTAAAACCTGAACAAAATAATTTGGAAACCATTTCTTAAAATGAAAGCACTGAGACCAGCGCCAAAGCAAGCCCTGATGACACTATGAAGAAGGACCAGTGGTAATTACTCAGAGGGCAAGATATAATATGACCAGGAATATTGTCTTGGATCCCAAGCAGTTCATGCAAAACCAGTGTCCAGAAACCAGAACAGAATGATGCAGAGAGTCACATGATAGTGGACTGAGTACAGTAAAGTCCAGTAGATGACAGCATAGAGATAATACCTAGTTAAGGCTATACCCTGGAGATGTATATGGTTATGTGTTACCAATAAACACTTCATGTTCAATCACAAGTATCCAGGCCTCTTTGTGAGACACAGCACATACCCTTACAACGCATACCATCCTATGTAGAGTTTGACATTAGTCACAAAGTGAATGAGAAGGAGTTCTTGATAATGCTGAATTACTAAACAAAAGCACAAGTTATTTCAAAGGAAGCTGTGGAGCCAGCGTTGAAACTAAACTTCAGAATTTAGCATCTACTGCTTTAGTTATTAGTGCCAGTTCACTTATTGTCAACCCTACTCCTTGAGATCATCAAAGGTCAGGGAAACCTGTAAATTGTTTGAGCTTGTATATAGTTACAAATACTACGGTTTGTTTAGTAGCTGAATTTCTTTAGTTCATGTTGTTTTACTGTTAACCAGGTTCATTCTTGCAAATGGCTACTTTCATCTCAAAATTCTGAAAGGGAAGTGGGCAAGTGATACATGATGTACTTGCATATTTTTGGTTGAACACTCGAGGTCTCCTTCATTAGAGCAACAATTACATGCCAGGGTCTGCTCATTTTACTGAAAGTTATATCTTCGGGTGAATGTTCCAAGTCTGTCTTTTGGAATGATCACTAACAATCCAATGGCACTATTCAAACAGGGCTGTCATTTTCCTCCCATGACCTACCTCACCAAACAAGAGTTCCTCATTTCATTTCATGTTTGTGGGGCCTTGCTACCTGCAAAGTAACTGCTGTTTTACTGCCATAACCTCACAGTTTAATTTATTGTATGTGAAACACTAGGGAGCAGAAGACTCTATAGCAATGCAAAGTATTTTGCATTCTGTTGTATGGATATCTTTTTAACCAGTTCCAAAGCAGGCAGGGCTTCAGTTTGACTTCCAAGTGTTGAACCTCCCCAGAACACTTTGGTGTTAACTGAGATGATGTGACCCATTGTGGATTGAAGTTCACAAGCTTTCAACACTGAAGCAAGCGGCAACTAAACCACGTTAGGATTAATTAATGAGCTCACCGTGAAGGCGCCCCCTAGGTAGCAGTGATCATAATATGATTGAATTTTACATTCAGTTTGAGGGGGAGATAGGTGGGTCCAAGACTAGTATTTTAAACTTAAAAAAGAGCAATTATGAAGACATGAAAGCATTGGTAGCTAATGTGAACTGGCAAATTAGGTTAACAGATAGGTCAATAGAGATGCAGTGGCAGACATTTAAGGGGATATTTCAGAATATGCAGAATAGATACATTCCAATGAGAAAGAGCAGGACCCACCATCTGTGGTTAACTAGAAAGATTATATTATCAAACTTAAAGAAAAAGCATATAACTGCGCAAAGATGGGTGGCAGATTAGAAGATCAGACAGAATATAATAAAACAGCAAAGAACAACTAAAAGGTTGATAAGGAGGGAAAGATTAGAGTATGAAAGGCTGTATTTATTTGTTTATGGGATGTGAGCGTCACTAGCTGGGCCAGCATTTATTGCTTATCCCTGATTTCCCTTGAGAATTGAGTGGCTTGCTAGGCATTTCAGAGTCAACCACATTGCGGTGGATCTGGAGTCACATGTAAGCCAGACCAGGTAAGGACTGCAGATTTCCTTCCCTAAAGGACACTACTGAACCAGATGGGGTTTTACAACAATCGGCAATGGTTTCATGGTCATCATTAGACTTTTAATTCTAGATTTATTTTGGAATTGAATTCAAATTTCAGCATCTGCTATGGTGGAACCTGAACCCAGGTCCCCAGACCATTACCCTGGGTACCTGGAGTACTAGTCCAGTGACAATACCACTATGCCAGCTAGAAACATAAAGACAAATAGTGAGAGTTTCTATAGATATTTAGAAGAGTTAACAAAGTGAACATTGATCCTATAGAAAGTGAATCTGGGGAATTAATAATGGAAAATAAGGAGATGGCAGATGAATTTAACAGGTATTTTGCATTGTTTTTCGTTATAGGGGATAGAAGTAACATCCCAGAAATAGCTGTAAATGAGGAAATGGAAGGGAGGGAGGAACTCAAGAAAATTACAATCACCAGAGAAGTGGTACTTAGCAAATTGATGGAACTGCAGGTTGACAAGTCCCCAGGTCCTGACGGACTTCATCCCAGGGTCTTAAAAGAAATGGTTAGTGAGAGAGATAATGCGTTGGTTTTAATTTTTGAAAATTCCTTAAATTCGGGAAGATTCCATTAGATTGGGAAATAGCGAATGTAACTCCTTTATTCAAAAAGGGATGGAGACAGAAAGCAGGCCAGTTAGTTTGATATCTGTCATAGGGAAAATGTTAGAAGCTATTATTAAAGGCATTGTAGTCAGGCACTTGGAAAAATTCTGGGTAATTAGGCAGAGTCAACATGGTTTTGTGAAAGAGAAACCAATTTATTGGAGTTCTTTGAAGGAGTCATGTGCTGTGGATAAAGGAGAACTGGTGGATGCACCTTTTGTTTTATTCATTTACGGGATGTGGACGTCACTGGCTAGGCCAGCATTTATTGCCCATCCCTAATTGCCCTTGAGAGGGTGGTGGTGAGCTGCCTTCTTGAACTGTGTAGGTACACCCACAGTGCTGTTAGGGAGGGAGTTCCAGGATTTGAACCCAGTGACAGTAAAGGAATAGTGATATATTTCCAAGTCAGGATGGTGAGTGGCTTGGAGGGCAACTTCCAGGTGGTGGTGTTCCAATGTATCTGTTGCCCTTGTCCTTCTAGATGGTAGTGGTCATGGGTTTTGAAGATGCTGTCTGAGGAGCCTTGGTGAGTTTCTGCAGTGCATCATGTAGATGTACAGTACCTGGATTTCCAGAAGGCACTTGACAAGATGCCACGTCAAAGGTTATTGCGTAAAATAAAAGCTCATGGTGTAGGTGGTAACATATTGGCATGGAGAGAAGATTGGCTAGCTAACAGGAAGCAGTGGGTCGGCATAAATGGGTCTTTTTCTGGTTGGCAGACGTAATGAGTGGTGTGCAATAGGGATCAGTGCTGAGGCCTCAGCTTTTCACAATTTATATAAATAACTTGGGTGGGGGAACCAAAGGCATGGTTGCTAAATTCGCTGATGACACAAGGATAGGTAGGAAAGTAAGATGTAAGAGGACACAGACTGCAAAGGGATATAGATAGGTTAGGTGAGTGGGCAAAGATCTGGCAAATGGAGTATAATGTGAGAAAATGTGAAATTGTCCATTTTGGCAGTAAAAATAAAAAAGGATATGATCTAAATGGTGAGAGATTGCAGAGTTCTGAGATGTAGAGGGATCTGGGTGTCCAAGTGCATGAATCACAAAAGGTTAGTATGCAGGTACAGCTAGTAATTAGGAAAGCTAATAGAATGTTATTGTTTATTGTGAGGGGAATTGAATACAAAAATATGAAAGTTATGCTTCAGTTGTACAGGGCATTGCTGAGGCTACATCTGGAGTATTGCATATAGTACTGGTCACCTTATTTAAGGAAGGATATAAATGCATTGGAAGCAGCTCAGAGAAGGTTTACTAGACTAATACCTGGAATGGGCAGATTGTCTTATGAGGAAAGGTTGGGCTTGTATCCGCTGGAGTTTAGAAGAGTAGGAGGCGACTTGATTGAAACATATAAGATCCTGAGAGGTCTTGACACGGTAGATGTGGAGAGGATGTTTCCTCTTGTGGGAGAATCTAGAACTAGGGGTCACGGTTTAAAAAATAAGGGGTCATTCATTTAAGACAGAGATGAGGAGAATTTATTTTCTCAGAAGGTCGTGAACCTTTGGAACTCTCTTCCTCAAAAGGCGGTGGAAGCAAAGTCTTCGAATATTTTTAGGGCAGAGCTAGATAGATTCTTGATTAACAAGGGGGTGAAAAGTTATTGGAGGTAGGCAGGAATATGGAATTGAGGTCACAATCAGATCAGCCATGATCTTATTCAATGGTGGAGCAGGTTCGAAGAGTTACAGATTTCCACTACCCTGTGTATGTAGGAGTTCTTACTGATTCACTCCTGAATGGCCCATCTCTAATTTTAAGATTGTATCCCCTTGTTCTGGATTCCTTCACCAGGGGAAATAGTTTATCTACATCCATCCCATCAAATCCTTTAGTCATTTTAATAACCTCAAATATATCACTCCTCCACTTTCTAAACCCAACAAGTCACGTTTAACCTAATTTAATCATTTTACATCCTGGAATAATTATGGTGTATCCTTAACACATCGTTTCTTAAAGTTATGTATTTAAACATTTCAGTTTTCAAAAATCATTTAAAAGTTCCTAAATGATGTCTTTTTGTAAACTCAAGAACAAGGGTTAATGTAATTTGCAGCAAACTATTTGGTTTGGCTGGAGTTGTTGATTGGCCACTAGAGGGTGTGCAGTGTCCATTTATATATCAAAAGCAAATTAATGCTGCAGTCGGTACAGCACAGATGGTCAGTCAGTCATTGCAATATAATATCACACAAATCATGTCACATGTACAGATCTATTATTTATAAATCAATGCTTAAGATCACAACTGGATCACTAATTTTGAAGTGCAGGAAACATACATCAAGATTATCAACTGTAAAGACATTTTGGGTACAGAGCCTCTAATTGGAACTGAAAGATAAATTCCATTAGTTACATTGACATAAAAAGAGGGGGAAAAAAATCAAGGGTATTATATCCACAAAAGGAGTGAACAGGTTGAATGGTGTGTGCCTTGCTTATTAAAAAATCAGGATGTTTTCTTTACTGACCCTTGGGATGTGGGATTTGCTGGCAAGGCCAGCTTTGGTTGTCTAACCTTAGCACAACTGAGTGGCTTGGTAGGCCATATCAGGGAACAGTTAAGAGACATGTTGAGGAGGGACTGGAGTCACATATAGGCCCAACCCGGGAAAAGATAGCGGGTTTCCTTTCCTGAAGGACATGAATGAACCAGATGGGTTTTCACAACAATCCAATAGCTTCATGGTCACTTTTAATGATACCAGCTTTTCATTTCCAGAGTTTTTAAACTGAATTCAAATTCTCAGACTCAATTTCCAAAATGGCATCCATACACTCAATGCATTTTTATGAAATTACCTCATCCACTAATTTAACGGTGGCATTAACCCTTCAGAAATAGATGATTAGTACCTCTTTTAAAACAGCAGTTGCAGTTATTTCATAGTGTCCATATCCTAATAGCAGCCAGTGTCATTCCTAGGCTTATGTGGCTCATGTTTTTTTTATAAAATGAAGTTCCTTCCTTCATTACAACAATGACTATACTTTGGAAGTCCTTCATTAGCTGTAAAGTGCTTTGGTACATCCTGAGGTTGTGAAAGGCAAATAGAAATGCATGTTCTAAATTTTTTGAGAATGGACATCTCAACAACACAGTGTGCCACAATGGAACCTCATTGATAAGCCAATAGTCCCAGTCTACAAATCCTGAGACTTTCTTCTTTCATTCACTGGATTTCCCCATCCCACCCGCACAGTAAGCATTCAACATAAAAAAAAGGTGAATTTCGATGCTTCCATAAAAGGTGCATTTTCCAGTTACACACTCTGAGTTCTCCAGTGTGAAATTGTGCACCCATAGCCAATGACTTTCACAGATTGCACACCCATGATTTCCTGCCTTGCTCTCCCTGGGCTGAAAGCATGCAGAAAGTTTGCAATCAGAAAATTGACCTAACAGTTCAAGTAATACAGAAGAGTTTGCTATGCATTTGGCACTTGAGCCTATAAATCATCAAGAACCTTACAAACCCAGACCTAGTTCCTTTGTGTTTAAAACTTGTCAGGAAATTCCACATGAGAAACATCCCTAGATTTGAGAGCTCTCTATTTGATGAGCTGATTGGTGATCTGTAGACCTGGCCACAGACACAAGTGGTTTCACATGTTTGGTGGTCAAATCCATTGGCTAATTAGAGGACTCCATACCCACAGACTGTGGCCATCTGATGTCATGTGTTGTTGGTACACAGGAAAGTACATGAAACCTCTTCAGAGGGTGGTTTTCCCGTTTGCGTTGTAGTGAATTAATGGATAAGTGGATTTAAAATGGATTTAAGTTTGTGTTTTTAAGTTTAGTTAATATTAATGGGGTTGTCATATTCTCTGGAGTTTAGAAGAATGAGAGGTGACCTCATTGATATGTAGAGGATTCTTGACAAGGTAGATGTTGAGAGACGGGCTAGAGAGTCTAGAACTAAGGGTCATAGTTTCAGGATAAGGTGCTGGCCTTTTAAGGACTGAGATGAGGAGAAATTCCTTTACTCAGAGGGTTGTGAACTTTGGAATTCTCTACCCAAGAGGACTGTAGATGCTCAGTCGATGAGTATATTCAAGACAGAGATCAATAAATTCTTGGGCATTAAGGGAATCAAGAATATGGATAGAGTGGGAAAGTGCAGTTGATGGAGAAGTTCAGCCATGATCTTAGTGAAAGGTGGCGTAGGGTCAAGTTCGTATGACCTACTCTTGCTCTTATTTCTCACATTTCTTGAATCCTGTGCACAAATGCTTCAGTAACTTAAGCTCCTGGTAAAAGTCTGCTCCTGGGTGGGTTTAGTGTGTCTAGGGGAAGTTTGATGTAAGCTGACAATGCATGTGATTCATAAAACAGAGGTAGTTGAACTGCTAATCATGAAATTTTCAGATGATAAGAGAAAGGGCCTCACAAACTAACAAAAAGAGATTTGAATCGTTCAACATCTCATCACAAAAACCTCAGATCCTTTTAGATGGCTTCATTTTGAAACGGTAACCCATTGAAGGAGTTGAGAGTGTCTGTGGAGAGCTAGGATTGAGTGTCCTCAGTGTACATGCGGAAGCTGACCCCATGTCCGCGAATGGTGTCACCAAGGATTGGTGTGTAGGCAAGGAAAAAGAGGAGGGCAAGAATTGATTGCTAGTGGACTCGAGGTAACAAATGCAAGTGCAAGGAAGAACTCATGGGAAGGCTCAATGGGCTAGGAAAGGAGTAGAAAGAGTGAAAAGAGCTGAGCGCAGTCTCAAATATGATGGCAAAGAAATACAGTGAACTCCTCACACTTGCTGTAGATGAGATCGGAGGGAACGGGACAGAAAGGTTTAAGGGGACTTTTCGTAGTGGAGAAAAGTTAGGGGTTTTCTTCATTCTCCAGGACGATTCTGGAGTAGGACAGTTTTGGCAAATGAAGGTGAAGTGCGGTAACCTTTAATGTGACCCAGTCAGACCTGATGGTTTGGCTAAATTAGTTGTGCAAAAGATATGCTCAACTCTGCGTGTCTTGGATTTGAAGGAGGGAGGATCTACAAAGAAAACATCTTACCAAATCTACGTGATTCAATTTGAGAGCAATTTGGATCCGGGGCTGAATTTTACGCTGATCCGGCGGAATTGCCCCCGACCCAATCGGGCATGAAATCATGTGAAATCGGTCAAGCATCCCAACGTCATCCCGCACTCATGAGTTATTTCAGTCAGCGGGCACACACAAAGGCCAGAAGCGTGCCCACCAACCATTAAGAGAGCAATTAAGCCCATTAACGGTGCAATTGTCTGTTATTTTTCACGGCCCGTCCAACCTTACAGTTGGCGGACAGGTGAATCGGCCAGGCGGCCTTTACATTTTTCATTAAAGCTCATCTAAGGGCGGAATGAGGTTTCCATTATTAAATAAAATAAAATTAGAAATCCATGGATAGCATTTTTAAAATCCATATGTTCAGGTGCCTGATATTGATGCTTGGACATTTCTTTCCTGATTTTAAAAATTTTATTTCCTGGGTTTCGGGTCTTCAGCTCCCTGAGGCAGCCCTCTGCCTTCTGGGAGCTTCCTGTCAGTGCCCACCCGCGCCATCATCCACCCTCTTCCCACCCCCACCCCGGTAGCACTGAGCTTTCAGCGGCGCTCCACGCTGACTGGCTGGCTGATAATTGGTCAGCCAGCGTGAAATCACGGCCAGGGGCCGATCACAGTCGGCGGTCCGTTTCCCGACCACTCCCGGGCCACCAATCCCGCCCGCCCAACGAGTTGAAAACTCAGGCCCATGGTTTGCAGGGGGCCAGGGGGCGGGATGGTGTGGAGATGCTATTGGAGCAGTTTTCGAATTGGTACTAGCAACAAAGGACCCTGAAGATGTGCTGATGGCAGGCGAAGGATCCAAAATATCACGGTGGAAAACTGGGCGCCGCCTTTGGAAGCGGCGTGAAGCTTTGCAATTTTCTGATGTGTAGAGTCCTTTTCTTTGAGAGGGGATGTCAGAGTGGGTTAATGCCAAAAGGGTGGTAGTTTTTGGGTACCTGACCTGTGTGTCAAGGGAGACAGTAAATCAACAAAGACCAGGGGGCTAAGAATTTTTAAGCAGCAGAGGACATCAGAGAAGTTGGGCCCTTTGCACAAACATCCAAACAGAGTAACATTTGGAAGAGACTTGCATTCAGGTTGTGTTCTAACCTTCTCAGTTATAGACAGTGCATGCCAAGGGGACATAATCTTGAAATTTGAGCCTAGAATATTCAGAAGTAAAATCATGAAGTGCTGCTTCACAAAAGGGTAGTAAAATGTGGAACACTCACTCTCAAAAATCTGTGGATGCTGCAGGAAAATTGGATCTTTCGAGACAGGCAGTGATAGATCTTTGTTAGGTTAGTGTATCAAAGAATTTGGAGAAATAGTGGCCAAATGTGATTGAGCTATAGCTCAGCAAAAATCTAACAATGGCAGAACAGGTTCAAAGGGCTGAGTGGCCTATTCCTGCTCCTAGGCCAAAGAAGGTATGGAGAATAAAATTCAAAATATATTTAATTATTTTTAAAGACCATATCATATTATCAGATGATCAACTAGTACAGTTAGGTTATATATCCAGCAAACGGTTACCTGAACAATAACTGAGGACTACAGAAGCTAAAATTACACTGGAGATTATGGTGAGGGGATCTTAGTCAGACAAGACCATTAAGGCTATCAACAAATTGAGCCTCTGAAGCCCTGTGAACATGGAATGAGGCTCAGGAGAGGGAAATTTAATAGACAGAGTAAATATAATGACTTCACATTGAGGTGGCGAGTTTTGAATGGACTGCCTGATCAAAGACCATAAGACGTAGGAGCAGAAGTAGGCCATTCAGCCCATCGAGTCTGATCCATCATTCAATGAGATCATGGATGATCTGACCATCCTCAAATCCACTTTCCTGCCTTTTCCCCATAACCCTAGACTCCCTTACTGATCAAAAATCCTGTCTGTTTCAGCCTTGAATATACTTAATGACCCAGCCTCTACAGTAAAGAATTCCACAGATCAACTACCCTCAGAAAAGAAGTTCCTCCTCATCTCTGTTTTAAGTGGGCACCCCCTTACTCTAGGCCCTCTGGTCCTAGACTCTCCCACAAGGGGAAACAACCTCTCAGCATCTCCCCATCAAGTCCCTTAAGAATCTTATATCTTTCAATAAGGTCGAGTCTCATTCTTCTAAACTCCAGTAAGCACAGGCCTAATCGACTCAACCTCTCCTCATAAGAAAATCCCTCCATCCCCCAAATCCACCTAGTGAACCTTCTCTGGATTGCCTCCAACGCCAGTATTTTTTTCCTTAGATAAGGGGGTCAAAACTGTTCACAGTATTCTAGGTGTGATCTAACTAGTGCCTTGTACAAGAAGCTCATGATATTGATCATTTTAAGCACAGGCTGGACAGGTATTTGGACAGAAAACTTGAAGATTTGGGAAATAAGCTGTGTATTTGGTTTTTGAACTCAAGGAGTTGGGGGGTCATGCACTTCCATATTCCCACATGCATTTTTTTTGGTTTGAGTCAGAATATAGTCCACCACATAAAATATTTACTAGCCTCAACTGATTCCCAATTTCTTAAAAAAAAAACAGAAGGATTTGATATCTTGGGATCCCAATGCAATCAGTAATAATGGAAAGCTGTTTTGAAAATGATCTCGAGTCAACTATCTCAAGTAAATATCTGGACCCATGAGGCTTTTATCAGTGAATAATTGAGCTGTACAGATCTGGAAGCTCCTAGGTTCAATCCTGGGGCCTTGCTGTGTTAGCTACTCTCAGCACAGGAAGAGGTAGAGCCAGAGCTGTCACAATTCGTCTCAATCAGCGAGGACTCCTGCTCTTGATTGCAGTCAAGCAGTTCATCCTTGATATATGAAAGAGTGAACATAAAACAGATGTAGGATCAAGTTTGGTTGTAATGCTCACTATATTCAAATAGTCAGCCAATACTTGCCATCAAGACACATGAATGCAAATTGGTCACTTGGGTGAGGGATTGGAATGAAGCTGCCACCTATAAGCACACACCACCAAAAACTTGCATTTAACATTGTAAAATGTCTCAAGATGTTGCAGAGGAGCATAATCAAACAAAAGCTGACACTGAACCAAAGAAGGAAACATTAGGACAGTTGACTAAAAGTTCAGTCAAAAGGGTTGATTTTAAGTGGCATCTTATGGGAGCAGAGAAAGGTGAAGGGTCAGACAGGGAAGGGATTCCAGAACGTTAGGCCTAGACACCTATAGGTACAGCAATCAATGATGGGGCAACAGGAATGGAGGTGCACAAGCCTTGAATTGGAGGAACACAGAGCTCGCAGAAGATTGTAGAGTTGGAGAAGGTTCCAGGAAAAGGGAAGAGCGAGGCTATAGAAGGATTTTAATATAGGGTTCAACATTTTAAAATTATTAGTCGACCAGGAGCCAACATAGGTCAGCATGGATATGGATGATGGGTGAATGAGAGTTGGAGACAGTCAGGATAGGGATGGCAAAATTTTGGATTAGCTCGAGATTATGGAGGATAGAAGATGGGAGGCCAGCCGAGAGATGGACATTCTCCAGGAAGGCACTCAATGCCTACAAAAGAGAAGATAGGGGAAGAAAAAAAAAAAGTAAGAAAAGTAGATCAGCCTCCCCATCAAAGTAAAATTAAACATGACCAGTTCAGGCCCCAGCCATATGCTTACATTTGTTTGGTTTTATTTTCAGGCTCTGGACAAAGGTGATTGTCGATACATCTAAGCAGCTTGCTAGGGGGCATTAACAGTCAACCATGTAGATGACCAGATAGGAAAAACAAGTTCCCTTTCTTACGTGTGATAGCAGCAAAATGTTAACCAAACAAAAAGAAAACAGGAAAAGTTATTGGATTTATTTTCCTGAAGAACAATTGGTTCTTAGGGTAAACTCCCAGCTTTAGTGGTCATTACTGAACATGTGTGGCACAACATGCCTCATTAGTTTGGTGTTGTATCCCCTTACTCTACTGCACCCCACCATTTTCAAGATCTTGTTTGTTAACTACTGACATGTTAATCAAGAGACCACATCACTGTTTTGGAAACTCAAGCACACTTGTCCAATGGGTGTGCGTTCACCAGGAAATCAGAGACAAAACACCTGATTTTCCATCCACTAATTTCAAGGAACAACAGTGCTTCATCTTCCAATATCTCTCAAACCACTTGCTGGGCATCTCAATTCCCAACCAATTCCTCAATAGAGGTCCTCAACATGGAATGGTGAGAGCCATCACCTTGCCTGCCAAACCCCACACACTAGGTTCATGGGTGCAGTCATCCCAATGCTGACATTTGTCTCCCAAGGCAAGTGCTTCATTTGTACAGAAGGTGGGATTGTGCTCTATGACAAATGGAACAGCCCTCACTTCCGACTAGCCTTCCCTTGCTTTCTTGTAGGCAAAGGGAGAGAGGTCCGAATCCCAGCTCGGATCAGCATCAGACTGCTGTGAACTGAGGCCCGGAAAAGAATGAAGCAGTAAATCTACTGTAAGTCACAGATGAGGGGAAGGCAGCCTGCAACAGGCCAGACTACGAATATCAATGCCAAAAACTTAACTGAGACTGAAGGAATTGTCATAGCAAACATTTCCAATGATATTGTGATGTGCAACCAACATAGGCTAGCAGCCAATGTCAATAAAAAGCATTGTACAAGGATAAGTAATATGACTTATTTTAATATCAAACAAAAATATACATAAGCTTCCAAACTATTATTTTCTTACAAACTTTTAACATTATTCAGCAATATGGC
This sequence comes from Cetorhinus maximus, assembly GCF_964194155.1. NCBI lineage: Eukaryota > Metazoa > Chordata > Chondrichthyes > Lamniformes > Cetorhinidae > Cetorhinus > Cetorhinus maximus. Next base: position 170,650,560 of record NC_135881.1, on the reverse strand, counting down.
ACAGTTATATTGAGAGCTCTCTCTCTCTCTATATATATATATATATATATATATATTATGTATATACACACAGACATAAAGTGCATGGATTTACAATGTTGTTCTTATGATTTTATGACAATGAGACATAGGCTTGATATGAAGGTTAATAACTAGGACTGCAAATGAAACTCAAATCAGTTGTAAGTGGCCCCTCCATTACTGGAATGGAGCTGACTACAGCTTAAAAGTTGCCAATCCTCCAGGATTGTCCTGGAGTCTTCAGAATTTGAAGAGTAACATTTTGGACAATGTTGTGTCCAGGAAAAGAAGTAATTGAAACTTTGAAAAAATATTATGTTTCCCCACCCCCACCCCAATTTTCTTTTACACTAGTTTTTCTATTAAGTTCTGAAAATATTGGGAAAGTGGGGGGATAAAGACTACTTGACTGGCCTGTTGGAAGCAAGAGGTGATGCGATGAAACCTCCATACAGACCTCCAACCAGTGTTGGCAACTCTATTGCAACTGCATTGTGCTCAAGATGCTAGCTGCATTCTTCAGCATAGTGCGCCTGGTGAACTTTCTTGGGTGAAGTCTGCCTGTTTCAGCAAGGTAAGTATGGGGAGGCAGACCCACAACTTGTACCCTTGTCAGAATGGTTTGTAAGTTCCCGCTATGTGACTCTCTTACCTTAGGAGTGAAATTAAAGATTTTCAATAAATTATCAAAGTATATAATAAGATCTTCCCAAAAAAGATGCATGAATCCCACTGCATCTTAACACCTGCCTGGCTATGGAACTGCTTCTCCACGTACCTGTGCAACAATGTCCCATGATTCACAAAGTACTTGAGACTATTCAAATACAGACATTCTTCCAGACCACCCCCAACTCCCCACCACTCTTGTACCACTCCCCCCAATGGATACTAAACAGTAAAACAGAACAAAGCGCAGTATTAACTGTGGTGGGGGGTGGAAAGGAAAGGAAGGGTAAGACCAGTACATGAAGATTCCGATCCCCGGCCAGTTACACCAAACATGCAGGCATATAAAAGCTTCTTTAAATCCACACCAAATTTAAGACTTTTGCCATTCAGTCATAATGGATAAATAGCTTGACCTATGACATGCCACACTGAGAAGAACAAGGCCAACATGGGAACACCCTCATTTCCAAGTTCCCGAACAAATCATACGCCATCCTGGTTTTCGGCATGTATCGCCTTTCCTTCAAAATCCTGGAACTCCATACCTAACATACTTATGGAGGTGCCTTCACTAGGACTGCAACAATTCCTCACCGTACCTTCTCAAGGACATTCAGGGGTGAGCTTGCCTATATCCCAAGAATGATTTGCAAAAAAAGCTCAGTTGTCCTGAAGTTTAATCCTACCCATTCAAAATTTGCACAGTTGATTGAGGTAAGTGCAAGTGGTAAGAAAATCACAACTGCTTGAAAGACAACTGTTTAAAGTTCTCTGAGACTCTATTCCATGGGGATAATCAAGTGTCAAGTGTGATGCTCAGCTTCATGGGAACAGGCTTAAGGTTTACCTCACAACTCAAGTTAAGCTGATCAGTGTGCTAAAGTCCAGTTAATAGCCATAGCGGTGAAATAAGATGCACATTTAGAGACCAGGATGTTTTGGGCCAATGTCAGGTACCTCAGCACACTTTCTAAAGGAATAAAAGCAGAAAACGCTGGGAAAATTCAGCAGGTCTGACAGCATCTGTGGAAAGAGAATCTGTTTTGAGTCTGTATGACCCTTCTTCAGAGCCACTTTCGAAAGGCCCTGCTTTCCATGATTCATAGCACTGACACTTCATGGGAAATCAAATCTCAAACATGACAGGCACTTCCCTCCCCATTATCGGCAACAGTAACAACAGGGGTTTTGTAGCAGTGCAAGTTACACCAGCTCCTGGAGATCGAAACTGGCACCAGTTTCTCACGGCAACAATAAAATAAAAACAAATCAAATTTGTTTTTTTAATGAAAGGGAAGAAATGTTAATTTTCAAGTGGTGGTTTTATGTAATTCCCATTTCCCAGTGCACGTTCTAACTTTAATACAGCTGAGAGACTAGAAGTCTCCAAAAGAGCTGTCACCAGCAGTCACCTCCAGTCTGAACCTGTCCTAAAAGGTGCTTGATCTTAAAAGGCCAGCATCGTCACCCTAAGTTTTTTCACTGACCAACCAAATTGGACGGGAATGGGAATTTGGATGGCAGCAGACCACAGACCACAATATGAGGGGGCTCCAAACAGAGTCATGCACAGAGCAATTTCAGATAACTTTCTGCTTACGGATTCCTACTCCTCTGAACCACAATGTAATTACTTAATTGGCTGGGCCTCTTCTGGGGAAACCATCGCTGTTCCCTTGCTTAGGCTTTGAACTAAAACTGCACTGCATATCCCTGTGGCATCAAAGAACCAGAGGGGAGATGAGGAAACATTTTAGTGCACCATACATTGTTATGAGCTAGAATGGACTGCCTGGAAAGGATGGCGAAGGAGATTCAGTCATAACTTTCAAAGGGGAAATATACTTGAAAAGGAAAATTTGCAGGGCTATGAGAAAAGAGAACAGGGGTGGGTCTATAGCTTTCAAAGAGCCGGCATAGGTACAATGGGTTGAATGGTCTCTTTCTGTGCTGTAAAATTCTATAATTCCCTTTATTCACTTCTAAATATGCTAAAAATACTCCAATGTTAATAACCTTACAAAGAAAAATAGCTGATATGCAAGATTTTAATATAAAAGATGTAAAATGTCACCAAGGCAGCTGAGCACATGAAGCAAAAACATGTGCATATTCGCAAGTCCAACTAAAACAACATTAAAACCTCAACTGGAAGAGTCGGGACAAATCCTAGGCCCTGACCTCCTACTTGTTTGTAAATGCTTGTGATATTGTGATATGAGTACTTAAAGAGGGAGTTCAGAGGTAGTTCAGAAATAGATCTACACTGTTCCTCGCTGAAAGCACAACATCATACATACAAAGCAAATCATCTAAGATCTTATGAACAGAGATTTCTCTACACAAGAACTAGGAGCAGGAGTAGGCCTGCTCAAGCCTGCTCCGCCATTCAACATGATCATGGCTGATCTGACTGTGGCTCAACTCCACTTTCCAGTCTTGTCCCCCATAACCCTCGACTCCCTTGTCATTTACAAAATGTTTCTCAGGCCTCTCCTTTCTAATGCTTTGAGTCAAATAACTGCTGGTCAGAGGTAGCCTATGTGCAGACAGTTTGTGTCAAATCTCATCTTCAGCTGGCTCCCAGTGGCATCACAAGTTGACAATGTTGCCCACCAATCCTATCCCTTCTGGGTGATTTTACTGGAGGGCAGCCTCCCATCACAGAGGACAGAGGCTCAATAATAAAGGGAAATTTGGGCTGCCAGTAAGAGCAAACTGCAAAGTCTGATTATAGGGCCAATCCCATGCTTGCTAGGAGCAAAAATTGGGAAATCATGGGACTGGTTCTAATTAAATTTGTACATTAGTAAAATCCTTCCTTTGTGTCACTCTGGAGGAATACATTTACTTTTCAAAAGGGGTTTCTAGTCTTTTTGGCATCCAAAGCTACCACTTGCCAAGCAAATATGGCTCAGGCCCTGTACTCCTCCTTTCCCAATTTTAGCCAAGTCAAGGGGCCAGGATGTAGATGGAAGGCCATAACACCTTCAGCCATGGTTCAGTGGTACCACTTTTGCCTGAATCAGAAGGTCATGGGTTCAACAACACCTCAGGGACTTGAGGACATAAACACACCAATGCAGGTACTGAGGGAGCACTGCACCGTTGGATGTGCCATATTTCATTTGAGACGTTAAACCAAGGCCCTGTCTGTCCCCTCAGATGATTAAAGAACCACCTACGGCACTATCCCATACACTCAAGGAGGGAGGTAAGTTCAGAGGGAATTTATGTGTTCACTGCCTCAACAGCAAGATGTAGACGACAAAAAAAAAAAAATCATTGCCCAGGAAATTGTCCTCCTGTTTAAAAAAAAATGTTTCTTTGATGGAATTATTGTCGTCAGGTACTTGCAGTATTACAACCATTAATTAAACACTACAGAGGTAATTTTGAATTCCTACACAATATTTTGGCTACTGAGGCACAGATGGGGATAATGATCCCCAAATCCTGCACAGCCCACTGACCACCACACCCAAATTCCTAATATATGCTCCCATCAGACAAATCTCTGCATCAGAAGCACCATTACTTAAAATCTACCCCTTATATAATTTACCAATGTAAATTTGATCATATTTTACCAATCACAATCGGATTTTTTTTGTCTTTTTTTCATACACATAATTGGCTGATTTTAACATTTAACACTGAAGAATTACAGGTCGAGTATCCTTTATCCATAAATCCAAAAAACTGAACACAACCAAAAAACCGCACTTTGAACCGCATCGACCTTTAGCGCAGGAATTCTCTCACCCAAGCCGACATGAACCTCACCAGCCGCACCCAACTTTTAATGTGGGAAGCCTAGTCATTTGTCTGCACTGTTTACCTTCCGAATCCTCTCCTACAAGCAAAATCGCAGAAGGCGTCATGGGTGGAAACTTATTACAGGTACCCTGTATTTATTATTCAGTGGTACTTACTTTTCTAGCTATTTTATTTACTTTACCAAGGCTTCAGCCATTGTGATGCAAGTAGGCCTAGGCCCATATGCGGCATCCGAAAATCAAAATGATCTGAAATCCAAAACACAATCAGCCCCAATGGTTGCGGATAAAGAATACCCGACCCGTATATTCGGGTCGCTGAAATTTGTCAATATAAAACACTCTAGGTTATTACTAATAGAAATGATTTATAACTATTAAGTGTAAAAAGTATTCCCATATTTGTCAGTACGATTTGTTCTCCCTGAGAAATGGCCTTTGAGAACTCTTTCTTGTGCGTTGTCCCCTTCATACGACTGATCTCACTATCTATTCTGGAAAAGCTAAATTCAGTGCAGCTGCCATTAGAAAGATATTCCACTGCAGAAGGCAGAACATTAGTGGATTCAGGTCTAGCCAAGCCAACGTTTCCAAATTGGGATAATTTTCTCTCAAGTCACATTGGTCCAAACTGCAGGTTATAAGATTCCAATAATATACACCAACTATTTTCATCTGTTTTCGCTTCACTGTCTCACATATAGGACTCTGGTGTTACAAACAGGTCAATAAATAAGAGACACCAGAGATTCCTTCACAACTGCTGGAACATTGCAGTCAGAAACATATATCTTCCTGTAGGGAGACAAGCTAAACTCTCTGGAATTGTTTATCAGGAACTGTCAGTGACTAGTTGAAAATCTAATTAAATCATTAGAGCACAGATCGAATGCTGTATCTAGTTTAGGGCACCTTCTTTTAGGAAGGTGTCAGGCCACAGAAAAGGTGCAGAAGGGATTAATTATGATATCAGGGATGAGAACTTTAGTTATGAAGTGATATTAGAGAAAATGGGACTCTTTTCATTAGGTCCTGACAATGACAACAACTTGTATCTATATAGTGCTTTTAACAGTCAAACTTCCCAAGGTCAGGAAAATAATCAGACAAACAATTTGGCACTGAACCAAAGGAGGAGACATGAGGACAGGTAACTGAACACTTGGGCTGAATTTTCCTGGTTGGTGGAGGCAGTGGCGGTAGTGGTATTGTCACTGGACTAGTATTCCAGAGACCTGGGTAATGCCCGGGGACCCGGGTTCAAATCCCACAATGGGATATGGAATTCAATTTTAGAAATCTGGAATTAGAAGTCTAATGATGACCACAAAACTATTGCCATTGTCACAAAAACCCATCTGGTTCACTAATGTCTTTAGAGAGAGAAATCTGCTGTCCTTACCAGGTCTGGCCTACATGTGACTCCAGACACACAAATGTGGTTGACTCTTAAATGCCCTCTGTACAAGGGCAGTTAGGGATGGGCAATAAATGCTGGCCTAGCCAGTGATGCCTACATCCCATGAACAAATAATAACAAAAACCATGCCAATGTCAGCCTCAAATCTGGGTCAGGAACCTGGAAGTAGCTAATTGTAAGATGTCGGTTGCGACGTTCCTGGAGGTAATCAAGATGCTGCCTCCAGGAACCCCATCCAATTAAGAATGCTGGGCAAACCATGGGCCCACAGCGATATCCACTGGGAGAGGCAGGTGCTGCTGAGGCAATCTGGATACCATGAGGGCACCTCAATATGGAGGTGCTCTGTGGACCATTTCAAATAATTATAAATCATGCATGGCCACAGCTATTAGGCCACCATTGTGGGTGGGGGCACCTCTATACGATGGTTTGCGGCCACGGTTGTGTCCATCGCACCCCAACGGGTCCTTGCTGAGATGATCGAATAGACAATTCCATGGACCCCCAGTCTACCGTCAGGAGGCCATCTCTAATAGCCTGCCGGGCGCTGGCCTCAGTTAGGGGGTCCATCCGCCATTGAGAAGATTACAGCGACACCATCAGCCTTCCTCCAACTGGCCCACTAATTGGCCTAATTAGCTACCCATAGCTGCTGGGCCCATAACCTCTGCTACATTAACTCGCCTCCAGCAAGATTTGTCGGAGACAAGAACGCATTAGGTAGCAAAACTGATGCACTATTTTGCAACTTTGCTCCCAACCTTGTCACCTGATCAGGAAAATTCAGCCCTTTGAAAGGAATTTTCTGGTTATTACTTCAGCTCCCAAAAATTATCTGCTTTCTCTGAAACTGCTATTCCCAATACATAGCAAAATCTGTATATAGTACTTGTTTGGCTCAATTTAGTGCCAATGGTATATGTAAATGTGTGCATGTACTATTTAAGAATTCACTACAGGCATGTTTTTTTCCTTTATCATGTCTATATTAACTGTTATACCCCTCCTTCCATTTGTTATAGACCCCAATGCTTTAAGGAAGGAGGATGTCATGAGCAGTTACCCTTTTATTAGATTCCTGCAGCCTTGGTGAAGGGAAATAGGCTGCCTAAGATTTATCACTCAATTGCACGACTGGTGCTTTTGCGCATAACAAGCGCATAACACACATAGCTTGTAATGACAAATAAGTTAGTGTTTTACGGGAAAAGAAAAGTCTAGCAACGCACTAAGGAAACAATAACCATAGTCCAAACATCAGAGTGTAGGTCTAGTGGTAAAACAATGCAGTTTCTCATCCAAAGGGAACAGGTGGCTTTGGAGTTCCAGCCTCAAATTGCCCCTTTCATGTGAATCCTACTGTTTCTCTAAATGTTACTAGATGTAGCATTTTTATGGAGTCCAAACACTGTATTGTCCAGGGGGTGGAGGAAGTTGGAATTGAGAATCTTATCCTGTCCCAAGATGGCCAAAACAGATCATGGTAATAACAGACCTTGCTGAAGCACAATGGGTCTGTGGGGGCTAGCAGGAAAAGGGAGGGGTAGTGAGGGGGTGAGGGTAGAACAACTAGCTGAAAGCATACAGTTATCCTCAGATTATTAAGAAATGTAGACTGCAGCAGTGTGCATTATAATGACAGTTAGGCAATGTCAAAGTATCCACCAATTTCACTTTGGTGTGACATGTTTCCTGCAGTTACTACAATGATAAATCCAAAATCTAAGCTTCCCCCAACTCCCCTCCCCTCCATAATCTATATTGTGTGCGCTTCCACAGCATTGATCCAATAGGCACTTCATCTGAAAGAATGACCAGGTGAGTGAAGTAGTCTTGGCACCAGAAGGACATTGGATCGGGGCTTTCCTCAGTTTAAGTAGATGGCGGGCCATGGTGTTTCCTCTTACTCCTAAAGGACTTACAGGCGCAGCAGATAATGCAGGGGGAGGCCAGGAGGAGAAGTGGAGATGTGACTAGTACAATAAGGCCCAATCCAAAGAGGATCCCGACAACCTGCAAAGAAGGGGAAGAAGAAAAGGCATTGGCCTTAGTGTTTCCATCATGCACAGGATCATTAATCAAGCTGTACAGGTATCAAGACTCAGGTTCCAACCCCAAGTGCTTACTCCTGCAATTGTTAAAGTACATTACCACTAGGAATTTCTAACTAAAGAATATTTTAGTGAAAAGAACCACTCTCAGCATTGCCTCCCAGGGGAGGAAGATTGTGAGCCCATTTGCTATCTTCCCCAATATCCTTTTCTTTTTAAAAAAAAAGGGATTTAAACATCTAAATTGAATCTAGAAGTTTGCACCAGAAAGTAACACCATTATGCTCTACAAAAAGAAAATTAAAGAGCTTGGGATTTATATATTACCGTTAATCATTTGTGGCATCATCATGGGCAGGGTTTTGAGATCGTCGGGCGGGCGCGGTGGGCGAGCCCGGAAGTGGCTGGGAAACAGTCCACCACCTGCGAGCGGTCCCCAACTGGCGGGACGCTCACCCGACATCAGCGTGCACTAATTTTACGCCCAATCGGGTCGGGTGCACGCCCACCCACAGGATGTACAATTCTGCCCCATATATCATGCTAACTTTAGTTTCTCTCATTAATGTACACAAAGCCCCACATGTGTCAATCTCCTGTGGTGTTGCTCACATGGGGTCAAGGATCAAGTGCGATTCCAGGTGAAGGAGAGTTAGAAGGTGGGGAATAATTCAAGCTGTATAGACCTAATTCTGTCTACACTAGCTACAAAGTCACATATCCTGTTCCAGATATCCTTCAGAGTACTTCATGCCTGAATTTCTAGGCCATTAACTCCACATAACACATCAATGCAGAATTCAAGTGGTTCCACCTTCCCTGTTGAGAGACTCACCTGGGTTCTGTTCCAAATAACTGAGGCCCTGGAGTGGCCAAGTTTATTGCGACATGGACCTTTGTCATAATGTCTCAGGAAGATGTCATTCTGAAAGATAAAAATAGTCTGCGTTTGAATAAATCATATTGAACTGCCACATTCTATTGTGTGTCGTCAACAATTTGTTCGTTCAACATTCCTTTGTCATAACAAATCATACTGTGTGTGAAGATTAGAATGCAATAGTATGCAGTTCCATTTGCTGTTTTACAGAGATTAATTCAAATGATGTCTGAAGCACAGCACTCTTAGAACAACATTTACTACTGCCACCACAACAACTTGAATTTCCATAGTACCTTTAACATTGAAAATTTCCCAAGGTGCTTCACAGAGGTTTCATAAAAAGAAAAGATGTCAAAGAAAGCCAAACAAACATGGAGATACCAGGAAGAGTGGTCAAAGGATTGGTTAAATAGGTGAGTTCGAGTTTGAAGGGGGAACTTAAAGGAGGAAAGGATGATGGCAGGATGATGCAGAAATTCACCAAGGCTCCTTAGACAGCACCTTCCAAATTCACGACCACTACCATCTAGAAGGACAAGGGCAGCAGATAGATGGAAACATCACCACCTAGAAGCTCCCCTCCAAGTCACTCACCATCCTGACTTGAAAATATATCGCCGTTCCTTCACTGTCACTGGGTCAAAATCCTGGTGCTCCCTCCCTAATAGCACTGTGGGTGTACCTACACCACATGGACTGCAGCAGTTCAAGAAGGCAGCTCACCACCGCCTTCTCAAGGGCAATTAGGGATTGGCAATAAATGCTGGCCCAGCCAGTGATGCCCACAGCCCATGAATGAAAAAAAGGGTAGAGGGGTTTCTAGAGCATGGGACCTCGAGAAGTTGGAATTGTTCTCCTAAGAGAAAAGAAAATTAAAGATATTTGATAGAAACGCTCAAAATTATGAGGAACTTTGGTAGAGTAAATATGCAAAAGCTATTCCCGCTGGCAGGAGAGTCAATAACCAAAGGAGACAGATTAAAGATAATTAGCAAGAGAAACATAGCCAGCTAGGCAACGGAGCTAACTGACCTCATAATCTGCTGGGAAACCTGCAAGGGTTTATTATCAAGTTCTGAAGGTGATTTAATGAACCTCTCACTGATTTTTTTTGCTTTTACATGGAGTCCACCAATAAGAGCCAGTCAACAAATTAATCAGGTTTTGTGTGGAGCAGATTATAGGTAAAAGCACAGTTCACAATAGGCTGAATGGCCTCCTTCTGTGCAATGTCATTTTCTGATTCTAGGTAGTTGAAGGCACAACTGCCAATGGTGGGATCAAGGGAGGGAGGCAGATGCACCATGACTGATGCATAAGATCGGTCACTCTACAGATGAATACCTCTGCCCAGATCATAACTTTTGAACAAATTAGAAGAATATGAATTCAAGTAACCCTTGAGTAGCTAACAGCTTTTTGAGGAAGCCACTTACATCCAGATTATGAAGACAGTACCAGCAAAAGGTGTGCTTGCAGTTTTTACACATCATTTGGGCGCAACCTTCATTTCGTTCTATGAAGATATGACACACTGGACACTGTTTGATGGCCGTATCGGTGTCCAGGCTGGTGGAAACACTACAGAAAGAGACAAAGACAAAGATAATTAGTTGAATTTCATTTAATCTTACAACTTGGAAAAAATAGACTAAAGCCAATCTCAAAACAATCTCAATGTACACTAAAGGTTATCACAATTATTCTGCAATATAATTCAGATGATTTCATAATCAATACCTGAGAAATAAACACAAGTTGTCATTAAAAAAAAAGTCAACCTCTGAATATCATCGCATTTTGGAATTTTCAAATACACAAATATCAAAAGCTATTGACTATAGTCTGATTCACATGAAATCTGATTAATTGATCGCTGGTTCATATCTGTGGACTCCATGGCCCAGAATGAAGCTTCCAAAATGGTGGGCAGGACTCATATGAGGAAGTCCCGCTCCAATTTCCGAAAGATCCAATTTTTGCCGGGAGGGGAAAGTCAGCAGCAGGTTATTCACACAGGAGGGAAACTTGAGCCCAGCAGGGCCATTTGAACTCAGTGCCCAGTGCAAACAGACCCCATTTTGGCTGCTGCAAGGGACTTAACCTGCACTGTAGGAATTACAAATTTATGGGGTAGACGTATAGGCTCTTGAAGGGTGGATAAGGCTTCTTTAACTGTCATCATCTGAAGGTTTTTAAATTCCTTGCTCTATAAGTTTTAAAAAAAACTGGCTCCAGCTATCAATGAGAGTTTTTAAAAAGTCATCTAGACACATGGGCATGGGTTTTGCCCTCGTCAGGCGGGATTGGCGGGTGCGGGCAGGCGCAGTCGGGAAGCCAACCGCCGCCCGTGATCGGGGCCAGACCACGATTTCATGCGAGCGGGCCTTGCAGCGCTCAGTGCTGCCTGTGGGGGTTGGGGTGAGCGGGGAACATCGGGCATAATATTCTGACCACGGTGTAACGTCTGTCCAAACAGTTTCAAAAATTATTTGTTGACATTGCCCCAAAGGCCGTTTATGATTGCTTGGCTGACGTCCAAAAGCCACAATTATCTCAGCCAGAGTTCTGAGTACACAGTTTGATTGACAGCTTAAAGAACCCATTAAGGGTTTGGCTGCCTTTGATGTGGTTTGAACAGAAGTAGATTTGTTTTCCTGGGGTTAACCACTTGAGACTTAAAAGCTTTGTATGGGTTTTCAATAATTTTTTTTTTCTAAAGATAGTGTTGGTTGTATTAGATTTTTAGAGCTTAACTTTATTTCATCCCAACATGGCTCCTGAGGCCTGCACATTCTGCATATCAGAAGAATTGGCAAGGAGGGTATAAGAGGTCATGGAGGATGGATGGAGGGCTGAGGGGGTGACTCGCTGTAGAGAATGTGGTCACTTATTTCTCCAATTGCAAATGGGGTTAAGATGTTAGGAGGAATTGTTAGGAGCAGTTGCTTTAGAAGCGGTTCAGTGCAGTTGGTTCTGAAAGTTGCTTCCAGGAGAGACTGGAGCTATGGGGACAGATAGCCAGTCCCAAGAGAAAGAAAAACCCCAAAAATCCAGGGGAGTGGAAGAGGGGAAAATCCAAAGAAGATCTTCTAGTCAAAGGAATGACAGGAACCTGGGAAAAGGTCCTGTTAAGTGAAGTTAAGAGTGAGGGACAGAGAGAAAGGCTCCACGCTTCAGATTTAAAGAGACAAAAGCTGTAGAAAGCAGATTTAAAGCAAGAACAGCTTGCAAGAGGCAAGAAGGTCCAAAGAGACAACTGAACGTCTGTAACTCTTTGCTGTGGGCATGTGAAGCAGTGATGTACTGTTGACAGCCAAGTCTGGGAGACAGAGTGTGTGGAAGACAGTTTGAATGCAGGTGGTGACCAGGAAAGAGGAACATCAGAAGGAGAGTTTGAAACCCTGGAGGTGAACCCTTCTGGGAGGCATCCAAGAGAAAGCGTCAGCTTGGGAGAAGATTCCACAGCGAGGTCTTGGAAAGTGGAGATCGGAAACCCCCATGTGAAGGACGTAATTCAGTGCAATATAGAGATTCATAGCATCTGTTTGAGGTGACATCTGTCACTTGGTTTCAGAGTGTGGTGTATCTGACCACAGGGTGCCATAGATTTCCATGGATTGTGTACTTACAGTGTACATTAGAGTATAAGATAGCTTTTGTAACTTGTGTTATCCTTACAAATCTGTATACATCTGTAAAGGTATAGTTGTGGGTGAAGGAGTATTGTAATATAGTTCATCTTTTCTTGTTGAATAAATGTTTTATTCTTTTGTTAATAGTTCATCAGCTGACTTCTATGACTCTGTTCAGTAGCCACTCTCCACGTGTCTAAACAAAAAAAGTTAAGATCTATCAAGCTGGGTTCCACCCTGGGATTAGGCTTGTCCAGGGGTAACCTCAGCTGGGATTGTAGCAAGTGACACTACAAATATGGAGATGAATTTCAAAATTATATTAATAAAATCTACTAAAACAATGTAGTACATACAATTGCTTCCACCTTTTAAGGGAAAGGCAAATCTAAATTCCGATAATCTAAATTTGAGCCCAACTCAAACACTTCAAGACCTGCACTAAAACATTAGTATTGAAAAAATGCTTGACTTCAGATGAAACACTAAACCATGCTCCCTCTGGCTAACAGAGTAGATAATAAAAACCCCGTGACACTAGTAAAAGAGCAGATCTTTTATCTTGTCCCAACCAATATTTCTATCTCAACCAACACAACCAAAGAATAGTTTAACTTGTCATTATATCTCTATGGTTTGTGGGATCTTACCATGAATAAAATGGCGACTGCTCTTCCCTATGTGAGAATAGTGACCATCCTTCAGAAAGGATTAAAAAGGGACATGGGCACATCCGATAGAGACTAATTCTCATGTGGAGGATTAACACCAACATGAACTGGGCAATTTCTATTTAATTCTTCGCATTTGAAGCTCTTTGGGTCATTGGGGAGGATTTTCCCTTGTCGGACGGGCTCGGCGGGGGCAGTCGGGAAGCCGACCACTGCCCGCAATCAGGACCGGATCGCAATTTCACGCCAGCGGGCCAATTAAGGCCCGCCCAGCATAAAACACGAGCGGCAGTGTTCAGCGCTGCCTGAGTTGGGGGGGGGTGGGGTCGGGGTGTGAGGAGGGCAAGAGTGCAAGTTCGCGCATTCACGCGAGCGCGTGCACAGAGCTGCCTCAGGGAGATGAACAGTTCAAAACATTAAAAATAAAGATTTTTAAAATGTCATAAGACATGTCCCCTCATGTGACTCTGCCACATAAGCAGGGTCGTGTTATAAATAAAATGTTAAAATTTGTATTTTATTTTCATTTGCTGTTGGAAACCTCATCCCGCCTGTGCATGAGGTTTCCTAAAAAATATACAAAGGCCGCTTGGCCTTTTCGCCTGCCTGCCAACCGTAAGGTTAGACGGGCAGCGAAAAATCTTTTTCAATTATAACTTTAATGGCCTTACTAGGCCTTTTAATTGTCAACGGGCACGCTGCCGAGTCCGAAAATATTGCACGAGTCCTCGGTGACGTCGGGATGCTCACCCGACATCATCGCCAGTCACTTTACACTCGGTTGGATCAGGCACGCACCTGCCCGACGAGCTAAAAATTCTGGATATTGTTTCTCTGTATCTTCTGAAAATGTTATGTTTAGTTCTGATGATTTAAGTACTTTGTCAGTTAATTCAGTGCTTGCTACGGTTACCTACTTGCCTTTTATATTCCAATAAACATGTCAAAAAAGCCCACGTTAGACACCCAAAATCATTGGCTGCAGCACTGTAATAAAACACTGTTGTACCCATTTTGCAATGGCTTCCATGGGTATCTCTCATGTTAGGCACTTTTTAAACCCCTTTTGCTCACAATTAAAAGGGTACAATGTACACACAAAAGTGTTGCTCATTCTGAGAACTGAAAGGTTACTGTTTCATGCTTCATAATTCTTACCCAGCATCATCTGCTTTCGAGGACATAAAGGGCTGATTCTCCTGACATGCTTGCCCTGGATGCCAGCTGGCCTTACAAACGGAGCAAAACTGTATGCGGCAGGAGGGGCATTGTACTTGTACAGCCTGATGAGAATCAGCCACATCAATCTGGCACACAGCCTGACATTGAACTCTGGGGCACCACGTCCTGGAGGGGTCCAGATGGACTTCTAAAAATAAAAAGAGAACTGTCATGCAAATTCTCAATACCAATGGTTATTGAGCGCTAAATATTTTCAATCCTAACCACTGATTTTACAAAAATTTCAGTTTCTCTCGCTCACCTAATGGGGCTTTTTTTAAATTTTCACTGCTGTGAAATGGATAACCCTCTTCCCAAGGGTTTAGACATGAACATTGAATGTCAACCTTAGTGAAACAATTGCAAAATGTTTGGTTTTAAATCAACTGCCGTGCATTTTATTGGTAGAGATTCTCCTGGTTCTCGTTCCCTGGATTTCCTGGGTAAAGAGAAAGTCAGGTTCAGAGGGACGCATTTCTGTGAAGGAGTCCACATGATTTCCAGCACCTGCTGTGCTGAGGCGTTCCTGCACATTTGAGTGCGGGACCAGAAAAATCTACCCTCTATACCTAAAAAAAAAAATCAAATGTGCCACTAATCTTTTACTAAATACTTGAGTTACTTCTTTTACTCCATCATCACTTCATAATCTGTAAAGTACTTCAGATCCCACTTTGCTGTGGGCCAATTTGTTTGGCAATTTTTTGATATACCAATGACCTCAGGCGGCAAGGAAAATTGAACAGGGAGTGCTTTCACTTTTAAAGACTCTCAAAGCAGTTTAGGGAAAAAGTTAGATATTATATATTTATAAAGTTATTTGTTGCTTTCTTTAAAAATAAAATTGCTGCCTAAAGAGAGGCCAATTACACATAAATTACAGCACAAATTGGCCATTCAGCCCAACTAGTCTATGCTGACATTTATGCTCAACACAAGCCTCCTCCCAACCTACTGAATCTAACTTTATCAGCCTATCCTTCTATGCCTTTCTTCCTCACTTACTTATCTAGCTTCCCTTAAATGCATCCATGCTATTTACCCCAACTATTCTAATGCATTCTAACCATTTTCTGTGTAAAGTGGTTTCTCAATTCCTTATTTGTTAACGACCATCTTATATTGATGGCCCCTAATTCTGGACTCCCCACAAGTAGAAACATTTTCTCCATGTCTACCCTATCGAGCCTCATCATTATTATCATCATCTTAAAGAGCTCTATCAGGTCACCGCTGAGAGAGAAAAAAGCTCCATGTTGTTCAGTTCAATTTTTGATATTTACACATCTTCCCCCATAATCTCTCGCTGGTAAGATGTAGCCACCCACATTCCAGTAACATTCCATTCATTTTAATGGGGATTCCCTGAGAACTGACCCACAGTCGCACGACACTGGGAAAACACTCAACCAACAGGGGTACGCTGTACATTTTGACATCCATGTTTAACTGGAGTGGAATAGGATAGCAGACCTGACTAAAGGACACAAGCAACCTTAAAAAAAAAACATTCATGTAAAATGGAGAAGGCAACATTCAAAAGGACAACAGACAAGGGCTTCCTGTTCAAACCCAATCTACATACTTCTACTAGGCCAGCCTTGTGGAGATGAGAGGATTCATTAATAGCAAAACTCATTTAACATATCCATTATCACAGGATAACTTTTACCAACTTGCACTCACCTAGAGCGCTCATCAGGGATTCAGATGGAGAGATCTGTGGGTCCCCACAGGATTTTCCTCCAGAGCTGGAATCCTGATTTGCACTCCTGGTGCACTAAGTAAACCCTATTCTCTTATGCCTTTGGATTATATATATGTATTTTTTTTTGTAAACGGCCTTACACTTCACAAGTGATAAATCAGTGTAGAATATATAGATATCAATTAAAATATTTTCTATTCTTACAGGTGAACATCGGAATGTAGAACAGACATCGGCTTGTCAGATTATTAAATTGTCAACACTTATGTTTAGGGTAGAAAAGTGGTTATAGGAAAAGGGATAAGGAAACACGTCAGACAGTGGATTAGAACCATCTGTTCACATGGAGCATAAACACCAACATGGACTAAATGTCTTTTTCCATGTTCTATGTTCTAGGAATTTATGATGTGTTTTTGGGCCAGTCATTTCAATTTTCTGAATGATTTTTGTTGGTGTTTCCAAAATTCTAAACGGGACTTCCCCAGGTTTCCAGTTTCTCTGTAATGTATGCTATTTTGAGGGTAGTGAATGCAAACAGTTGAAAGTGTAGAAAACTTCAATGCTAAATAACCCCAAAACCTAGGAGGGTATTTTACAGCTGCACTGTAATTCATTTGGAAGAGTCAATCACAACACAAAATGAAGTTAGAGTGCTTTATACAATCATTAGAAGCTCTGGCATTGAAAGAGAACCTGCTATTCTTCCCAAGTATAAGCTATTGTCAAGGGAATACATGAAGGGTAATGAACTTGTTACATGTTTCATTTAATGTGATGAGCTTTTTCCAATCATGATATACGAGTGTGTGTCATCTATCTGTAAAGTGTTAAAGGGAGGACGAGACAGAAAACGTGACACTTAACAGGAAATGAATGCAAGACTTTACCAATATTTTAGAGGGTTCCTCGCCAGTCATTTTGAGCCTTTGTTTTTTTTTGTGATAATAGCAGATGCCACATCAACAACCAGTATGCTCCATGTCATTGGCATGTGACAGCCCATACTGACAGAATAATGGTTGGGGTGGGAATTTTGCAGTTTATGGCATCACAGGCAACAGCTGATTTGAGGGAAATAACATAAGAAATTTTTAATCCATTGAAAAGGAGCACTCGCTTGAGCTCCAATGAAATAAATTAGAAAGAGCACTGTGACAACCAGCATCTAGGGGATTCTGTTCGGCTAGTGATATATCTCAAAGATGTCTCAGGAGTATTTGATGGAGGACATGTAAAGAAAAATTACCCAGAGGAGTTAGAGAAATATAGCTGATATTTACTAAGGTGAATTAACTAGTACAATACTGCAAAAAAAAGGCCAATTATATTCAAGTGAAAGGTAGCTTATTGCTTCCCTATTTCCTAACACAGACTAGCTTATAACTCCTCCAGCATCCATTATATCACTCTTTTTCTCCCTCCACTGAAAACAGTGACAATCCTCCTCATTGGTCTATTGGAAGCACTCACCATGCCTCATAGGACTACTGAAAATAGTAATCCCCCACCCCTTGGTGGACTATTGAAAGCATTGAGCCAACCCCCTCCTCACTGCACTATTGAAAGCGCGAACCTCCTCTCACTGGATTATAGAAAGCACTGACCCCCTCATCCCTCATTGGCGCATTGAAAGCAGCAACCCTACTCCCCACCACCCACCCCCTCCAGCCACTGGACTACTGAAAGCAGTGAGCCCCCCCTCCAGCCACTGGACTACTGAAAGCAGTGAGCCCCCCCTCCAACCACTGGACTACTGAAAGCAGTGAGTCCCCCTCCAACCACTGGACTACTGAAAGCAGTGAGTCCCCCCTCCAACCACTGGACTACTGAAAGCAGTGAGTCCCCCCTCCAACCACTGGACTACTGAAAGCAGTGAGTCCCCCCTCCAACCACTGGACTACTGAAAGCAGTGAGTCCCCCCTCCAACCACTGGACTACTGAAAGCAGTGAGTCCCCCCTCCAACCACTGGACTACTGAAAGCAGTGAGTCCCCCCTCCAACCACTGGACTACTGAAAGCAGTGAGTCCCCCCTCCAACCACTGGACTACTGAAAGCAGTGAGTCCCCCCTCCAACCACTGGACTACTGAAAGCAGTGAGTCCCCCCTCCACTGGACTACTGAAAGCAGTGAGTCCCCCCTCCACTGGACTACTGAAAGCAGTGAGTCCCCCCTCCACTGGACTACTGAAAGCAGTGAGTCCCCCCTCCACTGGACTACTGAAAGCAGTGAGTCCCCCCTCCACTGGACTACTGAAAGCAGTGAGTCCCCCCTCCACTGGACTACTGAAAGCAGTGAGTCCCCCCCTCCACTGGACTACTGAAAGCAATGAGTCCCCCTCCATTGGATTACTGAAAGCAGTGAGTCCCCCCTCCACTGGACTATTGAAAGCAGTGAGTCCCCCTCCACTGGACTACTGAAAGCAGTGAGTCCCCTCTCCACTGGACTATTGAAAGCAGTGAGTCCCCTCTCCACTGGACTATTGAAAGCAGTGAGTCCCCCTCCATTGGACTATTGAAAGCAGTGAGTCCCCCCTCCACCGGACTACTGAAAGCAGTGAGTCCCCTCTCCACTGGACTATTGAAAGCAGTGAGTCCCCCCTCCACCGGACTACTGAAAGCAGTGAGTCCCCTCTCCACTGGACTATTGAAAGCAGTGACCACCCCACCCCAAAAATGGTTGGATTACTGAAAGCACTGACCACCCACAATGGAAATTGTTTCTTTGGGCTCTGGCATCTTGCTGAATTGACCACTATTCAAATTTAAGAAGACTGTACATTTCAGCAGGGTTTTAATTGTAGAATATCACCAGTCAACCAAATCTGTCCTCACCCAACAATCTCATACAAACTTCCAGCAACAGTTGCTGGATAATGACCAGGAGCAGACACCATGGCTGATTTTCTCCTTCTATAATGCAAGGGCACTGAGGCCAATTACAGCACTCATCCCAGGCAAATTTAATACTGTCCAAGGACAGTGGTAAATCCCTCAGCTGTCAGCCCATCTACTCCCTAGCTTAACTATTTTAGCTGTAAGGAGAACTAGGCTATTCATTGAAATGTTCATCACCTAGTTTTTCACTACCTAGTTTATGTAAGGCAATCATTTACCACAGACAGGTCAGAATGTTTGCCACAAGTGAGAATAAGCTTCCACGACCATTTTTCCCCCTCACAGAGTAATGGCTTGTGAGCTTGAGGTTAGGTTCCCCTGGTCAAGAATGGGATTGAAGGTCATAGGAAGCTCTATAAAACAGAGATGTCAAAGGCTTAATGGAACACGAGGAGTGATTCCATGATCCGGAATTGCTCAAAGGAGGAATCACACGAACACAGCCCATTACTTTTTCCATCTATTAATCGCAATTTTAGTTTATTAAAAATCACAGTCCTGTATGCCTGCAATTTCCCAAGTTGGGCTTCCTGTGAGTGCCAACATTGATCTCTATAACAGCTTCTTGGACAGAGGAAATGTATATAGAAGGCAAACAACCATTGTTGAATGGTGGAAATGTAGGGGTTTGATGGATGGATGGATATGCTGCAGTTTCACTTGATTACCTTTTGGGGGCCAGGGAGCAATTGCACAGAACTTTCCCTCAGCAGATTAAACAGCTGGTGCAGATCCTGTGATATGGCTGGTTGTAAATAGACTGGGAAAATTGTGTGGTCAGGATAGACTCCATTATAGCACCATTTACACATGGACTGCGGAAGGAGATTAAGTAGCTGGGGTTGTTGATAGGAGCAGTTGTACATAAAACTGGAAGAAGTGAGCTGGATTGGCTTTTCTCATTCTATGCTTCCTTTCATTCTTGTGATCAAAGTAGAAACTTGGCAAGAATTTCATGATTTTTTTTGGCCGGTCTCACTGCATGTTAATCACGACTTAACGCACAAGTGATCAGCCCACATTTTACCTTGCATCTGGGTCTGAAGAGGAACCTCTTGTCTGACATATCACATTGAACAGTGTACAATGCATTCATGAAGCTAACAAAATAAGTGCAGAAAAACATCTGAAGAATCAGAGAAAAGTAAAGCAAAATTTGAATGCAAGGTAAGCAAAAGCACAAACAAGCCATCTCAACCAGCTATTGAAGGTTTTAAAGATGTGAAAGATTTGTATCTGTAGCAATGTAAAAAATAGCCCATTGACATCCCCAGCTGATGCACTAATTAGGCGAATGTTGCTTTGCAATAGTTGAATCAGAAGCAATAGCATCCCCAGTGGAGAAACCCATGACATTGTGCTGTTGCATATAAAAAGGTTGCATACCTCGTTCAAATTTCAATTGCTGGTACAGCTGAAGCACACCAGTTGGAACCAAACATGCAATCTGAAACAAATACAAAACAAAACAAGTTAAACAAGACCTGAAATGTATTTTTTGTAAACAAAAATTATAAATAATTAGACACACATGCAACTCAAAACATGCCTTAAACACTCTTCTTTCCATCAGCTGCCACCAGTGCGCAGGTCCACTACCTAGTAATGTAGCTGTTGTTGCTATCTCCGAGTACCTGCAGTAGGGAGATACCACTGGGTCTCTGAGAAGGGGCACAGATCAGCACATCATATAATGATCTATAGATGTTCTTTTCTGAGTATCTGCATTTTTCATCTGCCCTCTCGCTGACATATGGTTCCATAGACGTTGGTTGCCCTGTTATTCCTCATCCAAGTACCAAATGCTCATGTGTGAGCCATAAAAGTAAGCCTCGATGGGCTGTTCGACATGTGCGGAGAGAGGGGTTGGTGAACAGCAGCACCCATTTGCCAGCAGCGTATTCCAAATACAGACCAATATCCTATCCAAACCCAACATCACCCTGGCTGCAACATCACCCTGGCTGAAACCAATCAGTTCAGCGCAACCCAGAGATCATACCTGAGACCTTTGTGGTTTGGCTACTCACTGAATTACCTCACTGAGCTACCATTTTTAAATATTTTATTTGCATTTAGTGCTGGCAAAGTTAAGGCCAGCTAGAAACTCAGTGTCACCGTAAACAACTCTTTGGGCCACAATTGTAGCTTATATTCGAGTATTCAGCAGGGTACCTTAGCTGTGCAGAGTACATAAATGTTTTATTTTACAATCATTAAATTAATGAAATAAGGCCACTTATCTCAGATGACAATGCCACATGCTGTTCCGTTGAATTGTCCCTGCCACTAGACAGGTAGTTCTGTGGCTGCTGGGACTAAGACAGTTTGGCAAAAACTCCTGATGCTGTACACATTTCCATTGATGGGAAAATCTGACTTTTGGCCAGTACCTATATTCCTTCCGGTAATCCCAACTCTTCCAATAAAAAGGAAAAATTGCATAATACATGCTCTGAATCATCTTCCATTATTTAGGAAATCATGTTACAGTTACAAATTACTCACTCACTAACTGGAATGGACTGTAGTAAATCAAACTTAATAATCAGAATGCATTTTATTTTATTTTTTTTTTTTTTTTACACAAACACACATTTTGTTCACTTCCATTAAGTGAATACTCCCAGATATAAACTTGTGACCTTCACCACCCAGAACGACAAGAGAGCAGATGCAGGGAAAGGTCCAAGTTACCCTCTGTGTTACACACCGCTCAACTTGGACATGTAGTGGAACTCCCAACCTAGTGGAAATACCTTCACCATACCTACTGCAACAGCGCAAGGCGGCAGCTCACTGCCACCTTCGAGGGTAACTAGGGATGGGCAATAAACACAGGCTTTGCCAGTTACAGTCACATCCCAACAAGGAATATTAAAAAGTCAACAAGTAGCCTTACCCTCGCATATTCCTTCAAAATATATGCTTAATTTGCTTGCAAGGATCAAGTGTATGGAAGATGAACCTGATTTTTTTCCCCACTGGCCACCAGATAAGAGTTTACCATGTTTATACCCGCTCCAGAGTTGCATTCTAAGCCATTAATTAACCAAGGAGAGGCAGGTGGAGATGCATAGCTATCCTGAGAATTGACTCCAAGGCACATGGCAGATTAACTACAAACCCTGCTGTCTAGCGTTTTTAAACAACAAAAAAAAAGCTAAGAAGAGGATGGATTTACATCCTCAAATCAAAAAAAAATACTTCTGATAATTTTTCTTCGATATGGAAATAGCTGAAGAACACAACAGCTGGTGTGCTAAGTTATGCAAGGCAAGAGGCCTTGAGTTCAATTGCTGGCTTGTACTGAGTTTGCTGATTTCAGCTAGGGTAGCAGGTGTAGCATTAGCATTGGCCTCAGTATCCTTGGGCTAAGAACAAGAAACTAAAAGTTCCCAGCCAAAATGTGTGGATCTGTTGGTAGAAAGTAAGGAATGCAAGGAGCTTGCACTTGTTCAGTCTCCAGTATGAAGAACTGGTACATCCACAAGGTATCGTGGAACTGAATGGAGCTTGTGGAGTGGTAACCCACGATTGCAGCCCTCAAATCACCAAAAGTCCAGGTCATGAAATTTTGCACACACACTGCTGTTCGTGGGATCTTCCTGTGTGTAAATCAGCTGCCCCATTTCCTGAAATTAGCTGCTCCTTAAACAACAAGTGATGACACTTCAAATAGTGCTTCATTGACTGAGCTACTTTGTGACATCCTGCAGTTGTGGAAGGTACTATATCAATGCAATACCTTTCAATCTGCAAAAGCTGTGCTTCTCTTGTAAAAGCTAAAACTTGCACCAATTAATGCACTAGAAGGCTTTAAAATAGTTGAAATTAATGTATTTTCAAATCACAATGTATTATTATGCCAATTGTTCCAATTTATGGATTTTTTTTGAGACAGGGCATGATAGGACATAGAATTCCCTCCTTCGCCGTGAGACATCAGGTCTGAATGGGTTGGTTATAAACTGATAAAACATCACACAAGTAACTGCCAAATTAACTTCTTAATTATAGCATACATAGGGAGGAGGAAACAAAACAAACTGCCCAGATTCCTACTTTTACTCAGTGACTGCGTGTGTGCATGCGTACCTGCTGCAATAAGAAACCTCTGATGTTCCCTGTTGCTGAACTTACCTCATCCCTACCACTACTGAAAGCCTTCTCTCTACCTTTCACACCTTCATCCTCCATATCTCCAATGTACTCCTTTCCAGCCTCTCAACCCCACCCTACAGAAACTTCAACTCCTCTAGTGATCCACCACCACTGCCTTCACTGCCAACTATTGGCTGTCTGGCCCTCAATGTATTCATTTCAAAACCTTGCTCACCGTTACCTTCAAGGGCAGTTAGGGATGGGCAATAGTTTTGGCTTTGCTAATGACACTAAAATCCCATGAACAAATGAAAAAAAAGTACATGTCTTCCAAGGCCTTGTTCCAACAAACCTCTACAACCTCCTCCAACCCTACATCCAAGCTCATCCTCTTCTGAAACACATTCTCTCTTGATACATCGCTCTTCACCTTCCATTGCCTCCCCAAAATTTACTTCTTCAACCGTACCGTCCATCAATTCCTGTAACTTCCTTCCAACTTCTGCTCAGTGTCCACTCCCTCCTTGTGAAGTATTTTGGTATATTCTGCTCCATTAAGTAGGCTAACTAAGCTTAAATCAGCTTCCCGAGTGCAGCACTGAAGGACGCCCTTGGAACCACATCCCGGCAACATTCAATTCCTTCAGACAAGGAGGGGAGGGCAGTGGAGAAGCAGGGTGAAAAAGTTAATTGAAAAGAAAAAACTTCCTGCATTGGCTATAATTATGAGTAACAACCAGGAAACATTTTGATAAAGTACAAAAGGAGAAACTGTCTTAACTGGCAAAATGGTTGGTAACCAGAGGACACAGATTTAAGATAATTGGAAAAGAACCTTGGAAAAAAGAGATGAGAGGACTTCATTATAACAAAAAAATGATCTAAATGCACTACCTGAGAGAGTGGTGGGAAGCAGATTCAAAAGTAACTTTCAAAAGGAAATTGGAGATATACTTAGAATCATAGAATTGTTACTGCACAGAAGACGACATTTAGCCCATCATGTTTATGCTGATTCTCTGCAAGAGCAACTTACCTAGTCCAAGACCATCAACTTTCCACCTCCCCCACACGTGGCCCTGCAAACTTTTTCTCTTCAGAATTATCCAATTTTGTTTTGGGGGACGATTGAATCTGCCCCCACCACACTCACAGGCAGTGAATTCAAGATCCTAACCATCTGCTGCATAAGAAAGGTTTTTCCTCATGTCGTTTTGCTTCTTTTGTCAATTGCCTTAAATCCGTGGACTCTGTTTCTCAATCCTTCTGCCAATGGGAATAGTTTCTCTCTATCAACTCTGTTCAGACCCCTGTTAAATGTGGTAATGTATCAAATACCATTTGGAAGTCCAGGTACACTACATTAACCACATTACCCTCATCAACCCTCTGTTCCCTCATCAACAAACTCAAGCAGGTTAGTTAAACACAATTTCTCTTTCATAAATCTATGCTTGTTTTCCTTAATTAATCCACCCTTACCCAATTAACTGTTAATTTTGTCCCAAATTAATCCATTCTAAAAGTCTTCTCACACTTGAGGTTAAACTGATTGGTCTGTAGTTGTTAGGTCTAACAAGTATGTAAAAAAGGAAAAAAAATGAGCAAGGAATATGGGGAAAGAGTGAGGGCTTGGGGCTAACTGAATAGTTCTTTCAAAGTGCCAGCACAAGCACAATGGGCCAAATGGCCTCCTGCATTGTGTCATTCTATAGTTCTATGAGCTTTCCAATCCCTTTTAAAAATGGTTTGTGGTATATGTTATGCTGGAGCTGAGGAAAAAAAAGTTCAACTTCCATTCAGATGGGGAACCTAACATCCATATAACACGCATGAGATTCTGGTGTCAAGTTGTTAAGGAATGACTCACAGGCAACAACTAACTGCAGCTGTGGAGCACATGGCATCAAAGGACAAGAACATGTGTTGAACTTTACTACTTATTGCAAACTTTTAAAATATTAAAATATTAAAGGGGCAGGTGTTGCACCTCCTGTGTTTTTACCTCCTCTCTCTTCACTGTGCAAGGCTCAAACACTCCTTACAGGTGACCATCAATTTAAATGTATTTCTTTCAATTAGGTGTACTGTATTCACTGCTCACAATGCTTTCTCCTCTATATTGGGCTAAGTGCTTTGCAGAACACCTCCCTTCAATCCATAAGCATGACCCTGAGCTTCTGATGGACTGCCATTTTAATTCTCCATCTTGCTGTCATGCTGCCATCTTTTTCCTTGGCCTACTGCAGGGGTCCAATGAAGCTCAATACAAGCTCAAAGACCAGCACATCATTTTTTGATTGGGCACTTTACAGCTTTCTGGGCTCAATGTTGAGTTCAAGAATTTCAGACCATAATCTCTACTCCCCCATTTTGTTTCCTTAATTTTGCTGATTTCAGCTTTAATCTTGTTTTTCTCCTGCTTTTGCAGGGCAGCTGTTCATCATTGTCATTCACGCCTCCCCAGGACACATCTTTTGTTTCTTTACTTGTCACATTACCACTCCACATGGCTCTGTCCTACCAACTCTTCTTGTCACTTAAACTCTCCTTGCTTCTGTCCTATCACAGACCTTCGCTTTCAGTCTTTTTCCATTCTCCTCCAACCTATTACACTTCTAGCTTGCCAGAGTTTGCTTGTGATGCTCTCCGCACGGTGAGCCCGCTGCTGGGCAATTTTTTTTTAAAATTCTTTCATGGGATGTGGGCTTCGCTGGCCAGGCCAGCATTTTTATTGCCCATCCCCAATTGCCCTTGAGGTGATGGTGAGCTGCCTTCTTGAACTGCTGCAGCCCACGTGAGGTAGGTACACCCACAGTGCTGTTAGGGAGGGGATTCCAGGATTTTGACCCAGCAACAGTGAAGGAATAGCCGATATATTTCCAAGTCAGGATGGGGTGTGGCTGGGAGGGAAACATGCAGTGGTGGTGTTTCCATGCATCTGCTGACCTTGTCCTTTTAGGTGGTAGAGATTAATACCAGCAGTGGCAATTAATGCCCACTTAAGGGCCTCAGTTGGCAGTGGGGCGAGAAGGCCATCCACCACAGACCTATTAGGGAAGAGACAGCAAGGCAGCGGGGTGCCCACCTGCCACCTGATTAAATGCCCCCACCACTAAGTTCACCATGAGGGAGGGCACAACATTCTGCCCATGGCAAACAGTGAGCAAGATAGTAATAGACTTCAGTAGGACAGAAACTGGCTGGTGGAATAGGTGGACAAAAGGCAGATGAAATGCAAAGCATTTTGTTAGGAAAAAAGGCAATTCATGCTAATTTTAATGGGGATACCAGGGACCTGGAGGTGTTTTTGCACAAATCTTTGAAGATGACAGGGCAGGTTAACAAAACAATTAATAAAATATATGGAATTCTGATATTTATCCTGAGACTTAGGGCACAAAAGCCAGGAAGTTTTATTGAACCCATGTAAAACACCGGTATGGCCTCAGTTAGAGCAATGTGCTCAATCCTGGGCACCACACTTCAGGAAGAGCGTGAAGCTTTAAGGGAGGGTTCATAAAAAAATTACTAGAATAGTTCCAGGGATCAGAGATTAGAGTTATGTGGATAGACAGGAAAAGCTGGTGTTGGTCTCCTTAAAGTAGAAATGGCTAAGAGGAGATATGATAAAGATGTTCAAAATCATGAAGGGTTTAGATAGTCTCTCTTTATTTACTCTGCTTCCAATGGCTAAAGGGTCAATAACCAGATAGTATAGATTTAAAGGTGATTAGCAAAAGAGCCAGAGGTGACAAAGAAAAAAGAACTTTTATGTAATAAGCGTTTAGCATTTGGAATACATGCCTGGTGGATGTTATTCAATAGTAACCTTCAGAAAAAAAGGAATTGGATAAACACCGGAAGGAAAAAAAATAATTGGCGAAATATGGAGAAAGTACAAGAGAATGGGGCTAACTGGACTGCTCAACAGGCCAAATTGCTCAGTATTGTACGATCTTAACCTCAGTGCGTTGTTATCTTATTGGCAGTATTTTCTAGTCGTCGGGGGGGGGGGGGGGGGGGGGGTGTTGCAGGCGGACCCGGGAGCGGCCGGGAAACAGTCCGCCACCCGCATCAGCTCCTGACTGTGATTTCACGCTGGCTGGCCAGTGAAACGCGTGCTGAGAACCTCAGCACTGCCGGGGTGGGGGCGAGAGCAGCGCATGCGCCGGGAGCTGCTTCAGGGAGCTGAAAACTTGTAGAAACTGAAATAAAGATTTTAAAAATGAGAGAAACATGACCCCTCATATAACTCAGTCACATGAACAGGGAAATACTAAGAATGGTGTCTAAAAATTTTTACTTTTTTTCAAATTACAATTGGAAACCTTATGCTGCCTGTGGATGAGGTTTCATAAAAACTCTAAAAGGTCCCCTGGCTGATTCGCCCACCTGCCAACCATAAGGTTGAACAGCTGTGAAAAACTGCATTTAATTAATTGATTTAGGGCCTCAATAGGTCTCCTAATTGTCAGCGGGCACCCGCCAACCGAAATATCGCGTGAGTGTGCGATGATGTCAGGACGCTCGCCAACGCCATCGCACGCTATTTTACTCCCGAATGGGTTGGGCGCCCGCCCGTGGGATGCAAAATCCTGCCCTACATTCCTGACTAGTTGAAAGACTGGGTATGATTGTCAATAGATACTGAAGATGAAAGAAAGTTGCTGATTTCAGAGAAGTAAAATGTTTGCAGTAAATGCAGCTTTCTTTATCAGCTGCTGCCCAACATAAATTGACCTTTCATTTTACACACGTGCTCCTCAACAGTCTCTGCTTCCAAGCGATTCCATATCCAGAAGTTCTGCACATATTGGGAGTTCATCCAGAAACAGCACAATGACCCCTTACCAATTTAAAAAATCAGAATAAAGATCTGAGGTCATATGAACAGTCATTATGTTTTCCACTGTTTAAGGAATTCATCCCATATTTGTTTAAGTCTGTTTCCTAGTTGACTGCTTACATGATGAGCTTGGGAACAGAATAGCAGGGTGGGTCTGATACAGTACAGAACTTGGCAAAAAGCTATGGCAGCACTGAGTCATACTATCTCCAGTAATACAAAAGTAAAATACTGCAGACTGGAAATCCAAAATAAAAACATAAAATGCTGGAAATATTCAAGTCAGGAACACCCATTCCTCTCGTGCAAATCTGCCTGACCTGCTGAGTAGTTACAGCATTTTCTGTTTCCAACTCCACTAATGTCTGATCAAGTATTAAGGAAGCAAGTCAGGGGAGACTGTTAGGAATTAAAAGACTTCTGGTATTACATGTTTTTTATACTCTGGAATAAATAGGAATTAGAAATGGGCTTCAACTCATAGTAGCTGAAAATATAGCAAACGGTTTTCAATGGGTGCAAGTCTGCTTTAAAATCTCTAAAATATGCACTAGGACCAGGAAAATTAAATCACCATCTCACCCTCCTGTTCTACACCAGAGGTACACCCAGTCCTGTTTCAAGTCAGGTCATTTGGTACCCAATATACCTGTCCAAAATCATCAGGCAACTATTTAATATTGCCAAATGAAGGTTCTGCATTTATTTCAATTTCTCTATTATCCCACTGATCAGTTCTACAATAGACAGAGGAATTATGGATAGGAGGATACCATTTCCAGTTGATTTTTAGAGGGATCAACTCATTTCAGTTTTATCACTAGTTTATTCATGGTGATCACTTGTGCACTGCTTTTGATTCTTTTGGAACAGACATTAAACTCTCCGAAATATTACATGGCTGAGTCTACGGTGGAATTTTAACCAGAGCTTCTGGTAAACCTCTTGCACACTAGCCAATTAATGTGACTAGAAGAGAAGGCAGAGCAGGCAAAAGTCCAAACACCTGCACCTGCAGACAGAAGAGGCAGTAAGTCTTACACCATTACAGTGTACAGACCAAGAACTTCAGAATTCCTTTGGCTCCATATAATGGGACTAGCCATTATACAACACAGTCCCGTTGGATCCATGAGAGGCAGCCAGCAATTTTATGGTGGTACTTCCTGTATTCAGAAACTAGTTAAGCCAACGTGTGCTTGATAGTTATGCTCTCTTTCCTTGAAATGATGAAATATGTAAGTCCACATACTGGGGAATTCAGATGAGATTTCTTAATGACTGGCCTATTAGGGGATATTAAGGTAGTTAATGTCTCCATCTTGACATGTGTGATATAAAGGGCTTGTTTTTGCCTAAAGTTATTGTCCAAGCTGTTCAACTTGAGGTCATTTGTATTTCAGTGAATTTGAAAGAAAGGGTCCTAATCACATTCGAACATTGCATTGAGAAGTTTACTGAAGTCCATTGCATCCAAAAATGTTGCAAATTACTGGTGGTGTAAGAAACATGCTAAAGATTTTTTTAACTCCTTTTGGGTTAATTATATTTTTATTGTTTCCTAAATGTTTATACCATCAGCATCTTACTATGTTTTCCTGCTTTTATATATCTTGCTTATAAATAAATTTGACACCTGAATGTTATGTTTTGACAGTGTGGTATTTACCCTAGCTTTCAGAATAGAAAGGAGTGGCCATACCATTTGGTCTGTGAAGTCTAAGGAGCAACTGGTTAGTCTGGTGCTATCCTGTCCCAGCCATATCACATCTAGGTTTTAGATCATGGAATACTCAGCCTACTTGTAGAAACAGTCTCTCTGGTGTGAGCACTGAAAAGTAGTGTTGGGATAAACCCAAATGACAACATAAAAGAGACTCCTCAATATTACATTTCTCACTTGTAAAACTTTGAAAAATTATAACCAATTATGCTCAGTTATGGCATGATTCATAAAAGTGTAAACTTTCATACAACCAGGATTTTTGTTTTATACTTTCACCTTACAGGAGTTGATCAAAGCCACCTTTGTCCCAAGTATGGGATGTGAAATTTGAGCCTAAATCCTCTATTCCATGTGTTCATGTTATCAATGCACAGTTTGCAGAGGAAATAGTTGTCTTGCCTCATGACTTTAATGACTCCAAAAGTATCACAAGCTATTTGTCTGTGAATGCATTTCCAGCCTAAGTCTGGATTGCACAAAGTAAACCCCAACGAAATTGAGGCAAACAACAAATGCCCTGCCACGCTGTAACAGAATTAGCCAGTTTTAAGAAACATACTGGAAATAAAAGAGCTGAAATATTTAATGTTCCAATGCAAAAAATGGACTTCATTCCCTGCCATAGAAGAGTTTACGGGTAGAATCTTGTGGAGACAACCACAGTGTTAAACCACAGCAATCCAAGGGCCCCAAGTGGACTCAGCCAAGGTCATAACTCAGATAGACAGTCATCCAACAAAAGATCAGGATCAACTTTATGTAGGCAATAACTACTCAGGGTATTATTTCAGTAATGGTATTATAAACATAGAAAGAAAAGAAGGAACAGAAGTAGGCCATTCAGCCTCTGAAACCTGTTCCACCATTCATTGAGCTTGTGGCTGATCTGCATCTTAACTCCATTCGTCTTAGTTCCACATTCCTTTTACACCCTTCTGTCATTCTGAGTTAAAACATATGCAATTAGTCTGTTCCTTTCTTTCCATTGACCATTCCCAAAGCATATTGTGATCGTCCAAGATTTTTCACTCGCTGCAATTATTGGATGGAAAAATCATGGGTTGTGGATGCACTATTTCCAGCTGTGATAAAAAAATGGCCTTGATGAATTGTGTTGTCCAAATACTGTCCAAAAGAGCATCAGCCATACAAAACATTCCTACATGAAAAAATATTACTCAAACGATGTCAATATGCAAAAGTGCCACGAGTTGTGATACATTGGTGTAGTGACATGCTAAGCCACAGACGGATAACAACATAGGTTCTCTCCGTGCTTCTTAGCTGTTGAGTTCCTTCTCTTGGCTGGGGTGCAATGAAGAGATTTTAAGTTGAATATTAGAGGGTATTAGGTCAATAGGGGCACTCTGGTTCATTTCTCAGCAACCAATTGCCAACAGTGACCCTGACAGAAGCCTTCCAAATATTAACCACTTTTTTTTCTTAATTCATTCTGGGATGTGGGCTTCGCTGACTGAGCCAGCATTTATTGCCCATCCCTAGTTGCCCTTGAGAAGGTGGTGGTGAGCTGCCTTCTTGAACTGCTGCAGTCCATGTGGTGTAGGTACACCCACAGTGCTATTAGGAAGGGAGTTCCAGGATTTTGACCCGACAACAGTGAAGGAACGGTGATATATTTTTAAGCAAGGATGGTGAGTTCCTTGGAGAGGAACTTCCAGGTGGTGGTGTTCCCATCTATCTGCTGCCCTTGACCGTCTAGACGGTAGTGGTCATGGGTTTGGAAGATGCTGTCGAAGGAGCCTTGGTGAATTCCTGCAGTGCATCTTGTAGATGGTACACACTGCTGCTACTGTGCATTGGTGGTGGAGGGAGTGAATGTTTGTGGATGTTTTGCCAATCAAGCAGGCTGCTTTGTCCGGGACGGTGGCAAGCTTAGAGTGTTGTGGGAGCTGCACTCATCCAGGCAAGTGGGGAGTATTCTATCACACTCCTGACTTGTGACTTGTAGATGTTGGACAGGCTTTGGGGAGTCAAGAGGTGAGTTACTCGTCACAGGATTCCTAGCCTCTGACCTGCTCTTGTAGCCACAATATTTATATGGCTAGTGCAGTTCAGTTTCTGGACAATGGTAACCCCCAGGATGTTCGTAATGGGGGATTCAGTGATGGTAATGCCATTGAACATCAAGGGGTGATAATTGGATTCTCTCTTGTTGGAGATGGTCATTGCCTGACACTTGTATGGCACGAATGTTACTTGCCACTTGTCAGCCCAAGCCTAGATATTGTCCAAGTCTTGCTGCATTGGACATGGACTGCTTCAGTATCTGAGGAGTCGCGAATGGTGCTGAACATTGTGCAATCATCAGCGAACATCCCCACTTCTGACATTATGATGGAAGGAAGGTCATTGATGAAGCAGCTGAAGATGTTTGGGTTGAGGACACTACCCTGAGGAACTCCTGCAATGATGTCCTGGAGCTGAGATGACTGACCTCCACAACCATCTTCCTTTGTGCTTGGTATGACTCCAACCAGCGGAGAGTTTTCCCCCGATTCCCATCAACTCCAGTTTTGCTGGGGCTCCTTGATGCTGCACTCGGTCAAATGCTGCTGTGATGTCAAGGGCAGTCACTCTCACCTCACCTCTGAAGTTCAGCTCTTTTGTCCATGTTTGAACCAAGGCTGTAATGAGGTCAGGAGCTGAGTGGCCCTGGTGGAACCCAAACTGGTTGTCAGTGAGTAGGTTAATGCTAAGTAAGTGCCACTTGATAGCACTGTTCATGACCCCTTCCATCACTCTACTGATGATCGAGAGTAGACTGATGGGGCGGTAATTGGCCGGGTTGGATTTGTCCTGCTTTGTGTGTACAGGACATACCTGGGCAATTTTCCACATAGCCGGGTAGATGCTTATGCTGTAGCTGTACTGGAACAGCTTGGCTAGAGGCACGACAAGTTCTGGAGCACATTTATTGCTGGAATATTGTCAGGACTCATAGCCTTTGCAGTATCCAGTGCCTTCAGCCATTTCTTGATATCATGTGGAGTGAATCGAATTGGCTGACATGTTGGGGAACTCTGGAGGAGGCCAAGATGGATCATCCACTCTGCACTTCTGGCTGAAGATTGTAGCAAATGCTTCAGCCTTATCTTTTGCACTAATGTGCTGGGCTCCCCCATCATTGAGCATCCTCCTCCAGTGAATTGTTTAATTGTCCACCACCATTCATGACTGGAAGAGGCAGGATTGCAGACCTCATTTTTAGGTATGGCTGGTGCTGCTCCTGACATGCCCTCCTGCACTCTTCATTGAACCAGGGTTGATCCCCTGGCTTGGTAGTAATGGTAGAGTGGGGGATATGCTGGGCCATGAGGTTACAGATTGTGTTTGAGTACAATTCTGCTATTGCGAATGGCCCACAGCGCCTCATGGATGCCCAGTCTTGAGTTGCTAGGTCTGTTCAAAATCTATCCCATTTAGCACGGTGGTAGTGCCACACAACACGATGGAGGGTATCCTCATTGTGAAGGCGGGACTTCACCTCCACAATGACTGTGTGCTGGTCACTCACTCCTACTGATGCCATTATGGACAGATGCATCTGCGGCAGGCAGGTTGGTGAACATAAGGTCAAGTATGTTTTTCCCTCACCATCTGCCGCAGACCCAGTCTAGCAGCTATGTCATTTAGGGCTCGATCAGCTCAGTCAGTAGTGGCGCTACCAAGCCACTGTTGGTGATGGACATTGAAGTCCCCAACCAGAGTGCACAATGCACCCTTGCCACCCTTAGTGCTTCTTCCAAGTGGTGTTCAACATGGAGGAGCACTGATTCATCAGCTGAGGGAGGGCAGCATGTGGTAATCAGCAGGAGGTTTTGTTGCCCATGTTTGACCTGATGTCATGAAATTTCTTGGGTCTGGAGTTGATGTTGAGGACTCCTAGGGCAACTCCCTCCCAACTGCATACCGCTGTGCTGCCACCTCTGCCTAGCCTGTCCTGCCATAGGACAGGACATACCCAGGGATGGTGATGGTGGTGTCTGGTACATCGTCTGTAAGGTATGATTCCATAGGTATGATTCCGTGAGTATGACTCTGTCAGGCTGTAGCTTGACTGGTCTGTGAGACAGCTCTCCCAATTTTGGCACTAGCCCCCAGATGTTAGTAAGGAGGACTTTGCAGGGTTGACAGGGCTGAGATTGCCGTTGTTGTTTCCGGTGCCTAGGTCTGTGTGTTACATAAGAAATTGGAGCAGGAGTAGGCCATTTGCTCCCTTGAGCTTCTTTCACCTTTCAATAAGATTATGCTAATGATCTCCCTCAGCCACACCTTCCTGCACTATTCCCATATCCCTCGATTCCCTTAGTATCCAAAAATATATCAATCTCTATATTGAATATACTCAAAAACTAAACAGAATTCTAAAGGCTCGCAATCCTTTGAGTAAAGAAATTTCTCCTCATCTCACCCTTATTCTGAAACTATGACTCCTCGTTCTAGATTTGTCAGCCAGGGGAAACTTCTTCTCAGTATCTACCTTCTCAGGCCCCTTAAGAATTTTATATGTTTCATGAGATCACCTCTCATTCTTCTGAAGCCTAGGAAATATAGGTCTAGTCGACTCAATCTTTCCATATAGGATAAAACCCTCATCCCAGGAATTAGTCTGGTGTAACATTCATTGTACTCCCTCTAAGACAATTATATTCTAAGACAATTATATTCTTCCTTAGGTAATGAGATCAAAGCCATACACAATACTCCAGGGGCAGAATTTAACAGCTCCCTGCTGGTGGGTTTGCAAGAGTTGGAGGGTCTGTTAAGTTACCTGGGCAGCCATCCCACCACCCTGTCACTCACCCCCAACTTGAATAAAATTTTATGGCTGGCAGGAATGGCCCCTTTAGGGCTGCTTCCTTCCCAGCCTCAATTTTGAGGCAGGCAGGCGGTGGTCAGGTGGGGAGAGAAGCCCAGCAGATCACCCTGTTCAAGTCTCTGCTGGGAAGGAGGTGGGCGCTTCACTCATGTACCGCATTTCCACATTGGGTATCCATCCAAGGTCTGCCCCGTCCCTGCGAGGTCTCCCTCTCCCACTGGCCTCTCCATCAAGATCATCCATCTCCCGCCACCGGACCTCCCTTCCTGTCCCCGTCATGACAGCCCCACACTGACCTCTATCCTGGCTCCAGGGTTTAGATTCTCGGTACTGCTTCTAGAACCAGCAGCGACCATCCTACTGCAACTACAGAGCTGCCGGCCAATTAGATTGGCTGGCAGTCCTGAGAGGCAGGGCTTCCTCCTGACTGAGGGGCAGAAGGCTCACCTCCAGCCAATTAATGCTGTTCCCAGCATTAAATAGCTGCAGGACAGCCAGTGTCAGCAGGGATGCGTTCCCTACCAACTCATAGGTTGGTGGGGCAGCAAATCCTGCCCCCCATTAAATTCTGCTGCAGATGTGATCTTATCAAGGTTCTACATGATTGCAGTAAGACTTTTTTTTGCAATAAAGACTAACATACCATTTGCTTTCCCAATTAATTGCTCTACCTGCATGTTAACTTTGTGAATCTCATGCAAGGGTACCCTAAACCCCTTTGAATACCAACACCTCCCAATCACTCAATTTAAAAAAAATTCTGCTTTCCTATTTTCCTACCATCTGTCACATTCTGGTCCACTCACTTAAATCATCTAAATCCTTTTGTAGTCTCTGCATCCTCCTCTTACTTACTATCCCACCTAGCTTTGTATTGCCAGAAAACCTGGATACAGTACATTCGGTCCCCTCATCTAAGACATTGATATAGACTGTAAATAGCTGACACACAAGCACTAATCCTGGAGATGTTTCATTAGCAAACAAGAAAACGTCCCATTTATTTGTAATTCTCTATTTTCTGTCCGTTAACCAATCCTCAATTTGCTGAGTTAACAAAAGTAAATCCTTTCATCTCCCTTCTGATTCTTTTAACAATTACTTAAACCAGTGTCCTCTGCTTACAGACCCACCAAAACCACTCTTAATTTTGAGAAACTTTATTAAATTTTCCTTTGACCTTCTCTGCTCTAGAAGCATTGTCATCTTGAGACTTAACCACTCCAATACTGTCCTGGCTAGCCTCCCATTTTTCATAAAGTTGAATTTATCCAAACCTCTGCTGTGTATATCCTAACCCTCACTAAGTCCAATTCAACAATCATTTGAGCTTGCTGACCTACATTGGCTCTTGGTCCTGTACCATCTTGATTTTGAAATTCTCATCTTCGTCTTTAAATCATTCCTTGGCCTCGGCCATCCCTATCTCTGTATCCTCTTCAAGCCTAAGATCTCTGCACTCCTCCAATTATGGCTTCTTGCATATCCCCAATTTTTACTATTTGACCATTGATGGCCATGCCTTCAGTTGCGTGGGCCCCAAGATCTGGAATTCACTCCCTAAACTGGTCGGTCCCTCTACCTTTCTCCTTTTCCTTAAAAGCTACCTCTTTGACTAAGGCTTTTGTCACCTGACCTAACATCTCCTTATGTGGCAGAGTGTCAAATTTTGTTTGACAATGCTCCTGTGGAGTACCATGGGATGGTCTACAATATGAAAGCCACTATATAAATGCACATTGTGGCTGCTGAGAACAATAGCAGCTTCGCTAATCTTCCCACTTATTAAAGTTCATGGTACTGATAAGTGGGTTGGATAATAACTTAGTGCTCAGTGACCAGATAACACTTAAAGAATGTCCTCAAGACAACATTACATCCATTGTAATCAGTTTCAGGTTTGAGATTAATGTGGGCCGAGAACTGCTACGTCAGAGTAAGTTACCAGGCCACATTCTTCACATTGTCACCGTACAGGCAGCGGGAGGGGATTTCCAGCTTGACACTTGCTTATCAAAAAACATCTAGGGGAAGTTTAAGGCCAAAGTTAATTTTAAACAGAGACAAACAATTGTCCTCATGTTTGGGGGTTTTTCCCATGAATTAAAAAAACTCCAAAAAAAATTCAATCTTCACAATAACAACTGCATTTTCTCAATTAATGAAGTTGTTTTGTACTGATCTAAACTTCACACATTG
Organism: Cetorhinus maximus; assembly: GCF_964194155.1. NCBI lineage: Eukaryota > Metazoa > Chordata > Chondrichthyes > Lamniformes > Cetorhinidae > Cetorhinus > Cetorhinus maximus. Next base: position 170,613,880 of record NC_135881.1, on the reverse strand, counting down.
ATTTATTGGAATATAAGAAATAAAAGGTTATCTGGCCACAGTAAGGATTCGCTGCACATGTACAAAAATAAAAAAGTTAGTTCTCAAAACAGTTTGTGGTGGCGGTCGTACTTTCACATTTCCACCCTCCCCCAGCCCCCAACCCCCGCCCTCTCCCCACATTGTATTTTCAGGCCCACAAAGTGAAAGTAAACGTGATGAGATAAAAGGATGAGAAGTAGAATTGGTTTTAATCTGAGTCAGAGTGTGGACAGGAGATCAGGCTCAAGACAGGGAAGAGAAGAAAGAGAGGGACAGTCTGAAGATTCAAAGGGATAATTCCCAATTCAGCTGCAAAAGAGCAGCCCTAACATGGCAATTTAAATTAATTTAATATCAGATGCAGATTTCTTGACCAACGCTTCTAGCATGTACCTCTCTCCATTTGTGAACTCTTACTTGGATGATCAGATTGCAGAGAGCAAGCAGGATGCTGAAGCCCAAAGCAGTAGAGATTGTGTGTGGGCTGCTGGTGGGAGGAGGGAAAGACAGGAAAAGTTGAACATGAATCCCAGGAAACAGAAAGACAGAAGCTTGGGAGAGCTGGATGACTAAGTGCAAAGCAGGAAATTGTTCCCAGCCTTGGAGAAAAGCTGGGAGAGATAGCCATGGAACCCAAAAGGACAGAGTACAGTACAGTATAAAAAGCTAATACTACACAGATGCAAGAGAGGCTGGGGGTTTGCCTAAATAAATCAATAATCAGAAAGACTTGCATTTAAAAAGCACCTTACACAGCATCAGGATACCCCATAGCACATTCCAACCAATGAAGTGCAGTCACTGTTGTAATATGGGAAATGCTACAGTCAATTTGAACACAGTAAGCTCCCATGAACAGCAAATGGGTTGATAACCAGATAATCTGTTTTATTTAACTGATATTGGTTGAAGGATAGATTGGCCAGGACACTGGGGAGAACTCCTTTCTTTTTCACTAATGCTCTGGAATCTTTTACATCCACCTGATGATCCGAGGCCCTGTCCACCTTAACATCTCATTCAAAAGATGCAGCACTTTAGACAGTGTTGCATTCCTACAGTACTGCACTGCAATGTCAGCCTAGATTGTTGTGTTCCAGTCCCTGGTGCGAAACATCAACCTTCAAAGGCATGTGTTACCAGAGCTAACCCCTGGAGAGGTGTCTAATTAAAACAATTGTTTGGATAAACAGAGTTTGCTATAAATTAGGTAAACTATCTCTATTTCCTAATAATGGTATAAGTAAGTTATATTGGTATTTGTAGGTGTTAGGAACATGTTTCAGCTTTAAAGTTTAAGTCTGATTTGTATTTCTGTGTCTGTATGTTAAGAAAGGTCAAATGGAGTTTTAGTTTCGCTTTAAGAAAAGGTGCTTGCATTTCTAATGAGGAGTTTTACGATCCCTAAGGAGAAGTTAAACAAACAACAGTCGAAAACTAAGATACAAGCAAAATACTGCGGAAGCTGGAAATCTGAAACAAAAACAGAAAATGCTGGAAAAACTCAGCAGGTCTTATAGTATCTGTGGAATCCATATGACCCTTCTTCAGAGCTGAAGAGAAGTGGAAATGTGGTGACATTTATACTGTTTAAGGGAGGGTGGAGCAGGTAAAGTTGGACAGAAGGCCAGCGATAGGTGGGGGCAAAGAAGAGAATGACAAAGATGTCATGAACTAAAGGACAAAGGGAGTGTTAATGGTAGTGGTAAGGGCTAAAAAAGATGCTGATAATGGTGTAAAGGTAAGAAATCAGAATGTGATAATAGCAGATCAAGGGTTGCATTGTGTGAAAGAAAATAACAGAAAACTGGCTGTTGCCTAGCAACAGGAGGCTAGAGGGGCAGATCCCTCCCACAGACACACACATACACACAGAAGCGAAACAGCAGTTCTTTTGGAAGCTGTTTGAGTGCAGTTCATTCTGAAAGTTGCTGCCAGGAGAGACTGGAGCAAAGGGGACAGATAGGGGACATATAGCCAGTCACAAGCTAAAGATCAGGAGGCAGTGTGAGAGGAGCAGCAGCCTTGGTAAGATTTAAAAAGAGCGGGAGCTGAGAGAGCGGAGATTTAAAAAGAGCGCATTTCAGAGCTGGAGCTGCGGGTGGATACACTGTGGAGCATTTGTGATGCTGAGATTACCATGACCAGCACGTTCAGTGAGGTGGTCATACCACAGGTAAAGTCTTGAACAGGCTGAAAGGGTTTAGGTGACCACCAGACAGTGTAGAGGAAGGCAGGTAGTACAGGAGTCTCCTGCAGCCGTCCCCTCTTTAACAGATATACCGTATTGGATGTTGTTGGGGGAGACGACTTCTCAGGGGAAAGCAGCAGAAGCCAAGTCCATGGCACCATGGGTGGCTCTGCTGCACAAGAGGGGAGGAAGAAGAGTGGCAAGGCTATAGTTATAGGGGATTCAATGGTAAGGGGAACAGACAGGCGTTTCTGTGGCCGCAAAAGAGACTACAGGATGGTATGTTCCCTCCCTGGTGCCAGGGTCAAGGATGTCTCCGAGAGGCTGCAGGGCATTCTGAAGGGGGAGGGTGAACAGCCAGTGGTCGTGGTACATATTGGTACCAACGACACAGGTGAAAAAAAATGATGAGGTCCTACAAGCTGAATATAGGGAGTTAGGACGTAAATTAAAAAGTAGGGCCTCAAAGGTAGTAATCTCAGGATTACTACCAGTGCCATGTGCTAGCGAGAGTAGAAACAACAGGATATACTGGATGAATACATGGCTGAAGAAATGGTGTAGAGGGGAGAGATTCAGATTCCTGGGACTGGTTCTGGGGAAGGTGGGACCAGTACAAACAGGACAGGTTGCATCTAGGCAGGGCCGGGCCGGGAGTGGGGGGCGGGGGGGTGGGGGGCTGCTGTTTGCTAGTGCGGTCAGGGAGGGTTTAAACTAGAATGGCAGGGGGGTGGGAACCTGAGCAGGGAGATAGAGGAGGGAGAAACAAGGATAGAAACAAAAGACAGCAAAAGTGGAAGGCAGAAAAACAAGGGCAAAAAACAAATGGGGTCAGTGCAAAATAAAGCTAAAATGACTAACAAGGCTAAAAAGACAAGTCAAAAGGCATTGTATCTTCATTCTTGGAGCATTCGCAGTAAGGTAGATGAATTAACAGCGCAGTTGGATATAAACGGTTATGCTATAGTTGCATTTACAGAGACATAGCTGCAAGGTGGCCAAGGATGGGAATTGAACATCCAGGGGTATTTAATATTTAGGAAGGTCAGACAAATAAGGAAAGGAGGTGGGGTAGCATCGTTAGTAAGGGAGGAAGTCAATTCAATAGTGAGGAAGGATATTGGCTTGGAAAATCATGATGCGGAATCTGTTTGGGTGGAGATAAGAAACACCAAGGGGCAGAAAATGTTGGTGGGGGTTGTCTATAGGCCCCCAAACAGTAATGGAGAAGAAAGGAAAGGCATTAAACAGGAAATTAGAGACACATGCAATAAGGGTACAACTGGAATCATGGATGGCTTTAATCTACATACAGATTGGACAAACCAAACTAGCAATAACACTGTGGAGGAGGATTTCCTGGAGTGTGTACATGATGTTTTTTTAGACCAATATGTTGAGGAACCAACTAAAGAGCAGGCTATCCTAGACTGGGTATTGAGCAATGAGAAAGGATCAATTAACAATCTTGTTGTGCAGGATCACTTGGGGAAGAGTGACCATAAAATGATAGAATGGAGAGTGAAGAAGTTGAATCCAAAACTAGGGTCCTGAATCTAAATAAAGGGAACTACAAGGGTATGAAGCATGAGTTGGCAACCATGGATTGGGGAACCTTAGTGAAAAGGTTGACAATGGATAGGCAATGGCTAATATTTAAGGAACATATGCATGAATTACAACTATTATCCATTCCTGTCTGGTGCAAAAATAAAACAGGAAAGGTGGCTCAACCATGGATTACAAAAGAAATTAGGGATAGTATCAGATTCAAAGAGGAGACATATAAAATTGCCTGAAAAAGCAGCAAGCCTGAGGATTGGGAGCAGTTTAGAATTCAGCAAAAGCGGACAAAAAGATTGATCAAGAAGGGAAAATGGAGTATGCAAGGATAAAAACCTGACTGTAAAAGCTTCTATAAATACGTGAAGAGAAAAAGATTAGCAAAGACAAACATAGGTCCCTTACAGTCAGAAAACGGAGAAATTATAAATGGAGAATAAAGTAATGGCAGAAGAATTGAACAATATTTTGGCTCTGTCTTCACAAAAGAGGACACAAATAATTTCCTAAAAATGTTAGGGAACCAAGGGTTTAGTGAGAGGGAGGAATTGAAGAAAATCAGTATTAGTTAAAAAAAATGGTGCTAGAGAAATTAATGGGACTTAAGGCTGAAAAATCCCCAGGGCCTGATATTCTACATCCCAGAGTACTAATGGAAGTGCCTGAAAATATTGGATGCTTTGATGATCATCTTCCAAAATTCTATAGACTCTGGAGCAGTTCCTTTAGATTGGAAGGTGGCAAATGTAACCCTACTGTCTAAAAAATGAGGGAGAGAAAAAACAGAGAATTACAGACCAGTTAGCCTAACATCAGTAGTGGGGAAAATGCTAGAGTCTGTTATAAAAGAAGAGGTAACAGAACACATGGAAAGCATTAACGGGATTACACAAAGTCAGCATAGGTTTATGAAAGGGAAGTTCTGCTTAACTAATCTACTGGAGTTTTTTTTAAAGGATGTAACTAGTAGAATACATAAGGGAGAGCCAGTGGATGTGGTGTATTTGGATTTCAGGAAGGCCTTTGAAAAGGTCCAACATTAGGGGCTAGTGGGAAAAATTAAAGCACATGGGATTGGGGGTAATATACTGGCATGGATTGAGAATTGGCTGATAGACCGGAAACAAGAGAGTGGGAATAAATGGGTCTTTTTCCGGGTGGCAGGCAGTGACTAGTGGTATACCGCAGGGATCAGTGCTTGGGCCCCAGCTATTTGCGTGTCTGGGCAAACACATGGCAGATGCAGTATAATGTGGATAAATGTGAAGTTACACGCTTCGGTGTGAAAAACAGAAAGGCAGTTATTTACTGACTACATTCAAGAAAGAAATTGATAAATTTTAAGATATTAGGGGCATCAAGGAGTATGGAGAGAAAGCGGGAATATTACATTGAGACAGAGGATCAGCCATGATCTTATTGAATGGTGGAACAGGCTCAAATGGCCGAATGGCCTATTCCTGCTCCTAGGTTCTATGTTTCTAAAAACCCCAAAAATCCAGGGGAGTGGAAGAAGAGTCCAAAGATGACCTTCTAGTCAAAGAACAGACAGGAACCTGGAAAAGGCCCTGTTAAGTGAAGTTAAGAGTGAGGGGCAGAAAGAAAGTCTCGATGCTTCAGATTGAAGGAGACAAAAGCTGCAGAAAGCAGATTTAAAGTGAGAACTGCTTGTAAGAGGCAAGAAGGTCCAAAGAGACAACTGAAGGTCTGTAACTCTTTGCCTTGGGCATGTGAAGCAGTGGTGTACTATTGATAGCTGAGTCAGAGAGACAGAGTGTGTGGAAGACAGCTTGAATGCAAGTGGTGACCCAGGGAAGAGGAACATCAGGAGGAGAGTTTGAAACCCTGGAAGTGAACCCTTGTGGAAAGCGTCTGAGAGAAAGCATCGGTTTGGGAGAAGATTCCAAAGGGAGTTCTTGGAGAATGGAGATTGGAAACCCTCATGTGAAGGGTGGAATTCAGCGAGACTGGGTACTTACTGTGTACATTAGAGTATAAGATAGCTTTTGTAAATTGTGTACAAATCTGTACACATCTGTAAAGGTATAGTTGTGGGTGAAGAAGTATTGTAACATGGCTCATCTTTTCTTTTGTTGAATAAATGTTTTACTCGTTTGTTAAAAGTTCATCAGCTGACCCCTGTGCCGCTGTTCAGTGGCTACTTGCCACGTATCTAAACAAACAAATAAAGGTTATGACCTATCAAGCTGGGATCCACCCTGGGATCAGGCCAGACCAGGGGTAACCTCAGCTGGGGATCATAACAACCATTCATCACTTATAGTTGATTTTATTGTGACTAAAGCTTCTCGTCTAATCCACCCACCCATCACAACTCTTCCCAAAGAGTAAAAGCTTGTCAACAATTTTTGTGAAGACAAGGACCACTTGGAGAATGTCATTATGTATAAAATGAGAATATAGCTTCTTTGCCTCTGGTAGCTAGGACTGGACTACTTCATGCTCATCAAATGAGTTTAGACAGCCTCAACACAATCCAGAGTCCACAGCACAGTAATTCAGTCTACACCTCAGCACTGATAATGCTAAACTGTCACTCACACTCAGGAAGTTTGTAAGACTGAGAAAAAGAAAAGGTTGAAAAAGAGATTTGATGGAGGAATTTAAACTCATGAAGGTTCCGGACAGAGTAGATAAGGAAAAACTGTTGCCTTTGGTGGAAGGATCAAGAACATGAGGGCACAGATTTAGGTAATTGGCAAAAGAAGCTATGACCAACATGAGGAAAAGCTTTTTTCACACAGCGAGTGATTAGGATCTGGAACGCACTGCCTCGTGGTGGAGGCAGGTTCAATCAAGGCATTCAAGAGGGGATTGGATTGTTATCAGAAAAGAAAAAAATGTGCAGGGTTAAAGGGAGAAGGCGGGAAACGGACTAGGTAAATTGCTCCAAAAGGGCATGAAGGACCGAATTTTTTTTTATTATTCACTCATGGGATATGGGTGTCGCTGGCTGGGCCAACATTTATTGCCCATCCCTAGTTGCTCTTGAGAAGGTGGTGGTGAGCTACCTTCTTGAACCACTGCAGTCCATGTGGTGTAGATACACCCACAGTGCGGTCAGGGAGGGAGTTCCAGGATTTTGGCCCAGCGACAGTGAAGGAACAGCGATATATTTCCAAGTCAGGATGGTGAGTGGCTTAGAGGGGAACTTCCAGGTGGTGGTGTTCCCATGCATCTGCTCACCTTGTCCTTAAAGATGGTAATGGTCCTGGGTTTGGAAGGTGCTGTCTAAGGAGCCTTGGTGAGCTCATGCAGTACATCTGATAGCTGGTACACACTGCTGCCAGTGGTTGAGAGAGTACATGTATGTGGAGCCAATCAAGCAAGCTGCTTTGTCCCGGATGGTGTCAAGCTTCTAGAGTGCTTTTGGAGCTGCACTCATCCAGGCAAGTGGGGAGTATTCACTCACTCCTGACTTGTGCCTTGTAGATGGTGGACAAGCTCTGGGGAGTCAGGAGGTGAGTGACTTGCAGTAGGATTCCTAGCCTCTAACCTGCTTTTGTAGCCAGTGTTTAAATGGCTTGTTCAGATCAGTTTCTGGTCAATGGTAACTCTCAGGATGTTGATAGGATTCAGCGATGGTAATGCCATTGAATCTTGAGAGGCGATGGTTAGTTTCTCTCTTGCTGAAGATGGTCATTTCCTGGCGCCTGTCTGGCACAAATGTTACTTGCCACTTGTCAGCCCAAGCCTGAATGTTGTCCAGATGTTGCTGCACTTGGACATGGACTGCTTCAGCATCTGAGGAGTCATGAATGGTGCTGAACATTTGCACAATCATCATTATGATGGGAGGAGTGTCATTGGTGAAGCAGCTGAAATGGTTGGGCCTAGGACCTACCCTGAGGAATTCCTGCAGTGATGTCCTGGAACTGAGATGACTGACCTCCAACAACCACAACCATCTTCCTTTGTGCTAGGTATGAACCCAACCAGCGGAGAGATTTCCCCCCGATTCCCACTGACTTCAGTTTTGATAGGGCTCCTTGATGCCACATTCGGTCAAATGCTGCTTTGATTCAAGGGCAGTCACTCTCACCTCACCTCTGGAGTTCAGCTGTTTTGTCCATGCTTGAACCAAAGCTTTAATGAGGCCAGGAGCTGAATGGCCCTGGCGGAACCCAAACTGAGCGTGAGTGAGCAGGTTATTGCTAAACAAGTGCCACTTGAGAGCGCTGTTGATGACCCCTTCCATCAACCGAATGGCCATCTCCTATGCTGTAACAATTAACAGAAGTATTACACTGGTGCAGGATGAGATGCTGGTCAGAGTTTGGAATTACACCATACTGTTGGGGCAGAGTTGGAAGGAGCTTTACACTATCTGTCTGTTATAATAAAACTAGAAATACTTTATGCTGAAACAGTGTGGGAAAATCCATGTTTCAGCACCAATATGCCTCAGTTCTGATAAGCTGACAAACGGATGTGACTCTCTTAAATTTTCAGATGCTGAATAATCAACTGCATTTTCTTTATTTTTTTTATCTGGATATTCTTTACTTTGCTGAATACAAAAACCAAAACACATTTCTTTTTATGACAGGAAATTAAGACTCAAGAGGTAACCTATGGAAGTTACCAAACAGTCAGCCCAGTGTTGCAAAAATGCCCCCTACACTTCAATATGAAGCAAGTTTTTGGTGTAATTCTGTTGTAGGCACATGACCGATTGGGCACCCAACCAATTTTAATTTGATTTTGATACAGACATTGCTTGATACGAATAATCTGACATAATGCAAAAAGGTTGGCCATCAAAGTAGCCAAAAAAATTAAAATGGCAGGGTCGGTGGCTACTCAAAAGCCAGACAAATAATCCATGGCAGCCGCCTTGGTTCAAAATGCATGCATTGATTTCATTAGGTATTTCAGCGGGCAGAAAGGAAATGACTATCAAGCTGTCAAATGTCTGCAAGTCATATGGCACTTTCATAACCCCAACTGAATACACTGAAGACGCTTTCTGATATGGGACATTCCACTCGTCTCAAGACTCCTGTCTCAATCCAGGAACAAACCAAGTAGTTTACAGGCACCTCTTTTCAGACCCTAGTAACAAATGTTACATTGTTAGGTGGAGCAGTGGAGAGGGTGCAGAGGAGATTCACCAGGATGTTGCTGGGGCTGGAGCGTTTCAGCTACAAAGATAGACTGGATAGACTAGGGCTGTTTTCCTTAGAGCAGAGAAGGCTGAGGGGGGGGAACCTGATAGAGATATACAAAATTATGAGCGGCATAGATAGGACGAAACTTTTCCCCTTAGCGGAGGCGTCAATAACCAGGGGGCCTAGATTTAAGGTAGGGACTGGAGGTTTAGAGGGGATTTGAGGAAAAATTTTTTCATCCAGAGGGTGGTTGGAATCTGGAACATACACAATATTTAGGTATTTAGATGCGCATTTGAAACGCCATAGCATACAGGGCTACGGGCCAAATGCTGGAAGATGGGATTAGAATAGATAGGTGCTTGATGGCCGGCACGGACACGATGGGCCAAAGGGCCTGTTTCTGTGCTGTATAACTCTATGACTGTAACCCTATGATTCTATGCCTATTCTTTCTCTTTTTTGATCTCATATCACCCTAGGAGTAGTCAAACAAGTAACCAACTTCCAGACAGCTAGCAAAAATCAGCCATAAGCACACCAGTAGGAAGCACAAGACTGGGTCCAGATGATTCTGTCCCCAAATTTCCTTGTGTGTGGGGGGAAAAAAAAACTCTGACGTCCACTCACTTTGATATCATGTTTTCTACTTGCCAACATAAATTGGCAATGGTAGACAAAAGTTCATCTCACAACAACATGGTACAGATGAAGCACTACCACCTGATGACACCTCACTACTCATGTAGGCCTTTCGATAGTCAAACCCCTATGGAAATCACATAGTATTTCAATCCTTGGCTTGCTCTTTCCAATCCAATTCTTTTTTGATGAAGAAGTGCTGTGTGTTGCAAAGCAAAGTCACTACAACAGGCAGGGTGTGTCCAGGGCTGGAATTTTCCCGTCCCGAATCAAGATAGAACGGAGGCAGGCGACAAAAAGATTGGTGCCAGCGATCTGCATGCCAATCTGTCACCTCCATTCCCAACTGACGAATTTCCAGAGGACCGGGGAGGGTGGGGCGAGATGAAAATACAATCATTTTCATAATATTATTGTGATTTACTGTAAAGGTAGTTAATGATGGGGTTTGGATTAGTTTCTCTGTATAGATGTGTGTGGGGGGGATTCAATTGAATTAGAGATAGCGAGTCTGGAGATCTTGAGTTATCAAAAGGGAAGCTAGGCTTGAAATGCTAAATAGGTAAACATAGCTGAAGTTTTAGAATGTGAGGTGTGAGGAACATTTGCATTTTTAGATATTTCAAAGAGATGATGAGATGTTACACCTAGCCATAAGGAGCTAAGTCAAACAGTATGTTTATTTTTCCCCAAAGGGGGGATAATATAAATCTTTCATAGTACTCATATATTATGAGAAAAGTAAAGTTGAAAAGACATATTGGAACAATGGAATTTACATTAAAAAGGGAGAAACATGTATAAAAGGAGATGAGGTTATGTGTAAGGGGGAGGGCATTCTAAGATCTAACAAGTGTGAAAAGCCTCCAGCCTCTATGCATCAAGCTGCTGTACACAGGCATCAAAGCTAAGAAAACTGATTTTGAATTTCACTGCCCAGGGTTGTGTGTGCTTTGCCTGTGTCTATTTAATCCTATTTGATTTTACTGATGTCTTAACAGATGTGTAACTGGGAATCAGATTAATTAGGGGAAATAGGAGTTATAATAGTAGTAATTTGTAGACCTATGTATGTGCTTAAAATCTTTTCTTATATTAATAAATGTTTAATTTAGCTTTGTAAAAAAAATCTAAGACTTGGTGGACTTATTACTACTGAATTCAATACATGCATCTCATGAGTATGGGCAGCCATCAGAGATCTGAGAAATGACCAGCAACAACCAGGCAGAAACAGGTGTGGCAGCGGAGAAACAGTTTCATTTAATGCAAAAGAAAAAGTGAAAGTTTGGACAAAAAAAGTGCTAAGCAATAAAGTTTTAATAGCTAACCTTTCCCTAGCCTATCTCAGGTCCCAGCACTCTATTTGCCCTGGCCACATTGAACATGAAGATTCTCACTTTTTCAAAAAAAAACACACACAAAAGTCAACCACTGCAATGGCTGCTGATTTGGACCAGAATGTGGTCCACTCCCCTGGTGTCCCACCTCCATTCCTGCTAATTGGGTAGCAGACCCATTTCTAGGGTCAATAACATGTCGATCCCATGAAAATCAGGCTTCACAGCACGCTGACATCAAGGGCAGGTTCACAACCTGGGATCGAACCTGCCACCCGATTCCCATCTCCAATGGGGAAATCCAGCCCCAGGTCTCTAAGAGGTGGGTACGAGTTCAAATGGGTGCTTTGTTCTATTTTCCCTCTGGAATCACTTCTGCAAGATTTTCCTTGCTGGCAGTGACAGAGCAGCATTGCCAAAAAGCTTAGAAATGAGAAGGGTGCGACACCGCCTATCTAGAGAGTGACGAATGGCCCAGTTAAGAGGTGTGAGGGGAAAGAGAATAACTGACAGATTAAAAGAAAATAAACTGTTACAGATTGATTGGCTCAAACATCAGAATTGTGTGTGTTATAATGACATTAGCAGCTAGCTGTGGATTTTAAATGTGAAAGTTCATAAAACTATAAATTTTGCAACATTAAAAACCAAATCATCAAAAACTACAAGCATTTGTATCAAACATCAGGTTGTTAAGAAGATGGACCCCATTAAACATTATAATACACAAAACATTTTTACCTCTGCATCCTGCAAGACCCCATTTTTAGGGCATCCAAGCTCTGGGCATGTGATAGGAGATCCACAACCTTCTCTGATCATCAGTTCTACATATCGTGTTAAGCACTGATCAGTCAAAACATAACGAAAAATAGAAAATACGTCAGTTATTTGGTGTTACAATATCAGCATGTTTATTGCATCGGTGAAACCCTGGGTTTCACTCCTCATTATTTGGTGTGACATTCTAAGGAAATAAATTAGCTGAATGCAATACTTAAAGATATTGTACATGCTCCTCTACATTTGTACAGTACCTTTACTTAAAAAAAACTTTAAAAAGTTCGTTATCAGGAATGTCATCTTGCGACTTATTCAGCCATGCAATAAAACACATGACTCGGTGAATAGATTGTATGAGAAGGACCCGTTTTTCTCCGCCCCCCACCCCTCCAAACACCAGATAGAATAAAATAACCACCATATGGGCTCTGAAAAATTGTCCAGACACTGATCTCTTCTCACCACAGATGCTGAATGAATTACTGTGCATTTCTAGCATTTTCTGCCTATATTTAAGATGAGTCCCAGTGCCCAAAGGGAAAGGACATCAAACTTAAATAGGTGAAAGTCAGGGTAAATCTGGTTTTCAACCTGCTGCTTTTTTTTCTAGCAAGACATTGGTGGCTTCCTAATGTCTGATAAATTTCAGACAAATTCAGCCTCAAGTCCAACACCAAAAGGTTAAGGGGCAGAATTTCAGATTATCCAAAATCACTCTAATACTATGCTCCAGTGTCTGCTGTCTTCATTCAGGCATAAACTGGCTTCTTTCAAATGGACACAAAAGTTGTAGACACTGCAATGTAGCACCAGTCCATTAAATATCTGTACATGATTTAAATCCTGGGCTGTTTTAGTTCCGCACCAATGAAACACCTTTAATAAAGGTAAAACTTAGCAAGGCTTTTCATAGGAACATAAAACAAAACAAAAAAGAACACTGATCAAGTGTTTGCTCATCTATCCGAATGTCCTCTACTTTGGCTCAGAGAGACAGGTTTTATTCAACGTCTAAGAGGAGAGATGGAGGGGTTTGGGAAGGGAATTTCAGAACTTGGCAACTAGATGGCATCATCACCAAAAGTACATAAAGGAAGTGTAGGGGGGGTTGCACAAGTTGGAGGAAGATAGAGTCCTTGGATGGTTGTAGGAAGTTTAGAGATAGGGAGGTGCGAAGCCATAGAGTGATTTGAACATAAATGAGCATTTCTTTCAAAAAAAAAGTCTTTAATGTATCAGGAGCCAACGTAGGTCAACAAGCAATGATGGGTGAGCAGATCTTGGTGTGATTTAGAATATGAGCAGAGTTTTGGATGTGCTTAATGGAGTTTGGAAAAGGGAGGTCAGCCAAGAGAGCACTGAAATATTCAAGCCTGGAGGAAACAAGAGTACGATGAGGGTCTCAGCAGCAGATGGGTTGAGGCAGGGTGCGGATGAAATGATATTTTGAAGGAGTCACTACTAAAAAGAAAACCAAGTCTTTCCAACCCAATCAAAATGATAGTGAGCTCATTAACACCATTCAATCAGTTTTAATCTTGATAAACTCTCCTGTTATTATGCATTGCTGGGCACACTCACCACAGTGCAGAAAAAGCAGTTGCATTGCTCCAGAGTGGTCATTCCATCAAGAGAGTATTCACAAAGGCAGAGCTTGCACATCACCAGTGGGTCCAAAGCCAACTCCCCACCCACTGACAAACCTGTTGCAATCATTGGGTGATGGTGGGTTTTACTGGAAGACTCCATCCTTCTGCTGAATTAGGCCACTGGATCCCCCTTGTACCTGTCAGTAATCACAAGAATTGATGAAGATACTTCCATAACATGACAGTTCCTTCAATCACCATTGTTTTTTCTCTCATGCACCATCAGAAAGCCAAGGTATAAGCTAGAACATTGAACACCTGTTTTGGCAGAACGCCAAAGCTTGAGCATCCATTTAGGTTTGTGACCCACCCATTTCAGCTCCTTCTGCCTTTGCACCAGGTCACTTATATTTTACTAAATCTGTGGTTTCTGGATTTTCAGTCATCCATCATTTTCCTAATTGGCAACCTACTTTACAACTCAAAGGTATAACATAGACACTCCTTAAAATCACATTTAACTTCAGGATTTTTTGTAACCATCTCTTAATTCTTCTCTCACTCAAGAAAAGACTTTCTCTGCAACTATATGAATGATTCTCTTCATGATTGCTAAAAATTATGTTAAGACTCTTCATTTACGAATTGAACTCGCATGCTGCAGCAACAACAAAAGAGGTAGCACATAAGTATGAGAGCCCTGTCTCTATTTCATGTTATCTTTGGGGAAGTAAGAGGCAAAATAATTTAAATCTAACTTGTTTATTGCCAATGTCAAACCATACAATTACAATACATTAGTCTCCTTGGAGTAACTTCATTCTGTACAAAATTGAAAAGGTGTCAGCAACTTCAGCCCAGTAATGTTACAGGTACTGCCCTGAAGAAACTTCAAACTGTGTCTGCTATCTGCTTGTTCAGGTTAAGGGGTCCATCACATTTTTCCAATAAGAGCAGGGAGTCGTCCCAGTATCCTGTGCTATCATTCTTCATGCAATCAATGCCACACAAACGGTGTTATTTGTTATCGTAGGGCCTTGCTATGTACACATTTCTGCAGTGTTTGCCCAACAGTGAACGCACTTCAAAAGTAATTGGTATGACGTGTTTTGAAATATTTCTCAAATATGAGATATGTTATACAGATGCAAGGTTCTCTTTCTATTAGTGAACGCATAAGTTTTCTTCTGAGTAACCTATCTTTGATTTAACTTTATTTTTATAGCTCGTCTCTATAACCTTTGAGGTCTCACCAGAGCATACACCATTGGCAGGTTTAGCAGTTGGAAAGGCAACCTAGTCTCCAGTCAACATCACTAGGAAACTTGTCAGTGAACCCAGAGATTTCTTAACAAAAACAGAATTACCTGGAAAAACTCAGCAGGTCTGGCAGCATCGGTGGAGAAGAAATCAGTTAACGTTTCGAGTCTTCATGACCCTTCGGCAGAACTGAGTATAGTTAGGAGAAAGGTGAAATATAAGCAGAGATTTCTTCACCTTTTCCCTCCTCTCTGTGTGGCTAATGGTTCCTCATCTTCAAACTAGCCCCAATTAAGATCAGAAATTCACTACATAGGAAACCACAGGTCTGAAACCAAGTAAATTACTCTGGTGTAACATGTTGGCATACCAGCCTAGTACTGCCACTTATTCAAGCACAGTGATAATCGGGGCAATGGGCATAGCTAAGTATAGATTGTAACTATGGTGATTAAACCCGTGCCCAAATGAAGCCAACTAAAATGTGCCCTATGACGTTTTAAGAATTTTGATTGGCAGCCAGGAAACGAGTCAACCAAAAGGTGACTCTGCAGGAAGCTCTTTTGGTAACATTCTTCCCTCAACCAACACCACTAAAGCAAATCACTGAATTGCTTATTGCATTGCTGTTTCTAGAATCTTGGTGTCAGCTGTGGCTCAGTGCATAGCACCCTCGCCTTTGAATCAGAGGGTTGTGGGTTCATGTCCCACTCCCGGAAACCAAGAACTGTGATTGTACTCGAAAGAGTTGCAATCTGTGACTGTTGATAACTCGAAAGAGTTTCCCATGCCAACAGGTTGACTGTCAAACAGTTGCTGTTTCTAGAATCTTGCTGAGCGCAAATCGGCAGCTGCGTTATAACATTATAACAACAATGCTTTAAAAGTACTTCAGAGGCTGCGATGCATTTTGAGATAGCCTGAGGACACGAAAGCCTGAGCACACAAAAGGCATTAATTAACTGCAAGTGCTTTATTTCCCCTTCAGTTTAGTATCAATTTGTACATTAATACAATTTTCTACTGTGCTTAAGTTCACTTGACAGCCAGCTGAGACTGTGCCCAAATTTATTTATGCAAGCCTTCCAACCAGATATTAGACTTGGGTCCCAGAGGTGAAGAGATGACGTGTTAACTTGTGCTGCCCTTTCCCCCTCTAAGCAGCAGGGTAATATCACAACGGAATGCTTATTCATTCTAATGTATAATTCGCAAACCCACTTACCCACATCCCCTCCCCCAACGGAATGCTTATTCATTCTAATGTATAATTCTCAAACCCACTTACCCACATCCCCTCCCCCAACGGAATTCTTATTCATCCTAATAATTCTTAATCCCACTTACCCACATCCCCCCCCCCCCCCCCCCCCCACCCCACCCCACCACCCCCCCCCCACCCCCCCCCCGGCAACCATCCGGCAACCATCCAGAGTGTTTATATTTTAAAGCTCCAGTTTCAACTGTCAATATATTTCCTGTCTCTTGCCAAGTTTCTTGACAATAGAAATATGTACCAAAAGACATCTTTTGTTCAAAGTTTTATAAAACAAACTTACTGAAGACGGCTTCCTCAGTGGTTCAATTGGTAATTGTATCACGGGATGTGCTATTGAGCCACACAGACCTCACGGAGTTTCACAAACCTTTATATCAGAATTGGCTGATCTCAGCTAGGCAGAAACAAACAACTTTTATTTATATAGTGCCAGCAATATAATAAAGCATTCCATTGGCACTTCACAGGATTTTATCAAATAAAAGCAGATACCGAGCTACATATGGAGAAATTATGACAGGTAACCAAAAGCTTGGTCAAAGACCTGGGGTTTGAAGAGAGTGTCTTAGAGGAGAGAGGGGTAGAGAATTTGAGAGTTCTAGAATTCTCTCTCTAAACTTACGGCCTAGGTAGCTGAAGACACTTCCGCCAATGTTGCGGTGATGAAAATCGGATTTGTGCAGGGGCCCAGAATTGGAGGAGCACAGAGATCTTGGAGGGTTGTCAATCTGGAGGAGATCACCTAGATAGGGAAGGATAAAACCATGGAGGGATTTAAAAGCAACACGAAGCTGGACCAGGTAAGGTAGGTCAGTGAGCACAAGAGTGATGGATGAATAGGACTTGATGCGAGTTAGGATACAGGCAAAGGCGCTTATGGGTTCAAGTTTCATAGGGTACAAAATAGGAGGGTACAAAATAGGATGCCAGCCACAAGGTCATTGGAATAGTCAAGTCTAATGATAACAAATACATGGATGAGGGTTTCAGCAGCAGATGGGCTGAGGCAGGGTAGAGACTAGCAATGTTACAGAGCTGAAAGTAGGCAGTCTAGACACTACAATCATCTCCAAAACAGAAGAAAAACAACCAGGGTTCCTGATCGATAGCTAATGATCCCTGATTGGGTCACAGAGGATAGGAATCAAAATCAGCTGTAATTTCACTCCCAGTCCTATTCTCCTTTTCTCATAGTTAAAAAGCTTGTTCACTCTCCAGCATCACGACTGAAAAATTTTGATTTGAACGCGGTATCAGAGAGGTCAATGGTGCTTTTGGCAGCATTTCCTAGCATGTATTCAGCAGGGGATAAAAAAAGGAAATGAATTATGAAGTTTTAAAACCTATGTGCTGCTTCGAGAAACCTCCAATCAAAAAGAAATCTCATGGATTTAGCTGCATTACCATAAATAATTTTCCATTCAATTTCTTAAAATCCCTAACAACAAATTTTGTTTCTGTTCCGCTAAGGGAATCCTTGCTGACACCTGGAATGTTCCTCTGGTAAATTCAAGGCATCGCCAAGTGCAGCAAATTTCTGGGTTGGCACCAGGAAAAATGACAATGGAAGCATCCAGATCAAATACCAACTGATTCCACTAATGTCTTCAAGGGGATGGAAATTGCCACTCTACCTGATTTGACTTGCATAAGATTTCAGTCTCACATAGGGTGGATGCCTCTTAATGTCCTCAATGCAGCGAAGGATGGGCAATAAATACTGGACTGTCAGTGTCACTAATATACTAAGGAAAAGAAAGCTACATGCCACTGGTGTCTAAGTACCTTTGGTACTGTTATTTTAGTGCTCTTTTCGGCATAAAATGAGCTGAAGCTTACAGAGCCGATTAGCCCAAAAAGACAAGTCATTTTCTTCCACCTGGGACTAGAGCTGAGCAGAGAGAGGAAGATCGGGCAGAGTGAATTGGACACCTATGAGACATTCAATCTGAATTTCTTACCATTATCTTAAAATGGTGCATCAAATCTGCACTGGTGATTTGTTCCATGAACTACCAACTGGTTACCTGCATCTTCATCCACTTATATTCCTCTTTATCAAGCCACTATTTGATACCCTTTCAAAAATAAAACTTCTTCAAAAATGCTCTCTGGCAGAAAATGCCATATTCTAATGAGAAGAACATTTTGCTTAGTTCCCCTTTTAATGTTTTTTTTGTAATTATTATAATGTCCCAAACATCTATAAACATGGTTTGGTTTACAGATTGTAACCAGTGCAAATACAAAAAGCAGCCCAACCTCTCTTAAAACTCTGTTGGAGTAAATTACAAAGGGTGTCAGAATCTCAAGGTTCTGGCTTTGCATCCAATCACTGGAAGGCACACCTGTGTAGGTAAACATTTGCTAAGCTGAATCCCTGCCAGAGCCTCACCCATCGAAGCTCAAGTCAGGAAGTCACAAACGTGCAGCCTATGATTTTCCAAATAATGGACAGAAAATTTGTGCAAGCGTGATTTCTCAATCTGCACCTGAGTAGGTGGGGCTTCACATCATATTCTATAATTGGAAAACAACATATTTTTCCAGCTTTCACAACACTTGGTAAGGAAAAAAGGTATAGGAAGGCCAAAAATTAAAGCTGCATATACATTGTGGAGCAATTTGCTGAGGATCTGAAGCTATGCATCAGTAAGAAAAGTCCCATAGTTTTGTTGCATTTTCTCGAGAGAATTTTAGCTCTAGCCCCACACGAGGAACAGAGTGGTGAGCAATTAAAATGGAGCAGTTCCATTTCCAGCTCAAACGCAATTAATTAAAGGCCGGTGGCTTTAGCTGCCGATGAGGTGGCATATTCAAAGCTGCCGACTATGGCCAGATGTATCCCTGAAGATTTTAATCACGTGACCTCCTGCCTCCAACTGCCCTGCGCAGTCACACAACCTTTTCCACTTCGCTGCATCTCCAATACTTTGATAACCAATAAAACAATTAAAAGAAAAAACAACTATTTTTAATACCCCAATGATTTTCTCCCAGGTTGCTCACAGCAGTGTCCTGGAGATTAATCTTTAACTATTGGAAAGCCCAGGACAATCCCAGAGGGTTGGCAGCACTACACTCACACAATCCAGGTGGGAAACTCTGGTATAAATGACATTGTTGGACACTGATTAGCAAAGGGGGGGGGGGGAAGCAGGTCAGCAGCCAGCAGGAAGGACAAGGAGACTCCCCACCCGTGGAACAGAGGAACCTGGAGTAAGGCCCCACCCTGCACTTCAAATCGACCCCCATGTCTCCTTCACCAGGCCCTCCCTTTCTGTCGCTGGCGAATCTGCCCCACTCACCTGAATCCTGGGGCTCCATCTTTGTTCCCTGGTGCAGGCAGCACTGCAGGGGCCACCGCTGCCGATGGCACTGACGGTATTGCAGAGCTGTCAGCTTCTGATTGGCCAGCTGTTGGGGGCAGGATTGCAGCAGGATGTCTAGGGTGTGGTGGTGGGGGAAATTCCCAAGGAGCTGGGAAGCCCAACAGCAGGCAGGTAAGCGCCCAACTGGGACTTAATCCTATCGAGCCTCCAAAACACCCTATGGCAGGGCTGCCACCGGTTTTCCATGGACAGCGCCCACCACTGTGACTATCAAATTCTGCCGTTGGTTTCAACTAACTTGTGTGGAAAGATGCTGTATAAATGTGACTAAAAATAAAAAGTGTATACATGTGTATCAAACAGCAATGCAACATAAACTCAGTTAGACAATGTCAAAGAAACTAGACTGTAGCTGTACTGAAGCCAAATACTTTGGAAACAAGTCAGAAACCTGTTATGTGTCCTAGTTGCGATGAAACCAAGTGTGGTAAACCAGCATGTCAGGGATTGAATTTCTGGAATTGATCTGTTAATCATAGTTTGGTATAATTACCATAAAAGCAGGAAAAGCATTGCAATCATGCAATGATTAACACCAGAGCAAGTTGGGAAATTGCAGAGTCCAGCATAAAAATATCTTGTTTTTGTTTTATTTGCTTTTTTTTTGAGTTGGACAGCTGTGTGTTGGATCAGCAGCCAGCATAATAATTTGGGGGGAGCTGTTCCAGACCTTGTGTGAAAAATTATCTGTTTTTGTACAAGTTGTGTTTCACAGCTTATATCAGACTGGAAAAAGTGCTTTACCTTTATGACATCAACTTGGTAAAAATGACATAATGCTCTTGTGACTTTTCTCTATTACCCCCAGAAAAGGTTTTGCCAGAATAATTCTCCTGAAGTTATTTGGAGTTTCCCTTAATGTTCATGAACATTAGAAATTACGTTAAGCAAAGGGCAGTTCCCAGAGCTGTGAAGGGAACTGGAAAGGGGAAGGATATCTGTATTGTCAAGAAGTGGACCAAATCTACCTCTATCAATGATTATGGACCTTGAGTAATTATTGAAGTTTGGAACTATACTGGTTGTCAACAAACTAGTTTAGCTTTGAGATCTTTGCGTGTCACAAATGATCAAAGCCTTGAATACGGCCACAGCAGGAATCAAGTTTCAACGTTTTTAACCAAATATGAGATTTTGAAGTGCAAAAGATCTTTATTGATTGGGTATTTTGAAATTCGATAGGGAACTCCATTTTTGAAGTAATATCAAAGGAGATTAGCTACACCATCACCACACTGAAATGATGAGAGGTGGAATCCGACCAATAGTTTAAAATCAGTCATTCCACCATCCTTAGTTCTTGGCTGCACATCCAGTGGTGTAAGAAATTTAGCTACTAATTATACAAATCCATTATTCCAATTCACATGCCTCTGCAGGTTGTAAGGTATTAAAATATCCTTAATAACAGTGATGATGATTAGGACTGGTAGTACATCTATTCGAACTTCAAAATTTGGCTACTGGAATCCATCCAGCACCATATGGTCCCAATTCCATGCCTATTTTTGGACACATTTTTCCAACAAGTAAAGGATTAAATTTATGTCCCTGACTTATTGGGTGCATCATGTTTTACCATGGCTGAGTCATAATTGTGGCTTGAGCTTTAGCTTTGCTGTGCTAAAATATACTGTTTGAGTTGGAGTTTGCACATGATACTGCACTGAAGGAGAAATGGCTCATTTGGGGAAGAATCTTACCGCCTTAGTTAAATGAGGGAAGAAACCATTTCTGGCCTGTTAATTGGCCTCCTCCAAGAGTCCCATCCAACTAAGAACAGCACGAGCACTGCACAGGTGGGAGGGCTACGGGGAGTACCCGAAGTTGTGGACAGCCAGCAGCAGCACGAGAGGTGGGTGCTGCTGCTGTAGATGGGTTACCACGAGGATGCCTCAAGATGAAGGTGCCCCCTGAACACTTTTGCATACTTAAAATAAAGCACAGATTGGGCTGTAACCCTCGGGCCACCGTAGCTCTAGAGGACGGAGGACGAAAAGAGGCCTTGCTGGCTCCCTTGCCTGCCACCAGGAGGTTGCCTCCTAGCATTTTCCGGGCTCCATCCTCACCGGCGGTGAACAGGCCCCAGCTGAGATTCCAACAGCGTCAACAATTTACCCCTAAGTGGGCACTTAATTACTGATAATTAACTACGTGCCATTTCCAGGTGGGTAACTGATGCTGGTCTGACCTCCACTCCGGCAAGATCATTCAGAGGTGGAAACACATTGGGTCAAAGGCCCAGTGGCACATTTCAAAAATTTCTCTACACTCCTGCCTCTAAAGCCACACCCACGCAGCTAATGAGATTCTGTCCTTGGTTTTAAGAAAAACCAAAAGAACTTGCACATTTTTCTTATTATTCGTTGACGGGATGTGGGCATCGCTGGCTAGGCCAGCATTTATTGCCCATCTCTAATAGCCCTCGAGAAGGTGTTGGTGAGCCGCCTTCTTGAACCGCTGCAGTCCGTGGTGTAGGTACATCCACAGTGCTGTTAGGAAGTTCCAGGATTTTGACCAGTGACAGTGAAGGAACGGTGATATATTTCCAAGCCAGGATTGTGAGTGATTTGGAGGGGAGCTTCCAGGTGGTGGTGTCCTCATCTATCTGCTGCCCTTGCCCTTCTAGATGGTAGTGGTTATGGGTTTGAAAGGTGCTGCCTGAGGAGCCTTGGTGAGTTTCTGCAGTGCATTTTGTAGATGGTACACACTGCTACCACTGTTCGGTGGTGGAAGGAGTGAATCTTTGTGGATAGGGTATCAATCAAGCAGGTGGGGGGCCAGTACATGATAATCAGCATGATGTTTCATTGCCCATGTTTGACCTGATGCTATGAGACGTCATGGGGGCCGGAGTCGATTTTGAGGACTCCCAGGGCAACTACCTCCCAACTGTATACCACTGTGCTGCCAACTCTGCTGGGTCTGTCCTGCCTGTGGGACACAACATATCCAGGGATGGTGATGGTAGCATCTAGAATATGATCTGTAAGGTATGATTCCGTGACTGTGACTACGTCAGGCTGTTGCTTGACTAGTCTGTGAGACAGCTCTCCCAATTTTGGCATTAGCCCCCAGATGTTAGTAAGGAGGAATTTGCAGGGGCAACAGGGCTGAGTTTGCCAGCGCCGTTTCTGGTGCCTAGGGTGATGCCAGGTGGACCGTCCAGTTTCCTTCCTTTTTAGTGGTTCGATACAGCTGAGTGGCTTGCTAGGCCATTTCAGAGGGCATTTTAAGACTCAACCACAGTACTGCAGATCTGGAGTCACATGTAGGCCAGACCAGGTCAGGATGGCAGATTTCCTTCCCTAAAGAACATCAGTAATCCAGATGGGTTTTTACGACAATCAGTTTCATGGTGTTTTAGACCTTTTACTTCCAGATTTTTATTGAATTCAAATTCCACCATCTGTCATGGTGGGATTCAAACCCAGGTCCCCAGAGCATTACCCTGGGTCACTGGATTACCAGCCCAGTGAAAATACCACTACACCACCGCCGCATAATGCTTTCCTTGGCCACAAGATGTCCCATAAATATTTGGCAGCAAATGAAATACTTCTGAAGTGTACTCACTTGTAATGCAAAGAGCCAATTTGCCAGTGTTGTAATGCAAAGAGCCAATTTGCACACAGCAAGGTACCATACACAACAATGGGATAATGGCTAGATAATCAGTTTTAGTGATATTTGAGGGATAAATACTAGCCAGACCACTAGCAATATCTCCCCAACATTCTTCAAAATAGTACCGTAGGATTTAATATCAACCTGAGAGGATGGGGTTAAGGGTTAAATGTCTCATCCGAAAGATGATGCCCCTTATTCATTGTTTTTCATTTAACATCATAGGCACAGTTTTAGCTGACATTGATTCTAATACTAATTCTAATAGATTCAGTTTTGGATTGAAATGTAGCCTCTATTCCCACTGAGCAGATTTTGAAAAGTGGCAGCTGTTCAACTCTGAAGAAAGGCGTAGCATGGTTCGCACGACCTGTTAAGTAGCAATAAAAAAAACTTTATAACAATCCTTATTACGTTTTTAAACAGAACAACTTAAGCGTGAGCGTACAAGTTAAAGGAAGAGAAAGATAGAATACTAAACTTCAGGAACACCTTAATCACTTAGCAGTGACATAGTGAGGATTACATTATGAAGTATTTGTTATGAACACAAAACTGTTACAGTTTGTCACTAAGCACCCTTTTCCAAAATTAACTCCCTTGCTTCATATTTCTCTGGTTGGCAACCAAAAGTTATAAATTTAACATGATTAAAATAACAATGTGATATGGAGCGTTTTTTTTCCCACATTTGAGGGTTATCAGTTCATGGAAGCCTTGTAGTGGTGGAGACAGAATCCGTATAAGCTTTTAATAGCAAAGTAAATGTTGGGAAAAAACAACATGTAAAGAACTATAGGGAAATTAGACTAAGGGACCACCTCTTGTACAGTCAGCACAGGAGTAATGGGCAATACTTATGTATTATAAAATTCCATAATCACAATTAGTGTAAAGAACTAGGTACACAAATATGTACAGAATCAAATTGGACTCGTAAGATTAACTCTGTTTCTCTCTCAACAACTGCTGGCAGGCGTGCTGGGTTTTTTCCAGCACTCTTTTTATTTATGTACAGTGCTGAACTTAAGATGTTGGATGACATATGTCTGGGAGAAATCCAGCAACATAGGTATAGTGAGTAAGCTTTGAATTAAATTACAAAAGGATATTCAAAACCATTGTTGCAAACAGGGAAGTAGAACTTTACCTTTTAACTTGCGTAATGTCAAACTCATTGAGGCAACAATTTGGTCAGGATGTTGGGTTTGTCACATGATGGTAAATGTGTCAGAGAACGATTATGCCAATCTTGGACAAATAATTGCTTGTGGCCAAGGTGCATACACTTTCACAAAACTAAAATTGGAAGATTAGCAAACTCTCAGTTGAGTTTTATTATGTATAGCAATGTGTCACCTGCATCCAATCCTGCTCAAAAATCATCCTGATCCTTGGCGACCCCAATTATTTTTGTTATTCTTTCACAAGATGTGGGCATCACGGGCATTGCCAGCATTTGTTGCCCATCCCTAATTGCCCTTGAAAAGGTGGTGGTGAGCCATCTTCTTGAACTGCTGCAGTCCTTGGGACGTAGGTACACCCTAAGTGAAGGAGCTCCAGGAATTTGACTAGCGACAGTGAAAAAATGGCAATATAGTTCCAAGACAGGATGGCGTGTGGCTTGGAGGAGAACTTGCATGTGGTGGTGTTCCCATGAGCCTGCTGCCCTTGTCGTTCTGGGTGGAGAAGGTCACAAGTCTGGAAGCTGCTGCCAAAGGAAGTTTGGAGAGTTGCTGTAGGGCATCTTATAGATGGTACACACTGCTGCCACTGCCTGGTGGAGGGAGTGAGAGTGCTAAGATGGTGGTTGGGGTGCCAATGCCAATGGAGTTTCTGAGTGTTACTGGGGCTGCACTCATCCAGGCAAGTGCAGAGTATTCCATTACAGTCATGACTTGAGTTTGTAGATAGTGGACAAACTTTGGTGAGTCAGGAGGTGAGTTACTTTCTGCAGAATTCCCAGGCTCTGACCTGCTCTTGCAACCACAGTATTTATATGGTTGGTCCAGTTAACTTTCTGGTCAATGGTAACACCCAGGATGTCGATGCAAGCAGATTCAGCAATAGTAATGCTTTGAGCATCAAGGGGAAATGATTAGATTCTCTCTTATCAGAGATGGTCATTACCTGGCACTTGTGTGGTACAAATGTTACTTGCCACTTATTAGCCCAAGCCTGAATGTTGTTTAGGTCTTGCTGCATATGAACAGGAACTGCTTTAATATTTGAGAAGGCACATATGGTACTGAACGCTGTGCAAACATCAGCAAACATTCCCATTTCTGCCCTTGCAATGAAGCAGTTCAAGGTGGTTGGGCCAGGGACACTACCCTGAGGAACTCCTGCATCCCATCCTTCACTGCATTAGTTTTAACATCTTTGCCCACATCTTCAAATCACTCCACGAGCACTCTCTAGGGATACTGGGGTGTGCTTGATCAACTTTGCGGGAGGTGAGAAATTTGCCAGAATTTTCCAGAAAAGTAATAAGGATAATGCTGTGTTAGCTACACCAAGCCAGAAATGGGCAGGCTCGAAGCATTAGCTTGAATTTCCCTGTCTTTTAGTATGTTCAAGTCACCTCACACCTCTCTATTGCAGCAACTGCTTCCAGACCCATATCCTGCTCATATCGTCTTCTCTTGCTATTCTGCTCTGCTTCGTGTTCTTCACTTCCTCAATCCTACTAGTGGTGGTCAAGCCTTCACCCATGTTGTCCCATACAATACAAATCATTGTCCAAATCCCTGCACCTTGCTACATCTCCTTCCTTCATCAAAAGCACTTTAAAACACCTCCTAGCAGTGCTTTCTGCAACCTCCCTTCCTACTACACCTGCTCCATTTCAACTCCTAACGTGAAACACCCCGGGTTATTTTGCTAAGTTAGTTGTTGCATAAGTGATACACTGAAACAATCTGCATGATGTCATGCCTTTGCTGATTAATGAGAAAATACTTCCCAAGCTTTTTGTTATGAGTATTTAAAAATAAGTCACGCAATTCTCATCTTAAGATGAGAAGCGTTCACCATAAGTGAATTGTCAAATTTTCAAAGGATTAGTTACCACAGGAGCTTCCATTGGAAAATTAACTGAAAGTTCATTCTCTTGTTAGCAATATAGATGAGTATTCAATGTAGCAGCCATTATATAAGCTGCAGCATGAACTTTCATATCCTGCTGTTATCCCCTTTGCAGTCATTTTAAACTTAGTTATCCATAGAAAGAGTGCTACCATGGAGCCGAGTCGGAAACCTATAGAAACAAATCCCATTCTAAAGACTAGAGCACAAAATCTAGGCTAACTCTCCAGTGCATTAATGAGAGAGTAGTGTGTTGTCGAAGCTGCCATCTTTAAAGATGATGCATTAAACCAAGGTCCCAATTGCCCATTCAGGTGGGCATAAAAAAAAATCTCATGGCACTATTTCTAAGAACAGGGGAAATCCTCCCAGTGCCCAGGCCAATATTTAGCCTTCAACCAACATCCATTAAATCAGATTACCTGGTCATTATCATGTTGCTGTCTGCAGGGCCTTGCTGTGCACAAATTGGCCGCTGTGTCCCCTAGATTGCAACAGTGACTACAATTTAAAAGGCATCTCATTGGCTGTAAAGAGCTTTGGGGCATCCCGAGATTGTGAAAATTGGTATATAAACACATGCTCTCTACTTTAAAAATCCTGTTAAGGCTAGACTACTGGTGACCCAAACTGATGTTGCTTTTGGTATCATCTCAGTGAAATAATGTTTACCTGGCTGTAGTGATCCCTTCATCAAGATTTACTGGAACCGTTTTAGTAGGTTTATGCAAGTCAGGTCCCAAGGCATTCGTTAGGTGAGCTTTTGTCAATAACCAAAGTACAACTCACAGGCACCTCATTTATACAAATTCATTGGCCAGCAACAGATTTCTTGTTGGGTAACTTCCTTAGTAACTTAATTACTGATCATGTTGTTTTTTTGGCAGAGGGCTGTTTTGTGCTATTCAGTCTTTAAGGTCATAAAATTGTTGACATTGAGACTTCTCAAAAGAAAATGGTTATTTGTGTTTCCATGTTGTCAACAGTGGAAGCGCGCAACTGAGGGGCAGAAATTGGTTATTTTCCAATGTTAACAAAAAAAAAAGCAGGCATGAATGAGAAGTGCTGAAACGACTGCATTTTTAAAGAAGTGGATGAACATTTGAAGCAAAGAAACATACAGAGCCATGGGGAGACAGCAAGGTAGGGCTGGGGGTGGGTGGGTGATTCATTCTGCACGACTCAAGTAAAGGTCAACAGAGACACAATGGGCCAAAATGGCCACTTTCTCGTGCTTTAAAACTTACTTGGTAGGTTATTTATAAAAGCTGACTAATAATCATTCAAGGTTAGCACTGCTCTGACATTTTCATAGAAATATGGGTTAATGAAAAAGATAACAAAATGCTAATTTAAAAAGATAGTGATTGTTCCCTGTTAAAGTCACTTATTAGGATTAACTCATGCAGCATTCCACAGCTGAACAGTCAACTCGAAAAATATTTTGATCAAGGGCAAACGTGGCATTAGTGAACTTGGCAAAGAGAAAGATTTAAATTGAGCACTTAGTCATAAATGCAAGATCACCTCACAGATGCACAACAGGCTTGAAATTCTAGTGCAAAAACAGAATTACCTGGAAAAACTCAGCAGGTCTGGCAGCATCGGCGGAGAAGAAATCAGTTAACGTTTCGAGCCTTCATGGCCCTTCGGCAGAACTGAAGCATAGTTAGAAGAAGGGAGAAATATAAATTGGTTTAAGGTGGGTGGGGGATCATCCTCCGCCATTTCCGCCAACTCCAGCATGATGCCACCACCAAACACATCTTCCCTTCACCCCCCCTGACGGCATTCCGTAGGGATCGTTCCCTCCGGGACACCCTGGTCCACTCCTCCATCACCCCCTACTCCTCAACCCCCACTTATGGCACCTCCCCATGCCCACGCAGAAGATGCAACACCTGCCCCTTCACTTCCTCTCTCCTCACCGTCCAAGGGCCCAAACACTCCTTTCAAGTGAAGCAGCATTTCACTTGCATTTCCCCTAACTTAGTCTACTGCATTCGTTGCTCCCAATGCGGTTCCTCTACATTGGAGAGACCAAACGCAAACTGGGCGACCGTTTTGCGGAACACCTGCGGTCTGTCCGCAAGAAAGACCCAAACCTCCCTGTCGCTTGCCATTTTAACACTCCACCCTGTTCTCTTGCCCACATGTCTGTCCTTGGCTTGCTGCATTGTTCCAGTGAAGCCCAACGCAAACTGGAGGAACAGCACCTCATCTTCCGACTAGGCACTTTACAGCCTTCCGGGCTGAATATTGAATTCAACAACTTTAGATCTTAAACTCCCCCTCCCCCCATCCCCACCCCGTTTCTTCCACCCCCCCCCCCACACCCCCCGCTTTTTTTTTTCAATATTTATATAGATTCTTCTTTCCCCACCTATTTCCATTATTTTTAAATCTAAAACTAAAACCTTGTTAGCCTTTCCACCCCACCCCCACTAGAGCTGTACTTAGAATATCCTGTCTTCCATTCTTAATTAGCACTTTTCTCAGACAAAACACCTCTTTGACCCTTTTGTCTGTGACATCTTTTGATTATCTGCTCATCTCCACAATCACCACACCCTCAATGTCTCTCTCTCCCCCCACCACCCCCCCCCCCACCCCACCCACCTTAAACCAATTTATATTTCTCCCCCTTCTTCTAACTATGCTTCAGTTCTGCCGAAGGGCCATGAAGGCTCGAAACGTTAACTGATTTCTTCTCCGCCGATGCTGCCAGACCTGCTGAGTTTTTCCAGGTAATTCTGTTTTTGTTTTGGATTTCCAGCATCCGCAGTAGCTTTTAGCTTTTTGTTTTTATCTTTGAAATTCTAGTGGTTTTTTTTGGTGAATTAGTGGCTTTGTCAAATCCTACATGTGCTATTATGAACTATAGAATCTTACAGCACAACAGGAGGCCTTTTGACCATCATGCCTATGCTGGCTCTTTAAAGAGTTATCCAATTAGACTCACTCCCCTGCTCTTTCCCCAGGGCCCTGCAAAAATACCGTTTTCCAACTGTAAAAAGTTACTATCTGCTTCCAACACCCCCTCAGGCAGTGCATTGCAGATCATAATCCCCTGCTTCATATGCCACTTATCTTAAATTTGTCGTCATCAACCCTCCAGTGGAAACACTTTCTCCCCATCTATTCCATGGGCAGAAATTTTTGCTTGGCGGGTGGGCACGCGCCCGACCCGCTCGAACGTGAAATGATGCGCGTTGATGTCGGCCAAGCGTGCCGACATCAACGCACAGTCGCTCGACAGTTCAGTCAGCGGGCACGCGCCGGAGTCGGCAGCGGGCCCATCAACAATGAAAAGGCCTGTTAAGACAATTAAGTAATCAGTTAAACTAAATTTTTTGCTGTCCCTCCAACCTAACGGTTGGCGGGCAGGCGAAAAGGCCAAGTGCCTTTGCACTTTTTTGGAAACCTCATCCACGGGTGGGCTAAGGTTTCCAAAAGCAAATAAAAATCAAATAAAAGTTTTGCAATTGAATTAATCACGGTGCGGTGCCGATCGCAGACAGCAGCCGGCTTCCCAACCACCCCCACCCAAGGGGAATTCTTGGAATTCTGCCCCATCAAACTCTATATAATCTTGAACACCTCTATTAAATCTCTAATTAATTTTCTCTGCTCTAAGGTGACAAATATCAGATTCTCCAGTCTCCCTGAAGGAAAAAGTCCTTCATCCCTGGTATCGTTCCAGTAAATATCCTCTGCATCCTCCCCAAGGCCTCAATATCCCCCAAAAGTGTGGTGCCCATAATTGGGCACAATATTCCAGCTGGGACCTAAGCAATGAGTTTAAAGCTTATATATTTCAATGCAGTTGTCAAGGCTTCTAAGTGTAAAAATCTCAGTTTTGATCCATTCTCCTTGAGGAAAGAGAAACTAAACAGAACCTTCCTCCCTCAAAAAATCTTACGCAAGTACTAATTTTCTGGCACCACTCAGTGAAACCTGGGCTCAATCTCTACTGATGCACCTTTATCATTTAACGTGTAAATTAATAATTTTCTAAGTGTCAGGAATAAATACATACATTAGTAAAAGATAAGTTCTCACTGATTGAGCTCACACCATTATGTTATCTCCCTCCTTCCATCCCCCCCAGGAATAGTACCTGCGAAACAATCACTTCACATAAGAATATTTGAACAGGTTCACCAAGCACTTGTTAACTTGCATTTAGCAGTGCCTAAATTTGGCATATGCTAAAAGGTTAAACTTAGATTTTTTTTTATTGTTAGTTTCCAAAACACTTGGTGGTTTAGATCCACTCAGACACAAGTGTACTTGATTACCCAAGCCTTGCAGCAGTCCTTGATAGGCAGACAACACAACTGGGGCTGTATTTTTAGGCCCCGATAGGGACGAACACAGAAGCAGATGCACACGGAATTTTGCGCCATAGGTCAGCGTGCCATTTTCCCAGCAGCATCCTGTCCCTGGACAATTTTCCTGGAGGCGAAATGGCTGGGTAACAGGGATACCCGTCTGCAAGCAGAGGGTATCCAATTCAGGCTCTTTAAAGGCCTAATGTCAGAGACCGACTGGAATTTTCCCCAGATATGTCAGGGACTAGGCCAGCTGCCTGAAAGCAGCCGCCCAGCAGCAGACCAGATGCCGCCTCTGGCCACCCTCTGGCCGCCTCTGGCCACCCACCAACATGGCTGCCCAGCTGCTAAGGGCATTTCTATCTTAAAAGTTTAAAGTATGGAAGCGAGTGCTGTGATAGTGAAGGCATACAGTCTAACATATTGATTAACATGCCACTGAATATGTAAATTGTTTCATTTGCATCATCACAGGAAGTGATGCAAGTTAACGTGATATAGTAGTTGGGGCAGTTTCAGTCAGCAGGTAATACGTGTATGAAGAGCTCTCTTTGAATCATGTCATTCTTCAACAAAGAACGCTTCATTTAGATTACCAATCATTGTCAGTGTTTGGCATGTTTGTGTTAAGAACCAATAAAAAGGCAGTTCAAAATGGAGGTGCCCTCTCTCTCTCACTTAACTGAAAAGGAAGTCTGCTGTTTTCTCAGCGGTGGAGGATCTCCTATTGGCCCTCTAGTTTTGAGAGACTACTGGACAAAAACCCTGCCTTCTGGTCAGTAACTGGCGAATTCGAGGAAAATCACTGCCAGATTCTGTTCCCCACAGTATGGACTTCTGATCCGCATTTGACCTGGATGAAGCCAGTGGGGAAAATCCTGCCTCTGACTTCTAACACATACCATTCAAGACAACAAATAATCTGATATCATGCTCCAAACACCAACTATTCTATCACTCTCCCATTAATTTCTCTGTACTTGCTTGCAACACATGTTGTGGGAGCTGCTGGGAACTACAAACATCTCCAGGACCAGGACATGTGTAGTAGGTTTCCAGATGGACTGGCTGGAAGTCAGAGTCATTGAACTTGAAATACAGAGGCAATATGCTCCATACAGGAATGGAGTGTGATGAAATACTCTCCACTTGCCTGGTTGAGTGTAACTCCAACAACAATCAAGAAGCTCAACAACATCCAGGACAAAGCAGCCCACTTGATTGGCACCCCATCCACCACCTTCCAACATCCACTCCCTCCATCACCGACATATAGTGGCAGCAGTGTATACCATCTACAAGATGCACTGCAGCAACTCACTAAGGTTCCTTCAACAGCACCTACCAATCCTGAGACCTTGACTGTCTAGGAGGACAAGAACAACAGATGCATGGGAACATCACCACCTTCAAGTTCACCTCCAAGCCACACACCATCCTGACTTGAAGTATATCATCGTTCGTTCTCTGTCGCTGGGTCAAAATCCTGGAATTTCGTCCCTAAAAGCACTGTGGGTATACCTACACCACATGGACTGGAGCAGTTCAACAAGGCGGATCACCAGCACTTTCTCAAGGGCAATTAAGGATGGGCAATAAATGCTGGCCTAGCCAGCAAAGCCCACATCCATGAAAGAATTTATTTTTTAAAAAGGAGGGAAAATAAAAGGAGTGGGGAGAGGGGGTGCGGGTGGTAGTGGAGGATTTTAAGGAATGAAGTGGACAGCATAAATCTAATGTGTTGAGTTAATTTTCTCTAAAGTGCACCCTCCACCCTAACCCCACAGCTTTCTCTAGTTTCTCTCCTATCTCCCCTCATGCCCTCAAAACGCTTGTCCACGAGACCTTCTACCTGCTCCATCAACCCTATTCCCACTTAACTTCTGACCATTCAACTTCTCCTGGTCCCATATTTAGCTGTGATTGCTAACAGTTTTCTCTTTTCACGTGTTGTCCCTCTCACCTCTCTGCTGTCATCACTCAAAAAACCAACCCTTGACACTATCATCCTTGCAAACTACCTATATCTTCAACATCCCTTTTCTTTGCAATGTTCATGAACATTTTGTTGCTTCCCAAATCTGTGCCCATCCTTCCCAAACTCCATGTTTGAATCCCTCCAATCAGGTTTCCGTCCCCACCACAGTACCCAAACAGCTCTTATCAAAATCAGAAAATGACATCCTACATGACTGTGACAAAAGGAAACTACCCCTTTTCTTTCTTCTTTAACCTGTCTGCAGCATTTAATGCGATTGATTACACCACCCTCCTCCAACACTTCTCTATCCACATCCAGCTGGGTAGAACTGCACCGACCAGGTTCCATTCTTAGCTATCTAATCATAGCCAGAGTATCATTTACAATGGTTTCTTTATCTGCTCCTGCACCATTACCTCTGATGTCTCCCGAGGATCCAACCTTAGCCCTCTTGTATTTCTCATCCACCTGCCCAATGGCAACATCGTCCGAAAACACAGCGTTACTGTTTTTATTTGTTCATGGGATGTGGGTGTTGCTGGCTAGACCAGAATTTATTGCCCATCCCTAATTGCCCTTGAGAAGGTGGTGGTGAGCCACCTTCTTGAACCGCTATAGTCCATGTGGTGTAGGAACACCCACAGTGCTGTTAGGAAGGGAATTCCAGGATTTTGACCCAGTGACAGTGAAAGAACGGCAATCTAGTTCCAAGTTAGGATGGTCTGTGGCTTGGAGGGGAACTTGCAGGTGGTGTCTCCATGTGTCTGCTGCCGTTGTCCTTCTAGGTGGTAAGGATCACAGGTTTGGAAGGTGCTGTCAAAGGAAGTTAGTTTTCACATATACACCGACAGCACCCAGCTCTACCTCATCACCATCTTGCAACTTCTCCACCATTGCTAAGTTATTAAACTGATTATCCAGTACCAAATTAGCATAAATTTCTTCCAATTAAATATTGGGAAGATGATGGCATCGTTTTCGGTTTCCACTCCACACTCCATTCTTACCTATCGACTCCATCTCTCTCCCTGGCAACAGTTCGAAACTAAAGCAGTCTGTTCACAACCTTGATGTCATATCTGACCACAAGATAAGCTTCTGACTACATATTTGCACCATCTAAGACCACCTATTACCATCACCCGACTTCACCCATCTCAGCTCATTTGCTGCTGAAACCCTTATTCATGCCTTTGTAACCTCTAGGCTATTCCAATGCACTCTTTGCTGGTATCTCACATTCTACCCTCTAAACTGGAGGTCATCCAAAACTCTGCTGTCTATATCTTAACTCGCACAAGGTCCCCTTCACTTGTTACCCCTGTGCTCACTGATCTACATTGGCTCCTGGTCCTGGTCCAGCAACATCTTGCTTTTAAAATTCTCATCCTTGATTTCAAATTCTTCTATGGCATCACCCTTCCCTATCTCTGCAATTTCCCCCAACCCCACAACTTTCAGATATTCATCTATTTCTAGCCTCTTGAACATCCCCAGTTTTAAAATCGCTCAATCACTGGTGACATCACCTTCAGTTGCTAGAACCTATATTCTAGAAATTCCTCACTTCACAGCTCTGCTTCCCTACCTCACTTTTCTCCTTTAAGACACTCCTTAAACCTACCTCTTTGACCAAGCCTTTGGTCATCTGACCTAACATCTCCTTATGTGGCTCTAGGTCGTATTTTGTTTTATAATGCTCGTGTGAAGTACCTTGGGGCATATTATTACCTTAAAGGCTTTACATAAATATGAGGAATTGTTGTTAATTATAGCAAAGGGATAAAGCAATCTAAAATAGTACGCACGAGGGCAGGTATCAGGAGATGTATCTTAGAACAGATAGGCAAGAGGAATCAGTAAAAAAAAAACTCAGAGGGAAAATATCTGATAGGATACTGAGGAGAATGATGTTAGGTTGGCAATATTAAATGTGAATGTTGAGAAAAACATTACAAATAAAGGTGGAAAACTAGTGACACAAATTGAAACGGGAGGACGATGTTGTAGATTTGACAGAAACTGGACATCAGTCAGGACAAGACTGGGAGCTAAACATTACCAGCCATAATTTTTTCAAAGAGAGAAATTTTTATCAAAGGGAATCCTTCAGAGACAGGGACCTCCGTGGAAGGTCAAATTTTTGACAAAAAAGACACTCATGAAGGAGGGGGCAGAAAAATACAGAAAAAAAGCATGTTGAGTGTAAAAGGTATCAAAGGGAAACAAATGGGAAATTAGGAAGACTATAGGAGAGTATGAAAGAAGACTGGAAGTCCCAGGGACTTATTTAAACCACTTAAGTTGTAGTAGTCAACATAAAAGGAAATAACAAAACCTTTTGAGCACATAAGTAAAAGGTATAATCGAGATGTTAAATAAAGACTTTGCTTCAGTTTTTACAGGGAGAGTTAAAGGTAGGGCTGCTGGAATACCTCAAAGATGTGTGGGAGACATTTTGAGAGATAAATATTCAAAAGGACATCATTTAAACAAAATATTAATGCAATGATCATTGGGAAACGTCCAGATGGTATACATCATAGAATACTGAAGAAGGTGGGAAGGAGAAAGCAAAGATGTAAGCCCAAAGTCTTCACCAAATCTTTGGGAATGGGGATAGTTCCCAAGTGGAAGGAGGCAATTTTTTTTAACCATGTTCAAAGCTAAAAGGGGGAAACGATAAGCCAGGAAATTTTATTTTCCTCTTACCTCGGTTGTGGATTGCCCTAGGGCTACTTATAAGAATTGATGAAATAGGTATCTCTTTCATTGGCAAAATGAAAGAAGGTGTTAATGTTATCTCAATTGTATTGTTAAGATTAAAGGATAAACAGATGGAAGATATTGATTGGATTGATTGTCTTTGAGCACATATAAAAAAAGTGACTCTCACGGGGGCTGGGGTGCATCATCACCCCTGGAAATTACATTTCAATTTAATTTTGTAAGTTTCCTTTCACGTTTTTATTTTAGTTACAGTGCCCCACCAAGGGCTGTCACCCCCCTCTGATTTATTGATTTTGTTTCTCAAAAAACGTCTATAAAAATGGACTCTTCATGATCAGTGGGCACACGGGGACTGGAGTGCATCATCAGCCCCAGTAACAACGCCTCAATTTGATTAGTTACGTTTCCTTTTAAAGTTTGGTTTTTGTTACAGTACTCCACCAGGGGCTGTCACCTCCCTTTTTTATTAGTTTATTTTATTGATCATTTGTTTTATTCTAAAGAGAACTATAAAAGGGACCCTTCCGCTATTGGTGGGCACCACAGGGTCCAGAATGCATCAGCAGTCCTGGAAATGGCATTTTAATTTAAGTTTCTGTTGAAGGTTTTGTTTTTTAGTTACAGTGCCCCTTTAAGGGACTGTTAAACTAATGAACAAACAAACAAGTTATTTTTTCTGGTTATCAAAAAAAGAGTATAAATGGGGTCTTCTACAGGACATGATAGCATAGTGGTAATACTATTGGGCCCACAATGTAAAGGCCTGCATATATTTTCAGCTGATGTCAGTTCAAATCCCACAATGGCTGGCAGTGATTTGAAGTCAACTGTCTAAATAAAAACAAAAACAGAATTACCTGGAAAAACTCAGCAGGTCTGGCAGCATCGGTGGAGAAGAAACCACCGATGCTGCCAGACCTGCTGAGTTTTTCCAGGTAATTCTGTTTTTGTTTTGGATTTCCAGCATCCGCAGTAGCTTTTAGCTTTTTGTTTTTATGTCTAAATAAAGATAGGTACCAATTGACACTTGAATGAAGCACTGAGCTTTATAAGCCTCAGCCATACACAGCTGAAAATGGCCATTCGCAGAAACTAAGCAGACTCTGGCCTGGTTAGTACTTGGCTAGGATACTGCCTATGAATACCAGATGCTGCATGCTTTAAAAAAAAAGGGGGACTGCTGAGACACTGGGTCAGATTGGTAAGTAGGAGGCAGAGATCTGTAATGTTGCATTGTATGCACTATCAAGTAAAGGATTTGTGTCTTGTTTCATACTTCACCATCTGGCTTGGATCCATTTAACAAAAGGATCCAATAAAAGTTTATCAAAATAATGAAAGAATTTGAGAGGGCCAACTGCAAAAGACTGGTGAATTAGTAACATGGGGGTAATAGTTTCAAAGGCCTGAACTTTTCGGTCGTTGGGCGCGAGCGATCGGTGGGCCTGGGAGTGGACAGGAAATGGGCCACCAGCCGTGATCAGCCCCCAACCGCGATTTCACGCTGGCTGACCAATTAAAGGCCAGCCAGCGTGAAACGCACGCTGAAATGCCGGGGTGGGGGCGGGAAGGTGGCGGGCGCCAACGTAACCGAGGGTGCTGGTGAGCACTTTTAGAGAGCTCCCTGAAGGCAGACAGCTGCCCCACGGAGCTGCAGGGCTCCACAGACTAAAGGACACGACAAAAATGCTGCAAAATATGTCCTTGCAGCACAACCAAGCACACCTCAAAAAAAAAAACAGTACCCAGATATCGCTTTTTATTTCATTTTATCTTGGAGATTTCATCCCACCCTGGATCGAGGTTTGAGCAAAAATGTGAATGCTGCCTGGGAGAACGGCCCATCCACCAACTGTAAATGTGGACAGGCCGCATAAAAATTGTTGTTGATTGCATTGGTAATGGACTTATTTACCCACTTGACTGTTGCTGGCGTGCTTCCAACTGCCGCATGTGCCCGCCGAGTGAAATATTGCACAAGTGCGTGATGACATCAGGATGCTCGCCCGACGTCATCTCGCGCTACTTCGCATCCGTTCGGCTCGGGTGCGTGCCCGCCAGCAAGACATAAAATTCTGGCCAAGGAATAAGACAAAAGAAGTAGTCAGAAGCATTATTTTCCATACAAAAGGTTTATGAGAACAGCAATGTTTTACTATAAATGGCTACCAAAGCAGGTACCATGAAATCATTTAAAAATAAGCTATGAAAATGTGAACTGGAGGAATGTAAAAGATATGGGGAAATAGAAAATAAAATAGGATTATGATAGACAGTTCTAGCTGAAGAACAGACAAAAAGATGTTGGACACCTCTTTCTATGCTGAAATTTCTATGACTCAAATTCTTATCACATGCACTCCTGTAGCACACATTCCACCACAAGGGTGTGGAGAAGCACTGTGTCTGACTAATTTACATATTGAGCATGCAGTAACAGGACTTGGATTGTACGGATCACGTAATGAATCTTCATTGTTATTGAGATCAACACTGTAAAAATTACTTCAATTAAAAAGATCTGACACCATTCAACTCGTGGTGCAGACAGCAACCGCCCCTTGACAGCAAACCAATTTATCCACACCTATTTCACTTTACTCAAGCAACACATTTTACTTCCAGATATCCATGCTCCAGAGCAAGAACACAAAATGGTGCCTCAACCTCCGAGGTTCCCCATCAATATCAAGGCACATTACCTTGCTTAGGTTTTATTCTACCAGTAACTGAAGTTGCTTCCTGCTATATTTTTTTCTAACCTCTCTTCTAAAATACATAACAGCATTAATCAGCTTGTGCAGTATTAATAGGACATGCAAATTGGAGTAGTTTACATATTTATGCTATTAATATATCATGATATAATCAAATTCGTTCACAGTAAGCTAATGGAAATCCCAGTTACAGAAGACATTTATCAAGGAAAACTAAAAAGATGAAATGAAAGAAAGAACAGACATATATGTACTTGTGCACCTATATGTGCTTGCACCTACAAATGCACACGCACAGTGCCTCTCAAGATGCCCCAAAGCACCTTAAGCGAATTAAATAATTTTGAAGCCTAGTCACTGTTGCAATGAGAGAAATGAGCAGCCAATTTACATACAGCAAGCTTCCACATACAGTAATCTGATGTTGAGTGGATGATAAATATTGGTCAGGACACCAGGGATATTCCCCTGCTCTTCAAAATAGTGCCACGGAATCTTTTGCATTCAACTGAGGGGACAGCTGGGTCCTTGGTTTAATGTCCCATCCGAATGACAGCACCTCTTAATACAGTGCAGCACTCCCTCAGTGCTTCACTGCAGTGGCACCTAGACTTTTTTGAAAGAAATAACATACAGAGAAGAATGAATTCTGGTTTGCATAGCAACTTATCATATCCATCCATCCCAAAATTAATTACTTCTGAAGCACAGTCATTGCTGTTCGGTAGGCAAATGCAACAGCTAATTTGCACAAAGCACAATCCCACAAGAAGCAAGTGAATGATCAGCCAAACTGATCTTTTTGGATGGTGCTGTTTGAAGAATAAATGTCAACTAGCACTTTTATGAAAAGTGTTGCTGGATCTTTCATCTTTTACATCTAGCTGAACTGGCAATGAAGCTACAGTTTAAGGAATTACACAAGGATAACTCCCAAAAATGCAGCACTGTCTCAGTTCTGAACTGATCTGTCAATCTACGTTACATGCTTGAAACTCTTTCGAGTTATCAACAGTCACAGATTGCAACTCTTTTCGAGTACAATCACAGTTCTTGGTTTCCGGGAGTGGGACATGAACCCACAACCCTCTGATTCAAAGGCGAGGGTGCTATGAACTTTACATGCTTGAATCTGCAGTGGAACTTGAACCCACAACCTTCTGACTCATTAGCAAGAGCACTAGCACCTGAGTCAACCTAACGTGTCATGTAACACTGAAAACACACACCATGAATAAGAATATACATTAACTACCAGTTCTCGTTGTCACTGGATCAAAATCCTGGAACGCCCTTCCTAACAGCACTATGTCTATACCCACACCAGATGGACTGCAGCGGTTCAAGCAGGCAGCTCACCACCATCTTCAAGGTTAATTAGGGATGGGGAATAAATGTTGGCTTAACCAGCAACGCTCACATCCGGTGAAAGAATTTAAAATGTCAATTCCTACTGAGTGCGAGTTGGTTAATTGTAGAAGGAACAACAATAGTGGTGTCATGGAAACACCTGGGATTCCCTTGCTTAATCAATATCCAGTCACCCTGACTAGAAGTAATTGGTTTTGATTCAGACGAGGACTTGACAGAGCATGGCTATACAGTATCCCAAAGGCAAATCTTCCCCCCACATTTGCTGACTAAGCTTACATATAGAGAATAACTATACAGTGGAAAATAGCAGAAGGCTGGTCATCTGTGGCCCAACCCCAATCAAGACATGAAAAGGGATTAACGGGAGGACACTGGATGTGAAAAAAAAGAGACAACAAAAAACACACCTTGGCGTTCTGAGGTTTCTGCATCTGTTGGCTAACAGTAACTAGGTGTGGTGTCATTGCCAGCAATATTCCTGGCTATGCGTCACTAACACCAAGGTTCTGAAAATCTAATTGTTCTTATGTGCCAAAGTCAGGACTTGGGAAGGAGGTCAGGGGAGCAGATCCTGCAGAATCACTAGTCTGCCAGCTGATTTTCCCTATCTAACAGAGATATGACCAAATCAACCACTTGGTCAGTTAAAAGCTAGATTCTGGCTAATTAATTAATTAAGTACAAAGATAAAAACAAAAATTGCTGGAAAAACGCAGCAGGTCTGACAGCATCTGTGGAGAGAAAGACAGAATCAGATACTGACTTGAAACGTTAACTCTGTCTTTCTCTCCACAGATGCTGTCAGACCTGCTGAGTTTTTCCAGCAATTTTTGTTTCAGATTTCCAGCATCCACAGTATTTTGCTTTTGATTAATTTGGTAACTGTCAAATTTCTCTACTAATATAATCTTAATTCCTGTTTTAGCTGGGTTGAAAATCCAAGTCAAATCACATTTCCCCACCTTCTCTTCCTCATTAAAAATCTGAAAGTTAAATTGGCCCCACCTGTAGGTAAACCTCTCAGTGGGAAAAGACTTTCATATTTTGAACTTTCCCGATATATAAAAGAGAGAGGGGCGGGGGGGGGGGGGGGGGGGGGGGGCATTTTAATATCCTTACTGCCTGTACCAATGGAAACCTAACTCTGCTTATCTTATGGAACATTACATCCACTCTGTGTAACCCACTTGAACTTTTCTATGCCGGTCTGACATTAAATGAAGCCCTTGAATTTTACTCCTGGCAAATCTTTCCTACTTTATCAGTTATTCTCCATCTATACATAGAACAGTGTAATACATTGGGTTAAGCAATGAAATTATAATTATTACTCTTCCTTGAACCTAACATCCAAGGAAGCGTTTTGGTGGCCACCAGTTTGAGAATAGCAGGACTGTACTTTTATGCAATTGCCCTTGATTTTTGTTTTAGATTTAATAGCAAATTGGCTGAATATTGGTGCTGTCAATAAACAGCATCATTTTGGGGGGTAATCCAGCAATATAGAATCATAGGAGACGACCATTTGGCTCATCATGTCTGTGGTGGCGCTTTGAAAGAGCTACTACCTATTAGTTGCACTCCCCTGCTCTTTCCACATGTCTTTCGTTTTCAAATATTTATCCAATTCCCTTTTGGAAGTTACTACTGAAACTGCTTCCACCATCTCTTTTTCAGGCAGTGCATTCCAGATCATAAATTACTGCGCTAAAAATTTCTCATCTCCTCTTTTCTCCCCTCCTACATTAGAACAAGTGCTGGTAAATGGGATTAGGTAGGTAGGTCAGGCGTTTCTCACATGTTGGTGCAGACTCGATGGGCCGAAGGGCCTCTTCTGCTCTGTGATCCTGTGATAACAGTGTCTACATTTCAAAGCTACTTAATTGAGTGTAAAGCGCTTTGGGACATTCCAAGGTCATGAAAAGCACTAAATAAATGCAAGTCTTTCTCTTGATTATTTTATGCAGCAATGAGATCAAAAATGGTAACAGCATTCAAGCTTTTTCCTTCCTCTTTTGTTGCAGGTGACAGGATTTTTCTGGGGCTCGGGGAAAGGGAACATCCTGTCTGACAGGTGCAGGGTGGTGGAGCTATTGGAGTTCGCCCTAGATGAAAGGAGCATAAGAGTAAAGCTACTGCCTCATCAGGCTGTCCTCCTCCTCTTGTGACAACAAGACCAGATGCAGGATGATTATCTCCTGGGCACAGCATTTTAAGGGATCAGTTAGTGCTCTTCTATGATGTGGCTCAAAACTCATAAGCACCAGAAACTCTATCTGTGCTTTCTGATTTCAAAAACAGTGGGGCCACCACCAAAATTGTTAACTATTTTAAAATTGAAATCAGGCCACGTTTACAATGATGGGGTCAGTACCTCCATCATCCTACCTCTTTATACAGAGTACTGCCCCTCCCTGAGAATTAGTCATAGCCTGTCACCAGCAAATCTCCATTTTGCCAGCTGAGGGATGGGGCAGATTTCATGCTTATTATCATGAGGGTAACATTTTGTAGATGGAGTCAAATTATACCAGCGCAAAGTGTGCCATCATCCGTCAGTGGAAGAACCAGGAGACTATTTTTCTCTCTGTGACATAATTCCACACCAAATTCACAGCAATGGAAACAGAACCAAACAGCTACATAACGATCCACATCATCCATTTGACCCAGGCATCTTAAGGACTAACCAGTTATTAAAATCACACGCATGCACTAACACCAATAGACCCTCAAAGCACTGGCAGCAACAGGTGTCACGGCTAAATTACATCATTACTAAAATCTCAGTGCAGAGCATTTAAACCCACTGTCACAAGGAACACATGATTCATCTCAGGTACACATCAGTACACAGCGTAAAAGGCGCAAGTGCCGGGTGGGACGTAAAAGTGACAGGAAGAGTTGGAGTTTCTGACCCATTATTTTGGCCCAGGTGCAGGAACAACCAACTATAGTCCTCTTCTGCTTTTAGTTTTGCTTTCAACTATAGTCCTCAATGGGTTAACCCGCCTTCGCAAAATATCTTTGGTTTTGTAACGAGCGTGGTTAGGTAATGACAGAGTATAAATCATACCAACCAGATAGTAAAACATTGAGAGGTATTTGAAAAATCACCTCAGTTTTGCCAAAACACTTGGTGTTCCAAATGTGGTTACGTGATAAGGTAGTGTGATTTGAATGTTGTCAAAGGATCGAGCTCCTGTTTACAGCAGACAAGCTTGGGTAATGGACTTCTATGAAAAAGAGATTCCTAAATAAATATGTTGTCATTCATAAATTCAATGCATCGGGTGTGACACAAAGAATGGATAAAAATGTACAGAACCCCCCATCACGGTTTTATGACCTTACAACCTGCTATTTATTTGTAAATACGGCGCAAGAAGATTTGAACCCTTCCGTATCCAAGAAAACTGGTCAATTTTAAACATGTATGTTATTTTCACATTTCATACCTCTGAGGAAGGAAAAGTCCAGCCCTGGAGGAAAGAGACTGAGCTCAGTGGAAGCTATGCGCCTGTTGAAGTTAATGTGCAGTCTGGCATGAAAGCCGACCTGGACCTTGGAAAACAAACACACAGGCAACACAGTGCTACTTTTCAGTTGCTGCCGCTTGCTCAGTGGCTCTGCTGAGGTCCAAAGGCTTCAGAACAATCGTACACGTTCTAGCGAGAGGCAGCCCAACACCGCAAGCGAGACACTTCAGCCTCTGGCAGATTCCCCTTCACAGTAAGTGTGCATGTCCCCAAGTTTCTGAGAGGCTAATTTGAAAAAAACAACACGGCTTGCTCTTTTTGAAACAAGTTACCTCAACAGACTGCAACGTCATAAGCTGCCTCCACCCATAGGAGGCTTGTGATTAAACAGGAAACTGAGCAGAGAACTTCCTCCTTTCTCTGTGGGTAATTTAAATAGTAATAGAGAAGAGCTCACTTCCTTTTTAAGCAACTGCTGGATAATTGAGTTAACCCCCTAGACATAGGTCAATAATTCTTGCTTTGGGACGAGCACCATCCTAAATTAAGTTTAATGGCCCAGTCAAAAAAGAAAAAGCTTGATGAAAGATACATATTAAAAATAGAAGAACAAAAATAGTAACGGCCAAAGACAAAGTGAAACATTGTGATTAATAAATTTTAGTGAAGGAATGCATATTTCCCCAAATTAACATAAAAGTAATT
Organism: Cetorhinus maximus; assembly: GCF_964194155.1. NCBI lineage: Eukaryota > Metazoa > Chordata > Chondrichthyes > Lamniformes > Cetorhinidae > Cetorhinus > Cetorhinus maximus. The sequence goes on along the minus strand of NC_135881.1, from coordinate 170,570,654 downwards.
CTCTTACAGCTATATTACTGCGGCAAATAGTTTCCCTTCTGGAACAGGGAACTTCAAGCGTGTTTACAGACTCTCTGCCTGGGTTTTTTTTCTCCTTCTCCTACCCCTCACCTTCTTAAGCAGTCCCTCGGGATCAAACTCTTTCAAGTTATCAACAGTCACAGATTGCAACTCTTTCGAGTACAATCACAGTTCTTGGTTTTCCAGGAGTGGGACATGAACCCACAACCCTCTGATTCAAAGGCGAGGGTGCTATGAACTGAGCCACAGCTGACACCTCCCCTCGGGATCAAGGGTGACTTGCTTCCACTCCAATTCGATGGGTTCTGAGATGCGCAATCTGCTGACTCTGCCACGTGTGGCAGGTAGCCAGGGTGACCAACCCTCCCAGATTTTCTAGGATTGTCCTGGAATTTAGTTTCCCATCCCACAGCCTGTTATGTGGGCCTCCCATTTGTCCTGGATTCCTCTGGGCAGCAACTGAGAAGACTGCTCAGAGCCTCTTCTTGCCGCCACTCAGCATCTTTGGTGTCTGAGCATCCACACTGTGCTGCTGCACATGTGTAGACCACGGTGCTCACGTGCAGACACAAGCCCACACTCAGCCATAATGGCGTAGGAGCACTGGCTGGCACTCTTCTATTTAGATTTGTAGGCTTCGGCAGGTGGGTGGTTGGGGTTGGGGTTGGGGATCTGGGGACAGTCCAGGGAAGGTGGTTCAGGGGGTGCCCAGAAGGGGTCCAGTGGCAGAGGGGTCCCGGCCAGCAGCGGGGAGACTCAGAATCAAGGATTGTGTTTGGGGGGGTTTGTGTCTGGGGATGGGTCAAGCTTTGGGGAGGGGTCCAACGTACAGAGGGTTCCGGGCCAGTGGCAGCATCAGCACTCAGGGTCAGACCCAACTTGGGGTGGCGGGGCGAGGTGGGGGGTGGGGGCGGTGTCCAGGGTCAGGTCTGAGAGGTAGAGGGCCCAGGCTGGCTTGATGTTGGGCGTGGGAGAGCTCTGAGCAAGGGGGCAGGTGTCTGGGCTGGCCTAGGGAAGTGGCTGTCCGGTCAGGCCCAGGGGGGAGGGGGTGAGGGGAAGGGAGGTCCGGGAATCTTAATTGAGGTGTTGTGGATTCGGACTTCTGAGTGTGTGGAAGGGGGGGGGGGTGGAAAGAGGAGGGTTGGGGAGAGATGTCTATGTGTTGGGGTGCAGCCTGGCATAGCTGGGGATCTGCGTGAAGCTATGAGGGAATAGCATGCAGAGCATCAATGGATTCAAGGAGGCAGTACATAAAAAATTATTTACTTACAGTCTATGTTGTGATGGGCAAAGTCTTTTATCTGAGCCATTCATGTGGAACTTCCCATAACCCCATTGATGCTGTGAACATTCTTCCCTTGAAGTTGGGCCTCTACTCCACTCACTCTCCCCCCCCCAACCCCCACTGTTAAGTTCCTGCCAGACCCTGCCCCTCTTCAGATCTTGTTATCCTCCCCACCCCACTCCTCCAGCAGAGTGCGGCATTTTGTTTTCCCCCAGAATTGGTCATTCTGCAGGTGGTGCTTAAAGGGTCAGGTAGATGAGGTGTTTAGAGCTTTGTGCGCTCTCTCCGATGCCTCAACTTCCCCTCTGCATGTTCCCAATGAAGCTTCTCAATATGTTCAGTGCCTTCCCAAGTGAACTTCCTCCATTTTGTTTGGTCATCAGTCAGTGGGGCTGTTTGATCTCTTCAGGGATTCTTTGAGGACATCCCTAAAGCTTTTCCACTGTCCTCCTGGGAGTCTCCTACTGTGACCGAGTTCTGAGTAGAGCAGTTGCTTCGGGTGTCTGGTGTCAGGCACACAAATGTCCTGTCCAGGGGAGCTGGTTTTGAGTGATTAGTACCTCACTGGGCATGACTGAGCATTTTTACCAGGCAATTGTTAACAGGATCGGTGTCAGTGGGCTTGAAAAACAGCGGAAATGGACATTGAGCCGGTAATCCGGCATCTTTCTGCCTCCCCTTAGTTTTCCCAGGGACAGGTTGACAGTGCAGCCAGGACCCCCATGGGCAGAACGTGGTCAATTATGGCAATTAAAGAGCAAATAAAGAGCCATTTTACAGTTGCAACAGCTCTATCCCAATGTTGCAAGGCTTACACACCATGTCGGCAACCTGACAAGTTAAGGAAGTTGAGTGCATAGTTGGAAGGCATTGACACATCTAACTACTATCATTGGATGCTGTAAAGTGGGACACCAACAGTAATTGGTCCAACTATAGTGTAAAGCTAGCGTTAACAGAAACAGCTCCCTGAAGCGAGTACCTTTGGTATTTGGCAGTAAGAAGGACTTGATGCACTGAGGCCAGTTGGAGAGATAAAGGACTACATTGACCTTTAAAGCTGTGATATGACCAAGTGACAAGGGGTCGAATGGCTCCCCTCTTTTCCCTCTCCTTGTTTGACCGTAACAGGTTTTTTTGAAAAAGGCATACTTGCCAAGTCAGTGAGTGTTTAACTATTTACACACTGATCATAAAAGGACCAATCAGACAGGTTTTCTTGGAATTTAACAAAGAAATGGGTTAGCTTTATTATAGCTGGGTCAAAATCCTGGAACTCCCTTCCTAACAGCACTGTGGGTGTACTTACACCACATGGACTGCAGCGGTTCAAGAAGGTAGCTCACCACCACCTTCTCAAGGGCAACAAATGTTGGCCCAGCCAACAAAGCCCACATCCCGTGAAGGAATAAATTTAAAAAACTTAAACCCATAAGTAAATTAATAAAATACTTTCACATGCACACCAATAGATTAAGTTGTGAAATCTATCCTTCCTCACTCTGTAGGGTCCAGAGAAATAAAAGGAATATATAGTCTGGTGACTTGGTGGGCTTCAGGCTGAAATCAGTGGCCAAGCAACTTTCCTTCTATGGTCCAAATGCTCCTGACTTAGAGATGGAGACGGCTGATTTGGCTGTTCTCCTGGAGACGGTAGTGCTGGGTTGAATTCTTTTAAGAAGTTTCTGTCTGCAGCAGAGACATCCCTGGATGGTCACAGTCAGCAAACAGGGTTCAGAGTTTGCAAAGTAGGTTGGAAAGAGAGGGGAGAAGGACCCCACTTGAGTCTTCTCTCATCAGCTTCTCAGCTGCTTGTCCTCTTACTGTAGAGGAAGCAGAAGTTTAAATACACAAAAGGTGGGCCTATCATATGACTGTCACTCGGTGATTCAAACATGATCATGGCTAGTGTATTTTTCCTTGTAACTTATGTTCATGTCTGGGAATCCTCTGCTGAATATGTCAGATGATTGCCTTGATGCATTGCTAAAGGGGACAGGGTATGTGGCTCACTCATATTCCTCTGAGGCCAAGCTCGATTTGGTTTTCCAGCCGGTGGATTAAAAATCATATTTGGCATAAAGCATGTTTTTGTGACAGCTGTGTCCTTTTAAGGAGACATGGAGTCCCTTAACTCTGAGGTGTGGTGATCCACTGAGGAGGAGCTGCAGCATGCTGAGATCATTGAAGGGTTTCCTGCACTGCATCCAGATCCTCTGCACCACGCTCTGTTGCTCACCTCCTCCATGGCCTGTCTGTTGAAGCTGGCTGGCCTCCTCCTGCCATCATCTGGAAAGAGTCTCTTTGCACTCACATCTTCCAGCATTAACTCAAGTGTCCCCTCTGTAAATCATTGGGTTGCCCTTCCCATTTTGGCATCCATCTTCCTTATCCTTTTGCTTCTGCAGATTCGCTGTCCAAACACACAGTTGTACAGCTATGTGTGCTGCCCCTGCCCCTTTAAATACAGTGCCTTCAATTAAGCTTCTAACTGCTCCTCCTGCCTGCTTCTCCTAATTGAACACTAAACCTGGAGAGTGCCCTCTTAATTGGCTGGCCCACAGATCATTCATCCAGAAGGGCGGTTACACGGCCGAATTGCCGATCTGCATATGATCCTGATGCTCCATCAGATTCTAAGCGCATAAGATTTAGCCCTCTATTCCTATATTGTATTCCAGTGGACTATCTGCCTCTTTCAGGCACCTCATAAGCACAGTTTAACCATTTATTTGCATGATGAATTCCGCTCCTAGTCGTCTTAAATTACCAAGGGGGAGAATTTTCCTATGCAGTTACACTGGTAGCCTGGGCAGATAAGGGAGAGAAATTGAGGGGTTATGGAGGTTGAAGTGGAGGAGAGCAATTCCACCGGCTTCCTATCATCAAATGCCACTTTAAGAATTTTGTGCCTGAGACTGGGATATCATACGTCTGCCTAAATAATTATGCAAATGAGGGGATGAAATCATAGGACTTCATTGCTGCCTTTTGCACCCTAACAAATCAACATTACTGAGGTTATATTATTTGAAAGATAGGTTTGCCTAGTCCAGTTGATCACAGTGCAATTGATTGAATTCAGCAAAAGGTGAAGATGGAAATTTTTATAATTTGACGATTTTTTTGATGTTTCAATTGACACCACTGACAAGGTGTTGTGACACTTTCCATTACCCCCCGCCCCTGCCCAACCACCACCATCTGAGATCCAGCAAGCCTCAAATTTAAAATTCTCATCTTTGCTCTCAAATCACTCCATGGCCTTGCTCCTCCCTATCTCAGTAATTTCCTTTAGCCCTATAGCCCTCCAAGAACTCTGTGTTCCTCCAATTCTGGCCTCTTGCACAACCCTGATATCCTTCACCTCTTCATTGGCGACCATATCTTCAGCTGTTTTGGCCCTAAGCTTTCAAATTCCTTCCCTAAATGTCTCCAACGATCTCTCCTTCTGTAAGACACATTAAAATCTCCTTATGTAGCACAGTGTCAAATTTTGTTTGAGAACTCTCTTGTGAAGAACCATGAGCATGAGGCATTTCACTACAGATACCACATAAATGAAAGTTGTTGTTGTTGAAAGTCTCACCCTATCAGGAATCTGTCACCATTGCAGCAAATTGTCCTCTTGTTTATATCTCAGATGATTCCTGTCCGGAATCTATTGTTTATTTTTATAGGCGTCAATTAATCTTAGAACTGATACTTAGAAAAGAATTGTTTCTTAAAGTTTTTTTAAAGGAGCATTACCTGAATGGAGAAAAGTATCTGGTGTCCATCATTTTGCTTAGGGAGAGACAAAAAGGAATTGTATTACTTTTCTCATGAAAACATCACATGTAAGGAATAGGTCAGTATATGTCATTATGGTTAATATCCTTTCATCTAGTTTTTGTTAACAAATGAAAAGTTGTCCAAACAATTTTCCAACAAGACAGTGCCCATTTTAGTGGTAACACCTCTAACATACAATAGAGACATTTCCTAACACTAAAATCTTCTAAAACTGCTGGATTGCAGTTTAACAAATTAGATGATATCTCTAACAGCAAAACCTTTCTCTGATAAAGAATGAGAAATGTTTATACATGAAGCAAACTTCAAAACTTCCAAGTATCACAGCCAGTCACCCTGTAGATGCAGTTCTCAGGAAAAACACACAAGATTCTGAGCACAATGTGCACTTTGAAAGGACTATATTTATCTGCCTGTCTATGACTGTTTATTCACCTATGTGTCTATCAACCCATCTGTCTGTCTAGCTATCATATTAAAAATTTTTGCATAAAGTGCACACTTCCTATAAGTATCACACTTACTCCTGGTAACATTTTTATGTCAAGCTGTTTCCGTAACACCAATTTTCGAAGCTTTTTTTTTGATACATTTAAATTTATCTACTTACTATACTTAAACTCTACCTAGTCCATTTTCCAAGGCAGATGGCTCTGTACATTATATATCACAAAATATCATGTTTCCTGAAATCCACCAATTAAAAAGTTACAACAGTCAATCCAGCGTAAAATCATTGCTTCTGGCATGAAGCTTCACCCACAAGGAGCACATACTAGAATAGCATGTAGGCACGGACCTTGATTTTCTGTCATCAATTTTCTGGTGGTTAAGGCTGCACATCAGGACCACAGAAGCAGAATGTTTACCTTATTTTAAGCAGGGCAGTTTTCCAGAAAGTAGGAAATGATCAGAAGAAGATGGCAACCTGAAATTGATAGATTTCCAAAGGAGGCAAAGAGCAGCTGAAGCCAAGTTTCACAATCCAAAACCATCCACAGACACCCTACATATTAATGGGACTAATTAAGGGGAGGCCCCAAGAGGCTAATTACTTTCACTAAAGATAACTCTGAGGTGAGACGTGTTCAGTGTTTCAGTGCTCCAAGCACACATTGCTCAGCATTATCATTTAATGTAAACAATATAGGAAGTTTTCTTTTAAAAACAGGTATGCAGTCAAAAGCAATTATTACTACCACGAGTCCTACTAGTGATAGATCTGTCATTCTCTTAACAACGTGCTGTAATTTTGATTTCCTCCCAAAAACAATCTTCCATGAGTTGCAGATACTAATACAGCAGTACCACAGTTCAGACTTCTTCCTTCTCCCTCTACCCCATTCCCAATAAACTCCTGATGGCTCAGTGCCCTTCCTGGCTCCCACATTAACTGATGTTTGTAAGTGGCTTACTCTCCTCAAGCATTGTTCCCCCTCCCTTTCCAAACCACAATTATCACTTTGCACTTAAATAACACACAACTTATCCATTTATCCACATTAACTACCGCCCCATCTCCAACCTCCTTTTCCATTCCAAAGTTCTTGAACATGTTGTTGCCTCCCAGATCCATGGCCGTCTGTCCCACCACTTGTGAATTACATTTTCTGTGCCTGTGGCCATTACGCTATCACTCCCTTGTCCTTTTCAAGCTCCTTACAGCCTTCAGCATAGTTGACCATGCCATCCTCTAAAGCCTCTCCTTTGTTACCCAGCTCCATAAGACGGCCTTTGCTTGGTTCTACTATTATCTATCCAATCATAGCCAAGCCAATTCTAGCATGGCTGCATTTCCACTCCCTCATCCTTACCTCTTCAGAATATCTATTTGTCTCCTTCCTCTTCCTCATCTACATGCTGTTCCTTGACAATATCACCTGCGGACATGGAGCCAGCAGCCAAACACACACCAATGAGATATAGCACTACTTCTGCACCACTTCACTGAACCTTTCAATGCCTGCATGTTATCAGATTGATAGTTCAACACCCAATCTCCAGTTAAACTTTGGGAAGATCAATGCCATGGCCTTTGGCCCCACTACAAACTCCATACACTTGTCACAGACTCCTTTTCCCTTTGAATTAGAACGTTTGCATCTCAGGTGTTCTATTCAATCCTGTGATGCTATTCTGACCATCCTCTCCGTCAAAATTAATTTCACTTCCACCTGCACATCTGCCTCAACCTACCTACCACTGAAAAAATCATCCATACAATTATCACCTTCTGACTCCATTTTTTTTAATTCATTCAGTCTTGGGATGTGGACATCACTGGCAAAGCCAGTATTACCTATCTCTACTTGCCCTTCAAAAGGTGCTGGAGAGTCAACTCTTGAACTGCTGTAGTCCATTCCCACATTCCTGTTAGGTAGGAAGGGTTTTGACCTAGTGACAATGAAGAAACAATGATATACTTCCAACTTCGGGATGATGTGTGACTTAGAGTGGAACTTGTAGGTGGCGGTGTTCTCATGTTCTTGCTGCCTTTGTCCTTCTAGGTGGTAGAGGTTGCCGCTTTTGGAGGTGCTGTCAAATAAATCTTGATGAGTTTCAGCAGTGTATCTCATGGTTGGTACTGTTATGGGGATGTGCTTTTTTTTTATAGATACAATTACTAATTTTTCTTTTTCTGGCGGATTTTTTAAAAAACCGGAACCCACTAAAGACAATTGATACTGCTCAGATGGTTACAATATATAGTCGCATTCCACCAAGTGGGATAAAAAGAAAATAGGCACTCAACTGTTATGACACAGCCGATGGTAAATGCTGAGTTGTTCAAATCCCAAAGGGAAATTTGAATCAACTGCCACAACTTGTTTTGAAATTTGTATAAATTTCGAGATGCGTGCCATGAATTCAGTAGTAATGAGACCACCAAATCTTATAGGTTTTTACAAAACTAGATTAAACATTTATTAATAGAAGAAATGATTTTAAATACATACATAGCTCTATAAATTACTACTATGGTAACTTCTAAATCCCCTATTAATCTGACTCCCAGTTACATTTTCATTAAGGCACATATTTTTAAAAGACCCAGGTAAAGTAAACAATACCCTGAACAATCGAATTCAAAGTGAGTTCTCTTAACTTCAATCACTGAAGGCAGCAGGGAAGCCCGCCAAAGTTACACAGAAAACAGGGTGTAACAGTCAGCTGGCTGCCTCCACTTCCATTGTAGATGTCATGGATGCACCCAGGCATAGTGGTAGCATTAGGAAAGTTAAAAAAATTTAGGAGCACACCGGTGGCGTGGGTGTTCATAACATGTATATTATGTTTACAAATGTAAATAGAATCGTACCCATTTCACATCTCTTATGTATGCCTCCTTTTTATGATGAGCCATGTTGCTGTCAATCAGGTGTGATACTTTGGTGGCTCCCCCAACTTATCAGAGGTATTGCTATCATGGGTCTCTCCTCTATGTAGTGTGCTTCCATATCACCACAGTGTGTGTGCCTCTTTTTCAGATAATTCTTGACATCAATGATACCTCAACCTTAATATTAAGTGTGCTTGTGGAGGGAACCACATTCACATGCTTTGCAGGGTCATGTCATGTTTATTCTTGGCTGTGTAAGATTGAGGCAGAGGTGTCCTCCTATCTTGTCTGCATTCTTGAAAGGTGAAGGTGTAGTATACAAGGAGAGATGTGTTTATGCATGGAGAAGGGTCATGTATCGTGCAGCTCCATGTGCTCTCTGTCTCTTGGCAGGGTTTTCATGCTATGAGCCCATACTCAGAGCTCGTGTGCACTCCTATGTGCCAACCGCATTTCGGACTTTTGAAGTGTACATCTGTTAAGCTAACCTCAAGGTGCCAAAGCTCTGCCCTTCTCAGCCACATTATTGCCCTGGCACTTGAACCCACAACCTTGAGCATTTCTCAACCTGTAACTGTCTTTATTGCAACCACAAAGCTCATGGTGCAATGTCGGGATGCAGCACTGCACGTCCCATCACTTAAACACTTGCCAAGATGTGTGCTGCTAATTGCACATGGTGATTTCTGGCGGTCAATAGAGCCTTTGAGCATGCTCTAGAAGTGCACATTATAGCTTTAGACAATGTTAAGGGGAGCAATGGGATAGGAGTGAGGATGTACTGAAGCTGAAGTTTGCTCTTTATTAGCAATGACTCGTCATTTTGAGGGCTTCGAGGTGTCTGAGCATTTTGGAGTTCACAAGGACCAGGGCTGACCATGAGAGCACAATGTGTGTCTTAAAGAGGAGGCATTTTAATATCTGGCATGCAAGTGGTTGAATGTTGTCATGTTCAGGTGGTTCACATGCAGAGTAAGGTGAAGATAAAAGCGGGCTAGCATTACTAACTGAGAGTGCCAGATGTTAACGTGATAGCGAAGAAGGTGACACAGAGGATTGAGTCATCTCTAATTAGATGCACACCTGTGAAACGTCCTCAGCTGCCTTGGCCCAAATGTCACCGATCAGTTTCACCATCGAGGTTATACAGAATGCATTGTTCTGTTGCTGGAGATGGATCTCCATGATGAGCTTCATCAGATTAAATTCATACAGTTACGAGCCTACTGAGGATGATTGAACAGCTCCTGGCTCTTGTAGGCTGCAATTGTGACTGGGATGCTGGAGTGACACTTGAAGAGGAAACACCTTCTGACGTCTGATGCCAGGAATCCCTCCTCCAGTTAACACCTCATCTCAGCAGGGATACATGCTCCTGCAGCTTCATCATCCTACAAAGGATCACGACAATGTGAGCCTAATGTGTAACTATTCACTCTCATATTGAAGTGCATGGATGAAACAAGAGGAATATCAATGCTTGTGTTAATGTTGGCCCATGATGGAGGGCTGTTGTCCAAAAGGGTACTCACTTCAATTCATCATCCTCCTCATGGAATCTGGAGGCTATGAGGGCCTCATGCACATGCCTGCCTCATCTGGCCTATGCTATGGCCTCTTCCCCTGCAGCCTCCACTTCCTCGAACTGAATGCCCTGATCCCCTTCGATATCCTCCTCAGGGGATTGTCGACATGCAGCATGCAGCAAACCATGATGATCTGTGAGACCCTCTGGGGACTGTACTGGGATGTACCGCCAGATCTGTCCAGGCATCAGAATCGCATCTTTAAGATGCTTATGGTCTGCTCCACCAATGCTCAGGTAGAGACATGAGCATTGTTGTACCTTCTCTCTCCAGGATTCTGCGGCCACCGCACAGCCATCATCAGCCATGTCCTTTTCTGGTACCCGTGTCACCGAGGAGCCAAACCTGGATCCTGTGTGGTTCCACAAAGATGTCCGGTATCTGCAATCTACTCAAGATGTATGAGTTGCGGATGCTTCCAAGATATCTGGCGCAAACCTTCATGATAAGCTTCTTGTGGTCGCAGACCAGCTGTACATTGAGCAAATGGGAGCCTTTCCTGTTAATGTATTGCAGTGCCTGTTACCAGGGAGCTTTTACAAGAGTGCAGTTGATTGCACCCTGCATCTGTGGGAATCCAGAAATCACTGCAAAGCCCACTGCTCTGACATCCTGGCTTGCTTGATTTCTGTCAAAGTTGATGTAATTGTGGGCCTTGGCAAAAAGAGCAAAAAGGTCACATGAGGCAACGTTTGAGAGATCCCGCAGAGGCACCCAGTGGAGCTCTGGAAAGAACCACTCACGCAGAAGTTCAGTGCGACAGTTACTTTCACAACCAGTGGCAATGGATGTCTTCCCAGTCCCTGTGGTGCCAATTCCAGGAGAATCAGTCACCAGGTCCTTGGACATCGGCGACATTGTCTCTCATTCATCTGCAGGTAAGACATGCGAGTTCTGTACACCTTTGGTCTTGCGAGGCACCTATGCATGATGTCCCTGTGAGCCTTATCCTTTGCCCCTTGCTCTTGAGAGTTTAGCTCCTCCCTTCGGCGAGCCTGGTGCCTCTGTCGCAATCTCCTTCTTCTCTCCTGCCTGTACGCGATTAAGCAATAAATCAAGGCTCCGTCTTCCTTATGGTCTCGTCTCTGCAGCTTCAATGAGGAACATTGACATGAGTCAGCATCAGCCTGCAATGGTCCAATTTCTGTCAATGACTTGTCAGTGAATGTGGGCTCAAGGGTTTTGTTCCAGTGTTGGAAACTAATGGCCCCAAAAATCCAGGCCAGCGCAGGGTTCATTTCAAGGTGCGCCTTCCCCCACCCACCACCCTCCCCCCCTGTCACCCCCTTACATGACTGACTGTTATGACATTGCTTTGGCCAGGAATTTGGATGTGCTGCTTTCAGCCCAGGTGCTTGGATCCTCATTCACTGCATTCTAATAACACACTCTTCGGAATACACATGAGGGAAAACGTTTAGTCAGGAACTGAGATTATTTAAGGGCATCCTGAGGTTTCTCTTCTGTGAAGCTGCCAAGGCCAAGATTGGAACATGGATCTGAAGCTGGGCCAATCACTCAGTTGCTTTGGAGTGAGTTACCACTCTGGGGAACTCTTTCGAGTTATCAACAGTCACAGATTGCAACTCTTTCGAGTACAATCACAGTTCTTGGTTTCCGGGAGTGGGACATGAACCCACAACCCTCTGATTCAAAGGCAAGGGTGCTATGAACTGAGCCACAGCTGACACCTCATACCACTCTGAGGAATCTCCACACTGTGAACAACGAGTTAATACAAGGAGATTGATTAGTGTCACTTTGCGGGATTAGTCTCACATGAATGCACATAGTAGCTTCACTTTCTTGATTCCCTGTATTGTCATTGAAAGGTTCCTAACATGTCTCAGCTGTGCATCTCTCCTCATTTGGGAATGCACAGTTCAGTTGGATGTCCTTTAACCGCATCCCCCCACACCCAGTGCAGGCACCTGCCCTCCAATCCACCTGTAGAGCCCTTGCCACTCTAATTTTGTACTGCGCCATTGCTGCAGGTTGGAAGATGGAGATGCTGAGCTCTCACTGCCAGACCAGCTTGGACCCTCCCTGTGTGAGTGTGGAAACAGCTCCCATTGTCCCAGAGGGTCTTAATGTTCAAGTTTCCCTCCCTCCAATACCTCTCAATTCTCCCCCTGTATTCCTTGATCCCATCGTGATTGTGATGGATGTCTTTTTGTTACCCCCTGAACATGGTGAGGTGAATGTGCTAATGTCCCATGTGGACCTCACCCCTCCCCATCTTGAGGACGCTTGCACAGCCTGATTCATACCTCCCTCTTTTGAATGCCCCCACGATACCTTTTCCCCATCTAAAGGCTGCAGATGCCTCCCCTGATTAAGTGTGCCATCTGCAGCCCAGTATGATGCCAGAAACCCCTCGGAACAATGCGCAGTGATGTTATAGCTCGGTCACTTTCAGGCAAAAACATAACTCACCACCGTGGACATCCATGATCTTCAGTTTGTGGATGACTGCTGTGTGATGGCTCACTCTGTACAGGACATGCAAAGGATGCTTGACCTCTTCAACACCTTGTATAAGAGACTTGGCATGTCTTTAAATATTGCCAAGACAGAGGTCCTTCACCAACCTTCCCAGGGCCAGTTGATCATCCCCAGCGCCATCCACATAGATGGGTTGGCTCTGGAGTATGTGCAGCACTTCCCTTATCTCGGCAGCCACTTCTCCCAAGGGACTACCATCAATGAGGAAGTCCAACACTGTGTCAACTGTGCTAGCGCTGCCTTCTTCAAGCTGCGCCAACATGCCTTTGACAGCAGCGACCTTTGGAAGTCAACAAAGATTCTGGTTTATAAGGCCATTGTGTTGACCACCCTCCTCTACTGCAGCAAAACATAGACTGTCTACCAACGTCATATTAAGATCCTTGAGAGCTTGCATCAGCTGTGCTTGCGTTGAATCCTGGGAGTCAAATGAGAGGACCGCTGGACTAACGTGAGCATCCTCCATGAAGCTGCATCTACCAGCTTTAAAGCCCTGTTCCTGCAGAACCAACTCTGATGGACGGGCCATTGCATCTGGATGCCTGAAAACCGCCCCACTCAGCAGGTTCTCACAGCTCTCCATTGGCCAACACTCAAAGGGCAGCCAAAGGAAAAGGTATAAGGATATACTCAAGGTCACCCTAAAGCACAGAGGCATTAACACCACTGATTGGGAAGAGAATGCTGCTGATTCACTCAGCAGAGCATCACCTGGTCCATCAAGGCACAAGCCACTCTGAGACTCAGCGACTCGACAGCGAGGCGGAACGACAGCAGGGGATGAAGGAGAAGGAAGCCAACCCGGGGCTGCGATTTACACTCCTCTGCATAACAACATGCCCCACTGTGGAAGAACATGTGGACCCAGAATTGGGCTTCTCAATCATCTGAAGTCCCACCAAGCCTGACAGACATCATCCTTGATTCCAAGGGACTGCCACTGATGACAACGATGGTGACAATGTTACAACAATGCCTGGGCCTGACTGAGACTGACTGACATGCCTTCTCCCTGCCTGGACTGGGACAAGGACAGTCTTTATAAGCTCAATATTGAAGCACTTATTTACTCAGCGATCCTCCCATCCTGGCACAAAGTCACTTGTGTCATTCTGTAATTGATCCTCTCCCCGCTCTGGCACTGAGGACGCTTTCCCACCACACCCCCAGCCCCCCTAGTCATGTGTCTAAATGCAAACTTCCCCACTTTCACCCCCTAGTGGAGACCTTGCCCTGCAGCACATTCCCATGCTTCAGGCTAGAATCCCCACATCCCCAGTGGAGGTCTTGCCCTGCAGCACATTAAAAGCCTCTCCTGCCTTACCACTGCTCTGGTTGGTAGAGACTTGCCTCTGATACCCCACTGAAAGCGATTTGGTGCTGCCTGCAAAAGCCTGGTGCTCAGTCTGAGTTGCTGTGAGCGCTGTGTGATGCATGATAGGCGAACAAACCTCAAAGTCACGAGCGAAGTGCAGGTCGCCAGGTGCATGTTGCTTATATGTGTCGGTCTAATTGGACGCCGATGTGCCCTCTTGATCCAGCGTCCGGGTATGATTCCGGCAAGCAGCCCTTATATTGAGATGCAAATGTATTAAAACGAAGTTCCTGACGTGCCGCAGTGGGAAACACGGCCCGCCATTGATGGCTAGAGCGGACGATCCCGGACTGCTTATATGACGGCAGTAAACTGATCTTTCCGATCTCACAATATTTTCCGCTCCCACCCACCACGATGCCCGCCACGGGCAAGGCCACCAGTAGTCAGGGCCAGAGAGCATAGGCGGTCCTGGGTAATAGAGGAACAGGTAGTCAGGGCCACAAAGCATAGTCAGTCCAGTGGATCAGCACCACAATTTAGAGGGCTGTGCCTTGCATGCCTGTCCTGGTCCAGTCCAAGGAGGGGGAGGGCCTGTTGTGAGAAATGGGTGTTTTTTTTAATATTTTGGCAGAATATTGTGTTATTCTATGTAAAAGGTTGTGTGTGTGTATGTATGTGTGTGTGTGTATGTGTATGATGTAATTAAGCTGGATAAAGATTAATAGGAGACAGGCTATTGGGTTTAAAACATGAAAAGGACAGAGGTGTTAGTTTTCAGGTAGAAGTGAATAGGTTAGATCTAACATTTGCATTTTTACATAAGTGAAGAGTTTGTTTGAATACCAAAGGGGAGTCAGAGGTAACAAGAAACATATTTGCATCTTGAAGGTGTTCCATAGGTAAATAGAAGTGGGGATATATTTTATTGACCTGAAAGCAAAGGCAAGATGGAAACATTAAACATCTTATATTTGGAAGGATTTGAGTTTCAAAGAGGTGTGAAAACAATGGAACCTAAGATGAAAGGGTAAAAAAGGTATTTTAGAGTTACTGTGGAAAGCTTAGCTGTAGTTGTGGAGCTGGAGCAGTGAGATGTAGCGGCTGGATATATAGCAGGAGCTCTAGACTGGGAGAAGAAGCACTTTAAATCAACCATCCAGTCAAGCCAGAGGAGTATTGGGCTGCAAAAGGCAGTTTCATTCTGAAGTTTGGATTTTCACAGCAGAGTGGAAGAGAGTTACAGGTCATGTGGTATGCCTTTATTAAAGCTCCAGTAGTTTGCCTTGGGTAATATTACTGGATTTTCTATGGTTAAACATCTAAAACAGAGTGTTGCCTGGAAGGTATTTACTTGTGGGTCTGACCAAAGATTAGTCTTTTTTGGGGAATGTTTTGTAAGACTAAGTTTAATTGTGCAACTGTAACCTTGTGTGCTTAAGTTTGCTTTTAGTCTTGTTAATAAAACTTTTACTTTTAACTTTTAAAATCCCAAAAATGTTTCTGGACTTCTTACTGCTGAGATCAGTACATCATCTTCTCATTTTCAGAATACACGACAAAACTATAAGCCAAGTTTCCCTCTGGAATTTGGTTTGTGCAGCAATTAATATTGGCTGTGGTCATAACATTGTCAGCCCTGTGTCAGTCGTGGCCAGCATGGTGCACAGGACATGGTCAGTCCCTCACACATGTTGGTCTGGGGTCGGTGGCTTGATACTGGAAGGCAGATGGCACAGTCACAGTCAAGTGAGTCATCTGCAGTTTGTAGATGGGGAACAGGCAATGTGGAGGAGGAGCACTCAATGGTCTCATGGCCGGTGTGGGGGGGGTGGGTCTCTGTAAATCACAGTATAATGGGCCTCAAGATGGGGCATCAGGACATCAATATGAAATGGTTCAGGGGGAGGACAGGAATATTAACAACTATAACAATGGGATCAAGGATTAGAGGGGGAGGAAGGAGAGTGATTTGAGGGAGGGGAACCTGCACATGATGCTCTTCCAGCACAATGGGAGGGATTTCAATGGTCACAGGGGTTGGCGGGGGTTGGGGTGCTCAAAGCTGGTCTGCTAGTAAAACCTCAGCACCACCATTTTTCAAGCTGATCCAATGATGAGGTACAAAAACAAACTCTGAAGAGAATTGCCAGAGGACTGCTCTAAGGGTTGTGGGAGGAGTCGGCTACTGCACTTGTGGGCTGATTAAAGGGGTGCCCTACTAAATTCCGCTTTTCCAAATGGAGAGGAAGGCACAGCTGAGGCATTTTAGGAAATGTCAAATGCCAATGAAGGGGATGTGGTGCCTTAACTCATGTTGTGCATTCTTGCGAGAGTATAAACCTGATTGGGGCTATTGTAGGATAGGCTTCCAAAGACCCTTCGTCCTCTTGTGGGAAATACCGAATATCAGACGGGACCAATTGAAAAGAGGCTACAGACCAAAATGCATATGCCTAATGGCCCCACGACCTCCAAACCTTGCAGCTGGCAATTTAAGATTTTGAAGGCCACCCCCCCCCACAATACTGTCATAACACAAGTGCAAGTTAGGGCTGCTGTGTAATCCAAAGGATACAGTCTGACAGTGCCCCGACTGGCACTTCTGTCACCTGGCAGAACTCAGACAGATCCAAGCCCCTGTGTCAAATCCCTGCCATTTGATGGGCATGGGCAGGGAAGGTGCCCTAATGGGTGATCCAGGAGGCTATAATACCGCACCAAGGGACTAAGTGAGGATGTAATGTCTGGGATGAAAGTGACCCATGGACTCAACAATGACTCCCTAGTTAGCAACTGGAAGGTGACCATTGCAGGCTTATGTTCATTCACGTTTCTGTTTAGTGTTTTCACAGATATGAGCAAGAGTGCCTCATGGATGGAGCAGACAACATTGTGTTCATCCTGGCAATCAGGCAACTAAGAAAGAGGAGAAGAAGAGTCTGTCGCCATCAGGCTGGGCTAGGGGAAGAGCCTCACCCCGATGAACAAGGGCCAGTGGGGTACCCTCAAGACCTAGAAGCTGAGGCTGTCAGAACCATTGCGAGGAGACATCTGGCAAGACCAAGGGCGTACAAAAGACGCCTCTCACACGTCCAGATGAGTGAGAAACAGTGCCGTAGACACCTTCACATGCCTAGAGATGTGGTGTTTCACATCTGCCACATTCCCCATAACTTAGGAAGGATATTATTGCCATAGAGGGAGTGCAATGAAGGTTCACCAGACTTCATCCTGGATGGTGGGACTGTCCTATGAAGAGAGATTGGGGAAAGTGGGCCTATATTCTCTATAGTGTCGAAGAATAAGAGGTGTTCTCATTGAAACCTACAAAATACTTAAAGCAATAAACACAGTAGATGCAGTTAAGATGTTTCCCCTGGTCGGGGAGACTGGAACCAGGGGACACAATTTCAAAATAACGGGGAAGCCACTTAGGACTGAGATGAAGAGAATTGTTTTACTCAGAGGGTTGTGAATCTTTAGAATTCTACCCCAGAGGGCTGTGGAAGCTCAGACATTGTGTATGTTTAAAGCAGAGATTGACAGATTTCTAAATACTAATGACATAAAGGGATATGGGGATAGTGTGGGGAAAAGGCATTGAAGTGGATGAACAGCCATGATCGTATTAAATGGCAGAGCAGGTTTGATGGGCTGAATGGCCTACTCCTGCTCCTATGTCCCTATGTTCCTACCTTTCAAGGCCATCACTTGCCATGACCAGTCCCGGGCTGCAGAGAGTGAATAACGTGCACAGGTGCGGTTTAAATATGGCACCCAGAAAGATGAGGTCACGGCGGGGCGCACGAATCCCTGCCTGCCCTGCCACAAGATATGACATGCTTCACGTTCATGCATATATAATGAGCTGAAAAGCAGACGATCTGGTGCAAAAACCCGCTACGTCGGCCAGCAGGAAATGCACCCCTTTTCACGCCCACCCCCACAATAAGTCTCCGGAGCGGAATAATCCGCCTATAGTCTAAATGTTTTGACCACAGTAATTGATTGCTCTGTGAAACTTAACCTGCGACCCACCACCACCATCACACCCACCCAACCCCAACCCTGCAGAAATCCTGGACCTGACTGCAAACTTTTGGAGGAGAAGTTGTCTGCAGACTGTCACATCTTTCTTAGTTGTCAACCTAAGGTCATAATAGTAGTGGTTTGGGAGAAAATTTCCCAACTGTCAGTCTCAGGTCTGTAGCATTTACACTACTTAAATTTTGAAAATAGGGAATTTAAATT
This sequence comes from Cetorhinus maximus, assembly GCF_964194155.1. Lineage (NCBI taxonomy): Eukaryota > Metazoa > Chordata > Chondrichthyes > Lamniformes > Cetorhinidae > Cetorhinus > Cetorhinus maximus. The sequence goes on along the minus strand of NC_135881.1, from coordinate 170,552,553 downwards.
ATGAATATGGAGAATGCAATGCCAGACAGTATCTTTAAGATATCACATCGTCTCCTGTTACCTGAAAATATGAGGAGATCAAAAAAAAATCTTTGTAGTATGAGATTAGACTGTGATTATTTATCACGAATATCACGATGGAATTTGTGCTGTGTTTTCATGTTTTCACGGTTGTGTCATATTGGCGTGTGGGAGAGGCATGATATAATGCCAAGTTCACTTCAGAATAGAATCCTTTCTGGATCAATAATGATGGCAAAATAAACAGGCTAAAAAAAAGATAGTGGATAGAAGTAGAAAGAAATTAAATACCTTCAGCACGTTTCAGATATATTGGCAACTTAAATCTATTCCACATATTTCAGACCAGTTCTAAATGTGTAGCAGCAATGGACTCTAACCCCCAATTCTTTCCCAATCCCTGGGGTATAACAGTAGCTGAACAAATTTCCACATTTCATATCAAATCCACGGTTAAAATAGTAGCTGAACCTATCTTTACACTTCATACCAGCTCCAGGGTTATAACAGTAGTAGCAATAGCAGAACCTGTCCTCACTTTCCTTACAAGCTCCAGGGTTTTAATAATAGTTCAATTTATCTTCCATACCAACTCTCAGGCTTTAAGAGTAGCTGAAACAGTAGCTAAAATATTCCATATCTGCTTGTGGGTTATAACAGTTGCTGAAGCTATCTTCACATTTCATATTATCCTTAGGTGTATAAAAGTGTCTGAACCTATCTGCACATTTTGCTATCCCAGGGAATCAATGGATATGGGGATTGGGCATGAAAGTGGACTTGCAACCCAAGATCAGCCATGATTATATTGAATGATAGAGCCGGCTCGATGGGCCATATGGTCTACTTCTGCTCCTATTGTTTGTGTTCACATTCAATAGCAGCTGCAGGATTATAACAGCAGCTGGATCCATCTGCACAGTCCATAACAATTCTGGGGTTGCTCAACTTAGGCCCTCATTCCTTACCAGCTCCTGGACAATAACAGTATCCTTAGTTGTAACAGAGCTGATGCTATACAAAAATTCCGTACCAGCCTCAATGATATAGCAGTGACTGAACCTCCGTCAACATTCGAACAGGGGTTTAAAAGGATTTGAGCATATCTTCACAGTCCATATCAGCCACAGAAAGATTACAGTGGCTGAACCTATGTTCACATTGAATGCCAGCTGCAGGGGTATTACAATTACTGAACCTATCCCTACATTCTATACTAATACAACAGCAAAATACTGTAGATGCTGGAAATGTGAAATAAAAACAGAAACCGCTGGAAATAATCATCAGGTCAGGCAGAATTTGTGGAGAGAAACAGAGTTAATGGGCTGGATGTTCATCCTCGAAGCAGGTAGTGGGAGTTGGGAAAATTCCAGCTAACCCCTCCCGCCTCAGAAGAAACTGTCCACAAGGACAGGATTTTCATTGTGGGGTTGGGGGTGGTGTGGGGAGGCATTGCGGGGGCAGGGGTTGCAGATGTGGCTGCAGTCGGGCCAACCAACCCAGGAAAAAGTTCAAAGGCAGCCACAAGGCCTACCGGATGTGGAGATGGGCAGTTTAAAAGGCCAGCCTCAGTGCTGTGGGACTTCGTCCAAGTTATATAAAAATAAAAAGACCCTCCAACCCTCACACCCCCTCCCCCACTTTGCACTCCCCATGCCACCTCATGCCCCCATCCACCCCTATGGCCTCTCCTGCCCCCATGCCAAGCTATGCCCCCCAAAAAAACCCCTATGGCCTCTCATGCCCCCCATTGCAAGGTATGCTCCTCCACCAAAAATACATAATGAAGCTTGCCTGAGAGCCCTGAAATCCATTAGCCTGTTGAAACAACTGAGCCCCAAGGAAAATAATGCTTGATAGACAGCTCTGGCTCTCTGATCTATGCTGGCAATTTCTTAAAGTTTATTTATACAAGATAAAGAGATTTAAAGTGCCTACAGTTCCAGCTAGACACTTTAAATGATCTGGATGATTGACATTTTTTTGGGGCTCTAGTAAAAAGTTTTTTTTAAGAAAGTGGAAAATTATCAATTAGTGATTTTTGAAGCTTTTTAAAAAAACATATTCTACTGTCACTATAGGGCTCATTGCTGCTGAACAGTGTATAGTGGGTGAATGGGCATGGAAGCGGCATAGCTTGGCATGGGGGCCATAGAGAATGTGTGGGGGCAAACCTTGGCATGGGGGCACCTGTGGGGGGAGGCAGTGGTATAGCGGTATTATCACTGTAAAGGTATTCCAGCAGACCCAGGGTAATGCTCTGGGGACCCAGGTTTGAATTTCACCATGGCAGATGTTGAAATTTGAATTTAATTTTTAAAAATCTGGAATTAAAAGTCTGATGATGACCATGAAATCATTGTCGATTGTAGTAAAATCCCAACTGGTTCACTAATGTAATTTAGGGAAGGAAATCTGCCATCCTCACCTGGTCTGACCTACATGTGACTCCAGATCCACAGCAAAGTGGTTGACTCTTAAATGCCCTCTAAACAATGGAACTTAGGGATGGGCAATAAATGCTGACCTAGCCAGTGACACCTACATCCCATGAACAAATACATTTTAAAAAAGCGGCCATGGGGGTTGTTTGGAGGGGATACCTTAGCATGTGGGGCATGAGAATCCATAGGGAATGGGTGGGGGCATACATTAGCATGTGGGGAATGAGGCGGACCCTTTGAATTTACCATTCAAAATGTTCTGTCATGCAGACTATGATTCACGACAACTCTGAGGTACCATGAATCATGACTTTTTGAAAAACGGGCCCGTCTTGATGAAAATTGCAGAGTACTAGGACATGCCAATGCCCACAATGGAGCCGGCCAGGTTGGAAGTTCAGGGTGCAGGCTCACAACCCAAACCAGCCCAAACCCTTAAAAGGCTTTCCTGAAAATCATAAAGCCTGAGAATGGTGTCGGGAACCCTGGAATCGGGCCTACACGCCACTTTTATAGTTATTCCAAATTATCTGGACTTAGCAAAAATCCAGCCCAATGTTTCAGGTCAATGACCCTTGAGTATTTCCACCATTTTATGTTTTTATAATACTACATTCTGTACCCATTCCTAGGTAATAACAGTCGCTGAACCCATCTTCACATTACATATCAGCTCCAGGGACATATCTGTAGTTGAACCAATTTTGACTCTGGGTAATAGTGTAAAATGGATTATATCATTCTGCGTAACTTCAATGGAATTGAAAATTGTAAGAGAATATGATGGGTGGCTGAAACGATATTGACTGTTTTACACTACATCAAAATTATCCCCACAAACTGAACCTTTTGAGACAAGACAGCATTGTCAAGTCATTTTCTATTAAGCAGCACCCACAAGTTAGTTACAGGTGATCAAGGTACACCCAGGTGAAAGAGGCTATTTGATCCGCTTTTGTTCATCGATCCAGAAACGACCTAAAGTTGGATCATTCATGGGATATGGGTGTCACTGTCCAGGAACAAGGGCATCCCTAATTGGCATTTAAGAACCAACCACATCACATTGCTGTCTGGAGTCACATGTAGGCCAGACCAGGTATGGACAGCCGATTTCCTTCCCTAAAGGGCCAGAGTGAACCAGATGGTTTTTACAACAATCAACATTGGTTTCATGGTCATCATTACACTTTTAATTCCAGATTTTTTTTTTGAGTTCAAATTCCACCATCTGCTGCGGCGGAATTCAAACCCAGGCCATTACTCTTGGTCTCTGGATTACTAGTCCAGTGACAATACCACTACGCCATTGCCTCCCCACTTCTTAAATATATCCAAGCTTTTTGGACATAATCTGGAAGTCAGTCTATATGTTGCTCATGCTTTGTGTGAAGAAGAGATTCCTGACATCAGTCCAAAACTTGCCTCTTTGCCACTTTTAATCTACATCCTTTTACTCTTCTAATGGTTTACCTTGATTGCATCTTGAGAAGTTGTCTTAGGAAAGCAGACAATCTATTTTGTGACAATATGCTGGAAATGCTCAGCAGGTCAGGCAGCATCTGTGGAGAGAGAAACAGAGTTAACATTTCAGGTCGATGACCTTTCATCAGAACTGGAAAAAGTTAAAAGATATAATAGGTTTTGAGTGAGGAGTGGGTGAGACAAGGACAAAAGGAAGGTCTGTGATAGGCTGGAAGACAGATTGAATGACAGAAGAGTTAGCCCTACAGGGCAAAAGGGAATGGTAATGGAGCAAGAAAAAAAACAAAGGAAAAAAAGATGTGCAGGTCATTTTCTGCCATTTCTGCCACCTCCAGCGTAATGCCATCCCCCTACCAGTGAAAATAGGGTTTGTTGGAAATCGAGGTGGAACTTCCAGATCCAGAATCCTGGCACCATTTTGGATAGGATACCAAGTCACCATGACTCTGTGAAAACCTGGGCCTTTGTGTCCAACGTGACTTTTTTTGTGGCTTTATACTTTCGCTACAAACTCAAAGTTCCCTATGCTTCATTGAACTTCCATTGTATCTGTAGCCTAACCACATCTTCCTGCCTGCTTCTCTTTTACAGTTAGAAGCCAAACTACAGTGACAAAATGGAGAAATATTGAAACTATAAGGTAATTTTACTGAATAATAAGATTAATACAGCCCACTTTTTTGGTCAGTTAGTCTATACTAAGAAACATCATACTCCCAGAAAATGCAGATGTTATTTCCCTCAAGCAGGAGTATTTGTATTTTTTCAAGTTCAGTCTTGGCATGTGAGCATCACTGGCAAGGCCAGAATGTATTCCCACCCCTAGTTGCCCTTGAGAAGGTGGTGCCAAACCTTTCTCCTGAACCACTGCAGAGTCTATGGAGGGGATTTTACTGGCCCCGCCCCCAGCAGTGGGCATCGTCACTGGTGTGTTGGGAAAATTTGGAGAACAGCCAAAAGCTGGCGGGACCGGAAAATACCAGCCCATGTGTGTTGTAGGTGTTCCCATGGTGCTGTTAGGTAGGAAGTTCCAGGATTTTGACCTTGCAATGAAGGAGGAACAATGATATATGTATAAATCAGGACGGTACTTGACTTGGAGGGGAACTTGGGGTGATTGTCCTTTCAGGTGCTGGAGGTTAGTATCCACTAAGGCAGGAAAATACGGTAATGGTTTCCTCATAAATGTGATAAGGAAAGTTAATGGCCCAGATTTTGCTGCCAAAATAATGGCAGGTTTAATGCGCATACCATTATTAATGAAACTTCCGACAGGCAATTATCCTGCATGTGGAACCATCTGAAACTCCGACTTAAATCGGAGACTTTGGATGGTTCCAACTCTCTCAGCAGAATAGTTACCCAGGAAAATTTAGAAGGATTAAAACCACTTCCATCTCCTGGGTAACTATGGTACTGACCCTTCCCAACCTTCACTGGACCCACCGACAAACCCCCAAACCCCGAATAACCCCCAAGCTCCAACTATCCCCAAACCCCCTTGACTAACCCCCACCCCACGACAACCCTTCCAAGCCCCTGATTACCCCTCAATCACTCCCAACTACCCCTAGCCTCCGACTACTCTCACGACCCCTGGCTACCACTGTTAATTCCAATAATTTTACGTTGAGGGAGAATGAGTCTGAAGCTAGTCCGTACGTTAAAACAGGTTTATTTCCAAGACAGCAAAGTAAAGTCACAGACTCTCCTAATTCATCCCAGGCATCCAGAGGGAACTCTTGCAATATTACAGAGTCATAGAGTTTTACAGCATGGAAAGAGGCCCTTTGGCCCATCGTGGCTCATCAGTGATTCCCTAATCCTAACCCAATTGGTGCTTTATTACCAACTTAAAGCATGCATTCTATTGCAGCACAATTTTAACATTAACAACCTCCCGCCCACTGCCAAACTACCCTCCCAATCCCCGACTACACTCCCTGCCCCCTGACTACCCTCCCAGCCCCCCCGATTAAACCCTGACCATCCCCCAACTACCCCTAAACCCCTGTCTACTCTTCTGACCCCCCAACTACCCTCCTGAACCCCTGACTACCATCTAATCCCCAACTAATCCAACCCCTTCATTACTCATCCACCCCTGACTGACCTCCTGCCCCTCCAACCCACCCTACTCCGCTGACACCCCCGACCATCCCACCCCCTGACCTTCCAGACCCCTCAACCCATCATACCACCCCAATCCACAACCCATCCTACCCTCCAACTTCCCCGATTCTATCCTATCCCCGGCCCTTGGCCAACCTTTACCCAACCATCCTGCCCACTTATCTTATACGTTTACCTTCCACCTGACTTCTGAGAGTGACATTTAAACATAGGGTCCATCAAACCCACTGCTTTATGGCAGCTAGTGCTGTAAAAAGGGGGCATGGCTTCACTTCACCCAATGCTGCTGCCCTGCGTTCTCTGGAAGCAGGTACACTGCACATTTCTTACCAGGCCCAGGGTGGAAGTTTGAGCGAGAAATGTGCAGCTCCCGACCTGGATAAGTAAAAAGGAGCAGAGTGGCAATCCAACAGTGAGTGCCACTCCACAGAAGTTCTGGGCCATTGTTTTGGGAACCGGAAAACTGGTTTGAGTATAACTAGTTCTCATAGAAACCTGAAATGGGAGTGTTCAGCACAATGAAGATTAAGAAATAAATGACCTCACTGCCTATTTCATGACTCAAAGTGTACTGTACACCTTTTCCAATGATTAGTGATTCATTGAAACACAAAATACTGCCAGTAAAGAGAGCCACTAATTCTGATGACTTATACAAGGAATGTCTGCTAAACATTCTTATGAGCTATTTTATGAGCTACAAAACATCTTTGTAAATAAGTCACAGTCATTGAGATGTCCCTCTCTTGCACAAAACCAAAAACAGTAAGCCACTTCACTTTGTTAACCCATTGACCACTCTACTATAAATACAAAATTCCTTTGAATACTTACCCACCCACTGGAAAGCCCTAAAGCCCAAAATAATCCCCAAAAAGCAGGCAAGTTCGGGTTGGGTGGGAGGTTAAAGAGTTAACCCAACCCTAACCTGCGTTCAGCTTATCCATCGATGGTTTTAATAGAGGTGGGATGGGGGAGCAAGCAGCCAATCTCATATTTATGCACCATTTTAAATTTAACTCTGGATGGCTAGATTTCCTGAGCCTCAGGAAACCTGGCAGCTAGAGGGACGAGGGGACTGGTGAATCAAGGAGGTATGTGCCTTTTCATTGACCTGCTGGGTTCAATGTACCAGCCTTACCAACCTCCTGCAATCAGACACATTCCCCAAACTTTCCGATCTGCCCTGACCTCTGACCCAAGGCCTACAACCCCTGAGGTTGCCAATCCCCCCACCCCTTGGCTTCTGACCCCTGATGCCCTGAGGCCTCAATCTGCCACCAGGTTTCCAATACCTTCCCCAAGCCTCCGACCTATGCTCCCCTCTAGCCTTCAATTTTCCTCCCCAAATTAAGCCTCTGACATCTGATGACCCCCTGAGGCACCTGACCCCTGAGGCCTCTGAATTCCTCGCCTCAACGCCTCTGAAATCCCCCCACCTCCAGGCCATTGATCCCTCACCCCAAGGCTTCCGACTTCTGATTTCTCCCCCCACCATGAAGCCTCTGATTTCTGGCCTGTCCCAGGCCTCAAACACCATCTGCAATCACCCCTCCCCCGCCACCCTCACTGTCAGTGATGTGGGAGCTGGCCAAGAGGCTGCGCCCCTGGCTGCTTGGACTGAGTGCCTTGCGGCTCGAGGGCCATGACTCAGATGTGTCCTGCCAGGTGCTCCTCAGCTGGGGTTGGCCAGGTTGCAATGGCGCTGCAGGTAGAGAGCGGACTAATCAATGCTCCTCTGTTCTTTCAGGAGAAGATAAGTCACAATCAATTGGAGAGGTCACGGACAAGTGGAGGCCCACCCAACCCGCTGCTGCTCACCTGGTGCGAGCAGGACACTCTTGAGCTAGAGAGCCGGCACGGTCCACGTGCAACCGGGTGTGGAGAGGCGGAGGTGCCAGACGAAGGTAAGAGCACAGTGCACAGAGGTGAGAGTTTCAGATTGTGCACCCATTCTAGTGTAGTCTCTTTGTTGATGGGAGCTTCAAACCTGGAGTCCCCATTGATCATTGAAAGACGATGGCACCATGATGCATATCTCCATTGTCTCACCAGGGTGCCTGGCATGCACTGTGACAGTATGATGATTTTAACAAATGACATGTCCTTGTCCTCCCTTAGATTCGCCAGCACGCAGTCACTCTCTGGGCCCCGAAGGGCCGCCCCTGACGCCAGAGGACCACCAGGCTTCTGTTACACCTGTGTCACACCCGTTCTCTGAACCAGGCACCAGCGCAAATACCATCACCTCAGTGGGCATTAGACTGGCGGCTAGAATGTCAGTGCATATTGGTGAGGGCACTTCACACTCGCTTGAGGTGCAGGAGGAGGCAGAGAGTGCTGGGGACCAGGTCAGTGCTCAGTCAAAGGCAGATTATGAGCCTCTGAAGTCATCCATTAGGTGGCAGATGTTGGATGTCCAGTGGGATGTGCAGGAGGATCTAACGGAGATCCATGAGGGTAAGCGTGGCATAGTCTCTGTTGTGGAGGAGTCCACATGGAGCATGAGTACCGTGTTGACCCCCATGACCGAGTGCATTGCCTCCTCCATTGAGAGAGTGGCGACTCTGATGGAGAGGCAGCTCCAGGGACAGAATAAGAGGTTCCTGGAGTTGTGCTCGGACCTGCAAGCCCTCACACAAGCAATGACAGGTCAGTGCCAGTGTGGGAGATGGATGGGGCGCCCAGTATCTCAGCTGGGCATCCGTGGTGTCCCTGCCTCCCTGGAGGTTCCCGAGGTTTGCCTCCATGCCCTCAGCATTCTCCTCACCGTGCTCCTCTTCTGACTCGCCACTGGATTCATCATCTATGACCTGTGCAGCTGCGTCAAGATCCTCTTCCTCCAGTGGGTCCCCCCTTGCCAGTGCCAGATTGTGGAGAGTGCAGCATGCAACCATGATTAGTGACACTCACTCTGGGGGATATTGTAGTGCACCCCCTGAACGGTCCAGGCATTGGAAGCGAATCTTGAGAAGACGCATGATTCTCTCTACCACTGCCCTTGTGGAGGCATGACTCCTATTGTAACGCTGCTCTGCCTCTGTTCTTGGGTGGTGGAGAAGTGTCATGAGCCATCTCTTCAAGGGACAGTCCTTGTCACCCAGCAGCCATCCATCCAGTCGGGCTAGAGTACTGAAGAGCCTCAGCACCTGGGAGTGTCTCGGGATGTAAGCGTCATGGGAGCTGCCTGGGTTCTTTGCTTACAAGAAACACATCAAGGAGCTACAAGCATCCAGCCAAGGATACCAGGAATGAGTCTTGTGGTAGGGTGACCACATGGCCAGTATGGTAGTGCTGGTTTTGTTAGTAACAGAGTTGCTGTTGATAAATCTTCCACATCAGAATATGCCAACATTGAAGTCTTTAACATCCAGTTCATGGGAATATCAGTCAGTGTAGTCACCAAATAAGCAGATCACATTCCCAGATGCTTTCAAAGACAACGAGGTGAATGTGGTGATTGGCGACTTCAATAGCCACAGCATGCAGTGAAAGTACTCAGAGACTAATGTGGATGAGAGTTAGTAGAAGGATGGTCACAGGCAAGTCAGTTGTCTCTCATTTATGATGCAAAACCACCCTGTTCCTTTGGCAACAGCTGATGGAGACGTGGCTACAACCTGGACTTGGGGTGGAATTTTACGGTCCTGTCACAGTGGGCCATTCAACAGTCCATGGACTTCGGCAGGACCGTAAAATCCCGCCGGCAGGAGGGGCTGTAAAATTCCACCTTTGGTGTTTGCATTGAGCGACATAAATAAACAATGTGGGACAAGTGTCCAGGGTCCTAGCTCAAATTCCCAAACATCCGATAGTAATCAAGATCAATGCAGTAGTTGTTCCTCACTCAGTGCCCCTTCATCGATGTTTCAATTTCACAAAGGCAAACGAGGAGAGGTTCTCCACCAACCTGGAGACTGCAATCAAAGACCTCCAATACGTCCCCATAAAATCATGAGGTGTTTGTGGTGATAGTGCAAACCTCCTCTAGAAATACCATTCCCCAGGATGTCAGACAAACTACTTCCTGAAAGTATCAGAGTATACCTCGATGACGTTTATCTATTCCCAACTATTCCCAGGCAGATCCATTTGGAAATGACACTCTGGAAACTGGAGAAAGATATGTACGTGCCATATTTGAGAGACAAAAGGAGTGGCAGGTGGTCATTGAGCCCACAGATATGTTGCACAGCAGAGGGAAAGCATGGGAAACCATCAGGATATACGAAAATGACTTCACTAAAGTACAGTCACAGTACAAGGTCATAGCAGATCAAGTCACTCATCAGTTCCTCTTGAACGGCCAAGGAAACCCAATCCATCATCCCAGCAGGGCACAATATCCAAGATCCACGTAAGATTCTGGGTGGAATTTTATACCGGCGGGATTTTACGGTCCTGCCAAAGTCAATGGACTTTTGAACAGCTCGCCACATTTTACGGCCCTGCTCCCACCTCAATGGGGCCATAAAATTCCGCCCTCTTTCTTTACATAACTCTTTATCACAAACGAGCTATTACTTGGTTTCAAAGTGATAAAAAACAATGAAGCAGCTGTTCTCAACCATATTTTATGTGAACAAATCAAGCACTTTGGACCTGTGGCTACTCAACATTTCCTTGGTAACCAGCAAGGTTTCTAAGCTGTGGAGGTGAGCAAGAATAGTAGCAATTCTGAACGGAAGCAAAGGCCCAGCTGGCCCTAAGAGCTTCAAACCAATCTCACTGCTATGCCACAGCTACAAACTGTTTGAGAGACTCATCCTAAATTATTTGGCCCCCTTTGTAGTCGAATCCCTCATCCCTGAACAAGCAGGATTCAGACCAGGGAAATCCTGTACTAGCCAACTTCTAAATCTCACCCAATTCATTGAAGATGGCTACGAGTCAGGATTAATAACAAGCAAAGCCTTTTTTGCATTTATTGCTGCCATATCACACAATCAATCACTGGATTCCTACACAGAGGTTATTCCATATAATCAAAGATACCAGATTGACTGAGCTGATAAGCAACACATTGGCGACCAAATGTTTCTTTATTGACCTAAATGGCAAACGAAGCAGGTGGTGCAGACAGAAAAATGGCCTTTGCTGTTCAATATTTATACCAATGACCAGCCCATTCATCCATAGACCAGAAGTTTCCTCTATGCTGATGACTTGTACACAGTATTTCAGCACCAATCCTTCAATATAATAGAGAAGACCCTTGGTGATGCATTAGCTGAGTTAACCAACTACTGATTAATCATCTGTGGGTCAACCTGAAAGGACCCGGATCAGTTCTTTTAAGTCGTAGAAATAGAGGTACAAAGCCAGAACTTATACGTTAGTATGGGAGCACACGGGCACAAACTTTAAGTCAGTATACCTAGGAGTAACATTAGATCACATCCTAAGCTTCAAAGATCACGTTAACAAAGTAAAGGTGAAGGAGGCAGCCAGAAACAACAGGCAGAATCATCCCAGATTTGCACTAAGTGCGGTAATAGGTAGGAAAAAGAACATTATACCCGTGGCCAGAGGACGGCTTTGCATGCCATATCATCCCAAGCCCACCTCATTAATCATGCATTCCCGGGAAACATGCCACTTCAATGGCGGGTAGGATCTCATTCATCTGCCATGCCATTTCGTCATGCTGTGTGCCATATTTAAAGTGCAGCCGCACACACACCTCTCAGTGCTTCCAGCCCAGCACTGCTGCAAAGAAGACATGGTCCCAAAAGGCAAGAAGACTGCAGGCCCCCCGTTTACTGATGCCTCCCTCGATCGCCTTTTAGATGCAGTGGAGGCACACTGTGATGTCTTCTACCCCCACTCTGGGCAAAGACCAGCAAGCGAGGTCACCAATCCAACATGGGAGGCGGTGGCAGCAGTGGTCAGTGCCAACGCCCTGCAAAAGAGGACTATCACCCAGTACTGCTGCAGGATAAGTCACTCCTCTCATCGCTTTCAACTCACACACTCACAAACCCATCACACATTCACAGGGGTCTCACACCACTAATTCTCAAACACACCCTCACATTTCCATAAGGCTCATATCCTCTTGAGTTCACGTCCTCATACCATCCATGGCTCCGCTCACCACACAAACATTCCATGCTGTGCCATGCATCCTGCTCACACTCTCTCCATCTGTTTTCATGGAGAGATGCTGGCTCAAAGCTGTAGAGAGAGGTCCCAGACTCAGGGTGGAGTGGCCCACAATAGACCCCACACTCACTTTGAGGAGCATGCCATCGCGCTGACTGGTGAGGACATGGGTGACGAACATCCACTTGAGGATCCTGCACCACATCATCCTTCTCTCAAAGCAACAGTGAGTGCTTTCTCTCCTGCTTTTGACTCCGCTCCATGCACTAATTATGTCTACTTTGATTCACAAGGAGTTGTGCCAAGCGACTGACACCCTCAGCTAGCCAGCCGCTCAGTTCGACCAGCTCGATCCATGTCCTCACCTCCAGCCAAGAGGACACCTCCTCCATTGAAGAGCTGGAAATAAGAAGCCTTGAAGACCTGTCACAGCGCTTACCCACACCCTCCACCAGCGCAGAGACACACACCTTGGTGGGACCTAGATCTAAAGCAGGCTCGGGTTCACAATCTGGTGGTCACCATGTGGACACGTGTCCACAGCAGGAGGAGGCAAGTTCAGCTGAGCTGTCTGGCACTTGGAGGACTGCTGGGGAAGAGGCATCTGTGAAGTTTGAGTCAGATGATATGCCTCAGGATTCGGCCTTCCAACTCGTCAAGGAGAGTCAGCAGCAGACGGGAGGACATTACACAGAGCTGTTGAAAGTCCTCATCAGAGTGGCACACAAGGCAGAGGAGTGCATCCACCTGTTCCCTGATGAAGTGGTGCCCACATGTGCACGTACGGAGGCCTCCAAGGGAAGGGTGACAGATGCCATGGAGACCCTGGTCCAGCAGAACACAGAGGTGTGTGCAGACCTGCACACCATTACAGTAGACATGGATGAGTTCCTGCAGTGGTGACACGAGAGGGGAACGGGGCACCTCAACATCCCTCCAGGTGCTCCTTCCCCTCAAGGAATCAGGCCGGTGGTCAAAGGGAGGAGGAGCAGCAACTGGACAACTCTGGGTCATCCACTCATGATTCGTAGACACTGTCTGCTCCCTCTGAGACCCCTTTGACTATGACCCCCTCAACCTCATCCTCTGGAGGGAGCAGCTGCCCACGGGAGGAGGACAGCCAAAGACAGCCAGCCCTCGGCTCTCCAGAGGACCCATTCCAAAGTCATCAGAGGCAACAAGGCCAACTGTTGCTCAGGCTGTCTCCACCCCTGCTGCAGATGTCAGGGCAGCACCTGGAAGTGTAAGGCCTAGAAAAGTTAAGAAATTCTGATCACAGTTGGTTGCACGGGTGAACACATTTATAATGTGAAAATATATTCACTTTCATTGAATAATGTGTAACGGTATCTTTCAGCTTCATTTACAGGCTTTGTAAGTCATCCCCCTGCATCCACCACCACCCCCCATGGGTAATTTAGCTGCACACAGTGTGTGTGTGTGTGTGTGTGTGTGTTCACTATCAGTTGTCCATCTGAGCTGACCTATCCACTCATCACACTCCCATGCAGCACCTGTTCCCACCCATCATAAGTCTTGTTTCACTTTTAGATTTGCAAGCATGCTGCATCTAACATTTTTCTTCAGGTCCCCCATCCTTTGGCCTCCCCTAGTCATCCATGTCCTTTCCGCCATCGCTGTCAACCCTCCTGGTATCACCTTCCACTTCCCCACTGACACATAACAGCCACAGTCCTTTACTTTCAGGGATGTCCAGGTGAATGTGCTCGTTCCCTACCTTCCCGAAAATTCCACCCTCATCCACATTAACCTCCCCGACCTCCTCCTTTCCACCCCCATGGTCCGTGTGTGCCTCCAAATCCCCACCAACCACCCCCAACGTCCCTTCTACCAATACCATCGCACCCTAACTCTCCCACCCTTCTGCCTCACTCTGCCCTCTGTCATTCTCACTATACCCTCCTACCATGCCCATTCTCAGTTTGCTCCCCATGAGGCAATCAGGCAATCATTGACTCCACAGACCCCTCCCTTGCACCTGAACCTGGACATCCAGGTCGTCGGGCGGACAGGCATCAGACCCAATCGAGCATAAAATGACGTGAAAGCGTCCCGCGTCATCGCACACTCACGCAATATTTCAGTTGGCGGGCACATGTGGAAGTCAGCGGCGAGCCCGCTGACAATGAAAAAACCTACTAAGGCCATTAAAGTACCAATTAAATGTAATTTTTCGCTGCCTGTCCAACCTTATGGATGGCAGGCAGGTGAAAAGGCCAAGCTGCCTTTGCATTTTTTAGGAAACCTCATCCACGGGCGGGATGAGGTTTCCAACAGCAATTAAAAATAAAATAAAATTTTTAACTTTTCATTGATAACATGTCCCTGCTCATGTGACAGTCACATGAGGGGACATGTTTTGTAACGTTTTTAAAATCTGTATTTTTGATTTTTTATATCTTTAGCTCCCTGAGGCAGCTCTATGCCTCAGGGAGCTTTTCCTGCACGAACTTGTGCACATGTGTGAAGTTCCCCAATCATCCTCCTCCCACCATTCCCCCTCTCCCCCACCCCCATACAGGCAGCGCTGAGCACTGCAGCACGCGTTTCATGCTGGGCAGACCTTTATTAGCCTGCTGGCGTGAAATCGCAGTCCGGCCCTGATCGTGGGAGGCAGTCAGTTTCCCAACTGCTCCCATCCGCTCCCCCGAGCCCGACCAATGAGGGCAAAATCCTGGCCATAGTGTCTCAAGTCAAGTGGCATCTTCTAAATACTGTGCAGCCCCTGAACTGTAAACCCCACAGCTGCAGCCTTGCTGATTGGTCAACACATCTATACAGAGGAATCCCTCCCATCAGGAGCCAGTTAAACATGGTCTACTTTGTTGTGCTTCAATTGCCTCAGGATTGGTGCCGATTGCTGTAAGGCCCTTATGCTGAAGTAGGGCTACAACCAAACTAACTCTGTTGACTGTGGTTGTGGAGTGACATTCGAAATAATGAAACGTCTCCTGGAATGCCCTCTCTCACCAGAGCCAAGCAGCCCTGAAGATCTGGAGCTCGAGCCTATGCGGAACAGTGGTGAAGGAAGGTGTAGCAACACAAGAAGAAGAATAAGAGTGACGGTGTTGCTGGCCTTAGCATCTAAAACTTGGGCCCTGTAGCCAGGAAAATCTGGTGCTAATTGTTTGTCCCTTACTGCATTTTGGGAGGAATGGGCACAGCAATCAGAACCTGCCGCCTGGGGCTCCATGTGATGGCTTTACTCATCAGAAGGTCTGGGGTTAGAGAAGGCAGAGTAAAGAGGGGCCGAGTCCTGTCCTGCAGTGGCCTGCAATACTTTTCTGGAGCACGTGTGCTTGTTGTTTTGTTCCTTTAAGGGCCACTCAAAGCCCAGAACAATTGGGTAGTGTGAACACAGCCCATTTGTAGGCTAATTGTATTTGGGGGCTGGTAATGTGCTAGGACCCCAGTCTTCACACCTTGAAGTCAAGACTTCAAGTTTGCCACCTGTTGCACTTCCAGGGAAATCTTCCATGGAAGATGACGACGTTCAATTGCTGCCCCCAGAATTGATTTTTTTGCCCAAAAAATTTTCACAGTTGTCAATTTTATCAATTGAGATTAAATACATACGGGTTGAGGGCATTGATTGGACGGTCACTTGAGCACATATAAAAGGACACTTACTGACAAAATGGAGTGGAGTCTGGAGATATATATACCTGTAGTGTTTCACTCTGTGAATAAATCTATTCCAAGTAAAGACTAGCTCTGGTTTCTTCCTTAGCCAACAGTCTATCAGGAATATAATAAAAGTGACGTTGAATTTCTTCCCCCTCTGTGTCTGAATAGTGTTCTCATGAATTTCCTGTACAGCTTTTCTGAAAACAGGCACAGCAATGCAAATTCCATGCAAATGAATGAATGCCAGAGGGTTCCATACGCATATATCCTATAGTAAGGCCATGCGCAGTTCAAGACAGACTACCACAGAAAAGCCTTGTGTTACTGATTTCAGAGCTGTCATTTAGGTGCCCTTTTATGGGTCAAGCAGCTATCATCAATGAATGTCTTTATTTTGGGCCTTTTGAATTACAGTTAGTTTTACTGCTTCAGTATTTGTTGCAAAATGTGGTTAGTCATTTTCACTTTGGATCCTCCCTCTTTTGCAAGATGACTTAATTGAAGAGGACGAAGTTGAGGTTTGGGGTAAAGGCAGCTGGAGGAATTCACCTGGGCCTTTCCTGAGCCACTACCGAGGGTTTCCCATTTGCAGTAAAGGAATCCCCTGACTGTAAACATGTTCTATGTCACTTGGTCTATTAAGAGAAGTCTTACAGTCAAACCAGCACCAACCTCCTGTTCCTATATTGTGGTTACAAAGGATTACAAAATTTCTTTCTTACTGCAGTAATTTTCCCTGTTCCTCCACTTATTACTTATCACCCTGCTGCTGCATTCTTACAACTTCCTCCAAGAAAAATTTCAGGGCACCCAGACTCCTGTTGACATGCTGTTGCCATTCTAAGCATGGTTATTCAATGTTGGAAGACAACTTTAAAATAATTGTGCACATGAGATTACCACATTTTTGTTCCTAATTACTCAAAACTGACTAACAGAGTGAAAAGCAAGCCTCAGTAAACAGTGCAAACAAGCACTGGGATTTTTACAGTACCTGCTCCTTTAATGGTGCGGCTGCCTTTAAGGCCCAAATTGTTCCTGAACACCCTCACTGACCCTGTCCCTGACGTTTACCCTCATGTCAACGAGGGCCCGTCATAGACTGAAGTGCTAATTCATTCTGATGTGCAGAACCCCTGTTGTTCCCAAACCACATCTGTCCTAGGGAAATTGGCCCTTCCACCACTTGTCTTTCAGATGAGATTTTTCAACTTTCGGATTTGACGTTAAATCTGGGCCCTATCTGGTGGACGTAAAAGATCCCATGGCACTGTTTTGTCGAAGAGCAAAGGAGTTTTCTCTGGTGACCTGGCCAATAATCAGCCCACAAGCAACATCACTAAAAGTACAAATTACCCAGTCACTTTCGGGTTTTTTATATCTTGCTGTGCCCAAACTAACTGCTGTGCTTTCTATATTACAACAATGATAATACTTTTAAAGTATTTCATTGGTTGTAAAAAGCTTTGGGCTTTCCTGAGATCATTAAAGATGCTCTATAAATGCAACTTCTTTCTTTTCTTCACTATGGCCAGAATTTTACCCTAGGCGTGCGGGCGCGCACCCGACATGCCGGAAGGTAAAATGATGCGCGATGACATCGGGCGTGTACCCCGACGTCACTGTGCACCGTCGTGTTGTTTTGCTAAGCGGGCGCGCAATGGAGATGAAGGCACGCCCACCATTAATTAACATGCCAGTTAGGGCCCTTGAGGCAACAATTGTCTGTGATTTTATATCACCCGTGTGATTTTCAGTGCGTCGTATAGGCGTAACAGGCAGGCGGGTAGGTCACATTTTCAAAAACCTCATCCACGGGAGGGATAAGAGGAGTGAGTGGGTTCGCTAATGCGAGTTGTTTGTACTTTAGCTTATTAGTTGCTGCTGCTTGCTTGTGTGTACAGGACAGCTTAATTTCACTTCAGGGCTGCTTTGACAGAAATATGAGGCTTCAGTTCAGGACTCCCGAGGAGTCATACCACTTGGGGCCTTCCAGGTATCAGACAGCCTTCCCTTACCCTGGGAATGGGGATTGTGGTCTCCGCTGGAGGCACCTCCTCTGAGGAGGAAGAGAGGGCCAGAACGGGGAGGAGGCCAGGTGTCCCTATTCAGCCTCCAGGGGAGCCACATGTGGGAGGGTAGGCGCAGGCACAAGGGGCACAGGGCCAACAGGAAGTCCAAGGCGGAAGGGGCCACAGAAGACGCCACTATCCTGCTGCCAGGGTTTGCAAGCGGCGATGCAGCTACCTCAATATGTCTGAGGTGCAGTGCCGAAGGAGGCTCCGTCTCTCAAGGGAGACAGTGACCTCCATCTGTCAGATGATCAGCCCTGAGATCAGCTTTGACTGTGTGGGTGGACACCCCATGCCAGTGGCGTTGAAGGTCACAGTGGCCCTCAACTTCTAAGTTTTGCTTTCTCCAGGGGTCGGTGGGTGATCTTTGTGCAGTCTCCCAATCAGCTGTCCACAGTTGTGTCAAGCTGGTGACAGACACTCTGTTCAGGCGTGCATTGACTTTCATTCACTACCGGATGGACGAGGCCAGCCAGACAGAGCGAACCAGAGGCTTTGCAGCAATTGCTGGGTTCCCCCGCATCCAGGGTGCAATTGACTGCACACATGTGGCCATCAAGGTGTCAGCGGGTGAGCCTGGTGCCTTCGCCAACAGGAAGGGCTTCCACTCCATGAACATTCAGATAGTGTGTGACCATAGGATGCAGATTCTGCAAGTCTGTGCAAGGTACCCAGGCAGCTCCCATGACCCCTACATCCTGAAACACTCTCAGGCGCCGAGGCTCTTCAGTGCTCCAGCCCGGCTGGATGGATGGCTGCTGGGTGACAAGGGCTATCCCCTCAAAAGGTGGCTCATGACGCCTCTCCACCATCCAAGAACAGAGGCCGAGCAGCGGTACAATAGGATCCACGCCTCAACAAGGGGGGCAGTAGAGAGAGCCATAGGTCTTCTCAAGATGCGCTTCTGATGCCTGGACCATCCAGGGGGCGCACTCCAATACCCCCCAGATCATGTGTCACATAGTGGTTGCATGCTGCGCTCTCCACAATCTGGCAGTAGAAAGGGGGACACATTGGAGGAAGAAGGTGCTGACGCAGCTGCTCTGGTGACAGACAATGAGTCCATTGGTGAGTCCAAGGATGAGCACGGTCAGGAGAATGCTGAGGGGATAGTCGCTGACCTGGGCAACCTCCAGGGAGGCAGGGACACCCAGGAGCTTTGATCCAACGCTCCTTCAGCTAACCTACCAAATAAGAACCACCACCACATGCCAGGGCTGCAGGCTCCATACTCGATACCTGACAGGGACATTTGCTTGGTGAACAACATGTACTATGTGCCATTTCAATAAAGTTCAATGACAAACAAGTTGCTCATAACATCATGGGTTACCCTGTGCCTGCAGAACTGATGAAGCACCCATAGGCTTGTCGAACAGAAACACATTTAATGCTGTGGTGCCTGCCATGCATAATACAAATTAAATTGAAAGGTGTTAATCATCACACCAAATAATAATTAACGTAAAAGGGGGGGCAAAAATATCACCAGTGATAAGCCCGTGTTGTGCTTAAGGTGCTTTACATTCACGTTTGCGGGTGCTACCTCTAGGTGCTCCCCCCTCGCTGGCACCGGCATTGGAGACAGCCTGCTCACTCTGCTGTCCTGTTGGTCTTGATGACCTTGGCGGGCACCCTCTGGCCCGTGGAGCCTGTGCTGGCCCTGACTGGGAGGGAGCGGCCAGTGCCATGGCTGGTATCTCCCCAGCTGCCGCAGCCTCATCGGATGCCACAGTTACTGGCAGAGGGGCGGAGGAGCTGCTGCCATCATCTGGAGCACCCTGAGAGGAGCCCGCAGAGACAACAAGCAGCTCATGCGCCAACATCAGGTCCCTTTAGACCTCACTGCTCACCATTGATGGATGGGCAACCAGCTGGGATACTGGGTGCCCAATCCATCTCCCGCACTGACAGCGGCCACCTGAGGTCATTGCCGGTGTGAGGGCTTGCAGGTCCGAGTGCATCCCCAGGGAGCCCTGATTCAGCTCCTGGAGCAGCCTCTCCATGAGAGTCACCACTCTCCATGGAGGAGGCAGTGTGCTTGGCCATGAGGGTCATTGCATTGCTCATGCTCCGCATGGACTCCTCCATCACAGAAGCCATGGCACGCATTCCCTCATGTATCTCCGCCAGATCCTCCTGCACACCCTGCTGGATGCCCAGCATCTGCTGCCTCAGGGACGACTCCAGAGGCACATCATCAGCCACCAACTAAGCATGTTCCTGTTCCCCAGGAGTCCTCCGACTGCTGCCGCCCTGGGCACTCTGCCTCTGCCTGCACCTCAAGCAAGTGTGAAGTGCCCTCACTGCTGTGCACCGAGATACTATCTGCTGGCCTAATGCCCACCGAGGTGCTGGTGCCTGCCTGGCTGTGAGGATGTAACGCAGGTGCGTTTCCATGATTGCTGTCCTCTGGGCTCAGCAGTGGGCCTTCAGGCTCCTCACCCTGATAGGCTTCTGGTGAGCCTGAAAGGAAGAACAAGGACATGTCATTAGTTGAAGTCATTACACTGTTACTGTGCATGCCTGGCACCTGGATCAGGGTGCCCTCATCTTTTCATTATCAATGGGTATTCCATGTTCGAGGCTCACATCAATATAGAAACTGCAGTGGAATGGTTGATATGATAGACATTCTGACCTCAGTGCACTGCACTCTTACCTCACTGTGGCACCCCAACCTCACTTCGGCCAGTTGATCTAGGTGCATGGCGCCTCTCCAGTTCCAGGGCCTCCTGCTCATATCTACTTAGGATTAGAAGGTGGGGCCGTCCTCCGCCAGTTCACAATCTCTCAGCATTGTTATGGGATGTCTTCTCCTGAAAGGACAGAGGAGCATGGATTAGTCCACCCTGTAGCTGCATTGCCATTGCAGCCTGGCCACCCCCACCTGAGGAACACCTCGCAGGGCTCAGCCGATTTGTGACCCTGGAGATGCAAGACACTCATTCCAAACAGCCAGGGCTCACCCCCTTGCCCAGATGCTGCCTCATTGACACATGCCACTCACACTCTAAGAATTCTGAGATCCGGTGGGGGGTGGTGCGGGGGGGCCGCTCCTAACTGCCGTGCTAAGTGACCCATGCCAACATGGTACTCACCCTTCCCAATCACAGGGGATCATTGAAGTGCTTATGGCACTGCACCCATGTGCTCCTTGCCACATCATGGCTGCTGACCCTGGATGCCACCTCCTCCCAGGCATTTTTGGTGAGGTGGGGGGGCCTCCTCCTCCCATCCCTGCGGACAAGGATATCTCTGCGTGCTGCCACCTCCTCCAGGAGGGCAGCGAGACATTTGTCACAGAAACGTGGGGCTGACTGTCCCACCGACCTGCCCTCACGCTTGCCATGTTCAGCACTTAAGAGCGCCATGACAAGGTGCGTCTGCTTCACTGGCAGCCTTCGCATGGCTGTTGCGGTTGCTTTAGAATCGGCCACCGGGTTGCCATTGGACCCAGCGGACATTGAGCTCCCGCCCACCCCTTCTCCCTGTTGCCATTGTTGTGTATTACGCTGGGCGGGCCTTAATTGGCCCACCCACGTAAAATGGCAATGTGGAGCCAATGGCGGGCGGCAGTCAGCTTCCTGACCGCCCCCGCCTGCTCCCACAAAGCCCGCACGCCGACCATAAAATTCTGGCCTATGTTTCTAAACCTTTGACTGTATTCTACCGATGAAACCTCCATGATCCTAACAACACAGCAATCATCACAATTCATACAGCTTTTGATGATCTTTATGCTTGTCCTCTGTAACCTTCATTCCTTGGGTACTTTAATGAAGGATGCGCTTTTCTCACAAAGTGGGAGGAAGATGCCCAACAGCTTTTCAAAGAACGTTTGTGTGCAGATGTCAAAGAAAGTCAATAGCAGGGCATGGATCGAGTACTGGAAGAGATTCAATGACTTCATTAGAGTGTACAACTCTTCCTTTCCCCATTTCTTGCATTCCACACAGTCACAGTCCCAACCCCTCCATTGCTTCATATCCGTCAACGTCAATCACAAGGCACCCTCTCTTGTTTTCATTCCTAAGTCACACTCACCTTGCTGTCTTCATCACTGCCACTTACACCATGCTCTTCTCACCGCCTTTCATCCGCACCTCCTTTCCTCACTCCCTCCCCAAGCCACTTGCTTCCCACTCAAGACATCCTAATTTTTCTTGCATTTTGGTTCTTTCATCTCTTAGCTTATGCATGACATGCAGAAGGCCCACGCAAGTCCATTTTCCATCTCAGTAACCCCTTATAACTCTCTCCTTCATAACATCAGAGAGAGAAATAAGACCAGAGAAGGAGCAGGCAACATCATGGCACTTGCCCAAGCGGATCAGGAGGCTGTTGGATATCCAGAGCAATCAGCATCGGAGATAGTTAGGCTGGAAGCTTGTTCAAGCAGGGTGACTGCTCTTTGTATGTGCACCTTTATATGCCACAAGTAATTACAGATTCAGCCAACTTCAAACCTTCGTCAGTAAGGTTTTTGTTACTACCTTTTGTAGTAATTATGGTTTTAATTACCAAGAATAATATTTGTTAAGGAAGATCACATCATCTGCAGTAGCCAATAGGAGAGTAGTGTGGGCTACCTTAGCAGTCAGTGTAGAGTTAGAGTTGGAGTTGAAAGCACACCTATAGTTGCTGCTGAGTTTATTGTAAATAAGCTTAACATTTCCACCTAAGTGTCTGCAGCTCAACTCTATCATTAATAGTACAACTTGGTCACTCTACAACAAAAACTGGCAACGAGAATAAAACAGGATTGAACAGAAGAAATCAAGTTAAAAAGAAGTCGGCACTCTTCCTCACCCAGTAATTGTAAGTAGCAAGCTCTATTAGAATTGAGGAAGTCAAATTGCCACAATTTGGCAGAATTGATCCTTTTGAACCAGCCACAGACGATTGGTCTCAATACACAGAATGCTTCATTTTTGTTTTCAAGCAACCGAGATTACAGGCAAGAGAGGAGGCAAGTGATCCTCTGAGTGCTTGTGGGGACAAAATCTACAGTCTGATTCGAAGTTTGATGGCATCCAGTGCCTCAGATTCAAAGAATTTCGATGAATTGATGGAGCTCATGAAGGGTCACTTTCAAACCAAGCCTCAGTCACAATGCAGACGTTCAGATTTAATTCATAAAATAGAGCCCCGAGTGAGACAATTGCAGGCTATGTGACAAATTTGAAGCAGCTAATGGAATATTGTGAGTTTGGCATGACTCTGAATGACATGCTCAGATAGTTTAGTGTATGGTGTGAAAGAGAACTCTATTCAGAAAAGATTATTGTACCAAGTGAATCTGGATTTCAAGAAGGCGCTAGAGATAGTGCTGGCCATGAAAAGCACAGTAAGCGATTCAAAAGCAATAGAGGGTGTGCAAAATGGCACCATCCTCCACAGCAGGCGGGAAGCCTCAGCTGAAAGTGCCGCAAAAAAGCAAGACTCTGCCAAAAAGCAGGAAACAGACTCTGCTATTCAAAAAATAAAGAAAAATAGCTTAGCAGCGAAATCAAAGAATAATTTCAATAGAGGTGGAAACAATTTAACAATTGGCAGTTTAAAAAAATCGAATGCTACTATTGTCACAGAAATGGGCATAGGATGAGGCAATGCAAGGAAAGATTCAAGCAGGCTTGTAAACAAAAGAAGAAGCCCAATGAAATCTACAATGTAGAAGAGCCTGAAATAACAAATTCAGACATTTACTCATTGTTTAATCTGAAAGTTGGAAACTCAGAACCAATATATGTCACAGTGAAAGTAAGTGGCAAACCTGTTAGAATGGAAGTGGACATGGGAGCTCCCACTGCAGTGATTGGGGATCATACCTTCAGATATTTGAATAATGGTGAATATCAATTAAGTTTAGAAGAAACAGCCACCAAACTAAAAACGTATACGAGCGAATACATTCAAGTAAAAGGCATAAGCAGAGTTACTGTCCATTATGGAAGCCAATCGGCAAAGCTACCCTGGTAGCAGATGAAGGGCCAAGCCTCCTGGGGCAAAATTGGCTAAAGGAGATTAAGTTAGAATGGGCTGAAATTTTCCAGTTGAGAGCAAGTGGGCTACCAGAGCTGCTTAGAAAGTACACCAACATTTTTAAGGTGAAATGGGGAAAATCCAGGGCCTGCAGGCTAAGATTCATGTGGATCCGGAAGCAACCCCCCTCTTTATGAAGGTGATACTGGTGCCATATGCCCTGCGAGAAAAATTCGAAATTGAACTGAACAGACTAAAGAAACCGGGCGTTATACAACCTGTTTAGTTCTCAGAATGGGCAACGCCCATAGTCCCCACCCTTAAACCTGATCAACACGTCTGCATTTGTGGGGACTACAAACTGACGGTTAATAATGTAGCCATGCTAGACAGGCACCCCATTCCAAAAATCAAAGACCTATATGCCAAGTTGGCAGGAGGGACAATGCGCACAAAGCTTGACATGAGTCATGCTTATCAACAACTAGAGTTGGATAATGCCTTCCGGGGATTTGTCACAATTAATACCAGGGATGGGCAATAAATAATGGCCCACCAGTGAAGCCCACATCCCATGAATGAATTTTTAAAAATACCCACAAAGGATTGTGCCAATATACAATGTCTCCCCTGCTTATGCTATCTTTCAGAGAACAATGGAAAACTATGTTTCTATATTACTGCAGGGACTGCCCCAGGTTGTAATCTATTTAGGCAATGTACTGGTGGCAGGATTCACTGAAAAAGAGCATTTGGCAAACTTAGAAGTCTTAAAATGTTTCTTGCAAGCTGGAGTGCATTTTAAAAAAGAAAAGTGCACGTTCCAAGTGAGGGAAGTAATCTATTTGGGTCACTGGGTAGATTCACAGGACCTCCACCCAGTTGAGGAGAAAGTGAGAACCATAAAAGAGGCACCTGTGCCAAAGAACACCTTAGAGCTCAAATCATTCCTAGGAATGATCAACTATTATGAGCAGTTCTCACCCAATTTGTCTACAGAGCTGGCCCCTCTGCATTCTCTACTCAAAAAGAACCAACGTTGGTCTTGGGAGGCGTCCCAGAAAGAAACTTTCATAAAAATGAAACAATTGTTGCACTCATCCAATCTATTTGGTGCATTGTGACCAGACAAAAGAATTGGTGCTGACATGTGATGCATCTCCCTACGGAGTGGGAGCAGTGCTCTCTCATCGGATGGATGACGGCACGGAACGGCCAATAAGTTACGTATCAAGGATGCTCACCACAGCAGAAAAAGGATACTCACAGAAAAAGAAGACCTGAGCATCATCCTTGGTGTCGAGAAATTTCACCAGTACGAACACAGCTGCCATTTTACAATTGTTTCAGACCACAAACCATTGCTAGGATTGTTTAGTGAGGACAAGGCTAAACCACCCATAGCCTCAGCAAGAATACAATAATGGGCTTTAATTCTGGCAGCATACGAATACACTTTCGTACATAGGCCTGCCAATCAAATCGCAAACACCGATGCTCTTAGTCATTTGCCTTTACAAGTAAATGATGAGCATGCCCCAGTTCCACAGGAACTTGCTTTACTGTTAAATTTCTTAGATTCCTCGCCAGTATGTGTTCAACATATTGGAGACTGGACAAGTCGGGACCCAGTCCTATCACAAGAACGAGAACAAGTGCTACATGGTTGGTCACAGGAGCCCATATCTGACGAAATGAAACCGTACTTCAACAGAAGACATGAAATAACCAGCCAGGATGACATCTTGTTATGGGGAGCACGAGTGATAGTTCCTCCAAAGGTAAGGGAGCCACTTTTAATTGAACTACAGAATGCCCATCCAGGAATTTCCCAAATTACAACCATAGCACGCAGCTATCTATGGTGGCCTGGGATGGATGGCGAAATAGAGGATTTAGTAAAGCACTGTGTGCAATGTCAGCAACTGCAGAAGTTGCCAGTGACAGCTCCATTACACCCATCGGAGTGGCTGGGTAGACCCTGGGTGCAGTTACACATTGACCAAGTTGGACATTTCCTGGGAACAATGTTTCTGCTCAATGTCGATGCCCATTCAAAATGGTTGGATGTATATAAGGTGAAAACACCAACGTCAGCCACTACAATTGAGAAACTACGTCAGAGTTTTGCCATTCATGGACTATCAGAGGTAGTCGTTTCTGATAACGGCACGGAATTTACGAGTGCTGAGTTTTAACGGTTTATCAGCCTCAATGGTATCATTCGTGACAACTGCACCTTACCACCCTTCCTCAAACGGACTGGCTGAAAGGACGGTTCAAACATTCAAGGCAGGCATGAGAAAGCTAATTGGTGATTCCTTGGAAAGCTAGCACGCTTTCTTTTTCATTTCAGGACTACACCTCATGCAAAAACAGGTGTCACACCTGCGGAGTTATTGTTGAAATGCCATCTCAGGATGAGATTGAGCTTAATAATACCGAATTTAGAGGGGAAGGTGGAAAGGAGTCAGAGAAGCCAGAAAACTGGACATGACTGGCATAGTCATGAGAGGAAGTTTACTGTGGGAAGGCTGGTATACCTAAAAAATTTGGGGAAGGACCAAATTGGTTACAGGGTGAAATAAGTACAGTGACTGGACCTTTATCTTACCGCATGGAGCTGGAAGGCCGGATGATCCATAAACATGTGGACCATTTAAGGAAGAGAGAGACAAATCACCAAGATATGGTTCCACCAGTGACCATGATCAGGTCTGCATTTCCTGTTGAGGACACTCGACCCAGGACTGACATGTCTGATGTTCCTGTAAGAGCTGAGGATACAGAACTGCAAGTGCCCACCGAAGCACCTGATGTTCAGGCACCTCCAGAAGATGAGGTTCCTGACAAAGAGTCTGAAGTTGTGAAGCTGCGATGTTCCACACCTACCAGGAAACCACCTGAAAGACTGAACTTGTAAATTCCTTACCCAGTGCATTCATTGTGTTATCTTGAAAAATATGTACTTGTAAATGTAATATGTATAGCCGTGTTAAAGGAGGAGAAATGTAGTAATTATGGTGTTATTTAGTGTGTAGTGTACCTTTAAGAAAGATACTTAGTTAGAGTTGGAGTTGAAAATACACATATAGTTGCTGCTGAATGTTTTGTAAATAAATTTAATGTTTCCACCCAAGAAGTGTCTGCAGTTCAACTCTGTCATTAAGAGCACAACTCAGCCACCCTACAACACCTTTCATGTGTGGCTGTCAAGCCTCTCATTTGCATTCTAACTCTTTTTTTTTGGGGGAAATTATAGGTGGAAAATCATGAGCAGCACAGCCACCATTTGCCACTATTGACTCACAGTCAGTGACGCTCTGTGGCAGGAACATTCATTTGTAAAATTCACTGGTAATTTTGACTTTGCATGTAAAAAGAGCTATATACATACATCTCTCCTGATATGCATTTGTCCATTGACAAATCAATCAGCAGAGGTCTCTTGATTGTCCGTCTTTGCCATTTTTTCTAAAACACAACGGACAATGCTTATTGAAAAAGAAGTAGCCATCTGATCTGTACAAGATCCTAATAAAATGGAGGTATAGACTATCTAACAGTGAAAGGGAGGAGAGGAAGAAATGAACAAACTAAAAAGGGAAATGAGTAAAATTCATAGAATTCTAATTATGGGGGATTTCAACCACCCTCATATTAGTTGGTCAGAAGAGATATATAATGTGAATAAGGGAATGGAATGTATACTAGACTCCTTTCTAACCCAAATATGTAAGAAGTCCAACAAGGGAGGATTCAATACTGAATTTAGTATTGGATAAAATAACTAAAAGTAAGGGAACATCTAAGCAATGTGAAGTGATTATCTAAGTGACCATAATATTATATGCTTTACAATAATAATAAAGATGAAGAAGACGAAGGTAACAGATTCGAGAATAGTTGATTTTGAGGGGCTGTGAATTGAACTTGGAAAAATAAAATGCATAACAATTTTTGGCAAACAGTAAGGAGAACAACAATGGGAAACATTTAAAACAGTGTTAAGTAGAGTCCAGGAAAAACATGTTCTGCTGAAACTCATGAATAAGTTAAACACTAATGAGTCACCATAGATCAATAAAGACAGAAGGCAAAAATTGAAGGTAACAAAACAGACATACACTCAGCACATGGACAGTGGGGGTGGAGGGGGGAATAAAAAGAGATTAAAAGAGAAGCCAAAAAAGCAATTAGGAGGGCAAAGAGGAATATCAATTAAATTATCAAGAAACATTAAAAAAGTAGAATATTTTACAGGCGTGTAAACGTAAAAAAAGGTAAGGCACGATGGAAATAATGCCACTTATTGATGGACTTCATATGTCACAGGTAACAATAGAGGGATGGCAGAAATATTAAACACTATGTTTCAGTATTTACCACAGAAACAGAAGAGGTGGACATGACTTCACATGATGAGATTGGTCTGGATGGATTACATCTGCACACTTCAAAATAATCTAGGAAAGAGATGGCGTTAGTACATATGTTTTGCAATTCATTCGAGAAAGGTCTAGTACTAGAAGACTGGTGGATAACTAACATTACATCTATATATAAGGGAGATAGAAAATGTCTTGGGAACTATGGACCAGCTAACTTAACATCCATGGCAGGAAAAGTATTGAAATCCATGTTAATGGAAAGAATAGAAGAACAACTAGCAACAAAAAAAAGTAATAAATAGTCAGCATGAATTTCAACCTCATTGAAAATTTTGAAGAAGTAGCAGAAAGCATAGATAAAAATAATGTAGTAAATGTAATATTTCTAGATTTTCAAAAAGCCTTTGATAACGAACCACGTAATAGACTAATGAATAAGGTTGGAGAATGTGGGCTCAGGGAAATAGCAAAATGGAAAGCTAGCTGGCTTCAAGACAAAAAGCAGAGAGTAAGGGTAAAGACTAATTATTCAGAGTGACAGAAGGTGGAAAGTGGTGTTCCACAAGAATTAGTGCTGGGACTACTGTTGTTCATAATTTATATTCATGATTTAGACTTTGGAATCAAAAGCACAATTTCTAAATTTGCAGGTGACACCAATTTGGGTGCAATGGTCAATACTGAGGAGGGCTACAACAAATTACAAGAAGTTAATACCAAACTTGCAAAATGGGCAAATAATTGGCAAACAAATTTCAACATAAATAAATGTGAGGCATTACATTTTGAGAAGTAAATAAGGAAATTGTATGTTAATTAGCAAATAATAGTCGAAATGAGGCAGAGGAGCAAATTTCTTTTTAATTAATACATTCATGGGATTGGATGTCGCTATCTAAGCCAACATTTATTGCCCATCCCTAATCGCTCTTGAGAAGGTGGTGGTGACCTGCATTCTTGAATCACCGCAGTGCATATGGTGCAGGTAAACCCACAGTGCTGTTAGGAAGGGAGTTCCAGCAACAGTGAAGGAATGGCAATATAGCGCGGAATTTTCCGTGCCCGCTGGTGTCGGACATGAGCAGATAATATGGCGAGAAGGCCAAAAATTGATTTTGTGACATCATGAAACCAGTTTACAATCGTCCACTCTGCCCAACAATGGTGGGCTGCGTTTCCTACTGTAGGACGTCAGGGATTCATTGTAATACACCTGCATATCATTATAAGCTCAGCTCACCAGAATCATCCCCCTGCACTGGATCGTCCGAACAGATTGGGGGGAAAACACGCCAGTGCAGAACACGTTGTGACAAGTGTGATGTGCAGAAGTTGGGACTTACCGTCAGGGCCTTGCTCACGTCGAGGACATCCGAGGGGCAGAAGATGCTGAAGCGTTGCAGCAACGGAACCCTGGAGGAATGTCCATGGAATGCTGGGTGGATTGTCATGGACATGGCTCCACCGCAAAGCAGCTCACGAAAGTTGGAAAGTCACCGTTGAGGCTCTGCTCACAATGGATGGTCATTGAGGGTGTGGAGAGGAAGGTCCAGCTGCGTTTGGGAGAGGAAGATATACCGGGGGCTGGGAGATGAAGGTCTAGGTTTGAATGGGAGAAAAAGGTGTGTCAGGTGGGGTGAGGTTGGGAGGAGGGGAACAAAGGTGTCAGGGTAGCGAGATTGGAGGGGAGGAGAGGTTAATAAGGGAGAATATGGCAACTGGTGAAGTAGGTGTAAGGGGGGAGGAAGGTGTAAGGGAAGGAGATCGGAGCGGGGAAGGTGTCCGGAGTGGGGAAGGAATCCAGGGAGAGGAAGGAGTCCAGAAGGGGCACTGCTGCCATTATACGTCATTGGTGGAGGGAGTACTGTCTAGTGGGGGTGGTGAATGGGGTGCCAATCAAGCAGACTGCCTTGTCCTGGATGATGTTGAGTTTCTTGAGAGTTGTTGGAGCAGTACTTATCCAGGCAAGTGAAGAGTAATCCATCACACTCCTGACTTGTGCATTGTAGATGGTGGACAGGCTTTTGGGAGTTAGGAGGTGAGTTACTCACCTCAGAATTCCTAGCGTCTGACCTGCTCTTGTAGCCACAATATTTATATGGCTGGTCCAGTTCAATTTCTGGTCAATGGTAATCCCAAGGATGTTAATAGGATCTGGGAGTATAAATACAAAAATCACTAAAAGTAGCAACGCAGGTTCACAAGGCCATAAATAAGCAAACAAAGCAGTAGGGTTTCTTTCTAAAAGGATAGAATTGAAAAGTTAGGAAGTTATGCTAAGCTTATATTGAATGTTGGTTAGACCACACACACCTGGTCGCCATATTATGAAAAACATGTAGAGGTATTGGGAGAGGAAAAAAAGCTTTGCAAGGATGATACCAGAAATGTGGGAGTATAACTGTCAGGAGAAATGAACAGGCTGGGTGTAGTTTTATCCAACTAATGATTATGTTGTTGCAATAGTAATCCTACTCAGTACGAGTGCAACTGTAGGTTTAGGCACTTGGCATATGTGCTTTCCTCACAACCAATGGTGCAAAGCTACCATCCGTGGGATTGTGACTGAATGTCTCTAAGTCAGAATCACCTCAAATGTAATGATACCTTAGCGCCACAGATCAGGTTGGCCTGGGATAGCTTACTCTGCTTGGTGCATAGTGCTGCCCAATTCAGAGCTAGAGTGCAGCTGGATGGGCACCACCTCTCTCCTGTTAATGCACAGTATTTTTGTGGGGAACATGGTGCTAAATTATTCATAGATGACCTGATTAAACGTTCAATGAGGAAAGGCCACATCAAGGGGCTGGAACATGTGTAAAACCCCTTGGGTAATGTATGCCAGAGAATGTTTGACATGAATTATAATTTTACATTGTAAATATAATCTGTAATGGCAAATGTAGTGAGGCACCTCATGTACTGTGTTGAAAGAAACTGACTTGTATTGTACTTTATGTAAGGTTAAATTTGAACTATTGCATAATGTACCTTTACAAACTTTATGAATAAAGTATATTTTGGGGGAAAAAACCAAATTGTAAAAATAACCTATGTCTAGAGAGGCACCATATGCACTACATTGAAAGAAACAGATCTGTTTTGTCCTTTACGTAATGTGAAATTTGGATCATTATGTAATGTACTTTTACAAATTTTATAAATAAAGTATATTTTTGGGAAAAATAAATGAAGTGGCTGCGTCTCTTTTCTCTTGGAAAGGGAAGGCTGAGGGGTGACCTAATAGACATCTTCAAAATTATGAAAGATTTTGATAGAGTAAACATGAAAGGTAGACTTTGTGGGGGAAGATCAAAGCTAGAGGCCATTAATATAAGGCAGTCACCAAAAAATCAAATTGGAAATTCAGAAAAACTTTTTTACCCTGAGAGTGCTGAGAATGTGGAACTCGCTACTACAGGGTGGCTGAAGTGAATAGTATAGGTGCATTTAAAGGGATGCTAGATACTCACACAAGGGGGAAGGGAATAGATGGTTATGCTGATGGAGTTAGATGAGGAAAGACGGGAGGAAGCTGAAGAGGAGTATAAACGCCAGCATGAACTTGTTGGATGAAGTGGCCTGTTTCTGTGCTGCGTATCATATGTAATCCTATGTAACCCTATGGGGGGTGGGGGTGGGTACAGGCTTTCTCAGAATAACATAGGCATCTAGCTTCTATAAACATACTAGCAATGACATCCCTCCTCTCCCATACAACTTTGTGCATCACAAGGCACATACTTCATACCCGATCCAAAAGCCATGTAATTTGCTGCTGAAAGTGAAAAACAAGGTAAATCCCCAAACCAATTAGGGCGACAAGATATGGTAAATTCCTCTTTGACTTCCTTAGGCCATTAAAACTAAACCTGGAGACCACTCTGGCCTTGATTGATGTGATATGGTACCTACCTATTGTAAATGGTGTTTTCTGCTCCAGCCAAAAACTAGTCCAGCTCTCACCCAAAGGAATTCACCAAACTGGTGTCCAACACACAAACTGGCTGCCTGTTCTACAGGATTACCATTCTCTAGGGAAGGAGCCATCTTCTGACATCTAACCTAGTTCTGGCCTTACATTATTTAATTGAAACAAACTATCTACAAGATCACAATCTATTCCTTTATTTATAAACCTCAATCAAATCACCCCAAGTCCAAGATTCTCTGAGCTTATTTTGATTACTAAGATGTTTCAAACTGGGAGTTAATCTAATGGCCTGCCTCTGCACCTTTTCCAAAGCTGCAATGTCAAACTGGACACAGTATTCTAACATAGGCCAAAAAAGGTCCTTTACAAAGACAAAACACAGTAGAAAGCTTCATCTTACATTCAATTAGCCTACCCAATTAGCCTACAACCCAGCAGCTTATTTTCTCTATCTAAATCTTCATATAATCAATCATGAATCTTTAGCGATATCACTCAGATCTTTAATATCACTGGTTTTAGTACTTTTCTTTAAAGGGTATACGTATGTTCAGCATTCACCCTGCCCCCATGCAGAGCTTGGCATTTTTCTAAGTTACACATCATTTGCCAGTCACGAACCCATTCTCACAGATTTACCTACAGCTTTCAAGCATCACCTATGGTTCTGGCATTTGCATGTTTCATCTGCAATCTTGCACCCACATCTAGATCATTAATGAAAAATAGTAAACAACAATGGCCTTAACAGTCCTGTGGCACACCCCTGGTGATTGGTCTCTAAGTTTTTTTTTATTCATTCATGGGATCCACATCCACTGCCATTGGCTAGGCCAGCATTTATTGCCCATTCCTAATTGCCCTTGTTCAGAGGGCATTTTTAAGAGCAAACCACATTGCTGCAGGTCTGGAGTCACATGTAGGCCAGACCAGGTAAGGACAGCAGATTTCCTTCCATTAGTAGATCAAATGGGTTTTTACAGCAATTGACAATGGTTTCATAGTCATCATTAAACTTTCAATCACCTTGTTGGGATTTGAACCCAGGTCCCCAGAGCATTACCCTAGGTCTCTGGAATACTAGTCCAGTGATGATACCACTGTGCTACCACCTCCCCATAAATTCCAGCTACAAACACTTTCTGTCTAAGTTCTTTCAGCCATTTCTCAATCCAGTGCAGTGGATTACCACTGATACCTGGGTTTTCAAACTTGAGAAGAGAAACCTCTTATGTGTCACTTTGTCAATAGATTTTTAGAAGTCTAGGTAGACATGTCTTTAGGTTGCCCTCACTTTTAATTCGTTCATGGGACGTGGATATCTCTGGCTAGGCCAGCATTTATTGCCCATCCCTAATTGCCGTTGTTCAGAGGGCATTTTTAAGAGTGAACCACATTGCTGTGGGT
Organism: Cetorhinus maximus; assembly: GCF_964194155.1. Taxonomy (NCBI): domain Eukaryota; kingdom Metazoa; phylum Chordata; class Chondrichthyes; order Lamniformes; family Cetorhinidae; genus Cetorhinus; species Cetorhinus maximus. The sequence continues at coordinate 170,518,925 of NC_135881.1, read as the reverse complement.
CTAGAGTCACATGTAAGCCAGACCAGGGGTTTGTCATGATACAACTCTTAGTTGGTTCTTCAATGGGAGGGAATAATCTGTGGCAGGTAAATGAAAGATTTTCTAAGAGCAGACAAAGTAAACATTGTAGCATGTACAGGCATGAATCCAATGACGTCCAATATTAGTGGATATCAGACATCAGCGAAAACACTGCTTTCATCCAAGGAACCAAATACCCAGCTCATTGCTTATTTTTCAGATAAGACTTTGCTTGTCTGCAAGATAAAGAAGCTGAGTTTAGATGTTGTTTCTGATATATCAGCTTGCCCCAACAGAAATTATAGTTTCATTTCAGAGATAAAAATCCATAGTCGTATGTAGATAACATGTGATCTTGGCATGGCATTTCTCAACATAGCAAAGTGACCTTATCACAGATCTAGGAACACCTACTTGCCAGTGACTGAGAACAACTTGATCTGGGTCAGCCTGGCATAGCATTGACATCTACAGTAAACTTACAAAATAGGTACAGCACTGCCACCTGTTGGCAAGATAATTACAGCCCTCAGTTGTTATTGTTGCCACTCATTGCTGACTAGCATTGAAATATCAGGTAATGTGCTGCTCACAGATAGATCAAACAGGTAACATATGTCATTCAGCATGGCCAACAGTTTCGCTGGTCCTGGCCAATATCTATCCTCCAACCAACAGCTAAAACAGATGATGGATTAAGGCAACATACAGAGGGGAGACTATGCTAGAGTGAGGCATAGACAGAGTGTATAGTTGGGGAGTTGGTTCATGTGGTAAGTTCTGGTAAGATTTTTTTCTCAAGTTTAAATTTACATTAAGAGTCAGGCTCTGACATCGAACTTTCAACCTTCAATTGAGTTAATAGCCTTGTTAAACAGGGAACTGACAGGCAGTGGCAGTTATCTGTCAATCAGGTGAAAGTAGTTTGTTCAATAGGTATTAATTACTGTAGCAGGAAGCTAGGCTTTCTAGGGGTTCATCAGAGGCTCTGTATAAGCAAACAGGTTTTTCAAACTGCATAGAGTAAAAGGATGCATAGAAAGGAGACTATGCTGGAGTGAGACGTAGACAGAGTGTTTAGTTGGGAATTTGGTTCATGTAGGAATTTGATGCCTGTGGGAAAGAGGTGTTCCTTTCTCTACTTTTATTTCAGCCTCCAATAGTCAGTGAGTTTTCTCACTTTGTCTCCAAGCTAGGTGAGTGCAACTTTCTATTACTTTAGCTGTGTAAAATATTAACTAATTGACTAAATAAATAAGGTTGGATAGAAATGGCAGGGACGGTGGTGTGCTGTAACTGCAGCATGTGGGAATCTGTGGAATTCACTACAATCCTAAGCAACCATATCTGCAGTAAGTCTCTGCAGCTTGTGCAACTTTGGCTTAGAGTTGCTGAGCTGAAATCTGAGTTGCAAATGTTTTGGGATATCAGGGAGGGGGAGAGTTACCTGGACACTTTGTCCCAGTGGGCAGTCACATCCCTTAGGTTAGGCAGAGCTTGAGAGTTGGTCAAAGGTCTGAAACAAGTGGGTGTGACTGTGAGTCAGGCAGGTATGGGGAATCAGCATGTAATGATGGACAAGCCTCAGGCCTTGACTTTGTCCAACAGGTATGAAGTGCTTGCTACCTGTGTGGCTGAGGAGATGGACTGCAAGGTAGATGAGTGGACTGGCCATGTCATCATGGTGAAGGATGCCATTCCGGTGGGGGAGCAAAGAGGAATGTGGTTCTGATAAGAGACACAATAGTCAGGGGGGTAGATACTATTCCCTCCTGCCATGACCAAGAGCTCTGAAAGTTGTATTGCCTGCCCTGTGCCGGGGTTAAGGACATCTCCTTGTGGCTGGAGAATAGCTTGGAGTGGGAGAGGAAGGGTCCAGTTGTTGTGGTCCATGTGGGAACCAATGGCACGGTCGAACCAGGAATGCTGTACTGCTAAAAGGATTTGAGGAGTTAGGGTGAGGTTAGGTTAGGAATTAATGTGCAGAACACCAAAGGTAATCATCTCTGGATTGTTACCTCACCCACATGCCAACTGGCATAGTGTCAAGCAGATTAGAGAATTAAACATGTAGCTCAACAAGTGGTGTGGGGGAAAATGGTTTTGATTCATGAGGCACAGGCCTCAGTACTCAGGAAAGAGGGAGCTATTCTGTTGATAAAGGCAAAATACTGCAGATGCTGGAAATCTGAAACAAAAATGAAAAATGCTGGAAAAACTCAGCAGGTCTGACAGAATCTGTGGAAAGACAGAGTTAATGTTTCAAGTCTGGATGACTCTTCTTGAGAGCTAAAGTGAAGTAGAAACATTTCTACTTCCCTTTAGCTCTGAAGAAGAGTCACACTGACTCAAAATGTTAACTGTCTTTCTCTCCACAGATGCTGTCAGACCTGAGTTTTTGCAGCATTTTTTGTTCTTGTTTTGGCTATTCTGTTGGGATGGACTCCACTTGAACCAGAATGTGACTGCTGTCCTGGCCAATCATATAACTAGGGCTGTGAACACGGCTTTAAACTAGCAGATTGGGGTTTGTGGGGGAGGGTTCGGGTGAAGGGAGATTGAGAAATTCAAAGAGAAGTCAAGGCATCAGAACAGTATAGCTATAGGGATAAAGTCAAGCAGAGTGGAACAGGAAGGAAGAGAGAGTTCAACAAAAATTGTGCATCAGCAAATAAGGTAATTGCAGGGAATAGAAGTAAAAAAAGATGAAATTAAAGTTTCTCTATCAGAATGCATGAATCTACAGTAAGATAGATGATCTAGTGATACAAATAGAGGAAAATTATTTAGATCTAATCACCATTACAAAGACATAGTTACAAGGTGATCAAGGTTGGGAAATAAATATTCCAGGGTACACAATATTTTGGAAAGACAGACAGGGTGGCAAATGAGGAGGGGTAGCCCTGATGGTAAAGGATAACATAAGGATATTAGTGAGAAGGGATCTGGCCTCAGAAGATCATGAAATTGAGTAAGTATGGGTGGAAATAGCAAAAGTCAGAAAACATTGGTGGGAGTAGTCCCAAACAGTAGTCATTCCCTTGGACAGAGCATTAAACAAGAAATTATTGGAGCTTATAACAAAGGGAATGTAATAATTGTGAGGGATTTTAATCTTCATAGACTCGGGCAATCAAATTGCCAAGAGTGGTCCAGAAGATAAGTTTGTAGAATGCTTTCTGTGACAGTTTCTTGGAGCAATAGATTGTGGAACCAACTAGCTACAGTGTTTATATGGCTAGTCTAGTTCAGTTTCTGGTCAATGATAACCCCCAGGATGTTGATTTTTGGGGATTTAGTGATGGTAATGCCATTGAACATTAAGGGGTGATGGTTAGATTCTTTCCCATTGGTCACTGCCTGGCACTTGTGTGGCATGAATGTTACTTGCCACTTACCAACCCAAGCCTGGATATTGTCCAGGTTTTGCTGCATTTGGACATGGACTGCTTCAGTATCTGAGGAGTTGCAAATGGTGCTGAACATGGTGCAATCATCAGCGAACATCCCACCTTTTAACCTTATGATGGAAGGAATGTCATTGATGAAGCTGCTGAAGATGGTTGGGCCGAGGACACTACCCTGAGGAACTCTTGCAGTGATGTCCTGGAACTGAGATGACTGACCTCCAACAACCACAACCATCTTCCTTTGTGCTAGGTATGACTCCAACCAGGGGAGAGTTTTCTCCCTGATTCCCATTGACTCCAGTTTTGCTAGGGCTCCTTGATGCCACATTCTGTCAAATGCAGCCTTGATGTCAAGGACAGGCACCCTCACCTCACCTTGGGAGTTCAGCTCTTTTGTCCTGGTTTGAACCAGTCTGTAATGAGGTCGGGAGCTGAGTGGCCCTGGCGGAACCCAAACTGGACGTGAACAGTAAGCAAGGGCCGCTTGATAACACTGTTAATGACCCCTTCCATTACTTTACTGATGATGGAGAGTAGATTGATGGGATGGTAATTGGACAGGTTGGATTTGACTGCTTTTTTGTGTACAGGACATAACTGGGCAATTTTCCACATAGCCGGGTAGATACCAGTGTTGTAGCTGTACTGGAACAGTTTGGCTAGGGGTACGGCAAGTCCTGGAGCACAAGTCTTCAGTACTATTGCTGGAATATTGTCAGGCCCCATGGCCTTTGCGCTATCCAGTGCCTTCAGCCAATTCTTAATAATCATGTGAAGTAAATCGAATTGGCTGAAGACTGGTATCTGTGATGCTGCGGGCCTTCGGAGGAGGCAGAGGTGGATTATCCATTCGGCACATCTGGCTGAAGATTGTAGCAAATGCTTCAGTCTTATCTTTGCACTAATGTGCTGGGCTCCCCCATCATTGAGGATGGGCATATTCGTGGATCCTCCTCCCCCAGTGAGTTATTTAATTGTCCACTAACATTCACAACTAGGTGCGACAAGACTGCAGAGCTTAGATCTGATCTGTAGGTTGTGAGATCGCTTAGCTGTGTCTATCACTTGCTGCTTATGTTGGTTGACACACAAGTTGTCCTGTGTTGTACCTTCACCAGGTTGACACCTCATTTTTAGGTATGGCTGTTGCTACTCCTGGCATGCCCAACTGCACTCTTCTTTGAACCAGGATTGATCCTCTGGCTTGATGGTATTCAGTGATTGTAATGCCATTGAACATCAAGGGGCAATGGTTAGATTCTCTTTTGTTGATGGTCATTGCCTGGCACTTGTGTGGCGCGAGTGGGGGATATGCCAGGCCATGAGGTTACAGATTTTGTTAGAGTACAATTCTGCTGCTGCTGATGGCCCACAGTGACTCATGAATGTCCTGTCTTGAATTGCTAGATCTGTTCAAAATCTACCAAAAATTGATTAAAAAGGGAAAAAAAAATGAGAATAAACTAGCCAGAAATATAAAAAAAGGTCATAAGATCTTATATCAGTCTGGAAAAATGAAGAGAGTAGCTAAAGTAAACGTTGGTCCCTTAGAAGGAAAGACAGGAGAAATTATCATCGGGAAAATGCTGAGGCATTGAACAAATATTGTGTCTGTCCTCACAGTAGAAGACACAAGTTTCATACTAGAAACAGATGGTAACCTAGGAGCTAAAAAGAGTGAGAAGATTAAAGAAATTATCAGCAGAGAAAAAGTATTGGAGAAACTTAAGGAACTAAAATCCAATAAATCCCCGTACCTGTTGGTCTACAGCATAGGGTTCTAAAAGGGGGAGCTGCTATCTATTCCTCAGATCTAAAATTCCTTAGATTCAGGAATTGTCCCAGCAGCTTGGAAGTTGGAAAATGTTTTCAAGAAAAGAGGGAGAGAGAAAACAGGGAACTACAGGCCAGTTATCCTAACATCAGTTGTTGGGAAAATCTATTATTAAGGAAGTCTTAACAATGCACTTAGAAAAGCATAGTATGATTAGAACAAGTAAACATGGTTTTACTAAAGTGAAATCCAGTTTGACAAATTAATTAGAGTTTTTGAGTATGTAACCAGTAGGGTAGATAAAGGGGAACCAGTTGATGTAGTATATCTGGATTTCCAAAAGGTATTCAATATGTTGCCACACAAAAGGTTAATAGGCAAGGGCACAAGGAGTTGGGGGTAATATATTAACATAGACAGCAGATTGGTTAATAGATAGAAAGCAGAGACTGGGCATAAACAGGACTTTTTCAAATTGGCAGGTAGTCAATAGCAGAATGCCACAAGGATCAATGCTGGGGTCTCAGCTATTTACAATCTATATTAATGACTTAGGTGAAGAGACAGAGAATAGTGTATCTAAGTTTTCTGATGATACCGAGCTAGGTGGAATGGTAAGCTATGAGGAGGACACAGACTGCAAAGTCATATAGATGGGTTAAGTGAGAGTCCAACAAGATGGCAGATGGAGTATAATGTAGGGAAGTGTGAAGTTGTTCACTTTGGTCATAAGAAAAGAAGAGCAGAATATTTTTAAAGTGGTTGAAATGTGTAATTATTAATATTCAAAGAGACTTGGCTACCTGGTACTTGGGATGCAGAAAGTTAGCATGCACATATAGGTAGGCAAATGCATAAAACCAAAAAACTGTGGATGCTGGAAATCCAAAACAAAAATAAAAATACCTGGAAAAACTCAGCAGGTCTGGCAGCATCTGCGGAGAGGAACACTGTTAACGTTTTGAGTCCATATGACTCTTCAACAGAACTAAGTAAAAATAGAAAAGAGGTGAAATATAAGCTGGTTTAAGGGGGGGGGGCAGTGGGACAGGTAGAGCTGGATAGAGGGCCAGTGATAGGTGGAGATAGAAAAAAGATGTCACAGACAAAATGACAAAGAGGTGTTGAAGGTGGTGATATTATCTAAGGAATGTGCTAATTAAGGGTAGAAAGCATGACAAGCAAGGTACAGATAGCCCTAGTGGGGGTGGGGTGAGGTGAAGGGAAGGGATCGAAATAGGCTAAAAGGTAGAGATAAAACAATGGATGGAAATACATTTAAAATAATGGAAAGAGGTGGGAAAAGAAAAATCTATATAAATTATTGGAAAAAAAAGGGGGGATCGGAAATGGGGTGGGGATGGAGGAGAGAGTTCATGACCTAAAATTGTTGAACTCAATGTTCAGTCCAGAAGACTGTAAAGTGCCTAGTCGGAAGATGAAGTGCTGTTCCTCCAGTTTGTGTTGAGCTTCACTGGAACAATGCAGCAGGCCAAGGATGGACTGTGGGCATGAGAGCAGGGTGGAGTGTTGAAATGGCAAGCGACAGGGAGGTCATGCTTGCGGACAGACCGAAGGTGTTCTGCAAAGCGGTCACCCAGTCTGCGTTTGGTCTCTCCAAAGTAGAGGAAACTGCATTGGGAGCAACGAATGCAGTAGACTAAATTGAGGGAAGTGCAAGTGAAATGCTGCTTCACTTGAAAGGAGTGTTTGACCCCTTGGATGGTGAGGAGAGGGGAAGTAAAGGGGCAGGTGTTGCACCTTCTGCGGTTGCATGGGAAGATGCCGTGGGAGGGGGTTGAGGTGTAGGGGGTGATGGAGGAGTGGACCAGGGTGTCACGGAGAGAATGATCCCTGCGGAATGCTGCCGGTGGGGGTGAAGGGAAGATGTGTTTGGTGGTGGCATCATGCTGGAGTTGGCGGAAATGGCAGAGGATGATCCTTTGAATGCGGAGGCTGGTGGGGTGATAAGTGAGGACAAGGGGGACCCTATCGTGGTTCTGGGAGGGAGAAGAAGGTGTGAGGGCGGATGCGCGGGAGATGGGCCGGACACGGTTGAGGGCCCTGTCAACCACCGTGGGTGGAAAACCTCGGTGAAGGAAGACATGTCGGAGGAACTGTTTTTGAAAGTGGCATCATCAGAACAGATGCGACAGAGGCGAAAGAACTGAGAGAATGGGATGGAGTCCTTACAGGAAGCAGGGTGTGAGGAGCTGTAGTCGAGGTAGCTGTGGGAGTCGGTAGGCTTGTAATGAATATTGGTGGACAGTCTATCACCAGAAATGGAGACAGAGAGGTCAAGGAAGGAAAGGGAAGTGTCAGAGATGGACCATGTGAAAATGATGGAGGGGTGGAAATTGGAAGCAAAATTAATAAATTTCTCCAGGTCCAGACGAGAGCATGAAGCAATCATCGATGTACTGGAAAAAGAGTTGTGGGAGGGGGCTGGAGTAGGACTGGAACAAGGAATGTTCCACATACCCCATAAAGAGACAGGCATAACTGGGGCCCATGCGGGTACCCATAGCCACACCTTTTATTTGGAGGAAGTGAGAGGAGTTTAAGGAGAAATTGTTCAGTGTGAGAACAAGTTCAGCCAGACAGAGGAGAATAGTGGTGGATGGGGATTGTTCGGGCCTCTGTTCGAAGAAGAAGCGGAGAGCCCCCGGTGGGGGATGGGGGTGTAGAGGGATTGGACGTCCATGGTGAAGGGGAGGCGGTTGGGGCCAGGGAACTGGAAATTGTTGATATGATGTAGGGTGTCAGAGGAATCACGGATGTAGGTGGGAAGGGACTGGACAAGGGGAAAGAGAATGGAGTCAAGATAGCAAGAAATGAGTTCCGTGGGGCAGGAACAGGCTGACATGATCGGTCTGCTGGGACAGTCCTGTTTGTGGATTTTGGGTAGGAGGTAGAAGAGGGCCGTCCGAGGTTGGGATACTATGAGTTTGGAAGCTGTGGAAGGAAGATCTCCAGAGGAGATGAGGTCAGTAACAGTCCTGGAAACAATGGCTTGATGTTCAGTGGTGGGGTTATAGTCCAGCGGGAGGTTGGCCTTCATTGCAAAGGAATTGGAGTACAAGAATAAAGAAATCTTGCTACAATTATACAGGGTTTTGGTGAGACCACACCTGGAATACTGTGTGCAGTTTTGGCCTCCATAATTTGAGAAAAGATATGCTTGCACTTGAGGTGGTACAGCGAAGGTACACTAAATTGGTCCCTTGATTGTCCTGAGGTGAGAGGCTGAGCAAATTAGGCTTAAGTTCTCGGAAGTATAGAAGAATGAGAGGCGATCTCATTGAAACCTAAACAATTCTGAAGGGGCTCGACAAGGTGAACGCTGAGAAATTGTTTCCACTGGTTGAGGAGTCTAAAACATAGGGGCACAGTCTCAGGATAAGGGGCCAATCATTTAGGACTGAGATGAGGAGAAATTACTTCACTCAAAGGGTGGTGAATCTTTGGAATTCTCTACCCCAGAGGGATGCGGACTTCCTGTTAGTCAGCCAATCTTCTATCCATGCCAATATGTTACTCTCTAGACCACAAGCATTTATTTTCCACAATAACTTTTGATTTGGCGCTTTATCAAATGCCTTCTGGCTGCCCAATGTCACCATGGTGCTGCATTTATATATCAATTAGGTTTCCTAGTGGGTTCTAGAAGTGCACCAAAATACTCTGTTAAAATATTGATATGTATGGCATGAAGGTGAGTCGCACACTGTTGTGATTTTTAAGTCCCACATGCCCCATTCTCACCAGGTGCAAAAGACTAAAATCAGGGTTTGTGTTGCAATGCTTTGCTGTGCAAATTCGATGGAGGATGTAAGGGTGGTGAGGATTTCAAATGAATTTACTGAAATATGGATGTACAAGAGATACAATGGCTGAGCTTTAAGGTGAGATGAAATGACAGAAAAGGAAAAACTAGCATTTATACTGCACCTTTCACTACCTCAGGTTGTCCTAAAGCACTCTATGGCCAGTTAAGTACTTTTTAATTGCAATCCCTGTTGTTAAGTAGGAAATGCAGCAGGCAATTTTTGCACAGCAAGGCTCCACAAAAAGCAAGGTCATAATGACCAGGTAATCTGCTTTTTAGCAATGTTGCTTGAAGGATAAACATTGGCCATTACACCAAGGAGAATTCCCCCACTCTTCTTCGAAATAGTCTCATGGGGTCTTTTACATTCACCTCAGATTGCACTTCCAACATTGGAGCATACTCCCAGTATTGCACAGATATGTCAGCCTAGATTTTGTGCTCAAGGGCGGAATCATCCCAGATTTGCACAAAGTGGGATAGTGGGTGAGAAAAAGGACATTTTACCCGCCAGCTGCAATGGCAGCATTTTCGTGCCATATCATCCCATTTCCAGGGATGACCGCTTCATTAATAATGCATTCCCGAGAAATATGCCAAGTCACTGGCAGGGTGGCCTCTGATTTGCCCGCCCCGCTGACACCTCAGGCCTTCAGTAATCCAGGTACCATATTTAAAGGATGCCCCTGCACAGAGCGAGCACTCTATAAGGCATCGGAAGCTGCTGCAAAGTCATGGCTGCCAAAGGGAGGAAACATGCTGCCCCCAAATTTAGTGATGCCTCCCTCAGACACCTACTGGACGCTGTGAAGGCCCACCATGAAGTCCTCTAACCCTGCTCTGGGTGAAGACCAGCAAGCGAGGTCACCAATCCAGCATGGGAGGTGGTGGCAGTGGTGGTCAGCGCCAACGCCCTACAAAAGGGGACAGCCACCCAGTGCTGAAAAAGGATGAATGATCTCCTTTGCTCTGCCAGGATAAGTCACTCTTCCCATCACTCTCAACTCTCACACTCTCAAACCAATCACATCCACAGGGATCTCTCTGACTGCCAGTTCAAGAGACATCACCATTCACTTGCTCACACACACCTTCATTCGCCCTGCAGATCATGTCCTTATCCCATCCATGATACCACTCACCACCCACACATGCCAGACATCCTTACCATCTGGTCTGGCAGGCGTCCTTCTCACTCTCTCCATCTACATTCATGCAGGACAAGCTAGGACACAACAAAAGGGGGAGGTCACAGACTGGTGGAGGAATGCCTGACATCAAAGTCCTCTCAGACTTTGAAAATAGAGTCACCCAGCTGACCAATGATGATGTGGACCATTCGTCTGCTGACGGTGAAGTCGGCGGTGCTCAACCAAGTGAGGATCCAGCAGTGCAACATCCATCAGACAAATATGCTGTGAGTCAGTTCCCCTGTTCTGCAATCCCCTGCCATGCACTAATTATCTCTCCTTGTTTTTGCAGGCATATCTGGGAAGCAGCTGAACGGATCCACAACCTTGGTCCTTGACTCAAGCCCCGAAAACACCTTGGAAGAAGAATCTGATGACACCCTAATTGAAGATCCATCACAGCGCTCACCCATACCCTCCACCAGCGGAGAGACACGCATCTCAGTGGGACCTAGTTCTAGAGTAGCCTTGGGGGTCACAATCTGTTGAGCACATTGCATTGCCTGATCCACAGCAGGCGGTGGTAGGAACATCCCAGGTCTCTAGCATTCGGGGGACTGCTGGTGGCCAAAAATCTGCTGAGTCCAAGTCAGATGAGGAGCCTCTGGACTCAATCATGTCTCAGCTGCTGGAGCTGAAAAGTCAAGCTTGGGAACATCAGAAAGGGATGTCTGCTGCACTCCTCAGATTGCAAGGCACAAAGGAGAAGTCTGTCCACCTTCAGGCTGAAATGATAGTGCCAGCATGCCAATGCATCGAGGTCAACACTGGCAGGATAGTGGCCGCCATGGAGACCTTGGTCCAGGACATCAATCCTGCACTGCTGCATGGGCTGAACTCTATCACTGGTGCCAGATTTGGCCTCCAATAGTGTGTACACGAGAGGGGTGTTGGCAGCTTGATCTCACTACAGCTTCCCCTTCTGCTCACGTAGTCAGCCAGGGGCCCTTGGGCACCCATAGGGAGGAGGATCAGCAGAAGCACGCCCCAGGGCCATTACCCAGGTGACTCCGGGAGTTCCCGGCCCATCCGAAACCCCTCTTCCTGTGACCCCAGAAGCTCCAGCTTCACAGCTCAAGGAGGATGCCACTGCCACACAGTAGGACTCTGAAAGCAGGCCAAGGCCCTCCAGGTCTCAGCCCTCCAGAGAACACCCGCCAAGATGGTCATAGTGCGTGGCAGTCAGCAAGCTGCCTCCACATCCCTGTGGATGTGGGGACAGCACCAAGACCTAGCAGCAGTGTTAGAGAAGTTAAGAATACGTAGGGCAGAATTGTCCCACATTTGCACCAAGTGCAGTAGTGGGCGGGAAAAATTACGTTTTACCCCCTGGCCACAATGGTGGCTTCACATGCCATACTGTCCCAAACCCACTGCTTTAATTATGCATTCCCAGGAAACATGCCGTTTCGATGGCAGGTGCGATTTCAATTGCCGCCATGCCATCACCTCACCGCTTCATCACAGCGGCGCCACATTTAAAGTGCAGCCGCGTGCACACCTTTCAATGCTTCCAGCCCAGGACCCCTGCATGGAAGACAGGATGGTCCCAAAAGGCAAGAAGACTGCAGCCCTCCCACCCAGTTTACTGACGTATCCATTGGGTGCCTTTTGGACGCCGTGGAGGCCCGCCATGATGTCCTCTACCCCCGGTCTAGCCACAGGATAGGCAGCAGTATCACTAATCCAGCATGGGAGGCGGTGGCAGCAGTAGTCAGCACCAAGGCCCTGCAAAAGAGGACAGCCACCCAGTGCCACAACAGGATGAATGGTCTCATCCGTTCCACCAGGGTGAGTCATCTTCTCATCACTCTCAACTCACACTCACAAACCCATCACACATCCACAGGGATCTCACATCTCAAGGGACAACACTACTATCTCTCACACACACCCTCACATCTCCATCAGGCTCCTATAGTCTTGAGCTCGTGTCCTCATCCCGTCCATGATTCCGGTCACCACACAAAAATTCCATGAAGTGCCATGTGTCCTGTTCACATTCTCTCCATCTGTTTTCATGTAGGAGAAGCTGGCTCACAACAGCAGGGAAAGGTTCCAGATCAGAGGCTGGAATGACCCCCGTTAGGCCCCTCACTCACTCTGAGGAGTGTGCCATTACGCTGACTGGTGAGGACATGGACCGTGCCTGCGGTGACAGTGAGGTCAGTGGCGAACACCCTCTTGAGGATCTTGCACCACATCATCTCTCTCTCAACGCAACTGTGAATGCTGTCTCTCTTGCTTTTGACTCTGCTGCCATGCACTAATTATCTCTACTTTGGTTCACAGGGAGCTCTGCCAAGCGACCAAAACCCTCAGCCAGCCAATCCCTCAGCTCCATCCAGGTCCTCACCTGGATGAGCCAAGAGGACACCTCCTTCATTGAAGAACTGGAAATGAGCAGCCTGGAAGAGCAGCCACACCTTCCACCACCGCAGAAACATACACCTCGGTGGGATCTAGATCTGAGCAGGCTCAGGTTCACAATCTGGTGGTCACTACACGGACACGTGTCTGCAGCAGGAGGAGGCAGGTTCAGCTGACCTCCCCAGCACTCGGACCTCACAGATGACTCTTCTCCAGCTGTCCTCCGAGTCAGGTGACAAACCTCTGGATTTGACCTTCCAACTCATCCTGGAGAGTCGGCAGAAGGCAGGGGAACATCACGCAGAGCTGTTGGAAGCCCTCAATAGAGTGGCACGTGAGTCGGAGGAGTGCATCCGCCTGCTCTCTGACGAAGTGGTGCCTACATGAGGGTGTATGGAGGTGTCCATGGGCAGGATGGCGGACGCCATGGGGACCCTGGTTTTACAGAACACGGATATGTGTGCAGACCTGCACTCCATTGTGGGAGCCATGGGTGAGTTCCTGCAGTGGCAATGCAGGAGGGAAACAGGGCACCTTGACATCCCTTCAGATGCTCTTTCCTCCCTCCCCTCCCCCCCACACCACCTCTCCACCCTTTCCCAACCCCCCCTCCCCTCCCCGGATCCCCTTTACCTCTACTCCCTTGGGCCCCCTTTCCTTCCCCTGGATACCCATTTTTCCCCCCACCCTTGGATGCCCTTTCCCCCGCCCCCCCTCCCCCCAGTTTTGGGATCACTTTCACCCTTTGGCACTCCTTGCCCCCAGAACTCCTTCCACTCCGGAATTCCTTCCCACCCCGGACTCCCTGCCCACCACACCCATAATCCTTCCACTCCCCCCTCCTGCTTAGTTTTCCCCCCTTCCTGACTGCTTCCTCTAGCCTTACTCCTTCTCCCTTTCTGACTCCTTCCTCCACCCTTACTTCTTCGTACATCCTTATTCCTTCTCATCTCCACACTCTGTCCTCCCCCCAGACTCCCTCCCCTCTCCGCACTCCTTGCACACTCCGAACTCCTTCACTTACACCTTCCACCCCCCCTTACACCTACCTCCTCAACTTCTGACTTCTCCACTGTTACCCCCTCCTCCCCCGTACTCCCTTACCCCACCGACACATTCTTTCTCACCTCCCAACCTCATCCCACCCCAACACCTTCGTTCCCCCACTAACATCAAACCCCCTCGACACCTTCATTCCCAACCTCATCCCCCGCCACATTCTCCTCTCCCAAACACAGCTGGACCTTCCTCTCCTACCCCCTTGACCATCATCCGTTGTGAGCAGACCCTCAACGGTGACTTTCCAACTTCCGTGAGCTGCTTCACGGCAGAGCCATGTCCATGAGAATCCACCCAGCATTCCACGGACGTTCCTCCAGGGTTCCATTGCTGTTGGTCTCCAGCATCTTCTGCTCCTCGGATGTCCCTGGTGTGAGCAAGGCCCTGGCTGTAAGTCCTGACTTCTGCATGTCACATTTGTCAAGACATGTTCTGCACCGGCATGTTTTCCCGCTGACGTGGGCAGACGATCCAGCGTGGGGAGATGATTCCGGTGGGCTGGCCTTATAATGATATGCAGGTGTATTACAATGAGGTTCCTGACATCCAATAGTGGGAAACGTAGCCTACCATCAACGGGCTAAGTGGACAATTACAAACTGGTTTCACGACGGCGTGAAACCGATTTCTGGCCTTCTCACCATATTGTCCACTCACGCCACCGGACAAGCCCAATGCCAGCAGGCATGGAAAATTCCACCTGTAACTCTTTTGTTACAAAACAAATAAACTAAATTACCAAAGCAAGGGACAAGGTTAAAGGGAAACTGCAAAAACAAAAGACAAAATGCAAAGGAAACTTACCAACATTAATCAAAATGTGATTAATGGAGTCGATAAAACACCCCAGTCCCCAAGTGGTGCCCACCGAGCATGGAAGGTCTCGACGGTGCCGGTTGACACTGCTTGCTCCCTCTCCAGGGACACCCAGCCATGAACATAGCTGCAGAAGAGGGGCAGACAGTCGGGTCGGACGACCCCCCCGATAGCCCGCTGCCTGGACCTGTTAATGGCCAATTTGGCCAGGCCCAGGAGCAGGATCACGAGGAGGTCCTTCCCACTCCCGGCACCCCCTCCACACCAGGTGCCTATAGATCAGGAGCGTAGGCCTGAAGTGCAAACAAAACAACAGCAAAATCTTTTTTAAATAACTGAAAAGGGAATGCAGCCTACAACACCCTATATAGACATGGTCCACAGACTCCACAAGGCCGCAAAAGACGCAGGCATCTTGGGAGTCTGTGAACTGACACAACCTACGGTTGTATGGGGCTGCCGCGTGCAACACCCTCCACCCCAGGTCCCCGATGGTAAGTTGGAGGACACCCCTGTAGAGGGCCCTCCAATGGGGACCTCCGCCGCCAGTCGACAACAAGGCACGCCAAGCCGTGTCCAGGCGGCAGGCGAGGGCAGGGAAGTGAAGGGTGTGCAGCAGCAGCCCATACCAGAAACCCCTCTGCACCGTGCTAAAGGGCACGGAGGGCATTTCTGAGAGGTGACTCAGACTGCAGGGCACCAGCTCCCAAGGGAGGGTTCAGGGTTTGGGGCCAATGTGGAATTCCGTCCGAACAGAGGTGTGCTTGGACAGAAGACCCACCGTGCACCTGCGCCACCTCCAAACCTAGAAAGACATCAGGGCCGAGCACGACTGTCCTAAGATCTTGAATGGCATTGGCCCCGAGCTGGATGTCTATGGATGCACAATGCGCCCACTCCTCCACCACCCAGTACATCCCCGATCCTGGTCACCCCGGCAGTTATAGCCCTCCTTTTCGCCAGCCACTGAAAAAGCCAGAGGTGCGGATTCCTGAGCAGTGGCTCTCTGACGATGCCCGCTACTCCTGACGGTGGAGAGCTGCGTTGCAAGGCGACCATGTTCCAGACTTTGATCAGGTCCTGGTAAAAAATGGGCAACGCCTGCAAGGAGCCACGAAGGCCCCTCAGGTCTATGAACAGGAGCTGCACGTCATACTTCAGGCCGTGCACCTGGCGGAAGAAATGCGTCGCCAGGGCACACCAATTTGGAGGGGGCTCAACGTAAAGGTATCGCTGCAGGATCTGAAGGCGGAAAGTCGCCACCTGGATGTGTAGGCACAGCAACGCCTGACTGCCCTCCATAAACGGGAGACTCAAAACCTCAGCAGTGACCCAGTGCAGCCTTTTGTCCTAGAAGAAGTCGACGAGCATTCTCTGGATTTTTGTGACAAAGTCCGGGGGAGGGGTCAAAGTGACCAGCCAGTAACAATCAGCTGGTTTATGACCAGAACTCGACACCGGTAAGACAGCACTCGGAGCAGTCCTGTCCAGTGCCACAGGCGAGTGGTGACTTTGGCCTCCAGCTCCTGCCAGTTCGTCGGCCAGGATTCCTCAGCAGGGCAGAGATGGACCCCCAGGTAGAGGAGGCTGGTTCTGTTCCACATGAAAGGCCTCAGTTCCTCAGATAGGGGATCCATCTGCCACTGACCAACCAGGAGTCCAGAACACTTGTCCCAGTTGATCCTGGCAGAGGACGAGGCAGAGTAGACCTCCTGGCACTCGCGCATCCTCCGCAGGTCAGCCGGGTCAGTGAACATGAACAGCACGTCATCGGTGTAAGCCGAGAGGACCACCCCGATGCCCGGCCTGCCCAGAATTAATCCCCACAGCCTCCTCCGCAAGAGGTGCAGGAAAGGCTCCACGCAGATAGAATACAATTGGTCAGACATGGGGGCAGCCCTGACGGACTCCTCTCCCAGAGCAAAGGGGCGTCGTCAGGGACTTGTTAACATTAACTAGACACTCTGTGGCAGGGTGCAGAAGTCGGATCCAGGCGACAAAATGTGTCCTGAACCCAAGTGCTCGCAGAGTCCCGACTAAATATTCGTGATCCACCTTGTCGAACGCCTTCTCCTGGTCAAGAGACAGGAAGGCACTCAACAGACCAGTCCTCTGGGAAAAATTGATGACGTCCTGGACCAGATGGATATTGTCGAAGATGATATGGTTTGGGACCGTGTAGGACTGGTCAGGGTGGATCATGTGGTCCAGCACGGTGCCAAGGCAAGAAGACATTGGCCTGGCAAAGATTTTGTAATCCGTGCTGAGGAGGGAGACCGGGCACCAGTTTTTGAGGTGGCAGAGGTCCCCCTTCTTAGATAGCAGGGCAATCACGGCCCTCCACCACGAGAGGGGCATCTCCCCAGTAGTAATACTCTCCCCTGGGACTCCCGCATAGCATTCCCCAGAACGCCCTGAAGAACTTCACGGTCAGCCCGTCCAACCCCAGGGACTTGCCCCTGGAAAGGTTGTCAAGGGCGCCGGTCAGTCCCTGCAGACTTATAAATGAGTCAAGCTTTCCGGCGCCCTCCAGGCTGACCTGCAGCAGGTCCTCCCACAAAACTAGGAGCATCCTCGCTGGACGGATGCGGAGAGAACAGGGCAGTGCAGTAGGATTTGGCAATGGCCCTGATGCCCTCCGGATCTGAAACAAGGGATCCGTCATTGGCCAGCAGCGTAAGGAGCTGCTGACGGACCCCATGCCTTTTTTCCAGCGAGTAGGAGGGGGAGCCATGGTCCAGGTTCCGAAGGAAATGGATCCGCGGCCTCACACGCACTGCAGGACCCGACAGGTTGCAGGTCCCGCAGCGTGCCCTTCCTCTCTTCGTACGCCAGCTGCAGGGCTGGGTCCACGTCGGGCTGATGGAGACGTGTCTCCAGGTCAAGCACCTCCTCCTCCCACTCCTCGACCCTGGATTTCTGCCTCTTAGTTGACTCCCTCGCGTAGTCCTGACAGAAGACATTGACTTGAGCCTTGCCCATATCCCACCATAGCCTCAAGGAGGGGAAGCCTCCCCGCTTCCTTCTCCAGCCAGCCCAGAAATGACGGAACAAGTCCAGGAACCGCTCGTCCTCCAGCAGCAGGTTGTTAGAGTGCCAGTACGCGGACCCCGTCTGAGCGCAGAATGGAACGAGTTCTATCCACACCGGATGGTGGTTCATGCACGGCACCCACCGCACAGAAGCTGACAGAATGCAGGACACGAACGCTTTGGAAATGTAGAGGCAGTCGAGTCTGGACGCTCTGACTCTAGGTGACACGAAAGTGAAAACGCTTGAGTCAGGATGGAAGTTTCGCCAGACGTCCACCAAGTTGAAGGACCTGACCAGGACTCTCAACTTACTCACACCTAGCGAGCGGTGCTGGGCACCATGATGGTCCCTGGCCTCGAGGGTACAGTTGAAATCCCCCCCGAGGATGATGCACTTGCCCACGTCGATGGAGCCAAGATGAGTGGACACTTCCTCAAAGAAACTCGCTTGCTGCTGCATGCCCAGGGCAGCATACACATTTGCAAAGTGAAGCGCTGTGCCGCCTAGTAAGGTGCAGCAACCGGCCTGGCGCCGGCTCCTTGATCCCCCAAGATCTCCAGCTGAAACTGTGGGGCCAACAAGGTAGCCAGCCTGCCAGAATTGGAGGCTAGGTGACTCATGTAGACACACCCCACCCCCAGCCTCCCCCCCACCCCCCTCACCACTCCAGGAGCCACGTAGCTTTGTTTCCCGGAATGGTATGGGTTCCCTGCAGGAAACACTGCACACTTCCCATCCCTGAGGTCCGAGAAGTTGTGGAACCTGTGCTGTGCGTCCCTGCTGCCACTGATGTTGACGCTAGCTATGGTAGTCTTCATTGTCAGAAGTACGTGCTACAGTCACCATGTCCAGTGTAAGAAGGAGAGGACTATTTTAATCCTTCCTTTCCTTCAAGATCCCAGCGAGAAACGTGTGGACCCTCCTCTTAGCGTTCCGGTCCAGCCCAGGGCCCTTGAGGGCCTCCCGGGTGGACCAGAACACAAGAGGAAAAGAATGCCACCGGTCCAGGGCCGACTGGACCCTGTCTCAGCGATTGCGATTACTCACTAAAAAATCCTGGATCTCCCGTAAAGGGATGAGGGGAAAATCGGTCGGGGGCACCAGGGGATCCACCATCTCACCCGGCAACGACTCTAAGTTGTCCCCGGTGCTCACCACCAAAACCCCATCCTCCTCCAGGTCTTCGCCTCCAGCTTCCAACCCCTCCCCCATATTGGGTAATGGGGCTGGTTCGGAGCTGCCAGTCAGCTCCACCTCCACCTCGATCCCGCCCCCAGGATCAAGGGCAAAGTGGTCCTCTCTGGTCTCCTCTTGGGGATATGGGCCAAAGGGTGGCGGTGGCTCAGAGCCTGCTCCGTCCAGGCACCGGGTCACCGGACAAGTCCAAAGAAAGCTCTGAACCTAGCACGGAGGTTCCCAGCCCTAAAGGCTGGGAGACCTTCCTCGCCACTGCCGCCCAATGGCCCAGCGGTTGGGGCCACGAATTGACTGCTGCAGTCCCCTGGCGGGCCAGATGGCATCTCAGGATTACAAGTTGGGTCGGGGTGGGGCACCACCACAAGGGCAGTACCCGCACCGACCCCCGAGGGGCTCTGCTCAGAAGACTGCAGCAAGGAGTCAGGGATTTGGGCTCCCCCCAAGAGGGCAGAGTGAGGACTTACGGGGTGGAGATGCCACCACCTTTTCACTGGGAGAGCCATCACATCTGACCTCACAAGCCGCGAGGTCCTCCCCCTCCGAGGGGTGGCATCTCTTCCGGGGTAGGCTGGGGGCTGGGGAGGCCTCCATCCGCGAGGCCCCCTCTGCATCGTCCAGCCCCTCCAGATGCTCTGCCCTCTGGGGTTTTGGCTGGTCTATTCTTTTTCTGACAACCAACAGCTCAGGGTCGCACACCCCATCGCCGCCGGATTCTGGAGCCAGCGCATGAACAGCGCTGGGCCCAGTACATGGCGCTGAGGCGCACACGGGCCCGGGAGCAGGCGCAGACACATTGCTGGGGCCGGATGATGTTTTTCTTCCCGAGCTGGTGTGTCTGGGGATCAGGGTTGGTTTGGGGAGTTCAGGGGGTTTTGGGGTCCACCTTCGCCTGGCGGGCCTTCCGTCGCGCCTTCTTCTGGCGCGGGGTCTCTTCCCCTGCCTCACCGCCAGCCGAGATGACAGTGGCTGCCGACAGCTCCTCCTCTTGCAGGGAGGAAGTTGGAGTGGTGGCAGGGAGAGGAGAGGCGGTGCCAGCCGCAGCCGCCTGAGTGACATGGGCAGTTCTTTCGGACGTGCCCCACCTCTTTGCAGGCATGGCATCGCACGCCATCCGCTGACCAGAAGACACGGTAGGCAGCCCCGTCAAAGGTGACATCAAGCCACCCCTCTGTGCGCTCCTCCCTGGCCAGACGAACAAAGACCTGGTGCCGGAAGGAGTACACGTGGCAGAGACCAGGCTCCCTGAGGCCCAGCGGGATCGGCACCACCCCGGACCTGACTTCCCCCAGTTGGTGAAGGTGGGGGAGGAAAACTCACCGGAAACGAAGGGCTGATCGTTGGATAAAACAAGCCTCTCCATGGTGGCCTCAAGAGGATCCACCGCCAGATAGGTCCCGCCTACAGTGAGCCCCTGGCCAGGGCCAGGTGCACCGTCTGCTCGGACCTCAGGACCACATTCCCATACATACGTGAGGCTGTAACAATGGCTGAGGGGCCGACAACCCTGGCCAAAGCCTTCACACATGTTTCTATGGTCATCTCGGGGTGAACGTAGCTCTTTACCCCCATGCCCCTGGTCAGGAGGTGGGAAGGTGACGGGGCCGCGGGAGCAGCAGAGGCCATGGAAGCAGTCACTCCCGCACAGGTCTTCTTGGCGGGCCCCCGCCACTGGTGAGAGCGCCACTTCACAGCTGTCCAGGAGGGCCCGGCCCCCGGCGACCCTACGGCAGCCATCGGGGATGAGCCACAGCCACCCCGAGCTCTGTCGGTGGTAGCAACAGCATTCATAAAGGGGGAGAGGGGGGAAAAGAAGGATTACCCTCTCCCTCCTGATGGTGTGTAAAGACAGAAGGGGAGGAGAGAGAGAGAGAAAAAGGACAGGGAGGCACAGAAGGGGAAAGGGTAATGAGTGCAGGGTGGGTGGGTGACACTGGGTGGGTGTCGTGGGGTGGCGGGGACCTAGCTGTTCTTCCCGTAGGAGGAAGGTGATGTCTTCGCCAGGCAGCCGGTATTGCCTGGCACACGGCAGTCAGGTCCGCCCCTGTTCACCAGGCACCACCTGCTACCTGGACTTGGACACGGGTGGAGCAAGAAGGGAGGTGGCAAGATGTTAAATGGACACACGCACGCACCCCTTCTCCCCGAGTCCCTTCAGCAGTCTTCTTCCTCCCCCTACAAAGCAACACGGTCTTCAGAGCCTCTACCAAACAAAAGTCCAGACACCAACCACGGACATAATGAAAAAAGTTCTTGCCTCCTGGCCTCTCTGTCTTGCAGCACCACCTCTCTCTCTCCTCCAATTCTTCAAACCTCAGGCCTTGCAGGCTCCAGGCCCCTGCAGACCCAGCAACAATACCAGCAGTAGACTTCTAGTGTCCCTTGGGCAACAGCAAAACCAGGGCAGCTTGTGAAAGTCCAGAAGGGGTATGTTGGAAAAAGCAATAGTAGCAGCAGCCACAGCCAGCACACTGCACACAGCAACAACTCCCGCTCAGGCAGGAACAAACTGCACCTGAGCCCAATCAGGAACCACAGTCTGGGCACGGGTGTTAATCACTTGTACATAATGTTCACTATTGTAAAAAAACTCCCAAGAATTTCTTCCCTGCCTCTAGCTCCTTGTTCTGATGAACTCTGGTTCTCTTCAGATCATATAAATCTTTCGCCTTTTACTAAAGATTTCCGTGAAGAGGAACACTCGGAGTTTTAATTAATTTTTTGATGCCCTACCTTTGTGGGGCTTGCGTTTAAATCAAATAACTGAACAGTGTTGGTGTTACTCAGATGTGAAACCTTGGTTCCTGCACAAGATAAAGGCAGGTGTCTCTGTCCAGGGCCTCTTCCCCGTGCTTTGTGCAGCCTTCAGGCCAAAGTGATGGTCTGGCCTCACACCCACCGAACACATTACTGATACCTGCACCTCAATGGTGCTTCATTGCTGTAGGCATCACAGAGCGCTGTCATTCTCTTTCTCTGGTCTCAGCTTTAAGGTGGGACTGGCTCCCATCTCATCAGCATCTGTGACCAGTGATGCTGTGCTCCTGAATGGGACAGGTGTTGAAGGTGGACAAAGGATCAGATGCATTTAAAGTTTCACAGCTACATCTCCATGATATGACCCTGATCACAGAGCACGATTGAGCTGTCCTTGGCCAGACAGGAGTCAGACATTCACAGAGGCTGTGTGAAAATCTATGGAATGTCCACACTGCATGTCGTCATCACCCTCCTGCAATTGAGTGACTATTAGGGCCTCCACTGCATCTCCATGACAGGAGCATTCTGAAAGAAGGTATGTGTGCTGCTATCAGCCAAATTGGAGTCAAACATTCACAGATGCAATGTGAGGATCTATGGTATCTCCTCACTGCATGTCGTCATCAACCTCCACAAATCTAGCAGCTATAAGAGCCTCTCAAGTGGGCCTGCCTCGTCTGGCCAGTGCAATGGCCAGATCAACATCATCATCACCTTCGGGGACCTCCTCATGCTCATCCCCGTCAATATCCTCCTCATTGGAGGAGACATCCAGCTCCTCCATGTCCTCCTCAGTCAGCTCCTCTCCCCATTGCAATGCCAGGTTGTAAAGGGTGCAGCAGACGACGACGATGCGTGACAACCTCTGTGAGCTATATTACAGGGCTCCACCAGACTGGTCCAGGCACCGGAGCTTCATTTTCAGCATCCCGATGGTTTGCTCCACCAAGTTGCGAGCCTCGTTATACCTTCACGCTGTTGCAGTCTGATGCCACTGCATGAATGTTATCAGCCACATACTCTGTGGGTAGCCCTTGTCCACGAGGAGCCATCCGCGCAGCTTCTGTGGACCCTGGAAGACGTCAGGGATCTGAGACTGACTGAGAATGTAGTAGTCATGCACACTCCCTGGGAACCATGTGCAGACCTGCAGGATGCATTTGTGGTGGTCGCACACCAGCTGCACATTCAGTGAATGGAAACCCTTGTGGCTGACATAGTTGACCGCTTGTTGCGATGGAGATCTGAGTGCTACACGAATGCAGTCGATGGCACCCTGCTCCTCTAAGAAACCTAAGATCTGGACATATCTCATCTCTCTTGCATTCTGGCTTTCCTGGTCCCGGGCAAAATGCACAAAGATGTGTGCCATCGCGAAGATGGTATCCGTGACCTCATGGATGCATTTGTGGGTGGAGGCTTGCGATGTCCCACAGAGGTCACCCGTGGAGCCCTGAGAGGAGCCACTGGCATAAAATTTGAGCGCCTCAGTCACTTTCATGGCCACTGGCAGTAGATGCCCTTCTTGTCCCCGTGGTGCCAAATCCTGCAGTAGCTGGCAGATGTGACCAACCAATTCCCTAGACATGTGCGTCCTCAGTGACACTGGTTCTTAGTCATCTGCAGGAATGAAAGGTGGCGTCTATAGACCCTGGGTGTCACTAGGCGCCAACCAGCGGCGGCTCGCTGTGTCTCTTCAGCAGCATGTGTGGGAGCCCCAGCCGCCCCTTCTTCCAAAGGGTGCTGCTCCTCCCTCTGCAAAGCCAGGTGCCTCAGTCGCTCTCTTCTCCATCATCTTTGCTCTTAGCTTAATGCATCATGGCTTGCAAAGTCACCAGGCTCTGTGATCCAGATGTACTCTTCCTGCAGGATGAAACAGAGAGACATGTGGGTTAGCAAGGGCGTAATAAGAACCTGTCACTGGGCCACCACTCAGATAGCCAGAGTTTAGTGCGCTGCATGGCTGTCTGAAACCCCACCCATCTCATCCCCACTCCACCCGACTGATTGGCGGCACCTATGCCCATTGGACTGCATGCTGTGCTCTCAGCTCAGGTGCAGGCATTCTCCTAACCCACGCTGCAAGGCTGCACTGTTAGCTTGAACCATGGGGGAGACTGGTCCAAACCTGAATGATGACATTGCAAGTAGCTGTGAGCACCTCCACCAATGACTGCTCCATGGCCAGCTTTAGCAAGGAGATTATACGAAGTGCCCAGTCATCCAACTGTTCTGCAGTCCACTAAAATGCTCATTAGCTTGCAGTCTGTGCCCAAGGGTTGAAAAGTTCAGGAGCATTTGGTGGCAATTCCATGCCTCTGCGTTACTTGAGTGGGCAGATAAGCTAGAGGCCCCACTCCAAGTATGTCAATGTGGCTGTGCCTGAACTGTCTCAGCTGCCGAGGAATGGTCACTTTATGCGTGGCCAATTCCCTCTCCCCCTACCCTGCAAGTGCTTGTACACTACCATCTACCACAGTGTAGCCCTTCCCTCCCCCCCAACCCACTTCAACCACAGTGCAGCCCTTGCCCTCTGCAAGTCGCCTCAACCACACTGCAGCCCTTGCCCCCCAACCCCAAGTCACATTAACAGCAGTGCAGCCCTTGCCCCCCGCAAGTCGCCTCAACCACAGTGCAGTCCTTGCCCCAGCACCGCACTGTCAGCCAGTAGGGAAGAAGCGACTTGCCTATGCCCTCGCCTGAATGCACACCTTGAAGTCCAACAGGTGACCCTGGCGAGCGCTACGCAATGTATTCACCTCTGAGTTCCCCTCAAAGTACAGCCCGCCAAGTGCATGCCTTATGTATGCTGTTGTGAAACACATCGACATGCTATCGCGCCGACGTGCTCAGATAATCCAGCATGAGGCATGATTCCGGCGAGCTGGGCTTGTAATGGTATGATGTATTACAATGAGATTCCTGTCGTCTGATGGCTGGAAACGCAGCCTGCCGGACGGCAGAGCAGACGATTGCAAACTGGTTTCACGAAGTCATGAAACCAATTTTTGGCTATCTCACCATATTGTCCATTCATGCCACCAAACATGCCTGACACCAGCAGGCATGGAAAATTCCGCCCAATGTGTCAATGACCACAGGGGTGATAGTGAATGGGACTTGGTGCAAGAAAGTAGTGAGCCTTTGGAATACATTGTACATTGATGTGATGGGTGCTGACTCACTGCACACCTTCAAGAGGTAACTGAACTAAATCTGGACAGCTGACCTGCTGCTGAAATCCTCATTCATACCTTTGTTACTTCTATAATTGACTATTGCAATTCATTCCTGGCTGACCCCCCACACACTACTCTCTATAAACTTGAGGTCATCCAAAACTCTTTTGCTCATGTCCTTACTTGGACCAAGCCCTATTCACCTATCGCCCTGTGCTTGCTGACCTACGTTGGCTCCCAGTCAAGCAACTTTAAAATTCTCTTATTAGCTTATTTTAGATTCCAGAAAAGCTCTTTAGTTAATTGAACCATTCGAGTCATGCTGCAGCACATTGTATAATTTAGGCTTTTGTAATTAAATTATGAGATTATACACTGCTGTTACCATGGGAATATGCTGAAAGTAATATGAACCTTTCCTCGCGAATATGTTTTTCTTTTTCAGCTGTGTAGTCTCCATGACCTTTGGCATTTTATCATTTTAAAGATATCTTAACCAAAGAATGCTGCATTTTTGTTATAATAAAAGCATGCACAATAAAAAAGCAAACATTAGGGTGGGCTATTATTATATCTGGGTCATGTAGCTGTGGCTTTGGCACTGGGTACACTGTTGGGGAAGATAATCAGACAGATTGGTATGATGGAAAAGCAAAATATTGCAGATGCTGGAAATCTGAAGTAAAAACAGAAAATGCTGGAAATACTCTGCAGGTCAGGCAACATCTGTGGAGAGATAAAGACTTAACGTTTCAGGTCTGTGACTTCATCAGATTGTTATGATGCTCGTCTACAGCCATTTTAGAATTTCATATGAATGTCTAAAATACGGAATCACCAATAAAGTGTTTTTAATTTTAATCTTAATTTAATTTAATTTCATTTTAAAAACCTATGGGCGGAGCTGATAAGTACAGTAATGTTTCCCATCTGAAAGATCACCTCTCACCTCCCCTACACCGGCCACATCCCATTGCCTGCTCCAACACCCCTTATGCTGTCAAGAAAATGAAGCAGATTAATGATTTGTCTTACTGACGTGCTTTTCAGATTGAAGACAGCATGTATGGTAGACATGATATCCAGTTCAGGTGAGAGGCTGTCCTTTTGTTAAACCCGTGGGCTGTGTTATCATGTAATTAGCTATTGTGCAGTGTGGATACATTGCTGAATATGATACTCAGACCATTACAGCAATGACTTCTGTACCTTAACAGTGGCTTAGTTGGGAGCTTTTTTAAAAATGGCACAGGAAACAGAGTGAGATTTTAAAAAATTTATTTAAACAACTAGAAAGATATTACAAGTGAATTAAGTATCATCCAATATCATTGTACTTAGCTTCACTACAATTTAAAGTGGAAAACTGTGTTAAAAAGTAAATGCTTAGTTTTACAAGGTTAGTAATCACTCCAGCATCCCACCTAATTCCTGTTTTTGTCTCTGAGTCAAGAGTTTTTTAATTTGCAACTCAATCCCATCAATTTTCACCTGCAGGTTAATACAGACTTCAATGTTTTTAACACACCTAAGATGTCAACTTAAGTTATCACTTGTCTTAACTTGTACTGGCTAGCTCCAGGTTTTCATGTTTGTTTTATT
Organism: Cetorhinus maximus; assembly: GCF_964194155.1. Lineage (NCBI taxonomy): Eukaryota > Metazoa > Chordata > Chondrichthyes > Lamniformes > Cetorhinidae > Cetorhinus > Cetorhinus maximus. Next base: position 170,492,685 of record NC_135881.1, on the reverse strand, counting down.
ATAATGTTTGCTTTTTGCCTACAAATCACTATATAGGAATGTAACTTTTTTTATTCATTCATAGGATGTGGGCACCCACAGTGCTGTTAGGAAAAGGGTTCCAGGATTTTGACCCAGTGACAATGAAGGAACGGCAAAATAGTTCCAAGTCAGGATGGTGACTGGCTTGGAGGGAAACTTCCAGGTGCTGGTGTTCCTATGTGTCTGCTGCCCTTGTCCTTCTTGCTGGTAGCGCTTGTGTTTTTAGGAAGGTGCTGCCTAAGAAGCCTTGGAGAGCTCCTGCAGTGCATCTTGTAGATGGTACACACTGCTGCCATTGTCCGTCAGTGGTGGAGGGAGTGAATGTTGGTGGATGTGGTGCCAATCAAGTGGGCTGCTTTGTCCTGGATGGTGTCAAGCTTCTTGAGTGTTGTTGGAGCTGCACTCATCCAGACAAGTTGAGAGTAATACCATCACATTCATGACTTGTACCCTGTACATGGTGAACAGGCTTTGGGGAGTCAGGAGGGGAGCTACTTGTTGCAGGATTCCGAGTCTCTGACCTGCTCTTATAGCCACAGTATTTATATGGCTAGTCCAGTTCAGTTTCTGGTCAATAGTAACCCCAGGATGTTGATAGTGGGGGATTCAGTGATGGTAGTGCTATTGAATGTTAAGGAGCAATGGTTAGATTCTCTCTTGCTGAAGATGGTCATTGCCTGGTGCTTGTGTGGTGCGAATGTTACTTGCCACTTGTCAGCTCAATCCTGGTTATTGTCCAGGTCTTGCTGCATTTGGACATGGACTGCTTCAGTATCTGAGGAGTTGCGAATGGTGTTGAACATTGTGCAATCATCAGCTAACATCCCCACTTCTGATTTTAAGATGGAAGAGAGGTCATTGAGTAAGCAGCAGAAAATGATTGGGCCTAGGGCATCACCCTGAGGAACCCCTGCTATGATGTCCTGGAACTGAGATGATTGACCTCCAACAACCACAACCATCTTCCTTTGTGCTAGATATGACTTCAACAAGAGGAGAGTTTTCCCCTACATTCCCATTGACTCCAGTTTTGCTAGGGCTCCTTGATGCCACACTCAGTCAAATGCTGCCTTGATGTCAAGGGCAGTCACTCTCACCTCACCTCTGGAGTTCAGTTCTTTTGCCCATGTTTGAACCAAGGCTGTAAAGAGGACAGGAGCTGAGTCCTGACAAAACCCAAACTGAGGCCAGAATTTCCAGTCCCTGTCGGCATCAGGCATCATGGTGAGCATGAGCCACAATTTGGCGGGAAGACCAAAAATTGGTTTCATGCTGTTGTGAAACCAGTTTGCAATTGTCCACTCCACCTGTCAATGGCAGGCCATCTTTCCCACCGCCGCACATCAGGAACACCATTTTAAATCATCTGCATCTACTTATAAGCCCTGCGTTCCGGAAGCATCCCCCCACATCAAATTTACCGCCCTATGGCAGGAAAACACTTTGGCCCTGAACACATCTTGACAAATGTGACATGCAGGAGTCAGGGCTTACAGTTAGGGCCTTCCTCACATTGCGGACATCCGAGGAGCAGAAGATGCTGGAGTCCTACAGCTACAGGACCCTGGAGGAACACATGCATCACATGCTGGGTGAATTCTGATGGATATGGCTCCGCCGTGAAGCAGCTAATGGAAGGTGCAAGGTCTGGGGTCTGCTTCAGGACATCACTGTCTTGGCCAGGGCCTGCTACGGATGATCGTTGAGGGGGTGGAGAGAAAGATCTAGGTTTGACAGGGAGTGAAAGGTGTACAGGGGGTGGGGTGAGAGTGGGAGCGGGGGAACGGTGGTGTCAGTGGGATGAGGTTGCGAGGGAATGATGGTGTGGGGTTGAGGTTGGGAGGTGAGGGGAACAGAGTACATGGGAGGAAGATGTAACTGGGGAGAATGCTGCAACTGAGGAGATAGGTGTAAAAGGGGAGGAAGGCATATGGGAAGGGGGTCACATGGGGCAAAGAGTCCAAGGGGAGGAAGGAGTTCCAGGGGGAGGAAGGAGACCAGGCCGGGGGGAGGAAGGAGTCCATGTGTAGGAAGGAGTAAGGGTGGAGGAAAGAGTAAGGTGGGGGGGATGTCCAGGTGAATGTGCAAAGGCTGGGTCTATGAAGTTGATGACTCCCTTCTTGGTAGCGAAATGAAGGTGGGTGTAGTAGGAGGGAATGGTGAGTATGAGAGAGGGCAGAGTGAGCAGGTAGGGTGGGAGGGTGAGGGTGCGACGGTAGCAGTAGAAGGGACAGTGAGGGTGGTGGTGGGAACTCAGAGACAGACACAGACTCTTGGGTGGGGAGGAGGAGGTCAGGGAGGTCAATGTGGATGAGGGTGAGATTCTCAGAAAGGTAGGAATGTGCACATTCACCTGGAAATCATGGAAAGAAGAAAGTTCTGGTTGGTAGGTTATGGTGCAGGGTGGAAGGTGATACCAGGGAGAAAGGACATGGGTGACTGGGGGATGGGAAAGGATGGGGGAGCTGAAGACCTACTTAACAACCACTGTGCTTTGAAAGACAAAAGTGAAAGGAGCCTCATGATGGGCGGGTACAGGTGCTGAATGGAAGTGTATTCAGTGTGGGGGTAGAGATGCAGGTCAGCTCATATGGACAACTGAAAGAGAACCCCAGCAGGCAGCATTCAAAATGCTCGGGACATAGAGATGAGTGTGATGGAGGAAGGCTCTGTGTGCTTGGGACAGTGCTAGCATGAGGCTCTGAAAGGCCCTGCCACACACACACTTCTCCCTCCAGAATCACTCATGATCAAGCTGTATGCAGCTGAACTACTAGTGGGTGGTGCTGGGGTTGGGGGTGGAGGATGCAGGGAGAGGACTCAAAGCTTGTAAATGAAGCTGAAAGACAACATTACACATTATTCAGTGAAAGTGAGTATATTTTCAGATTAAAAAGTAACAAAATGTGTTCACTCGTGCAATCACTTGTGATCAGAAATTTTTTAATTTTCTAGGCCAAACATTTCTTTTAGGTGCTGCCCTGACATCCGCAGCAGGGGTGGAGACAGCCTGTGCAATGGTTGACCCTGTTGCCTCTGATGACTTTGGCATGTGTCCTCTGGACAGCCAAGGCCTTGAGGGCTCCAGCTTTATTTGGCTGTCCTCCCGTGGACCAGCTGCTCCTTCTGCGGTGTCAGAGAACGAGCTTGAGGCCGTTACAGGCAAAGGGGACTTGGAAGGAGAGGACAGCCTCTGAGACTCCTGAGTGAATGGCCCAGGGGTGTCCAGCTGTTGCTCCTCCTCTCTTCAGGTGTGTGCTGGATCCGGCCTGCCTCCTTGAGGTGAAGGAGCACCTGGAGGGACGTCAAGGTGACCCATTTCCCTCTTGCATTGCCTCCGCAGGAACTCACCCATGGATACCACGAGGGAATGCAGGTCTACATGCATCTCTGCTTTCTGTTGGGCCAGGGTCTCCATGGTGTCTGCCATCCTTCCCATGGACATCTCCATACGCAGACATGTGGGTACCACTTTGTCAGAGAACAGGAGGAAGCACTCCTCCAACTCATGTGCCACACTGTTGAGGGCTTCCAACAGCTATGAGTAATGTTGCCCCGCCTTCTGCCGACTCTCCACGATGAGTTGGAAGGCCGAATCCAGCGGCTCATCATCTGACCTCACAAATGTCTTTCCCCCATCAGTCCTCAGAGTGCCGGGAGAGCTCAGCTGAGCCTGCCTGCTCCTGCTGCACGCACGTGTCTATGCCGTGACCAGCAGACCGTGAAACCAAGCCTGCTCTAGATCTAGGTCCTACCAAGATGTGTGTCTCTGCGCTGGTGGAGGGTGTGGGTAAGCACTGTGATGGGTCTTCCAGGATACTTATTTCCAGCTCTTCAATGGAGGAGGCATACTTTTCGCTGGAGGTGCAGACCTGGATGGAGTTGAGGGACTGGATGGCTAAGGGCAACGGTCACTTGGCAGAGCTCTCCGTGAACCAAAGTAGAAATGATTAGCGCATGGCAGCAGAGTCAAAAGCAGGAGAGAGAGCACTCACAGTTGCATTGAGAGAGGGATGATGTTGTGCAGGAGCCTCACATGGGTGTTTGCTGCCGCCCTCACCGTTGCCACAGCCGCAGTCCACAATCTCACCAGTCAGCATGATGGCATGCTTCTCAAGTGAGTGAGGGTCTAACATGGGTCACTCCACTCCCTGCTGATGTGAGCAGGCTTCTCCTGCATGAAAAAAACAGATGGAGAGAGTGTGAGCAGGACACATGGCACTTTGTGGAATGTTTGTGTGGTGAGTGGAGCCATGGATGGGATGAGGGCACGAGCTCCAGGGAATATGAGCCTGATGGAGATGTTGTTTTTTTCAATCATTGGATGTGGGCGTCGCTGGCTCAGCCAGCATTTATTGCCCATCCCCAATTGGCCTTGTTCAGAGGGCATTTAAGAGTCAACCACATTGCTGTGGTTCTGGAGTCACATAGGCCAGACCAGATAAGGATGGTAGATTTCCGTCCCTGAAAAACATTAGTGAACCAGATGGGTTTTTATGACAATTAGCAATGGTTTCATGGTCATCATCAGACTTAAATTCCAGATTCAAACCCAGGTCCCCAGAGCATTACCCTGGGTCTCTGGATTACTAGTCCAGCGTCAATGCCACTATGCCATCGCGTAAGGTGTGCATGAGAATTAGTGGTGTTGTCCCTTGAAATGTGAGATCCCTGTGGATGTGTGATGGGTTTGTGAGTGTGTGAAGTAAGAGCGGTGAGAAGAGTGACTTACCCTGGCAGAACAGATGGGACCATTCATCCTCTTCCTGAACTGGATGGCTGTCCTCTTTTGCAGGGTGTTGGCGCTGACCATTGCTGCCACCGCCTCCCATGCTGGATTGGTGAGCATGCTTGCTGGTCTTTACCCAAAGCAGGAGTAGAGGACTTCACGGCGGGCTTCCACTGCATCCAGTAGGCATTCAAGGGAGGCGTCGCTAAATCTTGGGGCAGCATGTTTCCTCCCTTTGGCAGCTATCAGTTCCCAGCAGCTTCCTCTTCCTTGAAGAGTGCTAGCTCTTTACAGAGGCTGTCTTTAAATATGACCCCTGGTTTACTGAAGGCCTGAGGTGACAACGAGGTGAGGAAATCAGATGCCGCCCTGCCAGCAACCTGGTGTTCCCAGTAATGCATAATTAATGAGATGGGAATGGGATGATATGGCGTGAAAAGCTGCCATCGCGGCTGGCGGGTAAAACATCCTTTTTCCCGCCCACTACCTCATTTAGTGCAAATCTGGGACAATTCCACTCTGAATATCAGTAAAAAGGTCATTGCTTGATAGCACTATTGATGACCTCTTCCATCACTTTACTGATAAGAATAGACTGATGGGGCAGTAATTGACCAGGTTGGATTTGTCCTGCTTTTTGTGAACAAGACATATCTGGGCAATTTTCCAAGTTGCCAGGTAGATGCCTGTGCTGTAGCTGTACTAGAACAGCTTGGCTAGGGGCACGGCAAGTTCTGGAGCACAAATCTTCAGTGATAGTGTCGGAATATTGTCAGGGCCAATAGCCTTTGCAGCATCCAGTGCCCTCAACCATTTCTTGATATCATGTGGAGTGAATTGAATTGGCTGAAGACTGGCATCTGTGATGCTGGGGACCTCAGGAGGAGACTGAGATGTATCACAAACAAAAACAGAAACAGAAATACCTGGAATAACTCAGCAGGTCTGGCAGCATCGGCGGAGAAGGGCACAGTTGACGTTTCAAGTCCTCATGACCCTTCAACAGAACTAAGTAAAAATAGGAAAGGGGTGAAATATAAGCTGGTTCAAGGGGTGGGCGGAGGGGGGGGGGGGATGTTGTTGGGACAAGAAGCCAGTAATAGGTGGAGATAACCAAAAGATGTCACAGAAAAAAGGACAAAGAGGTGTTGAAGGTGGTGATATTATCTAAAGGAATGTGCTAATTAAGGGTAGAAAGCAGGACAAACAAGGTACAGATAGCTCTAGTGGGGGTGGGGTGGGGTGAAGGAATACTAAAAAGGTAGAGATAAAACAATGTGTGGAAATACATTTAAAAATAACCTGACTTGCAGCCTCAAAGCAGGACAAGGGAAACAAGTGAATCTTCTCAGACAAAAAAGGAGACATAAGTAACATCACGCAACTTGCCGCCATCCCAATATCTGAGAAGTGATAGAGTCTGGCAGGAGAGGAGTCAACATTGTCTTCTCCCTAAGCAGAGAGAAGCAGTGGGAGGGTGTATGTGGCTTTGCCAAGATAGCAATCTTCCCCATGGTACAGGGAACCATCGACTGCACACATATGGTTTTGCAGGTGTCACATCTCAATGCTGAGATATACCAAAACTGCAAACATTTCCATTCACTTAATGTGCAGTTGGTGAGCAATCATGCTAAGAATATCATGTTGGTGATTGCCCACTATCCTGGCAGTAGTCATGGTTTTTTTACCTTTTCATGTTGGCATCACCAGCAAGATCAGTGTTTGTTGCCCATCCCTAATTTCCCTTGAAAAGGTGGTGATGGGTTGCTTTCTTGAATTGCTGCAATTCATCTGCGTAGGTATGCTTATAGATCAGAATCTTCTGCTTGGTGTCTGGGGTGGGCCCCGCACGCTGACGCGTGAAATGGCACGCAGTGACATCGGGCGTGCATCCCAACGTCACCGCATGTCACACTGATCTTCCATTTGGCAGGAGCACACCGAAGTTGGCTGTGCAACCGCTGAACTGTCAAAGGCCTGTTAAGGCCATTAATAATCTAACTAAAGTAGTTGTCGGGGCTGCCTGTCCAACCTTAAGGTTGGTGGGCAGGAGAAGAGCCCAGGTGGCCTTTGCATTTTTCATGGAACGTCATCCAATGGCAGGGTGAGGTTTCATGAAGGGTTTATAACTTAAATAAACATTTTTATTAAAATTCATAAGCATGTCCCGGTTCATGTGACACAGTCACATGAGGGGACATGTCTGAATAATGTTTTTTATTCTTTTATTCACTATTTCCTGATGAAATTAAGGTCCCTGAGGCAGCTCTGTGCCTCAGGGAGATTTCTGCACTCTTTCTAAGGCCCCGACTCTCCCTCTTCCCTCTTCCCTCCACCCGCATAGGTAACGCTGAGCACTTCTGGTGCGTGTCACGCTGGGCGGGCCTTAATTGGCCTGCCCATGTAAAATGGCAGCACGCAGCCAATCACAGGCGGCGATTGGTTCCGCACCCACCCCGACTGGCCTGCCCGACAGGGAGAAAATTCTCCCCATAGTGCTGTTAGGAGGAGAGTTCCAGAATTTTAATGTAGCAACAGCGAAGGAAAAGTGATATAATTGGATGGGAATTTGCAGATGGTGGTGTTCTCATGTGTCCACTGCCCTTGTCCTTCTAGGAAGGTTTTGGAAGGTGCTGTTGAAGGCTAGGTGAATTCTATATGGTACACACTGCTACCACTGTACATAAGCGGTGCAGGGAGTAATGTTTAGAGTGGTGGATGGGGTGCCAATCATGCAAGTTGCTTTGACCTAGATGGTGTCGAGCTTCTTGAGTGTTACTGCAGCTATACTCATCCAGGCAAGTGAAACGTATTCCATCACACTCCTGATTTGTGTTTTATAGTTGATGGACAGACTGTCGGGAGACAGGTCAGTTACTTGCCACATAATTCCCGGCCTCTGGCCTGCTCTTGTAGCCATAGTATTTATACAGCTAGTCTAGTTCAGTTTCTTGTCAATGGTAACCCCCAAAATGTTGATAGTTGGGTATTCAGCAATGGTAATGCCATTGAATGTCAAGAGGCAATGGTTAGATTCTCTCTTGTTGGAGATGGTCATTGAATGGCACTTGTATGGCACAAATGTTACTTGCCACTTGTCAGCCCAAGCCTGGATATTGTCCAGTTCTTGCTGCATTTGGACATGGACTGCTTCAATACCTGAGGGGTCACGAATGGTGCTGAACATTTTGCAGTCATCAGCTAACAGTCCCACTTCTGACCTTATGATGGAATGGAGGTCATTGGTGAAACAGTTGAAGATGGTTGAGCCTAGGACACTACCCTGAGGAACTCCTGCAGTGATGCCCTGGAACTGAGGTGATTGACCTCCAAGAACCAGTGGAAAGTTTTCCCTGATTCCCATTGACTTCAATTTTGCTAGGGCCCCTTCTTGCCACACTCAGCCAAATGCTGCCTTGATGTCAAGAGTAGTCACTCCCACATCACCTCTTGAATTTAGCACCTTTGTCCATGTCTGGACCAAGGCTGTAATGAGGTCAGAAGCTGAGTGGCCCTGGCGGAACCCAAACTGAGCATCAGTGAGGAGGTTACTGCTGTGCAAGTGCTGTTTCAAAGCACGGTCAATAACACTTTCCATCACTTTGCTGATGATCGAGAGTAGATTGATGGAGTGGTAATTGACTGGATTGGGTTTGTCCTGCTTTTTGTGGACAGGATATAACCTGGGCAATTTGTTCTGTTGAAGGGTCATGAGGACTCGAAACGTCAACTCCTTTCTTCTCCGCCGATGCTGCCAGACCTGCTGAGTTTTTCCAGGTAATTCTGTTTTTGTTTTTAATTTTCCACATTGTTGAGTAGATGTGTTGTAGCTGTACTGGAACAGCTTGGCTTTGGGCGCAGCTAGTTCTGGAGCACAAGTCTTCAGTACTAAAGTTGGGATGTTGTCAGAGCTCATAGCCTTTGCAGTATCCAGTACCTTCAGCTGTTTCTTGATATCACGTGCAGTGAATTGAATTGGATGAACACTGGCATCTGTGTTGCTGGGGACCTCAGGAAGAGGCCAAAATGGATCATCCTCTTGGCACTTCTGGCTGAAAATGGTTGAAAATGCTTCAGTCTTTTCATTTGAATGATCCATTCATCCTGCACCAGTCCACTGTTCCAGCAATCCTTCAGCCACCACGTTAAACCAGTAGGTGGCTGCTCGAGACAAGGGCTATCTTCTCTATACCTGGCTAATGACTCCACTTCTCACCCAACCACGTGTTCCCAACACTCATAGGGGAGACACGCTGTCATAAGGAATGTCATAAAGCTGATAAATCAACATTTCCTCTACCTCGACTGCTCAGCAATGTGTGCAGGAGCAGGTGTCCTGATTCATGGGGCTCTGTTACATCCTGCACAACATAACCATCATGGGGGCACAGCCCTTGCCATCACAAATTTAGTGAGCTCCTCAGGTGGAGGAGGAAGAGGATGAAATGAGAAGGCAGCTGATACACTTATGTTCCAGACAGGTTGTCCATGAGAACACTTCTTGATCCCATGAATAAAACCCTAGATCTCAATTGAACAACAATTCCATCCTGTACCATCTCTCTGTTACAGACCATCACAGTGTCCTCTTGGCCATAGTCCTGAAACAAGTGACGGGGGCATTCGGTAGAGTGTATACCTCCACCACACAGTGATGGCTCACCACAACCTTCTCAAGGGCAAATTAGGGATGTGCAACAAATGCTGGCCTAGCTAACAACACTCACATCCATGAAAGAATAAAAAAATAACTCAAGGCCATTATAATTACACAGCTCTTCATTGACTCTTTTTCCTGACTGGTTTATGCTGCGTAACTACAAAGCTGAAAAAAATATTTTTATTAAGAGCTTCCATCTCACTCAGGAGGCGAATCTACTTCAAATAACCTGCCCTAAAAACTCTGCTCACATTTTTACAGCTGTGACAAATTCCATGTCAGCAGCTGAGATAATCCATAACATTCTAAAACATTCAACAACATTCTAAATAAAACACCCACAACATTCTAAAGAAACAAGCCAAATTGTCCTATCCCCAATGTTAACAGATCTTTTAAAAAACATTCCAGGATCCGGATCCACATATTTGCCAAAAACTAATCAGTTCTTCCTTGAGCCATACCCTATCTGTGTAACAAGTTTCATGAAATCGATCCATTAGTTTTTCAGATATATTGTTTGCAGACAAACAGAGGCGAAAGGTTCCTTCATTTGGTGGAAGAGGTAATAAAAGTCACCACAAAGCAACCATTCCATACCAGTTTTGTCCAACAACACTAACATTATTTATACAATCCTCAACTAATCACCCTTGTGCATTCCCTTAGTGCCTGTCCTGTGGGAGCCTTTTCCTGGCCTTCTGCTCCTACGCAGTGCTTCCACTACCCATGGCTAGTGGAAGGCTGCTGATTTTCAGTGGGGAAATTGCAAACGATCTTCCAGGATGAACTTGAGCAGCTCTATGTCTTGATGGCCCAGCTTCAGACTGCCAACCTTGGCATGAGTGGAAGCAGTCAGAGCTGGCTGGCAGTGGAAGGGTGAACCTTGTCCTCTTGCGAGGGCACAGCAGGTTTGTGCTCCATGGAGCCATTGCCCCTCCTCCAGGCAGTGCCTCAGCAATCAGTTGGAGGACAAATTGATGGACTATTGTGAGACCCTGCAAGCCCTTTTGAACACTGGCATTTGCAGCCATGATGGCAACGGTTTGAGTCTGCATGACTACAAAATGGGATTTCACTCAGTCTGAGCTGCCACTGCAAAACTTAAACACAGAGGACCATATTTCCCATCCCGATGCAGTGCTGAATCGCGTCAGGCAGGATTTAAAAATGGCAGGTTAAACCTGATTCCTTAATTCCCACCCCCATCCCTGTCACTGACATTTTTCATCAGCACAGGTTAAGTAGGTGGGTCATAGCCTGCACCTGGTTGTCCTGATGTTTCTGGCTCCAGAAGTGGGTATTCCAGACCTTCTGCAATTTTCATGGAGTCCAGTTGACTTTGAAAGGCGATGTGGTTCACACCAGCTCAGACGTGTCATGAACCATGGGAGAAACCATGGTTTGGAATCAGGAAATATATGAAAGGTGAGTTCAAAATGTGTTGCCAACTTCACATGCCATAATGAAAGGCTGTATCATAACTTATATATGTTTTTAATACAGTGAGTGATGATAGGGCTTTGTTTTGTTTTAAAAAGGTAAGTGACCATTAAATTGAGCAGCACTGAGAAAGTTGCATTGCACAGGTTAATAAGTCAAACTACACCTTGGTTTTAAAATGAGAATCCCAAATGAATTATTAGGAGTGAAATAACCCTGATAAATCTAGCACCAAACCTGCAATATTTTAGTGTGTATCTGTTTAACATGTTTAATTTTGTTTTTAAAATGGAAGTGAAGTTTTTTTACTTCTCTGCATTGCACAGTAGTGAAATTCAGATTTGATTGTGTGAAATGTCCCCTTTGAACTCATGTTTTCCTTGAGTTCAGCTCAGCCATGTTTGGCTGGTTCAAAGCTTTGACAAATGGCTGAGCTTTCACTATCTTTAATGTTCAGCTCAGCCATCTGTTGGCTGTTTTAAAGCTTTAACAGATGGCTGAGCTTTGGCTAATGTCAAAGGTTCTAATGTATTCAACTCTTGAAGTTTTGTTGACACATTTGTTCAATGGAATCTCATTAGGAATGCTTGGCTGAGTTCAAAACCCACTAACAGATTCAGTTCAGCAGGGGATGTTGACACAGCTGTCAAGGGGGATGTGAACTTGGTTACACTGGAGTGCTGCGGCGGGCTGCATTAGAGTGCTTCAATTGGAGTTTGGTGAGAGAAGGACTTTTAAGGTCTAAAGTCTAATCTTTCTTTAATATAGCAACTAACTAAAAGTTGCTCTTTGGGTTGGGATAAGGTGAGTTTTAGTCCAGCTTTAAAACAGGGGTCATTTAGTCTCTGCTTGCAGCTGCAGCTAGTAAATTAGTTATCTGGCTTAAATAGGTTTTCAGAAGCTAGATGGAGACATAAAAGCAAGCTATCTACAATGCTGCTTTTGTCTGCACTGGAGTGCTGCTTTGGGCTGCATTAGAGTGCTTCAGTTGGAGTTTGGTGAGAGAGGGAATTTGGTGGAGATGGAAGGAGGTGATCCTTTCATTTTCTAACTTTCGTTAGTAAGAAGAGCAGTAGCCTTGGTAAGTAGGAGTTGGTAAATATTTCTTCTGTCCTTAATATTCTCTAAACTAGAAAAGTAAAAGTAAAGGGAGTAATTTAAGGATAAATCATGGTAGGGCAGCTCAACCAAGTGGAATGCTCCTCCTGTGCGATGTGGAAATTCAGGGACACTTCCAGTGTCCAGGACGACCATGTGTGCAGGGAGTGTCTCCAGCTGCAGCTACTCGAAATCCATGTTTCGGAGCTGGAGCTGCGCTTGGAGCTACCTTGGATCTTATGCAAGGATGAGATCTTTGTGGATAGCAAGTACAGTGAGGTGGTCACACCGCAGGTAAAGAGGGCACAGGCAGAAAGGGAATGGATGGCCACCAGACAGAGTAAAAGCACTAGGCTGTTGGTCCCTATCCAACAGATTTTGCATTTTGGATACTGCTGGGGGAGATGGTTTCTCAGGGGAATGCAGCAAGGGCCAAGTCCGTGGCATCACGAGTGGCTCAGCTGCACAGAGTGGGGAAAAAGAGCGGGCGAGCAATAGTGATTGGGGATTCAATCGTAAGGGGAACAGATAGGTGTTTCTGCAGCCGCAGGTGTGACACCAGGATGGTATGTTGCCTCCCTGGTGCCAGGGTCGAGGATGTCACTGAGTGGCTGCAGGACATTCTGAAGGACGAGGGTGAACAGCCAGAGGTTGTGATCTATATCGGTACCAATGACATAGGTAAAAAAAGGATGAGTCCTGAAAGCAGGATATAAGGAGCTGGGAAATAAATTAAAAAGCAGGACTTCATAGGTAGTAATCTCAGGATTATTCCCAGTACCACGCACTAGCAAAATCAGGAATAGGAGAATAGACCAGATGAATGCGTGGCTGGAGAAATAGTGTAGCAGGGAGGGATCTAGATTCCTGAGGCATTGGGGCTGATTCTAGGGAAGATGGGACCTGTACAAGCCGGACGGGTTGCACCCTAGCAGGACCGGGACCAATATCCTCGTAGGGGTATTCGCTAATACTGTGGGGGAGGGTTTAAACTAGATTGGCAGGGGGGTGGTAACCTGAGCGGGGAGACACGAGAGGGAAACAAAGGCAAGAATGAAAGACAGAAAAGTAGAAAGCAAAAGTGGAAGGCAGAGGAAACAAGGGCTAGCAGCAAATAGGGCCATAGTACAAACAAAATGTGTAAATGTTAAAAAGACAAGTCTAAAGGCACTGTATCTGTATGCACAGAGCATCCACAATAAGGTAGATGAATTAACATCGCAAATAGATGTAAACAGGTACGATACGATTGCATTTACGGAGACGTGGCTGCAGGGTGACCAAGGCTGGGAACTGAATATCCAAGGGTACTCGATATTTAGGATGGACAGGCAAAAAGGAAAAGGAGGTGGCATGGTGTTGTTAATTAAGGGTGGAATGAGTGCAATAGTGAGAGAGGATATTGGCTCAGATAATCTAGATGTAGAATTAGTCTGGGTGGAGCTAAGAAGCAATAAGGGGTGGAAAACATTAGTGAGAGTTGTCTATAGGCCTCCAAACAGTAGCGATAAGGTAGGAGATTGCATTAAACAAGAAATTAGAGGTGCATGTAACAAGGGTGCTACAATACAATGATTTTAATCCACATATAGACTGGGCAAACCAAATTAGAAATAATGTTGTGGCGGATGAATTCCTGCAGTGGGTACAAGAAGGTTTTTTTAGACCAGTATGTCGAGGAACTGACTAGGGAACAGGCTATCCTAGATTTGGTATTGTGCAATGAGAAGGGTTTAATTAATAATCTTGTTGTGCGGAGTCCTTTAGGGAACAGTGACCATAACATGTTGAATTTTTCATTAGGATGGAAAGCGAAGCAGTCCGATCTGAAACTAGGGTCCTAAATCTTAACAAAGGAAACTACGAAGGTATGAGATGTGAGTTGACTAAAACAGATTGGGGAACTTCATTAAAAGGCATGATGTTGGATAGACAATGGCTAATATTTAAGAGACGAATGTATGCATTGCAACAATGATATGTTCCTTTCTGGCGCGAAAACACAACAGGAAAAACGGCCCAACCATGGCTAACAAGAGAAATTAAGGATAGTATTAGATCCAAAGAGGAGTCATATAAAGTTGCTATAAAAAGTAGCAAGCCTGAGGATTGGGAACAGTTTAGAATTCAGCAAGAGAGGACCAAGAGACTGATTAAACGGAGAAAAATAGAGTATGAGAGTAAACTTGCAAGGAACATAAAAGTGGACTGTAAAAGCTTCTGTAAGTATGTAAGAAGAAAAAAATTATTGAAGACAAATGTAGGTCCTTTGCAGTCCAAAACAGGAGAATTCATAATAAAGAACAAGAAAATGGCAGAGCAATTAAACAACTACTTTAGTTCTGTCTTCACAGATGAAGAAACAAATAACTTCCCAGAAATACTAGGGAACCAAGGGTCGAGTGAGAATGAAGAATTGAAGGAAATTAGTATTACTAAAACAATAGTGCTGGAGAAATTAATAGACTGAAAGCCGATAAATCCCTGGGGCCCGATAATCTACATCCCAGGGTACTAAATAGTGGATGTGTTGGTTGTCATCTTCTAAAATTCTGTAGATTCTGGAACAGTCCTGGCAGACTGGAGGGTGGCAAATGTAACCCCACTATTTAAAAAAGGAAGGAAGGAGAAAACAACGAATCACAGAACGGCTGGCCTAACATCAGTAGTAGGGAAAATGCTAGATTCTATTATAAAGAATGTGGTGACAGGACACTTAGAAAATATCAACAGGATTAGACAAAGTCAACATGGATTTATGAAAGGGAGATCATGTTTGACAAACCTGTTGGGAGTTTTTTGAGGAGGTAACTAGCAGAATAGATAAGGGAGAACCAGTGGATGTGGTGTATTTGGATTTTCAGAAATATTTTGATGAAGTCCCACATAAGAGGTTAGTGTATAAAATTAAAACACATGAGATTGGGGGTAATATATTGGCATGGATTGAAAATTGGTTAGCAGACAGGAAACAGAGTAGAAATAAATGGGTCTTTTTTGGAGTAGCAGTTGGTGACTAGTGGGGTACCGCAGGGAGCAGTGCTTGGGGCACCAGCTATTCATAATATATATCAATGATTTGAATGAGGGAACCAAATGTAATATTTCCGAGTTTGCTGATGACACAAAACTTGGTGGGAATGTGAGTGGTGAGAAGGATGTTAAGAGGCTTCAAGGCAATTTAGACAAGTTGAGTGAGTGGGCAAATACATGGCAGATGCAGTATAACGTGGATAAGTGTGAAGTTATCTGCTTTGGTAGGGAAAACAGAATGGCAAAATATTATTTAAATGGTGATAGATTGGGAAATTTGATGTACAAAGGGATCTGGGTATCCTTGTACATCCGTCACTGAAAATAAGCATGCAGGTGCAACAAGCAGTTAGGAAAGCAAATGATATGTTGGCCTTCATTGCGAGAGGACTTGAGTACAGGAGCAAGGATGTCTTACTGCATTTGTACAGTGCCTTGGTGAGACCATACCTGGAGTATTGTGTGCAGTCTTGGACTCCTTACCTCAGAAGGGATATACTTGCCATAGAGGGAGTGCTTCAAAGGTTCACCAGACTGATTCCTTAGGTGGCAGGATTGTCATATGAGGAGAGATTGGGTCAACTAGGCCTGTATTCACTGGAGTTCAGATGAATGAGAGGGGATCTCACTGAAACATATAAAATTCTGACAAGGCTGGGAAGATTGAATGCAGGGATGATATTTCCTCTGGCTGCGGGGGGTCTAGAACAAAGGGTCATAGTCTCAGGATATGGGGTAGACCATTTATGAGGAGAAACTTCTTCACTCAGAGGGTAATGAACCTATGGAATTCTTTACCACAGAAGGCTGTGGAGGCCAAGTCACTGGGTATATTTAAGAAGAAAATAAATAGATTTCTGGACTCTGAAAGCATCAAGGAGTATAGGCAGAGTGTAGGAGTATGGCATTGAGATAGAGGATCAGCCATGATCATATTGAATGGCGGAGCAGGCCCGAAGGGCCAAAAGACCTACTCATGCTTCTATTTTCTAAGTTTCTATGTATGAGCTTTTAAGATAATTATGCTTTTTAAAGTGGATTTTGAAGTACTGTTTGTTTATTTTGACAGATTTATGAGCTTCTGATAGCATTCTCAATGTTATTATATTGTTATATATTGCGGAAACTGGATGAGTGGGAATGGGATTGACAATCAAGGACATACCTATTACTATATAAGAGAGTGCTGGGCATACAGGGATGAAGTGATTGTCCAAGATGGCATCTTGTACAAAGGAACTAGAGTTATCATCCTTAAGGAGATGGGAAAAGAGATGCTGAAGCACATTGATGCAAGCCATCAAAAAATTGAGTCTAGTCTGAGGAAGGCAAGTAAAGTATTGGCCAAACATGAGCAATGAGATCAAGGACCGTATCAATCAGTGCAGTGCTTGTACTGAACATCAAGCTAAGCAAGCTAAAAAGACACTCATAACTCCTCAGACAGATCATGGACGAAGCTTGGAAGAGATATCTTCACTCTCTTTGGAACTGACTATCTCATCACCGTTCACTATTCAGAATACTAGGTGTTAGACGTCAACGACTGCCAGTGATTTCGTAGAATGCCTTAAAGAACACTTCAGTCATTGTGGCATTCCTGCTATTGTGATGAGTGACAATGGCCCTCGGTTCAAGATTGAAGAATTCAGGCACTTCGTAAATGATTGGGAAATTCAGCACTGCAAATCATCTCCGCACTATCCCCAGTCAAACAGAAAAGCTGAGGCAGTAGTGAAAATTGCCAAAGGGATCATTAAAAAATCAAGTAGATCCAGCACAGATGTATACAAGGCAATCCTAGAGTGAGGAAACTCACCTACTGAGGGCATAGAAAGTAGTCTGGTTCAGCGACTAATGTTAAGCTGCACCCAAACTACACTTCTAATAGTTAAAACGCTACTAAAGTGGGTATTTCAGACTTCCAGAAATGGTAACAGACGTGAGCGGTAACAGGTATGAGTGACAAGGTCAAAGTGAAATGACGGAAAGCCAAATTTTACTTTGATAAAGCTGCCAAATCATTGCCAGAGTTGAGGAATTGGAGAGCCGGTCAGAGCGCAAACATTCAACGCTCTCAACAAAAGTCAGCCCACCTGGCAACTGGGGACCTGTATAGAGAAGTTGTCACCTCGATCATACATGGTGAAAATTAACGACCAAATATATTGTCGTAACCGCAGACATATACGTACAACTGGAGAAGCTACTCCTTCACAACAGACAGCTGTTGAAGAAGATGTGAGTTTACCCACTGCACAAGGAACTGAATGGGGCTGTTGGGAGCTGAACATTAGATTCTCAGCCAAAGGTGCCAAGAAATAATTCTAGTTTAACAACCTGATTGTTGGACAACCTGGTTTCATGAAGTTCTGCACTTTTTGGCTCAGGATTTAGGCAGAAGTGAATTTTCAATCTGGGCTTTTGAGCAAAGGAACCACTGCACAGGCTGTGCTGAATTTAGCGTTCACGGCGCAAGTGACATTGCCACACAGGAAAAGTGTATCTAGCTGACCGCGATCACACAGCTGCCGACCAATTGATGGCCTGGAAGTGTGTAACCCACCCAATGCTGGGCGTCCTAAATGCCGCTCTCCTCTTTAGACTTTGCATGTGGCAATGTGAGAATCTGTGCCAAACGGGGAGCGAGTTACCAACTAGGTGCTGGCAAGGAGGAGCGCCAGCATCAGCTACCTTATGACAGCCAGACATATAACTTTGCATACTCTGCCATCACATCCCTCGGAAGTGGATGTTTGGAGGAGGGATTCGGGAGACCCCCAACATGAGCCATAGAGCTGCCACCAGCATAAGTGTTGTGTTAGTGTTTGTGAGGAAAATCACAGTGTCCCTCCTTCTGCCTGCAGGAGAAACAGACACACAACAATAAAATGAGGTCCAAGACTGGTGGAGGAATCCGCGATATGAGATCACCGATGCCAGCAGAGGAGGAAGCCCTGGAACTGGTAGGTTCATAGGGCAGCCACGCAATTGCAGATTGGGAGACTGGAATGGCAACCCATGAGATTGAGGAGGCATTGAGCTCATGTGTGTCCACTACTAGACATATGGAGATCCATGCCAAGTATTGATGGGAGAAGATGTGAAGCCTTTAGACCCTAACTGTTTGAGTTCTCTCATGCAGGTCTCGGCACTCCAGAAGGATAGACAGCAGCAGAGATCAGGGGCCTGCAATCCATCTCTGAGGAGAAGGAGGAGGAAGAGGAATCCTCAGAGGGTGCACCATCACATCATTCCCTCACACCCACCACCAGTACTGATACTCTCACGTTGGTGTTCGCAGCTAGATTCAGGGTCACAAACTGGTGAGCACATCATAGACACATCCGAGTAGCTGACGGAGGACTGAGGTCACTAACAGTTGGAGGACTATGAGAGGCTAGACTAGTGCTGAGCCCCAGAAGGTGAGTGGACTCTGGTGTCAGCAACGCAAAACCAGCTGCAGTAGCAACCAGAGGTAAGGAAACATCAGGCAGAGCTGCCAGAGGCTATGTGCACTCATGCATGGATGACGGAGTAGTCTATCCAGGCCATGAGTGCTGTCATATCTCAAGCATGTGTCATACATCTTCCTCCATCGGCAGGTTGGTGACCCTCATGGAGAGCCAGATCCAGCAGACCTCTCAATGGATGCCAGAGATGCACGCAGACGTTCATACTATCGCCTTGTTGATGAGCTCTATACAGCTCTATGGCAAGGCAATTGGGGAGAATGAGATGTCTGGAGTCTCCACCAGCTCTTTGTCCTTCTCCGGTCAGCAGGGAGGTACATGTGCCTTGAAAGGGAGGAGTGGCTACTTCCACACCTGGGGGCTCCTCTCAGTGCTCTCCAAGTGTGGACAGCCCCTCAGCCCCTCTGCCAGTGACCTCAGTGCCTTCAGTAGCCGCAGCGACAGAGGAGGGGTCTGCACCTGTGCAGGAGCCCCTGGTATTCCCAGGCCATCAAAGTCATCCCAAGCTGATCAGCAGTCTGCCTCCACTTCTGCTGTGAATGCAGGGCTCTCACCTGTTAGAAGCACACATAAGCACAACAAGAAGAGCATGTAGAAACACTTAGGGATCACGGGTGTTTAAGCTTTGCATTTGTTGAGATTTGATAAGATAGCGCCAATAAATATATTTCACAGTTTCAATGTTTGTGCATTGATTGATGCCTTGTCAGATTACACCTATATCCTTGCTCCCTCAATGGGCTCTGAATTTAGGGACAGGTCACATTTGGTCAGCTCCTCAGCTATGTCAGCGTGCGTGGTGAAGCTGGGTGCTAGGTGATGGAGTGCAGAATGAAACAGGCAATACGTGATCAACATGAAGGTGAGTCTTTATTACACAGACTTACATGGTTAAGGACACAAAGACTCATATGATTAGGAAACTCACTAGTCTCTTCTGCCTAATCTGGAACCAGGGCACTATGCCCCAAGAGTACAAGGAATGCCTCCAAACCTCATCTCTACAAACAGAAAGGGAGCAAGTCCATCTGTGGCAATCATCATGGAATATCACTTCTTCCAATAGCAGGAAAAATTGTTGCAAGTGTTATTCTTAATCAGATTGTCACTCACCTCATTGACTCAGTGTACCCAGAATCACAGCGTGGGCTTCCGTGCAGGGCGGGGAAACATGACCTTTGCAGCATGTCAAATTCAAGAAAAGTCCCACAAACAGAATAAAGAACTCTATCAGGTGTTCATTGACCTGACCAAGGCTTTTGATACAGTAAACTGGGAAGGCTAGTGGAAGGTTCTGTACAGTTATGGCTGCCCTGTAAAGATGATCAGTGTCATTCGCTCATTGCACCATGGCACGATGGCCAGCATGATGCAAAGTGGTACTTCATCGGATGCCTTTCCTGTCACCAAGCAAGGCTGTATATAGGCTCCAGCTCTGTTTGTCATATACTTCTCAGCCATGCTCTAGTGTGCATTCAAAGATCTTGACACAGTAGTACACATTCAATTCAAAACAGACGGCAACCTTTTCAACTTGCAAAGGTTTAAGGCTTGCACAAAGATTAATGAACAGCTACTAAATGAACTCTTATTCGTGGATGACTGCACCCTCATAGCACATACTCTGGAGTACTTTCAGCTGCTGTTGATCGCTTTGCCCTAGCCTCAGAGCATTTTGGCCTGACAATAAGTCTGAAGAAGGCAGTGATCTTGTATCAACCCACCCCTGACTGTGTACTCCAAAACCCCACAGTCATTACCAACAACACACCCCTCTGTTCAGTACAGAAGTTTTGCTATCTTGGGAGTGTCCTCTCCAATAACATTACGCTGGATGACAAAATCAACCATTGCCTGGCAAAAGCAAGCTGAGTATTTGGCGGGCTCATTCACAGACTTTGGAAACAGCATGGAGTTTGACTCAGAACAAAGATCAAAGTCTACCAGGCAGTGGTTCTTACATCATTTCTTTATGGCTGTGAGATTTGGAAATCCTACCAGCATCACATAAAACAACTAGAGGCATTCCATCTTCACTGTATGAGATCTATTTGCAATATCAGGTAACAGGACAAAATCCTCAACACCAAGGTTCTTGCAAAGTGCTGCAAGCCTGGTATTGAGAGCATGGTCATCAGAGCTCAGTTTCGCTGGTTTGGTCGTGTGGTTCACATGGAGGATTCCTGCATACAAAAGCAATACTCTACAGCCAGCTGAGCATGGGAACATGAACCACAGGGCATCCCAAACTTAGATGCAAAGACAAACTGAAAGCCAACCTCAGGGCTTGCAACTGGATCCCAATGCAACCTTGGACAGACCCAAATGGAGAGGTCTGTGTCATCAAGTGATTTCAACATTTGTGGAGAACAGAGTGAAGTGCCTTCAGGGTAAGCAAGCAAAGCTAGTGCTTCCATCCATCCCTCCAACGTTGACTTCATACGCAGTATTTGCAATCGGTTATGCAAATCGAAACTTGGCTTAACGTCACACAAGATGACAGTAACCTAGATTGTAAACTGTTTTTTTTCTTTACTTGCTGAACACTCATTCATCAAAGTGATGGGAGAGAATCCATCCATCCATTACACAGACATTGAAAGGACATCATGGTTGCAGGAAGTGGCTGTGAATGAGATTGTCCCAGCCTCTCTTGTGTGCCTCTCATTGACTCCTGTGCAAGGGGCACTTCATCTTCTGCTGCCTGCTCAGTAGCCTCCTCCACATTTAGATGAGGAAAGTTGAGAGGAAGTTCAAGTGGAACATAAACACCAGCATGGACTGATTTGTCTGAATGTCCTCTTAATGTGTCATATATAATCCTCTTTGTGGGATAAGGAGTGGCTATAAACATGTCCTCATTCTACAAGGCCTCCCCCTCTGCAGTGCAACTACACAAAAGACCCATGCTAGGTCATACAGAAGGGCTCCACTGGATTGACCTAGGCACCTGAATCTCATCTTCAGCAGCCCAATGGACTGCTCAATGCTTACTCAGGTGGAGCTGTGGCAGGTATTGTACCTCTCTTCTGGAATGCAACAGTTCCTCACAGGTGTGAGTAGCCCTTGTCCCTGAGAATCTATCCCTGAAAGCATGTGGTGGCTTAAAAAACCGTGGCACCAGGGATTGCAGAAGTGGAACCATAGAACACTACAGCACAGAAAAACAGGCCATTCGGCCCTTCTAGTCTGTGCCGAAATATTATTCCGCTAGTCCCATTGACCTGCACCTAGTCCATAACCCTCCAGACCTCTCTCATCCATGTATCTATCCAATTTATTCTTAAACCTTAAGAGTGAGCCCGCATTTACCACATCAGATGGCAGCTCGTTCCACACTCCCACCACTCCCTGAGTGAAGAAGTTCCCCCTAATGTTCCCCCTAAACCTTTCCCCTTTCACTCTAAAGCCATGTCCTCTCGTGTTTATCTCTCCTAATATAAGTGGAAAGAGCCTACTCACATTAACTCTGTCTATACCCCTCATAATTTTGTAAACTCCTATCAAATCTCCTCTCATTCTTCTATGCTCCAAGGAATAAAGTCCTAACTTGTTTAATCTTTCCCTGCAACTCAACTCCTGAAGACCCAGCAACATCCTAGTAAATCTTCTCTGCACTCTTTCAATCTTACTGATATCCTTCCTGTAGTTAGGCGACCAGAACTGCACACAATACTCCAAAGTTGGCCTCACCAATGTCTTATACAACCTCACCATAACATCCCAACTCATATACTCAATACTTTGATTTATGAAGGCCAGTATGCCAAAAGCTTTCTTTACAACCCTGTCTACCTGTGACACCACTTTCAGGGAATTATGTATCTGAACTCCCAGATCCCTTTGTTCCTCCGCACTCCTCAGTGCCCTACCATTTACTGTGTATGTCCTACCTTGGTTTGTCCTTCCAAAATGCAACACCTCACACTTTTCTGCATTAAATTCCATCTGCCATTTTCTGGCCCATTTTTCCAGTTGGTCCAGATCCCTCTGCAAGCTTTGAAAGCCTTCCTCGCTGTCCACAACGCCTCCAATCTTAGTGTCATCAGCAAACTTGCTGATCCAATTTACCACATTATCATCCAGATCATGCAGACATTGAGGCTGCTCCTGATGAACTGGGCACGCACTTGCAAGATGCATTTTTGGTGGTAGCAAACCAGTTGGACATTGATAGATTGGAAGCCCTTTTGATGAAGATTGCTGTTTGTCAGTGGAGCCTTAATGGCCATGTGCGTGCAATCAATGACACCTTATTCCTGAGGGAATTCAGAGATGGTCCCAAATCCAATGGACCTCTCAGTCTGAGTGCCAGCATTGGTTCAGTGGTGCACATAGTCACCGGCTCTCTTGATCAAGGCATTGGTCACTTCCTTTGCTGTCTGTGAGATTCCACATGTATTCACAATGGATCCCTGGAAAGAGCTGGATGCATGAAAGTTCAATGCCTTGGTGACCTTCAGGGCCCATGGGCATTGGGTGTCCACTGAAGACCATAGGTCGCAGCTCATTCTATAGCATGGTACGTAAGTCAGTAACAGCCTCCCTGAAGGACTGTAGTCATCACTGACAATTGCTTGGACATCTGCAGGCAGATGAGGCAAGTTCAATGCAATCTCAGCCACGGAAAGGCCCTTATTGGTATGGTCACCTGCTGCCAGACCCCTATGTGCCCTTCACTGGAGTGTCCAGTTGGAGGTTGGCCATCTTGCTGCTTCTGCTGCTGTTGCAGTAGAGGCATTGTGCCTGGTCCTTCCTCCCTCTGCACTGGTCCTCCTCTACATGGAGATCCAAGAAGACTGAGTGTGTGAGTCCCATGACCTTTGGTCTCTCCCTCTCTTGTGCACTGCCCTTAGACCTCCCATGTGACCCTCCTCTTGTTGCTTCCCTTTTTGAAGCAGTGCCAATGCCCCTCTGTGCCTCATGCTGAGAGCCCACCATCGCAATCAGCTCCTACTGCTGCTGAGAGCCCACCATAACAATGAACTCCTAATGCTGTTGAGAGCCTATCACATAAGCAGCTTCCACTGTGTTGAGAGCCCACCTCCACAATTAGCTTCCACCCTTGGAGGCCTTCCACCACAGGCTGGTAATGGCTTCCACTCCCCACTCCTCCAGATCAACCAGGGATGAAGCAACCAACTCAATATGACTAACGTCCAGAGGTGGCACTGGCCGTCAACCTGGTGCCACCAACTTTAGTCAGTCAGGGATCTGAAGATCCATGATCCCCTTGTGCCGTTTGCAAAATGCCAAACTCTGCATAAAATCGCAGTCACTTAAAGATTTTTAATTTATTTTAATTTTTCTGTTACTTCAGTGTGGACTACACAGCACCACAGGGTAAACAGTGATATAGTCATGGGTCTAACAGGATAGCATATCCTCCAATTTATCATAGTGCCACCACTGTATCTCTGCCAATACACACATAGGGTAAAATTTAATGGAGCTCGCCATAGCAGGGCATGATTGCAGGGGGGCCAGGAGAATTGGGTGGGAGCACCCGCGTCTCATTTATGGTGGCTGGAAAACTCTCAAGTTAGGATATGAGCAGTAGAGATATGGATGAACTGGAAGGTCAGAGGTCAGCCAGGAGATCACTGGAATAGTCAAGTCTGGAGGTAACAAAAGAGTGGATGAGGGATACAGCAGCAGATGGACTCCACTTGTAAGCATTGCTCTCTTACACTCTCAGAAATGTCTATCCCACACTACGTTCCTCTGTGCACAAAATAATAGAAGTTTATGTAATCAATTGGAATGATTAAAATATCAATCAGAAACACTAAAACTATAACTGTATATAAATACACAAAAATTTTCCAAGTCACAACCATCCAGTGAAAGTGCTCTCTCTGCAGGAGCCCGCCCTTTCACCTTCGGGGATTTAGCATGGAAAGTTTTTGTTAAGTCAATTCATGGATTCAGGAACAAAAACTGCTGGAAAAACTCAGCAGGTCTGACAGCATCTGTGGAGAGAAACTCAGAGTTAACGTTTCAAGTCCGTATGACTCCTCTTCAGAATTTTTGTTTTAGATTTCCAGCATCCGCAGTATTTTGTTTTTATCATGGATTCAGGAGCCGCCTCTAAGTTCTGCGGCCTGGAGGAGTTTTTGTTTTATATTTATGTAGAGTGTGTGAGGTTGCAGTCCTTGTTTCATTATCTGAGGGGCCTGCTGTTCAAGTTCTAGTCGCACTTCAGCCCCGCGCGCCTGATTTTTGGCCACCCAATGGGGAGGGGGAGTGGGAAGATTGGGGGACCTACTCACCAATCAGCTTCTGGGCCTGGCCAAGGGCAGCAGGCGATGGGAGAGGGGTATTTTCCTCAGCCACAGGTGTCCCTGGAGAGACGGAGCACGTGGTGTCTGCCAGTAGGCTTCAGGCCTTCCGCGGCTAGTGGGTAACGGGGTGGTGGGGATTGGAGTGCATCATTAACCCTAGGAATGTCATTTTAATTTGAATTGTTCAGTTTCCTTTAATCTTTTGGGTTTTTGTTACAGCTTTCCAATGGGGCACTTAGTTCCTCTTAACTGACAGTGTATAAAGTTGGTTGAAAACACGTACATAATAGTCTTCCCTGTATCCACATTGCTCTGAAGTCCCTCTATCTATCTGCACGTTACTCTGTGTTCACACACATTCAAGCACTCTTTCTGCGCCCCCCCCGCCCCTCCTCCCGTTGCTAAGGGCCCCTCCGCACTCTCTCCCATTCTTTGCGGCGATTGGTCGCCGTTTTCCCGCGTGCGCCACAACTGCCATTTTGAACCGAGGAGCTGCAGCGTCTGGGATTTGGCCTCCCGCCTAACTGACTAACTGAGGGAGAGAAAGCGGCTG
Source organism: Cetorhinus maximus (assembly GCF_964194155.1). Taxonomy (NCBI): domain Eukaryota; kingdom Metazoa; phylum Chordata; class Chondrichthyes; order Lamniformes; family Cetorhinidae; genus Cetorhinus; species Cetorhinus maximus. The sequence continues at coordinate 170,467,388 of NC_135881.1, read as the reverse complement.
TCGTTTGTTCTCACACTGTCCAGGTAAACTCCGCACCGGGCCGTTCGTCTGCGCTTCTCGGCCTTCGGAGATGGAGAAGCTTCCCCGGGAGAGGGAGACGAAAAGGAGGGAGGGACGGTGCCGCGCTGTTCTCCGGGCCGCCGCTGCCGGATCCAGTTTATTCGTCCCGGCCAGGCTGACAGGAATGTGCAGCCTCCTCGGACCTAGATTAAGGCGGAGAGCCAGTCTCAACCCTGCGGCTGCCGAGAGAGGCTCAGGCTGCGAGATAAGGCCGCCATTCCCTGGGCAGGATGTAGCCAGCAACAAGAGACGGACTGGCTGCAGTCCTGGGCCGGGCAGTGTCCTCAGTAAATTGCACCATAACCAATCTGGAGTGTGGCAATTTAAAAGGCTGCTGTACGTTTAAGTTAAATCCGATCTCCTTTGCCCAACCCCGCCCTCTCTTGTCTCGGAGAAGCAGGCTGCAGTTTCCTTTTTATCCTCCGTCTTTTTGTGTTTCCCGCCATCCGATTTCCAGTGGAATGAAAGAGTTTCTTATTCACTCCAATTCTAAAGGGATTAATATCTACGGGAACGTGGTGCATAAGCGATGCACCTCCAGTTTTGCATCTATAGGAAGAGAGATTGCGAAAATAAATTGTTACAAAACAAAATCGCATATCATTGTAGCAGTAGCATTTTGCCCATTCGAATAGCTTTCTTTAAAAAAAACTTCAGTGATCTCTGAACATCAATTTTAAGAAAAATAAATTCCATTGTTAACCTGGATTGAACTGGTAAACTAACTAATGTCACGAAATAGACGTCCCCCCATAACTCGCTGGCCTTATGTCAGTTCGTTTTGTTTGCTGAAATATATCAGCTGGGTTCCATCAGAGCAGTGAATGGGAACATCTTGATATTAAGTAAATGTTATATAATTTGGAACACATTTAGAATAACTATTGCGATGCTATATTTTGACTTGTAACAAATGTATAAATTGGACAAATACTTGGAGAAAATTTGCAGAACTCTGGGGAAAGCACAAGGAGCAGGATAGAAGGATAGCTCCTTCAAATAGGAGGTATCATGACATCAGTTGACTAGCCTCAATGGTATTTCATTCTTCTTGAGTTCTCCGCCCCTGCAATTATTCACCAAGCCACGGCAAAATATTGTGATGTTTTGGCTAGGGGTCAGATGAGGTGGCAGGCCCTGAGTACCTCAGCTGAATGGGGATCGAACCCTGTGCTGTTGGTGTTCATCTGATCTACGTGCTAGCTGTCTAGCCAACTTAGCTATCAGGGCTCCAATCTCATCCATGATAACTAAAGATAGTGAATTATCCAGTAGTCCATTATCGAAACCACAAGGTGTTTTGTGAGGTCCAATGCCATAGTACCATCAGTGAAGATGTAGCATCAAGCTGACTCCATTAATTTGATTAAACAGCTTTCTTTCTGAATATTATTGGTGATACTTGACCAGTAATACTTGACTTGCAAAACCTTGTGTTCTGTTCAATACACTGCCAAGTTTTAAAGCTTACATTCAATACTACCTACTTTCATCTCCATAACTACCTTTCTCCTGTATTTTTCCCCCGCTGCTGCTGAAACCCATATCCAACCTTTTTTGACTTGATTACTGCAATGCCCTTCTCGCTGATCTTTCATCCTTCCTTCACCGTCTCCATCTCATCTAACACTCAATTGTTGGTACCATGTCTCGCTTGCCCTCCCATGCTTGCTGACCTAAACTGTCTCCTGTTCCTCAGTGGATTGAATTTGATCCATGTCCCCATTTTCAAATCTTTTCATGTCCTCACCTTGCTCCACATCTGCAATCTGCTCGGTCTTGTATAATTTCTCTTTCTGGAATCTTCACCTCTTTCTTCGGTCTTATTGGCAGAGCCTTCAGCTGCTTTGGCCTTGCTCTTTGGCATGGCCTTCCCAAATGACTCCATCTCTACCTCTCAGCTTTTGACAGCTGCCTTGGGGTCCATCTTTTTTGAGAGAGCTTTTGGTTACTTGTCCCACCATGGTGTCCTCCAAAGCATTTTATGATTCCTTTATGTTAAAGGTGCTTAAATTAATGCAAATTATTGATGACGATTGTGATATTTGCGCTGAAGCATTAGTACATAGTGTTAAAAGTGTGCAGCACATTTTCAGTTCCTAGCTTTCAAATAACACTTCGATGCATTAAGTCCCATTCACCCATCGCTGACCTACATTGGCTCCCTCCTTATTTTCAAATCTCTCTATGTCCTTGCCACTTCCTATCTTTAACCTCCGCCAGCCCTTTACCCTCAGATATGCGTTCATCCAATTCTGGTGTCTTGTGCATCCTTGATTTTAGGGATCTTTGAGATCACTACTGTTGAGAATGTGCCTTCACTTGCCAAGGCCAGTGTTTTACAACCAGGGTTCCCCAATCATCCCTAAAGGTTTTCATGCAATTCTCAGGTCATTTGAAAATTATATCTTATTTTTCAAGATATATTGTTCTTGCGTTTAATGAAAAATAATCTTTCATTTCAATTTGTTTTAATTTTTGTTTCATAACATATACATGGTGGGAGGGGAGGAGGGCGAGAGAGTTGGGGTTCCACAGAATTTCATAGTCAGTTATAGGGTTCCTTAACCAAAACAAAGGTTTAAAACCACTGGCCTAGCTAGGCCTTGCGCTGTGACGCTAAGGTTATGTTTCAGTTGTACAGAGCATTGGTGAGACCACATCTGGAGTACTGTGTACAGTATTGGTTTCCTTATTTAAGGAAGGATGTAAACGCATTGGAAGCAGTTCAAAAAAAGTTTACTAGACTAATACCTGGAATGGGCAGGTTGTCTTATGAGGAAAGGTTGGACAGGCTAGGCTTATACCTGCTGGAGTTTAGAAGGTGACTTGATTGAAACATATAAGATCCTGCGCAGTCTTGACAGGGTGGATTTGGAGAGGATGTTTCCTCTTGTGGGAGAACCTAGAACTCAGTGTCACTGTTGAAAAATAAGGGGTCGCCCATTTAAGACATGAGAAATTTTTGGAACTCTCCCGCAAAAGGCAGTGGAAGCAGACTCTTTGAATATTTTTAAGGCAGAAATAGATAGATGCTTGATAAACATGGGGATGAAAAGTTACCAGGGGTAAGCAAGAATGTGGAGTTGAGGTTACAAAATGATCAGCTGTGATCTTATTGAATGGCGGACAGGCTCGAGGGGCCGAGTGGCCTACTCCTGCTCCTAATTCGTATGTTCATATTCCCTCTTTAAACCTCTCTCTGTTTCCTCCTTTTAGGAAATCTTTAAACACTTGGTCAAAGTAGTAAGTTTTAATCATCTGCCCTAATATCTCCTTGTGTGGCTTAGTGTCACATTTTGTTTGCTAAAACTCCTATTATATGCTGTGGGATGTTCCACTGTGTTAAAGATGCTATATAAATGCAAGCTATTTTAGTTCTGCACAATTCAAGAGTACTGCCACCCAATGTGCTGCATGAATTTTGCGGTTCTGACTGACCTTTTACTTGTAGTGGCTAACAACCTCAGATTTGAAATTCAGTTCGTTGTGTACTTCATATGCTTGAGCTGACTTGGTTTCTAACATTTTTTTGAATCATACCTGCATTTTGTACTAATTTGTACTAATTAACTATAGTTGTTGGGCAAGGTTAATGAGAATCAGCAAGATGCATTATTAGAAAATGCCAATTTCTGCTTCACCTTACATGATCACATTTCTTGAGATACACGCTTTTTTTTTGAGGCAATTCCATTTGTTTTTTTGTAACTGTTGCTTAACAAATTACAGCATCACAAATTAAATTCTTCCAAATATATGGTGAATGACTTCATGGGGGCATTTATGATCTTTAGTTTTAGGTGGGATCAAAGTACACTAAATGTCCTAATCCTTCAGGATAACTCTGACCCAGCTTCAGTACCTAACAAAATACCTGTAGACTTGGGAGGGAAAGAGAAAAGCTGAATGATTCTCATGAAAATCTTCATATTGTTTGAAAGTTTCATTGTATTGCCTTAATTTAGTTTTGCTTGTTTTCTGTGGGTTTTCATTTTATAGTCACTGGGCAAGCAGAGGAACTGAAACTGGGAGTGCAAGAAAACTTGGTTTTGCATAGTAATTTGGAGATAATTCAACCCAGTGCTGTGACAGCATCTGATACGAGATCAGAAAAGTGACACTATCTAGTGTGACCGCAGATGACTTGTGCTATTCTCTCTTTATGGCATGGTATTGGCATCTTTCCACATCATATGTCAATCTTAAATTTGCCTGGACTAATTATTCATATATGTCTGAACGATTGGAGTTCCTGCTGGTTTTCTGTTTGTCCATACTAACTGATTATAAGTCAAGTGCTTGACAACTTGCAAAATTAGAATGGAACCTGTGGCACTGACACTACTGGCTGCATAAAGGTAACACATTTATTATTTAAAAGTCAGACTGCAAGGGTACCACTGCTGGTAGTGGGGTGTGCACACCAACCAAGAGAGCACATGACGCGATGTTTACTTTTTCTCTGACATTTGGCAGCCAGACTATTTACTCCATTCTGTCAGCTGTGCAAGGTTGATGATTACTGCTGCTTTGAAAGAAAGAAAGATTTGAAGTTACATAGCACCTTTCATGATCTTGGAGTGTCCCACAACCAACAGAGCAGCTTTCAAGTGTAGTCATCGTTGTAATGTAAGAAACAGGGAAGTCAGTTTATATGTATAGCAAGGTCCCACAAATAACAGTGCGATATGACCAGATAATCTGTTTCAGTGATGTTGGCTGAGGGATAAATATTGGCCAGGACACTAGGAAGAAACTCTTCTGTGATTAGGAATAGTGCCACGGGATCTCTTGTGACCACCTGAGAGGGCAGACAGGGCCTTTGTTTTTAAAGTTTTATCCAGGACACTGCACTTCCAACAGTCCAGTACTCATTCAGCATTGCACTGGAGTGTCAGCCTAGTTTATTTTTACTGGGTCTTCTGGAGTTGGCCTTAAACCCACAGTTTTATGACCCAGTGATAAATGGTACCACTGAGCCATGGTTGACATTATAAAATATAGTTGATATTGTACACGCCTAACTGGCACTTCCTTGTCTCCAGCTCTGGTCGAATAGTTCAGGGTGAAAGATTATTGGATATAGGTGTGAACGTGTAGTTGAGGTTACAGTCAGATCAGCCATGGCCTTATTGAATGGCGGAGCAAACTTGAGTGGCCTACACCTGCTCTGAGTTCATATGTAATAAAAGCACAATTTCAAACCCATGTTGCCTCCTACTGTTTAAATCCAGTGCTCAGGAGATTGGACCCAGCTCCAAGAAAGTACTGATGGACAACAGTACTTCCATCAGCTAGCACATATTAAAAAGTTTTATGTAAATATAATGATTCACTTCAGGTTATTAATGTTTAACTATATATTGTACCTGACTTTAATTGATTTGTGATAGTTCAGCTATCAAAGGAAATTGAAGTACACTGGTCCACTGCCAAAAAAAAATTAAACCACAAACTATAAACGCAATAGAAACCATACAAAATAAATGGCAACAAGAAGAAAAATATAAACACACGATTTTCTCTTCAAAATATGCTCGAGTTATATTGGCACTTGGGCTGCTTGTGTCCTACTCTTGCCTTTTTCAGTAGTAGGGTTCATGGGGTTAGGAGGTGCTGTCAAAGTCAGCTTGGTGATTTGCTTTAGTCAGTTCATCCTGTAGGCAGTGCAAACTGCAGTCATAATGTGCCAGTGTGGCTGTTGAGCTCAGTGTCAAGGGATTTAGTCAAACAGGCTGCTATATCGGGTTGCTATCAAGCTGCTTCAGTATTGTTGCAGGTACACAAATCAAGTGATTATTCCATTACATTCCTGATTTGATCTTTTTTGGTGAAGAAGTTTTGAAAAGTCAGGGGGTGAGGCAGCCGTGCAATATTCAGCCTCTGTCCTGCTTGTGCAGTTGTGGTGTTGATGTGGTTTCAGGTCCCTTGTACGCACCCCCCTCGCCCCTCGAATATGTTGACAATGGGAACATGAGGTGGTGGGTGGTACTATTGAAGGTTGGGTGAATTAGCTGGGCATGTTCTTGGGAGATGGTCATGACTTAGCGCAGGCCATCGTAGACATGGATGTTGTCCAAAACCTGTTGCATTGGTTATTGGTAGAGTTGTCAATGGAACTGAACACTGAAACCAACAGCAACTGCTGACTTCATGACAAGAAAAATCATTGAAGTAGGCTGGGCTGAGGACACTTCACTAACGAATTTCAGTGATGATGCTGTGTGGCTGCAATTATTTGCCTTCTCTGACAGCCCCAATTATCATCATTCTCTTTCTGTCCCAATGCAATCTGCTTTAGGAGTCCGTTAAGATCTATGCTTGAACTCCTTATCTACATGCTGCTGCTTGGTGACAAAATCTGCAGATGTGAACACTGACGACCAGCCCTATTTTTTTCTCTGACATCTTTCGATCCCTTTGTTGCCCCTGTGTAGATTCCTTGTCCGACTTCCAGTTGGCCATGAGTCTGCAATTTCCTACAGCTGAACATCTGGTTTCCACCCCAAGTCCTACGCCCTTAACACCAACTCACCAACTTTATTTACCTCCCTGCCATTGTCTCTAGTTGAATCAGTGTTTGCAACCTTGATGTTCTTTCTAGTCAACTTCGAGCTCAGCTTCTAATCCCATTTTCCTTTCTTCACAAAGATCATCTGTCTCCACCTCAATTGCAGGCTGAAGCCCTCACCCATACCTTTTGTTTGCAATAGTTAAATCTGAAATGCTCTCCTGGCTGCTTTGCCATCATTTGCAAACTTCCCATTCGAAATGGAACTGCACATATCTTAATCGGTACCAAATCCCTAATACCCATCACCTTTGTCCTCGCTGATCTATACTTGCTTTCACTGTCTCCCATTTGAAATTTTCATCCTTGTGCTTAAATCCCTCCATGGCTTTTCATCTTTAAACCTCCCCCCCCCACTTCATTGCTACACCCCCTGCTTAAACTCTCCAATCCTCTGCATCCAGCCCATTATTCTCCTTCTATCCTATCCCCTTGCCTCACCTTTGAGCTGCCTCACCCCCTGTTCTCCAGAATTGTCTCTAAACATAGAGATAAAAACAAAAAACTACTGCGGATGCTGGAAATCCAAAACAAAAACAGAATTACCTGGAAAAAGTCAGCAGGTCTGGCAGCATCGGTGGAGAAGAAAAGAGTCGATGTTTCAAGTCCTCACGACCCTTCAACAGTTCTGTTGAAGGGCCGTGAGAACTCGAAATGTCGACTCTTTTCTTCTCCGCCGATGCTGCCAGACCTGCTGACTTTTTCCAGGTAATTCTGATTTTGTTTTGTCTCTAAACATGTCCATGTTAATACTAAGTTGACTTGTAGGTGTTCCTTTCCATCTGTGACTAATACCGTATTAATCATCTGACTGCAAGTGCGGTATAAGTGAAATATGTTGGAAATAATGTCTTGTCTCTGATTTGTCACGTTGCTTGTCCAACCTCCAGTGCCAAATGAGTTGAAATTGGAAGCCCAAAGCCATTACCTTAGTCTCTGCCACAAGCTCCATTTTCCAGTCACCAACTCCATTCCTCCCTAGGTGGAATTTCCATCTCTTTCTTTCCTCCTTTAAGATGCTCTGCAAAACCTATCTCTTCGACCAAGCTTTTGATCATCTTCCCTGATAATGCTCCTATGAACCCCCTTGAAATGCTATACAAATGTAAGCTACACAAAAAGACCTGTGCCAGATACATCTGATGTTATGAAATGATTTTTTTTTGGAGCCCCCAATAAGCCAGAGTTATATCCTGTTGTTAGCTCAGTGCCTCTTTGGCATTGCAATTTTTAAAATGTCCTGCTAGGTAAAAGCTAAATGGTCCAATTTTAAAAGGGGTACAGGAACAGAGATCTGTTGGTTTATCTGTACAAGTTGATAGTCTTTTTTTAAGAAAAAGCACATATAGTTTGGTAGTATAGAACTTGAGTATTGCTGTAAAAACAGACACATCGAAGCTTTTCATCTTGCACTCATCATGACGCTTCGCAAGAATGCTAATATAAGGGGAAAACAACAATTTATACCGTTTGTGAAGAGAGTGCTGATTGGTTGGCAAGTGGATTCTGATTGGTAGAGGTGTTGCCATGGAGAATGCACCAATGATGGTGACTGACAGTTAACTGCCAAGCATTGTTTAAAATTTAGATCAGGCAGCTTGACCCTGATTGGTCAAGGCATTGACCTGAGGAATGAGTCAGCGAATGGCTGTCACTTATTTTGTTTAGCTGAAGCAGGTGCAATGTGTGTACATGTTCTTTCTGTTTGCAAAGAACAGGTCTCTCTGTATTAATATATGTAGCTCCCAGTACACGCAAATGCGCCACATTGAAAGCCTGACTGACAATCTTAACTTGGTTGTCAGCATAATTCTTAGCACACTGGAAACATTTTGTTTAATATTCTTTCACGGGATGTGGGCTTCGCTGCCTGGGCCAGGATTTAATGTCCATCCCTAGTTGCCCATGAGAAGGTGGTGGTGAGCTGCCTTATTGAACCGCTGCAGTCCACGTAACATTTGCTAAATAATCCTCAATTGTGGAATTGCATCTAATGTTGGGTGCTGTTTTGAGTTTTGCAAGCATGGGCTGGTTGGGTACCTTGCCCGTTGTGAACAGCGGCTGGGACATGCTGCTTGATATGATCCGCCAGTCTTTGGGACGTACGGCCTACATATCTAGCATCACACTGGCACTGAAATTCATACACCACATTACTCATTTGTGTGATAGGCAGAATGTCTTCTCGGCTTGATGGTAGCATCCTGTTAGTGGCAAATACCACTTGTTGCTGCTGCATAGTAGTAGTGTGAAACAGCTAGCTTCACCTGTCGCGTAAATTTGAGATACCTTGCCCTTCCAGGGTAATCTGAGGTGGACGGCACTTTTCAGGGCCAAAAGTGATGGCCTTAGGCCTGTTAATGAGTTTGCATGATATACAGCGCAAAATGATCCGATCAGGGTAGCCGTTATCCCGCAGGATGCCTTTGTTACGCCCTATTTCAGCATTAAGCTTGCATGATGAGTAAATGGCTTGGGCCCTATTTACAAAGTTGCCAGTTAGACCATTCTTATAGCGTGTGAAACTGTAAGAATCCCAATGTGTATATTGACCAGTGAAGGTAGGCTTGCGGTAGACCATGGTAGAGAAACCCCTGGCAGTTTTCTCAACTAGACTGTCAAGAAAGGGAAGTTCATTTGACTGCTTCATTTCAAAGGTAAACTTGAGCACAGGATGGAGCCCATTAAGACATGTAAGGAAATTATTACATGTGGCTGCGGTTTTAAATATAGCAGAAGTATCATCCACATATTGGAAATATGCATGGGGTAGGAGGTTAGGTGTCATTCCATCGAAGACACGTTTCTTATGGAACCCAACAAAGATGTTTGCAAGAGCTGGGCCAAGAGGGGATCCCATAGCAACACCATCTATTTGGGCATACATGGTGTCATTAAAACTAAACTCAACTGCATGAGTTGCCGAGTTCATAAGTTCTGTGAATACTGATTTCACGCAATGCTGGCAGGTCTAGATTGCCGTAATATAGAGCTGCAGCGCAAATACCTATGGCTTCCTTAAGTGGAACATTGGTGAATAGGATAGCAATGTCAAATGAGCACATAGACGCTGACAACCAATTTAAGCTTCAGTCGGGCTTGCAGTGTGGCGCATTTGTGTGTTCTGTAAGCTACATATTACTGTACAGGGCTGTGCTGTGTGCAGACAAAAATAACATGTACACACATTGCACCTGTTTCAGCTAAGGAAAATAAGTGACAGCCATTTGCTGACTCATTCCTCATGGCAATGCCTTAACCAATCAGTGTCAAGCTGTCTTGGTTTAAATTTCAACCAACGCTTGGCAGTAACTGTCAGTCATCATCAATGGTGCATTCTCCATGACAATGCCTCTACAAATCAGAGTCCACTTGCCAACTAATCAGCACTTTTCACATACAGTATAAATTGTTGTTTTCTCTTATATTGGTATCCTTCCAAAGTGTCCTGTTGAGTGCACAATGATAAGCTTTGACATGTCTTTTTTTTCCAGCAAAAAGCACATGGATATGCTTTTAATCCATTAATTTTTAAGTAGAGGCATAGCGTGTAAAAGTAGGAAACCTTCTTAAATCACTGATTGGGCTTCATTATCAGCTCTTGCGTCCAGCAAGGTATGGTGCTGAAGGGAGCCTGAAAAGCACATGAGCAATGTCCTGCTCAGCAAGATTTTCAAGGCTTTGGAGAGTGGACACAGGTGATTCACTGTATTGATACCAGTGATTGAGGAACTTCAGTTAATGTGGAGAGACTAAAGAAGCTGAAATTGTTCTCAGAGCAGAGTGGTTAAGGACAGAATTAAGAGGTGCTCAAAATTTGGAGGAGAGTTAATGAAGTAAATAGGAAGGAACTGATTCCATTAGCAGGAGTGTTGGTAACCAGAGGACGCAGATTTAAGGTAATTGACAAAAGAATCAGGCTAGAATTGAATTTTTTTTTTTATGCAATGCATTATGACCTGAAAGTAGTTACAGTAGTAACTTTCAAAAGGGAATTGAATGTATACTCGAAAAGGGAAAAACTTGCAGGGCTATGGGGAAAGCACAGGGGAATGGATAGTTCCTACAAAAAGCTAGCAGAGGCAAAATGAGCTGAAATGCCTCCTATGTGGACCTGAAGGTGGTACAAACTGTTCCTGAACCTTAGAGCTAGAAAGTTGATAAAGTTCACATGCTGCAGTCCTCCATGCAACCCACGTGTGTGTGTGTGCCTGGCACTGCCCACCAAATCGAAGAGGCAACCATATTGTGTACAGCAAGGCTCCACAAACTATAGTGTGGAGTTTTAAAAATCACAGTTTATAAACCACTCATCTGAAATTACTTGCGTGGCAGAGATTAGAAGAGCCACACCTTGTAAACAGGACCTTAGACCTTGCTTCTGGTGCCTTGTATCAGTTGAATCAAAAAATTGTTATATTCAGTACACCTTATTAACCAAATGTTACAATAAAGTTTTAAAATATCTAATTAGCCAACTGCCATCCCACAGGTGCAGAACAACAGAATTTGGTGCCTCCCTTAAACTGACCAATCAAATCAGTCCAGACAGACAAAACTGCATATTGTTATAGATGAATCGCAGGCCAAATGCCTGAAGCAATAAGTAGGAACCTGTTTATCATTTCACTTTGTGCTAATGAAAACATGGCACTTTACAATCAGGTTTGTTAAAATATTGTAAGCTGTTCATTTGTTTTTAAATATATTCATGGGATGGGGACGTTGCAGGCCAGGCCAGCATTTATTGCCCATCCCTAATTGCACTTGAGTAGGTACTGGTGAGCTGCCGCCTTGAACCACTGCAGTCCATGTGATGTATGAACACTGTTGTTAGGAAGGGAGTTCCAGATTTTGACCCAGCGACAGTGAAGGAACAGCGATATAGTTCCAAGTCAGGATGGTGTGTGGCTTGGAGGGGAATTGCTGGTGGTGGTGTTCCCATGTACCAGCTGTTCTTCTAGGTGAGAGGTCGTGAGTTTGGAAGATGCTGTTGAAGGAGCCTTGGTGAGTTGCTGCTGTGGATCTTGTAAATGGTGCACACTGCTGCCACTGCGTTGGTGGTAGAGGGAGTGAATGTTTATTGTGGTGGATGGGGTGCCAATCAGGTACGCTGTTTTGTCCTGGATGGTGTTGTGTTTGTTGAGTCTGTTTGGAGCTGCACTTGCCCAGGCAAGAGAAGAGTATTCCATTACATTCCTGACTTGTGCCTTGTAGATGGTGAACAGGTTTTGGGGAGTCAGGAGGTGAATTACTCTCTGCAAAATTCCCATCCTTTAACCTGCTCTTGTAGCTACAGTATCTATATGGCTGATCCAGTTCCATTTCTGATCTGTGATAACCCCTAGGATGTTGCTGTTGGGGGATTTGGCGATGGTAATGCCATTGTGGGCCAAGTGGAGATGGTTGGATTCTCTCTTGTTGGAGATGTTTGTTGCCTGGCACTTGTGGGATGTGAATATTACTTCTTATCAGACTAAGCTTGGGTATTGTCCAGCACTTGATGCACATGGACATGGACTGCTTCAGTATCTGAGAAGTCACGAATGGTGCTGAACATTGTGCAATCATCAGAGATCTGATGAAGGGAAGGTCATTGATGAAACAGCTGAAGATGGTTGGGCCTGGAACACTATCCTGAGGAACTCCTGCAGCGACGTCCAGGGACTGAGATGATCAACCTCCAACGACCACAACCATTTTCCTTTGTGCTAGGTATGACTCCAACCAGTGGAGAGCTTTTTCCCTGATCCCCATTGACTCCAGTTTTGCTAGAGCTCCTAAATGTCACACTCGGTCAAATGCTGCCTTGGTATCAAGGGCAGTCACTCTCGTCTCACCTCTGCAGCTCAACTCTATTGCCCATGTTTGAACCAAGGCTGTAATGAAGTCAAGGGCTTGGTGGAACCCAAACAGAGTCAGTGAGCAGGTTATTGCTGAGTAAGTGCAGCTTGATAGCACCTTCAATGACACTTTCCATCACTTTGCTGATGATTGAGAGTAGACTAATGAGGCTGTAATTGGCCAGGTTGGATTTGCCTAGCTTTTTCAAAAAACTAAAAAGTTGGAATTTATTTTGTATTAATCCTCTTGCACTTAGATTCCCTACCCCTCAACTCTTCCACAGTCCCAGACTGTACACAAGGTGAGCAACCTGTTGTACAGTGTTTTATATATTACTGTGTTTCCATCATAAATCTCTTCTCCCCAATGAATCCCTTTGCCACCTTACCTTGGTGACTTCAGCAAAATGAAAACAGTCAGGATTAGTGCTTCCGATCCACCATAGTTAATTGTGTATATGTGTTGTAAGTATTAATCAAATTTCCATTATTATGTAAATAGTTTTTCCCCTTTAGCGTGGGAGCCTAGAAGTCAGCTGGTATCCAGGTCCCTCTGGAGCAGCATGATTGGGGACTAGGAAAACTGCTTGAAAAGTGAAATTGTGGCAGCTGTAAATGTTGAATCATTTATCACTTGAAATCCATGCTAATGCTGAGTAATGGTATGGACAGAGAGAAATAGTTTTGGGGGGATGTTGAATGTAAGGCAACATTTCACAGAAAGATGAACTGCATTACAGAATGTGATCTTAAAAAAATTAACCCAATTTATTGGAATTTAACTTTTTTATTAACATTGAATTATTAAGCTTGAAGTAGTGGCTGATCATGGGACCTTTTACTTAGGGCTGATTTTTTTTTGCTCTTTTTTGAGTTGTCAGCGTTTTGCAGCTGCCAGGTGTTCTTGAAGATGTTACTTTTTTTCAAATTTTGTAGGTTGGCATGTGAGATTGTAGATACAGATCTCATTCGTGACTAAGTGTTGGGCAAATGCTGGATTTGTGGGATTTAAACGGAATTACTGGAGAAGTGGTGTGATCTAGAAGATTACTAAGTTTTGGGACCTTGGATAAGGAAAAATTAGAAAGGAAAATTGAAGTAGGGCAGCAATTGGAGAGGGTAGATTGGTTGAAGTTTTTGCAGATGGAGGATATTGGCATTGGTTTTCTAGGGGCGAGTGAAGTTGCCCAAGAATGGGAGCTATTGATGAGCTTGGGAGGAGGTAGAGAGAAAGATCAGGATAAGTTTTAAATAATGGAATATGGAGAGAAACTGCAAAAAGCTAGTGGTCTAGGGTTAGAGTGTGTAAGAGATGGGGATAGGTTGAGGGTTGGAGCCGGGAAAGGAACAGACAGAGATGGCTGCATAAATGGTCTAGATATGAATGGTGAAGGAATCTACAAGCTCCTTGCACTTGGTGTTTCAGGTGAAGGTAGAGGCAAATAAGTTGTTGGGTCATGGAAAGTAACTTGTAGGTTGTGTGAAGGATGGTACCCTTGATCTCAAGTATGAACATACAAGCATATGAAATAGGAGTAGAAGTAGACCATTCGGCCCATCGAACCTGCTCTGGCATTCAATAAGATCATGGCTGATCTGTTTGTATTACTAATTCCACATTTCCCATTTACCCCGATAACCTTTGATTCCCTTACCTAACAAGAATCTACCAACCTCTGTCCTAAAGATATTCAATGACCCTGACTCCACCGCCTTCTGAGGCAGAGAGTTCCAAAGTCTCACAACCCTCGGAGGAAAAAAATTCTCCTCATCTCTGTCCTAAAGGGCACCCCCTAATTTTAAAACAGTGGCCCCTAGTTCTGGACTTGGACCTGAAACGTGGTTTTGGCTGACCAAAGAAACATGAGGATAGTTTATATGTTGAATGCAAATATCCGGTTGTATATTTGAGTTCGCAACCCCCTGTCTTGAGGGAGTGCAGATGTAGCTCTAACTGAGTGAATATGACATGGGAAGCACTGACTGATTTGATGGAAACAAAAACATCAAAAGGCTGTGGCGAGGTGGCCATTAAGCAACTCAACATCAGAAGTAGTGTGGTGGGGTAACTGGGTGTGCTTGCTGATCAACATGGCTCCTGCTCTGAAGCCCCTCAATGTTAAAATTTTAGCCTTGCTTTTAATTCACTCCATGGCCTTGTTTCTCACTATCTGTGTAACCTCCAACAGTCCTGTGAGATCTCTGAATTTTTCCAGTTTTGGCCTCTTGCACATCCCTGATTTTCATCAATGGACCATGGGTCCTAAGCCCTGAAGTTCCTTCCCTAAACCACTCTACCTTTTTGCCTCCTTGTATCTTCCTTAAAGCCTGCCTCTTTTAATAAGCTTTTGGTTATCTGTCCTAATATCTCTTTGAGGCTCAGTGGCAAATTTTTGTTTGATACCACTCCTGTTAAATGCCCTGGGGTGTTAAAGACATTATAAATATCCAAGTTGTGTGAGAGGTGGGGATATGAATGGCAGTGGCAAGAAGAAGTGGCCAGGATGGCTTTATGATGAGATGAGATCCTTATCAAAGTATCGCAGATGATATCCTTTGCGATTGACTGTGGTAAATGATACTTCACCTTTCGTCTTTGACATGGTTGAGCATACTATCCTCCAGTTGTCTAGCTGACCCCAACCTGGTTCGATTATCTGGCCAGAGTATCAGCTGCAATGGCTTCTCTTCCACTTCTGCCCTGTTGCCTTTAGAATCTCCCGAGAACTTATTCTTGGCATTCTACATCTCATCTGTCTGCTGCCTCTCAATGACATCATGTGAAACAACATCAAGCTCTGTCTCTCGACCACTTCCCTCCACCCTTCCACTGCTCGTCTAACATAAAGTACTAGATGAGCAGAAACTTCCTCCAACTAAATATTGGAAAATTATAGCCATTCAGTTCCTGATATAAACTCTGTCCCATAGCCATCAACTCTATCCCTTTCCTTGGCAGCTCTCCGAAGCTGACCCAGGTCACTTTTTAATCTTGCTGTTGTATCTGACCCCGAGATGAGCAATGTTCCTCAGCTGCAGCTACTGGCTAACAGCATTTCAGAGCTGGAGCTGCGGGTGGATTCACTGTGGGGCACCCGCGATGCTGAGATTGTCATAGCATATTCAATGAGGTGGTCACACTGCAGGTAAAGACTGAACAGGCAGAAAGGGGGTGGGTGACCACCAGGCAGTGTAGAGGAAAGCAGGTAGTGCAGGAGTCTCCTGTGGCCATCCCCCTCTTTTTAACAGATATACCGTTTTAGATACTGTTGAGGGAGATGACTTCTCAGGGGAAAGCAGCAGGAGCCAAGTCCATGGCACCACGGGTGGCTCTGCTGCACAAGAGGGGAGGAAGAAGAGTGGCAGGGCTATAGTGATAGGGGATTCAATAGTAAGGGGAACAAACAGGCATTTCTGCGGCTGCAAAAGAGACTACAGGATGGTGTGTTGCCTCCCTGGTGCCAGGATCAAGGATGTCTTGGAGAGGCTGCAGGGCATTCTGAAGGTGGAGGGCGAACAGCCGGTGGTCGTGGTATATATTGGTACCAACGACATAGGTTTAAAAAAAAAGGGATGAGGCCCTACAAGCTGAACATAGGGAGTTAAGACATAAATTAAAAGGTAGGACCTCAGAGGTAGTAATCTCAGGATCACTACCAATGCCACGTGCTAGTGAGAGTAGAAATAACAGGATATATCGGATGAATACGTGTTTGAAGAAATAGTGCAGAGGGGAGGGATTCAGATTCCTGGCACATTGGGACCGGCTCTGGGGAAGGTGGACCAGTACAAACAAGACGGGTTGCACCTGGGCAGGGGTGTGACCAAGGATAGGAACTGATTATCCAGGGTATTCTATTTAGGAAGGACAGACAAATAGGGAAAGGAGGTGGGGTAGCACTGTTAGTAAAGGAGGAAATCAATGCAATAGTGAGAAAGGATATTGGCTTGGAAAATCATGATGTGGAATCTGTTTAGGTGGAGTTAAGAAACACCAAGGGGCAGAAAACATTGGTGAGGGTTGTCTATAGGCCCCCAAACAGTAATGGAGAAGAAAGGAAAGGCATTAAACAGGAAATTAGAGACGCTGCAATAAGGGTACAACTGTAATCATGGGTGACTTTAATCTACAATAGATTGGACAAACCAAACTAGCAATAATACTGTGGAGGAGGATTTCCTGGAGTGTGTACATGATGGTTTTTTAGACCAATATGTTGAGGAACCAACCAGAGAGCAGGCTATCCTATTGTGCAATGAGAAATGATTAATTACCAATCTTGTTATATGGGGTCCCTTGGGGAAGAGCGACCATAAAATGATACAATTGTTCATTAGGATGGAGAGTGAAGAAGTTGAATCCAAAACTAGGGTCCTGAATCTAAATAAAGGGAACTACAAGGGTATGAGGCGCGAGTTGGCAATGATGGATTAGGGAACCTTACTAAAAGGGTTGACGGTGGATAGGCCATGGCTCATATTTAAGGAACGTATTCATGAATTACAACTATTACTCATTCCTTTCAGGTGCAAAAATAAAACAGGAAAGGTGGCTCAACCATGCATTACAAAAGAAATTAGGGATCGTATTAGACCCAAAAAGGAGACACATAAAATTGCCAGAAAAAGCAGCAAGCCTGAGGATTGGGAGTTTAGAATTCAGCAAAAGTGAACAAAAAGATTGATCAAGAAAGGGAAAATGGAGTATAAGAGTAAACTTGCAGGGAACATAAAAACTGACTGTAAAAACTTCTATAAATATGTGAAGAGAAAAAGATTAACAAAGACAAATGCAGGTCCTTTACAGTCAGAAAAGGGGGAAATTATAATGGGGAACAAAGAAATGGCAGAAGAATTGAACACACATTTTGGTTCTGTCTTCACAAAAGAGGACACAAATAATTTCCCAGAAATGTTAGGGAACCAAGGGTCTAGTGAGAGGAGGAATTGAATAAAATCAGTACTAGTTAAAAAAAAATGGTGCTAGAGAAATTAATGGGGCTAAAGGTTGAAAAACCCCAAGGGCTGATAATCTACATCTCTGAGATTTAGAATTGGCTGACAGACTGGAAACAAAGAGTGGGAATAAATGGGTCTTTTTCCGGGTGGCAGGCAGTGACTAGTGGTATACCGCAGGGATCAGTGCTTGGGCCCCAGCTATTCACGATATATATAAATGACTTGGATGAGGGAACCAAATGCAATATTTCCAAGTTTGCTGATAACACAAAACTGGGTGGGGTTGTGAGGAGGATGCAAGGAGGCTTCAGTGTGATTTAGACAAGTGTGTGTAGCAAACACATGGCAGATGCAGTATGACGTGGATAAATGTGAAGTTACACGCTTCGGTGTGAAAAACAGAAAGGCAGAGCATTATTTAAATGGTGATTTAGTGGAAGATGTGGATGTACAAAGGGATCTGGGTGCCCTTGTACACCACAATGAAAGTAAACATCTGCGGAGAGGAACAGTTAACGTTTCGAGTCCGTATGACTCTTCAACAGTTCTGTTGAAGAGTCATACGGACTCGAAACGTTAACTGTGTTCCTCTCCGCAGATGCTGTCAGACCTGCTGAGTTTTTCTAGGTATTTTTATTTTTGTTTTGGATTTCCAGCATCCGCAGTTTTTTGCTTTTATCTTAATGAAAGTAAACAGGCAGGTGCAGCAAGCAATTAGGAAGGCAAATGGTTTGTTGGCCTTCATTGCAAGAGGATTTGAGTTCAGAAGTAGGGATGTCTTACTGCAGTTATACAAGGCCTTGATGAGACCACACCTGGAATATTGTGTGCAGTTTTGGTCTCCCTACCTGAGAAAGGATATACTTGCTATGGAGGGAGTGCAGTGAAGATTCACTAGGCTGATACCTGGGATGGCAGGACTTTCTGTGAGGAGAGACTGGTTCGACTGGGCCTGTATTCACTAGAGTTTAGAAGAACGGGAGGGGATCTGATTGAAACGTATAAAATTCTAATGGGGCTAGACAGACTGGATGCAGGGAGAATGTTTCCCCTGGTTGGGGAGTCTAGAACCAGGGGCCACAGTCTCAGGATACAGGGCAGGCCATTTAGGACTAAGATGAGGAAAAGTTTCTTCATTCAGAGGGTGGTGAACCTGTGGAATTCTCTATCACAGAAGGCTGTGGAGGCCGGGTCACTGAATATATTCAAGAAAAAAATTGATACATTTTTGGATATTAGGGGCATCGAGGGGTATGGAGAGAAAGCAGGAATATGGCGTTGAGATAGACGATCAGTCATGATCATATTGAATGGTGAAGCAGGCTCGAATGGCCTACTCCTGCTTCTAGTTTCTATGTCTATGTCTAATTTTTCTTTGAGTCGCCTGTTTATTGCAGTATGTGGAACATTTCAGGTTGATGCGCAGCTTAGAGGAAACATTGAGTTTGAGCTTCTGAGCACGTATCCGCTCCATCACCAAGACCTCCAAAGCATTGCCTGACTCCTCCCCTAACTTGGTCATCTGCTGCTGAAACCCCCATAAACTTAAGCTCCTCTGAGACTTCGCTAAGTTGCGCCAGGTCCTGTTTACCCATCATCCCTGTGCTCACAGACCTGTATTGGCTCCTGGTCCAGCAATGTCTCTTTTAATCTTTTCATCCTTGCTTTTAAATCCCTCATGAACTAGGTCCTCCCTATCTCTGTAATCTCCTCCAGCCCCACAATGCTGCTGGATATCTGTGCACTCTACTACTGGCATCTTTTGCATCCCTGATTCTAGCCGCTCCATCATTGGCAACTGTGCATTCAGATACCAAAATCTTACGCTTGGAATTCTGTCCCTAAACACCATTCTCTCCTCCTTTTAAGACTATTTTAAACCTCCCTCTTTGACTGAGCTTTTCTATCCTAGTATCTGAATAACTAACCTAATAATTAAATATTTTTAAGGCAGAAGTTGATAGATTCTTGACTAACAAGGGAATCAAATGTTACCGGGGGTAGGAGGAAATGTGGAGTCGAGGCCACAATCAGATCAGCTATGATATTATTGAATAGCGGAGCAGGCTCGAGTGGCCTCCTACTGTTCCTAATTCGTATGTTTGTATATTCGTATCTCGATGTGCTTAGTGTAATCTTGTTTTATAATGCTCCTGTGAAGTATCTTGGGATGTTCTATTACATTAGGGACAATATATATACAAGTTTTGTAGAAGCTAAGGGGCGAGAGGGAGCATGTGTTATTGGCATGGTAAAATGGGGATTTTTGGATAAGTTTGAGGTGTTTAAGAAGGGTAACTGATGAGAGCCAATCTTGGGAAGCAATCACCACTTGTAGACCTTGTCTGTCTTCAGGGCTTTCGGTGAAATGGTTCAGAGATTGGGGATGGCAAGGCCTTTTGAAAATTTTAAAACTGAAAGATTTTTGTACGGTAAAGGTAATAAGGGTCACGAACCAAGGCTTAGGGCTGCATAATTTAAGTAGATCATGATGCGTCCCAGATACATTTTTGTGAAAATACTAATGCTAGCTTCCTAAGAGCTGATATGTATTTTCTGTGTTGATAGATTCTCTGATGTCAACGGAAGCAGATTCAAAGATGGCTGCACTTGAGAAAGGGGGCAAGGCTGAAGGAACAAAGAAGAGAAATAAGCCTGACAAATCTTCCATGAAAGAAGAAGAAAAAGATGAACAATTGGAGAGTGAGGAGGAGGAAGAGGAGGAGGAGGAGAGGGGTAAAGTGTAAATCAGTGCTGGTTATTTTTTAAGAGTTTGAAACCGAATTTTATTTACAAGAATACTTATTTTAATGTTGCAGTGGGATTACTGGAAAGAAGTCCCATCGTAGAAGGGAAAAGGGAAAAGAAAAAAGTGGAAAGACTGACTTTACAAGTGACGCCATCTGCAAAAGAGACATTTAGTATTCCTGAAGGTAAACTTTTCAAAGCTTTATAGCTGCTTGGAGTTTTGTTGTGCTTGATTTTGTTACATAATGAGAGAAACATGGTAATTTAAATGGGTTATGGGGCATCTGTGGCAGGGCAAGTTATTGTACATGATCTGTGGAAGGAGCATGCATAGTGAACTGAAAGGCTTTATCTCCTTCTATGCTATATGTTCATGAGTGAAGCGAATGGGAATACAAATCCTACAACTGCAGGGTAAAAGGCTGCATTGATCTATTGTGTTCTGATTTGTAAAAGCAGAACTCCAAGGAAAATAAAATTAAACATCATTAGTTGGTGTGCAATATACTGTTGCCAAGCAAAAACCTTATAATATATGGGAAAATACTTTTATGTGGAAGTCATGGCTATTTGCTGTTTTCTCAGAAGCTGTGTGTCACTGCATAAAGTGCCTCAACTGTGTGGTTGAAAAAGTTGACCATTTGAAGTAGTATTGTTGGGATCCTTCCACCTATGAGAGATAATGGCACGCAGCAGACAATTCATTTAGATGGGTGTCTTCATTTCGTGCACCTTAGCTGCTGGCTGGGAAGGCCAGTCTTTGAGAGGCAGGTTCTGCCACAGGCGCTGCACATGAAGCTGTCAAGTGACGTTGTGGGTTGTTGTTGTTTTGGTGTTGGTGTCTGATGCCAAGCAGCTGTAACCACTAGTTGTTACAGTAGTGCGCAACAGCCCATAGGAGGTGCCACTGTTTTCCTGTTTTCCTGTTTTGCCAGCTAGTGACTCTCAGGTGCTATAGTCGATGTTTAGGGCCTTCATGTCACGCTTGTAAGCATCCTTGAAGCGGAGCCTTGGGTGGTCCACTGGTCATCTGGCTCTGGCTGTGTCACTACAGAGAAGGTCCTTGGGTATGTCCTCCATCCTGTGGACCTGCCCAATCCCCCAAGCTGCCTCTGCTGCCAACACACTTGGCAGCTCTATCTTTGAGAGGACAGCCGCATTCATGATTTTGTCCTGCCAGGATATATCCATAATGTATAGCAGACAGAATCATAGACTGGCAGAATTATTACAGCACAAAAGGAGGCCATTTGGCCCATTGTGTCTGTGCTGGCTTCTCGAAGGTGCAATTCACCCAGTGCCACACCCCTGTCTTCTGCCTCTGGCTCTGCAGTCTTCCTTTTGAATTCCGTCTTGAATGTCTTGCTTGAACCTGCCTCCACTATACTCTGAGGATGTGCATTCCAGATCTTAACCACTTGCTGTGTGAAAAAGTTTCTGCTCATGTCTCCATTGCTTCTTTTTACAATGGTCTTAAACCTGTGCCCTCCTGCTCTTGACCCTTCTACCAATGGAAATAGCTCTTCCCTAGCTACTCTGTCAGACCCCTCCATGATTTTGAATGTCTCTGTTAAATCTTCAAGTCTCCTCTCAACCTTCTCTTCTCCAATATATGTAACTGAAGTTCCTCATTCCTGGAATCATTGTTGTGAATCTTTTCTACACTCACTCTCATGCCTTCACATCTTTCCTAAAGTGTGATGTCCTTTACTGGACACACTACTCCAGTTGAGGACGAACCAATGTTCTTTATTCACTTCCTTGCTTTTGTACTCCCTGCCCCTATTAATAAAGGTTTGGATACTGTGTTTTTTATTAACTATGCTCTCAACGTGTTATGCTGCTTTCAGTGACTTAACCAGGTCCCTCTGCTCCTGCGCCTACTTTACAATTGTACCCTTTATATTGTTTCTACATGTTCTTCCTACAAAATGAACCACCTCACATTTCTCCACTTTGAACTTCATCTGCCACCTGTCCACCCTTTCCACCGATTTGTCTAGATCCCTTTTGAAGTTCTACACTACCCTCGCAGTTTGCAATGCTTCCAAGTTTCTTATCATCCTCAAATTGTGCCTTGTGCACCAAGGTCTAGGCCATTAATATATAAAAGGAAAAACAAGGGTCCCGACACTGACCCCTGGGGAACTTCACTACAAGCTTTCCTCCAGCCCAAAAAACATCCATTAACCATGACTCTGTTTCCTGTCACTCAGCCAATTTCATATCCATGTTGCTACTGTCCCTTTTATTCCACGAGCAGCAAAGCTGGAAATTATTGAGCTGCTTTTCCTGGTAGCTGTAAGTGACCCATGTTTCACGGCCATACAGCAAGGTGCTAAGAACACAGGCCTTTTGAATTATATATTTTTCTTCCAAAGGAGAAGAAGAAAATTCTCAATTTGAAAAATACATTTGTTTTGAGTATTTCAATAAATTTTAATCTGTTGCAATAAGCTTAATTCATACAGTCAACCCTTAGCTAGGTTTATTTAATGTCTATCAAATATGTAATATTTCTGCTAGTTTTTTCCTCCTAACTGAAGGTGTTCATTCTTTGCTCTACAGTTCCACTACAGTTGCCCATTGATATTTCACCCAATTTGTCTGTTCTTCGTGCATAAGCAGAGATGATGACCATTAGCATACTTTTCAACTAAATAGATCCTTTCCTCACTTAAAGCTCACATGTGAGCACACCAGCATGATTTGCTGGATAGTAAGCATAAAAGAGGAATCATAGCTATTTTGCTTCCTTGTCATGGGTTTCTGAGACCTAAAAGGATCTGCTAATAAAGGTTAGATCAGTAGGGTGGAAGTAAATTTGTACATAGCATAAATACCTGTAGCCTTGTGTTGCAAATTATATAGATTTCTATTGTAGTCTATCTACTACTGACCTACCTATGGTAATTAATTCAGCACAGGTTGGGGATTGAAGTTGAAGCATCCCTGGTCTAAGGCTTAGCTCTTCACTGACTTAGCCAATTGAGCTATTGGTAGAGAACTAATTAGATAACCTTATTTTGCATGAATACTAGTTATTTGTCTTGGAGCCATTGTGCAAATTTAAAAATAAAATGATAGTGAAAATTGATTTTTTTTTATTTTATTCAGGTAGAGGCACAAGGCTGGGAGAAATTGAGAGGATACAGTATTTCATGGGCAAAACTAAGGCTGAAGATTTAAAATCTCTTCACAAAATCTTATATAACAGGCCAGGTTCGGTAAGATGATAATTTCTAGCACTTGGTCATTTTAAGTACAATTTTTGAGTAAAATGAAACTTTACGTTTTCTAATTTTTGGGAGGATCCCATGTGTAAATTTTTTTTTGTGCATGGGGACCAGGTTAATCAGTGACTGATTGTACTAGGCAAAAACTTGCCCTTTTTTTCTTTGCAAGGAGGAATTTATTGTTTGTCCTGAAGGGGCTAACTCCTTGCATGGATGCAAGTCATCAGGCACTGTTGCGCATGTGTGAGCCTTTAATAACTAATGGTTAGCAATATTATCTTTTATTGCAATAGTACTTCTTAAGTACAAGATTCCTAGTTATTCTATCACCAAAGGCTTGAACAAAATCAAAATTTCTCACTTTGGGAAAAGCTACATAAAACTATCAATTGGGGAGGGAAAAAGGGATAGGAATGGAAATACAAATTTTGTCAAGCATGTAGTCTTGTGACTTATTTATAGTCCATTCGAATGTCAGAGTCTAATTGAAACTGTTTTCTTCTAAGTTGAAATGGCAAGTTTACATCTGATGGGCTGAATATTCCAAGAATAAGTACTTTTTTTCCCCTCTTTTTCTTGAAATCTACTTGATATAATTTCAACATCTATAGAAGAAAGCGGCTTCCAATTGTGTTCATGACATTGCTGGTTTAGGATTCAAGTTTTTTTGTAGCAACACTCTAACTGCGCATTCTTGGAGTCTAGGTTTGTGCAATAGAGCATTTCCATTGGAGTTAGACTGTATAAAAACTCCATGGGTAGAATTTTCCGTTGTGGGGTGGGGGAAGAGTGGATGTGGGCAGGCGCGGATTGTTGCCTGTGATCGGGTCCGCGCCGCCATTTTTTACGCGTGTGGTCCGACTCCTGTGGATACTAGGAGTGTGCGGGCAGTGGTGGGCGTGCAGACACTGCTGGGTCCAATGGCGACCCGGCAGTCTGTTTAAAAGAAGGCCTGGCAGCCTCCTGTAGGCTGCTGACAATGGCCAGTTCGAGGGCCGCACCACAGGGTTGGCTGAGCAGGCCAGGCTGCAGGGTCTGCCACAGGAGCAGAGTAGGCCAGCAGGGGGCCAATGCATCCCTCGTTTTTCAGATGAATGCCTTGCTGCCCGCCTTGAGGTGGCAGCACGGCGGGAGGTGTTGGTCCCCTAGGATGGGAGGAGGAGGCCCCTCCACATGACCAAAAGTGCCTGGGAGGAGGTGGCGGAGGTGTTGAGCTCCCACGACGTGGTGCGGCGCACCTGGATCCAGTACCGTAAGCGCTTCAACAATTTGTTGCGTTCTGGCAGGGTGAGTACCATGTTAGCATTGGGCATTTAACGCAGCAGGTAGCCTTAGCCTTTGAGGTAGTAGCGGGAAGAGGAGGCACTGGAGGCCTGATATGGCCCACTGTGGTTGGGGTACAGCGTGCGCATGCAGAGTCCGTGTGCAATTTTTCGTAATGGTGTTCTCTTTCTCAGGAGAAGAATGCTCATAATGCCTCGGAGCGTGCGAGGACTGGAGGCGGCCAGGCATACAACCTCATCTTAAGCCGCTTCGAGCAGGAGGCCCTTGAGCTGGAGAGATGGCATGCCTCAATCATGTCCCCCCTCAGTCTCCTCTGCTGCAGGGGAAATAACCTCATTCTATGCAATCTCTCCTCATAACTGAAACTGTCCGGGTCAGCTGGTGTTGGTGAGGCTGGGGTGGAACGGCCAGGTATTTGAGGCCAACTGTGAGATCCACAATGTCCTCCCACTCGGTCATAGAGTGATAGAGTCAGAGGTGTGTAGCACAGAGAAAGGCCCTTCGGCCCATCGAGGATGCGCGGGTCAAACACGTACCTAAGTATTCTAATCACATTTTCTAGCACTAGGCCCTTGGCTTGTATGCCATGGCATCGCAAGTGCACATCCAAATACTTATTACATGTTATGAGGGTTTCTGCCTCTACCACCCTATCAGGCATGCGTTCCAGATTCCCACAACCTTCTGTGTGCAAAAGTTGCTCATCACATCCCCTGTAAACCTCCAGCCCCTTGCCTTAAATCTATGCCCCCTGGTTACTGATCCCACCGCCAAGGGGAAAAGTTCCTTTCTGTCTACCCTATCTATGCCTCTCAAATTTATACACCTCAATCATGTCCCCCCTCAATCTCCTCTGCTGCAGGGGAAATAACTCCAGTCTTTGCAATCTCTCCTCATAACTGAAACTCTCCAGCCCAGCCAACATCCTGGTAAATGTCCTCTGCACTCTCCACTGCAATCACATCCCTCCCATAATGTGCATTTTGGAACTGCGCGCAGTACTGTAGCTGTGGCCTAAGCAATGTTTTCTACAGTTCAAACATGACCTCCCTGCTTCTGTATTCTGTGCCTCGGCTAATGAAGGCAAGTATGCCACATGCCGTCTTAAACACCTTATGTACCTGTCCCACTACCTTAAGGGACGAGTCGACATGCACACCAAGGTCCCTCTGATCCTCGTTACTTCCCATGATCCTATCATTCATCGTGTTTCCCGTGCTTTGTTTGTCCTGCCCAAGTGCATCACCTCACACTTATCCACATTAAATTCCATATGGCACTCATCAGCCCATCTGACCAGTCCGTTATATCCTCCTGTAATGTAAGGCTATCCTCCTCACTATTTACCACCCCACCAATGTTCATGTCCGTTGGTTCTGGAAGGTTGAGCACATAATGAGCCAGGGGGAAAGGGATGAAGTTTGTCACTGTGTGCACGCTAACTGACGCACTGTCCTTGTTGTTCCTTTCAGCATCATAGCATGGCCGGCAGGAGGAGCTACAGATGCCCCCCCTCACACCTGAGGGCCCTCAAGTCTCACCAGCATCACACCATTTCTGCGAGGCAGGCACCAGCGCAGATACTAGCGCCTCAGTGGGCATTGGAACATCGGCTAGTGTCCCAAGGCACAGTGGAGAGGGCACTTCACATTCGCTGGAGGAGCTGGCAGAGACAGAGTGTGCCGATGGCGCCAGCAGTTGGAGGACTGCAGGGGACCAAGCACGTATTCAGTCAGTGCCTGATGATGTGTCTCTGGAGTCATCCGCGATGCAGCAGCTGCAGGAAATGCAGCCGGGTGTGAGGGAGCATCTGGATGTGATACGTGAGCCTATGCTTCGCTTGGTGTCTGTGGTGGAGGAGTCCACACGGAGTATCACTGATGCAAATGAGCCTCATGGCTGAGCGTCATGCTTCCTCCATGGAGAGAGTGGCGACTCTCATGGAGAGGCACCTCCAGGAGAACAATCAGGTCCTCCTGGGGTTGCGCTCGGACCTGCAAGCCCTCACAGCGGCATTGGCCACAGCTGGTCAGTGCCAGTGGGAGATGGTCTGGGCATCAAGTTTCCCAGCTCATTGCCCATCCATCGACGGTGAGCAGGGAGGTCCGAGGCGACCTCACGGCGCAGCAGCTGCCTGTCGTCTCTGCGGGCTCCTCTCCCAGCACTCCAGATGAGGGCACCAGCTCCTCCGCCTTTCTCCCAGTGACCATATCATCCGGTGAGGCTGCGACGACTGGGGAGATGGCAGATCCCTCCCAGGCTGGCCCAGCACAGGCTGCACGGGCCAGAGGATGACCACCAAGATCATCAAGGACAGCAGAGCCAGCAGGCTGTCTCAGATGCCACTCCGAGTGATGGGGCAGCACCAAAATGTAGCCCGCAAACTGAAAAGTAAGGCACATTAGGCACACCACGGGTTTCTCACCGGTGCTTTGGTGTTGGCCCGAGAATAGGTCCTTAGAATTTCTTTTTGCTTGCTTACAGTATTGTTTTACAACTGGGAACATCTGATTTTGAAAATTAAAATTCAGATGTGTGACCATGGCTGAGGGTGGCTTGTTTGTTCTGCATGTGTATGTTTTAAGAAAACTGTCATGAGTGTTTGTTTGGACATTCAAATTTATGTACAAGGCCCTTAGTTCCTGCTGATGACCTGGCAGATTTTGCACTTAGGTGTTGAGTATAGATGCACCAGGCAATGCTGGTCCTGCTGATCTATTTGTGCTGTGCTAGCTGAAGGTTCGTTGGATTAAAACCTCCTGGGTTTCCCTGCCTCCTTGGTGTAGTCCTGGGTCAGCGTCTACCCCCTCAGCATTACCCTGTGCATGCTCATCCTCAGAATCAGTGCTGGACTCATTGTGTGCAGCCCCAGACAATGCGCCTACGTCTTCATTGTCCATTGCGTCCCTCCTTTGCAGCGCAAGACTGTGTAGAGCGCAGAATGCAACCACGATCAGCGACACACATTCTGGGGGGTACTGGAGTGCGCCCCCTGAGCGGCCCAGGCATCGGAAGTGCATCTTGAGAAGACCGATGGTTCTCTCCACCACAGCCCTTGTGGAAGCGTGGCTCCTATTGTACTGCTGCTCAGCTTCTGATCTTGGATGGCGGAGATGTGTCACGAGCCACCTTCTGAAGGGGATAGCCCTCGTCATCCAGCAGCCATCCATCAAGCCGAGCTGGAGCATTGAAGAGCCCCGGTACCTGGGAGTGCTTGAGGATTTAGGCGTCGCGGGAGCTGCCTGGGTACCTTGCACAGACTTGTAGAATCAGCATCTTGTGATCACACACTATCAGCACGTTCATGGAGTGGAAGCCCTTCCTGTTGACGAAGGCACCGGGCTCACCTGCTGGTGCTTTGATGGCCACGTGTGTGCAGTCTATAGCACCCTGGAGGCGGGGAAAGCCAGCAATGGCCGCGAAGCCTTTGGCTCGCTGTGCCTGGCTTGCCTGGTCCCAGCGGAAGTGGATGAAGGTCAGTGCACCCTGAACAGTGTCTGTGACCTGCTTGACACATGTGTGTACAGCTGGGAGACAACGCAGAGATCACCTTCCGAGCCCTGGAAGGAGCTAGAGGATAGAGGTTGAGGGCAGCTGTGACCTTCGGAGCCACTGGCATGGGGTGTCCGCCCACACAGGGGAGATCTCAGGGCCAATCATCTGACAGATATAGTTGACTGTCTACCCTTGACAGTCGGAGCCTCCTTCGGCACTGCACCTCAGACATATTGAGGTGACCGCTTCGCCGCCTGGCAGCAGGACATTGGCGTCTTCTGCGGCCCCTTCCACCTTGGACTACCTCTTGGCCCTGTGCCCCTTGTGCCTGCGCCTGGCCTCCCAAAGGTGACTCCCCTGGAGACTGTGCACTCCTGGCCTCTTCCTCCTTTCAGCTGTCCCTTCCTCCTCAGAGGAGCTGCCTCCAGTGGACAGTCAGATCCCATACCCAGGCTAAGGGGAGGCTCCCTGAAAGCTACAGGCCCGCAAAAGATTCCTGACTGCAGAGTGCTGACCTGAAGGTTCAAAGTACACAGAAAGCTGCTGGAATGTGTTCTGAACTACTGCAGATCACACAGGCAAGTTTAAAATACCTTCCCCAATGAATACTCCACAAAGCAGATTGACAACCCCACTGAACCCTCTTATCCCACCCGTGGATGAGGTTCATAGAAAAGTCTCCTGCCCGTGTGCCGACCCGAAGATTGCACGGGCGCCTAAAATCGCTGTCTATTGAAGACTAAAGGGCCTTAACTGGCCCGTTAATTAATGGCGGGCGCGTGTTGGACGTCATCGTGCACCCACCCAGCGAAATATTGCGATGATGTCGGGACGCTCGCCCGACGCCACCGCGCGCCATTTTATGCGCGGACGTGCGAAACTGAAACTTCTGCCCCATAGGTATAGTGTTATCATCTTCAACTATAGAATCAGCGCTAATGTACTCTTTTACATTACCTAACAGCTTTTCTAAAACTTCTACATTTTGAATAATTTGCATTAAATAATTGTCCATGCTATTTTGTTGCAATTCAACCAATTCCATCACCCCCATCCCTCTCTTTCCATCCCTCTCTTTCCATCCCTATTTCTCCCATGAGTCCCATCCCATCACTCATGGAAACAATCTCACTAGGCAGGATAACTTAGCACTCCTATTTATCTACCTCCTGCTGTTTTTTTTTCCTCCACCAATACCCTGACCCTGCCCTGGCACCACCAAATGTTGGCAGCCGCACGTCATACGCTCCAGTTCTCCGTGCACCCAGCATGCCTCCGTATGCACCAGGCACCACCCCCCAACCGACACCACTCTTAATCAAAACAGTCCAGACAGACACAAACTGAGTAGAGTTGTTGTTGCTATTACTTTTAGAACACACGCATTCAAATATAGGAATGGTATCTGCATCTTGTATTCACCTGAAGTTCACTCATGAACTTCCAGGAGGGATTAAGAATGAAACTTGGTTATTCCTTCCTCATAAACCCAGGAGACCTGAAGCCCATGGCTAACTCAATACAGGCTAAGGGTCAAACCCAGGACATTCCTATTCTGTATGACAGCTACTCATCAGCTTAATGCATATGTTTTGTTTCATGTGTTTAGATTTATGGTTAGTATCTGCTGAAAATGAGTTTAAGTTCTTATTAATTAGTGTAATCTTTTTGTGTCCTGTTGAATTCTTTCCAGCTTGCCTCATTGAAAAGAAACATTCGTCTGTTTACTGGGTTCTCATTTGAAAGCGGCAGTGAGCAGCACAAGAAAAAAGAAGAGGTACTGAAAAAGTGAGTAACTAAACATTCGCCCCTTAGAAACCCTACTGATTGCATAACCTGTTAACAGGGAAGAATGTTTAGATGTGTTGCTTATTAACTACATTACCAAAAAAAATTTAGATTTTAGAATAGCTGCACATTTGTTTTCCTATCCTGTGAATGAAATTTACAATGCAGTTGTAAATAAACCAAAATTATGAAATAATTGACAGAAAATTGATTTAAGTTGGCAGAATAACAGCCACATTGAGAGCTACTGCACAGAGGCAGTTAAAGAATTAAGTTTATTCTGTTGTAAGATCGCCTTCTACCAGTGTGCTAAATAGAGCATGTCAAGCCTGGATGTCATAGAAACTTTAAGAAATTCCCTTTTCCTTTTTGCAGCCCCTAGAAGGAGCAATTTGTACCTTTAATATTAGGAGAAAGGCCTACTAGGTCAATAATGGGGGCCTTGTTTGGCATGATATAGGCTCAAACATCAAATCAGCCCTTTCGCTCTTTGAAAAAGAGAGATGCAAGTTACAGCGCCATGAGATGGTATTGCTGATATCTAAAACAACTATTGAAATGGGAACCCTTCATTC
Source organism: Cetorhinus maximus (assembly GCF_964194155.1). Classification (NCBI taxonomy): domain Eukaryota; kingdom Metazoa; phylum Chordata; class Chondrichthyes; order Lamniformes; family Cetorhinidae; genus Cetorhinus; species Cetorhinus maximus. The sequence goes on along the minus strand of NC_135881.1, from coordinate 170,436,826 downwards.
CATTGTCATTTTTCTTCAGAGAAAATGGGGAAATCTATTTATTATTTTACAAAGTAGCTGCTTAATCTCTAATAAAATGTGATGTGAGGTATTAAGTCATTCACTAGTAATCATCAATAGTTCTTGATGTATTTTTTTAAATAGGCGTTTGGAACTGTTCGTGGTTGAGGTATAGATGACTGGAGGAGATCTGATCAGGGTTCCCTGCTGCTCAACACAGCAATGATGAAACAGTTTGAGAACATGCTTTCAAACAGCAAACCAAAATGAATATTTTAGTAGATTTGACCCCTAACCCCTCTAACCACTGTCGCATTAGTAACCAACAAAGGAAATCATGCTAACTATATAACCAAAATGGTAAATCATAAGTCAGAGCTTGAATTCCTGCTCAAAACTGTGTAGTGCTCTAACCAGACCAGAGGCTGTGCACTATGTCCAGTTTTGCCTACAGAAGCAAGGGAAACATTCAAGCCTGCAAGACCGTTCAGAGAAGAATCACAAATATGATGATGACATCACACCTGAGTTCTGGAGAAACTTGGGACTTTCTCACCTTGAAAGGAGATACCTGAATATTGACTTCGAGATGTGCACCAAAACAATATGGAAAGTTTAGGGGCAGATATGACTTCAAACTAAATTTCAAGAAAAGAATAAGCGGGGATACTGGTTCAAATCAATATAAGTTAAGGATAGGACTGAAACCTGACAGTTTTCCCCGTGTAATGATGAATAAATGGAATGGACTAAGAGGTAGAGTGATGAAGGTCAAACGCCGGTATCACTTGAGAAATAATTGGGTGTTGTGATAGTGGAATTCTAAGCTTCTTTCTTGAATGATGAGTTTAATGACTTTCTTCGTCCATATTTATCTTGTGGACTAACACGAGTTTACTGTAATGGCTTATATAAAACAGGGAAAGACAGTCTGACTGGTGCAAATATCAATGAAGGGAAGGGTTCTCATTCTAGGATAACAGCAATGTGCTTTTTTTATTTGGAGGCCGAATGAATAATGCTAAAATTTACCCAGTAAACAGTACTGATGAAACTTACTGAATAATGCATCAATAGTTTAAGTCATTCAATGTTTAAGTTTATATTTGGAATGTTCCAAATATTTTGTGAATAGTAATTACCTTTTTTTTTAAAACTTGTATGGCATTTGTAGTATTTACTTTCTAACTTTTTCCTGTGTTCTTTTAATGTTATAAAAGTTTCTTCCACTGTCTGGATTGTGGTTTGTACTTCCTTAACTTAGATTGTGAAATACATGTGTTGCAATTATGTTAGCAAGGCGGAATGGGGGGAGGTTATCCATTATTCCTCATTATTCATTTCATATAACATATTTTAAAATAATTTTCTGTTGTGCTATAGAAGCTTGATTTTAGGGTACAGTAGTCTAATGATCATGATACTGGACAAGCAACTAAAAGTTCAAATCCCACCATGGCAAATTGTGAAACTGGATTCCAAAATTGTTAAGATGTGAGGTGGCACCAGAAAATGACCATGAAACCTCTTGGATTGTCATGTCCTTTGGGGAAAGGAACCTTCCTCTCCTACCTAGTCTGACCCATAGATGACTCCAATCCTACACTACATGGACGACTATTAATGCTCTCGGTGAGCAATTAGGAATGACCAATAAATAATGTCCTGTCAGCATGTCCCAAGAATAAATTTATTTTTTTTCCAAAAAAAACTTGATTTAGGATCAGTTCAAAAATAGACCAGATGTAATAAATGCATATGATAGAAAGCTGATGCTTTTTCACATGAAATCCCATGACATGAGAGTATCTCTTTCACTGTTGGACAGAGTCCTATAGAAGTGACCTTAAATGCACTTGGTTGTTTTATAAAACGTATTGGTGCTAAAGCTTTTATTGTGCTTTTCCCTAGAGTTAACATGTGTACTGCTATGTTTATGTTTGCTACAGATGGCTTGTTTTCTTTTTGTCTCCCGTATTATAGGAATCCAATTTCAGTACTAAAGGTGATTTGTACTGTTCTGGACCTGGAGAGGAAAGGCACTAAAGATGAAATAGTATCAAAAATTTTGAACTTCCTGATGAAACCCAAGGCATCTGGCAAGGTAGAGATTTCGAAACCTGTTACTATTTATTGTATATACTTGTATAAAAGTAGACTCTATGACTTTTGGCCCAAAGAATTAAATTTTCATGTAGCTCATGTAAAAGTCCACCGTAGTTTTTCTGAGATTTAACTGTATTGTAATTGTTAACTCCTTAGAGTGATTACTACAGTCCTTTAATTTAAAGGCACATGTGGGAGCCTTTAGATTTTCCTTTCCAATTCACGCTCCCATCTCCCAGCAGATCGACGAGGCTAATCGTACTGCATCATCTATCACAATTCCTCTGAGAAAGAATAACAAGTATAAAACTTGTGGCATTTGCTGAGAAGACTAATAATTGTGCAACAGCAAGAGTTTAATGTCTCCAAGAAAATAATTTAGAGACTAGAGAAAGATATCCAATAAACTGGAGAAGATGCTGAAGAAAAAATGTCAGCAGAGGAAGACTGGGCAAGTGGCCTCATCTGAAGAAAAAAAGTGGTAGACTAGGTCAATGAGCATTGACAAAATCGCAAATCACCTATAGTGCCACCTGACTGCCCTCAGAAGCGAGGAAAGATGGTATTCCAGAATTCAAGGCCAGTGCCGGGTGATGCACAAGATTCATGAAAAGGCAGGATTGGGTACTCTGTCGGAAAACAAAAATTTCACAGCATCTGTCACCTGAGTTAACGATAAAATCATCAAATTCCCCCGTTTTGTCAACCAATATAGAGGAGAAGAATAATGCGTATTGATTGGCCTAGTTTGACATACCAGCAAACAAGATTGTCTCCAAGATTGGGTGGGGAAAAGAAATCCTTGTAAAGACAACTGGCTACGAGAAGGTGTGGTTTACAGTGGTTCTATCTTGTATGGAGAATGGTAACAAATTAAGCCAGTGGTGATATTTGAGACCAAACTCTCACCAAAGAGAAATTTCAGAAAGGCGTTGTCATCCATGTTCATGAAGGCAGTGGCAAGAAATCGATCAGAAGTGAGGAATTTGAGACCAGGAGGACTATACAAAGAAAAACGTTTGCTTGTCTGGGACATGTTCAGATCCCACCTTGTCAACGATGTAGCCTGTAATGAGGCTAACCAACACTAATGTGGCAAGTATTCCCGGCTGTCTTATGAGTGTTGTTCAGCTCTTATGATGTGTTTATAAATAAATCTCTTGAGGGCAGTATCCATAAGATGTAGAACAATTGGATTTTGGAAAGCAAAAATAATTCACTAAGGGTGGAAATATGCGAACACCCTCACTGGCGACATTGTGTCAATGGATCATAAACATGTGGAATGAAGTCGAGCCAATACTGTCAAAAAATCATTTCCAAAATGTGAAATATCGAATGCGTTTGACGGTACCAAGGACAATTATTTATGGAATGATGCCAAAGTTACTGGTACTGGAGAAGAACATGAAGATCCATGTGATGATATACAATCAGGCTATTGGGATGAATTTTTCAGAGATTCAGACGGTGTTTAGTGATTTTGATGGATTTCAACGTGAATGGTTGTAGTTAATTTGTGATGGTGTATATATTTATGTTGTGTGGGTGAAAATTTTTATAATTTGTACAGGGAGTCCTCATAGCTGTGGTTGCATTCCTGAAAATCGCGACTTTAAGTGAAGTTACTTTTAAGTGAACCATAGGGGTGAATCATACGGGTTCCCATAGGAATCAGTGTTAAAGCCAGAGTAGGGTTCCTTTGGCTATTTCTTGCCCAGAAAAAAAAATCAGTTGAAATACTGTACCATATGTGTACAGTGCTCTGCATTCCTAGCTGAAAGAACTTACAAAATAAATAGATCACTAAATATAAAGGAAATACAATACAATATTTTTAAAGGCACATTCACCTACAGTACTTTTAAATAGACCAGACTCCCATCAAGTGGCAGAAGTTGATTGGTGCAGGTAGCAGCTGAAGCCCCAGGACTATTTGCACTGACCTACTTCTGCCATTAGATGGAGCCCAGGACTTCAGCGAGAGTTCAAAACGGGAGCCAGGAGAGGAACAATTGAAAAACAGACTCCAGGGACTAAGGTAAGAACAGAGAACTGGGGTGGTGAGATGAGGGCAGGAGAGAGGAAAAGAGTTACTGAGGGCAGAAGCAATCTGGGAAAAGTCATATGAGTAGGCAGGCCACAGAAGAGGAGGTTTATGACAAACAACGTTAAATTGAAACTGGCAATGTTAAATGGGTATATTGACATATTAATGATGTTGAAGTGAACAACAAGTGAGTCAATATTATTTATAATATTATAGCAATATGAATTTTTTAGTGTTGGTTTTTACTTTAGTCTATTGTAATGGTCTTTTTTGGGCCTAAATCAAGCACACATGTCAATCCCTGAAAAAAGTTAGCCTTATCAAGTCAACCTCATGACTTGGCCTAAAAAAATTGGTCTCAAAAATTTTGGCTTTTATAAGTATATATGGGCCAGAATTTTTCCGTCGGCAAGTTGGGGGCGGGGCTCGCTCGCTGATGCGGGATGACGTCGGGAGGAACCCTCGACATCATCCCGCCCCATTTAGATATTCAGGAAGGTGGGCGGACAGCGAAATCAGCTGTCCACCCACCGACCTGTCAATGGCCAATTGAGGCCATTGACAGGATTATTAACCCAATTAAAGGCCCTGCCTGTCCAACCTTAAGGCTGGCGGGCAGGCCAAGAGCCCCAGCTGGTGGGATGAGGTTTCATGTCCGTTTTTAAAATCTTTAATAAACTGTCATATTTATTAACATGTCCCATCTCGTGTGACATTGTCACATGAGTGGGACCTGTTAATTTTTTTACTTTTCTATTTTTGAGGTTTTTTAAACTGTCACCAATCTCCCTGAGACAGCACTCAGTCTCAGGGAGCGGAGCAGCGCTGCGTGCGAAAGAGCGCGCTTTGACAGTTGGGGAATCTCTCCCCTGCCCCTGCACAGGAAGCGCATAACGCTTCCCATCGGGCAGCCCGCTGGGCAGGCCTTAATTGGCCAGCCCACTCAAAATGGCAGCAGGGCCCGTTTTGGTGGCTGAGCTCAGCTGCCCGCCCACCGCTGAGTCGGTGGGGCCCACCCGCCCATCGAGGGCTAAATTCTGCCCATGGTATTATATATCAAGCAACCATGACGTTACTGGTTTATTTGTGATTTTTATTAAATTCTACTTATTGTTGCATTTGTCTCTTGCTGTTAGCTTTACCCCACTTGTTAGTGCTGAGGAGAAAGTGTGCCACCTGGTACACTGTCATCGGCTGATTACAATAACTATATGCCTCAATAACGGCAGCTTTAACAGATATCCTGGTACCTAACTGTCTGAGAGCAACCAAACGTTTTCAGGAGCCAGTCCTCTTCATAGTTGGTATTTAATAGCCCTTCAGCTGAAATGTTAACCAAGGTCCTGTCTGCCTATATCTTATGTTAAGATCAGAGGGCGCTTCCAACTGAACATTTCTTTCTAAATCTCCATTTCTTCCCCAGTCTATACCACAACAAACTGATTAGATTGTGAATCTCTTTTTTTTGTTTTCATAGAATCTCTTGGGTTAGACTTTCCACTTTGGCCACAATTTCCCGCATCCAAAGTGTACTTGAAATGGCGCTGGTTAGGCTCTGTTTCAAATTTCTGCTAAAACTCATTTGCATCATCAGATGTAAAATCTTCGTGAACCAGCTCATTTGGGCAGTTGAATAGAAGGCAATTATTTTGCATTTTAAAATTATTCTTTTGATATATTGAACGGTGGTCACCTTGGCCCCCTTCTGTTTTTCATCTACATGGTCCCTAAAAATGAAACTACCAACTCCTAAACTTGTTATTTATATACGGTGTTATGTAACATTTATCAATAGTTGTCTGGTATGCGTTATGTGATGTTTGTAATGTTCATGTTGTGCCATTATTGCAGTTAATTCAGATGTAAACAATGCATAGCTTGTCAATGCAACAGGCAAAGCACTTGTTCCCTTCTCGGTATGGTGCTTCAATAAATCTCTTTATAAATTAATATTGTGTTTAAACGTATTTTGCAGTCATTACCAAAGCCAAAAAAGAAACGTCAAAAGGGCGGAAAGAAAGAACACAGCACCTCTGGGTCCAAGAAGAAATCCAAGGCTGCAACCTTAGAAGAAATTCTCACAGATGAATCCAGTAGTGAAGAAGAAAAGAAAGAAAAGGAAAAATCTTCAGATGAAAGTGATGTGGAGGAAGAAGTGGAGGTTTGTGTCAGTTATGTCCTGGCCACTTAATGAATATTATTTGATATAGAGGAATTAACTAGACTCTTCAAAATACCTGTACAGCAAATGGGTCAATAATAATAATCTAACCCAATGTTTAAACTAAGATCTACTTACTTTGAAAGTGATGAATTCTGTCTTAAGAACAGAGAGCGCTCGAGGGGACTTGAACCCAATGGTCCCAACCCTTCCCCCACCCACCCCCCTCACCCCCCCAAGCAAAGATTAGTATAATTTTAGCTTTCTTTTCACCATACCCCTCTCACTAGAAAAGTGTTATTCAAGCCCATTTATGTGTCTCTGATTAAGCTATTCCAATTTCTTAATTCCATTACTCTGAGAATGTTCCTTCTATCACTTCTAGCTTCTCTCCCTGATATTTGAACTGCTCATCATTTGCTTACATTAGTTTTTTGTCAATTTCCATTTGTAATTTTGAAAACCTTTACAGGACCTCAATTTCTTTTGTTCTGAAGTTTCCTTCGTCTTGTGCACCACTACAATGGCCTTAAAACTAGTCTTTTTTCTAGCTACTGTGTTCATTACAACATTGTTGCTACCAGTCACTTTTGTACCAACTCAGTCCACTTGAAATAAGTATTAATTTCCTTTAGCGCTCAAGTCTAACTGGAAATTTTTGATTGGCGTTAGTAGAATGTATATTGCATCTATCCACCTGGAGCTTTTTGGTGAGTTTGGGTGGAGGGATGCGGAGAGACAAATCAGCTGCTTTTGCTGACAGAATGGGAAAAACCAGTGCTGCTTCAGTGAGCTGAGATGGTTGATTAGAGAGAAAAATGACCAGTATGATTTGGAGGCATTATCTATACTTTTCATTATGCAGGACTATTGAGTTTCCACTAAAAACTCCTGCGTCTCTGTCCACTATTCCATTGAATATATGACAATTGGCTTCTTCATTTTTATACTGGGTATATCCAAATTATTTTTGCACTCATCTATATAATTATGTCCACCACCTACCGGTTAGCCTTGAAGGTCTAGATTCTTCTGAATCTAGGTACATTGTTTCTCATAATAATTGTGTGTGTAGATACTCGTGTTTGTGTATACATGCATGGATAGAGAGGAGGCAAATGATCTGGCTTTCACTTACAGTTCAGGTGACTTGTCATCCAATACTAATGACTGGAAAAACTCTAAAAACAGTATCGCACAAACCTTTGAGCATTGACATACTGATCTGTTTCCTTCTTCTCTAATAAAAGTACCAGATAGTGGAAGAAAATCTGGACCATCTTGAAATTTCCTTTCTGTGGTGATAAGTTAGCCTATTGATCACTAAATGTTGGTCCTTTAAGGTTTTCCGTTATGGAGAAAAGGGCATAAAAGATAAATGTTGAAGTCATGATTTGAATGGTTTAGAGAAATTGTTTCAATAGAGTTTTTTGAGGATAAAAATAATTACAAATCCCGCAGCAAAGTGTTATGTTGTATTTAATTAGGAAATAGTACGTTAATAGGTGGGGTCAGAGTAATGGAGAAAGTAATAAATCGGGGTTATTGTGCATGTATGTGAATGAGTGTAGTGAATGAGATTGGTGAGTCATAGGTGCAAATTGCCATGTGGCAATATGATGTGGCTATAACAGAGACCTGGCTGAAAGAAGGGCAGGACTTTGTATTAAATATGCCTGGATACAAAGTGTTCAGGTAAGATGAGAAAGGAAGAAGGGGGAAGGGTGATAGTATTGTTTAAGGAGAGTATTGCTGTGCTGGAGAAAGGGCTGAGTAGGGACCAAAAAGGGGATTTGCACATGGAGGCAGGAAGCATAGCTGAGGTATTAAATTAATACTTAGTTTCTGTCTTTACCAAGGAATAAGACGCTATCCAGGCCATGGTGAAAGATAAGCTAATTCGGACACAAGAAGAGTGTAAAATTAAGGCGGCATTGGATAGGCTGTCCTTACTTAAAGTTGACAAGGCACCAGGACTGTATGAGATGCATCCAAGGATACTGAGGGAATTGAGAGTGGAAATTGCAGAGGCACTGGCCATAATTTTTCAGTCTTCCTTGAACTTGGGGGTGATGCCAGAGGACTGGAGAATTGCAAAAGTTACACCCTTTTGCGAAAATGGATGTAAAAGACAAGCTCAGCAACTACAGGCCAGTCAGTTTAACTTCAGTGGTGGGGAAACCTCTAGAAACAATAATTAGGGACAAAATTAATAGTTACATAGACAAATGCGGGTTAATTAAGGAGAGCAAGCATGGATTTATTAAGGGAAAATCATGTTTAGCTAACTTGAAGTTTTCTGAAGCTGTAACAGAGGGTTAATGAAGGTAATGTTGTTGGTGTGTACATGGACTTCCAAAAGGCATTTGATATAGTGCCATACAACAGACCTGTGAACAAAGTTATAGCTCATGGAATAAAAGGGACAATAGCAACATGGATACAAAATTGGCTGAGTGACAGGAAACAGTGGTGGTTAATGGAACTTTCTTCAGACTGGAAGAAGGTTTGTAGTGGAGTTCCCCAGGGATCAGTATTGGGACCCTTGCTTTTCCTGATATATATTAATGGCCTAGGCCTTGGTGTACAGGGCACAATTTCAAAATTTGCGCACGATATGAAACTTGGAAGCATCGTAAACTGTGAAGAGGATAACGGAGAACTTCAAAAGGACCTAGTTAGTGGAATGGGCATACAGGTAGGTGGCAGATGAAGTTCAATGTGGAGAAATGTGAAGTGATTCATTTTGGTAGGAAGAACATGGAGAGACCGTATAAAATAAAGAGTACTACTACAAAGTGGTTGCAGGAGCAGAGAGACCTGGGTGTATATGTGCATAAGGCATTGAAGGTGGCAGGACAGGTTGGGAGCCCAGTTAATAAAGCATACAGTATCCTAGGCTTTATAAAAAGGGGCATAAAGTGCAAGAGCAAGGAGGTTATGTTGAACTCGACTAAACTTAAGACACTTGTTTGGCCTCAGTTGGAGTATTATGTCCAGGTCTGGGTACCACACTTTAGGAAGGATGTGAAGGCATTGGAGAGAGTGCAGAAAAGATTCATGAGAATGGTTCCAGGGATGAGGAGTTTCAGTTCTGAAGATAAATTGGAGAAGTTAACTGTTTTCCTTGAAGAGAAGGCTGAGAGAAGATCTAATTGAGGTATTCAAAATCGTGAGGGGTCTGGACAGAATAGATAGGGAGTAACTGTTCCCACTCGTGGAAGGATTGAGAATAAGAGGGCACAGCTTTAGAGTAATTGGCAAAAGTGACACAAGGGGAAAATTTTTTTTTACAGCGCAAGTGGTTAAGGTCTGCTTGAGACTCTGGTGGAGGCAGGTTCAATCGAGGAATTCAAAAAGGAATTAGATTGTTCCATTCACAAAACAATGTGCAGGATTACAGGGAGAAAGCAGGAGAATGACACTAAGTGAAATGTTCATTTGGAGAGCCGAAGCAGAAACGATGGGCTGAATGGTGGCCTACTGCACTGTAATAATTCTGTGATTGTACTAGCACTGCATGCCACAGATGAAGACCACAGTAAACAGTATAGAAAAGGTAAATCCAGAATTAGTTACATGATGACAAGAGGTCACTTGTTCAAACTGCAAAAGTGAAGTTTGAGTGATATCAGAACATTGTGTCTTTTTTAGTATAGTGATCAACATGGAGATGTGCTTTGTTTTGGTAGCAAGTGACACAATAAATTATTGGACAGGCTAGTGGAGACAAAACCTTAAAATCCTAGAGATTGTTGGATGAAATGATTAGGAACAAACTGACTTTCCTCATCAGCATCTTTCTGTGATCATCTGACCTTGCCAGTTTTCTCTTTCTTTCGTGCCACAAATTAGCTGGAGCAACCAACAGCTGGGCTTAGTTCATAAGTCATGGTGTAGAGAATCCAGATCAGATGGTGACTGGGCTGTAATGCAGTCTGTGTAATCTGCCTGTATGCTGGCCATGTCAGGATAGTATTCCTGCTACTTATATTTTTAATTGGTGAAACGTTATTTTCACGCAATGGTAGCTAAAGGACGTGTTCCTTTTGAATTGGTCAAGACTTATAAAATTTTGTATTAATTCAGTCAGACCAGACTTTTTAATTAAGTAAAAATATCCACAGTTCTGTTTAGTTCTATTAAAAAGCATTGTGCAATAGCTCTAAAGTACAAAACACACAGCAGAACAATAAATCACTGGTGCCAAATATTTAAGAAAACTTTGAGAATCAGTTCAGTCTTTTTTTTTTCAGCCACCGAAGAAAGTGTCTAAAAAAGAGAAATCCACACCAAAAGTTGTGCCCAAAGGCAAGAAGGGACAAATTACTAAAGCAACAAATGTGAAAAAAGCTGACAGCAGCACTGCAAAGAAAACTGCAGCTCCTGCCAAGAAGGGTAAGAACAAAAGTAATTATCTAGTAGTAAGGTTAACAAACAACACATTAATAACCAAATAATATATTTTTGGGATTTTGGTCGAGAGCGAAATCTGGTTCCCTGGAATAAAATCTCCTTTGTTGTTTAAGGCATGTCCTCCAAATAACACTAGGTTACTGAGGAAACCAAGACAACAATCACCACTAGCTGATCCACCCCCCTGTTTCTTTCTCGCAACCTTGCCCCTCTGCCGTCCCTTTCTCACTTCCCCCATGCCTTATCTTTCTTGCTCCCCCCACTACATGAGGAGAGAGAGAATATTCCCATGTTTTCCCTAAAACTGACAGTCTGAATACACACACTAAACTCACTAACAGACTTTATTTTTTTGTAGAAAGGTGTGTTTTTCCATTAAATGAAAGATGTTGATTTCCACAGAGCAGAACATTTTCCTATTGTTTGCGTTCAATTTTGGCAACGGGTTTCTTTTAGGTTAGATATAGGATAAAACTTGTATGTGGCCCCACTCTTTGCCCCCTGACCTCAGGAATGTCTTCCACTGCATCAGTGAATTTCCCAATTTCCATATGTTATATCTTGGGGCTTAAATGCAGCTGCTGATTTGGTATGAGCATTGCTGAATTGAAACTACCCTGTATGCTTGCAGCTGATGGGGAGAAATTTTGCTCTCCCCTATACGCTGGGCTGAAATTTGAACCCAGATCTCGTAAATAAAAGGACGGTATTCTAACTTGCTGCACCACCCAGTTCCCGTTTAATGTAATTTTGTTCCCTAGACCTGGGAAGTGGCGTTAAAAAGGTGGCTTCGATTGGGAGGCTAGCTGAGAGTAAGTAAATCTTTTTAAATATCATTTTACATGCAGGCTAAAATGATCTGGAGGGAAAAAGATATTTTTTGTAAAAGTTAGTGTAGGAACAGGATACCATAAAGCATTTTCATGGAGTTTTCCTATTTAGAGTAAAATGGTAGAGAACTAGTGTGTCATTTAATGTACAATACGCTGTAAGCAATGATATTGTTTCCAGAAACTATTCCATGAATAGAGAATAAATGGCACTGAGAAAACAAAACTTCTCTTATCTCAGTAGTACTGTTTAAAATGAACAGCCATCTGAATAGTTCATTATGGTAGAAACTGATTGTAGTGTAAATTTTCTTCGTGCATTCCAGTGATGAGGATAGTCATTGCTAGCGTGAATGCAACTTTCCAGTAAGATTCCCTGTCAATAGTCAAAAGTTAGACTTTTATGTTGACACCGGGTAACCTGTCACTTACAAATTTGTCATTTGAGTTATCTGGTCAACCCACTCATGAGAAACAAGAGCTCTTGTAAGTTGATTTAATCTGGTCTATCTCCCTTTCATAGCATTTAATGATTGTGATTGTTGCAACCAGGTGACTAGTATTCTCTTTTATAGCCTGATTTAAGAAATTGTCAATGTTATAATGCTCAGGATCACCCTCTCCAGTCTATCAAATCAATCACAGATAAGGTAATCTCTGATCACTTCCATGTATCACTCTCCACTCACATTCCACTTCCACACCCCAACCCTAGCTCCTTCTGTGAAGTGATAGTAACTGCCCTGGACATCAAGGCAGCATTTGTCTAAGTGTGGCATTAAGGAGCCCTATCAAAACTTAAGTCAAAGGGAATTGGGCAGAAAATTTCCACTGTTTGGTGTCATACCTAGTACCAAGGAAGATGATTGTGGCTTTTGAAGGCCAATCATCTCAGTCCCAGGGCATTGTTGCAGGAGCTCCTCAGGGCAGTGTCCTAGGCACAACCGTTCATAAGGTGAGAAGCAGGGATGCTTGCTGCTGATTGCACTGTGCTCAGTACCATTCTTGACTCAAGGGGTACTGAAGCAGCCTGTGTCCATTTGCACCAATATTCAGGCTTAGGCTGATAAGTGGCAAGTAATATTTGCATCACACAAGTGCAGCCAAAGGCCATCTTCAACAAGAGAATGTAACCATCTCCCTTGACGTTCAACTTAACTGGATGAGCCATATAAATCATGTAGCTACAAGAGCAGGTCAGATGCTGGGAATTCTGCAGTGAGTAATTCATCTCCTGAATCCCCAAAGCATGTCCACCATCTACACAGCACAAGTCAGGAATGTGATGGAATGCAGTCTGCTTGTCTGGATGAATGCAGCTTTAACAACACAAAAGGTCAGCATCATCCAGGACAAAGCAACTATTTGATTTGCACCCATCCACTATCTTAAGCATTTGCTTCCTTTGCCACTGATGCACAGTGGCATCAGTGTGTGCTATAAACAAGCTGTACTGCGTCAACTCGCCAAGTCTCCTAAGAGTAGTATGGGTTTGTTTACACCAAATGGACTACAGTGGCTCAAGAAGACCATCATCATCTCAAGTGCAATTGGGGATGGGCAACAAATGCTGGCTTTGGCAGTGACACTCGCATACTGTCCCTAATTCAGTTAAAACTGCACTTTCAAAATCCCATTTCGTCTGGCCTTTGGCTCTCCATTTGGCATAATATTTCTGCAGCTGCTGATTTACACAACTGCACCCTCACCTCCACCTTTGCCCTAGTACCCCGTGAAACCATTACTTCGGCCCATTATAATAAAAACAAAAAACTTCTGCGGATGCTGGAAATCCAAAACAAAAACAGAATTACCTGGAAAAACTCAGCAGGTCTGGCAGCATCGGTGGAGAAGAAGAGAGTCGACGTTTCGGGTCCACACGACCCTTCAACAGAACTAAAGTATAGTTAGGAGAGGGGTGAAATATAAGCTGGTTTAAGGTGGGGGGCAGGGGGGAGAGAAGTTGAGGGTGGGGTGGTTGTAGGGACAAGCAAGCAGTGATAGGAGCAGATAGTCAAAAGATGTCACAGACAAAAGGATCAAAGAGGTGTTGAAAGTGGTGATATTATCTAAGAAAATTGCTAATTAAGAATGGATGGCAGGACACTCAAGGTACAGCTCTAGTTGGGGTGGGGTGGAAAGATTGACACGGTATTAATTGTAGATTTAAAAATAATGGAAATAGGTGGGAAAAGAAAAATCTATATAAATTATTGAAAACCAAAAAAACAGGGAGGGGGAGGAAACGGGGTGGGGATGGGGGGGAGGGGAAGTCTAAGATCTAAAGTTGTTGAATTCAATATTCAGCCCGGAAGGCTGTAAAGTGCCTAGTCGGAAGATGAGGTGCTGTTCCTCCAGTTTGCGTTGGGCTTCACTGGAACAATGCAGCAAGCCAAGGACAGACATGTGGGCAAGAGAGCAGGGTGGAGTGTTAAAATGGCAAGCGACAGGGAGGTTTGGGTCTTTCTTGCGGACAGACCGCAGGTGTTCTGCAAAGCGGTCGCCCAGTTTGCGTTTGGTCTCTCCAATGTAGAGGAGACTGCATTGGGAGCAACGAATGCAGTAGACTAAGTTAGGGGAAATGCAAGTGAAATGCTGCTTCACTTGAAAGGAGTGTTTGGGCCCTTGGACCGTGAGGAGAGAGGAAGTGAAGGAGCAGGTGTTGCATCTTCTACGTGGGCATGGGGAGGTGCCATAGGTGGGGGTTGAGGAGTAGGGGGTGATGGAGGAGTGGACCAGGGTGTCCCGGAGGGAACAATCCCTACGGAATGCTGCCCGGGGGGTGAAGGGAAGATGTGTTTGGTGGTGGCATCTTGCTGGAGTTGGCGGAAATGGTGGAGGATGATCCTTTGAATGCGGAGGCTGGTGGGGTGATAAGTGAGGACAAGGGGGACCCTATCATGTTTCTGGGAGGGAGGAGAAGGCATGAGGGTGGATGCGCGGGAGATGGGCGGGACACGGTTGAGGGCCCTGTCAACGACCGTGGGTGGAAAACCTCGGTCAAGGAAGAAGGAGGACATGTCAGAGGAACTGTTTTTGAAGGTAGCGTCATCAGAACAGATGCGACGGAGGCGAAGGAACTGAGAGAATGGGATGGAGTCCTTACAGGAAGCGGGGTGTGAGGAGCTGTAGTCGAGGTAGCTGTGGGAGTCGGTAGGCTTGTAATGGATATTGGTGGACAGTCTATCATCAGAAATTGAGACAGAGAGGTCAAGGAAGGGAAGAGAAATGTCAGAGACGGACCATGTGAAAATGATGGAGGGGTGGAGATTGGAAGCAAAATTAATACATTTTTCCAGGTCCCGACGAGAGCATGAAGCAGCACCGAAGTAATCATCGATGTACCGGAGAAAGAGTTGTGGGAGGGGGCTGGAGTAGGACTGGAACAAGGAATGTTCCACATACCCCATAAAGAGACAGGCATAGCTGAGGCCCATGCGAGTACCCATAGTCACACCTTTTATTTGGAGGAAGTGAGAGGCGTTAAAGGAGAAATTGTTCAGTGTGAGAACAAGTTCAGCCAGACGGAGGAGAGTAGTGGTGGATGGGGATTGTTCGGGCCTCTGTTCAAGGAAGAAGCTAAGGGCCCTCAGACCATCCTGGTGGGGAATGGAGGTGTAGAGGGATTGGACATCCATGGTGAAGAGGAAGCGGTTGGGGCCAGGGAACTGGAAATTGTTGATGTGATGTAAGGTGTCAGAGGAATCACAGATGTAGGTGGGAAGGGACTGGACAAGGGGAGAGAGAAGGGAGTCAAGATAACAAGAAATGAGTTCCGTGGGGCAGGAACAGGCTGACACGATCGGTCTGCCAGGACAGTTCCGTTTGTGGATTTTGGGTAGGAGGTAGAAGCTGGCCGTCCGAGGTTGGGCGACTATCAGATTGGAAGCTGTGGGAGGAAGATCTCCAGAGGAGATGAGGTCAGTGACAGTCCTGGAAACAATGGCTTGATGTTCTGTGGTGGGGTCATGGTCCAGGGAGAGGTAGGAGGAAGTGTCTGCGAGTTGACGCTCAGCCTCCGCGAGGTAGAGGTCAGTGCGCCAGACAACAACAGCAGCACCCTTGTCAGCGGGTTTGATGACAATGTTGGGGTTGGACCTGAGAGAACGGAGTGCAGTAAGTTCAGAGAGAGTCAGATTAGAATGGGTGAGAGGAGCAGAGAAATTGAGACGACTAATGTCACGCCGACAGTTCTCAATGAAAAGATCAAGAGAAGGTAAGAATCCAGAGGGAGGGGTCCAGGTGGAGGGAGAATATTGGAGGTGGGTAAAAGGATCCGTTAACGGGGAGAGGACTCCTGCCCAAAGAAGTGAGCACGGAGACGAAGACGGCAGCATTATTTTTAAATCTACAACTAATACCTTGTCAATCTTTCCACCCCACCCCCACTAGAGCTGTACCTTGAGTGTCCTGCCATCCATTCTTAATTAGCACTTTTCTTAGATAATATCACCACCTTCAACACCTCTTTGATCCTTTTGGCTGTGACATCTTTTGATTATCTGCTCCTATCACTGCTTGCTTGTCCCTACAACCACCCCACCCTCAACTTCTCTCCCCCTGCCCCCCACCTTAAACCAGCTTATATTTCACCCCTCTCCTAACTATACTTCAGTTCTGTTGAAGGGTCGTGTGGACCCGAAACGTCGACTGTTTTCTTCTCCACTGATGCTGCCAGACCTGCTGAGTTTTTCCAGGTAATTCTGTTTTTGTTTTTAACTTCGGCCCATTCCCCTGGTATACCCCCATCTACACTCTCATAAGTCCATGGATCATAGACTAAAAGAATATGGTGGACAACTGTTTTAGCTATTCACTGCCAAATCTGGCTGAATTACATAAAGCATTATTGGGTCCAGCTTTTGTCTATTAGAACTGTTCACTATTCCATGATCACTCTGGAATGCAAAGATAACTCCTGGCTTCTTTTCTCTACCGCCAGCTGTCACCTTAAACCCCTTTCCCTATCACCCCCTCATTCACTTCTGACAATAAGTGCAAGGAGTTCATGGGCTTCTTCATCACTCAGATCATCCGATCAGCTGCCTTTGCCACCTCCCTGCCTTCTGCTAGTTTACAGAGCAAACCTTTCTCTAGGGATCCTCTCTGCCCTAGCCCTGAGCTCTCATCTTTCTCTAGTTTCAATCCTATCACCTCTCATGTTTTCTCTGAGCTATCTTTTCCATGAGACCCATGTCCTGCTCTCTCAGCCCTGTTCCCACTAAACTGCTGATGACCCATCTTCCCTTCCTGGCCCCTTTGTTAGCCGATGACATTAACTGTTCTCTCTTTTCAGCTGGTGTCCCTCTCTCTTTTAAATCTGCTGTTGTCACCTCCTGCCCTGAACAAACCAACCCTTGACCCTACCATCCTTGCAAAGTATTTCCCCATCTCCAACCTCCATTTTGTTTCCAAAGTCTACAAACGTGTTGTTCTCTCCAGCTGGAAACTCTACTGAAAATGAAGCATGTGATGGCTACTTTTTAGGGAAATAGAAATCTTACCGTTCTAAAACTTGAATAAATCAAATTTATATGAACTGTTACAATGCTGCAAATTGCCAATGGTATGGTGTTGAGCAAATGCTAATTTCATGGGAAAATTATTCTCATTACCAGTTGGTCAGCAATGTTTTTCAGATGTCTTA
The DNA here is from genome assembly GCF_964194155.1 of Cetorhinus maximus. NCBI lineage: Eukaryota > Metazoa > Chordata > Chondrichthyes > Lamniformes > Cetorhinidae > Cetorhinus > Cetorhinus maximus. Next base: position 170,419,616 of record NC_135881.1, on the reverse strand, counting down.
CACTCTGGTATTTGTTGAAATTGAACACCAGCTCTGTGCATTCTGTATTTTAAAATAAACTACAATGGTGTTACAACGTACTAACTTTTAGTGACAGATCTTTCTCCTGTTACCTTAGGCTGGAAAAGAACACGTTGGAGCCTGTATAGCTCCTAGCTGCAATGTGCCAAGAAACAGGACAAGGGGGTCATTGCTGAATTGAACTGATTGTGTAGGCAGCCACTGAAAAAACAATGACGTTGCAAATCTCATTTTGCAACTCCGTTAATGGGGAGGATGAAGAGTTTGTGCATCTCAGCTTATGAATGTTACAGAGGATATTAGAATTGAGGCAGGAAATTAATACAGAAAAGATAAAATTACTGAAATTATTGTAATTGAGACTCCCTGTTTGTGCCCCTCCTCTCAAATGTTCCTTTTTATAAAATCCAAATGATAGAGAATCCATCCCTATGCCTAATTTTAGTATACATGATGATTTTAACTTTTTTTTTTACACCCAGAAAGGTTTGTACTTTAGTAATTAATACTAGGATTGGCTGAGCCTACACTCTAAAAGTACAACCTGTTTGCAAGTTGATTAGCAATGAACTCTTATAGCTTTGTTTTTCCAACCCAACCCCCCACCTCACCATCATGACCTTTCCAAAAAGCTAACTCTAACTTGATACCAGGCTAATGTAGGATTTTTGAATCGGATTTTGAACAATTTAACAAAAACATTGCTCTAAAATTATATGATTAATTGCATTGAGTTCTGTTTAGTTTGAAACATTGTACTGCTTCATTGTTTCCCAGAAAGTGAATCTGAAGATAGTTCGGATGATGAACCTCTGATTAAGAAACTTAAAAAACCACCTACAGATGAAGAATTGAAGGGAACAGTCATGAAATTGTTAGTTGATGCAAACTTGGAAGAAGTCACAATGAAACAAATCTGCAAAAAGGTGAATTATTAATGGCTTATTGCATATGTTTTGTTTTAAACTTGACTGGAACCTGAGGTAAGGGGCCCCCTCTAGTAGATAATTTTCAGACTTGATAATGCCTAAACTGTGAAATTGACAGCAACTTCTAGGTGTATGCGCGCACACACTTAAACATGAAAATCCAGAAGTTGCTGTCGGTGATTTCCCACTGCTACACAGGATGTGCTATTCAAGTCCTTGCAGATGGAAATTTTGGGGAATTGACATGAGTTTCCATTTGCACTATTAGCCTTACTATAAACACCCTTAAAAATTGCACCTTGTTGAAGGAGGTGCAGATAAGTTTGTTTGCTATTTCAACTTAACTCTGTTTCTCGCTCCACAGAATTAACGTTTTGAGTCAGCACGACTCCTCTTCAGAGCTAAAGAGAAGTGGAAATGTGGAATTTATACTGTTTGGGGGGCAGAGGTGGTGGAGCAGGTAAAACAGGATAGAAGGTCAGCGATAGGTAGGGACTAAGGAGAGATTGACAGAGATGTCATGGGCACAAGACAAAGGGAGTGTTAACAATAGTGGTGAAGACTAAAAAAGGTGCTGATAGTGACATAAAGGTAAGAAAGCAGAATGTGTCAGCAGAACAAGGATCAGCATTCTGAAAGAACAACATAGAACAAGTCACAAGTGGCCCTTTTGGGGTGGTGGGGAGGGTGGCGGTTGGGAAAAGGATTAAAAAAGGGGATAAAACGATGAATGAAAATAAGTAAATAAAATATAAAAATACATTTTTTAAAAAGGGGTAAAGATAGAGGAGAGACTTCATAGTCTGAAGTTGTTGAACTCAATGTTAAGTCCGGAAGGCTGTAAAGTGCCTAATCAGAAGATGAGGTGCTGTTCCTCCAGTTTGCGTTGTGCTTCACTGGAACATTGCAGCAGGCCAAGGACAGACATGTGCCCGTGACATCTTTGTCAATCTATCCTTTATAAGCCCCCACCTGTCGCTGATCTGTCCTGCTTTACCTGCTCCGCCCACAAACAGTATAAATTCCATCACATTTCTACTCTCTAGCTCTGAAGAAGGATCGTGCTGACTCGAAACATTAACTCTGTTTCTCTCTCCACAGATGCTGTCAGATCTGCTGAGTTTTCCCAGAATTTTCTGGTTTTATTTCATATTTGCTTTTATCTACCTTAATCTATTGTGTCCCAATATTTATTCCACTGTCTGTAAAATTATTAAAACATGAAAGATAATAGGTGCTTTTTACTTCTTGATTTGCTGCCTGTGAGAATTCTTATTCTTCAATGTGATTTGCTGCTTAGCTTGCTTGATAACGTAACAGTTGCTGGATCCCCTTGAGTTGATGGTGGAATGAAATTGTCAGGAAAGGTAAAATCCATTGCACAAAGATCACAAGATCTTTGTGGTCAACTTGCTTCGAGATGAGCAGTGAGCACAGTCACTTTGCCACATATTGCAAAGTCCAGCCCGGTGGATGTTGGTAGAGAATTGGGAGCACCCAGATCTTGTCTTGCAATGCATTAAATGAAAGAACCAAAACAAGTGGAATGTGAAGAATATGTCCGCATATGTAGGTTTTAGCCACCAAGAAGTCATGAAATACAAGTAATGAAAAGTTGTGCAAAGTGGTGATAACTCCTGCAAGACTTTGTCCTGGGTATATCCTGACAGATGGCAGTAGTAGGCATTCCGTTGTCTAGTTTTTAATAGAATGCAATACTCTGATTTTAAAGATACTTTCACATCGGACCATATATGTGGTGGGTATTAACCAATCTGATTTAAAGAAAATGAGCCTTTATATTAAGGAATGTTCAGAAAAATGATTGAACTCCACCCATACTGACTTTTTTTAAAATCAGTGTGCTTGACCTTAAACCAATGCAGGCAATTATTTTCATTGTATTGTTTGGTTCTAAATTTAACACTAAAAAATCATTCTCAAATATGGTGTACAAAGTACAGATTTCTGCAGTTGATGTGTTAAGTGCAACATGAATTCAAATTTTTCGTTCATGAGCTATTTCAAAAATGCACATTTTATTCTTTAAAATGTTTTCATAGAATTATTTATTTTAAAGAACTGAATCTTTCATGCAAATGAGCCATGTTTTGTGTTGGCATTTTGTGACATGAGCATAGGTGAGTTAGTGGAGCTTCTGAGTTGATGGTTCTCTACAATCATAATGAATGTTTAGAATTTTGTGTTTATCCTCAGTGACCATTATTCCAGCTACTGCTACAAATTCACTTCATTTTAAAGCATTAGTATGAGTAACATCAACAATTCTACTAATGTGAACATGAAACAGTACAAAAGTCAGTAAAAACCAGCTGGGCTGAAGTGGTAGCTGAAACTGCTTTAAATCTCTGAAGGAAAGTTTATGGTATGTAATGGTTTGTTTATGGGATAGAGAACAAACTCTTAGATTGGGAAAAAAACAAGTGGTCAAAGACGAGGCTTAAATTTTTTGGCTACTGGTAATTATAGCATGTCAATGAAATCTTCCACAAGGCCTTAATTTCATTGCAAGTAAGCTTAAGATATAAGTCAATTTCTTATTGTTTCTGGATTCCCTGATGTAGGATGGTGCACTCCATTAAAAGATTGTAAAGAATTCTTGTATGAACAAACTTAAACTGCTTTCTAGTGACCATCGTTCTTTGCGTTATGCAATGGGGATATTTTACATTCCCCAAATGAGAGACTGGATTTGTTATAAGGCTATAACCTTATAGGTTATAACCCTACATAGAAGTATTGTTAGTTCTTGCCTATATACGGTTTGCTTCCTAACTCATGTTTGCAAGGATACAAGGTATCCCAGTATATGTTCATTTTTAGAAATAGTAGGAGAAAGCCAAAACTATGGATTGATGTGGGAGGGAGATGGTCACACAAAAGCGCAGTGAGTTCAGTGCTCAATTCATTACATTGCAAGTTTGTGTCCAAACTTCTTTGTACTTCCTAATTAACTGCATACCTAGCACTTTGTAGAGTAATTTGAATATGCTGCATGGCACCTTTTACCCCTCAAGTTATATGCCCTTAACTTATTAAGAATTTTATCTTTGTTTTCAACACTAATATTTCTGATATACTGTTATTAACTGTTCTTCAGCACTCAAGTGAATTTCCTTTCTTATTTAGGTTTTTGCCAGCTATCCGGATTATGACCTGTCTGATAAAAAAGATTTTGTCAAGAACACTGTGAAAGAGGTATGTGTTCAGTACTCTTAATCTTGTTTTCACTTTTTGATTTCTAAATTGAATATTTGATTTATAAATTGAATATTTAATTATAGCAAGGTCCCATTTGAGAAAAGTAAAACATTGTAATTGAAACTAATTAGGGTGGTAGAAGCAGAAGCTATGAATTGTTTTAAAAGAAAATTGAATGGACACTTGAAAGAAATAAACCTTAAGGGTTCAAGCAGGGGAGTGGGACTGACTGGATTTCTGCATCAGGAGCTGGCATGGTCTTGACAGGCCAAAAATGATTTTATGTTGCCTGATTTCAGACTGAAGACTGGGATCAGTTCTGTAATATGATTTGGGATCAATTTCAATGTTTAAGGACATTTTACATTATCCATTTTAAATTGTGCAGAACTGCCACATCCTGTTGTGAATTGCGGGTGGACAATTAAACAACTCGCTGGAGCAGGAGGCTCCACAGATATCCCCATCCTCAATGATGGGGGTGCCCAGCACACCAATGCAAAAGATAAGACTGAAGCATTTGCAGCAATCTTTAGCCAGAAGTGCCAAGTGAATGATCTTGGCCTTCTGCAGAGATCCCCAGCATCACAGAAGCCAGCCTTCAGCCAATGTGGTTCAATCCATGTGATAAAGAAGTGGCTGAAGGCCCTGACAATTTTCTGTCATTAGTACTGAAGACTTGTGCTCCAGAATTTGATTTGTCCCCAGCCAAACTGTTCTAGTAAGGCTGGTGCTGGCATCTACCCAGAAATGTGGAAAATTGTCCTACACAGAGCAGGACAAATCCAACCAATTACCACCCCATCAGTCTACTATCGATCATCAGTAAAATGATGGAAGGGGTCATCGACAGTGCTGTCAAATGGCACTTGCTTAGCGATAATTTGCTCACTGGCTATCAGTTTGGGTTTCGCCAGGGTGACTCAGCTCCTGACCTCATTACAGCCTTGGCTCAAACATGGACAAAAGAAGTGAGATGAGAGTGACTGTCCTTGACATCAGGGCAGCATTTGACTGTGTGGCATCAAGGAGCCCCAGCAAAACTGGAGCCAATGGGAATCGGGGTTGGAGTCATACCTAGCACAAAGGAAGATGGTTGTGGTTTTTGGATACGGATGTCAACCATCTCAGTTCCGGGACATTACTGCAGGAGTTCCTCAGGGTTGTGTCCTAGGCCCAACCATCTTCAGCTACTTCATCAATGACCTCCCTTCCATCATAAGATCAGAAGTGGGGATGTTCACTGATGATTGCACAACGTTCACCATTTGTCACTCCTCAGATACGGAAACAGTCCACGTCCAAATGCACCAAGACCTGAACAATATCCAAGCTTGGGCTGACAAGTGGCAAGTAACGTTCATGCCACACTAGTGCCAGGGAATGACTATCTCCAAGAAGAGGGAATCTAATAATCGCCCCTTGACATTCTATGGCATTACCATCACTGAATCCCCCAATATCAACATCCTGGGGGTTACCATTGACCAGAAACGGAACTAGACTAGCCATCTAAATACTGTGGCTACAAGAGCAGATCAGAGGTTAGGAATCCTGCGGTGAGTAACTCACCTCCTGACTTCCCCCAAAGCCTGTCCACCATCTACAAGGCACAAGTCAGGAGTGTGATGAAATACTCTCCACTTGCCTGGATGAGTGCAGCCCCAACAGCATGAAGAAACTTGACACTATCCAGGGCAAAGCAACTCGCTTGATTGGCACCACATCAACAAACATTCACTCCCTCCATCACCGACACACAGCAGCAGTGTGTACCATCAACAAGATGCACTGCAGGAATTCACCAAGGCTCCTTAGCACCTTCCAAACCCATGACCGCTACCATCCAGAAGGACAAGGGGAGCAGACACATGTGCACACCACCACCTGGACGTTCCCTCTAAGCCACTCACCATCCTGACTTGAAAATATTACCGTTCCTTCACTGTCACTGGGTCACAATCCTGGAACTCCTTTACAGCACTGTGGGTGTACCAACACCACATGGACTGCAGCGGTTCAAGGCAGCTCACCACCACCTTCTTGAGGACAATTAGGGATGGCCTAGCCAGCAGCACCCACGTCCCATGAATGAATAAAAAAAAATGTTAATTGGGTGCGTTTTTTTGCATGACTACAATTTATCAGCAGTCCTTTTCAGAATTACATTAGGCAATCCAGATTTAAATACTAATATAAAATTGAGCATGAAGAATTCTAAGCATCAAACTCGTCCAATACCTGGCAAAGCATGTTTACTTTACTTATTTGTACAGTGTTTAATAGAATGCTGTTGCTCGGTTGAGGATATTCTCGTATGGCACTATAGGCATTGGCCAATTTTGCACTTTGGTGCAAGGGGGAGTTCTCTGCTTGCTAAACCTGATTACAATTGAAGAAAATGCAAGCTGAGAATTTGTATTGTTGGACTCAGTGTACTGACTGACTTTCACTAGCAGTCAGGACTGTTTATGCATAGTACCATGTCCACAGTACCTCAAGTACAACTAGCAATAATGCCCAAGCATGAAAGAAAGTGTTTTACTATAAAATTAGTTTTACACTTTATTGTAATAGCTTTTCAGGGGTTCTAGTTTTTTTTGCAGGCTTCATTTGTTTCCCATTTTAACTAGTTAAATTGAAGTCTGCTGCTGTTTTGATCAATGAATTTCCTCACTTCAGGTTGTTTGTGGGTTTTGGTTGATTCTATTGCCAGTTTTAAGAATTGAATTTATGAGATCTATGATTCTTGTGTTGGTTATTAGCATGATTTTCAGAAGCATGATCCAAATTCAGAAATAGTGTCCATCATTGGTAGAGAATAGCCATGAGAAGAATTGTCTTAAAATATACAACTGAAGTGCCTTGGAGGAATCAGAACTCAAACATCTCCAATTGAGAAAATTGAGTGATTGAAAAGGCTGAAGGAAAGCGGGACTTAATCTAGCAATGCCATATTTGAGCAGTTATATGTTGTTGTGCTTTGAAGAATAGAAAAGTTACAATTAGGGAATGGTGATGTTTGGATATGGCTGACATTTGCATTCATTTTACAGTAGTTTTCCCAGATTGAAAGTATTTTTTGAGCATACTTAATTCACTAATGGAATAAGTGAATGAATGAGCTTTTTTGATGCTGAGTGATTTTGTAAATGTTTTATTTTTCAGTTGATTTCATGATGAAACTGACCTAGCTCAAAGAAACCAGCAAAGGAGTGTGTTAAGATGATACCGCTACCATGGTCCCATGGATTGAGAAATGGGATTGTTTAACACCAGCACAAATAAGAGAATGTATTCCTTTGAAAGCCAGTGGGATTTATGTAGAATCAGTCTTGTATGCCAATGTAAATTGAATATCTTTCAACCTATTGCTATAGATTTTACTTTTAAGGCTTAAGTTTTACTTTATAGTACTCTACTAGCTTTTTAAAATGTGTTTATGAAAGTGTACATTTGAATCTATTGAGCTGTGAATAAATTACCCAGTAAATTCATTACTTATAATTATGGTTGTTAGGCATGTCTCATTTCTCACCAGCTAGAGTCCAGCTAAATTAGTTGAAAAATATTTTAGCCTCATCTTTAGCTTTATGTTGCCACATATTTGCATGTGTGCTGTATCTTTCACTGTTTAGCAGTTTAATTTTTATCTTTGTGACTTTAATTTGATCTTTGTTTTGTATTTAAATGTCTTCAGAGCAAGGCCATGGTTTTAATCTTGTAAAAGGGGAAAGTTTTATTGGAGATGCAGTATGTCTACTTCTGTAGGTCAGGTTCTTATTTTATAGAACTTATTTTGAAGATTGTTTGTGGAACAATTTACCTGCCCCGGTTCCCCAAGACAAAATAAACTTTGTACACGAGTTAAAAGAAAAGACAGTTCAAGTGTTTTATTTTTACTTGAGCATTTTTTTTATAAACAGTTGAATGATCAAAACCATCACTGGTTTACAGAAAGTAATCTTTCCAATGGAAAAAGTACAAAAAGTAGAACATCCATCTTGTTTCTGCTCAGAACAGGAATTGTGTTGCATTAAGATGACTTTTTTTCTAAGTGTTAATCACAGTACAGCTCCTGATGGAATTCCTTAGTGTTTACAGTCTACTCTAGTTAGTCAGTTTTGTGCTTAAATCCAGTCGTCGAATTAAGCAACCACAACACAATGTGGAAATTTAGTGCTGAGAAACATAAAATTTGAAACGAGCAGCTTCAGTTAAGAGCAGACTGTATAAATTGTTACTGCAGCAATTGTGCAAACTAGGATTGTGTTTAATGGAATTGTCTTAAGTTGTTAATCCAAAAATAACACATAGGCAGACCAGATTTTACAGTTGCATCTTTTAAACAAGTCTTTGGGTATTGTAAGATACTCAATGCTAAATAGTAAGACTAACAACTTAAATTCAAAACAACATGCAGAAATAAGGTTGTCTGAACCTTTATGTAACTGTATAGATGTGAATGCAATGCACTTTTGGGTAATATTTAGTTTTTTTAAAACAGGAATTCCAAGGATTACAGTATCATATATTACTGATCCCAGATTTGAAATGGACCTGAAACACAAACTCATTGCCAGATAGTAAACATAGCATTTCTGGATACTAATGCACAGTAAAACTGGCTTGAGAATTTTGCAACAAGCTTTAAAAAAGTGGGTGGGTGAGGTAATTATATTTCACAATGTCAGCATTATTTTAGTCTAGTGTAACTGATCAGTGGAATACAAGGAAAACTGTTGAGAATGCAATACCTGAGGTTTTTTCAGTAATGCTTATGTCAATACAATGAGACTAATTTAGTCCATTCTCTTTGTATAATAAAACTACCCCTACTTATCTTGCATAACAACTCGTGCTCAATAGAATTTAACTCTGTACCAATACTCATTTCCATTTGCAGGTAGCACAGACACAAGGTGATCTGAACAACAAACCAAATATTTACATCAAATTATGTACAGGATTTAAAAAAAAAACTACAGATCTAGAAAATCCTGTTTCAACCATATATAAAATCAAAGATGGAGGCGCTTTATCCATGTTAAAGTAGAATAATTATCCCTGTGTTCTCATACTGTACACTTTACAATAGATAAATAGCTCAGGTTGACCTAGTAGAAAAGGCAGTATCAATCTTGTTACATGGTTCACAAGGGTTTTATTTATTAAAGGCAAGTCATTTATATATTAGCTTAAAACTTGTTTCACTCAAGAATTTAGGCTTTGGAGACTAGGTGTATTTTATCTCAGTCTGAGATCTATGATTTACATCCTGATCTACCCATGTTGAAATTGGTGCAGTGATGTCCCTGATGCATTATGGAACTGCTACTCGAGTGAGGATTTGTTCTAACTGGGTAAGTTACTGCTTTCAAAATTAGAAAGCCTTTCTGGAAAAAACAAGCTGAACATTTTATCTTGAATTCTAGTATCCCTAATTTTGTTTCAAGCACCTACATTTTCGGTGAGTGACAAAGATTCAGAAATCCAATCTTTCCCTAACTGGCCATTTCCACTTCCCTGGTCAGCTTTTGCAGCAACTATTGTAACATGTTGCTAGAATCCAAGCTGCAAATTCTACAAAACAAAAATTGCAAGAAGGAACTGAATAGTTCAAATCCTATGAATTAGCTGGTGGCTCTTTAACCATGTAGCCACTCATTAACTATTGTGAATCCTGTTCAGTAACTTTATCAAAAATTATGGACAAATAGAACTGGAACTTCGAATATTCCATTAATGTGTTTTTCATGTCTTGGTGGAAAGATGTTAATTTTGGGGGGTTTTGCTTTTTTGTATTTGTACAATACAAATATTTACTGAAAGTTTGGAAGTGACATTCATTTGTATTCCATATTATTTAAACTTTGGTTTAAACACCAGATTTCCACTATTTTCTTTATACAGTTACTCTGCAAAAATCATCATCCTTGATCTTAAACTTAGGAGGCCTACATGGGATTTAGCAATAATTTGTTCACAAGTGCAGTATCTCTCATATGTACAGCATTTTTATTTAGTGCCTTTAACAAAGTTATAAATTATAGAAAATCTTCATTTACAATGCAGCAATTTTACTTGCTTCTCTGACTCCACTCAGATAGGCTCCAGTAACAGTCTGTGGAAAATGTCGATTTGTTGCCTGTATTAAAAGAAATTTTTGATTTTAAAAAGTGATTGGAAATTTCAACAAAGTCATTTAACTCTCAACAAGCATCAGTATATGCAGCAACTTAAGTCATCAACTCTTTTCAGCCTATCCAGCTTCTGGCCAGACGATGCAAAAGCATTTCTAGGCTCAAATCTGAATAAAAATAAACATTTCAAAAATATTACTTTAAAAAGCTGAAAGCAATACTGCAAAGCAGATCCATCAGCATCTGATGAGAGATTGTTAGATGTAATTAAAAAGGTTCCTTTGCTTATCTTTCTGGGTGCTGGCATCTGCTTTACTCAGACCAACTTCCAGTATATTGGATTTGATTTTTTGAAAGCTACATTTTAGATCTGTGCTTTTCTTAGTTTAGCTGTTCATTTATTATAAGACTAAACCTGTGATTTGCATACTTCAATTTGCAGGAAAGATTTTGCTTTGTCTATTTATTTAAATGCAGTAAAACACTTTCCAAGCAAACCAATCTGCTGTTACAGGGGTGGCCAAACTTACTGAACCTAAGAGCCACATATAATCTTCAGATGTTCAAGAGCCACAAGACATGAACAAACTTTATGCAGGCTAATTACTAGTAGAGGTCTTGTAGGTCTCCATCCTGGCCGTAAGTCTTAAATCCAGCTGATAGGGTGTCAAGGCTCCATCAGGTGTTGATTTGTAAGGATTGCACGAGGTTTCGACTTTACAAACTGGGTTACAGTGTACAGCGATTCACAGCAGTATGTTGTGCTGAAAATAGAAATGCGTTGCACTTTAGTTTTCTTGAGGATATTTTGTTTCTGCCACTTGCTGCCAAAATTCAATTGTAGATTGAGATTTATGCATCATCCTTAGACCAATGTCTTCCTGGAAGTCCAATAGTTCCATTTCTACAGCAGATGTTTCTTAACCAGAAGTTTGAGAATCAGATAACCATTGTGGACCACATCAACCACGAATGGCAAAGCAGGTTCTCAACTTCTGCCAGTCATTAATGTTCAATGCTAGATGTTCATGATGAATAATGCAATGAATAGGGAGAAACTGTGGAAATTTGGGATTACTCAAGAGTGCAAGCAGGCCTACTTTTATACCCCAACATTGCAACACTGAGTTTATCCAGTGGGATATTGGCATTCGTCAACACTCCGTCAAGTGTGCTTTTTATGTCAACACCATGAGTTTCTTTTAGCACCACTAAGTCTAACATTTCTTCTTTCGCAATTACATCCAAGGAAACAACGAATAAATATCATCAGTTGAGTGTGGTCTTCACCTTCAAAGATCCTGTTTGGAATTTTCTCAAAGTTGCTCCAACTTGGATGGCTTCAACAATGGCCCATAATAAAAACACAAAATGCTGGAAAAACTCAGCAAGTCTGGCAATATCTGTGGAGAGAGAAACAGGGATAATGTTTCGAGTCTGTAAGACTTTTTCAGAGCTAAAGAGAAGTAGAGATGTAATGGATTTTATACTGTTTAAGAGGGGGTGGAGTAAAATAGGCCAGGGGTAGGTGGGAGTCGAGAAATTTGACAAAGATGTCATGGACACAGGGTAAGGAGTGTTAATGGTAGTGTTAAAGACTAAAGCAGGTGCGGAGAGTGGCAAAGGTAAGATAGCAGAATGTGTTAATAGCCAAACAAGAGTCAGTGCTCTGTGAAAGCAAAACAAAAATTAGAGTGACAGATGGCCCTGTGGGGGGGAGGGGTGTCTGTTGGGGGGAAAAAGGATAATAAAATAAATTTAAAAAATAACAATATATAAAAAGTTTTAAATAATTGCATTAAAAAAGGGGCAAAGATGGAGGAGAGAGTTCATGGTCTAAAGTTGTTGACTGGAGGAACAGCACCTCATCTTCCGATTAAGCACTTTACAGCCATCCGGACTTATCGAGTCCTGTGTCCATGACTTCTTTGTCAAATTTCTCCTCAACTCCCACCTTTCCATAACCTGCTCCACCCCCTCAAACAGTATAAAATCCATCACATTTCTACTCTAGCTCTGAAGAGGAGACATACGGACTTGAAACTCTGTTTCTCTCTCCACAGATGCTGCCAGACCTGCTGAGTTTTTCCAGCATTTTCTGTTATTTTAGATTTCCAGCATCCGCAGTATTTTGCTTTTATTTATATTCAACAATGGCCCACGTCACAGGGTTTCAATCTCGCCTTCAGGGGTTCCTTTCCCACGATTCCCACATACACCCAGGCATCAAGTTACAAGCACAATTTCAGCTCTTCAGTCATACCAGGTAAAGCAGAACACTACTGCTTTAAAGGGGTACCTTTACCCCAATGGCTCACAAGCATGGAGTCACCAACCTTCAGCTGCCTTCTTGAGTCTTCAGGGCTTATCCTTAGCCCTCATCGATTACCAGGGCTTTGCCTGAGCCCACGTCACTTAAAGCCTGCTCCCCACAGTGCTTTCTTTAATTGGAGACTCTTTCTCCTTTTCTTAACTCAACTGGGACCTGTTCTTGTCCTTTGTCCCTGTCTCTGGGATACTTCTTGGGACCTCTATCTCCCTCCCCAGCACAATTCCTAACTACGATGCTTTTTCCCAGTCACCTGACCCAGATTTTCACACCCTTTTTTCCCTATGCGCAGGCACACGGCCTGAAGAACGAAAAGTTGCCAGTGTATGTGCTGCCTGCTCCTGGCCTGTGCATACATGGGAAGTCCGAAGACTGTCAGGACTCGGAGTTCCAGACGAGTAGGTAACTTTGGGTTTCGCGACAGTTTAAATTAGATTAAATTGAGATGCAAAAAGGTGCTCAGCCAATATTTTTCTGCGAGCCACAGTTTGGCGAGCTATTAGATGCTTTTAAGATTTAAGGACCGTCTTAAGTGCTGGAGCACAGAATCCAGTAGTCTACCTGTCTCTGATATGTCTCCATGATTGTAGTGGTAGAAGTGACCATTGCACAGTCCTGGTGGAGAGTAAGTCCCGCCTTCACACTGAGGATACCCTCTATCATGTTGTATGGCACTATCGCTGTGCTAAATGGGATAGATTCAGAACAGATCAGCTTGAAACTGGGCACACAAGGCACTGTGGGCCAGCAGGAACAGCACTGTATTTAACCACAATCTGTAATCTTATGGCCTGGCATATCCCTCACTCTACCATTACCATCAAGCCAGGAAAGCAACCCTAGTTCAATGAGAAGTACAGGAGAGCATGCCAGGAGCAAATCAGACATACCTAAAAATGAGTGCCAACTTGGTGAAGCTACAACACAGGACCACGTGCATGTTAAACACCAGAAGTAGCATGTGATAGAACTAAGCAATCCCACAACCAAAGAAGCAATCAAAGTTATGCATTCCTGCCACAGTCAGTCATGAATGGGGGTGGACAATTAAACAACTAACCAGAGAGGAGGCTCCAATGTATCCCCATTTTGAAGGATGAGGGAGCACAGCACATAGTGCATTTGCAACCAACTTCAGCCAAAATACTAAATAGATAATCCATCTTTGCCTCCTCCTGAAATCCCCACCATCACAGGTGCTAGTCTTCATCCTATTCGATTCACTCCATGCAATATCAAGAAATGGATAAAGGCATTGGATACTCCAGAACTAGCCACACCTTTAGTCAGGCTTTTCCAATACAGCTACAGCACAAGCAACTATGTGGAAAATTGCCCAAGTATATCCTGTTCACAATAAGCAGGACAAATTCAACCCTACCAATCCACATCAAAATGATTGGAAGGTGTCATTGATAGTGCAATCAACTGTCACTTCTTAGCAATAACCTTCTCACTGATGCTCAGTTTGGGTTCTGCCGGGGGTACTCACCCCTACAGAGGTGAGGTGACAGTTAAATGCTGTCTCAATGTCGAGCAGTCACCAGGTCTGGCATCAAGCAGCCCTAACAAAATTGAGGTAAATGGGATTGATGGGGAAAACTCTGCTGTTTTGAGTCATATCCAGTAGAAATGAAGTTGGTCATGATTGTTGGAGGCCAATCATCTCAGCCCCTTCATTGCAGAGTAGTGTCCAACCATCTTCAGCTGCTTGCATCAATAACCTTTCCTCCATCATAAGGTCAGAAGTGGAAATGTTCACCAATAATTGCACAGTGCTGAGTATCATTGGCAATTCCTCAGATACTGAAGCAGTCCATGCCCACGTACAGAAAGACCCGGACAACTTTCAGGATTGGACTGATAGACAGCAAGTAACATTTGTACCACGCAAGTAACATTTGTACCACACAAGAGCCAACCAATAACCACTTCCAACAACAGAGAATCTAACCATCTCCTCTTGACATTCAACTTGACCAGCCATATAAATAGTGTGGCTACAAGTGCCAGTCAGAGGCTGGGAATTCTGCAGTGAGTAACTTACCTCTGACTCTCCAAAGCCTGTCTACCGGGCACAAATCAGGAGCATGACGGAATACTCTCCACTTGCCTGGATGAGTGCGGCTCCAACAACATCCAAGAAGCTCAGCCCCATCCATGACAAAGCAGTCTGCTTAATCGGCACCCCATGCACCACCTTCAATTTCACTCCCTCCACCACTGGCACCCAGTGGCAGCAGTGTGAACTATTTATCAGATGCACTGCTGCAACTTGCTAAGGTACTTTGGGAGCACCTTCCAAATCCATGGCCTCTACCACCTAGAAAGGCAAGGACAGCTAACGCATGGGAAAACTATCTGCTGCAATTTCCCTCCAAGCCACATACCATCCTGACTTGGAACTATATCTTGGAACTAAGGGCAATTAAGGAAACGTATTTGATTGATTAAAATAGATTGTAAATACACCTGTTTCAAATGCTGTCAGACTTGGAGTCTCTAAACCAGACTGGATGCCTGGTAAAAGTTATGAAAGTTATTTGTCAAGTAACACCAACACAACTCTGAATACCAACATTAGAAAATAATTTCCTGACAACATGGGAATTAATTGCAAGGTTAAGATAGAAGTAAATCAAAATCCTTGAGGGTGGTAGATTTTGCTCTGGCTAATACTTTGGTTTTATATATAGTGAATTAGCAAAAATTCCAATCATTTAAGAAATAGAGTTGGTTGGATTCTAGGAGTTTCTTGGTGAGAATATGCTGAGGAACTGCACCATAACTACTAGCAGGTTTACATAGGCAAAGCAATTTATAATGGGTGTTTGTGCCAATCTCAGATTTTGTTAGATACAGGAGTTGAAAATTAATCTAGCATTTGTAAGCCAAATACTAGCCATGAAACAATTCGCCTATTAACAATTATCAGATAGATGATCCCTTAATCCAAAGTTTCACATTTTGCTTTAGCATTAATATCTGATGCACAACCAGATATCTGGCTTTATTTTAGACCAGTTTCCAAGCAGTTAATTCTGGCCAAAATTTAATTCAGAAGACCATGAACATCTGAATTGACTCAATTTTATGATTTATGAAGTATGTGGATTGTTGATAAAATGTTATTTTCACCAATGCAAAATTTTTCATGAACTGGTAAGCTATCTTAGCAATCATGAATGTGGTGACTCAACTGATTTATTGAACATTTTTGTGTACATTTACATACTTGTTCATAGCCACACTATCACCTTTTCAGAACAACTAGCAATATGCAAGAGATCAATTTAAAATAAAACTACATTCACAAATAATTGGCAGTCAAGTTTTGAATGATCTACTTACCTCACCAGCAAAAAACACTTTTCCTTGTATATCTTCAGCGATTATATCATAAGCTTCACCACTCCCCCCTGCCTTTATAAAGCTGTAAGCCATCTGAGTCCAAGGGTCCTTGCTCCAGTGAGTAACAAAGTATCTGACTGGATCTGGAACTTCCTGTAATGACATTTAATAAAATCTATGCAATTAATACATTGGGAAGGCTCAAAGGCACAGATTGGATAGTATTGAAGTGTATTAACAGATCTCTTGTATAGTTCCTGCAATCGTAAATGCAAAATTTACTGTTCATGCTACAATGTAAATTCCAAGAAACGGCTTAAGACACTGGATATTGCAAAGGATATGGGCCCTGACAACATCCTGGCAATATGCTCCAGAAATAGTTGTGCCCCTCGCCAAGCTATTCCAGTACAGCTACAACACTGGCATTTACTCGGCAATGTGGAAAATTGCCCAGGTATGCCTTGTCAACAAAAAGCAGGCCAAATCCAATCCAGTCAATTAGTGCCCCATCAGCCAACTTTCCATCATCAACAAAGTGATGGAAGGTGTCATCAACAGCGCTATCAAGCAGCACTTGCTCAGCAATAACCTGCTCACTGATGCTCAGTTTGGGTTCTGCCAGGGCTACTCAGCTTCTAACCTCACTACAGCCTTGGCCCAAACATGGGCAAAAGAGCTGAACCCAAGAGGTGAGGTGAGAGTGACTGCTCTTGACTGGAGAGTGGCACCAGGAGCCCTAGCAAAATTGAAGGAAGTGGGGAACACTCTCCACTGTTTGGAGTCACACCTAGAACAAAGGAAAATGGTTCTGGTTGTTGTAGGCCAATCATCTCAGCACCAGGACATTGCTGCAGAAGTTCTTCAGGGTAGTATCATAGGCCCAATTATCATCAGCTGTTTCATCAATGACCTTCCCTCCATCACAATGTCAGGTGTGGGGATGTTTGCTGGTGATTGTTAATTTTCAGTACCATGCACAACTCCTCAGATACTGAAGGAGTCCATGTCCATATGCAGCAAGACCTGGACAACATTCAGGCTTGGGCTGATAATTGGCAAGTAACATTCATGCCACACCAGTGCCAGGTAATGACCATCTCCAACAAGAGAGAATCTTCTCCTTGACATTCAATGCCATTACCATCACTGAATCCTCCACATCCTATCACATCCTGAGAGTTACCACTGACCAGAAACTGAACCCGACTAGCCATATAAACACTGTGGCTTTAAGAGCCAATCAGAGACTAGGAATTCTGTGGTGAGTAAGTAAAGCTTATTAGGAGCAGTAGGGTCTAGGTTTCTAGTCTCCACAGTTTATAATAAATATTCTGAAAAGTAAAGTTAAGGCATGGCAGGGCAGCTTGGTCACATGAAATGCCCGTCCTGTAACATGTGGAACGTCATGGATGCTTCCTTTGGCCTAGATGACCACATCCACAGTAAGTGTCACCAGCTGCAGAAACATTAGAAAAACCAAGGGACTAGCGGGAATGAGGAACTGAAAGAAATTAGTATTAGTAAAGAAGTACTGGAGAAATTAGTTGGACTGAAAGTTAATAAATCCCTTGGACCTGATGATCTACATCCCAGAGTGTTGAAAGAGATGGCTGTAGAGATACGGATGTATTGGTGGTCATCTTCAAAATTTCTATAGATTCTGGAATGGTTGCTGCAGATTGGAAGTTAGCAAATGTAACCACACTGTTTAAGAAAGAAGGGAAAGAGAAAACAGGGAACTACATATCTGTTAGGCTAACATTAGTAGTAGGGAAAATGTTAGAATATTAAAGGTTGTGATAACTGAACACTTAGAAAATAATGGTAGGGTTGGGCAGTCAACATGAATTTATGAAAGGGAAATCATGTTTGACAAACCTGTTGTATTTACTGAGGTTGTAACTAGCAGAATAGATAAGGGGGATTCAGGGGGTGTGGTGTATTTGGATTTTCAGAGGGCTTTTGATGAGGTCCCACACAAGAGGTTAGTAAACAAAATTAGAGTGCATGAGATTGGGGGTAATATACTTTCATGGATTAACAATAAAAAGAGAGTAAGAATAAATGGGTCATTCTCACGTTGGCAGACTGTGACTAGTGGGGCACCACAAAAATCAGTACTTGGGCCCAGCTATTCACAGCCTATATCAATGATTTGGATGTGGGGACCAAGTGCAACATTTCCTCCACTGAAGAGGAGTCATGCAGATTCAAGGCGTTGGCTCTGTTTCTCTCTCCGCAGATGCTGCCAGACCTGCTGAGATTTTTCAGCATTTTCTGTTTTTATTTCAGATTTCCAGCATCTGTAATATTTTGCTTTTATAATTATGCAATATTTCCAAGTTTGCTGATGACACAAAACTAGGTAGGAATGTAAATTGTGAGGATGATGCAAAGAAGATTCAAGGGAATTTAGACAGGCTAAGTAAGTGGGCAAGTACATGGCAAATGGGATATAATGTGAAAAAATGTGAAGCTATCCACTTTGGTAGGAAAAACAGAAATGCAGAGCATTTTTCAATTAGTACAAGATTGGGAAGTGTCGATGCCCAAACGGACCCGAGTGTCCTTGTTCATGAGTCTCTGAAAGCAAACATGCAGGTGCAGCAAGCAATTAGGAAGGCAAATGGTATGGTGGTCTTTGCTGCAAGAGGATTTGAGTACAAGAATTAAGATGTCCTGCTGCAGTTGCATAAACCCTTTGATGAGACCACACCTGGAGTATCGTGTACAGCTTTGGTCTTGTTACCAAAGGAAGAATATAAATAGTCATTTAGTACAGAACTTGAGTATTGTTGAAAAAAGAGACATGTCTAAGCCAATGAGCACTCTCTTCACATACAGTATAAATTGTTGTTTTCCCCTTATACTGACATTCTTGCAAAGTGTCCTGATGAGTGCAAGACGAAAATTTTAGACATAACTCTTTTTCCAGACTGATTCTTGGGATGGCAGAATTGTCCTATGAGGAGACCGGGCCTGTGTTCTCCAGAGTTTAGGAGAATGAGAGGCGATCTCATTGAAGCATACAAAATTCTTACAGGGCTTGACAAGGTAGATGCAGGAAGGAGGTTTCCCCTGGCTAGGGGTTCTAGAACCAGGGTACAGTGTCACAAAATAAGAGGTAGGCCATTTAGGATTGAGATGAGGAGGAATTTCTTCACTTAGAAGGTGGTAAATCTTTGGAATTCTCTACCCCAGAGGGTTGTGGAAACTTAGTCATGGAGTATGTTCAACACAGAGATCAATAGATTTCTAGAGAGTAAAGACATCAAGTGAAATAGTGATGGTGTGGGAAATTGGCATTGAGGTAGAAGATCAGCCATCGTCTAATTGAATGGCGGAGGAGGTTCGAGGGGTCCTGCTCCTACTTCCTATGTTCCTATGAAGTTAAGAATAACCAATTATAACTTATTATCATAGAGCTTGATCTACTAGCACTAATTCTATGGTCTGATGATATTCAACCTACTTAACGTACTAATTTATTCTCATATTTGAGTGGCATACTCCTTAATAGGTTATAAATGACTAACAGGATCAGATATTTCTCATGCAAGTTTCAGCCACACATCTTAGGGCATAAGTTTGATCCCCAGTCTGCTGCATTAGTTGCTGTAGGCCATGAAAGGGTAAAGTGAAAGAAATTGGCTGCATCATTGTTGTATGGTCAGCCAGGTTTCACTCCTCTGATCACCATACAGTGACCCATTAAAGTGCTCATCCAGACACCAGGCAAGAATGAATTCAACATAAGCTGTGTTGTACTCCACAAACAGATAGCTTGTTGACACTTGTAGTCTAGGATCAGAGTTTATTTAGTGTGTACATAGTCACAGAGCCAAATAATAGCCTTGTCAGTGGCTAGATGGAGTTCTTTAAGCCTGCCTTCAAGTTTAGTCAGTGAACACTCAACAATGTGAGTCATTTGTTTGGACTGCATCTCAGCTGCAGCCTGGGTGGTCTTGGCAACCCCACTGATATTGGGTAGTCAGTCTGGAAACGGTTTTAAAGGGCCCACTGACACCGTGGGAGATCAAAGCCGGATGGACAAACAGTGGGGTTTATGATATGAGTGTGGTTTCTGGTGGATATTTTCTCCTGCCAATCCTTCTGCCATAGGTCCTTAACTGTTTCTCCTCGGCATAGAAGGTTTAAACATATAGGGTGGCACGAGGGAAAGCGTACTGCTGGTGGGTTGAGGAGATTATTGAATAAGTGAATAAGACCTGAGTTGGAATAGACCTTCTCCAGTAGCTTGCCTGTTGCAATAACCTTCCTGATGTGCAGGTTGGGAGGTGGGGATGGGGGAGGTGGTGGATGGTGTTGCTCAAGTCTGGGAGCCAGGGGAGGTGAGTTGCTTGAAGAGTACCCATGATGATGCACATTGTTCAGCTGAGATGCATTTTGATAACTTTGGTTTGGGCAGATTGATACCATACTGGGGCACAGTATTCTGCAGCTGAGTATGTGGTGGCAAGAGCAGAGGATATTAGCATCTTGGACTGTGATCCCCAAGAGGTACTGGCCAGTTTATTGAGAAGGTTGTTACGGGTTTTATTTTTTTCTGCTGCTTTGATGAGGCTCTGTCTGTACGTGAGGGTTCTATCAAGAGTGACACCTAGGTAAACCGGGGGATCGTGCTTCAGTCTCTGGCCATCCAGGGTGAAATGTCAATTTCCTCTTAGCACTGACAATGTAAAGGTGGAATGTGCTTGAGAATGTTTGACTGGTGTTCAGTTGTCAGCACCATGTCTTACAGTAGTCTGCTAGTTTTGCAATATAATCATTTAATGCGTCTTCCAGCTCAAGGAAACTCCAAGCCTGTGTGCCACAGCAGATGTCACCTGCATAGATAAACTTCCAGGACTGGACTGTTGGTCTCCAAGATGAACAGGGTTGGGGATAAGACAGACTTCTGGCTCAGAAGTCACTGGTCACTATGGCAAGGCACTAGAGGGCAGCCACCACCACGGAGACATATTCAATGAAGTCAACTGCTGCCCAAAGAAACTGGTGAAGAAATTAACACCATCAGGAGAGAGGAAATGTGAAGTAAAGGAAACAAATAGACAACTAAGTCTGAAATGTCAAGGCCATAGAGCAAAGTAGCACTTTGGGTAAAATTAAGCAAACTGCATCAGGAAGGGACAGAGAGTTTGATTATGGTAATAGGGCATTCATAACTAAGGTCAAATCAGTAAAGTAAAAAGTTAAAATTAAAGGTGCTCTATTTGAAAGCACAAATCATTTGTAATAAGATAGATAAATGGGTTTGACTTGTTAGCCATTACTGATTTGTAGCTGCAGGGTGACCACCACTGACAACTAAATATTCCAGGGTACTTGACTTTTAGAAAAGGTAGACAAAACGGAAAAGGAGGTGGGGTAGCCCTGATAATAAACAATGAGGTAAAAGCAGTAGGGAGGAAGTAGTTTAGCCCAGGAAGTCGGAGTGTAGAATCAGTATGAATGGAGCTAAGAAATAACAAAGGGCAGAAAACACTGATGGAAGCACCACCACCAACACCGCGCCCCCCCTCCAACAGTAATGATAGAGTTGGATGAAATATAAATTAGGAAATTAGAGCAGCATGTAATAATCTTTGGTGACTTTATTCTTCATGAAGATTGGACAAGATAAATTGGCAAAATACCTTTGAGGACAAGTTCATGAAATGCACTCGAGGTAGTTTCCTTGAATATGTTGAGGTAGAAACTGAAAAAGAAGCTATTTTACATCATTTATAGTGTAATGAGATGGGGCTAATTAGTAAAATTACAGTAAATGATTCTCTGGGGAAGAATGATTACAATATGATGAACCTCATATCTAGTTTGAGTGTGATGTGGTTGAGGCTAAAAACTAGGGTGTTAAATTTAAACAAAGCCAATTATGAGATATGGCCATGTGTTGACTAAAATGGACTGGGGAATCAGATCTAAAACAATGGCGGTAGATAAGCAATGGGAAATATTTAAATAAATGATTCATAATTCTCAAAGAATATACATTCGATTCAGGAATAAAACTCCACTGGAAAAAAGATACAGCCATGACTAATCTATGAAGTTAAGAATAGTATTAGGATAAAAGAGGAAGCTTATAATTTTGCCATTAAGATTAGTAAATCTGAAGATTGGGATGTTTTAGAAGTGAATAGCAAAAACAAGCAAAGTTCATTACAGGCAAAGTTTGGAGAAATTATAACGGGGAATAAGGAAACAGCAGATTTTGCATCTGTCTTCACAGCTGAAAACACAAAACAAGATACCAGAAATTATGGACAACCAAATCATACAACCTCTCTGGCCTTAAAAATCTAATTACACAATGCTGTCAGAAGAGCATTTAAAAATTCCATGATTTTTAAATACAGTAAAATTTCTGTTATCTACTAGAATTCTCTATTAATTGGAATTCTGGGGTCTGGTCTGTTTTTCGACTGGGTGTCAAATTCACCAGTAATAGTCATCAGTGACCTGTTCCTTGCTCCGGTCTCAGCCTCCTATTGCTCTGCAGCACCATCTCCCCTTAGCACTGCTCACTCAATTTACGCGCTCCCTCAACACCCCAGTGATCATCCTGGAGCTTTCTCATTGGATGAAAACGTGAAACTCACTTTACATCTCAGTTAACCAGCTTATTTGATCAACCAGCACCTGGAGCATGTCAGATAACAGAGATTTTCCTGTAGAAATTTTACTTTATTTTTGAAGTTTATATTTCAGATTCTACCTTAATCCCACGTCTACATTTTAATTTATTTTGTTCTCTGTATGATGAATAAAATGAGAATGATAATTACTTCTAGCTTTGCAGTCTGAGAGAATTCTTCAATCTGATTGGCTGATTAGCCTGCCTGATGACGTCACTGTTTCTGGCGCCAGATTCAAAGACATGTCAGAATTAAAGAAATTGGTGCTTTAGAGCTTGCTAAATCTTTGTTAACAGTTTTGTTTTTTGAGATCAGCAGCCAAGGGATAGTGCATACCGCTAAACTTAAAAAGAGGGTAGATAAGGAGGGACCAATGGATCAAGTATATTTGGATTTTTAAAAGGTATCATGATAGGTTGTTGCATGAAGTTAGGGTTCTTGGAATTGGGAGTAATATATTGGAGATTGAGGATTGGTTAACAGACAGAGGAATATAAGTATGATTCTTGGGATGGCAGAGGGGAACTAGTGGAGTGCTGCAAGGATCAGTGTTTAAGCCTCAGCTACTTACAATCTATATCAATGATTTAGATGAGACGTTCAAGTCTAATATATCCAAGCTTTCTGATGATCCAAAACTAGATGAGAAAATAAGCTGTGAGGCAGATGCAAAAAGGCTGCAAAGGGCTACAAATCGTTTAAGAGACTGAGCAAGAAGGTGGCAAATGGAGCATAATGTGAGGAAATCTGGTAGGACGAATAGGAAAACATAATAATTTTTAATGAGGTGAGACCAGAAGGATTTGGGAGTCCTTGAACATGAATCACAGAAAATTAATATGCAGATACAGCAATAAATTAGGAAGGCAAATGGCATGTTGATCTTTATTGCAAATGGTTGGGGTATCAGAGCAAAGAAGTCTTGTTGCAATTATTTAGGGCTGTACTGTGTACAATTTTAGTGTCCTTACCTAAGGAATGATATACTTGCCTTAGAGAGGATGCAACAAAGGCTCACTACATTGATTCCTGGGATGAGAGGGATGTCTTATGAAGAGAGATTCAGTAGAATGAGCCTATATTTTCAAGAGTTTAGAAGAATTAGCAGTGATCTCATTGAAATGTGTAAAATTCTTAGAGGAATTGACAGGGTAGATGCTAGGAGGTTATTTCTCTTGGCTGGATTGTCTAGAGCTAGGGAGTACACTCTCAGGATAAGGAGTTGGCCATCCAGCACAGAGATTAGGAGGAATATCCTTACTCAAAGAGCTGCAAATCTTTAGCATTCTCTACCCCGTCATTTAGTATATTTATGATGGAATGATTGAATTTTTGACACTAACAGAATCAAGGGATACGGGGAAAGGGTGGAAAGAGGAGTTGACGTAGAAGATCAGCTATGATCTTAATGAATGGCAGAGCGGATATGACGGACTGCATGACCTACTCTAGCTCCTTTGTTCTTATGTATGAAAATTTCTAAATATAAAGAATCTTAAAGCAAAGCAACATACAGTGAAATTTGCAATTATTCAAACCTACCACTTATATCTGAGAATGCATCCAATGTCAACATAACAAGCCTCCAACATATTGCATCAATGATGGTAGTCCTGTCTTTCTTTCACCCTGAACACTGGCATGATACTCAGGTTTAATTGCTGAGTGTGCCAATTTTTCTTTTGGGAAACAACATTACTATTTGCAACACAAGTAAGGATTTGCACAGAGAGTTGCATTTATAATGCAGGCATTAACAATTGACCTTCACAGGAATTGCTAGTATTATTGATACGTTTTAGGAAGAAAAACAGTTCTTAAAAAAAGTTCCTTTTCTTTAATGGTATTTAAATTGCATTACCTCTTCCTTAAAAAGTTCTCGTAGGACTTTCATACATAATTCTGCCACTTGCTGCTCTTGCATATCCCGAATTACAGCCACTGCATCTCCACTGATCACGGACATCAGAACACAATGCTCACCCTGTGAAAGTTTCAAAACATATAGAATTGGAATGAATGCAAGAGATTTAACAATAATCCACAATTTGCTGACCAAGGAAAATCCTCAAAAAATTGACTCATGGATATATTTATTGTGTTTTTATGGCCAAGATCATATTCTTAATCCTTACCTCTTAAGCTTGACAAGTATGAACATCTGCATGGAAATATTTCCAGGTCTAGAAGAGCCCCATAGACAAAAAGAAGCTCATGAGCTTTATCACTCAAATTCCGCAAACTATTTGCTTGGACTGATACACAATAATGGGATGTAATTGCAGCAGGTTTTGCTTATCTAGTATGGATATAGATCTCATGCTTAAGCACCTCATCTGATATGGTCCTCTTCCTTAAGCACCGATAACTCTTACAGTGCTGATGCAGTCAATCTCCTAGTCGATTACCAGCCCAGACCTAAGTTCCCTCTAAGTTGCGTGCCTACATGGCTCGCACCAGCCCATTAAGTGTTGCGCACATGGCATGTGGAGAAAGAGTATTCTGCTGCTCTGCCATTCGATACTTTGTGGAGCTGTGATGCCACCCATGACCAGATTTCCTGATACAAATACAGCATTAACTTCAAATCCAGTCACATCAACAAGGAACTCAACTAAACATTACTTGTATTACTTCTAGGAAAATTAACCTGAACACTAACTATACTCAGGACATGTTTTGGAAAAGAATGCCTGTATCTCTGAACTTTTACTGATAATTGTTTGGATTATCCATAACCACTCCTTACAATTAGTCTTGTATCACTGCCAAGGATTGTTTTTTTTTACCTCACTCTCATGAATTGTTCGACCCTGTCATGCCTGTTGCATTTTGTTGCAATCCTCCAAAGTTGGTTATTGTGCATCCCCAATTTCCACCGCCTCACCATTAGTGGCCACGCTCGAGATGCTAAACTCTGAAATTCCCTCCCTAAACCTTGCTCTCCTCCTTTAAGTTAGTCTTTAAAATCTACTTCTATGACTAAGCTTTTAGTCACCTTAACAATAGCTCCTTATGTGGCTTGGTGTCTAATTTTGTCTGATAAACTTTCCAGAGTATTGCCTTTAAAAGCATAACTGTTTAGTGGTTGGGAGGGTTTGCAATCGATTAAAAGCTTTAACTCTCGACATTTGGCCCTAACATTAGTGTCTCCCATTAAACACAATCCTTCTCCAATGCTCCCGCTTTCTGGTTATAGAGTGGTGCTGCTGAAGGGAATATCTTTCGCTTTTCCTTTTGACAGCTTCTGCCACATGCCTTCACACTGTGCTTTAGATCCTGCAGTTCTTTAGTGGCCCAGCCCCTGGGTAGGAGGATGAGAGCATGGCCAAGGGCAGACTACATCACCCAGAATGCACCTTGTCAAAACAAATGGCCACATCAACTTGGGTTCTCGTTCCAGGACAATCAAATCTCAAGTGTTGGAACTTCGTCCTGAAGCAGAGCGTGTGATGGGCATTCCAGATTCGGAAGAGTCAATATAATCATGTGCTCATACACAATTCATGAAGTGGCCACTTTAAATGGAGAGGGGTGGTGCTGCCAATAAAGGCAAAGGCAAAAGCTGCAAGTTGAGCCAGCCCCACAAGTGCATGGGCCCCAGTATTTTGCAACTTGTGCACGTGCCCTCTCCCGGGCCCCTGGCGGCAGGAGTGTTTGATCCCAGCTGATGTTACTACTGGACAAGCCTGATCCCAGGGCGGAACCCAGCATGATAGATCCTAACTTTTATTTGTTTGCTTAGATATGTGGAGAGTGGCTACTGAACAGGGTCACTGAAGTCAGCTAATGAACTTTTAACAAAGGAATAAAACATTTATTAAACAAGAAAAGATTAACTATATTACAATACTCCTTCACCCGCAACTATACCTTTACAGATATATTCAGATTTGAAAGGATAACACAAGTTACAAAAGCTATCTTATACGTTAATATCCACAGTAAGGACACAGTCCATGTAAACCAACAGGCGACCTGTGGTCAGACACGTCATACTCTGAAACCAAGCGACAGATGCCACCTCAACCAGATGCTATGGATCTCTCATCAGCTTCCCCCAGACACTTGTCACCCCGTGAGCCAACTGGTCTCACTGAACTCCGTCTTTCACACGTGGGTTTCCAATCTCCACTCTCCAAGAATTCGCTTTGGAATCTTCTCCCAAACTGGCACTTTCACTCAGACAGCTTCCGCAAGGGTCCACCTCCAGGGTTTTGAACTCTCCTTCTGATGTTCCTCTCCTGGGTCACCACATGCATTCAAGCTTTCTTCTGCACTCTCGCACCGATTCAGCTGTTAACAGTACACCATTGCTGCACATGCCCATAGCAAAGAGTTACAACCTCCAGTTGTTTCTTTGGACCTTCTGACTTCTCACAAACCTTTATATAGCTTTGACTCTGCTTCCTGCAGCTTTCATCTCTTTAACTTGAAACTTGGAGCCTTTCTCTGCTCCTAACTCTTAACTTCAGTTAACAGGATCTTTCCCAGGTTCCTGTCCTTCCTTTGGCTAGAAGGTCTGCTAGGGACTTTCTCCTGTTCCACTCCCCTGGATTTGGGGACTTTCTTCTTTACATTGGAACCTGCTATCTTTCCCTTTTCATGTCCTGCCTGTCCCGGCACTTTCTTCCAACTGAACTCAAACTGCTTTCTCTTTAGTGTGTGTGTGCGCGCACGTTGCCTCTGGACCCCTGTTGCTAGGTGGCAAGTTTTTTTCTACTCTTGTGTTTGCTTTAATTTCTCTTCAACAGTGATAAAACTCTCATTCGAAATGCAGGCACCTTTTAAAGTGAAACTAAAACTCAACTTGACCTTTTCTTAACACATAAATACAGAAATACAAATCAAACTTAAACTTTAAAGCTAAAACTCATTCCTAATACCCACAAATACAAATATAACTTACTTAAACTATCTCTATTTCCTAACAGGAGAAGCAGCGGAGTCAGAGGTGGGAAGCAGAGAGCAGGAGGCAAGTTATTAAGAGTTGGCAAGTTGTTATTAAGAGTTAGTAAGAGGATTTTTGGGTCAGTTAGGTTCATGGCAACTAATAGGTTTTCAATGTTAAAATTGAACATTGCTGAAAAGAGAGTCACGATGTCAAAGCTTTTCGTCTTGCGCTCACCAGGACAGATGCAGGAATGCCAAGTTTCAAACAAGCACAACAATTTATTCTCTAGGAGAAAAGGGTGTTGTTTGACAGGCAAGGGGATGTTAACTTTGCTGTGAAGGGAATGTTAACATTACTGTGAAGGGAATGTTACGGCCAGAGTCAACTTGCTAACCAATCAATCAACAACATATCTCCCTTTTCAGCAATATTCAAGTAACATAAAAATTACAGTTCAGGAACATAATGCTTTATGGGGAAGTGATTTTCATTTAGCACGTTTTTGTTTAGCACGCTGTTTCTTAGAAACACATTAGAAGTGCTAAGCAAGGGATGGCTGTACTTCACTGGCTGTAAAGTACCGTGGGACATCCTGAGGCTGTGAAAGGTGCTATATAAATATAAGCTCTTTCTTTTATATAAATTGAATTTCAGGTAGTGCTCACATCATCAAAATGCTGCAGTGAATTGTCAACTGGTGAGCTAATTAGTAAATTTGAACGCAATTAAGAACAGATGTGTTTTAGCTGGGTATAGTGAGATTTTGTGCGTTTAAGTAGGCCTAAGAAGTTACAGTGTATCCTTTTAACAGTCATATCTAAATGAAGGCAAGTAGGTTTCTTGTTTCTACCCGTGGTGCACATCACCATGATATTGGTGCATGTACAAAATTCATTCCGCACATGGATGGAAAAAAGAGAGAGAACATTGGACCAGGCACATCTTTACAAATTTGTAAAATCAACACTCTGTATACAGTATGCCAATCAGCAGCTGGCCCTCTAGTTATTATGGCTTTGATTTACACTGTCCAGAAGCCGAAATGGCATTTTTCTGCTGTCTGCAATGCAGGCTACAATATCCCATAACTAGAATATTGTGGAATATTGAAACTGTAGTTACAGCTAAGTTATCTTAAGATGTGTCGTGTTCTTACAACTTCCTCAACCTAGAAGTAGATAAAGAAGGATGGGAAGAGGCTGTCATGGAGCATAAACAATGGCATGGGCCTATTGGGCACAATGGCTTGCTTCAGTTGCGTAAATACTTGGTAATACTTTGTAATAAGTCCCTGTCAATCACTTGCTTCTGTAATACTGGGATGGGTTTGAAGAATAATCATATGTGAAATAACCATCACAAGATAATAGCAGTAACAGTTTACTTCTTTATTACTGGCCTTCACTATTGTTAATTCCTTCCTAGATCCTCCCAACCTCAGCCTTAGACATATAGACAAACAGGCATTACTATCGATTGCACATACTTGAGAATTTGATACAAAAAGAAACATCATCCTTGTCAAAACTGAAGGGAATGTTAACATTGAACTTACTTGTGTACATGCAGTATTTTTACTGTTGTTATCTGTGCTCTGAATTCATCCACAATGTAAATATTGTCAATTCAGACCACCAACAGCTTTAGCATGCTACAAAATCAGTTCTGTAATATAAACATGCCAATCAATTATGTTTGATGGACTAACTGCACCATCTTTGCTCCTAATACTTAGAATGGTTAGGAAGGGGTGAGGAGGCACTTCTTTATTTTAAAAAAGGCCAAACTTGCTTTGAGATTTTCCCCACTTATTATTTACATTATTACTGCCATTTCTTTTATTTGAAAGTCTTCACTTTATTTTAGCTTTAGGTGATTTGTCAATGCCTTAAACACAAAATTAGTCCTAAATATCAAAATGAATTCACTTACTTGCGGATCCATATCATAGAATACTCCAAAAAGCCCACGTTTGTTAGGGCTAGGAGGAATGTGGCCAAAAAAGTCTGCTCCCTGAATTTTTTTCTCCCAGAACTTATATGGAAACTGTAAGGCAATCTAAAAGGCCAAAAAAAAAGATATCAGTTTAAGAGATTGGCTACTTTAGAAAATGAGTTACAGTCAATATCCAGGAGAGCAGATTAATCGTTTTTCTGAAAGTTGAAGGGTCATAAACGCATAAAATTATCCTATAAATACACAATTCTACAGGCCTTTGCCCTGTGACTGAGAATTGAATCTGCAGGCGAAAAATATTAAAATATATGAAGTCTGATCTTTGGAAAATTCTGTATAACAGCAGCTGGCACAGTTTTTTAACTTCCTATCACACTGCAATTCCTTACCATCAGGAGGTTCAACAGTTTATTCACCAAAGTGTACCAGAATATTTATCTACCAAACTACATTTATTAAATGTTAATGTAGTTCTGGATTCAAAAGAAACTAAGCTGTACAGACAATAGTCCAACAGTGTAACTCTACAAAACTTCTAGCATATTTTGATTGTTACAAAATAATCTTCATGGAGCTTTCCTGCCTGTTAAATTTGAAAGTCATAATATTAAGTTAGGTCTTATTTATATAGATTTAATTCACAGATTTTTAAATATTATCTAAAAACTCATCATTCTACTTCAAATTCCGGGTACCCCAAAGCATGTTTATTGCTTCTTTTTCATCCCTTTCAGAAGCAATGTCCTGCCAATGATTAGATCTTCACATAATACTCCAAATGGGGTTGAAAAAATGCAACATACAATTACTTTTGATTTGTATCCTGTCCTACTACTAATACAATACATTATTTGCCTTTTTTACCTGAACTGTTTCATACATAGATTTACTAGCCTCTAAAGCTCAATCATAATCAAGATCTTTACCACAGTTCCTTACTCCTTCCTTTGGTTCCCTGACCTCTGATGTATTTTTGGTTACCCTTATTGACATTGAAAGGTATGTGGCATTGGTTGTTCCAGTTACCCAAAAGTGCCAATCATTCTGAACGGGCCATAACTTCCGATGGAGTGGCAACTGAGTCAGATTGCCACTCCGTTCAAAATTACTTACATGGAAATCCAGGCGATCCTATCTCACCCAACCTTCCAACTCAGGCTGGTGAGATCTGTGGAGTGCAGCGTGGTCATGAGACCTAAAGTCAAGGGTAGCTCAGTTGAAGGTAAGTAAACCATGGCCCTTTTTTAAACAGCATTAGCTGCTGTAAACCAGGTACGTTTAAAGGTCCAGCCAAGTTTAAAGGTTTTTGACAAGCCAGGGAGAAGGTATAAGGTAAGTGCATAGGATTTTTGGGGCTGGGGAGTTGGGCCTGGGGGACAGGGGCTGTCAGGAGTCTTGTCAGATCTGGCTGGGGTAGTGGGGGGTGGGGGTCAGGAGTCAGGCCTGATGGGGACTCAGGAGGGAGCTCAGGGGATGAGTAGTCGGGGGATGGGGGGGTGGGGGGAGGGGGCATGGGGAGGCCCCAAGGTTTTCTGGTGGGGGGAGGGGGGTGTCAGGGTGGGTCAGTGCTCTGGTTACCCAGAAGCTACTAGTGGTTTTATTGTTCTAACTGTTTCTGGGTAACTATTGCTGTAACACAGTTGGACCATCTGAAGTTGAAAATTTAAATCGCATTTTCGGATGGTTCCCAGTGCAGGGCAATTGCCGTGCAAACTTTGCAGGGGGCGTTCCCCAGCACATCTTTGGGGTATTCCCCCGATACACTGCCCTGGAGCTTGGAAATTACGGCCCAATATGAATCTTGAACTTTTGCCAATCACTTTTAAACCAACCCGTCTGCCACTGGAAACATTTTTGCTTTATTTACTTTATCAAAATCCATCATTATTTTAGACACCTCTATCACTTCTTAACTATCTTTATTCAAGGGCAATAACCCTAATTTCTCCAGTATATCCGCATAACTGAAGTCCCTCATCCCTTGTACCATTCTAATAGAACTCTTTTGCACCCTCTCCAAGGTTTGACATCCTTCCTAAAGTGTAGTGCCCAGACTTGAACACAATACTTCAGCCAAGGCCAAACCAGTGCCTTCTAAACATAATTTTATTGATTTTGTACTCTTTTGTTAACTATTCCTCTATTGTAAAGCCAAGGATGTCAAATGATTTTTTAAAATATATAAACAGTTTTCTCAACTTGTTCTGCCACATTCAAAGGTCTGTGTACTTCCCCTAGATGTCTCTCTGTTCCTATATCCCTTTATAATTGCACCATTTAAGTTATACTGGCTCTCCTCATTCTCCCTACCAAAATGCATCACTTCATACTGTTCTGCATTAAATTTCATCCACCATACGTTTGCCCATCTCTAGTCTATGTCCTCCTGAAGTCTGTTACTATCCCTCTATTTCCGAGTTTTGTCTCGTCTACAAGCTTTGATGTTATGCCCTCAATTCTCAAGTCCAGGTCATTAATATACATCAGTAAGAACAATGGTCTTAATACCAGTCCCTGGAGAACACCATATACATACTTCCCTCCAGTCTGAAAAACAACTGTTCAACACTACTCTATGCTTTTTACCCCTTAGCCAGTTTTGTACCCATGCTGCCAATGTTCCTTTTAACCCCATGAGTTTCAATTTTGCTAACAAGTCCATTAAGCACGACTTTATCAAATGCCTTTGAAAGTCCATATACACATCGATCACTCTACCATCATCAGCCCTCACCGTTACTTCAAAGAACTAAATCAACTTTGCCAAGCATAATTTGACTTTAACAGATCCATGCTGACTTTTATTTATTAGCCTTTTTCAAATGCCAACTAATTTTTCCTCAATCCTGGTCCCTAAAAGTTTCCTTGCCGCTAATATTAGGCTGACTGTCCAGCAGTTGCCAGGTTTATCCCTTCCCCTTTTTTTGAGCATTGATTGCCCATCCCTAACTGCCCTTGAGAAGGTGCTGGTGAGTGGTCTCTTTGAACCGTTGCAGTCCTTGTAGTGTAGGTACACCCTAGTGCTGTTAGTGGGGGGAGTTCCAGGATTTTGGTGTAGCGACAGCGAAGGAATGGCGATGTATTTCCAAGTCAGGATGGTGAGTGACTTGGATGGGAACTTCCAGGCGGTGGTGCTCCCATGTGTCTGCTGCCCTTTTAGATGGTAGCAGTCATGAGTTTGGAAGGTGTTGTCTAAGGAGCCCTGGTGAGTTCCTGCAGTGCATCTTATAGATGGTACACACTGCTGCCACTGTGCTTCGCTGGTGGAGGGAGTGAATGTTTGTGGATGGGGTGCCAATCAAGCAAGCTGCTTTGACCTGGATGGTGTCAAGCTTCTTGAGTGTTGTTGGAGCTGCACTCATCCAGGCAAGTGGAGAGTATGCCATCACACTCATGATCTGTGCCTTGTAGATGGTGAGCAAGCTTTGGGGGGGTCAGGAGGTGAGTTACTTGCTGCAGGATTCCTAGCCTCTGACCTGCTGCTGTAGCCACAGTATTTATATGGCTATTCGAGTTCAGTTTCTGGTCAACGGTAACCCCCAGGACATTAATAGTGGGGGATTCAGTGATGGTAATGCCACTGAATGTCAAGGGGTGATGGTTAGATTCTCTTTTGTTGGGGATGGGCATTACCTGGCACTTGTGTGGTGTGAATGTCACTTGCCACTTGTCAGCCCAAGCCTGGATATTGTCCAGGTCTTGTTACATTTGAACATGAACTGCTTCAGTATCTGAGGAGTCACAAATGGTGCTGAACATTGTGCAATCAGCAGCGAACACTTTTGATCCTCATTCCTCTGGCATTACCCCGATGCCCAAGACGGTTTGGAAAATTGTCACCTGAACCGTTGCAATTTCCATCTGATTTCCCTCATAACATAAGATGCATCCCATCAGGACAAGGTGACTTTTCTATTTTGGGGACAGCCAACCTTTTAAACACATCCTCTTTATCTATTTTATGCTACCCAATATAGCAGCTACATGCCAGCATTTGCTTCTATAGTGGAGACAAAGGTAAAGTGCTCATTTTACACCTCCGCCATGCTCTCTACCTCCACAAGAGGTTCCCTAATCAACTGCAATTTTCCTCTGTGCCCTTTTACTATATATGAGATTATAAAAGACATTTGGGTTGTCTTTTCTGATAAGCCACTAATCTTTGCTCATATTCACTCTTTGCCCATCATTTCCTTTTCCTAGATTTTCTCTGTACTTTTTATATTTCACCTTGGTTCTCTTCAGTAATATGAACCTTATAATTGCCATAAGCTTCCTTTTTCTGTTTTATTTCTATTGCTTAACCTATGTATCTTCTGTTATTCAGGGAGCTTGCACAGCATCAGCTCGACTTAACAAAAGTTGCGCTCTTGGTTCTCATATTCCCCCTCACAGGAATGTGTCCATTTGTACCTAAGCCAATACCTCTTTGAAGGCCTCACATAATAATAAACAAATGTTTTGGCTGCCAATTTTTGATTCCAATCCACCTAGGCCAGATCCCTTTTCTACTCACTGAAGGTAGCCCTCCTCCAGTTCGATATTTTCATTCTTGATTGCCTTGATCTTGTCTTTTTCCATAACTATTTTAAAACTCACTGTTATGGCCACTGTTTTCCAAATGCTCTCCTACGAATATGTGCTCCACTTGTTCTACTTCATCCTCCAGAATTAGGTCCAACAGTGCTTCGTTCCTTGTTGGAGTGGAAACACACTGATCAAGCAAGTTTTCTTGTGCAAATTCCATGAATTTCTCTTCCTTGTTGCCCTTTGCACTGTTATCATCCCATCTATTTTTTGATAACTGAAGCCCCCATTATCACTACTCAGTAGCTTTTGCATCTCTGTAATTTATATGAAAATTTACTCCTTTCTCCTTCTTATGATTTGGTGACCTAAAGTATAGATCCTATTGCATGATAGCTCCATTGCTTCTAATGTCTAATCAAAAAGATTCTATCTTTGACTCAACCACATTATCCCGTTCCAGTGCTACAATAGTTTCTTTGCTCGTTAGTTGAACTCATGCCACTCTTTTTCCCTTCTAAATCTTTCTTGAATATTTGCAGCCAGGAATATTAAGTTCCCAATCCTCCCATTTTTTGAGACATGTCTCTGTTATTGCTATTATTTCAAAGCCCCATGTGACAATTTGTGCCTGCAGCCCATCAACTATTTTTCATGTTATGCGCATTGATGTACACGCACTCCAAACGCATCTTAGATGCCCTCGCTATTGTCCTGTTTTAAGCCTCCTTTTACTGAACTATTCTTAATATTAGGACTATTTGCTTCTTTCCGTCCTCTGTGCACCTTGCTTCTCCTCACTGATATTTCATCCTGGTGTCCATCCCCTGCCAAATTAGCTTAAGCCATCCCCATGTGATATGTTAACTTTCTGTGACTAGTCCCAGATCTGTTGAGGTGCAAGTCATCTTAAACAGGTCATTCCTGCCCTAGAATTGGTCCCAATTCACCAGGAATCTTAAGTCCACCCTCCTGAGCCATTGTCCAGCAAAATATTAATCCAATTGATCCTACTATTTCTATATTCACTAGTCCATTGAATTAGGAATAATTCAGAGATTACACCCTTTCAGGTCCTGCCTTTTAACTTTCTCCCTAGCTCCTCAAACTCTGGCTGCTGTATTTCAATCTTTTTCTTCCTATGTCATTAGTTCCAAAATGGGGCCATGACTTCTAGTTGTTCTCTGTCACCCCTCAAAATATTCTTCACCCCCTTAGTGATGTCCTTTACCTTTGCGCCAGCTGATAACACATCATGCTGTCTATCAAATCCTCAATAACAACTGCTTCTTTACACTTTGCTGTGCTCCCCCTGTACACTCAGATGTCACACAGTGCCATGGATGAGTTCCAGACTGCAGCACCATCCCCTCATCCGCGGCTAGTATTTGCTGAAAACCACAAGAGAGTGATTGCAGGGTGGGCAGACACCAAACCGAGTGGGGGACATGGGTGTCAGACCGAGAAAGAGAGAATGCACACAAGCAACAGACAGAGAGAGAAATACAGCCATTAGATAAATAGACAGAGAGGGAGAGCGAGAGAGCAGGTACTGGTGGACAGAGACACAGACTGACAGACAACCAGGCAGAGAAGGCAATGAGAGGGAGAGCCTGTGTTGGAGAGAAAAAGCACCAGCCAGACACAGAGAGAGACACACAAACAGAGAATGTCTATATATTTACATAAGATCTATTTTCAGTTTACAGTTCTCTTACTCCCGGTTATTATTTATGCAGACCAGATTTTTATTTAGTTCAATCTGGATCCCTTAAATTTTGATATCGCCTCCCTGGTTAATTTTAACTTTATCCCTTTAGATCTAATTAATTACTATGATTTTTTATAGTTTACTTTTTCCTTGGTTCATAGCATTTAGCTTTTATTTCCACATTTCCACCTCTGCAAAGAATTCCCACTCTCATCAAATTCCTATTGTTATTTTATTAGATCACTTCATTTAACAGATCTTCCTAGTTATGTACACATACAGCTCAGACAATTTAATTGCATCGTTCCTTATTTACCCTGCTTATTATGGTTTCCACAAATTGGGCAATTATTTTATTTATTTTATTTTAATCCTCACCCAGCACATATCTCTAAATTGGACAACATTCTTTCTTGGCCAACTTCAGTTTCCAATTTTTAATTCCTGGCCAGCAACCTGTTTTCTCTCCTATTTGATAACTACTCATCTTTCAATTATAGATGTGGAAATTTGTCCATCAGTTTCTAAAGATTCAAGCATGCAGCACCTACATTTCCCTATAATGTTCATCTAAGTAAGGTTGTGGGAGACTCCATCTATTTAGTTAATTATGAATCACTTTCTTTAATTCATTCACTAAATCTCACCACAGTTACATAGAGATTTTTCACCAACAGATAGTAAACTTACTGAACTAAACAGCGGAATTTTCCGTGCCCGCTGGCATCAGGTACATTCGGCAGCGTGAGCAGACAATATGGTGAGAAGGCCAAAACTTGGTTTCACGACGTCATGAAACCAGTTTGCGATCCCTCTACTCAGCCCATCGATGGCGGGCCTCATTTCTCACCATCGGATGTCGGGAACTTCACTGTAATACATTTGCATATCATTATAAGGCCAGTCTGCCAGAATCACCTCCCCATGCCGGATCATCCTCCCATGTCGGTGGGCAGAGCACGTCTTGACAACTGTGCAGAAGTCGGGACTTACTGCCAGGGCCTTGCTCACATCACGGACATCCCTGAGGAGCAGAATATGCTGGAGCCCGACAGCAATGGGACTCTGCAGGAACATCCATGGCATTCTGGGTGGATTCTCATGAACAAGGCTCCGCCACGAAGCAGCTCACAAAGGGTGAAAAGTCACAGTTGAGGGTTTGCTCACAATGGATGATGGTCGAGGGGGTGGAGAGAAATGTCCTGCTGTGTTTGGGGGAGGAAGATGTACCGGGGGATGGGAGAGTGGGAGAGGAAGGTCTAGGATCGACTGGGAGAGAAAGAGATGTCCGGGGGGGGAGAGGAGAAGACAGCAGCTGGGGCGGTAGGTAAGAGCGGGGGTGAAATCTGTAAGGGAAGGAGTTCGGAGGGTGGAAGGGGTAGGTCAGGTCCGGAGGGAGGAAGGAGTCCGGGCAGAGGAAGGAATGCTGTGGGGGGTGGTGGAGGAGTAAGGGTGAAGGAACAAGTAAGGATTGAGGAAGAAGTAAGGGTGTCTGAAGGAGCCAGGGAGGGGGAAGGAATAAGCCTGGTAAGAGGGAATGGTAAGAATGACAAAGGGCAGAGTGAGACGGTAGGGTAGGGGGGTGAGGGTTCAACAGCAGCAATAGAAGGCATGGCGAGGGTGATTGGTGGGGACTCAGAGGCAGACATGGACCCTGGGAGTGGAAAGTAAGTGGTCGGGGAGGTTAATGTGGATGGGAGTCAGATTTTCGGGCAGGAAGGGAACGTGCACGTTCACCTGGACATCCCAGAGAGAAAAGGGTTGTGGCTAGTAGGTCACGGAGGGGAGGTGGAAGGTGATGTCAGGGGGGTTGACAGTGATGGGGCAAAGGAAATGGGTGACTAGGGGAGGGGAAAGGATGGGGGAACGAAAGAAAAACTGTATTACCATCATGCTGGCTAAATCGAGAGTGAACGAGAGTTGTGGTGGGCGAGATCAGGTGATGCATGGGAGTGTGATCAGTGGGTGGGCGGAGGTGCAGGTCAGCTTAGATGGTCAACTTAAAGTGAACCTCAGCAGACAGCATTGAAAATGCTCAGGACATTGAGGTGAATGTGATATGGGAAGGATCAGCGTGCATGGGAGAGTGCTTGCAAGAGGCTCTGAAAGGCCCTGCCCCTTACACATTCACACACAGGCACTTCTTACTCCAGAATCACTCGTGGGCTAGCTGCGTGCAGCTGAACTGCTAATGGCAGTGGGGGGATGGAATGCAGTGGGAGGACTAGCGAAGCCAGTCAATGAAGTTGAAAGACACCATCACACATTATTCAGTGAAAGTGCATATATTTCCAGATTGTAAAGTGACAAAATGTGTTAACCCATGCAACCAACTGTGATTAGAATTTCTTAAATTTTGACTGCCTTAGCCTTCTAGTTGCTGCCCTGACACCCATAGCAGGGGTGGAGACAGCCTGTGCAACAGTTGGCCCTGTTGCCTCTGACACGTTTGGCATGGCTCTTCTGGACAGCCGAAGCCTTGGGGACCCTGGCTTGCTCTGGCTGTCCTCCTGTGGGCCAGCTGTTCCCTCTGCAGTGACAGAGGATGAGGTTGAGGGGGTCACAGGCAAAGGGGACTTGATGGGAGAGGACAGTCTCTGAGTATTCCAAGTGGATGACCCAAGGGTGTCCAGCTGCCGCTCCTCCTCCCTTCAGGTGCCTGGGGGCCCCAGCCTGACTCGAGTGGAAGGAGCACCTGGGGGGACGTCAAGGTGCCTCGTTTCCCTCTCACGTCACCACTGCAGGAACTCACCCATGGCTCCTGCGATGGGGTGCAGGTCTGCACACATTTCCATGTTCTGCTGGACCAGGGTCTCCATGGTGTTTGCCATCCTCCCCATGGAGACCTCCATACATGCACATGTGGGCACTTCAACAGAGAGCAGGTGGTCACACTCCTTCAATTCACGTGCCACTCTGTTGAGGGCTTCCAACAGCTCTGTGTGCTGTTCCCCTGCCTTCTGCTGACTGCAGGATGAGCTGGATGTTCGTCATCTGACGTGGACCTCACAGCTGCCTCTTCCCAGCTTCCAAGTGCCGGGGAGCTCGGCCGAACCTGCCTCCTCCTGCTGTGGACACGTGTCCATCCGGTGACCACCAGATTGTGAACCCAAGCCTGCTCTAGACCTAGGTCCCACTGAGGTGTGTATCTCTGCACTGGTGGATGGTGTGGGTAAGTGCTGAGACGGGTCTTCCAAGCTGCTTATTTCCAGCTCTTCAATAGAGGAGTCCTCTTAGCTAGAGGTGAGGATGTGGATGGAGCTGAGGGACTGATTGGCTGAGGGTGTTGGTGGCTTGGCAGAGCACCCTGTGAACCAAAGTAGAGATAATTAGTGCATGGTAGCAGAGTCAAAAGCAGGAGATAACCCACTCACATTTGCGTTGAGAGAGGGATGATGTGGTGCAGGATCCTCACGAGGAGTTTACCGCCGACCTCACCATCAGCACAGGTATGGTCCCCGACCTCACCAGTCAGAGTGACGGCATGCTCCTCAAAGTGAGTGAGGGGGCTAATGTGGGCCACTCAACCCCTGGTCTGGCACCTCTCCCTGCTGATGTGAGCCAGCTTCTCCTGCATGAAAACAGATGGAGAGAGTATGAGCAGGCATGGAATGTTGTGTGGTGAGTGGAGACATGGATGGAATGAAGATGTGAGCTCCAGGGGATATGAGTCTGGAAGATATGAGGGTGTGTGTGAGAGAGTTAGTGGCATTGTACCTTGAGGTGTGAGATCCCTGTGGTGCGTGATAGGTTTGTGAGTGTGAGAGTTGAGAGTGATGAGGAGAGTGACTTACCCTGGAGGATCATTCATCCCTTTTCAGCACTGGGTGGCTGTCCTCTTTTGCAGGGCATTGGTGCTGACCACCGTTGCCACCACCTCCCAAGCCAGATTGGTGATGCTGCTGTCCATCCTGCAGCCAGAGCGAGGGGTAGGGAGCATCATGATGGGTGACCTCTGCATCCAAGAGGCACTCAAGGGATGTGTCATTAAACCAGGGGGCTGTAGTCTTTTTGCCTTTCAAGGCCATGTCTTCCGTGCAGCAGTTGTGGGCTGAAAGCACTGAGAGGTGTGCGCATGGCTGCACTTTAAATATGGTGCCCGGCGTGATGAAGCAGCGAGGTGTTGGTGTGGCGGGCAAACGAGAGCCCACCCGCCACCGAAAAGGCATGTTTCCCAGGAATGCATGGCAGGATTGGGGCGATACGGCATGAGAAGCCGCCATTGAAGCCAGCAGGTAAAATGTTGATTCTCCCGCCCACTACCACACTTAGTACAAATTGGGACGATTCCACCCAAGGTTTTAATTAATGTTGATGGACCGATTTTTAAAATAATAATGCCTACTCCCCATCAATCTCTCTCAAATATAAAAAATGACTGTTGAAATGTAACTAATTTAATCTTCTTTAGGGCTTGCACTGTTTATACAGAACTCTTAATTCCTATTCCTTTCCTCAGTTACAAAACAATACTTTTGCCAACTTTACTATGATACTAAACTTGAATACCATGCTACAGTGTCCCAGTTGAGGATTGCCAGGACGACTGCTAGTTTCCATACTGAACCAGCTGGTACATCAAGCCAGGAGGAGGCATGGAGTGCTTACATGGGCTGGTAGCAAACTAAAGGTTTTTCAGCTTTCTGGTCCCACAAAAACAAACAAAGATTTCTTTGGCTGATTTCTGAGCAGCCTCCAGTAGTCCCCATAACACAATTAGCAATGTTGAGCAATGCCTGGCGCAAATCGATAACGCACCTCAAATTTGTAATCAAGATCTTGTAATTGCATAGTACCCTTAATTGTTTATTTAGGCAGTCTCCCACAATGGCCACCTTCTCATTTACAGGTCTATTTAAAAAGTGCATTGATGCTTTGAGTCGAGGTACCCCTCTCTATTTTCACCCCTTCCGCTAATGTTCCCACTAAGGCAGAAACCCTTAACTCATTTAAACAGTACCTGAATCAGCACCTGAAGTGCTGTAATCTGCAAGGCTACGGACCAGGTGCCAGAAGGTGGGATTAGAATGGGCAGCTACTTCTTTTTTTATTATTTATTTTTCAGCTGGCGCAGACACGACGGGTTGAATGACCTCTTCTGTGCCATAACCTTTCTATGGTTCTATGGCTATAAGGTGTGCATGTGCAAAAAAGTGGTTAAAAGATACTGCACATTGAAATGAACAAGCCATGCTCAACAATAAAAAGAGAGGGGACACTGCCTC
This sequence comes from Cetorhinus maximus, assembly GCF_964194155.1. Lineage (NCBI taxonomy): Eukaryota > Metazoa > Chordata > Chondrichthyes > Lamniformes > Cetorhinidae > Cetorhinus > Cetorhinus maximus. Next base: position 170,378,646 of record NC_135881.1, on the reverse strand, counting down.
CCCAGTCCCCTGGCTGGATATTGAAAATTATCTTTGGGACTTCACACACCTAACACAGTAATAATTCATAACCTCCATAGAGGTTGCACAGTGATAGAAAAATTGGTGAGCCAAGATGGGCCCAGATACATCTATGGTTGGGCAGGAGCCATTGATCAACTATAAGCTTCAAATTCTGAAGGATCTCTCCCCACCAGGAACACCAAGAGACTACAGTTCATGTTTTTCACTTATTCCCAGGAAAAAGACAATTAAAATAGTGTTTTCACAAATATAGAGGTTACTGTTGCCAATTCAACTGAATAAGGCCAGCCTCTCTGATCTTCACCTCCAGCCAAACAATCAATCACCCATCAATCAGGCATCAATCTTCCAACGACTGATGATTATGTAAAGTAAATAAGTAGAGACCTAGTGATATCCATGCTAACTGCTTTACATTTAAAAAAATTAAATACATTTAGATGCATAACTCAATTTGACAAGTTTGGAGATAGTCTATTAATATCTTGAGTGCAGTTTCTTGGGGCGTTTTGTATTTTCAACTGACATTTGTGGTAATAAATGTGCTGTTGGCACCTGATTTAATTAGACTTGTACTTACCTTTTCAATTACCCCTTGGCCTAGACTGTTGATGGCCTTAAGTTTCCTTTCAGATAGAGGTGGATAAAACTGAATGGTGTTTTTCTGAAGGAGGGCTAGAGGAGCAGTAATCAAAACCTGCCAAGACAACACACAAATATTAAGTCAATTAAATGGGCCATTGTACACCATTAATATATTTTAAACAAATATTCACATTCAACTTATTTCAACAACTTAGAAGAGATCAATTGTTTTCTTTCCTACTACTGGTTGCCTAGTACAATTTGCATGCTGGGTCTGATAATGTTATGTGTGAAATAGAACAAACTCTTAAAAACTTAGAGAAGAGTTTAGGGTGAAACCCAAAGGTAGCCCAATTCCTATACCCCACATTTGCTACCACTTATACCTCTATCTAAAATCAAAGATTGAGGTAAGCTCCAGAAGAGGCTGAGGAGTACCCTGATAGAGGTTTTTAAGATTATGAAATGTAGACTATAGAAAACATTTCACTTGTGGGAGGACCGAAGATAGGGGTCACAAATTTAAGATAGTCATTAATAGATTCCTTAGGAAATTCAGGGCAACCTACTTTACCCAGAAGCTGGTTAGAATGTGGAACTTGCTACCAGTCGTAGTAATGAGAATGCAATGGATAAATTCAAGAAAAACTAGATAAAAATGAGAAGGAAAAAGCAATAGAAGCCTATGGAGATAGGGTCACCCAAAGGAGGTCAGAGGAAGTTGGTATGGAGCATAAATAATAGTATGGGCCAGTTGAGCCTAATGGCCTGTTTCATGGCTATACATTATATGTAATGGCAAGTGCCATTTTCATGAAAGGAATTTATAAGTTACAAGAAACCACAGGTTCAAAATATGGATAAGAGTTTATGTAGGACTAAAATTAAAGATACTAGGATAAACTATTTTTCTTTTAGCTTAAGAACCTCAAATCTGCTCTTTACCGTATGCAATAGTGGAACACGACTGATAAACTCTACATCTCAAAATAATATCTATCTTCATCCCATTTCTCCTTTTTCAAAATAAAAAGGGGTTAAAAGTGAGGGATTTCAGTACCAGGAACAGAAGACTTTATTTTAGGCATCCACTGCCAGCATTATGGTCTCCGAGGTCAGGTGTAGCACAACCAGATGTGAGTAAAGGTCCCTTGGCACTGCTTCAATGCACCTTAGATGATCACTCTCCATTGCACCAGCATGCTATTTTCAATATTGACTACCCTGCAGCCTTCCTGATTGAAATTACCACAAATTCTGAATTTGAGACTATGGGAGGGATCTTATGGAGCCTGCAAGAGCCGGAAATGTGGCGTGCAGGGTGTGTTAATCAGGCGGGATGCGAAATTTCGATTTCCCAATGGCAGAGATAAAGTCAGCAGCATGTTTGCAGCGTCTCTAGCCTCCTGCCAGCCTTTGGCAGGTTCATACTTGTAACACATCTGCATGCCATGAAAACTCATTAGCGTTAAAACTTACTGAATTATGTCCTACCTTCAAGGTAAAGTCAGTGACACATGAAAATCTCATGGCACCCAGTTCACATTTGTTTAAAGCTAGTGTGCATCAGTTGGTTTTGTGCAGTTTTGCATAAGATTTTGCTTGCTTAATTCTACAGCACAAGGGAAGACAGCAGGAGAATAGCAACTGGCGTGGATGCTTGGGACCGGCAAGAGTGAGTCAGTGGTATTGTGGAGTGAGGTCGGGAGCATGGAGGGGTGGAAGAGGATCCAGGCGAGGGCAAAGGTTGGGATCAGGTGAATGGAGGAGTGGAGGAGGGATCCAGGGCAGGATTGAAGGTGTGGTCAGGAGCATGAGGAGTGAAGTGGGAAGGGTCTGGTCCTTGCTGTGGTGGGGGAAACTGTCAAGAAAATGAGGGGCCTAAAGGACACTACCAATACTGTCCAAATGTGTGCCCATTTCAGGGTAATGGCTGGCAGAGTTCACTTACAATATTTCAATTATCCCCACCGAGTGTGCTCTCGGATCAGAATGTCCTTTACAATGCATAGAGGGAGGGTCAGCTGAGTCTGCAAGTTCTGCCATGTCCCACAGAGTGACAAATATAACGCTGGACACTAACAGGAACATTCAATAAAGAGTGAACCAAAAGAAAAATCACAACATTGCTTCTTCTACAATAAATGACCCTAACTCACCTGTCACCATCAATGCATGCCAACCATGTGGCATGCCAGTACATTTAGCTCTATGATTAAGCTAGTCATAACAAATAATGATGATGCACATATGAATTAAGTAAAACCAATGTAATGTGAAATATTTACAAGTCAAATTTAATTTTGAAAAAAAAAGCGCCACCTTTGCATGCTCAAGTTTTATGTTAATGGCAATGGAGTTGGGCAGGAAATTTTGGACTTGATGCAGTGCCTTCCTGTTTGACCAGGACACTCTTTTATAGCCCACTCATAGCTGCAGCACTGTCAGCTGACAAAGGGTTTCACCACTGAAAAGCATCCCTGCTGTGTGAACACGTTTGCCCTGCATGCTACCAGCACTTTAAATTTTAATTGTAATCACAAGGGAAATGGCAAATGCTGGCCAAGCCAGTGACGCCCACATCCCATGAGCAAATATATTAAAAAAACAAGAGAGCAGAAATGGCATACACTTCTGGTCATGCTGCAGTGAACAGCACACTGTTGACAAAATCCCCCCAATCTCTGCACTGTAGGTCCATGCCCATTATGAACTGGGTTCAAACTGATAACCTCATTTCACAAAGTACAAATAAGGCCACCAGACAGTAGAGCATTATGCTAACACTTTCAAAAATTGCTTAACTAAGTGACCACTCTTCAAAAGTTATTCATTGGATATGATGCATATTGGACCATGCCAGGAGATGCAGTAAGGCATTATATATGCAGGCTCTCAATTTATCAGCAACTTTGGAAATCAAAGTTTTGGATATCTTCCTTGACAGCACTTTGCAAACAAGCCAAAATAAATATTACTGATTTAAATGGTACAATTTAAATCTCAAGAAACTATTTAACAAAATATTGTGTAATTTTTAAAAATTCATTCACGGGATGTGGGCTTCGCTGGCTGGGCCAGCATTTATTGCCCATCCCTAGTTGCCCTTGAGAAGGTGGTGGTGAGCTGCCTTCTTGAACCGCTGCAGTCCATGTGGTGTAGGAAACCCACAGTGGTGTTAAGAAGGGAGTTCCAGGATTTTGACCCAGCGATCCTATTGAAAAAGATCAGTGACCCGAAATGTTAACTGTTTCTTTGCACAGATCCTGCCTGACCTGCTGAGTTTTTCCAGTATTTTTCATTCTTATTACAAAAGACCAGTGGAACCATTTGTTTGCACTGGCAACCAATGAAATAGATGCATGACTAGCTCCTAGGCTCCTGCCAGTGCACCCTGCATTTGGTCTCCAGGAAATGCCAGACTCCTCTTGTAGGACTATCCTCTTCAATTTTCCCTTCCTCTGAAAAATGTCATAACCTCTGACATGACATGGCTCAGAGAAAGAAATTGAGTGGAGTGGGGCCAGAACCTGCAGCTATCTCTGCTTCATGGACAACAATACACTCCACCATGCAACCCCATTGATTAATTCCTACACATATTAGGATAATCATTTGCTTGTCTCTAATTTATTGACAGAACAGATTATGGTGTTTTAGAACAAAGGAAAGTATTTTTAATTTCCCTTCTTTTTGTAGATTATTCACAGTTTCTTCACTGCTACAGCATAAATTAATCTTTCAGTACTCATGTAATTGGACTGATGAGGAAATTTTACGATGAGGTCATGTGATAATTTTCCACAAAGTAAGTCACACACACAATTTAATTGTAGAGAGCTACTATGGATTTACCTTCTGAGTTGTCCACAACATTCCATTAGCTGTTCCAATGCGGATATCATCTCCTGAGTAATGAATAGTTTGTACCTGTAAAGGTTAAAGAAAAACAATCAAATCTCCATAATTAATCTGAGACACTCAATTTCTACCAGCTTGGCAGAAATGATCTGTTTGAAAGCAAATAATGGACAAAAAGGCAAATATATGATTAGAAACAATGCATTAAAGTGAATATGCAGCACACTGCAGTTCCTAACCCCAAAATTAAATTACAACTTGTAGTCCTTTCGATGCTTTTATTTTGTTTTTCCATTGTGCATCCATATTGTGCTGATGGGTGGAGACTCATTTTTGTTAAACTCCAAGTTATTAATGTATGAAGTTATTCTCATGGAAGTTCTGCAATCAACAAGTCATCATGGCAAGTTTAATTTAGAGAGGACGATTCATGGGATACTGGATGTGATAAAAATTGAGAAAGAAGCAGTACTTAAAATGGACATGTAATCCAGTCAAGGTGGGATGCATCCTCAGTTGCAGAGGGAAGTAAGGATAGAAACTGCAATATGCTGGCTTCAATCTAGCAATCTAGCAAAAGGATTGGAGGATTGCAAATATTACACATGTGTTCAAAAAGCAATTATAGCCAAGTCAGTTTTACATTGGTGGGTGGGGAAGCTTTTAGAAATAATAATCCAGAATAAAATTATCACTGGACAAAAGTCGTATTTAACGAACTTGATTTTGAGTTTTGGATGATGTGACAGAAAGTGTGTGTAAGGGCAGTGCAGTTAACTTTGTATATATGAACTCTCAAAAGGCATTTGATAACATACCACTTCTCAGGCTTGTTAGCAAAAATGAAATTTTTAGGATAAAAAGGGGCAGTAGCAGCCTGGATACAAAACTGGCCAAGGAATAGAAAACAGACGTCTTGCATGTGATATTTTGCAGCTTTACAAATCCAAGTTGGACAGCCATGTCACAGCACGGTGTACTGTGAGGTGGATTGCCTTGAATCCTGCAGCAAATTTTCATCGGCCACATTCATTGACAATGTAGTGAACAGACTTATTCAGGTGACCAGAGTCACATGCTGGGCTGTCATTGAAATTCCATTTGTAGAGGTGATGTGATTTCCTTGCATGGAGAATGCGGATCCTGGTAAGTGCAGACCACTGTCTGGGTGGGGGGATTAAACCCTGGAAGCTCGACAGTTGGATCACTCACCAGACCATTGTTGGCAATATTGGTGTCAGACCAGAGGTTGCAGCATTTGTCCTTTTAGTCAAAAGCTGCATCGCTCAAAACATTCGCAGAGCTCCATAAAGTTACTTTGCGTTACTTGATTCACATATTCAGTAGGTTATGAAGGTTTTTGTGGATTGACAGTTCTGGGTTGGCTTGAATGCGGTTAAACTCATTCAACATTTTTGTCTCCTGGCATACGTCGGGGGGAAATTAGACAGGACTGGGGGCCATTGTAAAGGTGTTGATTTCAGTGTACCACTGATCATCCACATTAGCTTGTTGAAGAAAGCGCCCTAGCATTTTACGTGGCTGCATTCCAAATCCTAATTACTCACTGTGTGAAAAAGTTTTTTCTCACCTCGCATTTGCTTCTTTTGCAAAACATTTTAAAACTGTGCCCTCTGGTTCTTGATCTGTTTACAAGCGGGAACAGTTTCTCCATATCTACTCTGTCTCAACCCCTCATGATTTTGAAAACTTCTATCAAGTTTCCTCTCAGCCTTCTCCTCGTCAAAGAAAATAGTCCCAACTTCCCCAATCTCTCCTCTTAACAGAAATGTCTCATCCCTGGAACCATTCTCGTAAACTTCTTCTGCACTCTCTCCAATGCGTTCACATCCTTCCCATAGTGTGGCACCCAGAACTGTACACAATACTCCAGCAGAAGTCTGACCAGTGTCTTATATAAGTTCATCATAACCTCCCAGCTCTTGTACTCTATGACCCTATTAATGAAGCCTAGAATACCGTATGCTTTAGAAACGGCTCTATCTGTCCTGCCACCATTAATGACTTATGTACATATACACCAGGTCTCTCTGCTCTCTGCTTTAGAATAGTATCCTTTATTTTATACTGTCTCACTATGTTCTTTGTACCAAAGTGTATCACCTCACACTTCTCCACATTGAACTTCATTTGCCACCTGTCTGCCCACTCCACCAATGTGTCAATGTCCTTTTGAAGTTCTACATTGTCCTCCTCATGGTTTACAATTCCCCCAAGTTTTATGTCGTCTGCAAACTTTGAAATTTTCCCCTGTACACCAAGATCTAGGATCATTTATATATATCAGGAAAAGCAAGGGTCCCAATACCGACCCCTGGGGAACTCCACTACAAACCTTCTTCCAGCCTGAAAAATACCCTTTTAACCATTATTCCCTGTTTCCTATCCCTCAGTCAATTTTGTATGCACATTGCTAGATCCCTTCTATTCCATGACCTACAACTTTACTCATAAGTCTGTTGTATGGCACTGTATCAAATGCCTTTTGGAAGTCCGTATATACCACATCAACAGCCTTGCCCTCATTAACCATCTCTGTTACCGCTCCAAAAAACTCCAGCAAGTTAGTTAGACACAATTTTCCTTTAACAAATCCATGCTGACTCTTCCGAATCAATCCACATTTTTCCATGTGACTATTAATTCTATCCTGAATAAATATTTCTAGAAGTTTCTCCACCACCGAAGTTAAACTGACAGGTCTGTAATTGCAGGGTAGAACTTTACAACCTTTTTTGAACAAGGGTATAGTGTTTGCAATTCTCCAGTCCTCCAGCACCTCCCCAAATCCGGGGAATATTGAAAGATTGTCAGTGCCTCTGCAATTTCCACTCACTTCCTTCAATATTCTTGGATGCATCTCATCCAGTCCCAGTGCCTTATCAACTTTAAGTACCAACAGCTTATCCAATACCTCTTCCTTATCAATTTTAAAGCCTTCCAGTGACTGAGTTTCCTCCTCTGTCACCATGGCTTGGCAGCATCTGTCTTGTAGATAAAGACAGATGCAAAGTATTCATTTAACACCTCGGCCATGCCTCTTGTCTATGTGTGCATCCCCTTTTTGGTCCCTAATCGGCCCTACTCCTCCTTTCACCACCCTTTTACTATTGATGTGCTTAAAGGATACTTTGGGATTTCCTTTTATGTCAGGTACCAGTCTTTTTTCATAATCCCTCTTTGCCTCTCGTATTTGTTTTTTCACATCCCTCATGAACCTTCTATACTCAGCTTGGTTCTCAATTGTATTTGCTACCTGACACCAGTCGTAAGCACACTTTTTCTTCTTTAGCTTAATTTCTATCTTCTTTGTCATCCAGGGGTCTCTGGATTTGTGTGTCCTACCCTTTCCTTTTGAGGGAACATACCTTGACTGTACCCAAACCATCTCCTCTTTGAAGGTAGCCCATTGTTCAGCTGCTGTGGCTGAGTAGTGGCAGTGAGCCATTTTCTTGAAACACTAGAGTCCTTGTAATTAAGGTTGTCCTGCAATGCTGTTAGGAAGGCAATTCCAGGATTTTGATCAGTAACAGAATGGGGAGATGCTGTCGAGGGAGCCTTGGTGAGTCAGTGCATTGCATCTTGTAGATCGTACACACTTAAGCCACAGCACACATGTGGTGGAGGAAGTGAATATTTAAGATGGTAAATGAGGTTTCAACAAATGGGCTGTTCTTTCCTAGATAGTGTTGAACATCTTAAGTGTTGTTGGAACACTCCTCACTCTCTACAGGGGGCGGAAGCAGTGGCATATTGGCAATGTAACGGGACTAATAATCCAGAGGCCCAAGGCTAATTCTCTGGGGACACAGGTTCAAATCCCACCATGGCAGCTGGTGGATTTAGGTTCAATTAATAATCTAGAGTTAAAAAGCATGTCTCAGTAATGGCGATAGTCGTAAAATCCATTTGGTTCACAAACGCTCTTTAGGGAAAGAAATCTGTCATCCTTAACTGGTCTTGCCTACGTGTTACTCCAGATCCACAGCGATGTGGTTGACTCTTAAAATGCCCTCTGAAATGGCCAAGCAAGCCACTCAGTTGCACCGAACCACTACAAAGTCTAAAAGAAATGAAACCGGACAGACCACTCGGCATCAGCCTAGACACCAGAAACAACAACTGCAAACCCAGCCCTGACAACCTGCAAAGTTCTCCTTAATAACACCTGGGAGCTTGTGCCAAAATTGGGAGAGCTGTCTCACAGGCTAGTCAAGCAACAGCCTGATATAGTCATGCTTAGTGAGTCATACCTTACAGACAATGCCCCTGATACCACCATCCCTGGGTATGTCCTGTACCATCTGCAGGACAGACCCACCAGAGGTGGTGGCACAGTGGTATACAATCGGAAAGGAATTGCCCTGGGAGCCCTCAACATTGACTCTGGACCCATGAAGTCTCATGACATCAGGTCAAACATTGGAAAAGAAATGTCCTGCTGATTACCACCTACAACCCACCATCAGCTGATGAACCAGTATTCCTCCATGTTGAACACCAACTGGAGGAAGCACTGAGGATGGCAAGGGCAAATAATGTACTCTGGGTGGGGGACTTCAATGTCCATCAACAAGAGTGGCTCAGTACCACCATTACTGACCGAGCTGGTCAAGTCCTAAAGGGCATTGCTGCTAGACTGGGTTTGTGGCAGGTTGTGAGCAAACCAAGAAGAGGCAAAAACCTGCTCTACTTCGTCGTCGCCAACCTATCTATGGCAGCATTAGTAGGACTGACCACTGCACAGTCATTGTGGAAACAAAGTCTCACCTTCACACTAAGGATACTCTCCATTGTGTTGTGTGACACTACAACCGCGCCAGATGGGATGAATTTCAAACAGATCAAGCAGCTCAAAATTGGGCATCCATGAGGTGTTGACGGCCATTAGCAGCAGCAGAATTGTATTTGACCACAATCTGTAACCTCCTGATCTGTCTTATCCCCCACTCTACCATTATCAAGCTGGGAAATCAACATGGGTTCAATGAAAAGTGCAGGAGGGCATTCCAGGAGTAATGCAAGGCATACCTAAAAATGAGATATCAACCCGGTGAAGTTACAACACAAGATTACTTGCATGCCATCAGCAAAAGACAAGCAATCCCACAACCAACAGATCAAATTTAAGCTCTGCAGTCCTGCCACATCCAGTCAGGAATGTTGGTGAACAATTAAACAACTAGCAGGAGGAGGACTCCACAAATATCCCCATCCTCAATGATGGGGGAGCCCAGCACAGCAATGCAAAAGACAAGGCTGAGGCATTTGCAACTATCTTCAGCCAGAAGTGCCGAGTGGATGATCCATCTCCACCTCTTCCTAGGCCCCCAACATCACAGATGCAAGCATCAGCCAACTTGATTCACTCCATGTGATATCAAGAAACAGCTGTCCACAATAAGCAGGACAAATGTAGCCCAGCCAATTACCGCCCCATCAGTCTATTCTCAATCATCAGCAAAGTGATGGAAACTCTTTTGAGTTATCAACAGTCACAGATTGCAACTCTTTTGAGTACAATCACAGTTCTTGGTTTCCGGGAGTGGGACACGAACCCACAACCCTCTGATTCAAAGGCGAGGGTGCTATGAACTGAGCCACAGCTGACACCTCTAGCAAAGTGATGGAAGGGGGTCAGACATCGACAGTGCTATCAAGTGGCACTTACACAGCAATAACCTGCTCACTGATGCTCAGTTTGCATTCTACCAATGCCACTCGGCTCCTGACCTCATTACAGCCTTGGTCCAAACAAGGCAAACGGAGTGTAGCTGAGCTAACTGAGTGAAGACTTGGAGTTTGGAATTGGTTCTTGCTTTATTACAGGGAAAGAAGCTAGCTGTTTGGTCAGAATTTGGTAAGCGGGTAAGTTCTATTCTATCCCTAAGGTTTAAAATAGTACACAAATAGGTGGTAAAGTTAATAAAACATATAAGAAAGCAACATAAATAAGTGATTAATATAATTAAGTAATTATTTAAAACACATTAAGGATGGCAGGGCAGGTGACGTGTCAAGGCTGCAGCATGTGGGAGCTCCTAGATAACATTGTGATCCAGGGTAAACACTTCTGCAGTTAAGTGTTTGTGGCTTGAGGAACTTCGGCTCAAATTCATTGAGCTGGAGGCTGAACTGCAGTTTCTGCGACACATCAGGGAGGGGGAAGGTTATCTGTATGCTTTATATCAGAAGGCAGTCACATAACTTAGGATAGGGTCTTCTGATTTGGTCAGTGGTCAGGGACACGAGGATGTGACTGCAAATGAGGCAGGAGTGCAGGAGTGTGATTCTCTGCCATTGTCCAATAGGTTTTAGGTTCTCTCAGTTTGATTGGATGAGAGCAGGGACTCTAAGGTGGATGAACAAACTGACAATGGCACCGTGGTACAGGAAACCATTCAAGCGGGGGGAGCATAAAGGAACTTAGTGATAGTAGGGGGACAGTATTATGAGGGAGATTGACACTGTCCTCTGTAGCAAAGAGCAAGAATCCAGACAGCTATGTTGCCTGTCCAGTGCCAGGGTTCAGGACATCTGCTCAGGGCTGGAGAGGAGCTTACAGTCAGAGGGGGAGAGGATTCAGTGGCCGTGGACCATGTAGGTACCAACAACATAGGCAGGATGAGGAAGGGGACTCTGCATAGTCAGTATGAGGAGTTAAGCACCAAATTAAGAAGCGGAACCTCAAAGGTAATAATTTCTGGATTATTACATGAGCCATATGCAAATTGGCACTGGAGAAATGAGTGCATGCATGGCTCAAAGGCTGGTGTGAGAGAAATGAGTTCCGGTTTATGGGGCACTGGCATTGGTATTGGGAAAGTGGGATTTGTACCATTGGGACAGCCTGCTGCTGAACTGTGCTGGGGCTGGTGTCCTCGCAAGCCGCATAATTAAGGAAGTAGAGAGGGTTTTCAACTGAATAGAGGATCAGAGGTCAAATTTGGGAAGATGTGGTAAACCAAAGAGTAGAGACAAGGCAAGAGAGAAAGGTATTGATATGAGAAATGATAAACAGACCATGACAAGAAGGAACAAAGAGTACAAATCTAAGGGCAAATCAGCAGATAGGGCTAGACACCACAAAAATAAAAAAAGGACAAAACTAAAGGCTCTGTATCTAAACACATGAAGCATTCGAAACAAAACAGATGAACTGATAGCACAAATAGAAATAAATAAGTACGATCTGATAGACATTACAGAAACATGGCTACAGGATGACATATTGAAGGGTACGTGACATTTAGGAAGGACAGGAAGTTAGGAAAAGGTGGCGGGGTGACTCTGTTAATTAATGATGGTATTAGCACATTAGAGAGGGATGACCTAAGTTCAGGAAACCAGGATTAGAAGCGATTTGGGTTGAGATGAGAAATGATAAAGGCAAGAAGTCACTTGTGGGAGTGGTGTATAGACCCCCTAATTGTAACTACACAGTAGAACAGAGTGTAAAAGAAGATGTAATGTGAGCTTGTCAGAAAGGTACCGCAATAGTCATGGGGGATTTTAATCTACATACGGACTGGAAAATTCAGATGGGCAAAGGTAGCGTAGATGAGGAGTTCATAGAATGTTTTTGGGATAGTTTCTTTTAACTGCACATTCTGGAGCCAACAAGAGAGCAGGCTATACTAGACCTGGCATTGAGCAACAAGATAGGACTAATTGATAAGTGCATACTGAAGGCACCCCTAGGTAGCCGCGATCATAATATGATTGAATTTTACATTCATTTTGAGGGAGAAATGTGTGCGTCCAAGACTAGTATTTTGAACTTAAATAAGGGCAATTATGAGGGCATGAAAGTAGAGCTAGCTAAAGTGAACTGACAAATGAGGTTAAGGGATAGGACAATAGAGGTTCAGTGGCAGATATTTAAAGGGATATTTCAGAATACACAGAATAGATACATTCTAATGAGCAAGAAAAATTCCAAGGGGAGGGCTCACCATCTGTGGCTCACTAAAAAGTTAAAGACAGTATGAAACTTAAAGAAAAAGCATATAATTATGCAATGGCTGGTGGCAGGTCAGAAGGCATAAATGTAATCCTGAGTTGTAGCTTCATTAGTTTGGCACGCTTTTTAGGTATGCCTGGTGCTGCTCCTGGCATGTTCTTTTACACTATTCAACAAACCAGGCTTGGTCCCCTGGCTTGATGGTAATAGTAGAGTGAAGCATATGCCAGGCCATGAGATTACAGATTCTGGTGAAACTTATCAGATTCTCTATGATGGACTTTTGGGCTGTCCTAATTATGACAAGGACATGACAAGTCCATGGTTTGGGTGCTTCTGGTCATTAGATTAAACAAAATACAGAATACTGTTAGGTGTAAAGAAAACGTATAGAATCTGACCATGTTGCATTGCAAAGGCCTAAAAGGCTTTGTGAACTCAAGTTAAGAGCTCAAGGCTATTTTTTTCATTATAGATAAGCAAAGCCACTAGTAAAAACGTTTTTAAGGCAATGGAATGTTTAGCAAATAGCAGAAAAGTCATAAAAATGGGATTGAAACTGGTCTGCTGGTTATATTTTGCTTTGATTCCAAATTAGAACTTTGGAGAAGCTTCACATTCATAAAAACATGGAGCCGTGATATCTGAAACATGAAGATGATAAATTGACATGATTGAATATGTTTTAAAAAATGCTAATTCAGCTGGCCTAATTGGTGCCAAGTGCTTTGAAAACTGCAAGACAGAAGCCAGAATTTTGCCCTTGACGGGCAGGTGGGCCTGACCGACTCGGCAGCAGGCGGGCAGCCGATTGCCGCCGCCGAAACGGGCCGTGCCACCATTTTGCACGGGCAGGCCAATGAAGGCCCGCCCAGCGGGTTAGCGACTCCCATGTAGAGCGGGAAAATCGTTGCAGGGGCATACGTGTTCAGACTGCTGGTTCCAATGGGGAACCAGCAGTCTGTATAAAGAGTGGCCAGGCAGCCTCGTTGAGGCAGTGCACCATGGCCACTCACAGAGAGAGACAGGCTGCTCTTAGAGCACAGGAGCAGGAGCAGGAGGAGGAGGAGGGCTGGCTGCAGGATAGGCCAGCGGGGGGCCACTGTGCCCCTTGCTTCTCAGATGCATGCCTTGCTGTCCTCCTCAAAGAGGTGCCCAGCCATCAGGATACTTTGTATCCAGAGGATGGGAGGAGGAGGGCCCCCCACGTCACCAGGCAGGCATGGCAGGAGGTGGGGGAGGCAATAAGCACCCATGACGATGTGCGGTACACAGGCATACAGTGCCGCAAGCGATTCAATGATTTGCTGTGCTCTGGAAGGGTGAGTACCATGTCAGCCTTGGCCATTTGACCCAGCAGGTAGCCTTAGCCTTTGAGTCCCCCACACCCACCCCACGTCTTACTGTCGTTACTGCATTGGGCATTTGGCGCACGCTAGGTGGGCAAACAGATAGTGACCATGCTTACATCAGCCTTAGCGGTTGAGGAGAAGATAGGTTCTCCCCGCAGCATATGTTGGTGTTTGTCGCATTTGAGTGGTCTAGGGGCAACCTGCAGAGGAGGCAGCTAGACACACACTCAAAACTCCAACACATGTCATATTGATGGTGATGAGATGGTGGAAGGGGAGCCTCAAGATGTCGTGGCCAAGAGCTATCTGCTGGCCTCGGTGCCGCACCTAGTTGCGCCTCTTTGCCATGGGCGTTAACACCCACGTGTTATTCAAAGTGATGAACGCCGAATGTGGCCAAGGTGGCCGTTGGGGGAGGGGGCTGGGACCAGCCGTACTATCTTCTGGGGACTGATCACCAGTAGTGTGGACAGGAGCCGCTGGAGGACTCAGATGGGCCTGTGTGGTTGGGGTGTGGCATGCCCATGCAGAGAACATGAGCGACCCAATAAATCCTCTTCTCTGTTCTGCAGGCAAAAACCGAGCACAATCTCAGCAAGTGCCAGAGGACTGGTGGTGGGCACGCCATGCTCCAGCACCTCACCACCTACGAGGAGCAGGCCATGGAGCTGGGGAGGAGGCAGGCGGCCAGGGCGGCAGGTGGCGGCGAGGCTGGAGTGTAGCGGCTAGGTATTTGAGGTCCACAGTCCGATCCACTCTGTCTCCCCACCATCCAAACTACTGATGGTTGCTGCAATCGTTAATGCTGCAACACTGCTCATTCACAGACTGAGACACTCAGACATGTGGGCCATGCACAAAGGTCCCTCGGCCCCTTGAGGATGTGCGTCTCCAGCACCTTCCAAAGTCGCCTTATCCCATTTGTGAACACTATCCCCATGGCCTAACATGCCATGGCATCGCTGCTGCACAGCCAAAGACGTTTTGCATCTAAGGAGGGTTGGTACCTCCACCACCCTATCAGGCAGTGCGTCCAACATAACTCTGTCCAAAAGGTCCTCAGCACCTCACCGGTCAGCCTCATGGCACTCAACTTAAATAAATGCCACCACGTTACTCTTCCCTGACCCAGGGGGAAATGTTGCCTTCTGCCCACCCATTCTATGCCCCTCATAACGGTATGAAGGTTAATAATGTGACCTGTCAATCTCCTGTGCTCCACGACAAATGTCGCAAGTGTATGCAATGTTTCCTCATTAGCGCAACTCTCCAGGCCAGGTACCTCTGCACTCTCCCCACTCCAATGCCACATAACATTCCATGTGGCATTCCTTAGGCCATCTGACCAGCCTGTCTGTATGCGCGTCTAATATTTGGGCCTCCTCTTGACTCTTTTCCACCCCACCAATGTTCGTCTCCTTAGGGTCTTGGAGGGTGAACGACTTATGAGGCTGGGCGGGGGGGAAAGGGATGAGAGGTGTTACTGACTGAACGCTAACTAATGCACTGTCCTTGTTGTTAATTTCAGCATCACCACCGCATGGCCGCAGCCAACAAGATTGGAGAACCCTCTCCACACCTAAGGGCCAAGATGTGCAACTTGCGGCACATCATTTCAGCCAGCCAGGCACCAGCGCAGCCACAAACACTTCGGTGGGGAATGTAACGTCGGCTAGTGTCCCAGGTCACAGTGGAGAGGGCACTTCACAATCGCTGGAGGAGATGGCGGGGCAGATAATGCCAATGGCGCCAGCAGCCGGAGGGCTCAGGGGACCAAGCACATGCTGAGTCCGGCACTGATGATGTGCCTCTCGAGATGTCACCAATGCAGCAGCTGCAGGACAAGCGGCAGGATTCGCGGGAGCATCTGGCAGGGTTGCATGAGGGTGTGCTTCAGTTGGTCTCTGCGGTGGAGAAGTCCAGGCAGAGTGTAAGTGAAGGCATGAACCTCAGGACAGAGCTTCACGCTTCCTCCACTGAGAGATTGGCGACTCTCATAGAGAGGGGCTTCAATCGGATTGAGACTCTTCTGATTGGGTTATGCTTTGACCTGCAAACCCTCACAGCAGTAATGGCCATGGGTGGTCATTCCCAATGTGGGAGATGTTCTGGGCACCAAGTGTCAGCGTCGGTGCCCATGCATCTGCAGTGAACAAGGAGGTCCAATGTGACCTCACATCAGCGCAGCAGCTGCCTGTCATCGCTGCGAGCTCCTCTCAGGGCGCTCCGGATGAGGGCAGCAGCTCCTCCGCCCCTCTGCCAGTGACCGTTGCATCCGTTGAGGCTGCGACAACTGGGGAGGTGCCAGTTCTGGAACTGGTCACTCCCTCCCAGGCGGGGCCATCACAGGCTCCACGGGCCAGAGGACGCCCGCCAAGGTCATCGAGGCCAACAGGGCAGCAGAGTCAGCAGGCTGTCTCACAAGCCACTCCGAGCGATGGGGTGGCACCTAGATGTAGCACCCGCAAACGAAAGCATGAGGCATGTTAGGCACTCCACGGGTCTGTCACTGGTGATTTTGTGTTGGCCTTAGAATAGGGAACAAATAGTTATGCTTGTAAGAGAGATGTTTCTCTTTGATGTTGGGCGGAATAAAATCCAGTTTTCTGACCACGGCTGAGGGTGTTTCCTTTGTGCTGCAATTGTATGTTTCACAGACATCTCATGAGTGTTTGAGTGGACATTGATGTCTCTGCACTAAGCCCTTAGTTGCAGCTGATGAGGTGGAAGATGTAGCACCTAAGTGCCACGTGTGGAAGCGCCAGGCAATGCTGGTCCTGCTGATCGATATGTGTGGAGCTAGCTGAAGGTTCGCTGGATTAAATTGTCCCGGGTGTCCCTGCCTCCTTGGTGTAGTAGCGGGTCGGCGTGCTGCCCCTCATCATCGCCCTGTGCTTCCTCATTCTCTGAGCCACTGCTGGATACATCATGTGCAGCCTCATCCACTGCGTCAAGGTCTTCATCGTCAACTGCATCCCCCCTTTCCAGCGCAAGATTATGCAGAGCGCAGCATGCTACCACTATCAGAGAGACGCGATCTGGGGGTACTGGAGTGCGCCCCGTGAGCGGAACAGGGAACGGAAGCACATCTTGAGAAGACCAATGGCTCTCTCCACCACAGCCCTTGTGGTGTCCTAGCTCCTATTGTAGCACTCCTCAGCTTCTGTTCTTGGACAGCGGAGTGGTGTCATGAGCCACCTTCGGAGGGGATAGCCCTTGTCACCCAGCACCAACCATCCAGCCGAGCCGGTGCACTGAAGAGCCCCGGCACCTGGGAGTGTCTGAGGATGTAGGCGTCATGGGAGCTGCCTGGGTACCTTGCACAAACTTGCAGAATCTGCATCCTGTGATCACACACTATCTGCACGTTCATGGAGTAGAAGCCCTTCCTGTTGACGAAGGCACCGGGCTCACCTGTTGGCGCCTTGATGGCCACATGTGTGCAGTCTATTGCACCCTGGACGCGGGGGAAGCCAGCAATGGCCGCGAAGCCTCTGGCTCGCAGTGCCTGACTTGCCTGGTCGTAGCGGAAGTGGATGAAAGTCAATGCCCATCTGAACAGAGCGTCTGTAACCTGCTTGACACAAGCGTGGACAGCTGATTGGGAGACACCGCAAAGATCACCCACTGAGCCCTGGAAGGAGCCAGGGGCATAGAAGTGGAGGGCAACTGTGAGCTTCAGAGCCATTGGCATGGGGTGTCCACCCACACAGTTAGGGGAGATCCCAGGGCCAATCATCTGGCAGATATAGTTGACTGTCTCCTTTGAGAGATGGAGCCTCCTTCGGCACTGCACCTCAGTCATATTGAGGTAGCTGCTTTGCCGCCTGTATACCCTGGCAATAGGATAGTGGCGCCTTCTGTGGCCCCTTCCACCTTGGACAATCTGTTGGCCCTGCGCCCCTTGTGCCTGCACCTGGCCTCCCAAAGGTGGCTCCCCTGGAGGCTGGTTATCCACTCCTGGCCTCCTCCTTATTCTATCCCTCCCTTCCTCCTCAGAGGAGCTGCCTCCACTGGAGAGGTCAGAACCCATACCCAGGCTAAATGGAGGCCTCTGGAAAACTGCAGGCCCGATAAAGATTACTGTCTGCAGACTGGTGAGCTGAAGCTTCAAAGTACACAAAAAGCTCTTGGATATCGATATGAACTGCTAACAATCACACAGACAAGTTTAAAACACTTTTTGCATTAAATACTTCAGGAAAAACATGAATAACCCCTCTGAGTCCACATATCCTGCCATTGCATGAATTTTGATAAAAAATCACTTACCCTCCTGCCCGTTGGGCCCGTGCACCAAGCCGAAGTTCGCATGGGCCCCTCAAAATCCTCACTGATTGGCAAGTTAAGGGCCTTAACGAGAACTTTAATTAATGGCGGGCGCGCGTCCCGCTGCATAGCGCACCTGCTGACCTAAATATCGCGATGCCGCGTGCTGAGGTCAGGACGCTCGCACGACATTTTAAGCGCTGATGTGCAGGCTCTGACATGATTTATTTATATGCTTTGTCAGATTAACTTTGTCCTTCATTCTCCAAGTAACAGTTTCTAAGAAGTCAGTAATTTAAGGGACTTGGATTGTTCAATTGTTTTGTGGTTTTGAAGTGGGTCTGTGTGCACGTGTGTGCATGAGTAATAGAGAGAGAGAGAGAGTCCATGAGAAAGAGAGTGCGCGCGAGAGATTAGGAAAAGAAACTGCAGTCATATTTATTGATAAATATCTGAAATATAGTTGCAGCATTTATGAGGAATGGGGTTGCTAAAGGAGGTTTAAACAGATACTCTTAATGAAGGCAGTCTCTTATACCGAAGTTTGAACAAAGAATTAGATATCTCTTTGTACAATTGTAGTTCAAGGCGGATTCTGACAGGACAGCAATGAAACATCCTGCCCATCTTAGAAAGAAACATATAAGAATCATTGCAAAGAGTAATTCGGTCCAATCAGCAAGGTGGTGACTGCTCACTGGGTGATCATATGTATGATTCCTTGTAACATATTTGCAGCTGACGGGCAAATTGTTAACAGGTATATTGTTAACATGTGTATTTTAAGACGTGTATTGTATTGCTCAAACCTAGTAAAGACACTAATGTTTAATTTGAGCTTTCAGTGTTGTCTCCTTATTTCTCGTAGCTCTCATGTCCGAACAGTAGAGTAACATGTCGGGGTAGAGGGTTACATCTTACAATTTGTCCAAATATTTTAATTTGCAGTCAAACACAACAGGGCCCTTGTGCTTCATGGGTATTCTATTTCTCACAATCATCAGGCAGATCTTTAAAGGCTTCAAACAAGTACACATTAACCCAAGCCACAAAGATTACTTCACATCCACAAGGGTAATGGAAGTTAAATGCCCCAAAGAATGATAACAATATCTTCTGGGAGGTCTTCTATAATTGTGTCTGTCAGAGCTGTAGCTTAGTGATATTTCCCATCAACTCTTGAATGGAACACTTGAACATGAAATGCTCAAAACTCTGGCTGCCTGGGAGTTGACAGAGGAATCTGCTGGATGATTGCCAGTTGCAAGGAGGCTTGGGAATAAAAAGAGGATTTGACATGCCTTGAACTCTTATAACAAATGGGAAAGGAAAAATTAAAGAAATCACAGGTATTACTTGCGACAAATAAGAAACATTTTTGTCTAGAATGTATCATCCATTCTTTGTTGCCATTGCCTTAGTGGGGCTGTTGGCATCGCCTTGCTTCTTCTCTAGTTTTCTTCAAGCCTCTCTTAGTCCATATCTCAATCCTATTCATCCATCTGATTTTTCTTTTTCCTCTTCTTTTTTATTTTCCTCAGTTTCTCCTTCAACTGTTGGTTATCTTTGTCTCTCTAACTGTACGTAGCTGCTCTTCTGATTCCTTAACTTATATTTTGATCTAACACTCATTCGTCTGTCTGTCCATCAAGCTGATTATGAGCATTCTCTGCTTTACCCATATTTCAAAAGCTGTTATCCTCCTCTCATCCTCTTCCTTCAGAGTTCAACTGTCACATATAAAGTTTTTGGCTTATTCCTTTTTTGTCTTGGTGCACAAGGGTTAAAACAAAGAGAACTTAATAGTAAGTACCGTAGGCTGTGGATACACACCTCCAGAATAGTCTGCTTTCAGTATCAAGATGGCAGTCAGCCTTTCCTCTAATTCTTTTTTGTTGCTCACGGCCTATTCATTTAAGTGCGTGTCCCTTTTACATTTTCTTGTGGAGCTGCGCACATGACACAGCTTAAAGAGGCCAACATTTGTGCTCTGCTTAAGTGGGAATGGTGCAGCTACACAGCTTAGAGGTAACAATGATGATAACCAACAACAACTTATATTTATATAGCACCTTTAAAGCAATAAAATGCCCCAGGACTTCACAGGGGCATTATAAAACAAAATAAGACACCGAATCATGCAAGGAGATGTTGAGTCACATGACCAAAAGCTTGGTCAAAGAGGTAGGCTTCAAGGATCAAGGATTCAGGTGTTTCTCACGTGTCGGTGCAGACTTGATGGGCCAAAGGGCCTCTTCTGCACTGTGATTCTGTGATATTCTTAAAGGAGAAAGTTGATGCAGGGAGGTGTAGGAAGGTGTTCCAGAGCTTAGGATCTAGTCAAATAAAGGTCAGATGTGGTTGCCAAAGATCACATAGCTACCCTTCAACTTGCAAATGCTACAGCTGCAAGACATCATCTGCCCTGCCACATTTATTTTGTTTTAATTTGACTAATTAGGTTTCAAGTTTCTAATATATATTTCAATATATATCCATTGCTATATTATGACTTCAACTAGTTATGCTATATATCACCCCAGTAATGATTTAAATTACTATCAGGTCCAGCTCTCCTCTGACAAAACCAATCATCCTGGAATGCACTAACAACCTTATTTGTAAAATGCTCTCTACTGCCCCCTCCACCCTCACTAATAAGTGGGAGGTGCACATGGACTTGTCGGTTATTAAGGCTGGGACTATCTAACCAACTGCCTCAAGCATTTCCCTCTGTCCATTAAGCCCACTGGCCCAAACATACCGTCGGAGTCCACCTCTCCCCTAGCCCTGAGGTCGCATTTTTCACTCCTATTTTCTTATATACCGACTCTGAGCTCAGCTTGTCCATGAAATCCACTCCTGCTCCTTCAATCCCATTGTCTTCAATATTGGAGGTCGGTATACAGTGGGTGCCAGACTGGGGGTCGGTATACAGTGGGTGCTGGACTGGAGGTCGGTATACGGTGGGTGCCGGACTGGAAGTCGGTATATGGTGGGTGCCGGACTCGAGGTCGGTTTACGGTGGGTGCCGGACTGGAGGACAGTATAAGATGGGTGTCGGGCTGGAGGATGGTATATAGTAGGTGTCGGACTGGAGGACGGTATATAGTGGGGTTCCCAAGGAGTCTGTATGAGAATAACTGCTTTTCCTGACCTATATTAAATTACCGAGACTCGGGTGTGCAGGGCACAATTTCAAAATTTGCAGATAACACAAAGCTTGGATGCACCATGAACTGAGAGGCGGATAGTGGATAAACTTCAAGAGGTCATAGACAGGCTGGTGGAATAGATGGAAAAGTGCCAGATGAAACATAATGCAGAAAAATGTTAAGTGATATATTTTGGGAGGAGGAACGAGGAAAGGCAATATAAAATAAAGAATACAATTCTAAAAGGGATGCAAGAGCAGATGGGTTTAGGGGCATTTGTGCACAAATCGATGAACGTAGCAGGGCATCTTGAGAAAGCTGTTAATCAGGCATATGGGTTGCTGCGCTTTATAACTAGGGGCATAGAGTACAAAAGCAAGGAAGTTATGGTCAACCTGTACACAACAGTGGTTTAGCCTCAACTGGAGTATTGTGCCCAATTTTGGGCATCACATTTTGGGAAGGGCATGAAGATATTAGAGAGGGTGCAAAAAAAGATTTATGACAATGATTCCAGGGAGGAGAGACTTCAGTTACGTGGTTAGATTGGGGAAGCTGGGACTGTTCTTCTTAAAGAGAGGTTGAGAAGAGATTTGAAAGAGATGTTCAAAATTACAGAGCAGATGGAAACAAACTGCCCATTGGTGAAAAGTTCAAGGTTCAGAGGACTCCCATTTAAGGTGAATGGCGAAAGACCCAGAGGAGACATGAGGAAAAAGCTTTTTATGCAGAGTGGTGAGGATCCGAAATGCATTGCCTGAAATCTGGTGGAGGCAGATTTAATCGTGGCTTTCAAAAGAGAATTAGATAAATACCTGAAGAAAAAACCATTGCTGGGCTACAGGGAAAAGGCAAGGGTGTGGGAATAGCCGAGTTGCTCTTGCAAAGAGCTGGATAGGGATAGCATAGGATTATGATCAGGGTAAATAGTGAGAAACTGTTCCCACTCAAGAGAGCATCAAGAAGTAGAGGGCACAGATTCAAAATAATTGGCAAAAGGAGTGAATGTGATGCAAGGAAAAAATTTTTTACCCAGGAGGGTGGTTGGAGTCTGGAACAAACTTCCTGAAAAGGGTGGAGGAGGCAGATTCAGTTGAGGTATTCAAAAGACAATTGGATTGCTACCTGAAAAGAGAGAATGTGTAGGGTTACAGGGATAAGACAGGGGAGTGGGATGAGGTAGAATGCTCCTTCAGAGAGCCAGTGCAGACTCGATGGGCTGAATGGCCTCCTTCTGCACTGTAAAGGTTCTGTGGGGAGGATTTTGAGGTCGTCGGGTGGATGCGGTGGGCGGGCCCAGGAGCAGCCAGGAAATGGTCCACCGCCCGCGATCGGCCCCCGAACACGATTTCACGCTGGTGGGCGAATTCAGGCCTGCCCAGCATGAAACGTGGCTCTGCACTGGCCAGAAAGGGCCGAATGGTGGCGGGGGCCTGTTGGCTGCAAAGTCCGATGGCAACCCGGTGGCTGGTTTAAAAGTGGCCCAGGCAGCCCCTGAAAGGCTGCCATGGAAGGACGTCTCCTGTGCATTCCCAGTAGAGTCCAGTGCGGCTGGACATGGCAGGTCAGGTGGGCATTCGGACCCCCACTTTTCCGATGAGTGTCTCGCCACCCTCCTGGAGGAGTTGGCTGGCAGGAGGGACACCTTTGTCCCCAGAGATGGGAGGAGGAGGCCACCGGACCTCACAAAGAGAGCATGGGAGGAGGTGGCAGCAATAGTGAGCAGCCATGACGTGGTGCAGCGCACATAGGTGCAGTGCCAAAAGAGGTTCAATGACCTGCTGCCCTCAGGAAGGGTGAGTACCGTGTTAGCATAGGTCAGTGTGTAGAAGTGTTAAGGCTGGCCGTACCCCCGTGGACCTCATGGGTGCTAGAGTCTGAGTGCCAACTGTCAATGACGCCGGAGTTGGCCAAAGGGGTGAGCCCTAGCTGCTTGGACTGAGTGCCTTGCAGCTCGAGGGCCACAACTCGGATGTGCCCTGCAAGGTGCACCTCAGCTGGAGTTGGCCAGGCTGCAATGGCGCTGCTGGTAGAGAGTGGACTAATCAATGCTCCTCTGTTCTTTCAGGGGAAGACAAGCCATAACCAAGCAGAGAGGGCACATACAGGCGAGGGCCGCTTAACCTCCTGCTGCTCAGCAGGGTCGAGCAAGACGCCCTGGAGGTTGCGAGCCAGCACGCTCCAAGCGCAACCGGGCATGGAGAGGTGGGGGTGCCAGATGAAGGTAAGAGTGCAGTGCAAAGAGGTGAGACTTTCGGCTTGTGTAAAAATTCCAGTGTAGTCCCTTCATTGATGTGAGCCTTGAACCTGGAGTCCCCATTGATCATTGAAAGACAATAGCACCATAATGCAGATCACCTTTGTATGCCTGGCATGCACAGTGACAATATGATGACTTTAACTAATGACATGTCTTTGTTCTCTCTTTTAGGTTCGCCACTGGCATTCACTCTGCAGACCCCGAAGGGCTACCCCTGACACCGGAGGACCAAGCTTCAGTTGCACCTGCGTCACACCCGCTCTCTGAAGCAGGCACCAGTGCAGATACCAGCGCCTCGGTGGGCATTAGATTGGTGGCTAATATCTCAGTGCACATTGGTGAGGGCACTTCACACTCACTTGAGGTGCAGGCGGGGGCAGAGGCAGAAAATGCCCAGGGCGCCAGCAGTCAGAGGACTGCTGGGGCCAGGGTGATGCTCAGTCAAAGGCTGACGATGAGCCCCTGTCGTCCATTAGGCGGCAAGTGCTGGATATCCAGCGAGATGTGCGTGAGGATCTGGCGGAGATCCATGAGGGTATGCATGCCATGGTCTCTGTTATGGAGGAGTCCATGCAGAGCATGAGAACTGCGTTGACCCTCATGGCCGAGCGGACTGCCTCCTCCATTGAGAGAGTGGCGACTCTCATGGAGAGGCAGCTCCAGGAACAGGATCAGGGGTTCTGGGGGCTGCGCTTGGACCTGCAAGCCCTCACACAGGCACTGACCTCATGTGGCCAGTGCCAGGATGGGAGATGGATGAGGCACCCAGTATCCCAGCAGGGAGGTCCAGAGCGACCTCAAGTTAGCACACGAGCTGCTTGTCGTCTCTGCGGGCTCCTCTCAGGGAGCTCTGGATGACGGCACTAGCTCCTGTGCCCCTCTGCCCAGTGACCATGGCATCTGATGAGGCTGCGATGACTAGGGAGATGCCAGCATTGGCACTGGCCGCTCCCTCCCAGGTGGGGCCAGCACAGGCCCCATTGGCCAGAGGGCAACTGCCAAGGTCATCAAGGCCAACAAGACAGCAAAGTCAGCAGGCTGCCTCCAATGCCGGTGCCAGCGAGGGGGGTGGGGGGAGGCACTAAGACGTAGCACTCGCAAAAGTAAGTTAAAGGCACCATGAGCTCAAGAGGGACTGTTCACAGGTGATTTTATGTTCATATATGTTTACTTTACCTGTACTGGTCTGGGAATGAAAGCCAGAGAAGATCATGTAAATTGTTTGGAATTGTCAAAATTAGATCAATTTTGTTTTTGTTGTTGTGGCCTGAGTATTCTTCACCTTTTTATTTTATTGGTGCAGGGTACGCCAATATGTAATGCTGGACGGAAGTGACTCTGAACTTTATTGCACAGGCACCGAGTGTTCTTTGGGTTCAAATGAAAGGTCCTTTCAGGCATCCAGGATGAAGGTGACAGCCCTGGTATGCGGTTGAAGCTGATCTTTGGTAGCCTAGCTGAAGGAGCGTTGGATCAAGCCCTTGTGTCCCTGCCTCCCTGGAGGTTACCAAAATCTGCCTCCATGCCCTCAGTGTTCTCCTCACCGTACTCCTCTTCTGACTCACTACTGGATTCATCATCTGTGGCCTGTGCAGCTGTATCAAGAGCCTCTCCCTCCAGCGGGAGCCCCTTGCCAGTGCCAGATTGTGGAGAGCACAGCATGCAACCATGATCAGTGACACCCGTTCTGGGGGGTATTCTAGTGCTCCCTCTGAATGGTCCAGGCATCAGAAGCGCATCTTGAGAAGACCTATTGCCCTCTCTACCACTGCCCTTGTAGAAGCATGTCTCATATTGTAATGCTTCTCTGCCTCTGTCCTTGGGTGGCAGAGAGGCGTCATGAGCCACCTCTACAACAGATAGTCCTCATCACCCAGCAGCCATCCGTCCAGTCGGGCTGGATCACTAAAGAGCTTCGGCACCTGGCAGCGTCTCAGGATGTAAAAGTCACAGGTGTTGTCAGCTACCTTGCACAGACTTGCAGAATCTGCGTCCTATGGTCACACACTATCTGCATGTTCATCAAGTGGAATCCCTTCCTGTTGACGAAGGCACCCGGCTGACCCGCTGGTGCCTTGGTGGCCACATGTGTATAGTCAATTGCACCCTGGGCACGGGGGATCCCAGCAATCGCTGTGAAGCCTCTGGCTCGCTCAGCTTGACTGGCCTCGTCCGTACGATAAAGAGTAAAGGTCAGTACCAGCCTGAACAGAGCTTCTGTCACCAGCTTGACACAACTTTGGATAGCTGATTGGGAGACTCCACAAAGATCCCCCTTTGACCTCCTGGAAAGAGCCGGAGGCATAGAAGTTGAGGGCCACTGTGACCTTCAGAGCCACTGGCATGGGGTGTCCACCCACACAGTCGGAGTTGATCTCAGGCGCAATTGTCTGACAAATGGAGGTCACAGTCTCCCTTGAGAGGCAGAGCCTCCTTCGGCATTACACCTCGGAAGCATTGAGGTAGCTGCATCGCCGCCTGTAAACCCTGGCAGCAAGATAGTGATGCCTTCTGCGGCCCCTTTCACCTTGGACTTCCTGCCGGCCTTACGCCCCTTGTGCCTGTGCCTCTCCTCCCACCAGTTGTTCCCCTGGAGGCTGCATTGGAACACCTGGCCTCTTCTCTCTTCTGCCCCTCTCTTCCTCCTCAGAGGAGATGCCGCCAGCGGAGACCACAATCCTCATTACCAGGACGACGGATCCACATGGTCTGAATTCTCTGGGGTCCTTGGAGACACCAAGGAGACCTGGAATGAAGCCTGGAAATGCTAAGAATGAAGCCCCGAACAGAGATGAAGCTGCCAGGTACCAATAAGTCACCAGCAACAAACTATGCACCAAACTCGTCACTACTCACACTGGAAATGCTGCTAACCTTTTTTTATCCCGAACGTGGATGAGGTTTTTGAAAATGTCGCTTGCCACCTGGCCGTTTTGCCTGTGTGACGAGCATGGGCAACACAATTGGATTGTTAATGGCCTCTTAATTAATGGCAGACACAGCTCCGGCACCCGCTCGCCGAGGGAAATATCACACGAGTGCACGATGACATCAGGGCGTTCATCTGACGTCATCGCGCGCTATTTTACGTCTGATCGGGTCGGGCGTGTGCCCACCCGCCCGCCTACGGAGGATAAAATTCAGTCCAGTGATTCTTGAAGAAGCAATATAGACTTAATGGCACATTTTTAAAGGATGACAGAGGACCTAGGAGTTCATGTGCATAGACCTTTGAATCTTTGAATGTGGCAAGAAGAACTCGCAAATCATATGGATCCTGGCTTCATAAATAGAAATATTGAATACAAATGCAGGAAGGTTATGCTGAACCTTTATAAAGCTCTGGTTAGGCCACAACTAGAAAATTGCACCCAGTTCTGGTCATCATATTTTAGGAAGGAAGTGAGGAGGTCCTTGAGAGGGTGTAAAGGAGATTTATCAGAATGGTTCCAGGCATATGGGATTTTAGCTACAAGGTTTGGTTGGAGAAGTTGGGATTCTTCTCTACTGGGAAGAGGAGATTTGATAGAGATGAACAAGTTTATGACAGGGTTAATCCCATTAGTTGATGGTACAAAGATGAAGAGTCACAAATTTAAGTTTTGGGTAAAAGATGCGGGGTGGGGGGGGTTCGGAAGAATTTTTTTAATGCAGTGAGTGACAATGACCTGGAAATCGCTTCATGGGCAGTGGAAATGGAGGCAAATGATCAAATGATTTCAAAAAGGAAATTGGATGGACATTTGAGGAAAGTAAGTTTGCAGGGCTATGGGGATATATTGGAGGGATGGGACTGACAGGATTGCTCTACAGAGAGCTGACGTGGACTTGAAAGGCCTCCATCTGTGCCACTGACTTTTAACTTTTGTGCGGTCAAAAGTAAATCCCTATGCACAGGGAACACTATTTAAAACCCAAATGCTAAGATACTCAAGAAATTCCATCCTAGAGGTTTACACATTCTTTTTAAAAAATAAAATGCTGAGAAGCAATTACTTTCCAACTTATAACATTCCACCTCTCATTACTCACTCCAAAAGATGAAAAGTTTTCATGTTATTTTGCAAAAAGTATTGGGAAATTCTACCCACTTGACAATTGCTCCTCACAGAGATCAGAGGTGGCATTAGAGTAAACCTATGTACAGAGGCGACTAACAGCAATTCAATGGAAGGCACCAAGTCTCAGGGTTTGGAAGAGGTAAATTTTACAGGATATGGTCAGGCCAAAATTATAGTTATAGAAGATAAGCTTGCTCAGAAATGAACAATTTCAGCAGATGCAGAATTCAGAAGTAGTGGACACATGAAACTACAATTTTTGACACCCATCAGCAACAAAGTAAAAATGAATTGCTTTAATGTAAGTCAATACCATTCTTCTTTAAAGTTCAATACATTTGGCAAGGCTCCAATCTGATGGGACTAATGCTTAACCTCTATTAAAATATACATCCTGTTATAAGCATCACCACCACAATAAACTACTTAAGTTTTTGCCAGCTTGATTTTTTTTATATAAATAGGACTGCAATTTAAAATCCAAAACTTACAGGAGTGTTAAGTCGTATGTCCAGACCATCACCGAGTTTATTGATGATAGCAGAATAACCTGATGTGAAAAGTGTATGGTCACCTGCAAACTGGGCAAAAAATTCATTGTGGTCCCAGGAGCGAGCAGATACCTGCAACAAAAGTCAAATGTTAATCACAAACAGGAGAAAAATATATATTTGTACGTCTGACTTGTTCTTTCACAATGAAACAATTGTATTAAGAGGCAAAGATATGCCTGTATGAGGGAAAGTAGCAATAACGCAGCTATGTAATCAAACTGCAACAAGATAACAAACAAGTTAGAATAATAGACTGAGAAAAAAGTATAAAGGGCAAGGAGGGTGAGTAATTCCCAAAATGTGTACAAGTGAGCTTTATTAATCATTTCTAGCCCAACAAGGAAGGAAGCACTGTTGTATCTAGCTCTGGGGAATAAGTTAGGTAAGTGCAGCATGTTTCAGTGAAGGAACATCAGGGTAAAAGTGATCATTTTATAAATAGGTTTGAAGTAGTTACAGAAAGGGACCAAGAAAAATTAATTGTGAAAATAAAGAACTGGAAGACAGCAAATCTGAGTGATTTGAGAAGGGATCAGGCGTAGGTGTATGGCAAACAAAAATTGGTCAAGAAAACATTAAATGATTAATGGCAGGCCTTCAAGACCAAGATAGTTCGGCTACAAACCAAGCATTCTCCCATAAGGAGGTAAGATAGGGCATCCAAAGCTCGCTGAATTACAAAGGAAATAAAGACTTAAAATAAAACAGAGAAAGGACATTTATGACAAATGCCAGGTATAGAATACAAGAGAAAACCAGACAAAATACAGAGAATCAAAGGGAAATTGTAAAAGGATATAAAATGATTGCAATGGAGTAGGAGAAAAGACAAAGAGGGTAACACAAAAATCTTTGACACAAAAATTAAAAGGATAGACAAAGAAAAAAATCTCAAAGGTACAAGGCATGACTAAAGTACTGAGTGGGTGCTTTTCACCTGTTTCACTAAAGATAATAATTTATTATTGCAATTGAGGCGTGGTAGAGATATTGTCTCGGACAAAGAGAGATAGAAAGCAGCTGCTAATTGGGTTGTAATCACTCAGTTATCAAGTCACCTGACCCAGGTGGGATACATCCTCCATCTTCACCCCTCTTCTTAAATTTTTTTAAAATTTATTTTTATATTTTACTTTTTATCCTTATATTTTTATCCCTTTTTAAATCCCTTCTTTTAATCCTTTTTCCCCAACCATTGTCCCCCTTCCCCATCAACACGGCCATCTGCCACTTGTTTAATCTGTTCTTTCACAAAGGGCTGACTCTTGTTCTGCCATTTATCACATTCTGCTTTCTCACCTTTATGCCACTTTAGTCTTCACCACTACCATTAACACTCCCTTTGTCGTGCCCATGACATCTTTGTCAATCTCTCCTCAACCCCCACCTACTGTTGACCTTCTATTCTACTTTACCTGCTCCAGCCCCCTCCAACAGCATAAATTCCATCTCATTTCTACCTCTCTTTAGCTCTGAAGAAGTCATATGGACTCGAAACCATAGAACCATAGAACACTACAGCACAGAAAACAGGCCATTCGGCCCTTCTAGTCTGTGCCGAAATATAATTCCGCTAGTCCCATTGACCTGCCCCTAGTCTCTCCACAGATTCTGTCAGACCTGCCGAGTTTTTCCAGCATTTTCTGTTTTATTCAGATTACCAGCATCCACAGTATTTTGCTTTTTCTGGGATACATCCTAGGTTGCTGAGGGAAACAAAGGTGGACATAGCAGAATCTCTGACCACAATCTTTCAATCCTCCTTGAAAATGGGAGTGGTGCCAGAGAACTGGAGGATTGAAAATGTTACACCACTATTCAAAAAAATATGATGAGATAAATCTGGTACTACAGGCCAGTCAGTTTAAAGTAAGTGAAAAGAAAACTGCTAGAAATCATTGTCAAGGATAAAATTCATTTTCACTTAGAGAAGCGTAATGGGCAGCCAGCCTGATCAAATTTTCTTTTAACAAATCAAGTGTCATGTAACAAACTTATTCAAAAAAAGAAGCACAATATTAAAGTGACTCTGGTAACTTGGGTACATAATTAGCTAAGGGGTAGTAGACAGAGTAGTGGTGAATCAATGTTTTTTGGATGTTTTGAGCATTGATCTTAGGGAGTTGGGTTTCAGGAATACAATTTTGAAGTTTGTGAATGATACAAAACTTGGCCGCTTAGTAGTGAGGAGGATAGTCACAGACTTCTGGAGGGCATAGATTACTGAAGTGGTAAATGTAATTTAACGGATAAAGTTGAGATACACTGATGGATAAATGGTCAACTATGTGGTAATGCACTTGGGAGGAATGACATGAAGAAGAAATTAGCCTAAATTGTACTATTTTAAGTAGGGGAAGGGTTGCAAGATCAGAGGAAACTGGAGTTGCATATTCAAAAACCTTTGAAGATGGCAAGGCAAGTTGATACGGTTGTTAGCAAAGTGTACACAATATTTGACTTTGTAAGTAGGGGCGCTAAATTTAAAAAGAACTAGGAAGTCCTGCTAAACATTCACAAATCATTGGTTAGGCCTCAGCTGGTGTACTGCAGTATTGTGTACAATTCTAAATTTCAAGATTTTAGAGAGGGTACAGAAGTTTGCTAGGATGATACCAGGAATGAGTGACTTAAATTTTGTTGAGATTGGAGAAACTTGAAAAGAGACCTGATAGAAGTGTTCAAAAGTAATGAGGAGTTTGGAGAGGGCAAATAGGAAGAAACTGTTTTTTTCTGGAAAGAGGGCCAGTAACTAGAGGTCATAGATTTAACATAATTGACAAAAGAACCAGAGGAAAAATGAGAAGAAATTAATTCACATCGTTAAGATCCAGAATGTCTGTTCATTTGTGAAAAAACGTCCTTCCAATCTATGAACTTATTATGGATAACTGCATGGATACCATGCGTTGACAGAAACCTGGCTGAGGGGTAATGACACCTTCCCCCTAACCTAAGCCTCTCCAGCCTGCTATATCTTTCACCACTCGCCTCACCCAGACTGTCATGGTGGTGGTGTGGCTTTTTTAATCAAATCTCACCAGTCTGTCCACTTACTCCTCTGGCATTTTTGCCTCCTTTGAGTATCTCACCTCCACTCCTCTCATTTAAAATACTGGTTCTCTACCACCTGCCCAAGTACTATGTCAATTTTCTCAATAAGCTATCTTCACTGGTTTCCTCTCCCAGCTTCTGGTC
Source organism: Cetorhinus maximus (assembly GCF_964194155.1). Lineage (NCBI taxonomy): Eukaryota > Metazoa > Chordata > Chondrichthyes > Lamniformes > Cetorhinidae > Cetorhinus > Cetorhinus maximus. Next base: position 170,347,343 of record NC_135881.1, on the reverse strand, counting down.
AACCTAGGTGATTTCAAGCTCCATCTAAATTCAACATGCTCTCCATCTCCTCTGAATTCACTGTCCTTTTGTGCCTTAATCTCACAGTGCATGTAAAATCGCCAACTCATATTCATGGCACCTGCTAGAACTTGCCATCTCACATGGCCTTGCTACTCCCATATAATTAATCGCAGATAAGGCCTCTCTAATCAATTCCTTGTATCAATCTCCACCTCTAAACCCCACTTCCTTCTCTAGCTGCCCCTGGAAAAAACTCTGCCTACTTCAGTTCAGTTGCATTCTCAAATACCCTACTGTTGTGCCTTTGGCCTTCCATTTGTCATGACATTTCTGCAGCTACTGATCTGCAACCAAACCCTCACCTCCATCTTTGATGCTCTAATCTCCATTAAAACACTTACTCATTCTCACCCTGGCCGTCCCTCTGGAACAGCCCTCACCTCCGCTCCTTCAAGTCCAAGCGACGCAGCCTAGAATGAATATGGCAGACAGCTGGTTTGGTCATTCATGACCAGGCCTGGCTAGACCACAATTCACTATTGGATCCTGCTCATCCGCGGAAATGGTTCACTATTCCAGAATTACCCTGGAATACAAAGGCAACCCCCTAGCTTCTTTTCTCTTCTTCAAGCCACCTTCTTAAATCCCTCTCCCATATCTCCTCCACTCTCAGCTCCAAGTGCATGGAGCTCAGGGATTTCTTTGTCACCAACACTGAGACCATTTGGTCAGGTGTCACTGAAATTTCCTCTCCTCTTTCCATGCTGCAAGATTTTGTATGATTCTATTATTCTAAGTTGGCCTTTTGCAACTATCTTCCTGCATCTCATTTTAAGTTAAAATATATATTGTACTGGCTATTTCTAACATGATTCAATGTTGGTAATAATGAGGGAGAAAAAGCAGTAAAATTAGGAAAAAGACTATTTCTACACAGTAAAAAGAAACAGGATATAGGATGTTTCATTATTGTTATGCCACCTGGAGCCACCTTTTACTTCATACATAGGTCTGTCTGAAAACAAATAATGGATATGAGTTTCATAGTTTGGGGTTTGGGACAGATAGAAAGAATAATCTTGCACGTACTCATGTTGGGAGATTGGTGCTGTGCTGGGAAAGCAAGATAACTCATGAGGAATTTGTAGATCTATCAAATATTTTAAAAATAGAACCCAAGATAAATGGTGGTAGAAAGGAGAAAAAATACTCAAACAGCAAGCAAGTAAGAAGTCCATTAAAAAAGGAGGATAATGATCAGGACCAATTTCAATTACTGACAACTGAAATGGAATTGAGGGAGCTAAATTGATGGAACTGGTTCAGGATTACATTCTGATTGAGCATCAGGAAGAGAAACAAGAAACAAGAATTGTTAATCCAGCATGCAGCATTCAACCACAGATGATAAAGGATTTGGAGGCTGGAATTGGGTGAGGGCCCAGAATTAGTTGATTTGAACTGAAAACTAGCGATATGAAAAAGAAAGACTTGTATTTATATTATGAGTTTTGCAACCTCAGGACATCTCAAATCACCCTAAAGCCAATGACCTTATTTGATGATGCTCAATTAATTCTGTTTAACTGTCCCTTCCTATCCTATACTGCTCATCTTTGGCCACATCGCCAAACTGTTGCCTTGACTTTTCTCTTTGGATTTCCAAATCTCCCATCACCCAAAACCTTCCCCCTCCACTGTTGGCAGACCAACTCCCATCCCCAGTTAGTTTAAAGCCCTGACAACAGACCTAGTTCGAACAAGCTTTATCACAAGGTAGAAAGAGCAACAAATCAATAGTACTACTTTCATATGGAAGGAAATGGGATGTCAAGTTTGGCTATACGTATAATGATAGCCAAAGGTGCCACAGGGAGAAATGAGGCACCTCCTGCAATAGATCTTAGTGGACAGATCGATGTGACGTGTTCCATGAGCTCAGACGCATGGCCACATTCGCACTTTGGGTTGTCCTTCATCTTCCACTTGAGGACAATATGGCCTCACCGCCCATGTCCTATGCAGATTTGGTTGAGCACTGCCAACTGTCTTTGAGGGACATTGAAGCTAGAGGCCTCAGCTTTTGGGTCAGTGGTTTTTTTTTTTATGCTGCACGTGTGCCATGATTCCATCCATCTGGAATTGTCAGTGGGTTGTCATCAAACTGCTCAATTTTCTTTAAGTCCTTTCAGTGATTACATCATCTTAGTTATTCCAGTTCTAGTTCCTCAAGCTGCTTATTTGCAACTGTTAGTTGCAGGTGACGCTGTTCTCACCAGCTCTATTTACCCAACAGTGAAAATCAGACCTCTTGCTCAATGCAAGAGTCTGCTGCCTCTGCTCCGGCCCACTACCTTTTTTGACTTGGCCAGTGAATCAGTACCTTCACCCTACTCCAGGCCTGCCTCCAGCTAACCTTTGCCCCCTCACCATTCCGTACTTCCCCAAGAAATGTGATGATCTAGGAACTGGCTTCAACATATGAACATACGAATTCAGAGCAGGAGGAGGCCACATGGCCCCTCAACCCTGCTCCGCCATTCAATAAGATCATGGCTGATCTGATTATAACCTCAACCTCACATTCCTGCCAACCCCTGATAACCTTTCACCCCCTTCTTAATCAAGAATCTATCTAGTTCTGCCTTAAAAATATTCAAAGGCTCTGCTTCAACTGCCTTTAGAGCAAGAGAGTTCCAAAGACTCGCAACCCTCAGAAAAATTTCTCCTCATCTCTGTCTTAAATGAGCAGCCCCTTATTTTTAAACAGTGACCCCTAGTTCTAAATTCTCCCACAAGAGGAAACATCCTCCCCACATCCACCCGGTCAAGACCCTTTTAAGATCTTAAAAGGCTTCAAGCAAGTCGCCTCTTACTCTTCTAAATTATAGTGGATAGAAGCCTAACCTGTTTAGCCTTTCCTCATAAGACAACCCGCCCATTCCTGGTATTAATCTAATAAACCTTCTCTGAATTGCTTCTAACATATTTACATCTTTCTTTAAATAAGGAGTCCAGTACCATACACAATACACCAGATGTGGTCTCACCAATGCCGTATACAACTGAAGCATAACCTCCCAACTTTTGTAATCAATCCCCCTCACAATAAATGATAACATTCCATTAGCTTTCATAATTACCTGCTGTAACTGCATTCTCACCTTTTGTGATTTATGCACCAGGACACCCAAATCCCTCTGATCTCAGAGCTCTACAATCTCTCACCACTTAGATAATAAGCTATTTTTTATTCTTCCTGCCAAAATTAAATTTGCCCACATTATATTCCATTTGCCAGATCTTTGCCCACTCATTTAACCTACCTATGTCACTTTGCAGCTTCCTTATGTCCTCTTCACAATTTATTTTTCTACCTATCTTTGTGTCATCAGCAAATTTATCCACTATTCCTTCAGTCCCTTCATCCAAATCATATATATAAATTGTAAAAGGTTGAGGCTCCAGCACTGATCCCTGTGGCACACCACTCATCACCTCCTGTCAACCAGAAAAAGACCAATTTATGCCAATTCTCTGCCTCCTGTTAGCTAGCCAATCTTCTATGTTGGGATGATGGAATAGGTTACCCCCTACACTATGAGCTTTTATGTTCTGCAATAACCTTTGATGTGGCACTTCCTCAAATGCCATCCGGAAATCTAAGCACAGTGCAGCCACCGGTTCTCCTTTATCCACAGCACATGTGACTCCTTCAAAGAGCTCCAATAAATTGATTAAACATGATTTTCCTTTCACAAAACCATGTTGACTCTTCCTGATTGCCTTAAATTTTTTCTAAATGTCCTACAATAACACCTTTAATAAAGCTTCTAACATTTTCCCTATGACAGACATTAGGCTAACTGGCCTATGGTTTCCTGCTTTCTGTCTCCCTCCCTTTTTGAATAAAGGAGTTACATTAGCTATTTTCCAATCTAATGGAACCTTCCCCAAGCCTAGGGAACTTCAGAAAATTAAAACCAGTGCATCAACTATTTTTCTCATTTCTATTTTTCCTCAGTTTTGATGAGGAGTCATATGGACTCGAAACGTTAACTGTATTCCTCTCTGCAGATGCTGTCAGACCTGCTGAGTTTTCCAGCTATTTCTATTTTTATTTCACCAGCTACTTCTTTCAAGACCTTTGGATGAAGTCCATCCAGACATGGGGATTTGTCAGCCCACAGCCCCAACAATTTGCTCAATACCACTTCCCTGATGATTGTAATTTTCCCCGAGTTCCTCCTTTCCATTTCAAGTTCTAAAAAAGAGATACTGCACTTTTACTATTAAAGTCAGCTTAAGAACTTTTAAAAACAAACTTAAAAGATAATTCCTGGGTCATAGCTGGTAACTTGCAGCTTTCTGTTCTGCCCATGCTGGCAGGTCTTCACTGTTTGAACCATGCATCATGTTTATATTGTAATTTTTGAAATAAAGTCGAAAGACAATGCATTAAATACTTAAAACAACAAAGACAACACCCTGACCAGTGCTGGCTAACTGATATTTCAAAAGTTCTGGGATGCAGGGTAGGATTGCAGGTGGCTTACAGGCTCCATTTTGCTCCAATCTCCCCTCTCGAAAATACTGTCAAATTTCAGCCTTGCTTAACACCAACAAATCCCAGGCATCCCATTATAGTTTTTATACACCCACCATGCTTTGTGCTCCTTCCTGACCACTCTCAAATGATCACAGATGCCAGCATGCTCCTCCCAGCTGCCCCACATTCAATGTTATCAGATTCCATCATCCGAACCACTGCTGCCAAAGTATACACTTCTCATTGCTCCAACTTCTTCCAGAAAAATCCTTTTGCTCTCAGGTCCAAGCACCCCTTCCTACTATTTCTATATCTCAAACTATTGGTCACTGGAAATACTACGGCCATAATAACTGCAGCATGTTGGTTGAGCTGTGTATCAATTTTCACACTGTCTAATTAACATCAACTAATTTTTCTAGCCTTCAAAGGAGATATGAAGTTAAGCTTCAGCTGAAGAATACATGAATTTTCGTAGTGCATAGTACCTTAATAATGTTGTCTATTTCCAACATTTACTGCTTTTACTAAAACCAATGTTGTCCATTATTGATCATTTTCTTTATAGCATGCAGATGATTCATTAGCAATTAATTTCTTACCTGCTGCAGATTGCTACCACAAGCATATTCAAGATTGCCAAGATGAAATTGTAGCACTTTGGCTTCTAGCTCACTGAACTGGACTCCAGATTCTTGGATAAAAGTTTGGTAGATCTCCTCAATCTTTTCTGCATACAGAAAAAAATACTTGGCATGTTTATTTTTGTTATTCGCCAGCCTCTTTATTCAACAATCACTCATCCTCTGCCATTTCCACCTCTTCCAGCATGACGCCACCACCAAACACATCTTCCCCTCCCCTTTCAGCACTCAGAAGGGACAGTTCCCTCTGCAACACCCCATTCCACTCCTCAGCCATCCTTAATACCCCTCATACTCTTACCACACCTTTCCATGCAAACACAGGAGATGCAACACCTGCTCTTCCTCTCCCTCACTGTCCAACGCCCCAAAAACTCCTTCCAGGTAAAAGTTGTGTACATGTACTTCTTTCAAGTTAATATATAGTTTTTGCTGCTCACAATTAAGTCTGCACTACATTGGGGAGACCAAACGCAAATTGGGTGACTGCTTTGCGAAGGACTTCCGTTCAATCTGCGAGCGTAATCCCAACCTTCTGTTCGTCTTTCATTTTAAGTCTCCATCTTGTTCTCACGCCGACCTCTCTGTCCTCAGCTTCCTACAATGTAAACGTAGGCTTGAGAAACAGCACCTCATCCTTTGATTAGGTGCTTTACAGCCTTCAGGACTAAATATCGAGTGCAACAATTTCAGACCATGACATCTTCCCCATTTTGTTTCTTTTTTCTTCAGTTTTTGGTTTTACTCTTGTTTTTGCTTTTGGACAGCAGCTGTTCATCATTCTGTCATTCATGCCTCCTTTAGAAACATCTTTTGTTTCTTTACTTAGCCCATTACTACTCCCTTTGGTCCTGCACCACCAACCCTTTTGTCATTTAGCCTCTCGTCTGCCATTCTAGAAACAGAAAATAGAGACAGGAGTAGACCATTCGGCCCTTTGAGCCTGCTCCACCATTCAATATGGTCATGGCAGATCCCCTACTCGACGCCATACTCCTGCTCTCACCCCACACCCCTTGACGCCTTTAGAGTCCAGAAATTTATTTCCTTCTTAAATACATTCAGTGACTTGGCCTCCACAGCCTTCTGTGGTAGAGAATTCCACAGGTTCACCACCCTCTGAGTAAAGAAGTTTCTCCTCATCTCAGTCCTAAATGGTCTACCCCATATCCTGAGGCTGTGAGCCCTTGTTCTAGACACCCCAGCCAGAGGAAACATCATCCCTGCATCCAGTCTGTCCAGCCCTGTCAGAATTTTATACATTTCAATGAGATCTGCCCCTCATTCTTCTAAACTCCTGTGAACACAAGGCTAGTCGACCCAATCTCTCCTCATACAACAATCCTGCCATCCCAGGAATCCCTCTATGGCAAGTATATCCTTTCTTACCTTTCAAAACTGCACACAATATTCCAGGTGTGGTCTCACTAAGATCTTGTACAGCTGCAGTAAGACCTCCTTGCACCTGTACTCAAATCCTGGGAAGAATTTTCCCCCCGACTTCAGGAGCGGGCACGTGCAGGCGCGCCGCCATTTTAACTGGGCGGGCCAATTAAGGCCCACCGAGCGTGACGTCCACCAGGAAGCACTATGCATTCCCTGTGCGGGCGGAGGGGGGCGGATTCCCTAAGTCAAGAGTGCGCTCTTTCACGTGCATGGCTAAGTGCTGCCTCAGGGAGATCGGCGCCAAATTCAAAAATGTGAAATATAGAAAAATAAAATTTCCCTGACATGTCCCCTCATGTGACTAGTCTTTTTCAGTTATTAGATAGGAACCGCGGGTTCCCCCTCCGAAGGGAACCCCAAATGCCCCGAAATGTCCGCTACTGAATTTTCTGTAAATTAAAAAAAAATGAATTGGTCTTAGTTACAAGAGCTGTTTGTGCTGAAGAGAGAGAGAGAGAGAGAGAGAGAGAGAGAGCGGGTACCCCTAGGGGGTAAATGAGCAATTGACAAGCAGCAGCTTTGAAGGTCCCTATAGGTGGAGCCTTCAAGGTCCCTTTATTCCCCCCACTGCTACTTGAAGCTTCGTTTAGAGTTAAGTTCAATATTATAGGAATATAAATACATACCTTTATATATGTGTTTGTGTGTAAGGAAGCATTTGTTTGTGAGCCTTAATGTGTTTCCTTCCCCGAATTGTCTTTTGTGTGTGTAGTTGAGCACTTTAGAGTCGAAAGCCCCATATTAGATTAAAGGAAAAGTTTATTCAAACATTCCAAAGTTTTGAGTATAAGGTTTGAGTTGAGATTTCTGGCAAAAATCGTAATTTGAAGGTAGTGTAAAGATAAAACAGGGCTTGCCTTTGTTTGAGATGAACCAACCCTTGTACCACCCCCTTGCAGACTAGTAAGGAATAACCCTCATCATCAGCTTCCAAGCTGATTGGGATTAATACATACGAGTTCGTATTCTAAAATTCTGAGAAAAAAAATTACTTGAAATTCAGAAGGATTCTAGGAAAACCAAAAGACATAAACACAAGGTCTAGGTGGTTCCAATGGATAAAATGGGGTTTCTTTTGAAGAGATGAATTAAATATTAAAAGAAATCTGCATTCCAACAGCACTGTAATTTGAATTTGGGACAATCTTGAGATGTAAAGTGCAGTGTAATTGAACAGGTTAACTTGAATAACGAGGATGCCATCTAAGATAAAGAATGTGTCGATAAAACACATGGAAATTATAACTTGGATACAAATCATTACACGTGAAAAATAGGTTGTTTTAATTTTGGTAATGTAAATTACAGTTCTTACAAAGTTTAAAAATTTGAGGTTTGGTTCTTGATAAAGTTCTCAAAAGGGAATTTTCATTTTAAAATGTTTGACAACAATTGGCACTAATTCAAATGCTGCAAGCTTTTGTATTTGTAAAGTCTGTTCCCAAAATATGAAGCTAAGCTCAAGACCTTGACGAAGTTTGGCAGAAATCCAATTTTTGGCCGAGTTGATGAATCTGGGATAATTCTAAAAGGTCAGACACAATTTATTGGGTTACTTTTGAGACAATAAAATGTTTGAGAAGACAAGGAAGCAAAACACGTCAATACCTGATTTCTGTTTTTAAAACTGTTATGAGAATATTTTATTTATTTTAAAGTCTCTCCTGACAACCTGAACAAGATAAGATGGTAGCTGTTACATGTGTAAAATGGTATGAGGCAAGTAGGAGAATGAGTTAGGGAAAGAGGGCATAATGTACAAACTGTTTTAAGGGAAATGAATTTGATAATCTGGCCATCAACTGAGGCATTGGAACTGCACAGGGGGAGATAAGCAAAGATCTAGAGACAGAGATCCTCGTTGACAATAGAGAAACTGAACTCAAGAGAATCTTAGGATAGTCAGGGAAAAAAAAACTTAGAGGTAAAACTATGTGGAATCTGTAGTTCAGGAGTTGAAATGTAAGGAGAAATAAGACTTAACGTCAATTTACCACAAGATGGATACAGGTAAAGGGAAAGCTGGAAAAAGGTTAAATAGATGTATTACTGATTATATTAATGTGCCTGTGAGCTACAAAAAGTAAGACCACAGGAGTAACACCTTGATGACAGGCAGAGTTAAGCGGTTCCCAGAGAGAACCATCACTGGAAGTGAAGATACTGATCCATTGAAAGATAGGATAAGAAGGTGCATTGTAGAGTTGTTTAAGGAATTGAGGTCTGACATGAAACAACAGCAGGAGAGAGTAAACTGGAAGGAGTGGGGGTGCCTACCCAGATGGATTAAGATCAGGGAACTCATTTCACAGGGAGAGTCATTAAAGAAGTCTGTGATCTTATGGAGATTAAACAGAAATTCCATATTCCTTACCAGCCCCAGAGTCCAGGGATGGTGGAAAGGATGAACTGAACTTTAAAAACATCTATAGCCTAAGCAATTCAGGAGACAGGCAACAGCTGGGCCACAGTATTGCCCAGCATTCTGATGCGCCTTAGGGCTACACCAAATAGGACTACCAGGTTCACCGCATTGAATTGATAACAGGAAGGGCCATGCAATTACCTGAAGGCATTTTAGTGGGAGGAGGAGATGTAGGGCCACTGAAAGGAAAAATACAGACTACGTAAGGGAATTAAGTAAGCAATTACATGAGTTAAGGAAGGAAGTCAGAGACCGACAGGTGATTAAGGATATAGAAACAGGCAAATCCAAAGAGCAACAATGGACCAAGTGGGGAATAAGGTGATGGTCAAGGTGAGCTTGGAGCGAACAGGCATGGACCATACGAGGTAATTATGACACGTGATACATACGCACTTGTAGATATGAGAACGGGAAGTAAATGGAGGCATTACACACAGTTAAAGATACATGATAATTGACCAAGCGGTAATCCGGAAAACGGGAGCCAATGTTAACGTCTCCATAGATCTACGATCCTGGTCGTGGGCGTATCTGTACTGGCAACAAGGTCGGGGATCATCACTCCTCATCCCGCACCGCAGGAGGAACTTTGGTACAGCACAGACAGTGTCAAATGCGACACACAACGGGGAATGATAAATGTAACAATGGGAGAACAAGTGCTTTCAAATTGTAGTAAGGGTTTGCTTCAGATCGGGCATGGGAGGTCCGCCACTACCCAGCCACCTTCCACATCTACTTCCACAGTCCGAGCAGAGATAATTGAAGTCCCTCAAACCACACCAACTGACCCATCTTGTCCGACTATGCATCCAGGACCAACGAATGGTTTGGTACTGGTTAATCAGAAGTTTTGTATGATAATATACACCATGAGCTGGTACCCATAGTCTTGAATGTATCCGGTGTCATCCTGCCCCAGTGGTGCTCAACCCATACCCAAACACCTATACGGCTCTGACATGCCAATTGATGACTGAAGCAGTTCAGTTCAATGGCGAGATGCGATCAGGCTTCGGAGGGAACCGCGTTAAGCGCAGCCTGATAAATGATGCCGCTATGATATTCAATATAGGGACATCAGTGGTTAATTCAGAACCTGGCAACTGTTGACCAGAAGGTCTGTACCCTGAGCTTTAAGCTTAAGGAGATTCTAGAGCGGGGACAGGGGATCCAGGGATCCAATTAGATACGGACCAGGACGTGACACAGTTAATCCAAAGCCTGGCTACCATGTTTGAAAGTCATGTGGGGACTATCAATAAATCAATTGAAATAGGGAAAGATATTTCAGACGAAGCAAGCAGAAATGATGTATGCAGCACCTATGGATCTTGGGCACTGGAACAAGCCTGAGAAAATTTAAGACAGATTAATGAAGGGGTAGTCCCCTTATGGGTAACGAATGAGCATTTATTGAATCTCTCACGACACAAGAATCATGACTTGATCGGTTGCCAGCTCAGAGGTTTGACACACGTATATAGAATGAGTGTTGAATGTATAGTGAATAGTAATATGCTAATAGGCATTGTGTTAGTAACACCTGTCATACCTATATCAACACCCGGCAGGACATTATATAGAGTAGAAAATATTGGGGCAAAGGGGGGATGAACAGAATAGCACAGCAGATGTGGGTTGCGCCTGGGTTTTTCGCCATGGCAGCTAAAATAGCTTCACAATGTCTGCTTTGTCAATGACATAACCCAGGCAAGACACCCTCAGTGACTGCTGGTACGGGACCCCAGCCATGGGGCCCGTTTGTACACCTACAAATGGACTTCATACATATGCCTAAATGTATGGGATATAATTATGTTTTAGTTATAGTATGTTTGTTCTTGCGATGGGTGGAGGTGTATCCCACCCGACGAAATTATGCTGTTATTGTTGCAAAATTGTTGTTACGTGAATACATACCCAGCTTTGGGATACCAGAGATTTTATCAAGTGATAATAGACCTCATTTTATCGCTAAAGTGATAAAGGAACTGTTGAAGGCCTTACAATGCAACCATCACCTTTCCAGCCCATACCACCCCCAGTCTACTGGGGTGGTGGAAAGATAAAACTGTATTCTGAAAAACAAATTAGCTAAATTATGTGAAGAAACCGGTTTGAAATGGCCTGAAGCTCTACCCCTGGCGCTCATGGCTATGCGCTCTCACCCTAACCGTACCACCTCCCTTTCCCCTTATGAAGTTATAATGGGACGTCCTATGCGCCTCCCAGTGGCACCACCTTTGTCTGCTAGGGAAATGGACATCCATGCTATGGATGAGGGAATGATTACATACTGTATAGCGCTTACTAATTCTCTCAAAAGCTTGCATACGCAGGTAGTAGAAGCTCAAAAAAAGCCCACCATTGAAGACTGCTATCAATACCAGCCTGGGGATCTAGTCCTGGTAAAGACCTTCAAGAGAAAGAACTGTTTGGAACCTCGATGGTAGGGGCCTTTCCAAGTCCTGCTCACCACCCATATGGCCGTGAAGATTGAAGGACGACCCTTGTGGATCCACACATCGCATGTCAAGCAGACGCTGACCTCAGACAGAAGTGCTTGTGCAGGAACTTTAACTGAGCCGTCAGAATGCTGACTCTGATTTGGATCCTGTCCTGCGTGGTCCTTGCATGGACTACCAATTCTGCGGTTCAACGAATGCAGGCCGTAGCTTCGCAAGTTAATCGGACTAAATGTTGGATTTGTACTCATTTTCCTGTTAACCCCTCCTCCTCAGAGATGCATTTTTTGGCTTTCCCCTCAGATTCTACATGGTCCCTAGGTAATACAGGGGCCCTCATTCATCGAACGCCCATTTGGAGACAGGAGACCACCTTTGTGGTTGTTAAGGGGCCGGCCTGGCTATGTGTCAGGAGAAATTATACCAAGGGTAGTACTCAGGTGGGCGAATTGCCATTGGGTTTCTGTGCCTACCTTGCTGATTATAACTACCAGGAGGGCCGATTTCGGTTCCACAACCAGTCTGGTCCTATGACCACCTTTTGGGAGTGCAAGGCCAATGAGACGGTGTGTCTTTCGCAGGTCCCGAGATCTGGGGATAGTCTCACATACTTTAACGTGGGTGGGTGTGATTGCCAACGATCAAAAAATCTCACCTTAAATAATTCCTCCTCCACTTGGACCTCTAATGGCTACTACACTGAAGAATCTGGACCTTGCAATTACAAAAATCAGTCTGGTTGCCCCGACTTGCTGGCCCTGCGAGCATTGCAGCTCAGTCAGACCTGCCACATCTGCTCTGTCTGCCGACTACAGAACCTCCAGAGTCCTGGTGGCAAGCCAGCTATCTATACCCTCCCTCTCCTCAGGAATCAGGACCCCACTGAGGATGAAGCCCGGCGACTAGGGTACATAGAACTTGGCTAAGGGTGATGGCTTGTCCTTTTAGGACAAAAGGGGGGGAAGTGTAGTGGCCTGGGCAACTACAGGGAACCCATTTAGTGCTAAAAGGGTTAATGGGGAAGTTGAATTATATACCTAGGCCTAAGAGAAAAATACTGCAACCTTGAGAACAATACCATCTTGTCTGACCACAGTTGTAGGATGAGCCCTGAGACATTCCATTTTGTTCTCTCAGGCCGAATGTAATCAGGATCATGATAAGCATTTGCGTAAACACAACATCTGTTGTGCTGGGAATGAAAATTTACTGAAATATGGATTGGTCAGTTAACTTATGCAAATAAGCGGATAGGTTTGTGCAAAATTTACTGATTGGCTATAAAAATGCTTTTAACAGGTCTGTGTGTATTCTGCCAAGAGACTGTACAGTAGCTCTTTTGTATGCTGTCTCCCTTGTGCACAAGTAATAAATGGGGTTTCTATGTATTAATGATGCCTTGGTGTGATTAATCTCCGACATCCTCATGTGACACTGTCACATGAGTTGGGACATGTCCATCACTTTTAATTAAACTTTTATTACATTTTTAAAAACCTACATGAAATCTCATCCCATCCGTGGATGAGGTTTCATGCTTTATCTGAAGCCCGCCAGGGCTCCTGGCCTGCCCGCCAACCTTAAGGTTGGACGGGCTGGCACTTTAACTACTTCAATTACTTTTTAAATGGCCTCAATTGGCCGTTGGTAGGTCGGCGGGCGCACAGCTGATTCGGCTGCGCTCCCACCGACCTGAAAATTGAAATGACACCCAACATCATCCCAAGTCATTTTACGCGTTGGCGAGCGTCACCCCCCCCCTCCCCCCCCACCCCGCTCACCAAACTCAATATCCTGCCCCCTGTTACAATAAAGGTCAACATACCATTTGCCTTCCTACCTGCTTGCTTGCTTTCAGTGACTGGTGTGCAAAGAATCCCAGGTCCCTTTGTGCATCAACATGTCCCAATCTGTCACCATTTAAATAATACTCTGCCATTCTGTTTTTCATACCTAAGTGGATAACTTCATACTTAACCACGTTATACTGCATCTGCCATGTATTTGCCCACTCACTCAACTTGTCTAAATTGCTCTGAAGCCTCTTAACATCCACCTCACCACTCACATTCCCATCTAGTTTTGTGTCATCAGCAAACTTGGAAATATTACAATTTGTTCCTACATCATTGATATATATTGTGAATAGCTGGGGCCCAAGTACTGATCCCTACGGTACTCCTCTATTCATCGCCTGCCACTCCGAAAAAGACCCATTTATTCCTACTTTGTTTCCTGTCTGTTAACCAATTTTCAATCCATGCCAATATTTTACCTCCAATCCCATGTGCTTTAATTTTACACACGAATCTCTTATGTGGGACTTTATCAAAAGCTTTCTGAAAATCCAAATACACTACATCCACTGGTTCACCCTTATCTATTCTGCTAGCTACGCCCTCAAAAAACTCCAATAGGTTTGTCAAACATGATTTCTCTTTCATAAATCCATGTTTACTTTGTCTAATCCCATTGATTTTTGCTAAGTGTCCTGTTAGCATATCCTGTATAATAGATTCCAGCAATTTCCTACTACTGATGTTAGGTTAACCGGTCTGTAATTCCCCGTTTTCTCCCTCCCTCCTTTTTTAAATAGTTGGGTTGCATTTGCCACCCTCCAATCTGCCGGGACTGTTCAGAATCTACAGAATTTTGGAAGATGACAACCAACTCATCTACTATTTCCATGGCCACCTCCTTTAGTACCCTGTAGATTATCAAGCCCTGGGGATTTATCAGCTTTCAATTTCATTAATTTCTCCAGCACTATTTTTTTAGTAATACTAATTTCCTTCAATTCCTCCTTCTCACTAGATGCTTGGTTTCCTAGCATTTCTCAGAAGTTAATTGTTTCTTCCTCTGTGAAGACTGAACCAAAGTAGTTGTTTAATTGCTCTGCCATTTCCTTGTTCTCTATTATAAATTCTCTGATTAAATACCGTTTATAAACCAATTAAATTTTAAACTTTTCCCAGGTCTGATGAAAGGTCATAGTTCTGAAATGCCAACTATTTCTCTTCCACAGATGCTGCCTGAATTGCTAAGCTTTTTCAGCATTTTCTGTTTTATTTCAGATTTCCAGCATTTGTAGTACTTTGCTTTTGTTTTTTTTTCAATATCAAGTTCAGATAGCACAGCGAACCATCTCTTATCATCATTCAAGTTCTACTCACAAAGAGTTTTCAACTCAGTGTCAGTGGACAATAATCAGTATTTGGTGAACCAATGGAGCTAATTTTCAATGATTCAAGCTGAAAGTTCGATCCAACATCACCCAACATATATAAGCATGAATATTAATTCTAGAGGTATCTTAACCAAGAACTTACAAATTCATTTAAGCCTTGGAGATTTTCAAATAAAAGAAAATGTACCTCCATTAGTTCTTTAGAATTAGAATGGCTGCACGTGAATAAGCATGAAAATGGCTATCAGCCCTTCACAGAAGCATTAGCTCCATGCAAGGCAAATTAACATTCTTTAATTAGGTAGGAGGGTAAATATGGAAATATATTGATGAACCACAGGACTGTCGTTCACTTCCAAAGGAGTGGGGAGGGGGAGGGGGAGGGAGAGAGGGAGAGAGGGAGAGAGAGAGAGAGAGAGAGAGAGAGAGTGTGTCAATGAATATCAAGGCTGCAAGATATAGAGTAGCCTCTTGAATCTTCAAGTTTTCAGCCCAAATGTACTTTCCTTCTTCAAGCTTTTTGCAACTGAAAACAGGCAACATATTGAGGAAAAATAAAAATACCTGGAAAAACTCAGCAGGTCTGGCAGCATCTGCGGAGAGGAACACAGTTAACGTTTCGAGTCCGTATGACTCTTCAACAGAACTAAGTAAAATTAGAAAAGAGGTGAAATATAAACTGGTTTAAGGCGGGGGGGGTGGGACAGGTAGAGCTGGATAGAGGGCCAGTGATAGGTGGAGATAGCCAAAAGATGTCATAGACAAAATGACAAAGAGGTGTTGAAGGTGGTGATATTATTATCTAAGGAATGTGCTAATTAAGGGTAGAAAACAGGACAAGGTACAGATAGCCCTAGTGGGGGTGGGGTGGGGTGAAGGGAAGGGATCGAAATAAGCTTCACCTATCTTTTGGCTATCTCCACCTATCACTGGCCCTCTATCCAGCTCTACCTGTCCCACCACCCCCCCTTAAACCAGTTTATATTTCACCTCTTTTCTATTTTTACTTAGTTCTGTTGAAGAGTCATACGGACTCGAAATGTTAACTGTGCTCCTCTCCGCAGATGCTACCAGACCTGCTGAGTTTTTCCAGGTATTTTTATTTTTGTTTTGGATTTCCAGCATCCGCAGTTTTTTGCTTTTAACATATTGAGGAACTTGCCTTACTTTCATGAAAACTTGTTTATTCTTTTCATGTTTAAATATTTTGTTTAAAACATCATATACCTGAGCTTCCCAGATAGATGTTATAATGCAACAAAATGCAATGTGGATGGAGGTGGGAGAATGATAGAAGAGAAAATGTATCCAATTACCAAATTCATATGAAAGGAACAAAAATAGTTTGTGCATGTGCAGCAGTAACTATCAAAATTAAGCCTGGTTAAAATTCACCAGCACTATTAATCCATGCCATTAACCCAGAGCTGGGTTGCTTCCTTTAAAGTTTAGAATTGGAAATAACATAACAAATATACAAAGAAAAGTTCTGGGCTTGGGCATGTTGGGGGCGGTGGGGGAGTGGAGGGGGCAGGAAAAAAGGGTTGATTCTTCTACAGTATCAGATAATCAAGTTTCTGGATAAATTTTACAGAATACGAAGGGTCATAGCGCAATCATCAGCTACAGACATCCAATGTAAACAGTGCAATGCTACAATGCAATCACTAAAAAAATTGTCCTTTACTCAGCCTTTTAAAAAGAGTTCTAATTTTTTTAGACCCATCTATTTTTCATCTTTACAAAACAGAAGATGTATCAGTGAAAATTCCAAATTTGTGAAGTGCTCATAGAAACCCTGGCAGCAAAAATTAAATTTTTGTGATTTCTAAACAAATGGAATCCTTACCAAGGTATCATGACTTTTATTTCCCTCGTGTTGAACCTTTCAAGGACCAATTCCACTAATTCTTTGAACTCAAAACTACATTCACGAAAGTTTTATTCAAGACAACCCACCTCCAAGAGGAACATCTTGGAATTGTTTCTTGTCTTTCCTCCATTCCGCTACGACATCCAGCATGGCATTGAAATGGAAGTCAATGCATTTGTCAATGGTGGAGTCAGCCACCCTTCCACCTTCTTCTATAAGATCACACCTATCCCCCAACTTGTGCATCTTACTTCCAAGCTATAGTAGAAAATAATTTCAAAATAATTCAACAAAGCTTATACAAAAGAAACTGTATAACAAATAAAACTTAGACTTCTGCATATCTACCACAGCTACTTTTCGGATAAAGACAACAAAGATTCCATGATACATGATGATGCAATAATGTGTGTTGCTGATATTACAAAGTGCTGTCCCACAATATTGCAAAGTGTAGGCTCATGTTAGCAGTTTCCTATTCTGAGTGGGCTAGGGTAGGTGATAAGAAGGAAGAGAAAGCAAAGAACTCAGTGGCATCTGAGCAATGGTCAACATGGGAGAGGAACAGTAAAGCAACATCTCAGCACATTCCTCTATATCACTTCATAAAAAATATTTGTATAGTCCTGAGAGCAATCTTTGTTTTAACTTCTTCAACATAACAACTTGATGGGATTCTCAGTAAATATGTGGAATAGAGTAAAGGGAGAGATTTTGTTCTTTAATATTCTTTTATGGGATGTGGGCAAGGCCAGCATTTGTTCTCCATCCCTAATTGCCCTTGAAAGGTGATGGTGAGCTGCCTTCTTGAACTGCTGCAGTCCATCTAGTGCATGTATTCCCACAGTGCTGTTAGGAAGGGAGTTCCAGGATTTTTGACCCAGCGACAGCAAAGGAACGGCGATATAGTTCCAAGTCAGATGTTGTGTGGCTTGGAGGGGAAGTTGCAGGTGGTGGTCTTCTATGCTGCCTTCATCTTTCTGATGGGAGAGGTCACAGGTTTGGAAGGTGCTATTGAAGGAACCTGGGTGAGTTGCAGTTCGTTGCGTATATAGTACAAACTGCTGCCACCGTGCATTGCTGGTGGAGGGAGTGAATGTTTAAGGTAGTAGATGGGGCGCTAATCAAGTGGGCTGCTTTGTTCTTGATGGTATTGAGCTTCTTGAGTGTTGTTGGCGCCACACTCATCCAGGCAAGTGCAGAGTATTCAATCATACACCTGACTTGTGCCTTGTAGATGGCGGATAGGCCTTGGGAAATCAGGAGGTGGGTTACTCGTTTCAGAATTCCCAATCCCTGAGCTGCTCTTGTAGCCACAGTATTTATATGGCTGGTCCAGTTCTGTTCCTGGTCAATAGTAACCCCCAAGATGTTGACAGTGGGGGAATTCAGCGATGGCAATGTCATTGAATGTCATAGGGAGATGGTTAGGTTCTCTCTTGTTGGAGATGGCCATTACCTGGTGTATCACTATTAGCCCAAGCCCGAATATTGTCCAGGTCTTGCTGCATATTGACATGGACTGCTTCAGTATCTGAGGAGTTGCAGATGGTATTGACCATGGTGCAATCATCAGCAAACATCCCGCTTCTGACTTTCTGATAGAGGGAAAATCATTGATAAAGCAGTTGAAGGTGGTTGGGCCTGGAACATTACCCTGAGTTTCAAGAATAAAAACTGAACCTCTCTCCCTTTGCTACAAAAAGTTCTTTGGTAAAACTTCAGGCAACAGCACCAAGTCACTTACTTATTTTGGAGAGGGGAGGAGGAGGTGGTTAGAGTAAACAAAATGTGCTGCCTATAAATGAAACAATGTTTAAAGATACACGCAATACCTAAAGTAAGAATTGCAAACCAATGCTCGGCAAAAGGATACCAATAAAGGAAACAAATTTAAAATTTTGTACAATTACAATGAATCATCGCTAAGCCACATAAAACCAATGCAATCTATGAAATGATTATTCAAACAAGTTAATGAATAATGTAGTCTTAATATTACTGCTATAATACAGTAACCCACTTGCTCACACATTAGCGCTATAGGGTTGTTAATGCAGCCATTAACAATCTGTGCTCCTTTTCCCACAGTCACGCCAAGAGAGTGGTCATCCCAAACACGTCCACCTATCCGGTCTCTGGCTTCCAACACCATCACCTAATTTGAAAATACAGCATAATCAGAAAATCCATTTTTCTTCAGATTGTTAACCTGCAGACACACCAACACCCTTGGTTGTTTGTTAGCAGTCTATTATACCCTGAAACCATATTAAGAATCCATTTCAACTCTTAATCCCAGTTTATTTTTAGCTGACCAAGCAATTTAATAGGGCAATAATAAAGAGTCTGTAGACCAAGCAAGTCAGTCAACTGAAAATTAAATGGCCAGCTGAAGCAAAAGAAAATTTAACATATGAGCTGAATCTTCAGCTCAGCTGGCAGGGCCCGCTCGCCGAGGCGTAAAATGATGCTGGGTGACGTCGGGCGTGCGTCCCAACGTCAATGCGCGTCATTCAGATTTTCAGTTTGGCGGGCGCGCACTGAGTCAGCTGCGCGCCCGGCAAACTGTCAAAGGCCTGTTAAGGTCATTAATTAACTAATTAAGCCTATTGAGAAAGCTGTCCGTCCAACCTTAAGGTTGGCAGGCAGGCGAAGAGCCCAGGCGGCCTTCGCGTTTTTCATGGAACCTCATCCACGGGCAGGATGTGGTTTCACGAAGGGTTTATAAATTAAGTAAATTTTTTCATTAAAGTTCATTGACATGTCCCAGCTCATGTGACACTGTCACATGAGGGGACATCTTAATTTTTTTTTTCATTAAAAGATTTGGAACTTAAATTAAGCTCCCTGAGGTACCTCTGTGCCTCAGGGAGATTTCTGCGCTCTTTCGCACGCATGCGGTGCAGGCCTGACTCAGGGACCTCCCCCACTCCACCCGCACAGGGAGCGCTCAGCGTCACACTGGGCGGGCCTTAATTGGCCCACGTAAAATGGTGGCGCAGACCGGGTCAGAGGTGCCCCTGCACAACACCTTCCCCCCCTCCCCTCCCCCAACAGGGGGGGAATTCTACCCATAAGGTAGAATTAAGTTTAACATCTAGTCACCAAACAATGCTTCAGGAGATATACAAGCACCCATTACCAAAATAACTGTTAAAGTGATGAATCCCAGATTCAACATCCTCTCCCAATATGTCAAAAAATATTAAAACTGCAAATTAAGTTTCTTTAAAATTTACGAAGTTACTGGTCTCTTAATCAAAGGCTGGCATCTTTGCAACATTTCCAAGGCTAGGTGTTGAAATAGAAAGTTGAAAGCAATGAGCAAATTGGGTGCTTAGAGCCAGGATTAAGCAAAGAAATATTGTGTTTCAATGTACAGCCTCAGGAACATAGCAAAGATAGCATTCCAGTCACTATTTGAAGCGATTTTAATAACACATCTTTGCACAAAGGATATGGGAGTGTCTCTTTTTCATCAATGGTTCAGACAGGTAAATCAATCAATTGTTGAGTCATAAAGGCCAAGAAAGTCTGAGGTTTGAAGCCCCAGTCTCTGTTACAATTGGCTATGATGCTCCCAAGTTAAGAAGAAGCCAGGGTTAACGCTCATGTTTTTTTTATCCAGCAACACCCACTGCAAGTCTGCATGTCTTTCACAAAGAAATGCCAAGAAACACCAGGTCAACTACACTTCCCCATGCCAAATGGAACAAGTTTACAACTATTACCACTATGCCATCTCTCACTGCTTACTGAAGTGTGTACCAAGGAATATTTGTTCCATAAAAGTTGCACACAGTCTCTCTGCCAACTTAGTTGGTTAAGGTGGTAGGAAAGCTACAATTGGTCTCAGCAGTTAGAAACATAGGAAATAGGAACAGAAGTAGGCCATCCAACCCCTCAAGCCTGCTCCACCATTCAATAAGACCATGGCTGATATGATTTTTACCTCAACTTCACTTTCCTGCCTAACCCCAATAACCTTTCACCGCCTTGCTTATCAAGAATCTATCTACCTCTGCCTTAAAGATATTCAAGGACTCCGCCTCAACCACCTTCTAACAATCATCTACCCAAATTCCATTTTCCCCACACTATCCCCATGTCCCTTGATATTTCTAACATCTAGGAAATCTATTGATCTCTGTCTTGAATATACTCAATGACTGAGCCTCCACAGCCCTCTAAGGTAGAGAATTCCAAAGATTTACCACCCTCAGGTGAAAAAATTCCTCCCAATCTCAGTCCTTAATGGCCTACTTCTTGTTCCGAGACTGTGTCCTGGTGCTAGACAACCCCCCCCCCCCCCCCCCCCCCACCACCCCCCACCCCCCGCCCCCCCACCCACAAGCCAGGGGAAACATCCTTCCTGCATCTACCCTGTTGAGCCCAATAAGAATTTTGCATGCTTCAATGAGATCATTCCTCTAAACTCTAGAGAAATATAGACCCTCGTTCACTCCTCATAAGACAATCCTACTATCCCAGGGATCAGTGTGGTGAACCTTTGTTGCTCTCCCTCTATGGCAAGTATACCCTTCCTTAGGTAAGGAGACCAAAACTATACACAATATTCCAGGTGCGGTCTCACCATGGCTCACTACAATTGCAGCAAGACTTCCTTACTCCTGTTCTCAAATCCTCTTGCAATAAAAGCGAGCATACCATTTGCCTTCCTAACTGCTTGCTGCACCTACACATTAGCTTTCAGTGAATTATGAGCAAAGACACCCAGGTCCCTTTGGACATCAACAATTCCCAATCTCTCACCATTTAAGAAATACTCTGCACTGCCGTTCATCCTACCAAAGTGGATAACTTCACATTTTTCCACATGATATTCCATCAGCCATGTTCTTGCCCACTCTTCGCCTGTCTAAATCCCCTTGAGCCTCTTTGCACCCTCCTCACAACTTACATTCCCACCTAGTTTTGTGCCATCAGCAAACTTGGAAATATTACATTTGGTCCCCCAATCCAAATTATTGATATAGATTAAGAGTAGCTGGGGCCCAGCACTGATCCTTGCAGGACCCACTGGTACAAACCTGCCAACCTGAGAATGACCTGTTTATTCCTACTCTCTGTTTTCTGGCCGTTAAACAATTCTCAATCTAAGCCAATATATTACGCCCAATCTCATGTGCTCCAAATTTGATTACTAGCCTCCTGTGTGGGTCTTCTCCAAAATATACCACATCCACAGGTTCCCCCATATCTATTCTGCTAGTTGCATCCTCAAAAAATTCCAACAGGTTTTTCAAACATGATTTTACTTTCAAAAATCCATGTTGACTCTGCCCAATCCTTCCATTATTTTCTAAGTGTTCAGTTATCACATCTTTTATAATCGGGTTCAACATTTTCCCTACTACTGACGTCAGGCTAACAGGTCAGTAGCTCCCCATTATTTAAAGAGGAGAAAATCAGCCAATGATTCTGCTCATGATCTCTAGCCAACAATCCTTTTTGCATGTGACACTAGACACTACATTATAGAATATCGGTTGACAGCACGGAAGGAAAAACTTCCAGTAGTAGGGAAGGCGGTGTCATTGTACTATTGCCACCAGACTAGTAATCCAGATACCCAGGGTAATGATCTGGGGACCTGAGTTCGAATTCCACCATGGCAGATGGTGGAATCTGAATTCAATAAAAAATCTGGAATTAAAAGTTCTAATGATGATCATGAAACCATAGTCAATTGTCGTAAAAACCCATCTGGTTCACTAATGTCCTTTAGGGAATGAAATCTGCTGTCCTTATCTGGTCTGGCCTACACATGACTCCAGACCCGCAGCAACGTGGTTGTCTCTTAAATGCCCTCTGAAATGGCCTAGCAAGCCACTCAGTTCTCAAGGGCAATTAGGGATGGGCAATAAATGCTGGTCTAGCCAGCGATGCCCCCATCCCATGAACGAATAAGAAAAATGCTTCCCTCTCTTCAACACATTTAATTACCATATCAAATCTATTATTTTTCCTCAATAGCTAGAGAAAACAATTGCTTTACCTCTGCAAGAGCCACTCACCTAAAAAAACTGCTTGCTATTGGTAAATGGCAAATACTAGGAACATAGAAACTAGAACAGACCATTTAGCCCCTCCACCCTATTCTGCCATTCAATGAGGTCATAGCTGATCTGCAATCTTATCTGAGCTCTGGTCTTTTCCCATATCCCTTCATACAATTTGTTGACAAAAATTTACCAATCTTAGATGTAAAATTAACTGATCTAGCATCAACTGCTGATTGTGGAAAGGAGTTCCGAACTTCTACCACATCGATGTGCAGTGTTTCTTAAATTCACTCCTGAAAGATCGCTCCTTAATTTTTAGGCTATGTCTCCTAGTCCTAGACTTCCCAACCAACTAATGACACTAATCTTCAATGATAGGTCAGGTGTCTGGGAAAAGCAGAAAAACAGGCTCCCTTCCCTGTCTTGACTCATCAGATCACCAATCACAAATATGCAATTCTTTGCTGACAGTTAAGTAAAAAATGGCAAAATTTAAGAGATAAATCTGAACTTGGACTTCTCCCGTGTACTTTTTGGCAAATAAAACAAACCAACACTTTCTACTAAAAACATTCTTCTCCACATCTACTCTTCCCCGCCCCAAATTATGCATCCTTTCAAATTATTTGCTGTTATTAATGTGAAAAAATCCCAGCTGGACAGGTGTCATTCAAAATTCTGTGAAGAGATAAGTAACAGAAAGAAAATATACAGATGGTGATCATGAAACAGTTACTACTACTAAAAAGTAAACATGTGAATGACAGTGAATAAGGACACGAATGGCTCAGTTGTGATGCCCTCCAGCCTGCCAGGAATGGGCAGTTGCAGTGAGATGCAAGAAGGTACTCAGCACCTGCGTAACTGTATCCCAGATAAAATCAGTACCTTGATAAAAAGAACAAAGAGAACAAGAATATTGGCGAAGCAAAATATAAAGATATATTTTCAAACTATCACTCAAAGATTCACTATTTAAACGCCAAAACAGTATAGTTAATCGATTTTAGTGAGACTTCACTACAGTTTCTCCTGGTAATGTCCAGTGCTTAGGGACACAATATTAGCAAGCTCAGTCTCATTGAATGTGTTTGCACAAGCTTACTTAAACCAGACCATTAAGGCAGCCAATCATAATTTTCTATACTCATATTTTCTTTGGAATAATTAAATCAGGTCTACAGTCAAAGTAGACATGTTTCCTAAATTTGATGTCGGTTAGTAAAATAAAATGGAGGTTTTGTGACCAGTGTTCAATTTTAAGTTTTCTAAAGAGCTGACTTACCTTAATTCCAAAATTTTGCAGCTGTCGTGCAGCTGCTAAGCCTGCTGCGCCAGCGCCAATAACAATAACATTTTTCTGTAGAAAAGAAAAATATAATGCACTTCAATTCATAATCATCAATTAAAAAACACTTTATATGAATACCTAATAGATAAAAATTTAGTCAGGAAAACTGGATTGTTACACTTTCAGTATTAAGTTAACTGCTGAATCAATAACAGAACACTTTAGAAGTAACAAAAATTCAACATTACCATAATTTTGTTTCAATTTAGATAATTTTCAGAAAAAACACACCTAGGACACTGTGATAGACTAGCAAGAAAGCTAATTTTATTCCTTAGTTGAGAAAGACATTATGTAGATACCTCAAGAATTGTGAACTGACTGAACATGTTTTATCAGTATCCTGGTTCTTTATATTTAAAATCTGAAGAGATCGCCTTTTGAACAAGAAAGTAATAAAGTCTAAATCAGGATTACTGCGCATGTATGTGAATGCCTAGAGTGTGGCAAATAAGATTGGTGAGTTACAGGTGCAGATTGCCACGTGGAATTACAATGTTGTGGCTATAACAGAGACCTGGCTCAAAAAAGAGCAGGACTGGGTATTAAATACCCCTGGATACATGGTGTTCAGGGAAGATAGGAAAGGAAAAGAAGGGTGGTATTGATTAAGGATAGCTTTGCACTGCTGGAGAAAAAGAATGTCCCAGAGGGGTCAAGGACAGGATCTATTTGGCTAGAACTAAGGAACAGAAAATGTGCAATTACATTGTTCTGTGTAGTCTATAGGCCACCAAATAGTGGGAAGGATATAGAGAAACAGATTTTCAAGGGAATTACAGAGACGCACAAAAATTATGGAGTAGTTATAATCGGGGTCTTTAATTACCTGAATATAGATAGAAGATAGTGTAAAGGGCAGAGAGAGAGAGAGAGAGAGAGACAAGAAGTTCCTAGAGTGCATTCAGGAAAATTTTGTATGTAACTATATTTTCAGTCCAAAGAGAAGGGACGCACTGGTTCTTGGGAATTATGGAGGACAAATGGATCAAGTGTCAATAGCAGAACATTTAGGGGACATTGATCATTATATCATAAGGTTTAGAGTGGCTAGAGAAAAGGGAGAAGAACGACCTAGAGTGAATAATTAACTGGAGGAAAAGGCAACTTCAATGGACTAAGAACAGATCTGGGCTGAATAAACTGGAGTCAAAGGTTGGCAGGAAAAACAATAGCTGAACAATGGGCTACCTTCACAGAAGAGATAGTTCAGGCACTTTTATGTTTTATGCCTTTAAAGGAAAAGGAAGGGCAAACAAATCCAGAGCTCCCTAGATGACAAAAGGGATTAAGACAAAGAAGAAAAAACTGTGCTACCTGACATTTGTCATAAGAAAATACAATTGAGAGCCAGGCTGAATGTACAAGGTTCGGAGCAGAGGTGTAAAAGCAAACAAGAGAAGCAAAGAGGGAGTATGAAAAGAGACTGGCAGACCATAAGACATAGGAGCAGAAATTAGGCCAATCGGCCCATCGAGTCTGCTCCGCCGTTCAATCATGGCTGATAAATTTCTCAACCCCATTCTCCCGCCTTCTCCCCGTAACCTTTGATCCCCTTACCAATCAAGAACCTATCTATCTCGGTCTTAAATATACTCAATGACCTGGCCTCTACAGCCTTCTGTGGCAATGAATTACATAGATTCGCCATTCTCTGGCTAAAGAAGTTTCTCCTCATCTCTGTTCTAAAAGGTCTTCCCTTCACTCTGAGGCTGTGCCCTCGGGTCCTAGTCTCTCCTACTAATGGAAACATCTTCCCCACGTCAACTCTATCCAGGCCTTTCAGTATTCTGTAAGTTTCAATCAGATCCCTCCTCATCCTTCTAAACTCCATCGAGTATAGACCCAGAATCCTCAAACGTTCCTCATATGTTAAGCCTTTCATTCCTGGGATCGTTCTCGTGAACCTCCTCTGGACCCTCTCCAGGGCCAGCACATCCTTCGAGATACGGGGCCCAAAATTGCTCTCAATATTCTAAATGTGGTCTGACCAGAGCCTTATAAAGCCTCAGCAGTACATCCCTGCTTTTATATTCTAGTACTCTCAAAATAAATGCCAACATTGCATTTGCCTTCCTAACTACTGACTCAACCTGCAAGTTAACCTTAAGAGAATCCTGGATTAGGACTCCCAAGTCCCTTTGCACTCCAGATTTCTGAATTCTCTCCCCATTTAGAAAATAGTCTATGCTTCTATTCTTCCTACCAAAGTGCATGACCTCACACTTGCCCACGTTGTATTCCATCTGCCACTTCTTTGCCCATTCTCCTAACCTGTCTAAATCCTTCTGCAGCCTCCCTGCCTCCTCAATACTACCTGTCCCTCCACCTATCTTTGTATCATCTGCAAACTTAGCCAGGATGCCCTCAGTTCCTTCATCTAGATCATTAATGTATAAAGTGAAAAGTTGTGGTCCCAACACTGACCCCTGCGGAACTCCACTAGTCACTGGCCGCCATCCTGAGGAGGACCCCCTTATCCCCACTCTCTGCCTCCTGCCAGACAGCCAATCTTCTATCCATGCTAATACCTTGCCTCTAACAGCATGGGCTCTTATCTTACTGAACAGCCTCCTGTGTGGCAACATACCATGCGGGACTCTCGATCCTGCTTACAAAGAATGCTATCAATTCCCCTAATTATAGAATCCCCTACAACTACCACTTGTCTTTTTGCTACCCCCTCTTGAATGGCCTCCTGTGCCATGGTGCCATGGTCAGCTGGCTCATCCTCCCTACAGCCCTGTTCCTCATCCACACAGGGAGCAAGTACCTCGTACCTGTTGGACAAGGTCAAGAGCTGAGGCTCCTCTGTTCCTGAACACAGGATCCCTCTACCTGCCTCACTTGCAGTCACACCCTGCTGACCCTGACCACTGACCGAATTTGAGGTACTTAATCTACTGGGTGTGATCGCCTCCTGAAACAAAGCATCCAGGTAACTCTCCCCCTCCCGGATGTGCCGCAGCGTCCGGAGCTCGGACATAAAAGGGAATCCGAAAGTCTTCTATAGGCATATAAATAGTAAAAGGATTGTAAAAGGAGGAGTAGGGCCAATTAGGGGCCAAAAAAGGGGGACTTATGCCTGGAGGCAAAGGGCAGAGCTGAGGTATCAAATGAATGCTTTGCATCTGTCTTCACCAAGGATGATGCACTGTAACAATTCTGTGAACAGGAGGCTCCTAAGAAAGGTCAATTAAACAACAATCATGTTTTTATAGTAATGTAATATTTAGAAAATATTCTGCATTTCACATCCACCAGTTTGGACCACTAAGGGAGAAAACTAGCACATGCAAGACAAATAAGAGTGGCAGTAGGAATGAATTGCCAGTCAATAAGTAGCACCGAGGGAGGAGCTGACTTGCCAAAACACCACAGGATTCTCAGAGTTCTGATACGGATGTCAACAGTGATTTCACAGCAAGTAAAGGGAGCTCCAGGATTGAGTAAATCTTTTTTTAATTCATTCAAGAACATGGGCATCACTGGCAAGGCCAGTATTTATCGCCACCCAAATTGTCTTTGAGAAAGTGGTGGTCAGCCACCTTCTTGAACTACTGCAGTCCATATAAGTATATTCAGAATGCATGAAGGAGGGGGTTTCAGGATTTTGACCCAGTGACATTGAAGGAATGGCAACATATATCTATGTCAGGATGGTGTCGACGGGCAGGGAAACTTGCAGGTGCTGTTCCCATGCATCTCCTGTCCTTGTCCTAAGTTCTAGAGGTCGTGGGTTTTGAAGGCACTGTCAAAAGTGCACTGGCAAGTTGTTTCAGTGCATCTTGTAATTGGTAAATACTGCAGCCACTGTGTCCTGATGATGGAGTGAATGCTTAAGGTGATGGATATAGTGCCAGTCAAGCAAGCTGCTTGATCCTTAATTATGTCAAATTACTAGCGTGCTACTGGAATTGCACTCATCCAGGCATGTGGGGAGTATTCCATCACACTCCTGACTTGTGCCTTGCAGATATCAATGTATCAGCAAGTACACTGTCAAGGTCCAATAACAATCATCTTGTTGACTGGCAATTACATTGAATAGCAATTAGATTATTAAAACAGGTGATGGGCATTGGCACATCCATAAATGGGTACAGCTGTCACACTTCAAAGTGGGAAAAGGAATGGGGGGAGTTTGTCATTCAAGTGAGCTGCCTGAAGAATAAACCTGCTTGAGGTAAAAGACCAGCTTCATACTCATTCTTCCCCTATATACAATTATTGGAATTAACAGCGGAACGTCTGGGGTGAATTCGTTGCTGCAGAATTTCCAGCCTGTGAGATGGACAGTATTTATATGGCTTGTCCAGTGAAGTTTAAGGTCAATGGTAACTCCCAGGATGTTGATGGCAAGGATCCAGCAATGGTAGTCTGTTGAATGTCATGGGGAGATGGTTAGATTCTGTCTTGTTGGAGATGGTCATTGCTATGAAAGTTACTTTCCACTTATCATCCCAGGTTTAAATGTTGTCCACATCTTGCTGCATGCAGGTGTGGACTACTTCATTCAGAGGAGTTGTGAATGGTACTAAATGCTGTGTAATCATCAATAAACATCCCCCATTTCTAACCTGATGAAGGGAAGATCATTGAAACACCTGAAGATGGTTGGCCCTACACATTGCCTTTAGAAACTCCTGCAGCAATATCTTGGGACTAATATGATTGGTGCCTAACAACCACCTTCCTTTGTGCTAGGCATCACTCCAGCGAGTGGAGAGCTTTCCCCCACTGATTCCCAGTGACTTCAATTTTATGAGGGCTCCTTAATGTCATGCTACATTTATGTGACAGTAAGTAGTATATCACTTTAACAAAAGCAGTCTTCAATCCAAGAGCCTGGAGGTAAGGGAACACATCTGAGAATTTGGGGGCAGACAGCAGGAGAATTAGAAGTAGAGAGCATGGAGGCAAGAGTGAGGGAGTATCAGGGAGAGTGGTAAAAACACTTAAAGTGATGTTAGCACAAGGAAGGAGCTGATTGGTGAGTAGCTAGTGGTGTTTTTATTTGTCTAGATCAGGAACAAGCCTTTAACAAACTTTTTTATTTCTGCTAAGTTTAGATAATTGCCTAATTAATAGAGGCATAGCAGGGCACCTCAATCTTGTTGGATGCAAATCCTATGCCATGTGGGGACATCAGGATACTGTGTCCTGGAAAATCACATGACCAAGTGTCATCAGCTGGAGGAGGTCAGAGACACTGACTGAACAATGGCTTGAAGGGCAGGAAGCAAAGGTCAACATTCCTAGTTACAAATGTAGTTACTATTAAATGTAATTGCATTCAAACATGTTATACCAAAAATTGTAGGTGGAGCATTTATGGGGTTGGGGCGGGAGGGGAATTTGAAGGTGAGAACTGATGCAAATTCGCTTTCCACACCTTTGTCTGGCAGTGATAAAATGGTGTGTGGTGGGAATGAGGCAAGAAACAGGCAATTGTTACTGCAGATCTTGACGCTTTGGCAAAGGTAAACTACGATCAGCCTTGCATTAAAAAGGGATTTTGCACCTAATGAAGAATGACATTCACAAATTTATCTTGCTGAATTTATTTCTGGTGTGTAACAAAACTAAATCAATTGATTTAGAAATCAATTAAATTGAGAGGCAGCAGGGAAAGTATTATAGTAAAGTTCAGTTTTCTTAAATCAGAATTTGATGGAATGCTTGCAAATTGGTGCAACAAGAGTCTAGAAAGCAAAATTTTCTTAACATAAGCTGATATTCCTTTAAAATAGGGTTAAGGCCAGGGAATAATTAGACCAGTGTATACAGACATAATTCATCTCACTCTGAAGCCATGCATTGACCAAAATTTTTCTCTCAGCAGCTAAGAGCTTTCTTTGCTGTTCACCTCGTGTACTGTTGCGCACAGCTATTCGGAGATTGTCAACGCAGATTTCTACTGTTCTGGCATCTGTTTCAATGCAGTGCCCTCTACAGGGGATCTGAGGAATCTGAGCAGCGCAAGCAGCAACGAGGCTCTGTATACAATCTGGTTTTAACATCCTCACAGCTGCACAGTGCAAGCCAGGAAGTTTAAAAATACAAATTACATTTAAATCATTGTTCAGTTAGCAAGAAATATAAGGACATATAGGATTAAAAGAAATAAGAAAACAAAATATTAGTTTTAATCTTTTTAGAAATCTGCAATATTAATTGAAGGAACACACAGATGGGATTAAAAGAGATAAGAGAAAACAAATAATTTTAATCTTAGAAATCTGCAACATTAATTTTGAGGGAACAAGGCTCCACAGTTATAAAATTAAATTTTTCATGGCTAGAGGTTATTCAGCAGTAATAATTTAGTACACCATTAAAATCACTTGCTTCTGAATCCACTGGTCCCAAATGTTTCATCTGTCTTTCATGTGGAACTTGTGGATAAGAAGCACAAGCTCCTGCTGTGGTATGCCTAATGTCATAGTTCATATGTTTTAGAATATAAATTTGAATTCTAGGAATTAAACTTTTTTAATTGTAGAAAATGTGGGTATCTGGTTCAGAACCTGGTAAAATTAGCCCTGAGGTAAATGTAATTCAAACAATATTGGATTATATTACACTTGAGTTTGTGGCCATGTTGACTTAAGGTTTGACCAGGCATTTACTAAAACCCACTTTCACAGCCATGTTTCCTTTCTCTGTGACTGTCTCCGACTTAGCCCACGTGGATTTCAACTGAAATTCCATCCCTCTTGTGTCGAACCCACCCAGGATTACAGGTATCTCCAGGACATAAAACGTTTCTCGGACTGCTGTTCCCGTCGCATTCTGAGATCCACTCAGTGCCATGTGCCGCCATATGAACACACTCGACCTCTCCCTCCAGCAGCACCGCCACACCCTTTTTCAAAGCTGCGCGTGCCCCCAGTTTCATTTTATTCTTCGTCTCATCCGACGCCTCAACAAGAAACTTTTTTCTTTCTCTCAAGTGCTAAGGAACGCATGCTTCACCAATACCCTTCTAGGACCCTTCACCCCTGCCTGTCTCTCAGTCGCCACCCCATCTTCCAATCCCAGCCCCGGCCGTGTATTCACTATACCCCCTGACCTTCCCCTCTCCGACGCTGAACTTTCAGTGCTCAGCAAAGGACTTAGTTTCATACCCTTACGCCCTCATCTCAATGAATTTCAGGCTCGGCACGATGCTGAACTCTTCTTCCGCCGCCTTCATCTCTGTGCTCACTACTTTGGGCAGGAATCCTCTCCCCGTTCAACAGATCCTTTTACCCACCTCCAATATTCTCCCTCCACCTGGACCCCTCCCTCTGGATTCTTACCCTCTCTTGATCTTTTCATTGAGAACTGTCGGCGTGACATTAGTCGTCTCAATTTCTCTGCTCCTCACCCATTCAAATCTGTCTCTCTCTCAACTTACTGCACTCCGTTCTCTCAGGTCCAACCCCAACATTGTCATCAAACCCGCTGACAAGGGTGCTGCTGTTGTTGTCTGGCGCACCGATCTCTACCTCGCGGAGGCTGAGCGTCAACTCGCAGACACTTCCTCCTACCTCTCCCTGGACCATAACCCCACCACTGAACATCAAGCCATTGTTTCCAGGACTGTCACTGACCTCATCTCCTCTGGAGATCTTCCTCCCACAGCTTCCAACCTGATAGTTGCCCAACCTCGGACGGCCAGCTTCTATCTCCTACCCAAAATCCACAAACAGAACTGTCCCGGCAGACCGATCGTGTCAGCCTGTTCCTGCCCCACGGAACTCATTTCTCGTTATCTTGACT
The DNA here is from genome assembly GCF_964194155.1 of Cetorhinus maximus. NCBI lineage: Eukaryota > Metazoa > Chordata > Chondrichthyes > Lamniformes > Cetorhinidae > Cetorhinus > Cetorhinus maximus. The sequence goes on along the minus strand of NC_135881.1, from coordinate 170,315,598 downwards.
CCCTTCTCTCTCCCCTTGTCCAGTCCCTTCCCACCTACATCCGTGATTCCTCTGACACCTTACGTCACATCAACAATTTCCAGTTCCCTGGCCCCAACCACTTCCTCTTCACCATGGACGTCCAATCCCTCTACACCTCCATCCCCCACCAGAATGGTCTGAGGGCCCTTAGCTTCTTCCTTGAACAGAGGCCCCAACAATCCCCATCCACCACTACTCCCCTCCGTCTGGCTGAACTTGTTCTCACACTGAACAATTTCTCCTTTAACACCTCTCACTTCCTCCAAATAAAAGGTGTGACTATGGTTACTCGCATGGGCCCCAGCTATGCCTGTCTCTTTATGGGGTACGTGGAACATTCCTTGTTCCAGTCCTACTCCGGCCCCCTCCCACAACTCTTTCTCCGGTACATCGATGATTACTTCAGTGCTGCTTCATGCTCTCGTCGGGACCTGGAAAAATTTATTAATTTTGCTTCCAATCTCCACCCCTCCATCATTTTCACATGGTCCATCTCTGACACTTCCCTTCCCTTCCTTGACCTCTCTGTCTCAATTTCTGGTGATAGACTGTCCACCAATATCCATTACAAGCCTACCGACTCCCACAGCTACCTCGACTACAGCTCCTCAAACCCCGCTTCCTGTAAGGACTCCATCCCATTCTCTCAGTTCCTTCGCCTCCGTCGCATCTGTTCTGATGACGCTACCTTCAAAAACAGTTCCTCTGACATGTCCTCCTTCTTCCTTAACCGAGGTTTTCCACCAACGGTCGTTGACAGGGCCCTCAACCGTGTCTGGCCCATCCCCCGCGCATCCACCCTCACGCCTTCTCCTCCCTCCCAGAAACATGATAGGGTCCCCCTTGTCCTCACTTATCACCCCTCCAGCCTCCGCATTCAAAGGGTCAGCCTCCGCCATTTCCGCCAACTCCAGCTTGATGCCACCACCAAACACATCTTCCCTTCACACCCCCTGGCAGCATTCCGTAGGGATTGTTCCCTCCAGGACACCCTGGTCCACTCCTCCATCACCCCCTACTCCTCAACCCCCACCTATGGCACCTCCCCATGCCCACGCAAAAGATGCAACACCTGCTCCTTCACTTCCTCTCTCCTCACCGTCCAAGGGCCCAAACACTCCTTTCAAGTGAAGCAGCATTTCACTTGCATTTCCCCTAACTTAGTCTACTGCATTTGTTGCTCCCAATGCGGTCTCCTCTACATTGGAGAGACCAGATGTAAACTGGGCGACCGCTTTGCAGAACACCTTCGGTCTGTCCGCAAGAAAGACCCAAACCTCCCTGCCGCTTGCCATTTTAACACTCCACCCTGCTCTCTTGCCCACATGTCTGTCCTTGGCTTGCTACATTGTTCCAGTGAAGCCCAACGCAAACTGGAGGAACAGCACCTCATCTTCCGACTAGGCACTTTACAGCCTTCCGGACTGAATATTGAATTCAACAACTTTAGATCTTGAACTCCCTCCTCCATCCCCACCCCATTTCCGTTTCTTCCCCCTCTCTTTTGTTTTTTCCAATTTATATAGATTTTTCTTTTCCCACCTATTTCCATTATTTTTAAATCTATACCTTTAATGCCCTGTCAGTCTTTCCACCCCATCCCCACTAGAGCTGTACCTTGAGTGTCCTGCCATCCATTATTAGTAAGCACATTCATTTAGATAATAACACCTCTTTGTTCCTTTATCTGTGACATCTTTTGATTATCTGCTCCTATCACTGCTTGCTTGTCCCTACAACCCCACCCCACCCCCCCCCACCACCTTAAACCAGCTTCTATTTCACCCCTCTCCTAATATCATTCAGTTCTGTTGAAGGGTCATGAGGACTCGAAACGTCAACTCTTTTCTTCTCCGCCGATGCTGCCAGACCTGCTGAGTTTTTTCCAGGTAATTCTGTTTTTGTTTTGGATTTCCAGCATCTGCAGTAGTTTTTTGTTTTTGACTTAAGGTTAGATCATTAACAGAAAGTGGTCTTACTTAGCTAAAGAGTTGGAGGCATAGCGTCTGCAGTTATTTCAGAAAAGGATAAGTTATTTCCTGGAATTATGGCAAGATTTGGAATTAAAAGTCAGTTAATTTATAGGCGCTGTGTCACACTGTCATGGAGATGGGTTGGGCTTAGTGAAATTCTTTGTTTTGAATTACCTCTGAATTTAGGGCAAAGCCAGCAGGCAAAACTGGTTGAGAGAAGCAGCTAAGAGACTGAGCTTTGGGCCTTCTGTAGCTTGTAGTTTCTTGGAAGTGAAGAGATAAAGCCAGACCTACACCTGAAGTACAGTAAATGCTAGATCTATCATCCATGATGCAGCCTGCAAGTGGGAACTGGTATTCAGTGGAAGACCAATTTGGAAAGGGGAGAAACGACTGGAAGATTTCTTTAGCTAGAAGTTAAAGGAAGAAATCTACAGTAAAAGGCAGCTAACCTTGTTGCTGTTGGAGTTCTGGAAATAATTAGCTTCTTTGCAGATTGAAAGCAGAGCAGTGGGCTATAATAAACCTGTTTTAAGCCACTACAGGAGTTGCAGGGAGACCCATGCTGGAGCTGAGGTTGATAAAGAAACCAGAGGGTCACTTTGCTAAAAGCTGTTGGAAGGGCTCACAGGAAATTTTGTACTTTGGCAAATAGGTGGAACACTAAAGTGAAATCTGGAGAGCTGAGATGTACCTTTTTGAGTTGGTCCCAGGAATAAAGTGAATGAACCTTAAAGATTTTGTAAATAAGGGAGCTCTTGGGCCAGGGTGGAGGGGAAGAGAGGGATGGGGCAGAGAATGAAACTTTATAGCTTAGAAAGACTTGAGCTAAATTATTTTACATTGATAAAGTTTACTTTGTTTATTTTATATCTACAATTAAGTTTATTTTGATTTAAAATCATGGAATCCTGTGGCTTACTTCTATTGATTCAAACTAAGTAATCCAAATTGTCTTTAAATGTCAACAGTCCCTAACAGGATCATAACTGATTTCCAAAATTCACTAGATTCTGGAAGGTTCCATCAGGTTGGAAAGTAGCAAATATAACCCTTCTATTCAGGAGGGAGGGAGGGAGGCAGAAAACAGGAAACTATAGGCCCGTTAGCTTGATGTCTGTCATAGGGTAGTTATTAGAATCGACCATTAAGGAGCTTATAGCTGGGAACTTAGAGCTCCAGGCAATCGGGAAGAATCAGCATGGTTTTGTGAAAGGAAAATCACATTTAATCAATTTATTGGAGGTTTTTGAAGGAGTAACATGCACTGTGGATAAAGGGGAGCCTGTAGACATACTGTACTTGGATTTCCAGAAGGCATTTGATAAAGTGCCACATCAAAGATTATTATGGAAAATAAAAGCGCATGGTGTAGGGAGTAACATGAGCATGCATAGAAGATATGCTGCCTGGCAGAAAGCAGAGATAAATGGGTCTTTTTTCTGATTGGCAGGATGTGATGAATGGAGTCCCACAGGGGCCTCAACTTTTTACAATTTACTTCAATGATTTAGATGAGGAGAGTGAAGACATGGTAGCTAAATTTTCAGATGACACAAATAGGTAGGAGAGTATGTTGTGAAGAAGACGAGGTTGCAGATGGATATAGGTTGAAAGTACACAAATCTGGCAAATGGAGTTTAATGTGGGAAAATGTGAAGTTCTTCACTTTGGCAGGAAGAACAAAAAAGCAGAGTATTACTTAAATGGAAAATGGCTGCATAATTCTGCAGTGCAGAAGGATCTAGGTGTTCTTGTACAAGAGTCACAAAGTTAGTATGCAGGTACAGCAAGTAATTAAGAAGGTTAATGGAATGCTATCCCTTATTACGAGAGGAATTGAAGATAAAAGTAAAGATGTTATGCTTCAGTTTTATATAGGGCTTTGGTGAGACTGCACCTCGTACTGTGCAGTTTTGGTGTCCTTATTAAAGGATGTAAATGCATTGGTGGTTCAAAGGAGGTTTACTAGATTGATAACTGGAATGAGTGGGTTGTCTTATGAGGGAAGGTTGGACAGACTTGGCTTGTTTCCACTGGAGTTTAGAAGTGAAGGGTGATTTCATTGAAGTATACAAGATCCTGAATGGCCTTGGCAAGGTAGACGTTGAAAGGATGTTTCCTCCTGTGGGACAGTGCAGAACTAGAAGGCCCTCTCTTAAAATTAGGGGTCACTCTTTTAGGACAGATGAGAATTTTTTTCTCAGATGGCTGTGACTTTAGAACTCCCTGCCTCAGAAGGTGGTGGAGGTGGGGTCATTGAATATTTTTAAGGCAGAGGTAGATTGATTTCCTTGCCTAACAAGAATCTAAGGTTATCAGGGTTGGATGAGAATGTGAAAATTGAACCACATGATCCTATTGTATGGCGGAGCAGGTTCGAGGGGCCAAACGGTCCACTGCTGTTCCTATTTCTTGTGTTTTATAACAATGCCATTAGTGATTTCAATCCTGATCCTGTCAGTGCGGATTACAACCGGGTACCCTTTGGAGGAGTGGGGTATTTTCAACCACAACTTTCAGATCTCCATGCTTAACTGCATATGTGTGGACACCAGAAGTTGCTGTTAAGATTTACCTTGTAATAATGGTGAGTGCTGATATAACAACAGCATGGATTATGAAAAAACTTGGGCCATTGTGTTCTTATTTCTATATTATGAATTCCTAATGTCCATATTTGTAATTAATACCATCATTGTAAACTGGTCATTCTGCAACTGCACCCTCAATGCTGGCAATGTTTACACAGACAATACCCATTACAAATGCAGACACAGGAATTTCTAATGGCAAAAGATAATAGGAAGACACATTTAAACACAATTATTAAGGGGCCAGAATCTAGTGAAAGTAAATAGGGCAAACGGTGTGCCACTAAACCCAGAAGTTGCTTTCTGACATGCACCACTCTGCCATAAGCTCCTTGAAAACGGCAACTTGCTTTCTGGCTGTTCATTCAAATGTATTCGGCGTTGTATGTTCATCCAGGAACTTCACAAAATAGGAGAAGTAGGCTATTCAGGCCCTCAAGCCTGCTCTGCATTCATCAGGATCATGGCTGACCTGTTTGTGTTTTGGATTTCACATGCCCATCTACCTCCAATAACCTTTGCTTCCCTTGCCTAACAAGAATCTATCTAACTCTGCCTTAAAATATTCAATGACCTCACCTCCACCATCTTCTGAGACAGTGTTCCAAAGTCTCTCAACCCTTGGAAAAAAATTCTCATCCCTATCTTAAAAGGGCAATCCATAATTTCAAAACAGTGCCCCCTAGTTCTGGACTCACCCACAAGAGGAAATATCCTTTCCACATCCACCTTGTCAATGCCATTCAGGATCTTATTTACTTCAATCAAATCACCCCTCTCCTCTAAACTCCAGAGGATACAAGCCCTTTCTGTCTAACCTTTACTCATATTTGTCAACCCACTTATTCTAGGTATCAATCTAGCAAACCCCCTCTGAACCACCTCCAACGCATTTACATCCTTTCTTAAATAAGGAGACCAAAACTGCACACAACATTCAACATGTAACCTCACCAATACCCTGTATAACTGAAGCATAACATCTTCCTTTTTGTTAAATGCCTTTTGTAATAAAGGATAGCTTCCATGAGCCACCTTAATTACTAGCTACACCTGCATACTAACATTTTGTGACTCATGCACTAGAACACCTAAATCCCTCTGAATTCTGTAGCTGTTCTCTAAGTAATAAACTTTTTTTTTAATTCTTCCTGCCATGTGAACAACTTCACATTTTCCTACATTATACTCCATCTGCCAGATTTTTGCCCACTCACTCAACCTATCTATATCCACCTGCAGCCTCATGTCCTCTTCATAATATACTTTATACTTTCCTACCTATCTTTGTTGTCTGCAAATTTAGCTACCATACCTTCACTCCCCTCAACTAAGTCATCAATGTAAATTGTAAAAATTTGAAGCCCTGGCATAGACCCCTGTGGGACTCCTTGTCACATCCTGCCAATTAGACAAAACCCACTTATGCATACTGTTTTCTGCCAGCCAGCCAATCTTCTATCCATGCTAATATGTTACCCCTTACACCATGAGCTTTTATTTTCCACAGTAACCTTTGATGTGGCACCTTATCAAATGCCTTCTGGAAATCCAAGTACAGTACATCTACAGGCTCCCCTTTATCCACAGTGCATGTTACTCCTTCAAAGAGTTCCAATAAATTGGTTAAACATGATTTCCCTTTCATAAAACCATGCTGACTCTTCCCAATTACCTTGTGTTTATCAAAGTGCCCAGCTATTATAATCTCAATGATCAATTTTAACACCTTCCCCCCTGACAACAAACATCAAGCTAATTGGCCTATGGTTCTGTTTTCTGCCTCCCTCCCTTGAATAGAGGGGTCATATTTTCTACTTTCCAGTCTGATGATACCTTTCTAGAATCTAGTGAATTTTGGAAAACTAACACCAATGCAGCAGCCACCTCTTGAAGACCCTAGGATGAAGTCCATCTGGCCCCCAAATAATGAAAGGGAGATAGAAGAACAAATATGTAGGCAGCTTTCTGCTTGTAAGAACAAGAGGACAATAATAGTAGGAGACTTCAACTATCCTAATATCAACTGGGATTCAAACAATATAAGGGGCATTGAGGGAGAGAAATTCATGCAGTGCCCAGGAAAATGTTTTCAACCAATTAGTGACAAACCCAACGAGAGGCGATGCAATTCTAGACCTAGTCTTGGGGAACAAAGAAGGGAAAGTGGGTGAAGTGACAGTTGGTGACCATATTGGGGACAGTGATCACAATTCAGTTAGATTTAGCATTACCATGGAAAAGGATGGAGATAAGGCAGGAGTAAAAGTCTTGAACTGGGGGAAGGCAAATTTTGCAGAAATGAGAAGGGACTTGACTGAGGTTGACTAGACAGCAACGCTGGAGGATAAAACAGTGGAAAACCAGTAGGAAGCACTAAAGCGAGATCCTAATTCTACAAAGTAGACATGTCCCCTACAAAAATGTGGTACTGCCAAATCTAGACCCCCTTGGTTGTCTAGAGGGATACAGGGGAAGATCAAACAGAAAAAGAAAACATACGATAGGCACAAAGAACTAAGCACTGCAGATAGCCTAGATGAATATAGGAAGTGCAGGGATGAAGGAAATCAAAGAGGGCATGAAAAAAGATTAGCAAGTAAAGTTAAAGATAACCCAAAGATGTTTTACCAATACATTAATGCTAAAAGGTTAGTGAAGGGAAAAGTGGGACCTATCAGAGATTAAGATGGAAACTTGTATGTAGATGCAGAGGCTGTGGGAAGGGTTTTGAATGAATATTTTGTCTGTGTTTACAAAGGAAAGGGAGGATGTAGATATAGTAGTCCAGGAGGAACAGTGATATTGGACAGGATAGTCATAAAGAGAGAGGAAGTACTTGAAGGGTTGAATTCCTTAAGTTGATAAGTCACCAGGGCCAGGTGGATTGTTTGAGGTTGCTGAAGGAAGTCAGGGAGGAGATAGCAGATGCTCTGAGGAGGATTTTCCAATCTTCACTAGATACAGGGAGGTACTGGAGAAATGCAAACGTAGTTCCGTTGTTTAAAAAGTGATCAAAAGAAATGCCAAACAATTATAGGCCAGTTAGTCTTACATTGGTGGTGAGCAAATTAGCAGAATCAATCCTGAGAGATAGGATTAACTGTCATGTGGAAAGGCATGGACTAGTCAGGGATGATCAGCATGTATTTGTTAAAGGAAGGTCTTGCCTCACAAATTTGATGAATTCTGAGGAAGTGACAAGAAGGGTTGATGAAGGTAGTGCAGTGGATGTTGTGTACATGGATTTCAGTAAGGCATTTGACAAGGTCCCACATGGCAGATTGGTCAGGAAAGTAAAAGCCCATGGGATTCAGGGTAATGTGGCAAACTGGATAAAAGGTTGGCTTTGTAACAGGAAACAAAGGGTAATGGTCAATGGATGCCCTTGCAAATGCAAAGTTGTCTCAAGTGGTGTTCCACAGGGCTCGGTGTTGGGCCCCTTGCTGTTTGTGTTACATATTAACGATTTGGACGTGAACGTGGGGGGCACGATTGGGAAATTTGCAGATGAGACAAAGATTGGCCAAGTAGTGGATAGTGTAGAGGATGGACATAATCTCAAACGATATAGATGGGTTGGTGGAGTGGGTGGTAAAGTTGAAGATGGATTTTAACAGGGAAGTGTGAAGTCATACATTTAGGGAGGTCAAACAGTTACAGGGATTACCCAATAAATGGGAATATACTAAGAGGGGTAGATGAAGTGAGAGATCTTGGCGTACAAGTACACAGGTCCCTGAAGGCAGTAGTTCAAGTAGACAACGTTATAAAGAAGGCATATGGAATGCTCTCCTTCATTGGCAGAGGTATAGAATATAAAAGTAAGGATATAATGTTGGAATTGTATAAAACACTGGTGAGGCCACAACTGGAGTATTGTGTGCAGTTCCAGTCACCACATTACAGGAAGGATGTAATAGCTCTGGAGTGTGCAGAGGAGGTTTACAAAAATGTTGCCAGGGTTAGAAAAGTGTAGCTATGAGGAGAGATTGGATAGGTTGGGATTATTTTCCTTAGAACAAAGAAGGCTGAGAGGTGCCTTGATTGAGGTGTACAAAATTGAGGAGAATAGATAGTGGACAGGATAAAATTGTTTCCCTTGGTGGAGAATTCTAGAACCAAGGGACATAGATTCAAGATAAGTGGCAGAAGGTGTAGGGGGGACATGAAGAACTTTTTTTACGCAGAGGGTAGTGAGTGTCAGGAATTCGCTGCCCAAGTTGGTGGTTGAGGCAGAAACTCTTTAAAATTACCTGCATTTGCACCTTAAGTGCTGTAAGATGCAGGGCTATGGGCCGGGTGCAGGAAGGTGGGATGAGAAAGAGCACCTAGGTGTCCTCAAGCTGGCGTGGACAAGATGGGCTGAATGGCCTCCTCCTGTGCTGTAACTTTTCTATGGTTCTATGGACCCTGAGACTTGTCAGCCCACAGCTCCATCAGTTTCCATCCTAGTGATTGTAATTTCACCAAGTTCCCCTCTTCATTCCACCTCCTGATTTCCAGCTATTACTGAAATATTTTTTGTATCCTCTGTAGTGAAGACAGCAACAAAATATTTGTTCATTTCATCTGCCATTTCCTTATTATCTACTATTAACTTCCCATTGTCACTCTCTTGGGGACCAACACTCACTACTTTTTTTAAATACCTGTAGAAACTCTTGCTATCTGTTTTTACATTTCTAGCTAGCTTCCTCTCATACACACATACTCTTTCTTTCTCTGGATTAACCTTTTTGTCATTCTCTGCCACTGTTTATATTCTGACCAATCATCTGACCTGCCACTCATCTTTGTGTAGTTATATGCTTTTTCCTTAAGTTTGATGCCTTCCCTAACTTTAGTTCACCACAGGTGGTGGGTCCTCCTCTTAGAATTTTTTCTTCATATTAGGAATTTACTTATTCTGAGCATTCTGAAATATCTCCTTAAATGTCTGCCACTGCTTTTCTTTTGATCTATCCTCTAGCCTGGTAACCCAGTTCACTTCAGCTAGCTCAGCTTTCATGCCCACATTGTTGCCCTTATTTAAGTTTAAAATACTAGCCTTGGACCTACTCTTTTCCCTTTTGAACTGGATGCGAATTTCAATTATATTGTGGTCACTGCTACCTGGGGTGCCTTCATTCTGAGGTCACTAATTAGTCCTGTCTCATTACACAATACCAAGTGCAATATAACCTGTTCTCCAGTTGGTTCCAGAACTTGCTGATCTCTTTATTTAAAAAAACTCACAAGCATTCTGAACTCATCCAGGCTGATATTGCCAGTCTGATTTTTTTTTCACGTTCATATGTAGATGAAAATCACCCATGATTATTGCTGTTCTTTTAGCACAAACACCCAATATTCATCCTTGTATACTTTGTCCTACATTGTGCTTACTGTTAGGGGGCCTGCAGACCACTCCCACTAGTGACTTTTCTCTACTAATCCTCATCTCCACCCAAACTGATTCTACATCCTCATCTCCTGAACCAGTCATAACTATTGCACCAATGCTGTCCTTGATTAACAGTGCTACCCCTCCATCTTTACCAAGCTTCCTTGAGTTCTTCTTGAATATCATGTACCCCTCAATATTCAGGACCCAATCCTTGTCATACTGCAGCTATGTCTCTGCAATGGCTATCAGATCATATTTCTTTACTTCAATGGGTGCTATCAATTAATTTACTTTTATGAATGCTATGCACATTCAGATACAGAGCCTTTAGTTTTGTCTTTTTACCTTTGTAACATCTAGTCTTACTATTGGAGTATTCTTATGTATTAGCTCTGTCCCTTCCTATTATTCCATGACCCTTATTTCCCATATTACTATTATGGTCTCCTGCCTTGAATCTACCCCATGATTTGCCACATCTACCTAAACTTGATCCCTCAACCTCCTTGTTTAAAGCTCTCTCTACTAACCTAGTCATGTGATTTGCAAGAACACGTCTCAGCACAGTTCAGGTGTAGACTGTCCCAACGATATAGCCCCCACTTTCCCCAGTACTGGTGCCAGTGCCCCACAAATCAGAACACACTTCTCCCACACCAGTCTTTGAGCCATGCATTCATCTCTCTAATCTTATTTGTCCTATGCCAATTTGCATGTGGTTCAGATAATAATCCAGAGATTACTACCTTGGAGGATCTACTTCTTAATTTGGTACCTAGTTTCTCATACTGACTATGAAGAGCCTCCTTCCTTGTCCTGCCGATGTTGTCAGGGCCTATGTGGATCACAATGGTGGGATCCTCTCCCTCCTACTGCAAGTTCCCCTCCTGCCCTGAGCAGGTGTGATTATCTTCTGCGACAGTGTCCGGGTATTTCTTCCCCTCCCTTATGTTGTGCAGTGTCTGCAGTTCACCTTCCAGATCAATAATCCTGATTGGAATTCCTCTAGCTGCTTACACTTTCTGCAGACATTTGTCATGGATTGCTTTGGTGTCCAAAAGCTCCCACATTCCACAGCTGCAACATTTCACCTGTCCTGCCACTGTTACTTATGTTATTTAGTTTGCACTGGAGTGCTGCTTTGGGATGCATTAGCGTGCTTAAGTTGGAGTTGGATGAGTGAGGGACTTTTAGGAGTGGATGTCTAGTCTTTCTTTAATTTGGCAATTAACTAAAAGTTGCTCTTTAGGTTGGGAGTAGGTGAGTTTTAGTCCAGCTTTAAAACAGGGGTTATATAGGCTCTGCTTGCAGCTGCAGCCAGTTAATTATTTGACTGACTTAAACAGGTTTTCAAAAGCTAGATTCGGTGAGCATAAAAGCAGACCATCTACAGCACTGTCTTCTCTGCATTAAAGTGCTTAAGTTGGAGTTCTGAGTGAGGGAATTCAGTGAAGAGGGAGGAGGTGATCCTTTCATCTTCTACCTTTCCTTAAAAAAAGTGGCAGCCTGGGCAAGTAAGACCTGGTGAGTGTTTCTACTGTACTTAATATTCTTCAGAAGTAAAAGTAAAGAGCAATTTAATGGTAAGTCAAGGCAGGGCAGCTCAGCTATGTGGAATGCTCCTCCTGTGTGATGTGGGGAGTCAGGGACTCTTCCAGTGTCCAGGGCGATGACATGAGCAGGAAGTGTCTCCAGCTGCAGCTATTTGAAATCTGTTTTGGAGCTGAAGCTAGAGTCACTGTGAAGCCTCAAGGATAAGATTTTTGTGGATAGCACGTACAGTGAGGCAGTCACACCGCAGGTAAGGGTGCGCAGGTAGAAAGGGAATGGGTGACTGCCAGACAGAATAAAAGCACTAGGCAGGTAGTGCAGGAGCCCCCTGGGTCCATCTCCCTTCCTAACAGATTTTACAGTTTAGATACTACTCTGGGAGATGGTTAAGAGCCAATTCTATGGCACTGCAAGTGGCTCAGCCACACAGCAGGGGGGGGGAGGAAAGAGTGGGAGAGCAACGGTGATAGGGGATTCTGTTCTAAGGAGAATAGATAAGATGTTTCTGCAGCCACAGCTGTGACCTCCCTGGTGCCAGAGTCAAGGATGTCAGAGTGGCTACAGGACATTTGGAATGGGGAGGGTGAACAGCTAGAAGTCATGGTCCATATCAGTACCAATGACTTAAGACCTCATCCCTCTTTTTTACCTGCAAGTAGAATAGAGAGAACTAGAAAATAATTGAAAAAGCAGGACCTCAAAGGTGGTAATCTCAGGGTTACTCCCAATGCCACTTGCTAGTGAGATCTGGAACAGGAGAATAGACTAGATGAATGTGTGGCTGGAGAGATGTATGAGGGAGGAATTTAGATTCCTGAGGCATTAGGACCAATTCTGGGGAAAATGGGGCCAGTATAAGCTGGATGGGTTACACCCTAGCAGGACTGGGACCAGTAACCCTGCAGGGGTACTCGCTAGTGCTGTGGGGGAGGGTTTAAACTAGTGGCAGGGTAATAGGAACCTGAGTGGGGAGACACGAGTGGGAAACAAAGGTAGGAATGAAAGACACAAGTAGAAAGCAAAAACAGAAGGGAGAGGAAACCAGGGCAATAGTACAAACAGATGTGTGAAAACATTAAGGCAAGTCTAAAGACACAATCTGGATGCATGGAGCATTTGCAATAAAGTAGATGAATTCACAGCGCAAAGATGTGAACTGGTACAATATGATTGCAATTACAGAGACATCGCTGCAGGGTGACCAAAGCTGGGAGTTGAATAGCCAGGGGTATGCTATTTAGGAAGGACAGGCAAAAAGGAAAAGGTGGGGTACATTTAGTCAAGGAAAAAATCAGTGCAGGAGTGAGGATATTGGCTCAAAATCTAGATGTAGAATCAATCTAGGTGGAACTAAGAAGCAGCAAGTGTTGGAAAACATTAGTTGGAGTTGTCAACATGCCTCCAAACTATAGTGGTAAGGTAGGGGATGGCATTAAACAGGAAATTAGGGATGCATGTAATAAGGGTTCTACAGTAATCATGGGTGACTTTATTCTACATATAGACTGGGCAAACCATATAAGCAATAATACTGTAGCAGATGAATTCCTGGAATGTGTACAAGATCATTTTTTTAGACCAGTATGTCGAGGAACCTACTAGGGAACAGGCTATCCTAGATTTGGTGTTCTGCAATGAGAAGGGTTTAATTAATAATCTTGTTGTGTGGGGTCCTTTTTAAGTAACAGTGACTATAACATGAGAGAATTTTTCATTAGGATGGAAAGTGAAATACCCCGATCTGAAACTAGGGTTCTAAATCTAAACAAAGGAAACTACTAGGTCTGAGGTCAGTGTTGGCTAAGATAGATTGGGGAACTTCATTAAAAGACATGACGGTGGACAGGCAAAGGCTAATATTTAAGGAACAAATGTAAACAGTTATTCATTGCTTTCTGATGTAAAAGCAACAGGAAAAATGACCAACCATGGCTAACAAAAGAAATTAAGGATAGCATTAGATCCAAAGTGGAGTCATATAAAGTTGCTAGAAAAATTAGCAAGCCTGAGGATTGGGAGCAGTTTGGAATTCAGCAGAGGACGACCAAGAGATTAAGAGGGGAAAAATGAAACATGAGAGTAAACTTGCAAGGAACATAAAAGCAGACTGCAAAAGCTTCTATCAGTATGTTTTTTTTTAATTTTGTTTGACTAATCTGTCCCTTAGTCTGAAATGGGAGAATTTATAATAAAGAACAAGGAAATGGCAGAGCAATTAAACAACTACTTTAGTTCTGTCTTCAGAGGAAGACACAAATAACTTCCCAGAAATAATAGGGAACCAAAGATCCTGTGAGGAGGAGGAGGAATTGAAGGAAATTTGTATGACTAAGAGTGCTGGAGAAACTAATGGGACTGAAGCTGATAAATCCCCAGGGCCTGATAATCTACATCCCATGATGCTAAAGGAGGTGGCCATGGTAATAGTGGATGCATTGGTTGTCATCTTCCCAAATTTTGTAGATTCTGCAAGTCTTGACAGATTGGTGGGTGGCAAATGTAACCCCGCTATTTAAAACAGGAGGGGGAAGAAAACAGCAAATTACAGACTAGTTAGCCTAACATCAGTAGTAGGGAAATGCTAGAGTCTATTATAAAGAAAATAGAAATGGGATTAGACAAACCATGAAAGGGAAATCATGTTTTGACAAACCTCCTGGAGTTTTTTGAGAAAATAACAAGCAGGATAGATAAGGGAGAACAAGTGGATGTAGTTTGGATTTTCAGAAAACTTTTGATAAAGTCCCACAAAAGATTGTGTGCAAAATTAAAGCACATGGGATTGGAGGTCATATATTGGCATAGATTGAGAATTGACTAGCAGACAGGAAACCAAGTAGGAATAAATGGGTCTTAGTGGGACTGAGGGTGGTGAGGAGAATGATAGGCTTCAAAGCAATTTAGACAAATTGAGTGAGTGGGCAAATACATGGCAGATACAGTATAATGTGAATAAGGGTGAAGTTATCCACTTCGGTATGAGAAACAGAATGGCAGAGTATTTAAATGGTGATAGACTGGGACATGTTGATGTACAAAGGGACCTGGGTGTCCTTGCACACCAGTCACTGCAAGCAAGCAGTTAAGAAGGCAAAGGATATGTTGGCCTTCATTGCAAGAGGATTTGAGTACAGGAGCAAGGGTCTTACTGCAGCTGTGCAAGGCCTTGATGAGACCACACCTGGAGTAGTGTGTGTAATTTTGGTCTCCTTGCCTAAGGAAGGATATACTTGCCATGGAGGGAGTGCTGCAAAGGTTCACCAGACTGATTCATGGGATGGCAGGTATGGGGAGAGATTTGGTCGACTAGGCCTGTATTTGCTGTAGTTTGGAAGAATGAGGGGATCTCATAAAATTCTGAGTGGGACAGACTGGATGCAGGGATGCTGTTTCCTCTGGCCGGGGGTCTAGAACAAGGTCACGGTCTCAGGATATGGGGGAGGCCAAATGGACTGAGGATAAGGAGAGACTTCTTCACTCAGGGTGGTGAACCTATAGAATTCAGTACCATAGGAGGCTTTGGTGGCCAAGTCACTGAATATATTTAAGGAAATAGATTTCTAGATTCTAAAGACATCAAGGGGTATGGGGAGGGTGGGAGCATGGCATTGAGATAGAGGATCATACTGAATGGCAGAGCAGGCTCAATGGGCAGAATGACCTACTACTCCTCCTAATTTCTATGTTAGCTAACTTAATTTAATTACTCACTAAATTAACTTAGAATAATTCCTATGCATACTACAACTCTTTCCTCTGTGCACTAAATTCCCACAGGAACTTAATTTGCTTCTCTGACATAGTCACCTGTGTCCTCATGGCCCTTACTTGCATCTTAAATATGGACTAAACTCTCTAAATAAAGTTACAGCTTGTCTGTTTTATCCCATGTGCCCTTTTGAACTGCACAGTAACTCAGTCACTGCCATACAACCCTAAAAATTAACTTCTACAAGTGCGGAGTCTTAGTTCCTCAACTTTAATGTGTCTCTGCTTTCCCTTTTATTTTGCTTTGATTTGGTATTGCATTCACTACCCTAACTTGCTGGTTCAGGATTCAGGTTGTTAACTATCTGTCTTATTAACAAGTGTTTGTTCACACAGGTCCCAGGTGCTCTGTAGGGGACATTTTAATCTCCCACTTCAAACAACTGGCCTTGCAGAAGCTCAACAAAACTTAACAGGATAGGGCAATTTTAATGCATGGCAGATGGCATTTGTTGGTTACAATAAATTCTAGCCAAATAGATTTATTTGATGAAAGCAAATCCCTAGGAATATCTTTTATTGGCAAAGTCAGAGTATAAGAGCAGGGATGTTATATTCCAAATGTACAAAACGCCAGCTGTGGCTGAACTAACTTCTGTTCTGTTCAGCACATTATAGGAAAGATATGATCACAACAAAGAGGGTACAGAAGAGATTTACAAGAATGTTGCCACGAATGATGAATTCTAGCTATGAGGGAAGATTGGATAAACTGGGGTTGTTTTCTTTGGGAGGAGAGATTTATTTGTCCTATAGAAGATTGAGGGTCTAATTATTATGGATAGGAAAAGCCTGTTTCTCTTAACAGAGGTCAATAACCAGGTGGTATAGATTTCAAGTAATTGGTTGAAGGATTTGTTGCAGGGTGTTGGTTACATTTCAGTCAGTCTGAAGAAGTCTCCATAGTTAATCTAAGTATGACTAAGTCTTTACTGACCCCGAGAACTATTTAGAAATATGCAGTAAAGGGTACAAGTCAGGAGCTGTCTCCATGCTTGCTGGTGTACATGGCTCTGTCCAACACTAGACTGACCCTGGGTGCAGGTCATGTTGTTTTCTTCCATCACTGTGGGCGTACTGTACTCAGTTCCACATTAATCCTATATGTGCCAGACCCTTACACTACACTGCCACCACCTCCCCCACCAAGTCTTTATCCAATGTATTTTAACTGATTATAGTTTACCTTGTGTCTTTGTTATTACAATCATACATTTACATTGTCATTACTGCATTATCACTACCCATCTCTCCCTTGAGTGCTTGAATTCAAAGGTTCAGGTGGTCTGCAGGCCTGACAATGCTTCCATATCTCGTTTGCTCTACTGTCAGAAGGGTGATAGGCTCTGTTGCTGCTGGTTCTTCCTGTAGGTTTGGAGGTTGTTCTGCCATATAGGTATGTTTTCATCCTTTTCTTTCACGTTGAACTGCACTTGATTGGTTTGGCTGTTGCATTGATCAGTGGTTTCTACCCTCCCCCCTTTTATGTGGGGTGGACTAAAAGTGGCCTTCTTGTCATTTCTTTCACTACTTCCATCCATTGTGTGGGTTGTGGTGATGTCCTCTGTGGCTGAGGATGAGCATTCCTGTGACTAGAATGAGGTTTAGTGATACATGGACCCGTGTTTCAGTCAGCAATGGATGGCTGCAACCAGGTTACAACATCTTTTGTGGCTTTGGCATACTGGCTGGGAGTTGCAGCATATGTCCAGTGGTTGCAATGTACTGTTATTGGAGCCAAAGGTTGAGGCTCCTCAGACTGCTGGTTGCTCTTTTACATCCTCCACTGAAGGTATTGTGGTTGCCTCCTGAGTGGTTGACTAGTCTGACCATTGAAGGTTTTCCATGACCTGTAACAAAAATGGACAAATCTGCTTTGCAAAGAGACAGTTCAGGGCTGAAGTTCCAGTCAGGATTCTCTATTTTAGTACTCAGGAACTTGCAGTTTCTATGATTAATGACAGTGATTGTCTTGATATCTTTTGACGACATCTCCTGTTTTAAGGAGATCCAGGACTACACAGGCACCTTTGCTCTCGAGAGGCTGACGACAGATGACATATATCAGAACGAAGATTTGTTTTCTAACATAACTTAGTGGTTCCAGAATCATGCCTATGACTGGACAAAGAATTCCTCCAGGCCCATGGAGTGGTGTCTGTTCAAAGCCAGAGGTCTTTTAGCTCTGGTTCTTTGTGTGACAGGACTGTTATGCTGGCTCCTGCACCTAATTTAAAATTTATTAAATGGCCATTGACTGAAATGTCCACATTCCAAAATGCGAAAACAAGATCTTTGACCTCAACCATGAAGCATGGTTGTCTCTTCTGGGCATGCAGTCTCGACTTCATGAATAATCTTTAGGTCTTCTGTGCACTTCAGAGTTTTTGTCTTGCATAGTTGGCTGAGTGTCCAATCCTGGTGTAAGCAAAGGGCTGAAATTGCAGGACATTGATCTCGCCTGTGGGGGTGCTTTTCTCAAGTGTTGGCATGGTTGCTCTGCTGGCCTGGAGTGTCCCTGTCTTTGTTGCTTAACTAGGTGAATCGTGAGTTGGCCTCTGCACCACTGTTTAATTTCTCCCCTTGAAATGTCACTGGTGCTGCTCAGAGTTCTGACTGCCCAAATGTCTTTTCCAGGTTTAAATCTTCCTTTTCTTCCATGGGGTCAGAGTGCATCATCTGCTACTCTTACCACTGTTCAGTCTGAGTCATTTTAAGTCTCCATATTCTCAACCTTCTGCTTTCCTCTAGATAATTGATGAATGAGTTGCCAACAGGATCACCTGGCTGCTGGAATTGCTTATTAAAATTAGCTCTTTGGAGTATTTTATTGCTTCTTAGATTGAAATAAATATTCAAAGATTTTAGTACTACTTCAAATTTAGCAGATGATTCATTGATTCCTCTCTTGCAATAGTGTCATCCACAATTGGGGCTACAGAGTAAAGCAGTGTGTTAACCTGCTCGGCTTCTAACATTAACCGAAATGTACCAGACTTTTATACTACAGGATTTGTGGGAAATTGAGAAATTCTTTTCTCCCAGAAGGTAGTGAGGGGGGTTTGGAACTGACTGCCAAGGGTGGTCACTGCATTTAGAAAATGCATGAGTATGCACTGAAGTGTCATAATTTGCAGAGCTATAGACCAAGAGCTGGAAAGTAGGAGTAAGATGGACAGCTCTTTTTTGACCATTGAAGATGCCATAAGTCAACTGGCCTCCTTCAGTGCTGCAAACTTATTGATTCATAATTTTAAAACATCAAACACTAGACATTGACTGATCACTTAACAGTTCATTCCTCATCTGCTTCATTCAAATTTTAATTTGAGCAGTTTACCAGCATGCACAGAAATTTCAATACCCAAAAACATTAATCATGTCTGATGTGAAGCAAAATTAATTAGCAAACACATCATATTTTTAATTCAATTTTTTGAACCATGTTGTCAAGCAAATATATAATGCAACTACTGTAGACAGGATACCTATTTTCAGTAAGATGACATTACATTGAAGTATACCATCTACAGATGAATACTAAACAGTAAATTTGCTTTTAATTGATTTCTGAAGCTTCAGGATTAGACAAATCTGGATCTACCAAAAGTACCCTTTCTTGCTATCATGTTTTAAAACTTATATTTTTAAAATTGCCTTAAAACTAACATGAAAAGTAAAACAAGTAACAGGTACTATCTGACCTTGTGGTAATAACTAGGCAGGAGGGGATGATCTGGATTAACAGCCAAGATGCCAGTATTGACCAAGCCTTTTCTCGTCATAAAATACAAGATCTTCTCCACTTCCAGTACACAGCGAATACGAACAAGCCCTCTAACAACTATGTGGTTTGCACACTTTTGAGGGGTGAGAACCTCCTGCAGATGAAAGATAAAGGAGGCAAGTTTAGTATTTTGGCTCTTATATACATGGCAGGGAGAGGAGTAAGTCACTTGATCTGTTGAGCACATGTAGTATTTTATTGACAGCTCTATCTTTTTAACTCAAATTTCCAGACCTTTCTCCATATCCCTCAACATAACTTCTCAATTATGTATCTATCACCATGTAAAGACCTCAATCAATTTGCATTATTAATCTTCTATTGACTGTACATCAGATGTACAAGTGACTAGCAGTGTAAATTAGTACATGTATTACATGACAGGCACACTATTGTGAAACAAAGAAGTTATAAGAGGCAGCTTGCATCATTTCGTAATTTTAAGCCGCACATTACATACAGACAGCTGTGGCACTTGAGCAGTGGTGACAACAATCTGAGATTCAACAAAACTAAAGACCAGCACTCTTCAATGTTAAAAAGACCAATTCAAAAACATGTGAAAAGCTTAAATTGGATCCATTGTATGAATCAAATCACAAGTAAACACATCAATAAGGAATCTAAGCTAAAGGATGAAGATATTTACAAAAGTTGTTTTCCAAAGCCTGTAGAGAATGGAGGAAAAATTCACTGGGATGAAAATATTCACATGTAAAAACATCCTAATTCAGGATTAACTCAGGGATATTGCAAGAAGAATGAAGGAGATTAGTAGAATTACTCCACCCAACCCACTTGAGGTTATTATGTGAGCAGTGTCTAATCATTCAGAAGAAAAATATTTAAAGTAGGCATATAAAGAGGAAATTGCAATTAGACTAGATTGTTCTAGTTGAACAATTTGCATTGTCTCTGCTAATCAATTAAATGGGAGAGGCAGACAACAATCTGGAATTACATCTGTAGAAACTAAACAACTAAGACATTTTTCTAGTCCAATAATAGAGGATTCACAGAAGAGAACCCTAAAAGGATACTAATGGAGCTAAAACAGAGGATGAACACAAGGCAATTAATTTATATCGTGAATTAATTCTTCCATATATGCACTGGAGAATAAATTAATGACAAGATCATTGGACATGATCGACGTAATTTTTTGCAACTAACAGCGATAAGATGTACCTAGTTTAAAAGGCTCAAAATAAACAAATCCACCCCCCTCCCAGCTGCCAATGGATGGCATTTGTCCTGGGGTTTTAGAAATATGGGATCAGATCTGAGATGCAATGATGTGAGTCCATGAAAAGTGGGCAACTCTTGCTAATGTGGTACCTACTTTCAAAAAGGGTGAAGAACACCCATACAACTACATACTTGGTCTCAAATCAATAACAAGCAAATTAAAGGGACAATAACTACTTCTTGCCAAATAAGTGTTTTTTTTAGTTATCCTTTGAAACTGATTAGTATAGAATTTTACTTAATTTCCTCCCTTATTCATTAAACCAGTGCAAATGTGCTGCTGATAGCTGTTAACTGAACAGCCAGAGCATTCATAACACAGTGATGTTAAATGAAAAGGCAAGTACTGCCATGAGGGGAATAAGACAAAATAGTCAACTGAGATCATCAGCAAGTGGGACTAATAAGCAAACTGGTTTATTCAACTGTAAGCACTTCCAAACACATTTGGTGGAACTACATCACAATAAGATCCTTTCAGATCAACCAAAAGGATTACAAATCAAGGTGGGGCAAAGAAGAGTGGAATGGGAGGAGTGAAGTGGAAGTCAAAGGGGGAAAACAAATTGCAGTGTGAAAAAAGGAGAACCATGAAGGCATAATTTTTGTTGTATAACAAGTCAAGTTCAATGTGCTTTCTTAGCTCAGGTCTCTGTTATGTTATGATCCCAGCTGAGGTTACCCCTGGACAAGCCTAATCCCAGAGTGGAACCCAGTTTAATAGATTCTAACATTTATTTGTTTTAGATGTGTGGAGAGTAGCTACTCAGTCACAGGAGTCAGCTG
This sequence comes from Cetorhinus maximus, assembly GCF_964194155.1. NCBI lineage: Eukaryota > Metazoa > Chordata > Chondrichthyes > Lamniformes > Cetorhinidae > Cetorhinus > Cetorhinus maximus. The sequence continues at coordinate 170,294,481 of NC_135881.1, read as the reverse complement.
ATTACACTGTGGTCATTTACAGTGGGAGTGAGGAGTGGGGCATTTGACAGGGAGTGAGAAGTGTGCGAGACCATTAGAGTGCAGAAAGCAGTTGATAGGTGTGTATTTCGAGCCTTTAAAGTAAAAGTAAGGTCTTTAGTTTGTTTCGATTTCTAGTCCTCTTCCTGCTCTTAAGTATAAGATAGATACTGGTCTGTCTGTCTAAAATGTGTAAAGAGTGGGGATACTAGGGTAATTAATAAATTGAATAAAATACAACAGTGATGGCAGGACAGGTGATGCTGCTGCAGCATGTGGGCTCTGCTGGACACCAAGGTGATCTAGAGTGAACACATCTGTACCAAGTTATTGGAGCTCAGAACTTCAGATTAGAGTTAAGGAGCTGCTGACATTGTGCCACATCAGGCAGAGGGAAAGCTACCTGGACACTTGCTCGAGAAGGTGGGTCACACCTCTCCAATTAGGTAATTCAAATTTGGTCTGTGATCAGGGGCAGATGAGAGGACCCAGGGGATAGCATTCAAGCAGCCTTGGCCCCTGCAACTGTCCAACAGTTACAATGTTCTTGCAAACTATGTGGATGAGCAGGAACTGCAGGCAGGATGAGCAAAATGACCATGGCACCATGGTAAAGGGAGCCATTCAAGTGGGGGGAGGAAATGGGAGCATAGTAGTGGTGGGGGACAGATGCTGTTCTCTGCAGCCACGAGCATGAGTCCCAAAGGCTGTGTTGCCTGCCTGCTGCCTGAGTTAAGGACAACTCAGGGCTGGAGGGGAACTTGGACTGGGAGGGGAAGGATACAGTTGTCGTTGTCCACATTGATACCAATGACATTGGTAGAATTAGAAAGAGGATTCTGCTGAAAGAACTTGAACAGTCAGGAGCTAAATTAAAAAGCAGAACCTCCAAGGTAATCTCCAGATTGCCACCTGAGCCATGGGCAAACTGGCATAGGGTAAATAAAGTTAAGAAGTTAAATGCATGGCTCAGATTAGTTGGGAGGAATGGGTTTCAGTCCAAGGGGCACTGGCACCAATACTGGCTTAGAAGGGAGCAGTTCCAGTGGGACAGGCTTCACTTGAACTGTGCTGGGACCAGTGTCTGGCAAACTGAACAACTAGGGCTGTAGAGAGGGCTTTAAACTAAATGAGGATGGGGAGGGTGGGGGGTTCTGGAGAGGGGATACGTAGGCTTACAAAGCAAAAGGATATGGCAGCCTTGCAGGGCAGCTATTTAGGTAATGATACCCAGAGTGTGACGGGAAGGGATAGTATACAAACATAAAAGAGCAAAGAGGGGAAACAATTTTGCCTTTTTAACCATTAACAGCCCTTGATTTAAATGCATGTAGTATTCAGTGAAATAAATGAATTAACAGCAGAGGTTAATGGGTTTGACCTTAAAGCCATTACAGAGGTGTGGTTACAAGGGGATAAAAGCTGGGAACTAAATATTCAGGGGTATGTGACTTTGCGAAAGTGCAGGAAGGAAAGGGTGGTGGGGTACCTTTGTTAGTACAAGATGGAGTAAGTACGATAGCAAGATAGGATCTTTGATCGGAAGATGTGGAATCCATATGGGTGGAGGTAAGAAATAACAAGGGGAAGACAACACTGGTGGGAGTAGTTTATAGGCCTCCTGACAGTAGCTAAACTGCAGGACAGAATAAATCAGGAGATGAGGGCATATAAAAAGGCAGTACATAAATCATGGATGATAATCTTCATGTAGATTGGGGAAAATCAAATTGGCAAGGGCAGACAAACAAGAATTCAGTGTATTTGGGACAGTTTCTTAGAACAATGTGAATCTAATCAGGGATCAGGCTATTTTGGATCTGGTAATGGGTAATGAGGCAGGTTTAATAAATGATCTCCAATCAACCTAGTGAACCTTCCCTGGACTGCCTCCAATGCCAGTATATCTTTCCTTGGATAGAGGGATCAAAGCTATTCAGTATTCTAGGTGTGGTCTAACTAGTTCCATAGTTTTTAAGCAAGACTTCCCTATTTTTATACTCCATTCCTTTTGAAATAAAGGCCAACATTCCATTTGCCTTCCCTATTACCTGCTGAACTTGTATGCTAGCTTTTTGTGATACAGGGGAGGCGATGGCATAGTGGTATTGTTGCTGGACTAGTAATCGAGACACCATGGAACCATTGTTTGTTGTAAAAACCCATCTGCTGTCTTTACCTGGTCTGGCCTACATGTGACTCCAGACCTACAGCAATGTGGTTGACTCTTAATGCTCTCTGAAATGGCCTAGCAAGCCACACCGTTGTAACAAACAAGTGACTACAAAATCTCAAAAGGAATGAAACTGGATGGACCACCCAACACTGGAAGGGACAACAGCAATCTTGGCCCTGTCAACCCTGCAAAGTCCTCCTTACTAACATCTGGAGGCTAGTGCCAAACTGGGTGAGCTGTCTCTGGCTAGTCATGCAACAACCTGACAGTCATCCTCACAGAATCATATCTTACAGATAATGTCTAAGACACCACAATCAGCAGAGCTGGCAGTACAGTGGTATACAATCGAGAGGGAGTTGCCCTGGAAGTTCTCAACATCAGCTTCAGACCCCAGGTTAAACATGAGCAATGAATTACCACATACTGCCCTTCCTCAGCTGATGAATCAGTGTTCCTCCATGTTAAATGCTACTTGGAGGGAGTACTGGGGGTGGCAAGGCTACAGAATGTACTCTGGGTGGGGAAAGGTGTCTCCAGCACCACTACTGTCCAAGCTGGTTGACTCCTAAATGACATAGCTGCTAGACTGGGTCTGCAGCAGGTGGGTGAGGGAAAATCATACTTGACCTCATCCTAACCTGCCTGCTGCAGATGCATCTGTCCATTGGTATGAGTGTCCATCGCACAGTCATTGTGGAGACGAAGCCCACCTTCACATTGGGGATACCTGTGCTAAATGGGATAGATTTCAAACAGATCTAGTAACTCGAGGCTGGGCATCCATGAGGCGCTCTGTGCCTTCAGCAGCAGCAGCAGAATTGTACTTTAATACAATCTAACCTCATGGCCTGGCATATTCCCCTGACTCTACAATTACCATCAAGTCAGAGTCAACCCTGGTTCCATGAAGAGTGCAGGATGGCATGCCAGGAGCAGCACCAGGCAAACCTAAAAATGTGGTCAACATGAAGCAAAACAGGACTAGTGTGCCAAACAGCATAACAGTAAGTGATAGACAAGGCGAAGTGATCCCACAGCCAACAAATCTGCAGTCCTACCACATCCAGCCATGAATGGTGGTGGACAATTAAACAACTCACTAGAGGGGGAGGATCCACAAATATCCCCATCCTCAATGATGGGGGAGCCCAGCACATCATTGCAAAAGATGAGGCTGAAGCTGAAGGATGTGCTACAATCTTCAGCCAGAAATGCCAAGTGGATGATCCATCCATCTCTGCCTCCCCCCAACCCCCCCAGAGGCCCCCAGCATCAAAGGTGCCAGTCTTCAGCCAATTCTATTAACTCTGATATCAAGGAATGGTTAAAGGCACTGGATACTGCAAAGGCTATGGGCCCTGACAATATTCCGGCAATGGTACTGAGGACATGTGCTCTAGAACTTGCCATGCCCCTAGCCAAGCTGTTCCAATACAGCTACCAACACTGGCATCTACTTGGCAATGTGGAAAATTGCCCAGGTACATCCTGTAGACAAAACACAGGACAAATCCAACCCAGCCAATTACTTCTCCATCAGTAAAATAATGGAAGGGGTCATCAACAGTGTTGGAGGTCAGTCATCTCAGCTCCAGGACATCACCGCAGGAGTTCCTCAGGGTACTGTCTTTGGCCCAACCAGCTTCAGCTGCTTCATCAATGACCTTCGTTCCATCAGGTCAGAAGTGGGGATCTTTGCTCGCTGCTATTCACAACTCTGCAGATACTGAAGCAGTCCATGTCCAAATGCAACCAGACCTGGACAATATAGAGGCTTGGGCTGAGAAGTAGCAAGTAACATTCGTGCCACACAAGTGTCAGGCAATGACCATCTCCAACAAGAGAGAATCCAACCATTGCCCCTTGATGTTCAATGGCATTACTATCACTGAATCCCCCCACTATCAACATCCTTGGGCTTGCCATTGACCAGAAACTGAACTGGAATAGCCATATAAATACTGACTACAAGAGCAGGTCAGAGGGCTAGGAATTGTGCAATGAGTAACTCACTGCCTTACTCCCCAAAGCCTGTCTGCCATCTACAAGGAACAAGTCCGGAGTATGATGGAATATTCCCCACTTGCCTGAATGAGTGCAGCTCCAACAACACGAGAAGCTTGACAATATCCAGGACAAAGCAACCTGCTTGATTGGAACCACATCTACAAACATTCACTCCCTCCTCCACCAACACGCAGCAGCAGCAGTGCGTACCATCTACAAGATGCACTGCAGGGATTCACCAAGGCTCCTTCAACAGCACCTTCCAAATCCATGACCACCTCTTGTCCTTCCAGATGGTAGCAGCAGATAGATGGGAACACCACCACCTGGAAGTTCCCCTCCAAGTCACCATCCTGACTTGGAAATATATCACCGTTCCTTCACTGTCACTGGGTCAAAATCTTGGAACTCCCTAAAATCCTTGCGGGTGTACCTACACCACATGGACTGCAGTGGTTCAAGGTGGCAGCTCACCACCTTCTCAAGGGCAACTAGGGATGGGCAATAAATGCTGGCCCAGCCAGCAAAGCCCACATCCCATGAATGAATAAATGCATAAGAACCCCCCAAATTCCTTTGCTGCAGCTTTCTGCAGTCTTTCTCCATTTAAATAACATTCAACTCCTCTATTCGTCCTGCCAATGTATATAACTTCACATTTTCCCACATGATATTCCATCTGTCAAGTTTTTGTCCATTCAATTCACTTAACTTGTCTATATCCCTCTGTAGACAGACATCCTCACCACTTGCCTTCCCACCTATTTTTGTGTCATCTGCAAACTTGGTGACTGTACATTCACTTCCCTTCAAGTCTCACATTTACAGGTTGCCATCCTGAAAATGCCCCCCCACCTTATCCTAACTCTAGTAGACACCCAATCCTCCTATCCATGCTAACATACTACCCCCAACACCATGGGCTCCTACCTTATTAAGCAGCCTTGTGTGGTACCTTAGCGAATGCTTCTTGGAAATCAAAATATATTACATCTATGGGTTCCCCTTTATCTATCCTGCTTGTTACTTACTTAAACTCTCTATTTTGTAATCATTGTCTTCCAAGGTAGCATATGCCAAACAAATGTTTTGACTATATCGATGTCAAATTGAAATTAACACTTTAAGGTGCTTAGTGCCATTAACTGCGGACATATGGTTCTCATGCATTCCTGAACGTAAATGATCCAACCTCTGTAAACACAACAACACACTTGCTCCCAAGATTCTGTGTACCAAGCTGGAACATTAGGGCCTGAAACTTACTGCCCTTTTGTAACATATAATTTTCTCCTTTTGGGCCTCGAGCTTTGTCCTACATTATCGAATAAAAGTTGTACACATGCACCACTAATTTGCTGAAAAAATGTTATATTCACAAGGAATCAATCATATACGTAAACATGAAATAAATAACTTAAATGTTCAGGTTCAAAATACACAGCCCAGATACTACAATTCTTTGAGCAGATATTCATTGGTTTGGTTGTATTTGTAATTTCAACATTCTATAAATTTCAATTCTACCCAATAACAAAATTGGAGTGCATACTGCATTCCATAAAAATACTAAATAAAAGCAAATTGCAGGATTTTATCTATTATGGCATACTTATCTAAGTGTTAATATTCTTGTATTGGAATTTTGCTAAACAATCTTACACATTCAACTCCTAGGGTGTGCTGAGTTGATCCTGACCAGAGAAAAATTAGCCTCCAAACACCCAGATTTGAAATGGAGGGAACCAAAAAAATTCTGTGATCACATCATTTCTGATGGCTATAAACTTGCCTGAGCCCTTCCTGTTGAAAGTATGAGTCCAGGATATGGCTGAGCTGCAACATCTCTGGAATTCAAACAAACAGTCTACCAGAACTTGCTCTATGGGTTCATTAAGGGTGGCTATCTGCATGAAAAATGTTATTTGTGGAATTATCAGTGGTCACTTTTGGGAGATGGGGGATAAAGCAAGAAAAACATGGTAAGAGAAAGGGGAAAACATGCACACACAGCTTACTTTGCAGTTAATATTCCAAAGAGCCAAAATTAGATTTCTCAACGCTAAGTACATGGTAGGATCCCGGGAATATTCAGGGAACTCATACAACTCATCCAGTTCCATCACATCTGGTCTCACACACAGGGCCTTCCCACACTCATTGGGCTGATAGAAAGGTTGGAAGTAAGGACTCATTCCTGCAACTGACCAAAACAAATTCAAAGTTAGTTCAATTTTATTGATAAGGTTCTTGCACATCAAATTTAACATTTTTCCCCTATACTGCTCATGATCTATTCTGAATCCTCAGGCAGCAGGAAAACAAACTTTTCAATAGTTGTGCTACAATAGTTCTTTGATTCAAATTATGAATGGTGTGTACTTAAATTCAGATTAGTGGATCTAAGGTAACATTGTTCACCAGGTTTTAGTGGAGGTTCTGCATTGTAATGGTAACATTTTAATCCAAAAATCATGCAATAATTCAAAGTTTTACTAATAGAAATCATCAATGGCAATGCTCACAACAAAAATTCAGCAGAAAATTCTCTTTCGATTCCTTTAAGTTTCCAACACTATCTCACTCTTGGTGTGGCTATGGGTACCTGCATGGGTCCCAGTTATGCCTGTGTCTTTATGGGGTATGTGGAACATTCCTTGTTCCAGTCCTACTCCAGCCCCCTCCCACAACTCTTTCTCCGGCATGTCGGTTATTGCTTCGGTGTCACTTCATGCTCTCATCTGGGCCTACAAAAGTTTATCAATTTCTGCCCCTCTATCACCTTCACATGGTCCATCTTAGACACTTCCCCTCCCTTCCTTGACCTCTGTCTCCATTTCTGGTGATAGACTGTCCACCAATATTCATTACAAGCCCACCTCGACTAGAGCCCCTCGCACCCTGCTTCCTGTGAGGACTCCATCCCATTCTCTCAGTTCCTTCGCCTCTGTTACATCTGTTCTGATGATGCCACTTTCCAAAACTGCGCTTCTGACATGTCTTCCTTAACCAAGTTCCCCTGCCCCACCCACTTTGGTTGACAGGACCACCAGCCATGTCCAACCATCGCCCATGACTCTGCCCTCATACTTTCCCCTCCCTCCCAGAACCATGATCCTTGTCCTCACTTTTCACCCCACCAATCTCTGCATTCAAAGGATCATCTTCCACCATTTCTGTAAACTCCAGCATGATGACACCGCCAAACACATCTTCCCCTCACCCCCTGACAGTATTCCATAGGGACTGTTCCTTCCTGGACACCCTGGTCCACTCCTCCATTACCCTAACACCTCATCCCCTTACCATGCAATTGCAGAAGGTGTAACACCTGCCCCTTTATCTCCTCCCTCCTCTCAATCCAAGGGCCCAAACATTCCTTGCAGGTGAAGCAGCGCTTCACTTGCACATCCTTCAATTTGGTCTACTGCATCTGCTGCTTCTAATATGGTCTCCTCTACATTGGGGAGACCAAACACAGGCCGGGTGACCGCTTTGCAGAACACCTTCGGTCTATCTGCAAGCATGACCCAGACCTTCCAGCCGCTTGCCATTTCAACACACCATCCTGCTCTTGTGCCCACATGACCGTCCTTGGCCTGCTGCAATGTTCCAGTGAAGCCCAACGTAAACTGGAAGAACAGCACCTCATCTTCCAACTAGGCACTTTACAGCTTTCCAGACTTAAACTCAACGTTAACAACTTCAGACCATGAAGTCTCTCCTCCATTTCCCCTGCGCTCCCCCCACCCCCCTTTTTTTAAATCCCTTTTTCTCTACTTTTTTTACTTTTCATCCACTTATTTTTAATTGTATTCATTTCATGCATAGTTGTATCCCCTTTTTTATCCCCACCCTTCTATCCCAATTTCTATCCTTTTTCTTCCCTCCCACCCCATCCCCGATAGGGCCTTGGACACTTGTTCCATGATGTTGTTTTACACAATGCTGCTATTAACACATTTTGCTTTCTTACCTTTATGCCACTGTCAGCATCTTCCTTTAGCCCTTACTACTACCATTAACTTATCGCTGACCTTCTTTCCAGCATCACCTGCTACACGTGCACACCCACCACCCACCCCCACCCCCAAACAGGATAAATTTTGTCACATTTCCACTCCTCTTCTGCACTGACTTGAAACGTTAACTCTGTTTCTCTCTCAACAAATGCTATAAGACCTGAATTTTTCCAGCATTTTTTTGTTTCAAATTTCCAGCATCACACTCTCCATTTGTGCAAGTCACTCCTTGCCAGGTTTCATAGCACTTATCCATCTGTTCATCTGTTTTTCATTCTCCATGCAGCACTCAATGCCTCTCAAACTCCTCCCTACTTTTCAGGTCTGTCTCTTATCTGTGTAATTTTGCACACACTATCATGAACACCTTGAACCAGAGTTAGGACTCCAAAGATCTTCAACATTCACAGAAATACATTCACAGAAATACAATCTAGCTGCTCTCTGGGAGTAAAGATGCCAAAATAATATATCCCATGACAAATAAATATGCTGTGAATAGATGCACGAGCAGCTCAAAAATAAAACTATTCGAGCCACACTTTGCTGTAAAATACCTTGTTTGTTAGATTTGTTTGCAAAGTACTTTTTGCCCACAAAACTGCAAGTGACAGCTGATATCGCGAAGGCAAAAGTGAATCTGAGACCTTGAAGAGCAATAGGACAAAATGTATCTTCCTAATCAATGAGACTTAAGGATTGAGAATGAAGCAGAGAAACAACTGGGAAGAAGAGCAAATTCAACATCAAATCGGGTAGAGAGAGCAAGGAAAAGAAAGCTTGGATTGAGAAATAGGCATAGACAGAAAAAAACTTTGATATTTTAAAGATCTCATAATTCACGAACAATAAGGATGCACTGTTATTTGTTTTCTTTCTGCACAAAAGGGATAAATTGGCAATCATTGGAATTATTAAATGGGCCAGTAATGTGCAAATGCAGTGACTTCATGAAAATCAGAGGTTAAGCATGATGTGCTGTTTTTGCAAAACGGACAGTAGAGTGGTGCAAATCAATGGCAACTTATGAACTATATTCAATTTGTGCAGTATCACTTCCCAAATAAAAGTTGCAGACTGATTAGCACATAATTAAGGTGAGGGGTTCAGATGCCTTTATTAAAAACAAAATCTGGTCCTTCATGCTGCTATATTTTATACAGTTTAAACCAGAAAATAAACTGAAAGCTAATGACATACGTTGCAATTCAATTGCTCAGTTTTGTGCTGATCATTTCATATCATACTATATCACACTTTTACATGAGAAGAAACAAGAAATGAATATACATTTAATGGAAAGACATTGAAGGGTGTAGACAAACAGATGTCCAGGAGTTGAAATACATATTTCCACAAAGTGTGAAGGCACATAAGTGAAGCCAAATAAAGGCTGAGAATTTTTTCCCCTACATATAGTTCTATCACACAAGAGTAAAGAAGTTGTTGTGAATCTAAAAAAGAATAGTTTGTTGAGCCAAAATTAGAATACTTTGGCTATCTCATTGAGAAAAGATTCAAGAGGATGATGCCAGCAATGCAGAACTGTTGCTAAAACACCTCTCACTGGAACCATGAAGGCTAAGATGAGATTCAAATAATATTATGAAGAGTGCTGATGGAGAGAATAGGAAAATGATATTTGCATTGATTTAAGTCTTCAATTTAAAATCATAACTAAAGAGAAATTATACAAAGGATTGTTAGAGTTGGGAATATTTTGTTGCATGGTGTGGTTGAGACAAACCATTACATTTTTTTGAGGGAAAAAAAGGAAAAACATTTAAAGCATATGATATAGGGGTATGCAGTTGCAGGGGAGATTGGGAATTAGTTTTGTATTACTCTAGCAAAGAGTCAGTACAAAATGGTCGACTTCAGTGCCATAAGCAAGTTAAATGTGCTCAAGGGCTGGTTTGTTTACATATCAATAAATGTGAAGAGACCTGCAACCCTAAATAAGATGTCAACAAATCAGTGGCTTTCCAGAAGGGAAATTCACAATACTGTAAATCAGTAAGTTTGATGTGTACAAATGGTATTACCAAGTTACATAGCCTGCAGATCAGAATCTTAAAACAATTCTTATGAATCCAAAAATGGTACATTATATAAAAGTCCACTGTACACCCTGTAACTAGTCATGTTTTTGTCAGGTCTATAATTAGAAGCTTCCAGCTGAACGACAGTGATGGAACCAAAATTATAGACTGACACCACTTTGAAACTGTACCAGTGTATTTAGCCTGTGCAGTCTTTTATTCCATGAGCTAGCATGAACCTTAACAATTTTACTGTGTTGAACCCTGCTAAATAAGAATGAGGTTAAGTCCCACCACTTAGCTTGGCTTGTCATTTCATCCCCATTTCAAATATTTAAATAAAACAAATCCCTCAGCTAAATGTGATTTTGTGCAAACTTTTCAGAGTTCAAGAAGAAAGCAGAGAGCACTGATAACAGAAACATGATTATCCTCCCACCCCTTTCAAAGTGATGAGTGTTAATGGCCATGCCATCCTTCTGTTGAAGGATCATGAGGACTCGAAACGTCAACTGTACTCTTCTCTGCCGATGCTGCCAGACCTGCTGAGTTTTTCCAGGTATTTTTTATTTCTTGTTTTGGATTTCCAGCATCCACAATTTTTTTTTGTTTTTATGGTCCTTCATATGTCTATTCTGTAGCATAGTGCACTGGCACTGCACCATATCAATGTAACTATGGGACAGTATACTTGTAGTGAAATTCAAGTTATAAAACAAAAGTGCATGCCAAAGCTATTCTACCTTAAAAACATGATGTTCATTTTGCTTAATCAAACTGATTAATTAGTTTTTTGGCTATTGAAACAAACTCCAGAACCATTTTCCATTCACATATGCCAGGCTAATCCTGCTCAACATATGACCTGCAATTCTAACTACAGGCATTGCTTGACATATGCATTCACAAACTCAAAACTTAACTTTCAAAAGTCAAAGTGAAAACTCATCAAAACTAATCATTAAACTTTTGAGATACAGGAACCAAAAAGCAATCCTTTGCTAGATCACGAGAGTTTCCTCCGTTTTAAAAAATAAGGAAATGCACATGTCCCAATTTATGCCAGCATTCAAGTTATAATCTGAATGCTATCCAATTTGATGTAATGGTGAGTCACCCGAGGTGTACTGTCATGAACCAGGTGTTTGATTGAGCAAAATATTGCTCACTGTGGTACTTCAGAGTTAACAATCAATGCGTATTATACACAGAAGTGTGCACTGATTAAAAAGAAACAACAGTGAAGTGTTTCTGGTGTCTATAAACAGTAAACAAACATTTGGGTCTTTTGTATGAAAACATTGCTAATCACACCACTAACCCAAAATCAATGCAAAGAATTGATTTCCACGAACAATAAAAGTATGCAATAGCATCTTTCCTTCAATATTCCTATGCTTTGAGAGTTTTATTTTATATATATTAGCTTATGAAGCATATGTAATTACAAGTAAATTTCACCAGTGAGGGCACATGGGGAATTTAGCCACAAATATCAGTGCTCCAATAGATAGAAAATTGTGGGGCTGTTGAATTCAGCACACAGGGTAGTAGAAATATGAGCCAAGAATTTGGATATGGAGGTCAAAGCTCTAATATAAATATTGAATTGGAAAATGTACTCTTAAATTTGTAGATTCAACTGTGATTCAATGACTTCTCTTTTAAATAGATATTTTCAATTTTTAAATGCTTTTTTGCAGTGGGTCCACATTACAATCGACTTCTGTAAGGGAAAATATCAGTCACAAACTTAGTTGACAGGCAAAACTAGTATATGATATGCGGTTGTGAAGAAGCAAAGGGAGTTCATCGTAACTTTGGGGTACAGAAGTTCAGTGGTTAGCAATCCAGACACCATGAATAATAATCCAAAAAAGAGTTGAACTCTCACTGTGGCAGTTCGAGACTTTGAATTCAGTTCATTTTTAAAACATTTAGAAATAGTAGAAAAAACCTGGCATCAGCAAAACAAGCAATGAAACACTTGTGGCAATTTGAGACCAAACTATAAATGCATGGGTGAAAATATCCATTGGAACTATCTGCAGCCACATTCTACTCAGTCACATCCAACACAATATCCAGCAACCGAGTCCTTTGGAGAGAAAAGCGGATTTCAGTCAGCATGAAACCACTAGCAATCCCATCTCCTGCACTCTAGATCTCTCACAGCTGTGATCAAGTGTCAGTCACTCACAACTTGAGTTCCCAGTACCATCTACATTGCTTAACATTCACATTGCCCAAGATTCCTGCAAGACCTTTCTCCATTTCTTAAGTTCGTAACATCTTCCTCAAACTGGTGCTCCATAGCTGGAAAACTCTCTTTATAAATAAGAAAATGCCAGATTGCTACTTGAAAGTACGAAAAGAAAGTAGAGCCACTGGATACAATCAGAAATTAAAGAAAATTAAATAAATTGGAAAAACTAATTTACTCAAAGGCTAGTAAATGTATGGAATAAACCACCAAGCAAGGCAATAAGCAAAAACGCTGGGTTAATTCAAAAAACAATTACGAGAGGTAGATATATTAGAGGATTATGTTTTGATGTAAAGGTTATTTTCAAAATGGAATTTGTGCAATCAAAAAAAAAGAAATAAACATCTCAGTCAACAAGTTCAAAATTGTTGACAAATTCCTGGTGGAAGTTCCCCGTTAACACCCAATAGGCGGAATCGTCCCAGATTTGCACTAAGTGCGGTAGACGGGTAAAGTGCGGGTAAAACGATGCATCATCCCAAACCCACGTCATTAATTATGCATTCCCAAGAAATGCCATTTCCAAGGCAGGCAGGCAGCCTCTCCTTTGCTCACCATGCCATCACCTCACTGCTTCATCATGCTGGGCGCCATATTTAAAGTCCAGCTGCACGCACACATTTCAGTGCTTCCAGCCCAGGACTATTGCACCAAAGATGTCCACGAAAGGCAGTTCCCAGGTTTAATGATGCATCACTGGAACATCTTTTGGATAACATGGAGGCCTGCCACGATGTCCTCTAGCCACAGAATGGACAGCGACGTGACCAACCAGGCTTGGGAGGCAGTGGCAGCGGTGGTCAGCGCCAACGCCCTTCAAAACAGGACAAGCCAATGCCGCAAGAGGATGAATGATCTCCTCCGTTCTGCCAGGGTAAGTCACTCTTCTCATCACTCTCAACTCTCTCACTCATGAACTCATCACACATCCACAGGACCCTCACTCACTGCCGGATACTCCAGGAGTCAAGGGACATCACCATTCACTCTCTCACATACAACTTCATTGTCCTCATCCCATCCATGAGACCACACAACATCCACACATGCCAGGCATACTCATCATCAGGCCTGGAAGGCATCCTGCTTACACACTCTTGATCTCTATTCATGCAGGACAAGCTGCTACACAAGAGGGAAAGGTCACAGACTGGTAGAGAAATGCCTGAAATCAAGGCCCTCATGGACTTTGAAAACAGAGCCATCTGGCTGGCTGGTAACGATCTGGACTATTCCTATGCTGACGGTGAGGTTGGCAATGCTCTACCAAGTGAGGATCCAGCAGTTCAATACCCATGAGACAACCATGTTGTAACAAATGTGTCCTGTTTCACAGGGCACTGCCATGCACAAATTATCTCCCCTTGCTTCCGCAGGCACATCTGGGAAACAGCGACGGAGTCCACGACCCAGAGCCTCCAATCAAGCCCTGAAGAAACCTCAAGAGGAATCTGGAGGCACCCTCCTTGAAGTCCTGGCACACAGCTCACTCACACCCTCCACCAGCGTAGAGACATGCACCTTGGTGGGACCTAGCTTTACAGTATCCTAGGGATCACAATCTGGTGAGCACATTGCACTGTCTGATCCACAGCAAGCGGCAGCAGGGACTTCCCTGGTGTCCGGAACTCAGAGGACTGCTAAAGGCCAGAAATGAGTCCGAGTCAGATAATGAGCCTCTGGACTCGGTCATGTCACAGTTGCTGGAGCTGCAAAGGCAAGCTCGGGAACATCAGGAAGGGATGTCGGCTGCATTCCTCAGATTGCAAGGCACGATGGAGGAGTCCATCCGCCTTCAGGCTGAGGTGATAGCTCGGGCATGTAAATGCACCGAGGTCAACACAGATAGGATTGGCAGCTGCCAGTGTCCTTGGTCCAGGACGTCGCTCCTGCACTGCTGCACGGGCTCAACTCCATCGCTGACACCGTGGTTAGCCTCCAACAGTGTGTGGCCAAGAGGGGTGCAGGGCAGCTCGATCTCACTCCAGCTACCCCTTCTCAAGGAGTCAGCCAGGGGCCCTTAGGCACCCATAGGGAGGAGGATCAGCAGGTGCACCCCCTGGGGCCATCCATCCAGGTGACTCCGGGAGTGTCCAGCGCATCCGAATCCCCTCTTTCTGTGATCACAGAGCTCCAGCGCCACAGGCCAAGGAGGGTGCCACTGCCACACAAAAGGGCCCTGAAAGCAGGCCGGGGCCTTCCAGGTCCCGGGCATCCAGAGGACGCCCACCAAGGTCATCACAGACAGAGCGTAACAGTCAGCAGGCTGCCTCCACCCGCTGTGGATGGCCAGGGAACATCAAGGTGTAGCAGCAGGTTGAGAAGACGTAATTCTTCTGTTACACCACAAATAAACTAAATTAACAAAATCAGAGACAAAATTAAAAGGCAGCCCCTTAGAGGGAAACTGCCAAAACAAAAAGGCCTTGACGGTGCCAGCGGAAGAGGGGCAGACAGTCGGGTTGGACGATCCCCTCGATTGCCCACTGCCTGGACCTGTTAATGGTCAACTTGGCCAGGCCCAGGGGCAGGTTCACAAGGAGGTCATCCTCCCTCCGCACTGGCTGCAAGTAGATCAGGAGCGTGGGACTGAAGTGCAAAGAAAACAAAAGCAAAAAGTTTTTCAAATAACTAAAAAGGGGATGCAGCGTACAGCAACTTACATATGCGTGGTCCACGGACTTCACAAGGCCACAAAAGATGCAGGCGTCTTGGGAGTCCGTGAACTGACACATCCTACGTATGTATGGGACTGCCACGTGCAACACCCTGCACCCCAGGTCCCCGATGGAAAGGGGGAGGACACCCCCGTGGAGGGCCCCTCCACTGGGGACCTCCGCTGCCAGACGGCAACAAGGCACGCCAGGGCGTACCCGCCGGCGGGCAAGGGAATGAAGGTTGTGCAGCAGCAACCCACACAGGAAACCTCTCCATGCCGTGCTAAAGGGCACGGAGGGTATTTCCGCGAGGCAACTCAGGTTGCGGGCAGCAGCTCCTGAGGGAGGGTTTGGGGCTTGGGGCCAATGTGGAATTCCGTCCGAACAGGGGTGCACTCGGACGGAAGACCACTGCACACCTGTGCCACCTCGAATCCTAGTATAACGTCGGGCTCAAGCACGACCGTCCTAAGGTCTTGGATGGCATTGGCCATGAGCCGAACATCCACCAACGCACGTTGAGCCAACTCCTGAGGAATCATCCAGCCCACTCCTCCACCACCCAGCTCGTCCCCAATCCTGGTCACCCCGGCAGCCATAGCCCTCCTCTCCGTCAGCCACTGAAAAGGGTGGAGGTGCGGATTCCTGAGCAGTGGCTCTCTGACAATAGCCGCTACTCCTGACGATGGACAAGACGACCATGTTCCAGACTTTGACCAGGTCCTAGTAAAAGACGGACAATGCCTGCAAGGAGTTACGAAAGCCCCTGAAAGATGTAACTCTTTTGAGTCAACCAAATAAACTAAATTAACAAAATCAGGGACAAAGTAAAAAGCAGTCCCTTAAAGGGAAACTGCAAAAATAAAGACAAAATTTAAAGAAAACTTGCAAACATTAAACCAAAATGTGATTAACAGGGTCAATAAAACACCCTAGTCCCCGCAGTGCCCACCGAGCACGGAAGACCTCAACAGTGCCGGCAGACACCGCATGCTTGCTCTCAAGGGACACCTGGCTACGAACATAGCTGCGGACATAGCTAGGGGCGGACAGTCGGGTCGGACAACCCCCTTTGCCTGATCTGTTAATGGCCAACTTGGCCAGGCCCAGCAGCAGGTTCACGAGGAGGCCCTCCTCCCTCCGCACCGGGTGTCCATAGGTCAGGAGCGTGGGACTGAAGTGCAAACAAAACAACAGTAAAAAGTTTTTCAAGAAACGAGAACGGGGGTGCAGCCTACAACACCTTATAAAGACATGGTCCACAGATTCCACAAGGCCGCAAAAGGCACAGGTATCATGGGAGTCCGTAAACTGACACAACCTCTGTGACGATAGCCACTACCTCCTGACGGCAGAGAGCTGCATCATGAGGCGACCATGTTCCAGGCTTTGATTAGGTCCTGGTAAAAGACAGGTAATGCCTGCAAGAAGCTACGAAGGCCACTCAAAGCTGATGTAACTCTTTCAGAGTTAAAACAATAAACTAAATTAGCACAGTAAGGGGTAAATCAAGCACAGCCCCAAGACAGGTCAGCTGTAAAATCAAGGAAGAACTTTAAAGGAACCTTATAAACATTAAACCAAAATGTGATTAAAGGGGTCAACAAAACACCCCAGTCCCCGCGGTGCCCGCCGGGCACGGAAGGCCTCGATGGGGCCGGCAGACACCGCGTGCTCCCTTTCCAGGGACACCCGGCCGCGAACGTAGCCGCGGAAGAGGGACAATCGGGCGGGACTCCCCCGTCGATCGCCCGCTGCCTTGACCTGTTGATGGCCAACTTGGCCAGGCCCAGGAGCAGGTTCACGAGGAGGTCCTCCTCCTTCCCGACCCCCTTCCGCACCGGGTGTCTGTAGATCAGGAGCGTGGGACTGAAGTGCAAACAAAACAGTAACAAAGGGTTTTTTAAATAACTAAAAAGGGAGTGCAGAAGATGATGTAGTTTTTATTCAATACAATCTGAACAACATCTAGAGATTTCAGCTCCTTACTTCAGCTCTTTCACAGCTAGACCTGGAGGCAGTGACTGTTTGAGTTTCTCAGCCTTCTCTTTGTCAGTGATGACTAGTGTGTATAGGTACCTGCTGCACCGTACTTTGAATTTTACATTGTCTTTGTTCTTCTTAATTTTCACAGATTTTGCATCCTTTCTTCTTGCTGTTAACAAAAAGTCTTTGATTTCTGCTATCATACGTGGCATGGCTGCGATGAGTCCAGCGGCGGGGAGATAAACCGCGCGCTAAGGCTCAGCCCGTTGCACAGTCTGGGCATGTGTGTTAATCACTTCTACATAATGTTCACTATTGTCAATAAACTCCCAAGAATGTCTCCCTGCCTATGGCTCCTTGTTCTGATGAGCAGAGTTCATGTCACTCAGATGTGAAACCTTTCTGCACAAGATAAAGGCAGGTGTCTCAGTCCAGGGCCTCTTCCCTGTGCTTTGTGCAGCCTTCAGACCCAAGTGATGGTCCAGCCTCACACTCCCTGGACACATTACTGATGCCTGCACCTCGATGGGGCTTGTCACTGCTACCAAAATGTTGCAGGCAAGCGTCACAGATTACCGTCATTCTCTGTGTGCTCTCATCACCTTTAAAGGTGGGGCTGGCCCCCATCTCTTCAGCATCAGTGACCAGTGATGCTGTGCTCCTGAAGGGGTCAGGTGCTGAAGGCAGACAAAGTATCAAATGCTTTTAAAGTTTCATGGCTGCATTTCCATGATATGACCCTGATCACAGAGCGCAAGCAAGCTGCCCTCAGCCAGACAGGAGTCAGACATTCTCAGAGGCTATGTGAAAATCTATGGAATGTCATCACTGCATGTCATCATCATCCTTCTGCAATTGAGCAACTATTTAGGGCCACCACTGCATTTCTATGACAGGAGCATCCTCACAGGGGGCATGTGCATTGCCATAAGCCAAGTCAAATGTTCATAGATGCAATGTGAGGATCCATGGTGTCTCCTCACTGCATGCCGTCATCATCCTCCACAAATCTAGCAGCTATGAGGGCCACCCGAGTGCGCCCACCTCATCTGGCCACTGCGAGGGCCTCATCCCCATCATGGTCCTTCTCATCGGAGGAGACCTCCAGCTCCTCCATCTCTCCTCAGCCAGCTCCTCTCCCCATTGCAACGCCAGATTGTAAAGGGCGCAGCAGGCAACGATGACGTGTGACACCCTCTGTGGTCTATATTGTAGGGCTCCACCAGACCGGTCCAGGCACCAGAACCTCATTTTCAGCATCCTGATGGTTTGCTCCACCAAGTTGCGAGTTGCAGCATGAGCCTTGTTATACCTTCGCTCTGCTGGA
Source organism: Cetorhinus maximus (assembly GCF_964194155.1). NCBI lineage: Eukaryota > Metazoa > Chordata > Chondrichthyes > Lamniformes > Cetorhinidae > Cetorhinus > Cetorhinus maximus. The sequence continues at coordinate 170,275,977 of NC_135881.1, read as the reverse complement.
GCCTGAAGCTGCCGCATGGGTGTCATCAGCCACGTCGTCTGCGGGTAGCCCTTGTTCCCAAGGAGCCATCCCTGCAGCCTTTCTGGACCCTGGAAGACTTCAGGGATCTGCGACCGACTGAGAACGTAGGAGTCATGCACACTCCCTGGAACCGTGCGCAGACCTGCAGGATGCGTTTCTGGTGGTCGCACACCAGCTGCACATTCCGCGAATGGAAGCCCTTGTGGTTGACATAGTTGACCGCGTGTTGTGACAGGGATCTGAGCACCACATGACGTGCAGTCAATGGCACCCTGCATCTGTGGAACCCGAGTTCTGGACAAATCCAATTAGTCTTGCATCCTGGCTGTCCTGGTCCCAGGTGAAATGCACAAAGTTGTGTACCCTCGTGAAGATGGCATCCAACACCTCATGGATGCATTTGTGGGTGGAAGCTTGTGATATCCCACAGAGGTCACCTGTGGAGTACTGAAAGGGGCCAATGGCACATAAATTGAGCACCACTGTCACTGAATGCCCTCCATGTCCCCGTGGCGCCAAATCCTGCAGTAGCTGGCAGATGTGACCGACCAGTTCCCTCAACATGCACAGTCTTCGGTGACACTGGTTCTCAGTCATCTGCAGGAATGAAAGACGGCATCTATAGACCTTGGTGTCACTAGGCACCAACCAGCAACGGCTCGCTGTGGCTCTTTGGCGACTGTGTGGGAGCCCCAGCCACCCCTTCTTCCAGAGGGTGCTGCTCCTTCCTCTGCACAGCCAGGTGCCTCAGTCACTCTCTTCTCCATCATCTTCATTCTCTGTAAGCCATGAGGCATACAGCTAAGTCACCAGGTTCCATGATTCTGATGCACTCTTCCTGCAGCATGAAACAGAGACACGTGTGGCCTAGCATGGGTGTAATAAGAACTTGTCTTGGTTAAGTCTGAAGGCCCCTTAACGCATCCTGGAGAGTGCTGGCCACCACTTGGATGGCCAGAGTTTAGTGCGCTGCATGGCTGCCCAAAACCCCACCCACCTCCGCCCCACTCCACCCAACCGATTGACGACACCTATGCCCATTGGACTGCATGCTGTGCTCTCAGCTCAGGTGCAGGCATTCTCCTAACCCACACTGCAAGGTTGCACTGTTAGCTTGAACCATGGGGGAGACTGATCCAAATGGGATGATGACATTGCAAGGGGCTGTGAGCGCCTCCACCAGTGACTGCTCCATGGTCAGCTTCCGCAAGAAGGTTGTACAACGTGCCAAGTCGTCCAACTGTTCTGCAGTCCACTAAAATGCTCATTAATTTGCAGCCTGTGCCCGAGGGGTGAAAAGCCCTGAAGCACCTGGTGGCACTTTGATGCCTCAGCGTTGCTCGAGTGGGCAGAGAAGCTAGAGGCCCAACTCCAATCGTATCAATGTGGCTGTGCCTGAACTGATTCAGCAGTGGAGGAATGGTCACTTTATGCAATGTTCCCCGAATGCATGCCCTCTTCCCTTGCTCACCTCCCCACACCCCCGCGAACCCACTCATGCTTGTGCGCTACCTTCAACTGCAGGGCAGCCCTTGCCACCACCACCCCCCACCCCCACCCACACTGGCTGGCCTTATTATGATATGCTGGTGTATTACAATGAGGTTCCCAGCGCCCAATCGCGGGAAATGTGGCCTGCCATCAGCGGGTGCAGCGGACGATCACAAATTGGTTTTGTGACGGCTGATTTTTTGCCTTCTCACCATATTGTCTGCTCACGCAACCGAACATGCCCAACGCCAGCAGGCACGGAAAATCCCGGCCAATGGCTCAAAGTTTAATTAACGAATAGCTGATTTATTACGGTCAGGAAAATCCCAGATTTGCCTTTATTCTGCATTCAGTTTCCTGACGGTAGCTAGGGTGGCTGTAAAATATTATGGCTGTGGTAGCAGAGCACTTAGAAAAACATGTGATTAACAGAGTAAACAATATAATGAAAATGAAAGTGTTTGACAAATTAAAGATTTTTTGGAGGGTGTAGTATTGGGTAAGGGGGAACCAGTAGATGCAGTATATTTCGATTTTCATAAGGCATGCGATAAGGTGTAACACAAATTAGGACTCGTGGGACTGAGGGCAATGCATTAGCATGGATTGAACATAATAAATAGGAGCAGAAGCAGGCCATTCAGCCCTTCAAATCTACTCTACCATTCAATCAGATTATGGCTGATCTACTTCAACACCATTTTCCTGCACTATACGCATATCTCTTGGTGTTTTTAAGTATGTACCTATCTATCAATCTGTCTTGACGTTGCTCAATGACTGAGTCTCCACAGCCCTCTGGGGCAGAGAATTCCAAAGATTCACTGTAGGCCTTAGGCCTGCAGCTACTAATTTTTGCAATTTTGTATTTTTGCTTTATTTCTGCTTTGCTCTTGATTTTAAGCCTGTATTGAATATTTAAAGTTAGTTTTAAATCAAAGTCTACAAAGTAAGTGTGATTGTGCTTTGATTAAGTCAAATAATTAATCAATAGTAATCAGTCGTGATATTATTAACTATAGACGTGTTTTCCCAAAACTTTTTTTATACTGGCCATTCACAGCTGGTATTTGGGTCTACATCTTTGTTTTCCCTTTTCAAGCTAGAATACGAAAATAAAAGATGTCTTTTGTTTATCAGAAGTGCTGCTCTTACTGCATTCGATGACCCTTGAACTACAAGCCAGGACAATGAACAGCCTTACACATGGGGTGGGCAACTATGGTATGGAACCAGGAGATGGAGTTTGATTGATGGACATACAACCTGATTGACGGCACATGGGAGACACCATCAAAAGACGCATAAACAACTTGGCAGTTACGAAGCCTCACAGTGACTGTGGAGAATTGATAAGGACTAATGTTTTCCAGACTTCTGTTTTGAGAACGTCTAAATAAAGCGTTGAAAGGCTGAAATGGAGCCAGAAATATGGTTTAAAGGGACACTGCTTCCAGGATTCACCACTACAGCCAGAGTGGAACAATCAACCATTTGAGACTATGGGAGGAAGGGCCGTGAATGGAGTGACTGACCAAAGTGCCCACCCGTGTAAGGTTATTTGGAGACTTGGTGATGTAGGAACCAAGGAGAATTTATTTCAGGTGTTTTCCTTTGTTAAGAAAGCAGAGCACATGGCAGTGCATTGTTTTGTATTTTCCTTTAAAACAAAGGGTGATATAATGTCCTAGGCCCAACCATCTTCAGTCAATGACCTTTTTTCCAGCATTAGGTCAGAGACGGGGATGTTAACTTACGACTGCACAATGTTCAGCACCATTCGCAATGCTTCGGATACTGAAGCAGTCCATGTCCAAATGCAGCAAGAGCTGGACAATATTCAGCTTGGGCTGACAAGTGGCAAGTAACATCCGCACCACACAAGTGCCAGGCAATAACCACCTCCTACATGAGAAAATCTAACCATTACCCCTTGACATGGCATTACCATCGCTTAATCCCTCACTATCAACATCCTGGGGGTTACCACTGACCAGAAACTGAACTGGACTAGCCATATAAATATTACAGCTATAAGAGCAGGTCAGGGCTAGGAATCCTGCAACGAGTAACTCGCCTCCCGACTCGCCAATGCTTGACGACCATTTACAAGGCACAAGTCAGCAGTGATATGGAATACTCTTCCACTTGCCTGGATAAGTGCAACTCCAATAACACTCAAGAAGCTTGACACCATCCAGGACAAAGCAGACCGCTTGATTGGCACCACATCCACAAACAGTCACTCCCTCTACTACCAATGCACAGTGACAGCAGTGTGCACTATCTGCAAGATGCACTGCAGGTACTCACCAAGTCTCCTTAATCAGCACCTTCCAAACCCACGAACGCTACCATCTAGAAGGACAAGGGCAGCAGACACATGGGAACATCACCACCTAGAAGTTCCTCTCCAAGCCACTCACCATCCTGACTTGGAAATATATCACTGTTCCTTCACTGTTGCTGGATTAAAATCCTAGAACTCCCTCTCTAACAGCACTATAGGTGTACCTACACCACATGGACTGCAGCAGCTCAAGAAGGCAGCTCGCCACCACCTTCTCAAGGGCAATTAGGGATGAACAATAAATGCTGGCCTAGCCAGCAACACTCACATTCCATGAACGAATATAAAAAAAAATTAGCCCCTATGAGAACCTTTGCTCTGCCCTTTTAAAGCAAAGAGATAACCCTTGCCACTAGTAGCTTAAGGTTTTGTGCTCTTGAATTAATCCATTCAGCCTCAAGCAGGATTGATCTTTCATGCTTTTTGTTTACAGGTTACTGCAAGTGCATCAAGATTTCCAGCAGCTTCAAGAATTTGAGAATTTATCTGCAGATTTTTAACGTCACAGCATTGTCATAGGCTAAAGGCTTCACTGTGCCTTTTTTTACAAAAAATACTTATCCCATTTCAGCCAATTCTTATTTTCCTGAAACAAGTGTTTAAGACTGGGAGATCTGATGTAAACACACTAACCAATGAGTATCAGACTTTTCAAAACCACCAAGCCTGGGCACAAGAAATTGGAATTGATGGAAATTTACTTGACATTTAAGGGGGTAAATAAATTCCAACTTTCAATAAAAACCCTAATGGAAATACAGCCCAGGTGGTTTCTCAGTATCAAAAAAAAAAGTTTGTTTTTCGGAGAAATAAACTGAATGCTAACAAAACCTGTCAAGCCCAACAACACTGCTATTTGAACTTGGAATAATTTTGAAATGCCAAACAAAATGGACAGGCACAATCTAGTGGGTTCCTTTTGAGGAAATAAAATGTTGCTGAAGGGAAGGAACAAACAAACATGTTAATGGAACAGGAAATCAAATAGAAATGTTTGATTTCTGTTTTAAAGATATTATGAGAATATTTGCTCAGACTGTAAGGTTTCTCCAGAGCTCCTGAAAGAGATACAATAGCACTTAATGGGATGCCCCACTTGGAATAAAATAGAGTTTGGGAAAAAGGACAACACCAAATTGGAATTTGAATAGCTCCCCTTGGGTGTCGTTCAATGGAATATATCAATTTGATGTTGATGTACATTTTAGTAAAAGGAAAGCGTAGATGAAACTAGCAAAACTAACAAGCACACTGATGCCCGTCAAAGTGAGCAAAATTAAAGTGATCAAGGGGGGAGAATTTGGATTTGAACAATTAAGGGTTTGGGAGTAAGAACACCTAGAATTATCCACAAGGTAGATACAGATAAAGGGAGAGCTGGATAATCTTTTAAGTCCATTTGTGTTGTTACTTTAATGTTACTAAGTGTGGTGATCTACAAGTGAGGAACTTGGGAAAACTCATCATACTCATGAGCTAGAAAGAGAAAGAGTGATCAAGAACAATAATGAGACAAGAGATAAGAGGGAATAAGATCTTGCCCTATGAAAAATAAATATTCCAAAGAATAGTTTAGTTTTAATAACTATTGGAAAAATATTGTATCATCATGTACACTATGAGGTGGTGCTGGTGGTTTTGAATTTGACAGGTAGTGGGACTAAATCAAGGGGGAAAAGGGATTTAGCCAATGACGCTACCACAGTATTTAACACAGGGACATCACTAATTAATTGTTTGAATTTAACCCCTCTGGAGGTAGAGATACAAAACCTAAAGGGGAAAATGAAATATATTTTAACCAGAGGGAATACCAACCAGGATTCTGAGCTAAAAGAGGACCAAATTATGACTGTCCACCCGAAAAGTGCTGGAACAATCATGCCAGGGCTATTAATGAACTCATCTCGGAGGATAGGAATGCCTTCAATGAGGCTGCCAGAAATAATGTGCATGTCACGAATGGGTCCTGGCTAGTGGAAAGTGCTTGGACCTTAGCTATTTACGTCCTATATCAATGACTTAGATGAGGGGGCCAAGTGTATATATGTTTGCTGGCGATACAAAGCAAGGTGGGGTGGTAATCCATGATGAGGATACAAAGAAATATAGACCACTTAAGTGACTGGCAAGCATGTGGCAGATGCAGTACAATGAGGGAAATGTAAAATTATTCCCTTTGGTAGGAAAAATAGAAAAGCAGAAAGACCAACAAATGACAACAGTCAGAAGAATCTGGTTGTTTTTGTACACACCTATTCTCATCCCACTCCTGATCACTATCCACTGTTCCCTGAAGGAAGTCTACAGGTGTAGCTATCAAGCAAGGCCAGGTTCAGACCACGACCCGTGCTGCTCAATTGCCTCTCAATACTCAACACAACATTCCTACATGAATAATGACATGGTACCAGAAAGTGCTCTGCAGCCTTAGAATCATTGGAGAGCAAAATTCATGGATTCCATCTTAAGAAAATGGTAAGGTTTTTAAGTACCTTACAACTTCCAATTTGTTTTTGCTATGCTCAGTAATTCTGACCAATCCACAATTGCCTTGCTTTCTGGGTAGGGGACAGGAAAACAAGTTAAGAAGCATCATTTACAACATCCATAAATATGTGAACCTGACCATCTTACAATTTTCTTTTTTTTTTGGTGGAGGGGTGGGTGCAGGGTGATGTGGTGGTGGCAATATAAATCAGGCTAAATTGTTTCATTTAGATTGTAGAACAAAGTTCCATTTCTACTGAAAATTTCCATTTTCAACCACTGTGTCAGAAACTAATCTTGGAAATGACCCACACGCAGTCACCATAAATGACCCATATTATGGCTTGCATTGTCAGCAGCTTGTTTAATGACATCTTACCAGGTGACTGCACATTGTTTTTGCTGTGCTCCAACGAAGTCATCTTCATACTAGAGAACTCATTGTGGAAACGGTTAGTGTTGCTGCAGGACGGACTCATGCCTACACAGTCTGGGTAGTAAGCACCAAGAAAGGGGGCAGCTGGGCTGTCCTTCAGCAGCGGGGGCACAATCAGCATGGAATACCACTTACTATCTCCAACTTCACTCACTCGCTGTAAAAAATAAATCGACATTATATGACGAGAGAAAATCATTTAAAAATTCCATTGTTTATGGACCACCTTTTAGAAAACTAATGGAGGTACAAGCATCAACAATTTGAAGTCCAGCAGACAATAATCACTTCATTTAATTTTAAAAGTAAATCATTATGCACAGCTTATATTTTTGTTTAATTTTGCTAACTGAAAATATAAAAATTTTACAATTGAACATACCCAATTAGACACATTTCGTACATATCAAGCCACTAGAACTTCTTAAAGAATGATCAAAAATGGGCACGAAAGCTTGAAATGTGTTACAGTTTATGCTTTATTTATGATTACATTGATTAATTAAGTGGAATTTAAGTAATGTTACGAGTTCTCAGCCATCCCTCTGGCACAATATATTAAGCATAAAGGTATGACCCAGCGGACCATTTAACAAGGTAACAAAACAATTTGAAAAATTTAAAATCAAAAGCATATATTCAGATTTCCAAGAACTAGTAAGGTGAGCAAATGCACCTCTAGGTATGGTACTGAACCATACAGATCAGAAGATCAGTCGTTCAGTTCCTAATTAGTGGATCTCAATTGAAAGAGCAGTCATAAACACAAATATTCATCACCCTCTAGTGAGAAAAGAAGAAATTAGACAGGCCTCTAGTCCTAATTGCATACAATGACTCCTGATAAAATATCCATTAATTCGCATCAGACTCAACTGAGATGAACTTTGTAGTCAAATAGCCTGCCATCACTCACACACAAAGCATGGTGACTTGGGAGAGATCCCAATAGGTAGTTGATGCAATCGCACCTAAAGAACAGATAGCACTTCACAAAGAGAAAGTGTTGTTTTAAATAAAGCATTTAATCAGAATTGAAAATGTTTAGTGCAAGGTTCAGTTAGGCAATTAGATTTTGGTATAGAGTAAACTTTCCCAAAAATACTAACTGAAAAAAATCATAACGGGTTACTGAACTAAAGACTTTGCAAGTATTCTCCAGGTATACGGTCAAAAAGTCTCCCAAATTAGATCCATCAATCATCTTTGATTAATGCCCGTTTGGCTGGGCACACTGAATATCGTACATGTGATGACACATTATAAAGTGTTCTTCTCATAACTACCAATATTTTTACCAAGTGTAATTTAATTCACAGCTATGCTGACATTTATTTTTAGAAATTCAATCTGGCCTGGTCTGGTCTTAGTGCTTTACAATTTAAAAAAAGCAAAATTCTGCAGATTCTGGAAATCCAAAATAAAAACAAATGAAAGATCATCAATCTGAAATATCAATTATGTTTATCCCTCCACAGATGCTGCCTGAGCTGAGTATTTTCAGCATTTTCTGTTTTTATTGCCTCCATTTTAAAGCTTGGGAAGGGAATTGCTTCCGTGTTCACTAGCTATGAAATAAAAGCTGAACCATTTCCCATTTGTCACAGGATAAAAATTCCATTTTAATTAAACAAGTCTGCAATACATGTTTTCTTTCTTCATTTAACTAGATATTGCCCTCACATCTTTATATGTATGGAGAAAAAGAGCATGTTGAGCAGGGTGCAAGAAGATAGAGCCAGTTGTGGGACTATGTAGAGTAAAGGTTAACATCAGGAGCACCTGATACTGATGTAACTATGATGCAATATCACATGACTAAGAGACTGATCTGGTGGGAAGCAGAAGTACAACCTCATATCAAGCACTAAGATGTATATAGATCAGTAAATAAACAAGATTTTTTTTTTTACGAATAACAGTCCACGGTTGCATTCTTAGAGTAGCAGGCAAACCCTGGAGAAACCCCATCTGCACCCCAAACCGAAGACAAAATATGATGGCAGTGGTGGTGGCCATGGACAAGAGCGTAAAGACCCAGAAAAACTCCAAGAGAAGACTGCAGACCTGAAAGACCTACAAATCCTTTGAAAATGAACAAGATGATAAAATATTGAAGACTCACCTGAGAACAGGGCAGCTACAGATGCAAACAGACACGGACCCAGAGTCCAGACAGCAGTAAGGATCATAATCTACAACCAAACAACTGAAGGAGCAACAGATCCAGAGCTTATGGTATGCATGGAGTCTACATTGCCACTCCCAGAACCATTCCAAAGCGCTGAAGGCTCGCAACAGGCTCAACACTGGGACAATTGGAGGAAGAGATTCTCCAGATACAGAACAGCTTCAGGTTTACACAAGAAGGAACAGAAGGATCAGGTCAGTACTTCACTCGACACAGTTGGGGCCATAGCATTATGATGTTATTGCAAGAAAAGGCATTGATCAGGCTTCAAGCTGTTTTGAGGAAGTCCTCCAGGCATTGGATTTGTACTTGTGTCCAAAAAGTTGATAATTGAGCGAGCAAAATTTAATGAGGTGGCAAAAAGTGTGCAAATGAATGGACTCATTTATAAATGACCTGTACAGACTCACAGAGAATTGCACCTATGCAATCCTCAGAGATGAATTAATACGCGATCATATAGCAAATGGGGTCTTAGATGAAACCCCTTCAGATCTTTTACAAATGAGGAAAGATTTAATTCTCACAATGGCAGTAAAAATAGTGTGACAGACCAAGCATAAGAAGCTAAACAAAGCAGTTGTTTGTGATGCCCTTTGGGGGTAAAAAAAAGGAGTAAAGCCATTCAATATGTCAGACAAAAAAGAGAAAGCGCAGTGAAGAAAAAGCCAGTGAATTTGGAAAAAAGCATACTAACCATCTTGAGATGCTCTCGGTGGAGTGGGGAAACCCTGCACAAATGGGAACAAATCCCAGCAGGGGGAACTGAGTGCCATAACTGTGGAAATTTAGGACCTTTTAAGAAAGTCTGCAGATCCAAAGTTCCTATAGCTCGTAGGAAGAAAGAGAAAATAACAACGAAACCAAGTAAAATCCAAGAAATGGAGGAGCAACAAAAAAAAACCTTCTTCGGGGAAGCAAACGAAACAGAAAATAATTATTGGAGCATTAAATTAGAAATTGATGGTCAAGGCACCTCAGAGATTAACCCCATGAAGTCTGAGACTTTGGGGGGAAATGTAGGAGTATGTATGTAGTTGGGATAAAGACCTAGAGAGATGTAAAGCATTATCAAGAGAACCTGAAACTGATGTAACTAAGATGCAATGTCACATGTTTAAGAGACTGAGATCTGGTGGGAAGCAGAAGTTTGAACCTCACGTAGAGTACGGAGATATATATAAACAAGAATGTTATTTGTAAAACCAGTCTTTTTGTAGCACTCTTAGGGTAATGGGCAAACCCTAAATAAACTCCATCTAGATGCCAAATCCAAGGCGAATCAGAGAGTGGACATAGATACATCTTCTCCCTGGGAATTGTCTGAAGCTAAACCAGACTGAGCAACATCAGTATATCTGACCCCAGATGACTTTCCAACCACATTTCCATAACATGACAAAGACTGCCGATTTGCACCTCTACAATGTCACCTGACTCCAGCTCTGCCTCAGCTCATCAGCTGCTGAAAACCTCAGCCTTGCTTTATTTTCACCTCTGAACTTGACCATTCCAATGCTCTCCTGGCCTTGCTCCCATCTCCCACCCTACATAAATTTGAACTCATCCAAAACTCTGCTACCTAAAACCCAACTTGCACCAAGCCCCATCCATCCATGACCCCTGTGGTTACTGACCTACATTAGATCTCAGTCAACTTTAAAATTCTTATCCTTGTTTTCAAATGCCTCCATAGCTTCCCCATCCCCAACTCACACTCCCTCCAGCTCTAAAACCCTCCAATCTTGTGTACCTCGATTTTAATCATTCAACCACTGGCAGTTGAGTCTTTAGCTCCCAAGGCACTAAAGCTCTGCAGTTTCCTCTGTCTCTCTTTTCAAGATGCTCCTTAAACCTGCCTCTTTGATCAAGGTTTTGATCATCTGTCTTGATATCCGCTCAAGTGGCTTGGTGTCAAATTTGTTTGACAACTTGCCTGTGATATGCCTTGGGATATTTTATTACGTTAAAAGCATCATATAAAAGCAAATAGTTGTTGTTGGCAAAAGAGGCAAGAGCAGCAACACTCTACAAAGCAAGTGGGAGTTTGGTGGGACAGGGTTGAACATTTATCTTACTCTAAACACGAGCAAAAGAGTGCAAATACTGGAAATCTGAAATAAAAGTAGAAAATGCTAGAAATACTCAGCAGGTCTAACAGCATCTTTAGAGGGAGAAATAGGTTTAACACATCTAGTCATAAAAATGAGATACTTACTTTGAGCTTCATCGGATTAGCATAGGAGGTCAAGGACAGAAAGATCACAGTGGGGTCGAGATTTAAAATGACAGCCCACTGAAAGCTCAGGATCATGATTCTGGACTGAACAAAGGTGTTCTGCAAAGCAGTCACCCAAGTGTAGAAAACACTATCATGTGCAGCAAAAACAGTAAACCAAACTTTAAAAAGTACAAGTGAATCGCATTTTCACCTGGGAGGTGTGTTCAGGGCCTTGGACAGTAACAAAGGAGGTAAAATAGCAGATGTTGCATCTCCTGCATTTGCACAGGAAGGTGCGGGGGTAATTGAGGACTGGACCAGGGTGTCATGGAAGGAACGGTCCTGTGATGTGCCTTGGGATATTTTATTACATTAAATGCATTATATAAAAGCAAATAGTTGTTGTTGGCAAAAGAGACACAAGCAGCTACAGTCTGCAAAGCAAGTGGGAGCTTGGTGGGACAGGGTGGGGGGCGTGGGAGAGGAGGAACAATGTTTGGTGGTGGCATCACGCTGGAGGTGGTGGAAATGGCAGATATGATCAATTGGATTTGGAAGCTCATTTGGGTGAAAGGTGAGAGCAAGGCAAATCCTACAGTGCTTCTGGGAGGAGGAGGGGTTGAGGATGATTAGTGAAAGCAGAAGTGTAGAAAATGGAACTTCAGAAGTGCTGGTATGGAAGGTTCAAACAGGTGCAATAGAAACAGCAGAAACAGAGAAACTGGAAGGGTGGAATAGAGTTATTACACAAAGGAATCCCTCCCAAGACCTCCTTCCCTTTCCAGAGCACCTACCCATGCAAGCACCGGAGGTGCAAAATCTTCCCTTTTACCTCCTCCCCTCTCATCAAAGGAGCCAAACATTCCTTCCAGGTAAAACAGTGACTCATTTGTATTTTCAATTTAATATAATGAATTCAGTACTCACAATGCAGTCTCCTCTGCATTGGGTAAATCAATCATAGATTGAGTGACGGCTTTGCAGAACATCTCAGTACAGATCACAAGCACAAGCAACCTTCCTATAACCTGTCATTTTAATTCTCCGCACCATTCCCACCTTTCTGTCTTTGGCCTCCTACACTGTTCTAATGACACTTAACATAAGTTTGAGGAACTGTACCTTGTCTTTAACGAAGCACTTTATAGCCTTTTAGACTCAATGAGTTCCTTTTTTTTTTCGCTTTTGGACAGCAGCTGTTGCTGATGGTTCTGCTTTTCCCATTTAAACCTCTTCTAGACTTCTCTTTTGTTTCTTCAGGGGAGGCGATGGCATAGTGGCAATGTCGCTGGACTAGTGATCCAGAGACCTCGGGTAATGCTCTGTGGACCCAGGTTCGAAACTGCCATGGCAGATGATGGAATTTGAATTGAATAAAAATCTGGAATCTTTAGGGAAGAAATCTGCTGTCCTACATGTGCCCCTGAAATGGCCTGGCAAGCTATTAAGTTCTCAAGGGCAATTAGGGATGGGCAATAAATGCTGACCTAGCCAGTGACGCCCACATCCCATGAATGAATAAAAAACTTGATCTATTAGCATCGCTTTTTGCCCTACACCATCATCCCTTTTGTCATTTAATCTGTCCTGCCTTCCACCCAATCACAAATCTTCCCTTTTATTCTTTCCTTCCCCCCCACCTACTTTCCCTGTCTTGCTTAAAAACAGGTCACATTTTTAAGTATTCCCAGTTCTGACAAGGATCAATGATAACAATGAATATTTACATAACTTTTATTGTAATAAAACATCCCAAAGGCCATTATAAAACAAAATATCACAGTCAAATATGGAGATATCACATCACATGACTAATGGCTTGGTTAAAGAGTTTTAAGGACTGCCTTATAGGAGGAAAGTAAGGTAGAGATGCAGAGAGGTATAGGGAGGGAATTCCAAAGCATAGATCAAAGGCAACCGAAGGTGCAGACACTAATGGTGGAAAAACTTGAAACGTTAACTGTTTCTCTCTACAGATGTTACCTGACCTGTGTATTTCCAGCATCTTCTGTTTTCATTTCCTATTTCCTATTTCCAGCACCTGCATTATTTTTCTCTTTTAAAATTCTCAACCTTGTTTACAAATTCATTCATGACTTTAACCACCTCTCTCTCTAAAACCTCCTTCACCCCACACTCTTGAAAATAAGTGTTTCTCTGAATTCTGGCCTCCAGCACATTCCCAATTTTATATCATTCTACCAACAGCATCTGTCTTTTCAGCTGCCCAACCCTAAAGCTCTGAAATTCCCTCCTTAACCTCGCTACCGCTCCCTTCTTCTATAAATCTCTGCAAAAACCTACCTCTTTGACTTTCTGTAATAATATCTCATTCTGTGTCAAATTTTCTTTGATAATGCTCCTGTCGGGCACCTTGGAATGTTTTACTACATTGAAATTCAAGTTGCACTGTCAGTTTAGTTTAGGCACAAAGTTCATTTGGGTCTACAATTAGTACTCACCATGTCTTCTGACAGAGAGCAAGGGTCTGAATTTTCACTCTGGATGGACATAAAGAAGTCAAGTTATTTCACACTGAAGTTTAATAATAACTACAAATACACATTATTACAGCTTTGCTTCTCCCCATATATATACCATTCCAGACCAAAAGGGATAGCAGCTAAGCTATTCCCAGACAATTATTTATGGCACATGGAGACCAAAGCAGTCTTCCTGTGGGGAAACACCTACTCTTCTGGACACCGTCTGTGGGACATTTGAAGGCCTGGTGGGAGATTAAAACATGAATGAGAAACTGAAAGGTAAGAATGCTTTAAGTGACCATTAATCATATGATCATACTTTGTTTTCTGCTGGCATCAAGTCAAAGTGAGTGAATGTTGTATGTCTGTCATGTGGTTGTCTGTGATATTTGTCACCAGAAAGCTATGGGGCCCCAATCTCTGACAGCCAACCACGCCAAAACTCCACCGATGTCCAGTGCCCTCTTCCTCTGCAGCTGTCCGTTGAGAGATGACTGGAGAGCCACCCCCAGCACCAGTTCTCTGCCTCTCCCTTGTGTTTTGTTGTTTTGTGCTCTCTTCAGTGAGGGAAAGAAGGGATCTCCAAGTGAGATTAATGGCATGTGTTGAACAGCTGGATGGAGAGCATTTGTTGACACTTATGAAGGAAAGACATGACATTGCATAAAGATGAGGGTGACCGCATCAGTATTAGATGGATAGATGAGGATGTGACACAGAGAGGAATGGGTATACCTGCAAGTGAAGTTTGTGTGAGGAGTGATATGCTGGACTAATTATAAGGTTCTTGTGAGGAGTGATGTAATGGACTGAGTGTGATAGGTTGAGTGAGGGGATTGGGGTGAAATGCATACAGGATGTAGGTGAATGCGACACTGTAAAGACCATTCCTGCCCTGCTTAGATCGTTAAACCGGTTGCAGCAGTGAATCCACTCTTGCTGCTGACCACATGCAATGCCCAGTCAAGTCTTCTTTGTTTCACCAGCAGGCTTTTTCCTTCCATCTGTAAAGAGTACCTCCTCGCAGGCCCTTACAACCCCAGCACCATGTCTAAAATGAAGTACAGTCTTTGAACATCTGAATTCCACTCTGCCATTTCTCCTGTTGTGCTCCCAATTCTCAAGTTCATCACATTGCATATTTGGGGTGTTCCTTTAAATACTGGAGTTGAAATTGACTCATGCAGGTCGCCATCATGCTCGCATTAATTGGTTGGGAAACTAAAAATGATTAGATAATGCAATAGCTAGGTTGAAAAGCCACTGATAGACATGCTGCACTTATCCTTGGGTTTCCTGCATGTTTAATGGACACGTCCATCCTCCCTCCTTCATCAACTGCATTGGGAAATTAATCTAGCCCAAGATTTTCCCTGTGGCACCAGGAGGAAAATTCCTGCTTTACCTAGCC
Organism: Cetorhinus maximus; assembly: GCF_964194155.1. Taxonomy (NCBI): domain Eukaryota; kingdom Metazoa; phylum Chordata; class Chondrichthyes; order Lamniformes; family Cetorhinidae; genus Cetorhinus; species Cetorhinus maximus. The sequence continues at coordinate 170,260,880 of NC_135881.1, read as the reverse complement.
CTCAAGAAAACAATGGATAAAGTAAAATGACCCAAGGGCCTCTTCTGGCTCTGCTCCTAACTACCATCAGCCTTCAGGGGCAGGTCCAGGGTCCGGCATTCTGCAGGACTTATATGATCAGGTACTAATCGTATCCCAGTGCCCAACTTTCAAAAGCAAAACAGCGTGGTTAACATGGCAGCAGGCAGAGAAGTGCCAAATTATCCACCTACCTTTCCGATCCCACTCGGTGGGCAGGGTTGAATTTGGACCTAAAATAGTCTATGAACAACCTTGAATCTCTTATTAAAAGGAAAGTAACCATGACAATCAAAATGCTCATGAACAAACTTTGATTGTAGAACAAATTTTCTAGTAGTATTTCTATATTTTCCAATAGCCTCACTGCTTACAAATGAGTATTTTGTGATCATATATTAAACTTGACCTTGACAGCAGTGTGAGTTTTCATGCCACAACGGTATGTTTTTGCTGATGCTGTGGTCATCTGGACGTCTCTTGTTAGCTGACGCCATTTTGCACAATCCTGCTTTGTACATTGTACCTGTTACAGACAAATCAATGGCATTATTTTATGCAGCAATACAAATGTGTTGTTGATTAAAGAAAGAATATTGGCTTGTGTAACAGAGTATCACAACCAAATAGGTCAACAGGACATTGCAAAGATAGGACATTTTTGACTCTAAGAAGAAAGGGAAAAGAAATGGAAGAATAGTTCTTTCCACAATGGCCTACACAATCAGTACAGTCATGACTTTCCAATTTATTAATTTTGCTTCCAATCTCCACCCCGCCATCATTTTCACATGGTCCATCTCTGACACTTCCCTTCCCTTCCTTGACTTCTCCGTCTCAATTTCTGGTGATAGACTGTCCACCAATATCCATTACAAGCCTACCGACTCCCACAGCTACCTCGACTACAGCTCCTCACACCCCGCTTCCTGTAAGGACTCCATCCCATTCTCTCAGTTCCTTCGCCTCCGTCGCATCTGTTCTGATGATACTACCTTCAAAAACAGTTCCTCTGACATGTCCTCCTTCTTCCTTAACTGAGGTTTTCCACCCACGGTCGTTGACAGGGCCCTCAATCGTGTCTGGCCCATCTCCCGCGCATCCGCCCTCACACCTTCTCCTCCCTCCCAGAAACATGATAGGGTCCCCCTTGTCCTCACTTATCACCCCACCAGCCTCCGCATTCAAAGGATCATCATCCGCCATTTCCGCCAACTCCAGCATGATGCCACCACCAAACACATCTTCCCTTCACCCCCCCCCGGCGGCATTCCATAGGGATCGTTCCCTCCAGGACACCCTGGTCCACTCCTCCATCACCCCCTACTCCTCAACCCCCACCTACGGCACCTCCCCATGCAAACGCAAAAGATGCAACACTTGCCCCTTCACTTCCTCTCTCCTCACCGTCCAAGGGCCCAAACATTCCTTTCAAGTGAAGCAGCATTTCATTTGCATTTCCCCTAACTTAGTCTACTGCATTCGTTGCTCCCAATGCAGTTTCCTCTACATTGGAGAGACCAAACGCAGACTGGGTGACCGCTTTGCAGAACACCTTCGGTCTGTCCGCAAGCATGACCCAGACCTCCCTGTCACTTGCCATTTTAACGCTCCACCCTGCTCTCTTGCCCATATGTCTGTCCTTGGCTTGCTGCATTGTTCCAGTGAAGCTCAACGCAAACTGGAGGAACAGCACCTCATCTTCTGACTAGGCACTTTACAGCCTTCCGGACTGAATATTGAGTTCAACAACTTTAGATCTTGAACTCCCTCCTCCATCCTCACCCCTTTTCCGTTTCTTCCCCCTCCCTTTTGTTTTTTCCAATAATTTATATAGATTTTCTTTTCCCACCTATTTCCATTATTTTTAAACGTATTCCACCCATGGTTTATTTCACCCCACCCCCACTAGAGCTACCTTGCTTGTCCTGCTCTCCATTCTTAATTAGCAAATTCTTTTAGATAATATCACCACCTTCAACACCTCTTTGTTCTTTTGTCTGTGACATCTTTTGGTTATCTCCTCCTTTCACTGCTTGCTTGTCCCAACAACCCCCACCGCCCCATTCTCTCCCCACCCCCTTCGCCACCCCACCTTAAACCAGCTTATATTTCACCTCTTTCCTATTTCTACTTAGTTCTGTTGAAGGGTCATGAGGACTCGAAACGTCAACTTTGCTCTTCTCCGCCGATGCTGCCAGACCTGCTGAGTTTTTCCAGGTATTTCTGTTTTTGTTTTATGACTTTCCAATTGTTTGATCAACTAGAATTAGATAACGACAGCTGAAACTATCTGGAAAACTTTGCCTTTAGGCCGCTCTTCCACACTTCGTCACGTGGCCCCCTCCTCACCTCATCACATTGCATTGAAATTTCTAATTCTGCAGTGGCAATTTTTTGTGTACCCTTATATAGATCTCTCAAACTAATTCTGAATGATAATTTGGATGACTAAGTTGCATTTATTGAACTTACCCAATAAGGAACCAGTTGATCAGACATAAAGGCTTTCAGGCTAGGTTCACTTTTGCCATTACTGGTCCAAATTCTTTTCCAAGTTGCATATTTCTCATATCCATCTTTGTGGCTGGAGGTTTAAAGAAATTAGACAGAAAAATGATTGTGGACTATCAATATAGAATGGGTAAAACTTAAGTTATTAAAAATATGAATGAGGTACACTTTTGCTGCAAACAGAAGATTTACATATATGTTAAAGGCATGGATGATTTACTTCCAAGTTGCGCTTTTATTCCCTTGCCACACTCATTAAATCTATTACCCTCAATATTTACACAGTTAATACTTTTTTAAAATTCCTTCATGGGACTTGGGCATCACTGGCAAGGCCAGCATTTGTTGCCCATCCCTAATTGCAATCGACCTTCTTAAACCACTGTAGCCTATCTGGTGCAGGTATACCCATACTGCTGTTAGGAAGAGTGTTCCAGGATTTTGATCCTGCAACCAGTGAAGGAATGGCGATATAGTTCCAAGTCAGGATGGTGGGTGAGGAGAACTTGCAGATGGTGGTGCTTCCATACATCTACTGCCCTTGTCCTTTTGAGGTCAGAAGTTTGGAAAGTGCTGTCAAAGGAGCCTTAGAGAATTGCTGCACTGCATCTTGTATATGGTACACATCGCTGCCACTGTGCATTGGTGGTGGAGGGAGTTAATGTTTAAGTTGATAGATGGGGTGCTAATCAGGTGGGCCGCTTTGACCTGGATGGTGTCAAGCTTCTTGAGTGTGGTTGGAGCCACATTCATCTAGGCAAGTGGAGAGAATTCCATCATGTGCCTGACTTGTGTCTTGTAGATGGTGGACAGGTTTTGGTGAGCCAGGAGGTGAGTTACTCCCCTCAGAATTCCTAGCCTCTGACCTGCTCTTGTAACCACAGTATTTATTTGGCTAGGCCAGTTCAGTTTCTGGTCAATAGTAACCCCCAGGATGTTGGTAGTGGGGGATTCCGTGATGGTAATGTCATTGAATGTCATGGGAAGATGGTTAGATTCTCTCTTGTTGAAGATGGTCATTGCTTGGCATTTGTGTTACCAATGTTACTTCTCATTTATTAGCCCATGCCCGAATGTTGTCCAGATCTTGCTGCATGCAGGCATTACTGCTTCGGTATCTGAGGAATTGCAGATGATAATGAACACTGCAATCCTCATCGAACATCCCCACTTCTGATCTTATGATGGAAGGAATGTCATTGTCGAAGCAGCTAAAAATGGTTGGGCCTGGAAGACTACCCTGGAGCGATGTCCTGAGACTGACTGTCCTCCACAACCACATCTTTTCTGTGAGATATGACTCCAACCAACCAGTCAATTCTCATTGACTTCAATTTTTCCAAGGCTTCTCAATGCCAGACTCAGTCAAATGCTGGCTTGACGCAAAGGGCTGTCAATCTCACCTCACCTCCTGAGTTCAGCACTTTTGCCCATGTTTGGGCCAAGGCTTTAATGAAGTCAGGAGTTGAGTGGCCCTGGCAGAACCCATACTGAGCAGGTTATTGCAATCTAAGGTGTGGGGATATGGTGGCATTGTGCTAATATCACTGGACTAGTAATCCAGAGGCCCAAGCTAATGTTCTGGGGGCATGGGTTCAAATCCCACCATGGCAGCTGGTGGAATTTGAATTCAATTAATAAAATTGGGAATTGAAAACTGGTCCCAGTAATGGTGACCATGAAACCATTATCAATTGTCATAATGTCCTTTAGGCAAAGAAATATGCTACCCTTACTTGGTCTGACCTACATATGACTCCAGACCCACAGCAATGTGGTTGATTCTTAAAATGCCCTTTGAAATGGCCTAAAAAGCCACTCAATTCATGGGAAAATAGGGATGGACAATAAATGCTGACCTAGCCAGCAACACCCACATCCCGTGTATGATTAAAAAATAAAAGTGTTGCTTGATAGCACTGTCAACAATACCTTCCATCACTTTGCTGGTGATCAAGAGTAGACTAATGGGGCTGTAATTGGCTGGATCAGGTTTGCCCTGCTATTTGTAGACAAAGTATACGCAGGCAATTTTCCACATTGTTGGAAAGATACCAGTGTTGTAGCTGTACTGGAACAACTTGGCTACGGGTGCGGCTAGGTTTGAAGCACAAGCCTTCAGTACTATTGCCAGAATGTTGTCAGGGCCCATAGCTTTTGTTGTAGCCAGTGCCTTCAGCCATTTCTTGATATCATGTGGAGTGAATTGAACTGGCTGAAGATTGGCATCTGTGATGCTGGGGACATCAGGCGGTGGCTGAGATGGAGCATCTGCTTGACACTTCTGGCTGAAGATGGCTGCAAATGCTTCAGCCAGTCTTTTACACTGGTGTGCTGGGATCCCCTATCATTGAGGATGGAGATATTTGTGGAGCCTCCTGCTCTGTTAATTGTCTACCACCATTCGTGACTGGATGTAGTAGATTTGCAAACCTTTGATCTGACCCATTGGTTGTGGGATCACTTAGCTCTGGCTATTGAATGCTGCTTCCACTGTTTAGCATGCTGGTTTTTGGTGTGCCTTGTGCTGCTCCTGGCAGGCCCTCCTGCCCTCTTCATTGAACCAGAGTTGATCCATTGGCTTCATGGTAATGGTAGAATTGGAGATATGCCAGACAATATGGTTATAGATTGTGGTTGAATACAATTCTTCTACTGCTGATAGCCCATATTACCTCATGGATGCCCTGTTTTGAGCTGCATGAATTAGATTGGGGTGGGGGGGGAGGAGACAGAGAGAGAGAGAGCGGGTGGGATTGGGGGTGCGGGAATGGAGTATAATATGGGAAAATGTGAAATTGTCCATTTTGGCAGGAAGAATAAAAAAGCTTATTATCTAAACGGTGAGAGATTGCAGAGCTCTGAGATTCAGACAGATCTGGGTGTCCTCGTGCATGAATCTCAAAAGGCTAGTATGCAGGTACAGCAAGTAATTAGGAAAGCTAATAGAATGTTATCATTTATTGTGAGGGGAATTGATTACAAAAGTAGGGAAGTTATGCTTCAGTTGTTTAGGGCATTGGTGAGACCACATCTGGAGTATTGTGTGCAGTACTGGTCTATTTAAGATGCAAATGTGTTAGAAGTTCAGAAAATGTTCACTAGACTAATAGCAGGAATGGGCGGATTGTCTTATGAGGAAAGGTTAGACAGGTTAGGCTTGTATCCACTGGAGTTTAGAAGAAGGATAAGAGGCGAGTTGATTGAAACCTTAAAGATCCTGAGGGGTCTTGACAGGGTGGATGTGGAGAGGCTGTTTCCTCTTGTAGGAGAATCTAGAACTAGGGGCCAATGTTTAAAAATAAGGGGTCGCTCATTTAAGACAGAGATGAGGGGAAATTTTTTTCTCTCAGAGGGTCATGAATCTTTGGGACTCCCTTCCTCAAAAGGCAGTGGAAGCAGGGTCTTTGAATATTTTTAAGGCAGAGCTAGATACATTCTTGATCAACAAGGTGGTGGAAGATTATTGGGGGTAGGCGGGAGTTTACAATCAGAGCAATCATGATCTTAATGAATGGCAGAGCAGGCTTGAAGGCCTGGTGGCCTACTCCTCTTCCTAGTTCATATGTTTGTATGTATCAAAAGACACCTATAAAGAAATAACACCCAAATGCAGTTATACCAGGAGGCATAAAGTCCAATGTTCAACCTTTGAATGTGTGCCTCAAGAAGCAATTCAGATCATGTTTGTACTGAATGCAACAGGATGGTTGATGGAGAAAAATCTTCCACCAAGATCAAAGCAAAATACTGCAGATGCTGGAAATCTGAAACAAAAACAGAAAGTGCGGGAAAAACTCAGTAATTCTGACAGCATCTGTGGAGAAAGAAACAGAGTTGACATTTCGAGTCCGTATGACCCTGTGTGATGTTTTGAGTGGTTTCATGGTCAAATCATAGGATACTATTAATGCATAAACAGTAACCAGATTACTCAAAAATTGCCTTACATCCAATTCAATCAATGTACAAGATGATGATATTCAAGAAAGAAATGGATAACTTTTTGGATATTAGGGGCATCAAGGGATATGGAGAGAAAGTAGGAATATGGCATTGAGATAGAGGATCAGCCATGATCATACTGAATGGCAGAGCAGGCTCGAAGGGCCGAATGGCATACTCCTGCTCCTTGTTTCTATGATTTGTTGTGGAGGGATGATTTTGGAACCGAAAGCACCAAATCTGATCCAGAATGGGATCCTTATGATGATGTAATTGCTAAAGTGACTCAATGATTTTGTATCAACTGCCAAAGACAATGATTTTAACAGCTTTTAAATTAAAGGTATGAACATACTAACATACAGGTTAGGAGCAGGAGTAGGGCACTCAGTCCTTCGAGCCTGCTCTGCCATTCAATAACATCATGGCTGATCTGACTGTAACCTCCCGCCTACCCCAATAACTCTTCTCCCCCTTGCTTAGCAAGAATCTATCTACCTCCGCCTTGGAAACATTCAAAGACTCTGCTTCCACTGTGCTTTGAGGAAGGGGGTTTCAAAGACTCATTACTCTCAGAGAAAGAAATGTCTTCTCATCTCCGTCTTAAATGTGCGACCCCTTATTTTTCAACAGTGACCCCACATTCTAAATTCTCCCACAAGAGGAAACATCCTCTCCACATCCACCTAGTCAAGACCCCTCAGGATCTTAAAAGCTTACTGTTCCAAATTCCAGCAGATACAAGCCTAGCATGTCCAATCTTTCCTCATAAAAATAATCCTCCCATTCCTGGTATTAGTTTAGTAAACCTCCTCTGAACTACTTCTAATGCATTTACATCCTTCCCTAAATAAGGAGACCAATACTGTACACAGTACTCCAGATGTAGTCTCACCAGTGTCCTGTACAATTGAAGCATAACCTCCCTACTTTTATATTCAAAACCTCTCGCAATAAATGATAATATTCTGTTAGCTTTCCTAATTACTTGCTATACCTGCATATTAGCCTTTTGTGATTCATGCGCTAAGACACGCAGATCTCTCTGCATCTCAAGGATTCTGCAATCTCTCACCATTTAGGTAATAAGCTTTTTTATTCTTCCTGTCAAAATGGACAATTTCACATTTGCCCACATTATACTCCATTTGCCAGATCTTTGCCCACTCGCTTAACCTATGTCCCCATGTAGCCTCCTTATGTCCACTTCACAACTTACATTCCTACCTATCTTTGTATCATCAGCAAATTTAGCAACCATACCTTCTGTCCCTTCATCCAAGTAATTTATATAAATTGTAAAATGTTGAAGCCCCAGCACTGATGCTTGAACACGCCACTTGTCACATCCCGCCAAACAGAAAGAGATGCATTTTTGCCCATCCTCTGTTTCCTGTTAGCTAGCCAATCTTCTTTCCATGCCAATATATTACCCCCCACACCATGAGCTTTCATTTTCCACAATAACCTTTGATGTGGCACCTTATCAAATGCCTTCTGGAAATACAAGTACAGTACATCCATTGGTTCCCCTTTACCCACAGTGCAGGTGACTCCTTTAAAGAACTCCAATAAATTGATTAAATATGATTTCCCATTCACAAAGCCATGCTGACTCTGCCTCATTACTTTGATTTTTTTCCAAGTCCCTGCCATAACATCTTTAATAATAGCTTCCAACATTTTCCCCTATGACAGATGTTAAGCTAACTGGCCTGTTGTTTCCTGCTTTCTGTCTCCCTCCCTTTTTGGATAAAGGAGTTACATTTGCTATTTTCCAATCTAATGGCACCTTCTCCAAATCCAGGGAATTTTTGAAAGCTAAAACCAACAAATCAACTATTTCACTGGCCACTTCTTTTAAGACCCTAGGGTGAAGTCTATTGGGACCCGAGGATTTGTCAACCCATGACTCCAACAATTTGCTAAATGCCACTTCCCTGGTGATTGTAATTTTCCTGAGTTCCTCTCTCCCCTACAATTCCTGATTCACTGCTTTTTCTGGGATGTTTCTTATATCCTGTATAATGAAGACTGATGCAAAATACCTGTTCAATTCATCTGCCATCTTTTTTTCCATTATTAAGTCCCTAGGCTCACTTTCTATAGGACCAACGCACACTTTGTTAACTCTTTTCTTGTCTAAATAGCTATAGAAACTCTGACTATCCATCTGTATATTTCTAGCTAGCTTTCTCTTGTACTCTAATTTTTCCCTCCTTAGTAATCTTTTTGTCATTCTTTGTTGTTCCTTCATATTCTGTTCAATCTCCTGACATGCCACCTGATTTTGCACAATTATATACTTTTTCTTTAAGTTTGATACTGTCTTTAACTTTTTTTTAAGTTAACCATGGATGTTGGGTCCTCTCCTTGGAATTTTCCTTTCTCATTGGAAGGTATCTATTCTGTATATTCTGAAATATCACTTTAAATGTCTGCCACTGCATCTCTAATCCCATAATCTCATTTGCCAGTTCACTTTAGTTAGCTCAGCTTTCATTCCCACATAATTGCCATTATTTAAGTTTAAAATACTAGTCTTGGGCCCACTTTTCTCTCCCCAAACTGAATGTAAAATTCAATCATATTATGATTGTTGCTGCCAAGGGGCACCTTCACTATGAGGTTATCAAATAATCCCATCTCATTGCACAATACAGGTCTAGTATAGCCGTCTCTCTGGTTGGTGCAGAACGTGCTGTTCTTAGAAACTATCCCAAAAATTTTCTATGAATTCATCATCTAGGCTCCCTTTGCCCATCTAATTTTCCAGTAATTAAAATCCCCCATAATTATCACCATACCTTTCTGACAAGCTCCCATTATCTCTTTCTTTATACTCTGTCCTATCATGTAGTTACAATTAGGCGGCCTGTACACCACTCCCACAAGTGACTTGCCTTTATCATTTCTCATCTCTATGCAAACCACTTACATCCTGATTTCCTGAATTTAGGTCATCCTCTCCAATGCGCTAACACCATAATTAATTAGCAGACAACTCCTCCCCTTTTCCTAGCTTCCTGTCCTTCCTAAAAGTGACATACCCTTCAATATTCAGGTCCCAATCTATGTCATCCTGCAGCCATGTCTCTGTAATGGCTATTAGATTGTACCTCAGTTCACTTGTTTTGCTTCAAATACTACACGCTGTTATAATGCAGCAGATGATGTGTGCCAGGCGGATCAAATCCACAAGGGAAACTTGATCATGCGATCACAATGGTTTTGAAATTTTTATTTACCTCGAGATGTGTGCCCTGAATTCAGAAGTAATAAGTCCACCAAGAGAATTCAGAGAATTTTTTTAGAGAACTAAATTAAACATTAACAAAAGAAAAGATTTCAGGCACATACATAGGTCTACAAATTACTACCATAATAACTCCTAAAACTCCTAATTAATCTGGCTTTAAATTACACCCCCATTAAGGCAACAGTAAAAAAAAAAAAATGGGTTTAAAGAGATCCAGGCAAATCAACACAATACCCTGAACAATAGAATTCAAAGTGGCTTTTCCCAGCTTCAGTTTCTGTAGACAGCAGGTTTCTTGCATAAATTCTGGAGGTTTTTCGCACTTCTGTTAGGTCTCACAATGCCTTTCCTGATGCAAAGCCATGTTCTCCTTTATACATTTTTCTCCCTTTTAATGTAAATTTCATTGTTCCCATATGTCTTTGGAACTTTATCTTTCTCATAATATAAATCTTTTCATGATGCTAATATTGTCAGTAACCTTTGGGAAAAATAAACAAACTGCTTGACCTAGCTTCTCTTTGAAATTCAAACTGCCCTTATTTATCTAAAATGCAAATTCTCCTCACCTTACATTCCAAGACTTCAGCCATGTTTACGTATTTAGCATTTCAAACCTAGCTTCTTCTACTGAGTTAAAGCTTCCAGACCAGCTGTCTCCAAATCAATTAATTCCCCCCACACACAAACTATCCAAACCCCGCTATTAACCTACTTTTACAAGAAATCACAGTAATATTATGAGAATTATTATACTTTCGTGACAGTGTATTCAGATAGAGTCTTTAGTTTTTGTCCCTTTAGTATTTTTATAACATTTAGCCATGACTGCTGTTTTACTCATGGATTTGTAGGCCGGAATTTTCCAGTCCCACCGATGTAAACTGAGATTTCAATGGCTCGCCGGTCCCGCGGCGGGAAATCCCCCCATGGGGGAGCTGGAAAATTCTGGTCGCATTCTCTATCCCTTCCTGTCGCAGTATGCTTATCATTTTCCATATTAATACCTTTCTCGCTTGCCTCGTTTCTACTCTTTGGTTTACCACATCTTTCCAAATTTAATCCCTTGCCCCCACTATTTAGTTCAAAACCCTATCTACTTCCCTAGTTGTGCGGCTTGCCAGAACACGCAAGTAGAATTAATTCATTCCATAAAATGTGTTACATTGATTTAATTTGAATCATCAGTGCTATGTTTCTTTTAACACTTCAAAATGGTGACCACTTATACTTTTTCCAGGTAATACCACTTATACTAACACTGGTGGTTCACATTTTATACTTGGCGTATGGTTTTTTCAAGGCTTCAATGGTCAACTTATATGCCATAGATCTACAGAACTCAGAAGGAAAAGAAAGACTACAGGTTCAGTTTTTGAGCTGAACTGATTTCCTGACCTGACAGTACAATCTCTACAATTGACTTCAGCAGTCTTTGACTAGGGATGGGGAAGAAAACCTTCCTAATTGCTATTCAAAAAAGCATGCATTGATCTTAGATGAGGACATGAACATGATCAATTGTGATATTTGAGCTGCATCATGGCAGCCAGCTCTTGGTTCACATGATGAGTAACAAACTAGACAATGGGAACAAAGAGTCAGGATCCTGGAAGCATATTCAACATAAAAGTCAGCACCTTCAGATGGATGAGGTGGGAGTTTAAAACCAGAACATTTTAGCTACTTGGAATTTCAGTATTTTAAAGTACTCATCATTGATAAAGTTGTTTCCATAGTGCAGGTAAAACAGCTTAACTCCAAATGTCATTTTAAACACCAACTTTAACCTTAAGAGCCCAGCAAGAATGGGGTGCATTCAGATCGGAAGCCTGATGTTCACCACTCCTACTTTCAGCTCCAAGATTGAATTTCAAAGAGAAGCTAGGCCAAGCAGTGTGTTTATTTTTCCCAAATAAAGCATCCAGCCCAAGACCAAAGAAATTGGGTAACCGCTTTGCGGAACATATTCATTCAGTGGCAATTACGGCCCCAAGCTCCCAGTCACCTGTCATTTTAATTCTTCACCCTGCTCTCACACTGACCTCGGCCTCCTACAGTGTTTCAATGGAGCTCTGCATAATCTTGAAGGTCAGGCACTTTACAGTTGAGCACAATAATTTCAGACTGCAACCTCTGCCCCCATTTTATTTCCTCCTTCTTCGCAAGTTTTGTTTTTTCTGCCTTGTTTTTCTCCTTTTTGTTTCTAAATGGCAGCTGTTCACCTTTTTCTCCATTCATATCTCCTCCTGGCACATCTTTTGTTTCTTCACTTGTGTCATTAGAGTTTCCTTTGGCTTTGGACCACCAAACCTTTTTCCATTTAATTTCTCCTACCTTCTACAAACCTTCCCCTTTACACTTGGTTAAAACACAGTACAGCGTGGCAAAGGGCAGGCACGGCAGAGGGACAGAGTTTAGGGGAAGAATTTGAAAGTGTAGAACCTAGGTAATTGTAGATATGTTCATAAATGCTGTAGCAAAGGAAGCATTGGGGGGTAAAATACACACAAAACTGATGGCAGACAAAATCAAGAGTTCATGTGGGCTGAAGCTTAGAGGCACAGGACATTGGGCTACTTAACAGATTGGAAAACAATGAGACATTGGAATATCAGAGGCCAATAAACATTAGCAAGCATGGAAGGTGGGGTTGTGGATGTGGGGTGTGCATGATATTAAACAAACAGCAGAGCTTTAGAAGAGCTGGAGTTTATAGAAGATGATGTAGAATAGAATGTTAGCATGAGGACTACTACAATAGTATAAAGGTGGCTAAAACGTTATTGCGCTTTAGTTGTAGATGAGCTGAGATAGAGGCAAGGCCAGGCTATATTACAGGAATGTGGGCAGTAGGGACCTTTTGGCACAGAAACAATATGATGTCATAAACTGACCTCAGGGTCAAACAGGACACTGCAAACATTTTGTTGCAGCCTATGAAAGTGTTCTGAGGAAAGGAAGCAGTTGGCAGTCAGGGAGTTTGTGGCAGGATCAAAGACACTAGAAATTCATTCACTCACATAACAGGGTCAGACTTGCTGTGCAAAACAACAAATATCTCACTCCCGGCTTCCTGCGCACAACATTCAAATATAGCACAATCATGCAACACACAAATTATGAAATTTACCACACAGATGGGATGCAGGCAGCCTGAAGTGTTAAATGCTACCATTAAACAAACCAGCAATATCATAGCAGTTTTTAAACCACTATACTATAAACACCTCCCATCAGCGAACTCATTCTCCAGATTTCACCCTGTTACCATAAATATTACAGAAATGTAAAACAGCAAAAGGCAGGCAAAATTACAATACTAAGTATCACTTCCACATCTGCAAATGTTTCGATCACTATAATATGAGACAATGTCTCACAATTGTTCAACATTCTGATCTGCACTATTTCTACAATGTCATTCATTACTTGCAATGTATTAAACATCATTTTGAGGAAAGTGATGTTTTGCATTTGTCCCAAGGAATCACAGACTTGTTACAGCACAGGAGGCGGCCATTCAGCCTGTCATGTCTCTGCCAGCTTTCCAAATGAGCAATACACCTAGTGGTACTCCATCACCTTCTCCCAGTAACTTTGTACATTTCTTTTTTCGCATGCTATCCTAAACTCACAAGCAGCTTCATGGAACGAAAAATTAATTTAATAAGTTGTGGAAAGTAATGATGAACACAACTTCACCAATTATATAGATGGATTTCCTCACAGAACACATACTTATATATAAAAAAAAATAGACCAATCTTTCCTATTATCACTCCAGGCAAGTGCAGGGAAATCTTCAGGCAGAAGAGCATGAACTCGAAAAATTGGGCAGGTACTATTCTCTCTCAGTAAATGCTTGATGCACACTTCATCAAAGTGATGCTTGCATTGAAGCACACACAGTGTCAGGTGTTATATCCTCATGACAAATAATACATGGCTCATCATCAAATGTTGCAGGGTCACTTCATCAGTACCAACTGATATTGTGCTGAAATTCTGAAAGCCTTTATATTGGATGCGCTACAATACATTCCGATTGCTAGAACATCAAGTTGAACAATTGAGAGGACTGAAATGTGTTGCATGAAATGCACCACTGCAGCTTTAATTTTTTCAACCTAGTATAAGGTATTAAAATCATAGAAAATGAAGAAATACAAAATTCTACATTTGCAGTTTTAAGTTTAGACAAACCTCTACTTCATTAGTCTCAAAAGGTTCACATAGCATGCCATGGTTAGGATGCTCAAAGAATACATTGTGTGTGAAAGAGCAAATCATTTGAATACGTGTGAGAACAAGTAACAGTGTCCAAGGTGGCAGGGAGAGTAAAAAAGAAAAAAAACTGAGGACCCAGTTGTTGTGGTCCACGTCGGGACAAATAACATAGGTAAGACTAGGAAAGAGGACCTGTTTGGGGATTTTCAGGAACTAGGAACTAAATTAAAGAACAGGTCCTCAAGGGTTATAATCTCCGGATTACTACCCGAGCCACGTGCAAATTGGCATAGGGACGCGAGAATAAGGGAAGTAAACACATGGCTAAAGGAGTGGTGCGGAAAAGAGGGGTTCCATTTCGTGGGGCACTGGCATCAGTATTGGAACAGGAGGGATCTGTACCGTAGGGACGGTCTCCACCTGAACCGATCTGGGACCAATGTTCTAGCGAAAAGGGTAAATAGGGTGGTCAACAGGACTTTAAACTAGAAAGTTTGGGGGAGGGAAGGGTAAAACTCCATGAAGTATGACTAATGGGAAACAAAGCAGCAGGTTAGCATGTGGCGGGGTGGATTCAACCTCATGGAAAATTATGAAAAAACTGAAAAGAAAGGAGAGCCCAGGAGAGGATATTAAAGTCTCCAGAACACAAAATAGGACGGAGTGTTTGGAAAGGGCTAGGAATCTAACTTCAAGCACATCAGATAAAGGAACGACAATGAGAAAGGGGGCGGGAAATACAGGACTGAAGGTGTTGTATCTGAATGCACGCAGTATACGAAATAAGGTAAATGAGCATGTGGCGCAGATTGAAATTGGCAGGTAAGATGTGTTGGGCATCGCGAAGACATGGCTGCAAGGGGATCAGGACTGGGCGCTAAATATCCAAGGATATACATCCTATCGAAAAGATAGGCAGGTTGACAGAGGAGGTGGGGTTACTTCGTTAGTAAGAAATTAAATTAAATCAATAGCAAGAAATGGCGTAGGGTCAGATGATGTAGAATCTGTGTGGGTAGAGTTGAGGAACCACAAAGGTAAAAAAACCATAATGGGAATTACGTACAGGCCTCTGAACAGTAGTCAGGATGTGGGGCACAAGATACACCAGGAGATAGAAAAGGCGTGTAAGAAAGGCAAGGTTACAGTGATCATGGGGGATTTCAATATGCAGGTAGACTGGGAAAATCAGGTTGGTAGTGGATCCCATGAAAAGGAATTTGTGGAATGTCTACGAGATGGCTTTTTGGAGCAACTTGTGGTGGAGCCCACTAGGGAACAGGCAATTCTAGATTTAATGATGTGTAATGAGGTAGATTTGATAAGGGAGCTTAAGGTGAAGGAACCCTTAGGAGGAAGTGACCATAATATGATAGAATTTACCCTGCAATTTGAGAGGAAAAAGCTGGAATCAGGTGTAACGGTATTACAGTTGAATAAAGGCAACTACAGAGGCATGAGGGAGGAGCTGGCCAGAATTGACTGGGAGATGAGCCTAACAGGAAAGACAGTGGAACAGCAATGGCAGGAGTTTCTGGGAGTAATTTGGGAGACACAGCAAAAATTCATCCCTAGGAAGAAGAAGCATACTAAAGGGAGGACAAGGCAACCATGGCTGACAAGGGAAGTCAGGGACAGCATAAAAGCTAAAGAGAAAGCATACAATGTGGCAAAGAACAGTGGGAAACCAGGGGATTGGGAAGCCTACAAAGACCAACAGAGGACAACTAAAAAAGAAATAAGGAGGGAGAAGATTAACTATGAGGGTAAACTAGCCAGTAATATAAAAGAAGATTGCAAGAGTTTTTTAGATATATAAAGGGTAAGAGAGAGGCAAAAGTGGACATTGGGCCGCTGGAAAATGACGCTGGAGAAGTAGTAGTGGGGTACAAAGAAATGGCGGAGGAACTGAATAGGTACTTTGCGTCAGTCTTCACGGTGGAAGACACGAGTAACATCCCCAAAGTTGAAGAGAGTCGGGGGCAGAGGTGAGTATGGTGGCCATTACCAAGGAGAAGGTGCTAGGAAAACTGAAAGGTCTGAAAGTGGATAAATCACCTGGACCAGATGGATTACACCCCAGAGTTCTGAAGGAGATAGCTGAAGAGATAGTGGAGGCATTAGTGGTGATCTTTCAGGAATCACTCAAGTCAGGGAGGGTCCCAGAGGGCTGGAAAATCACTAATGTAACCTCCCTGTTTAAGAAGGGAGTGAGGAAAAGACGGGAAATTACAGGCCGATTCGCCTGACCTCGGTCGTTGGTAAGATTTTAGAGTCCATTATTAAGGATGAGATTTCAGAATACTTGGAAGTGCATGGTAAAATAGGGCAAAGTCAGCATGGTTTCATCAAGGGGAGGTCATGCCTGACAAAATCTGTTAGAATTCTTTGAGGAGGTAACGAGTAGTTTAGACAAAGGTGAGCCAATGGATGTTATCTACTTGGACTTCCAGAAGGCCTTTAACAAGGTGCCACACAGGAGGCTGCTCAGTAAGATAAGAGCCCATGGTGTTAGAGGCAAGGTATTAGCATGGATAGAAGATTGGCTGTCTGGCAGGAGGCAGAGAGTGGGGATAAGGGGGTCGTTCTCAGGATGGCGGCCGGTGACTAGTGGAGTTCCGCAGGGGTCAGTGTTGGGACCACAACTTTTCACTTTATACATTAATGATCTAGATGAAGGAACTGAGAGCATCCTGGCTAAGTTTGCAGATGATATAAAGATAGGTGGAGGGACAGATAGTATTGAGGAGGCGGGGAGGCTGCAGAAGGATTTGGACAGGTTAGGAGAATGGGCAAAGAAGTGGCAGATGGAATACAACGTGGGCAAGTGTGAGGTCATGCACTTTGGTAGGAAGAATAGAGGCATAGACTATTTTCTAAATGGGGAGAGAATTCAGAAATCTGGAGTGCAAAGGGACTTGGGAGTCCTAGTCCAAGATTCTCTTAAGGTTAACTTGCAGGTTGAGTTGGTAGTTAGGAAGACAAATGCAATGTTGGCATTTATTTCGAGAGGACTAGAAAAAAAAAGCAGGGATGTGCTGCTGAGGCTCTATAAGGCTCTGGTCAGACCACATTTAGAATATTGAGAGCAATTTTGGGCCCCGTATCTCAGGAAGGATGTGCTGGCCCTGGAGAGGGTCCAGAGGAGGTTCACAAGAATGATCCCAGGAATGAAAGGCTTAACATATGAGGAACCTTTGAGGACGCTGGGTCTATACTTGATGGAGTTTAGAAGGATGAGGGGGGATCTGATTGAAACTTACAGAGTACTGAAAGGCCTGGATAGAGTGCACGTGGGGAAGATGTTTCCATTAGTAGGAGAGACTAGGACCCGAGGGCACAGCCTCAGAGTAAAGGGGAGACCTTTTAGAACAGAGATGAGGAGAAACTTCTTTAGCCAGAGAATGGTGAATCTATGGAATTCATTGCCACAGAAGGCTGTAGAGGCCAGGTCATTGAATGTATTTAAGACCAAGATAGATAGGTTCTTGATTGGTAAGGGGATCAAAGGTTACGGGGAGAAGGCGGGTGAATGGGGTTGAGAAACTTATCAGCCATGATTGAATGGTGGAGCAGACTCGATGGGCCGAAAGGCCTAATTTCTGCTCCTATGTCTTATGGTCTAAAAGAGGGATCCATCTTTGACTCTGCTGGAATTGAAAGTATGGTTGCTACTGGGGCTTAAGAGCCCATATTATAAAACGGTGTAACCTCTGACTTATTGTGGGCATGAGATATTAGTCCTCCTTATAAACTAACTTATTAGTTGATCACCTGTGACATTCCACACAGGGAGCCAAACAAGTGTAGTCTTTTCATAAAGCAGGGCTAAGGAATGGCAGTTAATTGTACTAGAACAGGCAGACAAAATTCAAATTTGCATCTTAATGTTGTATATGCTATACTGTTTTTATATTAATTCAACTTGTGAAATAGCAAAATTTGGGGCACATTTGGAATTATAGAAGTCGAGTTAGCTGGAGTATAGGTGTACAGGCCAAGGATTTCAGAAATGTAAACTAAGCCACAGCATAGAATCATAGAATGTTTACAGCACAGGAGGCGGCCATGTGGCCCATTGCATGTGCTGACTCTCTGCAAGAGAAACTCACTTAGTCCCATCCCTCTGCCTTTTCCCCACAGACCTTCAACTTTCGTTGCTTCAAAAATTATCCAATTCCCTTTTGAAAGCCACAGTTGAATCTGCTTCCACTATACTCAGGCAGTGCACTTCAGATACTAACCAACCAGTTGCTGCATAAAAGTTTTTCCTCATGTTGCCGTTATTTCTTTTGTCAATCACCTTAAATTGTTGTCCTCTGGTTCTCAATCCTTCCACCAAACAGAATGGTTTCTCCCTATCTATTCTGTTCAGGCCCCTCATGATGTCAAACATCTCTATCAAACACCTTTATTTTAACCTTTGCTTTCCGAAGGAGAATAGTCCCAGCTTCTCTAATCTATCCACATAACTCAAGTATTGATCCCTGGAACTATTCTTGTAACCTTTTCTACATCCTCCCTAATACCTTCACATCCTTCCTCAAGCTAAGTAGAACATGATTTGCTCTTAACAAATCTGTATTGACTTTCCTTACTGAATCCACTTTTT
Source organism: Cetorhinus maximus (assembly GCF_964194155.1). NCBI lineage: Eukaryota > Metazoa > Chordata > Chondrichthyes > Lamniformes > Cetorhinidae > Cetorhinus > Cetorhinus maximus. The sequence continues at coordinate 170,242,302 of NC_135881.1, read as the reverse complement.
CCCAATTGACTGTTTTGTCCCAATTATCATTTCTACAAGTTTCCCCACCAGAGAGATTAACCTGACTGGCCTGTAGTTGCTGGGCTTATTCTTATACTTCTTTCTGAGTAAGCGTGTATTCTCTGGTTCTCTCACGCCATTCCCATAATTAAGGAGAATTGAAAAAATATGGCCAGTGCCTCCACAATTTCCACCATTACTTCCCTCAGTATTCTAGGATGCATCTTTTCTGATCCTGGTGACTTATTAACTTTAAGTACAGTCAGCCTGTCTAATACCACCTCTATCAAATATTAGCCCAAATATCTCAACTAGCTCCTTTCCCACTATGAGTGGGAAAGCATCTTCTTCCTTGGTAATGACAGATGCAAAGTCCTTCTTTAGTACTTCAGCCACACCCCCTCCTACATGGGCAAATCTCCTTTAAGGCCCATAATTGGCTTCACTCCTCCTTTTACCACCTGTTTACTAATTATATGCCTATAGAATGCTTTCCAATTCCCCTTTATGTTAGCTGCCAGGCTCTTCTCATTATCCATCTTTGCTTCTCTTATTTATTTGTTTTTTCACTTCCCCTCTGAACCTTCTATATTCAGTCTGATTCTCACTTATATTATCCACCTGACATCTGTCACACGCACCCTCGTTCTGTTTCATCTGACTCTATAATCATCATCCAGGGAGCTCTTGGTTTGTTCTCCCTAACGCTCTCGTGGAATGTACCTTGGCTGTACCTGAACCCTCTCTTCTTCAAAGCTTCCCATTGTTCCAATACAATTTTGCCCACCAATCTTTGATTCAAATTTATCTGTGCCAAATCTGTTCTCACTCCATTTAAGTTAACCCTCCCCCAATTCTTCTTGCTCTGGATTCCATAGCCAAACTAAACCTTATATCATCACTGTTTCCGAAATGTTCCCCTACATACACCTGATCCACTTGACCCGCCTCATTTCCCAGAGCAAGATCCAGAAATGTCCCCTTCCAGTTGGACTGGAAATATGTTGATGTCGAAAATTCTTCTGAACACACTCTTAAAAACTCTTGCCCCTCTCTGCCCTTTACACCATTAGAGACAGGGATAAGAGAGAACTGAAACTCCTGTTCCCTTTCCTTACTGTCTGTAATCGGTGTGTTTTTTGAAAAGGAAGGTGTGTGCGCTTCTTAACGCCCAAGTATATGGTCAATTTGAATAACCAGCTGCAAGTTTTCAAGGAATTAAATAAGGAGGGTTATTTATTCAAGTGTTCATCCTGAAAATCTAACGTTACGTCACTCATAACTTACATACACACTCAGAAGATGGTTCACTTATACAAGTTGCAAACAAAGGAATAATTTGTAAGTTATTTGATTGGCTCATCTCGGTGCAGGCCTATTGAAAAAGAGGTCCATTTCCACTCTTAAAATATAGCCAGGCAAATTCAATAACCAAAGTTTCAGGATTCCCTTGAAGAGGTGGATTTTCAGCAGGTCACGAAGTTAGCTGTTTATTATCTTATTACTAGAAGGTCGGTTTTCTGTACTAGAGGACTTGAAAAGGAACAGCCTTGGAGACTTTATGATGTTGCAGTCTCCAGTTTTAAGACCTAGTTGTTGCTACCTTTGCTGTTGCTGTTTCTTACTGTGTTGTTTGCAGATTGACTGGTTTCTCTCTGGTGTTTAGAGTAAGATCCGAAGTCAATTTTGATCAGGTAACTGCCTGATCAACACTTGTATTGTCCACCCGGAATGATGTGAAGTTTGGAGTCATTGCTATGAAGTAGAGGATGGATGGTGGCCATTCACACCTATTTATAATGATCTGGTTTCTCTGCAGCTCTCTTGGTTGAGCACGGAGACAATGGATCTAGAGATCTGTAGATTTTGAGTTTTGGGCAAGTCCGCAAACAATAGGTGTGAATGCCACAAATGGTTTTGTTTTTGGTATGTCCATTCAAGGGAGGCACTCCACCCACGGTCACTCAATTAGGAACTTTCTGGAGACTTGAGATACTTCTGAATCTGCAGAAATTACAGAAGTCACCTGACCCTCAGCAGCCATCTTAGCAGCCTTTTAATATGCATTTTAAAAAGAAAAGGCAGTCCCAGAAAATTCTATACTAAAGACAGTCCATGTTTATAGTTATGAATGCCTCAGTAAAGGCATGTCAACACTATTATTATCCAAGTCTAAATTACGACAATTAAGAGTCCCCCATTATAAGCACTCTATAATTCTTGCACCACTCTGTAATTTTTTTGCAAACTTGTTCCTCTGTATCTTTCCCACTAGTTGGTGGCTTATGGAATACACACAGAAATGTCATAGCTATAACTAAATAGATTCTTTCCTTGACCCCTCTGGGACATCCTCTTTCTCCAGCATTGTAATGTTTTCCTTAATCAATACTGCTTCTCCTCCTCCTCCTCTCTTTCCAATCCTCCTGAATACCGTGTCCTGGAATATTTAGTACCCAGTCCTGCCTTTCTTTGAGCCAGGTCTCTTATCACCACAACATCAAATTTCCATATGGCTTTCTGCACCCCCAGCTCACCAACCTTATTTACCACACTCCACACATTCACATGCGTACATGGTAGCACTAATCTGATTCCACCTTAGTATTCCCTACCCTAATGCTAACTGTCTCTCCCAATTCTCTGTGTACCTTGGTGTTCCTTTCAAATATTACCTCCTGGTTCCTACACCCCTGCTACGTCCATTTTGTTATAATCCCCAGCTGAGGTTACCACTGGACAAGCCAAATCCCAGGGTGGAGCCCAGTTTGATAGATCCTAACTTTTATTTGTTTGTTTAGGTACGTGGAGAGGGGCTACTGAACAGAGTCACAGGGGTCAGCTGATGAACTTTTAACAAAAGCATAAAACATTTATTAAACAAGAAAAGATTAACTATATTACAATACTCCTTCACCCACAACTATACCTTTTACAAATATATAGACATTTGTAAGAATAACGCACGTTACAAAGCTATCTTACACTCTAATGTTCACAATAAGTACACAGTCCGTGTAAACCAATAGGCATCTTGCAGTCAGATACACAACACTCTGAAAGCAAGTGGCAGATGCCACCTCAATCAGATGCTATGGCTCTCTCCTCAACTCCCCCCAAGACACTTGTCCCACCATGAGCCAACCAGTCTCACTGAACTCCATCTTTCAAACAAGGGTTTCCAAAATCCACTCTCCAAGAACTCGCTTTAGAATCTTCTCCCAAACTGACACTTTCTCTCAGACGCCTTCCACAAGGGTTCACCTCCAATGTTTCGAAGTCTCCTTCTGATGTTCCTCTCCCCTGGGTCACCACATGCATTCAAGCTGGTCACCACACACACTCTCTCTCTCACTGACTTAGCTGTCAACAGTACACCACTGCTTCACATGCCCACAGCAAAGAGTTACAGACCTTCAGTTGTCTCTTTGGATCTTTTAGCCTCTTGCAAACTGTTCTCACTTTAAATCTGCTCTTTGCAGTTTTTGTCTCTTTAAATCTGATGCTTGGAGCTTTTCTCTCTGCCCCTCACTCTTAACTTCACTTAATAGGACCTTTTCCAGGTTCCTGTCCTTCCTTTGGCTAGAAAGTCTGCTTGGGACATTCCCTTGTTTCTGTTTCACTCCTTTGGTCGTTGGACCTTTTGGTTCTTTTGGGAAATCTGCTCTCAATCAGGAGTTTCCTCTCCCAGTGTCCAGTCTCTCTGGAGTCCTGACTTCCAACTGAACTCAAAACTGCTGTTTCTTCAGTTTTTCTGAGTGAGACTGTGGGAGGGACCTGCCTCTCTGGGCCCTTGTTGCTAGGCAACAGCTCAGTTTCTCTACTCATTTGTTTTACAGCTGCCACAGTCTCATTAGAAATGCAGGCACCTGTTAAAGTGAAACTAAAACTCAATTTGACCTTTCTTAACAGAGATACAGAAAAACAAATCAAACTTAAACTTTAAAGCTAAAACTCATCCCTAACACCTATAAAAATACAAATATAACTTACTTAAACTATCTCTATTTCCTAACAGTTTATACCCTCTACAATAACACAAGCTGCCCTCCAAGGAAGTTGGTCCCAACTGTTTGGTGCAACCTATCTGGCTTCTACTGGTCCCACCTCCCTGGGAACTGGTCTCAATGTCCTAGGAATCATCCTGCACTGTCTCTCCAGCCATGCATCTGTTTCTATCCTCCTATTTTAATACTGACTTGCATGTGATATCTGGAATAATCTGGAGATTACTCCCTTTGAGATCCTGCTTGCTACTTTCCTTCCTAGGTCCCTAAATTTTGTCAGCAGGACCATATCCCTCTTTCTATCTATGCCATTGATACAGTATGGACCATGACAGCTGACTGTTCACCCTCCCCTCAGAACTAATCACCAATGAGAAAGTATAATCACAGTTTGTCTAGATTGCATAGGCAGTTTCCATCATAAATTTGGATATTGGAATTTCTATGATGGAAAAGGTTGAGACAAAAAATGAGAAAAACATTACAACCAGATGCAATGTTCTGTAGGCAGGATGTCCCAGACACCACCATCACCATCCCCGGCTATGTCCTGTCCCACCAGCAGGACAGGCCCAGCAGAGATCCAACCATCTTCAGCTGCTTCATCAATGACCTTCCTTCCATCATAAGGTCAGAAGTGGGGATGTTCGCTGATGATTGCACAATGAAGCAACATTCATGACTCCTCAGCTACTGCAGCAGTCCATATCCAAATGCAGCAAGACCTGGACAATATCCAGGCTTGGGCAGACAAGTGGCAAGTAACATTCACACCACACAAGTGTCAGGCAATGACCATCTCCAACAAGAGAGAATCCAACCATCGCCCCTAGACATTCAATGGCATTATCATCACTGAATCCCCCACTATCAACATCCTGGGGGTCACCATTGACCAGAAACTGAACTGGATTAGCCATATGAATACAGTGGCCAAAAGAGCAGGTCAGAGGCTAGGAATTGTGCAATGAGCAACCCGACTCCTGACTCTCCAAAGCCTGTCCACCATCTACAAGACACAAGTCAGGAGTGTGATGGAATACGTCCCACTTGCCTGGATGAGTGTAGCTCTCACAACACTCAAGCAGCTTGACACCATCCACGACAAAGCAGCCCACTTAATTGGCACCACATCCACAAACATTCACTCCCCCCACCACCGACGCATAGTAGAAGTGGTGCATACCATCTACGAGGTGCACTGCAGGAATTCACCAAGGTTCCTTCAACAGCACCTTCCAAACCCATGACCACTACCATCTAGAAGGACAAGGGCAGCAGGTAGATGGGAACATCACCACCTGGAAGTTCCCCTCAAAGTCACTCACCATCCTGACTTGGAAATATATCACCGTTCCTTCACTGTCGCTGGGTCAAAATCCGGGAACACTCTTCCTAACAGCACTCTGGGTACACCTACACCACATGGACAGCAGCGGTTCAAGAAGGCAGGTCACCGCCACCTTCTCAAGGGCAGTTAGGGATGGGCAACAAATGCTGGCCCAGCCAGCGAAGCCCGCATCCCATGAATGAATTTTTTAAAAACATACATGCAGAGCTAAAAAGATAGTTTAGGCCTAAGTAGTAGAATTTAAACTTGCAGCTATATTGTTTCAAGGAGCTTTAAATTCAACATCAAAGTTCCTACATTTGGAGACACGGCCTCATTAGCACCAAAATGCTGAATTTCTAAAGGTAAGCTGTGTACATATTAATAGTCATTTGATAGTACAAAGCTTGAGTATTGCTGAAAAAAGACATTTTGTCAAAGCTTTTCATCTCACACTCATCAAGGACAATCTTAAGAATACCATTGTGAGGGGAAGCAACAACTTTATGCTAAGCTTTGACAAAAAGTATTTTTTCAGCAATACTCAAGTTGTGTACATATCCATGAATGACAGAAAACGACCCAAAGAGGTACCTTTTTGACAAGTCTAAAATTATGAACAAAATTCCAACCTCTCGATTGGAGCAACTTCATTGAATCAAATTCATTCTCCAGATGCTGGTTACTTTCACATTTATGTTGGCATGTCAACACAAATATGGTAGTACTGTTTCATGAAGCAGCAGCGTGTCAGTGCATAACTAATTCCCAGTCACAGTGCTGACATTCTAGAAAACTAAAATTAATTTGAAGCTAGGCACTACCAGAGTAATTAAGAAAGATGAATAAAGTCTAAGTGCACCTTGAATACATTTAAAAATGCTAGAGTCTCAAGAATAGGTTTACCAGTCAGCATCTTTGATTGAGAAATGATAATCATCTAAAAACAGAACATAATTTAATATATATATTCCAGATACTTGCCTTCGGTAACAATGATCAAAGCATTCATTGCAGAAATGTTCTCCACAAGATAAATGGTACCAGCGTGATGTGTAACCATTTTTAGCACACCTAAAAATTATGAATCACAAGAAGGAATACATATTAGATATGTTTCCAAAACTCAACACAAACAATAAATTGCAAATGTCTCAGTGCCAGCTGTGCTTCAGATGGTGGCATTCTCGCTTTTAAGTCACAAGATTGAGAGTTCAAGTCCTGCTCCTGAGTCTTCAGCATAATAATCTAAACTGACACTCCAATACAGTACTGAGGGAATGCTGCACTGTCGAAGGTACTGTCTTTCAAATGAGATGTTAAACAGAGAGACCATGTCTGCTCTCTCAGGTGGATGTAAAAGATCTAATGGCACAATTCAAAAGAACAGCAGGGGCATTTTCCCCGATGGCCTAGCCAATATGTATCCCTAAATCAACATGACTAAAAAGCAAATTATCTGGACATTTTCACATTGCTGCTTGTGGAAGCTTTCTGTGCACAAGTTAACTGCCATGTTTCCTACTTTACAACAGTGACTACACTTAAAAAATACTTAATTGGCTGTAAAACGCTTTAGAACTTGAGGTTGTGAAAAGTCGTACCTAAATGCAAGTCTTTTTTTCTCTCCTAGATGTTTGCAAACTTTAGATGACTAAAATGTAATCTTGTTTTACTAATCCGAAATGAGAGGATATAAATCCTACATACAAATTAAATCAACTCCTAAGACTCTTCCAAAGAAGAAATCATCTCAAAACCACACACCATTGAAAGTAGCTAGAGCACAACAACATGCAATCATTTAGCATGTTCAGCTTAGTAAAACATTCTAAAGTGCTTTACAGGAGTACGGTCAAATGGAAACTGACACAGAGGGACTACCAAGGAGACAACAGGACACGTGACCATAAACTCGATCAAGGTTTTGAGGAGCGTTTTAAAACGAGAGCGGTGATGAAGGAATTCCAAAGCTTCGGGCCTAGATAGCTGAAGACATAACTTTCAATGGTGGGGAGTAAAAAGTCAGGGATACACAAGAGGCCAAAATGGAAGGAACACAAAATTCTCAGTTCTGTAGCTGGAAAAGGTTAGAGAGATAGGGAGAAGAGAGATCATGCAATCATCCGAACGTAAAGATAAGAATTTTAAGCTTGAGGCATTAGTGAATTAGGAACCAATATAGGGCAGCGAGGAAAGGGGTGATGGGTGAATGGAACTTGGTGCTTTTGGATTAACTCAAGTTTATGTTGTGGGGGGACAGATTGCAGGAGGCTGGCTAGGTGAGCACTGGAATAGTTGCGTCAGCTGATGAGCCTAGGTGGGCAATTAACAGAGGCAAAGTCGGTCGTTTTAATGATGGGATCAGAAATCAGAAGTTCAACTGAGGGTCATTTAGGACGCTGAGACTGTAAGCAGGCTGATTCAGCTGAAAAAAAAAGTGGCTAGGGAACAGAGTTTGTAGTGGGGGCCAAAGGCAATGGCATAGAGGGATTGTTAACTTTTGGCTATGATCTAATATAACTTTCAAAATTGTTTTTAACATGTATCTGCAAACTAGAAATATTAGGAATGATAAAAGTTAGATCATTGAAAAAGGCTGGTAGATCAGCATGCAAATTTGTGGAAAATGTAGTCAGCAGCATCAGAGGTAAGAAGTGTAGATTGATGTAAAGAGTTATCTGGAGTGACTGGAGCAATCTGAGCTCTTAAAAACATGACTTTCAGGTCTGATTAATGGGCAAAGCTGCCTGGTCAATCATTTATAGCATCCCAGAACACTGTCTAGCTAATGCAGTGAATTACAAATTTGCCAGAGGATGACTTGATTCCACTTTTTTTTTGCCAGTCACATCACCTTAAAACTATCCTCTGGACCACAGCAATGCATGTCATACCTCAGTGAACATCAGTACCTACAATTAGAGCTGTGGAGCTTCAACAGGAATTGCTCGAGTATCTAGAGGCCAAATTAGCAGTACTGAACCTTAGCTATATGGAGTATTTCCGATGGTCTCTTCCTAGTCAACTATACAACAGTCTTTCATGATCAGCATGGTGGAAGAATCTCAGGTGAGAGTTTTCAACAAAAGTAAAACACGCCTGACAAGAAGCTGATTCCACAGCTAAGCACTGCATCAGGTTAGTTTAGGCCTATTTTGCTGAACATGAATCTACATGCAAAATGAGTTTCTCCTAAATTCATGTCTGCACAGTACTTAACTGGGGAACTTCTACACATTACAAAATTTTCTGGCTAAGCAAGTTATGCACAAACAACTTTGAGTTACTGTAAATCAGTAATCATGCACAAAAGGTAATCATGCACAAAAGGAAAGCTGGGGGGTAGGGGGGCAAACCATCTGACAGCATTTGCCCATAATTGCAAGGGCAGGCAACAAAATGGCATTGGCAAAGGCTGAGATGCAGATCCCTACTTGCCTCTGAATGCAGAAAATACGACATATTTAAATGGGATCAGGCAAAGAACTTTTTTTAAAATGAAACCATGAGCTAAAATATTTTCTACAGTATCCAAAAGGCTCTCACTTAAGCTCAATGCTTACCACAAAACAAAAAAAGGCAAACATCCATTTCATCTAAACTTAAATGAGAGTTGGTTAAAAGATAAATTTTTCATCACAACTGTCAAGAAAGTTAGAGTTTTAAGGTGCATCTTTGTTCGTAAACAATAAGACAGCACTTATTTTGAATCCAATAGGGAATTCAGAAGGAACTTTTCCCATCGTGGTGAGTATGTGGAACTCACTTCCACGGGCAGTGGTTGAAGTTAATATTATAAATGCATTTACAGGAAGCTAGACTAGTATATGAAGGAGAGGGGAATAGAGGGTAGATGATAGATTTAGATGAGGAAAGATGGGAAGAATCTCACATGGAGTATAAATGCTAGCATGGACTGGCTGGGCTGAATGGCCTGTTTCTTTGCCATATAGCCAAGAGTGGTGGGGCTAAAAATTCTTAAAATTATTTTGATGTTGAAAACATAATTTAAAACAGCTCTATCACTATCTTACTTTAGGGAACACTTAAATAGTGCCATTTGTAAACTGTTTTCAGTTCCAGAAGGATTATTAGCTGGTATAGTAATTAGCTATCACCATTTGACCTATACGAGTTTACAACATATGGCAAAACATCAAGTAAGCCTTGATCCAACAGTATAATTTTATTGAGCAAATACATCATTTATTAAAAACTCAACATTTGTAAATCCCATTTCCTGAACCAATGCCATAAAATTATATTGATATTTACATTACTCCTCCTAAAGGAGGAGATTCCAATTTAGCAGCTGAACAATAAACCCATTTGTACACTTTATTGCAAGAACACTTTTACAGAATCATTGCCACTTGCCTCTCTGCAGCACTTGCAAAGCAAACAGGATATGCTGCACTACAGCCAGCTTTTTCACACTTCCTATATTTCTTTTCACAACCTTCTTCCTCTTCCTCAGTTTCAAAAGTTTTCTTCTTGACCTTTATTATAACAAAACGCAAAATGAATTTGACATTAATGAAATGTTGACCACGCAGCTCCACAAATGCCTTCATGTTCACATCATCTTTCAAATTATATAAACTTATCTACAAACTTTTTTTATTCATTCATTGGGTGTGGGCGTCACTGGCTAGGCCAGCATTTATTGCTCATCACTAATTGCCCTTGAGAAGGTAGCGGTTGGCTGCCTTCTTGAACAGCTGTAGTCTATGTGGTGTAGGTATACCCACAGTGCTCTTAGGGAGGGAGTTCCAGGGTTTTGACCCAGCGACATTGAAGGAACAGCAATAAATGTCCACGTCAGGATGGTGAGTTGCTTGGAGGGGAACTTCCAGGTGCTGGTGTTCCCATTTGTCTGCTGCCCTTGTCCTTCTAGATGGGAGTGTTTGTGGTTTGAAAGGTGATGTCTAAGGAGCCATTGGTGAGTTCCTGCAGTGCATCTTGCAGATGGTACATACTGCTGCCACTGTGTGTCAGTGGTGGAGGGAGTGCTAATCAAGCAGGTTTGCTTTGTCATGGATGGTGTCAAGCTTCTTGAGTGCTGTTAGAGCTGCACTCTTCCAGGAGTGGACAGTATTCCATCACGCTCCTGATTTGTGTCTTGTAGATGGTGGACAAGCTCTGGAGAGACAGGAGGTGAGTTACTTGCCGCAGGATTCTTAGCCTCTGAACTGCTCTTGTAGCCAGTGTTTATATGGCTAGTCCAGTTCAGTTTCTGGTCAGTGGTAACCCCAAGGATGTTGATGGTGGGGAATTCAGCGATGGTAGTGCCACTGAATGTCACGAGGCAATGGTTAGATCCTCTTGTTGGAGATGGTCATTGCCTGACACTTGTCAGCTTAAGTCTGCATATTGTCCAGGTCTTGCTGCATTTGGACATGAACTGCTTCAGTATCTGAGTCATAAATGGTGCTGAACATTGTGCAATCATCAGCAACCATCTGCACCTCTGAAGAGGAGCCATATGGACTCGAAATGTTAACTCTCTTTCTCTTTCCACAGATGTTGCCAGACCTGCTGAGTTTCTCCAGCATTTTCTGCTTTTATGTCAGATTTGCAGCATCTGCAGTATTTTGTTTTTATTATCCCCACTTCTAACTTTATGATGGAAGGAAGGTTAGAATGAAGCATCTGAAGATGGTTGGGCCTAGGACACTGCCCTGAGGAACTCTTGCAGTGCTACAATCTTCTGCAGTCTATGGAATATGAGCCATGTGTACCACAGAGTGGCCTATGTCACTTACAACAGCTCACATCCATCTGCAAAGCTGGAATGACATCCATCTTGCATCTTCCCAAAGCTGGGGTTTGCAAATAGAGAAAAAAATGAAATTCTGTGCAATTGCAACAAGTTCATCAGAGGATATTTGCAGCCTTGAAGGACTACCGTGATCACCTTTCACCACACATTTTTATAAAATATGTCAACTTAAAGAGTGTATTTGAGCCTGCATACTGTATCTTCATCTCTCCAGGGGTTACTTTATGCAAGAACATTTATGGGTTACTTTATGCAAGAACATTTGTAACTTTAAAAAATAACAGTACCTGAAAAGAACATTCAATATCAAACTAACAGAATATAAAGACTCCTCAAAAAAATCATTTATCATCCATGGTTGCGATTGTACCAACATTTTTACTTTTAAAAGCCTTAGTAACAGATGCATTAACACAAAAGGCAGTGTGGCATGAATTTGATTTCAAATTTGGTTCACAAATGAAACTCATTTGAATTGACAGGATAAATTGAAAACCAAAGTGACTATTGGTTCTAATGGCACTGTACAACACCTGTCTTCCTGATGATCTCAGGGGAGGATTGTTATCCACTGATGCTTCAAAAATAGCTGGCCTTTTCTTCGCTCGCATCCGTCCACTCATGGCATCTACAAATAATATGTACATATATGCAGATGGTTATCAAACTTGAAAAATAAACAATATTTTATTGTATGATCTGATCATTTCTGAATACACCTCCACAGAAACTACATCAGAAAGACTCAAGCTTTTACTCACCATTTGCTCAGTTACAGTTTTGGGAAATGAGTGCAACTGTTTTAAACCTGGCTATAAAGCAAGCCATAGATGTAATTTGCCTGAATAACCAAAGCTGTACCTCTCAAATTTTTGGTACAATGTGTTCGGCTAGGAAAATGTTGGAAAAGATTTCATGCAACATAATTGGAGAAACATAAAAGTCACAATTAAATTGGAAGAAAAATTGGGTTTAACCAATGAGAAAGAAAATTAGTTGGACACTTATGACAGGCAAAAGTATTATCAATGCCGAACAAAGACATGACGAGATACTGAAAGTACTGAATTTGTCTTGACTATGCTGGCTTATAAGCCTCTTCCACTTTAAAATAGCAAAGTCAGGAACCCACTAAATATTGCCATCTTGATGCTCATATATATGAAAATTACAGCCAGAATTTGCATTTATATAAGTAAAAGAAGTGTAACCAAAAAAAACTTTATGCTGAGTCAGAGAAGGAGCTGTTAGCACAGATGACCAAAAGTTTGGTCAAAGGTCTTAAAAGAGAATCTTACAAGAGAGAAGCGAAAAGGTTTGGGGAGGGAAGTCCATATCTTAGGACATAGACGGTGGAAGGCACCAATGGTGAAGAAAGTTGGGGATGCCTAAAAAGCCAAAGTTGAAGGAATGCAAAGTTCTCAAAGGACTGGAGGAGGGTACAGGTGAGGCCATGGAAGGATATTAAACATGAGGCATCTGCAGACCAATTGCCAATGTAGGCCAATGCTCACCATGACAATGGGTAAACAGAACTTAGTTAGGATATGGGCAGAGTTTTTGATGAGCTCAGGTTTAAGGAATGTGGAAGACGGGGTGGGGGGGGCAGCAATCAGGAAACCATTGGAATAATCAAGTTTGGAAGTAACAACAATGATGAAGGTTTCAGCAACAGGTGGACTGAGATGGAGCAGAGGCAGGCAATTTTATGGAAATAGGCAGCCTTGATGATGTAAAGGATATGGGTTGAGAAGCTCAGCATCAGGTCAATGAGGGTGCCAAGGTTGCAAGCAGTCAGGTTCAATCTGAGAACATGACCAGGGAGGAGAACTGAATCAGTGGCTAGGAAACGGAGGTTGTTGCAGAAGCAAAACCTTTGGTGTTCTCACTGCTGAATAATTAAAATATTGGTTCATCGGGTTGAGATGTCAGACAAACACAGGGTAGGTGCAGGGATCTAGAGGTACAACGGTGAAGTAGAGCTGGGTGTCATCAGTGTACACAAGGTCCCTGCCATAGTGTCTCTGGATGATTTGGTCAAAGAGCATGCAATCCATCCAGTTATGTTGCAATAGAGCATCACAATCCTCATTGCTCTTCACCAACCAGCAGCCATGTAATCTTCTGGTACAAATAAAAATAAAAGTTACCTTAGGCTAATTCAGGGGGAAAACAAGTTCTGGGAATTTTCTTTCCATCCTCAAAAGTTAAGTAAAACAAGCTCCAGGAGAACACTGTGACCATGAGACCATCAACATATCTACCATTTCTAAGCAATTACATTAGCCATAACCCAACAAACCAAACAGCTCTCTTTTGAACACTTGCTATGAATCCACATCCACCACTCAAGCAGGCAATTTGTTCTAAAGGTCAATGGCTCCATTAAGTAAAATCTCGCATCTAATCTAGCTGTTTATACACACACATCACCTGCTTCTCCTTAACCTAATTCAAATCTATCCACATGGACACAGTTTAGTCCTAGAGACAGAAGTCACAGCTTATTGTGGTAAATCAAGTCTTTTAAACCATGTATCAATCCCCTGAAACTTTTCCACGGCCTTTACATCACCCACCACATGAGGGAACTAAGACTGGACACAATGTTCTCAACAAAGAGCAGAAGTACACAAGGTGTAATCCTCTTACCTTGGGATCAGGATACAATTCCCTATCTCCACAGGTAAAGAAATTGATCTACTCGAATGATGGAGAGTGCAAGAAAATTGTGGGTCCATGAGCTTCAATAAAAGTAAAAAAAATCAGTAAAAGAATGCCTGGCAGTGAAAGTGAATGAGTGTGAGCGTAAGTGAATATGAGAGTAAAAGTGGCGAGTTAGCCTGTAAGACAGTAAGAAAGTGAGTAGTAAAAGAGAGCGCAAACAAGCATGAGATTAACTCCCTGGATCTTCCTCAAAGTAGTACCATGGGACCTTTAACATCACCTGAGAGCACAGTGTCTCGATTTAACATTTCATCCCAAAGACAGCATCGTCAACAGCGCAGCAATCCCATTTGTCCCACACTGGAATGTCAGCCTAGATTTTTTGCACTCAATTCTCTGGAGTGAGGCTTAAACCCACAACCTTCTGCGTCAGTGCAAGAATGCTTCAAACTGAGTCACAGCTAACACAGAAAGCTAGTTTTTGAGCTGCCAAAATGAAATAACGTTGAACAATTATAAAGTTCTTGAGACACAATGTCATTTACTTGTGTTATCTACCATTTATCGGTTGCCTCAGCTTCAAGCTCTGGAATACTATTCCTCTCTGCCTCTCCATATCTCTTTCCTCTTTGAAGACACTCCTTAAAACATACCTCTTTGATCAAGCTGTAGGTCATCTGACCTAACAGATCCTTATGTGACTTGGTGTCATAATTTTAAAGCTCCTGTGAAGCACCTTGGGATGTTTTATTACATTAAAGGTGCTATAAAAATATAACCCGTTGTTGTATATTACCAATTGTAGACATACCTTGTCATAATTGTACGTACGCAGATTTTACACCAAGATCAAGTAGTTAGTATCACTGTCCAGTAAAACAATAAGGTCCCAAAGTTAACTTTTGTATGGGGCTGCCACAATGCAAATGTTACTCCTGCTTTGCTATAGTCTTGTAACACTGATCATGGACTTTTAGAGGCCCATATACTGTAACAACTAAGTCTCTTTACTGCTCAACAAATATTAGTTCGGAACCCTGCATTATATACACATGTTGGTGTTAGCCACAGCCACATGCCTACACCATGTTTATTTATATTAAGAGTCTTCTGCAAGATGTGGGCTCAACTTCTCCACCTCGATCTTTTTCTCCAAGGTCCCCCCTCCCTAACCAGCCTTAACAACTTGCATTTGTATAGCATTTTAACACCTCAAGGTGCTTCACAGGAGTGTAATAAAGCAAACTTTGACACCAAGCCACATGTTCATGACACCTTTAAAACCACTTCTTTCAACCTCCAGAACATTGTCTGACTCTGTCCCTTCTTCAGCGCATGCACTGTCAAAACCTTCAACGCTGCCTTTGTTAACTCTAGGCTTAATTATTCCAATGCACTCATGGCCAGACTCTTACATTCACCCTTGGTAAACTTGATTTCATCCAAAACTCTGCTACCCATGGTCTGACTTACACCACATATTAGAGCAGATGGACAGAGGTTTGGTCCAAGAGGTAGAATTTGAGAAAAGAGAGGTAGATAGACACGGAGGAAATTCCAGGCCTTAGGACCAACACAGCTGAAGGCACAGACATCAAAATTGGAGCATTAAAATCAAGGGACCAGAATCAGATGAGTGCAGCTATTTCTGTGGGTTGTGGGGCTGGAAGAGATTACAGAGTTAGGGAGGGGTGAAGCAGAGGGATTTGAAAACAAGGTGAGAATTTTAAAATGAAGTTGTTGCTTAACTGGGAGCCAATGTAGGCCATAGGGCACAGGGGATATGGATGATTGGGATTTGGTGCAAGTCAGGACATGGGCAGCAGAGTTTTGGATGACATCAAGTTTACCAAGGGTAGAAGATAGGAGGCTGGCCAGGCATACATTGGAATAATCAAGCCAAGATTTAACAAAGGCGAAGAATGAGAGTTTCAATAGAAGATGAGCTGATTCAGGGATGGAGTGGACGATATTCCAGAGGTGGAAAAAGGCTGTCTTGGAGATGACATGGATTTGTGGCTGAAAATGCATCATGAGGTCAAATTTGGATTGGAGTTGGTGGATAGACAACAGAGTTTGTGGTGAGGACTGAAGAACTATTATGTAGGTAAGAATGTAACCAGACGAGTGCAATCAAATCCAGCTGTGTCAACTATGTCAAAGGCTCCAGGCAGGTTTAGAAGAACAAAGGGGGATAGTTTACTTGGCAAATCACAGTCACACAGGATGTCATTTTTAGCATTGGTAAGAACTGTTTTGACATTGCAGCAGGGCAGAAATCTGATCGGGGGGGATTCAAACATCAAGTTCCAAGAATGATAAGCACAGATTTGCAAGGTGACAACTCATTCAAGGACTGGATCATTAATATATATTGCCAACAATGGCCTGATTACCAATTCTTCAGTAATCCACTAGCAACTGGCCTCCACTCAGAAACACTAATTAACAACCACCTTGGCTATGAGAATGCAGCCATTTCCTTATCCAATCCAGGGTCTTCCCTTTAACTCCACAGGATTAAGTTATGCATCATGTAGCACTTTGCCAAAGTTTACTGAAAATAAACATGCATTATGTCAGCTATCTTCATCCCCCAATCTGGTAACTTCCTCAAAAAAATTCAATCGGGCCTGTAAGACAGGACCATATTACTTTCTAGGAACCATGTCCAGTCTCAATTATCCCTTCTTTGTTCAAGTGGTCATAAACAATATCTCTCAAGATCTCTTCCAGCAATTTGCCTGTAACAGAAGTCAAGCTGATAGGCCTAAAATTATCCAGTTCTTTGTTTGTGGCCCTTTTTCAACTCATGCTACTAGGGCAGTTTCACCTTGGACCATAGAAACAATGCCTGACTATAGCACGCTGTTAAATGTACATATTAGGGGTTATTAGCACAACTCTTTCTGCAGCTGACAAAGCATACAGCAATTTGCTCAAGTATACAAACAAAACTGAACTCTAACCAAGCAGTTAGAACAATAAGTGGCTAATAATGATGTTCAATGTTCTCATTTCAAAAAGGACAACTGTTCAAATAGAGCCAAATGAGATCAGGAAGTCAACCACCATTTTGGAATGTTTCAGGTTGCATATATTCTAGTCTTAGGACATGCTCAAATAGTGAATACAATGCATAACAGGGTGTTCACCAGCAAAACAGAAAGTACAAGTTTTTTGTTTAATATCTCACAAAGTCATTTTGAATACTAGATACCTCAACACAAATGTACAAATTAATCACTTATTCAATGATATACCACATTCTCTTCAAATTGGTGAAATTTAGATGATGCAAAATAAATTATTAGGCATGGTGATTGCTAAATACAGTCCATTAGTAGGTTAGATGATCATGTTTAGTCTAGCATAAGGGTTTTGGCAATTACCTTGATTAGTTATTTGGATGGTGGTTGCATGATGTTAATTGTAAATACGTTAACTGTAGCGGCTTTTCCTTTGTTAATGTAAGTAATTAATAAAAAGTGACGCACTTTCAGATGATGTAATTCAGGGTAGGTCTTTGAACCATTAACTATGTGATTGGCTTCCTAATATCATCAGTACTTATGTGACGAACATTCACGCTTGGTCAAACATCAAGGATCATGGTCAGTTATCCCTGAGCTCCACTCTCAGCTGAGTCACTCCCCTTGGTTGTGGTTTCCTGGAGTTAAGTCATAACGTGGACGAGCCACGTAAATACTCGGATTGGACGCTGCACTAATTGTGCGTATCATTTTGCTTTTAACCATTCGTAATTATGTTGCGCTTTAAACAAAGTGACAACATTTACTTAAGCTGCAGAGTCAAAACAATTAAGAAACTATCTGTGGTATTAATCTATGACTTCATGCTAAAAAAAAAACTTCAGGCCAGCATATCACGGCGGTGGCGGCAGGGTCCACCTTCTCTCTGTTCCTCTCTTGCACTTCTTCATTCTCAAATTCAAGCAAGAGGATCACAACCTCAGCCCTATCACAGTTGCAATCAGTCAAAACGGAGCAAAAATCCGCCAGATTGACCCCAATCTTGCTTATTTATGGTAGTACAGCTTCATTCCAAGGGAAAGCAACATTCAAGCGTAATCTCTTCCAAGTTAGAAATCCTGTTAGACAAGTGAAAAATATTAAACAGATTCAAAAACTACAGTACTCATGAGCTTGTTACGAGCATCTAGCTGTTAAAAACTAAATCTTGCAGTAGTAGGTAAAGAACTGGACATTTGTTTTCAGTAAAAGCCTGTGTTCTGTATCTATATTTGAATTCGAGCTCTATTATCTACATTCTGAAGCTATATGGTCACAGAAAGAGAAATGTCAAATTTAGCCCCCGAACTTAAAATGTTAGCCTGTCCATGAAATTCATTAATTCAGTATGGCCTGCAACAGCTTCTCCACTATTCCCAATGCACGGAGCTATAATTATTTCAGATAAATAGAATATTTATTATAGGTTTAGAACAATATCAAGAATTTGTTTTTTTTAAATAAGTTACTCAAAATAATTGATCAAATGTGAGTTTCACCTTGGTTTACATTTGCACTAATGTGATACTATGTCTCAGATTTTCTCAAGAATGCCATAAATCAACAGTTGTGCCCAATCAACTAGCAGTGAACTGACACCAAGTTTTACAGGAAAAGTGATTTGAATAGCAAGGACAGCAATAATTAGTGATGGGCAGAGGTGAGTATGGTGGCCATTACCAAGGAGAAGGTGCTAGGAAAACTGAAAGGTCTGAAGGTGGATAAATCACCTGAACCAGATGGATTACACCCCAGAGTTCTGAAGGAGATAGCTGAAGAGATAGTGGAGGCATTAGTGGTGATCTTTCAGGAATCACTCAAGTCGGGGAGGGTCCCAGAGGACTGGAAAATCGCTAATGTAACCCCCCTGTTTAAGAAGGGAGTGAGGCAAAAGACGAGAAATTACAGGCCGATTAGCCTGACCTCGGTCGTTGGTAAGATTTTAGAGTCCATTATTAAGGATGAGATTTCAGAATACTTGGAAGTGCATGGTAAAATAGGGCAAAGTCAGCATGGTTTCATCAAGGGGAGGTCATGCCTGACAAATCTGTTAGAATTCTTTGAGGAGGTAACGAGTAGGTTAGACAAAGGAGAGCCAATGGATGTTATCTACTTGGACTTCCAGAAGGCCTTTAACAAGGTGCCACACAGGAGGCTGCTCAGTAAGATAAGAGCCCATGGTGTTAGAGGCAAGGTACTAGCATGGATAGAAGATTGGTTGTCTGGCAGGAGGCAGAGAGTGGGGATAAGGGGGTCCTCCTCAGGATGGCGGCCGGTGACTAGTGGAGTTCTGCAGGGGTCAGTGTTGGGACCACAACTTTTCACTTTATACATTAATGATCTAGATGAAGGAACTGAGGGCATCCTGGCTAAGTTTGCAGATGATACAAAGATAGGTAGTGGGACAGGTAGTATTGAGGAGGCGGGGAGGCTGCAGAAGGATTTGGACAGGTTAGGAGAATGGGCAAAGAAGTGGCAGATGGAATACAACATGGGCAAGTGTGAGGTCATGCACTTTGGTAGGAAGAATAGAGGCATAGACTATTTTCTAAATGGGGAGAGAATTCAGAAATCTGGAGTGCAAAGGGACTTGGGAGTCCTAGTCCAGGATTCTCTTAAGATTAACTTGCAGGTTGAGTCGGTAGTTGGGAAAACAAATGCAATGTTGGCATTTATTTCGAGAGGACTAGAATATAAAAGCAGGGATGTGCTGCTGAGGCTTTATAAGGCTCTGGTCAGACCACATTTAGAATATTGAGAGCAATTTTGGGCCCCGTATCTCAGGAAGGATGTGCTGGCCCTGGAGAGGGTCCAGAGGAGGTTCACGAGAACGATCCCAGGAATGAAAGGCTTAACATATGAGGAACGTTTGAGGATTCTGGGTCTATTCTCGATGGAGTTTAGAAGGATGAGGAGGGATCTGATTGAAACTTACAGAATACTGAAAGGCCTGGATAGAGTTGACGTGGGGAAGATGTTTCCATTAGTAGGAGAGACTAGGACCCGAGGGCACAGCCTCAGAGTGAAGGGAAGACCTTTTAGAACAGAGATGAGGAGAAACTTCTTTAGCCAGAGAATGGTGAATCTATGGAATTCATTGCCACAGAAGGCTGTGGAGTCCAGGTCATTGAGTGTATTTAAGACCGAGATAGATAGGTTCTTGATTGGTAAGGGGATCAAAGGTTACGGGGAGAAGGCAGGAGAATGGGGTTGAGAAACTTATCAGCCATGATTGAATGGCGGAGCAGATTCGATGGGCTGAATGGCCTAATTTCTGCTCCTATGTCTTATGGTCTTATCAAAAATGACACAACCAATAAGGGGACTATTTTTTTTAAACAACAAAAAAACACTAACAGCCACAATCATTTTTTCTCAATTGGATGTGATAGTTTTTTTAAAATTGCATGTAGAATTATATTAAAGCAAAACAAGAATGTATGGCCTGGATTTTGCAAGCAGGGAAGAAGTCAACAATAAACTGTCAGCAGTCGCTGTCATTAACCCTCTGAAACTGACTGCAACATCAGGCTGTGGTGCATGCGCAGATTAGCATGGAAATCCGCAAGTTGTGGCCTGTCACTCAGTGCTCTGCCATAGATTGTGCTGTGGACTCCACCTCCCAAGACAACAATCATTGAAATTAGCTAGGAATTCCCCTCCCACCACCCCACATCATTCATAGAAACCCTATAAAACGTTACACCTTGGTCAATAAGATGAAACTGGGTTTTTAACAGTAATATGAGTAATAATTTTTGCTGAACAACAGAACTGTCCCAAAAAATTATAACTGTGGAGTGCTTTTAAATGTCCTTGTTTGATTAATTAGTAGATTTTAAAAATATAAATATTTTTATAAAAGTTTTTTCCAGAAAATATCAGCTTCTACCTTCAACCCATTTGTACATCTCAATCTTTAATTTGCTCCATGTAAAAGAAGTGATTTCATTTTAGTGCTTTTCCTTTCCAGTTTGATGGGGGGAATCTGTGCAAATCCCTTTAATATGATTGGCTGCTTGGGCAGCTTGATGTCATCACTGTAGCTCCACGTCAGGAATCCCCAGAAATAAGTTGCAACTACAGGGCGATAGAGTTACATTTCTCACCACAGAGGTCATTAGATCTCTCAGCGAGGCTTACCTCAAGGTCAGCGGCAAGCACTCTTGCTTCACTGTTGATGTAATCTTCAGACCTACAGGTTTACATTGGAGGATGGACAAATTGACTGTCAAAAAAATCTACTGTCAATTGCATTTGGATTGTATTAAACTGCTTCACTGTTATATCTTTTCAATATCTTTGCAAAATGTATGAATGCTGAAGATTGCTAATGTTGCATTTCACCTATTTGATCTTATCTTGATTTTGTAATTGTGCAATTCATTTGAGCTGCAAGGTCAATTGAAATCTCAATTTTATTTTTAAAAAATAAGTTTATAAAAAACTGTTATTGATGCAATTGACTCTATGGTGTATTAAGAATATTTAATTTAACCCAGAATAGCACAATCTTATTTTCTCAACTTGAAGTATTTTGCTGAAGCACTTATCTTTGCTCTGACTTCAGCTCAGAGATCATTTTTACTCTAAACCAAATTAATTCTTTTGGAGCACAAAATTATTTTCATTTAAAAATAAGTCAGGTTAGTGAATGCATGTTCAAGCCAATACCGTGCCACTGCCAGGTTGCCAGTGCTATTGTTTTCACTCCATTGCCGCTGGGCTTGAATAGAGGTCAATGCAGGAAAATCATGATCACTGTTGATGTTAATGGGGATGGCACTATAATAAATATTCCGGCTCATATTTTATGGTCAGTGGTAAAGGAATGGTATTCACCATTCATTCCACTTACAGCTGCTCAAGACAAAATGGGCTTTTAAGTGGCAGCTTATCATTATTAGAGATTATTTTCTGCATGGCATGCTCTACAGAGGATCAGTGGCTTGAGAGAGCAGGGCAAACAACAGCATATCTCTTCAACCAATCACATTGAAGAATCCTCACTGTGCCATGCAGAGTTAAACCATGAAGTATGAATTAAAATATGTAATTCAACATAAGAAGCATGCACAGAAAGCAAAATAAAGAGAGGGGAAGAAAAACAGAAAAGGTGGAAGAAGGGAGGCAGGAAGAACACTGGGGAACACTGCTCAATCTGAAACAATTAATTACTTCCTACTGACATTTACTGAAAATAATCATCACCTTCAGTTTCCTTCTTAACCCTTAACCAATTCTTCACAACGGTCACTACCAATCAAATTAGATTCTAATACGGATGAGTGTTTTCGTGCCTTGCTCAAAAACCTTGTATTCAATAATAACACTTTAAAAACATATAGAAGAAAAAAAAAACAGAATTATGCTAAATAAATGTACTCAAAAAAAAATCACAGAAAAGGAACTTGAAGAAAAATACAGGGAAAACACCTGCAATTCAAAGAATGAGTAATGCAACGGCAAAAGCTGAAATCAACCGTGTAAACATTACTGTTGTTAACATTGACCTTGCTTCAGTTAGTACATAATGTATCGCCTTTTGATAACAATGAAGCTTCAGCCATCCTCACTGTATCCGCAGCCAGTACACACACAGGGTAAGCAGCTCAGACATGGGTCGGTGCTGATCGTTACACAAAGCCTGAGCTCCAGGCCGAGGATTCGGGAACCCCAAGATTCCTTCTCTATCTCACTCACAAACACATAGCTCGAGGGGAAAATGAACGAGACACAGATAGGCCGCGGTGATTAAAGCCCCGGTGGGAGGGAGGCAGAGCCCCGTCTCGGGGATCATCCGAGTTATATTCACCGGCAAACTCTCCGATGGTGAAGGCAAAAAAAAGGCGACCATTGCCAATTTAACGGCCAAGGTAGAGTGGCGCCGTGACCTGAGATTTGTATTCACCTGTGTCCGAGTAATACATAGTGGCGGGGCTCTCGACCCAACTCGCTCTCCTCTCTCTCTCTCTCTCTCCCCACCCGGTTCCTGTGTCGTGTCGATCCGGTCCGGCTCCCTCTCCTCAGCTCGAGCGCTGTCTCGCGTGCACTCCCACTCCAACTCAGGCTCGCACAGCGCGCGTGCGCTCTCTCTCCTTCTGTCGAACGACAGCTTTGATGCTTTCGCTCGAGCTCAGGCTCGCCTCCGGCGCGCGTGCGCCACCTCCTTCCAGCTCCAAGTTAAACTCCCACATGGACGGCCGCCGGTCAGCAACTGACGGAATTCGAACAAGGTGACCGTTATAACCCGAGCCGGGGAGCGAGAGGGGTTTTTATCCTCCCCCTCTATGTTTCAGCCTCTTCTGTCCTGTTGTGGAGTTTTTAAGTTTGAACTTCGGCTCTGGCTCTTTTTTTCAATGACGTCCCCAATTCCAAAAGGGGAGTGTGTGTGACCTTTGTAATCCTGCCCCCATCTATCACAAAAGTGATCGCCTTATCGAAGCTGCACAGTGTGAACAACTGTAGTCATCCTCCCAGTCAAATTCCAAACCAACACACCAAAAGGTGAGCCAGGCTGAATATTGTATTTGAAGGAATTGCGAGCGTTGGAGAAGCACTTGCTTTGATTAAAATAAAAACAAAAAATGCTGGAAAATATTCAGTGGGCCAGACAGTATCTGCGAAGAGAGAAACAGGAACGACCTGAAACATTAACTTTGTTTCTCTCTCCACTCATCCTGCCTGTAACATTAACTTTGTTTCTCCCCCCACAGACAGCAGTGGAGAGAGAAACAAAGTTAATGTTTTAGGCCGTCTCTGTTTCTCTCTCCACGGGTGCTGCCTGGTCTACTGAGTACTTCCTGAGTTTTTATTTCCGATTTCCGCCATTGCAGTATTTTGCCCTTGTTTTCATTAAATTGCTTGTTTTTCGGCAATTGAACTAGAATGAACAACTGAAAATCTGCACATTAAGCATTTAGTGTCGACACGTAAATATGTGCCCTCTGGAGTCTGCCTCCAGGTCTTATGTCTCTTGGTCATTCAAATACGTATATATTTGTTTACATTGGAAAAAATAAGACAAAATGCACTTTAATATCCTGGCTAATCTCCAAAATTAAATCAGTGGCACATTTGAAATCCCAATTTTGAGCACCCATTTCATTGTTAACTCATTTGCATTTAAGTGAAACTAAATTACATTTTCCTACTGAAAATGTAGACTTTCTATAAGCTAG
The DNA here is from genome assembly GCF_964194155.1 of Cetorhinus maximus. Classification (NCBI taxonomy): domain Eukaryota; kingdom Metazoa; phylum Chordata; class Chondrichthyes; order Lamniformes; family Cetorhinidae; genus Cetorhinus; species Cetorhinus maximus. Next base: position 170,218,300 of record NC_135881.1, on the reverse strand, counting down.
CTGTATTAGTTTCTTGACATCAACTGCCTAAGCTCAGGTTTGAAAAAATGATCATTTGCAGGAGATGCCAGAGGGCTACAAGTTTATAAAACTAATCAATCAATATCGAAGGAAAATTGCAAAAGGAAAATTTGATTATTTATAGTTCAAGGAAATGTGCATTATTATAGATTTCAAACTACAAATTTCAGGGAAGGGCCCATGCTTATTTTAAATTTCATGTGGATTACTTGGGAAAGCATATTGTCATAATCTCATCAGTGAATTTCAAGTTAATTATCCATGATTGAAACAGAAAGTTATTGTAGTATTCTACTAAGAAAACCAAACAGAAATAATTGATTTTTTTTCTTAAAACTGGAATTCATCTGTTTTTGTCTCAGATAAAAATCTAAGATTTTGGTTTGGGATGTTTGTTTTTGTATTCTCTGTACATCTTGTCACAATATGCATTTTCCCAAACAGCAATGAGTGCTGGAGTAGCTATACCAGAGGGAAAGAGGTTGAACAAGTATGGAGACCTAGAAAACACTGAGTTGACTGTGGAAGACTGGATGACACGATGGGAAAAGAAACACATTGGTTTTCACAAGGGAGAAATTCACGAGTGAGTGCAAATTTTAGTTTTCAGGCACCTTTTAATTCTTAATTTTTTGAAATATATTTCCTTGATAAGGAATCTCTGGAGTCCTTATTTTTGTTTTCTTGTGGTTTGCAATGATGAACAAATTGGAATGTTCGTCTTGCAGACTTAATTTATTACTCTAGCATTAAATGGTGAGGTTGTTCTGATTGAAAACCGTGCATTGTGGTGTGGGGGAGTGACAGTTGATAACATTAAATGGATTAGTACTTTCACAGAACAAAGTTCTCGTAAAATTATCCAAACATCAAACACTGTTGCTGCCTAAACAGAAGACCCGGGCTGCTGTCCATTAGTAGGACTCTGCACGTCAATCTTTTTATGAACAAATAATGCCAGAACTAGAAGTGTGGAGAGCTGAGAGCCTTTTTCTCAAGCATCCATAGTGCTTTATCTCTATTTGGAATATTTTAAGTATTCATTCCTACTATCTGTACTTTGGAGCTAGGATGGGAATCATAAATGTCTCAACTTTTTCCACCAAATCATTGGAGCATATACCAATGTCTTGTTACAAAAATAGATTTAGAAAGTGATCATTGTCAAGTCTGAAAACCTATGAGATTGAGTTAACCATCAATGTTACCTTTATTTCTATACATGAGATGATTACCCAACAATAATGGTATGATATGATAGTTAATCAATGAATGAACCCCATTTTGTATCCATAACTGTATATTCCACTGGTTATATAAATATATTGCAAAACTAACCCTAAACTATATTTCTAGTACAACAAAATAATTCAAAGGTTAACATTTTATGATATTTCAGAGCTTACTGCTTATCAAAACAAATACATGTACAATGTGTTAGGAAATAGAGATAGTTTAAGTAAGTTATTTCTGTATTTGTGTGTTAAAAGGAGAAGTTGAGTTTTAGTTTTACTTTAAAACATGCCTGCATTTTAATGAAGATTTTATGACTCTTGAAGGGAGTTAAAACAAAGGTAGAAAAAAACTGTGCTGTTGCCTAGCAACAGGAGGCCCACAGAAACAGAAAACTAATTTTAGTTCTCTTGAAGCCAGGATTCCAGAGAAGCTGGACAGCAGAGGGACAGATAGCAAGTCTCAAGCTGAAATTGAAGCCAGCTGCAAGGAGAAGCTGGATACAGGAGAAGGAACTACAGAAGCAGGTTCCAGAAATTAAGGAAGGAAGTCCCCAAGTCCAGGGGAGCAGAACAGGAAAGGTCCCAAGAGGACAGTTAAGTCAAAGGACAAGGTCAGGAACCTGGAAAAAGGTCCTGTCAAGTGAAGTTAAGAGTGAGAAGCAGAAAAAGGCTCCAAGCTTAAAGAGAAGTTGTTGCAGGAAGCAGACTTAAAGCAAAATAGAAGCCAGAAGATCCAAGGGGACAGCAGAAGGTCTGTAACTCTTTACTATGGGCGTGTAAAACACTGGTGTTCTGTTGGCACGGCTAAGTGAGTGAAAGAGTGTGCATGGAAGAAAGCTTGAATGCACGTGCCAATCCAGGGGAGAGGAACATTGGAAGGAGAGTTCAAAACCCTGGAGGTGGACCCTTGTGGAAGGCATCTGAGAGAAGCATTGTTTGGGAGAAGATTCTTGAGTGAGTCCTTCGAGAATGGAAATTGGAAGCCCTCGTGTGAAAGACAGAGTTCAGTGAGACCAGTTGGCTCACAGTGTGACAAGCGACTGGGGGGAGTTGGTTAGAGATCCATAGCATCTGTTTGGGGTGGCATATGTCACTTGGTTTCAGAGTGTGGTGTGTCTGACCACAGGTCATCTATTGGTTTACATGGACCGTGTACTTACTGTGAACATTACAATATAAGATAGCTTTTGTAACTTATGTTATTCTTCAAATCTGTATATATCTGTGAAGGTATAGGTGTGGGTGAAGGAATATTGTAATATAGTTCATCTTTTCTTGTTTAATAAATGTTTTATTCTTTTGTTAAAAGTTTGTCAGTTGACTCCAGTGGCTCTGTTCAACAGCCACTCACCATGTATCTAAACTAACAAATGAAAGTTAGGATCTTTCAAGCTGGGTTCTACCCTGGGATTTGGCTTGTCCAGCAGTAACATCAGCTGGGATCATAACAAAAGTGTTTCACTGAAGTTTGCCATTATAAATACATCACATATAAGGAAAGAAAATAACAAAAATATACCATTTAAAGTTATTGGCATCAAGTCCAATGGGGCTTAGCAGAATCTACAGTAGTTTGCACTTTGATAGTCCATAAAATGAGATTAGCCTGTTGCAAAAAAAATCACAAAATAGATTGAAATTCAATGTAAAACTTATCCTATTCATTCACAAATTACATACAAAACAAACCTGCTTGTTGAATTACCATAGGCCGTGTCTCACCAAAATGTTCATAAGCTTGTCTTCCAGAAGACACAAAAAATACATTGGGCGCATTTGGTACTATAGCATCAAGCTCGCATAATGAGAGGTTACAGCTCCCAGGTCCATGACGAGAATTTGCCAGTTATGAGAAAGTCCTGGTCTTAAGAGAAGTAGGTACTGGGACAGCTGTGGTTCAGTGAGTAATACTGTCTCCTCTGAGCCACAAGGTTGTTCAAGTCTCACTCTAAGACTTGAGCACACAAAAATGAAGTCTGACACCCCAGTGCAGTACTGAGGGAGTGTCGTAATGTCAGAGGTGCTGGCTTTTGGATGAGATGTTATACAGTGGCCCTGCCTAGCCACTAACATGAGTGTAAAAGATTCCACAGCACTATTTCAAAGAAGAGAAGGGAGTTATTCCCAATGCCCTGATTGGTATTTATCTGTCAGTCAACATCACAAACATATTACCTAATTATTATCACCTTGCTGTTTGTAGGAGCTTTCTTCGTGCAAATTGGCTGCTGCATTTCCTATATTAAAACAGTGATTGCTATAGGATATCTTGTAGTGCAGTGGGTAGCATCACTGCCTCTGAACCAAAAACTCCAGGTTTGAGTCCCACTCCACGACTTGATGGCCAAGGAACATGTGTTCATAATGCAGCCAAGCAGGTTGACTATCAACCTGAAAATCCTTCCAACACATGCCAATGAAAGGCAAGAGCGGGAGAGAGTCCTGGTCAGCCACGTGATGGAAAGAACATTGGAGCCTCTACCATCACTATCCATAGCTCCAGGCTAACATGCATGTAAATGTGCACGTTGCCACAGCAACTTGGATTCATTCAGTGAACTTGAACACACCACCACCACCACAAATGTGGTAGAAAATCCACTTTCTATGTAAAAGGAATTTCTCCTGAATTCCTTAAAAGAATAAAACACAGCGACTGCACTTCAAAAAGTACTTCATTGGCTATGAAGCACTTTGAGACAGACTTGAGAAAAGTGCCAGAGAAATTTTTTTTAAGGCATGCTCACAGGTGTCAAGAAAACAATAAATTGTAATATTTTTCCTCTGGTAATAATCCTGGCATATTTTCTTATGTACTGGAAATCAAGCTGTAATTGGATGAAGAGCTAGAGTGATGGCAAGGGTCTAAACTTAACAGTAAGAAGTGGTTTTGATATGTTAATGAACCAAGAGGAACTTCAATAAGAACAAAGAACAAGGAAAAGTAAGCACAGGAACAGGCCCTTCAGCCCTCCAAGCCTGCGCCGATCATATTGCCTGTCAAACTAAAACGTTTTGCACTTCCAGGGTCCGTATCCCTCTATTCCCATCCTATTCATGTATTTGTCAAGCTGCCTCTTAAACACCACTATCGTACCTGCTTCCACCACCTCCTCTGGCAGCGAATTCCAGACACTCACTACCCTCTGCGTAAAAAACTTGCCCCGCACATCTCCTCTAAAGTTTTCTCCTCTCACCTTAAATCTATGTCCCCTAATAATTGACTCTTCCACCCTGGAAAAAAGCTTCTGACTATCTACTCTGTCCATGCCACTCATAATTTTGTAAACTTCTATCAAGTTGCCCCTCAATCTCCGTCGCTCTAGTGAGAACAATCCGAGTTTCTCTAACCTCTCCTCATAGCTAACAACCTCCAGACCAGGCAGCATCCTGGTAAACCTCCTCTGCACCCTCTCCAATGCCTCCATATCCTTCTAGTAATGTGGTGACTAGAATTGCACACAATATTCCAAGTGTGGCCTAACCAAGGTTCTATACAGCTGCAGCATGACTTCCCAGCTTTTATAGTCAATACCCCTGCCAATGATATCTTCCTGACTACCTTATCCACCTGCGTTGCTACTTTCAGTGACCTGTGGACCTGTACACCCAGATCCCTCTGCCCGTCGATGCACTTAAGGGCATAAAGCAATAACAGGAATAGTTTGAGCTGAGTTGTTTTAGTTCAAAGGGTAATATATGCGGGTTGTAAAAAGGTGTAAGGAAGTGAAGTAAAGATAAGTTAAGTTTGTTTTTACAAGTCTAAGAGCTAAAGTAAAGAACGAAAGTAAAGAAAGCATTTCTGAAGAGACTGGTGGAGACAATAGAGAGATCAAAGGGAAGGGATGCATTTAAGGAAATACTGAGTGGGTAGCTGGTTAGATCTCCCAGAAGTCAGCAGGGTAGCTGGTCATATCTCCTAGAAGATAGCAGGATAGCTAGGCAGAACTCCAAGGAGACAATGTGAACAAGGCCAGACCTGAAGACCCAGTTGCTGTGAGCCTCAGAGGGCACCCCAAGGAAAAAGGCACTGTGTGGTAACAATAACTGGAATTCTATAGATTTGACAACCTATAAGGATAGTTGCTAAACAGAAATGGAGAAGGTTAGCTCTGAGAGTAGTTAAGATAAGATTTGTGGAACTGTTTCAAAGTACTGCTTACGGTGTGAAGCCATTCTTGTGTTTAAGTATAATTGTGTTTTTTCCCCTTTTTCTAAAATAAATGTTTACTTTACTATAAAATCATCACATGTAGTCGGGGAAATCATTTCCTGATTTCAGAACCACTCCTTAAACTATACAAATTGCAAAAACCATTTTGGCAGCTGTTTCAAGTTTCCCTCTGGGATTTGAGCAGCTCGGCATTTACCGCCATTCCATAGCACAGGGAAGACTGACCCCATCTGAATATCTTGTGCAGACCCAAAATTTGTAATATCGGACATGGATGCAACTGTTGATCTTGGTAAAAAGGCTGTAACTATTGTGGGGAATGGATATCAGACTAAGACAATATTTGGTTGAGCTATGATAGCTTGCCATGGTTGTATAGCCTGCAGGTGAACACAATCCAGTCTGTGGCAAGAAGTGACCATTTTAATAAAATAGCAAAGTGAGTTTCTGGTACACATGGAGTCAAACCACAGGATGGGTGAAGAAAGTAGAAATAAATATGTCCTCCAGAGATTGTACTTCTGTGCTGAAAGTTTTGCAATTGGAATGTAAGAATTGATAGATAACAGAAGACCAATGCCCATCCACTTCACTTTATACCACACTGGTACTCACATGATACAGTAGTAATGGAGTTGATGAATAACCATGGCAATCAGTCTCTGTCAGTTAGCCGGTTATCAGACTCTGACCTGGGGTGGTGAAAAATTTCAGGAACCATAGGTTCAAAATCACTAGTTTCTCAAACTTACTCCATGTCTCCGATGGCTAATACACTCTATCCCAAAATTAACTTTTCTGAGAAAAGTCTGTCAAATTTACATTTGGAAAAATTAATGCACCCTGCTTTCACTGCCTTTAGGAAAGCTGTTCCATGGATTCACCAGTTGTCCATTGCTTGAGGTGGGGGTGAGGTCAGAATTGGAGGCAGGGAGAGAGGACTACAGTAGCAATGAGGGGGTATAGACTATATATTGCATGAGGGAAGGCTGAAGGCTTCCCAAAGGGACTTTGAGAAGCACTGCTCCTCCTCCTGGCCTCCAAGGAATGCTGAAAGAGCCACTTGGTGGGGTGGGGAGAGGCGTGGCAGCTCCTGCCTCCTTTTCACTGCCAAGATTGTTGATCCTCCAAGATACCATGCAGCTGGAGTTACTTTCAAATCAGTTTCCCAAATGCACTATAGGAGCCCTATTTAAATACATTTTAATAACATTCCACCTCTTCACAGACACCCCAGTATCCACTGGATAGCAGGCTGGGTTACATAATGCCCAAGCCTTTTCCACCCATCATGGAAGGTTAATACTGGGGCCAGTATTTCTGAAAATTAATTTTGAATTTACTAGTCCAAATGTAGGCCATACTGGTTATACAATTCTGGTCAAAAACTGTCATAATCTGCATTATCTAGACTCTGTGGAATTTTAAAAATAGCAATCATGTCACTTATCAACCTTCTCTCCAGTGAAAACATGTCCAGCCTGTGTAATCACTCCACTCAATCCAATCTCGCCATCTCCTCAATCATTCTTGGTGTAAGAATTCCAAGTGATGTCACACCATTGGTTTGTAAAGTCATGGGATTACTTTACTATTTTGGCTCAATTCTCACCTTTTAAGACATCCCAGCATTTGATTTGCTTTACTCACTGTCACCATACAAACTTACAATAGTTTCAACTTGATGCCAATCAGAACTCAGATTTTTTTCCATGTATATTACTTTTCTTTCTATTTAAATAATACCTTTGTGAATTTTTTGTCCCCATTTGAAGCATGTTGTATTTCTCGACATTGAATTTAATCTGTTATTTGCCATCCTAGTTCTCAAGTATATAGAATCATAGAATGGCCTCCTTCTGTGTTGTAACTTCGTGGCCTATCATGTCCATGCCAGCCCTCTGCAAGAGCAACTCAGCTAGTCCCACTCCCCCTCTTTTTCCCCATAGCCTTCTAAAATTCCTGTTCAGATAAATATCCAATTCCCTTGTAAAAAGCCTATTTTGAATGTGTCTCCATGACACTCTCAAGCAGTGCATTCCAGATCCTAACCACTCACTAGGATAAAAAAAGGTTTGCCTCAAGTCACCCTTGGTTCTTTTGCCTTGCGTTTTATATATCAATGTCCTCTGGTTCTCAACTCTTCAACCAGTTTCTTCCTAACTACTCTCTCCAATCTCCTCATGATGTTGAACATCTCTATCAAATCTCTTCTCCACCTTTTCTGCTCCAAGCTTCTCCATTCTATTCATGTAACTGAACACTCTCATCCCTGGAACCATTCTCATGAATCTTTCCTGCACCCTCTCCAGTACCTTCACATTCTTCTGAAAGTGTAGTGCCCAAAATTGTACACACTACTCCAGTTGAGGCCAAAGGAGCGTTTTATCATTACTTCCTTGCTTTTGTACTCTATACTATTTTAAAAAGCTAAGCAACCCATATGCCTTATTAACCTCTTCTTCAACCTGCCCTTCTACCTTCAACAATTTGTGCACATATACCCTTAGGTCCCTCTGCTCCTGCACCCTCTTTAGAATTGTACCCTTTATTTCATATTGCCTTTCCTCATTTTTCATACTAACATGTATCAATTCACATTTCTCTGTATTAAATTTCATCTGCCACATGTCTGTCCATTCCACCAACCTGTATCTGTTCTCTTGAAGTCTACCACTATCCTCCTCACATTCACAATCCTTCCAAGTTTTGAGTCATCTACAAATTTCAAATTGTACCCTGCACACCAAGTCTAGGTCATTAATGTAGGTCAAGAAAAATAGTGATCCTAATACCGAACACTGGTGAACCCCACAATACATCTTCCTCTAAACCAAAAAACAAATGTTCATCATTACTCTGTCTCTGTCAGTCAGCCAACCCTGTATCCATGCTGCCCCTGACTCTTTTATTCCATGGGCTTCAATTTGGCTGACAAACCTATTGTATGGCACTTCACCAAACACCTTTTGGAAGTCCACATACACCACACCAACTGCATTACCCTCATCAACGTCTGTTTCATCATCAAAAAATTCATACAAATTAATTAAACGCAATGCTTTTTTTTAACAAATCCATGCTGGTTTTCTTAATTAATTCACATTTGTCTATGTGATAGTTAATTTCATCCTGGATTGCTGGTTTTATCCTTGCACCGTTTTTTGGAACAAGGGTGTAACATTTACAGCCTATGTTGCTTGGCTTTGCTACCAACTTCATTACTTAGTATCATGTACAAATTTAGCCACTGCACTTGTTACTTCTGGTACTGATATGAATGAACAATCTTTGGAACTAATAAAATGGAGACTATGTCATTCTGCCTCCTAAAATAGCTCATTGAACTGTTACAGAGATATCCTCTACAGTTTCTAGTAAAGCATTAAAAGGGTTTGAACCAGGCATCTCCAGAGGGAATTAGATTTTAACTTATTGATGCTTGAAAATTCAAGTCATTTTGCAATTGGACTATATGAATTTAGACTGCAGATCATCCATGCTGTCATTTAGTGGCAAAACAGACTATAGGGGCTAAATGACTTTCTCCTGTTTCTATGCTCCTAAATAGATTTATGCTATATGGGACTCCCATAAGGGCCCTTGCCTTTTGTTTATCCACCAAATCAAGATTTACACAAATCATAGCGTTCACTGCTAGCTTCATTACTATAGGGCAAGCTTTGACTATGTGGTGGTCAACCATTGAAACTTGCTACCCAGCCACCTGTTCATGCCTTAGAGTGGCAAAGCCCAGAGACAGGATTTATTACCATACCTCCTGTGGACTGCAAGAAGGGACTGAATGCCTGCTTGCTCTGGGCTGCTGTGATATTGGGATGCTCAAAAGCCAGCTGGATTACAAAATGGTTGGTTGGGAGAGGATGGGTTAATTTATGGAAAAAGTGTTGAAGTGTGTGCAGCAGCAGCCCAAGTTTTCTTCTGGAGGACAATCCTGCTCCTTCTGGCCCCACAAAAATAAACAAAAGCTTAAAACCGATTGGCGCTAAATGGAATGTGTGCAATTCACATTCTTTCCTGTTCTGTCCTAAAATGGCACTCAGGACCTATGTATGTCAAAATGCATATTAAAAGAGCCTACTGCCTAAAACAAGTGGGTGGTAGGTGGCCACTAGGTGGTAGACTCTTCTTGAAGATGGTGGTAACCAGAGCGCTGGTGCAAAAAAGGTGGTGAACCAGTTTTGGAAAGTCCACATTAAAATCTAATCAATAGCATTTATCAAAGTCTTTACAAATTCATCTCGAAGATTTTGTGAGACTGAACCAGTATGTGCTCAAAAATTGTTATTATCAAATACATGAAATTAAAATCTTGTGCATCTCTCTTATCAGTGTATTACAGCTCTCATATGATACATGTATCATTTATAACTTTAGCATGGTGTATTCTACATCAGTGGCTGCTGGTAATATGTACAAAGTAGTTGTGTGAATGTGTCTATTTTGTTTAGAACAGTGTCAATAGCCAAGAATCATTCTTTTCCTGCCATTCTGGCAGTATTTGTAATGGAACCATTATCTGAGTTGTCATTCTCTGCGAGAATTTATTTGTAATTCAGCAATCAGTCAGCCACTTAAAAGAACCATTGACACCACAATTCTGACCTCTTGTGCATCCCTGCTTTAATTCTCCAACATTAGTAACTTTGCTTTCAGGTCCTTAGGCCCTAAACTCTGGAATTCCCTCCCTAAACCTCTCCATCCTTCTTTCTGTCTCCCTTTTAAGATGAAACCTACCTCTTTGACCATCTATTCTAATATCTCTTTATATGTCTTGGTGTCAAATTGTGTTTCATAATGCTCCTGTGAAACACCTTGGGACATCTTATCACATTAAAGATGCAATATAAATGCCATCTGTTTTCACACTTTCTGTTGAGATATTCTCAAGCTGATAAAAGGTTTCCAAAAAGAGGAATACAGGAGCATCATTTATTTGCTGTTTATTTTTCCAGTTTGAAAATAATTCAAGATTTGAAAAGACACAAATTTTCCTTTGCTGCCTGGTCAGCTTATCAATGCACACACTTTTTCTGATCTTCATGCTGTTGCATTTTTTTTTTTCCTCCATTGATGTCTCCTAACTTCTGCCATTGCCCTCTAATTGTTTTTACACAGTTCCTTGACATTCTTTCTCTCTTCAAACCTAGGACATTCAGGTCAGCATGATTCAGTCATTCACCCACATTAATTCACTGACCCATCATAGCGTTCCTTCATTTGAACAGTTTTCGTAAGTTCTCCATTTCAAAACATTACAGTTAATCCGTCATATACTGATCTGAAATGGTTGTTTTTGATCAAGTATTTTGTCCGTTTAAACTGTTCTTTTGTTTATAGATTGTTGCAGAAACACTTGGACATCATTCTAAATGGGAGGAAACAAATCCGTATTTTTGTCCCACTCTGTGGAAAGTCACTAGATATGAAATGGTAAGTAAATTCCTAATCAGGAATTATACTTTAAGATGTTTTTCCAATTGGTTATTTTGGAGTATATGCTGGAAGTACACTGTCTGAAGATACTGTCTAACTGCAGAGGAAAGAGAAACAGTTAACATTTCAGATTGGTGGCCTTTCATCTGCTATTGGGAAATGTTAGAGATGTAATAGGTTTTAAGCAAGTGGGGAGAGGAACGGAGGAAAGATCAAAAGAGTCTGTCTGTGATAAATTGGAAGACAGGCGTGATTAAAGGACAAAAGGGGTGGTAGTGCAAGGCAAAAGGGGGTGGTGTCAGCTATAAGTTTGCAAGTGACACTAAACTAGGAAGCCCAATAAATTATGTAGATGGAAGCCAGAAGTTACAAAGGGATATAGATAGATTGAGTGGGCAAAACTGTGACAGGTGGAGTTCAGTGTGAGGTCATCCAGTATGGTTCCAAGAAAGACAAATCAGAATATTTTCTTAATAGCAAGAGAAGAGAAACTATAGAAGAGTAAATTGATTTTGGCTGTCCAGTACACAAATTAGCAACAACAATAACTTTAATTTATATATCGTATTTAACATAATAAAAAGTCCCAAAATGCTGCACAGGAGTATTATAGAACAAAATTTGACATGGAGTCACATGATTAGATTATAGGGCATGTGATCAAAAGCTTGACCAAAGAGATAAGTTTAAAGCGGGAAAGATAAGTCGAGAGGTGGAGAGATTTCAGGAAGAAATTCCAGTGTTTTAGACCTTAGCAGCTGAAGGCAAGGTCACCAAGAGTGGAACTCTTAAAATTGGGGATCAGTGGAATTTTTTCCAGTGCAATGTGCTTGTCTTCGCATAACCTTTTCTACGTCCTGCGCTTTGTCCAACAGTGACTACATTTCAAAAGTAGTCGTTTAGTAAGTACAGAACTTGACTATTGCTGACAAAAGACATTTTGTCAAAGCTTTTCATCTTGCACTCATCAGGAAATCACAAGAATACCAATGTCAGGGGAAGCAGCAACTTTATAAAGTATGAGAAGAGAGTGCTGATTGCTTGGCAAGTGGACTCTGATTGGTAGAGGCGTTGCCATAGAGAATGCACCAGCTAATGGTGACTGACGAGCATTGTTTGAAATTTAAACCAGGCAACTTGACTCTGATCGATCAGGGTATTCCCTGAGGAATGAATCAGCGAATGGCTATCACTTATTTTGTTTACCAAAAACAGGTGCAATGTATGTACATGTTCTTTCTGTCTGCAAAGAACAGGGCCCTGTGCTTTAATATATGTAGCTTCTAGTACACAGAAATGTGCCATACTGCGAGCCTGACTGACAATCTTATATGGTTGTCAGCGTAACTTTTAGCACACTGAGGATTATCTAGCAAAGGTTGTCCAATTGCAGAATCACATTTAATATTGCATACTATGTTTTGAGTTTTGCAAGCACAGGCTGGTTGGGTACGGTCTGTACCTTGCCTGTTGCGAACAGCGGAAGGGATATGCTGTTTGATACAATCTGCCAGTCTTTGGGATGTATGGCCTACATACCTAGCATCACACTGGAACTGAAATTCATATACCACATTACTCATTTGTGTGATAGGCAGAACGTCTTTTTGGCTTGACTGCAGCATCCTGTTAGTGGCAAATACCACTCGTGTTTCTACTGCATAGTAGTAGCATGAAACAGCTAGCTTCACCTGTTGCTCAAATTTTTGAGATACCTTATCCGTCCAGGGTAATCTGAACAAATAGCTTGCACCCGATTTACAAAGTTGCCAATAAGGCCGATTTTATAGCACATGGAACTATAAGAATCCCAATGCTTGCATAGACTGTGGTAGAGAATCCTCTGGCATATTTCTCAACTAGGCTAGTAATGTCAAATGAGCACATGGGCACAGCGTTGCTATCGATATCCAAGTCCTGTATGGTCTTCACAAATGTGAAAGAATCCTTCACCGTGTATCTGGAAAGCTTATTCAAAATTGGCTGTAATAATTTGCCCATATTGATAGCAGTGCTGTGTCCATGTACTCATTTGACATTGCTAACCTATTCACCAATGTTCCACTTAAGGAAACCATAGATATTTGCACTGCACCACTATATCATGGCATTCAATCACTGCAATAATGACTGAGGTGACCTTCATCCAATCGCTGCACAACATCTTGTTAATGAACCAATCCAAGGAACATTTTCTGGTCATTTCCAGCCAGTTTTAACAAATTTGCATGCCCTTTTCCTGTGGGTATGAGAGACGGCAAAACAAAATAACAAACATTTTGGCTATGGCAGCTGATAAAGCATCTAAATTTTAGCAGCCCAGGATCTTTGGGCCGCTCTGGAGTTACGCTACATGTCGTAAGTTTGAATTGATTTCTCGCATCTGGGGGCTTGACTGTGAAACAAAGCCAGCTACTGCTGTTCAGCTGTAAAGGAAATTATAGTTAGCTTTCGGTGGGAGGCCTTTGACCAAGTCTTCGGAGCATTCAATAGCTTCATGTGTTGTGTTAGTGTGTAACTAAAGTAGTTTGAAATGGAAAGGATTTGAAATGACTTCATTCATTCTGCCTGTTGAAGGAATGGACAGTGCTGAGTCCAGAACAAGAAACAAATGAAGAACAGAGTTTGAGGGTAGTTATAAAATATTTGTATTAATGGAGCTCAGTGATAGACTGTCACATATGTGTTTTGTGCTTAATATTTTTTATTCAATGAAGCAATGCAAAGTGCAAAGCAACAGCTTTCTACAAAGCATCCAGAAGATGAAAATAAATTGAAAGCTTTCTTTGAATGAAGAAAGAACAATACAGACAGAGGAAAACTCACATATAACATGGGTTCTAGAAATGACCCTGAAAGCATCCTTCTTAAAAGCATTTCTGACTATTAAAAGCAAAAAAGCCCATACTATTGGAGAGGACTTGAATCTGATTGTTCCAGCTGCTATACGAGTGTGCAAACTGATGGTACAAAGATGTAGCACAAAAGCTGAAGGCCATACTTTCCAATGGCACAATAGAAGAATGAGCTTTCAAGAGATATAAATTGTCAATTGACAGGTTGAATAAATGTGAGCAGTTTACAATTGAGCTTGATGAGACAATTGACATTGGTAGTGCAGCACAATTATTAGTTTACGTTGGTATATTTAGCAGGGAATATGTTAGAAGATGTTCTTTTCTGTCAGGTGTTACGAGAACAAGGAACAGTTGAGGAAATATTCAAGTTACTGGATAGCTTCATGGAATTAGAATTGCTTAAGTGGTAGAACTGTTTTGCTGTTTGCACAGATGTTGCTGCCACTGAGACGGGCAGTCGGAATGATGTTACAAGAATAAGAGCTATAAACCCACAAGTACTTATGATACATTGTATATTGCATTGCTAAGTCTTGCTTCAAAAAGAATAGAATCCAAATTGCATGCTGTGTCAAATGAATTGTGAATTTTGTGAAATCCAGACCTATGAATTCACATACCTGTTTGACCCTTTTAACCCATTAAATACACTGAACCTATCAAAAGACGGTGGCAGTGTCATGAAGCTATTAATGTATGTAATGTTATCGGAAACTTTTTTTTAAAATAGAGGTTTAATCTGTGGGTGTGTCTTTGTGTATCTTAATTGGATTAAAGCCAGCTAGACTGGGTGCTTTGATGTATAGTAGTTTTGGGATGTAAACCATAAAGAAGTGTACATCTACATTTTGTTGAATAGAGCATTCAAGAAGGGGAGTGAAATCTTGCACCTAGCTAGGAGAGATTAAGCAATGTTTATAATACTTATAAAATTGGTACTATGAAAGGAGTTCAAAGGGCCTGGTGATACAATGAGAATTTACATTCAAAGAGAAGTGCTGGGTATAACAGAAAGCAATTTTGTGTGTGCAGGGCAGAGGCACGTAATATTAAAGCAGATGTGAGCCTACACCTGTCTGCAAAGGAACCAAAGTGAAAGGAACCTCATTTTGAATTCGTAAGGTGAAAATGCTTTGCCTGGTATCTGCTTAAAGTCTATGAGTTGCTGCCTTAGTGAAGATTAGTTTGGAAATTTGTTAAAAGTTATGATAGTAGTAATTTGTAGCCATGCTTAACTTATGTAAGTTAATAAATGCCTCATGTAGTTTGATTTAAAAACCTCTTGAGAACTGATGGTCTTATTCCTGAATTTAGAGCTGCATCTCAAACATACCACTTGAAAATATAGGCTATGACAGTTGTTTAAAGTTTCACTCTGGGATTTTAAATAACAGCCTTTACCAACTGCTGTGTCATAACAAGCAGTATAACAATACTTGAAATGAGTGATGAGATTGCAATGTTTGGGAAGAAAATTGTGATTTGAAAAATTAGACTCTTCCCATGACTGAGTTTCTGGATGCAAACACAATGACAATTGAGTGTGTGAAAGAAAGGACATTATTTATCCCACAACATTGAGACTGTACTTAAGTGTTTAATTTGAAAATATAAACACAAGTTTGGGATCCATTTGTTACGTCATCTTGTTGTCTTAAGTGGAACAACAGAAAAAGAGCTGATGAAACTGTCATGTTACTACTCCACTTAAAATTAAGTTTCAGGAACAAAATACCATCTCAGTTTTGCCTATCCGCGTCTGTGTATAACCAGAATTAGTAAAAGAAGCAACGAAAGTGTGACTACTTTTCCCAACAACATGATTCTCGGCTATGGCAGCAATGAGGATGAAGTACAGGTCCTGTCTGGATGTGGTGAATGATTAACGAGTTATGTTGTTGAACATCACACCACGGATTTTGCAGTGAGAAGCAGGGAAACCCATCTCACTGATATCTGTGGACAGTAAATGTTTTCTTCAAAGCATTATTAAAGCATACCCTACATGCAGCACTTTCATATTATGGATATTACATAATGTAATTTAGATGGGGGAAGGTCTGCGGTTATTAGTCCATTTGAAAAGGAGTCCTTCAATGAAAAAAAACTTTGAGAACCACTGTTTTAGAGAGTTTCTTTGAATATTGCCTGCTCACATAGAAACAAAAACAAATTGAATTTACTGTAGATCAGGCATATAAGACAACCCCATTTTTTTGGTGACAAAATGCATGTTTAGGCCTGCACTCAGCGTATAAGTTGCCGGGCCCCCCACCCCCTGCTATTTTTCCACTAATAAATGCATGTTTAGCGCTATACTTACCTTAGGAGCTAGCCTCAATTTTTCAAATCAGGGATACCTGTTTAGGGTTACACTCGCCCTATAATTTGGTACATGGGATCAAGCAGGCGATATGGGCTATGTTGCCAAGATGATGTACGGGAGTTTAAAACACCCCCACACAGAGCAGACCACGTATGGTGACCGATGAACAGAAATGGGTCCTCCTGCACCAACACCTGCGGTTCATGTTTATGCTTGGCAGATAAGTCAACCTCCATTTTTGGAAGGGTTTTTCGAAGATTCAAAGGTCGATTTACACACCGCTTTCTATGGTACAGTATATAGAATCATAGAAAATTTACAGCACAGGAGGCAGCCATTTTGTCTGTTGTGTTTGTGCTGGTTCCCTGAAGGAGCAATTCACCTAGTGCCACTCCCCTACTTTTTTCCCGTACTCCTGCAAACATTTCCTTTTCAGATAATGATCCAATTCCCTTTTGAAAGCCTCAGTTGACCTTCCGTTCTCCACACTGCCAGGCAGTGCATTCCAGATCCTAACCACTTGCTGTGTGAAAATGTATTTCCTCATATCGCCATTGCTTCTTTTGCCAATTACCTTAAACCTGTGCCCTCTGGTTCTCGATCCTTCCACCAATGCCCAGACCCCTCATGATTTTGAACACCTCTATCAAATCTCCTTTCAACCTTTCTCCTCCAAAGAGAATCATCCCAACTTCTTCAATCTATCTATGTAACTGAAGTTTCTCATTCCTGAAACCATGAAATCATTCTTGTGAATCCTTTCTGCATCCTCTCTAATGTCTTTATACCCTTCCTAGTTTGTGGTGCATAGAACTGGATGCAATACACTAGTTGTGGCCAAACCAGTGTTTTATACAGGTGTACCATACTCTATGTACTCTATGCCTCTATTGATAAAGCACAGGATACCGTATACTTTGTTAAGCAAGCTCTCAACCTATCCTGTCACATTAAATGATTTATGCACATATACACCCAGGTCCTTCTGCTCCTGTACCCACTTCAGAATTGTACCCTTTAGTTTATATTGCCTCTCTGCACTCTTTCTGCCAAAATGAAGCACTTCACACTTCACTGCATTAAATTTCAGCTGTCACTTGCCTGCCCATTCCATCAACCTGTCTGTGTCTTTTTGAAGTTATCTCATTATTTTGAAGTTACACTACCCACCGCATAGTTCCAAGTTTCGTATCATGCACAAATTTTGAAATTGTGCCTGACACACCAAGGTCTTGAGGCCATTGATATATATCAGGAAGAACAGGGATCCTAATTCTGACCACTGGGGAACTCCACTATAAACCTTACGCAAGTCCAAAAAACAACTATTCACCTCTACTCTTTGTTTCCTATCCTGAGCCAATTTTGTATACATATGCATTTTACACTGTCCATTTTATTCCATGAGATCTAACTTTGCTTAAGTCTATTGTGCGGACTGTACACCACATTCACAACATTACCCTTATCAACTCTCTCTGTTATCTCTTCAAAAAACTCAAGCAAGTTAGTTAAACATCTTTAACATGATAAAATGTGCAAAAGTACTTCAAGGAGCATTGTCAAGCAAAATTAGATACTAAGTCCCATGAAATTAATATGAATGGTGGGTTTGGAACCAGAGCAGTAGCCAAAACACAAGTGCAGACAATTAGAAGAAAATGCAGTTATGTAGGCCTGGTAGAAATGGAGGGGTTTATGAACAGTTAAGAGCAGTTCTTTCCAAATTTTCTAATGTGACTCCATGTTAACACTTGTGAATTAACATGACTCAAACACCAACATAAAACAGCAATAAAGCAGCGCAGGAATGTTCAGTATGTAATTATTAAAATTTGGGTACTATAGACCAACATCAAACATGTTGTAAAAATGTTATTATTTTATGTACTCTCACGCCCTTTGCTTCATCTGAGCCACTACAGCTCATGGACCTTGTCCAGGGTGTGGCAGATATTATTCATGTTCACGTTTGCATTCAGCATTATTGATTTCCAGCAACATGACACCAAGGTTCCCTAAAGGCCATCTTGGCATCATTGATTTAAATGTGAGGCGAGTCAAATAAAATTTTAATTTTCAACTGAGGATTTGAAATGACAAAAAAAGTAATATTTATATACTCAGGGCTGCAGTTTCACTGTGGATTCTGCAACGCATAATGCAGCTTTAAAATAAAATAAATTTAATTCACAAGGAAAGTAACTTACCTGAACATGGAGCCATGCTCCTCGCAACCCAGGGAAAGTGGAAAATGGAGTGGTTCTGAACAGGCATAGAACATAATGTGCGACAGTTACTGGCCACTGCAATTTCAGCGAAGTTCTCCATATTCTTTGTTACAGAACCCTCAGTGAAGCCTCTCTTCCCCCTACACAAGTCTGTAATTTCGCCCCTTTCTCCCCCACCCCCAAACATGTACTATAGTCAGCATCTGTCTCACACACGCGCACACACACAAATCAGCCTCAATCCTGCCCCAAGAAACACACACTGTAATCAGCCCCATTTGCCCCACACACATAAACTGTAAAAAACACATCTTCCCCATCAGACACAGATCAACAAGCTGATGGCAGCAAGTAGGGAGGCGCGGCAGTTCTGACAACCAGAGCCTGAGCCTGTGTGCGGCAGAAACCCCGAAGGCAACATTTTTTAAATGGTCTTGAGAAGAAGAAGAAAAATCCCGTGACTGAGACATGAACCGGACACTGCCTGGGCCTTGGTGTGGGGCACAGTCTCGGAGAAGTGGGAGCTTGCAACCCCAGTTGCTGTTTCTGTGACTGCAATTGGGATGTATGACTCACAGTTTTGGAGCCACTGGTTAAGAGTGAGGTTTCTTTCCTTGAGTTACAAGATTCCATTATTTAACCATATGGTGAATTAGTGGCCCTTGTTATACCATTGAAATAGATGAACTGATCACTATTTCATCATTATTTGTGGGATCTTGCTGTGAGTCAATTGGCTGCTGCATTTCCCTACATTATACTGTGACTGTCTGTCCAGAAGTACTTAATTGGTTGTAAAATTGAGGACATGAAATATGTGTTTAAATGCAAGTTTGTTTTTTTTCCCTCTGCTATAAAGGGTTGTGCTTCTTTTCTGTAGGTTTGCTGACCAAGGACACACTGTTGTTGGTGTGGAAGCATGTAAAATAGCCATAAAAGAATTCTTTGCGGAACAGAATCTGTCACACACCCAGGAGTCTGTTCCAGGAATGCCAGGTTCCGAAGTATTTAAGGTGGGATAATGGCAAATGTTTTATTTCTACCCACAAAGTATTAAGATGTTTTTAAAAAAGAACACAGGAACAATATGAATTAACAATAGTGTTTTTAAATTTTCAAAACTCTGCATGAAGCTGATCATGGCCCTAAGCCTGTATTTGGAAAATATGGATAACGATTTGCAATCATTTAGTAAATACGTTCATTATACAAATTAAGTAAAGCCTGACCTTGGAGACTAAATTCTGGAGTGTTTCAGTGAATGTCTCAAACTGAACTAGAGTAAGGAAAAAAACTGACATTCTGTCAGAAAATTTACCAATGAGCAAGATTACTAAGTTTGTGATTACACTAGTGATAGCTAATACATGTGGTACTTATGTGAAGTTCTGCTTCAAAAAATTGTTACACCTTGACTAAAATGACAATAAAAGTAACTATTAGGATGCAGATTACATTTGACTAAGCCGTATATTTCTGCCCTGATCACTACTAAATCTTTTACATTTTACCTTTTATCTAATTGTACCCCTTGGTAAGCTTTCTGACACAGAATGTTAGCCTTTACACTTACTTCTAGTTTAGTTCAAGACATTCAGTGAAACACTCCAGAGCTTAATCTCCACGAAGTCAACCTTTATTTTCAACACTTAATTTGCATAGTGATTGTACAAAGCAAGTAGAAACTAATCATTACATTAGGGATTCTATAAAGGAATATTTATTGTACCAGATCAGCTTTTGCAGATGTAATGTGTTACAATCCCCATAGAGGCCAATAACTTTTAAAAACAGATATGAATTTTCCAAGGACCGATGCAAAGATTTCATGTTTTAAGGCTTTTACTGTGTTACAGCACAGCAGATGGTAAATGTTAAGCTGCTCAAATCCCAAAGGGAAACTTGAAACAACTGCCACAACTGTTTTGTAATTTGTATATTTATTTCAAGATGCATGCCTCGAATTCAGTAATAAGTCCACTGAGTCTTAGAGGGTTTTTACAAAACTAAATTAAACATTTATTAATAAAAGAAATAATTTTAAGCACATACGTGCATCTACAAATTACTACTGTGATAACTCCTAGCTCTCCTAATTAATCTAACTCACAGTTACATCTGTTTACTTAAGGCAACAGTAAAAACAAAATAGATTTTAACAGTCCCAGGCAAAGCAACACACAATACCTTGGACAGGGATGTTCAAAGTAAGTTTTCTTAACTTCAGTTCTTGCAGACAGCAATTTGGGCACAGCGGCTGGAGGCTTTTCATACTTGTTAGATCTTAGAATGCCTCCTTCATACACAAAACCTCATCTCCTTTATACAGGTTTCTCCCTTTTTAAATGTAAATCCCATTGTCCCCAATGTGTCTTTTCAATTCTGCTTTTCTAATAATAAAAATCTTTCATAGCACCAATTTTATCAGTAAGCTTTGGGGAAAAAAACGCACTGTTTGGTTTCCTCTGGTTAAGTGTAACATTTCACCACCTCTTTTGAAATTCAAATTACTCTGGTTTATCTAAAAATGCAAATTTCCTTTACACCTCACATTCTTAAACTTCAGCCATGTTTACCTATTTAACATTTCAAACCTAGCTTCTCTTCTGATACATCAAAGCCTTCAGACCAGCTGTCTTTAATTCAATTAAGTGGCACACACATGCACACTATTCCTACTTTTGCAATAAATTCCAATAACATTATGAAAATTATTATATACTCCTGACACCCCGCTCCTTACTAAAAAATTAACCATTATAATTTAAAAAGACAGCATCATTTTCTTAACCCATCTTACATTACCTCCTTTACTTATTACACTTCTACATTACCAGATGCATGCATTAACATAATATATATATACAAATCCTTGGTATCAACAGAAATCACTCCAGTCCAGTGTCCAGGTTTTAAATGTCCAATTCTCCCTTTAAGCTTCAAACTCTTGACAATGCACCTGCAATTAGTTTTTCTCGTGACAACGTTTCTTGTGCCCATGACATCTTTGTCAATCTCTCCTTAACCCCCACCTATCGCTGACCTTCTATCCAGCTTCACCTGCCCCACCCCCATCACATTTCTACTTCTCTTTAGCTCTGAAGAAGAGTCGTACGGACTCAAAATGTTAACTCTGTTTCTCTCTCCACGGATGCTGTCAGGCCTGCTGAGTTTTTCCAGCATTTTCTGTTTTTATTTCAGATTTCCAGTAACCGCGGTATTTTGTTTTTATCTCAGCAAAACCTGTAGCTGGAGCAACAGATTTATATTGTACATGTGCTAATGTTCTAATTTCTCCACTTCAATTTGACTTGCAAATGTTTTGATTTATTTGGCTTTAGCTTTTAGGATTTCATGACTAACGTAATGGCCCAGAACTTCTAATCTGGGTCAGAATCCCTACTTCCAACCCAGATCAAACAAAAAGTTACCTACTTAACTTCCTATGAATTTTTGGGCCTATCTTCCAATGGAGGGTGCTTCCAAATGCACACAGTGCAGCAATCCTCACAGGTAGCAGTGGAGAGAATCATAGTAGAAACCATGCCCCCCTTTTACGGCACTACCTGCTGTATTCTAGTAAGTCGGGAGTTTAAAGGTCCCAAACCCACTTTGAGAAGCTACAGAGAGAAGGTAAGTGTGTAAGTGAGGTAAGTGTGCGAGGGGTAGGGTGGCAGGTGGGTGGGTGAGGGAGTTGGGCAACAGTTAAGTGGGTGAGGGTAGGATGACAAGTGGGTTGGTGAAGGGCTGGGTGGCAGGTGGATGGGTGAGGGAGTACAGTGGCAAGTGAGTGGGTAAGGGAATATGGTGGCCGGTGGGTGGGTGAGGGATAGAATGGTAGGTGGGTGGTTGAGCGTATAGGTGGTAGATAGGTGAGGGGATATGGGGTGGTTCGGGTGGGTAGTTGGTGGCCAGGGGCTCGGAGGGGTAGTCGGGTACTCAGGTCGACGGGGTAGTCGGGTGGTATGGGGAGGGTAGTTTGGGAATCAGGGTAATCAGGTCATTGGGGATAGTTGGGGTTCAGGGGTGGTCGGGGGAGTTAGTCGGGCTGTGGGGGGGGCGGTCGTCGGGTCGTGAGGGTGGTAGCCAGATGTTCGGGGATGAGTTGGAAGATTGGGGGTGGTGGGGGGTATAGTCCAGGGGTTCAGCAGGAAGACATGGGTCAGTTGTATTGTTACCCAGGAATTAAAAATGGTTTTAATTTTTCTAACATTTCCTGGATAACTATTGAGATAAGTAAGTTGGAATCCTCCAAAGTCACTAGAAGAGTTCAAAATTGATAAGGAGGAAGTATTGAATAGACCGTCGGTACTTAAAGTTGACAAGACATCGGGACTGGATGAGGTGCATCCAAGGATATTGAAGGAAGTGAGAGTAGAAATTGTCCATAATTTTTCCGTCTTCCCTCGACTCAAGGGAGGGGCCAGAAGACTGGAGAATTGCAAACATTACGCCCTTATTCAAAAAAGGTTGTAAGGATGAGCCCAGCAATTACAGACCAGTCAGTTTAACTTCAGTGGTGGACAAGGTTCTAGAAACAATTATTCCGGATAAAATTAGTAGTCACATGGAAAAATATGGGTTGATAGGGAAGACCCTGCATGGATTTTCTAAAAGGGAAATCATGTCTAACTTGCTGGAGTGTTTTGAAGAGGTAACAGAAAAGGTCAATGAGGGTAATGCTGTTGATGTGGTGTACATGGACTTTCAAAAGGCGTTTGATACAGTGTCACTCAACAGACTTGTGAGAAAAGTTATTGCTCATGGAATAAAAGAGATAGTAGCAACGTGGATATGAAATTGGCTGAAAAATAGGAAGCAGAGAGTAATGGTCAATGGATATTTTTCAGGCTGGAGGAAAGTCTGTAGTAGAATTCCCCAGGGGTCGGTATTGGGATCCTTGCTTTTCCTGATATATATTAATGATCATGGTCTTGGTGTTCAGGGAACAATTTCAAAGTTTGCGGATGATACGAAGCTCAGGAGTGTTATAAACTGCGAGGACAGTGTAGAACTTCAAGAGGACATAGACAAGTTGGTGGACTGAGCAGATAGGTGGCAGATGACATTCAATGCAGAGAAGTGTGAGGTGATGCATGTTGGTTGGAAGAACATGGACAGACAATATGAAATAAGGGGTGGATTTTTGAATGGGGGTGCAGGAGTAGAAAGACCTGGGTGTATTTGTTCATAGATCACTGAAGTTGGCAGAACAGGTGGAGAGAGCAGTTAATAAAGCATATAATACCCTGGGTTTTATTAATCGGGGCATAGTGTACAAGAGCAATGAGGTTATGCTGAATTTATATAAGATACTCGTTAGACCTCAGCTGGAGATTGTGTACAGTTCTAGGTGCCGCATTATAGGACGAATGTGAACACATTGGAGAGAGTGCAGAAGAGATTTACAAGAATCGTTCCAGGGATGAGAAACTTCAGTTACAAAGTTGGATTGGAGAGGTTGGGGCTGTTCTCCTTGGAGAGAAGAAGGCTAAGAGGAGATTTGATAGTGATGTTCAAAATCATGAGGGGACTGGGCAGAATAGATAAGGAGAAGTGGGAACATTCTTGTTCCCACTCATAAAAAGATCAAGAATGAGAAGGAACAGATTGAAAGTGATTTGCAAAAGAAGCAAATGTGATGTGAGAAAATATTTTTCCACACGAGTGGCCTGGGTCTGGAATGCCATGCTTGGAATCGTGGTGGAGGCAGGTTCAATTGAGGCATTCAGGAGGGCACTAGATGATTATTTGAATGGAAACAATGTGCAGGAGTATGGGAAAAATGCAAGGCAATGGCACTAGGCCATAATGCTCATTTGGAGAGCTCATTGCAGAGAAGGTGGGCCGAATGGCCTCCTGTGCAGCTAAAATTCTGTGATTTTTTAAAATTCATTGTGCTTATAGTTAAGATGTACCATCAGATTTGCTTGGTACTTCCTTGTTGAGGACTGCACAGTCGTAGTAATATTGGAACTTTTAGAATTGAAAATTGACACACAATTGGCTCCCCTACCATCCTTACACTTTCCTGCCCATCTATAAGGAATTTGGGTGGAATAAATAAATTCATAGCAAGACCATCAAATTGTAGCAAAGTGGAAATATTTATTAAGTAAGATTTATTAATGGCTTAAACTAGGCAGTAATTAACGAAGTTTAACAGATTACACTACCCTTTTCATCTATGGAAAACAGAACACACAAAGTCCCAGATTGGATTTATCTTGTAGGCTTCTCAGATTTGTGTAGTTTCTTCAAAGTTCTGTAATCAGCTCAGACTTCTGTAGTTCTCTGATCCCAGGCTCTTGAATCCTTTCCCTTTGGATTTTTCTTCTCTCCACTATAACAAACACGATTTTGATCTCCTTTCTTATACCCTAAACAGTTAGCTAGTCCCCTCCTTAACAAACCATTTGAACCAATTGACCAGTTACCAGAGTACATAATTGATCTTTAATTGGTCCCTGCCATCTGATGTTTGTTCCTAATCTATAATATTCCTAAGGAAGACAATTCTCACACATCTAGAGACCTTATCAATTAGGTACTGATTTTCACTAGTTCAGTACAGTTCCACACAGTTACAAGCAAATGTTACAAAGGTTCACTTGCCTTAGAGTTTAAGCTATCGTACTCGAGGTTATACAGACATGTGTTAAAGCCTCAGAATTCAAATACACGGTTTAATTGCCTACAAAGCATGTTTTTCTCACACCTCAATGTGTATGATAGATGCAAAAGGATGAGTTAACAGATTTTTGATAAAATGTATGTTCAATAAGATGATAAAACTAAAAATAGGAAATGTGAATTGCATAATCTGTTACTGTACAGTGAAAACATGCTGCTTGTGGACCATTTTTGCCAATTTTCGAATAGGTCAATAATTTTAAACAACTTACAATTGTAAGAATTTGTTACTTTGGTAGTGGGAAGGGGAGGGATGTGACGAGAAATGAACAACTGACATCTAGCCCAGACCTGTATCTCGTTCATTCTTTTAGACAATTGAGATATTCCATTTGTGCTTGTGTGGAGGAAATTGAGTGCAAGGGAAATTCCTCTCTTGGCGAAAAGAGAAATACTGGGCAGAATTATCCCCCCGTCGGGGGGGGATGTTGATGGGCGGGTGTGTACAGGTGCGCTTCCGATCGGAGGTGTGGCGCCATTTTACGAAAGAGCGCACTCATCTCCCTGAGGCTAAGTGCTGGCTCAGGGAGATCACCTCTACTTTCAAAAGTATTAAAAATAGAAAAAAAAAATTCCCTTACATGTCCCCTCATGTGACAATATCACGTGAGTTGGGACATGTTCATAATTTCCAAAAAAACTTTATTAAAATTTTTAAAACCCTACATGAAACCTCATCCCGCCTGATGAGAATCCATGTTTTTCCTACTTCCCACCGGGACTCCTGGCCTGCCCGCCAACCTTAAGGTTGGACGGGCAGGTCCACTAATTACTTTAATTGATCTGTCAATGGCCTCAATTGGCCATTGACAGGTCGGCGGGCGCACAACTGATTTTGCTGCGCCCCACCTTCCTGAAAATTTAAATGGGGCGCGATGACATCAGTAGTTCCGCCTGATGTCACCACGCATCATTTTATGCATCGGCGAGCGGGCCCCGCCCCCACTCGCTGACGGTAAAATCCTGCCCACTGTATTGGGACTGTGATGGACATGGAAAGGAGAGAATAAATTTTTTAAAGTAATCTGCTTCAGAAACTAACTAATTTCTCTATTTTTATTCCAGAGTTGTGATGGAAGGATTTCTTTATTTAACTGTAATGTGTTTGATTTCTCAAGGTGAGGACCTCTGAATTGATTATTTTAAAATACGATTAGAGTACTACGGTATTTCCATTAAGAAATAGTTTCTTTGTGAACTCTTGCTTACACTTCAAGCAGTGGGAGAACATCCATTTGGTAAATTAGGGAAATCATAGTTGCAGCTTATAATTCAATAATGAAGTCTATTTGTTCATTTATACTAGCTGAGGTTTAGGGGAGATATTTACATTTATCAAGTGGAAAACAGATGGTAACAAATCCACTGGCCATTTTAGACAATGGAAACAAAAATCAGGCGAGGTGAAAAATGGGTCGTCAATGCACCATTTCCTGTTTCTGACTAATTATAAAAATGAAAATCTACTTCTTTTGCATCTCCAGTTGATCCAATGTTTTGTGCTAGATTTTGTTGTATCTGAAGCATTTCAAAGGTTGTTGATTCTGGTTTATTTTATTGTAGCAGATGGGAGTAATCCCAATTTGCTATAATATAACTGGGACATAAAATGTGGGATATAGCAGTTTGCAGGATTCAATGAATTAAGCACAACTGAAGTAGCTTGTGTTACCAGCAAATATATTTGCCCAGTGCTAAGCCATGGTTAGACATAAAAGAGCTGAAATTCAGAAATTCACATCATATATTTTAGTTACGATACATAACCAGACCAAACTTGCTATGAACAGTCCATTGACTAAAAATGAACAATTAAGGACTTTCCAAGCGTATTATTCTCCCTGAAGGAAGAAATATTCCAGCAATTCTAAAAGAAATATTCCATATATTCTAAAATCAGTGTTTAAACTTACACTGGTATTAATATTGGACAAGTTATTATCAATATCCAACATATCTAGATCAGATAAATGGGTTAGCTATTCTGTATTCAACCCCAGTAATGTATCTCAATCCTAATCCTTAAAGAATACCTCCAATTCTCTCTTCTTAGAAATGCATAATTCAGATATTTAATGTTAAATTGGCATTCATTGAGATGATCAATGTCATTGTGGGGAAATGGTATACTTTGCATTTCACGATGGACCAAACACCTCCATGTCTGGTATAATAATTTTCTAATATTCTGTACCTTCACCTCAGCCCAGAACACCGCCTAGTGTATCAGTGTATATTTTTCCTGTTCTCTTCTTAGTACCCTGTGGCGTCTCTAAAATTGCCATTTGGAGCAGATTTGTGCTCTGAATCTGTAAAGCTCGGGACTGAATTTACCCAGATTTCATGTATGTCCTTTTTAGACTCATGTACAATTCTCATTCCATCAAACTTCCACTTGAATGTAAAGCAAAATATTGCAGATGCTGAAAATCTGAAACAATTAACAAGCAGCATCTGTGGAGAAAACAAACAACTCAAGTTTTGAATATGCTTTTGTCAGAACTGCCAAGTTATTACAAATGAACAGTATTTAAAAAGCTGTTTATATGTAATAATAATGTCACTATTCTGATAACTTGTCTGTATGCTTAAAATACAAACTTATTTGTTCTTCCCACAGATAGTGGCTGACCTGCTGAGTATATCCAGCATTTTCTGTTTGTTACAATTTCTAGCACCTGCAGTTATTTTTGCATATGCATGCTGTTTTATTTTGTGCATGGTGTCACATCCTACCTGTGACTTTTCTAATCCAAAAATGTATTTTTAATATTTTACAAACTTTTGTGTATTTTTCTTTCTGATCGGTAGTGCAATTGCTGGGAAGTTTGATGGGATCTGGGACAGAGGTTCTCTGGTAGCTATCAACCCACCTGATAGAAAGCAGTGAGTAATCTGTTATCTGCTGTTTTTTATTTATTTATTAACTTTACAAAGCTGCTGTTCTGCATTTCACCTAAAAGGTGACAAGAAGTAAACTTGTTTTATGATTTTTGAGAGACAGAATTTAATTCTAAGTGTGATTAATAGCAAAGTTATTGGGGAAACCCAGAGTTAAAGCAAGTTGGGTCTCCCACATCTAAGTGAAACCCTAAGTTTAAACTCCGTTCATCTCCCTCATTTATCAGCAATTTACTTAAGCATTTCACTTTTTAAAAAAAAGCATTCAGCACGTGCAGAAAAACATGAGTTCACTGAATCCATCCAGTTTCCCTTTTACCCTGAAAGTAAACAACTGGCTTCCATTTGATATATCTCCAGATTAGAAATTGAATGTATTGGATTATCAAATCTACAGCCTACCTATTCCATGGTGATGCATGTTTTATTTTACAAGATTCTCATTTTTAGTAACATTGTTATATGTTTAAAGTGTTTTTCATGAAAGTACATGGCGTATTTGAAGATGAAAATGCAGCTTGTTTTATAAATGATTACTTTTCTCTGTCTTTAGTGGAAGACTTTTCAGCTGTATATGTTTACCTTTTTAAAATAATCTATAGTTTATCATGTGTAATATAATTTAAATCTGCAATTGTATCTTTTGAGCTTCATGAGGCAAAGTATGGCTACGTATAAAACACGACTGTTAAGCATTTCACTGTAATTAGTAAGAAATATGATTCCACTTGTTGCATTTTGCACTTGTACTGATATGGAAAAGTGCCCTTCTCTCCCAAAGATGGCTAATATTCCCTTTCCTGTCCAAGCATGACTAACTAAGCCAGCCCAGCAAAATCAAACCTAATGTTATTGAAATAGTGGGATTAAATTAAACAAAGTGACAATCAAAGGAAGAAACTAGAAAATCAAATAGCAAAGAAAATTTGAAAGGTTATAAAACATATTAAATGAGAAATAAAATCCTTTGCTAAATTAAATATTGCTTTTTTTCTATAATTGTTGCAGTTATGTCAAGCTAATGACTACACTTATGGCCAAAGGATGTCACTACCTTCTGGATACTTTTACATATGATCAAGACAGATATGCTGGTAAGTGATTTTGTGGTCCATATTTACAAGCTCTAGGTGCATTTGAAGTGTGAAAAGCATTTACAAGTATTTGTGTGCAATAGCATGAATCTTTTGTAATACAGTTGAGCCTACTTAAATAACTGATAAAAGAATAAAACATTTAGGAGAATGACATCTCTGTGCATAAATTTCCATCTTTTAAAATTACTGATAACTTTGAATTGAATAAAACAATTGCAAAAATTTGGATGTATTCATTTTACATTTTGCACTGTCTCATTGAAGCCAATTTGTTAAACTATCTTTATAGAAGTGTTTAATAAAAGCAGAAAATGCTGGTAATATTCAGCAGTTCAAGCAGCATCTGTAAGAAAGAAACAAAATTAATGGGCTAGATTTTCATCCTCGAGGCGGGTAATGAAAGTTGGGGAATTTCCTGGTTCAGTACGCCTACTTCAGGAGAAAATATCTGCGAAGGTGGGCTTTTATTCTGAGGGTGGAGGGGGTGGGTGGCGGGGAGCAGGAGGTAACTGGAGTCAGGCCAGCTGCCCCTGGAAAGAGGGCTGCTGGGTGCTGAGGCAGGCTGCTAAAAGGCTCACCTCAATGCTCTGGGACTTTGTCTCAGTTACAAGAAAATCAATGGAACACAAAAGAGAGAAAGTGCTATTAATCAAGCAATATTTTCCCTGTATCACAGCTGTTTCGACATAGTAATGGATGCCTGGGCTTTCTCTCTGATTTATTCTATCAACTGCACAATGTTTACTTAAACAAGATAGAGGTTTCAAGTGCTTGCGGTGTCTGCTACTGATACTTTGTAGGGTCTGGATAATTGATATTTTTATAAGGCTGTGGCAAAAGCAATTTTTAGAAATTAATGACTAGTTTTTGAAAACTTTTTCACACAGACTGTTGTTACTATAGGATTCAGTGATTATACTGGGTGGATGGGCATGAAGTGCCAGAGATTGGCCTGGAGGATATGAGAGGCCCTGGAGGATGGGTGGAGGGGCATAGGTTGGCATGGAGTGTGTGAGGGATCATGGATGGGTGGAGGGGCATAGTTTGGCATGGAGGGTATGAGAGCTTGCAGGGATTGAGTGGAGGGGCACAGATTGTCATAGAGGGTATGAGGGGCCATGGGGGGTGAGTGGGGGGCATATGTTTGCAAGGGAGCATGCATAAGACTTTTTGAATTTACCTTTCAAAAGGTTTCCTTATCCAGACAGTGGTTCACAATACCTCTGAGGGCCATGAACTACGCGTCCTTGAAAAGCTGGATCAACTCCACAAAAATTGTGGAAGCCTAGAAGATGCCTATCCCTGCAACGGAGCTGGCCAGGTCTGGAATGCGGGGTATAAGCTCGTGACCCATACTATCCCGCATTTATATCCCATGTTGGTGAAAATTGAGGCGCTGGAAATCCCAGAATCAGTTCCCTGCCACTACTTTTAAAGGTCTGTGAAGTCTCCTCAACGCCACAAAAATCCAGCCCAACATTTCAGGTTGATGACCTTTTGTCAGAACTGAAAAAAGTTAGAGATGTAATAGGTTTTAAGCAAGTACAAAGGCAGGGGAGTGGGGCTGGGGAAAGAATGAAAGAGAAGGTGTTAGAGAGTGGGAGGCAGGAGAGACTAAATAACAAAGAGGTTGACGATGCTAGGCAAAAAATAAGTGGTAATGGTGCAAATAAAGAAACAACAAAAGATGGGCATAGAGGTGGTATAAATGGAAAAACAGAATACTCACCAACTTCTGTTGTCCAGAACAACGAAAAACCAAAGCGAGGGCAAAGGTTATGGTCTGAGACTGTTGAACTTGAATGTCGAGCTCAGAAGATAATAAATTGTCTAGTCAAAAGGTGAGGTGCTGTCCTCAAGCTTAAATTGAGCTTCATTGGAACAGGTGTAGGAGGCAGAGGACAGAGAGGTCAGAGTGAAAGTGGAATGGAGTGTTAAATGGCAAGCACTTCTTCATTTTTTTTTCAATAGCAGCTATTGATGCTATTTTTCCCATTTTTTTGTGATGCTCAGTACTTAACCAGGTTTTAGCAACACATAAGTCACTGTCTGTGAATAATGGAAATGCCAACTGTAAAGAAATTGCTGATCAGGCAAAAGTAATTACGATGCTGAAATAAAAACAGAAAATGTTGTAAAAACTCAGCAGGTCTGACAGCATCTGTGGAGAGAGAGAAACAAAGTTAACGTTTCGAGTCCCCTTTTTCCCCAGCCACTGCACCCCCCCACCCCCCCACCACAAAAAGAGCCATCTGTCACTTGTTCTTTCAGAGTCTTGACCCTTGTTCTGTTAATACATTCTGCTTTCTTACCTTTATGCCACTATCAGCACCTTCTTTAGTCTTCACACTACAATTAACATTTCCTTTGTCTTGTGTCCATGTTCGTCAATCTCTCCTTAGCCCCACCTATCGTTAACCTTCTATCCTGCTTTACCTGCTCCACCCCCCTCACACAGTATAAATTCATCACATTTCTACTTCTCTTTAGCTCTGAAGAAGAGTCATACAGACTCGGAACGTTAACTCTGTTTCACTCTCCACAGATGCTGTCAGACCTGCTGAGTTTTTCCATTTACTGGTTTTATTTCAGATTTCCAGCATCTGCAGTATTTTGCTTTTATAATTACGATGTTGAATGAGTTGAAGAATTCCCAGAGTAAAATTGCTAAAGTTTGGTGCAACACCGTTGTCTTCCTTGAAACTTTGTTGTGCTGGACTGAAATGAAAAAAATTTATTGAAGTAAATTACATAAATAGATTGATTTATCCAGAGCAACTGTGTGACCATTTTGACAGCACTCTAGTATTCAAACTGAATTGCAGTTGTAGTTAGTTTCTTGCCAAATTTTATACAACATTTAGAACAATTAAGTGAATAAAATCACTTTGTAAAATCATTAATCAATTAACAGTTTATCTATATTGCTGAGTCACAAATTGTGACATTTGTATTGTTTTGTATAACGCCAACAAAGGTTGCACTAGCAGACCTTTCTGTTGCATTAAACACACACACACACACACACACACACACACACTCACACTCACACAAAGACAACTCAATGGCTTTGCAGAGAAAACAATAAATTAGAGCAGTTAAGAAAAAGAGATTTTGAGATGGCTTTTGAAATCAAAGGGAAGGTGGCAACATGGAGAAATTTAGGAAGGGATTTTCAAAGGGCATGTTGCAGCTGCCGCAAGAATAAAGGTTGCAGGGAGTAACAGGTAACATTTTCAAGTGAGATACAAACACTTGTGAATTTACAAGTTAGTGTATGGGCATTACAGTGTAGTGTTTATGATACTGTGCTAGCAACCCATGGGTTGAGTTGAAAATGCACCATGGCAAATTGTGAAATCTGAACTCCATAAACTGATAATTCATAGTTACGACCAGAAAAGAACACGATGAACACTGCTGTATTGTCATTTTAAAAACATTACAAAGAAGGAAATCTGTCACATATGCAGCTGTTGACCCAGAGCTAAGAGTTAAAAATTCAGTCTGGCCTGCAAGTAATTCTCACCCCCAACCCCCCTACAAATTTTGGTATTTTTGCTCCTTTTTTAAATTTTACAAAAAAGTTTTTGAATTATAATTACATACCATGTTCAAGAAACTAGAGGCTTTAACAATAAAGATTAGACCACTTATATTGGGGGAATGTCACAACTCAGTCTGTTTTAAACATATGATAGGATCTGTCAACTCATCCCTATTTCCAGCTGGCAAATCCCTGCATTGGAAGGAGTCAGTGGTTGCTTTCTTGTGTCAGATTTAACAGAAAAGAAGGAAAACTCTTGTTTGGGGAGTGTTCAAGCTTTGAACAGAAAGGCTCTGACATCTAGTTCTTGGACCAGAACTGAAAGCTAATAATGCAGTACTTAAGATTATTGGAGAGAAACACGTGCCAAAATAAAATACAGCAGTCTACAAAAGGATGATGCTAGTGAGGTTTATTGCCCTCCCCATTGAAATAAGGTTGAGGTAAGAGAGTGGAATTTGTATTGGATGTTACTTGATACATTTATGTGTTATCTATGAAATAAAGCAAATTTACAATCAGCACCTGGTCTTCATTCACCAAAAGCTGAACAGAGAAATCCATCTGAGGCCACGTGTGAAAGACACAATATCCAGTTCAGATCACAAGTGGCGCCCTTGAGTTATGCTACTGTATAATGAGATATTGAGTACTATGCTGTCATGTCCACATAAAAGATGTTTCCTTAAAGTGGTCCATGAGCTAAGAATTTGTGTGTGTGTAGCCCCCTTTTTAATTTATGAGCAGTTCAATTTAAAAATAACCCAGCAGACAAACTTTAGTCTTAAATTAGATAAGGGTTAATTCATTACAAATAGTTTTTCCAGCAGTATTAAGTTTTTTAAGTAAAACTAATAGTTATTAAACTAATAGTTATTAACTAAAAATGCAGTTAGAAAGATTAAAATGTGTATTTATTTAATACAGCCCCTTTTTTTATTTTAAATGCACTTATCTCATTGTTCATCTCATCATTCAGTGGCTACCCATTCTATATCACTGGTAAATATCAAAACAAAATAATTATTTAATATTTTCTGGCATTTCTCTATTATTATTACTATGATATTACCCCTGACTATCCCTTAATGGTCCTATTCATATCACAGCCTTCCATTTTTATTGATGTTCCTGTAAAATATTTCTCAGTTTTGTTTTATGTTCCTTGATAATTTTATTTCATAGTTCCTCTTTGACTTCCTAATTGTTCTTTTTAATTTTTCTCCTAATCTCTTCATATTCTCTTTCAGCACGCACTCCTCTTCCATCTACCTACTTAATATATGCCTCCTTCCTATCCCTCAATTGTTCCCTTATATTTTTATTAATCCATGGAGTCTTACTACTGTTTAGTTTGTTCTTTCCTTTTAGCAGAATGTATTTCTCTTGCACTGTGTTGAACACCATTTTAAATGACTCCCATTGCTATTCAACAAGATTGATTGTTTGCCAATACTTTTGCCCATTTTATTTTCCCAAGTTCTATTCCCAGCCCCCAAAAACATCAGCATTTCTGCAATCTATTAACCTGGTCTGTCATACTTCTGTCTGTCCTCGATCACCGTTTTAAAGTTATTATGTTATGGTCACTATTGTCTATAGATGTTCCCTAATTTTACTTCTCTCATCTGCTCTGCGTCATTCCCCATTATTACATCTAGTAGTGAATCTTCCCTTGTTGGGCATTTTACATAATGGGTTAGAAAGGAGTCATTTATGTATTGTATGAACTCCATTACCTTATTCATTTTACTTACTACTTTTGTCCAATTAATATCAGGATAGATAAAATCCCTCATGGCTAATTTTTTTTTTTACTCAGTTCCTTAATTTGTTTGCATATTTCTTCCTTTACCTCCCTTCCACTATTGGGTAGTCTGTAGACTACACCTATTAATGTGATGGATCCTTTATTATCTTTTATCTGTAATCCTATAGATTCTATTTTTGTCTCGCTGACAGCTTCGTCACTTTTTTTCCACTGCTATTGTTATCCCTTAAAAGCATAGCTACTACGCCTCTCCTTTTCTCCATATTTTTGAAATATGTCATATCCTGCAACGCTTAATTTCCAGTCCTGATTTTGCTATAGCCATGTCTCAGTAATCCCTACCATTCTTGTTCACCCAGCACATGATTGCCTCCAACTCCTTTGTTTTAATATGGAGACTGTGCATTGCTGTACAGCCATTTTAAGTCTTTTTTTTTCATTCATGGGATGTGGGCTTTGCTGGCTAAGCCAGCATTTATTGCCCATCCCTAATTGCCCTTGAGAAGGTAGCAGTGAGCTGCCTTCTTGAAGTCTATGTGGTATAGGTACACCCACAGTGCTGTTAGAGAGGGAGTTCCAGGATTTTGACACAGCGAGACTGAAGGAAAGGCGATATATTTCCAAGTCAGGATGTTGAGTGGCTTGGAGGGGAACTTCCAGGAGGTGGTGTTCCCATGTGTCTGCTGCCCTCGTCTTTCTAGATGGCAGTCGTTGTGGGTTTGGAAGGTGCTGTCTAAGGAGCCTTGGTGAATTCCTGCAGTGCATCTTGTAGATGGTACACACTGCTGCCACTGTGCATCAGTGGTGGGGGGAATGAATATTTGTGGATGGGCTGCCAATCAAGCAGGCTGCTTTGGCCTGAATGTTGTCAAGCTTCTTGAGTGTTGTTGAAGCTACACTTATCCAGGCAAGTGGAGAGTATTCCATCACACTCCTGACTTGTGCCTTGTAGCTGGAGGACAGGAGGTGAGTTACTCATCACAGGATTCCTAGCCTCTGACCTGCTCTTGCAGCCACAGTATTTATATGGCTAATCCAGTTCCATTTCTGGCCAACGGTAGCCCTCGGTGTTGATAATGGGGGTAGGTGTGGGGGGGTGGGGGGGGTGTTCAGCGATGGTAATGCCAGTGTCAAGGGCAATGGTTAGATTCTCTCTTGTTGGGGATGGTCATTGCCTGGCACTTGTGTGGCACGAATGTTACTTGCCACTTGTCCGCCTAAGCCTGAATATTGTCCAGGTCTTGCTGCATTTGGACATGGACTGCTTCAGTATCTGAGAAGTCGCAAATGATGCTGAACATTGTGCAATAATCAGCGAACATTGCTAATTCTGAACTTATGATGGAAGGAATGTCATTGAAGAAGCAGCTGAAGATGATTGGACTGAGGACATTACCCTGCAGTGACGTTCTGGAACTGAGATGATTGACCTCCAACATCCACAACCATCTTCCTTTGTGCTAGGTATGACTCCAACCAGCGGAGAGTTTTCCCCCTGATTCCCATTGACTCCAGTTTTGCTAGGGCTCCTTGATGCCACACTTGGTCCAATGCTGCCTTGTTGTCATGGGCAGTCACTCTCACGTCACCTCTGGAGTTCCGCTCTTTTGTCGATGTTTGAACAAAGGCTGTAATGAGGTCAGAAGCTGAGTGGTCCTGGCGGAACCCAAACTGAGCGTCAGTAGCAGGTTATTGCTAAGCAAGTGCTGCTTGATAGCACATTTGATGACCCCTTCCATCTCTTTACTGATGATCGAGAGTAGACTGATGGTTCAGTAATAAGCCGGATTTGATTTGTCCTTTTTGTGTACAGGACATGCCTGGGCAATTTTCCACATTGTTAGGTAAATGTCTGCAGCAAGTTCTGAAGCATAAGTCTTCAGTACTACTGCAAGAATATTGTCAGGGCCCATAGTCTTTGCAGAATCCAGTGCCTTCAGCCATTTCTTGATATCCAGTGGAGTGAATCGCATTGGCTGAAAGACTGCCATCTGTGATGCTCGGGATCTCCGAAGGAGGCCAAGATGGGTCATTCGTTTGGCACTTCTGGCTGAAGATTGTTGCAAATGCTTCAGACTTACCTTTGGCCTGATGTGCTGGACTCCCTCATTGAGGATGGTGATAGTTGTGGAGCCACCTCCTCCAGTGAGTTGTTTAATTGTCCACCATCATTCATGACTGGATGCGGCATAACTGCAGAGCTTAGGTCTGGTCTGTAGGTTGTGGAATCGCTTAGTTCTGTCTATCACTTGCTGCTTATGCAGTTTGGCACTCAAGTAGTCCTGTGTTGTAGCTTCACTAGATTGATAACTCATTTTTACGCATGGGGTCCAGAGTCGATGTTGAGGACTCCCAGGGCAACTCCTTTCCGATTGTATATCACTGTGTCACCACCTCTGGTTGGTCTGTCCTGCAGGTGGCACCGGACATACCCAGGGATGTTGATTGTGGTATCAGAGACATTGTCTGTGAGGATTGATTCAGTGAGTATGACTATGTCAGGCTGTTGCTCGACTAGTCTGTGAGACAGTTCTCCCAATTTTGGCACAAGTCCCCAGATGTTATTAAGGATAAATTCGCAGGGTTGACAGAGCTGAGTTTGCCATTGTTGTTTCCGGTACCTAGGCCGATGCCGGGTGGTCCATCCAGTTTCATTCCTTTTAGACTTTTTAGCAGTTTGATACAACTGAATGGCTTGCTAGGCCATTTCAGAGGACATTTAAGAGTCAACCACATCGCTGTGGCTCTGGGGTCACATGTAGGCCAGGCCAGGTAAGGATGGCAGATTTCCTTCCCTAAAGGACATGAGACATGACATGGGACACGACATCCTCTCATTTTATGTTTAACCATTTTGTTAGGGTCTTGTTCTATAATTTTATTTACTCCATTGCCATCAGTCTCCTTCCTTACTTTATAACCTAATAGAGCATATCCTGAGTGTCAGGATGGGACGTCATCTCCACAAAGATTGTGTGGTGATCATTCTTGCCAATACTATGGACAGATGATTCTGTGTTGGAAGTGAGGGCGAGGTCAAGTAGGCTTTTTCGTCTCAATGCTTCTCTCATCACCTGCCACAGGCCCAACCTGGCAGCTATGTCTTTCAGGACTCGGCCAGTAGTGGTGCTCCTGAGCCACTCTTAGTGATGAGATTGTACTCTGGGTGGGGTCTTCATTCTGTGTATTTATTACCTCAGTGCTTCTTCTAAGTGGTGTTCAACGTGGAGGAGTTCTGATTCTTCAGCAGAAGGAAGGTGGTAATCAGCAAGAGCTTTCCTTACTCATATTTGACCTGATGCCATGATATTTTGTGGGTCTGGAGTTAATGTTGAAGACTCCTAAGGCCATTGCCTTCAGCCATACACCACTGTGCTGCCAGCTCTGGTGCCAGTGAGACAGGACATACCCAGAAATGGTGATGGGGCTCCAAGCCTGGGTCATTGGCTGTAAGGTATGTTTTGGTGAGTGTGACTATTTTACACTGTTGCTTTACTAGTCTGTGTGACAGCTCTCCCAATTTTGGCATAAGTCCCCAGATGTGAAGGAGAGTCAGCTGAGCAGGGTGTGCATTTGTCATGCCAGGTGGCCCATCTGGTTTTATTCTTTTTAGTTCTTTTCCCTGTAGTGGTTTGATACACCTGAGTAGTTTGCTGGGCCATTTTTGAGGGCAGTCAATCTGGAGTTACACGTAGGCCAAACCAGGTAAGGATACGAGTGAATCAGATGGGTTTTTACAACAACATTTTACTCTGATTAATCATTTAATTGCATTTAAATTCTAACAGCTATGGTGGGATTTGAACACGTCTCCAGATTACTAGTCCAGTAACACTACCATTACACTACTGTTCCCCCAGTGCTCCTTTGCATCCCAACCACAATTGTCCATCAATGTAATGGTCAATAACTTATATTTGTAATGATATATATTTTTGGTCACTAACTTTGAATTAGTAATTTAAATGTATATTGAATTATTTTACAGGTCCACCAT
Source organism: Cetorhinus maximus (assembly GCF_964194155.1). Lineage (NCBI taxonomy): Eukaryota > Metazoa > Chordata > Chondrichthyes > Lamniformes > Cetorhinidae > Cetorhinus > Cetorhinus maximus. The sequence goes on along the minus strand of NC_135881.1, from coordinate 170,179,992 downwards.
TTTCTATTCCTAAACTTGCAATTGAGGACCTGTATGGTGAGTATGTTTGAATTGATTTAAAGAGTTTTGCCAAAATGCAAAACTAATTTGTATGCAAATCACAATACATTATCTTACAGCAATTACATGAAAATGTGGGAGGTCAATCTGCTAATAGGTAAAACATACTTTATCTGGCACAGTTTAAAAATCAATTTCTAAGATTAGGCCCCAACAAACCTTTTAAGGCCCAAACTTCCCCTTAACTTCCTGCACAGCTGAAGGCAGCACCCAGTCAGGAGATCCAGTTTCAACAATGCAGCACCTCCCTCATGCAAAAGAGAAAGAGCAGGAAATCAGGGTGAAGTGTACTTCATCATTTTTGCCCTGGTGCAATCACTCCTCAGGAAAGCCCATTGTCTAATCTACTATCTTGGTTCAATATACTCAGTTAATAAACTTCGATTAGAAAGGAGAGAGAAGTAATTAAATTACTAAAAGCATAATGTAATAGAGCTAACAAATGCTTGAGAATTGCATCTAACTTAAAACCATGTGTATGTTGTCACCATTTTTGTGACACCTTGTTGGTATTTTGTAAAATGAAATATTTTGTGAATTTCCCTTTCAATAGTAACTAGATGTCAGTTCAGTCACTTTCATAAAAATTAATTTGCTATTTTTCTCTCTCATTTTTATTTTGAGCAATTTAACATTATGGAAAAACTGGCACTTTAAGCTTTAGGCATTGGAGTATATTATTGTTTGTGTCCTTCTTTCCAGGCCAGTCATGCAACATTCAGTTGATCCAGTCATCAGATGCTCTGACTGACAGACAGAGATTGTGGGGTCTGGATTCCTTCATCGAACAAATTTACCAAATTACATTGAAGACTGATACAGATCCCGGTGCATTAACACATTAACACAAGCTGCATTAACTTTATGAACATTTTTGGAAACTAGGAAAGTGAATCTGATTAGCAAAACTGAAACAATGGGTTTTTATGTGAGTGGAAACAGAAAACTTTTATTTCCCCTAGTAGTGGAACACGTGATGTCCATTCTCTTGATTCCAATCTGTACACATTTTACGAGTCCATTCATACTAACTGTAAAGTTAGAAGAAAATGAAGTAAGTTTGCAGCTTCACTACAGTTATAGTGTAGATAAAGTGATTCTGTAGATGTTTCCCTCTCCTCAACTATTTTCACCCTCCTTTCAAAATAGCTAAATGACTCCAAAACTCTTAGTAAGATCTCCATGATTTATATTGCACAATAAATTGCAGGAATATTTGTGCTGTTCTCCTAAGTTAATAAAGTTTGTTCTCATCACTCAACCCATCATTGCAGTCAATGGTGATTATCAGTTTGCTGGATTATGCCATTTTTCATCAGAACAATTGACTTAAGGTGATCTTAAAAGTTGCAGCTGATTTGCCTCCCACATCCATGCCTTAATTTGAGTTATAGCGTCACAGTAGTTTATAGGATCGTGTAGTTAGTCGGCATGGTAAGCCATTGGCTGTGTTATCTGTCTAATGACGGAGCATCCACAATCATTTGTGGGAGAGAATTCTATAGGTTCCCAACCTTCTGAGTAAAGAAATTACTGTTCATTTCAGTTTTAAATGTGTGACCCTTATCCTGAGACTATGACCCTTTATCATAGACCAAGGGTCCGTAACCTCTTTTACATGAAGAGCCTTTTTAAAAAAAATTGCCTATAATAAAAATTATTGGGAGCCACAATATGAATATTTGGCATTCTAAACCAAATACATAGCAAATTGCCAAATGTCTCCATTAGGATGCATAATGTGTTTGGATGAATTGAATTTATATAACAACAAAAAGGTCAAAATTAAAATAGACCTAACTCTATATTATAATAATCACGTTTTTTGACATTTTCTGGCTCTCTTTGTTTTTCTGTTTGTATTTCCTGCATGTGCATATTCAGATTTTATGCATCAATTTGCATGAATTATGTATAAGCAAGTTCCAAAAAATGTAAAAATAATGAACCATATCACTTTAGTGGGAAAACAGCATGTTTTCACTTTGAATCGAAAAGTAATATGAAATTTACATATAAAACTGAGAATGCTTTTTGTCTTTGCTTGATAATAAATTGGTCTTGTAATAAATTTTGTGTTACTATAATTTTATCAGTAAAGTTATCTTTAAAACAAGCTTAACTTAAGCTGCCTAGAATTAAGACAGTTTGTTTCTGTTATTGATTCTTGTAATCAAAAAATTGCTTCTAATACTGCAGAATGATTTATCGTCTCAGCTATATTAGAAACAATAATGGTTGCAATCATAAAACCAGTTCATTTCTGCGGTTATGGAGTGTCCACCGGCACTATCGAGGCCTTCCATGCTCAGTGGGCACCGCAGGGACAGGGTGCTTTATTGACTCCTCGAATCACATTTTAATTTGATGTTGTAAGTTTCCTTGAAGATTAGTTTTTCCTTTTGCAGTACCCTTCAAGGGGTTGCTTCTTACTTTGTCCCTCATTTTTTAAAATTTAGTTTATTTGGTCGCTCAAAAGAGTAAAACCTGTTCATTGAACCAAAGGCATTACCTATAGACATGATGTAGCTTTACCACTCAAACAGGTTCATTTCAGCCAAGATGATGCTTTTGTCAAAATAATCATTTGAAACAGTCAAGTGCAGCATAATGATCAGACTTTTATCGCCACAATAAAACAAGGCTCTTACTTCCTCAGCAAGTGAGACAAATCTGTATATAATATTTGTCCTAATATAATTTATATATGGTAAATTGTTGCATTCAATAGTGGTGAACTCTGAATTCTTAAACATGTTACGATCCCCATAGCGAACGATAAGAGATTTGAATTCCCAGTGACCAACCTAAAGGAATCCCAGAACAAGATTTAAGATTTTTACTGTAACACATCATAACATTCAAGGCTATGGGCCAAGTGCTGGTAAATGGGATAAGGTAGGTAAGTCAGGTGTTTCTCACGTGTCGGTGCAGACTCGATGGGCCGAAGGGCCTCTTCTGCACTGTGATTCTGTGAAAATCAACTTCAACTAAACATTACTTAAACAACTAATACTCTAAACTACAAAACCACTAACCCTCATTGATGTCTTAACGTGACCAATAACCCCAGATACAAACATATATATTACAGCAGGCTTGTCTAACATGTGGCCTGCAGGCCGGATCCTGGTGGTCAAAATCCCAGTATGTGAAGTCAAAGTGATTAGTGAGCCTATCAGCAGCAAATGTGGCAGAGAAGTAGTCTCTGATTGAAGGAGCAGTTTCCTTCAACCTGAGGCCTGACACTGGTGCAACGGCAGAGGTGAGTCTCGGGGGAGAGGGAGAGGTTTTCAGGGAGCGGGGAAGAGAGAGCGGCTGCCGAGCGGGGAGGGAGAGAGAGCGGCTGCCGAGCGGGGAGGGGGGAGAGCGGCTGCCGAGCGGGGACGGAGGGAAGAGCGGCTGCCGAGCGGGGACGGAGGGGAGAGCGGCTGCCGAGCGGGGAGGGAGGGAGAGCGGCTGCCGAGTGGGGAGGGAGGGGAGAGCGGCTGCCGAGCGGGGAGGGAGGGGAGAGCGGCTGCCGAGCGGGGACGGAGGGGAGAGCGGCTGCCGAGCGGGGACGGAGGGGAGAGCGGCTGCCGAGCAGGGAGGGGGAGAGATTGTGGCTGCTGGTGGCGGGGAGTGTGTGTGTCAGACCGAGCGAATGTGTCTGAGACAGAGTTTGTGTGTGTGTGCATATGCGCGCATGAGACAGAGAGACTGTGTGAGAGAGACACACTGTGGCCTGAATTTTACGTTCCTCCACCGGCAGATTTTTAGGCTGGGAGCAGGTGGCGGTGAGTGTGAAATTGAAGGAACGGGATTCCCTTCATGTTCCTGCCTGCCCCGATCACACAGCGCTTTTACGATGGGGTGGGCAAGGCCTCAAACGGGAAGTGTGCCCTTGCCCCTATTGAGGCCCTTAAGTGGCCACTTATGAGCCATTTCCTGCCCAGCCTCAATTTTTCAGCTGGCAGGTGGATTGACCTTGCCTGTGGGAAGCCCAAAAATCAAGGACTTCGATCTCAAGCGGAAAGAGGGATGGGGCAGCGCCTCCATCAGAAGCCCCTTTTCAAAGTCAGGCACCAGCCGCTTAAGGTCCAGTGACCTCCAGGCATCCCGCCGACCTCCCACTGGCCTTTTTTCCGAGACCCCGATTGCCCTCTTTGGCCCCTCCAGGCCTTCCCTACCCTCCACACCCTTGGACTCTTTAAACTTACCTGGGCCTCTGTTGCCCAGACTTAGCCTCGGGTGTCCTCATGCACTTCCTCTTCTGTCCACTGCAGCCCCTGTCGCTGCAGGGACTGGAGAACTGCCATCCAATCAGATTGGCCGGCGGATCTCTAAGGTGGGACTTCCTCCCAGGTGAAAGGCAGAAGTACCCCTGCAGCCACCTAACGCTCATTTGACTGTGTAATGGCTGTGGGGCACTCGGGAGTCAGCGGGGATGTGTTTCCCACCCAACTCTTTGGAAATGAGACCGCACTATCTGAAAAATTCAGGCCTGTGTGTGAAAGAGAGACAGCGGCCTGAATTTTTCGAATGCCGAGGCCTCGCTTCCCGCCATCCGAAGAGTCTGTGGGGAACACATCCCTGCCAACTGAGCATGCCCCATAGCCAATTTTTAAAAATAATTTAAGGGATGTGGGTATCGCTGGCTAAGCCAGCATTTATTGCCCATCCCTAACTGCCCTTGAGCTGCCTTCTTGAACTGTTGCAGTCCATGTGGTAGAGCTACATGCACAGTGCTGTTAGGGAGGGGGTTCCAGGATTTTGATCCAGCGACAGTGAAGGAATGGCAATATATTTCCAAGTCAGGATGGTGAGTGGTTTGGAGGGGAACTTCAAGGTGGAGGTGTTCCCAAGTATCTGTTGTTGTTGTCCTTCTAGATGGTAGTGGTCATGGATTTGGAAGATGCTAAGGAACCTTGGTGTGTTTCTACAGTGCATTTTGTAGATGGTACACACTGCTGCCACTGTGTGTCGGCGGTGGAAGGAATGAATGTAGAAAGGGTGCCAATCAAGCAGGCTGCTTTGTCCTGGATGGTGTCAAGCTTCTTGAGTGTTGTTGGAGCTGCACTCATCCAGGCAAGGGGAGAATATTCCATCACATTCCTGACTCGTGCCTTGGAGATTGTGGGCAAGCTTTGGGGAGTCAGGAGGTGAGTTACTCGACACAAGATACCTAGCCTCTGACCTGCCCTTGTAGCTATAGTATTTACATGACTAGTTCAGTTTCTGCTCAATGGTAACCCCAGGATGTTGATAGTAGGGGATTCAGTGATGGTAATGCCATTGAATGTAATGGGGCGATGGTTAGATTCTCACATGATGGAGATAGTCATTGCCTGGCACTTGTGTGGTGCGAATGTTACTTGCCACTTGTCAGCCCAAGCCTGGATATTATCTGGGTCTCGCTGCATTTGGACATGGACTGCTTCAGTATCCGAGGGCTTGCGAATAGTGCTGAACAATGTGCAATCATCAGCGAACATCCCCACTTCTGACCTTATGATGGAAGGAAGGTCATTGATGAAGCAGCTGAAGATGGCTGGGCCTAGAATGCTTGAATGAGTGCCAAGGGGGCAATCGGGGAGGCCGGGGCCAAGGGGGGGAAGGAGGTCCAGAGTCCACCTGACTTCAGAAGGGGGCTTCAGATGGAAGCACCCACTCCACTTCCCGCCTGAGATCTAAGTCCGTTAATTTTTGGGCTTTCCCCATGCCAACACAATCCTTCCACCGGCCTAAAAATTGAGGCGGAGCAGGAAATGGCCTTTAAGTGGCCAATTCGCCACTTAATGGCCTCAAATGGAGCAAAGGCAAGCTTCCCATCTGAGGCCTTGCCCGCCCCAGCATAAAATTGCTGCGTGGCCAGGATAGGCGGGAACCTGGAGAGAATACTGTTACTTCAGGTTCACACTCCTCTCACTCCACCTGAAAACCCGCCAGTGCTGGAACGTAAAATTAAGTCCTGTGTGTGTAAGACAGAGTGTATGAGTGTGTGTGTGTGTGAGACAGAGCGTGCACGGGTGCGAGACGGAGCGTGAGTGGGCGCGAGAGACAGAGCATGAGCGTGTGTGTTGTTGGGTAAGAAAGTCCAAATTTTTATTTTGTACGAACCTAGTTTAGTTTGTAGTTGGCATTAAACTGAAATTTACAATTTAGATTCTGTAGTTGCCAGCCTTAAGCAGGGTTTTTTCAAGGGTTCCAGTGAAAGAGCAGCTTAATTAAGAACCAGCTGAAACTGGATCCTCAAGACTCATGTAGGCCTTTTGTGTTAGGAACATATATAAGTAGCAACTTAGTGCAATTGACAATGGAGTGCCGGAGTTTAGTGCTTCAGGGAGTTAAGCAGAGGAAGGAAAAGAGGTGTTTGGTTGCTTTTGCCTAAACTTTTCAACCTCTAGGAATTGATTTTTGCTCTGCTACAGGAGAAGCTGGTTAATTGGTGAGTATCTGGTAAATGATTAAGGGTTATTCTATTCTTAAGGCTCAAAATAATATATTTTGAATGAGAGGTGAGCGGGAGAGGATAAAGGGCTCAGATCAAGAGGCCTACCTGCAGTGAGACCAGCGGCAGAGTGACATCACAAACCACAGCATGATGCAAGTGCAGGGAAAGCAGCTGATTGGTGATTAGGATTGGTGAGTAATTCTAGTCTTAAAAGTCTTTAGTTTGTGTTTAGGTCCCTCATTTTTTTTCTTAAAAATAAAATAGTTTAAAAATAGTTAAGTATAAAATCGCTGTTGTAATTATTTTTTTACACCAGTAAAGTGTAAACAGCGGCGGATTTTTCAAGTGTAAAGGGCAGGGATACGAGAGTAATTAATTAATAAATTAAATTAAATACAATAGTGATGACAGGACGGGCGATGTGTTGATGCTGCAGTGTGTGGGAGCTGCTGGACACCAAGGTGATCCAGAGAGACTACATCCACAGTAACTGTTTGCAGCTCGAGGAACTTTGGATCTGAGTTGAGGAGCTGGAGTCTGAGCTGCAGACATTCTGTCATATCAGGGAGGGGAAAGTCACCTGGACACAACAGGAGGAAAGGCATCCAACAGAGGGCGCTGATGAGAAGTGACTGAAGCATTCTGGGAGAAGTCATCGCAGCCACCACGACTCAGGAGGGAATTGAGGAGAAGGACTCTTGCACTCAACAGGAGGAAGGGCATCCAACAGAGGGTGCTGGTGAGAAGTGACTGCAGCATTCTGGGAGAAGTCATCGCAGCCACCGCGACTCAGGAGGGAATCGAGGAGGATCCACTGTCAAAGAACGGAATAGCCCCAAACATTACTTTGCTGTAGTGTTTCCATCCCTCCCTCCTCCTCAAACCTAAAAAAAAAGAGAGAGGAAGAGGCAGTGCCTTCAGGAGTGCACCAGACCTGCGAGGGACACTCTTCTGAAAGTGGATTTTAAAGAAAAAGCAGCTGATTGGTGAGTAAATCCTGGGAGCAGACACGGAGGGAGGAGCACCGGAGCGGTGAGTATAAATCTAGCTTACCTTGGGGATTCGCGGCCTTGTCTCCAGGGAGCAGACTCGGAGGGAGGAGCACCGGACCGGTGAGTATAAATCTAGCTTACCTCAGGGATTCGTGGCCTTGTCTGTAGGGAGCAGACTCGGAGGGAGGAGCAACGGAGCAGTGACCTCGGGTCACAGAGTGACTGAAGCCAAAACTGAAAAAGTGACGTTACAGGAAAGCTGTGACCTGATTGGTTGGTAGGAAATCTGCACCAAATTTGAAAAAAAAACACTGCAAAGCTAATTATTAAATTAATTATCTAAGTAGAGATGGCTGGGCAGGTGATGTGCTGTAGCTGTATGATGTGGGAGCTGGCAGATCCCATTGCGAGCCGCAGTGACCACATCTGCAGCAAGTGTTGGTTGCTGGAGGAACTCCGGCTCAGAATTGATGAGCTGGAGTCCGAGTTCCGGACGCTGCGGCACACCCGGGAGGGGGAGAGTTACCTGGACGCTTTGTATCAGGAGGCGGTCACACAAGGTAGATTAAGTACCTCAAGTCCGGTCAGTGGTCAGGGTCAGCAAGGTGTGACTGCAAGTGAGGCAGGTAGAGGGATCCTGTGTTCAGGAACAGAGGAACCTCAGCTCTTGACCTTGTCCAACAGGTACGAGGTACTTGCTCCCTGTGTGGATGAGGATGAGGGCTGTAGGGAGTAAGAGCCAGCTGACCACGGCACCGTGGTGCAGGAGGCCATTCAAGAGGGGGGAGAAAAAAGACAAGTGGTAGTTGTAGGGGATTCTATAATTAGGGGAATTGAGAGCTTCCTTTATAAGCAGGATCAAGAGTCCCACATGGTATGTTGCAGCCCGGTGCCAGGGTGAGGGACATCTCTGACCGGCTTGAAAGGATATTGGAGAGGGAGGGGGAGGATCCAGTTGTTGTGGTCCGCGTCGGGACAAATAACATAGGTAAGACTAGGAAAGAGGACCTGGTTGGGGATTATCAGGAACTAGGAATTAAATTAAAGAACAGGTCCTCAAGGGTTATAATCTCCGGATTACTACCCGAGCCACGTGCAAATTGGCATAGGGACGCGAGAATAAGGGAAGTAAACACGTGGTTAAAGGAGTGGTGTGGGAAAGAGGGGTTCCATTTCGTTGGGCACTGGCATCAGTATTGGAACAGGAGGGATCTGTAGCGTTGGGACGGTCTCCACCTGAACCGTTCTGGGACCAATGTTCTAGCGAAAAGGGTAAATAGGGTGGTCAACAGGACTTTAAACTAGAAAGTGGGGGGGAAGGGAAGGGTAAAACTCCAAGAAGTATGACTAATGGGAAACAAAGCAGCAGGTTAGCGTGTTGGGGGGTGGATTCAACTTCATGGAAAATTATGAAAAAACTGAAAAGAAAGGAGAGCCCAGGAGAGGCTATTAAAGTCTCCAGAACACAAAATAGGACAGAGTGTTTGGAAAGGGCTAGGAATGTAACTTCAAGCACATCAGATAAAGGGACGACAATGAGAAAGGGGACGGGAAATACAGGACTGAAGGTGTTGTATCTGAATGCACTCAGTGTACGAAATAAGGTACACTGTGCTTGTGGCGCAGATTGAAATTGGTAGGTATGATGTGGTGGGCATTACAGAGACATGGCTGCAAGGGGATCAGGACTGGGAGCTAAATATCCAAGGGTATACATCCTATCGAAAAGATAGGCAGGTTGGCAGATGGGGTGGGGTTGCTTTGTTAGTAAGAAATTAAATTAAATCGATAGCAAGAAATGACGTAGGGTCAGATGATGTAGAATCTGTGTGGGTAGAGTTGAGGAAGCACAAAGGTTAAAAAACCATAATGGGAGTTATGTACAGGCCTCCGAACAGTAGTCAGGATGTGGGGCACAAGATACACCAGGAGTTAGAAAAGGTGTGTAAGAAAGGCAAGATTACAGTGATCATGGGGGATTTCAATATGCAGGTAGACTGGGAAAATCAGGTTGGTAGTGGATCCCAAGAAAAGGAATTTGTGGAATGTCTACGAGATGGCTTTTTGGAGCAGCTTGTGGTGGAGCCCACTAGGGAACAGGCAATTCTAGATTTAGTGATGTGTAATGAGGCAAATTTGATAAGGGAGCTTAAGGTGAAGAAACCCTTAGGAGGAAGTGACCATAATATGATAGAATTTACCCTGCAATTTGAGAGGAAAAAGCTGGAATCAGATGTAACGGTATTACAGTTGAATAAAGGCAACTACAGAGGCATGAGGGAGGAGCTGGCCAGAATTGACTGGGAGATGAGCCTAGCAGGAAAGACAGTGGAACAGCAATGGCAGGAATTTCTGGGAGTAATTTGGGAGACACAGCAAAAATTCATCCCTAGGAAGAAGAAGCATACTAAAGGGAGGACAAGGCAATCATGGCTGACAAGAGAAGTCAGGGACAGCATAAAAGCTAAAGACAAAGCATACAATGCGGCGAAGAGCAGTGGGAAACCAGGGGATTGGGAAGCCTACAAAGACCAACAGAGGACAACTAAAAAAGAAATAAGGAGGGAGAAGATTAAATATGAGGGTAAACTAGCCAGTAATATAAAAGAAGATTGCAAGAGTTTTTTTAGATATATAAAGGGTAAGGGAGAGGCAAAAGTGGACATTGGGCCGCTGGAAAATGACACTGGAGAAGTAGTAGTGGGGAACAAAGAAATGGCGGAGGAACTGAATAGGTACTTTGCGTCAGTCTTCATAGTGGAAGACACGAGTGACATCCCCAAAGTTCAAGAGAGTCAGGGGGCAGAGGTGAGTATGGTGGCCATTACCAAGGAGAAGGTGCTAGGAAAACTGAAAGGTCTGAAGGTGGATAAATCACCTGGACCAGATGGATTACACCCCAGAGTTCTGAAGGAGATAACTGAAGAGATAGTGGAGGTGTTAGTGGTGATCTTTCAGGAATCACTGGAGTCAGGGAGGGTCCCAGAGCACTGGAAAATCGCTAATGTAACCCCCCTGTTTAAGAAGGGAGTGAGGAAAAAGACGGGAAATTACAGGCCGATTAGCCTGACCTCTGTCATCGGTAAGATTTTAGAGTCCATTATTAAGGATGAGATTTCAGAATACTTGGAAGTGCATGGTAAAATCGGCCAAAGAGGGCATGGTTTCATCAAGGGGAGGTCATGCCTGACAAATCTGTTAGAATTCTTTGAGGAGGTAATGAGTAGGTTAGACAAAGGAGAGCCAATGGATGTTATCTACTTGGACTTCCAGAAGGCCTTTGACAAGGTGCCACACAGGAGGCTGCTCAGTAAGATAAGAGCCCATACTGTTAGAGGCAAGGTATTAGTATGGATAGAAGATTGGCTGTCTGGCAGGAGGCAGAGAGTGGGGATAAGGGGGTCCTCCTCAGGATGGCGGCCGGTGACTAGTGGAGTTCCGCAGGGGTCAGTGTTGGGACCACAACTTTTCACTTTATACATTAATGATCTAGATGAAGGAACTGAGGGCATCCTGGCTAAGTTTGCAGATGATACAAAGATAGGTGGAGGGACAGGTAGTATTGAGGAGGCAGGGAGGCTGCAGAAGGATTTAGACAGGTTAGGAGAATGGGCAAAGAAGTGGCAGATGGAATACAACGTGGGCAAGTGTGAGGTCATGCACTTTGGTAGGAAGAATAGAGGCATAGACTATTTTCTAAATGGGGAGAGAATTCAGAAATCTGGAGTGCAAAGGGACTTGCGAGTCCTAATCCAGGATTCTCTTAAGGTTAACATGCAGGTTGAGTCAGTAGTTAGGAAGGCAAATGCAATGTTGGCATTTATTTCGAGAGGACTGGAATATAAAAGCAGGGATGTGCTGCTGAGGCTTTATAAGGCTCTGGTCAGACCAAATTTAGAATCTTGTGAGCAATTTTGGGCCCCGTATCTCAGGAAGGATGTGCTGGCCCTGGAGAGGGTCCAGAGGAGGTTCATGAGAATGATCCCAGGAATGAAAGGCTTAACATATGAGGAACGTTTGAGGACTCTGGGTCTATACTCGATGGAGTTTAGAAGGATGAGGGGGGATCTGATTGAAACTTACAGAATACTGAAAGGCCTGGATAGAGTGGACGTGGGGAAGATGTTTCCATTAGTAGGAGAGACTAGGATCCGAGGGCACAGCCTCAGAGTAAAGGGAAGACCTTTTAGAACAGAGATGAGGAGAAACTTCTTTAGCCAGAGAGTGGTGAATCTATGGAATTCATTGCCACAGAAGGCTGTGGAGGCCAGGTCATTGAGTGTATTTAAGACCAAGATAGATTGGTTCTTGATTGGTAAGGGGATCAAAGGTTACGGGGAGAAGGCAGGAGAATGGGGTTGAGAAACTTATCAGCCATGATTGAATGGCAGAGCAGACTTGATGGGCCGATTGGCCTAATTTCTGCTCCTATGTCTTATGGTCTTATGGACACTTTGCTCCAGGAGGCGGTCACACCCCTCAGATTAGATCATTCAAATTTGGTCAGTGATCAGGTACAGGACAGTGTGACTGCAGGTGAGGCAGGTATGGGGACCCAGGGACAGTGTTCAAGGAGCCTCGGACCCTGCAATTGTCCAACAGTTATGAGATTCTTGCAAGCTGCGTGGATGAGAGCGGGGACTGCGGGGAGGATGAGCGAACTGACCACAGCACTGTGGTACAGGGAGCCATTAAAGTGGGGGGAGGAAATAGGAACGTGGTAGGGACAGTATAATTAGGGTGATAGGTACTGTTATCTGCAGCCATGAGCGTGAGTCCCGAAGGCTGTGTTGCCTGCCCGCTACCAGAGTTAAGGGCATCTCCTCATGGCCGGAGAGGAACTTGGAGTGGGAGAGGAGGGATCCAGTTGTCATTGTCCACATTGGTACCAATGACATTGATAGGACTAGAAAGGAGGTTCTGCTGAAAGAACTTGAACATTTAGGAGCGAAATTAAAAAGCAGAACCTCCAAGATAATAATTTCAGGATTACTACCTGAACCACTGGCAAACTGGCATAGGGTAAATAAAGTCAAGGAGTTAAATGTGTGGCTCAAAGATTGTTGTGGGAGGAATGGGTTTCAGTTCATGGGGCACTGACGCCAGTACAGAAGGGAGCTGCTCCGGTGGGACAGGCTTCACTTGAATTGGCAGAGGTAGCCACGAGCAAGAATTCAGACTGTATTCGGGACAGTTTCCTAGAACAATATGTTGTGGATCCAACCAAGGATCAGGCTATTTTGGTTCTGGTAATGAGGCTGGTTTAATAAATGATCTCAGAGTAAAAGATTCCCTAGGAAACATTGAGCATAACATGGTAGAATTTAGCATTAAGTTTGAGAGTGAGAAACTTGGGTCAGAAACAACTGTGCTAAACTTAAATAAGGGTAATTACAAAGGAATGAGGGCAGGGTTGGCTGGAATAGACTGAGAAAGGAGTTTAGCAGAAAAGATGGTTGATGAACAATGGCAGACTTTTAAGAAAATAGGTCATGACTCACAACAAAGATGTATTCCAGTAAGGAAGAAGGATTTGAGGAAGGGGATAAACCAACCATGGTTAACCAAGGAAGTTAAGGATAGTATCAAATTGGAAGAAAAAACACACAAAGTGGCAAAAGATTGGTGGTAAACCAGAGGATTGGGAAAGTTTTAAAAACCAACAAAAGATGACCAATAAAAAGGAAAAAAAATAAACTTTGAGGGTAAACTAGCAAGTAATGTAAAAACGGACAGTAAGAGCTTCTTTAAATGTATAAAAGGGAAGAGAGATGCCAAAGTGAACATAGGCCCCTTAGAGAATGAGACTGGGAAAGTAATAATGGGAAACCAGGAAATGGCAGAGAGTTGAATAAATACTTTGCATCAGTCTTCACGGTAGAAGACACTAATAGCATTCCAAAAATACTAAATAATCAAGGGGTAAAGAGGGGGGGGTGGGGGTGGGGGGTGTTGGTAGTGGAATAAATACAATAACTATCAGGAGAGAAAACGTACTAGGGAAACTAATAGTGCTAAAGGCCGATAAGTCCCCTGGACCTGATGGCTTGCATCCTAGGATATTAAAGGAAGTTGCTACAGAGATACTGGATGTACTGGTAGTAATCTTACAAGAATTCTTAGATTCTGGAAAAGTCCCAGAAAACTGTTAATGTAACACCCTTATTCAAAAAGGGAGGGAGACAAAAAACAGGTAAATATAGGTCAGTTAGCTTAACATCTGTCATCGGGAAAATGTTAGAGTCTATTATAAAGGATGTAATAGCGGAGCATTTAGAAATGCATAATATAATTAAGCAGCATCAATATGGCTTCATAAAGGAGAAATCATCCTTAACAATTTTATTAGAATTCTATGAGGAGGTAACAAGCAGGCTAGATAAAGGGGAACCATTAGATGTATGGATTATTAGTATGGATAAAGGATTGGCTCACTAAAAGAAGACAGAGAGTTGGGATAAGGGGGGCATTTTCAGGATGGCAGCCTGTAATTTGTGGAGTGCCACAGGGATCAGTGCTGGGGCCACAATTATTTACAATACATATTAATGACCTGGATGAGGGAAATGAATGTACGATCACCAAGTTTGCGGATGACACAAAAATAGGTGGGAAGGCAAGTGATGAGGATGACACAGTCTTCAAGGGGATATAGACAGGTTAAGTGAATGGATAAAAACTTGGCAGATGGAATATAATGTGGGAAAATTGAGGTTGTGCACTTTGGCAGGAAAAATAGAAGAGATGAATATTATTTGAATGGAGAAAACTGCAGAAAGCTGCAATACAGAGGGATTTGGGAGTCCTCGTGCATGAATCACAAAAAACTAGCTTACAAGTTCAGCAGGTAATAGGGAAGGCAAATGGAATGTTGGCCTTTATTTCAAAGGGAATGGAGTATAGAAATAGGGTAGTCATGCTAAAACTGTACAAGGAACTAGTTTGACCACACCTAGAATACTGTGAATGGTTTTGGTCCCTTATCTAAGGAAAGATATACTGGCATTGGAGGTAATCCAGAGAAGGCTCACTAGGTTGATCCCGGGTATGGAGGGATATTCTTATGAGGAGAGGTTTAGTAGGTTAGGCCTGTACACTTTGGAGTTTAGAAGAATGCGAGGCAACCTTATTGAAACATAAGATTCTTAGTGGGCTTGACAGGGTGGATGCTGAGAGGTTGTTTCTCCTTGTAGAAGAGTCTCGGACCAGAGGGCATAATCTCAGAGTAAGGGGTCACCCATTTAAAGCAGAGATGAGGAGGAATTTCTTCTCTGAGGGTAGTGAATCTGGAATTCTTTACCACAAAGGGCTGTAGAGGCTGGGTTGTTAAGTATATTCAAGGCTGAGATAGACAGATTTTTAATCAGTAAGGGAATCAAGGGTTATGGGGAAAATACAGGAAAGTGGAATTGAGGATTATCAGATCAGCCATGATCTCACTGAAAGGCAGAGCAGACTCGATGGGCCAAATGGCCTACTTCTGCTCCTAAGCCTTACGGTCTTATGATCTTATGGCGTGTGCGTGCATGCACGACAGACACAGAGTGTGAGCACGCGTGCACGCCCTTGCCAGACAGAGCGTGCCCACGCCAGACAGATCACGTGATCCTCTTCACTACTCTAAACCTCTTATTTGTAATGCATGTATGAATTGATTCATGAGCTAAACTGTCAACAACTCAGAGATGCCCTGTTAAGGACAGTTTGAACTTTTAACTTAGCTTTCTAAGACCACATTACCACATATTTTCCAAACTAATCCTTAAAAATGCTATTTGGTAGCCTGACAGCATAGAAACTAAATTTTTGATTAAATAAATGAAGAACTATCTCAACAAAGCAATTTGTGTTGCCCTCTATTCTTTGGTTTGTCATCTTCTGGCTATTTTGTGATAATGCAATGCAACTAGAAAAGGCTGGGAGCTGCAAATGAGATGCTGAAGAACCGCATACAGTTTTGGAGTTGCAGGTTGCCACCTCCTGTTCTAAACTCTCCAACCAGGGGAAAACAGCCTCTCAATTGACCCTGTCAAGTCCTATGAGAATTTTACATGTTTCAATGACATCATCTCTGAATCTCCTAAAATCCCAGAGAATATAGACCATTCTACTCAACTCTCTTATCTTAGGAATCAATCTAGTGAACCATCGTTGCCCCATTTAAGGCATGTATGTCCTTCCTTGAGGTCAAGAGAATAAAATTATATTCTTGGTATGATCTGAACCAAAGCTAAAGATAATTGCAGCAAAACTTCCTTACTCTAGTATTCCAGCTCCTTTGTAATGAAGGCAAATATACAATTTGCTTTCCTAATTGCTTAATATACGTGCATGTTAAATTTCTGTAATTTGTGTACAAGAACCCCCAAACCCCTCTGCCAATATCTACATATCTTTCACCTTTTCAAAAAAAATTGTTTTCTATTCTGTTATGATCCCTGTAGAGACCGATAGCTTTTAAAAAAAAAGGAATCCCCACAACGTCAACAGAAAGAAAACTGCTGTACAAGATTTCACTTTTACCATAATAAACCACCTAAAACCAATGCAATTCAAACAAAAAAGTAAATTTCACTTTAACTAGCTGATGCAACAAAGATGCACCTCATGTAGTTACAAGCACTGTCATTAATTCCTGCATAAATGTGGCACCATAAGCAATCTTAGTCTTTTCAACCTTTTTATAGGATCACTCACTTCCATTCAACCGTTTCAGCCCTTGAGTTGCATTATCTAGCAGCCGTATTCCATCCAAAGTCTCCGGACACAGTTACCACCACAAGGCGCACGTCCACAAACCCTCTCTCACTCGGGTCATGAAAGTCCTGATATGAACATACTGATTAGGATTAGGAGTAGGCCATTAGGCTCCTTGAGCCTGCTCCGCCATTCAATAAGATCATGGCTGATCTGATTGTGACCTCAACTCCACATTCCCACCTACCAACAATAACTCCCTTGTTAGTCAAGAATCTATCTACCCCTACCTTAAAAATATTCAATGACTCTGCCTCCACCACTCTCTGGGGAAGAGAATTCCGAAGAGACACAACCCTATGAGAGAAAAAAAATTCTCCTCATCTACATCTTAAATGGGAGACCACCTATTTTTAAACTGTGTAGCCCAGTTCTAGTCCCTCCCACAAGGGGAAACATCCTTTCAGCCTCCATCCTGTCAAGTCCCCTCAGGATCTTATATGTTTCAATAAGGTCACCTTTCATTCTGTACCCACTGAGGTACAGGCCCAGCCTATCCAACCTTTCCTCATGAGATAACCACCCCCAATCCCGGGTATCAGTCCAGTTAATCATCTCTGAACTGCTTCTAAAGCATTTATAACCATCCTTAAATAAGGGGACCAAAACTGTACCAAGTACTCCAAATGTGGCCTCACCAATGTCCTATACAACTGTAGCAAAACATCCCTACTTTTATATTCCATTCCCTTTGGAATAAATGACAACATTCCATTTGCCTTCCTAATCACTTGCTGCATCTGCATGCTAACCTGTGATTCATGTATCAGGACACCCAGATCCCACTGCACCTCAGAGTTTTATAATCTCTCTCCATTTAAATAAAGGACATAAACAGCAGTGAGATAATGACCAGATATTCTGTTTCATTTATATTTACTGAGGGATAATCACTTAGAGAGCAACAATCACCAGCCGGAATACCAAGACTGGCTTTTGTTTTATGCCCTTTCCCAATCGAGGGTCTGGAAAACGAATTGTTGCATCCCCTCTAGCATATTTTTACTGCCCTCTGTTAACTGAGTGAAAAGCAAGATCGATTTCTGGGACCTTCATAGTTTAACCGAGATAGCAGGTTTATATTGCACTCCTCCGATCGAGGAGGTGCTGCAGAGCTTCAAAAATACTGGCTGTCGGAAACAGGAAGTGGACGACGTGAAGTATCATAAGCAATACAACATTGTTGAGCTCACACCGTGTAAACTTTCGACTTAGGGAGAGTTAAATGCAAGAAACTGACAGCTTTCCAGGAGTACAGGTACATGAATATTTCACAATAATTTATTTTAAAATATATTTTGTGGAAACTTGTGGTGTGATCAGCCATTCGCTGTATGCTGGAGAAAATGTCTTATTAATTTCCTGTAAAGAAATGACTTTAATTCTGCCAATTAGGTAATGATGACAAGTTACAGACCGCCAATAAAATCAGTCCCCTGTGCACTGCAGTGTGAAGCTGTGTCCTGCCCAAGCCTAAAATTTGAAGGTTTGCTAATTCTGACTTATGATTTTGCAGTTATTTAGTGAAGTTAACGGACGTGCGCTGGCCTAGGTCTTTTTTCCCAATCTTTTTCTGCCTTTTGCCGAGTTTCATGGTCGACACTGGTCTCCACGGGCGGGGGAAATGCAATCTTGACATTTGCTGCCTGCCTCCTTCGCGCTGGAGATACAGACCCCTGCTTGCCTCCTTCTCACATGGGG
Organism: Cetorhinus maximus; assembly: GCF_964194155.1. Classification (NCBI taxonomy): domain Eukaryota; kingdom Metazoa; phylum Chordata; class Chondrichthyes; order Lamniformes; family Cetorhinidae; genus Cetorhinus; species Cetorhinus maximus. Next base: position 170,162,049 of record NC_135881.1, on the reverse strand, counting down.
ATGGGTATTAACGTTTCTTTTAAACGGTATAATGTGATCATTTCCCACCGTTTGTTTGGCTTCCTACCATTCTTTTGACCAATTCGCTTTACATATAAGACGAAGTGAGTCACCCATTGCGACAGGATCAAGGCACAGGAAACTACTGCAGATGGAAAACATAACTGCTTAATGTGGGTGGAGCTTTTTTTTGGCCAAATTGTGATAATCTGATGCTGCTCGTCGCTCCGGGACATGTTTTTAAAAAAAATTCTTGGCTTAACTTCCTCGACTATAAACTGAGAAAGATTGTGACCCTTCTCTTTCCAATGACTCAACTGCTCCAGAAGATGAGCTTAAGAATCATACAGCATAACTTTCCAGTTTACATAGAAACTAGAAGCAGGAGTAGGCCATTCGGCCCTTCGAGCCTGCTCCGCCATTCATTATGATCATGGCTGATCATCCAACTCAATAGCCTGCTCCCGCTTTCTCCCCATACCCTTTGATCCCTTTCTCCCCAAGAGCTATATCTAACTCCTTCTTGAAAACACACAATGTTTTGGTCTCAACTACTTTCTGTGGTAACGAATTCCACAGGCTCACCACTGTCTGAGTGAAGAAATTTCTCATCTCAGTCCTAAATGGTTTACCCCATATCCTCAGACTGTGACCCCTAGTTCTGGATTCCCCCACCATCAGGAACATCCTGCATCTACCCTGTCTAGTCCTGTTGGAATTTTATAGGTTTCTATAAGATCCACCCCCTCCCCCCCCCCCCCCCAATTCTTCTGAACTCCAGCGAATATAATCCTAATCGACTCAATCTCTCCTCATATGTCAGTCCCGCCATCCCAGGAATCAGTCGGGTAAACCTTCGTTGCACTCCCTCTATAGCAAGTACATCCTCAGATAAGGAGACCAAAACTGCACATAATATTCCAGGTATGGTGTCACCAAGGCCCTGTACAATTGCAGCAAGACATCCCTGTTCCTGTACTGGAATCCTCTGGCTATGAAGGCCAACATACCATTTGCCTTCTTTACCACCTGCTGCATCTGCATGCTTACCTTCAGCGACTGGTGTACAAGGACACCCAAGTCTCATTGCACATTCCCATATCTCAATTTATAGCCATTCAGATACTAATTTGCCTTCCTGTTTTTGCCACCAAAATGGATAACCTCATGTTTATCCACATTATACTGCATCTGCCATGCATTTGCCCACTCACTCGGCTTGTCCAAATCACACTGAAGTATCTCTGCATCCTCCTCACAGCTCACCCTCCTCACAGCTCACCCTCCCACCCAGCTTTGTGTCATCTGCAAATTTGGAGATATTACATTTAATTCCCTCATCTAAATCATTAATATATATTGTGAATAACTGGAGTCCCAGCACCGATCCCCGCGGTACCCCACTAGTCACTGCCTGCCATTCGGAAAAAGACCCTTTTATTCCTATTCTTTGTTTCCTGTCTGCCAACCAGTTTTCTATCCATCTCAATACACTACCACCAATCCCATGCGCTTTAATTTTACACGCCAATCTCTTATGTGGGATTTTGTTGAAAGCCTCCTGAAAGTCCAAATAAACCACATCGACTGGCTCCCCCTCGTTAACTCTACTAGTTACATCCTCGAAAAATTCCAGTAGATTTGTCAAGCATGATTTCCCTTTCATAAATCCATGCTGACTCGGTCCGATTCTGCCACTGTTTTCCACGTGCTCAGCTAATAAATCTTTTGTAATGGACTCTAGAATTTTCCCCACTACTGACATCAGGCTGGCTGGTCTATAAAGTTGATGTTAAACCTTACCTCAGAAAATCCCAACAATAGTTTAGTCCCACATCCAGCTTTTCCCAATAACCTAGCACATTAGCTCTCAGATACATGTCCAATTGCCTTTTGAAAGTTTCTATGGAATCTGATTCCACTGTCCCGGCGTTTCAGATTATCACAATCCTCTGCGTGAAATTATGGCCTGAATTTTGTGGTCAGTGGCAAAGGGGTGGAATTCACCGCTACCCGCACGAAGAAATCAGGACTCACCTGGTTTGTAGTCTGAAGCGGGATCTTGCTCCTCCTGCTGCAGCAGGGCTCCAGCAGCGAAGCTATTGACACCCAGCAGCGAGGTGCATTGCCGACGAAGTCAAGCACCCATTGACATCACGAAATGAAGACACGACCCTCGAGGTCAAGCAGCCAGTCAGTTGGATGGTTTATAATTTAAGGACTTTTGAACCTGTTAGAACTTTTAAATTTGGGATTATGATACTTGAAAAAATCATAAACTTAGCAAGCTTTCTATGAAAGCCACCCGACTGAGTGATAACCATACTTCAACTAAGTGTCAACGATTATTGGTCTATGTGACCAATACATTCCTGCCCATTGCTCATCCGGTTTGTTTTTAAGTCGCCATTCAAAAGAATGGTAGGAAGCCAAACAAATGATGGGAAATGAACACATTATACTGTTTAAAAGAAACATTAATACCCATTCCCATGTGAGGAGGAGGCAAGCAGGGGTCTGTATCCCCATCACGAAGCAGGCGGGCAGCAAATTCCAAGATTGCATTCCCCTCCCCCTGCCGAGACAGCAAAGTAAAGTATCGACCAGAAATGACTAAGAAAATGCCTAGTTACACTACCCTTGTTTGGGCCTGAATATAGATTTCATACTCTTTGAAAAGCTGGCTCAAAAACAAATTTCAGACGTCCTGATTGTAGTGTAAAGGGTTAATGTGAATATGTAGGTGAGACAGTTCACATCATCTTGAGGAATTGATGTAAGATCACGTGACTATCATGATCAGGTTCTCTAGCAGCCATGTGGTCAGGATGGAGTCTCATTCTAGATGTAGTTGTCCTTTATGTTTTGAATAAAGTTGATGTTAAACCCTACCTCAGAAGATCCCAACAATAGTCATTAACAACACCTGGAACACAAAAACATTTAGACTGGCAGTTTAGTGAATTATCTGCCCAGCCTTCTATTTATATTTACTGATGGAAACGCTTCCCCTATCAACTTCTGCCCAGGTCACCTTCAATGCATGCTTACCACATCATTTGAAGACTGAACACAGGTGATATTACACTTTCTCCTTCACTCATCATGCTCAATTTAAAAGGAATTGTATAGTGACATGTCTAATTCAGTTCTATTGCCATCATCCATATATTGTTTGCCAGATGCTTCAATATCTGTCACTCTCGTTCAATTTTGAATGATCTTAAAATTATGTAGCAATTCATAGCACAGTCCCAACCTTAGGGCCTTTCTAATGGTGGATATACTCCTGAGCAGGTTCTGTGCCTGTCAGTATCAGCCCTTAAAAAGTGAAAATGAGCATAACCTCTGGGCAATCAGCCCAAATTGCCATATTCAGGTCCCAGCATAAGCAAACACTCCTCTGTTGAAATGTACCACATCTTATGAACGTCTCAACATTTGATGCTACTAGGGCTATAATATCTGGATCAATTTCTTATTTTCCCTTTTGGTTTTTTTAACATTTTGAATCTATGACCTCTGTTTATTGACCCACTTACCAGAGGAAGCAGTTTCTCTTTGCTTCAAAGCTTCTCATAATTTTGAATACTCCTTGGTCTCCATTTAAGCTTTTCTGCTCTTAAGACCGTGTTGACCAATACGCTGACCACATTTGGCAAAATTACACTTAATTTTTAGAACCACACGACACAGCTGTGTTAAACTTGCAATGGTGGTTATGAGTATAGGTGTCACTCACTAGACCGCTATTTGTCGTCTGTCCCTAACTGAGCAAAGAAGAAACACTCACATTGCTGTTAGACAAGAGTCACACGTTAGTCAGACTGCAACCATGTTTTTCAGAATACAGTTCAGTTGTTGGTTTTCTAGTGACTTGGAAGTTGAAGGGCCACTTGCTCAATGAAACAAGAAAAATAGTCCACTGTTACCTGCACTGTTCCTGTCTCAGTGCCTCTGAATGGCAATACATTTAGATATGCGGAACTGCTCTGTGGAAGCAGGACCAACCTTCAGAAGTACAGCAGTCCAATTGCTCTTGAAATGTTCTTGGGGAATCTAGTGTTACAGGGGATGTGCGGATGTTAACTGAACAACTTGGTTTTATTTAGCTGGTAGTTGGCAGCGGGGGTGAGGTGGGGGGTGGTGGCAGAAGTCCAGCTACTCCTGTTATGCTCAGACACATTCAGTTTGGACTTGTGCAGTGAACAAGTGCCATTATAATGCTCAGTCTTGCTGAGTATTTCCAGTTTTTTCCGTTTATATTAATTCTTCTTTTGATTTTTGTAATCATGGAAAAGCTGTCACTTTTACTCACTTATATCTTCCACTATGTTGCAATAATGTAAATTCCTTGAACGTTTAAGCAAACATTAAGGTAGCAACTCATGACTGAGTGCAACTCAAGACAGAGTGTGAGCTTGACAATTTGATAAGTGAGGGAATTTTAAGGGTTAATTCTAAGGGTCAATATCTTACTAAAATCTCATCTATTTCTAAAATCTTTGTATTTAGCATTTAACTACATTTTACTGTTAAAGTTAAGTTTCTTTCGGTCTTAGTCAGGATAAACAAGCTCCTTGCTAGAGAGGCATCTATAGTTAGTTATTTAGGTGCTAATTAGAACTGGTTTCTCTAGCCAGCAATGCTAACTCAGCTCTAGAAATTCAGCTAGTATAAATACAGGTGGTCTTTTTAAGTGCAAGAAGTAGGCACGCACAAAGGTAGCAGCTTGAGACAAAGTGAACTTGGGAATTTGGTAACTGAGGGAAGTTGGTGCAGTAAGGGAGGTGGTGCTGTTCTGATTGTTTACAAAAGAAGAGTGGTCCAAGAGAGGAAGCCAGATACCAGCAGCAGGATGTGAGAGCTGAAGCCCAGATGCATTAATTAGGTGAGCAGGTAGGTGAGTGGTTGGTGAGTTTTAAGGTGTTTTTTCTCTCTATAAAGAGGGGCAGTAGTTTAAACTGGTATTGGGGAGATTTAAGTATTACATTACATTTATAGCTTAACCAGTTAAACCACTTGATATAACTACAGATATTTCTAAACCTAATTTTTTTTTTTAAATGGTTGGGCAGATGATGTTTAACAGCTGTAACACATGGGAGCTGGTGGACACCTTTGTGATCCAAAGCAACCACATCTGCAGTAAGTGTTTGAGGAACCTCAGCTCAGAATTGGTGAGCTGGAGTCTGACCTTCGGACGCATGTAATGCATCAGGAAGGGGGAAAGTCATTTGGACACTGTGTTCCAGGAGGCAGCCATACCCGTTAAGCTATATACTTAGAATTTGGTCCATGGTCAAGGATAGGAGGGTGTCAGGTATGAGGATCCAGAAGGTAGCATTGGAAGAGCCTCAGCCCTTACAATTGTCCAATAGGTTCAAGCATCTTGCAGCTTGTGTGGATGAAGGCAGAGACTGAAGAGAGGATGAGCCAAGTGACCGCGGCTCCATAGTACAGGGGATATTCAAGTGGGGGGTCAAAAGGAATGTAGCTGTCGTAGGGAACAGCATAGTTAAGGGGATTGATACAGTTCTCTGTAGCTGAGAGCGTGAGTCCCGTAGGCTATGTTGCCTGTCCAGGACCAGGGTTAAGAACCTTGGGGCTGGAGAGGAACTTGGAATGGGAGGGAAAGGATCCAATTGTCGTGGTCCACAGTGGCACCCATGACATAGGTAGGACTAAGAAAGAGATTCTGCTAAAGAGGTATGAGCAGCTGGGAGCTAAATTAAAAAGTAGAACCACAAAGGTAATAATCTGTGGCTTGCTACCTGAGCCACAAGCAAATTGGTATTAAATTAAATATCAAATGGGTAAATAAGATTAGACAATTGAATGCATGGCTGAAAGATTTGTGTGGGAGAAATAGGTTTCAATTCATGGAGCAATGGCATGTGGGTAAATGGGAGCTGTACCATTGCGACAGCCATCACCTGAACCACACTGGCCCAATATCTTGCCGAATCATGTAACTAGGACTAGAGAGGGATTTAAACTAAATATGGGGAGGAGGGTTCACAGGAGGGGAGATTTGGAAAGTTAAAGGGAAAGGTCAAGGCAATGATGCAGGGCAATGTTATAGGGCAATGATGTCCAGAGTGTGACAGGAAAGGACAAAGTACTAACATAAGAGTGCACCAGCAAAAAAGGTCAGTGTAGGCAAAAATGGTAAAAAGACAGAATTAAAGGCCCTGTATCTGAATGCTCATAGTATTCATAACAAGGTGGATGAATTGATTACACAAATAGAAATAAATGAGCATGATATGATAGCCATTGCAGCAAAATGGTTGCAAAGTGACCAAAGTTGGGTCCAGAATATTCCAGAATATTTGACATTTTGGAAGGATAGGAGGAAAGGAAATGAGGTGGGATAGCTCTGTTAATAAGCGATGAGATCAGTAAAATAGTGAGAAATGATCTTGCTTCAGAAGATCAATATGTATAATCAGTTTAAGTGGAGATAAGAAATAGCGAAAGAAAGAAGTCACTGCTGGGAGTAATTTATAGGCCCGCTAACAGTAGCTACGCAGTAGATATCAAGAAATAATGGAAGCTTGTGCAGTAATTATGGGTGACTTTAATCTTCACATCAATTGGACAAATCAAATTGGCAAAGGTAACCTGGAGGTTGATTTCATAGAGTGTATTCGGAACTCTTTCTTAAACAATACATCCTGGAACCTACCAGGTACGAGGCTATTTTGGAACTGATTATGTGTAATGAGACAGGATTAATTAAAGATGCTATAGTAAAGGATCCTCGAGGCAAGAGTGATCATAACATTATAGAATTTCACATTCAGTTTGAGAGTGAAATATGTGTCTTGAACTTGAATAAAGACAATTACAGGGGTACGAAGACAGCATTGGCTAAGGTGGACTGGATAAATAGGTTAAAAGGTGAGACAGTGGAGAAGCAGTGGCAGACATTTTAGGAGATATTTCATAACTCTCAACAAAGGTATATTCCATTGAGGAAGAAAGAATCTACCAAAAGGATGCACAATCTGTGGCTATCAAAAGAAGTTAAGGATGGTATCAAATTGAAAGAAAAGGTGTACAATGTTGTGAAGATTAGTGGTATATTTGGAACGTTTTAGAACCAAACAAAAGGATGACTAAAAAATGAGGGGGAAATTGGAGTATGAAAGAAAACTCATATAAAAACAGACTATAAAAGTTTCTGCAAGTATAAAAAAGAAAAGAATATCTAAAGTGAGCATTGGTCCCTTAGAGAGAGAGAGAGAGGCTGGGGAATTAAAAATGGGAAATGGCAGAGGCTTTGTATCCATCTTCAAAACAGAAAATGCAAAAAGCATCACAAGAATAGTAGACAATAATGAGGCAAAATGAAGGGAGGAACTTAAAGTAATCATTATCACGAGAGAAAAAGTAATGGGAATACTAATGGGACTTGAGGTTGACAAGTCCCCTGCATCTGATGGCCTACATTCTAGGTCTTAAACAAAGTGGCTGCAGAGATTGTGGATGCATTGGTTGTAATCTTCCAAAATTCCCTACATTCTGGAAAGGCCCCAGCGGATTGGAAAACTGAAAATGTAATACCTCTTTTCAAGAAAGGAGACAGAAAGTAGGAAACGATAGGCCAGCTAGTCTAAAGTCATTGGGAATTTGCTAGAATTCATTAGCAAAGAGGTAGTTGCGGGACATTTAGAAAATTGTAATACTATCAGGCAGAGTCAACATGATTACGTGAAATGGAAATCGTGTTTGACAAATTTATTAGTGTTCTTTGAGAATTTAACAAGCACGATGGATAAAGGGAAACTAATAGATGTAGTGTATTTGGATTTCCAAAAGGCATTTGATAAGGTGCCACATATACTACACAAGATAAAAGCTTATGGTGCTAGAGCCGATATATTAGCATGGATAGAGGACTGGTTAATTAAACGGAAATAGTCGGGATGAGGGTCATTTTCAGGATGGCAAACTGTAACGAGTGGAATGCCAGAGAGATTAGCACTGGGACCTCAACTATATACAATCTATATTAATGACATGGATGAAGAAACAACAGTATTGTAGCCAAATTTGCTGACAATATGAAGATAGGTAGGAAAGCAAGTTGTGAGGAGGATACAAAGTGTCTTCAAAGGGATATAGATCGGTAAAATGAGTAGTAAAAATTTGACAGATGGAGTATAATGTGGGAAAATGTCAGGCTGTCCACTTTGACAGGAAGAATAGTAAAGCAGAATAGTATCTAATTAGAGAGAGACTACTGTGCGTTGCAGGACAGAGGGACCTGGGTGTCCTTGTACATGAATCATAAAATGTTAGCATGCAAATACAGCAAGTAATTAGGAAGGCAAACGAATGCTGTCTTTTATTGCAAGGGGGATGGAGTATAAAAGTACAGAAATCTTGTTACAACTGTAAGGTCATTGGTGAGACCACACCTAGAGTACTGTGTACAGTTTTGATCACCTTATTTAAGGGAGGACATACCTGCATTGGAAGCAGTTCAGAGAAGGTTCACTAGGCAGAATCCTGGAATAAGGGGTTTGTTTTGTGAGGAAAGGTTGAGCAGGTTGGGCCTATGATACACTTTGGAGTTTAGAAGAATGAGATTATTGAAACATATAACATCCGGAGCAGGCTTGACAGGGTAGATGCTGGGAGGATGTTTCCCCTTGTGATGGAATCTAGAACCAGGGACACCGTTTAAAAACCTGGGGTCTCCAATTTAAGGTGGAGATGAAGAGGAATTTCTTTTCTTTGATCGTCATCAATGTTTGAAATTCTCTTCCCCAGCGAGCATGGAAGCTGGATCATATGAGTTATAGATTTTTGATCTACAAGGGAGTCAAGAATTATGCACTTTTAGATTAAACCAATAACAAAGGGGCACAAATTAACATAAGGTCAAATGAACAAATAAAAGGAGCAGCCCCTTAAAGGGGACTGCAACAAAAGACAAAACCCAAAGGAAACTTACAAAGATCAAACCAAAATGTGATTGTGGGGATCAATAATGCATCCAAGTCCCCGCGGTGCCCACCGGTCACAGAAGACCGGCAGACACGGTGTGCTCCCTCTCCAGGGACACCCGGCCGTGAACATAGCCACGGAAGAGGGGCAGACAGTCAGACTGGACGACCCCCTTGACTGCCTGCTGCCTGGACCTGTTAATGGCTATTTTGGCCAGGCCAGGAGCAGGTTTACGAGGAGGTGGTCTTCCCTCCCCACCCCTCTCTGTACCGGGTGTCCAAAGGTTAGGAGTATAGGACTGAAGTGCAACCAAAAATTAAGTAGCAATTTTTGAATAACTAAAATGTGAGTGCAGCCTACAACAACCTATATACACATGGTCCACAGACTCCACAAGACCTCAAAAAACGCAGGTTTCTTGGGAGTCTGTGGACCGAGGCAACCTACGGCTGTATGGCACTGCCACGTGCAACACTCTCCACCCCAGGTCCCCGATGAAAAGTGGGAGGATTCCCTCGTAGAGAGCCCTCCAGTGGGGACTTCCTCCGCCGGATGACAACAGTGCAACATCTCTGATGGTGCAGTAATGAATGTGTGCTGCACTGGCTGTGTCAGGCTAAATTACACACTCAAGTCTCTGGACTGGACCATGAACTCGCAACCTTCTGACTCAAACGTGAGAGCACTACCCACCAGGCCACAGGTGGCAAGGATTATGGAGGATAGGCAGAAAAATGGAGTTAAGACCACAATCAGATCAACTATGAACTTATTGAATGGCGGGGTAGGCTTAAAGGGCCAAATGGTCTATTCCTGCTCCTGTTTCTTATGTTCTTATACTATTTGGAACTGGTCTGGGTATGCACAGGTGTGTAACTATTCCTGAGCATGTCAAGTTGAAGTGAGTATTCTGGAATAGAATTGGGGGAAGGAAACTTGCGTGTTTACAGGAAGGTATTTTCTTAAATTAAAGTAGTAACCTGCTGAGTGTGTTAAACATCTAAGTAGCCTGAGATGCTGTTGGCAAAAAGCAAAATACTGCAGATGCTGGAAATCTGAAACAAAAACAGAAAATGCTGGAAATACCCAGCGGGTCTGACAGCATCCCTGCCAGAGAGAAACAGAGCTGTAGATCTGTGACCTTCCATCAGAACAGCAACTGCTCTCGATATTGGTTTGGTCAGTAGCGGTATTGGATGTGACCTGTGAACTGGTGGTTTATGTATACCATTAATAGACAATCTTTAACCACATTAAAAGCAGTCCCTTTGGCATGCACTAGAATATTAGTGGAGTTACATTTATCTTTTATCTCTGCTTTGCCTTGTCTGTTTCATTGTTGCCTACATCAGAGAAATAGTTCTGATTGCTACTTTAAGTAACTACCTGTTTTCTTAAAAGCATTATTAAAACATTCTCTTCATGCAGCAGTTTCACAAAATGAATATTATATAGTATTATAATTGATATGTCGGGGGGTTCATGATTAATAAACCATTTCAAAAGGGGTATTTCAGCCTATAAAGTTTGATTGAACCCATGGAACCCTGGTAACATTCTGGTGCAATTGTGTTGCAATCATTCCAAGGCCACTATATCCTTTCTAAGGTGTGGCGCCCAGAACTGTGCCAAGTACTATACTCCAAATGCTATTTAATCTGGACTTTGTATAGTTGTAGCAAAGCTTCGTCCCTGTTATATACTGCCCCTCTAGTTATAAAGTTTGAAATTCCATTTAACCTTTGTGATTTTGTTTTGTATTTGACTACTACATTTTAGTGGCTTGTGTGCATGGACTCCTAAATCTCTTTGGACCTTCACTGTTCTGAGGTTTCTACCATTTGAAAAATGATCAGATCTATCCTTTTTGGTCTAAAATTGGATGATCTCCTACTTACCTGCATTGAAATCTATCTGCCACAGTTTTGCCTGCTCAATTTATCAATGTGTCTTTGCAGTTTTAAGCTCCCATCTAAACTACATACTATGCCACCAATCTTTCTATCATTGGCACAATTGGATAAAAGGCTCTGCATTGTGTTAAGAATGTCATTAATAAATGTAATGAATAGTTAAGGCCCAGCAGAATCCCTTGTGAGACACTGCTAATCACTGCCTTGCAAGTAGAGTACATAGCCATTATCCATACTCTCTGAGCCAGGTCAGTAATTTGCTTCCAATTCCATAAGTTTATCAACTTTATCAATGCTTTCTGGAAGTCCATATAATCTACATCCATTAGACATTCCTGTTCACTAAAAGCTCCGCACTTATAAAGCATTTTCACAACCTCAGAACATCCCAAAGCACTCTACAGCCATTGGACTAATTTTGAAGAATAGGTCACTGTTATAGTATAGGAAACATGGCAGCCAATTTGCACACAGCAAGGTCCCATAAACAGCAATGTGAAGATCACCAGATAATCTGTTTCTATGTATTGGTTGAGGGATAGATGTTGACCACAACACTAGGAAGGAGTCCCATGCTCTTTTTTAAAATAAAGCCATGTGATACCTTGCGTCTAATTGAGTTGGAAGACAGGTACCTGGTCCAAATGATGGACTGCACCCCCACACCCCCCCCCACCTTCCTCTACTGTGAAGACTGACACAAAGTAATTATTCAACAAGTCTGCCATTTCCTTATTTTTATTTGTGATATTACCCACATTTGTTTTCAAGGGGCCCACATTTCTCTTTTCTTTCAATAAAATAGTAAAAGCTTTTTGTATTAATCTTACTGTCCTTCTCGACTTTAATTTTGTATTGCCTAGGGACAGAGACTGATAGCAAACTGTTCGTGGGTGCAATCACAGATGAACAGTGGGAGATATTCAAGAAAGAATTTAGCTTAATACAGGATCAGTATATACCCCTAGGGGGCAGGTGCTCTAATTACCAAATCAAACAGCCATGGTTTGTGTTAGCCTTCCCAAATTCTAGAAACTTAACTGTGCTGTTTCTCCTTTTCAAACCTAACATTGAATTCAATTATATTATGATCACTTAGATAAATGCTCCCTTACTGTTAAATTATTAACTAAGTCTGACTCATTATCATTACTAAATCTAGTATTGTCTGCTGCCTTGTTAGTTCAGGAACATATTGGTCCAGAAAACTACCTTGAACACACTCAAATTTACAGTCTTTCTGACTGAAGCTAATCTCCTCCCAATCTAGATGAAAATTAAAGTCTCCATGAAAATAACTCAGATTTTACCACAAGCCTCTCTTTAGTTATGAGGAGAAGGGAGAGAAGCTGGGATTGTTTCCCTTCAAGCTGAGAAGAGGTGATAGAGGTGTTGAAAATTATGAGGAATTTTCATTGAGCAAATTAGGAGGAATTGTTTTCACTGGAGGGCCGGTAAACAGTTGACACTAATTGAATATGAGAATTTATTTTATGCAGGCAGTTGTAATGATCTGCTTGAAAGAGTAATCAAAGCAAATCCAACAGTGACTATCAAAATATATATTTTTACTTGAAAAGGAAAATTTTACAATGCTATAGGGAAAGAACAGAGGAGTAGGATTAATTGGATTGCTCTTTTAAAGAGCCAGCACAGACACAATGGGCCAAATGGTCTCACTCTAAACTGTGCACTGTCATGAAGAGATATTAATGTATATAATGTTATTGGAATTTTTTTTTAAATAGAGGTTTAGTCTGTGCCTGTGAGTGAGTGTGTGTTAATTGGATTAAAGCCAGCTAGTCTGGGTGCTTTGATGTATAGTAATTTTGAGAGGTAAACAGTAAATTTGCATTTTGTTGAATAAACCATTCAAAGACTGAGGGTGAAAGCTTGCACCTAGCTAGGAGACACCAAGCAATATGTTTATATTACTAATAAAATTGGTACTATGAAAGGGGTTTTATTGTTAGAAGAGGTGGAGTTCAAAGGACCTGGTGATACAATGAGAATTTGCATTCAAAGGGGAAAGGCTGTGTATAATAGAAGGAAGTTTGAGTGTGCAAGGCAGAGGCATGTAATATCTAAGCAGCTGTAAGCGTACAACAGTCTGCAAAGGAACCAAATTGAAAGGAACTTCATTTTGAAATCGTATGGTGAAAATGCTTTGCCTGGTGTCTGTTTAAGTCTATTGGTTATTGTTGCCTTAGTGGAGATTAATTTGGGAATTTGTTAAAAAGTTATGATTGTAGTAATTTGTAGCCATGCATATGTGTTTAATTGTTGTAAATTAATACAATTAATTTGAGACTTGGTGGCTTATTTCTGAATTTAGAGCTACAACTCAAAACATATCAACTGAAAACATAGGTTATGACAGTTGTTTAAAGTTTCCCTCTGGGATTTTAAATAACTCAGCCTTTACCACCGACTGTGTCATAACAGCACTCATGGCAGGACCAAGAATGAGAGGGCATAGATTTGGCAAAATAATCAATGGAGACATAGGAGGAACTTGTTCTCTCGATAAGTGATTAAAATCTGGAGTATACTGCCTGAGATTGTGTTGGAGGCAGTTTCAATCGAGGCATTCGAGAGGGAATTTGATTATTATCTGAAAAGGAATAGTGTGCAGAGTTACAGGAAGAAGTTGAGGGAATGGCTCTAGGTGCATTACTCATTCTGAGAGCCAGTGCAGACACAACGGGCAAAATGGTCTCCTTCTGTGCCGTAACAATTCTGTGATTCTATAAAATCCTGGAGGAGGACCTGACTCCATGATCTTTTAGCTCAATGGTGATAACAATGTGGCAGAATTCAAGGCTGACGCACATTAAGTGCTTGCACTTGTACTATTCACAAGTAGAATTTGTCATCTTACACAGAAATTAACATTTAGAAACAGGTGATTCAGCCCAAAAGTCCATAATGATATTTATTCTCCACACAAGCTGTCATCCTAAGTTCTAAGAACACCTCGTATTTCCTGATCATTGTATTCCTCTTCTATCTAACCTATTCCGAAATGCTAACGTTACGAATGAGGGGTGATCTTATTGAAACATGTAAGATCCTGAAGGGATTTGATAGGGTTGATACCAGGAGGATGTTTCCACTTGTGAGAGAGACTAGAACTAGGGGATACAGTTAAAGAGTGAGAGGTCTCCCTTTTAAGACAGAGATGAGAATTTTTTTCTGGTATGTGGAATTCTTTTCCCTAGGAAGTAGTGGATTGAATTTATTCACGACAGAGTTGGACAGTTTTTTGATAGATAAGGGAGTCGAGGGTTAGGGGGGCGCAGATGACAAAATGGAGTTGAGACCACAATCATATTATGATTCCAGCTGATGTTACTACTGGACAACCCTGATCTCAGGGTGGAACCCAGTTTGATAGATCCTAACTTTTATTTTTTGTTTAGATATGTGAAAAGTGGCTACTGAATAGAGTCACAGAAATCAGCTGATGAAATTTTAACAAAAGAATATAACATTTATTAAACAAGGAAAGATGAACTATATTACAATACTTCTTCATCCACAACTATTCCTTTGCAGATATATACAGATTTGAAAGGATAACACAAGTTACAAAAACTATCTTATACTCTAATACTTCACACTAAGTACACAGCCCATGTAAACCAAGTGGCAACCTGTGGTCAGGCACACCACACTTTGAAACTAAGTGACAGATGCCACCCCAACCAGATGCTATGGATCTCTCCTCAACTCCTCCCAGACGCTTGTTACACCATGAGCCAACCCGTCTCTCACTGAACTCCATCTTTCATATGAGGGTTCCCAATCTCCACTCTCCAATAATTTGCTTTGGAATTTTCTCTCAACTGAAGCTTTCTCTCAGATGCCTTCCCCAAGGGTCCACCTCCAGGGTTTTGACCTCTCCTTTCAATGTTCCTCTCCCCTGGGTCACCACATGCATTTAAGCTTCTTTCCATGCGCACTCTCTCACCAATTCAGCTGTCAGCAGTATACCACTGCTTCACGTGCCCATAGTAAAGAGTTACAGACCTTCAGCTATGTCTTCGGACCTTCTGGCCTCTCACTTTAAATCTGCTTCCTGCAGCTTTTCTTCCTTTAAGCTTGAAAATTGGAGCCTTCCTCTGCTCCTCAGTCTTAACTTCACTTAACAGGACCTTTTCCAGGTTCCTGTCCTTCCTTTGACTAGAAGGTCTTCTTGGGACTTTCTTCTGTTTCTGTCTCATTCCTTGGCCTTTGGACTTTTCAGTTCTTTTGTGAAATTTGCTCTCACTCTGGAGCTCCTTCTCCCAGTGTCCAGCCTGTCTGGAGTTCTGGCCTCAACTTCAGTTTGGTACTTGCTATATACCCCTCTGCTCCAGTCTCTCCCTGGCAGTTGTTTTCAACTGAACTCAATCTACTTCCTCTTTAGTTTTTCTGTATGTGGGTGGGGCTTGCCTCCCTGGACCCCGATTGCTAGGCAACAGCACAGGTTTTTTTTTCTACTCTTGTGTTTGCTTTAACTTCTCTTTGAGTCGTAAAACTTATTAGAAATGGAGGTACACAAACAGCTTATGACCTGCTGTCTTCACTCCAAACGAAACTAGATCCCAGGTTTCACCTTTTAAAATGAAACTAAAACTCAACTTGACCTTTTCTTAACACACAAATACAGAAATACCAAAATAAGCTTTAAAGCTAAAACTCATTCCGAACACCCACAAATACAAATATAACTTACAAAAACTGTCTGTTTCCTAACAATCAGACCAGCCATGATCTTAATGAATGGCGAAGTAGGCTTGGAGGGCTGAATGGCCTACTCCTGCTCCTAAGTTCTATGTTCTTATGTTTCCTAACGTAGTCTGTGCTTCAGTCATTATATCTATAGCGCATTCACATCCTCACACCCTTCTGTGTTAAAAGAAACACCTTGTGCTTTCTGTGCTAGATCTCCCTTTTCCCCTGATAGTTGGATGTTTGATTTTATTTGTTATCTGTTCTTTTCCTTTTATTGTTTCCTCCCCATTTTTCATCCCAATTGTATACTATATTACCTATTCATTCAGATTGATCCTAGGGGTACCTTGGTATCTTAATATTCACATGTTGAACGCTTATTAATTTTTTTGTCTTTAACTGTTTTCCTCTTTGGATTTTTAAATTGTTTGGCTTAGTATCATCTATATTTGTTACAGTTTCATAAATAGTCTTTTTTAAAGGATGTAAATTATCCTCACGATCATGCTAATAGATCTGTACTGATATACGCAATGGAATATACAGTAGGATTTTGAAAGGAATTGTTATGGCGGATACAGAGAAACCTTTTCCATGGTGGGGGAGTCTAGGATATGGGGACATCACCTTAAAATCAGCCAGGTCAATCAGGAGAGAAATTAGGGAACACTTCTCATGTAAGTCGTGATACAAGTGTGAAACATCCACAAAAAGCAGTAACTGCAAGCTCAATTAATAATTTTAAATCTGAAATCAATAGATTTCTTGCTGGACAAGGGTATAGAAGGATATGGAGCTAAGGCAGGTGGATGGAATTAAGACAGTTCAACCATGATCTCATTGAATGGCAGCAGAATAGGCTCAAGGGGCTGAATGGTCTACTCCTGTTCCTATATATAATTAAGGATGTACTTATTACCTTGAAGCAGGTTTTCAAGTGTTTGTAAACTAATAGCATTACATGCCAGATGTGAAGGCACCCCATAATATTGCTTGGTTTTCTTTTGTTGTGCACTCTGTTTTCAATCTATTGTATGTTGTAATACAACACATTCTCCAGGTAGGAGATCCTGCATTAAAATTCCAATCTCCTATTTTAAAAATTAGCTCTTGTTTTTTTCAACAGCTGCCATACTTGATTGAAACGCCAAGCCAATCTCCAGAGAAAAGTTTGTACATTGAGAGCTACTGTTGGCTCGAAGCATTGAGAGCTGTTTGTTGGGTATTCTTGCTGTATTGTACACACATCTGGTCATAATGTCCAATTTTGCAGACCAGCCATGTCTACAGAAGCAGATGCAATTGGAAAGATGTTGAACCAGTTTGAAATAAAGAAGCCCTCTGACCTGACTCTGGAGTACTGGATCACATGTTGGGAAAAGCAACAAATTGGATTTCACCTCAATATTGTACATGAGTGAGTGGCATATTCATGTTTTGCTCTAAGCCTCAGGCAGTCTTGTGGTCCAATCACCTCATGGTGCTAAGCTGTCTCCATCAAACCTTCTAGGGCAATGGAAGATTTGCCTACCTGTCACATTAACCAAATAAATTTCTGGTAATCAAACCATTCACCACCAACTAAAAACATATATGAATGCAGGGTAAAACAACAATGTTATGCAACAAATCCTTTTCAATACAAATCCCTCTTAAAGGTTTCAGGATAGAGCTAATCAGACCCAACAGATACTCGATGGAGGGTGATTTTCAGCTGCCAGCTGCCCAAATCTTGTATTAATATTTGTGACTGTAATGTACTACATCCCCAGCCATCTGCATGCAATTGACAAGAATGCCCACTGTCCTATGACCAGGTACATCTGACTCAAGATTCTGTCATTTAAATTGACAGAGATTTTTAAGATTAAAAGTTTATAAACTGCAAAACAAACAGTGTTTTTGATATAAAATTGTAGTTTATCTAGGAGGACCTGCCCTTGGATCTGCAAGTTAACATGTAGGGGAGATGGATGAGGAAGAAATAATTTGGAAGAAGCATGTAAAATTGGAAATATGCTGTCAATGAGCAATGTAGAAAATTTTTGGATGTACTTCAATTCCACAGCACTATGTAAATTAATAAATTATATTGTGGGGGCTACTGAGTTGGTTGCAACTGTCCAATTATATTTGCTTTTAACTGCCCGATTATATTTGTCTTCAACTGCTCTTAATCTGCAGAATGTTGAAAAAACACCTGGATGTTTTGCTAAATGGGAGAAAGCAAATCCGTATATTTTTCCCACTTTGTGGGAAGGCAGTGGATATGAAATGGTAAGTAAATTGCCAATGAATGAATTTCAAATCATTTGTATCATTGATCATAATGAAGGATACACATTTTTATTATGCTAATATTTCATTTTTCCAATATTTTTACCCAACCTTTGGATTTTGGAACTGTAATCTCGCTAAGAGCAACCCTTTCCTTGGGGTTTAATTTGCCAGAACCATTTGAGGTTTTACAGAAATTTATAATTTGCCTCTTTCTGATATTTAAAAAAAAAAATTTGCTTTATGATGGTCAAAGCAAAGTCATATAAACAAATTAAGTATTCATGCACCAATATTTGCACAGCATTTTGATGCCAAGGTGGTCACAAAGAATAGTAAGTGTGGTTTAACGGCAATAGCTTGTGTCTTGCACTGGAATTCCTGAAAGACTCAATCAAATCAATAATTGAGACCAGTTTAATTGATCAAATGTACTTGGATTTTTAGGAGAACTTTGATGAGATCCTTCTGGGTTTTGAAGTCAGTAAATGTGCGTGGAATAATGTCAGATTGCAAACTGATAGGAAGTGATGATGCTGAGTAAAGAGTGTTTTACTAAATACCTTGTTATTCACTCTAAGAGGTAGGGATTTAATATGGGCCAAGGGGCTCTCAACCCTGCATCACTTCCATGGGGGAGGCCCGAAACAGTCCATATTGGGGGGCCTTCCACAGGATTTAGGACCCTGGTGCGGAAATCCCTCCACCTCCGAAGGCTGGCAGCTCTCGTTTGCCATCAGTGCTACTGGGTGGCTGCTACCATTAACGCTCAGAACTTCACCAAGTATCATCCTGGATTCCTGAACATAGATGAGAGGGGCGGGATGGGGGTCGCAGGGAGGGAGTCTCCAGAGAGTTGAGAGCAGCGGTGTTTGAGGCAAGGGATGGCTTTCAAAGCCCCCTTCCCTTCCCGATACCATGTCCCTCAATCGGGCACTGTGCCTGTATTGGAGAGCAAATGAACCCTGTTTGATCCCTGAGCCACCACTAAATTCTGGTGGGCCCAGGGATAATTGGTGTCAAGTGGCTCATTAATGAGTCTAATTACATCCCACTGAGTGTAGGCGAGTTTTTGGAAAATATACTTATGAATACAAATATCTGAAAGAACGTTACAAAACATTTCAAAATGGCCATCACAAAATGTGCAATCATATTCCAGTTTTCCACATAGGCCATGAGGTGCTTCAATACAGTCAATGAACATTACAGACATTTCAACATGGTCATAACAGGCAGTCAGACAATGCAATGGTATTCAATTTATCTACACAGAGTGGGGGAGTTGCTTGCATCAGTCCCTTCCTGCATCTGACTTAATCGCGAGAGGTTTTTCTGCTGCTGGCAGACTGACGTGCGCCCTTCCAAACAATTTAGTGGGCCTGGCCGCCGTGTTTCCCTCCGCAACGGTCTAGATTAAATTCTGCCCTGGGTGTCGGTATTCTCAATTTAAGGTAACGCTCATTGATCCATGAAATATTAAATACCAAAGTGGTTACTTCTATTTTGTAAATGTTTAAGCTTAAAATCTGACTATGTATTTGCAATATTTGGTCTTAATTCAATGACCAAATTGAAACATTTGTACTTTTCAAAGTTTTAATGCAGCATAAATGTTCTATTTGAGTATAGAACGGCATACTGTCAATATTCAGTGCATATCCTGCACGTTTTACAATTAGCAGAAGTGTGTTGTGGTAAACTTCAGAAATGTATGTGTATTAAATTTGAAGTTATTTTTAAAAATGTCATTGTGTTTACTTGATTAACATCTCTTTGAAGTCCTCATTCTTATCTTAAAATCTCTTGATGCCCTTGCTACACCCAAGCCCTGTAACCTTTTCCAGAGTTGCTTCCCCTTCCATGCCCTTTAGTCTTCCAACCCTGGTAACCTGGACCCCCATGTCCCCACCCACCCTTACTCCAATTGCCTATTCCACACACTGTCCCATGGCTCATGTTGTTTCTCATACTATTTCCTTATAAAGGGAATTACACTTTGAAAGCATGATTAAATTCAAGTTGTTGGTGATGACAGCTGCTAAACCTGCATCCAATGCTCAACCGGAGTTTCTACCATGAGCACAGAAAACTCTGTAGTCTCTAACTGGTCACAACAGCTGATACCACAAATTTAAACTACTACATTTTATTAAAATTATTCAGTGAGTGCAATTCAAACTTGTGGAACTTTGTGGAGACCTTTGTACAGTAAGCAGAAAGGTATTGTGCACATTTGTGAGTTATTGGGGTAGATTATCACTTGAGTGATAATCTAGCTGAGTGGATCACTGTTCCTTAATTAACCTGTTCGGTTCTTACTGATTTAGTATATGCCCTTGGACAGAGCAGTGCTAGCTGTGGACCTTGTTAACCTAAGATTTATCCAATGTTAAGCCAAATTTCGAGCAGCTTAGGCGGATCCTTTTAATTAAGTTATTGTGAAAACAACTAGTTCATTTAAGAATAGCAGCTCAATCACAATGATCTTAATTCATTATGCTTATTTTATAGTTGCATTGTCAAACCATGAAGATACAATTGAGGAAATAGTTGAGTTGGGTGTTTCAAATTTTTCATTGAAAAGAAGCATGTGGATATATATATTTTTTGAACAGTAAGCTTCTGTGAGCTTTAAGATTCACTTTGCTATAAAGGATCATGCCTTTCATCCGGTCTGTTGTCTGTAGGCTCGCTGATCAGGGGCATACTGTTGTTGGTGTGGAACTATCTGAAATCGCAGTAAAACAATTTTTCACAGAACAAAATCTGCCCTACATTCAAGAACCTGTACCAGGGATGCCAGGTGTAGATGTATTTAAGGTAAGGTGGTGATAGCTGTTTGTCGACAATCTATTACATTCCTACGATTTTTACTCTGAAGGTTAATATTGCCGTTTGGCTAGAAATTTTATTTGATATATTAAAATTATCCCCTGGTAAATTCATCATGCATATGTGATTTTTGCCCTGTGGGTTATGTATAAAGCATGGAGCAATTTCCATACAGTGTTTCCTTAGTTAATGCTTTCCAAACTCAGCTGATTCAAAGAACCGTAGCTAATAGGTCTAATCTGTGCCAGTTTCTCATTTTCATGTTTAAAGAGAAACAAAACAATGTGATACCAGGGACAGAATTTTTAGCCCCCGATGGGGCAAGTGTGGAGGTGTGCGAGCGTGAAAATTAGCGTCACGTGCTGGTCTGCCAGTTTGATGTAGCTGTTCTGGCCATTGGTAACCTTGCTTGGGGGGTGGGGCAGGGGAGGGCAGGACCTGGCAACTGGCTGATTCAGTTAAGTGGCCAGTTGATTTTGTTAATGAACTTAGGTAGTGGGACAGGTAGATAAGGTGGTTAAGAAGGCATATGGGATACTTACCTTTATTGGCCGAGGCATAGAATATAAGAACAGGGAGGTTATGCTGGAACTGTATAAAACGCTGGTTAGGCCACAGCTAGAGTATAATGTGCAGTTCTGGAATCCACATTATAGGAAGGATGTGATTGCATTAGAGACAGTGTAGAGGAGATTTACCAGGATGTTGCCTGGGCTGGAGAGTTTTAGTTATGAGGAGAGATTGGATAGGCTGGGGATATTTTCCCTGGAGCAGAGGAGATTGAGGGGGGACATGATTGAGGTGTATAAAATTATGAGGGGCATAGATAGGGTAGACAGGAAGGAACTTTTCCCCTTGGTGGAGGGATCAATAACCGGGGGTATAGATTTAAGTTAAGGGGCAGGGGATTTAGAGGGGATGTGAGGAAAAATTTTTTCACCCAGAGGGTGGCAGAAACCTGAAACTCACTGCCTGAAAGGGTGGTAGAGGCAGAAACCCTCATAACATTTAAGAAGCATTTGGATATGCACTTGCGATGCCATGGCATACAAGGCTACGGGCCTAGTGCTGGAAAATGGGATTAGAATAGTTAGGTACTTGTTTAACCAGCGCAGACTGGATGAGCCAAAGGCACTTTTTGAGTGCTGTAGACCTCTATGACTCTATTGTCAGCTTATCAACTGCCAATTTGGAATTTTGGTGGGGGCGCACGGGTTATACGATGGATCAGGAACAGACCTGGTACATGGAGGCGGCAGCACAGCAGGGAGCCAACCATGGCTGTACCATTCTATTAGATGGGCCCATCAAAAGGAGCACATTAGAGAGGCACTCAGCCATTGGTACGCACGTGCCATTGTGTACAGAGTTAGCAGAGACAGTAGTCTGTATATGCTCTGACTATTGAGAGGGGTTGTGATCTTTCAGTGATTGTGGAGCCATAAAGGTAGGGCTGAGAGGAGGTCCAGCAATCATGATGACTGAAGCTGGGAGCACAAGCAAGGCAACAGCTGGACGTGGGATTGAGATTTCAGAGATTTGAGTGGAGTAGCGATGAGGATCAAAATCCACAGGAGCAGAGAAGAGGTATGAGGAGCAGGAAAGCAATGAAGGTCGTACCCTCAGCATCAAGGGTACTGCCAAAGAAGAAATGTCAGAGAATCAGTGCCACAGGAGACTGCGCCTGTCTGGACTTGTGACTCCCAATGACCCTCATCTGTGCGTAGTTGAAAGTAACAGTGTCTGTACTCCATCCTTTGAGCAGCACTGCTCACAGCTGCCCCTCCCCTATCACCTCTTCTTGCCCTCTCTAACCAGGCACGAGGACCCACCAGTGTGAGTGAATCTGCATTGGTTGAGAGTGCGCTTGTAAGATGTGATGATGCTGGCTCTGCTGTTTCAGATGCTTGAGACCCCCCCCAGTGATGCACCAGTACTTTGACGTTCACCCTCCACAAGTAACCCTCTGGGGGACATAGGCTAGTTCTCATGATCTCCTTCCTGTGACAGCAGAAGTGGTGAGGCTTCCCAATGCAGCTGAGTCTGTGGCATGATGACAGATGGGGAGGAGTGCACTCCATCCCCTTCACCTACAGATAGCGATACCTTTTCACCCTCTTCTCCAGGTATTCTCAACTTTCCATTCCCGACTTGTTGAGGCTACCTTGGCCATTTCTATTCCTGCCACCTCTATGGCAGTGAGAATGGCGAGCTGGGGCACTCCTCCTCCAGTGTGAGCCCTTTCCTGCCAAATTGTGTGCTCACTTCTCCTGGAATGACAAAAAAGAGAGAGATAGGACACTGCTTGCTTCTCTGCCAATGCCAGGGGTTCACTTACGTTTGGAGCTGTATGTATAGCGCTGCCAGGTTCACAACAATGTTAATGCTTTGAATATTGCTGCAGGGTCAGTAAGTACCCTGGGCACACATTACTCCCAAATTCAGAAACATCATACACCCTCCGGTTGCTCAGTTTGTGTGTCAGCTGGAGGTTACATACCTAGTGGCCTGTCATCAGGCTCTCTTGTTGCACACACCTTTATTACATTGAAGAAGGTCATTAAACTTCTTGAGCTTACAGCACAGAAGGAGGCCATTATCCCATTCTGTCTGTGCTGGTTCTCTGCAAAAGCAACTCACCTAGCCCCACTTCATTGCCTTTTCCTCATTGCCTACACATTTTTTCTCTTCAGATAGTTGTCTGATTCTCATGTAAAAGCCACACCACACACTCAGGCAGAGCATTCCAGATCTGAACCACTTACTGCAGAAAAAAGCTTGTGCTCTTGTCATTGTTACTACTTTTGCCAATCACCTTAAATTTTTGTCCTTTGATTCTTGATCCTTCCACCAATGGGAACAGTTTCTCACTATCTACTCTGTCTGGATCCCTCATGATTTTGCACACCTCTATCAAATCTCTTTTTAATCTTCTTTTCTCCCAAGAGAACAGCTCCAGTTCCTCCAATCTCTTCATGTAACTCAAGTTCCTCATCCCTGGAAGCATTCTCGTGAAGTTTTTCTGGACCCTCTTTAATTCCTTCACATCCTCCTAAAGTGTAGTGCCTAGAACTGGACAAACTACTCCGTTTTTAAAAAATTTATTCACAGGATGTGGGCTTTGCTGGCTAGACCAGCATTTATTGCCCATCCCTAATTGCCCCTGAGGTGGTGAGCTGCCTTCTTGAACTGCTGCAGTCCCTGTGGTGTAGGTACACCCACAGTGCTGTTAGGGAAGTGGTTCCAGGATTTTGACCCAGCGACAGTGAAAGAACTTAAAGAGAAAATTTCATAGGGTGGAGGGCAGGAGTGATTACATTACGAAAAGGATGATGATGCGAGGCAAAAGGAGGTACTAATGGGACAAATGGGGAAGCAGAATATAGGTCCAGGGGAGGTTATAAATGGTTACAGAATATCCAAGAGAAAATGTGATCAATGATATATTTCTGAACCTTTTATGTGTTCCAGTGTGGGCAATGGGTTGTCAACTCTGCTTCCCTGGAATGGAATCTGCAGGTTTCCAGTACAAAACTAACATCATGCTTTGTGAGCTCTGATCAAATGGTAGTTTAACATCTTTGAGAAATTGACTTGCCAGTCTTCATGCTCTATGTACCTGTGTATTATGGCTCCTCAGAGACCACATATAAAGTTTAAATCCATTTTGCTATCATTAAAATTAGGATTTTCTACCATTAAGACAACACTGCTAACAGCCCTTTGCAAACCTCGAGGCAAAGAAATTCAAACAGGCCAAACCAACAAGTAAGAAATAGCATGTAATAGAAACTCAAGTCTGAGTATTTCCAGCATTTTCTGTTCTTATTTCAGATTTCTAGCATCTGCAGTACTTTATTTTTATAGAACTAAGAAATAGTGACTTGCTTTCGGATTGGGGTAGTGGGAAACAGAGGCAGGATGGATTGTCAGGGCTCTGGGGCCACAAGTTGGACACACCTTTATAAAATCTGGTGTGAAATATGAGGGCAAGTTCAGCAATGCAGTGTTCCCAAAATGTAGCTGTACAGGTCGAAGAATCATACCTATTATGTTTGAGCCTTAACTCTGGTTCAAGCTCCCAATTAACAAGCATCTCTCCAGAGATGCCTTTTTTTAAAAAATCTACAATATGAATATGTTTTATTCTTCTGGTGCTCTTAAGTGTTTACGTTGCTAAGTGACTGGTCCTAAAGAGCTGGACTCCCTAACAAGTTCAGATGTCCCCTAATTTATAGTATACAATGGTGTGCCAATTTTGAAATGGCCCCCAGATGGATCTCTCATCTCTGGGGGTGAGGGCATGGGGAAATAATTGGGAAATCTTTACAGAATAAAGAAAACATGCACAACTGATATAATTTTGCCTAATTTATCGTGACCACAAAATGGAGCACTTTGTAGCCTGCCAGAAGTATTCTGTTTCTGTTGAAAGAACAACTAACAGCACCATTATTACCCCATACAATCCAATCTCCTGTCACACCAATGGCCTGCCCTTCACTTGAAGGGAAGCCAAAGCAGTGTCATTAGGAGTCTATATAAGTGAGACATGATATTCAAGCTTAAAACACGACAATTTGACACTTACTTATTTCATGATTTTCATTTCAGACTCCTGAAGGGCAGATTTCTCTGTTTAGGTGCAATATATTTGACTTGTCAAGGTAAGAACAAGTGTTCCCATCTCCATTTAAGTGTGTTTTTTATCCACATTTTTTTTCCCCTGGTATAAAGGTTTTTTTTGACCCAGCTACTTGAGCAGTTTATTTTATTTCTATGGTTGGGATCATTTTCTTGGCTCCTAAGCCTTCTCCTCTTCCATCCCTCACCCTTCCACACTCACAGCCTCAATCCCTTCCCTTAACCCAGTCAACCCTATAACACTGTGTAATTTTTCTTCTACTACTGTGCCACCACTCTCAACACTAATTTTCTTCATGTAATTACCTCCTGAGCCTTTAAGCATGTTCCCAACCTAACTCTTGAATAAACAACTACCTTTCCTTGCCACAGTGCTTGCTGACAGCATTAATAGTGCCTTTTGCAAATGTACTGTTCCTGTGCTGTTCAAAGATGCCTTACAACCACTGTCCTTAAAATGCCCATCGCGAAACACTGTAAACCTCTCCAACCACTGCCTCATCTCCAAATTATCATTCATCTCTCAGACCCTTGAAGGCACCAGGTCCCTGTTCATCTTTCAAACCATGGGATCAGTCTCCAAAAGTATACTGTTAAACTTTCAGTATTTGATAATTGTCTTAATCACAGTTTCACATGGATTGGTTACTTCCAGTGAATGGCCAATAACCAGATGTAAGTGCTTTAACTTTTGCAAAAGGCCTCTAAATAGAGGTCAATAGAGTAGATGGAATAAAGGTAGATTTCCATCTAGATAAATGTAAATTATAAAGTAAAGCACATATGCAATGAAAGGATGTCTATTAGCAAAGTTGGAAAAGAAGACAAAAGAAACAGTCTGGATTTTTAAAGTACTGGGGGAATAAGTAACACTGATGCAAACAGGTTACATTACATTGATTTTAAAAACCTGAGTTAGTAGTTTTAAAGTAAGAAACGTTTTTGATTTGTGATAACTGAAATATCTAATTATATTTGATGATACAGTAGTTTGTAATACATTCCATTCTGCTTTTCTCATGGGTAGTTTAATTGCTGGGCCGTTTGATGGGATCTGGGACCGAGGTTCTCTGCAGCCTCTCAACAGCTCTGACAGACAACGGTGAGCACATGTCATTTTCTGATTTCATAGATTGTTATATATCTCGGTTAATGTAAGATATGATGCTCAGCATTGGGTATTTTTGTTTTGATTTTCAAAATGAAATAGGCAATCTGTAAAGAACAGAATTTTTTTGTTTTGATTTTTCTTTGCTGACTACATTTTGTTCTGTACCTTGTACTGAGAGAGCAGCATGTGATGATTCCCTGAGAATTTGACTGCTGTTTGAGGTGCATTGAGACAGTACATAAGTGACCTTTGCACCCAGACAAATAGGAAGTGTTAACCTAGAACTTTTCTCATTACAAACTAATTTGTCATTATGAAGAGGATTTGACAACATGCTCTTGCCTCTGATTATGGTGAATTGAGAATACAAAAATAATACTGGAAATACTCAGTAGGTCAGGCAGCACCTGTGGAGAGAGAAACAAAAAGACTTTCAAACTGATAATCCCTGGTGAAACAGCAGGACCTGTAATGAGTCAGGAACCTGACTGATGCCAAAGGGAGTTTTGCTTTGGCTGTTTAACAGAGCCATGGCATTATCATCCCACCTCATGTTTGCTGACCAATCAGAGAATGTGGGTGGGATGATGTGTCGAATCTGTCAAAGGAAGGATTTTTAATGAGAGGGGACCCAGCAGGGATCAGAAAAGCACATCTGGACATGAATTCCTGAGGCTGCAACAACCACAGGAATGGAGAGGAGACCTGAGAAATCTACTCCCTGGAAGTCCTGCTGCAGGATCTGAGGGAAGAAATAAGGTGATCCTTTCCAAGAAAGGGAGGAAGAGGCCAGCCTCTCAAACCAATCAGGCATGCATGGAAGGGGGCCATGCAGTCAGCAACAGGATTGTCATCCCTCCAACCTGGAGACAGTGCAATAAGATGATCAAGGGCTTCACCCAACCTCAGCCTATTGCCCCCTCTCACCTATGCCTCACAGTCACTCTTCACAAATGTTGTCCTTCCCTCTTCTCTACACAATCCATTTTAAACATTCACAACCCCCTGCTTTCCCCTACTGCATGAGAAGAGAGCACAGAACTCCAGGAAGAGGCAGAGACGTAGGAGCATACAACTTAGGTTCAGGAGTAGGCCATTCAACCGTTTGAGCCTGCTCTACGTTCAAAAAGATCATGGCTGGTCTGGTTGTGGTCTCAACTCCACTTACCTGTCTTTCCCCCCGCCCCCATAACCCTCGACTCCCATGTCTATCAAAGCTCTGTCTAACTCTGTCTTGAATAAATTCAATAACCCAGCCTCCACTGCTCCCTGAGGAAGAGAATGTCAAATACTAACGACTCTGAGAAAAAAATTCTCCTCATCTGTTGTGGCACAGCGAATGGTAAATGCTGAGCTCCTCAAATCCCAGAGGGAAATTTGAAACAGCTACCACAACTGTTTTACAACTTGTATTTTTATTTCCAGATGCGTGCCTTGAATTCAGTAATAGTAAGTCCACCGAGTCTTAGAGGTTTTTTTTACAAAACTAAATTAAACATTTATTAATAAAATAAAAGATTTTAAGCACATACATAGGTCTTCAAATTACTACTATAATAACTCCTAAATCCCCTAATTAATCTGACTTCCAGTTACACCTCCATTAAGGCAACAGTAAAAAATAAAATAGATTTCAACAGACCCAGGTAAAGCACACAATACTCTGGACAGTGATATTCACAGTGAGTTTTCTTAGCTTTGGTTCCTGTAGACAGCAGTTTGATACCTTGAGGCTGGAGGCTTTTCACACTTGTTAGATCTTAGAATTCCTTCTCCTTACACATAACCTCATCTCCCTTGTACAGGTTTCTGCCCTTTTAATGTAAATTTCATTGTCCCAATATGTCTTTGCAACTTTATTTTTTCCATAAAATAAACCTTCCATAGTACTCATATTATCAGTAATCTTTGGGAAAAACATCACCAAATTGCACTTATATAATGCCTGTAATGTAGTAAAACATTCAAAAGCATTTCACAGGAATGTTATCAAACAAAATTAGGCACCAGCCACATTAGAAGATAGCAGTCTTCTTCTTTGCTTCCCATGTCTACGTGACACAAGGCAGACAAAACACACATGCTTATCTCTGTTTCCATAGCTATGGAACAGGTCACTAGCCTGTTGCTAAAGCTATAGCTTTAGAGGTATCACTCCACATCAAGCATGGCTTGCCTAGAAACTCTCCCGCTCTTGCCACCTGCCGTGGGTGTATCGGAAGGTTTTACAGTCGATAATAAACGTGTTTGGCTGCATTATGAGCGCTCCTTCCTTGGCCGTTTAAGTTGCTTTTTAGAGGAGGATATAGAGAGAGCAGTTTAGGGAGAGAATTCCAGAGCTTTGGAACTAGCCAGTTAAAGGCACAGCGGCCAATGGTAGCGGAGTGATCAAAATCTGGGATGTACAAGCAGCCAGAACAATAAGTAAACAAAAATAATATGTTTAACTGTAACTAATTTTTATGCAGCAAAAATACTTGTGTTACAGGAGGGGCCTCAAACAAAAAGACTATGAAACCCTGTCATATCTTTTTTTTAGAAAAACTCTTGTGTAACACCAAAAGGTTTGTGTGTGGGTGTTATTTTAAGTCTTTCTTGTCTGTTTCAGTTATAGCAAACTAATGATAACCCTCATGGCCAAAGGGTGTCGATACCTTCTGGACACTTTAGTCTGCACTAGAAGTGATTTTGATGGTAAGTGATGGCTCTATAAATTCTTTTAAGTTCCAAGTCTACTTAGATATAAGTATAAAGACAGAAAATGTTGGAACCATTCAGCAGGCAAGGCACAACTGTGGAGAGAAAAATAGTTACTCTCTTCGATATAAGTATACATGTTTATTGTTTGTGTTTCGAGAGTGATTGGCATGCAGCATGGAACTGAAGCAGCATATACGAGTCCAAAAGTGGGAATTTGGTGAAGAAGGAGAAGGAGGTGTTGTTTTTTGCCTCCAATGCTTGCAGTGGCTCGTGTAAGCTTGAGGTGTTTTGGTGCTTAGCACAAGTTAGTTGGCAGAAAAAGAGAAAAACTCACAAAAGGTAAAAATTGGCTAATAATAAAGTCTTAAGATGTGCAGGATGTGCTTGGATTTGGATTGCAGCATGTGGGAGTTTGTGGACAGTGAGACTGTTCAGAGTGAACATATCTGCGGCAGATGTCTCCCATCTTGAAGCTCTCAGCTCAGAGTCATTGAGCTAAGTGTGAGTTGGAGATACTTCACATAAGGGAGCGGGAGCAGCATCTGGGCAGTTTGTTCCAGGCTTTGGTCATACCTCGATGGGAGGTGCAGGTTCAGAATGGGGTTGGTGTGTTTGATAGTGCAGGGCAACTCAGGTAAAAGAGAACCAGGATCCATAAAAACTGATCCTATCCAACAGGTATAATGTATTCAGTACCTATGGGGATGAGAATAAAGACTGCTGGAAATCAGCCAAAATGTAGACCATTGCACCTTGGAGCCAAAGATTGTCCAAAAGGAGGAAGAGCGGTGGAAGCTTAGGCCGGAATTTTCCGTGCCCGCTAGCGTCGGGTGTGTTTGGTGGCGTTAGCAAGAAGGCCAAAAATTGGTTTCACGATGTTGTGAAACCAGTTTGCGTCATCCACTCCGCCTGCCAATGGAGGGCCACATTCCCCATCATTGGACATCGGGAACCTCATTGTAATACATCAGCGTATCATTATAAGACCAGCCCACCAGACTCATCGCCCCTGCTGGATCATTTTTCACAACTACATATATAAGGCATGCACTTGGCAAGCTGCACTTCACTCAGGAAGGTTTGTTTTCCTACCTTGCTTCAGTCAGTACTCGTAGTCATCAGCGCCAGGCTTCACAGCACCACATCACTTTTAGGGAGCTCACAGGTAGGTCTCTACCTACCAGATCAGCCATATGTGGGTGGCTTTTCAATGGCTGCAGGGCAAGGTCTTGTTTGGGGAAGGGGGAGAGGTGGCCTCAGGCAAGGGAAGAGGCTGCAGGAAGAGAGCTATACTGGGGAAGGAGGGTATCCCAGGGTGTGTGTGGGGCACATGTTGATCTGTGCAAGTGGCCCTCCAGATGGTGAGGGCTCATGAGGCAGTCTCCAGAGGAGATGAGGCCAGATGGACATGTGAGGGTGTGTGTGTGAAAATGGGTGGTGATGTCCCTTGAGCTGGCAGTGAGTGAGATGCCAGTGAATGTTTGATGGGTTTGAGTGTGAGAGTTTAGAGTGATGAGATGGTTGCAGTACCCTGGCTGCACAGATGAGATCATTCATCCTCTTTCTGCATTGGATGGCCAATCTCTTCTGTGCAACATTGGCATTGATCACCACTGCCATCGCCTACCAAGCTGGAGTGGTAATGTAGCTGCCCCTCCTGTGGCCAGAGTGGGGGTAGAGGATATCGCAGCGGGTCTCCACAGCATCCAAAAGGTGTTCAAGGGCTACCGTCTTCTTGCCTTTCGGGGCCATGTCTTCTTTGCTGCCGTCCTGGGCTGGAAGCACTGAGCATGACTGTACTTTAAATGTGGTGCCTGGCGTGATGAAGCAGCGAGGTGACAGCGTGGCAGGCGAATTGGAGCCTGCCTGCCATTGAAATAACGTGTATCCCGGGAATACATAATTAATGCAGCGGGTTTGGGACGACTTGGTGTGAAAAGTCGTCATTGTGGGTAAAACGTCGTTTTGCCTGCCCACTACCGCATTTAGTGCAAATCTGGGACGATTCCACCTGTAACCTGGTAGGTTGTTGTAGGGGATTCTATAATTAAAATGTTAGACAGGTGAACATGTGGCTGAAGGAATGGTGTGGGTAAGAGGGGATCTATTTAATGGAACACTGGTACCAGTATTGGGACAGGAAGGAACTGTACCATTGGGACGTCTCCACCTGAACTAGGTTAGGGCCAGGATCCTAGAGGAAAGGATAAATAGGGTAATCGTGAGGACTTTAAACTAGCAAATGGAGGGGGCGGAGGGCTCGGGTGGAAAGGGTAGTATTAATACTAATTCAAAAGAAGGAGAAGAGAGTAGGGGAAATCAGAAATTGTGCTTTAGGCAAGACAGGTAAAGGAATAATGAAAAAATGTGAAATGGTTAAACCTGGAGAGAAAAATAGGAAACATGGGAGTAAAATATTTGAACCGAAAGACCGGTTAGGGAAGCAGATAACGGGCATTCTTTCTACAAGCTCATGGAGCATAAGGGACAATATCAACTTGGAGGGTGTAACATGGAAGTTATCACTGAGACATGGCTGCAAGATAGTCAATAATAGGAACTGAATGTAGAAAATTATTAGGCCTACATGAAAGAGAAGGGACTGAATTTTACAGCCCCCTGCCAGGCATGTTTTTATCAGCGGGGCACATAAGATATTTGAGAAATGGATGCCTTTTTTATATTTTTGAGGAATATTGTGTTATTCTGTGGGAAAAGTCTGTGTGTGTGTGTGTGTGTGTGTGTGTGTGTGTGTGGTGTGTGTATGATTTAATTAAGCTGGGCAAAGATTAAGAGGAGACAAGTTGTCTGGGGAGGTTGAAACATGAAAAGGATAGAGGTGTTATGTTTGAGGTACAAGTAAATATGTTATATCTGACATATGCATTTTTAGATAAGTTGAGAGTTTGAATCCTTTTATTCTTGTTAATAAAGCTTTTACTTTTAATCTTTAATAATCCCAAAAGTTTTACTGGGCCTCTTACTGCTGAGATCTTCTTTTCATTTTCAGAATCCAAAAAAAGGAACCAGTAAGCCAAGTTTCCCTCTGGGATTTGGTTTGCGCAGAAATGAACAAATATGATGGGTGGCTAGCCTGTTAACAAGCCAGTTGACCCGAATATTACACTGTCCATGCCATAATATGGTTGGTGTAGGCAGAGGGCCAGGAGTGGGTAGACCCTTTTTTTAACCAGACTGATTAAAAGGCAGGAAGAAAGGTGGTGCCATGTGTGCATTGGGGCATCCACCTCAAGATGTTACCCCCCATCTTTCTCACTTCCTGTTTGGCCAGCAAAACTCACCCCCATTCTAGGATTTTGGAACTCCCAACAACAACAGTGAAGGAACAACAATATAGTTCCAAGTCAGGATGGTGTGTACCTTGGAGGGAACTTGCTGTTGGTGGGGTTCCCATGTGTCTGCTGCCCTTGTAGAGACCACGGGTTTGGAAGGTGCTGTGAAAGGAGGCTGAGGGAGTTGCTGCAGTGCATCTTGCATATTGTTCACACTGCTATCACTGTGAATCGGCGGTGGAGGGAGTTAAGTTTAAGGTGGTGAATGGGTGCTGATCATGCAAGCTGTTTTGACCTAGATGTGTCAAGCTTCTTGAGTGTTGTTGGAGTTGCACTCAACCAGGCAAGTGGAGAATGTTCCATCACTCTCCTGACTTGCACCTTATAGATGGTGGACAGACTTTGGGAAGATACCTCAGAATTCCCAGCCTCTGACCTGCTCTTGTAGCCACAGTGTTTATATGGCTAATCCAGTTCAGTTTCTGATCAATGGTAAACCCCAGCTTGTTGATAGTGGGGGATTCAGCAATGGTAATGCAGTTGAATCTCAAGGGGAGATGGTTAGATTCTCTCTTGTTGGAGACGGCTATTGCCTGACATTAGTGTGGATCGAATGTTACTTGCCACTTATCAGCCCTTGCCTGCATGTTGCCTAGGTCTTGCTGCATATGGATATGAACTGCTTCAGTATCTGAAGAGTTGTGAATGGTACTGAACATGGTGCAACCATCAGCGAATGTCACTACCTCTGACTAGAACCCAAACTGAACATCAGTCAGCAGATTATTGCGGTGTAAGTGCCACTTGTCAACAACACCTTCCATCATTTTCCTGATGACTATGAGTAGACAGATGGGGTGGTAATTGACTGGATTTGATTTGCCCTACTTTTTGTGGACAGGACATACCCTGGCAATTTTCCAGATTGTCAGGTAGATGCCAGTGTTGTAGCTGTTCTGAAACAGCTTGTCTAGGGTGCAGTTAGTTTTGAGCTTCAGTGCTACTGCTGGGATGTTGTCAGGGCCCATAGCTTTTGCTGTATCCAGTGACTTCAGCCGTTTCTTAATATCACGTGGATGAATCAAATTGGCTGAAGACTGGCATCTATGATGCTGGGGGCCTGAGGAGGAGGCTGAGATGGATCATCCACTTGGTACTTCTGGTGGAAGATGGTTGCATACACTTCAGCCTTATCTTTTGCACTGGTGTGCTGGACTACCCCATCATTGAGAATGGTAATGTTTATGAAGCATCCTCCTGCGGTTAGTTATTTAATTGTCCACCACTTTTCATAGCTGGATGTGGCGGGACTGCAGATCTTTAATCTGATCTGTTGGTTGTGGGATCGCTTGGTTCTATCTCATGCTACTTCCACAGTTTGGTCTGCAAGTATTCCTGTGCCTCACCAGGTTGACACCTCATTTTTAGTATGCTTGGTGCTGTTCCTGGCATGCTCTTCTACACTCATCATTGTATCAGGGTTGATCCCTTGACTTGTTTGTAATGGTAGAGTGCAGGTTATGCCAGGCCACGAGAATACAGATTGTGGTTGAATACAATTCTGCTGCTTCTGATGGCCCAGAGCCTTATGGTGTCCAGTTTTGAGTTTCTAGATCTGTTCTGAATCTATCTCACTTAGCATTGTGGTAGTGCCATACATGATGGATGGCATCCTTAGTGTGAAGTTGGGACTTTGTCTCCCCAAGGACTGTGCGGTGGTCACTCCTACCAATATTGTCATGGGCAGTTGCATCTGCGACAGGTGGATTGGTGAAGACAAGATTTAGGAGGTTTTTCCCTCTTGTTCGTTCCATCACCATGCTGCAGGCCCTGTCTGGCAGATATATCCTTCAAGACTGAGCCAGCTTGGTTAGTAGTGGTGCTACCACACCACTCTTGGCAATGGACACTGAAGTTGATCACTCAGAGTACATTCTGTGCCCTTGCTACCCTCAATGCTGCTTCCAAGTGGTGTTCAACATGGAGAAGTACAGATTTGTCAGCTGAGAGAGGGTGATGGGAGGTTCCCTTGCCCACGTTTGATGCCATGATACTTCATGGGGGTTGGAGTCAATATTGAAGACTGTGTACCGTTTTGTTCTCCTTACCTAAAGAAGAATAAACTTGCCTTAGAGGAGGAGCAATGAATGTTCAATGAATGATCGCTGGTCACTTGATCATTATCACATTGCTGTATGTGGGAGTTTGCTGTGTGCAAATTGGCTGACTCATTCCCTACATTACAACTGTGACTGCACTTCAAAAGTACTTAATTGGCTGTAAACCTCTTTGAGACATCCGGCGGTCATGAAAAGCACTGTATAAATGCAAGTTGTCTTTTCTTTGATTTCAGCTTTTCTCTTTTTAGTTTGATTCCAGGGATAAGAGGGCTGTTCTATGAGGAAAGAATGGATCAATAGTCTCTGGAGTTGAGAAGAATTAGAGGTGATCTCATTGAAATGGTAGTTGCTGAGAGGCTGTTTCGCCTGCTTAGAGAGTCCAGAACAGGTGTCATAATATTAGGTTAAGGGGGTGAACCATTTAGTACTGAGATGAGGAGAAATTTCTCACTTAGAAGAATGTTAATCTTTGGGATTCTCTACCCCAGAGAGTTGTGGATACTCACTCGTTGAGTATGTTTGATACTGTGAATGATAGAATTTTGGACACTCAGGGCTCAACAATATCGAAATAGGGCAAGAAGTGCAATTGATGTAGAAGTTCGGCCCTTGCTCCTATTTCTTATAGTTCTTAAGGTTTTTGTGATCTGACTAATAAAGTGGGCACTCAGTTTATAGAAGGAAAATACACTTATTAAAATAGCCTGTGGAATAAAATAGAGGGGATTTGTCTGACTGGGAGACATTGTGACCTCCTTTATCTTTGATTCTCCTTTGCAGTTTGACCTGAATCACTCATCAATGTGTTGCTCAATAACCCTGTACTTGTTCCAAAATTGGTTAAACATTTTGAACTGGTAACGTGTTTTATATTCATAGGTTTACCACCCAAGATCTCAGAATCTGAAACTCGGGATTTGTTTGGTGAGTTTGTTTTTATTGCACCTTTTAAAAGACCTGTATAAATTTTAATATGTATTCAGCTTAAGAAATTTAAAGAATTCACATTTAAAACTGCACTGCCTCACAGTGCTGTTTCAACAATGTGAAGGATCTTGCTGTTGTTTGTCATTATGCCTGTTTTTCTTGAAGTTGTGTCAGGGTACAACAGTTTTTATTTTTTCAAGATGGATATCCTCCATTTCACTTTACAAATTTTGACTGCCCTCTCTGACCGATGCTCTAACTGCAGCCAGTGGAGGCGGCAATCTTTCCCCATGCCGCTCAACAGCTGGTCCAGATGGACTGGCTGTTTAAACTTCAAGAATCTGCAGCTGCTGATGATAATCTAGCTGACATTGAAAAGTTCCAAATGCATCACAAAGAGTACACCCTGTTCCCCCAATCTGTAGCACATTAAAAAGCAGGGCTTAATACTGAGTGAGTCGGTACTGGAAGTCAGCTGATTTGGCTGATGGACAGCTAAAATCATACAGAGCCAGAGGAACTGGTCTTTTTCACGATCATGCATATTAAAAATTGATGATTTCAGCAATAGAATGATCGTCAGAATTCATATGATTCCAGCACCTGCAGACCTAATTTGTCCATGTGTAATAACAGCAAATCCAAGTACAAGTTAATGGCATGCACAATGTGTACAAACTATTCTCTTCTGTAGTTTAGGTTACTAAGGCATGCAACAGGGTATGGGGCTGATCTTAACCTCCTTCAATCATGTTTCTGATGGATCATCCCCACCCAATGTTTTTACTTACCTGCTTTCAGGTTGCAACCCTAGAGTGGTAAGGGCCTAATTTAATTGACAATATTGAACCCTGATTACATCATTGGGATGCACACGGCATGCAACCCGAGTGCAGCCTGCATGGTCCCAGGTATTAATTGTATGTTAATTAAGTATTTACTTGTATTCAGGTGGTGGGCATTACCTGGGGATTCACTGATTCTTCTTACATAGGAGCAGACTGAAACTGTGATTGTAGGATTTGGAAGTGCATGTTTGTAATGTATGTCTCTAAATAAAAGCTTCAAAGTGCGTAAAGATTAGGCTCCAGCCCTATGCTTCACTGTCCAGCTACCTGAAATAGAGCACCAGGCCCACCAGCAAAAACTGGTGGCCACAAAGATTCAGGCTTGGGTTAGTCTGTGTCTTAATTTTTACTGATTTTTTGTGTCCCAGGAAGAGCAGGAAGTAAGCTTAGGTCTGCTCATCATTTGCACCAGCTTTGAGTTGGAGTCAAAATTAGGGCATGTAAGTGATGCCTATGGTTTGAACCCTCCCTGACCTCATGGTCTCGGGAGCCAGATGGTTTGCCACTGCTTTGGCACTTGCACCCTGCCATCACCCTAGGATTCACACCCTAAGATACAGTCGGCCCTTATGTATGAAATTTGGGACCAATCCATGAAGTGAATCAGGGAAGAAAGGCTGCAACTTCACTGGCTGAGTAACAGTGGTGGGAGTCCATCTCCTAGCCTCATACCTCATTGCCCAAATACTTCTATTTTGCTCACCTTCCGATATGGGCCTATGTGATCCATATAGAAGTGAGCCTGACAATTGGCACTGGATTTGAACATCGAGAACATCAAAATGACTGACATCCTGCCATCAGCCCTGTGTAACCCCATGCACTGCACAGAAGGCAGTTGTCCCATCTTATTGTGAAAGGGAAACTCTAAGACCTGAGATGACAGCTGCTGTAGGCATTACCTGACAACTAAAAAAATAAAAGGCACCATCCCAGTGCTTTGTACTGGGAATCAGCCCTGCAGCTACTTTGAGTAAACTCCCATGGGACAGACACTTGAACATATTTGGGTGTCTGTAGCCCTTGCGTCTGTCAATGTGCACCTAAACTCTCTGCAGTCAGGTCAATATAGTCTGCCTGACGGGCAGAGAGTTGGAATCCATATCTGGACCCTGTATTTTTTCTTGACACTACTTTACTGGAACCATTGATCTGTCCGTTGGCTGTGCCACAATTCTGCTCCGGCACTGCACTGTCTGGCTTGAAATTTCAGTATGTTTCAGTAAATTTCAGTCTGGCACATGGAAGGTTAACCGCCCACACGGCTATGAAAGAGACCACATGACTCACACCTAGGGGGTCAGTGTACTATTGGACAGAGCCGTGTGTAGAAGCAAGCACGGAGACCGCTCCTAGGTTGGACCTTTACCTTTATTTTATTAATTCATGGGGTGTGGGTGTCACTGGCTAGGCCAGCATTTATTGTCCATCCCTAATTGCCTTGGAGAAGGTGGTGGTGAGCCACCATCTTGAACTGCTGCAGTCCATGTGACGTAGGTACACCCACAGTGCTGTTAGGTAGGGAGTTCCAGAATTTTGACCCAGCGACAGTGAAAGAATGGCGATATATTTCCAATTCAGGATAGTGTGTGGCTTGGAAGGGAACTGCGCTAAAGCAGGGAAGACGATCTAGGCGGACATTGTTGAAAAAATTTATACGCTGAGGTCGTGAAAGCCATTACTGCGGGAGCCTGCCAAACTGGCAAGCATGGGAAAACCCTTTGTGCAGAAGTGTGTGGCAGCACCATCTTAGATTTTCAGAAACCTCTAATAGCTGGACCTGCAATTTAAAAAGTTTAATCATGGATCAGAAATCCACTCTGCCAGATCAATTTGGACTTATCGAAGGCCCAGCTTAATCAGAAAATTGGGGTCTCTGGAGAAAGAGATTCCTAGATACATGATTGCTTCAGGTCTGGATAAAAAGATGAACAAGTTAACAGACTGCTTTGTACGGTAGGCCCAATAGCTGATGACATAACTAGACACTGAATCAACAAATCATCTGCAAAATTTTATGGAGTTTTAAAATCATTTGACGTTTATTTTAACCTCAGAATTAACAAAATCTTTGAAAGGGCTAAATTTAATAAACCTGTCCATCAGCCTGGAGAACGTGTCATTAATGAACTGTACAGAATCGCTGAAGGCTGTGATTACAGTGACCTGGAATCTGGGCTAATCAGTGATAGAATAGTTGTAGGAGTGGCACATTACACCCTCAGATATGCTTCAAATTAAAGAAAATCTAACCCTTGAGAGAGCCGTCCAGATTGTCAGACAATCTGAAATCTGTTTGCAGCACAGATCAATATTAAGGGAAGAAAGAAAACTGTAATACAAAGTAAACTCCACTGTCCAGTTCGTGTCCGATAATGGCACACAATTTTCAAACGAGTACTTCGCCCAATTTGCCATCGTGTCCGGCTTCCACCATCATACCAGCTCCCCAAGATACCCACAATCAAACGGGGGAGGGGGGGCTAAAAGAGGGATCTGCACTATAAAAGCCCTCCCAAAAATGAACAAAGACTTCCAAACAGCATTGTAAACCTACAGGTCCACTGCGTTACAATGCAGCCTAGCCCTATCCGAACTTCTGATCGCTTGAAAACCCCGCACGCAAGTCCCAATCCTGCCAAAGAAACTATACCAGGGTTGGTGGCCAAGGATTACCAAGACAGAGAGCAGTCCTACAGGCAGAAGCAGTCTTTTGCCTACATCAAAGGTACCTCACCAGACACCTGCCACAACTACAAATGGACAACAATGTCTGGATTAAAGACTTCGAGAGAAAGAGAGACACTATCATCTAGAAAAACGATGACCAACCCCGGCCATGCTTGGTTGGTACCCCCGAGGAGACGGTCAGGAGAAACAGGAGAAGCTTCCTCCTCCCTTGAAGGGTCCCTCCCACTGTACCGGGAAAATTGAGGAAGACATCCAAATACCAGAATAACATCTGATTCAACAAAGATTACCTGCAGCAGCAGCGCCTACCAGTCCTCCGACAGCAGTGAGAGCAAGATATCGAAGGGTTATAAAGCCTCCAGACCACCTGAACTTATGACCTGAGGGGGGAGATGGGGTAGTTGTAATGATGTAATACATGGGGTAAACTGGAATAACTTGTAAATACGTTGGATAAAAACTTAGGGAGAGGTGTAATATAAGGGTTTGGCACATAAAGGGTTAACATGGGACTGTGAACAGTACCGCCCACACAGGGATGTAAGAGAACACATGACCTGCACCTAGGGTCAGTGTGGTGTTGGACAGAGCCGTGTGTAGAAACAAGCACTGGGGTTGGTCGCTCTTGTTCTGCTTTCCTTTATTTGAGAGTTTGAACAGATGTGTGTGAGAGATTTTCATCACTTGGTGACTGTAAATCCTGATCTCTGTTGTTGACATTTTGCAGCAAAGGCAGAAACTATCTGTGACAACGAGAAACATATTCTAGATGGATGAACCTGAGTGGCAGTTCAATCTGCTTCTCCTTGTTCAGCAGTGGGAATCATATGGGCGAAATGTTCGTGCATCGGTTCTCTACCCATGTAGTTCGGGGCGAGGAACAGTGACTTAGTGAATAAACCAGAGACTGAAACTACACTTAAATGTGAGTTCTTGAGACAGTGCCTGCAGTTCATGGAGATGCCACTTGGTGACAGCACCATTCTGGGTCTGATCATTGATATTGAGCACCAACTTTGGTTCATGTAAGCCTTTTTTTGGACAGATTCCTTGAAATCTTATTGTGGATCCCCAGTTGAGAACCTCTGCTCCAGGGCATTACAGTATTGATAATTGACTAGCCAACCTAGCTCTTTAATAGGACCTGAAGGAATTCTCCTGGCACTGACAGTTTAGATTCTTCCAAATCATCTCCATATGTCGGTTAGGATTATATTTGCTGGAGTTCAGAAGAATGAGGGGGGATCTCATAGAAACCTATAAAATTCTAACAGGACTAGACAGGGTAGATGCAGGACGGATGTTCCCGATGGTGGGGGAGTCCAGAACCAGGGGTCACAGTCTGAGGATACAGGATAGACCATTTAGGACTGAGATGAGGAGAAATTTCTTCACCCAGAGAGTGGTGAGCCTGTGGAATTCACTACCACAGAAAGTAGTAGAGGCCAAAACATTGTATGTTTTCAAGAAGGAGTTAGATATAGCTCTTGGGGTGAAAGGGATCAAAGGATATGGGGAGAAAGCGGGAGCAGGCTATTGAGTTGGATGATCAGCCATGGTCATAATGAATGGTGGAGCAGGCTCGAAGGGCCGAATGGCCTACTCCTGCTCCTAATTTCTATCACCCAGTATGGCAGTGTCCTAATGGCTAGGGTGGTCCAGGCTAGACAAATAGCAAGAAGCTTTATGCAGATAAGTTTCATTGTTTTAACTCGTTACATTCCAGCAGTACTGCAGCATGGATTCAGAGATCTCTAAGCCTTAGTTGTAAATAACCTATATCTCCACTGTCTAGACTTGGTTAAATGGGTGTGTCTCTGTGGGGAGAGAGTGTGCATTTCATAACCAGGCAAGCAGAAACTGTGGATTTTTAAGCAGCTTGGTTTAAAGGCTCCCAAGAATGGTAATGGGCTGCCAAAGTGTGCCAGGTACCAAGCTGACCAAAATAAACACACCCAGTAATCAGAGGCAACATTTTTGGAAAAGGTAAATGCCAAATGTACAATAATTATTTTTTCCCTAGTTCACTTCATGCTTCTGATTCCCCTACTCTGCTCTCTGTTGACCTTTCTGGTGCCCCATGCTATTTTCTCCCCAATTCTTTAATTCCCCCCATTCCCCTGCACCCACCATTTGCTCCTCTCCCAGAACCATACAGTGTAAGCGGCCTTTCTGCCCTTCATGCTGTGCTGTCTCTTTGAAAGAGCTATCCAATTAGTCCCACTCCCCTAGTCTTTTCCCATAGCCTTGCAAATTGTTGACTCTTTCAGTAGGTTACAGTACGACAGGCACTGGTCACCCTCCAATACCTCACACCAGTATTCATATGTTTGCTCGACAATGAGTGTCAGCAATAAAAACAGAAAATGCTGGGAAAACAGTGTCAGCAGGTCTGGCAGCATCTGTGCAGAAAGAAACAGAGTTAACATTTCAAGTCCATGTCACTCATCTTCAGAGCAAACTATCCAACTAAATAGAAAATATTGAAGTCAAGCCCAATCCTGTCCCCATCTATTGCTATTGTTTCCAGCAACAGTAAGAATCTGGACTAGCAACCGTGGCCAACTCTACCCTTCTCAAATCCAAAGGCACTGGAGCCAATCATAACACTACGAGTAGAGTCCCAGCTGAGATCAGCTAACTCAGCACAGACCAGGGGTTTCGGGGAGGGGAGAGGAGGGGTGGCGGTAAATCAAACTGAAGACATGCTCATCTGTGTGACTCAGGCACTTTAATTTTACCTTTGAGACACCAGGGGAACCTCGGCCCCCACATCTGTCTGTGCACCTGGTATGCCATTGGTACTCAGAAACCCCCAGTGTCACATCTGAGGTATTTCCAAGTCCCTCGTCCAACAAAGCAATGTGCCTCTCTGCTGCTCTCCTGACAGATCCACATCATGCTTCTTCTGACCACCTAATGCTTATTGAAAATGTAAAACAATAATGAGAATATCCTAAATAGGATTTTACAAAGGAAGTTGTTGTGACATTTGTAAACATTGATGTGTGGCTTCAGTTACAGTTCTGTTCATATACACTATCTAATGGGAATCTTCATAAACATAACATATGTTAAGAACACCCAAAAGTATTATTGTTTGTAATCACTGGTATCCTTTTTTTCCAGGTCATGCCTGCAACATTCAGTTGCTGGACTCATCTAGCACACTGACTGGTAAACAAAAACTGTGGGGTCTGGAATCCTTCATTGAGGAAGTTCATCTCATTACACTGAAGACAGATTCTTCCTGAATACTCATTTAATAACACAGGCTCTATTCATTTTTAAAAATCATCGCTTTATTCTAATTTTCCCAATTTTCAAGACGGCTGAGGCGCAGATCAATGGGTGCCCTCACTGAGGTCATTCATTTGCTGTGACATGAAGTAATGGCAAGCTATTTAACCATGCGATTTTTATATCAAATGAATTAATGCATTTTATTTCCTTTCCTTCTAGTGATGGAATCCCAAATTTTTGTGTGTTGTATCATTGACATACAGACATTTAAGGAATCAAATTGTCTTTAATTTCCATTGGTGACTCAGGGCCATGTTTCACTGAGGTTGATCCATTGACCAGTGCTAGATCAATCTTCACGTGACTTCATGATTCAGTTGCGCTTGACTATAATTTCCATATCATGGAGCTTATACCATTTTCTAGTATCACAAGAAAAGACTTCTTGATGATCTGCCCATCCCTGTCACATGATGACATACGTCTGAAGTTCTTTGTTTTATTTCTTATAATAAACACTGCTGCCACATTCAGAAGTGCATCACTGTGCATTTCCCAGTACCACAATCATTTATAATTACACAGAAGGCGTTTAGACAAAATGCCTTGTTTGTCAAGGAAAGCACAGGAAATAATGCTTGGTCAGTGTGTTAATGGCCACATTAAAATAATTCAGCCTCATATTGTTTGTAACCGCTTCAAAACAGTAGCTTTGTAATAGACACCCACCAATTGTCCAAATTTTCATTTTTCATTCAATATCTAAATTGTATATGTGTAAAAATAAATCAACAACACAGAAATATTATGTGTCTGTTACATTTACTTTGTACAAAACTCTTAATTTAAAGTAGAACATAATCGTGCCTTTTACAATTAAGAATTTTGAAGTGCAATAAATCTGTCATAAGAAAAGTACTGTTTCATTATGTTTTCATAAATTAGTTTCAGTAACAGTGATAGAAGAATGATATGTGAGCCATAGGCTATTGAGAGCTCTGTATCCACAACAAGGAGACGGGTTTTAGAAGCTGTATGATATTTCACAATGGCATGTGGCAAAGATCAACAGTGTGAGTTTCTAGAGAATGCACAACACAGACATTTTCCTTGGCAGGAATCTCAATGGACTGCACTTTCTGGATTCTAATCTTCGGAGTTAGAAATTTTCTCTAGATTTACCAGTTGATTGCAAAACATGGTCTCTCTGTGCCAATGTTGACTCATGTGTGCCAGAGACTGTCCCCATTGTCATACCATATTTAGCATTGGGAAGTTTTTTTTAACATTGAAACTAAAGTGTTTGGCTTTGATACATTTGACATGGAACTGTTTTTGGTGCCAACCATTTGGTTTGGATCTTTGGTACAAAGTAGACTGTGGTCAGTGGATAAAATGGAATTTGTAAACCTTAACACATCCCTCACAATCTTCAGAATTGATATAAATACTTTATTGTATTCACATGAATTTACTCCCAGGAATTCTAAACTATTCCAGAACATTCTTTTTTTTTCAAAAATATTTGTTCAAACAGAAAAATCTCCAAATTAAAATATAAAACTGATGTGTCACATAAAGTTTTTAAAAGTTAACTCCTTTATCTCTTTCTTTCAGGACATTTCAGATGAGTTGCTATTTTGTGTCGTTCAATGAATTTAACTATCCCACTGAAGTCTCTTTCTCTTTACAGAGGGAATTTGATTACCTTCCCCATGAGCAATTTGGTGGAGTATGGTATTAGGCAGAAGGGTGACAGGTAGCGACCCCATCACCATCCCAATTAAGTCTATGGCGGGAAGGCCAACTTAAGGGCCTCATCCTGCTGCTGGTGGTATTAACCCAGCGGCGGGCGGAGGCTCGCCATGAGGGGAGCAAACTGGGGGTGCGGGGGTTTCCTCGTTCACATAGTGCCTGATTGAGGGACCCAGCATCAGGGAGGGGTGGCCCATTGAGAGCCACACCCCTATCCTTGCTGTCAACCCCACTCCCCTCCCCACCCCAGAACCCTCCTCCCACTATCACAAACCTGTGACCTGGGATCCAGTGACAATACTAGGTCTTAGGTGGATGTTGTACCAGTAGACATCCATTCCTGGTGGCGCTGCCAGTCAATAGACCTGCTGGCCTCTAATTGGTTGGCAGATCTTGGCAGGTGGGACATTCATCCCCAGTGTCCTTAATCCCAGGGAAGGCAAGCCGCTGTCCAGTTAAGTGGCAGATTGGGTGGGCTTTCCC
The DNA here is from genome assembly GCF_964194155.1 of Cetorhinus maximus. Lineage (NCBI taxonomy): Eukaryota > Metazoa > Chordata > Chondrichthyes > Lamniformes > Cetorhinidae > Cetorhinus > Cetorhinus maximus. Next base: position 170,117,529 of record NC_135881.1, on the reverse strand, counting down.
TAAAGAGGTTCTCGCTAGCTCTCCAGCCAGCGAGCAAGACCTCCCACTCCCTCATCCCTTCACCTCCATTAAGCACCAGCTCTCACCCTCTTGACTACACTTCAAAAGTACATCACTAGTTGTAAAATGCTTTGGGACATCCGATAGAATCATAGAATGGTAACAGCATAGAAGAAGGCCATTAGGTCCATCATGTCTATGGTCGCCCTCTAAAAGATCAATTCACCTAGAGGCACTCCCCTGCCTTCTCCCTGTAGCCCTGCACAGTCTTCCTTTTCAGATAATAGTCCAATACTCTCTTGAATTCCTCAATTGAATCTGCCTCCACCGCACTCTCAGGCAATGCATTTCAGATCCTAACCACGTGCTGTATGAAAAAGCTTTTCCTCCTGTTGCCATTGCTTCTTTTGCCAGTTACCTTAAATATGGTTCATGATCCATCCACCAATAGGAACACTTGCTCCTCATTTACTCCATAGAACCATAGAAAAGCTACAGCACAGAAGGAGGCCATTCGGCCCATCTTGTCCATGCCAGCCCGAGGTCACCCAGGTGCCCTTTCTAATCCCACCTTCCTGCACCCAGCCCATAGCACTGCAGCTTACAGCACTTAAGGTGCAGATCCAGGTACTTTTTAAAAGAGTTTAGAGTTTCTGCCTCTACCACCAACTTGGGCAGTGAATTCCTGACACCCACTACCCTCTGCGTAAAAAAGTTTTTCCTCATGTCCCCAGGGCACAGGTAGACACATGGCAGCAGGATGTCATTGCTATAATGGAGACCTGGCTAAAGGAGGGACAAAACTGGCAGCTTAATATCCCTGGTTATAGAGTCTTCAGACACGATAGAGTAGGAGTTAAAAAAGGAGTGAGGGTAGCACTAATGGTTAAAGAATCAATTCCAGTTGTGAGAAGGGATTATATACTAAATGGGTCAACAAACAAGGCTTTATGGACTGAGCTTAGAAATAAAAAAGGGGCAGTCACACTACTGGGAGTGTACTACAGACCCCCATATAGTGAAAGGAGATAGAAGAACAAATATGTAGGCAAATGTCTGCTTGTAAGAACAAGAGGGCAATAATAGTAGGAAACTTCAACTATCCTAATATCAACTGGGATTCAAACAATATAAGGGGCACTGAGGAGAAAAATTCATGCAGTGTGTCCAGGAAAATTTTTTCAACCAATTAGTGACAAACCCAACAAGAGGAGATGCAATTCTAGACCTAGTCTTGGGGAATGAAGAAGGGCAAGTGGATGAAGTGACAGTTGGTGACCATATCGGGGACAGTGATCACTCCAGACCCTTCATTATTTTGAATACCTCTATCAAGTCTCCTTTCAATCTTCGCCTCTCCAAGAAGAACAGTCCCAGCTACTCCAAACTATCTACATAGCTGAATTTCCTCATCCCTAGAATGAATCTTTGCTGCACTCTCTCTAATGCCTTCACATCCTTTCAAAGGTATGGCGCCCAGAACAGGACACAGTACTCCAACTGAGGCCAAAACAGTGTTTTATACAGGTTTAACATAACTTCCTTGCTTTTGTACTTTATGTACCTATTTATAAAGCCCAGGATGCCACCTGCTTTATTAGTCATTCTCTCAACCTGCCCTGCCTCCTTCAATGATTTATGCATATATACACCCAGATACCATGGTTCCTGTACGTCCATTAGAATTGTATCCTTTATTTTATATTGCCTCTCTGCGTTCTTTCTACCAAAATGAATCACTTTGCACTTCTCTGCATTAAATTTCATCTGCCAATCCTCCAGTCCTCTGGTCAGACTGTCTGCTATCTCCACCCTAGTTTCTCTCAGCAACCTAAGACGCATCCCATCTGGATGGTCTTGTTAACTTTTGAGTGATACCAACCTGCACTTCCTTTCTGTTTTTAATCTTCCCAATATCTCTACTCCCCACCTTCTTTACTGCAACATTAACTCCATCCTCTTCTTTTGGGAAGACAAATGCAAAGTATTCTTTTGGATATCCTTTTTATGTTAAGAAAAGATTTTTGGGTTCCCTTTTATGTCACCCACTAAACTTTTTATCATATTCTCTTTGCCCTATTTATATCCCTTTACCATTCCCCGCCCACCGGTTCTGCCTGGATTTCTACCATGTTCTGCACTCTGCACCTGACATTTGGAATAAATTTGCTTTTTATTTTAACCTTTATTTCCATTGTCACCAAGGGAGTCTAATTTTAGATGCCCTATCCTTGTTGGAATAAGCTGGGTTTGTACCTGAATTACCTCCACCTTGAAGCCCTGTCATTCCTTATGTCTCAATGGAGAATAAAACATAAAACGTAGACATGAAGAAAAACGTTTTCACCCAGCGAGTGGTTAGGATCCAGAATGCACTGCTTGAGAGTGTGGTGAAGGCAGATTCAATTGTGGCATTCAAGAGGAAATTGGGTTTTTATATGAACATACGAATTAGGAGCAGGAGTAGGCCCCTCCAGCCTGCTCTGCCATTCAATAAAATCATGGCTGATATGATTTTAACCTCATATTCCTGCCTACCCCCAATAACCTTTCACTCCCTTGCTTATCAAGAATCTGTCCACCTCTGCCTTAAAGATGTTCAAGGACTCTGCCTCAACCCCCTTTTGAGGAAAAGAATTCCAAAGTCTCACAGCCCTCTGAGGGAAAAAGATTTCCTCATCTCTGTCCTAGATGGGTGACCCCTTATTTTGAAACAGTGACTCCCCAGTTCTAGATTCTCCCACAAGAGGAAACATCCACCTTGTCAAGACCCCTCAGGATCTTATATGCTTCAATCAAGTTGCCTCTTATTCTTCAAAACTTCAGCAGATGCAAGACTAGTCTCTCTAACCTTTCCTCATAAGACAACCCACCCATTCCAAGTGTTAATCTAGTAAACCTTCCCTGAACTGCTTCTAGTCCATTTACATCTTTCCTTAAATAAGGAGACCAAAACTGTACACAGTACTCCAGATGTGGTCTCACCAATGTCCTGTGTAACTGAGGCATAGCCTCCCTGTTTTTGTATTCAATTCCCCTTGCAATGAATGATATCATTCTATTAGCTTTGCTAATTATTTGCTGCACCTGCTTATTAACCTTTTGCTATTCATGCAGATCCCTCTGCATCTCAGAGCTGTGCAATATCTCACCATTTAGATAACATGCCCCTATTTTATTCTTCCTGCCAAAATGGACAACCTCACATTTTCCTACATTACACTACATTTGCCATATCTTTGCCCACTCACCCAACCTATCTATTTCCTTCTGTAGCCTCCTTATGTCCTCTTCACAACTTACTTTCTTACCTATCTTTGTATCATCAGCAAATTTAGCAACCATACCATCAGTCCCTACATCCGAGTCATTTATATAAATTGTAAAGAGTTGATGCCCCAGCACTGATCCCTGTGGCACACCGCTCGTCACATCCTGCCAACCAGAAAATGAACGATTTATGTCTACTTTTTGTTTCCTGTTAGCTAGCCAATCTTCTATCCATGCCAATATGTTAGCTTCTACACCATGAGCTTTTATTTTCCATGATAACCTTTGATGAGGCACCTTATCAAATGCCTTTTGAAAATCGAAGTACAGTACGTCTGCCGGTTCCTTTTATCCACAGCACTTGTTACTTCTTTGCACAACTCCAATAAATTGATTAAACATGGGGTGGAATTTTATGGCCCCATTGCAGTAGGGACGGGGCCATAAAATGTGACAAGCCGTTCAAAAGTCCATTGACTTTGGCAGGAATGGAAAATCCCGCCGGCTGGAGGGGCGGTAAAATTCTTCCCGTAATTTCCCTTTCATAAAGCCAAGTTGACTCTGCCTGATTACCTTGAATTTATCTTACGTGCCCTGTTATAAAGTCTTTAATAATAGCTTCTAAAAATTTCCCTATGAGAGATGTTAAGCTAACTGGCCTATAGTTTCCTGCTTTCTGTCTTCCTTTTTGAATTTAATGGAACCTTCCCTGAATCTAGGGAATTTTGGAAAATTAAAACCAACTCATCAACTATCTCACTAGCCACTTCTTTTAAGACTGCAGGATGAAATCCATCAGGACCCTAGGACTTGCCAACCTGCAGTTCCATCAATTTGCTAAGAACCACTTCCCTGGTGATTGTAATTTTCTTGAGTTCCTCCCTCCATTCCAATTTCTGATTTACAGCTATTTCTGGAATGTTACTTGTATCCTCTATAATGAAAACCAATGCAAAATACCTGTTCAATTCATCTGCCATCTCCTTATTTTCCATTAATTCCCCAGACTCACTTACTATAGGACCAACGCTCACTTTGTTAACTCATTTTTAAAATATCTATAGAACCTTTTACTGTCTTTATATTTATAGTTAGCTTTCTCTCGTACTCTTAATTTTTCCTCAATAATCTTTTAGTCATTTTTTGCTGTTTTTTATATTCTGTCCAATCTTCTGACCTGCCACCTATTTTTGCACAATTATATGCTTTTTCTTTAAGATTGATACATTTTAACTTCTTTAGTTAACCATGGATGGTAGATCCTCCCCTTGGAATTTTTCTCTCTTATTAGAATGTATCTAATCTGTGTTTTCTGAAATATTCCCTTAAATGTTTGCCACTGCATCTCTATCGACCTATCTCTTAACTTAAATAGCCAGTTCACTTTCACTAGCTTTGCTTTTTTTATCTGAAAAGAAAGACTATGCAGGACTACGGGAGAAGGTGGGGGGAGTGACACAGGGTGAATTGCTCCTTCAGAGAATCAGCACAGACACAATGGCCAAATCCTTCTGTGCTGTAACCGTTCAATCGTTATATTTACTGTTTTCTTTGCCAATCTTTGTTTCTGGTCCACCTCTCTCATAACATGTTTTATTACTGCTGAAAAAAGAGACATGTCGAAGCTTTTCATCTTGAACTCGCTTCGCAAGAATACCAATATAAGGAGAAAAAAAACAATTTATACTGTATGAGAAGAAGAGTGCTGATTGGTTGGCAAGTGAACTCTGATTGGTAGAGGTGTTGCCACAGGGAATGCACCAATTCATGGTGACTGACAGTTAACTGCCAAGCATTGTTTGAAATTTAAACCAGGCAGCTTAACCGTGATTGGTCAAGGCATTGCCCTAAGGAATGAGTCAGTGAATGGCTGTCAATTATTTTGTTTAGCTGCAACAGCTGCAGTGTGTACATGTTCTTTCCGTCTGCAAAAAACAGGGCCCTCCCTGCGTATTAATATATGTAGCTTCCAGTACATGCAAATGCACCACACTGCGAGACCAACTGATAATCTTAAAGGGAAAATCGTATTTAACTAACTTGCTGGAGTTTTCTGAAGCGATAACAGAGAAGGTTAATGACGGCGATGCTGTTGATGGTGATGTATATGGACTTCCAAAAGGCATTTGATACAATGCCGCACAACAGACTTGTGAGGAAAGTTATAGCTCATGGAATAAAAGAGAAAGTAGCTACATGGATACGAAATTGGCTGAGTGTCAGGAAACACCAAGTAGTGGTTAATATGTTTTTTGGGCTGGAGAAAGGTTTGTAGTGGAGTTCCCCAGGGGCCAGTGTTAGGACCCTTGCTTTTCCTGATATATATTAATGACCCTAGACCTTGGTGTACAAAGCATAATTTCAGAATTTGCGGATGAATCAAAACTTGAAGGTATTGTGAACTGTGAGGAAGGTAGTGTAGAACTTCAAAAAGACATAGGCAAATTGGTGGAACGGGCGAACAAGTGGTAGATGAAGTTCAAAGTGGAGAAACGTGAGGTGATTCATTTTGATTGGAAGAACAGACAAAATAAAGGATACAACTGTAAAGAGGGTGTGAGAGCAGTGGGACCTGGGTATATATGTGCATAAGTCATTGAAGGTGGCAGGACATGTTGAGAGCATGGTTAATAAAGCATACAATATCCTCAGCTTTATAAAAAGGGTAAATGAATACAAGAGCCAGGAGGTTATGTTGAATTTGTATAAAGGACACTGATTAGGCCTCAGCTGGAGTATTGTGTCCAGTTCTGGGCGCCACACTTTAGGTAAGATGTGAAGGCATTGGAGAACAGTGCAAAAAAGATTCATGAGAATGGTTCAAGGGATGAGGAAATTCATGTATGAAGATAGTTTGGAGAAGTTAGGGCTGGTTTCCTTGGAGAATAGAAGGCTGAGAGGAGATTTGACAGGTATTCAAAACCATGAGGGGCCTGGACAGAGTGGATCGGGAGAAACTATTCCTACTCATGAAAGGATTGAGAACAAAAGGGCACAGAATTAAAGTAATTGGCAAAAGTGGTATGAGAAACACTTTTATGCAGCAGGTGGTTATGGTCTGGAATGCACTGCCCGAGAGTGTGGTGGAGGCAGGTTCAATTGAGGCATTCAAAACAGAATTAGACTGTTATTTGAAGAGGTAGAATTGCAGGGTTACAGGGAGAAAGCAGGAGAACAGCGCAAATTGAATTGCTCATTCAGAGAGCCAGTGCAGACATGATGAGCTGTAACAATTTGTGATTCTGTGAACATGGACAGGAAACTCTTTCGAGTTACCAACAGTCACAGATTGCAACTTCTTCCGAGTACAATCACAGTTCTTGGTTTCCGGGAGTGGGACATGAACCCACAACCCTCTGATTCAAAGGCGAGGGTGCTATGAACTGAGCCACAGCTGACACCTCCCAACATGGACAGGAAACTCTTTCGAGTTACCAACAGTCACAGATTGCAACTTCTTTCGAGTACAATCACAGTTCTTGGTTTCCGGGAGTGGGACATGAACCCACAACCCTCTGATTCAAAGGCGAGGGTGCTATGAACTGAGCCAAGTTGGAATGTTGGCACACGCTTCTTAATGGGAATCCAAAACTGAGTTCACTGAATGGCACTGTGGTCATCTGATTCCAACCCAACCAGTAGCATCAAACCCTATTTAACCAGTAAGCAGATAGCCAATCATTAACCCATTGCCTACAGAATACAACAAATGTCACATCATCAACTTGTTCCCATTAACTAATGGTACAAGATGCACAGCTTTCAGGTTTTGGGCAACAGATGCAGGGTGGAATGTTAGGAAGAGCTTTTTTATGCTTGGAGTGGTAATGACTTGGAACTCGCTGCCTACGAAGGTGAGCAAAGCAGAGACGATCAATGATTTCAAAAGGAAATCGGACGGTCACTTCACAAAAAACGCTTGCAGGACTGACTGTTGGGATAGAGCAAGGGAGCAGGACTCACTGATTGCTCCACGGGAAGCCAACATAGAAGATGAGCCTTCTCTGCCGTAAATGATGTGATGTCATGACATGTCAAGTAAGAGTGATGGCAATTCTTGGCAGACCTGGTGACCAGGATGGTACCAGCCCTCCCAGTTGTTGAGGGTAGGATGCTCCCTGCCCAGTAGAGGACGTGAGGAAATGAGGGGGAAGAGAAGAGAAAACCAAACTGGTCTTGGAGATACACTGGGAGCGAGTGGACGGCATCGTAAGCGGCAGCTTCGTGCGGGCGATGTGCAGCGCTGGGGGTGAGCGGCAGCCCCGCAGCCTGGTCCGGGACATCGAGCTCAATGTGCTCGAGTGTAAAGTCTGCTTCGAGAGGTTCGGCAGCAGCCCGGCCCGCCGACCCTGCGCCCTGCCGTGCGGGCACGCTGTCTGCCGGCACTGCGTCTCGGCTCTGTGCCGCCGCCGGGGCCAGGAGGCGGCGGCGGCGGCCGGGCAGGTCGAGTGCCCCTTCTGCCGGAGGCTCGGGCTGCTCTCGCTGGCGGCCGACTGCCTCCCCCTGCTGCAGCTGGCCGAGCTGCTGGCCGGAGCGGGCAGCGAGCCCCCCGGGGGCGGCCGGCCGGAGCTGACCGCCGTCTTCGGGGGCTGGGGCCGGCTGCTCAACCCCCGGGGGCTGGCCGTGTGCGGCAGCTCGGGGGCGGTGGCCGTGGTTCAGGACGGGGAGCAAGGGCTCGGCCTCTTCGAACGGGGCGGCCGCCCGCTGCCTGGCCCAGGCCCAGGCGCGGGGCGGCTCCGGTACCCGCTGGACGTGGCGGTGGCGGGCGGAGGGCGGCTGCTGGTGGTGACCGACGCCGGGGACTCCTCGGTCAAGGTGTTCAGCTGGCGGGGCGGCCGGGCGGAGCTGGCGCTGACCCACGGGGGGTTCGGCCTCCCCTGGGGCCTGGACAGCGGCTCCGCTGAGCGGGTGGTGCTGACCGACTGGGCCCGGGGCTCGTTGCTCCAGCTCACCCTGCAGCTGCCCGGCGGAGCCCTGCTCAAGCGGGAGAGCATCTGCGAGCGGCTCTGTCGCCCCAGGGAGGTGGCGGTGGGCCGGCTGGACGGCTGCATCCACGTGGTGGAGCATCCCCCGGCCAGCCCCGGGCAGCGAACAGGGCGGCGCCTGAAGACCTTCAACAGCCAAGGGCAGCTCGTCCGCCAGATGGACGGCCTGGGCTGCAGCCCGCCTAGCCCCAGCCCCGTCCCCCTGGGCGTCTCCGCCATCGCTGTCGACGCGAAAGGCAACGTGCTGCTCGCCGATGGGGACAGCGGGACGGTGCTGTGCGTGGGCACCCTGGACAAGTGGCAGTGCAGGACCATCATCGACCGTGACCTTGTCCGCCCCGTGGCCCTGGCCTGCACTGGGGACGACACGTTGATCGTGTTGGACGGTGGAGATCACACCTGGAAGGTGTACACGACCCGCGGCGCTCCGAACCCAAGCCAGAGCTGAAGATGCCGCAATGAATTGCCCACTTCTGCCAGATTTGATCATCCGTGTCCGAAACGCACGATTGTTGATGGGGTGGGATGGGTTGGGGTGGGCGATGAAAGCTTGAACGATGTTTGTATTATTAATACCCATCATGGTCCAGCCACAGTGCCCGGAGACGACCGAATTTAAGACTTTTTTTTTTCAAAAATAAAAGCACTGGAATGGAACTAAGATTGTTATTTTTCCCTTTGAAACGTGGATGGAGAGGAACCCACCAGCTATTGTGAAAATACATCGATTCTGCGCACTTTAAAATATAAACTTTGCTGTAAATCTGAAAACAAATTTAGATGTGGAATAAAACTGGGAAAGCCCTTTAAAGGGCAAAAACCTAATCAAGCTTTTTCCACTGTATCAGTGTTTAAGGTTTATTTCTGATTACACATTAAATATTCTTTACTCGATTTAGTTCGAATTTCTCTTTTGTCGACTTAAAATATTCCTGTATTTTCTCTCGACTCCCAAAGAAGCTGACTTTTTTTTGGAGTGTAATTCTATCAAAGCAAAAAACAGCCTTATCACATCTTTAAAGCCAATCAGATTACTTTTGAAGCACAGTTATTGTTAGAGAGGTAAACACAGCAGCCAATTTGCACAAAGCAAAATCCCAGAAGCAACAAATGAATGAATGAATGACAGACGATCTGCTTTTTATGTTACTTGAGGAAGAAATTTTGATCAGGGCATTGGGAGAAAACCTGCTCCCTTTTGAATAATGCTACAGGAACTTTTGCATTGTCAGGTAGATGGGGCATGGGTTTAACAACTCAACTCAAAGACTGCACATCTGACAGTGAATACTTTCAAATTTCCCATTGAAGGGGAATTCTATATGACTGATTCATCTAGGCATGACAAACCACAATCATCTGACTAGGAGGCAAGAGCACTACCAACTGACCAAGCTGACATGGGTGCCGCTAGCCTTGACCCTTTCAAGTTAGTGGTCATTCTTCATGTGACAGTGGCAACAGATCTTTCCACTGAGGAATATCACAGCTGAGGACTGTTACAGTTGACCACACCATCCTTCTCTAATGCCTGTCCACTGTCACCCAACTGGATGGAACTGCCTTCACTTGGTTCGTTCTTGCCTATCTAATTGTAGCCAGAGAATCACATGACTTGTCTTCCTGTTCCTGCACTGTTACCTCTGATGTCTCCTCATGGATCTATCCTTAGCACCCTCCTATTTCTCATCTACATGCTGCCCATCAATGACATCATCAAAAGGCATATTAGTTTTCACATGTATGCTGACAACACCCAGCTCTACCTCACCAGCACCTCTCTCCACTCCTCTACAGTTGCTAAATTATCAGACTGCTTCTCTGACTGCTTATCAGTATTGGTTGAGCAGAAATTTCCTCCAATTAAATATTGGAAAGACTGAAGCCATTGTTTTGGTCTCCAGACCAATCAAGCTCCATTCCCTAGCTACCAACTCCATCCCTCTCCTTGACAATAGTCTGAGATTAAGCCAGTCAGTTCCAATCTTGGTGTCACATTTGGTCCCAAGATGAGCTTCCAACCTCATATTTGTGCCATCACTAAGACCCTTTGCCCCTGTCTCAGCTCATCTGCTGCTGAAACACTCATTCATGCCTTTATTACCTCTAGACTCGACTATTCCAATGCATGCTTGGCTGGTCTCCCACATTCTAACCTTTTTAAACTTAAGGTCATCCAAATCTCTGCTGCCTGTGTACTTACTCAGTCAGTTCCCCTAACACCCCTGTGCTTGCTGAATTACATTGGCTCCCAGTCAAGCAATGTCTTGATTTTAAAATTCTCATCTTTGTTTTCAAATCCCTCCAATCTCCTCGTCCCTCTTTGTCTTCTCTGTAATCTTCTCCACCCCCACCACACTCTGAAATATATGCATTCTTTTAATTCTGGCCTCCTGTGCATCCCCAATTTTAATTGCTCCACCAGTGGTGACTGTGCCTTCAGTTGCCTAGGGTCCAAGCTCTGGAATACCCTCCTAACACCTCCCTGCCTCTCTACCTTGCTTTCTTTTTTTAAGATGTTCCTTAAAACCTACATCTTTGGCCAAACGTTTGGTCATCTGATCTGATGTTTCCTTTTATGGCTCAGTGTTTTATAATGCTCCTGTGAGGTGCCTTGGGACATTTCATTATGTTAAAGACACGATAGAAATATAAATTGTTGCTGTTGTCCTGAATTTGGAGTACAAACATTGGCTGATTTTTCCTTCCCATTGCTCAATTGTTCAGATTCCAATTTCTGCCTCAGTTGAATGAGGTCAGCTTTTTAATTTTTTTTATATTAAACCTTTGGTCATTTTGAAGGGTTTTGAAACTGACCAGTGGAGCTGCTGAGATCCTGTTTGTGCTCTTGCTACCTTCAGAAAGGTGTCTCTACCATCCACTCTATGGTTGAAAGTATTCAGGCAGGGCTCAACTGGGGACCTTTGCAGCACATTTCCAGCACATAATTGTTGGGAAATAGAGATAGTTGAAGTAAGTTATATTGGTATTTGTGGTGTTAGAAATGAATTTTAGCTTTAAAGTTTAAGTTTGATTTGTATTTCTGTATCTGTGTGTTAAGCAAGCTCAAATGGAGTTTAAGTGTCACTTTAAAAAGGTGCTTGCATTTCTAATGAGAAGTTTTATTACTCCTATAAAGTAAAGGTAAACATACAAGGGTAGAAGGATTGGGCTGTTGCCTAGCAACAGGGGGCCCGAGAGGCAGGTCCCTCCCACAGACACACAGAAGAGAACCAGCAGCTGTTTTGAAAGCTGTTTGAGTACAGTTGGTTCTGAAAGTTGCTGCCAAGAGAGACTGGAGCAATGGGCATAGATAGGCAGTCCCAAGATAAAGAAAAACCCAGGGGAGTGGAAGAGGGGAAAGTCCTTGGAAGACCTTCTAGTCAAAGGAAGGTCATGAACCTGGGAAAAGGTCCTTTTAAGTGAAGTTAAGAGTGAGGGATAGAGAGAAAGGCTCCATGCTTCAGATTTAAAGAGACAAAGGCTGCAAAAAGCAGATATAAAGCGGGAATAGCTTGCAACAGGCAAGAAGGTCCAAAGAGACAACTGAAGGTCTGTAACTCTTTGCTATGGGCACGTGAAGCAGTGATGTACTGTTGACAGCTAAGTCAGGGAGACAGAGTGCGTGGAAGACAGTCTGAATGCAGGTGGTGACCAGGGAAAAGGCACATCAGAAGAAGAGCTCGAAACCCTGGAAGTGAACCCTTGCGGAAGGCGTCTGAGAGAAAGTGTCAGTTTGGGAGAAGATTCCAAGGTGAGATTGTGGAGATTGGAAACCCTTGTGTGAAGAACGGAATTCAGTGAGACTGGTTGGTCATGGTGTGACAAGTGTCTGGAGGGAGTTGAGAGATCCATAGCATCTGGTTGAGGTGACATCTGTCACTTGATTTCAGATTGTGGTGTGTCTGACCACAGGGTGCTGTAGATTCACATGGACTGTGTACTTACTGCGTATAATAGAGTATAAGATAGCTCTCGTAACTCGTGTTATCCTTACAAATCTGTATACATTTGTAAAGGTATAGTTGTGGGTGAAGGAGTACTGTAATATAGTTCATCTTGTTGAATAAATGTTTTAGTCTTTTGTTAAAAGTTCATCAGGTGACCCCTGTGCCTCTATTCAATAGCTATTCTCCACCTATTTAAACAAACAAATAAAAGTTAGGACCTATCAAGCTGGATTCCACTCTGGGATCAGGCTTGTTCAGGGGTAACCTCTGCTGGGATCGTAACATAATAAATACCAGAATTAATCTTACAGTGTCTGTGGTGAAAGAATTGTGAGAACTGTACAAAAAAGAGCAATAAGTGGAAAACAAAGATAGAGAGCGAGACAATGAAGTTGAGAAGCATAATGACAGCAAAGGAAACAAAATTCTATTTGATCTTCTACACCACAGGAGATCAACTAGTGTACTTAATTGGACCATCTCCTAAAAGTTTTATAAAAAAGAGACTTCTGGGGGCAATTACTGGTGTGTCTAGGTTATCCCATGTTACAGTCATTGTTTAGACTTAATGGTTAGCAATTACAGTCCACTAGTGCTCATTTTGTACAGAAAGCTTCTTTAAATTACATCATTCCATTCCACTTCAGTTATAACAAAAAGCAGAGCAGAACTTTACAGGATCACATAGTATCAGATCAGTCATGATTTTATTAAATGGCTGAGCTGGTACAATGTGCTGAATGGCCTACTCCTGCTCCTATTTCTTACATTCTTATGTAGGTAGCTATTTACAAACTAAACTCTCTCAGAGTATTTTCAACTAGCAGTTCACCAGATTTCTTACTTGATAAAATTGGGATAGCTCAGTAAAATAAACACCTCCTTTCAGTTACAGGATTCTTGGAATAAACCAAATAATTTCAACATTTGGCAGCATATTTGATTTTGCGCCAGAATTAAATGAAGCACATAATGAGTAAGTGTTGTTTACTTCTTGTATATTTAACTTAATTGAGATGATTCAAATAAACAAAAATATCACATGCGGTATGTTAAAAACTTAGGTCTGGGAATATCTATTTGGAGAGGCTCAGAGGGTCTTTTGATGACCCTAGAGCAACTTTTGTTCCTGGTAAGGTCGTATTCTCTGCAGGGAAAGGGAAATATGACACTAATGTCAATTTTCCCATTTCCTTTTGTGCTCTTGTTGAAGCTACTGGGAATCCCAAGCGGCAAAGTTTACTAGACCTACATCTAGCTAGAATAACCCCAAACATTCAGTGTTAAATGCACCATGAAAATGCACAGGATGTTGAGGATATAGGTTCAATCTATTACCCATTCTCATTTAGCACAGTGATGTGATTGTGGCAATTTGCTCTGGAATCCAGCGGCTAGGGACTTGTAAAAAAAAAATCTTAAAATCAAACTATGATGAAAAGCTAAAGTCCATGGTGCAGGGCACTACTAAGGTTGAAAAGAGTAAAAGAAAAAGAGATCAGAAAGTTAGTGTTTGCCATAGAACCATTGATGTTTACAGCATGATCTATTAATGTAATTTTAGACATGTGCTCTAAAAGGTAGATGATTGCAAGAGGAGGGAAGTATTGAGAAAGGTTACCAGTTCCACAGTTTAGAGATTATGTAGCTGACTGAGCTACAGCAGGAGATTGTGTGTTGAGTCTTGACTTTCCAGCACAATAAAGATGCAAGAAGGAGAAAGGCTAAGTAGGATAGCTAATTTCTAGTTTAGAAAATAACGAAAGAGAAAATGTGAAGAAAAACTGCCCATAGTAGTATCAACAAAATAGAGACAAGAATGGATGTGAGAGGGAAAGAGTTTGAGGCTGGCAGTTAGAGATGGATCAAATTTGAGGTGCAAGAGAGATGCCACAAGAAGCTATTCAATTTAGGCTTTGTATAGAGTTAAGAAGTGAAGTGAAATGTTTGCAAGAGGAAATCAAACTTCTTGGTGGTAGGGCAGCTTGTTTAGGATTGCATGAGACAAAGACTTTAGAGATTTCCAAGTCAAAGGCAGATTACACTCTGAGGTGTTGAAGAATGGACTGGTCAGATGAAAATCCATACTTAATAATAGATTAGGCTAGAGCTTTTGAGTGGAAGGATATTTTGAGAGTCAATACCAGTTTTCATATCTTTGGAAAACAGATGTAATGGCAATAGGGCAGTCGTTAGAAGTGTACGAGCACTTCCATTTCTTACAGATCGGATGAAATAAATGAATTTCAAGGAGAAAACTGTGAGAAAGCAAAGTTAAATAAATGGGATAGGGTTAGGATGAAAAGTAAAAAAAAAATTAAACAATATGCCTTGAGCACCTCAAGCCTTATTGGATCCAGAGAGCAGAAGACTTGAACTGTTTATGTGTGGATGCCGAGAAAGAATAAAACTGGGCTTGGTTATGATGGCTGTTAAGTTTGAATAAACTCCAGCACACTCCATTTTTTCCCATGAGGAACGGCTATTTTGGTGATATTCTGAAAGATTGTTGACGCCCAACTAAACATACCTCTATTTGAATGCTAATTTCCATCAATTTTGATCATCTTCCCCTTCCAATAGCTCCAGAAAATGCTGTTTTGCATGACATTCAGCCTCAAACACTGCTTAGTGGTAGACTTCATTTATTAGTCAGCATCCTATTTGATCTTGAGCTGATCTTCCAACACATATCTTCTTCATAACAACAGACTACCTACCTCTAACTCTGTAATACAGTCCATCTTCACCCCTTCTTCAGCCCATCTGATGGTGAAACCCTCATCCCTGCTTTTGTTACCTCCAGACCCAGCTATTCTAAAGCTCTTATGCATGGCACCATACCTTCCGCACTCCATAAACTAAAGCTCATGCTGCCAATTCTAACTTGCAACAAGTCCTGTTCATCCATCATCCCTGTGCTCTCAATCAAGCCACACCTTAATTTTAAAATTCTCATGCTCATGTTCACATCCCTTCATGGCTTTGCCCCTCCCGATCTCTACAACCTCGTCCAGATTTGCAACCCTCCGAGAACTCAAGTCTGGTCTCTTGTGCATCCCCTATTCCTTTTGTCTCACCTTTGGTGGCAATACCTTCAACCATTTGGACCTAAGCTTTAGAATCTCCCCCCAAATTTCTCCACCTCTACGCCTCTCTCTCTTGTCCCTTAAGATGCTCCTAAAAACTTACCTCTGTGTACTTTTGATTACCTGTACTAATGTCTCTTTCTTTGACTCAGTGTCAAATACACTCATGTAATGTACTTTGGGTCATTTTATTACATTAAACCTCTCTATAAATGGGAACTGTTGTTGTTGAATAATATTCCTTCACATCAATGTCTCTCCCTGACTTGATAATATAAAGTCACACATGACATATGATGAAATGGAAATGCCACGACTCTGCATAGTTTTAACCCTAATATTTATGCCACTTCTGAGGGGTTTTCACCAAAGTTACGTAGGGAAGCCTTTGGAAATTCAATCAGCATGGCCCAGGTCTTCCGATCAGAATCGGAAACCCTATTTCTGACGCTGATCAGACAAAGGAATGCACACTTACAAGCTCTGATTCTTCTGAGCAATCTTCCAATAGACGATTCTTCCCAACCCACTCAATGCAACAAACCTCAGAAGGAGCAGCACAGAGAATCCACACAGAAGCCATGGCTCCTTTTTAGGGCACTAGCAGTTGTTAACTGGTAAGTAAGAGTTTAAATCTCCCAAAGCTTCTTTAAAAACAGCTACGGCGAGAAGGTGTGTCAAGTAGGTAGGATGGGTAAGGTATGTGGATGAGGGGCTAAGGGGGTATAGTAGGTAAGGTAAGTGGATAAGGAGGTAGGGTGTGTAAGGGGGTAGGGTGGCTAAGGTGGGTAGGGTGGCAGGTGGATAAGGTGGTAGGTGGGTGAGTGGGTAGTCAGGTCCGGAGGGGTTGTCAGGTTGGTGGGGGAGCTGAAGGGTTATGGGGGAGTCAGGAGGTGGGATTGGGTCAGGGAGGGACTCGGGTCAGGGGCTAGTCGGGGTCAGGGGCTAGTCAGGTGGTGGGGTTGGGTCAGGTCAGATTAGAGGGGGAGTCGGGTGGTGGGGGCTAGCCAGTTGAGCCAGGGGATAGTCAGGTCAGGTCGGAAAGTTAGGCAGGTCGAGTCAAGGGGGAGTTGGTGGTGTCAGGGGGAAGTCAGTTTGGGGGTTAGTCAGGGGGTTGGGGGGTACTCAGGGGGTCAGTGGTGTAGACAGAGGGTCAGTGTGAGCAATTTGGATGTCAGTTGTGCAGTTACCTAGGTGTTAGACTATTTTTCTCATGCCTAATATTTCTTAGGTAATTATTCAGGTGAGTGAGTCGGAACTATTCAAAATCTCTGACTCTAACTCAGAGTTGGAGACTTTTCTGCAGTGTCCCAGGGAGCAGTGGCATTGCCCATTGGAAGTTCAAAGTTCCCAGGCAGTTCCCATGAAGTCCTTGTGTTGGGATTCCGAGGGCTCTTGTAGCACATCTTCCGAGGTATGTCCAGCCTTCAATATCCAAAGACTGGAAGATCTGGGCCCATATACTTACCTTAAACAGATGCATGTTCCATGTCAGTTTTTAAAATGGTATGGGATAAAATATAAATACAGTGATAAAGTGACACACGTTATCATTTATAATTTTCACATAATAACAAGCTGTGTTGTGAAGTTTAATCTCCAAAACAGCAATAAAACTACAAGTATACATTTTAATAAGAGTGGAACATGGCTTGTCAATAGCCTTATTTATCTCCTAAAACTATTGCTATAAAACAGGGAACCTTTTGACTCACTATAAGCAATGTCATAAGAGATTTACTAGTAAATATTTTAGTTTTGTGTTGCTTTGAACCATTTTACTACTTTGAAGGTGCTATTCAAATGCAAGTTGTTGCTGATCTTCTCAGCCTGTTTACAGCCTTTGGCACAGTTGACTACACCATCCTTTCCCAAAGCCTTCCCGCTGCTGTCCAGCTGGGTGGACTTGCACTCACCTGGCTCCATTCTTAACAGTTGTAACCAGAGCATCACTTGCAATGGCTTCTCTTCCTGCTCCTGCACTATCATGTCTAATGTCCTCCAAGGAACCATCCTTAGCCCCCTCCTATTTTTCGTCTGCATGCAATCCATCGACAACATCATCCAAAATCATTGCCTTAGCTTTTACATGTACACAGGTAACACTTAGCTCTACCTCACCCGACTGCCTCTCTCACCTCCTCCACTGGTGGCTTATTTGCCACATATGTGCAGTCAATGATGCTCTGCACCTGGAGGAAGCTAGCCAGAGACTCAACCCTGACCATCTACTCATTCTAACTGATGTCACTACATACAAAGTTCACATAATTGCCATCCCTGGAGAACAAACTGCGAGATCCTGCAAATGTCTTTGAAAGATCCCTCAAAGGATCCAGAGGCAAAAAATCTTGAGGTCGGTGATGACTTTGACAACCATTGGTAAAGCATGGCCACCGGATTCACTTGGCAGCAGGTCTTGTTCCAGCAGGCTGCACTGACCATCTGACATGCCACCCTGAGCATCCTGAGTGAGACACTGGCCTTCTGACATGTTGAGCAAGCTTGTCCTCTGCCTGTATACCCTGTGTGTGGCCTCCTGTGAGTTCTACCCTCTCTCCAGCTATGGGTACATAATGACAAATTAGTGACATATGACAAATGACAAATTAATGACAAATTTCCACGACATGGCTTCAGGCCCCTTAAGTGTCGCTGTGTTCTCGCCTTCTTCACTGATGTGCTCCAGGAAGCCTGGGAACCCCTGGACCCAAAGATAAAATAGGAAGCCCTCTAATTGAGTGATTAACATATGCTAAGTGGTAATCTCACCTGAGGTGATTGCTTGCACACAGTGTAACGTGCTGCCATGAAATATACAAGTCAGCAGCTTGGAGTCAGTTTCCCAATGTGCTGTAAATTCCGCCCACCTGCTCCCAACCCAAGCACTCCTGCAAATCACAATTCAACCCAGAGGTGCTTTTATGGGAACTGAAGGTAGGCCATCAAGAGGAGTAAAAATGCTACCATAAACTACAAATCTGGAACTGGAGCACTCCAGAGAGTTTCCTTCTAACAGTATGTTTCTGGGTGTTGCAAGTTGGGAAGGATCAGCGGGTGTCACACTTCTGTTCCTCTCAGTGACTGTGTTTTTACATCATTATGTATTAAGAAACAGCTACCCGGTCACACTTGCTTGCTAATTGTTAAGTGATCTTGCTGCACTGGGGAAATTAAAAGTGAAGAAAGCAAAGTAAACCACAAACCAATGGCATGGTGCCTGCATGTCTTCTTTCTGCTATTAGCAAAGCAAATAAATATACTTAAACACTGTTAATACTGCAGGGCTTCAAAATATTGCATGACCCAAAACAAATGTGATTGACCTCTCCTCCAGGGTTTATAGTTAGGGCTCTTGATTCTCAGTGTTTACAGCAGGCTGCCTTTTGCATCCCTTTGGAAAATATCGGTCAATTTTTGCTTCAGACTGGTGTCAATTTTTGTCTGTTTTACACTTCTGTGAAGTGCCATGGGATCTTCTACAACATTACAGATGTTTAAATGAATGTAAGTTATTGTAGGTGAGCTCCTCATCCTTTCATCAAGCTGAGGTGAGGAGAATGGGTATTTACTGTGTAGCACAATTAGATTAAATAACTGCACCATTAGGTTATTTCATAGAGATGAATTTAGCTATGTGAAAATAATCTTTGTTTAAATCTAATTTCACCTGATTCAAGTGAAAGTGCACAAAGAGCTTCAAAAATCCCCATTTTTTTCACCACATTTGTGATTTGTGGCACATCTCTACTCCTGTCTCACTCTTTCTCTGCAGGTGTCAGCTTTGGCTCACTGATAGCATTATTTTCTCTGAGGCAGAGGATCATGCATTCCAGCCTCACTCCAGAGACTTGAGTACATAATCCAGGTTGGCAATTCAGTACTGTACTGAGGGGGTGCTGCACTGTGAGAGGTGCTGTCTTTTGGGCAAAACGCTAAATGAAACCCCCTGGTGGAATTTTACGGCTGCCGAATTTTACATTCCCACTGAAGTCAATGGAGTTTAGAATGGCTTGCTGTATTTTATGGCCCCTTCCACACCGTGATGGGTCCATAAAATTCCAGCCCCCATCTTCTCTACTGTGGGTAAAAGAGATCTCATTGCACCAAAGTAGATCAGGGAGTTCTCCTAGTATCCTGGTAAACATTAATTCCCCAACCAACATCACTAAAATAGATTGTCTGATCATTTATCTCAGTGCCGTTTGTGGGATCTTGCATGTTTGCAAATTGGCTTCCGTATTTCTTCACATAACAAGAGTGACAACATTTTTTTAATTCATTCAAGTCAACCATTTATTGCCCATCCCTAATTGCCCTTGAGAAGGTGGTGGTGAGCTGCCTTCTTGAATCACTGCAGTCCATGTGGTGTAGGCACACCCACAGTGCTGTTAGGGAGGGAGTACCAGGATTTTGACCCAGCGACACTGAAGGAACGGTGATATATTTCAGAAGGGTTTTATCGGAAATTAAGTGATATGGGATATTGTGAAAGATGCTTTATAAATTAAGCAAAGTTATTTATTTTCCTTCCTGTTTTCATACATAATGCTTTACCTCATCCTATAGCAGGTTATTGTCCAAAAGACCTTGTGACTCTTGCTTGTCAATACAGCACTGGAGGATGGAAGTATGCTAAATGTTTTTTTTCCACTGTATCATAAAGTTTTGAGTTCTATGCATTCAAACCACATCACTGATTACCAGTGCTGAGTGGATTAAACTTTGTGCCAGACCTTCTTGAGTTGAGCTGGCATAGGACATAATAGTTTTGTCCAGATAGCACAGTATTACTCCTGCATTACTCCAATTGGTTACGTGTACCATGTTGAAGTCTATTGAGAAGTTAACAGTGTGACTGTCAGCAAACCAATTTGCCTTCATAGGGTGGGATTTTCCCTGAATTGCACTAAGTGCGGTAGCAGGCATAAAATCGGTGTTTTTCCCGCTGGCTGCAATGGCTGGTTGGGTTTGACACTGTATTGTCCGCTTCCCACCTCATTAATTATGCAGGAATGGGAAACACACATTATCACAGGCGGACAGTCTCTGATTCATGACCTTACTTCTTCCTTACTCTGGACGCCATATTTAAACTGCAGCTGCACGCAGCATTCTCAATGACTGCAGTCCAGGACTGCTTCACTTAGGACATGGCCCCAAAAGCCAAGAAGAAGACAGCACCAAAGTTCAGTGAGGCGTTACTGGAGCGCCTTTTGGATGCTGTGGAGGCCCATCACGATGTCCTCTACCCCCACTCTGGCAGCAGAGGTCCACTTGCCTCACCACAAAGGCTTGGCAGGTGGTTACTGCCAATGCTGCACAAAACAGGTCAGCCACACAGTGTAGAAAGAGGCTGAATGATCTCATCCGTGCTGCCAGTGTAAGTCAACCATCTCATCACTCTCAACTCACACACTCACGAGCTGATAAGACATTCACAGGGCCAGCTCAATGGACATCATCACTCACTTTCTCACACACACCTTTATCTCCTCTGCAGATCAAATCCTCATCCCATCCATGGCACCACTCACCACCCACACATGCCAGGCATCCTTCTCATCTGCCTTGGCATGTGTCTTGTTCACACTCTCTCCATCAGTCTGTATGCAGGAGAAAATGGTGCACAATTGCAGGGAGAGGTGCCAGACTGGGTGTGGAATGCTGGAACTCAAGGTCCTAAAGGAGTTTGAGAATAGAGCCATCGAGCTAACCAGAGAGAACGTGGACCATGCCTGTGGTGACGGTGAGGTTGGTGGCAAACACCCATGTGAGGATCCTGCTCCAGATCACCCATCAGTCCACACTACTGTGAGTGCAATCTCCTGTCTTTTACTCAGCTGCCCCGCATTAATTATCTCTACTTTCTTTCATAGGCATCTCTGCCAACTGCCTGATGCCCTCAGCCAGCCAAGCCCTCAGCTCCAGCCCAGGGACACCTCAAATGAGGAACCAGAACACAGCAGCCTTGAAGACCCATCACAGCACTCACCCACACTCTCCACCAGCACAGAGAATCACACCTCAGTGGGACCTAGATTTGGGGTCACGTTCTGGTGAGTACAGTGCACAATCTAGTCCACAGCAGGCTGAGGCAGGGACATCGAGGTCACCAGCACATGGAAGACTGCTGGTGACCACAATTTAGCTGAGTCTGAGTCTGATGACAAGCCTCCGGATTTGGTCCTAAATCAGTTGCTGGAGCTTCAAAGACAAGCATGGGAATATCAGGAAGGGATGTCAGCTGCATTCTTCAGATTGCAACAGACAATGGACGAGTCCATTAACATTCAGTCTGAGGTCATGCCAATGTACTGAGGTCAACACTGATAGGATGGCAGCCGCTATGGAGTCGTTAATCAAGGACAATAGCCCTGTACTGCTGTAGGAGCTGCACCACATTGGTGTAGCCATTGGTGGCATCCATCAGTGTCAATGTGAAAGGGGTGCGGGTCACCTTGATCTCACCCTAGTTTCCCCTTCCCCTCAAGGAGTCAACCAGGGGCCTTCAGGCACCCATAGGGAGGAGGACACCCTGGGACTATCCACTCAGGTGACTGCAGGAATGTCCGGCCGATCCCAATCCCCTCTTCCTGTGATCCCATCACCTCCAGCCTCACAGACCGAGAAGGGTGCACCTTCCCCACAGCAGGAGACCCAAAGCAGATTGGGGCCCTCCAGGTCTTGACCCTCCAGAGGACACCCTCCAAAGTCATCACAGACAACAGGGTATAGCAGTCAGCAGGCAGCCTCCGCCTCTGCAGTGGATGTCAGGGATGGACCCACACATAGCAGTAGGATGAGGGAACCAAGAAAATAATAGGAGCACAATGGTGACATGGGTGTCCACAGCATGTATGTACTGTTCACAGCTGTAAATAGAACCGCACCCATTGCACATCTCTTGTGTATGCCTCCTTGTTATGATGAGCTGTTGCAGTCACTCAGGTGACATACCATTGCCCCTCCCCCCGCTTGTCGCACATGTTGCTATCATGCGCCTCTCGTCAAAGTAGTGTGCTTCCATATCACCACAGTGTGTGTCCCTTTTGCACATCATTCTTGACATCAGTGATGTCTTGGCCTTAATGTTAAGTGTGCTTGTGGAACGAACCTTGTTCACATGTTTATTCTTGGCTGTGTAAGATTGACACAGAGGTGTTCTCCTATCTCATCTGCATTCTTGTAAGGTGAATGTGCCGTGTACAAGGAGAGATGTGTTCACGCATGGAGAAGGATCATGTATTGTGCTATTCCATGTGCTCTCTGTCTCGCGGCAAGGTTTTCATGCTATTAGCCATTCTCAGCTCATGTGCGCTGCTGTCAGCCAACTGCGTTTTTGACTTTCAGATTGTAAATCTGCTAAGCTCACTAGTAAGTGGGGTACCATGCCACCTCAAGGTGACGAAGCTCAGCCCATCTCAGCCACATTAATGCGGTGCTCGAACGTCCAACCTTGTGTGTCTCTCACCCTGTAGTTATGTGTCTAGCAGGGACAAGGCTCTCGTCACAGACTAGGGGTGCAGCGCTCACTAGAGCACTCGCCAAGGTCACTGATGCTAATTCCAAATGGTCATTTCTGGCAGGCAACAGAGGCTTTGAGCAGGCTCTGGAAACGCACATGGTTGCTTTAGACCAGGCTTGTCCAACATTTTTGTCTGAGGAACCACATTTCAATTCTTCTCTCACTCAAGAGACTAATGAGCAAATTTCAAAAAGAGAAGGTTTTTGTGCAACATTAAATGTGAATTTCAATAAAATGTTGAGGTATGAAGAAAAGAAACAATTTACTGAGCAAAAATAAAGCAATGTCAGAGCAATAAATTGATAATTAAAAATAATAAATAATTAATGAAGCTAACCATTAGAGTGTGAGAGGGTCAAATTGTGTTTTTCCACTCATTCTGTCTCAGGGTACTTATTCACTCACTCTCACTCACACCCACTGTGTGAGTGTGTTGGTGCGTGTGAGTGCAAACTCTGAGACTGGGAGTGAGCCAGACTCTCTCACACTCTTGTTCACACACACAAACACACACACGCACACACACATACATACACACACTCTTGCTCTCACACACACACTCGCTCACACACTCTCGCTCACACACACACACTCTCGCTCACATATACACACACACACATTCTCGCTCACACATGCACACACACATAGACACTCTCACTGGCACACACACACACACACTCTCACTCACACACAAACATACTCTCTCCCACTCACATACAGACACATACATATCACACACACACAAGCACTGTCTCACACACACTCTGTCGCTCGCTAACCCACACACAGACACACAGAAACACACACACTCTCACTCTCATACACACCAGCAGCCAGTTTCTTCCTCCCATTAGCAGTCTCTTCTCACCCACCAGCAGCCAGTCACTTCACCTTGCACCAGCAGCCAGTCTCTTCTCCCCTCACCAGCCAGTCTCTTCTCTCCCATCAAAGCAGCCAGTCTCTTCCCCCACCTTGGCCTGGTAGTCGCTCCCTTCCCCCCATCCAGCAGCCATTCAGTCCCTGCCCGGCAGCCATTTTCCCTTCACTCAGCAGCCACTTTCCTCCAACTCGGCAGCCACTTTGACTCTTCCTCCCACCCTGAAAGCCTCCCTCCCTCTCCAGCAGACTCACTGCTGATGTTGTGCCATATTTTCAGACCTCAGACTGAAGAAGGTTTCTCCTCCAATTAGAGACTGGCTCTCTCCTACATTTGCTGTTGATTGGCTCACTACTGATCTTAGCAACAGCAAACATGGTAGAGAAATGGCCTGTGATTGGAGGAGCAGTTTTCTTTAGCCTGAGGTCTGAAAATATGGTGCGATGGCAGCGGTGAGTCTGTTGAAGTTGACGACTGTGGGCCTTGGCAAAAAGGGCAACTGTGACCTCATGAATGCATTTGTGAGTGGACGCTTGAGAGATCCCACAGAAGTCCCCACTGGAGCCCTGGAAGGAACCACTGGTGTAAAAGTTCAGAGCGGCCATTACTTTCACAGCCACTGGCAATGGATGCCCTCCCAGTCCCCGTGGCACCAGTTCCTGGAGAATGTGGCAAATGTGAATCACCAGATCCCTGGACGTGCAGAGCTGTTGGCGACACTGATTCTCGCTCATCTGCAGATAAAACATGTGAGTCCTGTAGACCCTGGGTCTTGCGAGGCACCCACGCATGACGTCTCTGTGAGCCTCATCCCCTGCGTCCAGAGGAGACCCTGCTGTCCCTTGGTCTTGGTCCCCCCTTTGGCGATCCAGGCGCCTCTGTCGCAATCTTCTCCTTCTTCTCTCCTGCCTGTAAGCAATAAGCAGGCAGTGATAAATCCAGCCTCCATCTTCCTGATAGTCTCCTCTCTGCAGTATCAGTGAGAAAGAGACAAGTCTCCAAGGGCCCTCTTTCTGATAATGACTCATCAGTGATTGTGGATTCAAGGGCCTTGTTCCCAAGTCGAGAGTACTCTCCCCTGAAATGATGGCTAGTGCGGGGTGTGTATCAAAATTCCCCCTATCACACCACCCCCCCAACAACATGACCGACATTGCTTTTGGCAGGCGCTTGGATGTGCTGCTTTGCCAGGAAGATATAGTAATTTTCATAATGTTATTTGGAATTTATTGTAAAGAAGATTAATAGTGGGGTCTGTGTCTATGTATGTGTGTATGTATGTATGTGTGGGTCTTAATTGAATTAAAGGCAGCTGGTCTGAAGGCTTTGATGTGAGAAGAGAAGCTAGGTTTGAAATGCTAAATAAGTAAACATGGGGGAAGTTTTAGAATGTGAGGTGTAAAGGGAACGTTTGCATTTTTAAATAAACCAGAGTAGCTTAAATTCAAAAGAGGGGGTGAAATGTTTCACCTAGCCAGGAGAAGTTAAGAAACAGTGTGTTTATTTTTCCCAAAGATTACTGATAAAATTGGTACTATGGTAGATTTTTATTATTAATGAGGTAAAGTCCAAAGACATAGTGAAACAATGGGAACTTGCAGTCAAAGGGGAAATCTGTAAAAAGAAGATGAGGTTGTGTGTAGGAAAGAAGGCATTTTGTAAGATCTAACACAAGTGTGAAAAGCCTCAACAAAAACAGAATTACCTGGAAAAAATCAGCAGGTCTGGCAGCATCGGTGGAGAAGAAAAGAGTCGACGTTTCGAGTCCTCACGACCCTTCAACAGAACTGAGTATAGTTAGGAGAGGGGTGAAATATAAACTGGTTTAAGGTGGGCGGAGGGAGAGAGAAGTTGAGGGGGAGGGGGTGGTTGTAGGGACAAGCAAGCAGTGATAGGAGCAGATAATCAAAAGATGTCACAGACAAAAGGATCAAAGAGGTGTTGAAGGTGGTGCGAGGTTTTCCACCCACGGTCGTTGACAGGGCCCTCAACCATGTCCGGCCCATCTCCCGTGCATCCGCCTTCACGCCTTCTCCTCCCTCCCAGAAACATGATAGGGTCCCCCTTGTCCTCACTTATCACCCCACCAGCCTCCGCATTCAACAACTTTAGATCTTAAATTCCCTCCCCCCATCCCCACCCCGTTTCTTCCCCCTCCCTTTTGTTTTTTTCAATAATTTATATAGATTTTTCTTTTCCCACCTATTTCCATTATTTTAAAATCTACAACTAATACCTTGTCAGTCTTTCCACCCCACCCCCACTAGAGCTGTACCTTGAGTGTCCTGCCATCCATTCTTAATTAGCACATTTTCTTAGATAATATCACCACCTTCAACAGTTCTTTGATCCTTTTGTCTGTGACATCTTTTGATTATCTGCTCCTATCACTGCTTGCTTGTCCCTACAACCACCCCCCCCCCTCAACTTCTCTCTCCCCCCACCCACCTTAAACCAGTTTATATTTCACCCATCTCCTAACTATACTCAGTTCTGTTGAAGGGTCGTGAGGACTCGAAATGTCGACTATTTTCTTCTCCACCGATGCTGCCAGACCTGCTGAGTTTTTCCAGGTAATTCTGTTTTTGTTTTAGATTTCCAGCATCCGCAGTAGTTTTTTGTTTTTATCTCTGTGAAAAGCCTCAAATTGCTGTCTACAAGGAACGGAAGCTGAGGAAAAACTCACTTTGAATTCACTGTCCAGGGTGTGTGCTTTGCCTGGGTCTGTTTAAATCTATGTGTTTTACTGTTGCCTTAACGGAGGTGTAACTGGGAGTTAGATTAATTAGGGGATTTAAAAGGTATTATAGTAATAATTTGTAGACACGTGTATGGGCTTACAATCTTTTCTTTTATTAATAAATGTTTAGTTTTGTAAAAAACCTCTAAGCCTCGATGGCTTGCGTTTTACTGAATTCAAAGCCTGCATCTCTAAATAAATAAAAATTGCAAATAGTTTTGGCAGCTGCTTCAAGTTTCCCTCTGGGGTTTGAGCAGCTTGTCATTTACCATCTGCCTGCCATGACATGCTTTCAGCCCAGGCCCTGGGAGCCTATTCACTGCACTCTAATACTATGCTCTTGGGATTAAACATGGGCAAATGTTCATCCAGGAAATGAGCTTATTTGAGGGGGGCCTGAGGCTTCGCTTCAGTGTACCATCCAGCGCCAACTTTCTAACAGGCTTCTGGAGCTTGTTCAATAGCCCAATTGCTATGGAGTTTGTTATTAGTCTGGGGAATGTCCATAATGTGAACAAGGGTTTAAAACAAGGAGATTGATTAGTGCCACTTTGCAGGATTAGTCTTCACAGAATCACAGAATCAGAATCACAGAATCACACAGTGCAGAAGAGGCCCTTCGGCCCATCAAGTCTGCACTGACATGTGAGAAACACCTGACGTACCTACCTACCTAATCCCATTTACCAACACTTGGCCCATAGCCTTGAATGTTATAACGTGCCAAGTGCTCATCCAGGTACTTTTTAAAGGATGTGAGGCAACCCGCCTCCATCACCCTCCCAGGCAGCACATTCCAGACCGTCACCATGCTCTGGGCAAAAAAGTTTTGCCTCACATCCCCCCTAAACCTCCTGCCCCTCACCTTGAACTTGTGACTGACCCTTCAACTAAGGGGAACAGCTGCTCCCTATCCACCCTGACCATGCCCCTCATTATCTTGTACACCTCGATCAGGTCGTCCCTCAGTCTTCTCTGCTCCAACGAAAACAACCCAAGTCTATCCAACCTTTCTTCATAGCTTAAATGTTTCATCCCAGGCAACATCCTGGTGAATCTCCTCTGCACCCCCTCCAGTGCAATCACATCCTTCCTATAATGGGGCGACCAGAACTGCACACAGTACTCCAGCTGTGGCCTTACCAAGGTTCTATACAACTCCAACATGACCTCCCTACTTGTGTAAGTTATGCCTCGATTGATAAAGGCAAGTGTCCCATGTGTCTTTTTCGCCACCCCACTAACATGCCCCTCCGCTTTCAGAGATCCATGGACACACACGCTAAGGTCCCTTTGCTCCTCAGAACTTCCTAGTGTCATGCCGTTCATTGAATACTTCCTTGTCAAATTATTCCTTCCAAAGTGTATCACCTCACACTTTTCAGGGTTAAATTCCATCTGCCACTTATCTGCCCATTTGACCATCCTGTCTATATCTTCCTGTGGCCCAAGACACTCAACCTCACTGTTAACCACTTGGCCAATCTTTGTGTCATCCGCAAATTTACTAATCCTCCCCCCCACATAGTCATCTATGTCGTTTATATAAATGACGAATAATAGGGGACCGAGCACAGATCCCTGTGGTGTGCCATTGGACACTGGCTTCCAGTCACTAAAGCATCCTTCTGTCATCACCCTCTGTCTCCTACAACTAAGCCAATTTTGAATCCACCTCATCAAATTACCCTGTATCCCATGTGCATTTGCCTTCTTTATAAGTCTCCCATGTCAAACCTTGTCAAAGGCTTTGCTGAAATCCATATAAATTACATCAACTGCACTACCCTGCATCTACACACCTGGTCACCTCCTCAAAAGATTCAATCAAATTTGTTAGGCATGACCTCCCTCTGAATAAGCCATGTTGACTATCCCTGATCAAACCTTGCCTCTCCAAGTGGAGATAGATTCTCTCCTTCAGAATTTTCTCCAATAGTTTCCCTACCACTGACGTGAGACTCACTGGTCTGTAGTTCCCTGGCTTATCTCTACAACCCTTCTTAAATAGCGCGACCACATTAGCTGTTCTCCAGTCCTCTGGCACCTTCCCTGTGGCCAGAGAGAAATTAAATTTGGGTCAGAGCCCCTGCGATCTCCTCCCTTGCCTCCCTCAGCAGTCTGGGGCACAAATCATCCGGACCTGGAGATTTGTCCACTTTTAAGCCTGCCAACACCGCCAATACCTTGTCACTCCCTATAGCTTGCATGAATGTACAGCAATGCTTCACTTTCCTGATTCCCTGCACTGTCATTGAAAGGTACCTAATATGCGCCTCTCTCCTCATTTGGAAATGCACAGTTCAGTTCCGTGCCAATGTAATCAGTTCCCACCTCTCCAGTGCATGCACCTGCCCTCCAAACCGCCCACAGAGCCCTCACCAGCAGAGCTTCTCCTCATTTTAATTTTGCACTGCTCCATCGCTGCAGGTTGGAAGATGGAGGTGCAGAAGTCTCACTGCCAGACCAGCTTGGACCCTTCCTGTGTGAGCACGGAAACTCCTCCCATTTATATTCCAGTTTCCCTCCCTCACAGGACGCCCATCCAGCCCCTATATTCCTCGATCCCGTTGTGCTTCTGCTGCATATCCCTTTGTTAGCCCCTGAACATTTTGAAGTGGATGTGGCTATTGCCTGTGTGGACCTCACCCATCCCCATCTTGAGGCCAATTACATTGTTCAACATATACCCCCCACTCACCCTCCCCCCAGTCATGTGTCTGAGTGCAATCTTCTCCACTCATAACCCCCAGTGCAGGCCCAGCTCTCCAGCCCCTTCTCCCGCCTGAGGCCTCTTTCCCCCCCTTCCCCAGTATAGGCCTAGCCCTTCAGCCCCTTCCCAGGCCTCAAGCCAGTTCCCCCCTTCCTCAGTGCAGCCCTAACTCTGTTGCTCATTAAAAGCCACCCCTACCTTACTGGTAGGTAGACACTTGCCTGTGGCACCCCCCCCCCCCCCCCACCGAAAGCGATATGGTGCTGCCTGCGAAGCCTGGTGCTGATTCCTGCGAGCGCTGCCTGATGCAAGGTAGATGAACTAACCTCGAAGTGACGGGCGAAATGCAGGTCGCCAGGTGAATGTCACTTATATCCTGTTGTGAAAGGCGTCGTTCTAATTGCATGCTGACGTGACCTGATGATCCAGCGTGGGGGGATGATTCCTGCGAGCAGGGCTTACAATGAGTCGCAAATGTATTAAAATTATGTTTCTGATGGTGCTGCGCCTAGAAATGTGGCCCACCTTTGATGGGAGGAGTTTCAAACAGGTTTCACGACAATGTAAAACTGACCTTTTGCCCTCTCGCCATATTTTCCGCTCCTGCCCACCACGACGCCCGCCGTGAACAGGGGCGGAAAATCCCAGCCATAGAGAAGCAGCAGAGCGAGAAATCTTCAAATTCTGTCTTTACCAAGGAAGAAGATACTGCTGAAATCATAGTTAAAGAAGATCTAGTTGAATTACTGAATGGGATAAAAATTGACAAAGAAAAGGTATTCAAAAGGCTGGCTGCACCTAAAGTTACCAGGACCGATGGGATGCATCTAAGGATGCTGAGGGAAGTACGGTGGGAAATTGCAGAGGTATTGGTCATAATCTTCCAATCCTCCTTAGATACAGGGGTGGTACCAGAGGACAGAGAATTGCAAATGTTAGACTCTTGTTCAAAAAAGGGTATAAGAACAAACCCAGCAGCTACAGGTCAGGCTGTTTAATTTTAGTTATGGGAAAGCTTTTAGAAATGTTAATCCAGGGCAAAAACAACAGTCATTTGGACAAGTGTGGATTAATTAAGGAAAGCCAGCAGAAGCCTGTTAAAGGCAAATCTTGGATAACTCATTTTGATGAGGCAATAGAGAGGGTTGATGACAGTAATGAGGTTGATGTGGTGTATACAGACTTTCAAAAGACTTTTGATGAAGTGCCACATAATAGGCTTGCCAGCAAAGTTGAAATCCATGAAACAAAAGAAAAAGTGGGTCAAAATCCTGGCACTCCCTCCCTAACAGCACTGTGGGTGTACCTATGCCACATGGACTGCAACGGTTCAAGGAGGCAGCTCTCCACTACCTTCTTAAGGGTAATTAGGGATGGGCAATGAATGCTGGCCTAGCCAGTGAAGCCCACATCTCTTGAATAAATTTTTTAAAAGCATGGATACGAAGCTTGCTGAGTGACAGGAAAGAGAGAGTAGGGATGAATGGCTGTTTTCTGGACTGGGAGAAGGTGGGGTTCCCCAGAGGCCAGCATTAGAACCACTGCTTTTATTTATCTATTAAAGACCTAGACTTGGGAGTGCAGGGTATAATTTCAATGTTTGAAGGTGACACAAACTTGGAAGCATTGTGAACTGTGAGGAGGATAGTGATAGACTCCAAGAAGAGCTAGACAGGCTGGAGGAATGGGTGGACACATGGCAGAATAAATTTAATGCAGGGAAGTGTGAAGTGATATCTTTTGGTAGGAAGAACAAGAAGAGACAATATAAAATAAAATATACAATTCTAAGGGCATGAAGGAACTGAGAGATCCGGGGTTATATGTGCACAAATCAATGATAGTGGCCGTACAGCTTGTGAAAGTGGTTAAAAAGGCATATAATATCCTGGGTTTTATAAGTAAAGGCATTGACTACAAAAGCAAGGAATTTAGGATGATGTTAGAGTCATATCTCTCAAGACTGAAGTTTTCTTTTACAAAATGGAAGGATTTGGTATGATCTGGATGTGTAGATGCTAACCTGGGATTTTTTTTTCAAAGGTCAAAACCTTGGAACTGTAAACAAGCAGGCCTCTTCCGAGAAATTCCCTGACCCATATGGTACTTGAGAAGGAGTTGTTTGTTTGTGTTGAGCTGCAAACATCTTTAATTAATGAAAAGCTGGGAGGAAAGAGGCTTGGTCAGAGCCTCTGTTCTTCTGGGTACGAGAGGTTATTATGACGCAGCTGATGGTGCTGAAATCCCAGAGGGAAACTTGAAACAACTGTCATAATCCATTTTTGCAAATTTGTATGTTTCGAGATGCAGGCTTTGAATTCAGTAGTAATAAGACCACCGAGTCTCATGAGGTTTTTTTATAAAACTAAATTAAACATTTATTAATATAAGAAAAATTGTAAGCACATACATATGTCTATAAATTTATTACTATAATAACTATAAAAATCTCCTAATTAGTCTGACTCTCAGTTACACCCCTGTTAAGGCAACAGTAAAACTCATAGATTTAAAGAGACACCTGGCAGAACACACCATGGACAGTTGCATTCAAAATGAGTTTCATTCAGTCCTGGGTTCTTGCAGGCAGACTTGAGGTTTACAGGCTGGAGGCTTCTCACATTTGATGGATCTTAAAATCCTTAAATCTTCTTTCTCCTTTATACATATACATTTTTTTATACATATCTTTGAATGTACATTTTCCATTGTATTACTAGGTTTTTAACTTTATCCCTTCTAATAATAACATCCTTTCATTCCACCAATTTTATTAGTAAGCTGAAAAAAATAAACATGTTGCTTGGCATATTCTAGCTAGGTGCAAGATTTCACCCATTCTTCTGAATGCTTTATTTAAAAATGCAAATTGCCGCTTGACACCTATATTTCTAAACATCCCCATGTTTATCTAATTACATTTCAAACATAGAGACAGGCACCACTAAACTCTATTTCTTTTTAAAAATTCCAATAACATTATAGACATTAACCTCTTCATATCAGAGGTATAGGTACACAATTGGCCATTTTGGTGGGAAGATTAAATATTTAAATTAATGGTACATCCTGCAGAATAGTAGGGCTGGATCATTAGCATACTCCTCCCATCCTGGCCGTAACATAAATAGGGGGCTCTTGTGGGATTTTGAAATGCGGACCGTGGGTGATTGATGCAGAATAATAATTGGTAAGGGATAAAAGGACAGAGACCAGGTTTCTTATACGTTGGTAAACTAAAATGGCATTGGAAGTTGCTAAGGCTTTTTTACAGATGGAAAACGTAACCACGACTGGTTTACAGAAATTAACCAAGAGTAAGCTCATGGAATTGGTGGATAAGCTGGAGTTAGAATTACCCGAAGGGGCGAGGAAAGCAGACATAGTTGAGTTAATAGCACAGGATTTGAAACTGGAAGGGATACCAAGAGACCATGTTCTCCAGGGGGTGAGTCAATTGAGTTAGCTAAGATCCAGTTGCGAATGAAGCAACTTGACCATGAAAAGGAACTGAAAAAACTTGAATTGGAGGCAATAGAAAAAGAAAGTGAATTGGAAATTAAAAGGCTAAAGGAATAAGAAAAGGAAAGAGAAAGGGCAGAAAAATAAAGAGAATTGGAATTGAAAATACTGGAGGCAAAAGAAAAAGAAAATGTAAGAGGAAGAGCCTTTAGGGAGCTGGAACTGGAATTTCAGGCAAGGGAGAAGGAAATAGAAAGAAAGGCAAAGGGGAGAGAGAAGGAATGAGAAAGGGAATACCGATTTAAAAGGCTGGACCTTAAAAATGAGGCCTCAGATCCTGAGGAGAGTTCAGATGATGAAAAAACGTCCGACACTAAGCCTAGTGGGGAGATGTTTAAATTTGTACAAGCTCTTCCAACGTTTGAGGAAAGGTATGTAGAGGCATTCTTTATTTTGTTTTGGAAGGTAACTAAGCCCAAACTGAAGCTGAGGCTAAGGCAGTTCCAGAATGGTATTATATTAGAAATGGAATTCTAATGAGGAAGTGGAGACCTCCTCACAGACCTGCAGATGAGGAGTGGTCACTTGTTCATCAGGTAGTGGTACTGCCCAAATATCGTAAAGTGATATTACAGATAGCACATGAAATTCCTATGGCAGGACATGTAGGACTACAGAAAATGCAAGCGTGGATAAACTGGCAGTTTTACTGGCCAGGTCTTCACAAGGACATGGTGCAGTTTTGTAAGATGTGCCACACGTGCCAGATGGTAGGAAAACCACAACATACAATCAAACCAGCACCCTTAATTCCTATACCAGTTTTTGAGGAACCATTCAGTAGGGTATTAATGGACTGTGTGGGACTGTTACCAAAAGTGAAAGCAGAACAGTATTTCCTTACTATTATGGATATGACAACTCGATTTCCAGAGGCCAGTCTTTTAAGGACAATTACAGCTAAAGTAGTGCTAGAGAAGTTAACCCAATTTTTTACTCAATACGGATTACTGGTAGAGATCCAGTTGGATCAAGGTTCTAATTTTATATCTAAAATTTTTCAGAACATAATGAGTAGTTTAGGTTTAAACCAGTTAAAGTCCACAGCAAATCATCCGCAAACACAGGGAGCTTTAGAGAGGTACCATCAAATTCTCAAAACAATGATTAAAGCATATCGTCATGAATACCCCCATTGGGTCAAAGGACTGGATTTTCTTTTATTTGCTACCTGAGATTCACCAAATGAATCTATTAGTTTTAGCCCTTTTGAATTAATTTACGGACGTGAGATAAGAGGTCCTCTGAAATTAATCAAAGAAAAGTTTTCAGGAGAGCAGGACGATTCTCTGTGTTAGATTATGCATCTGTGTTCCAGGAACGGCTCACAGGAACCTCAAAGTGGCTCAAGAACATCTTAAACTTTCTCAAACAAAGATGAAGGAATGGGTAGATAAGAAAGCTGTGGCTTAAACATTACAACCAAGGGATGAAGTGTTAGTATTATTGCCATTACAAGGGGAACCTCTGAAAACACGGTTCAGTGGTCCATACAGTGTAATTAAGAGGGTTAGTAAAGTAAATTATTTGATAAATACACCAGATCATAGAAAAAGAATCTGCTGTGTCATATCAATATGTTAAAACGATACCATTGTAGAGAGAAAGATAGGAAAGAGCAGATATGTCAGGTTGTAAGCATAGTGGAGGATGAAAGAGACAGTGAGAGTGAAATAGAACGAGACCTAGACAGTTCACAAATTGAACCTCCTACTATCCAGTTAGCTAACACTGACATATGAGAAGAGTTAGATACCATATTTTCATACTTAGAGGTAGGACAATGAGAGGATCTAGTGAAGTTACTTACAGAATTTAAAGGGATCTGTAGGGGTAAATCAGGGTCCACAACTTCAGCCACACATGATGTGGACGTAGGGGAATTTTCTCCTATAAAGCAACATCTTTATCAGTTAAGTCCAGAGAAACAAGCAGAAGTGACAGGAGAAATTCAGCATATGATAGAAAATCACCTAATTGAACCTAGTCAAAGCAGTTGGAGTTCTCAGCAGTGTTAGTGCCTAAACCTGACAGGTCAACCAGATTCTTCATAGACAATAGAAAGGCTAATGCGGCAACAAAAACAGATTCCTACCCGATCCCTCGTCTAGAAGATTATATTGATAGGGTTGGCAGTGCCACATTCCTTACTAAGGTATATTTATTGAAAGGATACTGGCAAGTACCTTTAACATCACAAGCTAAGGAGATATTGGCTTTTGTTGCGCCAAATGGGCTATACCAATGCCGAGTAATGTGATTTGGACTAAAATGTGCTCCGGCCACTTTCCAAAGACTAATGAATCAGGTGATCACTAATGTTCCTAACTGTGTGGTTTACTTGGATGATGTATTGGTTTATAGTAACACATGGAAAGACCATTTAAAACAACTGGAAGCCTTCTTTAAACAATTACAAATTGCAGATCTAGTAATAAACCTTGCAAAACATAAATTCGCGAAAGCGCGAGTAACTTATTTAGGGTGTATTGTAGGGCAGGGACAAGTTTTACCAAGAACAGCAAAGGTAAGGCTTTGATGGAATTCCCTGTCCCTAAAACTAAACGGGAAATCATGAGAGTTTTAGGGATGTATGGTTTCTATTGTAAATTTGTGCCAAACTTCAGCACAATAGCGGCTCCACTAACGGATTTATTGCAAAAGAAAGCAAAGGTCGTATGGTCTAGAGAGCACCAGACAGCTTTTGAAAAGCTGAAGGCGATTCTAAGGAACCAGTATTAGCCGCCCCAAATTTTGCTAAATCCTTCAAGCTGTCAATCTTTGATGGTGGCTTGGGGGTGGGTGCAGTCTTATTGCAAGAAATTGAATCAGACATAGAGAAGCCAGTGGGGTACTTTCCTAAAAAAATTAAATTGTCATCAAAAGACATACTCTACGGTAGAAGAAGAAACCCTGGGATTGTTACTGGCTCTTAAACATTTTGAGGTATATATCTATCATGGCTGTAAAGAAACATTAGTATATATTGACCATAACCCTTTGACATTTGTGGGAAAATTTAGGACTCAGAGTGACAGACTGTTCCCGTGGAGCTTGCTAATACAACATTATAACTTGAAGATTGTTCATATTGCTGGAAAAGATAATATACTTGCTGATGCATTATCACAAATGTACATTGTTTATAATTGTCTGGAAATCAAAGAAATCAGAAAACTGAACAGATTCTGTATAAGAAGCGAATGACTGAGCGAATGCACACTTGAACTCTGTTTACATGTTGTACATAGTTTTTCCTGTATACTTTGCGATGAAACACAGTAGGAAATGGTGTTTCATCTCTTAAGGGTGAAGGCATGTTAGAATTATATCTCTCAAGACTGAAGTTTTCTTTTACAAAATGGAAGGATTTGGCAAGACCCGGACATGTGGATGCTAACCTGGGATTTTTTTTAAAGGTCATAAGTTCACCTTGGATCTTTAAACAGCAGGCCTTTTCCAAGAAAACACCTGACCTATGTGGTACTTGAGAAGGGGATGTTTGTGTCGAACTGCAAATATCTTTAATTAATAAAAAGCTGGGAGACAAAAGGCAATCACTTGGGAGAAAGGAAAAAAAACTTAAACTGTGAACCTGCTTGTTTCGAAGGCAGTTTTATTGGAGATCAAGCTGAGACAGGAAGGCTACCTTGACAGGCTCCCTCTCTCTACCTTGCCTAAAATTGTGTGTGGCTATCAACCTGTAGCACATCTCATCTCATCTCATCTGAGTATACCTAGTCTGCATTTGGACCTGCAAAGCTGAGACCAGTGGTGAGAGCTTCCAGGCATCCACTGGGACCAGCGGCCGGTCTTCACACGAGAGAACTTCAGGTCATCAGCATCAAGACCCTGCAGACTTTATCCTTTATTTTATATCACCCATCCTCCAAAGCCCATCTCCACAGAGAAACTCTATCTGTTTGTCATTTGTTTGTCTGTGTGTGTGCTGGGGGCCTTCTTTAGGAAGAGCTAGATAGTTATACTTCCCAATTACAATTGTGTGTTAACCAGTACTTGCAATTTCTTAAAAGAAGTTTTGTTTTAAAATAAATTAACCACAATGAATTTTTGAAAGAAGCCTGGTCAGAGTCTCTTTTCTTCTGCTACTAGAGGTATAGGTACACAATTGGCCATTTTGGTGGGAAAATTAAAAATTTAAATTAATGGAATGGACTGTGGACCAGTGGGGCTTGATAATTCGCAGACTCTTCCCATCCTAGTCGTAATAGTTAACATTTATAAAACATTGGTTCAACTTCAACTAAACACTTGTGTCCAATTCTGGGCATCACACTTAGGAAGGATATGAAGACTTTAGAGAGAGTGCAGAAAAGATTTACAAGATTGAGTCCAAGGATGAGGGACTTCAGTTACATGGATATATTGGTGATGCTGGGATTGTTCTCCATAGAGAAAAGAGAGGAGAGGTGCTTTGACAGAGGTGCTCAGAAATAATGAGGGATTTACTCAGAGTAGTTAATGAGAGACTGTTCCCATTGGTAGAAGGATAAAGAACCAGAAGATACTGATTTAAAGTGATTAGCAAAATAACCAACGGTAGCATTAGGAAAAATATTTTTACACAGTGTGTGGTTGGCATCTGGAATGCATTTCCTGAGAGAGTGTTTGTGGCAAAGTCGATCATGGCTTTCAAAAGGAAATTGGATAAACATCTGAGGAGAAAAATATTTGCAGGGCTATGTGAAATGGCGGCAGAAAGGGACCAGCTGTGTTGCTCTTGCAGAGGTCCAACACGAACACAGCAGGCTGAATGGTCACCATCTGTGCTGTAACCATTCTGTGATTTTATGATATTATTAAGCAGAAACCTCAATAATCTGCAGTTTATCATTGATACAAGCAATTTTCACAGCTTTTGTTAAGTTGTTCTCTGTTCACTAAGTATCAAAGACTTAGACATCCGGTTCAAGTTCACAATGAAATCTTAAATTGTTTTATGTCTCACGTGTTCAACATTGTTTGTGGGAAGGATTTCATTACATTGTGGAAAGTTGGCAGGTTGACAAGAGGGAATCTTCTGCTGAAATTCTTCTTCACAGCCAGGTAGCTGTGACATTTAGTGGACTACTTTCATAGTCATGATAACTATTTTGTCAATATATCTTATTATTATCTGAAATTTGAGCAAACCGCAGCATTGCTAACACTACCTGGAGCCATTACATAAGAATGTTATCCTGCCACTGCATTTAATACACCCAGCAGGTAATCTCTCGCTCTAAATTTTTGGCAGAGACTCACTTGCAAGTTCTGTTCTGCCCTTCAGTTCACCAGACATGTGTTTCAGTTGGCTTAATACAGTGTTTATTTTGATGCCTGACATCTCACATTCACAATTAGTTACTTCAGGCACAATCTTTTGTTACCCAGTATAGTCTGTGATAGCAGGACACTGCTCCATTGTATCTGTTGTGTAGGAGCCTTTGGTACTCAGCTGATCTTCATTGATAATGTTTGAATATTTTTCTTACTGGTTTTGCGTCACTGTCTGTAGATTAATCTACAGTTGTTGGCACAACTAATGGTTTCACATTATTTCACTTTATGGAAATCTATTTCTACATTTTTTTGTCTTGCCAAGTGTTCTCTGCTATTTTTGTCAACTCCCTTCCCTTCTCCAGTGCCATGCTCAAGTGGCCAGAATTCACGTGTGTGCCATGACAGTGAATAGCGGCAGGTTATTTGACTAAGACATCCATCATAAATGATCACTACTGCTGTCCTCCAGTGTCCACACATGCACTTCCAACAGAGGTCATTGGATAGCAGGCAGGAGTCAATACCCTGGCTACTCTTCTTTCTCACCCAGGGTCATTACAGCAAACTATAGGAGAGACTGCAATGAAATTTGGTCTTTCCCAGTCTCTGTGGTTGAGCTGCCTTCCAGAGCCATTACTTCTATTTTTATTTAATCTCTGGCTTTAGAAGGAATTTAATTGTTGGTCTGTGCCGAATTAGTTCATCTCAATTTTAGCACAGACCTTGAGCAGAAGCTTGAGAATTGAGAAGCCAGGATTCCCACTCCTAATTATTATCCAACAAACCTGTTGGAAAGCACACATGTACTGATGTTGGATAAAGACAGCATTGGGATTATCAGAATGCCCTCAATGGCTGAATGGTCTACTGATATTCACTGTTTTGACTCAGACATGACAAAAGACCAATGGATAAGTAGTGATAGGCAGTCAGTATCCATGGAACCCTATTCCATCAGGTTTATTGTCTTCAAGTGAAGAGAGGTGAAAATAAGAAATATGTAAAGGTAAATTTTACTCCTCTCTTCAGGTATCCCTACGCAACACACCATTCATTCTCCAGGTGTGACGACAGAAAGGCAACCTGCTCTAAAGTGATGACAGAGGTGATGAGGACAGATTTAAAGGAGAGAGGGAAAGCATCTGAAGCAAGAGAACCATTAATAATATATAGGAACCAGGTGGGGAAGGAACAGGGTCAAGGGAGCATGGGGTGGGTCTCATGGACAAGATGAGTTTGAAGAAGGCATGAGGGGAGTTTGGAGAGAAACTAGAAAAGATGTGAGTTCAGGGATAGGGGAGGGGGGGATCTTTAGAGGAAGTTTGGTTCGGTGGGCCAGTGGAAGGTTGGGAAGCGGCAGAGGCAGCTGATTGAATAGTCTTGATCTTAGTGACGAAGAAGTTCTTGAGCTCCTCGCACATTGTTGGTGGTGATGGTGGAGGAAACAGGGGAGAGGGGTTTAAAAAGGTTTGCAGTAGAGAAAAGAAGCCGTGAGTTACCTCTGCATTTCAGGATGGTCCTAAAATGGTGAATAATTTTAGCAGACAAGAGCAGGACCCAACAGTGCTTTATGTGGTCCAGGCAGACCTGGTAGTGAATGGCAAAACCAGTTGTCCACCATGTCCTTTTAAGTCTGCATCCTTTGGACTTAGGGGAGCAGAGATGAGGCCATACCAAGGGAATGGCCAGAATGAGATTCTGGTCTCCCTTAATATCCCTGGCTAGCAAAAATCTATTGACTTCAAACTTAAAACTATGAATTGAGCTACTATTTACTGTATTTCCTGGGACAGATTCCACACTTCTACAACTCTTTGTGTGAAGTGATGTCTCTTAACTTCTCTCCTGAATGGCCTGGTTCTGAT
This sequence comes from Cetorhinus maximus, assembly GCF_964194155.1. Classification (NCBI taxonomy): domain Eukaryota; kingdom Metazoa; phylum Chordata; class Chondrichthyes; order Lamniformes; family Cetorhinidae; genus Cetorhinus; species Cetorhinus maximus. The sequence goes on along the minus strand of NC_135881.1, from coordinate 170,077,707 downwards.
TTAACGCATGTCCCCTTGTCCTAGAACATACGAATATACGAAATAGGAACAGAAGTAAGCCATTTGGTCCCTTGAGCTGGCTCCACCATTCAATAAGATCATGGCTGATCTGTTTGTGTTTCCAGTTCCACATTCCCATCTACCCCCAATAACCTTTAAATCCCTTACCTAATAAGAATCTATCTACTGCCTTAAAAATTTTCAGTGACCCCACCTCCACCACCTTCTGAGGCAGAGTTCCAAAGTCACACAACCCTCTGAGAGAAAAAAGTTCTCCTCATCTCTGTGCCATAAGGGCGGCTGCTAATTTTAAAATAGTGCCCCTTAGTTTTTGACTCACCCACAAGAGGAAACATCCTTTCCATGTCCACCTTGTCAAGACCATTTGGGATCTTATATACTTCAATCTAGTCACCCCTCACCTTATTAAACTCAAATGGAAACAAGACCAACCTATCTTCATAAGACAACCCACTCATTCCAGGTATCAATCCAGTAAACCACCTCTGAACTGCCTCCAACGCACTTACATCCTTCCTTAAATGAGGAGACCAAAACTGCACATGGTATTCAAGATGTGATCTCACCTATGCCCTGTATAACTGAAGCATAACATCCTTACTTTTATGTTCAATTCCTCTCATAATAAAGGATAACATTCCATTAGCCTTCTTGATTACATGCTCTACCTGCAACTTTTTGTGACTCATGCACGAGGACACCTAGATAGGGGAGGCAATGGTGTGGTGGTACTGTCGCTGGTAATCCAGAGACCCAGTGTAATGCTCTGGGAACCAGGGTTTGAATGCCACCACGGCAGATGGTGGAATTTGAATCCAATAAAAGTCTGGAAATAAAAGTCTAATGATGACCATGAAACCATTGCCGATTGTTGTAAAAACCCATCTGGTTCACTAATGTCCCTTTAGGGAAGGAAATCTTCTGTCATACCTGGTCTGGCCTACATGTGACTCCAGACCCACAGCGACACCAGACCCACAGCAATGTGGTCGACTCATAAATGCCCTTTGAAATGGCCCAGCAATCCACTCAGTTGCATCAAACCGCTACAAAGTCTGAAAATGAAACCGGACGGACAACCCGATTTTGACCTAGGCACCAGAAACGACAACGGCAAACTCAGCCCTGTTGACCCTGCAAAGTCCTCCTTACTAACATGTGGGGGCTAGTGCTAAAATTGGGAGCCTGACATAGTCATCCTCATAGAATCATACCTTCCAGATCATATCCCAGGCACAACCATTAGCATCCCTGGGTATGTCCTGTCCCACAGGCAGGACAGCCCCAGCAGAGGTGGCAGCACACTGGTATACAGTCAGGAGGGAGTTGCCCTGGGGGTCTTCAACATCGACTCCAGAACCCATGAAGTCTCGTGGCATCAGGTCAAACATTGGCAAGGAAACCTCTTGCTGATTACTACATACCACCCTCCCTCAGCTGGTGAATGAGTGGTCCTCCATGTTGAACACCACTTGGAAGAAGCACTGAGGGTGGCAAGGGTGCAGAATGTACTCTGCGTGGGGGACTTCAACACCTATCACCTAAAGGACATAGCTGCTAGACTGGGTCTGCAGCAGGTGGTGAGGAACCAACAAGAGGGAAAAACAAACTTGACCTTATCCTCACCAACCTGCCTGCCACAGATGCATCTGTCCATGACAATATCAGTAGGAGTGATAACCACACAGTCATTGTTGAGACAAAGTCCCACGTTCACATTGAGGATACCCTCCATCGTGTTGTGTGGCACCAATACCGTGCTAAATGGGATAGATTTCGAATAGGTCTAGCAACTCAAGACTGGGCATCCATGAGGTGCTGTGGGCCATTAGCAGCAGCAAAATTGTACTTGAACACAATCTGTAACCTCATGGCCTGGCATATCCCCCACTCTACCATTACCATCAAGCCAGCGGATCAACCCTGGTTTAATGAAGAGTGCAGGACAGCATGCCAAGAGCAGGACCAAGCATACCTAAATATGAGGTATTTATTTACTCATAAATAAATGAGTACCTGGTGAAGCTATAAAATAGGACTACTTGCGTGCCAAACAGTATAAGCAGCAAGTGAAAGACAGGGCTAAATGATCCCATAACGAATGGATTAGGTCTAAGTTCTGCAGTTCTGTCACATTCAGTCGTGAATGGTGGTGGACAATTAAACAACTCACTGGAGGAGGAGGCTCCACAAATACCCCCATCCTCAATGATGGGGGAGCCCAGCACATCAATGCAAAAGATAAGGTTGAAGCATTTGCTACAATCTTCAGCCAGAAGTGCTGAGTGGATGATCCATCTCAGCCTCCTCCAGAGGTCCCCAGCATCACAGATGCCCATCTTCAGTCAATTTGATTCACTCCACATGATATGAAGAAACGGCTGAAGGCACTGGATACTGCAAAAACTATGGGCCCTGACAATATTCTAGCAATAGTACTGAAGACTTATGCTCCAGGACTTGCCATGCCCCTAGCCAAGCTGTTCCAGTACAGCTACTACACTGGCATCTACCTGGCTATGTGGAAAATTGCCCAGGTATGTCCTGTGCACTAAAAGGAGAACAAATGCGGCCCCAACAATCGACTCTCGATCATCAGTAAAGGAATGTGTCATCAACAGTGCTATCAAGTGGCACTTGCTTAGCAATAACCTACTCACTGACGCCCAGTTTGGGTTCCACCAGGGCCACTCAGCTCCTGACTTCATTACAGCCTTGGTTCAAACATGGACAAAAGAGCTGAACTCCCGAGGTGAGGTGAGAGTGACTGCCCTTGGCATTAAGGCAGCATTTGACCAAGTGTGGCATCAAGGAGACCTAGCAAAGCTGGAATGAATGGGAATCAGGGGAAAACTCTCCACTGGTTGGAGTCATACCTAGCACGAAGGAAGATGGTTGTGGTTGTTGGAGGTCAGTCATCTCAGCTCCAGGACATCATTGCAGGAGTTCCTCAGGGTGGTTTCCTTGGCCCAACCATCTTCAGCTGCTTCATCAATGACCTTCCTTCCATCATAAGGTCAGAAGTGGGGATGCTCGCTGATGATTGCACAATGTTCAGCACCATTTGCGACTCCTCAGATACTGAAGCAGCCCATGTCCAAATGCAGCAAGACCTGGACAATATCCAGTCTTGGGCTGACAAGTGACAAGTAACATTCACGCTACAGAAGTGCCAGGCAATAACCATCTCCAACAAGAGAGATTCTAACCATCACCACTTGATGTTCAATAGCATTATCATCACTGAATCCCCCTCTATCAACATCTTGAGGGTTATCATTGACCAGAAACTGAACTGGACTAGCCAGATAAATACTGTGGTTGCAAGAGCAGGTCAGAGGCTAGGAATCCTGTGATGAGTAACTCACCTCCTGATTCCTCAATGCCTGTCCACCATCTACAAGGCACAAGTCAGGAATGTGATGGAATACTCCCCACTTGCCTGGATGAGTGCAGCTCCCACAACACTCAAGAAGCTTGACACCGTCCAGGACAAAGCAGCCTGCTTAATTAGCACCACATCCACAAACATTCACTCCCTCCACCACCGACGCACAATAGCAGCAGTGTGTACCACCTACAAGATGCACTGCAGGAATTCACCAAGGCTCCTCAGGCAGAACCTTCCAAACCCATGGCCATTACAACCTAGAAGAACAAGGGCAGCAGATAGATGGAACACCACCATCTAGAAGTTCCCCTCCAAGCCATTCACTATCCTGACTTGGAAATATATTGCTGTTCCTTCACTGTCACTGGGTCAATATCCTGGAGCTCCCTCCCTAACAGCATTGTGGGTTTACCTATGCCACATGGACTGCAGTGATTCAAGAAAGCAGCTCATCACCACCTTCTCAAGGGCAAATTGGGGTGGGCAATAAATGCTGGCCCAAGTCAGGGAAGCCCACATCCCAGGAATGAATGAAAAAAAGATCCCTATGCACCTCAGAATTCTGTAGCCATTCTCTGTTTAAATAATAGTCTGCTTTTTTATTCTTCCTGCCAAAGTGAACAACTTCACATTTTCCCACATTATGCTCCATCTGCCAGACTTTTACCCAATCACTCAACTTATCTATATCCGTATGCCAACTCCTTATGTCTTCTTCACAACATACTTTCCTATCTTTGTGTCATCTGCAAATTTACCTACCATGCCTTCGCTCCCCTCATCTAAGTAATTGATGTAAATCGTAAAAAGTTGAGGTTTCAGCAGAGACCCATGCAGGATTTTCACTCATCACATCCTGCCAATCAGACAAAGACCTATTTATGCATACTCCCTGTTTGCTGCCAGCCTGCCAATCTTCTATCCAAGCTAATAAGGTACCCCCTACACATTTTCCACAATATGTGGCACCTTATCAAATGCTTTTGGGAAATCCAAGTACAGTACATCTACAGGCTCCCCTTTATCCACCACACTTTACTCCTTCAAAGAATTCTAATAAATTGGTTAAACATGATTTGACTTTCATAAAACTATACTGACTCTTCTAGATTGCCTTGAACTTTTCTAAGTGCCCAGCTATAACCTCCTTAATGATCGACTCTAACACCTTCCCCACTACAGACATCAAGCTAACTGGCCTATAGTTTCCTGTTTTCTGCCCCCCCTCCCTTCTTGAATACAGGGGTTATGTTTGCTACTTTCCAGTCTGATGGAACCTTTCCAGAATCTAGGGAATTTTGGAAAATTAACACCAACGCATCTACTACTTCATTAGCCAACTCTTTTCAGACCCTAGGATGAAGTCCATCTGGACCCAGAGACTTGTCAGCCTGCAGCTCCATCAGTTTGCTCAGTACTGCTTCCCTAGATATTGTAATTTCACCGAGTTCCTCTCTCCCTCCACCTCCTGATTTACAGCTACTGCTGGAATGTTTTTTGTATCCTCTATAGTGAAGATAGGGCAAAATATTTGTTCATTTCATCCACCATTTTCTTATTATCTACTATTAACTTCCCATTGTCACTCTCTAGAGGACCAACATTCGCTTTACCTACTCTTCTCCGGTTTAAATACCTGCAGAAACTCTTGCTATTTGTTTTTACATTTCTAGCTAGCTTCCTTTCACACCCTAATTTCTTTCTCCTGATTAATCTTTTAGTCATTCTCTGCTGTTTTTTTATATTCTGACCAATTATCTGACCTGCCACTCATCTTTGCACAGTTATATGTTTTTTCCTTAAGTTTGATGCTTTCCCTAACTTCTTTAGTTAACCACGGATAATGGTTCTCCCCTCAGAATTTTTCTTTATAGTAGGAATATACTTATCCTGAATATTCTGAAATATCCCCTTAAATGTCAGCCACTACTTTCCTACTGATCTATCCCCTAGCCTAGTATCCCAGTTCACTTCAGCTAGTTCAGCTTTCATGTTCACATAGTTGCCCTTATTTAAGTTTAAAGTACTAGCCTTAGACCTATTCTTCTCCCTTTCAAACTGGATGTAAAATTCACTCATATTGTGGCTGCTGCTACCTAGGGGATACTCTGAGGTCTTTATTAATCCTATCATATTACACAATATCATGTCTAATATACCCTGCTCTCTGGTTGGTTCCAGAATGCAATACTCTAAGAAAATATCTTGAAAGCATTCTGTGAACTCCTCATCCAGGCTACTACTGCCAATCTGATTTTTCCAGTTTACCTTGGTTGACTTGAGATTAAAGTCACCCATGATTATTGCCATCCCTTTATCATAAGCATCCAATATTTCTTCTTGCATACTTTGTCCAACATTATGGTTACTGTTTGGGGGCCTGTAGATCACTCCCACTGGTGTCTTCTTTCCCCTACTATTCTTCATCTCCACCCAAACTGATTCTGCATTCATATCCCGAACCAAGCTCATCTCTAACTATTGCACAAATGCCATCTTTGATTAACAATGCTTCCCCTCCACCTTTACCTAGCTTCCTATTCTTCTTGAAGGTCATATACCCTTCAATATTCAGGATCCAATCCCCGTCATCTTGCAGCCAGGTCTATGTAATGGCTATCAGATCATATTTATTTACTTCAAAGTGCGCTGTCAATTTGTTTATTTTGTTATGACTGCTATGCGCATTCAGCTACAGAGTCTTTAGTTTAGTCTCTTTGTTATCTTTGTAATATCTAGTCTCCCCCACCAATGGAAAAAGTTTCCCTATATCTATACTATCAATTCCTTTCAAAATCCTAAAAACCTCAATTGAATCATCCCTTAAACTTTTATATTCCATGGAAATCAAGCCCAGTTTATGGAATCTTTTGCATAATTTGACTTTTGCAGCTACGGTAACATTCTGCTGACTCTGGGCTGAATTCCTTCCCAAGGCCAATTCTAAGGTGAGGTGCCCAGAAATATACACAGCATTCCTGTGGTCTAACCACGACTTTGGATAACTATATTAATGTCAATTTTTAATCTAGGTGGCCACTCACAGATCAAATTTGTGCATGCCTAGCACCACAAGGTCAGTTCCTACTCTATTAACTGGGAAACGGTGCATGGAATGGAGCCATCTTAACAAAAAGGAGAAAATGGAAGTTAAAGGAGGAAACATTTTAAATAAGCAGTTAATATAACCATATTGTAATAAATTTCTTCAGAATGAGTATTATACTCATATAATGAAATGCATCACATCTATTAGATTTTCCACCATTTGGTCTAAGTCCATATGGGATGTAACTTCAAGTTTCATTTTTACTTTCACAATATATTGCAAATCAAAGCTTTTTTTTGTTTTGTTTAGGAGAAGAGCTAACAAATTCACACAACATTAATAGAATTAGATTATACATTTGAAGGAATTGTGAGGACCACTGACACTCCCTCACCAAGCTTAATAAAAATGTATGGAAGCATATCTGATGGTCCTTCCCAAAATAGTCATTGAACTATCGGCAATGCACAAGAGTTGAAACAGAATACTGAATATACTAATTGCAACAAATACTGGTCAAAAATTGAAGTAACTTTAAAAAATAGATTTGATAGTATACCCTGTAACAGTAGACTGCCTTTGTGTAGACAATTAATATTCCTGATAAACAATCACAGAGTTCACATTTTGTTGCACTGTAAGGATAACTTGTCTTAAATAGTCTTTTAAAAATGATAGAAATAATATTGTGGAATGATACAAATATGAATGGTTGAACTAGCACTGGTCAGTTTTAAGAATATTAAGTTAAGGTAATTAAAATATTTCTATATTCCCCTATTTAATTTTAATTAGGTGTTAGTTGAATATGAAGTAAAATATCACAATTCTCTTTTTGGTTGATATGCCTTAAAATTACTGAAATTTACAAAATTACTGAAACCCCATTCTGACGGACTGGTGACTCAACTGTCACCAGTGCAGCAGGTTGGGACTTGCAGCCATCAATCTCCCCTGGCTCAAGTTGCAGAAACATGGTCAGTTGTATCATAATAGTTTGGTGCCCATGTCACTTCTAGTGCTTTCAAACTAGTTTATGCCCACAGTGGGGTCAGGGATTTAGGAGCAGCTCTATGAGAGGAGGCCCATTTTGGCCAAAAGTTTGAACTTAAAAACATTAATGCTGGCAATTTTCTGGGTCTTTTCTTAAGAGGGAAAACAATTGCTTTGTGGCCAATTGCAATGAGGAAATGCAGCACCCAATTCCATTTCATACGATCATTTATTTTTCATTCAGGCATCCTCAAGCCTGGCTGCAGTAAAGATAGCACTGATTAGATTTATGTCATGGAAGGGAAAGTCATCCCATTAATCTTACCTGTTGATTTTGCACATGTTAATGCTGCTATATAAATTAAGCTTGTTGTTGCTTGAGCGAAATCATGATTGGAGGGGGCAGGTCAAGGAAGTATCTATCTCTCGTGTTGGAATTTAACATTTTAAAAATAGAGGGTAGAAGCATCCAGGTCAGATTTCACCCCTTCACCACCTCCTCCTCATTCACCCTCCTAGTTTCAGGAATTTCAGAACCATTAATTTTCCAGTAAATAGTAGATGTATAGTCACTGATACAAAAATGGCTCTTATCACTGGTTAAAATAGGAACATCTCTCAAAAGCAAAAAAAAATTATGAAACTGCCTGCAAAATATCACAGCCATTAATCACTGCATAATCTAATTATACCACATTTGACATTTTCTTTTGTAAAATATGATTTAAATAATTTTTTGCCTGTCTTCTTCCCTCTCTTGCGATCTTGCTGTGTGCAAATTGGTGCCCCCATTTCTGTGCAAAATCGATCATGAGTACATAACAAAATTAGTTAACTGATTATAGGATATTTCAAGGGTGTGAAAGGTGCTACATAAATGCAATTTCTTTCTCTCTGATCTGTTTCATTTAGTAGCACACCATACAGTATCTTTGCCAATTTCACTATAGGGGGAACTAAATTGCTTTTTAAAAATACTATTTTGTCTTATCATGGAAGCATTGTTAAATGTTTAAAAGCTTCCTTGAAAAAAAGACATATTTATATAGTACCTGTCATGACGTTAGGGCACTTCAAAGCACTTAACAGCCAATTAAACATTTTTGAAGTGTAGTCACTGCTGTATGCAGAAAACATGATAACCAATTTGCAAACAGCAAGGACCCACAAACAGCAATATGCTGATGAATTCTTAAGGTGTTTTAGTGATGTTGGTTGAGGGATAAATATTGGCCAGGACAGCAGGGAGAAGTCCCTTGCCCTTCTTCAAAATATTGGCAAGGTTTATGTCCACTTGAGTGAGCAGATTACAGATCCACCTTTAGAACAGATTATGATTAACAGAAAATGGAAATGACAAGCAATTACGCTTGTATATATTGTAGAGTGATGTAATCTACAGTGCATAGGAATGAAGTCTGATATCTCGTGGTTGAGGCAACATTAGGAAACTTGTCTCATTTTCTCTTTGCAATTAATGATGTTGTATCTATCCCTCAATTGCAGTACATTAAAGTATAATTTTGCAAGGTAGTTGGCACAGAAACTTGTTCAACAGATCAGGGAATCAGGTACAGAAGTCATAGTTAAAAGCAATCATCAAAAAACCGGCAGCACCATGACAGTGCAAATTGCAATTATCTTCATTAATAGCTGTGAAAACTTTGGAGGCACCAGCAATTTTTAAGCTAATGTTAATTTATTTAGTGCTCCTTTGAAGTCAGTGGAAATGTTATTTTGTAGGGTTCAGACAGCTATCTCCATTTCAATGTATGTAAGGTTGTTGTTGTGGCAATAGACACAGAAAGGGCATGGTTGGGGCAGCTTGAAAGAGGAATAGTGTAGCACAGAGGGGGAGAGCAGGAAGGAGAGGTTGGGAGAAGAGGACAGTAGAGGAGAAGGAGGGGAGGGAAGGGTTTTGGGGAATTGACAACTGGGAGGAGGGGATACGGGTGAGGAGGGTGAAAAGGAAGGGAGGGGTTTAGCTAGAAGAGAGGGGAGGGGAGAAGGAGGTGTTGGAAAGTGGAAGGCAAGGGGAAGAAAGAATTTGAAGATAAGGCAGAGATTTATGGGCTGAGGAGAGAGTAGGGCTTGAATTCGTTTGTGGTTTGGCTTGGAATTTTCATGTATAGGGGTCTCCCATTTTATGTCAGGGCTCTGGCTTTTAGTGAATATCAGGGATTTCATTTTATGTTTGTGGTATTATGACTTTTTGTATGTATGGGAAGTGTTGATTTGTGTGTGTGATGCTTTTTTTAAGTGCATGGGGTGTCTGAATTTTCCATATGTCAGTAATTGCATTTTACACACATTCACTAGTTTTGACGCAAGGATCCACCTCCACCTCACGGAAGCTGAACAACTTTGATACACAGCACAGCATTGTGCACAGGAGCAATGTAAACATAGTTAATGACCATCTGGATTCTAAGAAAACTAACAGTGTTGTGTAACTGTGTTGCTGCTCATGTTGCTGCTCTTGGTTAATGGTGACAGTGATAAGCTGATTGGAGCTGTTGAATAGTGCCTTTGAGACCTCCTTGATACATCTGTGCGCCACAAACTGGCTGACACTGCTAGAGTGGAAGTAACCGGAATAAAAATGAGACCCATGCTTAATTTGACAGCATGGCATGTTGTGCACAGGTCTTCTAAAAGCAGATGGAACAACTCTGTCAATGCTTATAACCTCAGTCTCTTCGTCATATGCCTACTGTATTGCAACTTGACTGCAATGTTTTTTTACTGGGCATTCACAGTGTGGAGCTGGATTGATGTCATCAAGTTGTCCAAGCAGCTAATACATTAAAGAATTTTCACTAACCTCCCCAAACCCTCCTCACCACCTAGGCAGGGAATTAAAAGCACTAAAATAAAATCACTTCTTAAAAACCTTTATATCATCAAACTAAAGATTGGGACACATGCATAGAGTGAAGGCAGAATCTAAAATATTCTGAAAAAAACTTGTTAAAAAATTATTACTAATAAAGTTAAGCTTAAAAAGTCTACTAATGAATGATTCTACAACACTCGACAATTAAAACATTATCTTTTCTGGGTCAGTTCTGTTGTTCATTAGATTTTATTAATCACATGGACATTAAAATCCAGTTCCACCTGATTGAATAAGGTGTAGCTTTTTAAGGGGTTTCAGTTGTGATGCGGGAGTGGGAAAGTTGAAATTCTCACTGATTTCAGTGATTGCCAGTTCTGGGAGGAGCCACAGCACAACCTGTGTAAGAAATCTGAATGACAGACTGCAACTTCAGAATTTCCATGCTAATCTGCGCATGTCCAGTATCCTGAAGATGCAGCCAGTTTCAGAGGAGTAATGACAGGGAACGTGACAGTTCACCATCAACCCCACCCACACCCCAGTGCAAAATTTTTGACGTGAATTATTTGTCTATTTCTATTACAAGATCCTATTCTGTTTGGGTGCCTTCAGTCCATGAACACCTTTTCAGATTAGGGTTGCCAACTCTGTTTGCCTGTAGTGCTGAAGGTTTCATCATACAGCTGCCTGTCTTCAACTGCCTCACCCCTATGGTCATGGTACTGGCCATCCGACATATGTCCATCCTCGTAATGTACCACCTTCTCCCACCAATTGGAAAGCAAACAGGCTCTTAATTACTCGATTGAAGATTGTTGACTGTCAGTTAAACAACCTCTTTATCCAGTCTCCAATATTTTTAATCATGAATAAAATGACAATAAAATTGCAGCCATGCGAGAATTTTGATGAAACCTAAATTAAAAATGCTACGCTTAAGTTAAATGTAACTCTCAAGGCATTCATAGAACAGCAGAGCTGGGACAAGTAGCTTAAGGGCTGAATTTTACAGCAGGGGTGTATTGCTAGCCCACCGTCGCTCCTCGCCCCTCCACCACCCATCCCTTGCTACTGGAGGGAAACTCTTTCGAGTTATCAACAGTCACAGACTGCAACTCTTTCGAGTACAATCACAGTTCTTGGTTTTTTCCAGGAGTGGGACATGGACCCACAACCCTCTGATTCAAAGGCGAGGGTGCTATGAACTGAGCCACAGCTGACACCTCCACTGGAGGGAAAGTTGGTGCCACACCAACTGACATTCAACAAGACCAGCCCACAGCAATAACACTCTGTGGGTGGCCTTAAGCAAGTAAGGATTGGACTTCTGCTCATCAGTGGGAGGCAGTCCCATCCTCGAGAACTGCTGGCCTATCTGATTGGCCACCAACTCTAGCAGTCCCAGCAGTGCCAGAGCTCAGTAATGGGAGCTGCTGGGACTGCAAGAAGGCTCATCGAGAAGATTGATGGATCCCAGACTAAGGTAAGTCCTGGGATTTTGGGCAGGAAGGCATAAGGGACCCTAGGGAGGAGGGGGATGGGAGGACGGGTTTTGAAGGCTGGGTGGGGAGGAACAAAGGGTGGGATAACGCCTCAAGGAGAGTGTCCCCAGTGCACGCAGGGCACCCCTGAAAGATGCACCCCACCTTTCTTCCTGCCTTTTCCACAGTTATTTAAAAAATAGGACTTCTGAATCTCACCTTCCCGCCCACACCAACCATTTATGGTGTTTGCAGGATATCATTCAGGTCAATTGGCTTGTTAACAAGCTCATTTACTTGTTAATTTTTTTATAATGGTGGGCAGGTTGCTGATCTTGATGCCCGCCCAGTATTACGGGGTGGAAAGGTGGTGGGCTAGCCATCCTTCATATTTTACGTGCCCCCCACCCCCCTCACCACCAAAAATACACCCATTGGGAGGTAAATAAAATCCAGCTCTAAGATTTGGATGTGGGGGGGGGGTGAATTTTCACAGGCAAAGGGAGGTGGGCTTGAATGCATGGGGTCCCTCAATCCCTTGAAACTGATGTGTCAGGATCCCAACATCATCTCACTCTTGTCCAAGTTTGCAAGGTGGGATTTAAGGTGAGCAGGAAACCCCTTGGTTCTGTCAGGTAAGTTATTAAGGTTATTGAAAAGCCAATTAGGAATTGTTTTAACTCTAATTTCTGAATTTCCCAGCTAACAGAGCCGTTTCTATCTGTCAACATCTTGCCAGGGTCACCAGGGTGAATGCATGGTTGGAAAAGCTGGGAAGGCTTTGATCAGTTACACTGAAGAGCTCCGGCCATGGCGAGGTGAGAAGCTGTTCAAAGCAATTCTTCTCTCAGAGAGTGCTAGCATTGCTTGACAGGTGATTACCAACATTTTGGAAGAAGCTTCATCTGTTTAGCACTTCACTCATCTTAAGCTGCACTTCCCTGCTGCCCGACTTCACCATGGCTTGGGAGCAGCTTACCCAGCTCTACTTTCCACCCATGCTGAGGGGCAAATGCAGAAGCCACATCACAGCCAACAGTAACAGCAGGCATAACACCAGCAACAGCACCAGCTGTCTACTCCTCAGCCACATGCCCCTCTACAAGATAGAGGGATGGGTACCAAGACCCAGCCGGGAGGAGGCAAGACCAGCAAAATAAGATCTATAAGGCAAAGGATCAGCTCTCTCGACATGTCTGAGCACCAAACCTCAGGATACTCAGATTCTTATGGTGGGTGTTGCGATTGCAAGGTTTTATGAGGCGGTTATGTTTCAAACTGTCTTCTTTAATTCAAGATAAAATGAAGTAGTGGGGAGGGGTATGTGACCGCCTGTCTAAAAGCTCACCTGGTTGCCATGGGGAGAGGGGTCCAGATCAAGGCCTACTGAAAGCAAGGTGCCAATTTTTAACACCTGGAGACAAAGGAAAAGGCAGCTGGCCTTACTGACAGGCTTACTGGCTCAGAGATCCTGGATTGAGAGAGAGAAAGAATCCCAAATTCAAAGAGAGACAGAAAAACAGCAGCTGCTGTGAACTGCAGAGGGAAAGCGGTGCTTTCTGTTAGCCAACAGGCAGGGCACTGGTGGGAGCTTGGTCTCTGGTCAAAGAGATAGGGCCTGTGGAGATTTAAGGACACTGAAAGATTTACCCTGGTGTGACTAGGAGAAGGGATTGCCAGAGTGGGCATTGTTGCTAACTCAGGGATTCTCAGAAGACTGAGGGAAATGACTTAAGATGGACACTGGATCTTACTCAACAAATTGGGGAGAAGTGAGCCTTTTGGAAGTTGGGAACAACTTTAGACCAGTTCCTGTAGAGACTACAATTTTGCAATGTAGCGTATAAATATTGTGTGGGCTTTTCGTTCATGTTAGGAAGTTAAGGGGATATCTTTTCTGTAGTTTAGTATATTAGTTGCCAACTAAGCAATGTTTAAACAATGTTGATTTTAGCTTGTTTGTTACAGTAAAAGTCTTAAAACATTAAATCTTGTTGTGCAATCATTTGAATTGGTCAGTGGGAAACTTATATCTCTTTTTTAAAAGTTATCAGTCTCTATGGAGATCATAACAAATTGAAGGCTCTTGCCCAATATAGAGGCTAAATTTGGAATTTGCCAGAGTTTAAATGAACAAGATTTCACAGTTACTTTTGCTGTATTTTTTGAAAAATCAAGTAGATTTTAGTTACTTCTATTGCTGAGGCATTTCTAGAGAGAAAGGACCTACTTGTAAATGCCTTGCAACAGATAACAATTTGGAGGGAGTGGTAGTGGAGTTAGGAGCAAACTAGAAAGTAGGAGCTAAAAAGGCTGAGATTGTTGAAACATTAGAACAAAACCTGAACTGCGGGGAAGAAAAGAATAATCCTGATCAGTTACAAATGAAACAACTCGAATTGGAGTCAGACTTGAAAAAAAAATTGAATGGAAAAGGAAAAAGAAAAAGAGAAATGCGTAAACTTGAATTAAAGTTCCAAAGCGAGAGAGAGGCCAAGAAATTTGAACTGGATGGAAAATGGCTTCAATTATGCAAATGGGGGGTGGGGGGGTGTGGGGGAGGTTGGTGCAGGAAAACTTGATGATGATCCAGATTTAACTCCTGGTTTTGATTTGGCAAGGAATATTTGGCAAGGAAAATTAAGTGAGGAAGGATTTGAAATGTATTTTGTGTAAAATTACTACAAAAATTACTACAAAACTGCAATGGCTGAAAGAAAGTTGGATGGTTTTATTGCAGAGTGCATTCATGGGGAAGGTGTTAGTAGTGTACTCATATCTTTCAGACGTACAGTCTAGTGATCATGATACAGTGAAGCTGCTGTTCTCAATGCCTATGAGTTGGTGCCAGGGGTGTACAGACAAAAGTTTAGAAACTTAAGGAAGGAACAGAATCAGACTTCTGTGGAATTTACTAGAAAAAAGGCAATCATATTTCATAGGTGGCATAGGTCTATGAAGATTGAACAAAATTTTGAAAACCTTTGAGGGGTGATGCTAAAGGAAGAATTTAAAAATAGTGCCCCTTTAGGAATAAGGTCTCAGCTGGAAGACCTAAAGTTTCTAAGATAAGAGCAGCTGCAACAATGGCTGATGATTACAAATTGTCTCACAAACATATGAATAACATTGAGCCTTTATTTGCAAACCCACACAGAAACTGGAGAGATAAGAGGCCTGATAATGAACAGAATTCTGGTTACAGTGAGGAAGATAGCAGAAATGAAAAGACAGATGCTGCTCAGAGTAGTTAAGAAGACAGCATTAATGATTCAAGGGGACCAACGTGTTATTTTTGTCATAAGAGAGGACATGTGAAGGCAGATTGTTGGAAATTTAAAAGCAAGACTGAAGCATTTGTAAGATTGCATAGCAAGCCTTTAGAAAATGCTGTACCAGTAGGTGTGACAAACTGGTTGCTTTGAAAGCATTTACTATTGGAATAGATAATGGGAAGACAGTGGTGTAGTGGTAATGTCACTGGATTAGTAACCCAGAGGCTCAACCTGATGCTCTGGAGGCATGGGTTCATATCCCACCATGGAAGTTCATGGAATTTAAATTCAATTAATAAAATCTGGAATTGAAAGGTAGTCTCAGTAATGGCAACCATGAAACTATCATTGATTGTTGTTAAAAACCCATCTGGCTTTCTAATATCCTATAGGGAAGGAAACATACCATCCTCACCCAGTCTGATCTACATATGACTCCAGATCCACAGCAATGTGATTGACTCTTAACTACCCTCTGAAATGGTGTAGCAAGCCACTCATTTCAAGGGCAGTTATGGATGGGCAACAAATGCTGGCGATGCCCACATCCCATGAAAGAATAAAAAAAATCAGAGCATAGAAAATTATAGAAGTTTTGAGTTCAAGGGTGAAGTCACCCCATTTTTGACCAGTAAAGCAAGCCAGCACATCAAGATTCCTAGAGAAGAGGTCAGCTCAATCACTGGTGCGGCAGGTGACAGGTATTTCCCTCCAAAAAATTCGGGATATAAAAATGTATTGATACATGGTATTAATGGAGATTGTTTATCCACTCCATGGTACAGACTTAATTTGAAATGTAGTTTAATTTCCAGTATTGCAATTGTAGGAATTGTGCCTAAATTACCTATTGAAGATGTTGATTTTCTATTAGGTAATGACCCAGCTGGGTATGAGATTTCCAGTGATGTTGGAAAAGCCCAGTGGAGCTGTTAAAACTGAAAACGTACAAGGGAAATCGAGTGATGTACAAAAATCCACAACTTTCTGTAATCCTGCTGTGAAAATTACTGACTCAACTAAACGTGTGTCCAAAGAGTCAGAAGTTCAAACTGCTAATGTTAAAGGGGCATTATAACAACAGACTGACAACAAAGGGTTAAGAGAAGTTTGAGGAATTAAAGCTGTCCAAATTAAACATGCAGGTAGAACCTGAGCAAGAGGTGACAAAGCAGGTATCAAAGCTAATGATGAAACAAAGGAAAGGAGTGCTTTGAAAGAGAATAGCATCACTACAACTGTTAATGACACTATAGAGATAAAAGAAAGGGTGTGTTCTTGAACATAAATTAAAACTTCAGAACAATGCTTTCAATAGAAAATAATTAGACAAAGCTTGTGCTGATTGGGAAAATGAAAAGCATAGAGAGTTTAAGAGAATTCAGGAACTGACTAGAAAAGAGTGTCAGGTTTTTTTTTCCTAATCATCAACATAATTTTAACAAAGTTCTTAAAGCAGCTAAAGAAGATTTTAATCAATAGAAGAACAACTGCTTGTGCAAAAGGAGGCAGTGTCAAATCTGCATCTCCCAGAAAAGAACACTGAATGTTTAAATTATGGAAATTAAGTTAAAGATAAAAGTAATCCTGCATTTAAAAAGGATGAGGACAATTTGCATGTGTAGCTGTTTGAGTCTTTCTTTACAGACTTGATATTAAAATACCCGCAGACATGGATGAGAATGGAGATCAGGAGCTAAAATGTGAACAGGGTGGTTCAAAGACTGTATTAAAAGGTCAACACCCTGATGACAATGTTGTTCTTGACAAAGTTAACCAGACCAAACCAAGTATACAATTTTCTAACCAAAGAGATGGAAAAGCTGTAAAAATTATGCCAAATGAGAAAGGAGATTTGCTGTGATAGGTGACAGAAAGTGAAGCCACCAGTAGTAAAGTAAACTTATATTTTCAAGAGAGTTGGAATTCTAAAAATCCAATTAAACTGAACTTTAAATTCTAACTGTCACTTGCAATTTGTTGTTACAGGTTAAACATTGTAATATTGCCAAGACAGACCGTTTAATGGTGAAATGTGACAACAAGGGAAAGAATATTACCTGTACTGTATGTAGTAAGTTAGTTGCTAAAATGTTTACAATGTTATATTTTGATAGCGTTGTAGAAAACTTATTAATTTGGTAATAGTTTTAATTTTCAATGGAGAGTAATATTGAATACGAGGTTTTACAAGATAGTTATATTTAAAATTGTCTTCTTTAATTCAAGATAAAATGGAGTAGTGGAGAGTGGCATGTTGCCTTCTACTGGTTATGCCTGATGATACGCTCATGTGAACTGGTTGCCATGGGAATAGGGACCCAGGCAAACCTACTGAAAGCAAGGTGCCAATTTTAAATACCTGGAGAGAAAGAAAAAGGCAGCTGACCTTACTGCTGCCAGACCTACTGACTCAGAGACCCTAGACTGAGAGAGAGAGAGAGTCCCGGAGAAAGACAGGAAAACAGCAGCTACTGTGAACAGCAGAAGGAAAATGCTGTTTTCCTTTGGGCAGGATGCTGGTGGAAGCTCATTATCTGGTCAGAGGGGATCTGTGGAGATTTAAGGACACTGGAAGAGTTGCCCTGGCATGGCTAAGAGAAGGAGTCACTGAAGCGGGCCTTGATGCTGGGGAAGTTGGTTCGGGAATTCTCAGAAGACAGAGGGGAATGACTTTCAATGGACACTGAACATTGCGACTCAGCAAAACAGGGAAAAGCAAGCCTGTTGAAAGTTGGGAGCAACTTTGGACTGGTTCCTGTAAGGACTACAATTCTACAAGAGTGTGCAGTGTAAAGTATAAATGCAGTGTGGGGTTTTCGGTCATGTTAGGAAGTTAAGGGGAGATATTTTTTCTGTAGTTAAGTTTATTAGGTGCTTCCTAAGTAATGTTTAGTTGATATTGATTTTAGTTTGCTTGTTATAGTAAAAGTCTGAAAACGTGAAATCTTGTCACGTGATCATTTGAGTCGGGCACTGGGAATTCACATCTTTTTTTGAAAGCTATCAGTCTCTATGGGGATTGTAACACAGGTCGCTGCTGACATGTTCCAGTCACCTGGAACAACAAGACCAAGTGGAACAGATGGACATGCAGTGCCAGTGGCTGAGAAGGTGCCTTGCACCATAAGGCCACCAGCCCCCAATCGCTGTGTGTTTTCTTCTCTTGCAAGCAAGGAAAGAAAGCAGAGAGGTATGAGTGTTTATAATGGCTTGTGTGGAGAGGAGGGAAGCAAGAATTTTGTGGAAAGTGACTGTGAGATATGTGTGTGAAAGGGCAATAGGATGAGGGCAATTGTGAGTGTTGTCTGCTCAGATGAGGATGTGAGGTGCCTAAAGAGCGAGGAATGAGTGAAGCTACAAGGTGTGTCATCCTGAGGAGTGCCGTGCATGAAAGTGTGGAGATTGGCATCTGAAAGTGTTATGCTAATCACCTGTTATGCTCTATCGAGGTCCTGGATCCTCTTGACACCAGGCTCCAGAGACCACACCTCTGGTGCCAACTTCCTCAGCCACTTCCATCCACATCTGCTTGGTTGGACAGGTTATTCTCTTCTTCCCATTCTTGGGAAAGCCCAACTCACTGCAGCACCTCACATCCAACAGCAGGACCTTTAGTGGCTGAGGAGGTACCTTCCCGGGTCCCCTCTCCATTTCTGTGTTTGCTGCAGCCTCAAAAATCCAAGATAAAAGCAAAATACTGCGGATGCTGGAAATCTGAAACAAAAACAGTTCTGATGAAGAGTCATTCGGACTCGAAACGTTAACTGTGTTCCTCTCCACAGATGCTGTCAGACTTGCTGAGTTTTTCTAGCTATTTTTGTTTTTGTTTCAAAAATCCAAGTGCTGGTGAGCCCTTGTAACCCATGCCATGGTCCCTTTAATTAGAAATCCTTCCTTTGACAGAATAGGCACATCATCCCGCCCACCCTCCCTAATTGATTGGCCAGCTCGGAGAGATGCTAATACCATGGGCTACGTTAAAGAGTGACAGCTAAGCCTGCCCACGAGTAAATCAGGTTCTCAACCCGAAAATGGTCCCAGCAGGGACTAAGTCCTGAAGATTCTCCCCAGAGCAAATAATCAGAATCCTTTATGATAATTTAGTTTAGACATTCTAGCCATCATATACACCTATTATTGACAGGATAGCCCTATCCATATGAACTCTACAGGGTGAGTTGGTAGGGTTTCTGGTGAGATTTTGCTCATGTGAGGAAGCATGGGGGCAGGGTGTAGTAAGCCTTATTGAAAGCTCTGTGGAACAACCTTGAGACCATTGGAGGGACCAGGAAACAAGCCCATTATTTTGTGTTTGGAAGTAACAAAAAGAGTGCAACACACAGTGAATCAGTTCCAACAAATGTTGTGAGATTCTGGCCTTGGACTGAGCTAGAAATTAAGATTTATCCAGTAGTTTTTTTTTACAGTTAAAGACTGACCAGCCTGTCATTTGGGATAGTATGGTGCAGCTTTCTGTGTCACAGCAAGAGTTGTAGAAAAGGATAAATAGTTTGAAAACACAATTGTGTTCAGTCACATGTGTACTGCAAAATAAACAAGCTCTTAAATTTTACATTAACCTTATCTCACCTGCTGTTTATCAGTTCCGCCTACCGCAGGATTGAAGGAATGCACATGGAGGAAGGTGTGAAAGGGCAGGTGTGAAAGACCCGGTGCACAGTTCAAATGACAAGGGAGATGCATTGTTACATCCCTACTTTACACTTTTACATAAGTAGAAATTGGGTAGCGCAGTTCAATGCCAGAATGCCAATTACATGGGGCCCACTTAAAGGGGTGGCCAGCGCCACTGAAATCAAGAGAATATCTACAGCAGGCCTGAAATTTGTAACAAGGTTACTTTTCTCTTTCTACACTTTTCTTGTCAATGATTTCCATGATTGTGTTTTAAACAGAATGCATTTGTAAATAGTACTTGGCAGGATGTTGAGGAGAGGGATGGCATTCCACAATCTACAGATTGAATTGTAATGCACATTGGAATTAAGATAACCATATGAACATGCATACATACAAACATATGAGTTAGGAGCAGGAGTAGACTAATCGGCCCTTTGAGCATACTCTGCCATTCAATAAGATCATGGCTGATCTGACCGTAACCGCCCACCTACCCACAAAAGCCTTTCACCCCCTTGTTTATCAAGAATCTATCTACCTCTGTCTTGAAAACATTCAAAGACTCTGCTTCCACTGCCTTCTGAAGAAT
Organism: Cetorhinus maximus; assembly: GCF_964194155.1. Lineage (NCBI taxonomy): Eukaryota > Metazoa > Chordata > Chondrichthyes > Lamniformes > Cetorhinidae > Cetorhinus > Cetorhinus maximus. The sequence continues at coordinate 170,057,425 of NC_135881.1, read as the reverse complement.
GGAATTCCAAAGACTCACTACAGAATCACAGAATCTTTAGAGTGCAGAAGGAGACCATTCCACCCATCGAGCCTGCACTGGCTCTCTGAAAGAGCATTCTACCTAGTCCCATAGAATAACTATGTTATTCCCGTAGCCTTGCACATTCTTTAATTTCAGATAGCTATCTAATTCCTTTTTGAATACCTCAATCGAATCTGCCTCCATCACCCTCTCAGGAAGTTTGTTCCAGACTCCAACCACCCTCTGGGTGAAAAAACTTTTCCTCACATCACTATTACTCCTTTTGACAATTATTTTGAATATGTGCCCTCTAGATCTTGATGCTGTCTTGAGTGGGAACAGTTTCTCACTACTTCCCCTGTCCATACCCCCCAGGATTTTGAATACCTCGATCAAGTCTCCTCTCAGCCTTCTTTTCTCTAAGGCAAACAGTCCCAACCGCTCCAATCTATCCTCATAGCTACAGTTCTTTATCCCTGGAATAATTCTTGTGAATCTCCTCTGTACTCTCTCCAATGCCTTCACATCCTTCCTCAAGTATGGTGCCCAGAACTGGACTCAGTACTCCAGATGAGGCCTAACTAATGTCTTATACAAATTCACCATAACCTCCTTACTCTTGTACTCAATACCCTATTAATAAAGCCTGAGATACTATATGCTCTCTCTCAACATGCCCTGCCAACTTCAATGTACATTCTAATTTTTCCCTCCTTATTAACCTTTGTGTCATTCTTTGTTGTTCTTTATATTCTGTTGAATATTCTGACCTGCCATCTATCTTTGCACAATGATATGCTTTTTCTTTTAAGTTTGATACTGTCTTTAACTTTTTTAGTTTACCACAGATAGTAGGTTCTTCCCTTGGAATTTTTCTTTCTTGGTGGAATGTATCTATTCTGTGTATTCTGAAATATACCTTTAAATGTCTGCCACTGCCACTATTGACATATCCCTTAGCTTCACTTGCCAGTTCACTGTTTTCATTCCTACATAATTGTTTAATTATTTAAGTTTAAAATACTAGTCTTGAACCCAATATTCTCTCCCTCAAGCTGAATGTAAAATTCAATCATATTATGATTGCTGCTGCCCAGGAGTGCTTTCACTATAAGGTTATCAATTAATCATATTTCATTGCACAATACCAGGTCTAGCATAACTAGCTTTCTGGTTGGTCCAGAACATGCTGTTCTTTGAAACTATCCCAAAAACATGACGAACTCCTCATCTAGGCTACCTTTGCCAATGATTTTCCATTCTAAATGCAGATTAAAATACCCCATGATTGTAGTACCTTTCTGGCAAGCTCCCATTATCTCTTCCTTTATACTCTCTCCTACCATGTAGTTACAATTAGGGGGTGCGAAAACCACTCCCACAAGTGACTTCTTGCCTTTATAATTTTTTATCTCAACCCACACTGCTTCTATATCCTGGTTTCCTGAACTTAGGTCATCCCTCTCTAATGTGCGAATACCATCATTAATTAGCAAAGCCACCCCTCCACCTTTTCCTAGCTTCCTCTTCTTCTTAAAAGTCATGTAGCCTTCAATATTCAGGTCCCAATCTATGTCATCCTGCAGCCATGTCTCTGTAATGGCTATCAGATCGTGCTTATTTATTTCTATTTGAAATATCAGGCCATCTGTTTTGTTTAGAATGCTATGTGCGTTCTTTAGTTTTGTCCTTTTATTATTTTTGTAACCTCTAGCCTTGACTGCTGTTTTACTCTTAGATTTGTACTCTCTAGCCCTTCTTGTCACAGCCTGTTATCATTTCCCATATTAATACCTTACTCTGTTGTCTTGTCTCTACTCTTTGTTTTACCACATCTTCCCAAATTTGATCACTTGCCCCCACTAATTAGTTTAAAACCCTCTCTACTTTCCTAGTTATGTGGCTCGCTAGAACACCAGTCCCAGCACGGTTCAGGTGTAGACCGTCCCAATGTTACAAATCGCACTTTTCCCAATACTGGTGCTATGTGTCCCATGAACTGGAACTCACTTCTCCCACACCAGTCTTTGAGCCACGCATTCATTTCTCTAATCTTATTTGCCCTATGTCAATTTTCAGGTGGCTCATTTAATCACCCAGAGATGATTACTTTTGAGGTTCTGCTTTTCAATTTAGTTCTACCTATGTTGTTGATACCTACATGGACCACGGCAACTGGATCCTCCCCCTCCCAATGCAAGTTCCTCTCCAGCCCTGGGCAGATAACCTGAACCCTGGCACCGGGCAGACAATACAGCTTTCTGAACTCTCACTCTTTGTTGCAAAGAACAGTGTCAATTCCCCTTGCTATACTGTCTGTCCCCTACTACCACTACATTACTCTTTTCTCCCCCCACTTGAATGGCTTCCTGTATCATGGTATTATTCTAGTCTGCATTGTGAGCTGGAGAGTGAGGAAGTTTAAAGGGTTATTTTCAATCTAAAGTCTAGTTTTTTTTTCTTTAATTTAGCAATTAAGTAAAACTTACTACTTAAGTTAGAAGTTAAGTTTTATTCCAGCCTTAAAACAGCAGTATACAAGCTCTCTAAGAACAGCAGCAGCTACTTAGTTGCTTTATTTACCTTCCTCGACCTCTCTGTCTCAATTTCTGGTGATAGACTGTCTACCGATATTCATTATAAGCCCATTGACTCCCACAGCTACCTTGACTACAGATCCTCACACCCTGCTTCCTGTAAGGACTCCATCCCATTCTCCCAGTTCCTCCGCCTCCGTCACATCTGTTCCGATGATGCTGCATTCCAAAATGGCGCCTCTAACATGTCTTCCTTTTTCCTGAACCCCCTATTGTTGTTGACAGGTCCAACCCATCTCCCACACCTCTGCCCTCACCCATTCCCTTCCCTCCAAGAACCATGATAGAGTCCCCTTTGTCCTCACTTTTCACCCCACCAACCTCCACATTCAAAGGATCATCCTCTGCCATTTCTGCCGTCTCCAGCATGATGCCACCACTAAACACATCTTCCCCTCACCGCCCTCCCCCTCACCTATCAGCACGCTGCAGGGACCATTACCCTCCTGAATCCCTGGCCCACTTCTCCATCACCCAAACTCCTCATCCCCTTCCCATGGGATCTTCTCATGCAATGGCAGAAGGTGCAAAACCTGCCCCTTTACCTCCTCCTCCTTCACCATCCAAGGCCCCAAACACTCCTTTCAGGTGAGGCAGTGCTTCACCTACACCTCCTTCAATTTGGTCTACCGTATTCACTGCTCCAAATGCGGTCTCCTCTACAGTGGGGAGACTAAATGCAGACTGGGTAATAGCATTATGGAACACCTTCACTCAGTAAACAAGCATGACCCAGACCTTCCTGTTGTTTACCATTTCAACTCACCATCTTGCTCTCATGCCCACATGTCCATCCAACAACTTCAGACCATGAACTCTCTCCTCCATGTTGGCCCCTTTTTACATCTAATTTCCCCCCTCCCCCCACAGAGTCATCTGTCACTTATTTTTATGTTTTGCATACACACACACACCCCCGTTGAAAGCAGTTTGAACTCAGTTGGAAGAAGGTGCCAAGGCAGTACACGAAAAGGGACAAGTAGTAAGTCCCAAGCTAAAGAACAAAGGTCCCAAGGCCAAGGAGTGAGACAGAAGCAGGAGAAAGTCCCAAGAAGACCTTCTAGTCAAAGGAAGGACTGGAACTTGTTAAATAAGGTTAAGAGTGCGGAGCAGAGGAAGGCTCCAAGCTTAAAGGAAGAAAAGCTGCAGGAAGCAGATTTAAAGTGAGAGGACAGAAGGTCCAAAGAGGCGGCTGAAGGTCTGTAACTCTTTGCTATGGGCATGTGAAGCAGTGGTGTACTGTTGATGGCTGAGTTGGTGAGAGAGAGTGTGTGGAAGAAAGCTTGAATGCATGTGGTGACCCAGGGCGAGAAATATCGCAAGGAGAGTTTGAAACCCTGGAGGTGGACCCTTGCAGAAGGCATCTGAAAGAAAGCATCAGTTTGGGAGTAGATTCCAAAGCAAGTTCTTGGAGAGTAGAGATTGGAAACTCTTGTGTGAAAGACGGAGTTCAGTGAGACCGATTGGCTCATGGTGTAACAATTGTCTGGAGGAAGTTGAGGAGCAATCCATAGCATTGTTTGAGGTGGCATCTGTCACTTAGTTTCAGAGTGTGGTGTGTATGATTGCAGGCGTCATAGTGGTTTACATGGACTGTGTACTTATGGTAAGTGTTAAAGTATAAGATAGCTTTTGTAACTTGTGTTATCCTTTCAAACCTGTATATATCTGTAAAAGTATAGTTGTGGGTGAAGGAGTATTGTAATATAGTTAATCTTTTATGGTTTAATAAATGTTTTATTCTTTTTTAAAAAGTTCATTAACTGACTGGTGATTCTGTTCAGTAGCCACTCCCTATGTATCTAAACAAACTAATAAAGTTAGGATCTATCAAGTTGGGTTGCACCCTGGGATCAGGCTTTTCTGGTAGTAATATCAGCTGGGATCATAACACTATTATCACATTCTGCTATCTTACCTTTACGTCACTATCAGCACTTTCTTTAGACTTTAACACTTTCATTAACGCTCTCTTTGTCTCGTGTCCATGGCATCTTTGTCAAATCTCTGCTTAGCTCCCACCTATCCCTGGCCTTCTATTTTGCTCCACCTGTTCCACCCCCTCTTAAACAGTAAGAAATTCCATCACATTTCTATCTTTCTTTGGCTCTGAAAAAGACTCATACACACTCAAAACATTAATTCTGTTTCTCTCTCCACAAATGCTGCCAGACTTACTGAGTTTTCCAGCATTTTCTGTTCTTATTTCAGATTTACAGCATACACAGTATTTTGCTTTTACTTAATTAAGTAGCTAGCTTAAACTGGCTTTTCAGAAGATGGCATTATTTGTTTTTCAGGAAGCATAAAGAGAGGCTTTCCTCAGTGCTGTTCCTGTCTGCCCTGAGTGCTGTGTGTTGGGCGTACAGAGTGTAAAGTGTGAGTTTGGTGAGAGAGAGAGTTCAGTGAAGAGGGGCAGGATGTGCTTCTTTTTTCCCCTACCTTTTTCAGCCTCCAGGAGCTGGCTCTTACTTTGGTGTGGGGAAGAAGCTGATTGGTGAGTAACTGGTAAGTTATTCTACCTACCAGTAATTGTAATAAATAGTTTTTAACGTTATGGCAGGTGATTAAGGTGTATTCTATTCCTAAGATTTAAAAAGAATACAAATTGGTGGTAAGGTTAATAAAATAGATAAAAGGAAAATAAATAAGTGAACGATATAATCAAGTAATTAACTAAAACACATTAAGAATGACAGGACAGGTGATCTGTCAAGGCTACAGCATGTGGGAGCTTCTAGATACCAGTGTGATACAGGACCAACACGACTGCAGTAAGGGTTCATGGTTCGAGGAGCTTCGGCTCAGAGTCACTGAGCTGGAGGCTGAGCTGCAGACTCTGTGACACATCAGGGAGGGGGAAAGTTACCTGGATGCTTTGTACCAGGAGGCAGTCAAAGCACTTAGGATAGGGTCTTCTGATTTTGTCAGTGGTCAGAGACAGGAGGGTGTAACTGCGAATGAGGCAGGTAAAGGGTCCTAGAGGGCAGGGATGCAGGATCCTCAGCCTTTTCAATTGTCCAATAGGTTTGAGCTTTTTTGGATGAGAGTGGGGGCTGCAGGGTGGATGAGCAAACTGACCATGACAACCAAAATAGATAAAAGCCGATTATTACATTGATTAGACAAAAGATCTGGGTCTGATAGTTGACAGGACATTGAAAATGTTGCATTATTTGGCAACAGTTACAAGAAGAAATATGTTACAGTGCAAATATAGTTCCAAAGTACAAGCTCAAGGAGATACTTCAAAAAGAATGGTGAGATCATACATTGAGCATTATTGCCTGATTTGCTTAGCATACTTCTGTAATAATTTGGAAACAATGGAGATTATTTCAAGGTCATCAGTACAAAGATTCCAGGTTTTGGATCACTGAACTCCCTTGGTTTATTGGCAAGGCTGAATCTATTCCCCCTTTCAAAACAAATTGAAGAGAAGGAAGGAAATATATAGGTTGAATTGTACATAAAATGGGTATACTTATAAGTGAAAGACACTTGAAACTTGCCTGTAATCAAAGCAGCGATGTTTTTGCTTCTATTTGTTTCTGAATAGATTATGACTTAATACAGTGAATGTTTATACAGTTGAAAATGTTAAAAAATAGATTCCTGCTTTAGCAGGTGGTAAATGGATATGGGCTTGGCACTGGGACAGGACGGAAATTAAAATAGTAAAATGACTGGGCAAACTGGAGAATCTGTATGGCCTTTATAAGTCCTAAAGAATATAATGTTTTTTAATGCAGTTAAGAACTGGAGTGAATTTGTAATTGATTGTAACTAATATTATTCAGGTAATAGGTATTAGGATTCTGACAAAAGGTCATCGACCTGAATGTTAACGCTCTTGTCTCTCCACAATGCTGCCAGGTCTACTGAGTATTCCCAGAATTATCTGTTTTTATTTCAGATTTCCAGTATCGGTAGTATTTTGTTTTAATGATTTAGGTGTTTAGTGAACTAGTAAAATCAAGTTCATTTGGACAGATTGCTGCATTTGTGTTTCCATGGATTTGTAGCTGGTTATTGCCAAATACACTTTGGAAATTAATGGGGTTTTGCCAAGTCCTTTGAGGTTTCTGTGGATTTGAAACAAGTTGGAGCCATTGCTGTGTGAGTGGGTCTGCAACTGCACCCAGGTCCTTTGGGTTGTTTATATGAGGTTAAAGCAAAACCCACTTGAAGTGCTTCTTTAACTAAACAGTTTATTAAGGTTAACTTTCATTTGCCAATTAGCTAGTTAATTAATTAGCCAATACCTTATACTCAATCATGTTAGTTCAAAAATGTAACCTATTTTGATGTGTCTCATTGGGAAAAAATAAATACAGTTCTATATCTTTAAGTGAGTTGTGATCTTTCTCACCTTCTTCCTCTCCTGAAATTGGTCGCAGATCAAAAAGTGTCATTCCTTGCATTTCACTGATAAGGATGACCAGAACTATTTCCGGCAGTGAAAATAATTACAAAAAAACCCAAAAATATTGAAAAAAATGAGTTAAAAACAAAATGCTGGAGATACAGAGCATGTTGGTCAACAAATGGAAAAAGTGGGACTGCAGGCACCAGAAGTGCCAAGGGGATAATCCATCTCAGCCTCCTCCTGAGGTGTCCAGCATCACAAATGCTGGTCTTCAGCCAATTTGATTCACTCTACGTGATACCTAGAAACAGCTGAAAGCATTGAATACTGCAAAGGCTATGGGCCTTGACAACATTGCAGCAGTAGTACTGAAGATTTGTGCTCCAGAACTAGCCGCATGCCCTACCCAAGCTGTTCCAGTACAACTACAACACTGGCATCCACCCAGCAATGTGGAAAATTGCCCAGGTTTATCTGTCCACAAAAAGTAGTCCAAATCCAACCCAGTCATTTACTGCCCCATCATTTTACTGTTGATCATCAGCAAAGTGATGGAAGGGGTCAACAACAGCACTTGCTTAGCAATAACCTCTTCACTGATGCTCAGTTTGAGTTTTGTCAAGGCCAGTCAGCTCCTGACCTCATTACAGTTTGGTCTTTTGGTCCAAAAATGGCCAAAAGAGCTGAACTCCAGAGATGAAGTGAGAGTGACTGCCCTTGACATTAAGGCAGCATTTGACCATGTGTGGCATCAAGGAGACCTAGCAAAACTGAAGTCAATGGGAATCGGGGGAAAATTTTCTAATGGTTGTAGTCACCCTTAGCATAAATGATGATGGCTGGAGGTCAATCATCTCAGTCCCAAGACATCATTGCAGGAGTTCCTCAGGGTAGTGTCCTAGGCCCAACCATCTCCAGCTGTTTCATCAATGACCTTTCCTCCAGCATAAGGCTAGAAGTGGGAATGTGCACTGATGATTCCATCATGTTCAATACCATTCGCGACTCCTCCGATACTGAAGCAGTCCATGCCCAAATGTAGCCAGACCTGGACAACATTCAGGCTTGGGCTGATAAGTGGCAAGTAACATTTGCATCATACAAGTGCCAGGCAATGCCTATCTCCAACAAGAAAGAATCTAACCATCTCCCCTTGGCATTCAATGTCAGCATTACCATCGCTGAATCCCCCACTATCAACATCCTGGGGGTTACCATTGAGCAGAAACTGAACTGGACCAGCCATATATATACTGTGGCTACAAGAGCAGGTCAGAGGTCAGGAATTCTGCTACGAATAACTAACCTCCTGACTCCCCAAAGCCTGTCCATCATCTAAAAGGCACAAGTCAGGAATACTCTCCACTTGCCTGGATGAGTGCAGCTCCAACAACACTCGAGAAGCTCAACACGATAAAGGACGAAGCACCTGCTTGATTGGCACCACATCCACCAACTTAAACATTCACACCCTCCATCACCAATACATAGTGGTAGCAGTGTGTACTTCCTACAAGATGCATGGAAACAACTCAATAAGCTTCCTTAGGCACCTCTCAAACCCGCAGCTTCTATCATCTAAAAGGACAAGGGCAGCAGATGCATGGGAACACCACCACTTGGATGTTCCCCTCCAAGCCACACACCATCCTCACTTAGAACTATATCACTGTTCCATCACTGTCACAGGATCAAAACCCTAGAACTCCCTTCCTAACAGCACTGTGGATGTACGTACACCACATGGACTGCAGCGGTTCAAGAAGGCAGCTCATCACCAACTTCTTAAGGGCAATTAGGGATGGGCAATAAATGCTGGCCTAGCCAGCAATGCCCACACCCAGACAAAGAATTTATTAAAAAACTAGAATGAGTAGTAGATTTGCAAAACAATACTATAATTTCATCTGTTACATTCCCTTTCTTTTATATGATTTAGATTTTAAAAAGGGACCAGTTTTGTTAGATTATTTTGAGCAGAAGGGCGGAATTTTCTGTGCCTGCTGGCTTTGGGTGTCATGTTGGGCATGAGCGGACAAAATGGTGGGCAGGCCAAAAATCGGTTTCATGATGCCATGAAACCAGTTTGCAATCATCCCCTCTGCCCATCAATGACAGGCCGCGTTTCCCACCGCTGCACATCAGGAACTTCATTGTAATACATCTGCATCTCATTATAAGCCCAGCTTGTCACAATCATCCCCGCATGCTGGGTCATCTGAGCAAACATGCCAATGTGTTTCACAACTGAACAAAAGCGATGTACACTTGACTAGCTGCACTTTGCTCGGGACTTCAAGGTTTGTTTGCCGACCTTACTTTGGGCAGCACTCACAGTCATCAGTGCCAGGCTTCGCAGGCAGCACCATGACACTTTTCGGGGGGCTCATGGGCGGGTCTCCACCTACCAGACCAGCCGTAAGGCAGGGATGGCTTTTCAACAGCTGCAGGGCTAGGGCTTGCTTGTGGAAGGGGCAGAAGTGGCCTCAGACAAGGGAAGAGGCTACAGGGCGAGGGTTGTTCTGGGGAAGGGAGGAATCCCAGGATGTGTGTGGGGACACATGTTTGTTAATCTGTGCAAGTGGCATCAAAAGGGTAAGGGCTGAGGAGGCAGTCTCCAGAGGAGATGAGGCCATATGGAGATTTGAGAGTTTGTGTGAGAGAGTGAGTGGTAATATCCCTTGAGCTGGCAGTGAGAGAGATGCCAGTGAATGTGTGATGGGTTTGAGTGTCTGAGTTCAGAGTGATGAGATAGTTGCCTTACCCTGGCGACACGGGATGAGATCATTCATCCTCTTTCCACACTGGATGGCTGACCTCTTCTGTGCAGCATTGGCACTGAACACCTCTGCCACTGCCTCCCATGCCAGAGTGGTGACACTAATGGGTCTACTGCGGCCAAAACGGGGGTAGAGGACATTGCGATGTGCTCCAACAGTGTCCAGAAGGCGACCCAGGGATGTGTCACTGAATTGGGGAGTTGCAGTCTTCTTGCCTTTCTGGGCCATGTCTTTTGTGCAGCAGTCCTGGGCTGGAAGCACTGAGAGGTGTGCAAGCAGCTGCACTTTACATATGGTGCCTGGCGTGATGAAATAGCGAGGTGATGGTGTGGCGGGCGAATGAGACCCTGCCCGCCATTGAAACGGCGTGTTTCCCAGGAATGCATGATTAATGAGGTGGGAGTGGGAAGATATGCTGTGAAAAGCTGCCCTTGCGGCCAGCAGGTAAAATGTTCTTTTTCCTGCCTGCTACTGCACTTAGTGCAAACCTGGGAAGACTCTGGGCAACCCAATGTTTCCTTTTGGATCCAGGAAAACAGTCAACTGAAAACAGCTTCTTTGACTATTGGGCACCACAGAGATTTGAGTGCTGAGTTGACATGGGTGATAATATTTAATTTGATAGGTTTCCTTTGCAACCCCTGTCATTGAAGGTGGGTGTCATGTTTTTGCCTTTGTTTGTTAGTCAGGAGCTGGATTTTGTGGAGCCTGTTGGAGCGAGCAAGATGGTGGGAGAGCACAGAGAATTGCGCAGAAGGCTGCACATCAGACTCCCGGCGGCAGGAAAACTAAATCGGTGACAGGAAGGTAGCAACGGGAAACTCACCCGTTAACGGCAAGAAGGTCATTGATATGTTTAATTGCTCACTTGCATATTGCATTCATGAGCTTGCCACCATATAATTGGGTTCAGCCGACTGCCATGGACCTGTGCCAGATCCCTGAAAACTTCTGGGCCCACTGGCGGGTGCCAAGACTGTAGGACTAAATCCAGCCCTTTGTCAGTAAACCATATATCTCAAAAACTAATGGACGGATTTCAACAAAACTTGGTACACAAATAGGGTATGATCCAAGGAAGATCTGGTTAGTTTTTGGCGAAGATACAGATCTGGATCCTGGATTTTTATTAAAGGATCTGGTAACATTTGGAGATAGGGCGAATTGATATATTTTTTTTAGAATGTTGAATGTTATTTTATTTAGAATATTGTTGATTAATTTAGAATGTTGTGGATTTTCTCAGCTGCTGTGATCAAATTTGTCACAGCTGTCAAAAAATGTCAGAGTTTTCAGGGCAGGTTGTTGGATATGAATTGGCATAAAGTCTCCTCAGTGAGATGAAAATTCTTAATAAGAAGATTTTTTTTCAGCTTTGTGCTACAGACCATCAACCAGGCAGGGAAAAACCTCAAGGGAGAGCTGCATAAATATAATAATGTTTAGTTCCACTGAGTTTCCTCTTCAGTTGTTTATGATTTAGTTTTCCATTAGTGGTGCCCCTCTAAGAAGGGGGTAACTTTCTTTGGTTTTTGTCCTTTTTTATTTGTTTGTGGGGTGTGGTTGTCTGTGCAAGGCTAGCATTTGTTGCCCATCCATAACTATCCTTGAGGAGTTGATAGTGATTTGCCTTCTTGAACCAGCATGATCTGTGTGATTTAGTGCTGCTTGATAGAGTTCCAAGATTTTGACCCAGCAAAAAGGAAGAAACTATATTTCTAAGTCAGAACGGTATCTGAATTGGAGAGGAAAACTACGTGTGGTGGTGTTCCTATGCACTTTCTGCCCTTGTTCTTTGAGGTATTAGAGGTTGCAGGTTTGGAAGGTGCTGTTGAAGGAAACTTGGTGAGTTGTTGCACTGCATCTTCTAGATGGTCCACACTGCTGCCACTGTGTGCTGGTAGAGGCGGAAGTGAATGTTTAACATGGTGCATAGGGTGCCATCAAGCAGGCTGCAGTGTCCTGATGTTGTCAAGCTTCTTGATTGTTATTGGAGTTGTACTCATCCCAACAACTTGGCGGGGGTGGGGTTGGGGGGTGTTCCATCACACTCCTGACTTGTGCCTTGTAGATGATCGAAGACCTTGGAGATTCTGGAGGTGAGTTACACACCACAGAACATCCAGCCTCTGAACTGCTCTCATAGCCACAGTTTTACATGGCTGGTCCAGTTAAGTTTTTGTTCATGGTGGCCCCATGGGATGTGATGGTGAGAGATTCAGCAATGGCAATGCCATTGAAGTGGTTAGATTCTCTCTTGGTGGAGATGATCATTGCCTAGCACTTAGCGAGAATGCTACTTGCCACTTATCCGCTCAAGCCTAAATGTTGTCTTGGTCTTGCTGCATCAGGCACGGACTGCTTCATTAACTCAGGAGTTATGAATAGAACTGATCATCAGCAAGCATCCCCACTTCTGAAATTTTAATGGAAGGAAGGTCATCGGTGAAGTAGCTGAAGATGCCTGGGATGCTGCACTGAAAAACTCTGCAGCGATACCTTGGGGCTGAGTTGATTGCACTACGACAATCACTGCCATCATTCTTTCTGATAGATATTACTCCAGCCTGTGGAGAGTTTTCCCAGATCCCCATTCGCTTCAATTTTATTAGGGCTCTTGATGCCATGCTCAGTTAAATGCTGCCTTGATGTCAAGGGCAGTCACCTCACCTTACCCATGGAGTTCAGCTCTTTTGTCAATGCTTGGGAAAAGGCTGTAATGAGGTCTGGAACCAAATGATTGTGGCGGAACCCAAACTGAGCATCAGTAAGCAAGCGATTGGCAAATAAGTGACCCTTGATAGCAGTGCCAAACATATCTTCTTTTACTTTTTTGTTGATGATTGAGAGTAGACTGAGGGGCAATAATTGGCTGGATTTGATTTGTCTTACCTTTTGTAGGCAGACCAGGACAATTTTTCCACTTTATTGGGTAGGTGCCAGCGTTGTAGCTGCACTAGAATAGCTTGGCTAGGGGTGTGATGAAAGACTTCAGCACTACAGCCAGAATGTTCCAGGGCCAGTAGCGTTTGCTACATCCAGTCTGCTCAGCTGTTTCTTGATATCACATGGAGTTAACTGAATTGGCTGAAGAATGGCATCTGCATCTGTGATGGTGGGGACCTCAGAACGAGGCCAAGATGGATCATCAATGCTGTACTTCTGGCTGAAGATGGTTGCAAATGTTTCAGACTTGTCTTTCACACTCAAGTGTTGGACTCTGCCTCCTGTTATTTGTTAAATTGCCCAATATCATTCATGACTGGATTTGGCAGGACTGAGGAGCTTTGCTCTGATCTATTGGTCATGGATTGCTTAGCTTTGTTTATAGCATGCCACTTCAGCTTTGAGCAACTTTGACAGGTTGAAACTTCATTTTTAGGTACACCAGGTGCTGCTCCTGGCATGCTCCTCTGTACTCTTCATTGAATCAGGGCTGGTCTCCTGGCTTGATAATAATGGTAGAGTGAGGGATAAGCTGTGCCATGAGGCTACAGATTGTGGTGGAGTACAATTCTGCTGCTGATGGCCCACAGTGCCTCACAGATCCTCACTTTTGAGCAGCTAGATTGGTTCTGAATCTATACCATTTAGCATGATGGTGGTGCCTCACAAAACTATGGATGTTCTCAGTGTGAAGGCAGGAGTTCATTTCCATACTGTGCAATGGTCATTCCTATGAAATCTGGCCAGATAGATACATCTGCAACAGGTAGATTTGTGAGGCCAAGGTCAAGTAGTTTTTTCCTTCACATTAGTTATCTTGTCACCTATTGAGGGTCAATCTGGCAGCCATGTCCTTCAGGATTCAACCAGTTTGGTCAGGTAGTGGCATTGCTACCCCCAGTGCTTCTTCCAAGTGGTTCAAAATGGAGGAGTATGGATTCATCATTTGAGAAAGGGAGATACATCGTACTCAATAGGAGGTTTTCGCCCATATTTGGGCTGATGTCATGAGATTTCATGGGTTATGCAGTTAATATTGAAGACTTCTAGAACAACTCCCTTTTGACTGTATACCACTGTATACCTGATGATACTTGAACCTGATGACAGTGTCTCTTTGTAGATATTATAGGAAATGGCAGCAGCTGTGAGAAGACAGGTTAGGCATTTGAGATCGCAGGAATTGGTTGTCACTGCCCTTTTGTGGGTTGCTCCAGGACCAAGTAAGGGTTTCATGCTCAGGTTTACTTGCCATGACCAATAGCAGAACTAGCGAATTTCCAGTAGTGATGGCGGAAGAGATAGAACCTCGAGGGACAACAGCAGCTTACAGGGCAAGGATCCTTCAGGAAGAGGACATTTCTCTTAAGTGCACATGTGGAATGCAACAAGAAGCCACCTCGTATTTTCTTTTCCCCAACTCATATTGCTTATTGTTACAGGGATATTGAAAATGGGAGGCTCCAACGAGCAGCTGAAGAGGAAAGCGCAAGCAAGACTGCAATGCGTGGAGAAATGAGCAGAGGAGCTGCCCTTGGGCAGATCTCCAGTATAACCATTCGGGCGTGGAGCCCTCATTGTTGATTGAGATATCCTCACCCAAAATGATTCCCTGTCTTCCCTCTATACAGATCCCGACCAATCTGCCGTGTAGCAGTTTTCTTTTTTTAAACTAAATTGTTAGCGGTACAGAGCAAAAGACTCAGTTAAATCAGTGTTTACACGGATGACATCATCATTAAAAAAACTTTGTCTTGCCGATGGATCTATTGAAGTTTTTTCGTGGCTGCGGGAGGTGGGATAGTCCATCGCGGTCGATTGGACCTCGGCTGGTTTCCCTCAGCTCGCAGTGTTTGACCTGAGGCTATTCGGGCGTTTCCGTGCGGACCTGTTGCTTGGTAAAGCCGAGTTGCCTTGTTCTCTCGGCTGTTTCCGTGCGGCAGCTTGAAGGCCGGCGAAGCGGAGCCGAACTGAGCGTGCTCCAGCTTTCGGGAATCTCCGCGGGCCCTGTCTTGACTGATTGAACGCTTGTAACATGGCGGCGGTGATGAAGGGAGCGGAGTTAAACATCTTTGGTTAAAGAGAGAGAGAGAGTGAGAGAGATATCGAAAGGGGAGGAAGCGAAACAAGAGCAACTCTTCCAACCTTTTCATTTGTCTCAAGTAATGGACCCGTGGCTTTTTGCAACACGTGCCCACGAAGATCCTGAGAGAGATTTGCAACAGCCGAAGCAACGATAGGAATAAGTGGAAGTTTATAGGACCGTTGGGGAGGGAAAGTGGAATAAAAGTGTGAAAATGTCGGATTCGAAGGTGAAAGTTGCAGTGAGAGTCCGGCCAATGAACCGACGGGGTAAGCAAAATTCAGATCAAATCACCAGCGCAGTTACAGGGAATGTTTTAAAGAATTTGTCCACTTTTTTTTTAAAGCAACATTGTTATGGGGGTGGGGGGGAAGAGATGGATACACAGGAGTTGTGGGCTGTTTGGTAACATTGTGACTAATGCTCCACAGAGATGGAACTCAACACCAAGTGCGTGGTGGAGATGGAAGAAAATCAGACTGTCCTTCATCCGCCGCCTTGTCCCAACACGTCCAAGGCAGACAACAGGTAACAGCCGCGGCTTCACACTCTTCCACCCCCCTACCCCCCCAGAAAAAAAACTGCAATGCAAATAGTTTTTTTCTCACCGATTTCTCTCTCATTGCACCGTCATAAGAATCAACGCCCTGAGCATGGTTTTAAATTAGGACTCTGCATAACAAAAATCTGTTGTTCCCATTAAAAAAAGGGAGGGAGGAGGGGAGAGCGTCTCTTACGGTCGAGACCACAAACGGCGCCAGCAGCCACTTCTGGTTGGTACGGTGCTTAGATTAGAAAGTCCGCTGGCCGGCTTCAACAGCGGGCTTCGGGCATCTTCATATAAAGCAGCTGCATTCTTTTTTTTTAAAAAAAACACCTATTTAAAAGGCACACGTGTAATGTATATGTTACAATCGGTTCGGCGGTCTCCCAATATTTTTTAAAAGAAGGAAAGATAATGTTGGCACACGCCCAAAAAATTCCAATGCAACAGACCATAGAAATTGAAAGTGAAATGGGGGGAGGAGAATCCAGTTATACGTTTTTTTTAAAAAAAGTAAACGAGTTGACAAGTGGCGTTCTTGATAAATGTGATACTGGTGAAATAGATGCTTGCAAAGAATGAATGGTAACTAGGGCTGTGTGATATTTCTTAGTTCACTCAAACTCGCTTTTTGTTTTTTTTTGATGTACTTCATTTTTTCTAGCTTCTGTTATCTAAAAGGAGCGCCTAGATTTGTACTTAATTTTGAAGTGCGGTAGTGTTAAGGTTTTCGGAAATCTAGATGACAGCAGGGACTGGGCTCTATGCCATGCTTCTGGATCCGCTCTGCAGTCTGTCTCTCCCTAAATTGAAACTCTTGTAACATTCCCCAACTGAGGCTTTACTGTGCTGTATTCAGTTCGGCTGCACACTACTGGCGCGATGTTGTCCTTTTATTTTTTTTTAAAAAACTACATTTTGGGTCGCAAATTTTGTCACTGGTCTGTTTAAGGAATCAATTTTTTTTTTGAATAAAGATTATTGACTTGTGCAAGCCATCAGATTTAGTCACCCGCTTTTCAATTGGCTTGTACAGGGAAGACAGGCAGCTAACCTATTACCAACCGCAGTTCTAACCCTCCCTCCCACTAGCCGAATCCCAGTCACTGAAATAGAACCATTTGAAAAGCAGGTGTGGTTTTCTGCCCATAGCTTACTGACCGTCTTATTCTGACTTATTTGTTTTCTTTCGAGGGAGCGGGGTTTTTTTGTACCTGATCTTTTGTGTTTAGGGCGTACACTCAGCTGGACAGATTTTGATTCAGGTTATTCCATCGTTTTTGGTCGAAAGGATTCTTACGCTGCAGGCGCTTTGGAGACATGTAGAAGGCATTTGACTGTCACAAATCTGAGCATCTGTATTTCGCCTTATTTACAATATACGGGATAGCACACATTGCGTGGATTTAATTAAGGGTTTGGACCAAGATCTTGTGTACCAACTGGACTGGAAGTCTGGTGTTTGTCTAGTTCGCGTCGCTCAGTGATTGAACTGTTTGTAACGCTCGCCACATTTTCCATGTTATAAATTTTAATTCAATATTAACGGCAAATTATCAACACTTGAGCTTCATCATCTTTAATGGATTGCAGAATCAGTGTGTAGTTAAATCTTTAAATTGCAGATGCGTTACCATTCATAAGCGTTCAATTGAAATTCAGCAGTTGAAGGAGAAAGAATTAGCCTTTTGTATCACTATACTTACAGCATTGAAGATCACTTCCCTCCCCCCTTCCGTAATGGTTGCGCCGAATGGCCTGTTTTCTGTACTGTATATTCTGTGGAATTTACTTTTCGAGGTACTACACAATGGATGGAAAGTGAAATTGATGTCCAAAGGCACATTGAATAGTAGACAAGGTCATGGCTAGGTCAAGTTTTAAATGAGAAGTAAATGGCCACCCACGGTTGTTTGGTAGTTACACAGTAGTGCTATGTGCCTGTTTCAGCATGTTACTTTGACCATTCTTGAATTTCTTTGCACATAAGGATACAGGCAAAGTGAGGATAAGAAACAACAGCCATTTGGCCCATCTGGTACATTGACTCCTTCATCATGGTAGTCATTTATTTTCTGTCAACTCTGTTTTTGCTCCTGTTACATTGCTTAATGGATTATTTCATTGCACAATTTGTAGTAAAGAAGCTTTTCCTAATATTATTTCTACATTGATTTTTCATTAATGCCAATTTTGTTCAATGTAGAAAACACAAGTCCATAAAATATAACTGAACAATTTGGCATTAATGAAAAAAACAGTTATATTTTATGGACTTGTGTTTTGCTAAAAGGCACCCTGCTTTTCCCCCACACATACACATTAAACTCTGCATTTTCAACATTTTCTGTTTTTATTGGTTCATGGTTTTTATTGGTTTACCTTCAGCTTTTATATTTGCTATAGATGGTAATATAATTCAGTTGGCTCATCCATTTACTGTCTTTAAGAGTTTAGACTGCAGTTTCAACTTCCCTAATCTTTTTTCCATAGCTTATCCCAGTACTTTGGGAACCCGTTTTGTTGTTTTCTGCACTGTTCCTCATGTAAATACACTTTTTGTGAAATGGTAACCAAAGCTGAGAATGTGTTTACTGACAGAAAGCAGAGTAGGAATTAAACAGGTCATTCTCAGGTTGGTAGACTGTGACTAGCGGAGTACAGCAAAGATCAGTGGTTGGGATTCCAGCTATTTACAAACGATATCAATGATTTGGATGCGGGGATCAAATGTAATATTTCCAAGATTGCTGATGACACAAAACTAGGTGGGAGCGTGAGTTGTGAGCAGGATGCCAAGAGGCTTCAAGGGGATTTAGACTGACTAAATGAATGGGCAAGAACATGGCAAATGGAACTTAATGTTGAAAAAATATGAAGTTATCCGCTTTGGTAAGAGGAAAGGAGGTGCAGAGGTTTCTTAAATGATGAAAGATTGGAAAATGTTGATGTCCAAAGGGACCTGGGCGTCCTTGTGCATAAGTCACTGAAAGCTAACATGCAAGTGCAGCAAGCAATTAGGAAGGCAAATAGTAAGTTGGCCTTTATTGCAAGAGTATTTGAGCACAGGAGTAAAAGAAGTCTTGCTGCAATTTTATAAAGCCTTGGGAGACAACACCTGGAGTATAGTACACAGTTTTGGTCTCCTTACTTAAGGAAGAATATACTGCCACAGAGGAAGTGCAACAAAGGTTCACCAGAATGACTCCTAGGATGGCAGGATTGTCCTCTGAGGAGAGCTTGAAAAAACCGGGCCTGTATTCTCTATGGAGTTCAGAAAAATGAGAGGTGATCTCATTGAAGCATGCAAAATTATTACAGGGCTCTTCAGGGTAAATGCAGGATGGTGGGGGGTGTTTAGAACCAGGGGGCACGGTCTCAGAATATGAGGTAGGCCAGTTAGGACTGAGATGGGGAGGAATTTCTTCACTGAGGGTGGTGAACCTTGGAATTCTCAATGACAGAGGGCTGTGGAGGCTCAGTCATTGAGTACATTCAAGACAGAGATCAATATATTTCTAGATATTAAAGATACCAAGGGATATGGGGATCATGCTATTTTCCTGCATTGAGATAGAAGATCAGCCATGATCCAGTTGAATGGTGGAGCAGGCTCCAGGAGCTGAATGGCCTATTCCTGCTCCTATTTCCTATGTTCCTAATGTTCTGGTTTGCTCAGACCACAATTAAACATAAAACAATAATGAACCTTCTGTCATTTTGTATTCTGCTCTTCTAGCTTTCCATCCTTGCTTTCAATTGGTGTTTTAAATTATTTTACCACATTGTCTGGACATTGCAAATGACGTGTCTACTCATCCCTCCTGTCCCTTCTCTAAGTCTCCTTGTGCTTATTAAATTTAATTCATTGTACACTGCTGCCCCTTTATTCACCTATGGGCACATAGGACATTGCATTTAACAGTGTTAAATTTAATTAATCATGTCTATGTCTATGTGCATATGAATCTAAATACGTCTGCAAATCTTTTACTGGACCCTCTATTTTTGCTATTTTTTGTCATCTGCAAATTCAACCTGTTTATAGTAAGTTTTGGTTGGTATTCATGTCATTTATGTTCACCAGAAATTATAGGGATCCAAACACTGACCCTTATGGGATATTTTAAATAAATCTTTGCATTCAAACTTTGTTCTATCTGTTTGCAAGCCTTCTGTCCTCATTTAGGGGAGATAGTGGCATGGTGGTAATATCACTGGACGTTAGGCTAATGCTGTTGGACCATGGGTTCAAACTTCACCATGGCAGCTTGTGGAATTTAAATTCAGTTAATTAAAAAAATCTGGAATTGAAGCTAGTCTCAATAATGGTGACCATGAAACTATTATTGATTTGTCGTAAAAACCCATCTGGTTCACTAATGTCCTTTAGGAAAGGAAATCTGCCATTCTTACCTGGTCTGGCCTACATGTGACTCCAGATCCACAGCAATGTGGTTGATTCTTAACTGCCCTCTGAAATGGCCTAGTGAACCACTGATTTCAAGGACAGTTAGAGATGGGCAACAAATGCTGGTCTGGCAAGTGACGCCGACATCCCATTAAAGAACAAAAGAAAATTAGGTCTTTGACTCACTGTTTGAATTTCCTGTCTTTGCACCTGCCAATTTAAATGGCCATTTTGAAGCAGGTATGTGGATTTAAAAATTATCGTCTCTTCCCTGGCCCTGTTTTCCTTTTTATAGTTTCTTCACTAAGATGCACATTAACTATGCCACCAATTTACTAGCCATAGGCATTGACAATAGAAGTCATTCCATTTAGTTTGTTTTTGTGGGATTAGGGAGTGCATGTTGCAAGTTTATATAGGGCAGTCATCAGTCTGTACTTATTTCAAGAATGAGATTGCAGGTGATGGATAACTACGTTCAGGTGATGCGGATCATTTGGGTCTTCTAAAGGATATTAACACATGGATATCCAGTGCCCTTCTGGAACATTAAAACTAGACCCAGTAACCAGAGAACTTTTCTACTCAGCTTAATCCAGTGAACGTAATATGACAGCCTAAGGCTTAAGTCTATAAATGACTGCACACAAAAATTAGCCACTTTCTGATTAAACTAAATCACTAATGGCTAACACTACATGATGTTTTGGCACTGAAGGCTGATTACTGGCTTAGGATTTTATATAGCAGAACTCTACAACAATCTGCCAAATGCTGTGCAGTGGAATAATTTGTTTTGGAGAATAAATTTTGGAGTGCACTTAAGAGCATAAGAAAAGACCTACTTGGCCCATGAAGCATCCCTTCACATCATATACAATCCACACTTCAATACTCTACCCAATCTATTTTAATCTTCTAAGGGAGCTTCTGAAATATTTTCCTTGTAACTAACCTTTTAAGAAGCAAAGTGAAACTCTAAAATTCTTACTGGCCTTGCATTCTAGACCAGTTTGTCTGGCTAAGTGTGACACTTTCAGATACTCGGGAGCCATTATGTAGTAGGTTTTTAAATTGAGGACTGAGAGATCATCAGATTTCTGCTCAAACTCTGGCCCGAGATGTGCACTGAGAAACATATGGAACATACTATAAAATTTGTAAATTTTTAAAGTATGCTCCACACAAGATTAAACCATCTCTATTTGCATTATATATGTTGTCCCATGGTGACATTTGAAACCATGTCTGGTGCCATATATGTACACTGATAACCCACCCCTTCCTCACCACCACCTCTCTTAACCAACCCATCCCTACCTCTCTACCACCTCTCTTGACCACACTAAGGCCTCTGATTTGTCATACTGTTTATCCAACATCCAATATTGGATGAGCAGAAATTTTCTGTGAAATATTAGGAAGATCAAAGCCAGTGGGCGGGATTTTCCAGTCCCGCTGAAAATTAATGGACTTTTGGCTAGGCCGTCGAATCTCCCGTGGCTGGTCCTGCTACGAAGGAGCTGGAAAATCCTGGCCATTGTATTTGGACCACACGAATTATTCTGTTCTCAAGCGACTGACTTCATCCCTCCGTCAAAGTCTAAGGTGAGCCTTGGCACCCCATTTGACCCTGAGCTGAGCTTCCAACCTCAGATCCTCTCCATCAATGGGACTACCTGTGTCCTCCTTTGTAGCATCACCTGACTCCGTTCTTCCCTCTGCCTGCCAGCTGAAACCCTCATATATACTTTTGTTACCTCCAGACTTGACTACTCATGTGTTCTCTTGCCTAGCCTTGCATCTTGTACCTGCTGTAAACTTGAACTCATTCAAAACTCTAGGTTTTGCCAAGGCCACTCAGCTGCTGACCTCACTTCAGCCTTGGCCCAAACCTGGACAGACGTGCTCATTTCCTGAAGTGAGAGTGATTCCCTTGACATCAAGACAGCATTTGACTAAGTATGACATCAAGAAGTCCTAGCAAAACTGGAGTCAATGGGAATCAGGAGGAATACTGTCCACTGGTTGGAGTCATACCTACCACAAAGGAAGATGGTTGTGGTTTTTGGAGGCCAATTATCTCAACCCCAGGACATCACTACAGGAGTTTCTCAGGGTAGTGTCCTCGGCCTAACCATCTTCAGTTGCTTCATCAATGCCCTTCCATCCATTCATAAGGTGAGAAGTAAGGATGTTCACTGATGATTGCACTGTACTCAATACCATTTGCAATTCCTCAGCTACTGAAATAGTCCATGGCCACATGCAGCAAGACCGGACAAGATTCAGACTTGTGCTGATAAGTGGCGAGTAACGTTCGCACCACACAAATGTCAAACAATGACCATCTCTGACATGAGAGAATCTAACCATCTTCCCATGACCTTCGTGTCACTGAATCTCCCAATACCAACATCCTGGGGGTTACCATTGACCAGAAACTAAACTGGACTGGCCATATAAATATTGTGGCTACAAGAGCAGGTCAGAGGCTGGAAATTCTGAGGCGAGTAACTCACCTCCTGACTCCCTAAAGCCTGTCCACCATCTACAAGGCACCACGAGCTCTACCACCTAGAAAGACAAAAGCAGTAGATGCACAGGAGCGTAACCACCTCCAGTTTCCCTTCAAGCCACACACCACCCTGACTTAGAACTGTATCACCATTTCTTCACTCTCATTGAATGAAAAACCTGGATCTCCCTTCCTAACAGCAGTGTGGGTGTACCTGCACCACGTGGACTGCAGTGGTCCAAGAAAGCTCACCGCCACTTTCTCAAGGGCAATTAGGGCTGAGCACCACATACTTGCATCCCATGAAAGAATGTTTAAAAATCCAATCTTGCACCACGTCACATTCATCCAGCTGACTAATACTGGCTTCCATTCTGGCAGAGCGTTGATGTTAAAAAATCTCAAATGTATTCAGATCCCTCCCTGGCCACTCCCCCAAATCGTATTTATAACCAGATTTTCTTTCAGCTCCTTAAAGATTTTATTAAACATTCCAACTGGGGACCAGATTTGTTCCATGATATGTCTGTATGTACAGGACATTATAAATGAAGCATTGCTTGATGCCGTTTGGTTTTGTACTTGTACTGCAATTCTTAATTTTCAAGACAAATTTTAATAATATCCCTGCAACCAAATTTTGTTCCTTAAACAAAATACAAATGTTGTAAAAGACTGCATCTGTCTTCTGTCAGTCTGATTTCCTTTGAGAGCAGCAAGTTCAGCTCTCTTAGATTTTTTTAATTGTTGGAAGTATTCTGCTCCTATTATACGTCTGTCTAGTACGTCAGTGTCGTTTGGAAGATGGACTGCCAAACAAAGGTACATAATAATAGGCATCTTTACCAATAATTTATATAAATCTAAAGTAACTTGTTTTGTCTCAACTCCAATGCCTGAGATTATTCAGTATTTACTGGACGCTTTCAGTGACTACCAGATCACTTGCTTTCAATTTAGAATTTGATCCTAAGTACTATTCCTTCAAAATGCTTATACATTTTGCTGTTTTAATGTGTAAAACGGTGCATTTATCAACATTTGAAAGTCCTTATCGTTCCTTACCATATCCACTTCGTTCGTATTCCTTTGAATGCTATCACTCTTCTATTGGTCACCTGGCAAATGACATTGATAAATCGCTACTATTATGAAGTGCTGTTTCACATATATTGTGAAACAACAGGAACATTTTTGGAGACTGCTGTTGGTCACTGTCTCCCTACTCTCTCAGAGAAACATAGAATCAATTAGCAAAGAAGGAAGCCATTCAGCTTACTATACTTGTGCCAGCTTTTCAAAAGAGCTTCCATTTAGTCCCGCTCTCCTGTTCTTACCCTGTACCCGTACAAATCTTTTCTTTTTATCAAATTGAAAATTATTATTGAATATGCTTCCACCACCCCTTCAGACTATGATTCCAGATCACTGTACCTCACTGAATTTAAAAAGAAATTGTCGTCCTCTCTCCACTAAATATTGTTTGTTTTCTACTTACCTTAAATCTGTGTCATCTGGATACCAAGCCTCCTACCAATAGAAATAGTTTCTGCCTATCTGTTCCATGAAAGCCCCACATAATTTTGGACACCAACTTCACTTTACATTCATTGTGTACTACCTCAAAGTAAATTACATGGAATATACAATCCTAAAGCCAGTAAGTTTAAAGTTGAATATTTTGTGTTCTGATGCACTCCCACTGTCCGTTAAGGCAATGGGTTTCAAAACCTTTGGGTTTGAAGGACCCTTTTCAAATGGATCAGTAATCATGGACCCCTCCTCATTTAAAATACTTGTTATGACCAGGTGAGAAGGGATGACTAGCTCCCCTCTTTTGAACCTCCTTGGTTGATTACAGCAAAAGTTCAAGTTTCTTTTTTCACGAGGATGTGCCTTTTTCAAATCAGAATGCATTTAACCATTTAAACTGTGAGCAATAAAAAGACAGTCAAACAAAGGTTTTCTTGAGTCAAAGAGAGAGCAAGTTTCTTAACCGCTAAACCGGACAAAAATAATAATGTGACGTTAAGAAGCCTGCCCTTGTGCAATCATTCAGAGACACACACACACACAAGGTGAGTTAGAATTCAAATAATAAAAGGTAAAAGAATATATGGTTAAGTGTCCTTTGTTTGTTCTTAAGGCATAGATTTTAAATGTTGTGGCCGATTTAGGTTTGCTGGTTTCTTGGATGCAGTCAGATTTTGCAGTTATTACAAGATCTCTGTTCGCTTGTAGGTTTCTGGTAGAGTTGGCTTCTCGAATCAGGTGACCAAAGGGGAGAGAGCAGCCTTCAGCCTGCTTCCTCTGCTAAAGACTTGCTTGACACTGCCTGTGTCACCTGCAATCTTTCTCTCAAGTGGATGTGACAGCCATTTTTTCAATATCCAGTACTTTGCATTTTTAATGTCTTCCTTAGACAGTTACAATTTTTGATGGATGCCTGGGTTATAGGAAATCCTCTCTATTCGCACTGCTCTAAGGATGACTTGTTTGTTTCTCACCTTCACTTTCACCTTGGAATGTGGCCTTGCATTTTTAAGCAGTTTGCTCTGTTTCAGTTCAAATTGCAAAATTTCCAGTCAGTTGAAAATTGAAAAATCATATTTTCAAAAATAAAGGGGTGTAGTTTTGTGACATACTGTATAATCCAATATTATGGAAGAGCTGCATGTAAAAAGTGTTGTAATAAAACAGGGGCATTTACTTACAGACATTAGTGAAATGGGTGCGCTTGATCCTCACTGCAAAGTCTGTCTATTGTTGTGCACTTTCCTCCAAGTGTGGTGACTGTACTCTGCCCCCGCCTCCTGGCTCATAGTGATGTTACTTTGCAGACCCGCTGTAAAGACTTTAGGAGCCCAATGTAATCTGTGGATCCCAGTTTCAGAATCACTGTCTTAAGGGAACAGCTAGAATATTTGAGTTTTCATTTTACTTAAACTTTGTCTTCATAGGCATTTTTTTCAAAATATCAACAGCAAGAGATTGGCTTCCATTCACTGGAAATCCAGATTTACACTGCTAAAACTGGTTCCTGTGGTCTGGTGTTGAAGTAGTATTTTTGAGATCTGCAACTCTTCTGCGAGGATAGAGCTAGAATACAATTATGTTTCATTTTCTATTGGTGCTTGTTTACTCCGGCCTATTTCCATTTATCAGCTCATAATTTTTATTGCTAAACCAGTTTTTTTTATTCCAATTATAAATTCATTGGCCTTAATCTTCTTTATAAACCATGTGTATTATATACACTGGCCTTTTCAAACTCATTAGCTGGGTATCTCAATTTTGTAAAATAAGAGCTGCCATACATTTGTAAAATGTGTGATGTTGCTTCCAGTTCTATGCTGACAATTCATCTTGGCACTTCACATTCTTTTGGTTGAACATTTACTAGAATGCTGTTAAATGCTTTGATACATTTTCCTATAGATGGTAGAGCTGCCTTAAACATTTTGATGCTTATCCTACTCTCTTTTGAATTTCAGGTTGTTTTCCAGGCTTTATGCATAATCCACACGTTTATTAGAGCTTCCATAAGTATAGCACATGGTGAAAGTGGTATAATCATTCTAATTTAATGTGTTTGGGGAGGAGTTTGAGCTTGCGAGTGCACAGTGAAATCCACTTGTGGTGATCATTGCTTGTTGTAATCAAGCAGTTTTAATTATCAACCTGAACTTGTGAAAATGTGTGAACTTTGTGGATTGTTCATAATTCTGATCAGTACAATATTGGTTATGCAAGAATTTCATTGTCGTGAACAGACAACTATTGCTGCTTAGTACTGCTGAGTATTTCAAACACTGAACAAAAAAACTGTTAATCACCTGCTTAGCCTCTCTCATCTGACGTTCTCATATGTTTTTAAGTGTCAGTAACTGCTGAGAACAGCACCGTGCTTACCGTCTTGAGATGAACTAAATGAAATAAATAGAGTGCAGAAATAAAGAGATCTAACTCTAAGCTACATAGTCAGAGAAGGGAGGTTGAGCAGCTGATCAGATGTCTACTGATTAGTATTTAAACTACTAAAAGTGCTATTCAGCATTTTCATGTGCATAAGGAATCACCTGTTCTAATTAGTTGGTATTAGTAAATGTTTTGGATAGTGGCTAAATCAGTCATGAATGGGATTTTAAAAGTGCTGTTACAAAACTTTTGAGGTGTCAGCTGTGGCTCAGTTCAGAGCACCCTCGCCTTTGAGTCAGAAGGTTGTGGGTTCATGTCCCACTCCCGGAAACCAAGAACTGTGAATGTACACGAAAGAGTTACATGAGATCTGTTGATAACTCGAAAGAGTTACAAAACTTTTGGAGCATATGTGCTTGAAAATGTTATTCTGTCTGTTGAAAGATGAATAGGCCTTATGATTTTTGTTTTTTAATTGGATTGGGTCAAAAGAATCAGGTGTAAGCATCAAGTAGATATTTTTTTTACCTCATCAGAATAATATTCATCGTAAGAAAACTGGGTTTAATAAGCAACCAAGTTTTGGAAGGAACTTCTAAGTAAATAATAAACAAATCTGTCTTCACAAGATATTTGAGGAATTAATGTACTCCATTAGCTACATTCTTGGCATCTATTCGCTTGTGGAACTTTTTAACCAGCTGTCTGTATATATTACTTGCAGTTACAGGTGAACTCTATCTTGATGTTACAAACTTTCACAGAGAGAAGATAACGTGATTTGTGTATCAAATAGGAAAGACCGCACTATGTATCACACCAGAGCTGCACTATTTTGGGCTTGGATCTTTCTGTATTTTATTGGATTTTACACTTGTTTTGGAATTTATCTTTGGGGATGGGAAGTAGCACTAACAGCAGAAAGCTTAAAGTAAGGTATTTTCTGTCCTGTTGCACTCCCACAACCTATTGAGGCACAGCTGGGGATTTGTAATTATTGTTTGATTATTGCAGGTCGTTGGTGCTTTTCTGTTGGGGCTTGTTTAATTTGTTTTGCAGATGAACAGCATTGGAGCAGACTCCTTGCATTTATGTTACTGAAAGTAGCTTTCTATCCTTACAGAAGAGTTGCAGATCACAAAAATATTACTTCAACACCAGGCTAAGGGAACCAGTTTTAGCAGTGTAAATCTGGATTGCCAGTGAATGGATCCAATCTCCTGCTGTTGGTATTTTGAAAAAAATGCCCGTGAAAGCAAAGTTTAAGTAAAACGAAAACTCAGATATCCCTAATTTCAGATATAGACATTTTATTGCTGATAAATATTGGGGTTATTATTGGACATTGCATTAGATGGAGCAAATAACACATACTAGATTTGAGGCTAAATGCATCAAGAAAATCTGGTTTAAAAACATGGGAGTATTTGTATTATACTCTGACAAAACAATTGTATGTGAAATTGTAAAAATATTTGTTTATTTACTTTAAACACTTTAGTTGTTTGGTGGTACAGAACTTGATTATTGCTGAAAAAAGAGACATGTTGAAACTTTTCGTCTTGCATTTATCAGGACACTTTGCAAGAAAGCAATATGGGGGAAGACAGCAATGTATACATATGTGAAGAGAGTGCTGATTGGTTGGCAAGTGGATCCTGGTAGAGGCGTTGCCATGGAGAATACACCAGTGATGGTGAATACCAGTTAACTGCCAAACATTGTTTGAAATTTAAACCTGGCAGCTTGACCCTGATTGGTCAAGGCATTGCCCTGAGGAATGAGTCAGCGAATGGCTGTCATTTATTTTGTTTAGCTGAAACAGGTTCGATGTGTGTACGTATTTTTTCTGTCTGCAAAGAACTGGGCCCTGTGTATTAATATATGTAGCTTCCAGCACATGCAAATGTGCCACACTGCAAGCCTGACTGACAATCTTAAATTGGTTGTCAGCATAATTCTTAGCACGCTGAGGATTATTTAGCAAATGTCCAATTGCAGAATCGCATCTAATATTGGACGCTGTTTTGAGTTTTGCAAACACGAGCTGGATGGGTAAGGTCTGTACCTTGTCTGTTGTGACATGTTGTTTGATATGATCTGCCAGTCTTTTGGAACTACGGCCTACATACCTAGGATCACACTGGTATTGAAATTCATATACCACATTGCTCATTAGTGTGATGGGCAGCACGTCTTTTTGGCTTCATGGCAGCATCCTGTTAGTGGCGAATACCACTACTGTTGCTGTTACATAGCAGTGGCGTGAAATAGCTAGCTTCACCTGTTGCTCAAATTTTTGAGATGCCTTGCCCTTCCAGGGTAATCTGAGGTAGACTGGGCACTTTACAGGACCGAAAGTGATGGCCTTAGGCTCGTTCATGAGTTTGTGTGATATACAACGCAAAATGATCTGATCAGGGTAGCCATTATCCTGCAGGATGTCTTTGATGCATCCTATTTCAGCGTGAAGCTTGCATGGTGAGCAAATGGCTTGGGGCTATTCACAAAGTTGCCAATAAGACCAATCTTATAGCGTGTGGAACTGTAAGAATCCCAATGTGTATCTTGACCATTGAAGGTAGGCATGTGGTAGACCGTGGTACAGAACCCCCTGGCAGATTTTTCAACTAGTACGTCAAGGAAAGGGAGTTCATTTGCAGAGTGTACTAGAAGTTACATACATTAGTACACAGGGCCCTGTTATTTGCAGACAGAAAAAACATGTACACACATTGTGCCTTTTTCAGCTAAACAATGTAAGTAACAGCCATTCGCTGACTCATTCCTCAGGGCAAAGCCTTGACCAATCAGGGTCAAGCTGCCAAGTTTAAATTTCAAACAATGCTTGGCAGTTAACTGTCATTCATCATCATGGTGCATTGTCCATGGCAATGCCTCTACCAACAAGAGTCAACTTGCCAAGCAATCAGCACTCTCTTCACATATAGTATAAATTGTTATTTTCCCCTATATTGTTATTCTTGCGAAGTGTCCTGAGGAGTCGAAGATGAAAAGCTTCGACGTGTCTCTTTTTTTCAGCAATACTTAAATGCTTTATTCCTGTTTTTGTTGATCAGCTCGAAGTTTCCTAATAATGAACATTGTTTTATTATTGACCTGGAAAAGCATGTGTTTGTTTTTCAATTTTTTTGTTGTTGACTCAACCCCACTAGTGTTTGCACTTGTATTGGTTGTTTCCCGTAGCTGTGGTTGTGTTTCCATGTAAAATATTTGCTCCCTGAATCAAATGAAGTAAATTACAAAATAAAGTATTTTTATCCCTTTATTGTATATTAATATACCACCGAGATGGCAGCCTCAACATAGATTTGTAAAATTAACAGGTTAAAAGCAACCTGTCTTATAAATTCTCTTGTGTTGAACTGAAGTTCATCAAAGTAAGAAAAATCTTGGACCTTCTGAAGGAAAATATTATGGAGAGTTTGCCTATCAGTGATTCACACAAGTGCTGTAATATTTTTCACCATGTCACTATTTCCATAACCTCATTTAAAAAGCAGGGCACTGGCACAGGTTGCACAACGTGTGATTTATCTCAAAATCTGAATCTTTGAACTAGTTGAGGCTCACCAAGGAAGCATTTTGAGAAAAACAGTTGTTTGTCCTTGTATCCTTGGTGTTCACTCTATGTGAAGGTCTAGTTTTGGTTTAGTTTTAAATTGCATATTCAGTTCTAGTTGTAATGAAGGCGATGAGCATTTATATTATGTTAACATTCCTTTGGCATCAACTTTGGAAGCTTTCTTTTGTTGATTTTTAGGTCATTGATCTTTATCTGCCCTTTCATTTTTGAAACAGATGTGCTATTGCCTAATTTCTACATAAATGTCCTTTGGAAATAAAATACTGAAAATGAGGGAAAGTTTGGTTTTTTTTTGCTTCAGAATTTGGAAAAAAATGATACCTTCTGCCATAATCACTCTCCTAAATAGTCCACCCGTGACTCCCCCAACCCCAATCTTTTCTGAAGATTATACAGTCTATTAGAGAGCAAAATTTCTTGCCAAGGTCCAATACATTTCAAAACCAGTCAGCAATGAGTCAACTTCTCCCATCGCTTCCTGTTTAGTTCCTTCCAATCAGACTTCCGCTCAACTGATAGGTTCACGACCAGCCATCAAGTGAAGGTCACGAGTGATGTCTATGACCATAGTTCATTGCCACTCTCCTCTACCTTCCACACTGTCTAGCATCACATTTTGAATAAGTCATAGTTTCTTCCAGCTTATATTGGCAAAACTGAAACCATCCTTTCAGTTTTCTGCCAGCACCAATGTCATGTCAATTGCATAGCTTCCCTATCAGCCTGCTGAGGCTTTTGCACAGTCTTGTTGGAACTTGAACTGGTCTTTATATCTCACATTTGGTCAGTCACTGAGACTGCTGTGTGCATGGTATAGTTAGAACCTGTTAAGATTAAATTTGCTTATCTACCAAAATAGAGGTGGTCCTCCTAGGTAGTCAATCAGATTGATTACTCTTGTCCTCCAATTTTCATATTGGCCTGTGTTTATGTTTTAACAGTAAAATCGTATTTTTCTTCCCAGCAGCAATTGATGAATTATCTAAGCATTTAAAAAAAAACTGCAGAGCAAGGACTTTTTGGGTGGAGAAAGGAAAAACAAATTCCACAGTCACTTCCAGAATTGAAGAGGTCTTGTGGTGGGGTGAAAGATGGGGAAATGACATTGCCCTCTGACAGTGCTTGCGCCTCAGACTGTCTGGTCCTCTTTGAGACGGAAGTAGGAATGGATTGGAGGCTATTCTCACTTGAACACGCACATTCTGCATTTCTGCCCCAGCATGAATTCGAATGTTCTTCTCCATAGATTCTCAAAGATGCTGATTTGCAAATTGGAAGGTGGAATAATCTATGTATAGTTTTATTTTTGTTCCAAGGATAGCAACAGATTTGGGTTCTCAGTTATATTTAGATAAGGTCTAGTCATTGATTCTTTCTGAGGTTTGGAAGGGATGCTACCTTGATCTTGGCTTTTAAGGTGTCAAAAGAAGTATTGGTGACTATTCTTTCCAGTTTCTCTGTTAATCTTCTTATTCTTTCTTTCTGGAAGAGCTTGCAGCCAGGACTATTCACCCACATGATTGAGGAAAATGGAATGGATGCTGGGCTGCTGAGGCTTTTTGGGGCAAAGGCTATTTGACTTTAAAGAGACAACAGGACATTTTTGTCTACATGGGTGTTTGGTCCTTCCTCTTTGCTCACTTGTAGTGGTGTGCATGCTCTTGCTCATGTGTGCTCTCTTTCTTTCTCCTGGTGGTCAAAGCTCTGCATCGGGCACATGAATTTACATAATGTCCTGTAGTGAATGCTAGCATTAGTAAAAGCATAGTTCAATCTCAGCTATAGAATTACAAGAGAACATTTGCTTTTTCCAACCTAGAAACTCTTAAAACGAAGCACAGCTGATTTGTGGAAACACCTTGCATCAAAATCCAGTTTGTTTTTCATTCTTGGTTGTTTTCTTGAACCAGCTCGTTTTGTGGCCCAAGAATACGGATGTGAACAAAATTCGCAAAGTGCCTCACAAATTCAGCACTGCTACTAGATTTCCCTCTTTTTTTTGAAGTAGAGGGTGATCATTTCAAGAAATGTTGGCAACGCTGAGAGGAAATTAAATTTCCTACACATAAATTGCTTTAGTAACAGTATGGAAAGGAGCCAAGTACTGAATACAAAACAACTAGGAAGTTTAGTTGACTACTTTGATGCCCTGTGGGACTGACCAAATTATTTTTAAACCTCCTGTTTTGATGGTTTAAAAAAACTGCAGGTTGGCTATAAATTAAGGTAAGTTATGATGCTGATTTTAAACTGTCAATTTGTTTGTACAGCTGCATGGATTTTTGCTTTGGCCTTGCATATTGAGCACCAAATAACAATTTACCTCTTCTCACTTTTGTAATATGACATTTGGCAATTAAGATGCGATTTGGTAGAGGTGTTGAAATGATAAAAGAATGAGATAGAAACAGTCCTGTTTCTGGTTAATGAGGGAGTTTGGCACAAGGGGACTTGACTATGATTATATGTAAAAGTTCGGATAGAGAGCAAGGGTAACAACTTTTCTACATCGAGGCTACAGAATGTACTACCAGAGTTATTGATTGAAGCAGATACCATAACAGTTAAGAGTAGGTTAGATAGATGGTTGAAGGAAAGGGAAATAAAAGGGATATGGAGACAAAGAAATCACATGGATATAGGACAGCTGCTCCAGTGGTGGATAAGTATCAGCATGGACATTTGAATGTTGTAACTTTTATGTAATTCTATGTGAAGCAGTGAAATCATTGTTGAGTACTTCATGTACTGAAATTTTTTTAATGTGCCCTTTACATTTGGTTTTTCAATGTGACTTGTAATCTGAAGTATCTCTCATTTTGCTTGTCTGAAATCCAGTAGTGCATGAGTAGAACTTTCCTCCAACTGAATAATGGGAGGGCCGAAGGCATTGTTTTCTTTGGTCCCCCCCAACAAACTCTCTTCACTAGCCACTGACTTTGGAACACATGAGGCTGAGGGGAGATTTAATTGAGATGTATAAAATTGAGGGATCAAGATAGATTGGATAGGAATGGCCTATTTCTTTTAGCAGAGTGGTCAGTAACCAAGGGGCATTGATTTAATTGGCAGAAAGGATTAAGGGGGAGTTGAGAAATATTTTCACCCACAGGGTGAATTCACTGCTGGAAAGGGTGGTAGACACAGAAACTCTTGCAGCGTTTAAAAAAAAACTTGGATTGGCATTTGAAGTGCTGTAACCCACAGGGCTACGGACCAAAAGCTGGAAAGTGGGATTAGGCTGGATGGTTGTTTTTGAGTTGGCATAGACACGATGTGCCAAATGGTCTCCTGTGCTATAAATTTCTGTTACTTTGTTTGTGAGCTAACTGAGAACTTTCCTAAAAACTTACCTGCCTCTGGATAATTTTAATCATTTGTGAAAGAATATTGACATTCTCAAAACAAATGTTTGGGTAGAATTCTCTTGGGCTTGCACTGTGTGTATGGTGTGAAAATTAGGTAGCAAAGGAGATGAGAGAAGGCAGACTGGAGGGAACTTGCATTGCAATACATGGGGAGGAAAAAAGAATTAGGTTAATGGTTTTCAGTAATGTTGCTTTCTATTGATAAAGAGAATCGTAGAATGTGGTCTAATGCTTGATTGCCAACAATGAAGCTTCTCTGGTTAAATTAAACATTTCACATAGGATGAAGGAATTTTCCACATTAAGCTAACAAAATGCTCAAATGGGTGGAAGTAATTTGCCCTGAGTGGTTACAAAATGTAAAGGGACAGTTTACCCAATTACGTCCATGTGTGAATTCCATTTGATTGATTCCTAATGTATTTGTAGACTTTCCAACTGTGTGAAGTGGCACCCATGCCTTAACTGGAAAATGAAACGTTTCAAGTCACGATGCTGTCGATCACTGTTTTGCAATTCTGCAAATGTGCATTTATGCCCTGGTGATTTTCTTGTTTTCCCCTGCCTTCAGTAATGGTTTACTGTAGTCACACAATGGGAGGCACATTAGAGCATCCTGTGTGACTTGGCCTTTTCTTTCCCCCTCTTCTTCTCATAAACTTTTGTGAATGGATATTTGTGGGCATGCAGTGTATTCATATGAGCAGCTCCCTCCTAGAATGAGTTTCCTATTTTAATCTGACGATTGTGGCTGAATAATTGATCCTCCTTTTTTTAAAAAAAACAATTAAAGGTACAAGCCAGTTCTTACTGCACTGGCCAGCATCTTGACTAAGCTGAGTAAGAATTAAAGTATTGAGACTACTATTTTTAAAAGGGAACATACATGATAATATGAACATCTTCCTTCCAAAAGAAAATCTGATGGATATTTCATTGTGTGTGTGTATTTTATATAAAAGTATGCATGTGCCCCACACGCTGTCTCTCGCGCTCTCTCAATTGTTACACATGATGAAGCCAAGGAGATCTCTAGTGGTACAGGACAGAGTTATTGAGGGGATGTTGGTGGCTTTCACAAGTTTTAGCTTTTACAGTAAGTCCTTGCTTTAGGTTGTGCTGCTTGACATCTTTTCGTTTTAAGGTTGTTTATTCTTTAGGACCTGTTTTTCTATTTTCATTTTTATGTAATTTGCTTGCGTCAGTGGCATTGGAGTTGTGTGTTGTCATTGCCGTTGGCAGAGCAATGGAACAGTGCCGTCAGGAAGCTTGTCTGCAACCTCAGGAGTGGGCTTGGGAGATGCCCAGATTAACATACAGTAAGTCAATAGACATTCTATTGACATGAATCTGTGGAAATTCAAGCAAAGAATACTGGAAACCCAGATGAAGATGATTGAAGGGCTTGGGTAGCCATCTGTGACACAGGATTAAATGTTTTCTTCAAAGGGTGAAGAATGCTCGGGAAAAAAATCATTGGGGCAACTAAAACACAATAAGCAGAGATAAAAGGAGATGTGAAAATGTGATACCAAATTATATGTTTGAAAAATTCCTAAAAGGTTTTTAAAAATGTATTTTTAGTTGTAAGGTTGGAAGAGCTGCAGAAGAAAGAGCTGCAGAAGAAAGTGCCTAGGGGGCAAGGTTTCTGAATCTTAGAGGAAAATATGGCAGAGATTTTCTGTGGAGTTTGGGGAATGGGTCAGAGGACCAGACTTAATGGGTCTCTCCTGAGCTTTTAATTGTAGAATCATAGAATAATAAAATTATACAGCACAGAAGGAAACCATTCAACCTATCAAGCTTGTGCCTGCTCTTTGAAATAGCTATCCAGCTAATCCCACTCTCCTGCTCTTTCAGCCCTATAATGTTTTCCCTTTAATTTATACAGTATTTATGTTATATTTAGTGATTTATTTTATTTTTTCAAATTATTTCTCAAGAGGTGAGGTGAGAGTGACTGCCCTTGACATCAAGGCAGCATTTAACCAAGTGTGGCGTCAAAAAGCCCCAGCAAAACTGGAGTCAATAGAAATCGGGGGAAAACTCCACTGGTTGGAGTCACACCTAGCACAAAGATGGTTGTGGTTGTTGGAGGTCAATCATCTCAGTCCCAGGATATAAGGACATAAGACATAAGAAATAGGAGCAGGAGTAGGCCATTCAGCCCTGCTCTGCCATTCAGTGAGGTTAAGGTTGATCTTCTACTTCAACACCATTTTCCTGCACTATCCCCATATCCCTTGATGTTTTTAGTAGGCAGAAATCTATCAATCTCAATCTTGAACATACTTAATGACTGAGTATCCACAGCCCTCTGCGGCAGAGAATTCCAAAGATTTACCACCCTCTGAGGAAAGAAATTACTCCTCACCTCAATCCTAAATGATCTGCCCCTTGTTCTGAAACTGAGGGCGGAATCGTCTATGCCTGCTGACGTGGGGCGTGTTCAATGGCATGAGCGGAAAATACGGCGAGAAGGCCAACAATCGGGTTTCACAACGTTGTGAAACCAGTTTGTGATCGTCTGCTTCGCCCGCCAATGGCAGGCCGCATTCCCCACCACCAGATGTCAGGAATCTCATTGTAATACATCAACATATCTTTATAAGACCAGCCCACCGGACTCATCCCCTCTTGTTGGGTCGTCTGCCCACGTCGGAGGGAAAAACACGCCGGTGTGGAACAAGTTTTGACAAGTGTGACATGCAGAAGTCGGGGACCAAGTCCTTGCTCACATCGCAGACATCCATCGCAGATGCTGGAGGCCGACAGCAACGACCCGCTAGAGGAACGTCCATGGCATGCTGGGTGGATTCTCATGGAAATGGCTCTGCTGCGAAGAAGCGCATGGAAGTTGGATAGTCACCATTGTTGCTCACAACAGATAATGGTTGAGGGGTTGGGAGAGGAAGGTCTAGGATCGACGGGGAGAGGAAGAGGTGTCGGGAAGTGGGGGTGAGGTTTGTGGGGGGAGGGGGAATGAAAGCGTCAGGGGGCTGAGGTTGTAGAGGGGGGAAATGAAGGTGTCCTCATCTGCAGCCAAGAGGACACCTCTTCCAGTAAAGAGGTAGAAATAAGCAGCCTGGAAGACCCGTCACAGTGCTTACCCACACCCTCCACCAGCGCAGAGACACGCACTTCAGTGGGACATAGATCTAGAGCAAGTTTGTGTTCACAATCTGGTGGTCACCACATGGACACGTATCTGCAGCAGGAGGAGGCAGGTTCAGCCAAGCTCCCCAGCACTTGGAGGACTGCTGGGGAAGAGGCATCTGTGAGGTCCGAGTCAGATGGTGAACCTCTGGATTTGGCCTTCCAACTCATCCTGGAGAGTCAGCAGAAGGCATGGGAACATCACGCAGAGCTGTTGAAAGCCCTCAACAGAGTGGCACGCAAGTTGGAAGAGTGCGTCCGCCTGCTCTCTGGTGCAGTGGTGCCCACATGTGTAAGTATGGAGGCCTCCATAGAGAGGATGGTGAATGCCATAGAGGCCCTGGCCCAGCAGAACGAAGAGATAATGTGCAAACCTGCACTCCATTGTGGGAGCCTTGGGTGAGTTTCTGCAGTGGCAAAACAAGAGGGAAACAGGGCACCTTGATATCCCTCCAGGTGCTCCTTCGCCTTAGTGAGTCAGGCCGGGGCTCTTGGGCACCCGAAGGGAGGAGGAACGGCAGCTGGACACCCCTGGGTTATCCACTGAGGAATCGCGGAGGCTGTCCTCGCCCTCCGAGTCCCCTTTTCCTTTTCACCGCAGAGGGAGCAGCCGGCCCATGAGTGATTCTGGAGGAAAAAGTGTGTGGATCAGGGCTTTTTGGAGCCTTGTGCAAGCACTTTCCCACGCACACAGATCCTTCACATATCACACTCAATTCAATGTCCTGAGCATTTCGAATGCTGCCTACTGGGGTTCACTTTCAGTTGTCTATCTGAGCTGACCTGCACCTCTGACCACCCAATGATCACACTCCCATGCAGCACCTGATCTCGCCCACTATGACTATCATGTCACTTTCGATTTGGACAGCATGGTCTGGATTCACTTTTTTTCATCAGATCCCCAGTCTTTTCCCCTCCCCCAGTCACGCATTCCCTTTCCCCCATCACAGTTGACTCCACCCCGGTATCACCTTCCACTCCCCTCCGTGACCGACCTACAACCCTTTTCCTTCGGGGATGTCCAGGTGAATGTGCACGTTCCCATAGTTCCCAAGTTTTCATGGTATTACCTGGCAGAAAGTTAAGAGAGAATGATCAGCCACTACTTAGGCCAGATTTGTCAAGGTACCACCATTTGTATCTATGGACTGTGCCATATCTACCTAGTAATTTTTGTGGGGAACTGTGGTCACCGGAGAGCCAGTTGCAGAACTATGATATCTGTTGTAAGGCAAACCTGCAGCTGGTTAGAAGCAGAGGAGTTGGCATAATCAGTTTAAAAAATAAAACAGAGGCTTGCATTTATATAGTACCTTTCATGACCTCTAGCTGTCCCATGCCACTTTACAGCCTATGTTGTACTTTTGAAGCCTAGTCACTATTGTAATGTAAGAAACAAATTTGGACGCAGTTAAGTCCTACAATCAACAATATGGTAATGTGAAACAAAAACAAAAATACCTGGAAAAACTCAGCAGGTCTGACAGCATCTGCGGAGAGAATACAGTTAACGTTTTGAGTCCGTATGACTCTTCACCAGAACTGCTGAGTTTTTCCAGGCATTTTTGCTTTTGTTTCGGATTTCCGGCATCCGCAGTTTTTTGTTTTTACCCTAATATGATAATGTGATCTGTTTTAGTGATGTTGGTTGAGGAATAAATTGGCCAGAACACTGAGAAACACTTCTGCTCTTTGAAATAATACCACCGGGATCTTTTATGCCCACCTGAGAGGGCAGACTCCGATTTTAAATCTCATTCAAAAGACCTCTAATAGTACTGTCCTGGAGTGTCAGCCTAGAATATGTGCTTAAGCCCCTGTACTGTAACTTCAACCCTCAACTTTGACTCTTGAGGTTAAGAGTGATGGCTTGGCTCCATCTCCTTGCAGACATGTTGCAATGTTGGTCTGTTATTGTATAGCCATTTCCTGCAGCACCTTCTCTTCAGCCATTACATGAGGATTGGGTGCTGGCCTGTAATGTCACTTGTCTGCAGGCACCTCCTGGACTATCTTTTGTTTGTATCTGTCACTACTTGGTGCTGTCCTGTTTAGCCTTTGCAAAGGTTGCCCATGGGCTGACATGTCTCCTGAACTTTTCAAAGGACTTCAGAATTTTTGCTCCCTTATGACACTCTTTTGATCCCATTAAATTTGACTTGTGCACAACTTTCAATTCCTGCCACGAGACTGTTGCTTGCATTCATTTACAAAGAACTAACTTTGGAAAACTGTATTCTGACCCCGTGTTTTCAGTTTGTCTTAATGCACATTTCACTTTTAAGCATTTGGTTGCAAACACATCCATGCTGGAAAAGACCTATTTTTTACCTTTCATCAGAATAAACTCGACTCAGTGGCTCAAAGACTGATCGCATAATGTGGTACCTGAAATCCATCAACAGTAGCTAATAGGAAATCATTAAGCCCTTTAGGGAAAGAAATCTGCTGTCCTTCCCTGGCCTACATGTGACTCCAGACCCACAGCAATATGATTGGCTCTTAAATGCCCTTTGAACAAGGGCAATTAGGGATGGGCAATCAATGTTGGCTTAGCCATTGACACCCACATCCCATGAATGGATTTTAAAAAATTAGTAAGGAAACAATTCTTTAGTTTGTTGTGGACTATTTTTGCACAGGAACAGACTGAACTATGACAGTAAGACTAGAGGAGAAATCTTTGGCTTCCAGTTGCAACAAGGCGAAATTCCTTATACACTGCATGAAACAGGGCTTTCAGTCAATGTGAAGAAAGCATGTGATGTGATGTGGTTAACAATGGTCAGCAAAGAGACAGCAACTGCTAGAAAGCAGAAATGAGTCTGCTCAAAATTAATTGCTGCCTTAACTGACTTCTTATAAAAGCTCATTGTTTGTTTGTCCTATGAAGAAGATGCAGGAGTCTTTGTAATCTTGCTGCTGGTGCTTGAGAAAAAGCATATTCTCCTTTCGAGATTGTTTCCTCAGGAAAATAATGGAAAAATTGGAAGAAGGTAGATTGAACACAGATGCTATCCATTTCTTTGATCCTTTGCCCAAGGTAAAAAATGAAGCTTTTAGGTGAAGGAACAAATGTTTGAAAGTCTAGGAGTTTAAAAAAAAAGCATAATACAGACTTCTGGCTATTATTTCTTAGGCACATGACCTACATACTTTTTTTTAAACTTGTAAGCACTGTCCAGTCCCAACCTATCCAGATGTCTCCTTGAGACAGCAACAATGGACATACCCTCATGATAGAGTTAGAACTTGGTGCAGTTGTAACTGATTTTCCAGTAATTACAGCGGATTGCAACTTTGGCAAGGCTTTTATTTAGAGGTTAAATTTCAATGTGAAGACATTTGGTGAGCTTGCTAAAAAAAACACCTGTTGCTACATCACAGGTCCATTAAGAAACCAAACACAAAACAGTCTTTGACTATCACGACACAGAATTTTTTCAGTAAAACCGTAAATATTATAGTAGGTAAAGATTTGAATCACGAAGCTTCAGAGGTCAAGATCCATGCTTTAGTACCCAAATGATGTGTAAAAGACATCAGTAGTCCTATTAAAGCAAACCATGTGGCTTCCATAATGGTACACTAGAGCTAAATCAATGCTCCTACTGCTTCAGCTCGTGATGGGTGGTATCCCGTAACA
Organism: Cetorhinus maximus; assembly: GCF_964194155.1. Lineage (NCBI taxonomy): Eukaryota > Metazoa > Chordata > Chondrichthyes > Lamniformes > Cetorhinidae > Cetorhinus > Cetorhinus maximus. The sequence continues at coordinate 170,017,476 of NC_135881.1, read as the reverse complement.
AGATGATTAGTTGTAATATTGACACAATGTCTATTCACAAGTTGTGTTTAAGATAAAACTCAAGGATACAGGAAAATATTACAGTACATAAAGAACAAACTTGCATTTATATGATTTATCTTGTTCTCAGGATGTGGTAAAGTTCATCAAAACCAATAAACAATTTTTAAAATGCTGTACTGACATGTATTCAATTGCAGCACATGATTGCAAATAGCAAGATTCCACAAAAAGAAAATGAGATGAAAATCTAGTATAATCTTTGTGTTGGGAGGTATGTTGGCCAGGGCACTGGGAGAAATCACTGCCCTTTTTTTTCGAATAGTGCCGCATGAGAGCTGATAAACCTTTGCTGTCTGACACAAGCCATGTTATGATTCCTTGCATTTAACTGGGTGTGATGCTGTAAGTGTTTTGAGGCATATTAGAAAGAGGAAAACATTGAAATTTAACATCTAAATAAAAGCCTTGCCAAAGATACAATCTGTTGTAATTACTAGAAAGTGTAAAGATCTTCTTGATCGTACCTTTATTAACTCATGTACGAGTGTGCCATCAGACACGACTCGATGGCAGATAAGGGGGAGAAAGAAAGTACCCAGATTCTGTGACTGCCTCTTATGACTTATCTGCCTTACCATGTATTTGCATGATCTGTTCTATAGATGCCAGCCCAAAAATCACCTTTTGTCTTCAGTTTCTGTTGCCAGTAATTTGAAGCAAGCATTCTTGCGCTTGATAAACTCTTCTTGACATACCTCCTGAAAACAATAGATTATGTCGGAATATTTAAACCTGTTATAGGGAAAGCCATCAGACAGTTACATTTTATGATTTTCAAGAGCTTAATCCCAAATGTATCTTGGAAGCTTGGAATTAAAAGCTCCCTGTAGTTTGCACATTTTCAAGAATAAAGTAATGTGCATGCTGGAAATCTGAAATAAAAGCAGAAAATGTTGGAAATATTCAGCAGGCCTGGCAACGTCAGATTCCGTTCTGACAAAGCGTCCCTGATCTAAACCTGTAACTCTTTCTTTTTCCACAACGCTAAGTATTTCTAGCATTTTCTGTCCACATACTTTCCTCAGTTTTGAGTTAATTGAGATTGGAGAAGTTGAATTTTTCAGTACTCAAAAGGCTGAGTTGCAATGAGATTCTACTGTATTCATTGGCAATTATCAGAATTCATTTTATAAGATCAGTTCAGATTTTGCTAATAGCATTATTTTGTGCTGCTTACTTTTTCGATGTGTAATTTTCTGACAGAATCATTTAATAGTAACTTGAAGTGCTATTTGCTGCAGGCACATCTATTTAGAGTGCTCGCTTTCCTATCCAAGCCACTGCTCAATAAGCAGATATGATGTGTGTGGAATATCTTTGGTGATTTTTTTTTTTGGAAACAAAAGTTTTCAGACAAGGTGGTGATAAGCAGTATTCAGTAATTTTAATTTGAAAAGTGGGAAACAGTGGTTTCCCTATGTTAATGTTTGTGGGAAAGTAAGTTGCAATGAAGAAATAAGAAATTTACAAATGGATATGGACAGGTTAGGTGAATGGGCCAAAATTTGGCAGATGGAGTTTAATGTGGATAAGTGTGAGGTTATCCATTTTGGCTGGAAGAATAAAAAGGTGACTTATTATTTAAAGGGAGAGAAACTTCAGAATGCTTCAGTGTGGAGGGATCTGGGTGTCCTCCTGCATGAATTGCTGAAAGCTAATATGCAGGTACAGCAGGTAATAAGGAAGGCAAATGGAATTTTGGCATTTATTGCCAAAGGAATGGAGTATAAAAATAGGGAAGTGTTGCAACTGTACAAGGCATTGGTAGACCGCACCTGGAGTACTGTGCACAGTTTTGGTCCCCTTACTTGAGGAAGGATGTAGTTGCACTGGAGACGGTTCAGAGGAGGTTCACGAGATTGATTCCAGAGTTACGGGGTTTGTCTTATGAGGGGAGATTGAGCAGTTTAGGCCTATGCTCGATAGAGTTTAGAAGGATGAGGAGATCTAATTGAGGTATATAAGATGCTAAAGGGGATAGACAAAGTAGATGTGGAGTGGATGTTTCCCCTTGTGGGGCATTCTAGAATGAGAGGCCATAGTTTTAGGCTAAGGGATGGTAGATTTAAATTGGAGATGAGGAGGGACTACTTTTCTCAAAGGGTCGTGAATCTGTGGAATTCACTACCTCAGAATGCAGTGGTTGCCGGGACGCTGAATAAATTTAAGGAGGAGATAGACAGATTTTTAATTAGTAACGGGTTGAAAGGTTATGGGGAGAGGGTGGGAAATTGGAGTTGAGGCCAAAATGAGATCAGCCATGATCGTATTGAATGGCAGGGCAGGCTTGAGGGGCTGAATTGTCTACTCCTGCTCCTAGTTCTTACGTGATACAGTGCAATTCTCATTCAAATTAACTTCTGTTCTCAATGGCTTACTAAGAGGTGGAGGTAGGTTGTTTATTTTGGGGTCAAGGTGAGTCCAAGCTAACCCAACTGATGAAGGAAATTCTGATCTAAGTCAACTCATCATTGCTGACTGCAATCTGCTAGCTGAACGAGGCAAGTTTGTTTGAACTTGTGTGCACGATTCATTATTGACCAACCAGTGTGGCTCATTAATTGATCCTACATGGGTAGATCTGCCATTGGAGGAAGGGATCCTTATCACTTGGCACAGAACCTGTAAGCCAATGCCCTAATTAATAAGGGATGCTTCTAGTTTTGGTCATGTGCATTTTAAGAGGTGTCAGCTGTGGCTCAGTTCATAGCACCCTCGCCTTTGAATCAGAGGGTTGTGGGTTCATGTCCCACTCCCGGAAACCAAGAACTGTGATTGTACTCGAAAGAGTTGCAATCTGTGACTGTTGATAACTCGAAAGAGTTTCACACAGCTCTTGACTTGGATAAGTTCTGATGAAGAGGGATGTACAACTGACCCCTCTGCTCACCACCCTCCCCCTTTCCTGAACTCTCCATTACTTTGACCTCTTGTAGATTACTTGTCCCAACATTGTCAGCTGTCTTGGCTCTGTACTGGAATTCCCTGCCCCTCTCCTTTTAAAACCCAGATCTTTGACTAAGTTTTTGATTGTCCCTCTAATGTCTCTTTAGGGTTGATGTTCCTTTTTCGCCTTGCAGCCTTGCAAAAAGCCCTGAGGCATTTTATGCCATGAAAAGTGTTACATAAATTCAAGTTATTTTGGACATGAATAAAACTACCAGGTTTGGTTGGTGTTAGTTGTGATGTACTTGAGCCAATAATTTTAGAAATAAATTTAGTGGAAATGACATTTTGTGCTATCATTGAAGTTTTTGTTTGCAATTGTTGCATTAGTTCTACAAAATGTTATTTTGTAGTAGATTCAGTGCCTGGCAAGAAAAGAAAGAACTTGCATTCCCATAGTGTCATTCACATCATAAGGATGTAATATGTTTTATGACCAATTCTTTGTGAGTTCTCGTCACTGTAGGCAAACGCAGCAGCCAATTTGTGCATCAAAGTTCAGCAAACAAGAATTAAATGAATGATTGATTATTTAGTGGTTTTGATTGAGTGATAAATGTTGGCTTGGGCACTGGGAGGACTCCCCTATCCTTTGAATAATGTCAGTGGATCTTTGGGCAAAAGTTTCTGTGGTTTAACATCTCATCCAAAATATCACTTTTGCCAGTACTCTATAGTACATCCTCTATAGCACTGGGATGATGTGCCCAAATCTCTGGAGTTGGGTTTGAATCCATGACCATCTGATTCAAAGCCAAGCTGATTCTAAAAGTTAATAAATGATGATGACCTTTGGATTGAAATCTTTTCCCTCATGGGATATAAATAGTGTCAATATTCTGTTTGACAATTTTGCTCAGTGACAACCATCTATGAGTATTACAAATTGTTTAAATAAAGTGGAGAAATAGCTAAAATTCTTAATGAATGGGATATAATATGCACATCATACATTTGGTAATAGTCACCAGCAGAGTTCCTAGTGAATGCATCCCATTTTACAAAAGTTTTTGGATTAGCTAAAACAGATAAACATACACAGAATATCATTAATAATTTGGAAACACTTTCCATTTCCCCAGGGTCAGGTCCATTTGTCGGTTTGGAGTGAACTACTTCTGGTTTTTGAACAAAATCTCAATGTTTTTTCAACTTATTGGTCTGCCACAGGGGAACAACACTCAAGCAATCTGTCTGTGGACTCCCTCTGTTTCCTTGCCCTCTTCCCTGTGGTGCCACTCTTAGTCCATGCCTAATGGAGTGCAATTTTTAGAGTGATGACTCATTATCTTAATGCAATTTTGTGCTGTGTTATAACGGATGGGGTCAAGAGAGTTGACCATTCCTGCTTAACTGCACACTTGATCTCATAAGACATGCAGATGCACATACCACTTCTGGGCATTTAGTGACCCAGAACAAGAGATACGTACTTAAACTGATGGCGGATTGCAATACCCACAAAAATGCAGGCTACCAAAGTAGTAAGAATTCCAGAACTAGCCTCCTTTATTTTCATGTGCTGTCAAAGGTACTTCTGTCAATGTAAAATTGCCTCAAGACTAGTTTGCTTGTAAATTTGTAATCTGCAAAATGATTGACCTCAGTTCTTGCCTACTAAGGACAATGGTTACAGCTTATTAAATGAGTGGCAAATTATAAATCACTTTGATGAAAGGCTTCAGCTGCATTATTACTTAAGTTTTGATCCACCCTGCTAAAAGTGGAGTTTCTTTAATGGAGGGGGTGGAGACCATTGAGTAATGATTACTGATTGATTTTGTTAGGTCTGGTGATAGTCAGTGTTCATTCAAGTCAGAACAGCTGTGCTCATTCCACTTGCTAAGTTTTGTTCTCTTTCAGGCTCTCTTTGAAAATGTTTGCATCAGTTTTGTTGGTCTCATCTGAAATAAAACTCATCTTAAGTTCAAATCAGATGACTGCAAGGGCCACTTTTTTTAAAAAGCAACTCACCCTAAAGATGTTCTGAAAAAGGAGTAGGATGCTCGCTGTGAATTCAAGTTATACAAATTATGTAAAATAAAGTACCGGTGGAATATGTTTCAAGATTATAAAATGTTTTTTGGGTTGAGATGATATTGATAAATGTAGAGCATTGCTCTCTATCTGTCAATCTACTGTTACTGCCTTATAAACCATTGCTTTTATTCTTTATATTTCATAATCAGCTGAATATCTCAAGTATGCAGTGATTGTCGGTCACTTTCTTTATGGATATCGTGCATCAATGGCATTCAGTGTACTTACTGTCAATGGTGTGCCTTGTAGTAGCTGCACTCGCCATAAAATAGTGATATTTAAAAATGTATATTGCTTTGAAATTACTCCACTGTAACTTCCTCTCGCGATTTTGATGATGGTTCTAAACCAGACAAAATCTGTCTAGGTTTATGGTTTTAGCTGAACTCTTGGGATTATATAGTGTCATCAATCATAAGTATGCACTTTCTCTGCATCTGTTTTACAGTAGAATAATGCACCCTCCTTTGCCTGAAGGTGTTTTTGTGTGACTCCCAACCCAGACACACCTCTTTGTTTTTGGGTCTGGCGGAAAGATAAATGCTTGAAGCTTTCTGTTATGTCAGTTTGTGGACAATTTACAGATTGGAAAGCTGGCTCAGGTTGCAGAAAGATGGGTGTTACAGTTACAATTTCTTTCAATTGGTCCAAATTCAAAATGGCAGACTAAACAGGGCTGCAGGAGTGTTTCTCCCCTTAATTTTAAACAAAATTTATCTGCTCATCTGAGGACAAAATCTCTTGCTGATCCATAGATAACTTACAACCTTCAAGTATATTTCTGAATGGCCATTCTTCTGTCTGAGCCCAGATAATGGGTTATGAACTGTTTTGGGCAGCATGATAGCCAATCCCAATTCTATGTTAATGTGTGCTTTCTAGCATGGGTCATTGGATATAAGTCTGGAACTCTTCAAGCCTTTCCCTTTCCATATTTCTGCAGCAGAGAGTCCAATTGTTATGTCTCAGCTGTTGCCCAAAGGAGGTTAACTTCTTCAGCAGAGACTGAAAATGAGTCTAGAATCTTTTGGTCTTCATTGCTTAAGAAAGAAAATATTCTTTTATATATCAGCTTTAATGTCTTTTTAGTGGTGTCAGCCTTGGTTTAGTGATACAACTCTCATCTCCTTGAATCAGTAGTTTGTGGCTCCGAGTCCCACTCCACTGACTTGAGCACATAATCTAGGCTGGCTTTGTCAGTGCCGGTTTGAGGGAATGCATCACTGTTCAGAAGTGCTGTCTTTCAAATGAGGCATTAAATCGAGGCTTTGTAGAAAAAAATTTGCAAGGTATTATTCTGAACAAGAGCAGGGGGGTTCACCTCAGTGTCCTGGCAAATGTTGATCCCCAACCAATATCACTAAAAGTTATCTGGTTATTGTCGTTGTTCATGGGACCGTACGTGTGCAGATTGATAGGCGCATTGCAACAATGACTACACCTCAAAAATACTTCATTGGCTGTAAAGTGTTTTATGACATCCTGAAATTGGGAAAGGTGATATCTGAATGCAAAATTCTCTGCCTTAAGACATCCCAAAGCATTTCACATACAACAAATGACTTGTAATCAATCTAGTTTTCTAGGCAAATACAGCAACCCGTTTGTGCATCATAAGGTTCCACAAGTTGAAATTAATGCAGATGATCTCTGTTTGCTGGTGGTGGTTGAGGAAGGAACATTGGCTAGGATACTGGGAGAACTCAATCTTTTTTCTTTGATTAGTGCCATGGATCTTTTACACTCATAAGAACAGACAGTGGGCATTCTGTTTAATGTCTCATCTGGCAAATTTCACCTCCAAGAGTAGAATTCTCCCTCAGGATGACGAAGTATCAGGCTAGATTATGTATTAAAGTTCCGAAGTGTGGCTTGAACCTACAAACTTCTGCACAATATGCAAATAAGGTCAAGCTGGCAGCTGCACTGTTCTGTCCAAATTGTGATTTGTAGGACATGTGTGTAAGAACTGACTATCTAGGCTGTGATAGCACATGACTCCCTTTTAAATCTTAAAAGATTTTTGCAAGTTGTGAGTTCCACTGAATTCAAATTTGTGAACCTAATGACAGTAAATTCACAGATTGTGATTCAACTGTGGGAATGCTTTCATAAGCTAACAAGAGTTGTAATTTTAATATGCCTTTGAGTGTAAACCAAGTGGTTAACATTAATCAGTGATATTAACTGTTGTACTAGTTATATTGTGACTTGATCTTGACTGCTGATTAAAAAAGTATAACTGACTTTAAGGAGCTACAGAAATATTCCCATTGATAAATTATTTCTCATTTTGCATTGACCTGTATGCTCCCTTAATTCTGGTGGCAGCTTACTTCCTGTTTCCTAATGCTGACATCATAATAGTCCTCACACTTCAAAAGTAATTAATGGCTGTGTGGTGCTTTTGGTTTGCCCTGATGGTATGAAAGATGTTGTTTAAAAGTAAGTTGATGTTAGTTGGTCTTGTGCTTCTGCCACCAATTGCTTAGTCCCACTAGTCAGGCTGCCTCCAAGGTTGGACATGTAGCTTTGCTTCACATTTTATTTATTCATTATGAGATTTGCATTTGCAGAATTAGGTATTGCAAAAAAAAATACCATGATGATCTGTCCTTTTAAACATGTAAGAAAAATGTAACTTTGCCAAGGTTAGCTAGCAACCAAATCTTGGCCATTTAATCTTTTTCCTGTACTTACCGACTCAATGTCTGGGCCATCAGCTCCTTGTAACAAATGCTACTTTTGTTTCTCTCAAACACTGTTTCAGACTCTGACCTCATCTAGAAATGACCATGCTAAGCAGATGTACAGTAAATCATGGGAAAAGCAGGGAGTGAGAGCTAAAAAGCGCTTATAACTCAAGGACACTAAGTGGCATAAAATTACTTTGTATATATGCAGCTGAAGATGTTACTTTTCTATCTGCCCTCGAGTACCATAATGTAATAACAGGTAACACAGTGGCTTAAAAACAGCTCTTCACCAACAATGAAGATTTAGCTTTCAATTTTTGTCTGCAACAAATCAGTGTTAGGAACAGGATGTTTATTAATTCAGATGTCCCAGGTTGGTGTGAGATTAATCAGATATTCTGGAGGTCATGCACATTAGATTGTGGAGATGAATAACTGGACATTCTTGCATCTTAATATATTAATAGCAAACATTAGACAGAACCTTTTATTTGAGCAGGTTAAGGCTAGTGAATTTCTTACTCATTTCAAATAAACCATTATGAATTATACTGTTCTCCGAAGAATCATTCTTTTACTCCTCATGGGTGGCTAGCTGGCTCAGTTGGTAAAGGCAGTGAATGATTGGATCCCACTGACTTTAAGGTTTTGGGTACGATTCCCCTGCTGTAGTAGCTGATCTCAAGTTGGGGTTACAGTTGGCATGCTATCCTAAGGCTATCAAGGGAATAAAATTAAACAGTTCCTGTTTCTAATCCCTTTTGATTGGCCCTAATGCAACATGTGAACAATTGTGGAAGTCTGATAAGGGCATCAGTGGGCTATCTGTGGTCCCCATTCTCCCTACCCCATTAGAAATATTTTCAGGTTATTTGATAATGTAGGATTACATATAAAGATTGACCACTTTCAGTGATATACAGTGGATACATGGTATCCGGACCATATCCAATAGGAGCTAGTCTCCCCAGGCCAGGAGATGAAGTGATGTGGGGATGCACAGCAGGCTAAGAGATTTTCAAGTGTTCAGTTTTAAGCATTTGTGCTTTTCTCCCCGTGTCCAACCCCCATTTTGGTGGATATGGTAAAAGAATGAGTTCTTGCCTGCTGCATCATTATCCTATGTATAGTTACAATTAATTTGCAATTGTAAAGTTAGCAGTGATGGCAATTCCTGACATTTCAAATGTTTAAGTAACATTAGTAACAAAGTGATGGGTTGGCCCTGCCCAAAATAAATGCTGGACTTCAAAGTTCAGTCAATGTTAATCGAGGCTTACCATTCGGCTTCTGGATCCCCCTTGAGAGAAAATGACTTTCCGTTCCAGGAGATTAATGCCTTTCTCACTGGGGATTGAGAAATAGAATTCTTGTTTTCAGATATTTTGGGAACAACGTTTCAGTCCTAGACTCCCGGAACATGTATTATAATATATTACCAGCATCTCTGAATGCCTCAAATGCATATAGTTTTTAATCATAATACAAAAGTAAAATATTGTGGATGCTGAAAAACCAAGAATGCTGGAATCATTCAGCAGGCCTGGCATTTGTTGCACATGGAGAGAGATATGGGTTTAATTTTTCAGATTAATACTGAATGTTTGCAGCATTTTATGTTTTTATTATTAACTGTCATAAGTTGGCATGATGGAAAATAAAATGGTGTCTACATCCACCCATACTTCCTTTCCTTATTTTTTCCTTCAAGGCAGTTAATTGGTTTGCAATTGATGGAACATGGAAAATAATTGTTGGTAGATTTATCTGATGGAAGAAAAGATGTCACAGCTTGTTCTTTCCTGAGAGTCATGTGTGTATTCCTCATCAAGTGTCATTGGATAACCACTGTTGTGACAATTTTCAACCTTTTCTTCTTTCCCTCTCCATATCAGCAGCATGTGGACACAGGGTGATTGTTGTGGCTTCACTGGCACTGTGGTGCAGCTTGCCAGCTTACCACAGACAAAAGATCCTGAGAACTTTGATTTGCTTGCCATAATGGCAAACCCATGGTGGTTTTCCTTAAGATATCAAAGGAAAGCTTTGTTAGTTTGTCTATGCTTTTTACAAATGATGAGAGTAGGTTATGTGAGTGAGGCTTAATTTGCTGCAGTTTTTTTTTTAAAAAAGGCACTATTTTAAACTTGTGAAAATGCTTAATTTAGTTGTATTTTTCATGTTATTGCCCCTTGTAGGTATGCCTATGCATTTTACTGGGGATCTGTGGGTGGACAAATAACTTGCTCCCATAACTCTGCCAGTGCTTTTTTAGCTGGGTTCATAATGTTTCTAAAGAAGTGCTTGCCGTTTGCTTAATGCGTGTCCTGTCATGAGGCTGAAACTCGGCCTATTATTCAGGGTGGCAAGTTACAGTTTATAACTAAGTGACCTAACATGGTGAATCTCCTCTAACTCAAAATCATTATGAAGGATGCTTGCTGTTCCTCTCACTGATTATATGCTGCATTTTTAAAATTACTTGTGATAATTTGAAAAAATATTGGAATTAAGATGGCACGCGAAGTGCTGATGAGTACTTATGATGAAGCGTTAAACCTTAATTCCTGGGTCTATTGTTGAAGCACTGAATTGTAATTGAGTGATGAGTCAAAATTTACAAGGTAAACAATTATTTGCAGCTAGCAAATCTTGAGTAACTTTTGTAATTAAACGGGGTGTGCCATTGGTTACATTCAATTAGTGCTTGCAGCAATATCTTGTTTATAGGTGGTTTTTGAAACTTGCAACAATCGCATTTTTAAAGCTGTGAATTCTGGTATTTTTGACCCTCTCAAAAACTAATAATCCATCTTTTGACCAACCTCGAGTTTGATCTGATTATTTGACCTCCAACAGAGTTCCCTCTGTATCCATCGTTCTCTCAAGAAACTGTTTCCTCTTTACACACATCCCAAGTCCAGCCAGTATTTGAATGTAATTCCCAGATCTATTGTACTACTGGGTATGATGAATGAAAAGCTTCTCTACGAAACGGACCCTTTTTCACCTCCAGTCTTCCCTCCTCATCTCATCCTGAGGCTCTCCTGGTATCATGCTTTGCCCTGGCCCATCTCACCTGTGTCTCCTCTCTTCTACCTCAAAATATGTCTTCCTACAAACAAGTCCTTCGCTCACTGTTCCTATGTTGAAGGGAAGATTCATCACACAATATCCTACTAGAATTTACTCTTTGTTCAAACCTCAAAACTGCAGCTTGCCATGTTTTTTTCGGTTTCTCTTTTCTACGTGTCAAGTTTTTTAAAAAAAAAGCTAAAACAAGAATTACTGATTTTATGTACTTTTCATGTACTCTATTCAAATTTGGTGCTGTGAACTTATGGGCTTTGATCTTTGACCATGGGCTCTCAGTGGTGGGTAGTTGAAGAGTGAAATTAAATTATTTGTCATATCCTCCGTGTTAAACATTCGAGCATTAATATTTCAGCTAATTTGGAGTGATTGAGTGACTGTTCAGCTATAAAGTATTAGATTATGTTTTGGGGCTGTTTCTTTTTAATATGGGGAAAAATTGAGGCATGCAGGGGGTCATGTGACCGGTTCTGAATTCTACCCAATGACAAACTTGGGTGGCTTGGTTGTTAATACTAAATGTTAAAGTGGGGGGTCCAGGTTGCCTTACTAGGAAAGAAGGTGTGAGATATTCACACCTGTAAGCAAGGCCAGCGCTGTTGTGCTGAAGGTAGGTGGACTGTTAGTTTCCAAGTATCATGTCTCACTGGGAGGTTTTGCAAACGGTTCTACTTTAAACTGTCTAGCTAATTGTAGTTGGGAGTCCAGAGAGTAGCTGATTGACATTTCTGCCAATTGGATACACTTCTTTCACTGTTCCTATGTTTAAAGCAAGGTTCATCACACAGTATCCTACTAGAATGTACTCTTGTCCATAGCTCAAAACTGTAGCTTGCCATGTTTTCCTCAGTCTCACTTTTCTACTGAATTAAAAGAAAAACAAGAATTGCTAGTTTGATGTACTTTTCATGTACTCAAGTTTGATGTCTGAAAATGTTGAAATTGTGCACTGGACCCCAAGTCATTAATGTATTTCAAAATCAGAAGTGGTTCTCGTACTGTGGATACAGAACCTGTGATTCAGGTTGGCATGGAGATGGGCTTTGATTTGTCTGAGAAGTTAAGTGCAAAGAGAAGATTGAAGCAAGGCTGATGTGCTGCCTCTTACAGACTGGATGGTCCCAGGTTTGATTCTTCAATTGTGCTGAGTAAACAAATGTTGGCTAGGGCCAGCTGCTGGAGAAGTAGAATTGGATCTAGTGCTTCAGGTCTGGTTGGGAAGAGAAGTAAAGATTCCCTGGACTGTGCATGCTCATGTGATTGAGTACACAGGTGAATAAATGCAACTATCGTCCAAGGAGCTGCTGGCCAGTACCTTTGGCAGGAGAGTGCAAGGTGGAGGGAACAAAATAATACAATATCAAATTGTCTGGTTTACACAAGATCACTCGTGACTGTTAAAAGGGATGGATGTCCTTTATCTTGAAAGTAGTGGGTGGTGAGGGAAAAGAGAAAATCCCTATTATAACATTGATTTCTTCTGCCTTTGTTGTATCTACATAACCCTTTAGCAGAAATTCACAATATTTAACCACAGAAGAGAGGGTCAGACTAAGCACTGAAGACTTAAACAGCCCTCAATAGAATCCAAAAGAAAAATATTGCAGATGCTGAAAATCTGGAAAAAAAAATGCTGAAATACTCTGCAATTTTGGTAGCATCTGTGGAGAGAGAAACAGAATTAATATTTCAGGTCAATGGCTTTCATGAGTACTGGAAAAGGTTAGAGATATATAGTAGGTTTTAAACAAGTACAGTGTGGAGAGGGTTGGATAAAAACAGAAGGGAAGGTGTGTGATAGGGTGGTTGGCAGGAGAGATTAAATGGCAAAAGCATTGGTGGTGCAAGGGCAAAGGGACGGAATGAATGGGGCAGGTAAAGAAACAAACAGTGTCTGGAGGAGGTGTGACTCAAAATCCCAAACAGCCGCTGTCCAAAAGCAACAAAAAGACAGGGGGGCGGGGGGGGTGGGGAAGCAAAAGAGATGCCAAAAAGAAAACTCAATCAGCAAAGATAAGGAAACAAAATGGGGTCAAAGGTTACAATCAGAAATTGTTGAACTTGGTGTTGAGTCCAGAAGGCTGCAAAGTGCCTAGTAAGAAGATGAGGTACTGCTGTTTGATTCTGAGTGGAATCAAAATGGGAATGAAAACTAGATGGTCAGGTTAACCCAAAATCTTTCAAAGAGTGAAATACTGTATAGAGGAAAGTAAAATCCGATGAATACATAAATCAAGATAAGCTGGAAAGACTGAGTTAATGCAAGGAGAGAACAATGGAACTATTTTAAAAATGGATGCATTCAGTTGCTCTTTACAGCAAGTATGTAATGATGAAATATTAAGCCCTTACTGGATGTCTCAGTAAAAATTGCTACGTGTAGCTCCTGATTTTCAGGCATAAAACAGGCTCTATGAACTAGAGATTTCTTGCTGGCTGGTGCCTTTTGGACCCACCATATCTCAGAAGCAGATTGTAACATTAAATGTGCTTTGTTTTTATTGCTTCTGTGCCATTGGCTGCTGGTTCAGGTCATGCACAGCCAAGTGTTTGATGAAAAATGCACCAGATTTTAAGATTTGCATCCTGCAAGGCCTTATTTTTAGTGAGGCATTTTGTCAGTTTCCACACAAAAATTAGTGAAGATGGAAGCACGTGGAATTATGATTTGAGTTGTGAGATGATGGAGAAAATAGCCCAGTTGGCTGGTATGACAAAGTGTTCTCCCAAGGATTGGTACTGGGGTCTCAGCTTTTCACCGTGTATATAAATGGCTTGGATGAAGGAGTAGAGAGTTGTGTATCCAAGTTTGACGTTAACACTTGCGTTAGCAGGCACACTAAATTATGCAGATGGGATCCAGAGATTACAAAAGGACATGTAGACTAAGGGAATGGACTAAACTGTGGCAAATGGAGTTCAACGTGGGGAAGTGAGATTATACAGTTTGGGATGCAAGAACAACAAATTGGAATGATTTCTTAATGGTGAGAGGTTCAGAGCTGTGTAGGAGAAAAGAGCAAAGAAATTACCATGGATTGTGGTGTATAAGTTAACCCAGTGTATAAGACCACCCCATTTTTTTGGCACCAAATATCATGTTTAGGGCTGTACTTGATGTATAAGTCGATCACCCCAACATCTTTTCTGCTAAGAAATGCTATACTCAGTTTAGGAGTTGACCTCAATTTTTCACAGAAGAAATACATGTTTTACTCACTCATAAGTCGGCGCCACAGGATCAAACAGGCTATTGGGGCCATGTTGCTAAGATGTTGTGCTGGAATTTAAGATGTGCCACACAGAGCATGGCGAATGAAGAACAGATGCGGGTCCTCCACCAAAAGAATGAAGCTGGTTTTAAGCTAAAAGTCATAACATTTACTAACTCATCAAATAACTGTGCTGCAGTGAGGGAATTCGGTGTTTGTGAGAATGGAGAAAGAAGGAATCCGCCCTGAAGAAGATGCCCAACACCAAATATGCCATGAGAACAGCACCCAGCCACTGGCCTGATATTGAGAAGCATTCTTGGAATAGGCCCTCAAATTGCCAGGATGGTTACATCGTCACCAGAAATGTAAAGCGTATATAACGCATTTAAGTGGGACAGAGCAAACCTCGAGTCTGGTAAAGATTTCAGAGCAACAGCTAGTTGGTGTAGCCATTTTATAGAATGAAAATGTCTAGTGTTGCGGCAGAAGACCAAGATCACTCAGAGACTAAAAGACCTCGATGCCCAAATTACCAGTTTCCAATGTCAGCAACAAAAACATGAGTACCCATTATGTCACTTTAGCAACATGGATGAAAGTCCATAAATTTCGATATGCTCAAAAACGCAACTGTGGAGTGGTAAAGTTTGAAAACAGCCCAAAGAAAACCATAGGGCGTGAGAAGACAAGACACAGCTGACAGAACGAGATTTAAGCCCATGGTAATTTTGAAACGTAAAACCATAGGAACATGGGATTTAGGAGCAGGAGTAGGCCATTAGGTCCTCGAGCCTGCTTCACCATTCAATAAGATCATGGCTGACCTGGTTGTGGTCGCAACTCCATTCCACTTTCCTGTCTGGCCCCCCATAACCCTTGACTCCCTTGTCCATCAACAATCTAACTCTGCCTTGAATATAGGAAATGCCAAAAATCAAATTCCCTGCAGGAATTTGTGCACACCCATGACAACAGTTGGATGGATGAAATTGTGGAATTGGTGGCCTTCTCAAAGAATGCAGCTTATTCGTGTGACATGTTCAGCTCCCATAACCGATGAGATCAAGAGGTGCCTGTGAAGAAATAATACTCACATTGCAGTTATACCAGGGGGCCTGACATGTGTCTCAACACGCCATTTAAGGGTCATGTTTGCTCTGATTATAATAGGTGCTGGTTGATAGAGAAAATATGCATACTGCCCTGTTTGATGTTTTGTGTGGCTTTGTCATCACATCGCAGGATGCTGTTAATGCACAAACTATCAGATCATTCCAAAAATGTGGAATATCCAATTTGTTGGATGGAGGGGAAGATGATTGTGGAGTGATGATTCTGAAACAAAGGGCTAAAGCTTATAGAGAGTGGGACCCTTACGATGCCATAAGCCAAAGCGACTCAATGATTTTGATTAGGTGCCAAAGACAATGAATTTGATAGTTTTAAAACATTTAGATTGTAGTTAAAAGTACACTTCTAGAATTAATGTGTTAAATAAAATATGCCACATTGATTGAATTTGAAGTACCAGTGTATTTTCTCCATTTCAAAATTGCAACCATCTACACAAACACCAGCAGTTCACATTTTATGCTCTGCGTATAAGTTGACTCCTGTTTTTGGAAGGATTTTTTTTGCAGCTTCAAATGTCAACTTATATGCAATGATCTACAGTACTAAAAGCTAGTGTATAGAAGTAATCAAAAGGGCTAATGGAATATTGGCCTTCGTTACAAGGAGGCTAGCCTATAAAGCAGAGGAAGTGATGCTTCAGTTATACAGAAGCCTGGTCAGACTGACTGGGGTACTGTATTCAGTTTTGGGTGCATAGTATCAGGAAAGATAATGACCTTGGTGGCATAGTGCATAATAGTTAAAGTATGAGGATAGATTGCAATAAATTTGGCTTGTATTCCCTTAAATATAGAAAATTGAGAGTGATTTAATTGAAGCTTTGGAAAGGATTTGATAGGGTAGATACAGAAAGAGAATATGCTCCGGTGTGGAATCTAGAAGGAGATGCAACAAATTTAGAGCCAGATCATTTGAGTGAAGTCAAGAAGCTCTTATCACACAAAAGGTAAAGGAATTCTAGCCTCCTAAAAGGCTGTGCATGCAGTGATAATGGGAACTTGCAAGAATGAGATCAATAGATTTTCATGATGCAAGAGTATGAAGGGATTATAGATCAAAAATGACCAAATGGAGTTGAAGTGTATATCAGTGTTAAAATCCCAGAGGGAAACTTAAAATTATTGGTTATGACACTTGTTTAAAGTGTTATGTTTGAGATATGACTCTAAACTCCGAAATCAGACCACTAGTTTGAGATTTTACATTAAACTGAATGAAACTTTTTATTAATTTACACAGGTTAAAATATATGTGCACATGGTCACAAATCACTACTATCATAACTTTTAACAAATTCCCAAACTAATCCCCATTAAGGCAACAGCAACCCATAGACTTAACCAAACACCAGGCAAAGCAATTCCACCGTACAAATTCAAAATGAGGTTCTTTTCACGGTGGAGTTTGCAGCTGCCTTTTGATCTTACATTACCTCTGTCTGCACACCCAAAAACTACTGAAGTTATACCTACCAGCTTCAATGATTGTTAGTTTTCATTGTATCAACAACCTCTGAACTTCACCTTTTAACAATGAAACCCCTTTCAAAATACCAATTTTATTAGTAATATAAACATATTGCTTGGTAGCTGCTAGAAAGGCATCAATTTTCACCCCACTTCTTGCATGCTCTGTTAAAAAAATGCAAATACACTTTCGTACATATCAAAGCACCCAGACTAGCTAGCTATAATCCAATTAAGACAAACCCACAGACTAAACCTCTATTTGAAAAAAATATTTTCCAAATTATATACATTAATAGCTTCATGACATCCCCCTCCTTAGTGAAAAATGAACCCTCAATTCTAAAAGACAGCTTCATTTTAATAACCCATCTCACTATTACATTACCAGATGCATGCATTAACGTAACTATATACATGCACACACCCCCCTCTTGGTATCAACAGCAATCATTCCATTTCAGTGTCCAGGTTTTTATTATTTTATTTCAGATGTCCCAATTTCCTTTATGCTTCAAACTCTTGATAATGCATCTGCAAACAAATTTTCTCTTCCAGCAATATGTAAATTAAATGGTTGTAACAATAGACTCCATCTGAAAAGCCTTGCACTTCTGATAAAATTTGTCCCAAAACTTCAAAGGATTATGGTCTGTATAAACGATTGTTTCTGATGAATTGTTTGCACCATAAATTTCAAAATGCTGCAATGCTAACATCAAACTCAGTCCCTTTTTCAATCGTTGAATATCTTGTTCATGAAAAATACCCTATTGGTTTTTCAATGTCATCTTGTAACAGTACAGCCCCAATGCCTATATAGTTTCTGTCAACGTCCAACTTGAATTGCTTGGCATAATTGGATGCCAACACTGGTATCATAGTTACAGTTTTTAAACTAGCGAATGACTTCTGACACTCATGTCCATTGAAACTTCTTGTTCTTTAATAGTTCAGTCAGCAGAGCAACCACTTAGCTAAAGTTTGGTACAAATTTCCAGTAAAACCTACTCATGCCCAAAAATCTCAACTTTGTTTTGTTGTAGGTACTGGGAAATCCACAATAGCCTTGACTGTCACATCTCTCAGAGCCACCTTACCATGTCCAATGGTTATGGCCTAGATATGTAACTTGCACTTTTGTAAATTCACTTTTAGCCAAGTTCATCACCAAATTAGCTTCTTGTAGTCGTGTAAATAATGCTTCCATATGCTGTAAATGCTCCTCCATCTGACTGAAAACAATTAGATCATCAATATAAACTGCACAATTGCTTAGAACCTCAATTACTTTTTGTCAGCCTTTGAAATATCGCAGGTGCATTCTTCATACCAAATTGAATGACTTTAAACTGATATAGTCCACTTGGCATTACAAAAGCTGATATCTCCTTTGCTCTGAGAACAGTACCTGCCAATATCCATTTGGTAAGTCAATCTTTGTGAAAAATTTCAATTGTCCCACTTTTTCAATGCAATCCTCCAACTGTGGTATGGTATACAAATCTGCTTTTGTCACCGCATTCACCTTTTGATAGTCCACACAGTCTGTGTTCAGTACCAGCACAACAGGCAAACTCCAGTTACTGCATCTAGACTCAATGATATCATTTTGAAGCATGAAATCAATTTCTTTTTGTACTTGATAACTTTGCCAGATTTAATCTAAGGTCGTTGCTTCACTGAAGATGATATTTCTACACCTACATCATGTAAGCCTAAATTTGTCTTTCCCAACTTATTTCCACAAATAGGCTTGTATGACTGCAGTAGCTTTTCTAAATCACTGACATTTGCTTGGAAGGTAACTCAATATTGTATTTAAAATTTCAAGCACCCCCTCATTATCCAATTTGATTAGAGGAAAATCAGTTAGAGTCCTGCACTTCTACCTCTTTCTCATAATCCACCATCACTAATACTTCTTTGTTCCTCTTCCCTGTCAAATAACTTTAAGCATATTTACATGACACTCCAGATAGAAGAAAGAAGCAGAGGGTATTGATTAAATAATTTACTTCATCCAATTTCTTTTCAATTCTGTAAGGCACACTAAATCTTGCATAAGGAATCCTAGTACTGGTAACAAAACTAATACTTTCTCTCCAGAAACAGAACTTTGAATTTTAGACTTATCTGCTTTCGTTTTCATCACTTGCTGCAAGATCTTTAAATGTTCCCTAGCCAACTCACACGCTCTGTACAATCTTTCCCTTAAATTTGATACGTAATCCAGGAGAATAGTTTGAATTTTGATCCACCAATTTCTCATGAATTAATCTGTGGTCCCTTTACCTCATGACCATAAACGAGTTCAAAAGGGCTAAAACCAGTCGATGCATTAGGAGTGTCTCTAATAGCAAATAACAAAAATGGAATTCCCATTTGCCAATCCTGTGCATAATTCTGACAGTATGCTCTTGTCATAGTTTTTAAAGTTTGATGCCATCTTTCCAAAGCTCCTTGTGACTCCAGATAAGCTGTTGACTTAAACAGTTTTATCCCCAAACTGTTCATTACTTCCTTAAACAGTTGCGACATGAAATTTGACCCCTGATCTAATTGTATTGCTTTACCTTGTAAAAAATGTAATTAACTCCTCCATAATCATCTTAGTTGTAATATTTCTTAAAAAGGTATCGCTTCAGGAAATCTGTTATTGTTAATAAATGCTGATTTCCACTTTTAGTCTTAGGGAGGGGTCCTACACAATCAAATCATGACCTGGTAAGAGGTTCTTCAAATGCTGGTATTGGAATTACAGACACTGGCTTAATCACTGCTTGTGCTTTTCCTGTTACTTGACATATATGACAGGTTCTACAGAATTTAACTACATCCCTATGCAATCCTGGCCAAAAAACCTACCTCTGTATCTTTGTTTTCCTAATTCTGCACCCCCATTGGAATTTCATGAGCAATCCTCATATTTGCATTTCTACACCCTTAATAGGACAACAATCTGATGCACCTCCCTCTAGCTTTCATTTGCTGAGACATGATCCAACAGCCACTTTCTCATTAATATATTCCCTCAAAGATAATAACATACTGGAATACATTTTGCTTTGGTTTCTGAATAAGCTTTGATATAACTATTTTAATTGCAAATTATTTTGCTGTAACTCCACTAACCTCGGAGTTAAACACTTCAGCTGCATTCCTTCCTCCTGAATGTTATCAAATACAGTGCCAACTAAAACAGAATTACCTGGAAAAACTCAGCAGGTCTGGCAGCATCAGCAGAGAAGAAAAGAGTTGACGTTTCGAGTCCTCATGACCCTTCAGCAGGACTGAGTAAAGTTAGGAGAGGGGTGAAATATAAGCTAGTTTAAGGTTGGGGCGGGGGGAAGAAAGAGGGTGTGGTTGTAGGGACAAGCAAGCAGTGATAGGAGCAGATAATCAAAAGATGTCACAGACAAAGGAACAAAGACTTGTAAAAGGTGATATTATCTAAGAGAATGTGCTAATTAAGAATGGATGGCAGGACACTCAAGGTACAGCTCTAGTGGGGGGTGGGGTGGAAAGACTGACAGGGCATTACAGTTATAGATTTAAAAATAATGGAAATAGGTGGGAAAAGAAAAATCACTCTTTTCTTCTCCGCCGATGCTACCAGACCTGCTGAGTTTTTCCAGGTAATTCTGTTTTTATTTTGGATTTCCAGCATCCGCAGTAGTTTTTTGTTTTTATCACAGTGCCAACTAATTGGGTTTTGACGTCACCTTCTTGCCTTTGAACTGCCTATTTTATCTTGTTCTTTCCGATGGACCTTTGATCTCATCATAACACAATCAGGAAATAATCCAGCACGTTCCTTCTGTAGCACAGCACTTCTGTTGAAAACACGTCTACAGGCTTCTCAACTACCATAGGCGTCACCCATATTTGCAATTCAACTATATCATTGCCCAGATTAAATTGAACCCCTGCAAAGGGCAAATTTTCCACCACTCCAACTATAACTTCACCAGTCTTTTGCTCTTTAAATTTACCTTCCACAACAGAATAAATTTCCATGAACCCCACTTATTACCTTCTCCTGCAACACTCCCTCTGAACAACATACATCACTATCCCACAACATTAAGAATTGACTAGCCCGTGTCTCTTAATATTTTAAGATCTTTACCTACCCCACTCTGTACATGTGGAAAGACTTTCCCTTCACATACAAAGTCTTCAAACATTTCTGCAACCTGCTTTTCAGAATTCTCTTGAGTAATCTGTGAACATATTCACTGATTCTCCCCATTTCACCTGTCCACAAACCACTGGTTTCTCCTGTGCCTGAACCTCAGAACCCACAGTGCTTTTACTTCTAGAGCTTTTCTGTATCCCAATAATTCCTACAGATTTTTCCTGCAACCTTCAACACACTGACTTCATGTGTCCCACCTTATTACAATGAAAACACCTCAATTTTCAAATGTCACTTCTACCTTCAGCTCCTTCCTTTTTATTCTGAGAAAAAACTTCCTGGGAACTTCCAACTACTCCTTCTCTTCCCTGACTACCTGCCTTCCTTTCACCTTCCCACTTTTTATCCTTTTCCAATTTAAAAGGGTGATGGAAAAAGGTTTAGCTCTATGAACTAACTCAATCATCAGCTATCTCTGCTGCTTGTCTTGCAGAATCAACCCTCTGTTCCTCCACATGAGTTCTCACTACTGAAGGGATTGAACCTTTAAATTTTTCCAAAAGAATGACTTCCCTAAGATCTGCATATGTTGTCTCTATTTTTAACACCTGTTGTTACTCACAATAAGAGGTTGTGGTGGAAGAATTAATCCAGGCTGGTCTTTTGGTTAAAGCTGGTTTATTTTCAAGACAACTCCTCAGTGCTAGTAGCTTCCACCCAAAGCTGTACCTTTTTATTCTGTTTAGATGGGATAATTAATGCCCATCACCTGTATAACTAGCAATTGGTTTTAACAAGGTAATTGCCATAGTACCACCTGTATCCACCGGTCAAAATTACTTTGTTTTACTCTTTCAAACTCAGTATAAGTTTGCCCAGGCTGTTTTTTCATGTTCCTAAATTTCTGCCTGTATGCTTCAGGAACCAACTCCTATGCACTCAAAATAGCTTTTCTCACCACATCATAATTCACTGACATTTCTTCGGTGAAAGAAAGTGAAGCATATACCTAATAACTTAGACTGTAATAATAATGTCCAGTTTTCCTGAGGCCATTTCATCTGTTTAGCTAGCTTTTCAAATGAAATAAAGAATGCTTCAATACCTGTTTCCCCAAACTTTGGAAGAACTTGTACAAATTTAAACATGATCACCACTGGGTTCTACTCTAGAGATAAATCCTTCCTCACATACTGACCTCACCTCTTTCCTCCTTCACTATCTTCACAATTTCTAATTCCCTTTTAAAAGCCATTTCTATGTCCTTTGCTTCTAATTCAAGCTTTTTCATTTGCAACTGAAGTCTCACTACCTCCAACTGTGACTCACTAGTGCCAGGTTTCACTTCCAACTGTGGATGCTGTGCTATACTTTTAACTATATCAGATTTCCTAGCTCCTGCAGGTAACCCCAATTGTAACTTATCCGCCAACTCTGTTAACTTACTTTTGATTAATCTCTCCAACCCAATTAGAGTTATCTTTTCTAATGCCAGGCAAGTCTTAGCAATTGCCAAAGCCACCTTGCAGTCTCACCACTTCTAAAATACTTCATCAACTCCTGAATTCAAAGAGCCCCTCGTACTTGTAAGCTTAAGATTCACCAAATTCCTAACCAATCGAGGAATTAGAAATATAATTTATTCCGGCACAGCCCCCAGTTGTTCTGACAGAAGCAGTTGGTAAAGCGGAGTTATTTAAATATCCCAGAGGGAAACTTTAAACAAGTGTCATAATCAAAAATTTTAAGTGTTCTGTTTGACTTACGACTCTAAACTCAGGAGTCAGACCGCTAGTTCTCGAGATTTTACATTAAACTGAATGAAACTTTTTATTTTCTATCTACACCATCAACCTCTCAAGTTAAAGGTGGTCAGAAGCGTTCACCTGTTCTTATGAGAGCTTTGAGTTTGAAGGTAGCAAAAGGCAGGATTGCAGCAGATGAGCTGATGCAGGAAGGAAATTTTATTAATTTATACAGGTTAAAATAAATGTGCACATGGCTACAAATCACTACTATCATAACTTGTAACAAATTCCCAAACTAATCCTCATTAAGGCAACAGCAACCCAGAGACTTAACCAAACACCAGGCAAAGCAGTTTCACCGTACGAATTCAAAATGATCTTCTTTTCACTGTGGAGCTGCCTTTTGATCTTACATTGCCTCTGTCTGCACACCCAAAAACTACTGAAGTTATACCTACCAGCTCCAATGAATGTTAATTCTCATTGTATCAACAACCTCCTTGAACTTCACCTTTTAACAATGAAACCCCTTTCATAATACCAATTTTATTAGTAATATAAACATATTGCTTGGTAGCTGCTAGAAAGGCATCAATTTTCACCCCACTTCTTGCATGCTCTATTCAAAAAAAATGCAAATACACGCTGTCTCTTACATATCAAAACTAGTACATATCAAAGCACCCAGACTAGCTGGCTTTAATCCAATTAAGACAAACCCACAGACTAAACCTCCATTTGAAAAAAAAAATTTTTCCAAATTATATATATATATACATTAATAGCTTCATGACAATCAGCTATGATCTAATTGAATGGTGGAACAGGCATGAGGGGGTGAAATTGTTTACTCCTGTTCCGTCACCAAGAGGGCCTACTTAAATCCATGTAACACCTCCTGTCTCCTTCCCGCATCAGCTCATCTGCTGCAATCCTGCCTTTTATTACCTTCAAGCTCAAAGCTTTCATAAGAACAAGTGAACTTTTCTGACCACCTTTAACTTGAGAGGTTGATGGTGTAGATAGAAAATGGCATGTGGAGGTGCATTCACTGACCTTGATCACTTATGTGAGGTCATTTGATAACTTGTGGTACTGATGCGAGGTCCTCTGGCCCAGACTCCAGAAATAGATCTTCTTGGCCACCTGCTTCCACTCCCTTCTGAAGACAGCTCTTGTGGTCCTTCTGATGCCTTGTGAAACCATGATGTCTCTCCTCCTGCCCACCCCCAGTCCTGCATCCATCACCCTTGATCCTCTGTTTGCCCTGGTTTTCATGTTTCCATCATTTATATTCCATCAATATAATTCAGTGCAGCTTTCCTTTAATTGGGAAAGTCTGCCTTCAAGAAGAGCAGGCTGGCTGCACAATGTGGTTCCTGCACAATGTTGGTTGTCACATCTGCTGAGTGCCAAGGTAACTGACAGCGCAGAGAGGATGCCAACAGTGCGGGATCTGTGCAGCCACACACTTCAATCATGCAGATGAGGTCGGTGCACTAAGGTAACATGCTGCCACCTCGTTCAGAACTGCAACCCTGCGCCCAAAAACCCTGGCACATCAATTTCTAGACCTGCATCTTTGTTACCTCCTCCAGTCCTATAACTCATTGGAGATCTCTGAGCTCTTGCAATTCTTTGGCCTCTTGCACATCCCTGGTTTGCATTGCTCCATCATTGGCAGCCATGTCTACAGCTGCATAGGCCTTAAGCTCTGAAATTGCCTCCCGAAACCCTGTCAGTCCTTTGCTTTTTAAACTGCTCTTTAAGTTTTGACCAACCTTTTGATCACCTGTCCTAATGCCACTTTAGGTAGCTCTGTGTCTGGTAACACTCCTTTGCAACACCTTTATGTTTTTATGGCATTAAAATTGCCATACAAATGCAAGCTCCTATCTTCCTATAATTCTTTTGTGCTCTGTCTTTTTCAATTTGTTCTTACCAACTTTTCCAGTTTTCCTGCTGTTCTGATTACAATATTGAGATCCTGCTGGTGCTGTCATCTTATGCTCAATGGTTTAACTGTCATAGGCAGTCTTCCTAAGAAGAAGGCATATAGCCAGTCTTCATGTGTACACAGTTGGAGTCCTAATTAGAGCTGGCTTACAGGGACACCAGCTGTGTTATTGAGATGTGACTTTTGGACAGTGGAGAAACTGTGTCACTCCTAGAACACCAAAATATAATATAAGAGGAGCTTTGGGAGAAAAGAATACGGCATATGCTGTTCCTGTCATGTACAATCTGCTCGTGATCTTGATAGGTGATTCCCCAATATCTGGACCCATGGGCGTACATGTGCTAATGCATTTTGAAGGGACTTACCAATACACAAGCACCATTGTGTCAGTTTTAGGACTGCATTATAAAGAGTAAGAAAGGGTGGGGAAGAGAGAGTGCGATGTTTAGGTGAATACAGAAACTAAAGCTAACGCCATTTTGCTTTGGCTTCTAGGCTGATGATCTGTGCCAGCTTTCATTGGAATGAATGGGTCCATTTTTGGACACTTGAGCTAAGATGTAATATGTTAAGGGTGGCACAGGAAATGCATAAAGACCTGAAAAAATATCTGGTAGGTGGTATATTTAAGCTGCAGGAGAAAACTGGGGGCTTGCCAAAGCTGCTCAATGTGATCTCCTCTTTCCATGACATCATGATGGGTAAGGTCAGCCTAAACAGTGCAACATTGGAACCCTTTAAGATCTGCAGTGGGGTCAGGGCTATGTCCTGGTACCAACACTCTTTGGCATATTCTTTTTTCTGCTGTCATATGCCTTCAAGTCGTACACAGAGGGTGTCTACTTACATATCAGAACTGACAGCTGTTCAGCCTTGCTCACCTGAGATCCAAGACAAAGGAGTCCTCATCAGAGAGTTGCTCTACATTGACCATGATGATGCCGCACTAAAATTTCATACTGAGGAACACCTGCAATGGCAAATGGACAGACCCTCTCACATCTGTAAAGGGTTTGGGGGGTTTGAACATCGGTACCTGGGAGACAAAGATCATGGTGCAGGATGTTGTCATACTGCCATCTATCAGCTTTGACAATGTGATGCTGGAGGTTGTTGATATCTTCCCATCAAGACATGAATACTTGACTTGCTGCTTTTAACACAAATTAATCCCTCCTGATGCATACCATCTTCCCTTCCAGATACTTAAGCCCGTCTCTCTCATGGTGAAGCTCTCCTTTACTATTTCATCTTGTTTCATATAAACCTGCTGTTTTCTAGTTGCTAGCTTAATAATCAATGTTGCCAGGGCTCCAGTTTAAGCCTGAACATTCCATATTCCTATAGATACTTTACAATTTGTACTGATATAAAAATTTTTAACTTTTTTTTATTCTTTCATGGGATGTGTGTGTCGCTGGCAAGGCAAGCATTTGTTGTCCATCCCTAATTGCCCTTGAACTACTAGGCCACTTCAGAGGGCACTTAAGAGTCAACCACATTGTTGTGGGCCTAGAGTCACATGTAGGCCAGACTTTTTAAAGGACATTAGTGAAGCAGATGGGTTTTTACAACAATCGATGATAACTGTCATGGTCACCATTACTGAGACTAGTTTTATATTCCAGATTTATTAATTGAATTTAAATTCTGCCAGCTCTGTGGTGGCATTTGAACCCATGTCCCTGGAGCCCTGGCCTCTGGATTTATTACCACAACACCACTATCTCCCCCCCCTAAGTATGACGAATCAGCCACTTATTTATCTAGGTGACAACAGATCCAACATGAATTGTCTTTCTCGACTTCCATAATTCATTTTGGTTTCAGAAATCTGGCATTCACCAAATGTTTGACTGTCACCCCATGTCGACTGTCACCTTGGTTAGCATACCAATCAAGGTAACTGCCTGGGGTGTGGCATTAGAGTCATTAGTGAGAACTGAGTGAGTGGTCAGAACCAACTGCAAGTTAAAACCACTGTTCTTTATATGGTTATTTGTCATGCACCTTGTGTGGAGGTAGTGCTGGCAGCGCTTAGGCTGCTCACGACATTGATGAGGTTTAACAAAGGAGGAATTGGAGTGGTTGGGCCATGGCATTTTAAGCTAATTCCAGCCTCCTCAAGCTCCCTGAAGACTATTCCAGGAATTAAGCGCATAATCTAAACTGGCGGTGGTGCAATATTGAGGGCGTACTATATTATCAGCTGTGCCATCCTTTAAATCATTACCCTTTCTTCCCTTAGGTAGGAGTAGAAGAACATTTGATTCTATTTGAAAAAGTGCTAAAGAGTTTTCCTGATGTCTTGACCAAGATTAGTTGGTCACTCATCACATTGCTGTTTGTGGAACCTTGCTGTGTGCAGTTTAGCTCTTAGATTTGCTTACAAAACATTTGATTACACTTGCAAGTAATTTATTGGCTATAAGACACACTGATGTCACAATGAAGTTATTTTTGTTTGTAGTACTGCAAAGTGCAAGGGTGCTTGGAGTTTTGGAAGGACTGAGGATGGTTTTGGAGTTAATGAGTGAGCAAACAGCAATCTATGAAGATTTATGCACTTTTTAATCCTAGTTTTTTGATCCTCATGTCCAACTGCAGCTTTTTGCAGTTTGACTGCTTTGCCCGGAATTTGGGATGGTTTCTGTCATCGACCTCAGTGCAAACTTCTCTGGTGATTGTATGATGGAGTGCCCCAAACATGGAAGTGCATTGTCGTGTAAAATTCTGCCAGAGACAGAAGCTAGTGAAATTTTGAGAGATGGAACTCATTGCACTGGGACTCAAACATAGAACAATGTTCCATTCTTAGGGCCAATGAGCCAGCTCAATTATCTGCATTTTATTTTTGAATGAATTCAGGAATCCAGTCTTCGTGTGGATTTTTTTCCCCCAAGGAATAATTTGACATTCTTGTTAAGGGGCGGATGTTTTATTTTCCTCTCTAGGACTTTACAATGGGAGATCTGGTATTAGTGATGGCTTTTTCTGATCCTAATACATTCTGTCCTACTGTTTGTTTCCAGTACAGAACATACTATCCTTGTTAGGTTTGGAACTTACTGCTGGGTGAGATGGTTATAAATAGTACTGAAGACATTTTGATGAGTGATGTTGAGTGCTTATGCTGTTATTGTCCATTATCGTGCTCCTGTTGGCTATATAAGTGGCAGTCAGTGTTGACTAATCAATGGAATCAAGCTCCATGTATCATGTGATTAGATTCTAAAGGAGTGCACGGTAGTAGGTAGTTGTTTACAGATCTAGAATCAATTTGATGTTGGTTGGCTATTCTAAATATAATTAATCAACCAAATTAATATTTATCTGAAGGAATTTCTCATTTTGGTCACTTCAAAACTTAAAATTGATTATCAGTAGCTCTTCCAAACATTTGGCCCTTTAAATATTTGGTTGCTACCAAGTACATAAAACAGTTAGATGACTGGTACTAGAGGTTGGTAATAAAGCAGGTTGGGAGAATTTAACATGCTTGGGTCGGGCTGGTAGTGGCAGGGAAAGGGTGTGCAGGAGGGAAGTAGCTTGATAATAGAAGCTCCCCAAGGAGGTTCTGTGATTGAGGTGCCATCCTGCACTTACACCTTGAATTGGGGAGCTCTGACACTTGCTGAGGTTCAACTTCTTCATGCTTGCTGTGAATTGTTTTGTGCTTCATGGACTTCGATTTGTCTCATTTTGTTCTGAGACCTTTAATCTATGTTTGCTGCCGATGCCTATTTCTGCTGCAAACAGAGTTTTAATATGTTCGTATTTTGGCGTACACCCATCTTAGACATACCTTATATTCAATAGAGGTTTACTTTGGATTCAACTCAGTGGAACAACATTTCCTTAAAAACTGGATGAAATTTGCATTATTTTTGCTGGGTATTGGAAGACTTGGGCAGGCTTGGCTTGGTTTGAAAGCCTAGAGGGAGATGTAAACTGATTGCCTAACTCAGCGAGAACAAAATAATGCTGAAATAAAGGTGAAACAAGAAAGCAGTTGCCAGTTTTCAGGAATAAAAACAGAAAATGCTGGAAATACTCAGCAGGTAGGTAGCATCTGTGGGGTGAAACAGAGTTAATGTTTCAGGTTGATGACCTTTCACCAGATCTAGGATAAGTTATAATTATAATAGGTTTTGAGCAAGGGGTGGGTGGGGCAAGGAGAAAAGGAAGGTCTGTCATAGGGTAGAAGACAGGAGAGATTGAATGACAGGAGAGTTAGTCTAACAGAGTAAGGCTTTGAAGGTTCTCTGCTCCTTCCTTGAGCTTAGGCCCAACCAGTTTCCATCAACCACCACTCTCCCACCTGGCTGAACTTGTTCTTTCAATGAACAATTTCTCCTTTAACTCATCTCACTTTCTCCAAATAAAAGGTGTTGCTATGAGCACCTGCATGGGTTCTAGCTTTACCTGCCTTTTCATAGGATATGTCAAACATTTCTTGTTCTAGTCCTACTTGGGCCTCCTCCCTCAACTCATTGATGACTGTATTGGTGTAGTGTCCTGCTCTTGCTCTGAATTGGAAAACTTCTTGAGCTATGCCTCCAATTTCCACCCTTCTCTGAGTTTCACATGTTCTATCTCCAACTCTTCCCTTCCCTTCCTTGACTTCTCTGTCTCTATTTCTGGCGATAGCCTATCAACCAGTACTCATTATAAGCCCATTAACTCCATAGCTCTCTCAACTACACTTCCTCACACCGTACACCTCTAAGGATCCATTTCGTTCTCCCAGTTCAATTGTCTTTGTCGTGTCGGTTCTGATGACAGCACAACAGCATTTCTGAGTGTCATCTTTTTTCCTCAACTGAGGTTTCCGCCCCCCCCCACCTCCCACTGTGGTTGACAGGGCCCTCAACCAGATCTATCATGTTTCCAGCACTTCTGCTGTCTCCCCTTCCCCTCCCTCCCAGAACCACAATGGGATTCCTCTTGTCGTCACCTTCCACCCCATCACCTCCATATTCAATGAATCATTTTATGTCATTTCTGCCATCTCCAGTGTGATGCAACCACCAAACACATCTCCCCTCTGCTTTCAGCACTGCAAAGGTACTGTTCCCTATGTGATATCCTGATCCACTCCTCAGTCACCCCCAACGGCATGTCCCCTTCCTACATCACCTTTCCATGCAGATGCAGGAAATATAACATCTGCTCTTTTACTTCCACTCTCCTCACCGTCCAAGGTCCCAAACACTCCTTCCAGATGAAACCAGGATGGGAGGAGCGCGCAATTTCTCCAGCCCCACTACTTCACAGGTCATACCATTAGTGTAAATGGCCAATCATTTACTTTCGCTACTGTTAGACCCAGAATAAAAAAAACTTTAACCAGCCTTCTTTCAATAAACTCAGAATGATTGATTTATTATAAAACAAAACTTATTTTTTAAAACAAATTGCAAGAACTGGTTAACACACGATTTGTAACCTTGAAGTGTAACTATCCATCCCTTTTGAAATTCCCCAGTGCGCGCACATGTGGGCACACACACAAAGGACGAACAAATAGGGTCTCTGCAGAGATGGGCAGTTGAAGAATAAGTATGAAGTTCATAGGTTTTCGATACTGTTGATCAGGTGTTTCCTTATTTGAGGACGGGTCGCTAGTCCCAGTAGACATCTGGATGTTCTCAACAACGGAGCTTCAACATCAAGGAAAATAGAGCTGGATCAATCCTTCTCATCTCAGTCTCTCGGGTTTCCAAATACAGACAAGTTCTGCTGAGATGAGGATTCCTAGCTGGATACTGATAATCACATTGTATTTAAGCAAGGCAAGGAGAGCGTGAGCTGGGCTGCTTTTCCTTTCTCAGTTCATTCCCAACTGAGTTCAAAAAAGCAAGTTCAAAACATAAAGCTTCTCTGTCAGGTGATAGCTAGTAAATCACTCAGGTCCTTGCCAAAAAACAGGTTTTTACCCCCAGCAATTAAGGTGATTGCAGTTCAAATAAACAAATAGCTTTCCTTCACAGTTGTCATGCTGGTCATTTAGCTGACGTCATGTGATTTCTTGGAAAAGACATGCTTGCTCCAATCAAGGATGAACTCATGACCTTTATTTAAAAAAAAGGTCAGCTCCCAAGTATCCAAATAATGCAACATCATTCCAAATTTCAAAAGAAAATATAGTTCTAGTAGATATGGTTCTAACAATGTGTACTTCTTTCAATCTAGTCTGCTGTGTTCGCTGTTCTCCTCTACATTGGGGAGACCAAACTCGGACTGGGTGACTGCTTTACGGAACACCTCCGTTCAGTCTGCAAGCATGACGCTGATCTTTCAATGGCCTGTCATTTTAATTCTACACTTTGTTCTCATGCTGACATCTCTGTCCTTGGCCTGCTGCACTGTTTCAGTAAAGTTCAAAGTAAGCTTGAGGAACGGCACCTCATCTTTTGATTAGGCACTTCACAGCCTTTTGGACTCAACATTAAGTTCAACAATCTCAGAATGTAAACTCTGTCCCCCTATTTTGTCTCCTTTTAATTGCATGTTTTGGTTCTTCCCTTATTTTGGCTTCCAGTCAGCAGCACATCTGCTCTAGGCACATTTTTTCCTTTGTGTCTTTTCTTGCCCCATCACCATTCTCTCTGACCCTGTAAGAGTAACTCTTCTGTCATTCAATCTCTCCTGAATTGTACTCTATCACAGACTTTCCCTTTTGTCCTAATCCTTTGCTGAAAACCTATTTGATCTCTAAGTTTTCCCAGTTCTAATGAAAGGTCACAGACCTGAAATGTTAACTCTGATTCTCTCTCCAGATGTTGCCTAACTTGCTGAATATTTCCAGCATTTTCTGTTTTTATTTCAGATTTCCAGAATCTGCAGTATTCTGCTTTTTGCCACTTTGAAGGATTGGTCTTTGTAGCAGCAATCCAGTGAAGTGGATTTTCGTGGTTTAAAGATCTCTTTGCACACCACATGATATACACTGAACAGCAGTCCTAGATTGGAGAGTGGAAAAGTTGGTTTCTCTGGATTGCGTTCCAGTGATCCTGCTAGAAAATGTGAAAATTTGCAGAGGGTAAACCAGACTGGGTTTTAGAAGAGTCATACGGACTCGAAATGCTAACTCTGTATCTCTCTCCACATATAATGCCAGACTAGCTGAGTTTTTCTGGCACTTTGTTTTTATTTGAGACTGGGCTTTGATGGAATAGAGTGCTGACATTCATTGGGACTTGTTCATCTTTACGGTTGGACAGAGCATTGGTCAACCAAGCTATTGAGAGATTTTCTGCAGTCAGCTCAGTATTTTGTACCAAGATTTATTTATTCCAGTTTCTGTGCTGTTTCCTTCTCCTCTTCCCCACCCTTGTTCTCTGTTTGGAAGAGAAATGCTCAAATATTTCAACAATGAAAGAAGCAATGAATTGTGAGACCGTGGAAATGTTTTGTGGTTCAGCAAAAGCAAGGCGCAGTATTTTCTGGACTGTTGTACTGCAATGAGTGCTGAATACTGTAATTGTACATGCATTAACAGTGTGGTATCTTGTACAGTACATATTTCAAAACCTACTTTAACCTGAATTTTTAGTTTATTCCAAGCACTTCTGAGCCTTGCCTTGGATGTCTCTAATTGACCTGGGTGAGATTTATAGTCCCTTAAATTCCATCTCCAGCTGATCCAACTCGATCCCTGATTCTACATCAAAACACCAGACTTCATTGTAATAATGCAATTGAAGACCTCATTTGAATGAAGGGTTTAAAAAGTACGGTCTTGCTAGAAACCGCAATAATGAGGAATGCGTCAAACACTGACTTCACTTCAAAGGGGAATTGAGCATCAATAACGCTTAGCTAATTGTAGTTATGCTTGTCACCAGCAAAGGAGTGCAACTTGATTATAAATAGTTGGGACCCTTATCTACCATATTAGGTATTTAGGTATTATGTGCCAGTGAAGCAGACACCATAAAAGGCAAGAGCTTTTTGCAAGGAACTGTGTCACAGATAAGAATGAACTTTTAATTGGCTGTCTAAATTTTCTTCAAGACATCATTAATTTAATGAAATTTTAAAAAGAAATGATTGGTCTTGCTTGGTGTGTGACTCACTGCCCCATCATGCCACCTTCGTTGCATGCCATGTTTTACAGCATCAGTGATCGTGGCTCTCCAACTTCCACGGCCCTTGATGGCAGCTAACATCTTGCCTAAACTAAAATTGTGTTTATTAACTGAAGTAAACAAATTTACCTTAAAACTAAAAAACTCCTACCTTTTTAAAATTATAATAAAAGTTAACAGGAATTGTGTATTTCATTAATTTTAAACTTAAACATTTTTCTGAAGGTTCAGAATAATTACCCGTTTTCACCTGTGTGATGGGACAATTGGACTCCGATACTGTAATGTCTAATCTATGATCTGAACTATTGCTGGCTATTGTGGTAATTCTGTAAAGAGACATTAAGCACTCATTCATTATCTGTTCAGATGATCACTTAACATCTCATCGAAAAGATAGCACTTCTGACAATGCTATGGTTATGCAGTGCAGCATTGAAGTGTCAGCCTGGATTATAAGTCCGAAAGTAAGAATTGAAGCTGCAACCTTCGGAGTCCGAGGCGAGAGTGCTAACAAACCAAATAGACAGGTGTTTACTAATGTTGCTAGTGTCCTCATTCCTGACACCATGAGAAAAAATGCATTTAAAAGTAGAACAGTAGCAACACCAGCTTAGGGCATGTTGGAAATGCAATTTTTTGTTGACAGTCCCTAATTTCATATTGTAGAAACTGGCTTTTACAGTTGAAGAATCACAAATCTGTGATAACAGCGTGCTTTCAAAATAAAATTGCTTTAAAAGTGATATACACGCTGGCGTGCGTGCATACATGGTAGGTATACATATCTGGGACATTTCTCAAAGTGGTGATGTAGTGATTATGAACCTTTTGAAACCATCTGGAACATCTTCTAGAACCATGACTTCTTGGCTTTTTCATGGATTTTCTCCCGGCAGTGGTGGTGGGTACACAGTAATTCTTCTGATTTGAATTCTAATAGAATCACTTTGAAGCACACTTAGTGAATCTTGTGCTCTTTTAAAATGCCTTATTGTTTGATGAAGCACACTTGAGAATAGGGGATAAATTGGACCATGTGTTTAAATGATCAGTTTAAAGAGCATTTTAGAAAATAACTGCTGTGACTGAAGGATCATTTTTTAAAAAAAAAATTAGCTGGGTGCAACACATTTCTGAAATTACACGAATGGGTGGGAAATTCCTGTGTTGTGTGTTCAAGAAGGAATCTGTGGGATGAGGCCACGTGAAAACAAATTCCCAGTAATTGTGGGGATAGGTAAAACTAACTAAAATGCAAGCACGTTTGATGATTTGATCAGAAATCTTCAAATGATGAGGGAAAAGATAGGAAGATGTTCCTGAAGCATGCTTTATAAAGCACTGTGGAACATTGGATAAAAGTCTTTTGGCGTTGCAGAAGTTGCCAAAAATTTGTATCCAGGACACTGCTGACTATACAGTCCTTTTTCTTAACTGAGAAATTACAATGTAGCCAAGTTGCATTTTATGGCTGAAACCTTCATAAGTAAGTCTAAGAGAGTCATAAGGCAGTCAAAATTTGTTCTGAATTTCATACCCATTAGTGGTATTTCTTAATTGTAAAAATGAGTGTAAACCATGGCAGATGTGCTTTAACTTGGTAAAGCATCTGCATTGTTACTTGATGTAACCTTGACACTGATTGACATGACGGTTGATACTGCAAGAATGGCTAGGATTGCCTCACCTTTTTGCATCAAATAGATGATGCTTTACAGCCCTTGACTTTCTGTTCATGGTAGGTCTGGTTTGATGGAAAAATTGAAGTTCAACATGAACAGTTGTTGGAGACTATCTTAAAACAGCAATGTGCTGACATGGCATGTTGACGTTTAATAGTTTTCTGACCTGTTAAGCAAACATTACAATATATTGAAGTAGGTTGCAGTAAATTTATGTGCTTATGACAGGGGTAGAGATAACCCTGAAGATAAATTTGAATGTCAGCACCACATCTGTAAGCACCAAAATATATTGTTTTAAAAAGCCAGGACTGGGGCTTGCGGTGAGGATGGATGTTAGCTTGAGGTTTAGATTGCCCAAATAATGGGATTGGATTTTAGTTAAGTCAGAAAATCAATGAGTGCTGGAAGTGGAAATAAAGGATGATTGCTGGGTCTCTCTCCTCCCTCCCACTCAGTCTTTCCTGCCCATCCTCAAAAGTTCATGATATATGCAAGTAATATTTAATTTTTACATAATACCAATTGGACCATGGCATCCAATGCAATGTAGTGAAGATGTTGCAAAGAGAACTTGATGGCTGTTCAGTAGCAAATGAAGTTCAATTTGGACAATTGCAAAGTAAACTACAAGGAACAGGTCCTCCAAGAATGGGGAAAGTTAAGAGACCCAGAGATATTGGGGACCTGTTGGTCACTGTGTTGCATTTTGCATTAAATGAACGAGATGCTGGTGTATGTTGCTTACTATAAAAACAGTAGTAAACAATTTAGTCAGCTCTGCTTATTCCACCATTTCTTTCGATTATGGTTGATATGTACCTCAACTCATTGCTCATCTTTGCTCTATATCCCTTCAAAACTTTAGGTAACAAATATCTGTCTATTTCAGTCTTGAACATTTCAGTTGACCCCCAAGATTCTCTCAGCCTTTTGGGGGAAGAGAGTTCCAGGTTTCGGCTAGTCTTCATGTGAAAATAATTACATTTACTCCTGAATAGTCTAGCTGTAATTTTAAGGTTATGTTTTCTTGTTCTGGATTTCCCCGCCAGAATAAATAATTTTTTTGTGATTCTACTCTCAAATTACTTTTATTGTTTTAAAAACTTTGATTAGACCTTTTTGTTTTGGTTAGCTAGGAACTTCACATATGCTTAAAAAACTAAATGAAGCCACAAAAATCCATACAGGTAGAGTTCGGAATATGTGATTATGGAATGTGCATTTCTCTCCACTGGGATATGTCCTGCCAGCCTAAGTTGAAAGAGTTTAATTGTAGATTAGCAAAGCAAAAACAGGACAAGTCTTTGGCATCCTCAAGTGAGTGCAAGGATACTGCTACAGCTTAAACCACACAATTTACCACCACGCAAAATTTGTAAGCTAGCTGCTTACTCAGTTAGGATCGCGCTGCCTGTTGGGACATTGGCTTGCAGGTATGTCTAGGGTTTATTGGTATACCCAGACTCTGACTGGCAAATGACTCAGGTCCTATTAATGAATAGTTCGTCTGGTTGTTGATCCAATAACACTCTGAAATATTGCAGACCTATCTGGCTCATGCATCTGAAAAATCTACCACGGGGCATTAACTTACTCCAATGCCGTATCACCAAGCTTCTTACCTGAAGCCAATATGACCCCAAATTGGTTGACTTTGAATTCCTGATTTCATTGTACGGTACTCTAGTTAGGTCACATCTGTAGTACTGCCTACCTAAGTGGCTATCCTTGATCTTGAGCCACTGCAGAGAGCAAGAAAGATGATTCCTGGTGTTCGAGCAATGATCAGCGAATTAAGGTTGGGTTTATTAACCTCAAAAAGAAAGACAATTCTGATGGGACTTGACACGCACATTTTAATAGGATGTGGAAAATAAATAAGGGGAAATACGTTGAGAAATGATATGACAGTGGGACAAGATAGCACAAGTTGAGGATTATAAAGAGCCAGCTTAGATGTCAGAAAGTATACCTTGATACATCTGTTAACAACTAGAATGGGTCCTAGTAATGATGGTTCAGGTCAAGCTGCTGGGCATATTGTTATAAAGCTGCATTTACAATGTTACTATTTTGGTCTGGTTCCAGGAAACTGGGATCAGTGAGCTATTTTTACAATGCTAAATCCGTCTGCCTTATTCTAGAGGCAGTCTTGTGAACCCGCGAGATACTGGGTCTGTGACTCTGTTGAAATAAAGAAGCCTGATTTAATGTTTTGATTTCTGATCTCTTAGAATATGATATAAAACAGTGTAGGCATATAAGAGCTGTAAGAAATGGCTAGCTGCTGCAATGGGGATATGGTAAGGGTTGAAAGAAACAAATCAAATGGGTGAAGGGCTACCTTAATCAAAATCAATCTCGTAAACATGCTTATTGTACGAGTGTAATTGTACAATAGTACTAGTTTAATCCATGATTCAGTAAAATGAGCGACTTGAGTGTTTGGCTGGTTGTCAAAAATTCTGGTGAATTGTTGCTTGAAGTAAAATTCTTGGAACCAATACAAAGGAAGGAACAAAATGTTCTAAATGCAATCAGTTTTTTAGTACCTAAAAGTGAAAATGTGTGCTGTGTTTTCACTATTATTTCAGCATTGAAATGGAAATTTTTCTGTTGTGTCCTCTTGAACTATGGCAGAACACCTAGCGCACACAGTTAGAAGAAGCAGGAGTAGGCCATTGATCCCACGAGCCTGGTCTGCCATTCAGTAATCTCATGGGTGATCTGCTGGTGGCCTTTATGCTCTTTCAAGCAGGAGTTTTGTGTGGAGCAGGCACTTTAGCCTACATTTGTGCCTGTCACTGATGGTTGTGGTGAGAGCAGGTTGAGGTGACAAACTTTTTTTCCCATTATAAACTTTGTGAAGGTTTGACATCATTGGCTTCAATCACTGATGAACATCTTTGATCACTGAGTTGTCTCTGTCAGCACCCACATTCCCATGTCCACCTTCAACTCCCTATCTTGGTGTCTGCTGTTGGGGGAGGGGAAGAATCTTTTGTCGCTTCCACTCCCTGTCCCCATCTTAAGTTCCCATGCCAACCACCTCTCCAATTTGCAACTTGCTGTCCTCTGCACCTGGCTAACATCACTGACACTGTTGACCTGCTTAATAGTATCTGCTTTTGATTCCTTTATCCGCACAATTCCCCAGCCGCCACCTATCTGTCATTTCCTCCTTCCAACCTTAAGTATTCCAGGACATTGACTGCCAGATATGACTGGCTTACCTGAAATGATCATACTTCTTCCTGTTCCTAACCAAATCCTCCCTGCTTTTGAAGATATTTTGGACTGTCTCAGACAATTACCAGTGGGAGGGGTGGAATTGGCAGCTGGGGAACAGAGTTTGGAGCAGGAATTGGAGATGATGGCTTCAGTCTTCCCAATATTTAATTGGAGGAAATTTTTGCTCATCCAGTGCTGGAGTTGGTCAAGCAGTTTAATAATTTAGAAACAGTGGAGGAATTGAGAGAGGTCATGGTGTGGTAGAGCTGGTTGTCGTCGGCGTTCATTGGAAAACCAGCATTGTGCTTTTGGATGATGTTGCTGAGGGACAGTGTGTAGATGTGCAATACCAAACAAACTGCTCAGTTCTGAATTGTTTTTGTTGTAGATCATGCAATTAGTATATTGCGCTAAATACAATATATTGCAGAAAATACTGAGGTTAATTATTTAATATGTTTGGGAGGCATAAAATACTGAAGTACCCAAGAATTACAGCAGTCCGCAATATATTAATTTTTTTCTAACTGACAAATCAAACTTTTCCCTTTTAATTGCTGAGTGCATTTGTATGAAGCAAATTCAATTTGAGATGACATACTAAAGTGGAGGTGTATTTCTCCCTCTGATTCACCTTGTGGTGAGTTTTCAGCTGGGTGTTCAGTCAATGGAGACATCAGCCCACCATGTGAAGGCAAAATTAGTAGTTAAGTCACTGAGCTGCTCTTAGATGTTATTTGTATAATAATAGTGTTTAATAGTGTTCAAGGGGATGACATTAACTCGGGGTTTACTTGCGCTCACGCATATTATATGTTTGCTAGGCAGGTTGAAACTTGGTTGTTGGATTTAGAGGTACATGTTATGTAATGTGTTTCTGTAAATAAAATTGTGGGTGTACAAAGACTAGGCTCCAGTTTTATCCTTCAGTGCTTGGCTATCTGTGTTGCAACATTGTACACATACGAGCATATGACATAGGAGCAGAAGTAGGCCATTTGGCCCCTCAAGCCTGCTCCACCATTCAATAAGATCATGGCTGATCTGTTTGTGTTTCAAATTCCACATTCCAATCTACCCCCAATAACCTTTGATTCTCTTGCCTAACAAGAATATATCTACTTCCGCCTTAAAAATATTCAATGACCCTACGTCCACTGCCTTCTGAGGCAGTGTTCCAAAGTCGCACAGCCCTCTGAGAGAAAAAGTTTCTCCTCATCTCTGTCCTAAAAGGGCAACTCCTAATTTTAAAACAGTGCCTCCAGGTTCTGCACTCAGCCACAAGAGGAAACATCCTTTGCACGTCCACCTTGTCAATACCGTTTAGGATCTTACATACTTCAATCAAATTACCCCTCGCTCTGCCATACTCCAGTGGAAATAAGCCCCATCTGTCTACCCTTTCCTATAAGACAACCTGCTCATTCCAGGTATCAATCTAGTAAACCTTCTGTGAATTGCCTCCAATGCATTTCCATCCTTATTTAAATAAGGAAATCAAAACTGCACATGATATTAGAGGTATGGTCACACCAGTGCCCTGTATAACTGAAGCATAACATCCTTTTATGCTCAATTCCTCTCATAATAAAGGATTGCATTCTATTAGCCTTCTTAATTACTTGCTGTACCTGCATACTAATGTTTTATGACTCATGCATGAGAACACCTAAATCCCTCTGCACCTCGGAATTCTGCAGCCGTTCTCAGTTTAAGTAATACTCTCCTTCTTTATTCTTCCTGCCAAAGTGAACAACTTCACATTTTCCCACATTATACCCCATCTGTCAGAATTTTGCCCATTCACTCAACCCATCTATATCTGTCTGCAACCTCATGTCCTCTTCACAACATACTTTCCTACCTATCTTAGTGTCATCTGTAAATTTAACTACCGTGCCTTCACTCCCCTCATCTAAGTCATTTATATAAATTGTAAAAAGCTGAGACCCCAGTACAGACCCCTGCGGGACTCCACTCGTCACATCCTGCGAATCGGAAAAAGACCCATTTATACATACCCTCTGTTTACTGCCAGCCAGCCAATCTTCTATCCATGCTAATACATTATCCCTGACACCATGTGCTTTTATTCTAAGCAATAACCTTTGACGTGGCATTTTATCAAATGCCTTCTGGAAATCCAAGTACAGCATGTCTACAGGCTCCCCTTTATCCACAGCGCATGTTACACCTTCAGAAAACTCCAATAAATTGGTTAAACATGATTTCCCTTTCACAAAACCATGGTGACTCTTCCTGTTTGCCTTCAGGTTCTCTAACTGCCCAGCTATAACCTCCTTGATGATCAAATCTAACACCTTCCCTATGACAAATGTCAAGCTAACTAGCCTATAGTTTCCTATTTTTTGTCTCCCTCCCTCCCTTTAATAGAGGGGTTGTATTTGCTATATGGAACCTTTCCGGAATCTAGTGAATTTTGGAAAACTAACGCCAACACATCTACTACCTTAACCACCTCTTTAACACCCTAGGATGAAGTCCACCTGGACCCGGTGACTTGTCAGCCCACAGCTCCATCAGTTTGCTTAGTACCGCTTCCCCTAGTGATTGTAATTTCACCAAGTTCCCCTCTCCTTTCCACCTCTTGATTTACAGCAATTACTGGAATGGTTTTGAATTTTCTATAGTGAAA
The DNA here is from genome assembly GCF_964194155.1 of Cetorhinus maximus. Classification (NCBI taxonomy): domain Eukaryota; kingdom Metazoa; phylum Chordata; class Chondrichthyes; order Lamniformes; family Cetorhinidae; genus Cetorhinus; species Cetorhinus maximus. The sequence continues at coordinate 169,977,306 of NC_135881.1, read as the reverse complement.
ACAGAAGCAAAATATTTGTTCATTTCATCTGCCATTTCCTTATCATCTACTATTAACTCCCTGTTGTCATTCTTTAGAGGAACAACACTCACTTTACTCACTCTTTTGCTTTTTAAATATCTGTAGTAACTCTTGATTTCCGTTTTTACATTTCTAGCTAGCTTCCTCTCACACTCTCATTTCTTTCTCCTGATTAACCTTTTAGTCATCCTCCGCTGTTCCTTATAGTCTGACCAATCACCTGACCTGCCACTCATCTTTGCACAGTTGTATGCTTTTTCGTTGAGTTTGATGCTTTCTTTAACTTCTTGAGTTAACCATGGATGATGGGTCCTCCCCTTAGAATTTTTCTTTATAGTAGGAATATACACGTTGCATGTTGAATACATAGCATCAAGGACAGGGCTGTGAACAAAAACATTCCATCAAAAATAGGCAGGTGTCTCCATCCTTCAAATGAAATTTTGTGGCTCAAGCGCTTTCTACCTTTTATAATTTGTCTGTGGTTACTTGTAACTTGTGCCAATGATTGTTCACATGTCATGTTTTGTATTTGCTTTTGGTTTTTTTTAAGTTGAGGTTGCTTTGTAACCAGCCTAGAGAGAAGGCCACTTTCAGTTGCTTACTGAAAGATTTTCTGCACAACCAAGAAATCCAAAATAAAAGCAAATACTGCAGATGTTGAAAATCTGAAACAAAAACAAAAATTGCTGCAAAAACTCAGCAGGTATAGCAGCACCTGTGGAGAGAGAAACAGAGTTAACGTTTCAAGTCTGTATGACCCTTCTTCAGAGCTGAAATGTGATGAAATTTATACTGTTAAAAGGGGGCGGGGCAGGTGGAGTTGGATAGAAGGCCAGCGAGAAGTGGGGTCAAAGGAGGGATTGAACTAAAGGACAAAGGGAGTGTTAATGGCAGTGGTTGGTGCTAAAAAAAGGTGCTGATAGTGGCATTAAGGTAAGAAAGCAGAATGTGATAATAGCAGAACAAGGGTAGCATTGTGTGAAAGAAGATTAGGGGATGGGGTGGGGTTGGGGGCAGTGGTAGAGGAAAAAAAGGATAGAAAGTGGGATGGAAGGAGGGATTTAAAAAGGGGATAAAACCACGGAGAAATGAAAAAAAAATTAAAATGGATAAAAAATAAAATGCTGACTTTTTAAAATTCATTCACGGGATGTGGGCTTCGCTGGCTGGGCCAGCATTTATTGCCCATTCCTAGTTGTCTGTGAGAAGGTGGTGGTGAGCTGCCTTCTTGAACTGTTGCAGTCCATGTGATGTAGGTGCACCCACAGTGCTTCTAGATGGTAGCGGTCATGGGTTTGGAAGATGCTGTCTAAGGAGCCTTGGTGAATTCTGGCAGTGCATCTTGTATATGGCACGCACTGCTGCTACTGTGCATTGGTGGTGGAGGGAGTGAACGTTTATGGACGTGGTGCCAATCAAGCGGGCTGCTTTGTCCTGAACAGTGTCAAGCTTCTTGAGTGTTGTGGGAGCTGCACTCATCCAGGCAAGTGGGGAGTATTCCATCACACTCCTGACTTGTGCCTTGTAGATGGTGGAAAGGCTTAGAGGAGTCAGAAGGTGAGTTACTTGTCGCAGGATCCCTAACCTCTGACGTGCTCTTGTAGCCACAGTATTTATATGGCTCGTTCAGTTCAGTTTCTGATCAATGGTAACCCCAAGGAGGTTGATAATGGGGGAATTCAATGACGGTAATGCCATTGACCGTCAAGGGGCAATAGTTAGATTCTCTCTTGTGGGAGATGATCATTGCCTGGCACTTATGTGGTGTGAATATTACTTGCCACTTGTCAGCCCAAGCCTGTATATTGTCCAGTTCTTGCTGCATTTGGACATGGACTGCCTCAGCATCTGGGGAGTCGTGAATGGTGCTGAACATTGTGCAATCATCAGTGAACACCCCCCACTTCTGACCTTATGATGGAAGGAAGGTCATTGATGAAGCAGCTGAAGATGGTTGGGCCGAGGACACAACCCAGAGGAACTCCTGCAGTGATGTCCTGGAGCTGAGATGACTGACCTCCAACAATCACAACATCTTCCTTTGTGCTGGGTATGACTCCAAGCAGTGGAGAGTTTTGCTCATGATTCCCATTGACTCCAGTTTTGCTAGGTCTCTTTAATGCCACACTCGGTCAAGTGCTGCCTTGATGTCAAGGGCAGTCACTCTCACCTCACCTCACCTCAGAAGTTCAACTTTTTTGTCCATGTTTGAACCAAGGCTGTAATGAGGTCAGGAGCTGAGTGGCCCTGGTGGAACCCAAACTGGGTGTCAGTGAGCAGGCTATTGCTAAGCAAGTGCCACTTGATAGCACTGTTGATGACCCCTTCCATCACTGGTGGAGAGTAGACTGATGGGGCGGTAATTGGCCGGGTTGGATTTGTCTTGCTTTTTGTGTACAAGACGTACCTGGGCAATTTTTCACATAGCCGGGTAGATGCCAGTGTTGTAGCTGTGCTGGAACAGCTTGGCTAGGGACGCAGCAAGTTCTGAAGCACAGGTCTTCACTACTGCTGCCAGAATATTGTCAGGGCCCATAGCCTTTGCAGTATCCAGTGCCTTCAGCTGTTTCTTGATATCACATCCAGTGAATTGGCTGGAGACTGGCGTCTGTGATGCTGGGGACCTCCGGAGGAGGCCAAGATGGATCATCCACTCAGTCCTTCTGGGTGAAGATTGTAGCAAATGCTTCAGCCCTTCTGCACTCTTCATTGAACCAGGGTTGATCCCCTGGCTTGATGGTAATGGTCGAGTGGGGGATATTCAGGGCCATGAGGTTACAGACTGTTTTCAAGCACAATTCTGCTGCTGTCGATGACCCACAGTGCCTCATGGATGCCCAGTCTTGAGTTGCTAAATATGTTCGAAATCTATCCTATTTAGCACGGTGGTAGTGCCACACAACACGATGGAGGGTATCTTCAGTCTGAAGGCAGGACTTGGCACAATGACTGTGTACCGTGGTCACTCCTACCGACACTGTCATGGACAGTGACACGCAGGTTGGTGAGGTTGAGGTGAAGTATGAATTTCCCTCTTGTTGGTTCCCTCACCGCCTATCACAGACCCAGTCTAGCAGCTATGTCCTTTAGGACTCGGCCAGCTCGGTTAGTAGTGGTGATACCGAGCCACTCTTGGTGATTGACACTGAGGTCCCCCACCAGAGCACATTTTGTGCCCATTCCACCCTCAGTGCTTCTTCCAATGGTGTTCAACATGGAGGAGCACTAATTCATCAGCTGAGAGAGGGCGGTACGTGGTAATCAGGAGGAGGTTTACATGCCCATGTTTGACCTGATGCAATGAGACTTCATGGGGTCCAGAGTCAATGTTGAGGACTTCTAGGGCAACTCCCTCCTGACTGTATACCACAATGCTGCCATCTCTGCTGGGTCTGTCCTGACGGTGGGACAGTACAAACCCAGGGATGGTGATGGTGGTGTCTGGTACATTGTCTGTAAGTTATGATTCCGTGAGTATGACTGTGTCAGGCTGTCACTTGACTAGTCTGTGAGACAGCTCTCCCAATTTTGGCACTGGCCCCCAGATGTTAATAAGGAGGACTTTGCAGGGTCGACAGGGCTGAGTTTGCCGTTGTCGTTTCCGGTGCCTTGGTCGATGCCATGTGCTCTGTCCGATTTCAGTCATTGGTTAGCCAAATGGCCTGTTACTGTGCCATATCATCTGTAATTGGACGTAAAATGGGTTCTGTCATTGTCTATAAATTAGTTAGCAGCTCAAAACAGCATGAATGTGTTGTGAGAAATTCCTCGCTCTTCAGTTTGTAGAGTTAATCCTATAAAGGTTAGAAATAGTGTTTAGTTAACTGTTGCATTTGTTGGGATGAAGACTTGCCTTGCAGCATTTATTCAATCACCAAGTGTTCAGGGGAACAGGGGATTGCTCGTGGCTGGAGATTATTGTGATCCGATAGCATAGAATAATACCAAATGTAAAATAATTCTTCTGCATTATCTGTGTTCAAAAAACTGTAAGAGTATATAAGATTATTCTCTAAGAACATTTAAAACAACCCATGATTTGAGATACTTTTCTTAATCCTAATCCTAATGAATATTTTATTTTAGTTTTGCTCCAAGTCAACTTGCTTTATTTTTGTCATTTCATCTCTCTGGGCCTTGCAGCATCTTTGGCCCTGATGTGCTGATTAACTCTGTCATCTGATCTGACCCAGCAGCCTTCGCAAATCTCACAAAGATACTAAGCCAGTTATGTCATTGTATTCTTAAATTACAAATCTCTTCCCATAGAACATTTGATGATCAGGATGTGAACATGGCATGGGCTTTTTTGAATTATAATCAATCCAAAGGTGAGAGAGGTCAATTGGTTCATCATCTTTCATATATCTAGAAAGACCACTTAAGTTCCTCTCATTACAGCCACCAGGGTTTTTAGGTCCTGCCTTCTGGATATCCAAACAGTCCATTGATCACAGATTAGGTAAAGAAAAATTTCCTGACGTTAGTTTGATATGTGCCTTTTCTTAGTTGCCCCCTTCTTGCACATTAATTTATTTTTGTCATTCTCTTAACTTCACGTCCTATAAGTCATCTCTCAGACGGACCTTCTCAAGGCTAAAAAGTTTCTCCAGTCTTTCATCTTTCACTTTTGACTTAGAGCTCGGACACCATGATCAGCCTTATGGCTTTGTCATGCACCATGTTTGGCATTTGAATTCTCCATTGTTTCTTAGTGACCAGAACCAGATGCAGTTGTCAAGGTGTGGTCTGACTAGAACAGTATAAATTTTGATCATGGCTACCTTTTGTGGTGCAACGTTTTATTTGCTGTGTTGCTTGCTGTTTTTTATTGGTTGAACAAGCTGAGTGCCAAGTCTGCTAAGACTTGTGGGTCTCTGTGAATTTGGTTCTTAGCTATTTAAACATCATCTATGGAGTATGTGCGTTAGCCATCTTTCTTCATAATGTGCAGTACTTTACGCTCGTCTACATTAAATCTCATCCACCATTGTTCTGCTTGCATATATTTTGTAAACACTTATGCTGTATTTTCTGAGCTGCTTCCTGATTGCGCTTCGGTATCAACTGCAAATGTAACAAATTCGTATTGGGTTTCTGTCTAGAAGTTACTAATCTAAATTAGCAAAGTAGTGGCCCTAAGAATGAATTCTGGATCAGTCCACTCCATTCTTCTCAATCATACATAACTCCTATAACCAGTATCCATTGTTTTCTACCCTTCAGCTAATTTCAAACCCGCACACAAGTTTTTCTTTATCCTGAATCTACACAGCTTTGAATCTGACTATTAGCCTTTAACAAGAATCTTTATCAAATACCTTTTTGAAGCTCTGAGTCCACCAGGGTAGGCTTACTGCAGTCTATTTGGGATGCCGTTTCCTAAAAGTCGAAGAGAGGCAGGATCTTCACTGATCTGAATCCCTGTGGACTGTTGTTTACTAAATTGTTCTTGTACTATAATCCTTCGGTTGCCTCCTAATACTAAATTTCATTATTTTACACCATTTGATCTTTCATCATCGACCAGGTTTCCCGTAAAACCCAAACCACTTCACAGCAGGCAGTAATTTTTCTTAAGTCACCATTTTATCAGTAATTGTTCTTTGTAGAAGAAAGATTTTCACCAGTCCAACATTACAGCTGACGTGGCATGTAGCTTTCCTTATTGAATGTCATACAGACTGCTAGGTAAAAATTGCAGATTTTAATTTATAGACTGCAAATGTCTACAATCAAGGCAATAAATATAGGCTATAAGAAAACATCATTTGCTCATTTCAGTTAGCCTCTTGAAAATAACTAAAAGTACTTATTTTGTAGAATAAGGGGCAGAGAAAAGTTGTGCAATTTTTAAAATGGATATTTTAGAGTATAGCTGTAAATTAGATGGTTACTTTAAAAAAAACAAGGATTTTGGAAGCTTTGAATACTATAGCTAAATATTTCATTTTTCTTCTTAAATAATATTTTAGTTTTCCCTGAAACTTGTTTTTAAATTTTAAATTAACCCCATACTGATCATCCAAGATTTTTTTAGTGCCAGATGCAAAAAAAGTTAACAATTTGATTTCTTGTAAAGTAGGAGATGAATGTTATAATTTTTCAGTTGGGTGTGTTGAGAACAATTGGGTCAAATCTCCATTGTTAGAAACTGCTGGTTGACCTATTCATTTACACTTCTGGAGTGTATATGTATATTTTCTAAATTGTGCTTCCCTTTCCAACAAGCGAGTGTGTGGTTCTGTCTCTTTCTAGTAAAACGATTGGCTGCTGAGAACCACACAACTGTTACTAGTCATTTGGCTATGACAGACTAGTTTCTGCACCATTATTTTAGATTATCTGCTTCTTGCAGCTGTTATTCTTTCCCAGCTCACGCCAGATTTGTTTCTTGTCCAAATCCATGCCCTGGTCCCTGCAAGGCCCCAGCTTTGCTACCAACATCCATTTTTTTGTGTTTCTCCACATCTGGCTTCAGCTTCACTTGACGTGCACCCACCAGCCAATCCTGGCTTCAAAACTAATCTCCTACTTCTCTGGCCTCTCAAATCCTCTGCACTGAATGCATGTTCCTCCTCTGATATTATCTTGGAAACTGACAGTTGTAGAGATAAAACTCGTGCATCTTCATAGCACCCTCGCCTTTGAATCAGAGGGTTGTGGGTTCATGTCCCACTCCCGGAAACCAAGAACTGTGATTGTACTCGAAAGAGTTGCAATCTGTGACTGTTGATAACTCGAAAGAGTTTCAGAAGGTTAAAGCTTGAGTGTAGTTGGTTTGGTTAATGATCTAGGCTGGGCTTTTTAGTTTGTAGGCCCATTCTAATGGATGCTGTCATTGACCTTGTGTTAAGAGAGAGTTAGGGAGCCTCTTTCTCTGAAAGTTGAGGGGATCTATTTGTGACCAGCATAAAATTCTAACGGGGTGAGTGAGGCAGACAGCTTTATTCATTTTCATACATCTGTCTATATTAACATTATCCATGATCACTGCCATGGGAAATCAATTATCCTATGAGATAAAAATTGTTCAGTGTGCTATCATTTTGAACCGTTCCTTTACAGGCACTAATGAAGTCCTCTGCAGCCCAAAGCACACTGATCATTGCAAGGTCACTTGGCATGTACTTCAGTTTGTAGTTTTGCTGAGCAAATATTTAAGCTTCTTGGCTGCAGTCTTTTGTTGCTTGGAGTCTTAAGTATGGATAATCATTGCAATTATGTAAAACTGATGAAATGCCATAAACTGCTGTGAAGAAGTAAGAACTAACATGAAGTTTTGGAGTATTTTGGATTTTTTCCTGCCCTAAAATTCTTTGCAGAGTATGTTGCAATGGCTGCTACAGTTACATGCCATCTGTTCCGAGGTTGACGAACAGTGTTATCAAGCACTGCAAAGTGGCCACATTGGGGTTCATTTGCACTGCACCTGGTGCAAAGTGGTTTCATTTGGCTCTGACACTGCAGTTAGTGTAAATGCAATCTTGAATCCAGTGCAGGCACTTTGGCAGAAGATATTCATTTTGTTATGCAGCAGTTTGGGTCACAATACCCAAGTCATCCTATAATATTGCTGAGAAAGCTTTTCGTCTTGCACTCATTAGGACAATTTGCAAAAATACTAAATCTAAAGAGCCATTTGTTCACCATGCAACCTTGATGCTGAAATATGGCATATCGAAGGCATCCTGCAGGATAATGGCTACCCTGATCAGATTATTTTGTGTGGTATATCATGCAAACTCATGAATGGGCCTAAGGCCATCACTTTCGGCTGTGAAAAGCGTCCAGTCTACCTCATTACCCTGGAAGGGTAAGGTTTCTCAAAACTTGAGCAACAGGTGAAGCTGTTTCATGCTGCTACTATGCAGTAGCAACACGAGTGGTATTCGCCACCAACAGCCAAAAAGATGTTATGCCTATCACGCAAATGAGTAATGCGGTGAATGAATTTCAGTGCCAGTGTGCACGAAAGTGTGCACTCATCTTCCTGAGGCTAAGTGCTGCCTCAGGGAGATTGGCTGTACATGAACAAAATATTAAAAATAGAAAAAAAAATTCCCTGACATGTCCCCTCATGTGACACTGACACATGAGTTGGGACATGTCCATAACTTTTAAAAACACTTTAATTAAATTTTTTAAAGCCTACATGAAACCTCATCTCAGCCATGGATGAGGTTTCATGCTTTTTCTAATGCCCGCCAGGGCTCCTGGCCTGCCCGCCAACCTTAAGGTTGGATGGGCAGGTCCATTAATTACTTAAATGACTCTGTCAATGGCCTCAATTGGCCATTGACAGGTCGGCAGGCACACAGCTGATTTTGCCGAGACCCCGCCTACCTGAAAATTTAAATGGAGTGCAGTGACATCAGGAGTTCTGCCCGACATCACCGTGCATCATTTTACACGGCAAGCAGGCCCCGGCCCCCACTTGCCGACGGGAAAATCCTAGCCTTAAAATCAATTCCTTTACATTGACCTGCTTTTAAATCTTTGGGAGTGAGATTAAATGTTTTGGAATTGATAGCCTGTATTTACTGTTGTCAGAATTTTGCTGAGGTTTAATATTTGCAAACCTCTTTCAACATTTGATTGAAAGGGTATTTTTTGCATATTTAGCTCAAGGATTTGAAATGCCTGGAGTGATCCTTGTAAAATAAGAATGTATGATGAGGATTAATATTGCCTGCTTCAAGCAAATTGGTTCACTGTAACAGGAATATAAATACATTTACATCCCAGTGCATGGTGTAGAATTACAGTGCATCCTTATAAATTGTATATACCATTACTGTCACAGCTGCTCAAGATTTGCTATGGTGTGTTGATATTAAACAACTTTTTGCTTCTGCACATAATTATACCTCACTTGGTTAATTGATCACGAATGAGGCCTGGCAAGGGGATTGCCACTAAGTGGACAGGCATCTTATTTTGTGCTCCTGCTAATGGACTGAATAAGGCTTAAGATATAAAATCTGATAGCATAATTGCAAAAGTTGAGACAAGTGGTGCCAGCTATTTATAGGTCCATACAACATAGATAGTCTCTAGTTTTCACTGAACAATAAGCCTTAAGTTCATACATAAGGGGAACTTTAATGAATAGCTGTCAATGCATTACAAGGCATTAGATGAGTCAAGGAAATTCTTTTTTCATGAGGTCATAAACAGCAGGATTGACCTGGAAATCCACAATGGAATATTGCTGCGTCTGATCATTACCAACAATATCAATACAGACCATTCTTTGAAAACAAATTGAGTGGTTGCAAGTACTTTTCTAAACAGTTATTTTCAAAACTGGCAGGTACATGTCAAATGTGGGAAGAGTGGAAATTAAGAGTGTCCTAGCTGATTCACACAGTTGCTATGTTTGGGACATGTGATGTGGCAATTAACTAAGTGAATAAGGTGCTGGATTATATTACCAAACCTGTTGAGCTCAAATCCATTCCCCACCCCTCCCAAAGTTATGCTGGTACTGTAGAATATCTTGGTCAAACCACATCTGTACATTTCTGGTTGCCATAACATAACAGGCTCATCCTTTAGGGATATGGTAGTGTAGTGATCAGGTTACTGGACTGGATTAATGATCTGGAGACACCAATTCACATTCTACCATGGGACTTGGGAAACTTGAATTCAATTAATTACATAAATTGGGAATAAAAATCTAGCATTAATAATGGTGACCAAGAAACTACTAGATTGTCATGAAAATCCTACTAGATTATCATGAAAATCCATCTGGTTCACTAATGCCCCCTGGGGAAGGATATCAGCTGTCCTTAACCAGTCTGGGCTGTATGTGACTCCAGATCCACAGCAATGTGGTTAACTCTCAACTGCCCTCCCAATGGCCTAGCCAACCATTCAGTTGTATTCAAGAAGGTTGCTCATCACCACCTTCTCAAGAGTAAACAGGCATGGGCAATAAGTGTTGCCCACCGCATCCTGTGAATGAGTTTAAAAAAAATCTAGACTTGGAGATATTGCTGAGGAAAGCAGTAAAGCTGCTGCCACATATCTGAAGGAAGACCAAGGGGGAATGACTTGATAGGGCAGCCTCTTCAACCTAAACAACACTCTCCAAGAGGATATTATAGTCATATGTTAGATACCTAAATGGGACAAAAGAAACCCAGAGCAATACTCTCAGATCCAGCAACTCAGCAGGACAAAAGCAGGAGCTCAAGATAATTTGGGACAAGGTTTTGTAGTTTTTCCACATAGAGGCTGGTCAAAGGTTGGAACCAGTTCCCAAACAGAATGGTTGAGCCAAGGGCATTAGATTAATTTGTTGTAAATGGCAGATGGATGTGATTGTTATTCCAAAAAAGAATTCTTGATCTGTATAATGTTGCAATATAACCTGTGGTACAGAAATGAGATCAATACTTAAAAATCTAACATCTACAATGTTGTGAACATATTTTTAAAAAACATATATTCTTTTGCTTTCACATAAATGTGGATACCAGAGCTAAGGTTTATTTCTGGCAGCTTATTTCTGTACTGGTAGTGTTCTGGGATGTCTCTGTGCTACTGCACACACTGCTGTGTTCTCGTTCTTTTAATCGCAGGCCAATTTATATCCATGAACCTTGATTCATTCCTTTCTTCAGCCTATTTCCTCTTGGCCATTATACACTCACTCCATGTCCTCCCAGTTCAGTAGTATTTGAAATTTTTAAGTGTTAAATTATTTTTTTTGAATTTGAGGTTCTTTTAATCATCAAGTTAATCCCTTTGGTTCTCAGTGTTCCAGACTAAAGCCTGACAACCAGCACAATGTTAAAACATCACTCAGTAATACAAGCTCAGTCCTCCTTCCTCTCAGGATTTAGCCCAGTTACCAATTTTTTTTTTGGCTCCAATAGTTCCATACTCGTGTGGTATAAGTAAAACAAACCACTTTGGACTGATGATCTGTCACAGAACAATCCTGATTTTAGCTTGTCATGCTTGCTGCCTCCAGGGTTGTGGGCTACTACCCAGATGGCTTCTCCTCTTGTTTGTGCACTGTTGTGGTTTGTGATTGTAAATGGGAACCTCTGAAGGCAATCGATTGAATTTTCCATGTTGGTCAAAAAACATGTGAGCCATGTAATTTTTGGGGGAAGGTTTGTAGCCAATAAAGATTACGTCTTTTATACAGTTGTTTCAAAATATAAACAGCATATTTGATATAGCAAGCAGTTTGGTATTTTACAGAGCTTCTTTAATTAAGGGCAGTTCTGGGTTGCAAGTATGGTATACAACAGCAACTTGGCTTTATATAAAGCCTTTAACATAGGAACATTTCCCAAGGAGTTTCAGAGAAGCATAATCTGGCTAAAATTGACTTTGAACCAAATAAGGAAATATTAGGAGGGTAATTAAAAGCATGGTCAAGGAGGAAGATTTTAGGCATATCTTAAAGGCAGATAGAGTGTTTTAGGGAGGGAATTCTATAGCTTCGGGCTTAGATGGCTGAAAGTATGTCTGCCAGTGCTGGATGAGGGAAGTCGGGAATGTATAAGATGCCAGAATTTGAGGGATGTAGTTCAGAGTTTTAGGCTGGAGCAAGTTACCAAGGTGGGGCAAATTTGGACTATGGAGAGATTTGAACACATAAGAATTTTAAGTTGAATGCACTGGTCATCAGTGCAGGACAGCAAGCAGAGGGGAGATGGATGAGTGGGATTTGGTGCAAATTACAATGCAAGCAGCAGAATTTTGATTGAGCTGAAATGTATGGAATATGGGAGTCCAGCCAGGAGAGCATGGGAATACTTGAGACTGGTGGGAAAAAAAGCATGGAATCGGAGCTTTGGTAGCAAATGAATTGAGGCAACAACAAAGATTACCATTGGCATTTACATGGCACCTTTAACATAGTACCTGTCACAAGATGCTTCGCAGGATTGTTTTCATGCAACATTTGACACCAAGCCATGTAAGAAAATATTTGGACAGGTGACCCAAAATTTGGTCAAAAAGGCAGGTTTTAAGGAGCGCTTTGAAACAGAGAGAAGTGAAGACGCTTAGGAAGGGGATTTCAAAGCCCAGGCAGCTGAAGACCTAGCCACCAATGGTGCAGCTGTGAAAATTGGGGATGAACAAGAGGTCAAAATGGGAGGAATGCATATATCTGAGAGTTGTAGGGCAGGACGAGGTTACAGAAATAGAGAGGGACAAGGCCATAGAGGAATTTGAAAGCAAGGATTATAATTTTAAAATTGAGTTGCCAAAACAGGAACCAATCTAGATCAATGAGCAAAGGGTGAATGAGACTTTGTGCAAGTTAGGAAATTGACAACAGTTTTGGATGAGTTCAAGTTAATGGAGAGCAGAAGGCAGGAGGCTGACCAGGAGAACATTGGAATAGTCAAGTTTAGAGGTAACAAAGGTATGGATGAGGGTTTCAGCTTCAGATGAGTTGAGGCATGGCAGGGGGGGGGGGGGTGGTGGGGAGAGGAGAGGTGGGCCAGTGTTGGTAATGGTGCGGAAACATATCCCTGTGTAAAATAAGATGACAAGGTTGCAAATGATCTGATTCAGCCTCAGTTAGTGACCAGAAAGATGGATGGAGTTGGTGACTGGAGAATGGAGTTTATGGCAGGGACTGAAGACAATGGCCTTGGTCTTCCCAATATACAGTTGGAGGAAATTTATGCTCATCCAGTACTCGATGTTAGATAAGCAGCGTGACAAATCATGGAGAGCAGAGTCGTCAATAGCAATATTGATGAGGTAGAGCCATGTGTTGTCAGCCAAAATGTGGAACCTGATGTGTTTTTGGGTGATGTTGTTGAGGGGGCACCATGTAAATAAGAAATAGTGGGGAGACCAAGCATAGACCCTCAGGGGGCACCAGAGGTAACAGTGTAGGAGCAGGAAGAGAAGCCATTGCAGGTGATTCTCTGGCTACCACTAGATTTCAAGGGAAGGAAGTGAAGGTGGAAGTAGGTGGGCATTGTGACAGTATATAGGTCAGGAACTTAAGCTCAAATAGAATGCCAAGGTTGTGAACAATAGACCTCACTTGGGACAGTGGCCAATGGGAGGGAGAAGGTATCAATGGTATTTATTTATTCGTTCATGGGATGTGCACATTGCTGGCTAGGCCAGCATTTATTGCCCATCCCTAATTGTCCTCGAGAAGGTGTTGGTGACCCATCTTCTTGAACCGCTGCAGTCCATGTACTGTTAGGAAGGGAATTACAGAATTTTGACCCAGCAACTGTGAAGGAATGGTGATATATTTCCAAGGCAGGTTGATGTGTGGCTTGGAGCAGAAATTGCAGGTTGTACATATGTACATATGTTGCCCTGGGCCTTCTAGCTGGCAAAGGTCACAGGTTTGGAAAGAGCTGTTGAAAGAGCCTTGGAGAGTTGCTGCAGTTCATCTTGTAGATGGTACACACTGCTGCTTCTGTGCTTCAGTGGTGGAGGGAGTGAATGCTTAAAGTGGTGGATGGGGTGCCAGTCAAGTGGGCTGGTTTGGCCTGGATGGTGTCGAGCTTCTTGAGTGTTGTTGGAGCTGCACTCATCCAGGGAATTGGAGAGTATTCCATCACACTCCTACTTGTTTGACCGGCGCAGACTCGATGGGCCGAAGGGCCTTTTTCTGTGCTGTAGACCTCTATGATTCTATGACTCCTGATTTGTGCCTTGTAGATGGTGGACAGGCTTTGGGGAGTCAGGAGGTGGATTACTCACCACAGGATTCCTAGCCTCTGACCTGCTCTTGTAGCCACAGTATTTTTATATAGCTGGTCCATTTCAGTTTCTGGTCAATGGTAACCCCCAAATGATAATGGGGGATTCAGCAATGGTAATGCCATTCAATGTAATGGGGAGATGGTTAGATTCTCTCTTATTGGAGATGGTCATTGCCTGGCACTTGTGTGGCACTCCTGTTACCACTTATCAGCCCAAGCCTGAATGTTGTCCCAGTCTTCCTGCATATGGACATGGACTGCTATGGCATTGGAGGAGTCACAAATGCTAGCTCATCATTGTGCAATCATCAGTGAATATCCCCTCGTCTGGCCTTATGAATGAAAGAAGGTCATTGATGAAGCAGCTGAGGGTGGTTGGGCCTAGGACACTACCCTGAGGAACTCCTGCAGCAATGTCCCGAGAGTCAGATGATTGATGTCCAACAACCACAACCTCCTTCCTTTGTGTGACTGTTTTCCCCCATATTCCTATTAATTTCTGTTTTGCTAGGGCTTCTTGATGCCACACTTGGTCAAATGCTGTCAAGGGCACTCACTTTCACCTCACCTGCTCCATGTTTGGAGCTGACTGGCCCTGGAAGGGCTGAGCATCGGTGTGCAGGTTATTGCTGTGTAAGTGCCCCTTGCTAGCACTGCTGACAACACCTTCCATCACTTTGCTGATAATCGAGAGTAGACTGATGGGGTGATAATTGGCCAGGTTGGATTCGTACTCCTTTTTGTGGACAGGACACCCTGGGCAAGTTTCCACATTGACAGGTAGATGCCAGTGTTGTAGCTTTACTGGAATAGCTTGGCAAGGGGCGCAGCTAGTTCTGGAGCACATGTCTTTAGTACTATTGCTGGAATGTTGTCAGAGCCCTTAGCGTTTGCAGTATCTTGCAGTGCCTTCAGCTGTTTCTTGATATCATGTGGAGTGAATCAAATTGGCTGAAGACTGGCATCTATGATACTGGGGACCTCAGGAGGAGGTGAGGGAGTGGAGTTGATTTTCAGGGGGTGGTTGAAGATTGTAGCTTTGGTCTTCCCAGTGTTTAACTGGAAAAAAATGTGGCTTATCCAGGGCTGAATGTTGGATAAACATTCTGACAATACAGAGCAGTTGAAGGGTTGAGAGATATGGTGAAGTGGAGCTAGATGTCATTGGCGTATGCGTGGAACCTGATACCATAACTTAAGATGTTGTCATTGAAGGGCAGCATGCAGAAGAGGAATAGTGGGGGAGCCGAGTGTAGATCCTTGAGGAAACTCCAGAAGTAAAGAGGTGGGAAGCAAAGCCGCCTTCACCTTCTGGGTTCGAGTTATGTGGTATTGTAGGACATAGTTATTCTGGACGCCTACTCTTAGAATGACAGACACGAAGTTCGAAACTCTTCCGATCAATGAATCGTGAAGTAGAGGTGGGACGTGAAGCCCTCTTCACCTTCAGGGTTTGAGTTATGTGGTATGATGTCTCTTATTCGGTAGATTACTATTATGAAAGAAACTGTTTTACTCGGATTGGATTATTTTTCCTCCAGAGCCAAAGATATTGAATATTTGGATAAAGGACACGTATACAAATATTTTTGTGATTTCTTTTCAGATGATTGAATTATTGGGAATGTTCTGTTTGCAACAGAAGTATTCCATATGACCATACTATTCAAGTATAGTGCCATGTAGATTGTATGTCATCAATGTAAGCAGTAAAATATTTCCATTTTGACAAAGATTTTTCTTGTTCAAGATACCCAATGCACTAAATTGTGGCTTTCTGCATGGGGCTTAAACAATGGACACCAATTGAAAGCTATTTAAGCGAAGAAAGATTAGCCTGGTCATCAGAGTTTGTAATAAATGTCTGCCACCTACAGTCTTTCCATGGATTACATTTGAGAAAAGGTGGAAAGCTACTTTGCATAAAGAAAGGCCAAAGGTACCACAAAATATAGAGCAGGAAAAAGTAGGAAAAAAAGCCAAGAAAAGAGGAACATGGGCAAGTTCAAAATATATTTGCAACTTTGTGTTCTTGGCTTGTGATAGTTTTGCAGCATTATAATATGAAAGAATGAGTTTTGATAACCAAATGAGCAATATTTAAACATGTGTGAAATGTCTGGCCAACTTGTTATACCATATTTGATTGGAAGGTCATTGCCTCTGAGTTTTGGATTTTTGACTTTTAGGTTTGTTTGCCATCATCCTTTGCTTTATTGATTTACGTTTCTTTAGATGCATATTTCATGCTAGGTGTGTTCTGTCGTTGTGGATTAGCCAATAATAACTTCTGAATTTAGTTTTGCTGGGGAAACGGGGCAACAGAGGAATGTAGGAGCATGTGGGGGCTTATAGGAGTCAAAGCTGATTTTGGTTTTGTCATTGTTGAGGTGAAGGGACTTGAGTCATCCAGCACTTGATAATTGGTTTCCCCTTTTATTCATTCATGGAATGTGGGCATTTATTGCCCATCCCTATTTGTTCTCATTCAGAGTGCATTTAAGAGCCAACCACATTGATGTGGGTCTGGAGTGACATGTAGGCCAGCAGATTTCCCTCCCTAAAGGACATTAGTGAACCAGATGGATTTTTACAACAATCAATGATGGTTTCATGCCCATCATTAGACTTTTAATTCCAGATTTTTTTTGTTGAATTCAAATTCCACCATCTGCCTTGGTGGGAGTCGAACCCAGGTCCTCAGAGCATTACCCTGGGTACCTGGATTACTAGACCAGTGACAATACCACTACACTCAAGTGGAGAAAGTTTAGCAACAATGTTCAAGTTAATATTAGAAAGAGTGGTGTCAGCATAGATGTGGAACCTAACTTATGCTTGCAGTGATGTCATGAAGAGGTAGAAAATAAATAACAAAAAGGGAATAGTGGTTGAGAAATGTGGCACACCAAGATGGGTGAATGAAGGTTTGGAGGGGGAAATGACCAGGAGGCACACTGAGTGGTTTGGAACATGTATGAGTGTTAGCTAAAATATTAATGTCATAAAGATGGGCTGTAGCGGAGAGACAGTGGAGAAGAATAGAGGTGACAAAGAAGTTAAAAAAAATTCAGTGAAGCATGTTATAATACCATAAAATATCGCTTCTGACTTTAACCAGTCTCAGTGCTTTTGATGGTTGATCATAGAAACAGGGGTAGGCCATTCAATCTCTCGAGTCTACTCTGTCATTCAGTTAGATCATGGCTGATCTGTTCCTCAACTTCGTTTACCCACTTTAGCTCCGTATCCCTAGATACCCTTACCTAACGACAACCTACCAAAATTAGGTAAAATGATTTGAACAGTAAATGATGTGCATGTGACTGGGTGATAATATTCCATACACCAACTTTAGGAATGAAAGAGTAGGTAGGCTAAAGGTGGGGAATTAGTTGGGGTAAGGAGGTGGTTCAGGAATTTTTTTTTAAGAAAGATGTCATGGTTTAGAAGTGTTTGGGGGCAAAGAAGTGGGTGTCAGCAGGTTTGCAGGGGCAAAATGAAAAATGGATAATCACAAACTGAGTTTTAGGTGTCAAGGAAGCATGCAGTGAGTCTTTTTAAATAGACTTGCATTTATATACTGCCTTTTGTGACCTTGTGATGTCCCAGTGAAGCACTTTTGCAGTGGAGTCACTGTTGTGATGTAAGGAACATGGAAGAAGGTATGTGCACAAAACACACAGACTAGATAATGTGTTTCAGTGATGTTGATTGAAGCGATGAATATTGGCCAGAGCACCAGGGTTAACTCCCCTGCTCTTCGCTGAAGCAAAGCCATTGAATCTTTTACATCTGCCTGAGACGACAGAAGGAACCTGGGTTTAATGCCTCATTTGAAAGAAGGCAGCTCTGAAAATGCACTCTTTCTTAGGGCTACACTGGATGGCCAGCCTAAATTTTTGTGTTCAAGTCTCGACAATGGAATTTGAGCTGGCAACCTTCTAACTCTGACATCAGATTCTTACCAGCTGAGCCATGGCTTAGACCGTCATGGAGGAGATGAACTTGACCAGTGAGATGAGGAGGCATGACTGGGTTCAGGATGGGTAGAATTATATGCCTTTGGAGAACTTAGCCTCTCCACCAACTTGTTTCTTTGAGACAGCACAGATTGTCATAATTTTGAAGACACAGAAACTGCTTTACTTAAATAGATCTGCATAAATGGATAATTGGATGCCTACAACCAAGAAGTATGAGTATTTCATATGGAAACCTGAAATCAGAAGCGTCTTGCTTCGCCAACTTGCCTTTATCTTGCACCCATAACATGATAAAATATCCCAAGTTGAGTCAGAGGATCATTATCAAACAAAATTTGACACTGAGCCACCTAAGGAGATATTGGGACATGTGCTGTGAGGTGATGATTGGTTTGTCTTTGTACATGTTGAAATAAACAAATGATCATTGTATCTATTAATGGACAAATGTCAGTCAACAAACCAAAGGGTTAGGAAGGGGATTACCGATTTAGAGTGGAGTGAGGACATGGAGAGATTTGGAGATTAAAATTTTATATTCAGTGCATTGAGCTGTAAGGAGGCCAAACTGTATAGAGTGGCCAAAAAAAAAATTGAAACAAAATATTCTTCTTTTTGATTCTTGAAGTGTATCTTCTCTTCAATAGTTCATAATTCAGGGATAAAAATCATTACTCTGAAAAAGCATATACTTCATTAAGTATGGAACTGCTTGAAAGAAAATCTAACAATCTATGACTTTTAACAGTTTTGTAAGTATGATGCAAAGTATTTTTTCTTTTATTTATATATGTAATAGTCTGAAATTTTACTTTTTGGTTGAGACATTCAGAATCACATTTTCATAATCTAACAGTGAACCCATTTAAAATATCACCTACCATCTTCATCGCATTGTCTTGCCCCAATACTTAAAATAGCATTGCCTGAGAGTGTGGCAGAGGCGGGTTCAATTGAGGCATTCAAGACTGAATTGGATTATTATCTGAAAAGGTCAGAATGAGCAGGCTATGGGGAGAAGGCGGGGAGTGACACTAGGTTGATTGCTCCTATGGAGAGCCAGAGCAGTTATGACGGGCCAAATGGCCTCCTCTGCTATATCAGTTCTGTGATTCTGTGAACATTGCCATCATGCGTAGGGCCCTCGTGTTGACGCTGAACTGTAACAAACGTATAAGTGACAGAGCTGGAGCATATCTGTTAATTTAAATCTTAATTAATCCTACTGAGTGAAATTTTGTGGCTTGAAGCCTTCTCGTAACAAACATCGATCAGCTGAAAAATCTGGTAGCACTTGTTCTGTAAAGGTCTTGTCACTTCTCTGTTGAAAGAACTGGGCAAATTTGAGAGGGGCTTTTGTTTGTGCTGACATTGATGTTTACTGACATTAATTGGGAAATCAGTCATCAATTCTGTTTATTTGTAGTGAAACGCTTTCCCAGTAGAAGTTACTGTGTTTGTGTATAATGGCCATTTTGCCAGAGGGCCAGCTTTAGTAGGTTATTTTCATGAGGAAGGGTGAGCTTGGCCTTGTCATTACCTGACATCCTTAACTTAGTTCTGAAAAGGAATCAGCAGATCGATCGTTGGAAGTCTTACTTGACTTTCCCTCCTAATCTCTGAGAACACTCCCAACTGCTAGAATAACTAACTCAATACACAGTGGGAATTTGATCTAGGACCCTTTGGTATGTGTAATTTAGTGCTGCACTGCCTGACATGTTTGGCCAACCAGGCTGGACAATATTCTTTATTTGCCTCTTGGCCAATTGCAGTCCTTGTGAGCAGCCTTTGTTCCAGTTCTGTGATTCTTGCCCCATGTGCTGTTTTAATACTGACATTCAATGGCACTGTTGATTCCACACCCATTGCTGGTTCTGACCCAACCCTAAACCAGGTAACATTCAGGTAAGACCTTGGAATCCACGTGCCTACCAAGTCTGTGCAGCCATCATTTTTTTGCATGTGGGGTTAATTATGTACATGCTATGTTTTCTTTGTCCCAGTATTTCTCTCCGAATAAACTGGATGTGGCAAGGTTGCTGCCCTGCATATCAACCACTCTCTAGTCTGTGATATTTTGTTAATTGCAGATTAGAACAGATTTTTAAAAAAATGCAAGGATTTACATAGCATCTCATCACAGTTGCAGAACATTTCTTATGAATGGATATCCACTTTGCAGATGTAGTTTCTGCATCAGTGTGAAGGAGACTGAAAAGTGTGATCAGAGCACAGTAATCCGATTGCACCTATATTTATTTAATAAATTACTTGCAGGAGTTTCCAACGTCCTGCAGCAGAATTCTGCCAACCAGCCCCTTTCTTTCCCCATCACCTGCAGACAAAAGTTTAGGAGGACAAGGTTATTGCAAAAGCTTTTCAATATTTCAATTGAAATATTGCACATCCGTCATTGAAGTCTCTTATCTCCAATTATTTCTAACTGAGAAGCTTTATTATCCTAGATCCAGCCTACAATAATTGACCCCCATTCAATAAAAATAAAATTGTACAATCTAGGTCTGATATCAAGTGCTCAGATAATTCTGGCTCCTAATGAACATATTAATTGAGTTTTGAAATGTAAATGGAATAACTTTTGGGATGATAGAGATTTCGCCAACACACAGGTATCCATCCTCATTTTGTTAAATAACCTCAACGCCTAGATGACTCGGATTTGATAGTTTTACCAGACTTTACACAGCACTTACAACTTATAAGTCGTGGCAGGAGAGCTCAAAGCCGTGGTGTGCTCCTCGTGCTCCATGTGGGAAGCCGGGAATGTTTCCAGTGCAGGAAGTGTGTCCAGCTGCAGCTCCTGGAAGCTCGGATTTCAGAGCTGGAACGACGGCTGGGGACACTGTGGAGCATCCACGAGTCTGAGAGCATCGTGGATAGCACATTTAGAGAGATGGTCACACTGCAGATGAAGAGACTTGAGGAAGGAAGTGAATGGGTGGCCACCGGGCAGTCCAAGAGAAACAGGCAGGTGGTTCAGGAGTCCCCTGGGGTCCTGCTTGCAAATCGGTATTCCATTTTGGAGGCTGATGAAGGCGCTGGTTCCTCCAAGGAGTGCAGACAGAGCCAGGCTTCTGGAACCACAAGCAGCCTGTCTGTACAGGAGGGGAGGAAGGAAGGAAGAGCAATAGTAATAGGGAATTCTATAGTCAGGGGAACAGATAGGCGCTACTGTGGCCGTCAACGTGACTCCAGGATGGTATGTTGCCTCCCTGGTGCCAGGGTCCGGGATGTCACTGAACAGCTGCAGGGCATCCTGAAGGAAGAGTGTGATAAGGCAGAGGTCATGGTACATGTTGGTACCAATGACATAGGTAGAAAGAGGGATGAGGTCTTGCATCAAGAACTCAGGGAGCTAGGCAGTAGACTAAAAAGCAAGACCTCTCAGATTGTAATCTCTGGATTGCTCCCAGTGCCACGTGCTAGCGAGCTCAGAAATAGGAGAATAGTGCAGATGAATACGTGGCTTAAGAGTTGGTGCAGGAGGGAGGGTTTTAGATTCCTGGATCACTGGGACTGTTTCTGGGGAAGGTGGGACCTGTACAAGCGGAACGGTCTACATCTGAACCAGAGCGGGACGAACATCCTTGAGGGTGGGTTTGCTAGTACTGTTGGAAGGAGCTTAAACTAATTTGGCAGGAGAAGGGGACACAGAATGTTAGCAGAATAGGGACACATCATAATACAGTAAAACAATCAAGTCAGAGGAAGTACAGTTGCATTAAGTTTCAAGGGAGTAAGGCAAGGCTGGATGGCCTCTACTTTAATGCCAGGAGTATTACAGGTAAATCGGATGAGTTAAGGGTGAGGATTGACACGTGGAATTGTGATATAGTAGCCATCACTGAGACGTGGTTGAGGGAGGGGCAGGATTGGCAGCTCAGCATTCCGGGATATAGAATCTTCAGGTGAGACAGGGGAGGGGGTAAAAGAGGAGGAGGCATTGCATTATTAGTTAAGGAGTCAGTTACTGCAGTAAGGAGAGATGATATCTTGGAGGGGGCATCGAATGAAGCTTTGTGGGTAGAGTTTAGGAATAAAAAAGGGGCAGCCACGTTGTTAGGTGTTTATTATAGACCTACAGATAGTCAGCGGGAAATTGAGGAGCAAATATGTGCACAATTTGCGGAGGTGTGTAAAAACAATAACAATAGGGTAATTATATTAGGTGATTTCAACTTTCCCAACATTAATTGGGAGAGACATAGCGTTAAGGGCTTGCATGGAGTGGATTTCTTGAAATGTGTATAGGAGAACGTTTTAGGTCAATATGCAGAGGGTCCAACAAGGGACGGTGCAGTGCTGGACCTAATTCTGGGGAATGAAGCCGGATAGGTGGCTGAGGTGGTGGTGGGGGAGTATTTTAGTGATAGCGACCACAACACGGTACAATTTAAGATTGTTATGGACAAAGAAATAGACAAGTTGCAAAAAAATGTTTTGTATTGGGGGAGAGTGGATTTTAGTAAAATAAGGCAGGATCTGGCCAAGGTAGACTGGGAACAGCTACTTGTGGGGAAATCTACAGAGGAGCATAGGGGGGCGTTCAGAAAGGAAATGGGGAGGGTACAGGCTCAACATGTTCCCTCTAAGGTGATAGGAAGGGGTAACAAGCCCAGAGAACCATAGATGACCAGAAATACTCAGGATACAATGAGAAGGAAAAGAGAGGCTTTTAGCAGATAGAAGGGAAGCAAATCAGCGGAGGCATTAGTGGAGTACAGAAAATGCAGGGTGGAGCATAAGAAAGCAATTAGGAGAGCAAAGAGGGGATATGAGAAAGCTCTGGCTGGTAAAAGTAGGGAAAATCCCAAGATAGTCTATAAGTTTTTAATGGGAAGAGGATAACCAGGGAAAGAGTAGGGCCCATTTGGGACCAAGGGGGCAATCTATGGGTGGAGCCAGAGGACATCGGTAGAGTGTTGAATGAATACTTCACATCCGTCTTCACCCAAGAGAATGAGGATGAAGGTATCGAACTCGGAGAGAGAGACTGCGAGGTTTGTGAGCAAATTGATATAGGGAGTGACAAGGTAGTGGAGGTATTGGCAGGCTTAAAAGTGGACAAATCTCCAGGTCTGGATGATTTGTGTCCCAGACTGCTGAGGGAGGCAAGGGAGGAGATCACAGGGGTTCTGACCCAAATTTTTAATTCCTCTCTGGCCACGGGGGAGGTGCCAGGGGACTGGAGAACAGCTAATGTAGTTCCGCTATTTAAGAAGGGTTATAGAGAGAAGCCAGGGAACTACAGACCAGTGAGTCTCACGTCAGTGGTAGGGAAACTATTGGAGAACATTCTGAAGGAGAGAATCTATCTCCACTTGGAGAGGCAAGGTTTGATCAGGGATAGTCAGCATGGCTTAGTCAGAGGGAGGTCATGCCTAACAAATTTGATTGAATTTTTTGAGGAGGTGACCAGGTGTGTAGATGCAGGGTAGTGCAGTTGATGTAGTTTATATGGATTTCAGCAAAGCCTTTGACAAGGTCCCACATGGGATACTTATAAAGAAAGCATAAGGAAAATGGGATACAGGGTAATTTGATGAGGTGGATTCAAAATTGGCTTAGTTGTAGGAGGCAGAGGGTGATGACAAGGATGCTTTAGTGACTGGAAGCCAGTGTCCATTGGTGTACCACAGGGATCTGTGCTGGGTCCCCTATTATTAATCATTTATATAAACGACATAGATGACTACGTGGGGGGTAGGATTAGTAAGTTTGCGGATGACACAAAGATTGGCTAAGTGGTTAACAGTGAGGTTGAGTGTCTTGGGCTACAGGAAGATGTAGATGGGATGGTCAAATGGGCAGATAAGTGGCAGATGGAATTTAACCCTGAAAAGTGTGAGGTGATACACTTTGGAAGGATAATTTGACAAGGAAGTATTCAATGAACGGCATGACACTAGGAAGTTCTGAGGAACAAAGGGACCTTGGCGTGTGTGTCCATAGACCTCTGAAGGCGGAGGCGCTTGTTAGTGGGGTGGTGAAAAAGGCATATGGAACACTTGCCTTTATCAATCGAGGCTTAAATAACAAAAGTAGGGAGATCGTTTTGGAGTTATATAGAACCTTGATGAGGCCACAGTTGGAGTACTGTGTGCAGTTCTGGTCGCCACATTATAGAAAGGATGTGATTGCACTAGAGGGGTTGCAGAGGAGATTCACCAGGATGTTGCCTGGGATGAAACATTTAAGTTATAAAGAGAGGTTGGATAGACTTGGGTTGTTTTCATTGGAACAGAGAAGACTGAGGGGCGACTTGATCGAGGTGTACAAGATTGAGGGGCATGGACAAGGTGGATAGGGAGCAGCTGTTCCCCTTAGTTGAAGGGTCAGTCACGAGGGGACACAAGTTCAAGGTGAGGGGCCGGAGGTTTAGGGGGAATGTGAGGAAAAACTCTTTTGCCCAGAGCGTGGTGACGGTCTGGACTGCGCTGCCTGGGAGGGTGGTGGAGTCGGGTTGCCTCACATCCTTTAAAAAATACCTGGATGAGCACTTGGCACGTCATAACATTCAAGGCTATGGGACAAGTGCTGGAAAATGGGATTAGGTAGGTAGGTCAGGTGTTTCTCACGTGTCGGTGCAGACTTGATGGGCCGAAGGGCCTCTTCTGCACTGTGATTCCGTTATTAACTGAGATCATTAGCCACCTGGCAATATGTTTACTAATAGCTGTTGTTTTTGATAGGGAGAGTTTAGAAGTCACTGAACCCTCCCCATATCTCCGCAGCTACCTTTCTAAAAATGTTACCTTCAAAGAGGAGATCCAGTACAGGAACAGCTGTGCCAGCGTAGCCTTCTAAAAATTGTGCAACTGGGTCTTCGACAACAGAGTTCTGCATACGAGGGCAAAAGCTTTAGTCTAAAAAGCTGTTCTCGTCACCACTCTTCTATATACAGTGGGACTTGGGTCACCTACTAACGGCATCTCTGAGCACTGGAGCCTTTCCACCAGCGGTGTTTCGGCAGTATACTAAAAGTCAAGTGGGAAGACAAACAAACTTCATCCCCACCAAAGCCAATTTCTCCAGCATTGCAACCACGATCATGGAAAATCAGCTCTGCTGCTCTGAACACTGCATCCACATGCCAAATAATCAACTTCCAAAGCAGATGCTCTTTTCACAATTTAAGGATGGCACCCAATCTTAAGGAGGACAGAGGAAATGTTTTGTGAACACTCTGAAGGCCTCGAACAGATTGATATCGATTCGTGTGGCTGCACCTCAACCAACAAGGTACAACTCAAAAACTGACCGCATAAACTCTGCTGTGGAAATAGTCACAGCCCCATCATTTGAAATTTTCAAGACCAATCTTTAGATAACTTTTAAATGGAAATAATCAGGGCTGCCATTTCAGCAGGTCATGCCTGGTTTAGCCAGCTCTACCCATATACATGTTGGCGGAATATGGGTACTAATCTGTGATGCAGACACAGCTAAAGCAGACCAACCCTGGCTTGAGAACTCGCCTTTCTTGGGACAACTCTTGTTTTTTCTGCCCAAAGACCTATGGCTCCAGGATTGGTTTACTGAGGACACACATGAAGCCTGGCAGACGTCATTCTCGTTTCAAGGGACTGATGCGAATGATAACGATTTACCCCTATATAACCAGCAAACAGTGCTATTTTCTAGTCCTGATGAATGTTCATCGACCCAAAATGGTAACTATGTTTCTCTCTCCACAGATGTTGCCTAACCTGCTGAATATTTCCAGCGCTTACATTTACTACTCTCTAAATGTATAATTTTCAACCAGAGAGTTAATTTAAAATAAAAATAACAATTTAAACATTCCCATTCAAAAAATAGCCTGTGGCACTCATGATTTAACAGTATCAATAATTAGGGTTGATCAAAGGTAAATGATTTTCAAATGAGATTAATTACTTTTTTGCACATTTAGAAGATTTGAGGAAAGGACAAGCAGCTACTTTGATATTTGGTGTATTACTGCTTCACTACAAAGAGTCATTAAGCAATGTGCTAGAGTGAAGAAGCTTTTGAAGTATTAATTTGTTAATGATATCATGTGCAATTATCATAACCAATAGGGATCCAATTGGAACTGAGAATGAAAATTACCAGGATGAATACTAATGATACATCCCGCAAACTTTAACTTGGTATGACACCTATGCCACCTTTTTGCTTACTATTAATAAAAGATTTACTTGGAATATTGTTTCTCTTCTTTTAAAAAAAAGACTAGGAGCGCAGCAAGAAGAAAATATTGCCTAAGAGCTTTAATAGAATTAAAGCAGTTCTTTAAGAGCTATGTGCAGTTTGCCAAATTTGTATTCATAGCCTGTGAGTCATTCAGTTTCTTTAGATTCTTTACCACCAGCGCTCAACTGTAATCTATTTTGTCTCGTTTGAGTGGCTTGTGTAACTACACCTTAACCCTCAGCAACTTTGTTCTATGAATGTAGAGGCATTGCAGTAAACTTTCACTATTGGCCAATTCTAAGGTTCCAAAGAACACCATGACACAGATTGTGATTAGTTTAGGAAGAGTATTTTGTATTTTCTTTTTAGCTTGCCTTTTCCAAAATTTTTTATGCAAACAATTTGATTGGAATGAGAGAGAGAAAACCCATCCGCCTCTGTGGTTGTGACTGTCCAGGGCACTCATAAACAGGAAATTATGGGGTTACTCTGCGACAATACTGAAAAGAGCAAATACAATTTGAAATAATAAGCATAATTGCCTCTTGCAAATTATGACAACTGAAATTTATTGTGCTTTTTCCATAAATGTTCTTTATTCACAAAATTTATGAAATTAATTGTGCATTATGTGCATCATCAGAACCTCCTCTCTCATATTCTGTTCTTTCAGCCCTTTCTGAGATGTAGATGTCTGAAACTGTGCTTTATATTAATGCTGCCTATTAGAATAGAGAGATGGAGTGCTCCTTGCAGCAGACTGGCCCTATTTGTTTTTAGTATGCCTTGATTGACATTTTATTGGGTTTAACCCCAATTTTGGAATCTGTCTTTTCCAGGGTAACTAATTTTAATAATCTATGAAACTAAACCAGGTGAGGCAAAAATAATTGATCACACTTTCTGGTAGGTTGTGCATTTGCAGAGATAGAAAATACATTTTTCTTTCAAACCATCGTGGAGTTGAAAACACATTTGATTGAATCAAACTTAGGGCTGCGTGTGGACGACTCATTTCACTCCTCCCTCATTAAAATGGTTGAATATGTCTTTTCTATAAACTTGAGCTGATTTGTTCAAAACTTTTAAAAATATGCTATTTGTTGCTCAGTAGTATTGTTTACCCCTGAGTCCGAAGGTTGTGGGTCAACGGCCTATTCCAGAGACTTGAGCACAAAATCTAGGCTGACATTGTATTGCAGAGCTAAGGGAGGGCTGCATTATCACAGATTGTATTTTTTAGATGACCTGGCCAATCACTAAACCAGCACAATTAAAACAGATTATCTCAACACAATCGCATTGCTGTTTGAAGGAGCTTGTGCACAATTTGGCTTCTGCATTTCCTACACTACAACAGTAATCACACTTCAGAAGTAGATAATTGGTTGTGAAGAGCTTTGGGACATCCTGAGGTTATGAAGGGTGCGATATAAATGCAAATCTTCCTTTGTTGCTTACAAGAATGTGATGAGAAATCGGAGAGCAGAGTTGTTTTTTTGCTTTTTGCCTTTCTTTGTACAGCTGCAGAACTGTTCCATTTGATTTTCCAATTCAAACAGAAGGAGTACTGCTTCAGGGATTCTGCGACTGGCTTCAATTTAACAGGGTATTTTAGTCAGCAAGAAACATGAAAATTATATCCTTTCTATTTTACTGTTGCATTCAGTTATTGGCAAGAAGTTCCAATAAAATATCTTAATGCTGGACTTGATTGTAATTGAAGTGACTGTATCAGTGTCAGTAGTGCCTCAAGCCCTGGGCTCACAAAGCATTTGTGGTAATTATTCATGACCTGTGAAATATGACCCCAAGTGTCGAGTACCAAATGGGACTTGGTTTACAGTAAAAATAAACCAACAAGTAATGTTCTGTGTGCAATTCACAAGTTCAAATGATGATGCAAGCTGGAGTTGGTTAGAAAGAAAAGTTTTGAGTGTTTACACGTAAAGCCATCACATTCTGTCTCTGCTACAAACTCTGCCTTTTGTGATCAATCTGTTTCCTTTCCCAGCCACTCTAGGGCTGAAGCAGATTGCCAGTTCCATTTGTTGCAGAAACTCTTATCCATACCTGTCACCTTCAGACTCTACTGTATCATTGTTCTGTTGGCAGGTTTCCAATCCTCCATCCTATGTAAGCTTCAATTCATCCAAAACTTATGCTGCCTGTATTTTTTCCCACCCCATGTTCCCTTACTTCATGCCCTGTCCTTGCAGAACTATATTGGCTCCTGGACCCCAAAACCGTAGATTTAAAATTCTCATTCTTGTATTCTAAACTCTTTTAGGACTCCTCCGTCCCCATCTACAAAGCTCCCACCCACTGTCTCTTTCTTCCTCTGACCCTGGCATTCCTTACACCCCCCTGCCTTTGCCCCACAATTGGCTGTGCCTTTGACTTCCTAGCCCCCATTCTCTGGAATTCTCTTCCTAAACTCCTCCAATTCTATTTCCTCTTTTGAAACTCACCTTACAGCATAGCTCTTTGACCAAACATTTGGCCCCCCTCCCAATATCTCCTTGCCTGTCTCAACATCCAGGTTTTTGGTTAGGACTCTAGGAAATGAGACCTATTTCTATGCTGAAAGTGTTATATAGATTTAAGCAGCTGTGGTATCACGTCTTTCATCCTTAAGCATTTCATGTACAGTGAATTGTTTTGAAGAACTTTTTCATCTTTCATTTGGTAGTAGCAAAAAACAAATCAAATATACACATCTCAGATCAGAAATCTGAGGCTATTGATGATTGCTGACTGTTTTGAGAACATTTGATCCTTGGGTTGTACTGTGTGCTCTATAAGGACTCTATTTTGTATGTCACAGTTGTTCCAAGCATTGCATCATCATTCTTCACAGGTGTGGGGAGATGGCTGAAGGACTTTGGTGATATTCAAAAAAGGCTTTGTAGATTTGAGACTGGTAGATTTGTCGAGTTGGTCTAGATCAGTATGTCTTTGTAGATGTAGCTGTTGTATTCTCTGGAGACTGCATATTCATGGCATAGATGTGGTAGTGCGATGCACACAAGCATAGGCAGCCAGGGTGATGGTATCAGTAGAAGTGTAAGAGTGATCATTTTCATAGGGGTCAACTGGACAAGAACTGGTTTGATAAACGGACTTGTTAACCATGTCAAAGAGGGGTACTCAGTTGTGGAGTGCAAGTGCTGCCAAACAGGGAGTTTGAGTGCCTGCTCCCCATGTGAATTCATCAAGTTTCTGGATCACGTTTACCCTGTCCTTAAGTTTTTCTCGCCCTAGGTTCTGAATCTATATCTATAGGATAGGGTGAAATTGAGCATGACTCATAAACAGAAGGAGATTTGGACATGGCTGAATCTGTATAGAACTCTGGAACAGACTCAACTGGAATATAGTGTGCAATTCTCATACCATACTTTAGGAAGGATGTGAAGGCTTTAGAGAGGATGCAGAAAAGATTTACGAGAATGGTTCAAGGATGATGGATTTCAGTTGGGTGGATAGACTGAAGAAGCTAGGATTGCTGTCCTTAGCGAAAAGAAGATTGAGAGGAGATTTGATAAAGATGAGTATTCAAAATCATGAGGGGTCAACATGGAGAGAAACTGTTCCATTGGCAGAAGAGTTGAGAACTAAAAGTCACAGATTTGAGTTGATTAGCAAAAGAACCAAAAGACATGAAGAAAAAGCTTCAATGCAGCAAATAAGTATGATCTGAAATGTACTGCCTAAAAGGGTAGTGGAGGCAGATGGGAAATAATTTGCTGGGCTTAATGGATAGGGCTAATGAGTGGGACTAGCTAAATTGCTCTCGCAGAGAGCCAGCATGGGCCAAATGGCCACCTCCTGTACAGCAACCATTCTATGATTCTAAATTCAACTTGAAGGGTGTGATATGGGAACCGTTACTGAGACATGGCTACAAGATGGTCAGAACTGGAACTAGATATACTAAGTCTCACACAGTCTACAGGAAAGATGGGGAAAATAATTCAGGGGGAGGAGTAGCCTCAATGGTTAAGGATGAAATCACTTTAGTGATAGAGAATATAATGAGAAGTAAGCAGGCAGGGGAGACTTTGTTTTTTAAATCCTTTTCTATTTCTTAATTTTACTCACATTGGAGATTGTGTATAGCACCCCTGCACCACCCACCCCAGTAGCATCCATGAAGTGGTAGATTGTATAAATGCAGAGATTAGACAAGCATATAGTAAAGGCAGAGTGGAATTAATGGGGAATGTAGTTTGCTTATCGATTGGGATATACAGATTACGACATGTTAGGAAGGAAGTGAATATGTTGTCTGTGTCTGGGATAGTTGTTGTAGTAATATGTCCTAGGGCTTGCAAGGGTGCATGCCATATTAGATTTCATCATAAGTAATGAACCAGATTTAGTTAACAGCCGAACTGTGTGTGAACATTTATCTATTAACATTCATTATGCGACTGAATTCAATGTAGTGTTTGAATGGGAGAAACTCAAAACAGCTGCTAAGGTTCTAGCTTTAGTAAGGTTAACTTCTCTGAAATGAGACAGACACTGTCCTCAGTAAACTGGGAAAATCTGATAATGGGTTAAACGACACAAGATCAGAGGGATACATATGGAGTTCATACCCCTCAAGGACAGGAGCTCTACTTAAAATGTCATGGATGACTAAGAGGTAATAGACAACATAAAACTAAAAGAAAAATCATAGAAAAATGCAAAAAAATTACACAGATCCTGGCAAATGGGAAAGAAAGAATAACAAAGGGTAATGAAACAGATAGCTAAAGCTACTAAAAGGGAGTGGGGAAAGAAACATGCAAAGGATATCAAAATTAACAATTTTGCAATTATATTAGGAAAAAGAGGGTACTCAGGGGCAATTTGGGCCTTGATTTTCATTGACAATATCAATGTTATCAGCTTATAAAGAACTGGCAGACATACTGAACAATTGCTTTGCAGTTGTATTTATAGTACAGGAAGAAGTCAGTATGCCAGTCATCCCAATCAAACTAATATTGAAACCAGGTCAGGGACTTGGCCAAATTAATATAAGTGAAATAACAATAATTACTGAAAATAATGGCAGTAAAGAGTGACAGGTATTCGGGGCCAGATGGTTTTCACCAGAGGGTTTTGATGGAAGGAGGTGAGAACACTCAAGATGCCCAAACTATAACCTTCCAAAGTTCTCTCGATTCGGGAATTGTTCCTTTAGGTTGAAAATATGCACATCATTCCGCTATTTACGAAAGGTGGGAGGGGGAATTGGGGAAAACCTATAATGAGGATAGAGTGACTGAACACTTTTGAAGCTTTCAGCAGATCAGAGAAAGCTAACGTGGATTTGTAGAGCACAGATCATGCCTGATGAATCTGGTTGAATTTTTAAAAATTCATTCACGGGATGTGGGCGTCATTGGCTGGACCAGCATTTATTGCCCATCCCTAGTTGCCCTTGAGAAGGTGGTGGTGAGCTGCCTTCTTGAACCGCTGCAGTCCATGTGGTGTAGGCACACCCACAGTACTGTTAGGAATGGAGTTCCAGGATTTTGACCCAGTGACAGTGAAGGAATGGCGATATAGTTCCAAGTCAGGATGGTGAGCAACGTAGAGGGGAACTTCCAGGTGGTGGTGTTCCCATCTATTTGCTGCCCTTGTCCTTTTAGATATTAGCGGTCGAGGGTTTGGAAGGTGCTGTCTAAGGAGCCTTGGTGAATTCCCGCAGTGCATCTTGCAGATGGTAAACACTGCTTCTACTGTGCTTGGGTGGTGGAAGGAGTGAATGTTTGTTCATGTGGTGCCAATCAAGTGGGCTGCTTTTTCCTGGATGGTGTCAAGCTTCTTAAGTGTTGTGGGAGCTGCACTCATCCAGGCAAGTGGAGAGTATTCCATCACACTCCTGACTTGTGCTTTGTAGATGGTGGACAGGCTTTGGGGAGTTAGGAGGTGAGTTACTTGTCGCACCTGGAATCCTGCAGTTTTGGGAACCATACCTTTAGGAAGGATATATTGGCCTTGTAGGGAGTGCAGCATAGATATAACAGAATGCTTTTAGCAAAAGCTTTTAGCTTTTTGTTTTTATAACAGAATGATACCTAGGCTCCAAGTTAAATTGCAGGAAGGGTTTATGCAAACTGGGGCCGTATTTCCTGAAGTTTAGAAAGTTAAGGGTTGATTTGATCAAAGCTTTCAAGATCTTAAGGGAATGATGAGGTTAGATGGAGAGAAACTATTTCTGCTGATCGGGAAGTCGAGGACTAAGGGACATGGTCTAAAAATTAGAGCTAGACCTTTCAGGAGTGAAATTAGGAATAACCTCTATGCACAAAGGATGGTAGAAATTTTGAACTCCCTTCTGCAAATGACAATTGATACTAGATCAATAGCTAAATTTAAAACTCAGGTTGATAGCTTTTTGTTAACGAAATGTATTGAGGGATATAGGGCAAAGTTTGGACATGTGGAGTTAATTCTCAGATCAGCCATGATCTCATTGAATGGTGGAATGGGCTCGAGGGGCTAAATGTCCCACTGCTGTTCCTATCTTGCACCTTTCACATCTGAGTTCCAGGAGTCCAACATTGTGGTGGCTCCTGTTGGACAGCCTCACATTTTTCCATTTAATAAGGAAAAATGCCTTTCTAACCCCCCATCCCCCTCCACCTCCCCTGCCCCCCAGATATAAACTAAATTTTGTAGCTTTAGTAATTCCTATAAATTTGTTGAAGACATTGGTGGTTGGTAAAATCTACCCTATGGTGTCAATTGACTTTTGGAAGGTTTCCCAGTCTGCTTTTTTGAAA
This sequence comes from Cetorhinus maximus, assembly GCF_964194155.1. Lineage (NCBI taxonomy): Eukaryota > Metazoa > Chordata > Chondrichthyes > Lamniformes > Cetorhinidae > Cetorhinus > Cetorhinus maximus. The sequence goes on along the minus strand of NC_135881.1, from coordinate 169,944,588 downwards.
TTCCATCGTGGTTCCACTCTTAATGTGCTGACCTGAATTTTGATGTCAATGTTGATGATTAATTGAGCGCCTGTGTTGATTGTTGAGGAAGTCATCAAGAACGGCTCTGGATGCAATGATTGGATTTCCTTTGCTAACTTATGAGAGGAAATGCAGGTCTGGGTTATGTTCCCTGTTATCTTGACCACAAGAATGTAGCTGATCTTTGGAATTAAAAAAGAGGAATTTGTTGCCTAGAGAAGCCCACTGTACAACTGTTACTCCATTATAATTGATGTCTTCATAGTCCTATGTTGTATGGTGAAGTCTTGAGATGGATGGGTGAGTGTTGACTAGGAGGGAGCTGTAGATAGTAAGGCTGTATGACTTCTTTTTCCTGTAAAAATATAAGTGTGGAGTTGAGGCCATGATTTTATTGAATGGTGGTGTAGGCTTGAGGGGTCATATGGTCGCCTACTGTTGTATTTCTTATGTCAGATTGCTGTAGGTGGTGTCTAACCAACGGAGGTTGTTATCTCTGCTATGCCTTTTGTTGTAGTGAGATCCTAGCAATACTGGTATACTTGAGTTCAGTGCAACCCCCGATGCCTTGTTTGATATAGTACACAAGGCCATAATTCGGATGGTAATTGCAAGTGATTGGGTCAAACCTGTTATATGCTTTCTTGTGTCTTGTGTTTGATGTGTTTGTATGTTTCTTTAAGGGCCAGAACATTAACACTTTTATTGTGCAAACTTTTTGATTGAAAAATGCTTTCAATATTAAGTTGGTATATTTTGATTGTGGGTCGACATGTTTTCTTTGCTCCTGAAGAAGACCACGTGATTTCCTTGATTTGCATGATTTGCTTCTCTCAAGTGAAAGCAAAAAGCTTGGTGTCCTTTGAGATGATGGTAGTTGTCATCCAAGATCAGGCAACAAGGTGGGCTGTGAGAACGCTGTCAACATCCAACTGGCTTTGAAGAGTAGCCATGTTGGGGAATGCAGCAGCCAATTTCAGTGCAACAATGCTCTGTAGAAATAATGTGATGTATGGCCAGTTCTTTTTTTAATTGGGGGTAGAATGTTGGCCCATATATTGGGTGAACTTGCCGCTGTTTAAGTCGTGCCCACTGAAGTGGGGTGAGAGGGCCGCAGTTTAACAACTCTACTGCATCCTTCAGGGTAGAACTGAAATGACAGTACTTATAGAATAATCATCAACAATAGCAACTTGTATTTATATGGCACCTTTAACGCAATAAAACATATGGTCATTTGGTAATGCAGAACTTGAGTATAGCTGAAAAAAGAGACATGTCTGAGCTTTTCGTCTTGCACTCATCAGGAGACTTTGCAAGAATACCAACATAAGGTGAAAACAACATTTTATATTGTATGTGAAGAGAGTGCTGATTGGTTGGCAAGTGGCATTCTGATGGAGAATGCACCAGTGGTGGTAACTGACAGTTGACTGCCAAACATTGTTTGAAATTTAAATCAGGCAGCTTGACCCTGATTGGTCAAGGCATTGACCTGAGAAATGAATCAGCGAATGGCTGTCACTTACTTTGTTTAGCTGAAACAGGCACAATGTGTGTACATGTCCTTTCTTTCTGCAAAGAACAGGACCCCGTGTATTAATATATGTAGCTTCCAGCACACACAAATGTGCCACACTGTAAGCCCGACTGGCAATCTTAAATTGGTTGCATGTGAAGAGAGTGCTGAATGGTTGGCAATTGGTGTTGTCATGGAGAATGCACCAGTGATGGTAACTGATAGCTGCCAAGCATTATTTCACGCTGTATATCGCACAAACTCTAGCGGGCCTAAGGCTGTCACTTTTGGCCCTGAAAAGTGCCCAGTTTACCTCAGATTGCCCTGGAAGGGTAAGGTATCTCAAAACTTTGAGCAACAGGTGAAGCTAGCTGTTTCACGCTGCTACTATGCAGTAGCAACACAAGTGGTCTTCGCCACTAAAAGGATGCTACTGTCAAGCCAAAAAGACGTTCTGCCTATCACACAAATGAGTAATGTGGTATATGAATTTCAGTGCCAGTGTAATGCTAAGTATGTAGGCCTATGTATGACTGCTCCATTTCAAGTTAAATGAACTCCCCTTTCTTGATATACTGGTTGAGAAACCTGTCAGGGGGTTCTCTACCATGGTCTACTGCAAGCCTGCTTTCACTGGTCAGTATATGCATTGGGATTCTTATAGTTCCTCAGCTATAAGATTGGTCTTATTGGCAATATTGTAAATAGGGCCCAAGCCATTTGCTCACTATGCAAGCTTGATGCTGAAGTAGGGTGCATCACAGGTATCCTGCAGGATAATGGCTATCCTGATCGGATCATTTCGCGCTGTATATCATGCAAACTCATCAATGGGCTGTTTTGGTACTGTGGTGGGGCGAAAACTGATTGGAGGGATCCAATTTTGGGCAAGAAAGGAACAGACCATAGAATGATACAGTTACGAAGATCAGTCAGTTCATTGTACCTTTGCCTGTTGTTTGAAAGGGGTATCCAGTTAGTTCCATTTCTTCTGCACTTTCCCCATAGCCCTGCAAACTTTTCCATTCAAGTATTTAAATTCCCTTTTGAAAGTTATTATTGAATCTGCAGAAGGCTGCGGATTCCATATCATCATAACTTGCTACATTTAAAAAAAATTAAATCCTCCTCTTGTCTGTGGTTCTTTGACATTTTTACCTTCAAACCTGTCTCCTCTGGTTCGTGACCTTAATGCTGCTAGAAACACTTCCTCCTTTATTTATTCTATCCAGATCCTTCATGATCTTTAACACCTCTACCAAACCTCCCTTTAATCATCTCCACTGTTAAGGAGAACAATCTCATTTTTTTCTAGTCTCCCTATGTGAATGAAGTCTCCCACATCCTTAGCAACATTCTGCTAAATCTCCTCCGTATCCACTTAAGACCTTGGTATCCTTCCTAAAATATGGTGCCCAGAATTTGACACAGAACTCTGTGGCCTAACCAGCGATTTATGTGGTTCAGGATAACTTCCTTGCTTTTGTACTCTACACCTCTATTTGTAAAGGTATGGATCTTTTATGTCTTTTTTAAATAGCCTTTTGAGCCAGTGAATACTGAGGAGAAAAGCAAGTTACAGGAGGACATTAATAAACTTGCGGAATGAGCATATATTTGGCAAATGAATTTCAACACAGATTAGTCTGAGATGAAACATTTTGGTAAAAAAAAAGGAGGTCCCATCTTATTTGGAATATGAGAATCTAAATAGGATACGGGAACAAAGGGAGTGCTGAGTAAAAATACACAAATCACTACAAGTCACGATGCAAAAGTTAAGGACATAATAAAAAGCAATCCGAACACTAGTGTTTATTCCTAGAGGGATAAATTAGAAAAGGAGGCAAGTTTCTAAACTTGTATTGAAGCTTGATTAAGCCACACTTGGAGTTCTGGGCATAGTTCTGGCCAATGTATTAAAGAAAGGATACTGAGGCATTAGAAAGAACACAAAAATAAATTACAAGGATGGTACCATACTGCAAGGTCATATCTATCAGGAAAGGATGAACAGGCTGAGAATCTGAGAAGGCAGGGTGGGGTGATGGGATGGAGAGTCCTGACAGGGGTCTTTAAAATCATAAAAGGGTTTTGATAGAGTAGACACAGGGTGTTTCCACTTGGGGAAAGAGCAAAACTAGAGGTCATCAATAGTATAAGATAGTCCCCAGAAAACAAAAGGAGCATTTAGAATAAACCTCTTTACCCAAAGAGTGATATGAATTTGGCGCTTGTTACCACAAGGAGTAGTTGGTGCAAATTGTATAGATGTACTCGAAGGCTAGACAGCATAGGAGGGAGAAGGGAATAGTGTGTTAAGTTAATAGTTAGATGATGAAGGATGGGCAGAGTATAAGTTTTTGCATGGACAGTTGGGCCGAGTGGCCATTTACTGTGCTATATGTTCTATGCAAAAACTTGTTCTATTCCCTTCAAAGATTTGTATACATTCAGTCGCAGGTCTCTCTGTTCCTGCATCTCCATTAAGATTGTTCTGTTTGGAGCATAGTGGAAGGAAATGATTTCCACATGATGCATATGATGGCAATTTTCCAAAACTGTTTAGTCAACATCAGCTGACAGTGAGTTTAAAATTGAAAAATGTTCCAAGGCATTTCATGGGAGCATAAGATAAAATTGACGCTGAGCCAAAGGGAGAAGAGAGGTGGCAAAAAAACATGGTCAAGAAATTTGTTTTAAGAATGATCTTAAAAGAAGGAGTGACAGAAGAAAAGGTCTTGAAGAAATTTCAGAGAGGCACTGAGGTAGTTGAAGGCATGTCTGCCAATACTGGGAAAAGTTGGGGAATGTTTGCAGGGGGAAGGGGCAAGGCCATAAAAGTTCTTGTGATGGTGGGGTTAGAATTTAATCTTGAGGCCAATTGGCTGATGAGTCATATTTAACCTTAAATGGTGTCCAGATGGTGATGAAGTCAGTGGCAAGGTTATTGAGTTCATGAAAATAATTGTTTTGGGCTTCCCGTTTTTTAGCTGAAGGAATTTACTACTCACCCGAGACTGCATATGGAGTAAGAACGTCAGAAATAGGATCAGGTATAGGCTATTCAGCCCTTCGAGCCTACTTAGCCATTCAATGAGATCTTGGCTGATCATCTATTTCAACACCATTTTCCTGTGCTATCCCCATAATCCATCGATGTTTTTAATGTGTAGGAATCTATCAATCTCAGCCTTGAACATAATTAATGACTGAGCCTCCACAGCCCTTTGAGGCAGAGAATTCTAAGGATTTACCACTCTGAGTGAAGAAATTCCTTTTCATCTCAGTCCTAAATTACCTGCCCCTTACTATTGATCACCTTGTAATCAAATGCCACTCTGTTAAGTATACTTAACTCCAAAGCATCAGATTACCCTTGATTTACAATGCTATTGGTAAACCATATGTTAAATCTTTAACCAATAGTGCATTTTCTTTATGATACTACCCTATGAATATGATTAATGCCTTTTTATTCCTTGTACCTTATCTATGAGAGAGTATAGTTTGGAGAAACGGTCTGTTCTTGAACACATTCAAAGCAGTCTGATGGTGGAGTCAAGGTAGGTATTGAGACTATAGACTATATGGAGTTATCAGTTTACATGTGGAAGTTGACTCCATATCTGCAGATCACGTTGCCAAGGAGGTACAGTGTAAATGAATGATAACAAGGAGGTACACTGTAAATGAATAATAACAAGGAGATACAGTGTAAATGAGTGATAAGAAGGAAAACAAATAGGAGCAGGAGTAGACCATTTGGCCCATCGAGCCTGCTCCGCTATTCAAGCAGATCATGGCTGATCATCCATCTCTGTGGCATTTTCCCCCACTATCCCCATATCCCTTTATGTCATTAGTATCCAGAAACCTATTGATTGAACATGCTCAATGATTGAGCTTAAACAGCCCTATGAGGCAGAGAATTCCAGAGATTCACCATCCTTGAGTGAAAAAATTCCTCTTCATCTCAGTCTTAAATGGTCCAAACCTTATCCTGAGACTGTGTTCCCTGGTTCTAGACTCACCAGTTAGGAGAAACATCCTATCCACATCTATCCTGTAGCGCCCTATAAGAATTTTGTAAGTTTCAATGAGATCAGCTCTCATTCTTTGAAACCTGAGAAAATACAAGCCCAGTTTCCTTGATCTCTCTTCATAAGACAATCCTGCCATTCCAGGAATTAGTCTGGTGAACCTCCATTGCACTCCCTCTATGGCAAGCACATCCTTCCTTAGATAAGGAGACCAAAACTGTACACAATACTCCAGATACAATCTCACCAACATTTTATACAATTGTAGCAAGATATCCTTACTCCTGTACTCAAATCCCCTTGCGATGAAGACCAACATACCATTTGCTTTCCTAATTGACTGCTACACTTGCACTCTAGCTTTTAGTGACTGATGAACAAGGACACCCAGGTCCCTTTGGACATCAACACTTTTCCAACCTCTCACCATTTAAAAAATACTCTGTCCTTCTGTTTTTTCTACCAAAATGGATAACTTCACATTTACTCACATTGTATTCCAAAGAAGAGCCCTTGAAGGAGTATGAGGTTAGGATGCGAAGCTATTTTTAAAGATATTTTGAGTGTGATCAGATTGATTTTTGGCCTTCAGAATGTCCCAAAGCATTCCACAGCCACTGAATTACTTTTCAACTTTTCTTACCATTTATGATATAGTGAAACACGGCAGCCAATTTGAGTCCAGCAAGATTCATAAGCGCAGAAGAAGCAGGATTATGTCGACCTCAGCTACACCTACCCGCACTATTACCATAACCCTCCATTCCCTTACTGTCTAAAAATCCATTGATCTCTGACTTGTATATACTCAAAGACTTAACATTCATAGCTCACAATCCTTTGATTGAAGAAATTTCTCCACATTTTCTCTTCTCTTTGGGGGTAAACTGGAATGTGGAGCTCAGATTACAATCAGACCAGCCATGATCTTATTGAATGGCGGAGCAAGCTGGAAGGGCCCAAGTGGTCCACTCCTGCTCCTAATTCGTACATTCATATGTTCATCTCAGTCTTACAGCCAGCTATTTGAGATTATGAAACTTGTTCTAAACTCCCCAACCAGGGGAAACATCTTTGTAACGTCAACCCTGCTTCAATGAGATCATCTTTTGTTCTTCTAAGGTCTAGGGAATATGAGCCTTGTCTACTCCATCTCTCCTCCTTGGCCAATCCCCTCATCCCAGGATGAGGATTCCACAAACAGGAATGAAACAAATGGCTGGATAATCAGTTTTAATGATGTTGATTCAGGAAATAGTGTTTGTCAGGAAAATGCTTCTGCCGCTTTTCAGATAGCTGCAGGGGATTTTTTTATATTCACCTGAGAGAGCAGAAAAGGCCTTGATTTAATGTCTTGTCTGAAAGACAGCACTCCAGCAATGCAGCACTCTTTCAGTACTGCACTGGAGTGTCAGCTTAGATGATTATGTGCTCCATTTTCAGTAGTGAGCCTGAAACCCCCAACCTACTGACTCAGCAGTGATGTTATTCTTATTATTGGTCACCTTGTAATCAAATCCCAATCTCTTAAGAATACTTAACGCTAAAGGATCTGATTACTCTTGATTTAAAATGCCAATGGTAAACCAGAAGTTCAGTCTTTAACCAATAGTGCATTTTATTTCTGATGCCACACCCGATGAATATGATAAATGCCTTTTTGCTCCTCATACCTTGTGGGAGTGTGGTTTGGAGAAGCAGTCTGTTCTTGAACACATCCCAAGCCTTGCCAAGAAATATCAATGTGAAGAAAAATCTTTGCCACAGTCCTAACTCCCTCAATTAATATGGAGTACCTTAAACAGCAGCAAGACATTTATTGACACACCATGTAGCCAGTCACATGCCTCAAGTAAAATGGCTCAGTTTTTACAGTTCTAATTGATTATATAATGGACTAATTTGTGGCAGTTTCAACAGGAATTTGTTTTTAAAAAAAACTATACAAGAAAACTGCTGAATAAAATTATGGCTGATTACTGTAATGTTGATTTGGAATAAAGTAAACTTTAAATGAACAGGAATTGTTTTTGAAATTTCAGCAGCTGTTGCAGCTCCTCCTCCATAATTATAACTTTGGTCTGAGGAGAATTGTTGTACTGTTCATCAGGAGTCAAGTAAGGGCAGAAAGGGAGCTGATTTATGAATCGTGGTTCACATGTTTTATGGGCTTTGATCAGTGTGTTTTTAGACCGAGTTGTTGCCTATTTTCATCACTGACTCGCTCTTGTGGTCAGATTTTCTTGGGTTAAATTTTCTCTTGTGGTTTTATGACATTACTTTCATAAATGAACTTGCACATTGTAAACAATGTATAATGGAGCAAAGTAATTTTTAACAAGTTACTTGAAATTTGCTGTTGAAAATGGAATCTTACATCAAGAAGCATCTTTTGTTTTGGTATCTGAATGGTTTTGTGTTTGAGGAATTGGACCATTCTGGAACAGATTAAAAATAGAATAATCAACTAGTCTGTACGTTCGGTTGACTTGGAGATAGTCTCACTGATATGACTTGGTAGCATTTACCTGCTGTAGTATGTGTATGTCCATCATTCCCATGTCATATATGTGGCATTACAAGCAGAAAAATACACCTTGACATTTTGTTAATTGCTGTTTTGTATAATGTCAGTCTAAAGCTGGTTTTGGCAAAACAGCTGTCTATGGAATGTAATGTGAAATTTCAGTAACCATAAATATTTGGCAGGGTGCTAGAGATTAAGTAAGAATGTACTTAATGCATGTTGTTGAGGATTAATTGCAGAAGGTCTGTAGATTAATGGGGATCGGGAATAAGTGAGGTAAAATGGTATATAATAAGAGTACAGAGATGCTATCAGAGCACAATTATATAATTTTGTTAATCATATTAGTGTTGACAGTTATGATCTCAGAAGTGTTCTTATAACCTCGTAAGTGGTTGTTTGAACTATGGATAGCATTTCACAGATGAACTTGGAATCTCATGAGCAGCAACAAAACATTTTCCTAATTTTCTGTGAAATAGCCTCTAATGCAGACATTTCCATAAGGTTGCAGTTCACTGTTTAAAAATATCAGAAGGTTTTCTTCCTTGTAACTTTAGAATTGTATCCAGAGATCCTGATTAATTAGCGCTGATTTATCCTAAGCATTGATTGTAAATGCAGCTGTTTTCCTCATGCAATCAATCGTTTGTGCAAGACTATCTGCTGGAGTCTAATTGGAGAAAGGTGTTTTTTGGCAGCATTTGTTCTTTGAAATTTCACTAAGTATATTTTTGCCTGTTGTTATCCTTTGAGGGTTGTAGAAATATTTTGCAAATTCAAAAATGTCAAATGTCAAAAATGTTAGTGAACTCCTGTGTACACTGTAAAGTCTAGCACAATGGTTAAAATGATTCCCTGCACTTGTAATGAAAAAGGCAGTTGCAGGAATTAAAAATAAACACTCAGTTCTCAGGGGGTCTTAAGGCTGATAAATGTTCAGAAGATTAATATTGTTTTCTTTTTCCTTTTTTTCCAAAAAAAAACCATACTGGTGACTTGGTGGTGGATCTGATGCCCTTCTCATCATTTACTGCTTTGATGGACTGACCTTGCCTTTAAGGAAAGGGCCTAAGGTGCGTATGCTAACCTCATCCAGTTCACAGCTTCTTATGCTTATTTTAAAGAATGCAAAATTGTACACAAGCAGCAGAAGAACTGATGTGTTACTTTTTAAATCTAATGTACAGCTAGTATAATTCTAGCCTCAAGTCTGGTGAATAGCTAAGCAGGCAGCAATTTGCATTTCTGAAACATATTTAGCAAAATGCTTCAGGAGTCACTGTGCTTAAAAAGCTCATCTGCAAAGCTACTTATTAAATCAGTACAGTACTGTCCTTGAGGGTAAAGCAACTGTGAGAAAAATAAGACTGAGAAAATTGAGGCTTATGGAATAGGAGGGTCAGTGTCATCTTGGATTAAAAAAAGATTGGCTTAAGGGAGTGAACTATGATGCATATTTGTTTTTCAAACTCGAGGATGGTGGACAGTGGTGTTCCCCCAAAGGTCAGTGCTAGATCCACCACTTTTTTGATACATATAAATGGATATTGGAATATGGAATAAATTTTTTTACAAGTGCCTTTACCACCGAAGGTGGAGGCGTGGCAAACAATGAGAATGAGAACAGCAAACCTCTTTTTCTTACTCATTCACAGAATGTGGGCATCGCTGGCTTGGCCAGCATTTATTGCCCATCCCTAATTGTCCTTGAGCTGCCTTCTTGAACAGCTGCAGTCCATGTGGCATGGGTACACCCACAGTGCTGTTTGGGAGGGAGTTCCAGGATTTTGACCCAGTGACGGTGAAGGAACGGCGATATTTTTCCAAGTCAGGATGGTGAGTGACTTGGAGGGGAACTTCCAGGTGGTGGTGTTCCCATCTATCTTCTGCCCTTGTCCTTTTAGATGGTAGTGGTCAAGGGTTTGGAAGGTGCTATATAAGGAACCTTGGTGAGTTCCTGCAGTGCATCTTGTACTGCTGCCACTGTGTGTGCTGGTGGTGGAGGGAGTGAATGTTTGTGGATGTGGTGCTATTCAAGTGGGCTGCTTTGTCCTAATGGTGTCAAGCTTCTTGAGTGTTGTTGGAGCTGTACTCGTCCAGGCAAGTGGAAAGTATTCCATCACACCCCTGACTTGTGTCTTGTAGATGGTGGACAAGCTTTGGGGAGTCAGAAGATGAGTTATTCGTCACATGATTTGTAGCCTCTGACCCACTCTTGTAGCCATAGTATATATATGGCTAGTCCAGTTCAGTTTCTGGTCAATGGTAGCCCCCAGGATGTTGATGGTGGGGGATTCAGCGATGGTGATGCTATTGAATGTCAGGGGGCGATGGTTAGATTCTCTCTTGTTGGAGATGGTCATTGCCTGGCAGTTGTGTGGCGTGAATGTTACTTGTCATTTGTCAGCCCAAGCCTGGATATTGTCCAGGTCCTGCTGCATTTGGACATGGACTGCTTCAGTATCTGAGGAGTCACGAATGGCGCTGAACATTCTGCAATCATCAGCAAACATCCCCACTTCTGACCTTTTGATGGAAGGAAGGTCATTGATGAAGCAACTAAAGATGTTGGGCCTAGGACAGTATCTTGAGGAATTCCTATAGTGATGTCCTGGAACTGAGATGATTGACCTCCAACAACCACAACCATCTTCCTTTATGCCAGGTATGACGCCGACCAGTGGAGAGTTTTCTCCCTGATTCCCATTAACTCCAGTTTTGCTAGGGCTCTTTGATGCCAAATGCTGCCTTGATGTGAAAGGCAGTCACTCTCACCTCACCTCTGGAGTTCAGCTCTTTTGTTCCAGGTTTAAACCAAGGCTGTATTGAGGTTAGGAGCTGAGTGGCCCTGTTGGAACCCAAACTGAGTGTCAGTGAGCAGGTTATTGCTAAGCAAGTGCCACTTGATGACACTGTTGTTGACCTCTTCCATCACTTTGATGATCGAGAGTACGATGATGGGGTAATTGGCCAGGTTGGATTTGTCCTGCTTTTTGTGTACGGACATAATTTGGCAATTTTCCACTTTGCTGGGTAGATGCTTGTGTTGTAGCTGTACTGGAACAGCTTGGCTAGGGCCATGGCAAGTTCTAGAGCACAAGACATTCAATAGCATCACCATCGCTGAATCCCCCACCATCAACATCCTGGGGGCTACCATTGACCAGAAACTGAACTGGACTAGCCATATATATACTATGGCTACAAGAGTGGGTCAGAAGCTACAAATCAAGTGACGAATAACTCATCTTCTGACTCCCCAAAGCTTGTCCACCATCTACAAGACACAAGTCAGGGGTGTGATGGAATACTTTCCACTTGCTGGAATATTGTCAGGACCCATAACCTTTACAGTATCCAATGCCTTCAGCCATTTCTTGAGTGAATCAAATTGGCTGAAGACTGACATCGGTGATGTTGGGGATCTCAGGAGAAAGCCGAGATGGATCATCCACTGGGCACTCCTGGCTGAAGATTGTTGCAAATGCTTCAGCCTTCTCTTTTGCACTGATGCTCTGTGCTCCCCCATCATTGAAGATGGGGATATTTGTGGAGCCTCCTCCTCCAGTGAGTTAATTGTCTACCACCATTCACGATGTGGCAGGACAGCAGAGCTTAGATCTGATCTGTCGGTTGTAAACAGAGCTAAGCGATTCCATCACTTGCTGCTTATGCTGTTTGACATGCAAGTAGTCTTGTGTTGTAGCTTCAACAGGTTGATACCTTATTTTTAAGTATGCCTGGTGCTGCTCCTGGCATGCCCATCTGTACTCTTCATTGAACCAGGGTTGATCCTCTGGCTTGGTGGTAATGGCTGAGTGGGGGATATGCAGGGCCATGAGGTTAGATTGTGGTTGAGTACAATTCTGCTGCTGCTGTCTAATGGTTGCCCAGTTTTGAGTTGCTAGAGCTGTTCAAAACAATCTAATTTAGCACAGTGGTGGTGCCACACAACATGATGGAGGGCATCCTCAATCTGAAGGCTGGACTTCGTCTCCACAAAGGCAGTGTGGTGGTCACTCCTACTGTCATGGACAGATACATCTGCAGCAGGCAGGTTGGTAAGGGTGAGGTCAAGTATATTTTGCCCTCTTGTTCCTTCACCATCTGCCGCAGACCCAGTCTAGCAGCCACGCCCTTTAGGATTCGGCCAGCTCGGTCTGTGGTGATGCTACGGAGGCACTCTTAATGATGGACATTGAAGTCCCCCATCCAGAGCACATTCTGCACCCTTGCCATCCTCAGTGTTTCCTCCAAGTGCTGTTCAACATGGAGGAGCACTGATTCATTGGCTGAGGGAGAATGGTATGTGAAAATCAGCAGGATGTTTCCTTGCCCATGTTTTACCTGATGCCATGAGACTTCATGGGGTCCGGAGTTGATGTTGAGGACTCCCAGGGCAACTCCCTCCTGACTGTATAGGACTGTGCCACCACCACTGCTGGATCTGTCCTGCCGGTGGGACATACCCAGGGATCGTGATGGTGGTGTCTGGGACATTATCTGTAAGGCATGATTGCATGAGTATGACTATGTTAAGCTGTTGCTTGAGTAGTCTGATAGACAGCTCTCCCAATTTTGGCACTAGCCCCCAGGTGTTGATAAGGAGGACTTTGCAGGGTCGACAGGGCTGAGTTTGCCGTTGTCGTTTCCGGCCAATGCCAGGTTCCAGTTTCATTCCTCATAGTGGTTTGATACAGCTTGCAAGGCCATTTCAGAGGGCATTTAAGGGTCACATGCCAGACCAGGTAAGGACAGCATATTTCCTAAAGGATATTAGTGAGCAATAGACTTTTTTAATTCCAGATTTTTATTTAATTCAAATTCTGGGACCCCAGAGCATTACCCTGGGTCTCTGCATTACTAGTCTGGTGACAATACCACGATGCCACTGCCTCCCCTGCAACAGGACATAGACAGAAAAGAGGCAGGTGGAATTTAATATAGTGAAGCATGAGATGGTACATTTTGGTAGAAGGGAAAGGGAGATCAAATATAGATTAATAGTACGGTTCTAAAGCAGAAAGAAGGATCTGGAAATCTTTGAAGGTGACAGGACATATTTCACATGTAAATAGGAAAGTATATGGACCTTTGGCTTTCGAAATAGAAGTATTACATACTAAAGCAGGGAAGTTATGCTGAACCTTATAAAGCCCTGGTTAGGCAACAACTAGAATATCGCGTCCAGTTCTGCTCACTAGGGAGGATGCTGTTACGACCGGTTCCCGGGGGAGGTTCCCCCAATTTGTTATGATCCCGGACTAGGAACCCCAAATTATTATGCTTCCAGGTTTGGAGGGATGAACTGGCTCCCTTTCTTTATTCAACCCCCTCAGTTGTTCGCAGCAAGGTTAATTTAAAAAGGATCCCTTCCCTCGTGGATACCTTTTCCCAGTCCAAATGTATTTATGTTTTAAAAGGAGCCAATGTGATCAGGCTTTCTTGAGTTAAAGAAAGAGTGAGTTTATTAGTTACGAAACACCAGAAAACACAATAAAAACGCAACTTGCATGCACACAGATGAGAAATGAGAAATTGAGTCCAAAAATAAAAGTTAAAAAGATATACAAATCTTTGGCCGTGAGGTTTTTGATGATGAAACACTGTGGATGTTAAGTTTGGGTTTTTCCGGTAGCGCTGACTTTGGTAGTCGAGCAGTTGGTTTGGAGATTCTTGGTTCTGTGGGTAAGCTGAAATGAGTTGCTCTGTTTCTTTTTCGACTGTGGCTTTGCTGACTTGTGCCTTGCTTCCAGCAATCGGAGACACACGTTTTTTTACCTGCAAGTGCAGGGATACCTAGTTGGTGTTCTTCAGCTGTGACCTTCACAGCACACACACACCAGAACACAACACCAGACTGGCATTAGAACTAGGGTTGCAGTTGGCTTTTTTAAACCTCTTCCCTTGTGTATTCCTGGAAGGGAAAAACAAACATGTCTTTCACCCAGATCTCTTTAATTTTCAAACTCACTTCATGTTAACAGTCTGAGATATAACTCAACAGGAGGTAGTTTCGGCTGAGGTGGTAATCATTTTCCATCACCTCCACAGCCACAGGAGGTTACAGTTCAGTTTGCTTTGTATCTTTTCCTTTGAAGTGCCTCTATCCGAAGTAGGACGTGTCACACCTTTTAGGTGTAACATTCCGCTCTCTCTGAACTAGTTGGTCGAGTAATCTACATGGGGGTTTTCCAGCAAGTGGCTTTCTTACAGTCGCAGCCCATTTTTGCTTGTATGTCATTTTTTTTGTTGAAACACATGTCTTATTTAAAAGTTCAATATGTCCATAAGTAATTCAGGGCCATGACCTGCTGGTCATAACAATGTGAGGGTCCTTGAAAGGGTGCATGTTAGATTTACCAGGATGGTTCCAAGGCTGAGGAATTGTTCTCCTTGGAGCTAAGGAAATTAAAGGGAGATTTGATAGAAGTGAACAAGATTATGACTGGTTTAGATAAGGTAGACAAGGAAAGTGCTCCCACTAGCTGATAGTAAAAGGGCTAAGGGATACGTTGATGGTGGGGATGTGAGCTAGAACTTTTTCATGCAGTGAGCAGTAATGACCTGGAGCTTGCTGCTTATGAGGATGTGGAACTGGAGGCAAGCAATGACTTTAAAAGTAAATTGAATGGGCACTTGAGGCAAATAATCTTGCGGGGTTATGTAGGTAGAGCAAGGGAATGGGCCTGAGAAGATTGCTCTACAGAGAACGGGCATGTTCTCAATGGGCCGAATGCCCTCCTGTGCAGTCAATAACTCAGTTGATATTTTCTATAATTACTATAAATCTATAATTACTCCATCTTCCTTTACGGAATCACGTTCTGTTAACATCAACCTCCTTTGGTGGGGTGAGTTGAATTGTGAGGCCTGAGTTGGATTAAGATTTTGGGTGAACATGATTGAACTGACCAGTCTTAAATGGTTTATGTTAGTTCCTAAAATACCTGAATTCAGATGTCCTCAGTTTTTGGTTTATTTTCTCTTTTTTTTTGCCTTGTTCGTGTGTGTGTTTGTGTCCATCCTTTATTTTCCCTCTCCTCTACTTTTCCCTCTCACTTGTGCAATGTGTGTTAATGTTTTTGTTCCTCTCTCCTTTCTATTTCTCATTCACTCTTTCTCTCTCCCTCTCTCTCTAACTGATCATATCACTGTACGTTTGTTCACTCATGTAGTTTCTGAATCGTATTCTTCTGTGATTCATTAAATTAGTCATTTGGTAGTACAGAACTTGAGGATTGCTGAAAAAAGAGACACGTTGAAGCTTTTCACCTTGCACTCATCAGAACACTTCACAAGAATACCAGTATCAGGAGTAAACAACAATTTATACTGTATGTGAAGAGAGTACTGATTGGTTGGCAAATGGACTCTGGTAGAAGCGTTGACATGGAGAATGCACCAGTGATGGTGACTGACAATTAAGCATTGTTTCAAATTTAAACCTGGCAGCTTGACCTAATTGGTCAAGGCATTGTCCTGAGGAATGAGTCAGCGAATGGCTGTCACTTAATTTGTTTAGCTGAAACAGGTGCAGTGTGTGTACATGTTCTTTCTGTCTGCATAGATCAATTTATGTAGCAAATGCGCCACACTCTGAACCTGACTGATGATCTTAAATTGGTTGTCAGCGTAATTATTAGCACACTGAAGATTATTTAGCAAATGTTGTCCAATCGCAGAATCATATCTAATGTTGGGCACTATCTAGAGTTTTACAAGGACATGCTGGTTGAGTACGGTCTGTGCCTTGCCCGTTGTGAACAGAGGCTGGGGTACGCTATTTGATATGATCCGCCAGTCTTTGGGGCGTTCGGCCTACATACCTAGCATCACACTGGCACTGAAATTCATATACCACATTACTCACTAGTGTGATGGGCAGAACGTCTTTTTGGCTTGATGGCAGCATCCTGTTAGTGGCAAATGTCACTACTGTTGCTGTTGCATAGTAGTGGTGTGAAATAGCTAGCTTCACCTGTTGCTCAAATCTATGAAATACCTAGCCCTTCCACATGCTTCGACATGTCTTTTTCAGAAATTCATTAAATTGTTGATGAGGTTGCAATAAACAAATTCCCTTTCTATCATGGGGAGGTGGTGAGAGTGGGAATGTTTCAGTGTCTAGTGTTGCAATTAATTGCTTTAGGTTGCATATTTTGCAGATAATTGCAATCTTAAAAATGGTACTCAATTGATGGGGAAACCACACAGTTATGTGTGTTTGAGTTAAGGATCTTAACACTGTCATTACGTTTTTTCTGACTTGTTAATTTTGAATTGCTGCCGAAAGTAATGTTGAAGATTTCCCGCTTCCTAAGTCAGTGCCAGTGGTAGCCTGTGACATGCTATGACATTTCCCTTTAAAGTCTTTAGTTGAGAGATCTGCTTCTTCAAGTTGGATATTCAAGATCCCCTGGTTCTAGTTAATGGAAAAGCAAGAAATTTTCCGAACGTTATGGTCAACTTTGGTCCCTCCATCACAAATGTCAAATATATTGACTCATTTGGTTATTTCTCTTATTATGGGACATTACTTGCACAGAATTTCCAACACTTGTGTCTAAATAAATGATTGTACTTCTAAAATGTAGTGTGAAGCAATTTGAGACATTTTGGGCTGATGAAGCACTAAAGTGTTGCAAGTTTAGAATCGCCCACAGGCTGTAGTGTCTGAGGAATTTATCTTCTGCTATAACTTGGTAATCCGATTTCTTCTACCCCTACCCCCACCTCAAAGAACCAAACTTAAGATGCATTTCAAGTTAATATTACATTGATGTACATCAAATGTTCAGGGCCACCCCTCAGAGCGGTTCAGTATTCTACTTTGTCTACGGATTGTATTTATTGGCTCAGAGGCAAGTAAACGCCTCCAGTTCTAGATCATACTATGCAATCCTTTACACAAAATCCAATAAATGATTGTCCAAGGTGTACTTGTGCACTAGCTAAAAAGTGTGTCTTATTAGAGCATGTGAAGCATTGAATTTTTCTTATTGCCACATAGAATTAAATTTTTCTTTTGGAAAGGCGTGTGCATTTTTAATACCATTTGAGCAAAAGTAGAAGTTTATTTTCTGTGGTGTTTTTCGTGGTGGAATAAAGATTGCCTTCATTTTTTGTAGAGAGGAGAAAGTGCATCAGAAGCTTCAAGAAGTTCAGTTGTATATTTTGTAATTATTACACAGGTGATAATTGGTTTTCATTTTTTTAAATAGGTGTTTGCATTTGACCATTGTTTTTGGTCCATGGATGAAAGCAACAAAGCAAAATATGCAGGTGAGCCTTTTACTAATTGTAAAATTATAAAACCATTTGATTCCATTTGTTGCACATGTTTATATGTGTATATCTTGAGCACTTGTGATAAGATTGTCAATTAATTGTTCTGATAAACTTTTGGATGGATTAACTATTTTACGCTTGATATGGTGAAACTGTCCACGGAAATGCCACCTTCACACTAAAGAACTGATTGTAAATCAATTTACTTTGTAATTAGGGCTTTTTTTTTCTTGAGGCTTTTTAAAAATGTAATAAAAAATTAACTTCCCAGAATTGTTTCACGAACAAGTGGATGAAATTCAATGTATTTGGCTCCATTGAAAATGTAATCTTTTGAACTTAGAGGTATTTTCTCTACATTTTCTTATCTGTCCCCCTCCTCCACCATACTCACCTCTTTATTTTAAAGGTAATGAGTTTCATCAGAAACCTTTTAGAACATAAGAAAAATGAATCCTTGGGCGTTAAAATCATAGTCATGCAAGTTGGACACATTGGATTAAAACAACTCAGGCGATTTAGTTAATTTGTATTTCAAGCTTTTTTATCTGGGGAAACCCAATTTGAATATTTTGTTAGTTGGGGGGTGCTCCCTGGAAACAATGGTGTACTCCTGGAAATCATTTTCTCTAAGAAACCTCCCAAAGGATAACCACACAGTCCTTGCAGGAGGTGTGTTTTATTCGCATACAGAAATAATGTGAACTAAGCCAGAAAAAAATAAATGGGAAAACTGGTTAGAGAGAGCTCCTTGTGTCTCCTGTGACATCCTTAGGCAGTCCAGGGACCCCACTTTGAACTTTGGTGTGTATTTATGAATTATAAGTTAACAATATGAACAGCATTAACAACTTGTGAGCTACTGTATATAGTTTTAAGATATTCTTTGTGCAGTTTGCACAATGGATAAATTTGGTTTTTATTTGCCAATGTCAATGTATTTTTCCTCATGGATGTGACAGCAGAACCCTAAAGGAACTCCTGGATGAGCATTGGTTTTGGATGAGGCTTACAAATATTATCACAAATACTTGAGTGGATGCAAGCCATCAAACTGCCTCACTGTAGATCACAATGCTCTTTTCTTACGGTACAGTTGCAAGTGTATTGCAATCAGCCAAAATTAGCTTGACGTATTTCCCAACTAAATTTAAACCATAGCCGTTATATAGTTCATAGCCAGCCCTTAGCTTTTGGTGGCATAACTGTCCTCCAGGGTTTGTTAAAACTGGTGAAATTCATTTGTGGAGAAGCAGTGAGGAATCTGCTCATCAGCTCCCTTCAGTATTTTACTATCTCATTTAGATTGCACTTTTTTTTGGTCAGTTTCTCCTGACAGAGCTGATTCCTGCTGGGTTATGGTTTCACAAACACCTGGCACTCTGCAACCTTGGGTGCTGCACAAGCAGCCAATTTTCTATTACAAACCAAGTTGATTGGCATTGCTGGGTTGTTCAACCCTGGGGACCATCATAGCGGAATCCAATCTTTTCCTCACGGAACTGTTTCCAGTTGGAATCACTTGGACGCCAGTTGGTACTTCGAACCGAGATGGAATTATTCCTCTCCTTCCCTAGCTCAGGCATGTTTCAGGCCAATTATCATATCTGATATTACTTGAGACCAACTAATTTAGCACAGACTGGGAATCTAATCTGAGAATGCCTGGTCCTAAATGGCTTAGTGCTACACCTGGTAATGCCTTTCCTTGCTACTTGATTCCTTATGTGACTTTATCTTTTTTATCTTGTGTTGTATTTTCTCTGTTTCTTTACATTTTCCCCTCATCACCCCCACCACGTAAAAATCATTGTTTTATGGTATAAAAACCAGAAAATGCTGGTAATGTTTTTACCCCTGTTTGTTAGTCTGTTTGCCTGTAAACAATATATCTCAAAAACTAATGGACAGATTTTTAAAAAAAAACTTGGTACACAGTATGTATGTGGGCCACTTGGTATGGCCCATGGACAAACAGATATTAGTTTGTTGGCGAAGATACGGGTCGGGGTTTGGACCAGATTCTGAAGGGTTCCGCTAATGTTACGAGATAGGGCGAATTTACTTTTTTTTAAAGAATGTTGCTGGTTGTTTTATGTAGGATGTTGTGGATTGTCTCAGCTGCTTTGGTGGAATTTGCCACAGCTGAAAAAAAATGTGAGTAGAGTTTTCAGAGCAGATTGTTGCATGTGGATTGGCCTGAAGCCTCCTCAGTGAGATGGATACAAAGATTCCTTTTTTCAGCTTTACAGTTAAAGAGCATCAACAGGGAAAAGGCAGGGAAAAGCCTCAAAAATGAACTGCGCAATTGTAATAATGTGTTAACACAGCATGGCGGAGGTATGCGCTATACCCCTTCACATGTTATTTCTGTTCTTGTTTCGGATTTCAAGCATCTGCATTATTTTGCTTTTGTATTATTGTTTTATGGTGTTGTGGATGGAAGAAAGTCAAAGGGGATGAGGATAAAGAAGTGTATGGAATTAATATTGTAAGGTGTAGAATACAATGGAATCGAGCAGAGAAGTCAAATGTATGAAAAATGGCAAGCAGCAAAAGACCAACAGGTCCAATAAGCCTACCCACATTTATAGCTAGAGCATCATGGCTTTATTTTTCCTCTGTGAACCCACCACCCCCCACCCCCTTCACGACCACCTTCAAATATAATCTACTGAGTGACCCAAGTAACCAGAAGAAACTCAGGGCCAGCAACAGTAAGAGGAGAAACAAAAATTGGAAAATCCTGTGGCCCCTCGCCACCCCACCCCTGTCCTTGTGTGTTCATAACCAGCCCAAGAGCATTATTTGGGACAGCTATACAAATAGCTAGCTAGGAGGGTAGCACCTGAAGTTGCATTTGTTAAGCAAAGCAGCAGAACGTAAATTTCTTCTGCACAGAATCCCTTCAAATATTATTACGGAATTTTATGTGCACACGTGTGTTATGGCACAGTGGATGGTAAATGCTGAACTGCTCAAATCCCAGAGGATAACTTGAAACAGCTGCCACAACTGTTTTGCAATTTGTATTTTTATTTCGAGACACGTGCCTTGAATTCAGTAGTAATAAGTCCACCTTAGAGGTTTTTTTACAAAACTAAATTAAACATTTATTAATTAAAGAAAATATTTTAAGCACCTGCATAGGTTTACAAATTGCTACTTTAATAGCTCCTAAATCCCCTAATTAACCTGATTCCCAGTTATACCTCCATTAAGGCAACAGTAAAAACAAAATAAATTTCAACAGGCCCAGGCAAAGCACACAATACCCTGGACATTGATATTCACAGTGAGTCTTCTTAGCTTCGGTTCCTGCAGACAGCAGCTTGATGCATAGAGGCTGGAGGCTTTGCACACTTGTTAGATCTTAGAATGCCTCCCCCCTTACACATAGGGTAGGATCTTCCGATCAGCAAGCGGGGGCGGGGCCCGCTCGCCGACGCGTAAAATGATATGGGATGACATCGGGTGGAACTCCCAACGTCACCTTGCGTCATTTCCATTTTCAGGTCGGCGGGGGCGCAGCCAAGTCAGCTGCGCGCCCGCCAACCTGTCAATTGCCTATTGAGGCCATTGAAAAACTAATTAAGGTCGTTAATGGACCTACCCGTCCAACTTTAAGGTCAGCGGGCAGGCCAGGAGCCCTGGCGAGCTTCGGAAAAAGCATGAAACCTCATTCATGGGCGGGATGAGGTTTCATGAGGGTATTTAAATTTTCAAGAAAGGTTTCAATAAAACTTATGGACATGTCCCAGCTCATATGACAGTGTCACATGAGGGGGGGACATGGCAGGGAAAATTTTTAAACATGTCTAATAAAAGTTTTGAATCAGAGCTGATCTCCCTGAGGCAGCACTTAGCCTCAGGGAGATCTGTGCACACGCGCGAAAGAACGCACTCCTAACCGAGGGAATCCCCCCCACCTGCATAGGGAGCGCATCGCGCTTCCTGGCGGATGTCAAACTGGGCGGGCCAATTAAGGCCCGCCCACGTAAAATGGCAGTGCACCCCCGATTGGGGGCACTGATCGGAGGCGTGCCCGCTCCCACACTTCTCCCCACTGATGGGGGGAGAATTTTCCCTATAACCTCATATCCTGTATACATGTTTCACCCCTTTTAATGTAAATTCCATTGTTCCGATATGCCTTTTCAACTTCAATTTTTCCATAATACAAATCTATCATAGTATTCATATTATCAGTAACCTTTGGAAAAATAAACACACTGTTTGATTTAGCTTCATATGGCTAGGTGTAATATCTCATCACATCTTTGAAATTCAAGCCACTCTGGTTTATCTAAAAATGCAAATGTTTCTCACGCCTCTCTTCCTAAAACTTCAGCCATGTTTACGTTTTTAGCACTTCGAACCTAGCTTCCCTCTTGATAACTCAAAAACTCCAGACCAGCTATCTTCAATTCAATTAAATCCCCCACACATATCCACACAGGAAAACTAATCCCGACCCCACTATTAACCTGCCTTTACAATAAATCACAATAATATTATGAAAAAAATTACATTTTCGTAACACGTGATTTGCACAATTGTGAAGTGAGCACTCAATTCATGATCAAATATTGTGGGAACACTGCTGATGTTTTTTATGAATATGTAATCTTTTTGTAACCTTACGAGATGTAACCTTCTGCCCCATTGTGACCCATAAATTGATGAAAAAGCTCATGTTTGGAAATGACCTCTCTGCAACCATAGTTCATGAAAGGAATCAGTCCACTTGTACACACAAAACATTGGCCATTAACAGGGGAAAGCCACCTATTTTATACTGCAAGAGTTGTGTGGGGTTAATTCACATTTGTTTGGCACATTGTAGCTTGGGGCATAACTAGAAATGACCTGAAGCTTTTGATGAGCTTCAAGTATTTTAAGTTATCTTTGTAATGACAGAAAAATGGTGCTGGGGCACTTTATTTTTTAAAAGAGGAGGAAATATAACAGGACTTCCACTTTTTAAGAATAAAGGAATTGGTACAAAGCAACACTGGCTTGCTTGCTCCCACCTCCTCCGAGTTAAGGAATAGTGAGACTATCTTGTGTGTCACTGTCTGAGTTTGGCTTTGAAACAGGATTGCACCAAAAATGGGCAGGAATGTGCAGCTGCAGTCTGATCAGCCTGCCTATATTTAAAATGGTGGCCCTGTGTGTAGCATAATCCTGCTTGTGAAATGTCAACATTTTGTGTAGTTTTTCCTTTTATTTTTATTTCTTAGTAATTAGCTCTTAATATTTCCAGTTAATCAATGTCATTCTTAATCCCACACTATCAGTGTTATTCCATTGTCAGCTTCATGGATTGCGCCAGCTATTTGTTGCCAGCCAGGGCAGCCATGCTGCAGAAGATTATTCTCAGCAATGAAGCTTGGAGGTGACCAATAGCCTCATTTGAGAAGTTCAGATGACTTTTGATCTGAGCATTTTACTGCTCATTTAAAGTTAGGTTTATCAGTTTTGGGGAACTAAACATTTTTAAATCTCCTTGTTATCTTTTCTAAGAACTGAGCATTCCTGATTCAGTGCAACATAACAGAGTTAAAATGCCCACTACTTTCCTCCCACTGAAATGTTTCCATTCGCCAATACAGGCGCATTGATGGCATTTCAGAATTACTTTGCCTCCAATTTTACATGAATCAGGCAGTTTTGCATTGCGGTCTAGAGAATCTGTTCCAATTAGGTCAAACTTGTCTCTTTTCAGCTCCTTATAGTGGGCAAGTATGCTGCTCATGCCATCAATTTGGATTGAATTGAGCCAAATTTCCAGAGGTGGGAGTGTTTTCATCTACCCGTCACCGTGCTTGTATATTGCTGCTATGTTTTTGTGAAGGGTTTTGTTTTGTTGTCCATTTGCTCATCTGACAGAATGTTGGGGACCTATGTCAAGACCTTGGTGTCTTATTCTCATTGGCCAGAATTTTTCCTTCGGTGAGCTGGGGGCAGGGCCCGCTCCCGACGTCATCCCGCCCTATTTAAATATTCAGGAAGGCGGGAGGACAGCGCAATCAGCTGTCCACCCGCCGACCTGTCAATGGCCAATCGAGGCCATTGACAGGATAATTAAGCCAATTAAAGGCCCTGCCCATCCAACCTTAAGGCTGGCGGGCAGGCCAGGAGCCCCAGTGGACTTCTGAAAAAATATGAAACCTCATACACTGGCGAGTTGGCCCGCCCACTCAAAATAGGAGCGGGGCCTGTTTCGGCGGCAGCGATTAGCTGCCCGCCCGCCGCTGAGCCGGTGGGGCCCGCCCCCACCCATCAAGGGCAAAATTCTGCCCATTGTCTGAAGAAAAATGAGAGGAACTTAGTGTCTCCTCAGCTCTCCGAATTTGCATGAATGCTTCCCCTGGATTGGAATTAAAATGGGGATCTTTGCGTTTGGTGAGATCCAGGTCCAGTCACACTCTGCTATAGTGCATTGCTAAACCAGTATACAGTGTTGCCACATAGCCCAATCACTTACGTTTTCACAGCACAGTATTATTAAACATTATTTGTTTCAATGTACTATATGATGGTATTACAACAAGGATGATGTAAAGAGCTTTGAAGACTGAATGTCAGGCAACCACCATGTACAAGCTTCCTTACCGAGGGGCAAAGAGGCATTTCTTCCTATCTCTTGTTAAGAAGTTTGCGTTGCTCATATATTTATTGTGAGAACAAAGTGTTTTTCATCCGTTGCTTGTTTCCCAGCACTACTAAGTTCATGTATGATGCAAGAAAGAGAGAAGAATCTGCAGTCTACATCATAACTTTGAATCAAAATGTATAACAAAAAGTGAGATCATTGCTGAGGTGTGAGCATGTGTAGCAGCAAACACCACAGTGTTTTCTAGTGCTGTTCTTAACTAGAGTCTTTGACTTTGCAATTGCAACTTGAAAACTCAGAGATTGGCGTATTTGTGCTTGTGGAACTAACTGATAACCTGGAAACTTCAATCTTGATGAGCGAAATGTAACTGACTTATTTAGACATCAGTTTTACCTCTATCATATTGCATTTACATAGGGAATAATTAAGGTAATTTGGGAATGGTTTGGCACAACATGAAAGGCCCTCATTGAAAATTACCCAGTTGAGTATATAGTACAGCTGCAAGTTTATTCATTTAATAACAGTTATGGAGCAGGTCAAAGACTGGGAATTCTGCAACGAGTAACTTACCTCCTGACTTCCTAAGGCCTGTCCACCATCTAAAAGGAATACTATCCACTTGCCTGGATCGGTCCGGTTCCAACAACACTCAAGAACCTTGACACCATCAAAGACAGAGCAGCCCCCTTGATCGGCACTCTATCTGCCATATTAAAAAACATTCATTCCCTCCACCACCGACGCACAGTGGCAGCAGTGTGTGCACGATGCACAGCAGCAACTCACCAAGGTTCTTTCAGCAGTACCTTTCAAATACGTGACCTTGACCACCTAGAAGGACAAGGGCAGCAGACAGATGGGAATACCACCACTTGCAATTTCCCCTCCCAGCCACACTTAGAGCTATATTGCTGTTCCTTCACTTTTGTTGGATCAAATTCATTGAACTCCCTTCCTAACAGCATTGTGGATGGAACCTGCACCCGATGGACTGCCGTGGTTCAAGAAGGCATCTCACCACCACTTCTTCAAGGGCAATTAAGGATGGACAACAAGCGCTGGCCATGCCAGCGATGTCCATGTCGCATGAAAAAATACCGGATAACAAGATTATTCAAATGTGGATTAGTTTCATTAATATACTAATCTACAGGTATTTACCAACTAGTTCAGAATCTCAGCTTTCTCATCAAGTCTTACAACTCCATTAATATAATCTGGGGAAGGAGTAAATAGTGGATGGATTTGAATTTCTTATTTAATTACACGAATGAGGTCACCATTTTCTCATACATAAAATATACAAATATCATATCCGAGCATATGTAAACTCTGCTTGTGGCAGGACAGTGTGGTTAATCAGATTATTATGGCATTCTAGGAACAGAAAGGGAAGGGGAGAGAAGTGGTAATTACTGAGGTCGTTTTCCTGATATATATTAATGCAGATGATACAAAACTTGAAGGCATTTTAAACTGTGAGGAGGACAGTGTAGACCTTCAAAGGAACATAGACAAGTTGGTAAAATGGACAGACACGTGGCAGATGAAGTTCAATGCGGAGAAATGTGAAGTCATTCATTTTGGTAGGAAGAACAGACAATATAAAACAGGGTACTATTCTAAAGAGGGTACACGAGCAGAGTGATCTGGGCGTATATGTGCATAACTCATTAAAAGTGGCAGGACATGTTGAGAGAGTGGTTAATAAAGCATGCAGGATCTTAGGCTTTATTAATAGGGACATTGAGTATAAGAGCAAGGAGTTTATGTTGAACATGTATAAGGCCCTAGTTTGGTCTCAGTTGGAGTATTGCATCCAGTTCTGGGCCCAACACTTTACGAAGGATGTGAAGGCATTGAAGAGCGTGCAGAAAAGGCTCTCGCGAATGGTTCCCGGGATGAGGAGCTTCAGTTATGAAGATGGACTGGAGAAGTTAGGACTGTTTGCTTTGGAAAAGAGAAGGTTGAGAGGAGATTTGACAGAAGTATTCAAAAAAATGAGAGGTCTGGACAGAGTAGATGGGGAGAGACTATTCCCGCTCATGAAAGGATTGAGAACGAGGGCACAGATTTAAAGTAATTGGCAAAAGAAGCAAAAACGATATGCGAAATAACTTTTTCATGGAGCTCATGGATAGGGTCTGGAGCGCACTTCCTGAGATGGAGGCAGGTTCAATTGAGGGATTCAAAAGGGAATAAGGCTGTTATTTGAAAAGGAACAATGTACAGGGTTACAGGGAGAAGGCAGGAGAATGGCACTAGGTGAATTGCTCATTCAGGGAGCTGGTGCACACACGATGGGCCAAATGGCCTCCTTCTGTGCTGTAATGATCCTGTGAAGCCAAACCAAATAATGTACGGGCAAAGCATCTTGTATGTCTGTGATGCCAGATCTGCTGTTTAAATAAATACCATATCCAGTAGCTTTTAGTTAGGCTGGAAGTATAAAGTATATGCAGTTTTTAAATATGAAGAGTACTTTCTGAACCACAGAAAGCAAAATCATTGTTTTCAGATTCTTTGGTGACTGGATATCACAGCAACAGCTCAACTTCAGGTCATTCCTGCAGTCACTTAGGAAGTAAAATAATTCCCTATCTTGCGAGCTGAACAGTACCACTCATGGTATAAATGTTAGTTCTTTAGATTCACATTGCAGTATTTAATATGTAATTGAGTTGATTCATTTAGAAATCAAAAGACTGGAAATCTGAAGTCTTGCTGCAGTTGTATAGAGCATTGGTGAGACTGCACCTGGAGCATTGTGTACAGTTTTGGCCTTACCTAAGGGAAGGTATAATTGCCATAGAGGGAGTGCACAGAAGGTTCACCAGCTAACCCCTGGGATGGCGGGATTGTCCTATGAGGAGAGGTTGAGGAGACTGGGCTTGTATCCTCAAGAGTTTAGAAGAATGAGAGGTGATCTCATTGACGCATACAGCATTCTTACAGAGCTCAACATGGTAGATATGGGAAGGATGTTTCCCCTGGCTGGGACGTTTAGGACCAGGGGACACAGTCTTATAAAAAGAAATCGGCCAGTTAGGACTGAGATGAGGAGCAATTTCTTCACTGAGGGTGGTGATTCTTTGGAATTCTCTACCCAAGGGGGCGGTGAAGCCTCAGTCATTGAGTGTATTCAAGACACAGATGGATAGATTTCTGAACGTTAATGATATCAAGGGATATGGAGCAGATGATGGCATTGTGGCCATGTCACTGAAATAGTAATCCAGAGGCCCAGACTAATGCTCTGGGGAAATGGGTTCAAATTCCACCACTGCAGCTGGTGGAATTTGAATTCAGTTAAAAAACCTGGAATATAAACTTAGTCTCGCTAATAGTCATCATAAAAACAAACCCTAACTGGAAAGAAATCTGCTGTCCTTACCTGGTATGGATGTGACTCCAGGCCCACAGCAATGTGGTTGACATTGAAATGTTCAGTTCAGGACAATTAGCATGGACAACAAATGCTGTCCTTGTTAGGAACACTCACATCCCATGAAAGAATAAAGAAGCAAAACTATAGGAATAGTCTGGGAAAATGGCCTTGAGGTGGAAGATCAGCCGTGGCCTAATTGAATGGCAGAGCAGGCTTGAGGGCTGAATGGCCTACTACTCCTATGTTCCGAAATTTTTAAAAATGCTGAAAAAAAATAGGTCAGTCAGCACCTGAAGATAAAAAAGCATGTACCAGGTGGATGTCCTGTGTCTGAACCCATTCATAAATTACTAAGTGTAAAGAATATTTTCTATAAATTAATCATAGTACTTTTGCAAATTTGACTTATTCCTATATCATATCACAGTTTCTTTCTGGTGCTGTTGTATCCCTATGTGCCTATCTGATATTATCTTTTGCATGTAGTTTTATTTCTTTCTGTTTCTCTCTATCTCCTTTTTTTTTCACGTTTTCTCACTCTTTTGCTCCCTTTCCTGTCCTTGCTCCCTCCCACACTGAAAGTGCTGACTGCTGCTTGAGTGTGTTTCCACGAGCGTCAGTTGCACTCCATTAGCTCACCCAGGAATGATGCTTCCTTGTAGGAGTGAGTTTTAGCTAGTTATTTAACCATGATATTGCAACCAATCCCAATCCCGACCTTACTGGGAATCCACCTGCTTGCTTTCCAGTAGCTGTTGCCTGATAGCAATCCTTGTTATATGTTTTTAAAGTAATTCTCCCTCCTCTGGCATTGAGGTCAAATTTATTGTCCTTATCACTGACTTTACCACTGCAAGCGATTTTCCCCATCAACATTTCCAGTGTTTGTTTTTCAGACAATGAAAGATGGAAATGTTGAACTGCATATGGAAATGTTGAACTGCATTTCCTATGCTTTGCAGAACTGTATTACCGCTTGTTGGCAGCTAAATTTCAGCTCTCCCGCAGTGCTGTACCATGTGCAACTCTGAATGTGGTACATTGACTTTTGTTCCCCTAAAGTTAGTTCCTTGCAGATGACCATTTCTTTACATTGTCCATACACTTAAAAATTAATGAACTCTGCTTGGTTATCATGTATATTACTTATTACATTCATATTACATTGTCATTACAATTGAAAATACATAATACAACCTGACTTTGTTAAAAATAGCTTTTTTTTGTCTTCACCTTTGACTCTGCTCAGATGCTACTGTTTGCAAAGGAACACTAAAATTAAACTCCCAAAAATGAATTAAACACATGAAGGAAATGTAGTAGTTCAATTTTCAGCCATGCATTACAATTCATTGCAAACCTTTGAAAGCAAATATGTATGTGTTGATTATAGATGAGACATGCAATGTTTTTGGTTGTGTCTTTTTCCTAATGCTTTCAGTAATACAGAAAACCTAGGAACGATATTTGCACATCAGCTTTATTTACCACTGTTTAGGCTTTCTTTTTAACAAGTTAATTTTAATGAGTTAACGCCATTTGTTTAAAGGCACCACAGTTTGTGAATTGAGGCTTCATTGAGTAATTAAAGGTTTATTAACAAACATGATTGTCTTTTTAAAATTCTTGTAACCCTGAACCCAGGATCTCATGACAAAGCGATGATTCATCCAATTATCTGAACCTGAAATGATTCCAGACCAGCTCTTTATATTTCATTTTTGCATGACAGATCAGCTTTATAAATGGTAATTAGATGCATTGCTGTTATATTCTGTATATTTAAACCACTGGCACACGTATTTGATTCAGAAACTGTGTTAACCTTCCGCTGCAAAGAATCACCAGCATGAAATCACAACTGAGGCTTTTAATATTAATATTAATATTTTATATTCATTTTAAATTAGCTCTGTTTCCTGCAGGTTGTCTACAGTTAGCTCTTTTACTAATTTAAGGAAATAAAGTATTCTGAAATTCATAATGCCACAAGTGATCATGCTGATAATTTTGTATTTCATGTTTTTTAAACTATGTGCAATTAATACTTATAAATGCACAGACAGCTCTTGCATGTTGATAATATCTCGCAGCTTAATCCATGAAGCATTCAGTGAAATTATGACCAGTGTTAACTATGCAACATGAGCGATTTTTATCCCAGGTATATTGGTCCAAACTCTTTCAAAGCTTCCCTTTATGCTCAAACTCTTGGATCGATGTTTCAAAGAAAATTCATGTTCATGTCCAAGTCAGTGTGTGTCTTGGCTATTTAACTTCAATCACTTATATTTTTCATTTTATTTGACTTATTCAAAAACACTTTTTGTTTAAAGAAAGCTGTTTTCAACTATTTCCTCTAACAATAGAGACACTGATTTATAGACAGGAAATATATACAACCGTAGTCACATCCGACTATTGGTCTTCTAAATCAGCACAATTTGTGAACTTGATCAATGGTCAATTCTGGATTGGTGAAACTGGTTCACAGTTGCTCCTTGTGAGTCATTGGAAGCTGACGAGTCGGATGGTTTTCAGCTTTTGCTGAACTTTTTGTAGAAATCAGGTGTTTTTCAGAAAGCATAATTGTGTTTGGTTGTGCCACTGACCTCTAGCACAACCACACTTAGATTGTTTGACATGGCCCAGTACAATGATTTGAACCTGGCAGCTTCAAAGTCAGTAAGTTTTTATCGCTGAGTGGTTTATTGGCTCATTAGGTTTCTTTTCAAATTGTATGACATAAATTGAACTGCCTATTACTTTGTTCAAGGAGCACTTCAGAATTAATTTTCTCTCCAGAAAAAGTATAGATGTAGACAGAAACAGCGATCAGTCTTTGAGTTAATATATTTTCTTGCAGGTAGTCAGAATATTGAAGATTCCTGGTATATCAACAAGGGCGATAACTTGTAGGAGCTTCTGATTATGCATTTTCTTGCAGAATTACTTTGTTGAAGTCTAGGTCACTAATTGTGGAATGTATTTTGCTGCAAGGAATAACAGCTCAATATGTAAAAATCTGTGCACTGCAGGCTGCAGTTCGCAGCTTCAGTCTGATGGCTGGCGAGGATCCTGAGAAGTCAGCATTATGAAAACCCTGACAACTGCCTGTATAGACGAGCTGAGTGTGAAACTAGCCCTTGAGCAGAAAAATGACAGCTAGAGCCACCAAAGGCAAAAATTATGTCCTTGGGTTACAGCATGGGGAGGCACTAGTAAAAACTGCCTTTTCAGCTGTGTCTTTGTACATTCCTGCAGTGCTGTAAAGTTATTGTTAACATGTTAAAACCAACACTGAAGTGGCTAGACTAACAGCAGCAAAGACATAATCATTAATGTTTCATAAATGGCCTTTCCCTTAATTTTTTTCCCATAGCCCCCCTACAGCTGAAACTATGTCTCATTCTGGTTGCTAGTCCGGGTGGTCACACTTGAACAATGGATATAGACATGGAGTATGAAATAGTACCAAATCCAATTTTATTATTACTTGGGTTCTGCCTACACCTTTTCTGGCAGGAACAGAGAAGCCAAGAATGGGAATCCTAGTTTCTAACAGGTTTAGCACCTCTTCTTTATTGAATGAACCAATTGCTTGTGGTTGTGTGGGCTCAGGGCTCAGTGATATACCACATGATTAATTTACCCTTGTCCATCACAAGCAGCAGCGGAGATCTTAATTTTTTTTTAATACTGTAATTTTTTTTGAAAATACTAATGTTTTTGGGATGTGGCTGATGTTGATGAGGCCAAACTTATTGCCCATCCCTAAAGCAGGAGTTCACTCCAGCTATTTCCTCGAATGATAGTGCTGCTTTTAGAAAAAAATTGTAATGAATATCAACCAAAATCAGAGTAAAATTGAAAGACTGGTGAAACAGTTACAAAGAACTGGGGTTGAATTTGCTTTTAATGGAAATACTGATGCTGAAACTCCATTCTTTGTATTTCTGACACATGGTAATTATTAGTGGCATGGCTGTGTTTCCACCAGATATTCCATATTTACTTCAATTATAGTTTTAAATGTAACTGAATTTTTCATTTTTTTTAAACTTAAAATGATCCTTTTGTTGCTGCCCATTTTAGGAATTTGTTTCAACTTGATGATGCCAGATTTCACTTGGCATTAGTCCAGGAATTGTAGCTGAAGTAACATTTTCAATGTACTTTTCTCCTTAGATAACTTAGTAAAGTTTATGAGAAGTGACTGATGGAAGAAGCAGAAATGCATGCTGCATCTTACACAGAGGGAAATGTATTTTAGAACATGTTTTGGTGAATGATTTTTCTCCAACTTTTCTAACTTTTTCATTGGCACTGCTTTATTTCCACTTAAAAAAGATACGTGCTGTGATTGTTAATAGGGGCCCTTCCAGACAATGTACTCCGTCTCAGTGGAGAAGGAGGTCATTTGGAAAATGTAACTACTCGGATGATAAATGTCAGCTTGTATTTTGTAAAATCAAGTTAGCCAGCAGTGGAAACAAGAGCAGCAGAGTAGTAATTAGATGTTTACGCTGCATCTTGAAATAAAACAGTGACTGATTTGAGGGTAACGTGATGGATTTGGAGTGGAGTGGGGGGTGGGGGAGAAAAGAGAACAGAGAGCCATGCAACTTTGTTGCTGACATGATTGCCATGACAATGCCGGAATGCAAGTTCCTGAAGGGGGTTCACTAAGACACGCTATCTTTTAAAATACTAAGTGTATCCTTATGTGCGGGTGATTTTACAATTGGTTACTGCTAACTTAATTTTAACTTTGCTGCCTTCTTCATGTCATTAATTACTCCGAGTGGAGATTTGCTATGGAGGACACATGAAGCTATATATGTATATGTTAATGCAGGTAATCATTATTAAACCACTCTCTCCCCCCCCCCCGCCCGATCCCTTAAAAAGAAGAGCGGCTTACTGTGGCTTCATTTTTTGCAGGAGCTTTCCATTTTTTTTAATAAGTAAAAAGTTGTAAAACATTTCTGTTGAGTTCACATTTTAAAATGTTCTCATCATTAGGACAACCCCCTCATCCCAGGGACCAACCTGGTGAACCTTCGCTGTATTGTCTCCAATGCAAGTATATCCTTCCTTAAATATGGAGATCAGAACTGTGCACAGTATTCCAGATGTGGTCTCACCAATTGCTGTTGATGTGAAATGAGTGATTTGAAGGGATATTGAATTCAGTAGCGTGAGCTGAATTAACACGGATACATTAATTTGTACCCAGTTACTCTTACTGTTGCACTTTTTGGGGCTACATTCCTTTCATCCTGCAGATGAGTCAGAAATCAAAATGAGGGCTGGCTAGTATAGCACTGCTACTCTTGTCTATCTATTTTCCTGTTACCTGTCCCACTCTACCCTGAAGGTAGTGGTCCTTGTTTGGGTGCAATTGTGTAGATGGTAGTGCTTTGCTAGCTCACTGTAGTGGCAGTTTTCATGTTGGAGCCCAGATGCAAAATGTTAGCGGTCTTTCCAATCATGAATGTGTTCCAGGTTGATCACATTCCTTTTCAAAACTCGTACATGTGCATTTTACATCAAGTGTCAATGGATTGGGATCAGGAAGAGGAACCCTAGCCTTTATTTTTGCATGTGTTTTTCGGCTCCAGTTAACTATCTGTTCAAAAATACGCCTCCAGAACACAAGAAATAGGAGCAGGAGTGTACCATGTTGCCTGTCGAGCTTCCTCCCCCATTCAATAAGATCATGGCTGATCTTGGGCTTAAACTCCACTTTCTTGATTCCCTGAGATGCGAATAATCTTGTCTGTCCCAGCCTTAAATGTATTCAGCAATGAAGCATCCACAACATTCTGGGATAGGAAATTCCAAAGATTCATCACCCTTTTGAGTGAAGTAATTTCTCCTCATCTCAGTTCTAACTGATAGGTCCTTTTATCCTGGGACTGTACCCCTGTGTTTTGGACTCCCCAGCCACTAGAAATGATCTGTGTCCACCCTACCAAATCCCGTCAGCATCTTGTATGTTTCAATGATACTCCCTCTCATTCTCCTCGACTCCAGAGAATATAATCCCAATTTACTCAGCCTCTCATCATTAGGACAACCCCATAATCCCAAGGACCAATATAGTGAACCTTTGCTGTATTTCCTTCAAGACAAGTATATCCTTCCTTAAATATGGAAACCAAAACTGTGCACAGTATTCCAGATGTGGTCTCACCAAAGCCAATTGTAGCAAGACTTCTTCAATCCTGTACTCCAATCCCTTTGCAATAAAGGCCAACATGCCAATTGCCATCGTAATTGCTTTTTAAAGTATTCATTAGTGGGATGTGGGTGTCGGTGGCTAGACCAGCATTCACTGCCCATCCCTAATTACCCTTCAGAAAGTGGTGGTGTGCTGCCTTCTTGAACCGCTGCAGTCTGTGTGTTGTAGGAACACCCACAATGCTGTTTGGGAGGGAGTTCCAGGATTTAGACCCAGCAACAGTGAAGGAACAGCGATATAGTTCCAAATCAGGATGTGTGTGGCCTGGAGGGGAATTTGCAGGTGGTAATCTCTGAAGGCGGAGGGTCACGTTAGTGAGGTGGTGAAAAAGGCATATGGGACACTTGCCTTTATCATTCAAGGCATGGATTACAAAAGTAGGGAGGTCATGTTGGAGTTATATAGAACGTTGGTGAGGCCACAGCTGGAGTACAGCGTGCAGTTCTGGTCGTCACATTATAGGAAGGATTTGATTGCACTGGAGGGGGGTGCAGAGGAGATTCACCAGGATGTTGCCTGGGATGAAACATTTAAGTTACAAAGAGAGGTTGGATAGACTTGGGTTGTTTTCGTTGGAGCAGAGAAGACTGAGGGGCAACCTGATCGAGGTGTACAAGATAATGAGGGGCATGGTCAGGGTGGATAGGGAGCAGCTGTTCCCCTTAGTTGAAG